>NW_026125546.1:0-2995000 GCF_943737965.1 Phodopus roborovskii
GAAGGCAATGCTACTAGTATATTTGTTACTTTCTTTTGTGAGAAAATGTTTTTAATTTGTAGTACATCCTCATATTATTGTTACATACCCATGTTGCCACTGATACACTTTAATCTACTGATCTTGAGAATTCATGAAGCTCTTATTACTCTGTCTTTCAGTGGGGGAGTCAGGAGGAGACACACAGAGAGGCTATGATAGAGATGGAGACATAGAGACATGGGAGAGTTCAAAGCAAGGAAGGAAAGGAGATGAGGGGAGAAGGGAGTTTGTGTGTAAAGAACAATGATTTTTAAATCAGAATTTTAAGGGGTGCTGTGGACTTAAATCTTAAATAATGTCACAACATCAACTTTAGAACAGCAATTTGATTTAATTCTTTTCATTGGCTCATGTTATAAATATGTTAAATAAAAGTGAACATTTGAAAATTTAACATTTCTACAAATTCTGATTTATAAAGCATAATATTAGTGTTCAGTTTGCAAAAAGAGCTGGATCTCTGGCGTTGCAATTGTAGTTCACAATGAACAACTCCTTCTGAGGAAGGAACCCAGGCTTACAGTCTTTGGAATATAAGCCAAGTTCTAGGTTAATGATCTCCTGCTGTTTGTTCTGTTCTTTAAGCTACAGATTTTATTTATGACTGGGCAAGTGTCATTCAATACAAGAACAGAGCCCTTGCCTTGAGAATTTAACACAAATGAGCGGAGTTGTGTTTGTCCTTTTAAAAGAACAATGAAACTGTTGACCTTTTGTTATTTAGAGTATGCTTTTTCTTAGTTTTAAATGGTTTATGTTATTTAGGTAGTTCTGGCATCTTGTATATGTTCAGAGTTCACAATTCATCATGGTGACATAAGTGGACTGTTGTGTAGGTAATACCTAAGTTTTGAATATATACTCACATAAAGTGAGAAAGTAGAAATTAAATGGAAACCAAAGTACAAAAAAGCAATTATTATCTTCTCTTTAAAAGTTTGAGAATTCCTTTTCCCTAGTTTTTTTATTTTTTTTGTCATATATCTTGATTATAATTTTCCCTTCCAGTTTTCCCCTTTCAATCAGATCCACCACCTTTCTTTCTCTCATTAAAAAACAAATATGCTTCTAAGAGATAATAAAATAAATAATAAGATAAAGAAAAAATCAGAAAAAAGGAAAAAAAAAAAACGGACAAATGGATGAAAAATAACCCAAGAAAATACACCAGAAATAGATGAACATGAACAGATCCACCTGTTCTCACAGTCAGAAAGTCCCCTAAGAACACAAAACTGAAAGCCATAATACACTTGTAAGAAGGAGAAAGTGGGGGGGGGGAGGAAGAAGCTAAGGGAAAGGGAGGGGGACAAAGAAGACAGAAAGACAGAGGCAAAGAGACAAAATAAAAATTAAAAAAATTAAAAAAAGGAAAAGCCATGATAGAGCATTATAGGACAAGGCACCAATAAAGATACCCATGAATTCCTTTTCTTGTGGACATCTATTGATGGGCAGGTAGCCTATTCTTAAGATTCGTTGATTCCCCAGTGAGACATCCTTGAAAGAAAATGTATTTTCTTTGAAAGCAGTTATAAACACAGGACAGGTTCTGATTTAGGGATGGGGGCATGTGACCATTCTTTTTGAAGCCCTCAGACCCCGATTAGTGTTCATGTGTGCATTCTAGGTTCACACTGCCTCAGTTTGTTTGAGTTCATAGGTTTTAGTTACTGTTATGTTGAGATCTTGTTTACTTAGTATTTTCCCTCCCCTTTCTGCTTCCCCTATTGCAGTGCTCCCTGTGGCATGAAAGTAAGAATTTGATAGAAACATTTGTTTTGGGATTGAATGTTAAAAAGTCTCTCATTTGTGTATAATGTCTGGCTATAGGTCTCAGTATTTTCTCCCAAATTTTACAGGAGGGACATTCTCAAATGATGGCTAAGCAAGGTTCTTATCTATAAACACAGTAGAATGTCATTAGGAGTTATTTTTGCTACATTCTTTTAGTAGAATGGTAGCATTTGGTTTCCCCTAGGCTCGTGCCTATCTTGTCATAGGTTCTTGGTCAAAAAATCACCAATAGATATGAACTCCATCTGGTGTAGTAGTTCTAAATTAAATCAGACATTGGAGCTTTGTGCCACCATTGACCTAGCACATCTTGCAGATAAGACACAATTGCAATCAAAGGATTTCTTTCTTCTTTTGTGGAATATAGAATACCTTCTTATAGGAATGCAGACTGTATGCACACACTAGGTCAAATTCTCTGTGTTCGGTGAGTTGCTTGGGTGTTGTCCAAACACACGTTAAAATAAGATAATCAACACCTCAAAGAAAAGGGTTGATAAAAGATATTAGAAGTAAATGGTCATAAGAAGAAGTTGGTATAGTCATTTTAAAACCTGACCAATCACACTTAAAAACAAAAACTAATTAAAAGAGCTAAGGAAGGGCACTTATATACTCATCAAAGGAAAAAATCCAATTATTGAAATCTATGCAACAAGCACAAGTGCATCCAAGTTCATAAGAGAAATACGACCACAGATTAAACACTCACTGACTCATACACCAATAATAGTCAACTCATCAATAGACAGGTCATCCAGACAAAACTGAAGAAAAAAATGCAGGGAATAACTGACACTATAAATCACATGAACCTGACAGATATTTGCAGAATATTTTACCCAAACAAAAAAGAATACACCTTCTCAGCAGCTCATGAAATTTTCTCCAAAACTGGTCACATATTCGAACACAAAAATAAGCCTCTACAGAGACAATTATTTGAAATAACACCCTCTGTCCTATCTGAACAAAACAGATTGAGCTGAATATCAACAACAGAAGGCTTACAAACTCATGGAATGAACAACTCACTACTGAATATAAAGTGAGTTAAGACATAAATGGATAATGGAATTATTACTTTCTATAATTGAATGAAAATGAAAACACAGCATACTCAACCATATGGGTTACAGTGAAGGCACTTCTAAGAAGCAAGGTCATAGCACTAACTGCCCACAACAACAACAACAACAACAACAACAAAATGGAGAGCCTCACACTAGCAATTTAAGAGAACCCTTGAAATCTGTAGAACACAAAGAAGAAATCACATCCAAACACACTAGATAGAAAAAAAAAATTAAACTCAGGACTAACATAAAAGATAAACTAGAAACTACAGTACACATCAATGTAACAGAAAGCTGGGTCTTAGAAAATCACAAAGATCAATTAATCTTTATCCAAATTAACTAAAAGATGGAGAGAGAAGATCCACAATAACAAAAAATAATAAAATTATAGACAAAGGCTGGGGACATAAGAATAGCTATCAAGAAAATCTGGATAATTATATGGATATACATTAAAGTTCCGTATTCTTTCAAATTAGGAGATCTAAAAGAAATGAATAATTTCCTCCATAAATAGCACTGACCAAAGTTAAGTCAAGATCAAGTATGCAATTTAAGCAAATCTATAACCTCCCAATGAAATAGAAACAGTAATTAAAGTTTACCATCCCCCCAAAAAGCCTAATGACAGATGGTTTTAGTACTGAATTCTGCCAGACTTTCAAATAATAGTTAATGCCAATATAGAAGAAGTTATTTGCCCTGTTTGTTTTACACGGTGACTGCTACTCTGATACTAAAAATATATAAACACTCAAGAAAGAGAAATTATAGGCCAATTTCCCATATAAACATAAAGTAAAATTCTCAGTGAAATATTTGCAAACTGATTTCAAAAACCCATCAAGATCATCCACCACGATCAAGAGATCAAGGGATGGTGCAAGTTCCTTGTATAAAATAAATCAATTGTTTAGTAAGCTGTTATAGTAGAATGTTTACATGTGGCATTTCAAATGTTTTTAGTTATCCTTCTGTGTACTCCCTCTTCAACCTTTCCTCTCATTCCCATGCCATTTAGCTCTTCCTGTTCCATTATTTCCTTTTTTCCCCTTTGTTCCACCTTCTTTCTATTCTCCTCCCTTTGCAATACACACACACACACACACACACACACACACACACACACACACACACACCACCACCACCACCACCGACACTAACTAGTTTTTTGCGTTCTATTGCAATTGAAGCACACATATCTAAATATTTAAAACTATACTATTGAAACATGTCTAGATTGCAAGCATTAAGACCAAGAAATGACAATTGTGACTTCATGAAATTGAAGTTGGTTTTCATAGCAAAGGACACTATCATCAGAGTATAAGGGCAGTATATCAAATGTGAAAAAAAGTATCTTTACCAACTATTCTTCTGGCAGAGATGGTTGATGTATTCAATATACAATGAACTCAGAAAGATATACAGTAAGAAAATGAGTGATGCATATTAAAATTTCAGCATAAAAATTACATTGAGGGTATTTAAAGGAAGAAATAAAAATGGATAAGGTATTTTATATGTTCAACATACTTAGCTACCAGAGTACTCAAGCAAAAATGACTTTTATTTCCTCTTACACTAGTCAGAAAAATAAAATAAAAGTAATCAATTATAAGAAAAATGATAAAAATAAAAACATGCTACCATGAATATGGGCAAAGCAAACAAGTACTTATTATTCTTGGCATGAGTGCAAAGTGTGCAATTATTGTCTTTGGAGTATCCTCAAAAATCTGTAAGCTGATATGACATATAATCAACTACTGGACATATTCCCAAGGACTCAGTATCCTACTACAGAGATGCTTGCTCATCCTGTCCACTGCTGGTCTCTTCATTATAGTCAAGAAATGGAAACCATTTAAAATGTCCACCTTTTAAAAAATGGATAAGGAAAATGAAGTTCATTTATATGATACAAAACTATTCAGTTATAAAGAAAAATGATGACATGAAATTGATAAATAAATGGGTATCACATATAATAATTATTCTGAGCCAGATAATCCATACCAAAAAACATAAATACTAAATACCACATAGTCTTTCTCAAATCTAGATAATAAAATTAAAATGTTATGTTTCAGAATGAGTCATACTGAGAATTACATATGTTAGAAAAATTGATAAAAACATCTATTAATTTAATTTATAATTGTATTTGTTCAAAATTTTCAGATGGTTAAAAAGACAGTATTTATTTTGACTGGAACTGTAGGTTCTAAATAATTTAAATATATATATATATATATATATGTATGTATATATATATGTATATATATATGATGTTTGGTATATTTTTATGAGAAAATAAAAATATCACAAGCTCCATAATATATATGTTTATTAGAAAATTGTGTTTGGTCTGTTTGTTACAAAGTAAAATTGTCAAAGAAAAATAATTGGTAACAAAGTTTATTATTACATTCAATCTTTAGTAACTGTTCATCTATCAAAATAATGAAGTAACATATGTCCTTTATTTCTTACAATTGAAAATTTCTGTTTTCATAAAAAAATAAAATGAGTGCTAAAGGGCCTAAATACATGGTTTAGTGATTAAGAGCACTTGCTACTGTTCTAGAGAACATAACTTTGATCCCCAGTTGCCCTGTTGTGCTAGCCACAATCCCGTACAACTATAGTTATAGGGATTCGACACTCTTTGACTTCCATGGGAACCAGAATACGTGTGAAACATGCACATATGCACATAAAATGAACACAAAGTAACTATAAAAATGGCTGCTTGAAATAATCTCTTATTATATCTTTGTTTTCATAAATCCCATATGACATAGATTGGAGTACAGGGTAGACGAAGGATTGTGTGTACAGATAATTAATGCAGGCCTTTTAAAAAGCCGTGGAAATTTACTACTTCATAACCTCCTAAAATATATACATATATGAAGGAAATTTAAAGGGAGTTACCAAAAAAGGAATTTAAATGAGTAAGGCAATGCCAAATAAGCATTAAGTGCTACCAGTTAAGACTCTAAGTGTCAGAAATGGATTACATCTTTTTGAGCCATTGGCAAAAAAAAAAAAAAAAATTCCTCACAGACTTCCTTAACACTACAAGCTAATGTCAGTGCTATGTGTTACCTTCCAAAGCATGATGGTGAGATTCTGTAGCTGAAGATACCACAGAGTTAATGGCATGTAACATAAAAATGTCTAATCGATATTCAACTAGAAGCTTCCCATCAACTGCTTAGCACTCATAATACTATCAGGTATTACAAGCACTACCAGAGGAGAAAAGTAATCGACAAACTCATTCACCTACAAACCTCAACTTAGAAAGACATGTTCATTAATGAAATAATGGTATAAATGTTAGGGGAATAACTAATCATATTCTAAAATTTAAATTTAAGGCCCATTCTGTGAGATGGAAACTATACCTGATACCTTTAATGAAGCCAAGAATCTGAGACTGGATAAATGTTGGTTCCTACAGGAAAACTAAGTAACTATTCAGCTAAATGATCATAGAAATGAAATGAAATCAAATGACATATTGCCATGCCCATAAATCATTGCATTACCCATTCATTATCAGATATGCTTCTTCTTGCAGTAGATGATAATTAACAGGTAATTTAACCATGTCTGGAAAACATGAAAAGAGAAAGATACATTGGAGTGTTCATACCCAAATAAGGCATTCCTCCAGTCAAGGCTGAGAATCTATGCAAATAGGGGTGGTGATGAAAGGGGCAGAACAATGGAAAGGACTGCAGGTGGTGAACAATTCTAGACACCAAAGGATAGATATCCATACGAATTCACAGAGACTGTGATATCATAAGAAAAAAGCCAAACAAACTATGAGAATAAATAAGAGATGTATGCCAGAGTAGCACCCATAGCCAAGAAGATTTATAGCTCTTGGAAGAGAAAAACCAGTTTTCTTAATGTTGTTTGACTAATGTATCCCATTTACTACTTGATCTTGTTCTGCCAAAGATTTCACATGCAATCTTATCTCCTTCTATTTTTTTAAACTGAAACAATAGACAATCTGTCATCAGAAGACAAAGGACGATTGTTTCTTATGATGTTATGTCCTGCAATATCTATTGAATATTATTATATAAGCCTCATATGCTTATAAGCTCCTTTGCTTATAAGCTCAGCATAGTATAAAATAGCAATCATATCATTATTTTTCAAATTTAAAATTCTTCCACATGATAGTACTCAACAAACTAAAGACTGAGATATATTGTATATATGATACCTACTAATTTTTTAAAAGAGAAATAAGCAATGAACTATATTTTATAGTTTTTTGTTGAATAAAAGTTTCTAAATATAGTAAGTTGCTACTGACCTTGGGACAATAAGAGAGAGATCAGTTCAGTAGTTGTCCACTTTCAGGAAAGATGTACACTTATAGTTTACAGAGACAACAACAACTGTAACATTGGAGCAGAAAAGGTCCTCAAAGCCTTTATTGTCACTTTAATAACAATATTTCTTGTTTCTTGCAAACTACTCTTGACTTTTTAATAAAACATGCAGGTGAAGATGCATTTTAGTCATATATTTTGTTCAACTGTGGTTTAGAAGTTTTCAAAGACCACACAAAAGAAGCATTGTGATGAATAAAAAGATTTACAGACAACATTGAAACTGAATTTGCACTTAGTTATACATCTGTAGTCACTTTATGTTTTGGAGATTTGTGTATGTGTGTTTTGTTTTAGCTGAAAGAAAAATGGGAAATATCAAGATATGGAGGTAAGGTAATAGCCACCAAAAATCTCTAGAAACTCTATAGCACACTTGTTCAATTTTGGAAGTTGGATTTTTTTCAAAATACCAAAATATAAAGCGACACTGGAAAAAATATTTCTAAAGTCTAAAATGAAGAATTAAACTAAAGAGTAAAGCATCACTAAATTACCCTAATATCATCATTCAAAAAGTATTAAGATTTCTATTCACTGTTGTCATGTGTCAATCCAAACATTCCAGGTTCTGTGAGAAGGTATGATTGATAAATGTTCAGAATGGAATGATGAAATGATGTCTTGATTTCATAAGAGATTCTAATTTCCCTTTTCCTACCTTATAGTATAGGCATGTAAATATATTTATCAGGATTTTAAAATTTAGAAAAGTACTACTAGTTCACAAATAACTTAAAACTAAGCTATTATACCATAAATCAAGGAAGGAGAAATTTCAGATTATATAGGTCATCACTTTAAAGAATAAAAAGTCTATCACCTAGAAATAGGAATTTATACTGTCTTGTGCACATGAGCAATCTCTCTCTCACTGGCTCTCTGACTCTGCCCCTGCTCATGTCTTCCTCTGTCTGTCTCTGTCTCCATATCACCTATTGCCCCTTGCTCTCTCTAACACACCTTATCTGTGGTCACTCTACAGCCCATTCCCCTTCTTTCAAAGTCTCTCTTTCCCCTTTATTACAATATTGTAAAATGAACATGTAGAGCTCTTATTAGCAAAGGATTAATAATTTCTAAATTGTCAGAGACTCCAAGCTTTCTATGTATTAAAACCAGATTATCTCTGTAAAGGTGAATTATTGTAGTGAATATAGCCTTATTATTTAAAGACACAAGAGATTTTCAGAAAGCTGAAAGTATAGGTTAAAACAAAAAAGATAAAGACACCCATTGTGAGGTTATCTATCCATACATTGACCAGATATGAGAAGAAAATTGGGTTTACAAATTTATGATCATTCTTTTTAATTTTTCATTTATTTAAACAGGTTGTTTTCTCATACAATATATCTTAACTACTCTTTCCTCTAACCCTACTCCACCAAGTTTTTTGAAGCCTCCCATACACTCTGGATCCATTCCTTTTTATCTCTCCCTCTTTCTCTCTCATCAGAGAAGAACAGGCATCTAGGAGATAATAATCAAACATGACTAAAGAATATATAATAATAGAAAATAAAAACCATCTCATGGAGGCTTGGCAAGGACAACAGAAGTAAAATAGCCCCAGGAACAGGCACAAGAATCAGATATCCACTCATTCATAAACCCAGAGACCCCATAAAAATACTAAGCTGAACGCTATAACATTTTATTCAGAGGACCTGGCTTATGCCCATGCAGACTCTACTCTCGCTATTTCTGAGTTCAAATGAACCTGATGTCTTAGGGTAACTGGACTCTACTGGACACCTATTGCTCTGGCTGTTGTTGATTGTGTTTTTATACTGGCCTTTAGGCATCTTGTTTTTGGATGATTATAGTTCTAGGTGATTATTTCTGTGTTGTTCTTTGTTGCATAGACATTTTGCCCCTGGTTACTGTTTCTTGTCTTCATTTTTCGAAAGTGTGACTAGAAAAGTGTTGCCTGTTTTCCTGGCCTGTTTACCTTCTCTGTTCACAGGGAGTGCCTGCTGTTTTGGGAAGCTGGAATACTATGATGAGTTAGGAGAATGAAATTTGTAGAAAGTCTTTATGATTCATTGGAGCCAGGGTCAGAAAGGAAAGGAGACCACAGCAGTTTTCCTGCTATACATTTATGGATGAGATGGTGGTATTGGATCTCAGTAGCAGTAGGAGAGGTGTGGGTCTGTCTTTAGCCTACTTATAGTCCTTGAAGGAAAGGACCTTGGGTTAGCCATGGGATCCTTTTGGAGTTGGTTTCTGGGACACAGATTAAAGCAGAGGAGGAGAGTTAGAAGGGGAAAATATACAGAATTCGCAGGAGATGGGAGCAAAATGCCAGGGAAAGCTGACATAGGTATTCTGCTACAGAGGTGGGGATAAAAAAGGGAGAATGAGTCTGTGGGAATAGATCTAGAAGGTCTGTGGGCACCATATCTGGTTTTTCCAGCAGGCATGGCATCTGCATAATATTCACAATATCTCTCAGAACTAAAATAAGTAGTGTGTAAAATAATAGTTAAGTACCAGCTTCCTGGGAAATAAATTCCTTATTTGGAACTACTGTTGTTTTTCCTGGAGAGGAAAATGTGTCCAACAAAGGCAATTGCAATCTACTGAGATGATATGAATAGTTTAATAGAATTCTGGAAAATTTAACAGTTGATACTCAAATGCCAATATCATGATATGACTCAAGTACACATTAATAAAAGCCATTATGTGGTAATTCATTTATAATCTCACACTATTTTAATGTATTAGAAGGTAATTTGATTTTTTATTCATGTTTTAAAAATAATAACTCAGCAATTAAAACGAGGTTAACTATCCTAAAATGTATTTTGCATATTAAAACAGATAAAATTATTCTGGACCATGTTCTTTCTGCTAATACAATGATCAGAAGTTGAAAATTAATTTTCAGAGAATTTTCATGATTTCTGATCCAGTTTTGAGAAGAATCAACCACAGTATTCACTTCAGTGGTTTCCAATATATCTACAGTGTTGAGTAACTAGTACAGCTCTCTAGTTGAGACATCATTATGCCAATCAGAACTCTGAAGAAGCTTTCATTCCTCCTTCATAAAGCTATGAAATGCATATTTATATGATCTGTACTGATGTTTATCACGGTTTAACATACAGATGTACTTTTCTGATACATGTACTATATGTACATGGCACCATAGTCAGCTGCATGTTCTCTTTTTGATTTAGCATATTTTCAATGTTTCTCATGTTATGCATATCAGTATTTAATTCTTTGTTTATGCAACATAATGTCTTTCTACTGGTGAACATAGATGCTTAACTATTTAGCTACTGCTAGACATCTGTGTCTCGTACATATTTGGTGAGTATGAGTGCTACTGTCTTGATCATACTTACTCAGGATTTTATTTAACAGTATCCTCAATCATATGAGTGGGCACAAAATAGTGGAAACCTGAATTTTGAATATTAACCAATTCATAATCCAAACAACATTTACACTTATACAATCATATCAACAAAAGGAGGTATTCCAATCATGTGCCTTGCTTGACAGCACTTCTACTAAATTTCCTGATCTTATTTTCTTTTTTTAATATTTATTTTTTTAATTTTACATGTTGATCCCAGTTCTCTCTCCCTTCCTTGCTCCCTCTATCCTTCCTTTCCTCTCTCCCCCCTCAATGCACCCTGACCACCCTCCCCACCCACCTCCCTCACTCCACATGTAGAGAGAAGCTATCAAGGAGGGGTCAACTAAATCTATCAACTCATTTGAAGAAGGCACTAGAACTTCTCTCCTGTCTCTAAGTTAAGGGAGTATTCCTCCATGGGGGATGTGCCCAATAGGTCCTATAGTTTTTTTTGAGGGTAGAGATATATGTCTTTATTTTGTTCATATTCCTAGTAACTTAGTGACTATTTTTTAATTTAATTTATTATTTTACACGTCAATCCCAGTTTCCTCTCCCTCCCTCCCTTTTACCCTCTCTGCCCCCTCACATGCACCCTGACCACTCTTCTCTCCAAGCCCCCCACCCAAATTCCACATGTAGGGCAATGCCATCCAGGTGAGGTCATGTAGATCTGACAGGTCATTTGAAGTAGTCACTAGGACTTCTCTCCTGTCTCTAGGTTAAGGCAGTATCCCTCCATGGGAGATATATTCACAAGGTCCTTCTGTGCACCAGGGATATATCCTGGCTCCACTTTCTGAGGTCCCTTAGACTGCTCAGTCCTTCTGGCTGAGACCCATACTCAGGGGGGCCTGAGTCAGTCCCATGCTGGATTCCTAGCTATCAGTCTGGAGGCCCATTAGCTCCTCCTTGTTCAGGTCAGCTGTCTCTATGTGTTTCTGCAACCTGGTTTTGTCCTCTCCCTCTGCATCTAATTTGACTCATGGTTTAGTTGTGGGTGTTTGCTTCTGTTTCCAAAAGGTACTAGATGAGGGCTCCATGATGGTGGACAAGTCAGTCATTGATCTCATTATCAGGGAAGGACATTTATGGTATAGCCTTTCCATTGTTGTTCAAGTTGTTTGATGGGAGATGTCATTCTGTATATGTTTCTCATACTGGTTAATGAATAAAGCACTGTTGGTCAATAGGAAAGAAAGATAGGAGGGACTAGGAGACAAGGAGGAAATAGGAAGGAGTAAGGAGAGTCAGCATGGAGAGACTGGGGAGACCAGACGCCTGCCCCACTGCCTAGTAAGAAGACCACGTGGAAATACATAGAAATGGGTTAATAATTAAGATAGAGCTAGTAACTGGCCAACAGGACTATATTAAATACAGAGTCTCTGTGTGTTAATTGGGGCTGGCATGGCTGCTGGACAAGACCAGGAGGCTGGCAGAAAAAAAAAAAAAAAAAAAAAAAAAACAGTACTCCTTACAAATGGCGCGCGCCCACGTGGCTAATAAGAACTTCCACTTAAAATTTAACAAAAGCTTTAAAAAGGGTTTTACAAATAAAAGAAGAGACAAACAAGGTTTCTTACTAACACCATTTTTTTCTTGGTTGAACTCTGATTTGCAAGAGACAAGCAGATATTTGCGCGGCTCCTTTAAGGGAAAATTCCTGACTCAGCATAAGCGGCAAAAAACAGCAAGGCTTTTAAGAAACTCTGCTAACAATTCATTGGTGTGTATGAGAGCTGGCAATGGTAGGGACCACATCTCCAAGCTGGCAGCATGCTTTCTGGGTGGCAGCGCAGACCAAGGCAGTGAGCACAGCTCTCAATGCTGGTGGTAAAATAGCCACTGCCATCTTTGGTAAAACGCAGCAAGAACAGCTATGACTTTCATTTCAGCAATGTTGTTGTTTACCAGATAAAAGACTGTGGCTACAAAAAGATAAAGATTTAGAGTAAAGACAGATTCACATTAAGAAAAAGCGCTAAAGGTTTACAGTATGTTCTAAAATATATGTAGGCTTGGGAGAAAAAAGGAATAAAATGGTTTTAAATATACAAAGAGGAACTGGGTGTTATAGCACATACCTTTAATCCCAGCACTCGGGAGACAGAGGCAAGCAGATCTCTGTGATTTCCAAGGAAACCTGGTATACAGAGTGAGTTCCAGGACAGATAAAAGTTACACAGAGAAAACCTGTTTCAAAAAATGAAAAAATAAAAGTAAAATAAACAGAGTAATAATAAAGCTACATAAAGATGAAAAGCTCAGAGAGAATCTGGTCATTGTAAGCTATTGTGTTGTCTCTGCATTGTTTAACTGCTGAGGAAATAACAACTGTTAAAACAAATGCTGCTAGATTAATTCAATTTATATATTTTAAAAATATTTTAACTCCAAAATTTAAGTCTAAGGACAAGTTACTGGGGAAAAGGATTTCTATTTTTGTTTCCACAGAAAATAAAAAGCTGTGGATTCCTTCCAGATTAATGTGGTTTGAGCAAGCCAGACCCCCTAAAACAGCGTTTCTGGTGATCCAGCATTCAAAACAGCTTGAACAAGGCAGCCTTACAGACTACAGCCAGGATTTCTTCATCGTTTTAGGATTCCCCCATGACAGCGCCCCCTATCAACAAAAAGTAGTTTGGAAAGAACGATGCCCAAATTCCCAAATATTTTTTATAAATGTTTGTTTTCATTTAAGTGGACTTGGTTATAAATGGTTAATGATCACAGCCAATTCTTTTTAAAGGTAAAAAGGGGATTATGGTATAGATATGAATACTTTGTTTTGGAATGGATTTTCATTTATTGATACAATTTAAGGTCAATTTTGTGATGTGTATATTTCTCCTTTTGTTTATGTATTGTGTTGATATAGTTCATTCAGAAATGTATTGTATAATGTAGTACAGATTATAGATAATTACCTATGATAGTCAAAGCTTAGAGTTAAGTTAGCTAGGTTTTCAAGATACACAGAGATGTATTTGAAATAGAAAGGAATTCTTCAAACTTTTCAAATACCTACAGAATATGGCATTTAAAATGGCTTAGGGTTTTCCTTGACAGTGAGGCATAATTGCTCCTGGCAATACCACCTGCACCAGAAAGGAAGATGGAAGCTGGACATAGAAGAAACGTGTTATGAAGTTTGCTTTCAATATAGCAAGAGGAGCCATTTGGACAAGATACTGCTCTTTTCTGTACTGTTAGACTTTATACTGTATAAACTGGACATGCAGGACCTACAGAAAAGTGACTGCTGATTCAAGATGGACACAGCTACAGAGTTCCTGCTTCATGGAAGAGTCTGCGAGACAGTCTGCAGGACACAGAGAAAAGTGACTGACAATCTGCCAATACAAGAAGACAGTTTAAAGTTTCCTGCTTTGCTGAAGAGTCTGCCAGACACACTGTGGCCTATGGGCTGAAGATGAAAGATTACAGAAGAACTTTTGTTGACTAAACAGATAATGAGTTGTCTCAGTCATTTCTAGAGTTTATATATTATTCTTCTGTGGTCTTTGAGGGACTTGAAGACAGAAAGTTATGGTTATAGTTTTCCTTAATATTAAAGATAAGTTACTTAGACTTTAGACACACAAAGATAGGATAGATGATGGAATATTTTCTTCAAATCTTGCTAAATGTTAATGGACTAAATAGTGTTAACTGTGATTCTTATTTGATAACTGTTATGTGATTTATTTTGCTATGTTAAGGTTAAAACCCTTCTTTTTATTTAGACAGAAAAGAGGAGATGATGGAAGATGTCATTCTGTATATGTTTCTCATACTGGTTAATGAATAAAGCACATTTGGCCAATAGGAAAGAAAGATAGGAGGGACTAGGAGACGAGGAAATAGGAATTTGTGATTCACAGCTATTATCCTAGGTTTGTTTTCTGTTATCTATTTTTTCTACTATATCTTCTTGATAAATTAACACGGTGACAACTCTTATCCATAGTTCTAATACGACATCCCCTTGCTCTCTACGTTTTGTGGTCAGATATGAATTCATTTATCGCATGATTGCTGTCAATGTAAATTCATTATTTAATTCTTGCAGAGAATATTTTTGACTTATTTTAATTTTAAAGTCAGAATTTTCATTATGTTTGCCTTTTAAAATAATTTAAACTTTTTGACAAATATTCTCTGTGAGATCCTGTATTTGGCTTTCAATATTTGAATATTATTTTCTTTAGCTCTTTGAATAAATTATTAGGATGAATTTAAACTTCACATTTAAACTTATTTGGTATGTGAGTTATCTTGTTCATTGTATGACAAAAATTGCTTTTTGTTTCCAGCAATAATTCTTTAAATAAAATAACTACTGTGAAAATCACATCACCAATTCTGTATAGCTTTTGCTCTTTCTTGGATGGAGTCAGTAGCTGTTTATTAAACAGTTTCTTTAAATGCCCTGTAGAAATATGTGATATTTGCTTGTGTTTACTTGTATGTGTGTCATAAAATGGGTTCAAGGCTCCAACTTCCATAAGTCTCACTGTATTCATTATGTGCTCCTTGGGTAGGCTCTCAGGATCATCCTTATTTGAGATATAGGGGTATCTTCAGGTCTTCCCTGGCCATGAACAATGCTTTACATATATGTGCTGCCTGTTATGGTTATTCCATTATGTCTTATCTTTAAATATTTGCTGTGGCGATCTCTGAGCTTATTTTTCTTTTCCCTTAAGTATTTTGACCAAGCTGTTATCTGTCTGCAATGGCTTTGCCGTCTCATACATTCACAAGCTATCCACAACCAAATTTTTTGTAACATGGTGAGAACAACTTAAATCATCTCAAATAAAGGTTGAGTGGCAGGCCAGAGAAGCCAGCTAGTGAGACTTCTTTACGCGTGATACAGGTGGAAGAACATTGGTGTAATTATTCATCTCCTTCATAGCCAGTGTACGATTAGAGATTGTCACAGCTAGTGTGAAATTGCTATTTCTCAAAGGACTCAAAGTGAGAAAGAGATGAAAAATTAGAGCAAGTTGAAACATTATCTGCTGTTATTTTTTAGCTGTTTCTTGATTGGTCTCCCTGGGGAATATTTATGAAGGTTTGATTAATTATTATGATTTTGTAAAGGCTGATTTTGACCTGACAGTTATGGTTGCTTCAATGGGATAGTAGCCTTCGAGAGACTTTCCTGTGCCATCCTGAAATGGATTCTAATGTTAGTATTGTCACTAATATTTTCATTCTTAATTTATTGCTTTATCCAATAATTGAGTCTTGAATTTAAAAAATATTATAGTATAGTATATTAATATTACAGTACAGTAAAGATATAAAATAAAGAGACACATGTCATTCACCAATTAATAGTACTACTCTCTATAGTTCTAGTATTCCTGTTATTTACATATACAGATTTGGTTCTTATTATTGTATATCACAGCCTATGAGTATTGTTATATAATCCTAACATTTTAAATATTATAGTTATATAATACTTTCAAATTAATAGGTTCTTTTTTATATATAATTTTTTTATTTAATTTTATATAACAAAGTCCAATTAAATGAAAACAAACATTTATACACAATATTTAGGAATTTGGGCGTTGTTCTTTCCAAACTACTTCCTGCTGGTAAGGGGTTCTGTCTTGGGGATTTGAAGAAGATTCAGATATCCTAGCTGTAGTCTATAGGGCTGTTTTGTCCAGCTGTTTGGAATGTAGGATCAGCTTGTACTCTGTTTCAGGCAGTCTGGCGTGATCAAACCACATTAGTCTGGAAGGAATCCACATCTTTTCCTTTTCTATGGAAACAAAAATAGAAATACTTTTCCCTAGTAACTTGTCCTTCAACTTAAATTTTGGAGCCAAAGCATTTTTTTTTTTTAATTTATTATTTTACATGTCGATCCCAGTTCCCTCTCCCTCCCTCCCTCCCCTCCAGCCCTCCCTCCCTCCTTCCCTCCCTTTTACCCTCTCTGCCCTCTCACATGCACTCTAAACACCCTCCCCTCCCAACCCCCCACCACAATTCCATATGTAGGGAATGCCATCCAGTTGGGGTCATGTAGATCTGACAGGTCCTGTGAAGTAGGGACTAGGGCTTCTCTCCTATCTCTAGAATAAGGCAGTTATCCCTCCATGGGGGATATGTTTGCAAAGTCCTTTTGTGCACCAGGGATACATCCTGGCTCCACTGTCTGAGGTCTCTTAGACAGCTCAGACCTTCTGGCTGAGACCCATATTCAGGGGGGTCCGAGTCAGTCCCCTGCTGGCTTCCCAGCTATCAGTCTAGTGGCCCTTAGCTCCTCCTTGTTCAGGTAAGCTGTCTCTATGTACTTCTACCGCATGGTCTTGTCCTCTCCATCTGCTTCTGGGTTCTAGTACGACTCAGTGTTTATGTATGGGTGTTTGCTCCTATTTTCAACAGGCATTAGTTGAAGGCTCCATGGAGAAGTTAGTTGTTGATCTCACTCTCCGGGAAGGGCATTTATGATAGCCTTTCCATGGGAGCTGAGATTGTTAGTTGGGAGCAGTCTTGTAGTTCCCTCGACCTTTCTTTGTGTTCAACTTTATCTTCAAACCAATATTGGCTCCCTCTTTTATGTTCTCTCTCTCTGTCTCTGTCTCTGTCTCTCTCTCTCTGTCTCTCTGTCTCTCTCTCTCTCTCTCTCTCTTTCCTATTTTCCATTCCTAACCAGGCTCAATCCTCCTGGTCGCACATGCCTTCCTCTCCTCCCTCTCATTTTCTCCTACTTCTCTCTCCATTAGCTGTCCTCCCCCACTTTACCTGAGGTCTGGGGGACTTGTCCCTTCCCAGTTCTGTGAGGGACTTTATATGAATCTCTTAGAATACAACAATCCAGCCACATTGAACCTCTTAGAAGATAAAGTAGGAGGTACCCTTGAACCAATTGGTATAGGAGACTGCTTCTTGAACATAACTCCAGAGGCACAGGCACTGAAAGAAACAATTAATAAATGGGACCTCTTCAAACTTAGAAGCTTCTGTAAGGCAAAGGACACAGTTGACAAGACCAAACGGCAGCCCACTGACTGGGAAAAGATTTTCACTAATCCTATATCCGACAAAGGGCTGATCTCCAAAATATACAAAGAACTCAAGAAACTAGTCAACAAAACACCAAATAAACCTATTAAAAAATGGGGTACAGAACTGAAGAAAGAATTCTCAATAGAGGAAATCAAAAAGGCTGAAAGACACTTAAGAAAATGCTCCACATCCTTAGCTATCAGGGAAATGCAAATCAAAACAACTTTGAGATACCATCTTACCCCTGACAGAATGGCTAAAATTAGAAACACCAGTGATGACTTATGTTGGAGAGGATGTGGAGAAAGTGGAACACTCCTCCACTGCTGGTGGGAGTGCAAACTCATACAGCCATTTTGGAGATCAGTAGGGCGGTTCCTCAGGAAAATGGGAATTAGTTTACCACAGGACCCGGCAATCCCCCTCTTAGGCATATACCCAAAGGATTCACATCAATGCAACAAAGCCATCTGTTCAACTATGTTTATAGCAGCACTATTTGTAATAGCAAGAACCTGGAAGCAACCTAGATGCCCCTCGATTGAAGAATGGTTAATGAAGATGTGGCACATCTACACAATGGAATACTACTCTGCAGAAAAAAATATGGTATCTTGAAATTCGCAGGCAAGTGGATGGCACTTGAAGAAACCATCCTTAATGAGGTAACCCAGTCACAAAAATAGAAACACAGTATGTACTCACTCATATATGGATTTTAGAACTAGATCAAATGATCACCAGCCTATAATTCACATCACCAGAGGAAATAGGATACAAGTTGTATTCAAGAGATTAATAGGTTCTTATACACTGAAGATGCTAATGAGTGTAACACAGATTAGTCAAAATATTTGGAATATGAGTATCACTGTGCCAGATGCCTTAATTCTAATCCCTTTAGCAAATTATATTCCAGGATTATGTTCCTGCACATTCATATTTGGTGTTCTTGTGAAATTCATATACTTGTGGAGACAACAGAATGAACTTGTAAAACTAGTCTTTTGAGATAGGTACCATATATCCCAGATATCCACAAATTCAATATGAAAGTGAGGATGGTGAGTTTTTGATCATCTTATACTGTCCTCCCAATTGCTAGGTTTACCAGCATGTGTCACCACAGCAGGCCTCACCTTGTAAGAACTTAAGGAATTAAATGAGAGTTCAAGTGGAAGACAATTTCTCTGTTGTATGTATTAATGAAGAAAGAATTAATTCTGTAAAACAGTAGATTAAAATGTTGGTGTAGAACACAGAACTTTTGGCCACGAGGAATATTCTCAACAGAATCAAATAAAATGTATTGAATTTTTCTTGAATATGTTCCCTTTGAAAATTTTAAATCTGAAGTACCCTAGTAAAACAGGTAATATTTTTGTCACTCTAGTTTAAAAAGAAAATGAAGAGCTCTTGTCAGTAAAGAATTAATAATTTCTAAGTTGCCAGAGAATCCAAGTTTTCAATGAACTAAAACCAGAGATCTGTAGTAAAGATAGCCTTAGCAACTAAACAGACAAGGGTTTTTCCAGGAAGCTGAATGTGTAGGTTAAAAAACAATAAAATTTATAAGTCAAAGGTACTCATTGTGCAGTTAACTACTCATACAATATTGGCCATATATGGAAAGAAAATTAAGGTTAACAATTTATGAGTATTCTTTTTATTATTTTTGTTTATTTAAAATAGATTATTTTCTCATTCAATATATCTTAATTATACTTTTTTCCCCTCTCTGTACTCCACCCAGTTCCCCCACGCCTTTGTCACGCTAGGAATGCACTCTTTTTCTGTCTCCTATTAGGAAAGAAAAGGCACCCAGAAGGAGTGTTACATGCCTTTAATCTCAGCAATCAAGCTTCAGAGGCAGATGTATTTCTGTGAGATCCAGGACAGCCAAGACTACACAGAGAAATCATGTTTTGGAAAACAAACAAGTAAAACAAAACATAAAAATAAGCATAATGGGCTCTTATTAAGAATAGGAAGGGATAACTGCCTTAATCTAGAGACAGGAGAGAAGCCCTAGTCCCTACTTCACATGACCTGTCAGATCTACATGACCCCAACTGGATGGCATTCCCCTACATATGGAATTGGGTTGAGGGGATGGGAGGGGAGGGTGGTTAGAGTGCATGTGAGAGGGCAGAGAGGGTAAAAGGGAGGGAAGGAGGGTAAAGAGGAGGGAGGGAGGGAGAGGGAACTGGGATCGACATATAAAATAATAAATTAAATTTAAAAAACAGTGCTTTGACTCCAAAATTTAAGTTGAAGAACAAGTTACTGGGGAAAAGGATTTCTATTTTTGTTTCCACAGAAAATGAAAAGATGTTAATTCATTCCAGACTAATGTGGTTTGATCAAGCCAGACTCCCTGAAACAGAGTACCAGGTGATCCTACATTCAAAACAGCTGGACAAAGCAGCCTTACAGACTACAGCCAGGATTTCTGCATCTTCTTCGAATCCCCCACGACAGCGCCCCTTACCAGCAGGAAGTAGTTTGGAAAGAACAATGCCCAAATTCCCAAATATTGTGTATAAATGTTTGTTTTCATTTAATTGAACTTTGTTTTATAAAATAAATTTTAAAAAAATTTAAAAAAAGAATAGGAAAGAACAGGTTGTAGGAGATACAATCAAACATACTGAAATAAAATAAAATAATATAAAATGAAAACTATTTAATGGAGGCTGGACAAGGCAACTCAACAAAAGGTTAAAAGCCTCAAGAACAGACCCACTCATTCCCACACCTAAAGGTCCCATAAAATTACTAAGCTAAATGTTGTAACATATACTCAGATGACATGAGGTATGCCCATGTGGACTCTGCTGTCACTGTTTCTGTCTCTGTGAGTTCAGATGGGAATTGCTCAGTTGATTGAATAGGTTTTCTTCTCAAGTGTCCTCCATCCCTCTGGTTCTTACTGCCTCCTGTTCTATGGTACGCTCATGATCTGAGTGTGTGGGGGAAGGTTGATGGATACATTCATTTTAGTGTTTGTCCTAAGATCTCTCCCTGCCCCCTCTTTGTGATAACCATGTGTGGTTTTCTGTATTGGTTCCCATATGTTCCTGAAAAAAGGCTCTCTGATGATAGCTTATTAAGGCACCAGTCTATGAGAGTAGCAGAATATAATTAATAGACAATTCTATTGCTACTTTTATTTTTATTTAACCAGCAGTATTTGGTTTTAAGTCTTGGAGATGTCTAGGCCCTGGTTCTTGGTCATCCAAACAGTGTAATATGTGGGTTCCCTTTAGAGCACTGTGTTTTAAGATAAATCAGACATTGGTTGGCTACCCCTACAAGATCTATGTCATCTTTGTCCTAGCATACCTTGCATGCCAGATAGATTATATGTCAAAGGTTTGTGTTTACATTTCTCTTTTAGTAACCTGCAGAGTACCTTCCCACACCACAGATACTAAAAGGTACTTGTAAAGGCTCCATGTAGGCTCAAGTTCAACTCCCACATGATCAGTGAGTAGTGAGAATATTATCCTTGGCAACCATAGCCCACATTAAGTTTATGGAGAGCAACCAATTTGTCTTTGCATCATCCTGAGTTGCTTGAGTTAATTTAAGATATAAGAGCTAGTGAGTAACAAGTCTAAGTTATTGGCTGAGCCTATATAAATCTGTGTGTGCTTATTTGGGAAGCAGGCTGGAAGGACAGCTCTGACTGGTGGGATAGAAAACTCTACCTACATCTGCATTTATGCCCCCTGTTTATTTCTACTTTGATTATTTGGACAAGGGGTTGAGGGTTTGTAGATCTTGTTAATTTTCTCAAAGAACCTTCATTCTTTTTTTTTTATTGATTTTTTTTAATCTTCTTTTTGTTTCTGTTTTATTGATTTTAGATCCAAGTTTGGTTATTTCTTGCTATCTACTGTTTTAGAGTATGATTACTTCTTTTTGTTCCACAAATTCCTGGTGCATTATTAAATTACTAGTATTCAAACTCTATAACTTTTTATTTAGGCACTTAGTGATAAGAACTTTCCTATTAATACCACTTTCATTCTGTCTTATAAATTTGGGTATGATGGGAATACATTTTCATTGATTACTAGAAAGTCTTTCATTTCTTTATAGACCCATTGTTTTTTTCCTTCAGTTAGAGACTTATTCAGTTTTCATGACTTTGTAATTTTCCATTGTTTCTTTATTTACTGTCATCTAGCTTTATTTATGGTGGTATGAAAAGATGTAAGGAGTTATTTCTATTTTCTTCTATCCATTTAGTCTTGCTTTTGTTCCAAGTATGGAGTCAATTTTGGATAAGGTTCTATGATTTTTCAGAGAAGTTGTATTATTTTGTGTTAGGGAGAAAAAGTCTGTAAATATCTATTGGATCCATTTGTTTTAAAGCTCTGCTGTATCCATATTTCTCTGTTAAGTTTATGTCTGAATGATGTGTTCATTGGTGAGAGTTGATTATTAAAGTCTCCCATGATCAGTATATGAGAATCAATATGGGATATTATCTGTAGTAGTGTTTCTTTTACAAATTTGGATCCCCTACTTTAGGAAACAGAAATGTTAAAAATTTAAATGTTAGCCAGGCATTAATAGCTCACACCTTTAATATCAGCACTCAGGCAGTCAGATCTCTGTAAGTTTGAGGACAGCCTGGTCTATAGAGCTAGTTCCAGGACAGGTTCCAAAGCACAGAAAAACCTTGTCTCAAAACCAAAAAGATTGGGAAATTGAGACCATAGAATTGAAAGATATCAGTGACCAATAGTCCTCGATTCCTATTTTTTTATTTTGTTTTTCATGGGGGTGATGTGCATGTGTGCGTGTGTGTGTGTGTGTGTGTGTGTGTGTGTGTGTGTATCTGTATTTCTCTATTTTTTTAATTTGCAATAAGTGGGAGATTCTTTATTCCTTGTGTTTTTATGGATATAGTAAACATACTTATTTTCAATTTTTTCTTCTAGTACTTTATTCAAGATAGAATTTATAGATAGTTATGTTTTAAATTTTACTTAATCATGGAAAACTTGGAATATCTTATAGTCTCCATTTATCATGACTGAATGTTTTGATGGGGATGCTTGTTTGGGCTGACATCTGTTGTCTCTTGATTTCTGCAATACATCTTCCCAGGGCCATCTGGTTTTTAGGTCCTCCACTAAGAAGTCTGGTATGACTTCTGTTTGGTCTAACTTTATTTGTTATTTGGGCTTCTTCCCTTGAAACTTTAAATATCTTTTGTTGTTGTTGTTCTGTATATTCAGTGTTTTGATTATTAGGTGATTATTAGGTGACAGAGTTTGTAAACTGGTAAAATATTATTCATATAATGATAAACTATAGACTGGGGAACTTGTTTACATATTATTTCCAATGTTGACTTACAAAATATTGGCAGAGGGTGGGACTATTTAACATTCCCTGTGGGGGAACCTTCCATTGACACCTTTTAACAGGCTGAGAATTATTATAAATATGCACCATGAAGGCAAATTCTTCTCTGTCTTTTTCCAGTAAAGGTATAGTGAATAAACAATCTCTTAAACCAATAACCACCTTAGGTAATAGAGAAGGTAAAGAACCTATTGGTTGAATCTCCTTATTTACACCTTTTAGATCTGTTACCATTCCTCGTTTTCCAGATTTCTTTTTAATAAAAATACAGGGGAATTCCAAGGGATTGATTCTTCAGTTTGGGTCTTCTTTATTGATTCTATTTTCATTGCCTTGTCATAAAAAGTTTTATGCATTCTTATGTTCCTTGTTTGTTTTTTTCTGGGTTTCTTGAAAGGGTTAATCATCCCCTTAAGGATGTCTATCAGCTTCATGCATGTCTTTTAGGAAATTTTTATTGTTCTTCAGCTGTATTTGGTGTATTTAGGGCTTACTGTGGTAGGATAGGTAGACTCTAGTAGGGACTACAGTGAATATTCCTCCACTGTCATTTAGGCATCTGGGATTGGGTTGATAATAGTTATAGGTACTGGTTTCCAGACTTTTGGGTGGGTTTTTTGTTACTTGATTTCTGTTTCCCCTCTGGATTTATGGGGAGGTTATCACCTGTGTATTTCCTGGTAGGATAATATTGTTGGAGCTTATATTTTTGGTCACTGGAGTTTCCAAGTAAAACCTGTTGCTGGGTATTGGGAGCTGACATTTAAGATGGGGATAGGCATCAGGTTTCGGGGAATCATAGGAAGAAGCAGAGCATCCTGTTCAACAGGACATGATTGCTGTCTCTTTGGAAGAGAGGTACACAGTGATGAGAGATCACAACAGAGTGTTTGCTTTAGCACTGGGTGAAATTTAGAGGGATGGATCTAGAGAAACAGAAGGTAAATGGAAGATCTACAGATTCCGTCCCTGCTTTCTTGGCAGGAGTGATCTGTGGACTGGCAGAGAATGCCTTATCAAGTTGGGCTTAGCATAAAGCAACAAGTGGAGAGAGGGAAGTTACCAATCAAAAGTCTGAGGGATTGAAAGGAGATGGAGCATAAAGAAAAGGATGTATGCATCAAGTGTTACCATGCAGAAACTGAAGGGTTGGATCTAGGGAATAGAGAGAAAAGAAAGGATCTGCAGGCAGTTGGATAGTGGAATAAAGTGACATGTGGTGGAGGGACATTAGAAGAGAAAGATCTATGGATACACAGGAGAGGGAGCAGAGGTATAGGGAAGGCTGCCACTAGTATTTTCCTCCAGAGATGGGGTTTAGACTGGAACAATTTACAATCTTGCCAAGTTAAACTATAAAAATAAAATAAGATCATAAATAATTTTTGAAAGAGGTTTTGGGGAAGAATAATTATAGCATTTAATTTGAAAGCAAGATAAAAAGAATGAATAAATGCACTGAATATGATTGTTTAGGAAACACAAAAACAAGTGTGCACAGTAATATTTCTATATTCTATGGCAAAATGAAGCTTAATTAATTGATTGAAAATAAATAACTTTAAGTGTATTTTTATGCATGGATGGCATATAGAGTAAGCCCAACAGAGAATATAAGTTGAGTCATTTATTAGAATTCCTGAAATAGTCATTTAAGGGATAGTGAAAGACAGAGAAAGATACTGTATTTTTAAGGAAACAATTGGGTGCATTGTGATTTTTTTCTTCCTTGTTTTAATGTTATTGATTCTATGAGAATTTCATACAATGCATATGATATTATTTACCCCTTCTCATAAGTCTACCCAGTTTCTTCCCACTCAACATTGGGTCTTTTTCTTCGTCTTTTTCTTTTCCTTCTCCTCTTCCTTCTCCTCCTCCCCTCATCTTTATTCTTCTAAGAACTTACTAATTTAAATTTATTATATCTGTATACTCCAAATTTGTGTCTATCCACTCAAAGAATGGAACCAGTAGTTCCACAGCTAATGCTGGGATTTTGACTGCCTTGAATTTTCACAGATCTTGCACATGCTGTTACAAACACTGTGAGATGCCTCAGTCAAGGAAATGTTGTGAAGTACACACCAAAGAACATCATTTTTTTTCTATTGGGTTCAAGCCAATAGACAGTCTTTACTAGCCTTCCAGCAGTTACACTGAATGTTTGGAACCTGAATCCTCAGCCTTTCTCAGGGTTGGATATTAAGAAAAAAACCCACATCCTGGGTTGACAAGCCTCAGTTTACAGAAAACAGTTATCTAGAAGTGGAACTACAGAAGGCAAAATCAAGATTAGTCTATTAGAGATTTCTAGAACCATGGACTTTGCTATATTCAGTCTTTGATCTCATATTGGCACTTCCATCATAATATTAGTTGTGCTAAAGTCTTGAGGGTCTGTTAAAAAGTATATAGAAAAGATTTGCAAAGACCTGGAATTTTGAACAAATTAGTGACTACTCGGACTCAAGGTTGATAATGAAAATGATGAAGTGGGGGAGGAGAATGGATGACCAAAATTATATTATTATATCTCTTAATCTAAAGTAACATGATGAATAACTCAGTATTTTTATTACACTGCTGTTGGACACAAAAATTAAGAAAAGCATCAAGTTAGGTTGTGAACTTTCTTTAAAGAATACAGTCAGATCTAAGTTTGTAAATTACGAGCCATCCTTTACTGAAATCATCTGTAATGTTGCAGCAAGTAAGAAACCTAATCATGGAACATAGTATCTATTTTGCAAGTAGCCTAACATCACTGGTGTTTTTATGTCCATGTAACTTTATTAAGAATTTCTTCGTCTAGTATTTAATATTTTATGCATGATAAGAAACTTGTTTAAATGATAGTATATTCTTTTGCCTAAGGGTGTCCATTCAATTCATATAAATCAGATACTATTTAACCATCTGATTCTGGACACTTTCACTATTAGTCACATCACTCATCTTTTATATCACCTTTAACCAGAGCAGTGCTAACTAAGATTAGTCTACTATTATAACTATTTTTATTTTTTGAGACAAGGTTTATCTGTAGATTTGGAGCCTATCCTGGAACTCACTCTGTAGACCAGGCTGGCCTCAAACTCCTGGAGATCATCCCAAGTGCTAGGATGATCTTTGTGAGTTCACCATCACCCAGCAAGTTTAGGATATTAGGATCTTCATTTCTTTCTTTCTTTTTTCTTTTTTTAATTAAAAAAATATTTTTCATTTTACATACCAACCTCTAAGTCAGCTGTGACCATGGATTTCCTGGTCAGAGCATTAATAAATGACCTGGCTAGAACTGGAACATGTTGCCCAAGAATTTCTGCATAGATAGGCCTTTCCAAATTCAAAATAGGAAGTATCAATAGCGAAAAATCTTCTGCTAAATGCTGCTTGTTTTGCCTGCATTTAAAAGTCTATGAGTTTAAACCTCTAGTTCAAGCAAAAGGCAGGAAACTGTCTACTTGTAGAAACTTTTGTCTTCCAACAGAATAGGAAGAAAAGGAATGAAATGAAAAGCTCCCACAGATTCCAGAGGGCTGTCTGAGTGTAAAAGAGCTGCAGCATCTGAATGTGTTTTATATATTGGAGCATTTTAAGATCTTGGGAGTATTACAAGTAAATGATTTAACTGCTTTCAGCTGTCCTGTAAGTTGTTCATAATCACTGATTCTGCTTTTCAGATGAGCATAATAAAGTGCTCAATATAGCTCTTTCAACGGCAGCCACAGTGCTGACTCCTCAGTATGAGACGTTCACTCACAGGGTAGCTTCACATCCAAGCAAAGCAGAAATAAAAAAGGAAAGGAAGCCCATAGAGCAGCAGTCTGGCATGTCTTTGGGCTTCATTTTTTTTTTTTTTTTTTGGAGGGGGTGTAGGCAAAGGCGCTGAGGCTTTGAAAATTTAGTTAACTTTAATCAAATTTTGTATAGTGTCTATGATGGCTGACCTCAGTAATTTGGAAGAAATGACTTTTTTTCTTTTTCTTTTTCAGCACAATTTTCTAAGTCTGGTATACAAATTGACTGATATTTCAAGTTAGAATACTGAATCAGCTGAAACATTTAGGACTACTTTTCCAGGGCATTTGCCAGTAAACTAAGATACCATTACTTGTTGGTAAGAAAAACTGAATTTTATTCCACTTGAATCATGAGATCTATCGCATTTAAGAATAGTGGAGATGTTAATAAGCTCCAGTAGCGACAGAAGAACTTGGCCAAAGATTAAATCTTTATCCACTTGGTCCTAGATTTTGACATCAATTCCTCAGTATTTGCTTTCAATAAATGCCACTTTATGGATCTAAACACATTTTAAAAGATTATAAGATTTTAGAAAATAAATCATTTATGTCAAAGAATTTTGATTCAAACCTTTATAAAAATAAAATTTTCTCAAAATTAGTATCCTAAAATGACCTTCCCCTATAATGAGATTGATGACTACCTTAAATGCCACTCCAAAGCCTTCATCCAGTAGCTGATAGAAGCATAAGAAGAGATCCACAGAAAAGCACTGAGCTGAACTCCTGGAATCCAGTAGCAGAGAGGAAGGAGTGATGAGCAAAGGAGTCAACACCAGGCAGGAGAAACTCACAGAAACAGCTGACCTGAGCAAGCAGGAACACAGGGTCCCCAGTCATTAAACTTTGGAACAAGCATTGGATGGAGTGAAGCCTTCAGAATGTGGGTGTCAGTTAGGAGGACTGTGCAGTTGTGCAGTCTACGGCATTTCTGACAGGAACCAATATTTATCCCTATGGCAAAACTGGACTTTTTTGTCTTTTCATAAGAAATAAGAAGATATTAAGCACTTCAATCAGGAATTTACTACAAATTAATATGTAAAAATAGACACATTGTTGAGTATTATGAACAAACATAAGGTGAATATACATGCATACATATATATGTTTAATTTCATGGCCAAAAGTTCTAACATTAATGTTTAATTAATCTGTTTTATTTTTATTAATATATAGGTGGTTACACAGTCATTAATGCCCATAAGGAGGCCATTTGTATTCATTTTATATTTTGAGAACAGTTAGCTCTAGAGGAATGTACCTCATTCTTTTAGCTGAACTGGAGCCAACAAGACCCTAGAAACTATCTTTGGCATATTACCTGCCACCACTGAGATTACTAACTGCTATAGCACATTAAGTCTTATGTAGTACTGGGAATTTAAATGCAGTACCTCTGAGCCATCCCCCTAACCTACTAAATCTTAAGGATGTATAAAATTTCAAATTGGAAAATATACAGTTTTCATAAAAAAATTTAGATTTAATAAATGAGCATATTTCATCATTTTCTTGATTTTGACTTGGTCGTTGAAATTAAGATCACTCCAGCTAATGACAATTTTAAAATTCCTTTCTGAATTAATGCTATAGTATGTGAATTAAACCTTTTCACATTTCATTCATCTTATTGAAGTTTTGACAAACACAGTTATTGGAAAACATCATCAACCAATATCGAATAGTATTAAAATAAGACACAATTTTAATTTTCTAGGTAGATCTATAGTACAATGAAATCTTGTGTGTCAAAAGTATGGATTTAGAAACTTGTTTTACTCACAAATCTCATGCTATTAAAAAAAAGCTCATTTAAGTAAAGTATGCCATTTTTAAACATGTTGATATTTAGTGCATTTGAAATAATGAATCACTGTTCAAAACACAGACCAAAAACATTTGCAATGTGTCAACTGCCTCAACAAGTGACAGACTCACTGAAGGATCCTCTTTTGTTCTCTATTTTATTTTCTGCCTTTCATTTTGACTTTACATCTAATATTTTGTTTCTTCTGATAGTGCTTTATGCTCTTTACTTTTGACTTAATCACTTTTACTTTAAATAAGTAACACTGTTATCTTGATTTTTACTGTTTTAAAGATATCCTTTTGTTATTTTTTAATCATGAGTGTATGTGAGAGAGTATATTAACATATGTATGTGATTTCACATGGAGGTGAGGACCACCAGATTCCCCTACAGAAATATGAAGATGGAAGTGGCAGTGATCATCTCAGCATAGGTACCTGACCCAGGTTCTCTGAAACAGTAGCACATATATCCAGCCTTGTCATTTGGGAAATTTTAATTTTCATGAGATACTTTGATATTTTATTAATTGTTTCACTTTCTTTACTATTGTTCTGAAATTCAAAACATTACTAAAAATAAAAGCAGAAAAAAATTCCTCAGTGGAAAAGAGTAAAATTTAAACAGTAAATGTTGTGCTATTATATAAGTATAGACTATTAATTATACATAATAATTTTCAAATGTATATTTTTATTCTTCATTTTGTGATGCTTAAGACTAAGAGATTCATATTTTGGTTAAATTACAGATATATAGGAATGAACATAAAATTGCTTAAACCATTTCAAAATAATTAAAGGAATATTTTTGGACAACCTAAGTGATATATATTATGACCTTATATAATTTTTGTTATGGTTAAAATCTACTGTTATATGCTATTATTATATAAAATATAGTTGAATGACAGGGTACTGTATATGTGTGTGTGTTGTAAGCATAGGAGTGTGGCCATGAGCATAATGAAGTCAGAGAGAAATTAAGTATCTTACTATATTACTCTACCTCACTGTCTTAAGAAAAGGTTTTCTCATGGGTTTGGATGGTTGCGATTTTAGTTGGCCAATTAACTCTTTGGTTTCACCTGTATTCAACCCTCAAAGCTAGTGTTACAGACACACAGATATGCCAGGCATTTTGTGGGTGCTAAGATCTCAACTGAATTCCCTGTGTGCTTGCAGAGTAAATGCTCATAGTCAGTAAGCCACCTACACAGCTCCTATGTTTAGCATGGTGAAGTATTGGTATGGATTGTAAGAGTATACTTCTGACATCCATACTTGGAAATTCAGGTCCCAATGGATGATCAGAAGTAAAGGAGGTTACCATAATCACTAGCACTGGAATTGATGAAATGGGAGTTGATAAAGTAGAAGAAATCCATTAACAAGGTACCAGCATTCAAATTGACTCCTTGACCTTGAACTACTAGCAGAGGAAAGAGACCGATTTCCAATGCATATGTTTTAATTATATAAGCCTAAGATAAGACAACTAGTTTACCTCTTATCTCTCCTATGTCTGCAGTATAGACTCTCACCACAGAAATTCCCAAAAATTACTTTGTGGCGTTTGAGATAGGACCATGCAGTTGTTAAATATAAGCGGAACAGTAGGCTATATAACAACATGTAACTTATTAGATTTAGACAAATTTTAAATGCTTACTATTATAAATTGAAATATTTTTTTCTCACTCCAAAGGGAATAAGAGCTGGTTTATTTTAAGCCAAATATGAATGAGTGGCCATAGCCTAGTAACACAAATTCAGTTTATTCTCTAAATAACATATATCATGGAAATAGAAGTCTGAGAGTGCATTATTATAGAACAAAAAAGAAGTCATAGGTTGAGGCATTTACTGAGTCCATTGGTAGATACTGTAGGTAGGTTTGGTTATGGCAAAATTGAGAACTCTCCGCAGTAGATTTCAGTTGTTACCTAATTAAATTTTTTTTTATTCTTTATTTTTTATTTTACATGTCGATCCCAGTTCTGCCTCCCTCCCTCCCTCTGTGCCTCCCTCCCTCTCTCCTTCCCTCTTACCCTCTCTGCCCCTCACATGTATCCTGACCACCTTCTTCCCCTCACCCCAATTCCACATGTAGGGTGATGCCATCCAGGTGGGGTCATGTAAATCTGTCAAGTCATTTGAAGTAGGGACTAGGACTTCTCTCCTGTCTCAAGGTTAAGGCAGTTATCCCTCCATGGGGGATGTGTCCACAAGGTCCTTTTGTGCACTAGGAATACAACATGGTTGCACTATCTGAGGTCCCTTAGACTGTTTAGTCCTTCAAGCTGAAACCCATATTCAGGGACCCTGAGCCAGTCCCATGCTGGATTCCCAGCTATCAGTCTGGGGGCCGTTAGCTCCTCCTTGTTCAGGTCTCTATGTGTTTCTGAAACCTGGTCTTGTCCTCTCCCTCTGCATCTGGATTCTAGTTCAACTCAGTGTTTAGTTATGGGTGTTTGCTTTTATTTCCACCAGGTACTAGATGAGGGCTCCACAATGTTGGATAAGTTAGTTGTTGATCTCAATATCTGTGAAGGGCATTTATGGTTACCTTTCTACAGTTGCTCAAACTGTTTTTTGGCGGCAGTCTTGTAGATCTCAGACCTTTCATTAGGTTCAGTTTTGTCTTCAAACCAATAATGGCTCCCTCTTTTATATTCATTCTCTCTCTCTCTCTCTTTTCTGTTTTCTATTCCTACCATGACCCAATCTTCCTAGTCTCATGTGCTTTCCTCTCCTCCCCTTCTCTTTCTCCTACTTCTCTCTCAGTTCATTGTCCCCCCACTTCCCATGTGCTCTGGGGGACTTTTCCCTTCCCCCTTCTGTGAGGGACTTTATATGAATCTCTTAGAATACACCTTGTATCCTAGTTCCTCTGGTGGTGTGAATTATAGGCTGGTAATCCTTTGCTCTAGGTCTAAAATCCATATATGAGTGAGTACATACCATGTTCTTCTTTTTGTGATGGGGTTACCTCATTCAGGATGGTTTCTTCAAGTTCAATCCCTTGTCTGCGAATTTCAAGATACCATTATTTTTTTTTCTGCAGAGTAGTACTCCATTGTATAGATGTGCCACATCTTCTTCATCCATTCTTCAGTTGAGGGTCATCTAGGTAGCTTCCAGGTTCTTGCTTTTACAAATAATGCTGCTATGAACATAGCTGAACAGATGGCTTTGTTGCATTGATGTGAATCCTTTGGGTATATGCCTAAGAGGTGGATTGCCGGGTCCTGTGGTAAACTAATTCCCATTTTCCTGAGGAACCACCATACTGATCTCCAAAATGGCTGTATGAGTTTGCACTCCCACCAGCAGTGGAGGAGTGTTCCACTTTCTCCACATCCTCTCCAACATAAGTCATCACTGGTGTTTCTAATTTTAGCCATTCTGGCAGGGGTAAGATGGTATCTCAAAGTTGTTTTGATTTGCATTTCCCTGATAGCTAAGGATGTGGAGCATTTTCTTAAGTGTCTTTCAGCCTTTTTGATTTCCTCCATTGAGAATTCTTTCTTCAGTTCTGTACTCCATTTTTTAATAGGTTTATTTGGTGTTTTGTTGACTAGTTTCTTGAGTTCTTTGTATATTTTGGAGGTCAGCCCTTTGTCGGATATAGGATTAGTGAAAATCTTTTCCCAGTCAGTGGGCTGCCGTTTGGTCTTGTCAACTGTGTCCTTTGCCTTACAGAAGCTTCTAAGTTTGAAGAGGTCCCATTTATTAATTGTTTCTTTCAGTGTCTGTGCCCCTGGAGTTATGTTCAAGAAGCGGTCTCCTATACCAATTTGTTCAAGGGTACCTCCTACTTTATCTTCTAAGAGGTTCAGTGTGGCTGGATTGATGTTGAGGTCTTTGATCCATTTGGACTTGAGTTTTGTGCATGGCGACAGACATGGGTCTATCTGCAGTCTTCTACACACGCTCATCCAATTGTGCCAGCACCATTTGTTGAAGATGATGTCTTTGCCCCATTGTATAATTTTAGCTGTTTTGTTGAAAATCATCTCCAGCATAAGTTGTCACTGGTGTTTCTAATTTTAGCCATTCTGGCAGGAGTAAGATGGTATCTCAAAGTTGTTTTGATTTGCATTTCCCTGATAGCTAATGATGTTGAACACTTTTGTTTAATTTTATTATTTTATATGTAGATCCCAGTTCTCTCTACCTCCCTCCCTCCCTGTTATCCTCTCTGCCCCCTCACATGCACCCTGACCACCCTCCCCTCCCAAATTCCACAGGTAGGGCAATGCCATCCAGATGGGGTTATATAGTTCTCTCAAGTCTTTGAAGTTTCTTAATTCTCGTTCAGCCTTTTAAATTTCCTCTATTGACAGTTCTTTCTTTAGTTCTGTACCCAATTTTTAATAGGGTTAGTTGTTGTTTTGTTGACCAGTTTCTTGAGTTCTTTGTTTATTTTGGAATATTATGTTTTATGTTTATAAAACTAATGCTTTATACATATTAATATGCAACTTTATTGTAAAACCAAAAATTATACAGATAGTAGAAGTATGTACTTACAATGTTTTAAATGAAGTCTCCTTCTAATATAACAATGAAGTTACAGACTTTGATGATCCACCAGGCAAGGCCTCACTCATGCTATGGAGCAGAAGAGGGATGGGATGGGGTTAGTGGGGGGAATGGGAGAATGGGAGGAAAAGAGAATTGGAACTGACATATAAAATAAGATTGTTTCTAATTTAAATAAAAAAGGAAAAATTATGTTTATACAACAATATCCTCAAGTTTTAATAGCACCTCTATAGCTTTTTAGAAAAGAAAATGGACACTTTTGTAAACATTATTATTGAGAAAGACATTTAAAAAACTATTGTTTTGAGAATTATTGGCCTCAAAAATGAGTACATATACAAACTTTGTAAGTTGAATTTGTATATTTAGAAATATGTATGTATATACCATGGCTATGAATTTGATAGAGAGCAAGGAAGGATATATGAGCATTTGCAGGGAGAAAAGGATAGGGGGAATGATGTAATTATAGTGTCAAACAATACATGAAATAGCTTTAAAAACTAATACATTATAGGTGGAATATTAAAAAAAAACTAATATATAATGGGTGGAATAGTGCAATATGACATTCTTAATGGTACCTATAAACATTCTAAGGAGAAAATAGCAGTGTCACTGGAAGTGACCCTTCAGAACTCCCTTACTTCAGCTAAGCAGCTTGAAATATTTACTCTCAGATTCATCAAGGCTCATTGCCCCACAAGGGTGCACAGATCCTGGAAGAACTACAACTCTGGGTCAATGAGTGAAGTGAGCAAATCAAAGTAGTACAAATTTCCTACATCAAAAACTCTGTTTGGTATATTATTCTCAGAGAGAGAGAAAAGATCTTATACTAAACTGCTAAGATCGAATGCTACACACCGATTCTCATCAGAAAGGCCAAGAAGCAAGAATATTACCAAATTTGAAAGAGATTATTGTACATTAAGTAAGAAACAATGTCCTTTAAAAGTCGGATTTCTTGAAATCACCATTGGGGAACACACATTTACCAGTAAAGAACATATACAGAAACTCTAGCATGTAAACTATTTTGATATATATTTTCAGTTGTCTGCATTCTTGTTTTTCTCTTGATAGAAAATGCTTCCACGTAACACTACAGGAAAGAGATGTGCTTCATTTCACTTGATTTTAAACCACTATAATGTATGTAACTTATAAAACACTATCATCTCTAAAAAATAACCCACAATTATAATATTTACATTTCACAGGAATTTCTTTGCTACTTATGTTCAAATATAGATACACAGATTTGATTTTAATTTTGCTAAATGTCAGAATTGTGAAATGTACCATTTATCAACCAGAAAAGGTATGAGACTTGTACTATGGGCTTTTGACTTTTCTTTTTATAGCTTTTCCAGAGACTCCCTTGTGACCTTCAGCAAATGGAGCTCAGTTGAGCTGACTGTAAAAGGAGGATAGACATAGTGACCTGTCTTCCAGAGGTGTTATAAGACTGTATAAATCAGAGCTACAGAGTTCTTTAAGGTTATCAGATGAATTGTACTGTATAAGGGTGAAATGTCAAAGTAGAAAAACTGCTTGTACCTTTTATGCGTCAGTTATTTCCAAATGGCACTACAAAATAAAAACCCTGCACACCTTCAGAAAACCATTCTCATTTTCTGATAGAGTATTTAGTCCAGGCACTTGAAAATATGTTTAATGGATTGTATTAACCCCAGAAAACTATTTTTACTTAACTCATTCAATAAACCTATGCTGCCCTGTTATTTCTGATAACCAGCATAAATAAAATGTTTTTTTTAAATCATGGATTAGTACATATATTTTAAGTATTTGTGTATGACAGCAGTTTGTTTACTCCCCAGGAGTGCATTTGAGGTTTATTAACAACTATACTATCATTGCCAACTCAATATATAAGAAAGTTGGTATATTTTATATCATCTTTATTCAGAGTTGGAAATTAATTTTGTGTTGAATTCTTTTAAACATCTACTGATTAAACTTAAGCAGCTAAAACATCTTAGGCATTTAACTTCAATGTTGTGTCCTCCCCTATCAGAGAAAAATTGGGCATTTTCCTATACACAATAGAGGAAAAAAAGCAATTACTATCAATCAGTGGCTAAGCAACAGATTGGAGTATTTAGAAAGACTCATTCATACACAGATTTGCAGCAGTGTTCAGCTCCTCTGATTAGATTCCATAGATTTTAAATTGTAGCTAATTAGGCTGTCATAGGTTCATTAATGGCTCTACTGATTCAGCACTCCCTCACCTGCATGCATATCAAAGCTCATTAGCGCCCTTGTCTAAAATACCACCTGCATTAATTACTGCCAGTGCACCAGGCCTCTTCAGAAGGCTCTTCTGACAATGATTCTACCTGCTTGTAGTGCCCTTTGCCCCTGCAAGCTCTTCAGGAGAGCTCCCACATAAAGTTCATGATGCTGCACATGTGGCGAGACTGCAGCTGGTGTAAGGGCAGCAAAGCCTGTTTCATGCTTAACAGCAGGATATAAATAATTAGTGATGCCTGTACTCCAGCCTTGACACAAGACTGCTACATCCCATTCAAAGTTCCTCTTAAACCATTCTTCTCTCCAAAAGAAAATCTATGTCATCCTTCTTTTGATTCTTGAGTCTTTTAGCAGCTTCAATATAATGCTATGGGTAAACGAGGGGAAGAACGCTAAGTTTTCCGAGTTCATGGATTTTGTCCCTGGGATACAAGAGATGAGACCCTAAAAGGGCTATGGAAGCCATCCCAATTCCCAGGTACTTGAAAAAGTCAATGTACAATTGAGTTATCACTAAAGCCAAAGTAATATTTTTCCTTATTTACATATAATTTTTGTTTTTTATTCCCTTTTCATTTTCTCAGAAAATCTTCCTTCTTTCTTTTCTCCTTTCTTCCTTCCTTCCTTCCTTCCTTCGTCTTTAATAGCAAAATGTATTTAATTCAGTTACCAATACAAACTCCTGAGAAATCTAACTACTCGATCTTGAGAAAGTTCTAAGGAAGATCTGGCAAGTACGATAATGGTTGACAAATTGGGTGATGGCAAAACTAATTTTTGTTTTTTGATTATTTCTCTTAACTGATAAGTACTTCAAACTACCAGGTGTATTTACAGAGATTATTTATGTGTCATCCAAATTTATTATGATGATAAATTTATTTTTATGGGCTTAAGGATTAAAGTGTCAATTTCAAATAGCTATTTCTGTAATTGTGCACGTATGTATATCTTTATTCCTATTACAGTTAATTAATTTTTTCTACTAATTTAAATATATAACTAGTAATTAGTAGTCAAAATAATATACACATATATATGAAGAATTGTTCTTTTAATACACTTTCTTTTGAATGAATATCACTTTGTAGCCTGGGGTAGCTCCAAACTCACTATGAAGAGAAGGATGTCATGAAATTCATAGAGACCTACCTGTTTCTGCCTCCCAATTGCAGGGATTAAATGTGCTCAAACTCATCTAATAATTTCATTTTAATCAGTAACTTAACAGAGAATTCATCTATGAAAAATGAAAATCTATTATGAGAACATGGGAAAGAAAACAAAACTATAAAAGAAAATGTGTGCTTTGATATAAAAATATAAGTAAACTATGTTTGACTTACTAAATTCCTATCAGTATTTAAAAATAAAATTATATTAATTAAAAATTTACAACAAGAAATATGTGAAGTCCTATTGTGTTGATAACACTGCTGTAGCGTAAAATCATTTCCATCTCACTGCATAAATCTGGTTATATTGTTTCACATAATAAAATTAACTCAGTAGTACATTTTTTTCGAATAAAGCATTAATATAATGGAATACCCATCTGTGGTTTCAGGTGACAGTTAATTCCTCTTGTTTGCTGTGGTAGACATGTCTACTTTAAGTATTTAACTGAGCAAAGCAATCAAAAGGTACTGATATGCAAAAAGAGAAAAGAACCTCACTAATTTCACACTCACAAGCAAGTAAATCATGTTTTCCAGTCTTCCTCTTGGAACATGTTTAGTGGAGATTCTGTAGAATAAAGTCACCAGAAAGAAAATTTTCTTTAAACTACCTCTAAAAGTAGTTTACTGTGTGTTTTCTATTCTTTGCTTTCACCCAATATCCACTAAAATAAAAGATAAATTACCTGTGCTATTCAGAATATCTGAGGCCAATAAACTCCAGCCAATCAAGGGAGAACTGAACAATATTTAAGATCTAGAGTAGCCTCCAGCTGGCATTTTTTAATGAGAATTAGAGGCAGTTGTAATACTCCTTCACCAGATGACAAAAGCCAACATTTATACCTCAACTGCTGATTGTGTTTAGGTTCTGATTGCCAGGTCCTACCTGGACCAGCACAAGGAGATATCTGAGACCAGCATTACAAGCTACGAGTAACTTATCTTGCAGAGAAGAACTTCAGAACTTCCTTGATGTTCCCAACTTAGACAAAGTCATTACTGTCTTGAAATTTTGAGTCTTTATTTACTATTGTTATTTAACTAAAGAAATGGAATGAACATGTATGCACCAGCGACCGCTTTTCTCACTGAGAGTGTGATGACAGTAATGTTGCTAGGAACTGAATAAAGTATATATTACTATGACTGGTAGTCCCAACCATATGAATTTATTAAGAGAAAAAACTGAGAGTATTGCATGTTTGGGCTGTTACAAAAACAAGAAGCTAAAATTTTAGGAAGAAAATAACAACTTTATAAGCATAATGAACATAAATTGATGACTTTAATTAAAAACTCACATTAAATATGAGAATAACGAATTTAACTCTTCTGAGTAACAAAAGTTACCTTCTGGAAAACAATAACAGAAATGTTTGTTACAGAAGAATTAGAAACAGAAAATGAATCTCTATGATAGACAATTCCTGAATAAGGAAAAGAGATGAGCAATGTACTATGGCATTAACATTGCAAGGCCTATTTGTATGCATTCAGAAATTTTCTGTACAAAATATAAATAGGGAAGCTGCATAGGCAGGAACAATTTTTATATATTATTATGAATTATCTTATTTTATATATCAATCCCAGTTCCCTTTCTATCCCTTTCTCCCATGCCCGCACCAATACCACCATTCCATCCCCCATCCACTCCCTAGGGAGGGTAAGGTCTTCCATGAGGGATCATCAAAATCTGTCAGGTTATTTGGGGTAGTGCCTAGGACCTACCATGTGTATCTAAGCTGTAAGAAGTGCCCAATCCTCCTTGCTGACACCCTCGTTCATGGGGTCTGATTTTGTCCTGTGTTGGCTCCCCTGCTGTCAGACTGGGGTCAATGAGTTCTGCTTGCTCAGGTCATCTGTTTCTGTGAGTTTTCCCAGCATGGTCTTAACTCCTTTGTTCATCCCTCTTTCCTCTCTACAACTAAATTCCAGGAGTTTGGCTCATTGATTAGCTGTGGATATCTGCTTCTCTTTTCATCAGTTACTGAATGAAGTTTCTAGAATAGCATTTATGGTAGTCCTCATTCTCATTATAGGGGAAGGGCATTTAAGGTAGCCTCTCCGCTAATGCTTAGATTGTTAGTTGGGGGTCATCCTTGTAGCTCTCTGGACATTTCCCTAGTACCAGATTTCTCTTTAACCCTATAATGGTTCCCTCTATTGATGTGTCTCTTTCCTTGCTCTCCTCTATTCATCTCCCCACACAATCTTCCTGATCCCTCATGTGCTCCTGTACCTCCTCTCCTCCCCTCCTCTTTCTCCTACCTCCCTCCTCTCCCTGCCCATGTTCCTAATTAGCTCAGGGGCTTTTGTCTCTCCCCACTTCTTTGGAGGACCACGTGTCTCTTACATTCCTCCTTGTTTCCTAGCTTCTCTGGAGGAATGGATTGTAAACTTGTAAACCTTTGTTCTCTGTCTAATGTCTGTATATGAGTGAATAAATACCATGTTTGTCTTTCTGTGACTGGGTTACCTCACTTAGGATGGTTTCATCTAGTTCCATCCATTGGCATGTGAATTTCAAGTTTCTTATTTTCCTGCTCAGTAGTACACCATTGTGTAAATATACCACATTTTCTCTTTCCAATCTTTGGTTGAACATAGCTGAACAGATATCCTTGTATGAATGTGTATCCTTTGGGTATATGCCTAAGAGTGGAATTGCTGGATCTTGAATGATTTCAAAGTAGATGAACAAGTTTGAACTCACACCAGCATTGGAGGAGAGTTGCCCTTGTTCTACATCCTCTCCAGCATAAATTGCCTTTGGTGTTTTTCATTTTAGCCATTCTGATGTGAGTAAGATGTTATCTTAGAGCTGTTTTGATTTGTATTTCCCTGATGGCTAAAAATGTTGAGCACTTTTCTAAGTGTCTTTCAGCCATTTTAGATTCCTCTATTGAGAATACTCTATTTAGTTCTGTACCCCACTTTTTAAATGAATTATTTGGTGTTTTGGTGACTAGCTTCTTGACTTCTCTATATATTTTGGAAATCAGTCCTCTGTCAGATGTGGGGTTGGTGAAGAACTTTTCTCATTCTGTGAGCTACCATTTTGTCTTATTTACTGTGTCTTTGCCTTACAGAAGCTTCTCAGTTTCAGGAGGTCCCATTTATTAATTGTTGATCTCAGTGTCTGTGCTACTGGTGTTATGTTCAGGAAGTGGTCTCCTGTGCCAATTCATTCAAAAGTACCTCCAACTTTCCCTTCTAAGAGGTTCAGTGTGACTGGATTTATGTTGAGGTCTTTGATCAATCTGGACTTAAGTTTTGTGCATCATGATAGATATGGATCTACCTGCAATCTTCTACATGCCAACATTCAGTTATGCCAGCACCTTTTGTTGAAGATGCTTTCTTTTTTTTCCATTGTATAGTTTTAGCTTCTTTGTCAAAAAACAACTGTTTGTAGGTATGTGGATTAATATCATGGTCTTCAGTTCGATTCCATTGATCTACCTGTATGTTTTTGAAGAACAAAATTTTTAAGCGCATAAGTGATATTTTCCCATGACCAGGAAGAAATCTTCTCTTGCAACATAAAATATATCCAGTATTTATAAAATACCTGCCACAGGATCTGTACAGCTCAAGGCAATTTAAGAGTACATACATTTATAGTCATCTGTGTGTTATATATTTTTTATAAATCACATTGTTTGTGGACAGGAGAAACTATTTGACAGTTAGGAGCACTTGTCATTTGTCTTAGTTACTTTTCTGTTGATATGATGGGACACATGGCTGAAACAACTTATAAAAGAAAGCATTTTGGGGGGGATTACATTTTCAGAGAGTGAGTCCATAACTATCATGTCAGGGAACCACGGCAGCAGGCAGCAGGCAGCAGGTATGGCACTAGAACAATACTAAGAACATATGCCTTTATTCTCAATCAGGAGGCAGAGAGACAGAGTGCTAGCTGGGAATGGGGTGAATTTTTGAAATATCAATGTCATCCACCAATGGCATACCTGAGGCAATTTATAAAAGAAATGACATACCTCTTCAGCAATGCCATACCTCCTAATTCTTCCCAAACAGTTCCACTTACTGGTGACCAAGTGCTTGAACATATAACTCTGTGGAGGCAGTTCTCATGCAAACCACTATACTTCACATAGAAGACAGTTGGCTTTCCAGCTAACATGAAGATGCTTACAATCATCTTTAACTCAATTTCACACTTCAAATTTATATAGATGAAATAAAATATTAAATGCATGTTTTTAAATGAATATTATGTAGTTTGTTGCAATTCTGCCATTGTATAATACAGGAAGAAAAACACCCATGAAATATATTAATCATGATGTATGGCAGAAAATTAGTGTCTTTCATATGTCTGTAATTTTTTATGGAAAATGTTGGTTTTGTGGGTCATATAGATTAGACATTCTAAGTGATGATCTTAACATATTTGCAACTAGGAAAGTCACCACTGATATTTAAGAGCTGGTTTTGTGTCACTTTGCCTTAATGTGAATACTGCAAGTTATCAGCAACAAATGGAATATTCACGCTAGAGGAAAAATCTAAAGCTAAGTTATTCTACACATTCATATATGTATATACATATATGTAGGTGGATATTTTCTGTCCTTCCCAGTTCCCCTAAATCAGTTTCTCTCCCACTCACCAGTCCCTGCAGCCACTTATTAAATAATCATTCTGAGGCTCAATAATAATAATTGTTTGGCCATTGGCTCAGGTATATTATTCACTAGCTCTCACAATTAACCCATTTCTATAATACTGTATTTTCCCACAAGGCTCAAGGCTTGTTACCTCACATCTTGCTTCTCCAGCTACTACATGGCATCTCCCTGAGTCAGCCTTCTTTCTTTCCACATATTTGTTTGGATTTCCTGCCTGTGTCTACTATGCCAGGCCATTGGTCAAAATAGCATTATTCATCAAGCAATAAAAACAACACATATTGCAGCAAAGGAAGGACATTTCATATCACCTCCCCTTTTCTAATTAAAAAGAAATGTTTTATCTTTAACATAATAAATTTACATAAAGCAAAAGAGTTATCAAGCAAGAATTACAGTTAGAATATTTAGTCCATTAGTATTTGGAAAAGTTAAAGAAAATATTCTATCATCTATGCTATGTTGGGAGTCTAAAGTTTTATGTATAATTTATCCTTTACGTAACTAAGAAAATATATAGCTATGACTATCTGTCTTCAACTCCATCAAAGACACCAGAAGAATATAATGTTACCTAAGTAAACAGAAAGTACATTATAAGCAATTTCCAAAACTCTAAAAATGACAGAGATATCTGGCTTTCTGGATAGTCACCCAAAGTTCTCTGATAACTTTGTTGGCATTTACCTCCAGCCTATAGGCCTAGAATGTCTGATAGACTTCTCAGTGAAGGCAGAAATTTGAAGATCTGTCCAGCACTGTACTGGAAATGTCTGCAGAATGTCTGGCAATTTCCTCTGTGAATCATGAACCAGGAAGTACCATCTTAATATAATCCACAATTAAATGTCTCTCTTCAGTTAGCTCATTAACAGTAAAACACAAAACAAACAATAAAACAAAACAAAACAAAAACAAAGATAACACAATAATATAGATAATCTAGACTCTTCATGTCTTTATGTATTTTCCATGTTTACATGACCCATTATAATTTAATATTTTACTCTATTTCTCCTTTAAACCTTAGTTTATTATCTGAAATTACCCATGACTCTGTCTTCCTTCTATTCTCTCTCTCTCTCTCTCTCTCTCTCTCTCTCTCTCTCTCTCTCTCTCTCTCTCTCTCCAGCCCATCAAACATACTGTGACACATTTAGAGATCTTTTGATCTTTTGGTGTGAATCTGCTCTTACTGTATATCTCTAATCTTTTTCTGACCTTGGAAATTTTTAAAAATATTATGTGGGCATGGCCAGGATTAAATGGCAGCTTTGGATGATGGCTCTGTTTGTCCCACCTGGATTTCCAACATGACAGGAGTACTGATGTGAGCTCTTTGTAATACCCCAAACCCTGGAAATGTTTTAGGTCTATGCCACCAGCTGCTCATAAATTCTAATAATTGGTTAGTAACAGAGCCTCTTAAAAGAGCCACAGGTAGTTTTTGCTGCTATCATTGATTCAGGAAGCCCTCTCTTAAAGAGCCACACCTCCACTTGCCTCTAGCAAACAGAGCCTACCCATGCTGCTATCAAGAAACCATACTTGACTCCATTCTTTTGTGTTTAGAATCCCCTTTTTAGCTTTCTCTTGTTTTACATGGAAATTATTGCTAAACATTTGGGCCACACATAGCAGGATATTTTTTGTCCTGCCCACTCTCCCTAGATCAGGTATTATATATGTATATATAATACATATATGTATATATATTTAAATTAGACTAATTGGGAAATTGATTTGGGTAGGGTTTTCATGGTGGAAATGCATCAGAGAGGAGTTAAAGAAAGGCATTAGGGGGAGATATGTCCTAATTATGCTGTATACACATATGGAATTCTCTAGAATTAATGAAATATTGCATATTAATGTTACATTCTCATTAAAGTAAATTCAGTAATAGCTGATTAGCACCCCTCAAATCTGTCAAAATCCTCACTGAAAGAAATTCAGAGAAGCTTCCCGAAAGGAGATATAATGACTGAGTAACCCAAAATGGTGAATAGAATCAGGGAACAGAAAGACGATGAAGGGTTTATGGACTTGAATTAATACAAGAAAGTTATAATGATTTATTACTTTTGAAAAAAATGTTCCAAGTAAATATCATATTAATAGTAAGGCATTTTTGCAAGACATATACTTTTTTAACTTATTAGAAGTTCATAGTCAATCCTAAAAAATGTCATTTAAAGTAAAATACAATTTTCCAAGTTTGGAAATTATTGTAAAATTAGTATGCCAAATGGAAACATGACTTTGTTAGATAAAAGCATTGATATGTAATACTTCATGAGTAGACAAAAATATAAAGAGGAAATAAGTTTGGGAGTCATTATGAGGAGTAAAATGAGGAACTACCTTCTATCTACAAGGAGTAGGTAGAAAAGTAAGTATTCACTTCTTTATCTGAAAGTAGAAATGGTATTAGAATTTAGAGAAAATTTTTATCTTGACATATAGTTGTGTTGGATTTAGAATAGTGTTTAGAATGATATTTTGTCTATCTTTGATCAATACTTCTACATATTTCATCAAAACTTCTGATCATTCATGGTTAGTAGAGACTTAACAGTTTTACAATACCATAGTACTAGCACCAGTCAAATATGACACAGTGAATGATGGAATAAATTGAAAAGACGATTACTGCAATAGAAAGCCTTAAGCAAATACAAACTAAAGACATAATTAGGAACACTCGGCACTTCAAATGCTTATACATCTTATCCCCACAAAACTTGTCTGAAACGCAGTTATAAAATGACAGTGACAGAACAAATGAGAATGATTCAGCAGCCTGTTATGACAGAGATTAATAGCCTCTGGTCACAGACAAGCTCATCTCTCTGTAAAACTCTGGTGCCTTTAGGTTACCTTAGAAGAAAGGGATTAAGTACATGATCTTGTGTGTGACTCATCAACTATGCTAATTTCCCATCAACATTGTCGTTCAGGCAATATGCAGCATAGGCTCAACATTTGCAAAGTATTGCTTAAAATTCTGTTAAAGTGTAAAATATTTACTATTATAGGGAAAGAAAAAAAACTACTTAATTTTTGAGATATAATCAAGGCCAGTATTTAGCTCACTACCAAGCAAGCAGAAGCTGGCCAGTAGACTCTTACTCAATTTATATTAATAGATATTGTATAAAAAGAATATTAAAAATTATAAATACATATATATAATAGACAAATCTAAGCATTTATATTTTTCTTCATATTGGCGAGATATAAAAGATAAATATTCTGCCTTTATGTCTGAATAAAAGTATGAACTATTTCCACTGAAACAGATTAACAATGTTCTGCCCTGAGTTATCCACCATCACATAATATTCACCAGTCTGAGCAACCCTAACTTAAGAAGCAAATAATAAGCACAATGATTAAGTCAGTCATAAACAGATCTATTTCCAATTATTTCAACTTATTAGTTTATATACACATATTTATAGTTACTTATGAATAACATTTGATTTTTATTTCAATACTTATTAGGACTAAGATTTTTTAGAACTAAATATAATTTTAACTTTTAATATAGTCTTAGTTACATTTCTATTACTTTGAAAGGGCAAAGGTCAATCTATAGACGAAAGAGTTTATTGGTGTTTATACTTCCAAAGAGTTTGAGTCTATGACCATCATGGCTGAGAGCATGGCAGGAAGCAGGTAGTCATTGTTTTGATGAGAGCTTACATTTGGAGACAACAATCACAAGGTCAAGAGAGAACTAACTGGGATTAGAATGTCTGTTCCAAATCTCAAAGCCTGCCACATGTGACAAATTCCCTTCAATAAGGCCACTTCCTATCCTTCTCAAATAGCTCTCCCATCTGAGAATAAAACTTCTAAATTCACAAGCCTATGTGGGTATTCTGATTCAAACCACCATAACTATAAACTAAGGAAAAAGGCACATGCAGACAGTAAAATAGAGTGCCTACTATATGCTAGGACTTACTTCATTGCATTAGATGTGGAGGAATTTTGTTCCATAGGAGAGCAATAATAAATTTCAAAAAAATTTCACAATGAGACTCTATAGCAAAACCATATTAAAAATTTATAAAATTTAAAGAAATTAACCATAATGGAAGTGAGATGTACATGAAGTCCTTTAAGACATTTACATATATATATATTTATTTATTTATATATATATATATATATATATATATATATATATATACACACACACACACACACACACACACACACACACATATACATGGCACATGGCACAAAATAACTATACAGTAATTATGCCCAATAGTCTGCCAAAAAACACACATTCACTGAAATCACAGAATTTTGTTTATTGGAATTCTTAAACATCATATTCTAATGAAATCTATAACTACCGCAGGAATCGATGCTTAGAAATGTTTTGTAGTCAGGAAAGGTCTTCTAGCATTTTTCAATGATGAGTTAAACATACTTGTTAGAGGACACATTTCTGATCTCTTCCATTTACATTGTCATTACAGAAAGATCCAAAATATATCAGTTGCTTTCATTAAAACACATAGAGTTAGGTAAATACTTTTCTTGCATTATCAAATATTGACCATGAGCATACATCTATGTAACCTTTGTCTACATATGTGTGCATACATGCATGCATATTTGTATGCATCAGTAACCTTTCTATTGCTGTGATAAAGTTCCTGATGAAAATCATAAGAGACAATGAATAGTTTGGTTTACTATTAGGTAATAGATTCCATGATCTAGGGAAAGTAGGGCATCAGGAAATCCTGGGGACTGTGGCCTCTGGAATTTGTAAGCTGCTAACTTACATATGGATGGATCAAGAAGCAGAAGATGGGGAGTGTATAATGTCCATCCTGTTTTCCTTTTATTTACCCAATACCCCATACCAAGAGATGTTCCTACTCGTGTTCATGTTTTTATTCTTCCTTAGTTAGTCTTCTTTGGAAAATCCCTCAACACTCACCCAGAGGATCTGTTTTACTATTGTCCTGGATTCTTCACAAGCCAACCAGGCTGACAGATGAAATGGCCCATAACAGCACACATTTATATATAACACAAGATTGTGTCCTACTGAGAATTAGGGTGAGTGTTTCTGTTGTTACCTGACACTCAACAACAGATTTAGTATAGAGAACAAAGCCTTAACAGTTAAAACACTGAGGTAATGGTGCATTTAATTATCCTACACATAATTTTTTAAATTTTAGTAAAATTTAAGATTTCCTCAAAAAGACAAGAATAGTTATTTTAAAAATGATTAAAGACCTTTTTTTTGAAGATTTAAAATTACCAAACATTTTGACTTCAAAAAATCTCTTTTCTATGTTTAAGCAATTAAAAACTGATAAATTAGGTGGTCATCTCCTTTAAGTCAAGACAAATTTATTGACATCATGATGGTGACTGTTATCTAAGTTTTGATAAATAGTTAATACATTCCTAATTCAAGATAATGGTGAGATCATCCATTTAGACTCAGTGTAATGTTGATGATTGCCCTGCAGAGAATACTACCCATATAGTAAAATGATTAGATTATCTATGAATTTCTTTGATTTGTTGATAATGAATATCTGCATTGTGAAGTAAATTATTGATGGTAATGAAGCAGAGAAAATGAAAAACGTTGTTTTCCTACTTGGTATCTTCCCTGTTCTTTGATTTCATTTAGAGCTGTGCCCAAAGAAAGACTGCATCTGTGTGCTGAAACCTGAAATCCAATGAGACATCTTTGAAAGGTGCTGTTCCAATTAACACTTTCAAGTAGATGTTTAGCTTTTTAAAATTATTTTTCCTCTTAAAGAAAGTTAGGCCTATCTAGATGGTGAAAGAGTCTTTTATACAAGATCAATTTGGGTCATCAAAGAAGAGACTTTTCTCAAGAAACCATAGTTGTAGGGCAATGAACCCACAGTCCTTGAATCATAGAAAACACAGAAACAGTTCTCCACAAATGCTCAAATTTTCTTTTGAAATTAAGCTCTCTTTTACTAATTTGAGATGTAATGAAGTAGTCTTATCCCCTTTTAGAGATTAAAAACATCAGACTCAATGAAGATAATGTACTTAAGTGAAGAATAAAAAAACAGAAATTATCTTTAAAAGGTCCAAATGTGAAAAATAACATAATTGACTATTCATCGCTGTCACAAATATTTTAGAAAAATATGCTTAATAGAGGGAGAGTCATAGAGTCTGAAGGAGCAGTGAGACTTCACATTATCATGGAGACACCAGGAAGAGTAGAAGGTAACAAGGAGTAGGGGCAGGAGGGAGAGAAACAGAGAGAAAAAGAGAGTGAGACAGAGACAGAGGCAGTCACACAAAGAGAGTGATAGAGACAAAGAGAGACCAGAGTCTTTTACCCTTCCAGGAGCAGATAGACAATAGCTTACCTTCCTCCAATTATCTTCTCCTTACCTGTCATGACTTCCTACATCCCAAATTAGCAAAATTGCCAGGCAAGCAATTCTTCAACATACAAACCTTTGTGTTACATTTTAAATGCAAGCCTCAACAGGTACTCAGTAATGCTTGTACATAAAGCACAATATGATATTACAGTCTTCTACATTGTCCTTTCATAGGTTACATCAGTAAAATTAGTTTATAGCAGTATTTTATTGTTGCCCATCTGAGTGTAGATTTTAAACTATTCGGCGACACTAAAGGGTGTTATGGACAAAATACTTCCGAACATAATGAAAATATCTCTACAAAGCAATAACTAAAATTCATCTCTCAAGTGTTTCTCTTCAGTGGCCCTCCAAATAGAATATATAATATTATAGTTCCACACACCGGAAAAATAATAAAGTCAAACTACTCAGTTTAAAATTTACTGACATACTTTATGCTAAGGTGTGTTTATGTACTTCTTTTCAAACATGTTTTTAATTTTAATACTTAAATGTGAGAAGCAGTCAGTTTACAATGTACTCTAATCGCTGATGATCAAGATAATAATGTTTTAAAAATCATAACTTTGTGTGTGGTAACTTCCCCCATTGGTAGCTTGCTAAGCTTCTACAATAAACATACAATACTTTGACATGATTGGTGCAGGCTTCCAACAAAGACATAGTAGCTTAACAAGGAACCAGTAAATACTTTATAAAGGAGGATCTGGTGTTTGGATATCTCCTGTTGAGCTAAAAATTTCAGCTACCATAATTAACAGCATGATTTTCCTCCTTGCCATGATAAGCAGAAGAAAGGAACTTCCGCAGAGGAGATGCACAGACATGAGCCAGAGGGGCCTGTAACAATGGAGCACACAGCAAGCCACTTGATCAATGGCCAGTTGTAAACATACTTTAGAAGAAAGCATCGAACTTTCTGCAGTAGAAATTAAAAATTAAATCCAGAAGATATTCGTGAATTCAAACATTTTGTCAGAGTTTTGGAGTTTCTTAAGATTAATAAAAGAGTAAGTATAATTGGCCACAACTAATTTAACACTAACATTATGAAAAATGTATCTTTACCTGAAGTTTATAAAAATTCTGATATATATTTTCTAATCGTGAGTTTGATATATGGCTAATATAATGGTCAGAGTATTTTATTCTATAGAGGCAAACATCAAAGAATATTCCATTAGCACCACCATACAAACACTTAAAAATTAAAAAAAAAAACTATTATGATTTTTACTTATGGACTAACCTAGTTATGCAAAGGGATGGTTAAATGGGCAATACACGTTTTAAAATATGTCTTGAAATTATGAATGCTTTTATGTAATTTATGTAATTTCACATTGTTAAGAACGTATATCTGGCTTTTAATAATACCAATTCTGTAAATCCAAATAGCCTTTGGTGGGACAGAAACTGAAATCAGAAAGAAAACCAAACTGTCTTTCATTCTACCCAGTCAATGTAAAAGCAAAACAAAAACAAAAACAAACAAAAAACTATGAGAACTTAACAGTTAAATTCTTATCATTGTAAGCAATAGAGCTGATAACAAACATATGTGATAATGGATAATGAGATGGGATTTAGGTTAAAGAGCTCCCAGCTCCCAGGTTAAGCCTCATTTACTGCTAGCACCTATTTTTAGAACAGAAATAAAACAAAAGGCATTGCCCATTTTAGGGCAATGGGAGGGTCTTTGCTATTGTGTTGTTATTGTTGCTGTTTCAACAAAAGGAAGGTCTATATATGTCTTAAGAAGTGTGATATGCTCTAGAAAACTTATCATCATAGAAATATTACTAATGCAAAATCCTTTTCGGATTTTAGCAGGGGAGTTCATTCTTCTCTAATTCTGCTTTGGATCCAGTTTAGTAATACTCTCTGCCTTAGATTAATTACCCTGATCTAATTCATTTAGTGGAGGACAGCTGTGGTACGTGGGTTGCTCACTGATGTATTGTGTTAAATGACGCCCATCTGTCACCGCAGAATATCAGCATGGATTCAGTGTCATACACTCCATTGGTTCTGCTGAGATGTGAAGTACAGCTACAATGTTTACTACTGTTGTTAATTTAATATCTACACCTTTAATAACCTGACTGCTGTCACTCGCTGAACAATGATACATGATGGGCACTGAAGAACCAGATAGAAAGCATTAACAAGACAGCACAGCAGACCCTCTGGTACAGTTAATTAGAACATTTGTGGGCAAAGTTGCTATGAGGGCCCCTGTAGGGCACTCTCCTAGGGAAATTTTTAACTGGGAAACTAAGTTAAAGGAATCTTCGTTAATAGCACTTCTGACAAATTTAATCATTAATTAACGATTAAATACCAGGAAATTCAATCATTCATTTTCACCAAGCAGAACTATTTGAAGTCATTTTATTATTCTGAAGATTTAATCTTAGATGCAGAGTTTCTTTCGGTGCTTTTGTTCTCCTTTTTTTTCAGCTACTCAAATGTGCACTGTATGTGCCTCCATGGAAATTAGCTGAAGCTCTAGAATACATCAAATATACTGTCCTGAATTAAGGTTTACCCTTCAGATAAATTAACTTGACTCAAAATATATTAAGAAGATGAAAAATATGGATTTTATATGAAATGCTTGAATCTGCTTTTAAAAACCATAATCATGATATTTTCATTGATCTATATATAATTTCTTTTTACTCAAGGATAAAATGAAATGTAAGATTATAGTATATACAATCTTAGATTAATCCCTTAAATAATTATATAAAATCATATAAAGTATGGAAATAACAAATCACTAAATGTAGACTAACATGGACTTTTATATTTTAAAAAAAAATCTTGTAGAAAACATAATATGACTTTTAAATGTTCTTCATTTTTATCTTTCATGTTACTCTGTTTATCTGCTCCAGTAATTTATAATTTTTGTATTTAGCAGATGTTTCTAAACTATGAATCTCTTCTTCAAGTTTCTCCTCCATTTCTTTGGTTTGAATGAATTTTAGCTTCATATAAACTTTTTTTTTTTTGATGTTTTATTGTCTAGGAGTCCCTGCCACATTCACCAGGTTCTGTATGCCTAAATATGAGCTATAGAGCCATATCTCTGTAAGACTTGATTATTACCAAAGCATTTATATCCAACTGTATTTACCTATATATTTCTCTTTGTAAAATATAAACCTTATTATTTCCAGATAAAATATTTATATCCTTTTTTATGCTAGACATTTGATGTTCCACCTACAAAAGTCAAGATGTTTCTAACTAATTCAGTTGTATCCTAAAATATTAACTTAAACAGAACAGGACAATATTATTTAGTTTCAAGGAAAGATGAAATCTAGATTCACAGAAGCCAGTTGATGATTGGCTATGCATATGCTATGCAATGCAACAAGAAAACATAGCACTATAAAAACATATGCACCTCATGAGACAGAGGGAAGTCAAAAGAGTCTTCACCAAAGCCTGCATCAAAGAATATATAGGATTTAGATAGTGGTGATGCATGCATGCCTTTATTCCCAGAACTTGGGAAGCAGACTCAGGAGAATCTCTGAGTTTAAGGCCAGCCTGGTCTACAAAGAGAGTTTCAGGTAAGCCAGGATTGTTACAGAGAAACCCTGCCTCAAAAACCAAAAACAAAATAAGCAACAACAAAGAATATATAGGAGCAATTCATAGGAGAAAAAAAATTTCACAGACAGAAACTCAAGTGAAGAAATTTCTCCAGACTAACAATTACAGAAGGGTAATCACAAAACAACATTTTCCCCCAAGATTGGTGATATAACAATATAAATTTGCCAAAATAGAAAATTAGGTCAGGCGTTGGTGGTTCACATGTTTAGTCCCAGCACTCAAGAGGCAGAGGCAGGTGAATCTTTGTGAGTTCAAGACCAGCCTGGTGTACAGAGTGAGTTCCAGGACAGGTTCTAAAGCAATACAGAGAAACCCTGTCTTGAAAGACAAAAACCAAAATCAAACAAACAAAACTACCAAAATAAATAAATAAATAAATAAATAAATAAATAAATAAATAAAGTTAAAAACAGAGGGGAAAGAAATAGGTTTTTGAAAACCAGGGCACAACTTAAAAATACTTAATATGTCTTATTAATTCTTTTCAAATGTAGGACAAAAATAATGGGAGAAAATACTTTAACCCATCACATCATGTCTACGAGATATTCATATTATTTTCTGATATTACCATACATCTTTCCTTGGTTTCCTGACATTGGTCATTTGTATTTTCTTTCTTTTTTTAATTCCTCCTTCAATTCCTTCAGTATTTCACTTATATCGCCATTTTCTGCTCTCTGTTTTATTTTAATCTCTTCTTACTAATGTGGTGCTTTTTGTTCTACTTCTCGCTTTCCTTGAGTTTATATTTAGTGGCATTATATATCATTACATACAACATTCACTTACAACTACACAGAAAAAAAATTTGAAAGGTTTCACTTATTTTGCCAGAGGATCATTAAAATGTTTAGACACAGATTTCCTTCTATATGTATGGCTAAGATTCACCATGTTCAGAAATATTTCTACCTCTGATAGAAGTATTTAATATTTAATACTAGATGTAATGCTTCAATATTAAATTTTTGAAATTATTGAATTTATTGAACAATAGAAATGTGTGCAAATGAAAGGTTTTCTCAGTTTTCAAAGTGTTTCATAGTATGTCTCTCTTTGCACATTTAGATGTCTTAGAACCTTTCACTCCAGCCCATTACAGCTAAACTGCCAATTGGTTAAAACTGTGCTTAGTGTTATGATATCTTTTCCTAGTTTCATTAGAAAATTTTGTTCCTTGGGTATGGTTGATATTCATATTCATTTTGTTTTGCCAAAAAGCAAGTTCTGTCACAGAAATTCTCTTTTCTTTCTTTAGTGTTTAGTGAATTTAGTGAAGTTTTATGAGAAGGGACAGAGTTGTCAGCAGGAGTTTGACAAAGCAGCTGATGGAGGAGGGTCAGAGGGCAGGCCAAAAGCAGTCTATAGGACAAGAAGAAATAAAAATGTTATGCACTGGACTTTATCCTTATTGATAAGCATTAATAGTACTGGAAGGTACTCTCAGGGAAGAAAAGTAATCATCAATCATACACAGCTGCAAACCCTGATCATTATACTATTGACCTGCCTGGCAAGATAAGCCCCTCATGCAATGATGGACAATGTGGCATGGGAATAACTAACTAATTTCTGATTGGATTTAAGGCCTGTTTTAGGAAATGTAAGCCATAACTGGCATTGTTAATGAAACTAAGAACTGCTAGCTAAAGGTATCATAGTTACTAAGAAAGAACATACTGCTATTATTCTGGCAAATGCATACAATATTTAGATGACATTTTATGGGGCTGGAGATATGTCTTAGTGGTACAGCATACTCGCTGCTTTTCCTGAGGACCCGTGTTTGTCTAGCCCCTACATAGTAGCTCAAAATCATCTGTTCTTCAGTTTCTACATGATTCAACGCCTTCTCTTCTGGCCTCTGAGGGCATTTGACACATATGTAGTTCACAGATTATTATATTAGCAATTCACTCATATACATAAATTTAAAAAAAGAAATAAATGACATTTCATTATAGCCATAGTTCAGAGACCCCTCAACTCTCATGAGGGAAGCTTCTGTTTTAAGTAGAAGACAAACAACACGTCACACAACTAGTCAAAATACAGAGAACAAATGACTGAGGAGTGTTCAGTCCTAAACTGGCACAGCCATATCTGATGGGAACAGCAAAAGTCATAAGGCAGCACAGCTATTTGACAAAATCCAGCAAAACTGAGCTACATGATGACCCCTGCAACATTTTAGTTTTCATCTCCCCTCTTGAATACTTGGGAGACTTTTAATATTTGTACAATGTAAGCATATTTGATTGATTGAAACTGTTTTAGGAATCATTTAAGCCTTCTGCAAGGAGTATTGCTTCTAAGCTTTTCCAGAAAAGTCCTGAACACACCTCCCTTCCCTCGTTTGGAGAGATAACCTCATGTGCCTGGTCTTCTTTACACCTTGGAGGCTGTAACACTCATAAAGAAGCTTGGGGTCTCTTTATGAGGCTATGAGACATTCTTGAGACAGCTGTCCCTGTACTTACACAGGAACAAGATATTCAAAACAAACTAATCCAAAAGGGTCAACAAGATTTGGTGGGTTAGAGGAGGTGGCCACCGATCAGATTGCAAGCCTCTTCCCACTAAACATTCAGAAGATTACATGGAATATATAGCAACAAAATTAGATTAGCTGCAGTTACCTCTGTCCTACACTGAGACTACTAATGATGAGCAAAGAATGCTATAGAAAGATGATAAAAGTATTCTGTAAAGTTATAAAATATGAACATTGTACTATGTCAGGATTTGAAAACTACAGTCGCTTTGCCCTGAGGATATTTCTTAGGTACTCTGACAATTAAGAGTTAATAATGCACTACTTGGACATGACAGTATGACCAGGATGTCTTGAAGATTGCATTGGGCCAGTATCCTTGTACCCACAAAAGCTACAAGCCTGAAAAACATGCTATTATATGCCTCTAGATTCTTAAAAATTGGGTTAGGGGGTTGATGAGTAAAAGTGGTAATGAAAGACAACTGTTTATCAATGAGGTCAAAACATGAGGGAAAATGATTGGAAATGGTAACTCTGTTCTGTCATAGTTTATTAGTGATGACTAAAAGATGAACAAGAGCAAACATTAAACACACATCCAAAAACAAAAAAAAGTTATGATCTATGTTTTAGAACAACAAGAATGTATCCCTACTTACTAAATTTTGTATAAATAAAGGAGTGCTCTGGATGCTAGTCAGTCAAGTACCAAGATTCTCCTGACCACCATGGCTTAGCTCATTTCCTTCCCTCAGCTACCCCTTACATCCTGTACAGGGACTGCATCTCTACAGGCAACATGCTTCTTTTTTGTATTCTTTCCTAAAATGAATGGTAAGTGTCCCTTGTCTGATTCCTCCCATCACTGCTCTTGCATACACCAATCTTCAGACCCTACCTTCATCCAGAGCTGGACTCTGCACTAAATAGGACACCTTCATCATACCCACCCAATGATCATTGAAAAAGAGGTGATGAACTGACTGTGAGACACACAGTGGTCCACTACTGTACAGGAAACCTTAGGGCAGTTGTACCTCTGATCTCACAGCAGTTGTGATGGCATACACAAGGCATATGCATACTTAAGCTAGAAAAAATGGGCAGAGGAAGTGGGCATGAAATCCTACCACTATCTGAGGAGATATTGGGAATTGACAACTTCTAAGAAACAGGGAGTTACTTTTCTTTAAGGGTGGGAATCCTGGAAATCTATGATGCTTCTGTGGATGGCCATACATCCCAAATTATATAGATAGTACAAGATGAACTTGATAGTTTGAAATAAATAAATAAAGACAAAAGCATGGTGGGGATGGATATCAGAGGATGTGGATAATGTGATCAAAGTACAGTGTATGCAATTCACATAGAAAAGAAAATATTTGAAAAATTAATAATTACTCATTTATTTGTGATCTGGCATTTTATATTGTAAAGATTTCCCAGTCTATCTTGTGAAGCATATAAAGAGAGGCTTCTCTCTCACTCTTTCAGTGTAGTCTCTAATTTCACATTTCAAAATTGTCTTTACAGGGAATTATCAGCACAATTAATATAATTATATACCAACATTTCTAAGACAAATTGTCATGTTCATGTTTATGATACAAAAACATAATTTAGAATTCAACTTGTAGAAAATTTTCTAGTGATGAGTTACTAATAGGTTCTTGAAAAAATATTTTACAGGCAGAAATAAAGCACAGGTTAATACTGATTTCTTCTTGGGCTCTACCATTCCATCACATGCTTTATAAGAAATGCCTTAAAAGAAGCATTGTGAAGCATGTTACAAGTGAACCCTTCTGAATATCAAGAAAACGAATTAAATCTTAGTCACAAGTACATAAAACTTAGCAAAATGAGCTGTTTCAGAGACTATATTTGTTGCATCCATGAATTGTAAAACAAAACTTACAATTAAAGTGTTTGCAATTCTATTTCATGACCTATCATTGTTCCAACAACAATGTTTAGATAACCTTGTACTATATTTTAATGTAATTAAATACCTTCATTCTAAAATTATAATACACTGGCAATGTAAACTATATACAAATGGGACCATTCCTTTAACATCTTTAATTTAATCTATATTTTTAAAATTATAAATTATAACAGAAAATTGTGTGGAAAAAATCTGCTTGTCAACAATCAAAATTGCTTTCATCCTACAAGTCTTGTAGCACTCTGAACCTGAGAAATATGGCTGACTTAATTTTAACAGGGGAATTCAATTGAAAGTGTGCCTTAGAAATTACATGAATTGATTTTTTGTAACCTAAAACATATTAACAGCCAACAATTTGTGCATGTGTGAGTGAAGATGTATCTAACTAGCATTTTATCCTTTCTCAGTATCTTCAAGCAGTCATAAAAATAGGTCAAACCCTATTAGAGTCTTAATATTCTGAATCTAATTTCCTTTCCATATATAGTTTCTTATGTGTAGTGATGTTTATAAATATTATTACACCTATTCTTCAAGACAAGGTATAGATTTGACTTTAAAACAATAGATATCACAGCAAGACTGAACCAGAATAGGCCCAAATTGAAAAGCTGCATTTACACAACAGAGCTGGAGAGCTTAAGTACTATCATATACTGTTACTATCATGCCTAACTTCTAAAGTAAATGGCCCTTGTTAGAAACCACAGCAATACAATTAAGTTACATGAACTAAAATGGGGACGGAATGATACAGAGGAAAAAATAAAAGGTGGTTCATATGATTTCCTATTTGCAGTGAATGTCACTATCACTTACCTTGAAAAAATTTCATCCTGTGTGTATGATATGCATGTCATCACAATGAGTGAGGAAATATATTGGACTTTAGAGAAAGTAAGAGTTGGAAACAACCCTTCTAATTAAATCTATCGATGTGGAAAAGCTTTCTATTATTTACCCTCAGGCTTAGTAAAATCTTAAAAGGAATCAAAAAGGTTAGAATATTTTTATTACTAAATATATTGGATTTCTTATTTTTGATGGAGGATAGTTGAGAAGAGTTTACATATTTTGTGTTCATTTTAAATGAAACTTCAAATTTCAACCTCAATCTTATAATTATAACAAATTTTCTGAAATTTGCTGATTTTGTTCAATATACAGCATACTTCTATACTGAATATCTGCAAGATGTCTCATAGTTCATAGAGAGAGAGTCATAGAATACTTTCAAACCAGTCTATATTAACCATGTCAAATAACCTTACCAAATATCTTTCTGTGTTCATTTCATTTCTATTGATTTGGAGTTTGTGAAACCCACTTCCAGGGTTTACTGCTGTACCCTGAATACCCTGAGTTCTCATCTGGTACAGCTTATAACAGTGCATTAAGTTGTGCCAAAGTCTCAGCAAATTACAGTCTGTTGTTTGGGTGATTACCAGAAAGATTTAAATGTTAGCTTTGTTGAGCATACATACATAGACCAAGAAAGTCTGATGTAGAATAATGCTCTTGTACATTGTAAAGATTTGTCACTCATACTGGTTTAATAAAACATTGATTGGCCAATAGCCAGACAGAAAGTATAGGAGGTGTGGATCAGCCTAGGAGAATTCTGGGAAGAGAAAGGCAGAAAAAAGGGTTGACAGCCAGATACAGAGGATGCAAGATGAGAATTCCTTACTTAGAAAAGGTGCCAAGCCTCATGGTGAAACATAGATAATAATTATGCATTAATTTAATTTGTCAGTATTTGTTAGTAATAAAATTGAGCAGTAGGCCAAACAGTTTATAATTAATGTAAGACTCTGTATGTTTATTTGGGACTAAGTGGTTGTTAGGCCAGCATGAAAGAAACTTCTATCTATATTAGTCTCTACAATATTTCTAAAAATGCTATTTTAACCATTTGCCATTTTAATGTCCAGCATTATTGGATGTTTCCTCATGACCATGCATTCCTTCCTCAAAACATAGATATACATGGCCCAATATAATTCCTGAGTATCTAGAGAAGATAATGTATCTTAGAGATCTTAACAACATATATAACATATAGAAATATTATTTTTACTAGGCAAAACAATATTATAAAATAGTATTAAAAAATTTCATGTATTTCCATCAACTAAATGGATAAATATTTTAGGCACACTTGTGCAATAAACTTCTGCTAAGAAATGAACTGTTAATACATGCAACAATATGGATAATGGCCTCAGACATTGTACTAAAACAAATAAGATCAACAAAAAGTATGAATATTCTGTTTAGCTATGTATATTAAGTTCAGAAGAGGCAAATTTGATGCATGCATAAAAATTCAAAACTGGCAATTAGGATATTGGATATGAACAGATGTTCAGAGGAGTAGGAATATTATAACTTCAATTAAAGTCATTGGTTACATCGATATAATCATTTGCTAGGTTCACTAAATTGCTCAGTAAAGATCTACACATTAAACTGTAAACAAACTAAGAGTTCAGTAACAATTTTTCTAAAGTGATTATTGCCAATGTATGTAGAATTGCAAGAAATATTATACAATTTTGGAGACACTGTCAATTGCCATATGACATTAAATATGTCTTTTCAGATAAGCATCAAAAACTTTGATTGTAGGCACATGTACCATAAAATATTTATGTATATATGCCCTAAATTGCATATATGAGTAAATATCAATGTACCTAGAACATGTTGAATTTAGTTAAATAGTACCTATTGTCAAATATGTGTAAACTATATGTTTCTATAATCTGATATAATAAATATTTAAGACCATTAATGGAGTCTGATTGTATTACATGAATACAATTTTGTATGTAATGTCACTATAATTAATATATAATATAACTCAGTAATAATATAAATAGGTGAGAATAACCTACTGAAAAATCATGTTGAATCCTAAAATTTTCTATTGAAAAACATAGTACAAAACTGTATGTTTGCTCTATTCCAATTGCATAAAATCAAGGAAATAAAAATAAATGGGTTCACATATTATATATCTACTTTATGGATACTCAATGCAAGGAAATAGTTATATTTCAAGATAATAATTAAGTAGAGGATACTAGTTTGTGAGCAGGAAAAGACAGAAAGAACTTCAAGCTAGCCTTTATTGCAATAGTTTATTGATGAGCATTATATTTCTGTAACAAAATATTACTTCTTCCAAAGAAATATTAAAGTACACAAACATGGTGAAATATCAGCTTGTCTCAAATGATCATGTGAGTTAGTAATGGCAACATATTGTGTTTCTCAACTTTTTTTAAATGTTCAGCATAATATGTAAGTCAGAACAGTGAGCATTAATAATGATTAAAACTAGCATAATGGGGCAGAAGATATGGCTCAACCTTTCAGAGCACATGATGCTGTTGCAGAGGACCTGGATTAATTTCATAGATTCCAGCAGAGTTTACAGACATAGGAATCTACTTTAAAGATAATACAAGCCCCTCTTCTGACCTTCACAGGCATGTTACATTGGCAGCACACTACATATTTGTTTGTTACTAATTTATTTTTCATTTTTATTTTACATATCACTCCCAGTTCCCTCTCCCTCCCACTCTCCCTTGTTCTATCCCTCTCTCCCACCCTCATATGCACCCTGGCCACCCACCCCTCCAAGCCCCCCACCACTCCCAGAGGGGTCATCTAAATCTGTCAAGTCATTTGGAGAAGGGACTAGGACTCCTCTCCTGTCTCTAGGTTAAGGGAGTATCCCTCCATGGGGGATGTGACCACAGAGTCCTTTTGTGCACCAGGATTACATCCTGGTTCCACTGTCTGAGGTCCCCTAGCCTGGTCAGGCCTTCTAGCTGAGACACATGTTCAGGGGATCTGAGTCAGTCCCATTCTGGAATCCCAGCTATCAGTCTGAGGGACAATTAGCTCTTCCTTGTTCAGGTAAGCTGTCTCTATGTGTTTCTGCAGCCTAGTTTAGTCCGTCCTGTCTGCATCTGGATTCCAGTTTGGCTCATTGTTTAGTTACAGGTGTTTGCTTCTATTTCTATCAGGTACTACATGAGGTCTCCATGATGGCAGATAAGTTAGTCCTTGATCTTATTATCAGGGAAGGGCATTTATGGTAGCCTTTCCACTGCTGCTCAAATTGTTATTGGGGTCAGTCATGTAGGTCTCTGGACATTTCTTTAGGTTCAGTTTCCTTTGCAATCCTACAATGGCTCTCTCTTTTATGTTCTCTCTCTCTCTCTCTCTCTCTCTCTCTCTCTCTCTCTCTCTCTCTCTCTCTCTTTCTTCTCTATTTTCTCTCTATTATTCTTCTCCTGACATAATCTTCCTAGTCCCACATGCTTTCCTCTCCTCCCCTTCTCTTTCTCCTACTTCTCTCTCCATTCACTGCCCCCCCCCACTTCCCCTGTGCTCTGGAGAACTTGTCCCTTCCCCCTTCTGTGAGGGACCTTATAAGATTCTCTTAGAATCCTCCTTGTATCCTAGTTCCTCTGGTGTGAATTATAGTCTGGTGATTCTTTGCTCTATGTTTAAAATCCATATGTGAGGGAGTACATACCATGTTCCTCTTTTTGTGATTGGCTTACCTCATTCAGGATGGTTTCTTCAAGTTCCATCCACTTGCCTGGGAATTTCAAGATTCCATTGTCTTTGTTTTTTTTTTTTTTTTTTTTTTTTTTCTTCACAGAGTAGTATTCCATTGTGTAGATGTGCCACATCTTCTTTATCGATTCTTCAATTTAGGGGCATCTAGGTTGCTTCTCAGTTATTGCTATTACAAATAATGCTGCTATGAACATAGTTGAGCACATGTCTTTGTTGCATTGACATTGATCATTTGGGTATATGCCTAAGAGGGGGATTGCTGGGTCTTATGGTAGAATGATTCCCAATTTCCTGAGAAATCACTGTACAAGTTTGCACTCCCACCAGCAGTGGAGGAGTGTTCCCCTTTCTCCACATTCTCTCAAGCATAAGTTGTCATTTGTGTTTCTAAATTTTGGCCATTCTGGCAGGAGCAAGATGGTATCTCAAAGTTGTTTTGATTTGCATTCCCTGATAGCTAAGACTGTTGAGCAGTTTCTTAAGTGTCTTTCAGCCTTTTTTATTTCCTCTATTGAGAGTTTTCTCTTCAATTCTGTACCCTATATTTTAATAGGGTTATTTGATGTCTTGTTGACTAGTTTCTTGAGTTCTTTGTTTATTTTGGAGATCAGCCCTCTGTCAGATGTAGGATTGGTGAAAATCATGACCCAGATAGTCCCTGGCAGAGGTTTTTTGTTTTGTTTTTTTTTTTTTTTTTTTTTTGATTGCTTATGTAAACTATCATATCATCTGCAAATAGACAAATTTTGACTTATTCCTTTCCAATTTGTATCCCCTTCATCTCCTTTTGTTGTCTTATTGCTTTAGCTAGAACTTCAAAGTGATCCACCATATAAACAAACTTAAAAAGAAAACCACATGATCATCTCCCTAGATGCTGAAAAAGCCTTTGACAAAATTCAACACCCTTAAATGATAAATTATTGGAGAGATCTTATAACTAAACATAATAAGAGCAATATACAGTAAACCAACAACCAGCATCAAACTGAATGTAGAAAAGCTTAGGGAAAATCCTCTAAAATCAGGAACAAGACAAGGCTGCCCTCTCCCTCCATATCTCTTCAACATAGTACTTGAAGTTCTAGCTAAAACAATAGCACACTGTATATTTGTATAGTCAAAACATTTGCACACAAACAATAAGAAATAAATCTTAAGATTGCTGCGAAAAGGAGGGATCTTGACACTCATTGCTAGCAAATACTTGCTCCTTTCAGGAATTAAAAAATGTCTCAAAATCATATTACAGTAATAAGTTTGTATGATGAAGTATTCTTTAAAACCATTGAATTGTGTACTATCAGCAAATGAAACATGCCATTCAAGGTAGAGCCTTATTAAAAATATTGATATATAAATATTTTCAGTGTTTGCAATTGATATTATTAATATGATGATGTTGTGTGGATGTCCCACCAGGCTTCTGTCTTACAGATAACCATACATAAAATCTCCACTGCAGTCACAGGATTCCAGAGAATCACTGTCTTCACTATTTGGTAGAATACAGCCATTATCTAATTCAACACTGATTGGGTGCAAATTAATCTGTGATTCACTCTGGTTGATATTTTCCTTGCAAGGTCCTAGCTTCAAAACCTTGTTGACTTTAATACATACAGAACAATTTAAAATCTTAGAATAACTCACATCCTCTCAGAAAAATGTCAGATGACATTTGTGCCTATAAAACCATAAATACTGGCCAAAACCTGTCAAGGAAATCACTTGCAGAGCAGTGATGATGCATTGAGGTTTTGCCATGCTAAGAGCAGAATCAGAAACATGCTAAAAACATAGGTTTTCTTTATTTACATAATTATATCCCTAAAATATATACTATACTTTAAAAGTGAATTTAGTTCTCAAATTATGATCTATTATAGTGTTGTTGATGCCTTGCATTCATTGTTGAAGAATAATTTGGAGTTATGTTTAAGTAGACAAGAAAAAGCAATTCTAAACCATTTTTCACTAAAGATACTTCAATTCTGCATTGACAATAAGGCATGAATAGCATTTATTTTGGATAACAGTTCACATTTAAGTTGCTCCTCTGTCATAAATCATGAAGAATGATGGTTGCTCAAACTGCCTCTCCTAGCGACTGAGAAGCAAACCCTTAAATTCATCTCTTGCAACTTTTGCCTTTATCACTACACTCCCATAAAATATTCTTTTAATGATACAGCCTCAACTTCAGATCATTTCCTAAAAAGTATCCTACTTTTTTGAGGCATAGGGTCATTTAAAAAGGGATCTATGGTTCATTTTTCCTCTATGTAGTTATATCACCTACACTTGGACCATTCATTGAGCATCTCCTCCAGTCTTCATCCCCAAGTCATCTACACTTAACTTCAAGTCAGATCACCCTTGCAGGAACTGGCATATCAGCACATAGCCAAATGAACATGAACTTAGCTCTCAGAAGGAAAGTATTCTAGCTGACCTGACAGATTTCTGTCCTCCTAGAGAGTAGCTGTCAAGAACAACACTTGTTTCATCATTCATTTTTCTCTCACTATAACTAAAATGTGAGTATTAAAGGTTTATTACACATTCTCATTCCACAATTTTTCAGAAATGTTAAGACATATAAACTGAAGAGAATGATCTAATAAACGCTAATATATCCACAAATGACCTTCCTTAATTTTAGAGTTTTGATTCATAGCCATGCCTACTTCATTAATAACTTTATACAACATAATTGCATTTATAACAATTCCCCTGAGCCATATAATGCCCTTGCCTATTGATGATTTATTGAAAATAAGAAACAAGACTGTAAACTTTAAATTACACACAAGTCATTGATCTCTTAATCACATTTTAAACTTCAAAAGTCATTTCTAATTTTCTATATTTTTTGAAGAACACTAAAATTATCTTCTTGAATTGCTATTCTACCATCCTTTCCAATACTTTTTATTTTGAAGATATGAGAAAAAGGAACAATGAAAATATAGAGCAGACATTCTGTAATTATTGTGAGTAATTGATTTCTGAGGAAGCAAAGAACAAATAAACTCCTAGGTGTAGTTTGCTACTCAGCCCTAACTGTACTATGGGTCTCAATCATAATTTATTCATTCCTTTTGTAGATAATTTGAGCTCTCTCTTTCTCTCTCTCTCTCCTCTCTTTTACACACACACACACACACACACACACACACACACACACACACACACATGCACACACATACACACAATTTAGAGTTTTTGACCATGTAGATATCATTAAATTGGTTATTCTCTGCAATTCTCTAAACATTTTTGTCATTGAGTTCATGCATATATGTGGTGATAATTAAGCACATTGTTTTTGGCTTTCTATTTCTTGACTATTACAAATAAGCATAAGAGTTGCACCCAGTATTCTCTTTGATGACCAGTTTGACCCACAGCCTGGAGATAAGCATCGTATGTTGAGCACAGAGCTATGTTAGGGACTGCCTTATCTTCCAGTGGGATGAAAATAACTCAGGCTTGCCTCACATGTTTCTCTCCCTAGAATCTATTGATCTAATATTTTATCACAAAATGAATTTTTCTCTGAAGGAGAATTATTTAGAAACCTTAATCTGTGAATGTATCATTCCAACTATTTACATTTGTTATATGGATGCTTAGGAAACACATATATTTATATGTAAACATTTTTATCTCTATTTAAAACCTATGGTAATTTGGTTATTTTTAAATATTTAGTGTTTACTTTTAAAATTTATTTATTCTGTTTTTTACATCATGTGTCTGGATCCCATTTTTTTCTGTTATTTCACGTCCATCCTCCACCCCTTCACATCCCCAAATGAAACAAAGTTCAAAAGAAGATGAAGAAATTATTAAAATGAGTAAATTTTTTTTTAAAAGGAAGGGTTAAAAAGGCTCATCATGGAAGCTTCAGTGCGACCCAACTGGTCATGCTGTATAGCATTTTGTTCATTGCAAGTGTTCATTGCAAGGAGTCATTGGTCTGGTTCCACTACACTTTCAATCCTGGGCACCTACTAGGACTCTTGTGTATCCCGTTTCCAACCTGTCGATATCTCCCAGCTTTGGGTTTGTGGCTAAGGTTCCTTGAAGTGCTGTAGCAAATCATAGATGGGATGGATGTTTATTCAGGCCAAGTCATAACCCTGGGTCTGGAAATGGGTTGGCTGGCCAGAAGGGAAATTGAAACAGCTCTCCAGTGTCACAGTTTCAGGGCTGGTTCACCTAGACCTGCCCTAACAGTGTTGTCTCTATTGTGTTGCCTTAGCAAGAAGTAGGTCCTGTTCTTCTGAGTGTTGAGGCTGATGGAGGTCAGGCATGGATCTCCCAATCTTATGAGTGAACACAGGGCCAGCTCTCCCACATGCCTCTAGTGTTGAATGGCAGAGCTGGAGGGGAGGGGCAGCAATTCTCCGTTGTCATAAAACAGATGAGTAATGGGGGCAGTTCTCCCATGATCACAAATTAGGGGCCGACTTACACACACCTCTGCTAAAATGGTTGGGTCTATTGTGCTTCCCTGGTGAGGTACAGGGCCTGCTCTCCCAGGTGTTGCAGCTGGTGAGGGTCAGGGACAACATTCCTGCTCTTATGACAACCTGCCCCAGGCATTGATGGGTAGGGGAAAAGGGATCTTTGCCCAGTCCATGTTATGTGGCAGATGAGGGGTGGGGCTAGGTTCCCTAATCTCACATCTTCAAGGACGGCTCACATGTGCTCTCATCAACAATGTCATCTCTTATGTTTTCCTTACAAATTGTAGGGCGTGGTGTCCTATATGTTTCCACTGGTCACCAACTCAGCCCACTCCTTTATTTTCTCCTCTCTCATCTCTTCATATATAACTCTGTCAACAGGACCTGAACCACTTTCTCTGTGTGTCTCTCTCTCTTTCTGTATCTCTCTATTTTCTGTCTCTGCCTGTCTCTCTCTCTCTCTTTCATAAGACACAATACACAATATAGTACCTTTGCTCACTCTAATAGTGGCCTTCTGGCTGGTGCTGCAAGCTACCTGGTGGGCTCGCATTTTCTCTTTGGAGCTCTGAGTGGCTTCCTCATTACAAAGGAGATCATTATAGTGCTCAGCATCCCTGCACCTATGGTGTGGATTGGGCATTTGCCTGGAGTTCTCCTGCAAGGGTTAGAATCCCCACCCACCCCGCTCTGTTGACTTGTGCCAATCTCCAAGTCCCTGCTTGATTGTGGCCCCTGCAGACCCACAAATATGTGGGTTGCATTTGTGTGAGTAAACATATGTATGCAGTACCCACAGAGTCCAGAAGAGAGTGTGGAATCCTCTGGAACTTGAATTACAAATGGTTGTAATCATCTACTGGGTGCTGGGTATTCATCCTAGACCTTCCAGAAGAAAATTCAGTGTCTGAACCAATGAGCAAATGTTACACTTCCCTATTTAAAAACAAACAAATAAACAAAAAAACAAAACCTATTATACTCTTTGAAATAAAACTGCAAAACCTAAGTGAATGTCAATTGGACATCTCTTTTCATAGACATTCAGACTATTTGATTGATTGTATTAGTTGATCTTAACTGTGTGTGTGTATGTGTGAAAGAGAGAGATCAGAGAAAGACTGATATAAATATAGCTCCTTATCGCTTCTGTCATCTGGCATGGTATTTTAATCTGCAGCAGTGGCAAATTTTATGTTCACATTCTTGCCTCCTCTGATTATTTAAAGAACACAACAGCATCTGAACTAGCATTGTAGCCAGTTATAAACCACAATTTATGGGGATGAATTTTCTCTTTTAGGTTGCTTGTGTTTGGATGCACTCTTAGTAAAGAAAAGAGCTAAGAGTTTTGCTACAAATAATCAGCCTTTGTTTCCTCTTGAGATTATCTTTGGAGACATAGCCCATCCCACTGCAACCATATAAATAAATCCTACAAGTTATCAAGAAGTATTCTGAAGCTAAATTTAAAACCAACATTGTCTCATCTAGAAAATTTAAAAATAAAATGTCCAGGATGAAGCAGAAAATAAGTTTTCACGAGCTACCAGTAAATTTTGATAGTTATTTTTGAAAGATAGTCTGAATTCACTTGTAATTATTCACAGCTTTCTGAAGTACATTTTTTTTCTGAACTCTGATTTTAAGAAAGTAGAAAGTTATTGAATCCCATGTCCTCAGAGAAGCCCTTTACATACTGTGGCAAAAGGAGCAATCGTTTAGTTGGTTTTTAAAACCACTTCCCTGTTTCTGTCCACAAAGCTATATGATTATATTAACAACACTTATAACATCTGTTTTTGAGGTCTATATGAGATTTTGCCATTTCTCTTCTTTGCTTCCTTTCTCCTTTTATTTGCCCTTTTAATTAAATGTAATGTGTTTTGAAATGGGTTTATCTTTCTCTGAGAAAGGGGAGAAAGAAGAAAACATGAATTTGAAAATCATTTGTGTTCCTTCTCCGTGATCAACCCATATGGGTTACTGTTTTAAATTCCTACAAAGTGGTGTGGTGTTGGAGAATCACAGATTGGAGTCTATTGCAAAGAATTTAATGTCTGAAATAAAACATACAGAATTCTCCAAAGACAAAAAGCTCCAAAGCTTTCTTGAAAAAAAAAATATTTCTAATGTCTGTATGCTGTGCAGATGTAATGGAACAGAAAAAAAAAAACTATTTTCATGGACACAATGATGAAAGTCTGAAGCACTTGAAGATTGATGCACATTAGTGCACTTCCAGCAAATAATGTGAATATACCCCAAATTAAAGTATACAGAATGACTAAACAGTTGAACAAAATAGTTAACATAGCACATAGGTACATTTTCAATGTGCATATATCAGTTTAAGCAGAGCAATTAGGGAAATGATCAAAGAAATAATTCTCTAGACCATTTTAAAGTATCATTTGGAAATACTTTTTGAGTATTCTGTGTAGTTTATATTTGCAGTTACTCTCAGCCAAACTAAGTTTTTTTTTTTTTTTTTTTTTTTTGTATTATGAGTGAATGTATATGTTAGAATTAACTTAAGGAATATACTATGGAACAAATATTAAAATTATATAGTAGTTTTAAATATGTTAGCATACAAAGCATGCATATATAATTGCTGTGGCAACTGGGTTATATTAACTATAAGGAAATTCATCAATGGAGAAGACCGATTCTCCTTCTCTTTGCTTTTAGCTCTTTATCTAGAAAGAGCCTTGTGAAAAGTACCCACACATATTAGCATATCAACTGTTGTTGCCGTCATGTGATCTTATTTAGACAACCATATTGTTGAGATTTTATGTGAATCTCTTTCATTTCTAGAAGACATGATCTCAAAGAAATCACCTTAGTATCCTATAATTTACCACTCCCTCCTTACATAGTATTCTCTGAGCTTTAGAAGTAGGCATTACATTGTAGATGTACCAAAGAGAAGTTTCTTTTACCTGTTGGTAGTCTTTTGTTATACAATATATAGCTCTGGGTAGAAACATTGCCCCTTTGTGAAGTAACTCAACTTTAACACATATACATTTTATGCTATGAATTTTAAATAAGCTTATACACTACTGTTTCTCTGTGGTTTGGTTCAAGCATCTTAATACCATATGTCTGTCCTTCTTACTATCCCCCTTCCCTTCCCCTTTAACTACTCTCACTTTTCTCCTCTCTCCTTTCATAGTTACTGTGTCTGACTAACAACCTCAAGAGTTCTTTCTTATCTCCAACCATGAATCAAAATCCTCAATGTGAAATCTGAAGAGCAGAAATTGCTAGAAGAAAACATAAGCAATTCCCTTCAAGTTATTAATGAAAGAACAATTTGGGTAGGACTATATTCAATCAGACATTAAGGCATAAGAAAAAAAATGACAAATGGGACCTCATAAACCTAGAAAGCTTTGTATATCAAAGGGAATAATCAATTTAATGGAGAGGAGACCCAAAGAATAGGACAGAATACTTAACACTCTATATCAGATTTAAGGTTAAAACACCTAATATATGAATCATTAAAAAAAAATAAAGAAACAGTAAAACAAGAGACACAGTAGAAAATCAGAAAGTGTTCAAAGAAAGAGATAAAAATAGCTAATAAATATACTTTAAGTCTTCATTATTTGTAATAATTAAAGATACAAAATTAGAACTACTTAAGACTTTTTAAGTTTTATTTTTTAATTAAAATATAATTACACCATTTCTACCCTTTCCATTCTCTTTTCATGTACTACTTGTTCCCTCTCTAATTTATGGACTTTTGTTTTCTTTGTTATTGTTATATCTATGTCCACTTGTTATTGGATAACTAATCAGGAGGCTCAGTCCTGAAGAAATCTATTCCTCCCACTCTCAGCAATTTTTAGTTACCTGTAGTATAAAATTTTTAATCTATTTATACTTAAAATATCACTCCCTTTTGCCCTTACCATTCTCTAAATCTTTACACTCCTTCTTAAATTTGTGGTCTCATTTATTTTGATTTTGTTGTTATACAATCATAGACAAACAAACAATATGCAGGTAAAACCTACTGTACTGTCTTCAAAGTCTGTCATATCATTAGAAGCATGGCCTAGGACCTTCCCCATGTGTCTATGCTGACAAAGTATCCCTCTCTATGGGACGGCTCCCATCGTCCATTATACTAGGGATAAATATTGATCCATGACTAGAAGCTCCATAGACTGCCCAAACCTCCTAACATTCACATTCAGTGAGTCAGTCCCATGCTGGTTCCCCAGCTATCATACTGGGGTCCATGAGCTCCCCCTTGTTCAGGTCAGCTGATTCTGTAGATTTCTCCTGCCTGGTCTTGACACCTTTGCTCATCACTCGCCCCTCTCTATAACTGGATTCCAGGAGTTCTGCTAGTGTTTAGCACTGGGTGTCTGCTTCTGATTCCATCAGCTACTAGATGAAGTCTCTAGGATGGCATATAAAGTAGCCGTCAATCTCATTATCATGGAAGGGAATTAAAGGTAGTCTCTACACTATTGCTTGGATTGTCTTTCAAACTTCTGTTGTTTCTTCTGCTAGAGCCCTACATGCAGCAGTTTTGCTACTGGTGAATGCACTGTGTCTAGACTCCAGACTATCCCTGGATCTCTACGTTGTGTCCAGTTGTGGTTTTCTGTAATAGTCTGAGTTTTCTGTAAAGGAAATTACCTTTGATGATGGGGGAGAGATAAACTTATCTATGGATATAAGATTAAATTTGGGGAATGTAGTTGGAGATGATGCTGGTCTAATAAAGTGTCAGTAGTAGGTTCTCTTTCAAGATATCACTAAGCCTGGGTTGGTGGCTAGACTTACAATACAATTAATCCTTTCTTAATTCTAATTAGCCAGCTATTGCTTACTGTGAAATTCTGAGTGTCACTACGGCACCTTTAGGAATTTCTTAAAAGGCCTGTCATTGTTGTGTTCCATAGGTGTTAACAGATGGAGAGGAATATTGGCTTCTTCCCTTCCTTGGAAGCTTACACAGTACTGCCTGATAGCATGGAAGCTAGGCCACAGGAGGAAGTATTTCTGGTTACACCCAGCTCAAAAAGTCTGAATCCCTTGTCCTAAGTTTGTAGTGACTTCAAAAATAGGTACCTAATTTCAACTTCTGAGAGAAAACCAAGGAGAACAGCAATAGCTTACACTGTCTAGGGAGTCATTTGGACCACCCTCCCCAACTAGAACAGAGATTCCTCAGCCTTGTACAGGGACTTGCATTAGATAGGACACAGCTATTGTAGTAAGTACTGTCAGCCCAAGTAGCTTATTTTGTTTAAGCTGTGTGTGTTAGAAAATATATTCATGTATTGCATGTAATTTTAGGTAAACATAAAATAATATTCCTACTGTTATTTGTCCATCTTTCCTCCTTTTCTTTCTCTATTTTTGTCCTTTAACTCTCCTCAATCAGAGTCCTTTCCTTATTTTGAAGTTTCCTTGTCATATCACACAGATCCTACCTCCTTTATACCACCCTTCACCAATTACTCCATGCTATAAATTTACATCTGAAGATTTGATGCTAGGAACTCCAGATAAGCAAGAACATTTGGTATTTGTCATTCTGGACTTGTGTTACCTTGCTCACCATACTCTTTTTCTAGTTCTATCTATTTGCCTATAACTTATACAGCTTCATTTTTATTAACAATTAACAGTAGTCTGTTTTGTGTATGTACTAAATTTCCATTGTCCTTCCATCTTTTGGGGGATATTTAGGTTGTTTTAATTCCCTAACTATTTTTAACAAGGCAGCTATGAACATTGCTGAGTAAGTATTTGTAGAGCAGGATGTTGAGTCATTTGGGCACATGACATAGAGGTATAGCTGTGTCATATTGTAGACTTAATTTTAGATTCAAAAAGATTTTTCATACTGATTTCCAGAGGGGCTACACCAATTGGCATTCCCACCAACAGTCAATGAGGATACCACTTACCCTAGGCTCTTGTCAGAATTTATTTATTATGTGTTGTTTTGTAGATCTTTGCCATTCTGACTGGCCTAAGATGAAATCTGGCAGTCATTTTAATTTGCATTTGCCTGAATCAAGTAGATGGAAAGAAATAATAAATATCAAAACAAACTGTAAAAGCAGGACAATTACAGAGTTTGCTGTGAGCTTGTGTCTCCTAATAACATCAGAAGTTATACCCATAGAGTCTTAACAATATGACTGCCCAAGTGTAAACTGAACAAGGATACCAAAAAAATGTCGAACTGGATGGAGAAAAGTCCATGAGGTCTCTATCCTAAATAAAGAACTATATTTAAATAGGGAATCTTGGAAACAGGAAGGGTGGTCTTTCCCAGGAAAGAGCACTCCAATTGTTTGACCAGGGCCAACAGTTCTGTCTGAACACGTATATACAGGGGCTGTTCTATGGACTGAACAGGTTATATTTAAAAATATATATGTTATATTCATGCAATAGCAGTTATTTTTAAAAATAGAGGCCAAGAATATAAAAGAGATCAGGAAGGGATATATATATATATATATATATATATATATATATATAGGACTTGGCAGAAGTAAAGATGTTAGGAATATGTTGTAATTAAATTATAATCTCAAAAAAGAAAGTTAAAAAGTTCTACCATGTAATTATTACCCAAGATAAAACTTTTTGCTTCATGAAAAAAAATTTAAAACAGGAATTAATGAGAAAAAAACAATAAAAGCAAAACAAAAGAACCAATGAGTTTATGAGCTAGTCTTTGAAATGATGTAAACAATTTAACCTCTTCAGACTGAAAATATCTATCTAGTGCCTTCTATGATGCTGGGGTAGTATTTACAAACTGCTTAAATTTGGTTTTATCATAGAATTTGTTTCGTTCTCTGTCCATTGTGACTGATAGTTTGTGGCTGGCATCTGTGGTTTATCATAGTTTGTAGAACGTATATGCAGAAATGTCTTAAGCCCACAAGTAAAATTCTTTATTTACAGGCCACTGTGTCTGAGCATTTAACTTTCAAGATGACTTTGGCACCTTGAGCTGAGGGAAACAACAGCCTTGAGAAAGCTGCATTGTGATTTGGTCTTTTTCAGAGACCTGGTACACCTGGCTTAGCAGATCATCTAACTGAATGGAGTTTGAAAAGGTTAGAGAGCCAGGTTTGTTTTCCCTAACAGATACTACTTTCCTAAGTAATGCATCAACTTCAGGACTATAAACAGTTTTTATTGTCTGTCTGGTTTGTTTGTTTTGTTTGCTTGTACAAGAACTGAGGCCCACTTGTTTGTACACTTAGGAATCCCATAAAAACAAAAAAAAACAAAACAAAACAAACAAACAAACAAAAAAAAAAGGTGAACTGGAAGCCATAATACATACAGAAATGCATGCAGAGCAGACCTGGTACAGACCTGTATAGGCCCTGGGCATGCTACCCCAGTCAATCTGAATTAAATGACTTCCTTGTGTTGATTTAATCGGATATTTTGTTTTGTTTTGTTTTTATGTTCTCCATCCCCTCTAGCTTTTTTGCTCTTTTTCATCCTCTTCCATGCGGTTTTCTGTGCCCCAAGTAAAGGGATTTATTTCATAATGACATCCTATTTATGGCTTAATGTTGCAAGGTCTCGCACTCTCTTCTCAATGTCTGGCTGTGGGGCTCCGTATTTGCTAGCATCTCTACAGGTCCTCCAAATCAACACAATGAATACATTTGAACTCAGACAGGTTTGCATCAGGTCCACTGTGCATATATTATGGCTTCCAGTTTTATGTTTTTATGGGATTCCCATGTGTGCAGACAAGTTTCAGAAACAAAAAGTAATCTTATTTGATAATGGCAGAGCAAGACACTTATCTATGAGTACAGCTGCTGGTCATTATGAGTCAGCTTGCTGCTACTTTTTATTACTTTTTGCAGCAAAAGTAATTCATTTTCCCTAGGTTCCTAGGGATATCTAGTCTTCTCAGGTACTTTGTCACTCAAGAATGCCGGATGTGGAATTCATTCTTATGGAGTGGACCTTAATTCGAATCAGATATTGGTTGGGTACTCCACAAACTGTGTCACCATTACCACAGCATAGGAAATGCACCACTGCACATCAAGCTGGTTTGTGTCTGGCTTGGTGTTTATGTTCCCCCCTTTAGAAATATGCAGAGTACCTTCCTGTACCAAAGACACTATTATTAGGGATGAAGGTTCTATATAGGCAAGAGCTCACCTTCTCTGTAGTTAATGAGGCTACATCTCCCCATTATTTATTGATTTCATTTAGATTACCTTTACTATGCATATATTTAAGAAGCTTCTAATGTATCAGGTTTCCATACTGTCCCTCAAATGGCCCTTGATTTTAGCTGCCTCTCCCTGTATGTACTCCATCACCCCACTCTCTGTTGGCACTCCTCACTTGTCCCTCCTTTCATCAGCCCATCATTCCATACCTGTCTATTATATTCCCCTTTCCTAATGAGATCTATCTGTTATCACTAGTCTCTCACTCTAAAAAAAACTATTAACTGGATATTCTGAAATAAATGTATACCTTTTTCATAGGGACAATGCACTATAACAGGAATTAAATTAAAAGGTTACATATAATAACATATACTAGTATAATTAGTATTACTGCATATCGTCATTCAATTTGAAATTTGACTTGAATACATTTTACTCATGCACAGACTGTTAATCCAGTTTCAGTTTTAAACTCAGTTTTCTACATATACTGTTTTTCCTATAAAACCCAATATGCATCAGTAAACAGCTCTTCAAAAATAATAAAACCTTATCTAGAATTGTGCCTGTTTCAAAAGTTGAATTGTACAGTTCATGATATAACAACTCTTGGTTATAAACATCTACATTCTGGTCTTTTGCTCTGGAGGATAGAACTTTAGAGTCCTTATAATAAAATGTATTGAAATAAAAAATATTAAAGGTTAAGGACTTGATTTTTCATTATAATTTTCAATGTTGTATAATGAAAAATGAAAAAGAAGATTAAAACTGATTTAAAAATTAATCCCTAAATCTCTTCTTCAAGTGATTTTGGTTTTCAATTAATAAGATGATATCTTAAGATTTCATGCTGCATGCAGTGAGATTTGTGTTATTGTCATTGTTGTCACAAATAACCCTGGTCTGGATTATTTTAAATTAAAATAATCCTTGGCTCCCATTTTAGGGAAAGATTTGATCTATAAGAAGAAAGTCATTAATCTGTATATTACAAATAGTCATACTGCTTTGCTTCTGAAACAATATTATTTAGGGCTATACGAATATCTGAAAAAATGATGCAAAGTCAGCAGTGAAAACTTGGGAATGCTGATTATTTGGGCAAAATGTTTGCAGTGTATGCACAGTTCACCACCTCTCTTAATTATTTCTAAAATAGCCTCCTGCCAGTTGCCAATTTTGACCTTTTAGAAAACTATTTGAGAGGAAAATATTGAGTTTCAAGTTTAAAACATGGATAAAATAAAATAGTTGTATAGTTTTTCTCTTTGAAGTTATTCATGAGAATGTCATGTTTCCAATAAGGGAAAATATCATTAATGTTCCTAGTAAAAGAAAGAAAGAAAGGAAGGAAGGAAGAAAGAAAGAAAGAAAGAAAGAAAGAAAGAAAGAAAGAAAGAAAGAAAAGCCACAAATATTTTTCACACTCACTCGGGGAAAATTTCCTGCTCTTTTCCCTATTGGATGAGCATTGGAAAAAGGCTAGGTGTGAGAGAACATTTCATATAATCTTATTTCCCTTAGTTTATAAGATACCTCTGAAGACAATTTCTGATAGTTTCAGGATCAACTAATTATTAATAAATTCCTAAATATAGAGATGAAAGCAGAGAAATAAAAATTTTGGTGGCAGGTAAGCCTATTTTTAACACAATCTGTTGCTTATTAATTAGTATGGTTACCCATTACGAACAAACTGAACCATTGACTCCCTATGTGTGCAAATTGAAGAAAAGGATACCTAAACTTAAAGATAAACAGCATGTTGTCTAGCAAATATTCACACAATATAAACACAGAAAAAAATGTGTAGTCATATAAATGAGACACTCCCTTTTGAATGAAGTAAAGGTCATGTTGTAAGATTCTGATATGTATATATGGAACACAGGTGACATTGTGTGTACCTATACAAATGTCATGAGGTGTTATACTCTGCATTCAAGATGCATCTTTATACTTGGACAAATGCTCATGAGGCATTATACTCTGCATTTTAGATGCACATCTGAAGGTTGGAGACTGGGAAGGCAGCTCACCAGGTAACAGTACTTGCTATATTATTGTGAGGAATGAGATCAAATTGATATCCATCATCAATATAGGATGTTTAGCATCGTCCCAAGCATGCATGGAACACTAAGCTTTGGTGAGCAGACCCAGGAGGATCAGTGAGGATTGCTGGCTGCCAGCCTACCTACAGATAAAGTGAGAGATCCTGTCTCAAGAAAATAAAGATAAGTCTTCCACTGGCTTCTGCATGTGTACAGATTTGTGCATAGATGTGTACAAGAGTAAACAATTGGGAGTGCAGAACTATCCACGTGTGCACATTTAAACATATGTAAATAAAAGCTCACGGGTTGAATGTTTGGTCCCCAGTTGGTGATACTACAGAAAAATATATTAAATATTTAAGATTTAAAAGGCATATATATATATATGTATATATATATATATATATATATATATAATTTTTTTTATTCTTCTCTGTCTCCTCCTCTCCAGGCCCAACCTATATACCTTTAAAGTCACATTGAGATAATCACCTTTCCAATGCCAAGATACACAGAAAACTTCACAAAACCAAGTGGCCATGAACTAAGTCCTCAGGAAATACAAGCAGAAATAATCATTCCTTCCTGTTTGCTGATACTACAGCACTAAATTAAATAATCAGGTATATACATACATAGAAAAAGAACCTATTATAAGGGTCAGAAGTTTATAAAGGAATGTAAAAAGTTAATACTTTCTTATAAGGGAAGAGAATATTCTGATTTCTGAATTTGACCAAGGAAAGAGAAGTAATAACACATGGAATCCCTAATCTAAAGGACTTGTTCAAGTGTGGGCTTGGTTTTATTGTTCAATTTGCATGAATATACAAGCCAAAGCAGATGCTCCATCACACTGACCATCTTTCACATAACTAAAATAAAGGTAATTAATTAATACCATAATTCTCTAAATCTCTGTTTATTGAAATATAAAGAGAATGATTCCAAAAAACACTGATTACATTAACAATATATATTTGAATTTTTAATTTAAACTCCTTGGAATTTATATACATTTTTAAATATTTCTATAAATAAACACACATGCAAAAATTAACAAAAACAACAACAACAACAAAAGAAAACATGGTTAAGAGACTTGTTCTCACATGTAATGATAAATACAAAGCAAAATCCAAAGAGGAAGGGAACGTCCCCTAAATACTAGGTTCTTCCAGAAAAGGCAAGTAGAAAATAGAATGTAATTTCTAAAGTGGTTCCTTTACAAAGTTACATTGTGCTGCTTAATGGCACATAGTTCCTGATGAGCATTCCAAATTACAAGGTAGTTGTTCAAATAGAATCTTAAAGCAAAGGCCTCATTGATGTGCTTCTTAAAACAAGGGGCTCTTTTAATTAGAAAAATCTATGCTGTTTTCTTTCCTGGCAGCATTTGTGGGGGTTCCCACCAGAAAGTTCTCACAGGCAGCCAAATGTGGAAAACACACAGACATCCTTTGCTTTGCGGAGCTGCCTAGAACATCATGCTCTACATATCCCAAAACCTCTTAAAACCCAAGGATCAATGATTATTGTGCCATCATATTTTAAATAGTCAAGAAAAAAGCTTTTTAAATATTTAAACTGAACAATTTAGAGCACCAGTTATTTGGTGTACCATTTATTCAACTATGGCACTATGGTACAAGCTATTGATTCACTGGTCATTAGTTCTTTGTCCTGGAGGGACAGCAAAAACACTGTTCATTACCAATTACACTTTCATCTTAATGGAAACTTCCAACTATACAGGAAAAAATGCTTATGAATATATGCATGATGTTTGGAAAATTGTGGACACTCTTGGTTGACTGCCTAGAAATCTTTTGTAAATAGGGCTTCTAGATTTTCTGCATACTGACATCTCCATCTTTGTTTGTGCTTACACTTCTCAGAAGTGTTACTGACATTTAGGCATTGCAACTATAACAGTCTTTAATTTTGGTGCTAGTATTACAGAGTACTATCCACTTATCTCAGTGGTAACTTCTTCTAATATTTTGTTAGAATATCATAATACAGTACTGACACCAATGCTGTGCCATTATCTCACTGACATGACATAATCCTTACAGAATATTAATATTATTCCCAGCATGACTTGTGAGTGCATTGCATATTTAGTTTTAGTGCCATGTAGTTATGATCACATGCATAAATTTGCAGGTCCTCTACTGTGGTCAAGATATGAGCATTTTTTTTTTTAAACAAGTGTTCTTAACTTTTTCCATCAAACCTTCTGCAATTCTCTTTTACACCCAACTTTCATTTCCACTCCACCTATTTTATTTTTGTAATCACATGTTATTAGATCTAGAACTAATCATTTTAATGCTTACCAATATAAGTTTTCAAATAAATTTAATGCAAATGAGCACACAATATGCAAACATTTAACAAACCTGTAAAGGAAATTAAAATGCATAGGAAGTTAAGAAAATAGTTTAGCAAATATTAAATTGGTGATCATTTTAACCAACTTGCTGAGAATTCTGCTGCTGTGTTTGGAGGAAAATTTTGAGTAGGTAAGAATCAACTGCCTTTGTATCGGTTACTGTGAGTTCATGATGCTGAGAGTCTTTTGAAAGCATTGGGCTTTCAAGGGGGCATGGAACCCAGTGCTAAGGTGAGAGCACCCTGGATATCTGCCAAGAGTGTCCAGCTCCAAGAGTAGGATGCCAACACCCCTGGAACTTTGTACTATAGCTATAGGCTACTCTCCAGCAGCTGGAGGTAGTGAATGTCTTTGGTAGCTTTCTGCAACCCTGCCCCACCCCCACCCCAACTCTGCCCACCCCCTGCAACACCACCCTGCAGTCAAGGCTCTCAGCTGTTTTGTAGCTTTAGTTTTTCTACAGTGTATTTCTTTCTGTTGTCTTTGTTGTCCTCACCTTTGTTTACAGGAAGTCTCTAAGAATCAGTGCTAGTGGCTGTTCCATTGACAGCTCAAAAGAAAACGCCAGAGCAGATGTGACAGCTGACATTCAGAAGCAGCAAGGCCCATTTGATGCCAAGTCAGAAACAAATGAGTGCAGTGCCCATGCTCTGGAAACTGCTCCAGTGTGTTCTAAGATCATTCAGCTCATGGGCTGCTGTGGCCCACAAACAGAGTAGGATCTCAAAATTTCTACTCCCAAAACATCCACAGGGGTTACAAACTCCTGGTTGAACTTTTGTAATAAGTGGGGAGGAGGTTGGTGAATACTGGTCCAGAGAAAGATGATTCACATAAAGGAAACACCTGGAGGAAGAGTTTTTATTTTACTGGCAGTATAAAGCTGCAGTTGGTTTTAGAGCCCAAAGCCATCAGTCTAATATGGACTTTAGAAAGGATATTTTGATATTGGAGTCAAACATTTTGAGGCCAAAAGAAAACAATAAAATGAAAGAGAGATGTAAGAAAAATGAGAAAATTAAACATGACAGTGAAGTATATAAACTACAAACTGATATAACTGAACTATTTGATGTTTTTTAAAAAAGATACCCAATTCCTAAGTAGAAGTTGCTGTATAGATGCAAATTTACATAAACAACTTTTTCCTTTCTTTTTTTCTGTCTAGTTCTTTTTCTAATACTTTTCTGTTGTTTTTAGACCCTTTTCAGATTCCCTAGAGAAGAATATCTTCAGAAAGAAACACACACACACACACACAAAAAAAAAAAAAAAAAAATACATCCTGACCTTGTTATATTCATTAGTCTTAACCAACTCTTCATATTTTATGACTATTGAAGCAACTGATTTCCAGTTGTGGCTTAGGCTTTAGTAAATATTGTCTGTTTTTATTGAGCTTTGTACTTTAAAAGATTATTGAGTTCATTCTATTTAATATTTAAACACAATGGATACTCAATTCTACAGCTTCTCTCAATTTTTCCTTTTTATGTTTCCTTTTTTTTTTTTTTTTTTAAGAGTATTTCTCTATGTAGACTTGGCTATCTCTGAGCTCACTGTATAGACTAGGCTGGCCCAGAACCTCCTGCCTCTGCCTGGAGAGTGTTAGGATAAAGGGTTTGAGCCACCATAACCTAGCTATTTTTTTTTTCTTTTGTTACCAGGATTGTCAAATAGTGAGTTGTTTTCTCAAAGAAGCATGTAACTCTGAAGCAAACAGCCACACACACAGAAATTAACTTGCAGATTATGCTTTAGGAACTTACTCTTCAAGGTATTAAGGAAATTATGAATCAAAATGTTTTGCTTTTTTTTTTTTTTTTTTGTTTTAAGTTTAATGCATTTCTTTGTGTTGTTAATTCCAACTGTAGCAGAAGCATCCCATCTTCCTCTGGCCAAGAACTTACATAACATCGTCTCTAGAATTTCTAAGGATCCAAATCATTGCTTGGAACCCTAAGTTGTATTCAGTTTAGTCATTGATGTCATTGCTCTTACAGAGGAAAGCTTTAATTTCTTCCTTGTGATTTGTTTTATGAGCAAAAACATGATAAAAGAAATAAAAAATTATGAAAGCAACTCATGCCAGATAATAGAAAATTAATATAAATTAGATAGAATCCAGCAAGAGTGATGCCACACATGCCGAGAAAACAGGGTAGCTAACCCCAGAGGCAATACCACCATCCTGGTAATGCTGGCAATGTTTGAACTTCCTATAACACTCAAAAACATATCAAATTTGAGTGTCTTCCAGGAAGCCATGTAGCATTTGGAATTTATTTATATTATTCCTCAATGCAAGAAAGACTCAAGTTTTCATTTCTGTCACAATAAAACAGAAGGCTATCTGAAAGAAAGACTAGTATGACATCAAAAGCTAATGGAAACTCCAGGAAAAGTATTGGATCGATCAGGAAGTGGGCAAATCTCAGGAGGCTGACAGCAACTATAGATTCATTTAATCTAATTTTGTTTTAGACTTGCAAAGAATAAGCTTTGAAATAATTTTAAGATTTCCCTTAGATACTTTTTTTTCTGAGCAATGGAAAACAAGTGGCAATTTTATAACAGAGGAAAAAGGGGAAGATAAACAAATAAAGACTAATAGCAGATTTACTCAAATTCCATTACAAGTAGTAATACTGCCTTGCTAGCAGGAAAAAAAATAGGTGACAGAGGTAGTGGTATTACGGCCAGTTTGTATTAGCAGTTTATTTGTGAATGTTAAAATATGTGTTGGTCACTATTTATACTGGTCATATAAATCCATTAGTTAACATAAGATTACAAAACAGTGAATGAAAAAGCTTAATGTATTTACCTTTCTCTATAAAATTAGCAAAACTTACAATTCACCTTTATAATACTGTTATCATCATAATGAGTTTGTCCTATGGGACTTGCATGTACTATTACTTAACAGTGAGGGTATGTGTGCGTTATTAGTGTTTTGTATGCATACATGAATGTGGGAGTATCTTTCCCAAATGATAATTAGAAGAGGATTCAGAGAGAGCTCCTCAATCGCTCTTCAACTTTTTGCCTTGAAAATGAACCTGGCTGTTTTGGCTAGACTAGCCTGCCAGCAATTTCCTAACATGTATTGTCTGATGGTAGGACTAGAAATACAGTAACAATACCCAACTGTTTACATAGGTGCTGTGGTTTCAAATGGAGATTCTTCCACATACATAGGACACACTCTTACCCAGTAGCTAGCTATCTTTATAGTCTAGTAATGAGTTTTAGAAAGATCAACCATTTTATTATAAAATTTGTAATTTTTGTCATATAATATATAATATATTTTGGCCAGAATTTTCTACTCCCTCAAATTCTTGTGGTGATATGGTGATATACTGTCTATACTTTATTAAAGCCACTGGAGATCAAAATAGCAAAGCAGCCAATCTAGATAGCCATAGAAACTATCCAGTAGTGGCACACACCTTTAATTCCAGGACTCAGGAGACAAAGGCAGATGGATCTCTCTGATTTCAAAGCCAACCAGTGATTAAATCAGTCTAAAAGAATAAAGGAGCCCATCCCTTTAATTCCAGAACTCCTGAGATGTATTTAAGATGGAAACAGGGTCTCAGAGCTGGCATTCATTTTGCAACCATATTGATAGGAATACATCCACTCCCCAGCCACACAGAGGAGAGACTACAGTCTGAGGCTTGGTGAGAGTTTGTGGAAATTGCATCAGTCTTTTAGCTTAAGATAGAGGTAAGAGCTAGTAGCTAGCTGCTTTGCTTCTGTGATCATCAGTTTGAAGCTTGAACACTAATATCTGTCTCTGAATATTTTATTTTTTGTGTTACAACTTATTTCAGGATTTCCCCAATACTCTACCCACTCAAATTCTTACTCTAAAAAGAAACAAACAAACACAAAAACGAAAACAAAACAAACAAGCAGAAAAACCCAATGAAACAAACAAACAAACAAACAAACAAAAACATAAGGAGTTCTTTTGGGTTGGCCAATCACTCTGAACATGGGTTCTGCACTGGAACATGGTTGAAGAAACTGATTTTCTCTTTCTTAGCAGTTATCAATTGCTTACAGCTTCTCCTTGGTGAGGGATAGTTTCTATGTCCACCTCACCTTTTCTGTTTGTGAGATGTGTCTGTTTTTTTTTTTTTTTTTTTTTTTTAAATTTTATTTTATATAACGAAGTCCATTTAAATGAAAACAAACATTTATAGACAATATTTGGGAATTTCAGCATCTTTCTTTCCAAACTACTTCCTGCTGGTAAGGGGTGCTGTTATGGGGGATTCTAAGAAGATGCAGAAATCCTGGCTGTAGTCTAGAAGGCTGCTTGGTCCAGCTGTTTTGAATGTAGGATCACCTGGTACTGTTTCAGGTAGTCTGGCTTGATCAAACCAATTAGTCTGGAAGAAATCCACAGCTTTTCATTTTCTGTGGTAACAAAAATAGAAATCCTTTTCCCCAGTAACTTGTCCTTCAACTTAAATTTTGGTGTCAAAGCATTCATTTTTTTTTTATTTAATTTATTATGTTACATGTCGATCCCAGTTACCACTCCCTCTCTCCCTCCCTCCTTCCCTCCTTCCCTCACTCCTTTTTACCCTCTCTGCCCTCTCACATGCACCCTAACCACCCTCCCATCCCCCCACCCCAATTCCATATGTAGGGGAATGCCATCCAGTAGAAGTCATGTAGATCTGACAGGTCATGTGAAGTAGGGACTAGGGCTTCTCTCCTGTCTCTAGGTTAAGGCAGTTATCCCTCCATGGGGGATGTGTTAGCAAGGTCCTTTTGTGTACCAGGAATACATCCGGGCTTCACTGTCTGAGTTCCCTTAGACTGCTCAGTCCTTCTGGCTGAGACCCATATTCAGGGGGGGCTTGAGTCAGTCCCATACGGGCTTCCCAGCTATCAGTCTGGGGGCCCATTAGCTCCTCCTTGTTCAGGTAAGCTGTCTCTATGTTTCTGCCACCTGGTCTTGACCTCTCCATCTGCATCTGGGTTCTAGTTAGACTCAATGTTTGTGTATGGGTGTTTGCTCTTGATTCCAACAGGTATTAAATGAGGGCTCCATGGATAAATTAGTTGTTGATCTCTCTCTCTCTCTCTCTCTCTCTCTCTCTCTCTCTCTGTCTCTCCTTCTCTCTCTCTCCTTCTCTCTCTCTCTCTTTCCTGTCTTCTATTCCTAACCAGGCTGAATCTTCCTAGTCAAACATGTTTTCCTTTCCTCCCCCTTGTTATCTCCTACTTCTCTCTCTATTCGCTGCCCCCCCCCACTTCCTCTGTGCTCTGGGAGACTTGTTCTTTCCTGGTTCTGTGAGGTAATTTATATGAATCTCTTAGAATACACCTTGTATCCAAGTTCCTCTTGTGGTGTGAATTATAGGCTGGTGATCTTTTGCTCTAGGTCTAAAATCCATATATGAGTGAGTATATACTATGTTCCTCTTTTTGTGACTGGGTTACCTCGTTCAGGATGGTTTCTTCAAGTGCCATCCACTTGCCTGAGAATTTCAAGATACCATTATTTTTTTCTGCAGAGTAGTATTCCATTGTGTAGATGTGCCACATATTCATTATCCATTCTTCAATGGGTTGCTTTCAGGTTCTTCTGATTACAAATAGTGCCGCTATGAACATAGTTGAATAGATGTCCTTGTTGCATGGATGTGGGTCATTTGTGTATATACTTAAGAGGGGGATTGCCAGGTCCTGTGATAAACTAATTCCCATTTTCCTGAGGAACCACCATATACTGATCTCCAAAATGGCTGTACAAATTTGCACTCCCACCAGCAGTGGAATGAGTGTTCCCCTTTCTCCATATCCTCTCCAGCATAGGTCATCATCCTAATTTTAGCTATTCTGGCAGGAGTACGATGGTATCTCAAAGTTGTTTTGATTTGCATTTCCCTGATAGCTAAGGATGTGGAGCACTTTCTTTGTGTCTTTCAGCCTTTTTTGACTTCTTCTATTGATAATTCTTTATTCAGTTCTGTACCCCATTTTTAATAGGGTTAGTTGGTGATTTGTTGACTAGTTTCTTGAGTTCTTTGTATATTTTGGAGATCAGCCCTCTGTCAGATGTAGGATTGATGAAAATCTTTTCCCAGTCTGTTGGCTGCCCTTTGGTCTTGTCAAATGTGTACTTTGCCTTACAGAAGCTTCTAAGTTTGAAGAGGTCCCATTTATTAATTGTAGCTCTCAGTGTCTGTGCCCCTGGAGTTATGTTCAGGAAGCATTCTCCTATACCAATTTGTTCAAGGGTGCCTCCTACTTTCTCTTCTAAGAAGTTCAATGTGGCTGGATTGATGTTGAGGTGTTTGGTCCATTTGGACTTGCGTTTTGTGCATCGCAACAGACATGGGTCTATCTGCAGTCTTCTACACACCCTCATCCAATTATACTAGCACCTTTTGTTGAAGATGCGGTCCTCCCCCCATTGTATAATTGTAGCTGTTTTGTTGAAAATCAGGTGTTCATAGGTTTGTGGGTTAATATCAGGATTTTCAATTCAATTCCATTGGTCTGTCTGTTTTTGTGCCAATACCAGGCTGTTTTCAGAACTATAAGTCTGTAGTAGAGCTTAAATTCAGGAATGGTGATCCCTCCTGAAGTTCTTTTATTGTATAGGGTTGCTTTGGCTATTCTGGGTCTTTTGTTTTTCCATGTTCTGTTGATTATTATCCTTTCAAGGTCAGTGAAGAATTGTGGTGGGATTTTAATGGGGATTGCAGTGAATCTGTACATTGCTTTTGGCAAGATTGCCATTTTTACTATGTTTATCCTACCTATCAAAGAATGTGAGTGATATTTCCATTTTCTGGTATCTTCTTTAATTTCTTTCTTTAGAGCCACAAAGTTCTTATTATATAGGTCTTTTACTTGTTTGGTAAGCGTTACACCAAGATACTTTATGTTGCTTGTGGCTATTGTAAAGGGTGAAGTTTCTCTGATTTCTTTCTCTGTCTCTTTGTCATCTGAAAAAAAGTAGGGCTTCTGATTTTTTTGAGTTTATCTTGTATCCTGCTAGTTTGCTTAATGTGTTTGTCAGCTGTAGAAGTTCCCTGGTAGAGTTTTTTGGGCCGCTTATGTAAACTATCATATCATCTGCAAATAGAGACAGTTTGACTTCTTCCTTTCCAATTTGGATCCCCTTGATCTCCTTTTGTTGTCTTATAGCATTAGCTAGAACTTCCAGTACGATATTGAAGAGATAAGGAGAGAGAGGGCAGCCTTGTCTTGTTCCTGATTTTAGAGGAATTGGCTTAAGTTTCTCTCCATTCAGTTTGATGTTGGCAGTTGGTTTGCTGTATATTGCTCTTATACCTAAATGTGCTGTTTCTGTTTTGAACCATCTGTAGGTCTTGTGAGTGTTGTTGCTGTCTCTGTGGCTTCACATGTGTCTCAGTCCTCTTGTATCATGTGATGCTGTTTCCTTGGTATCATCTACCACCTTTTCCTTTTCTTCCACATAGACCCTTAAATCTTGAATTTTGGGGTTTGATAAAGAGCTTTTTAGCACTGAGTTCTCCAAAGTATTTTTTCCATATATTTAAGATTAACTTTTATACTTCATTTTATGTTATAATCATTTAGAGCAATGATTCTCAACCTCCCTAATGCTGGGATCCCTTGACACATTTCCTCATATTGTCTTGACTCACCCCACTACAAAATTACTTTTACACCTACTTCAAAACTGTAATTTTGCTACTGTAATTAGTCATAATGTAAATATTTGATATGCAACTGCTGTGAAAGTGTTTTATATCCTCCCACTCCCACCAAAGTTTTCATGAAGCACAGGTTGAGAACAATTGATGTAGAGCCTAATGTTATTGTTTTCCTGTCACTAGAATGTATCTAATGGTAAATAGAATTCTATGTTCAAAAGTATTTTTTTTCCTGTCCTTCCTTGTAAGGAGTAAGGATTTTGCTTCTGCTGCCAGTCTTGTCCCGCTGCCACGCCAGCCCCAATAACACTCTGAGACTCTGTATTTGACATAATTCTGTTGGCCTGTTACTAGTTGTTTTTTTTTTTTTTTTTTTTTTTTTTTTTTTTTTTATCGGCTAGCTCTGTCTTAATTATTAACCCATTTCTATGTATTTACACGTAGTTTCACCTACCGGGGAGTGGGGCAGGCATCTGGTCTCCCAGCCTCTCCATGTTGACTCCTCCCTAGTCCTTCCTCTTTCCTCCTTGTCTCCTAGTCTTCCTTTCCTATTGGCTAATAGTGCTTTATTTATTAACCAGTATGAGAAACATATATACATAATGACATCTTCCATCACTTCCCATTAACCGAACAAAGCATTCCTATAAGGGACACAAACACTAAACAATACTACACACACACACACACACACACACTCACACACACACACACACACACACACCTACTTTATTCTTTTTTACTTTTATTTATTAAACTTATGTAATTTGATTTGGTGAGTCAGTCTGCAATGAGGTCAGCACTTGTGAAAACACAGCAGGTAGTCTGGATTACTATCAAACCTATCATTAACTTAGACAGCATATTAGTTAGTTTTTCTGCTGCTTTGTTAAAAATGTCCTGGCAAAAGCAACTTATGGAAAGAAGAGTTTATTTTTGCTCAAAGTTTGAGTGCATAGCCAATCATGGCAAAGAAGGAATATGAGGAAGATGTTTAGGCAGTCAGTCATATCACATTCAGGGTTGGGAAGCAGCGGGTATTGAGTCCTCCATCACACCTTGTTATGTCTTTTCATTTAATCCAGAACTTTCCTGTACTGATATTCCCCATTCCTCATTCATAGCACCTATGCTGTATGTATCATATACTATAGCTTTACTCCTGTGAATCTTCTCAAAGGCATGTATAACCTATTACAGAGAAACTTGGCTATCCAGGTGCACTTTTCTTCTATTCAAAAAAATCACAATATGCAGGACATAGGAACAGTATAGATGTGCATAAACTGATGCATGTATAATGGAGATCTATTTCATATGCACCACTGAATATTATTCAGCTTTAAAGAAAAATGATGTTACTAGGTTCACAGGTAAATGGAGGAAGCTCTATGAGTGATATTACCTAGACCTCAAAGGCTTCATACTTCCTCTCATTTATGAATGCTATATTTGAATATTCAGATATGTGTGTTTAAATTGTAATACCCACAGATTGAAGGAAACTGGTAAGGAACATGAGGCAAAGAGATGTTATGATTTTTCTTTGTATTCATTTTTAAAATAAATAATTTTCTTATGAAAGTGTTCTTCATAGTAATAAAGATAGTAAGCATGTAATTGATATGAGCTAAAAATCCTTATAGATATCTTGTTTAATACAACATGTGAACCTCAGTTTTCAGTAATCTTCAAAAAATGTGACTTGAGGTGGCAAGGAAATCACTCAGCAGTTTAGAGCATACACTGCCTTTGAAAGGACCTTAGATTAGTTCTGAAAACCTATGTCCAGTGTTACACAACCCTGTCACTTGAATTCCAAGGATTCTGGCATCTGCTTCTGGCCTCTGCAGGTACCAGTATTTATACACACGCACACACACACACACACACACACACACACACACACACACTAACACATACACACACACGATTAAATAAGTCTCTCTTCCCTGGTTAAAGGTGGGGAGCTTGTGAGTTGACAAACCTTTAGTCTGGTGAAATTCAGATATCCAATAAGTGACCCAGAATTTTGTTTTCACTTACTGCTCCTTCTGGAATTAATTTTTTCTTTGTTATTGTAAATTTTACCTTTGCTTTCTTACACTGACTGTCTATTTATTACTCAGTAATAATTTTTGCACATATTTTTCAAATAAGTATTTATGTGTAGATATTTCATCACTTCTGAAGAACACTGACCAGGACATCAAAATGTCCACTGCTACTCTTTTGGAATAATGATGAGGATTTTAAAACCTGCCACAAAAGGGAAACAATAGCATTTTTGTGATAGTTATTCCACAATTTGTCATCAAGCAGCATCCACCTTTCAGAAACACCTTGACCTAAAACTTGTAATTTGGGTAGTTTCCAGAAGTAAACAATACTGCTTATTTAACATGGATATACCAGGAGGAAATAAGGTTAAATGAAATAAGTTTGGGGAAGGAAGAATATGTAATTCATGATCTCAACATATGACCAGTCTAGAAATACTTGAACTCATAGATACCTGATGGGAGATACCATTCTGTAAATGCGTTTCTCTTATTGATTAATGAATAAACCACTGTTGAAAAACAGGAAGGCAAGATAGGTGTGACTAGGAGACAAGGAGGATTCAGGGAGATGAAGTAGGGAGTCAAGATGTACGGATTTGAGAGAAGAGGTCTGGACCCTCTCTCCGGTAAGCCAAGACCATATGGAAAAATTTAGATTAATAGAAATGGGTTAATATTTAAGGCAGAGCTAGCCAATAAGAAATGCTATTAACAGGCCAACAGCTTTATGTCTAATACAGTGTCTCTGTGTGCTAAAATGGTGGCTGATGGGCTCTGGGACCAGGCTGGCAGGAAAATGCTAGTTTCTATGGCTGAAGGGAAACAAGAATGGAAATATTGATAAAAAGGAAGCAAGTTATCAACTGGGATGACTAAATTTGAGGGATCTACTGTGTGTGTGTGGTGACTGTGTTGTGGAATTGTGAACCAAAAAAAAAGGCATTTCCTGGATTTGTCAGTCACTTCAAATCACTCTAAAATCCTAGCTAAGGCTCTTACTTAAACTATCAAGAAAATTCTGCAGATGGTTAGGAATAATTGAGCCCTTCACTAACACTTCTTAGAGATTTAGACATGGAAATTATGTTTTATATTCTTCAATATGAGTATATTAGCATAAAATCCTTGAAGGAAATGCGAAGCTACCACTCTAGAAAATGCTAGCTATATTCCAAATCTAATGCTGCTTTATTAACAAAATTTAGAAGATACAATTCAAAGAAAATTTGATATCACATAATTTGGGATACTGTAGGTAATTTTTCAATGTAAAAGCAACAAAATGGTTATATAGGTATGTTTCTCTTTTACGACTTATGCAGGTTATTTTAATACTTGATGATTGTAATGTTTGTAATTTAATTTGAAAAAGAAAGTAAGCAATATGAATGTTTATATTATAATTTCATCAATTGCAGAAATTGATAGAAAAAGGGAATTATTTTTGAAAATACAAATTGTATTAAAATTTTAAATGGAAATAAATGAAGAACTGTAATCTTTAGTTTATGATTAACTATGCATTTGTACATACATGTATTACATGGTACTAAGGATTAAACCCAAGGATTCTAGATTGCTATGCTCACTCTCTACACATAAGCTATACCTCCAGCTCATCTTTCTGATATTCTTCTCATTTCTTTGTCTATGTTTTTTATTGTTCATATGTTTGTTTGTGACCATGTCTTACTCTGTATGAACTTGAACATGAGATTCTTCAGCCATCTGAGTGCCATTCTTACACAAATACATGACCACATCTGATTCCTAGTCTTTTTGATTAGGAAAGATGTGATGAAATGGAAAAGAAAGCAATATGGAACAATACACAAGAAATCTGAACTAGATATCTCCTGTTGAGGATGACTCAGTGGTTAAGAACTCTTACTACCTGTCTGGATAGCCTGAGTTCTCCCCTGCACTGATGTCAGAAGACTCCCATTCACCTGAAACTTAGTCCCAAAATCTCCAAACCACTTATGGCCTCTTTGTGTGCCTATGCACAGTTGCATTCAGACAAGCACACATTAAAAAGTTAAAAAGTAATATGTAATAAAAATTAGAAAGTAGTTTAAAAGGTTATTTCAACCTCTATTGTTTATACTGAGATTCATCTATATTTTAGATTTCTATAGGTAACGAGTACGGTTTTTCCGCCTGCTGCCCGGTCTTGTCCCGCCGCCATGCCGCCAGCCCCAAATAATACACAGAGACTTTGTATTTGGTATTATACTGTTGGCCTGGTTACTTGTTTCTTATCGGCTAGCTCTGCCTTTAATTATTAACCCATTTGTGCTGATCTATGTATTTCTCTTACCGGGGAGCAAGCGGCATACTGCTTTCTTCAGACTCTCCCTCTTGGCTCCTTACTTACTACTTCCTCTTTCCTCCTTGTCTCCTAGTCCCTCCTATCTTCTTTTCCTATTGGCCAACAGTGCTTTATTATTAACCAGTATGAGAAACATATACAGAATGACATCTCCCATCATCTCCTCTTTTCTGTCTAAATAAAAAGAAGGGTTTTAACCTTAACATAGCAAAATATATAACACAACAGTTATCCAATAAGAATCACTGTCAACAATATTTAGTCCATTAACATTTAGCAAGATTTAAGAAAATATTTCATCATCTATTTTATCTTTGTGTGTTTAAAGTCTAAGTAACTTATCTTTAATCCTAATGAAAACTATAACCATAACTATCTGTCTTCAACTCCTTCAAAGACCACAGAAGGATAATATATAAGCTCTAGAAATGACAGAGACAACTCACTGCCTGGTCACGTGAAGTTCTTTTGTAATCTTCCATCTTCAGCCCATAGGCCATAGTGTGTCTAGCAGACTCTTCAGCAATGCAGGAAACTTTAAACTGTCTTCTTGTATTGGCAGTTTGTCAGTCACTTTTCTCTGATCCTGCAGACTGTCTGGCAGACTCTTCCATGAAGCAGGAACTCTGTAGCAATGCCTATCTTGAATCAGCAGTCACTTTTCTGTGGATCCTGCATGTCCAGTTTATACATTACAAAGTCAAACAGTGCAGACAAGAGGAGTATCTTGTCCAAATGGCTAGTCTTGCCATACTGGAAGCAAACTCCAAAACGAGTTTCTTCAATGTCCATCTTCTTTTCTGGTGCAGGTGGTATTGCCAAGAGCAATTATGTCTCACTGTCACGAAAACCCTAAACCATTTTAAATGCCATATTCTGTAGGTCTTTGAAAGGTTTGAAGAATGCCTATCTATCTCAAATACATCTCTGTGTATCTTGAAAACCTAACTAAGTTAACTCTAAGCTTTGATTATCATAGGTAATTATCTATAATCTGTACTACATTATACAATATGTTTCTGAATGAACTATATAAACACAATGCCTAAACAAAAGGAGAAATATACACATCACAAAATTGACCTTAAATTGTATCAATAAATGAAAATCCATTCCAAAACAAAATAATCATATCAATACCATAATTCCCTTTTTACCTTTAAAAATAATCGGCTGTGATCATTACCCATTTATAACCAACCATTTAAATGAAAACAAACATTTATAAACGATATTTGGGAATTTGGGCGTCGTTCTTTCCAAACTACTTCCTGCTGATAGGGGGCGCTGTCATGGGGATCCTAAGAAGATGCAGAAATCTTGGCTGTAGTCTGCGAGGCTGCTTTGTCCAAGCTGTTTTGAATGTTGGATCACCAGCGACTCTGTTTCAGGGGGCCTGGCTTGATCAAACCACATTAGTCTGCAAGGAATCCACAGCTTTTCATTTTCTGTGGAAACAAAAATAGAAATCCTTTTCCCCAGTAACTTGTCCTTGAAATTAAATGTTGGAGTCAAAGCATTTTTAAAATATATAAATTGAATTAATGCATCAACATTTCCTTTATCAGTTGTTGTTATTTTCTCAGCAGTCAAACAATGCAGAGACAACCCAATAGCATAGAGTAACCAGATTCTCTCTGAGCTTTTCATCTTTACGTGGCTTTATTATTACTCTGTTTATTTTACTTTTATTTTTTCATTTTTTGACATAGGGTTTTACTGTGTAACTCTTATCTGTCCTGGAATTTACTCGGCATACCAGGTTTACTTTACAAATCACAGAGATCTGCTTGCCTCTGTCTCTTGAGTGCTGGGATTAAAGGCGTGTGCTACAACACCCAGTTCCTCTTTGTCTCTTTAAAAACATTTTTTTCATGTCTACGTATATTTTAAAACACACTATAAACCTTTAGAGGTTTTTTTTAATATGAATCTGCCTTTACTGTAAATCTTTATCTTCGTCTGGCCACAAGTCTTTTATCTGGTAAACAACAACATTGCTAAAATGAAAGTCATAGCTGTGTCAGCCTCGGTTTACCAAAGATGGTGGCGGGTATTTTACCGCCAGCACAGAAAGCTGTGCTCACCGCCTTGGTCTGCGCTGCCACCCAGAAAGCATGCTGCCGGCTTGGAGATGTGGTCACTGCCATTGCCATCTCTCATACACACCAATAAATTGTTAGCAGAGTTATTTAAAAGCTGTGCAGTTTTTTGCCGCTTAAGCTGAGTCAGGAACCTTCCCTTTAAGGAGCTGCGCAAATATCTGCTTGTCTCTCGCAAAACAGAGTCCAACCGAGAAAAATGCTGTTACCAAGAAACCTTGCTTGTCTCTGTTCTTTTGTTTCTAAAACCCTTTTTTAACCTTTTGTTAAATTTTAAGTGTCAGTTCTTACTAGCCACGTGGGCGCCATCTGTAAGGTGTATGGTTTTTCTGCCTGCCGCCTCTGGTCTTGTCATGCTGCCGCACCACCAGCCCCAAATAACACATAGAGACTTTGTATTTGGTATTATACTGTTGGCCTGGTTACTTGTTTCTTATCGGCTAGCTCTGCCTTTAATTATTAACCCATTTGTGCTGATCTATGTATTTCTCTTACCGGGGAGCAAGCGGCATACTGCTTTCTTCAGACTCTCCCTCTTGGCTCCTTACTTACTACTTCCTCTTTCCTCCTTGTCTCCTAGTCCCTCCTATCTTCTTTTCCTATTGGCCAACAGTGCTTTATTATTAACCAGTATGAGAAACATATACAGAATGACATCTCCCATCAGTTTATCACAGTAAAATTTTTAAATCCCACAAAAATTACCAATTACTTTTATGAACCATTTATTGTTTATCATCATTTAGAAATTTCACATAAATTTTGGTGGTGCTAGATTTTTCTTTGACTGCCAGTCCCGAAATCATGACATGGAGACTTATTAATTATTAATAATCAGCCTTAGCATAGGCTTATTTCTAGCTAGTTTTTTTTTAACTTAACCAGTTTCTGTTAATCTATTTGCTATCCTATGATTGTTTACCTCATCTGCATACTTCTAAACCTGCTTTTCTGCTTCCATCTGGCTGGCTGACCCTCTGCTGGCTGACTTCTCCCATTTTCTCTCTGCCCATCAGGCCCACCAATTCCTAGCTATTGGCTGTTCAGCTTTTTATTAGACCAATGAGGTGCCTTAGATAAGCAGGGTTAAATAGCAACACATCTTTACATAGTTAATCAAATGCAGCATAAAAAATGCAATGCATCTTTACACAGTTAAAGAAATATACTCTTCCATAACATTTTGTTGAACTGAGTACTGTTCTGAGGGAAAAAAAATCTTACCTTAGTTTACTGAGGAAAAAAAAAATAACCTTTTTCCTTAGTAAAAGAGTTTCTCTAACTCCTTAAATAAATTTGTTTTATTGTAGAAAATAATGGGAAAAAAGATTGTCAACACAAGTATTTATTTAAAAATAAATAATTGTAAGTGAATACTCCATTGGTGTTTTATTTAGAAAAACTTCAATAGTAAAAAGGGCACCCAGGCATATTTTATTTTGCTGAAATTACCATGCAGGTTATGGGTCAAAGCTAAATATACATAAAGAACTACAGAGTTTGGAGAAGAGTAGGGTAAATGAGTGAAATAGAAAGGTGACATGACTCTGAACAGAACAGGTACTAGAGGACAGTTCCTATGGCCAGCAGTTTTGTGTCCTCTAAAACATTAGTATTGAAATTCTAACCTCAAGAAGATGATATCAAGGGAAGAGGTCTTTGGAAAATAATGAAGTCCTAAGGACAGAGCCCTCTTAAACATTCCTTTTACAGGGTGTATCCACAAATCAGACAGGGGACCATATCCAGTAGTCAAACCCATCTACATAATAGTCTTGAACTGCTCATTTCCAGACTGTGAAAAGTGTGTGTTGTTTACAAGCAACCTAGTCTATTTTGTTTCCAGTATAGCATAAATAGTAAACTAAAAGAGTAAGCATCCTTCAATCTTACATGTGCAGTTACTAGAATAGTAAGAAAGGCCTAATAAGAAACAACTCCTGATTAAGACAACACAATGTCTCACTTGCATAAGATCTGACATTTAAACTGGGTCTGTTGATAACACCTGACCAGGAGACAAACCCAAGGAAGGCAGTCATACCTAAAGTGGTGTTCAAGAGATAGTGGAGTTTTTCCGTTAAGAGGACATAAGACTTCCCATTCCCAGAATTCATATCCTGAGCACAGTCCCTAGGAGTTACCATGATGTTTCCTAGAGCTATCTCTCCTACACCTGAGCATAAAAGGTACAACTATACCTTTACCTGTTTGGTTTTGTTTTTTGCATGCTGGCCTAAATTATGCTTCTCCAATACCTTGAGCTTCCTATTCTGTCTCTAGAGCCACCCATATCCCAACCCCCTGCCTTAGTATCTATTTTAAAATTCTTTTATTGATGAGATGAAGAACCTAAGAAGTGGATGCTGGTTTCCATTGTATTCATGCACTCTTAATTTTCTAACCTATTTCTTATTTTTAAAATCTTTACAGCTGTTTCAAATTTGTACATGTCCTGAATGTCTGTGTGGTCAGAGTTAGATCTATGTATGTAACTCCTCTAATATTTTAATTACATGCAGGATACCCAGTTTGAAGTAAAAAACAATTGCTTTCTGGTATCCTTATCTAGTTGAGGACAAACTAGAAAATAAAATTGCATATCTATTTCCACTGTGCAATCTGGGAAAGCTGTTGTTTATTAAAACTAAAGAACTTTTGCTAAATTCCGAGTAGGATAAATTCTTAATTTTGTATAATTCATCTTAATCAGTGTAATATTTGCTTTTCTATTTTCAGTGTAATTAGATAATGTTACCCAGGTACTCAACACTAGTATGACTGTTGCTGTGACTCTTATTTACACTCAGTTGTGTTAAAAAAAAAAAAAGAGATTGTGATTTACTAACATATGTGAGACTTGTATAATTAATGGAAGGATCTTAAGAAAAAACTAAATCTTCCCTGAGCAGAAATTCTTCCTTAAATATATACTTACAGTTCTTCCACAGTCTCTAGTCTGCAGGTTATACAGAATTTAAATTCTTTATGTTTGTAATAACCATATAAGCCATTTTTTTGTCATATATTTTCATCTGTCAAACAGTGCGATTTGTCCCACATTTTTCTGTGCTGTTTCTGTGCAAAACCCTGACTGAAAGTGTTTATTAGTAATTAGGCTGTTCCAAGTGGACAGAGCAAACCCAAAATAAAACTACTCTAACCCACAAAGCACCATCAATTCAATCCAGTATGGAAACATGTTCTTCTTCTTTGCTTGTTTAAAAGGGATCTAGTTAGCTATCAAAACTGTTCTGAGCTAAGGTAAAGAAACAAATCACTACATGGTTTCTAGAGGACTGGCCTTACAGAAGACAAATCCCTATCTTTTGACATTTATAAAGGTCAAAAGTTTGCAATCCTACAATTATTTTGCATTTGAAATGATGGATCTAAAGGTAAACCCGAATTCACCATAATAATAGCCGACATTTAGACCTGAGGGTTAAATATATTTCTGCAATTATCCAAGTTTTACCAGCTTCCTTGAAATCTCATTCAAACTTATTAATTTTGACAAAGACAGGTTTTGCTTGACTACTTAATGACTGAAAATCAAGGAATAAATGATTCTATGAACATGAATTCTGTGATTGATTCTCTTTAATCTGCCTTATATCAGCCTAAGTAATTTTGGCAAATAGAGAAATCTGTCTATCACTGGCCAGAAAAATATAATCATACAAACTGGGGAATGAACAACTAGAGAATGTAACTTACACTTTGAGAAGCTTAAAGAATAAGTTACATATATAACCAAGCCCCTTAAATACCTGGCAGCCTTCTCTATGAAAAGTAAACCACAGTTTGGTGTTTCTTGTTAATTCTGTCCTCTAAGCCAGCATGGCAGTCCTGAAATCAGAGCAGATGTGATTCCCATAATCACAACAATGGTCCTTATTCCCCTTTGGCCTTTTCCCTGAGCATTCTATAAAGGAACGGTTAGGAACAAAAAAAGAGGAAGAGACTGTTGCATTCACATAAAACCGTAAGCATCTGGATGTCATTGATTCTTCTCTTTCTAGGTAGAGCTATGATTGTTGTGTAAAAACACCACAAACAACAACTAAGTTGGAGAAGGAAAGGGTTTATTTTGCATAAGCCTCCATACCACCATTCCATCTCTAAGTTAGGGAAGGGATGTAAACAGGGAAGGAACCTGGAAGCAAGAGCTAATGGGGAAGTAAAGGAGAAGCAGAGTTTATGGTTTGTTCCTAGTATGTTGCTCAGCTTGATTTCTATTTGTTTGTTTGTTTCACACTCCAACTTCAGTTCCCTCCCTCCTCCACTCCCAGTCCTTCCTCCACACCTCCTGTATATCCCCACCCTCCCTAATCCATTCCTTCTCTGCTTCTCTTCAGGAAAGAGCAGGCCTTCCATGGTTATCAACAAAACATGATATATCAAGTTGCAGCAAGACTAAGCACCTCCCCATCCATATATTAAGACTAAGTAAGGTAACCCAGTTTGAGAAGTAGAAAACAGGAGTTGGGGATTTAGCTCAGTGGTAGAGCTCTTGCCTAGCAAGAGCAAGGCCCTGGGTTCAGTCCTCAGCTCCAAAAGAGAGAGAAGTAGAAATTTGTAACATATATGCAGAATACATATGTTAGTCCCTTGCAGGCTTCCTGGTTGTTGGTTCCGTCTTTGTGAGCCCCTATTAGCCAAAGGTTTGTGGTGATATATTATTTATGCTTTAATAAGCTTGTCTGAGGGTTCAGAAAAGAAGCCAGGTAGGGGTAGTACACCCCTTTAATCTCAAAATTTGGGAGACAGAGGCAGTTGGATCTCTGTTAGTACAAGGCCATATTAAGCTACTTGAATTTGAGAAAAACAGCTCACACAAAGGTCATCCCAGCATGTGAGACCACATGCCTTTAATCCCAGAATTAGAGAGGTATATAGGGAAGAAACAAATTCAGTTTTAGAGAATTAGTTTCCAGCCGCATTAAGGAGAGCATAGCAGTCTGCAATTGCAGTCTGCTTGGTGGAGAGCAGTGCAGTCAGGTTTGCACTCTGAGGATTCATGGAGGCAATGTTGCCATTTTGGTCTCAGGTATAGGTAAGAGCTAGTTAGTGGCTGGCTGTTTTGTTTCTGTAATTTTCAGCTAGAACCCCAATATATGTCTGTGGGTTTCTATTATTCATGTTACACATATTAGTTGATTCTTAGGGTTTTCTTCTGGTGTCCTTGACTCCTTTGGTTGCAATCCTCCCTATCCTCTAGCACCTTTTGCAGGATTTCCTGAGCTCCGCCTAATATTTGGCTGTGGTTCTGCATCTCTTTCCATAAGGTGCTGGATGAAGCCTTCCTAATGTTGATCAGTCAGGCACCAATTTATGAGTATAGCAGGATATCATTAGGCATCATTACATTGATTTTTTTTTTTCTTCAGTCATGATGGTTCTGTCCTAGGTCTCTAGGTAATCCAGTGTGTGGTCTGGTACACCAGGCACTGTCAGGGTTTTGTTTACTCTCTTGGCATGTGTTTTAGGCTAGACTGGTTATTGAATGGCCACTCCCTCAATCTATAGACCAATATTCCACAGCGCATTCCACGGGTAGAACAGACTGAAGATCAAAGATCATATGAATGGGTAGGTGTCCCCATCCTTCCACTTGAAGTAAAACCACTAGAACATAGGTATCCCCCCCCCACAAATTAGCTGTGCCATCTCTGCTACATCATCAGTTGAGAAAACAGCCTACTGCCTGATGTTGCAGAGGCAATTTCTCAACTTAGTTTCCCTACTCTCACATGACTATAGCTCATGTCAAGTTGACATAAAACTATACAGCAAATTTTAAAAATACTTTCTCATATACTCTTTCAATCATTTATAAGCTTACACTTCAACATTTGTGGGATAATAGTTCTATGTACCTATAGATACAAAAGTCTATAAATAATCATGTTTCCTTGAAAGTTGAAAAAAAATTTCTTTAACTTATGTATGGCCTAAAACTATGAATTCTGAAATCAGATTTGAAGGGTTGCTTGTACTTATGGAGAACAAGTCCATAAGTCTTCACAGAATTTAAATAACACTTATAGAAGCTGTAGGTACAAACCTCCAAGATATAGAGCTGTGACCTTTCATTTTATTGATAATTCCCTAAATGTTAAAAGAGAATACTGATTGGGCAATAAAAGTATTAATTTAATAAAAACTGAATTTCAAAGGCCACACTGAAAACAAAGCAATGAGAATTTGAGACAACAAGCAAAAGAGAAACTAAAGAAACTTTGATTTAAATTTAATTTATTCAGAAATATCACTTAAATATAAAGGTCACTGTTTGACTTAGAATTCCATTTCTAATTTGTTCTTTAGTTCTAAAACAATGTAACTAGGAGCTCTGTGTGATATCTTTGCTTTAAATGTCAGCTATAAGGATTATATACACACACACACACACAAAACATATATATATATATATATATATATATATATATATATATATATATATTTTCATCTATGACTCTGAATTGTGAGTTAAATATGTAGGAGACAGTTCATTCTTATAATGAGATCATCTAGCTGTGTAATTCTTGGTGAGTAAATCAAAACTTCTAGCTCCTTGAAATTTGAATTCTGCTGTATGTAGTGAGCTATAGATCTCATATATTACAAAGATTAAGATTATTCACAAAGAACACATCACTGTTTTTAGAATGCACATTCCAAGCATGTAAAATAAAAGCTATAGGGTATTTAATTTAGATAGACTGATTTCCAGTAATTCAAATACATCATTAAACAACAAGGAGTAAAACTTGGCTTTATAATTGCTACAAGCAAATACCTTATCATAGGAAGAATTAGTGCACACAATTATAGAGAAGCAAAATAAAAGTTATAAAGCCTTAATAAGTTAAAAAATAGTAATATGACTATATAAATATTTTTGTAGTCTTATTGCTTAATATGGAAAAAAAGTACAGTTCGAACTTCATGTTAGACTCAATAAAGCCAGCAAATAATAATTGTCTAACTATATTTCTATGAAAATTAATTTATTTGCATGCACATGTTTGCATACAGATGCATCAAGTTATCTAAGAATACAAAACAGGATTTGGTAATAACAAGACCATCAAGTATAAAAAAGATACATGCAGAGGTAACTAATATATTAAAATAGGGAAATTAGTATTATTAAATGAGGAAATAGTAAAACTTTTTTCATTTAAATATATTTCAATCATATTATTTCTCTCTTCCAAGTCCTTCTAGATGCTCTCTTCCATATCCATTCAACTTTAGATTCTCAAACAAGAAACAAAGCCCCAATAAATAAAGCAATATGTGCTTATTAATCAATGTGTTTACTGTTTTTCAATGTTCAAGCCTTTTATTTGTCATTTGAAATTATGAATAGTTGTTTACTCTGCCAACATGTATCCTCTGCTAGATGTTCTCCTACCTGGTGAAAGGGCTCTAACCATTGGTAGCAGGTACATTGTAAAATCACCTGTGATCTTTGACAAAGAAAATGTGCTTAGGTCACACCCAAGACTATTAAATAAGAATCCCTGCAAGCAAGACCAGATTATTTTTATATTTAAAATAAAATTGATTTCATGAATAATTTATTTTAATTACATTATATTTAAAATAAATGAGTCTTCATATTAAAATAAAATGTGATCACAGAATGCTTCAGGTTTTGTATCATAGTCTTAGTATAATTTTCCAACATTGGTTTCTGAATAATCTGCAAGCAAAGTCATTCTGCACTGTAACAAATCATACCTATTTTCCTAAAAAAATTCACAAAAACTAATTTAATAGTGATTTTGTTTACTTATCCCTTCTAGAGTGTAGTAAATAGTGAGCTGCAGAGTGATCAGAGTCAGTGTAGTCCACAACATTCTAAAACAGCTTGTAGTTTGTCAAATCTATTTCTTCATTTTGTTAAACAGACACCTAAATCACCTGTTTTCTGTTCCTAATGCTTTCACTTGGTAAACTCTTACGCTTAAAATCAGACAAGTAGGCATTCTTGTCCTGCTCCTTTCCTACTGCTTCAGGTTATTGTCAAACTGCTCAGTGCCAGAGAAAAGTTCAGAGACACCCATAACCTCATAAGTAACAAAAACTAACTAAATTACTAACAGGTTAGAATCTTTTATAAAAATTATCTTGTGTTCTCGATATAAGAGGAGTTAAAACTAGTAACTACTTGGCCCTCATTATAACAGTAAGTGTTGATATTAATAAAGTGCAAAATATTTTCAAACAGGATAAATGATTTGCTTTGGCATAACATTTTATGCTAAGACAATTTGATAAAAAATGGAATTCTCATAATAAAATATTATATCTTAAAGAATGTTAAATTTCAATTACAATCACAAAATTTAGAAACAGTCAAAAGACTGGGAAAGAATGGAAGGTATGTTTGCAACAAGATATTGCATAAGCTGTTATAATTGTTTCTGTCTACATATATGTACACATTATTCTTGAAAATTAATATGTTTTCTAAAGTCAGAAATCATTTCTTTTTCTTCTGTACTTATATTTACTCCGTGGCACACTAGTATAGTTTGGACCACAGGTAAGCATTCAATAAATGTTTCAGTGATTGAATAGAACTAATATAGGAAGTTCTGGGTAAAGGGATAAAAGAATATCCAACAATGACAGGAAAGATTGTTAGGAGGAAGATAGCAATTGATTAGTAGTTGCCAGAAGCCATTCAATATTGTTCCCACATCAACAAAAGAGGACAAACACAGGCAAAGATCAATTTTCCTTTTTAACCATGTATTTCTAAAGCAAACTCCCACATCACTTTCTCCTTTTAATGTAGTAAACAGAGAAGGACACTTTTGCACAGTTCCTGGATGAGGTAAATTAGCATCATTACCCATTCAATCACCTTCTTTGATGCCACTACTCAAGAGTGGCATTATCATACACAATAGAAATGTGTGGAAAGACTTATCAAGAAATACAATTGACTTCAATCTATTTAAGTCGTATTTTACCATGAGAGCCTTCTACAGCAATATATTGAACTTCCTTTCCCCATTTTCTCTAATTTACAAAGCACTGCCTAGTTTTTAAGAACTAGACACTCCAGATATTCCTGAAATCTAGTTTGCCTGCTGATTTTACAAACATCACAAAACATGAGAGAGCACATTGAGCAGTGCAGAAGTTTTGGGGAGCAAGCACATGACTGAGAAAGAATAAGAAGATAATTGGAAGAATAGTGCAGAGATTCTCTACTTTGAAATAGATGTCTATAAATAATACAAATAAAGTATAAAGAATTACTTAAATACTTACATATGTTTATACATACACATATATGTAAAAAATTAAAGCATTACATAGTCATTAATGAACTGTAGACAAAAAGTACATCTCATTATTAAGGTGGCCTTTCCATTATTGCTTAGATTATTAGTCGGGGTCATCCTTGTAAGTCTCTGAACATTTCCCTAATGCCAGATTTCTCTTTAAACTTATAATGACTCCCTCTATTATGGTATCCATTTCTTGCTACCATCTATTTTCCTGACTAAACCTTCCTGCTCCATCATGTTCTCCTCTCCCTTCTTCTCCCACTTCTTCTCCCCTTCTCTTTCTCCTATCTCCGTCTTCCTCCTCCCAATTTGCTCTGGAGATCTTGCCCCTTTCCCCTCCTCTGGGGGGACATGTATGCCCTTCCCTGATAATGAGATTTTGACTACCATATATGCCATCCTAGGGCCTTCATCTAGTAGATGGTGGAACAGAAGCAGACACCTACAGCTAAACACTGAGCTGAACTCCTGGAATCCCATTGTAGAGAGAGAGGAGTGATGAGCAAAGGGGTCAAGACCAGGCTGGAGAAACCCACAGAAACTGCTGAACTGAATAAGGGGGCTTCAGACTGATAGCTGGGAAACCAGCATAGGACCGACTCAGAACCACTGAATGAGGGTCTCAGTTAGGAGGCCTGGGCAGTCTATGGGACCTCTGACAATGAAACCAGGATGTATCTCTGGTGCACCAAAGGACTTCAGGAGCATATTCCCCATGCAGGGAAACTCCCTTAGCCTAGAGACAAAAGGGAAGGACTACGCCCTACTCCAAATGACTTGACAGATCCTTATGGAAAGCCTCACCCTCTATGGAGAGAAGATCGGGGATCATGGGGGGGGGCATGGGAAAATGGGAAGAAGAGAGAAATGGGATCAAAATTTAAAATAAAAAATACAAAATGTATATGATTAGATATCTGTCAAATTTTCCCCCAGAGAGTTACTCACAAAAGTTATCCCAGACACTACCAACTTGAAATATGGACTCGTGCCATTAAGTGAACACTCATGCCATTAAGTGAACAACAAGGGAATATTATGAGATAAGTGTCTTATCAGCAGACACTGAACAAGAGAAAAATGCTGACAACACAACACGTGGTTTCTGCTTATTTCTTTCTGGGCTAAAGCCACAACAAAGGCTTCAAAGTAATTATCAGCAGGGACATTAATGATTTAGTAAAAGTAACATCTGCTAATTGTGAAATTACTTTTCTTTAATTTGTATTATTCTTCATAATTTGAAATATTACTCATAATTACAGTATTTGAAAGGATATGCAAGCAATTCTAGAACTGGGCCTGGGCATGGGATTGCCTAGAATGATCAAGGACTTCCTACACCAATTAACGAATTAAAAAAGAAGTATCTCACAAAGACCCAGAACAGTCTGAGAAGGAAATCCCTCATTTCCCCTAATCCAAGATGGCCCATGTTAGCATTGACAGGCAATATACAGATCCTAAGAATGTGGTGGTTTTATGCTTGTTTCTGTGCTATATGTGTGCATATCTACATGTGGATACACAAATGTGTTCACATGAATACATGAAGAGGTTAGATGTCAATATCCAGTGTCATTTCCAGGAGCCTTAAACCATGTTTCTTGAGACAGTCTCTGATGAGCTTGTAACTTGCTAAGTTAGTTTGGCTGGCTAGCAACCAACACGCTCTGCCTATTTCTACATTGCTGGTACTGCGATAACAAATGTGTGCCACCAACCTATCTTTTCCTACATGGCTTCTGAGAACAGACCAGTCTCCATGTCAGAATGAGCATTAATAACTGAGCTATCTTTCTATTCCAAAAGTTGATATTTTCAAAAGAAAATCCTGGTGCTGAAGAGATGATTCAGAAGTTAAGTACACTGCTTGCTCTTCCAGAAGATTAGGGGTCTGATTACAAGCACAGATGATAGATAAATAGATGGATGGATAGATGGATAGATGATAGAAAGTGGATGGATGGATAGATGATAGATAGATAGATAGATATAGATAGATAGATAGATAGATAGATGAAAACATCTGAATTCCACTTTCAGTGTATCAAATTTTCTCTCGTAGCCTACACAATTGCAATATGTATATAGAGTACTGATTTAAATGCAGAAAAAATAACCATATACGCAAAAATATAAACCAATAATAAGAAAAAATAAGAAAAGCACTAAGTCTAAACTTTATAATTAACTTCAACAATATAATAAATGATTGGCTCATTATAGAATTGTAGATGTATAAGCATTTTAATATTGCTAACAAATATCGGTATTGATAAGTAAGGTTATAAAGTTACTAAGTGATTTAAGCTGCTGCCATTTGGGTTTTGCACAATCTTCTTTTGGTTTTTCTTTCCTTTTGCATTTAGTACCCTGTAAAATATTTGACTAAAAATTGTCTAATAATACCAGTGAGAATTTTGAGTGTATATTTGTGTTTACATGAGCAATACATTCTTGAACACATAAACACAAACACACATAAGTCTTATTTTTAAACTCATGAGATCTCTAAAATTTATGCCCTTCGGTCATTCATGGTATGTGTCTATGACACAAATCGTTTGTTTTCCCATCAGTCTATTTTGGTCTATCTGATTATACAAGCAATAGAAACTTCCTACCAATTTTTACCTGATTGTTGCGATATCCTTTTTGCAAGAATTCTTATGTCCTGCCTCAAGCAGCACCATTTCTCTATTCAATTACACTGCTTTGCACTGGTAAAATTAAGCAAATGGGTACTAATCCTTGATGGGAGATGTCATTCTGTATATGTTTCTCATACTAGTTAATGAATAAAGCACTGTTGGCCAATAGGAAAGGAAGATAGGAGGGACTAGGAGATAAGGAGGAATAGGAAGGAGGAAGGAGGGGTCAACATGGAGAGTCTGGAGAGACTAGAACCACCAGCTGCCTCTCGCTGGTAAGACCATGTGGAAATACATAGAAATAGGTTAATAATTAAGACAGAGCTAGCCGATAAGAAATAAGAAACAGGTCAACAGAATTATATCAAATACAGAGTCTCGGAGTGTGTTAATTGGGGCTGGCACAGCGGGGGGACCAGACCAGGCAGCCGGCAGAAAAACCGTACTCGTTACAAATCCTACCATTTAAATACCTTAAAAATTGCATAATGGCATATACACATTAGAATATTCACCCAAAAGTTCTTAGGATAATATAATAACATGCTCTTAAATAATGACTAATACACAGTTATAACAAAATGTCTACCTTATCATTCATTATTATGCATTCATGATAATCTTCTTCCTTATTTTGAGAAAATCAAAGCTATAAGCAATCATGATTCAACGAGATCTTTTTACCCTTTATCATTAGCTTTAAGATATTTTTAGTTACTTTTGTCAGTCACCTAGAACTTGTTCTGGAAGTGCATGATTCCTAAATTGTATGCAAAGTATTCTGTATTTCTGTAGAAGAGCTAACAAGAATCTGAAATCTTGACATTTTGTAATATCACACATATGTTTCTTTGGTGATATCATCTCTTTGCAAAGCTTTTAGTTTATCAGTGGTTACCATAAGAGACAGAGAAAAGCATGACAATAAAATAGGAAGGAAAGATCTAGTACTTCAATATGAATCCAGGTTCTGGGGAGTTAAACATTATACTCGATAAACTGCCCATGAGCAAATACATATATCCCATAAGTCATTAGTCTTAGTTATTTAATAAACATATATATGGTTTTATTTTTATTAACAAATATTAATTTCATTTTGTTATAAATGTTAATATGTAAATATATAAACACTTCAAGTTTATATCCAATGATGGATTTTAGGATTGTTGTGAATTGCTTTTTTTTTTGTTGTTGTTTTTTATTTTTTTAATTAGGACTTACAGAGGAAAAACAATCATTGTGTCATGGTAAAGAAAAATTGGAATCACTACTAAAATTATATTTCAATCATCATGCTTATTAGTATCATGTATAAATTAAATGCAGATGCAATCATTCCAGGAGATTCTCCCAAAACCTAGACATGACAATGGATGCCAGAATATCCCAGTGACTAGAAATTGTAAAGAAAATGTTTTCTAAAAAAAAAAAAAAAAAAAAAAAAAAAAAAGAAAAGAAAATGTTTTCTTCCAGTAGTCAAATTTTACTGCAAAGTAAGTCCACTAAAATTCTATTTTTATAATATATACGAGTACCTTTTTATAACTTATCATTTGTTAAATCTTCACTTTTATGTTGACTCACACAGATTAAAAAAAATCTACAAGTGGTACTGAATTATCAAAATGAGAATGTGTGTTTGTGTTTTAAATCTGTGTTAATATTATTTGTTTGACAATTTGGCTAATATTTACTGGATATAAACTGGAATGTACTAGGAATTAATATATTTTTGTTAACAATTATAACAAAATTGTTATTAAGCTACAAGATGATAGAACAATTCACAAACACATTTTAATCAATGACTGTATTTTACAGAAGAGACAGGAAGATTAGGTTCATTATCTACCTACTTTATTTTATCCTGTTGTTGAGATTAATGCAAATCTATATTTCATAGTCTGCTAGTTGGCCTTTTCTGAACAACCTCACTAACTACAGCATACAACTTCTTCCACAAGCAATCCATTTAGGATGATTGCAGAGTAAAACTTCATCTAACAGACAACTCTATTAATAAGCATTCCATAAAGTTGTCAGGGGTTAATAATGATACAAGCCTCTTTGACAATGAAATTTTAATATTAGTTAATTGGGTGTTTATCCACCATCTCTTCTCAGTGTTGCCACTGCTCAGTTTCTCAAGAAACACAATTTTGCACTTGTAATCACTCTATATATAGGAAGAAAAAAATATCATCTGAAAACATAAATCTACTTGCGTCATAAGCTTCAAAGTGTAAGAAATTACTGGTGCATTGCTTATAAACATACATACGTGAAATTGTAAGATCAGCTACAAGAAAACATTAGATATAAAATATCTTTTTCTAAGGTGTAGATCAAGATCATTTGTCTACTTATTATTTCACCTTAAGCATTCTACTGATTTAGCAAAATTTTTGAAGCTAAACTCTCTTGGTGATAATCAAATTTATCATGTTCATTACAAAAGATTACCACTAAAGATTTTTTAAAGTAGAAAAACTATTATAAATTGGGACTTCATAATAATGTATGATGATGCTTTCAAAGATGACCTCTGGCTTGCATCTATAGATCCATTTGGATGCCTTCTCAGGTTTAATGATTTGCTGTCATTGAGACAAATTGAAAAATAATCCTGTAAAATGATAATTACTACTTCTTAATCTAGATAGCTTTTAATGATAGTGCTTTATGAAGCTGTATTCTTCTGTTTCTGATGTTCTATTTCAAGACAACCTGCTTCAATAGCAAATGAACAAAAATGATTAGTGAGATTAGAAAAGATACATAGTGTCTAAGTAAATGAACCATTCTCATGAAAACTATTAAATTGATAAATTAGATTAAAATGTCACTACCATTAAACTCTTTTTAATAAATGTCAAATAAATACTTCAGCTGTGCTCTGCAGCCTCCTGATGGTTGCTGCATCTCAGTGAAAGCATTACCAATTGTTTTTGCATTTTATGTATTTTATCTAATTAAAAGGTTTATATTCCTTTCATGATTGATTTTTTTAAGCTTTGTTTATGAAACCAAATTCTGAACACTATTGAACTCAGATGAAAACATTTTGAAAACAAGTGGAATTTTACCTCTAATTCTGTAATGAAATTTATATATTTTAGTCTTTTACAGAATTCTACACATACACACTTACACACACACACACACACACACATACACACACACAAACAAACAAACACAGCATTTTTTTTTTTTACTGTATGGCAAAGAGGATATGGAAGTTCTAGTACATATTGAAACGTAGCAAATAAAAGTGATTATGTAAATTAGGGGTTGCAGCCTAAATATAAATGGTATACACAAGCTCATATATTATACCTCACTTTCCAGTAGGTGGTACTCTTTTGAAAGCTTGCAGAATAACACAGGATAAATTATATAAATAGGAACAAATGAAAACATTCAGTCCTCACTGTCTCCATTCAGAAAGGAACAGGTCTCCCTTGGGAGTCAACAAGCATGGCATATCAAGTTGAGGCAAGACCAAACTCCTCCTCTTCATCAAGGTAGGAGAGGCAACACAGCATGGCCTGTGGATATCTACATTTTCTTCCATCAGTTACTGTATGACTGCTGTCTGATGACAATTAGGAAAATAACCAACCTGATTACACAAGATGGCCAGTTCCTCACCTTTATTGCAAGGAGTCTTAGCTGTAATCATCCTTGTGGATTCCTGGGAGTTTCCTTGGCACCAGGTTTTTTACCAATTCTGAAATGCCCTGCATCAAGATATCTCTTTCATCATTCTCATTATTTCTCCCACCACTACATGTCCAAACTGATTGTTCATGTCCCCATACCTCCATTCTCCCCCATCCCATCTCCACCATCAGTTAAGCAGGAGATCACTTCTATTTCCCCTTTCCAGGAAAATCTATGTATCTCACTTTGTGCCATCTTACTCACATAGCTTCTCTGAAGCTGTGGATCTGGATATCATTTACTTTATTGCTAATATCCAATTATGACTAAGTATATAACAATTTGTCTTTCTGGGCCTATGTTACCTCACTCCTTATTTTCTTTTTTCACTACCATGCAATTGCCTATAAATTTCATTATGTATGTCATTGAATTTTACTGCTGAGTAATACTCCATTGTGTAGATGCATCATATTTACTTTATCCATTCTTCAATTGAGGGGCAACTAGGTTGTTTCCAGGTTGTGGATATTACAAAGAAGAATGCTGCTATGAACAGCGCTGAGCAAGTATCTTTGTTGTATGATAGAGAAATCTTTGAGTATAAGCCCAAGATTGGTATAGCTTTGTCTTGAGGTAGATTGATTCCCTATTTTCTGAAAAACTACCATACTGATTTCCATACTGTGTGTTTGCACTCACATCAGTAGTGGAGGAGTGTTCCCCTTACTCCACATTGTCTCAAACATAGGCTATCATCAGTGTTTCAGATCTTAGTCATTCTGACAGTTGTAAGATTCTCAGAAACATTTTGATTTGCATTCCCCTGATGGTTAAGGATGTTGAACAATTCTTTATGTGTATCTCAGCTATTTGAGATTTTTGTGTTGAAAATTCTGATTATATCTGTACTCCATTTTTAATTGGATTATTTGGTTTGTTGATATCTAGTTTCTTGAATTATTTGTATAGTTTAGAAATCAGCCCTGTCAGATGTGGGTTTGAAGGATGCAGTTGTGTCTTATGGAAGGTATACTTTGCCTTACAGAAGTTTTTAAGCTAACGAAGGTCCATTTATTGATTGTTGCTCTCAATGTCTGTGCTACTGGTGTTATATTCAGGAAGTTGTCTCCTGTGCCAATGCATTCAAGGCTACTTCAGACATAATACTCTATCATCTTCAGTGTAACCGGATTTATGTTGAGGACTTTGATCCATTTGGACTTGAGTTTTGTACAAGACAATAGATTTTAATATATTTGCATTGTCCTACATGTCAACCTCCAGTTATACCAGCACCATTCATTAAAGATCCCTTCCTTTTTCCATTGTATAATTTGGCTTCTTTGTCAAAAAAGAGGTGTTCTATGGTCTCTAGATCTATGTCAGGGTTTTTGATTTGATTTCATTGATCCACATGTCAGTTTTTATGCCAATTCCATGCTGAATTTACTACTATAGCTCAATAGTACAGCTTGAAGTCAGGGATGGTGATACCTCCAGAAATTTCTTTATTGTACATGATTGCTGTAGCTCTCCTGGATTATTTGTTTTTCTGTGTGAAGTTAATTATAGTTCTGTTAAAATCTGTGAAAAACTGTGTTGGCATTTTGATGGGGAATGAATTCTATCAGTAGATTGCTTATGGTAAGACTGCTATTTTTGCTAAGTTAATCCTTCCAATCTATGAACATGGAGGTCTTTCCATTTCCTGATATCTTCTTCAACTTCTTCCTTCAAGGACTTAAAATTTCTGGTCTAATAGGTCTTTCACTTGATGGTTAGATCCACCCCAGTATATTTTACATTATTTATAGATATTATAAAGGGTGTTGTTTCTATGATTTCTTTCACAGCCTATTTATCATTTGCATGTAAGAAGGCTACAAATTAATTTTAGTAACTATTTTATCAGCCATATTACTGTAGGTATTTACCAGCTTTAGGAGTTCCCTGGTAAAAATTTGGGGGCCATTTATGTATATTCTCGTGTCATCTGCAAATAGTGAAAGTTTGACTTCTTCCTTTCCTATTTGTATTCTATTGATCTCCTTTAATTGTCTTATTGTTATGGATAAAACTTCAAGTACAATATTGAATAGCTATAGAAAGAGTGGACAGCCTTTTTATTCCTGATTGTTTTAGAATCACTTTGAGTTTCTTTCCATTTTATTTGATATTGGCTGTTAGCTTGCTGTATATTGTTCTTATTATATTTAGGAATGTCCCTTGTATCCCTTATCTCTCCAAGACCTTTATCATGAAGCTGTGTTGTACTTTTTCAAATTTTCTAAGAATATAATGAGATGATCATTTGAGATTTTATTTTCTTTTAGTTGGTTTATATGATAGATTACATTGAAAGATTTATTGAACCATCCTTATGTCTCTGGAATGAAGCCCACTTGATCATGGTGAATTATTTTTTGATATGTTCTTGGATTCAATTTGCCAGTATTTTATTGTATATTTTGTATCAATGTTAAATAGGGTGATTGGTCTGTTTTTGTCTTTCTTTGTTACATCTATGTGTGATTTAGGTATCAGGGTAACTGTAGTCTCATAAAAAAAGAGTTTGGCAATCTTCCTTTTTTTATTATATGGAACAATTTGAGGAGTGTTGTTATTAGATCTTTGAAATTATGGTGGAATTCTGCACTAAAACCAGATTTTTTTTTTTTTGTCGGGATACTTTTAATGATTGCTTCTATATCCTTGGGAGTTATAGGTCAATTTAAATTGTTTATCTGGTCTTGATTTAATTTTGGTATGTAGTACATATCAAGAAAATTACCCATTTCTTCCATAGATTCTGATGCCTATGCCCCTTTTTGTTCTGATTTTTTTAAATTTGCATATTCTCTCTTTGGTTAGCTTTGAAAAGAGTTTTTCTATCTTCTTTTTCTCAAAGAACCAACTCTTCAAACAAAGATAATGATACAAAGAATCAATGATTTCATCATGGAGATTGGCTATTTCATGCCCTGTACTCTTCCAGCATGAGTTTGCTTCTTTTTGTTCTAGAACTTTCAGAGGTGCTGTTAATCACTTGTGAGAGATTTTTCCAAATTCTTTTGTAGGCCCTTGCTGCTATGAACTGTTTTCCTTGCACTGCTTTAATAGTGTCTCATAAGTTTGGGTACATAGTGACCTAATTTTCATTGAATTCTAGGAAGTCTTTAACTTATTTCTTTATTTCTTCCTTTACCCAGTAGTGATTCAGTTGATAATTATTCAGTTTCCATTACTTGGTAGGCTTTCCATAGTTTGTGTTGTTGTTGATTTCTAACTTTAATCCATAATGGTCTGATAAATTATAGGTGTTTAATTACCATTTATATTTGTCTGCTGAGAATTTATTTGTGCCCAAGCATGTGGTCAGTTTTAGAGAAGGTTTCATGAAGTGCTGAGAAGAAGGTATATTCTTTTATGTTTGGATAAAATATTTTACAGATGTCTTTTAAGTCCATTTGAGTTTATCATCTGTTAGTTCTCTTGTTTTTCTGTTAAGTTTCTGTCTGGCAGACATATCCATAGTGTGAGTGGGTTATTGACATTTCCCACAATGAGGTGTGATGTCTGATTTAAGTTTCGGTAATATTACTTTTACAAATGTAGGTGCCCTTGTATTTGGAGCATAGATGTGCAGAATTGAGACTTCCTCTTGGGGGATTTTTCTTTTGATGAATATGTAATTTTCTTCTCTATATCTTTTGATACTTTTTAGTTTGAAGTTTATTTTGATAGATATTAGGATATCTATACCAGCTTGCTTCTTAGGTCCATTTGATTAGAAAATCTTTTTCCAACCAATTACTTTAAGTTAATATCAATCTTTGAAATCAATGTGTGTTTCTTGTATGCAGTAGAAAGATGGATCCTGCTTTTGTATCCATTCTGTTTGCCTGTGTCTTTTTACTGGCAAACTGAATATTCTGTTATTAACTCATATACCTACAAACACCTGACAAAGAAGCTAAAATTATACAATTGGAAAAAGAAAGCATCTTCATTAAATGGTGCTGTCAGTTAGGAGGCCAGTGCAGTCTTTGGGACTTCTAGTAGTGGATCAATATTTATCCCTACTGTACAAATGCACTTTGGGAGCCCACTTTCCATAGAGGGATACTGTCAGCCTAGACACACAGGGGAGGACCTAGGCCCTTCTCCAAATAATGTGACAGACTTTGATGATCCCCCATGGAATGCCTCACCCTCCCTGAGGAGCAGAATGGAAAAGGAATGAAAGGTCAGTGGAAGGTATGGGAGGATGTGGGGGGAAGAAGGACTGGATTGAAATGTAAAATAAGATTGTTTCTAATTTAAATAAAAAATAAATAAAAACTACAAAAAGCAAAAAATATATAGGTTAAGAAGTCTAGCTTAGATAAAGAATCATTCTAAATGTTAAGCATTATTCAGAGTAATATTATCTAAAAGTTAAATTATAAGTGAAATATTAGATATTCAATGCTAAAAAGATTTTTCAACATTTAAAGACAAAGTGAAATAAGGTAAGGAAAGACCTACTAATGCTTATATTTATTAAGTATTATATATAAACAAAATAACTGAAAATGTCAATAATGTTGTGGGAAATATTCACAAAGTCTTTTCATTATGCTGCTAGTCCTGAAGTAATTAATTTTCAACTATACATTCAGATATGACTCTACAATTTCACTCCAGAATCAGGCTTAATTTTCCAAGAACCTGAACAAATGGATCTCTCATGCTAAACAGATTGAAAATATTATCATTTTTGCTTGAAAATGTTAATTAGGAAATGCAGAGAATATACAATGATAATAAAAAATAGATTTCGTATTTGTGCACTTATTTTCCATGTGCATCATCAAATTTCTAATCAAAGCATTCCAAATAAATACTGTACAGCACGTAACAATCAATCACCACTCATTGCTAGAGACGGTTTTTTACAATAAACTTAGATTTTTTTTAAGCATTTTTATCCAAAGCAAAAACAATGAACTTAGGCAGATATAACAATGGATTGCATGGAGCTATATATCCAGAGTAGCTTCATTACTGAAAAATAGAAAAAAAAACTCCAATTAAAAATTATTTCTTACATGAATTATTCAATTAATTAAACTCTACTTCACATGAATATATCTACCCTTGAAGTATTTAGACTAATGAAGTAATATAAAATTAATGCAAAAATTAAAATATAAGCATAAATTATCACTTTTGTTACATGTTTCAGACATATCTACAATTTCTCTGTCCCTTAAGTGGAGAACCCTAATATTTTCTCTTCTTGAATGTGGATCAGATTAAGTATTTGTTTTGAAAAATAAAATGCTGTCAAACTACTACTGTATGATTTCTAAGATGATGCAATACAAAGAGACAGAGTTTCTGCCTGTCCCTTGATTATAGAACTCATGAAGAGTGCTGGATGAAAGCCAAGCAATAATATTGAATGGGCAAGTTTGTGTGCTTGTCTGGTCATCACCTAAGCCAGCCTGTAGGTCAATCACCAGCCATTTAAATGATGATTTTAAAATGATTCTGATATCCTTGCTTTGGGATGACTGGAGCAGTGATAAGCTGCCACACATAGCTTTTGCCAGGTTATAAACTCATCAGAAAAATAAGTATTAATATTTTAAATTCTAAAGAAGCTCTAAAGCCAATTTACATGACAATTAATGATTAGAACATGTCATAAAGGACAAATGAAAAATGACTGTATAATTTTAATGTTTATAGGTTAATTCATTAAATTAATAAAATATATACAATAGCCCATACACATTTAAATAATGAGACTTCATGAGGATGCGGCCTGATAGAATCACTTTCTCCTACTCTCAGCATTTCTTAGTTGCCTATAATTCATATATATATATATATATATATATATATATATATATATATATATCTCAACAGCTAATGAAAAAAACTTTCCAAGAATTTTAAAAAGATCAAAGAGAATTATAAGGGAAAGTTTGGAAGAAAGAAAGTGATGGGAGATATTACGTGATTATATTATAACTTCAAATGATAAAATAAATACATTTAAAAAAACCCATGTGGTCAAATTAATCAACAAGTGGATGAAGAGATGGTTCTGCAGTTAAGAGCACTTGTGGTACTGGCTGTGGATGCAATTTTGGTCCCCAGCATGTATATCATGGATCACAATCATCTGTGACTCTAGTTCTAGAGGATCTTGTCACCTACATAGCAACTATGTGGATATTGCACACACTCATACAAATAAACTAAAATAAATATCAAAATAAATAAAGGGACACACGATGAAATTATTCCAGAAGAAACTAAATATAGGACCTTCTTGCTGTTACAGATTATAACCTAACACTCTAGATTTCTAGAATTTTATGAAAATGAATCCTACCTTATTTGCTGTGTGGTGAGGGATCTGGCTTTTTTCACAAAAATGATTTCTTGTGGTTCATTATGTTTTCATGTATTATCCCCAGTTTACTTAGTTTTTTATAATCCCTGGGTTATTGATTTGAATGTATATTCCGTCATTAGTCTTTAATGGAAGTTTGAAATATGTAAATATGTATATAACTTTATCATGATGAGTAAATATATGAAAATAAAAAATGATACATCCTTATTATGGACATTATAATAGATTTATGACAGTTAAGAGTTTGATGTGTCCAAAAATTCTCAGACTGAATGAAGTAATTCAAGTTTATTTTTTTTATTTTTTTATTTTTTTGGAACCAAGTCCATTTAAATGAAAACAAACATTTATAGATAATATTTGGGAATTTGGGCTTTGTTCTTTCCAAACTACTTCCTGCTGGTAAGGGGCACTGTCATGGGGGGATTCTAAGAAGATGCAGAAATCCTGGCTGTAGTAAGCAAGGCTGCTTTGTCCAGCTGTTTTGAATGTAGGATCACCTGATAACATGGTATTTGGTTAAAGGCAGTCTGGCTTGATCAAACCACATTAGTCTGGAAAGGAATCCACAGCTTTTCATTTTCTGTGGAAATAAAAATGGAAATCCTTTTCCCCAGTAACTTGTGCTTGAACTTAAATTTTTTAGTCAATGCACTTATTTATTTATTTATTTTGATTTATTTTGAATTTATTATTTTACATGTCGATCCCAGTTTCCTCTCCCTCCCTCCTTCCCTCCCTCCCTTTTACCCTCTCTAGCCTCTCACATGCTCCCTAACCACCCTCACCTCCCATTCCCCCAACCCAATTCCATATGTAGGAGAATGCCATCTAGTTGGGATCATGTAGATGTGAAGTAGGGACAAGGGCTTCTCTCCTATCTCTAGGTTAAGGCAGTTATGCCTCCATGGAGGATGTGTTCGCAAGATCCTTTTGTGCACCAGGGGTACATCCTGACTCCACTGTCTGAGGTCCCTTAGACTGCTCAGTCCTTCTGGCTGAGACTCATATTCAAGGGGGGGGGGCTTGAGTCAGTCCTATGCTGGCTCCCCAGCTATCAGCCTGGGAGCCCTTTAGCTCCCCCTTGTTCAGGTAAGCTGTCTCTATGTGTATCAGCAGACTGGTCTTGTCCTCTCCATCTTCATCTGGGTTCTAGTTCTACTCAGTGTTTGTGTATGAGTGTTTGCTCCTGTTTCCAACAGGTATTAGATGAGGGCTCCAAGGATACATTAGTTGTTGCTCTCACTATCCAGGAAGGGCATTTATGGTAGCCTTTCCATGGATGCTCAAATTGTTAGTTGGGAGCAGTCTTGTAGTTCTCTAGACCTTTCTTTGTGTTCAATTTTATCTTCAAACCAATATTGGCTCCATCTTTTATGTTCTCCCTCTCTCTCCCTCCTTCCCTCCCTCTCTCTCTCTCTCTCTCTCTCTCTCTCTCTCTCTCTCTCTGTCTCTCTGTCTCTCTTCCTCTCTCTCTCCTCTCTTCTATTCCTAATCGGGCTCAATCTTCACAGTTGCAGGGGCAGGTGTTATCCTTTCCTCTCCCTCATTTTCTTCTACTTCTCTCTCCATTTGCTGCCCCCCACTTTCCCTGTGTTCTGGGGGGACTTGTCCCTTCCCACTTCTGTGAGGGACTTTGTAGTGAGATAATCCTTCTGTAGCACTGACCACGCCCATTTGGTGGTGGAGCAATGGGCGGAGGTGACCTGAGGAAGGAGGTCGGAGGGGGCCAGTAAGGCCCTCTCTCTTTCTGGCGTGACTCGGACAGGAGAGGACCTAGACAGATGAACACCAGGAAATTCAACCCGATCCCCTCCTGTCCAAGTCACCCCAGAAAGAGAGAGCACCTTCCTGGCCCCCTCCGACCTCCTTCCTCAGGTCACCTCCGCCCATCGCTCCACCCCCCAATGGGCGTGGTCAGTGCTACAGAAGGATTATCTCACTACAGGACTTTTATATGAATCTCTTAGAATAAACCTTGTAACCTAGTTCCTCTGATGGTGTGAATTATAGGCTGGTGATCTTTTGCTCTAGGTCTGAAATCCATATATGAGTGAGTACATACTGTATTCCTCTTTTTGTAACTGGGTTACCTCATTCTGGTTGGTTTCTTCAAGTGCCATCCACTTGCCTGCGAATTTCAAGATACCATTATTTTTTCTGCAGAGTAGTATTCCATTGTGTAGATGTGCCACATATTCATTATCCATTCTTCAATTGAGGGGCATCTAGGTTGCTTCCGGTTCTTGCTATGACAAACAGTGCTACGATGAACATAGTTGAACAGATGTCTTTGTTGCATGGATATGGATCACTAGGGTATATGCATAAGAGGGGGATTGTCCGGTCCTGTGGTAAACTAATTCCCATTTTCCTGAGGAACTGCCATACTGATCTCCCAAATGGCTATAGAGTTTGCACTCCCAACAGCAGTGGAGGAGTGTTCCCCTTTCTCCATATCCTCTCCAGCATGAGTCATCATTGGTGTTTCTAATTTTTGCCATTCTGGCAAGAGTAAGATGGTAATTCAAATTGTTTTGATTTGCATTTCCCTTACAGCTAAGGATGTGGAGCACTTTCTTAAGTGTCTTTCAACCTTTTTGATTTCCTCTATTGAGAATTCTTTATTCAGTTCTGTACCCCATTTTTTAATAGGGTTATTTGGTGTTTTGTTGACTAGTTTCTTGAGTTCTTTGTATATTTTGGAGATAAGCCATAGTCGGATATAGGATGGGTGAAAATCTTTTCCCAGTCTGTGGGTTGCCTTTGGTCTTGTCGACTATGTCCTTTGCCTTACAGAAGCTTCTAAGTTTGAAGAGGTCCCTTTTATTAATTGTTTCTCTCAGTGTCTGTGCCCCTGGAGTATGTTCAGGAAGCATTCTCCTATACCAATTTGTTCAAGGGTACCTCCTCCTTTCTCTTATAAGAGGGTCAATGTGGCTGGATTGATGTTGAGGCCTTTGATCCATTTGGACTTGAGTTTTGTGCATGGCAACACACATGGGTCTATCTGCAGTCTTCTACACACCCTCATCCAATTGTGCAAGCACCATTTGTCTAAGATGCTGTCTTCACCCCATTGTATAATTTTAGCTGTTTTATCGAAAATCAGGTGTTCATAGGTGTGTGGGTTAATATCAGGATTTTCAAATCGATTCCATTGGTCTACCTATCTATTTTTATGCCAATACCAGGCTGTTTTCAGAACTATAGCTCTGTAGTAGAGCTTAAAGTTAGGAATGGTATGCCTCCTGAAGTTCTTTTATTGTATAGGGTTGTTTTGGCTATCCTGGGTCTTTTGATTTTCCATGTTATGTTGATTATTATCCTTTCAGGGTCAGTGAAGATTTGTGGTGGAATTTTAGTGGGGATTGCATTGAATCTGTAGATTGTTTTTGGCAAGATTGCCATTTTTACTATGTTTATCCTACCTATCAAAGAATGTGAGTGATCTTTCCATTTTCTAGTGTCTCCTTTAATTTCTTTCTTTAGAGCCACAAAGTTCTTATTATATAGGTCTTTTACTTGTTTGGTAAGCATTACACCAAGATACTTTGTATTGCTTGTGGCTATTGTAAAGGGTGATGTTTCTCTGATTTCTTTCTCTGTCTCTTTGTTGTCTGAAAAATGTAGGGCTTCTTATTTTTTTGAGTTTCTCTTGTATCCTGCTAGATTGCTGAAGGTGGTTGTCAGCTGTATGAGTTCCCTGGTAGAGTTTTTTGGGTCACTTATGTAAACTATCATATTATCTGAAAATAGAGACAGTTTGACTTCTTCCTTTCCAATTTGGATCCCCTTGATCTCCTTTTGTTGTCTTATAGCATTAGCTAGAACTTCCAGTACGATATTGAAGAGATATGGAGAGAGAGGGCAGCCTTGTCTTGTTCCTGATTTTAGAAGAATTGGCTTAAGTTTCTCTCCATTCAGTTTGATGTTAGCAATTGTTTTGCAGTATCTTGCTCTTATTAAGCTTAGGTATGTTCCCGTTAGCCCGGACCTCTCCAAGAACTTTGTCATGAAAGTGTTTTGAATTTTGTCAAACGCTTTTTCAGCCTCTAGGTAGATAATCATATGATTTTTCTTTTTCAGTTTGCTTATATGGTGGATCATGTTGATAGATTTTCATATGTTAAACCATCCCTTCAATCCAGAGATGAAGCCTACTTGGACATGGTGGATGATTTCTCTGTTGTATTCGGTTTGCCAGTATTGTAGTGATTATTTTTGCATCGATGTTCATCAGGAATATTGGGCTGTAGTTTTCTTTCTTAGTTCTGTCTTTGTGAGGCTTGGGTACCAAGGTTATTATGGCCTCATAAAAAGAGTTTGGCAATGAACCTTCTGTTTCTACCTTGGGGAACAGTTTGAGGAGTAGTGGTATTAGTTCTTCCTTGAATGTCTGGTAGAATTCTGCACTGACTCCATCTAGCCCTGGAATCTTTTAAGTTAGAAAGCTTTTATGACTGCTTCTATTTCATTGTGGGTTATAGGTTCATTTAAGTTGTTTGTCTGTTCTTGATTTAATTTTGGTAAGTGATAGTTATCCAGAAATTTGTACATTTCCTTTGAATTTTCAATTTTTTGTGGAATACATATTTTTAAGGTATGCCCTGAAAATTGTCTGGATTTCCTCTGTGTCCTTTGTTATGTTCCCCTTTTCGTTTCTGATTTTGTTAATTTGCATATTCTCTCTGTTAATTTGGATAAAGATTTGTCTATCTTGCTGATTTTCTCAAAAAACTAACTCTTTGCTGCATTGATTTTTTTGAATTGATTTCCTGGTTTCTATTTTGTTGATTTCAGCCCTCAAGTTGATTATTTCTTGGCATCTACTCCTACGGGGTGAGTTCACTTGTCTCTGTTCTAAGGCTTTCATTTGTGCTGTTAATTCTCTAATGTGACTATCATCTGTTTTCTTCATATGGGCACTTAGTGCAATGAACTTCCCTAGTAGCACTGCTTTCAAGGTGTCCCATAAATTCGGGTATGTTGTGTCCTCATTCTCGTTGAATATTAAAAAGTCTTTAATTTCTTTCTTTATTTCTTCTTTGACCCAGGATTGGTGCAATTGCACATTGTTCAATTTCCATGAATTTGCAGGTTTTCTGTGATTTGTGTTGTTGAATTCTAATTTTAAAGCATGGTGGTCTGATAAGGGACAGGGGACTATTCCTATTCTCTTGTATCTGTTGAGAATTGTTATGCCACCTAGTATGTGGTCGATTTTAGAGAAGGTTCCATGTGGAACAGAGAAGATATAGTCTTTTGTGTTTGGATGGAATGTTCTATAGATGTCTGTTAACCCTAGTTGAGACATAACTTCTGTTAGTTCTTTTGTTTCTTTGTTGAGTTTCTGATTTGTGGTCCTGTCTAGTGTGGAGAGTGGTGTATTGATGTCTCCCACTATAAGTGTGTGAGGTTTTATGTGAGCTTTGGGTTTTAATAGCGTTTCTTTTATGAATGAGGGTGCCTTTGTATTAGGGGCATAGATGTTCAGAACTAAGACTTTATGTTGATGGATTTCTCCTGTGATGAATATGAAATGACCGTCTTCATCTCTTTTGATTAATTTTCATTTGAATTCTAACTTTTTAGGTATTAGGATAGCTATGCCTGATTGCTTCTTAGTTCTATTTGATTGGAAAATCTTTTCCCAACCCTTTACCCTGAGGTAATATCTATCTTTGAAACTTAGTTGTGTTTCTTGTTTGCAGCATAAGGATGTCTTCCTATCCATTCTGTTAGCCTGTGTCTTTTTTAAGACCATTAATGTTAAGGGTGAGTAAGGACCATTGATTGTTGATGCTTGTTTGTTTTAGGTTTGTTGTTGGCAGTGGTAATGTGAATGTATTTGATCTCCTTTACCCTTGGTTTCTGGTGTAGTTAGATTATCTGTTGTCTACATTTCTGTGGGAGTAGTTACCTCCTTGAGTTGGAGTTTTCCTTCCAATACTTTCTGTAGGGATGGATTTGTAGATACATATTGGGAAAATCTGGTTTTGCCATTAAATATCTTGTTTTCTCCATCTATAGTGATTGAGAGTTTTGCAGGGTATAGTAGCCTAGGCTGGCATCCATGGTCTCTTATTACTTGTAGAAAATCTATCCAGGACCTTCCTGCCTTGAGGGTTCATGGAGAAGTCAGGTGTAATTTTGATAGGTCTGTCTTTATATGTTACCTGTCCTTTTTCTTTCACTGCTCTTAATATTCTTTCTTTATTCTGCATGCTAGATGTTTTGATTATTATATGTCAGGGGGCATTTTTTTTCTTTGGTCCAGCCTATTTGGTGTTCGGTGTGCTTCTTGTACTTTCATGGGCATCTTCCTCAATGATTTTGTTGAATATGTTTGCGGCACCTTTGAGCTGGGCTTCCTCACTTTCCTCTATGCCTTTTATTCCTAGGTTTGGCCTTTTCATGGTGTCCCACATTTCCTGAATGTTTTGTGTTAAGGATTTGTTGTATTCATGATTTTCTTTGGTTGATGAATCTATTTCTTCTAATTTATCTTCTGCGCCTGAGATTTTCTCTTCCATCTCTTGAATTCTGTTGGTTATGCTTGAGTCTGTAGCTCCCGATATTTTGCCCAGTTTTTCTATTTCCAGCATTCCTTCGGTTTGTGTTGCCTTTATTTTCTCTATTTCAGTTTTCAAATCTTGAACCGTTTCCTTCTCCTGCTTAATTGTTTTTTTTGTTGGCTTTCTGTACTTTCTTTACTCTCCTTGAGGAATTTGTTCATTTCTTCCACTTTTTTGTTTGTTTTTTCCTCCATTTCTTTAAGGGATTTTCTCACATCTTCTTTGAGGGCCTCTATCATTTTTATGAAGGTAATTTTTAAGTCGTTCCCTTCTGCTTCCTCTGCTTTGTTGTTGTGTTCCATTCTAGTTGGTGTGGACTCCTTATTTTCTTAGATGGTGGTGTCATGCTTGTCTTTCTGTTGTTAGGTGTTCTCTTGTATTGCTGTCTACCCATAGCTTCTTCCTGTAGGTGATGGTGGGGTCTCCCCTTCTCTCTACGGAACTTCCCCGGTGGGGTTATGTGGGTCAGAGGTTCAATATCTGTAGCTCTGGGTGGTTCAAGATCTATAGAAGTCTCTCTGCAGACAGGGACCAGGGATGGGGTCAGGGATGAGGGTCTAGTAGAAGATGCCTGCAGAAACTCAGAGTGGACCCACAGAGAAAGGCGGATCGATGGGAGGGGCCCTGGACTCTAGTAGTGGACTGGAGGTGTGGTCAGAGACCAAGTAGGTGGAAATTATGGGTGGTTGCTTGGATAGGCAGGTCTCCTTTGTTTAGAGTTGTTCAGAGAAGTCTCTGAAGTAGGGTGGACTGTTGGCTCCACCCTCTGTCCCAGTGCTCAACCAGAGTGGGGGGGTCAGTGGTCAGGGTAGGGCACAGGGTAGGTGGGGCTGGGGTGCAGTGGGGATGGGTAGAGGTGTATCAGAGCTCCAAGGGTGCTCTCAATGGGGACAGGACACAAGAGCAGTTGGTTCAGGGGCCAACCCAGCAAGTGGGGGGGTTGTAGGGGAGAGGCCGCCCCAATTTTGCCCAGACTCAACTCTAGCCAATGGCTGGCGGAAGAGGACAGAGCTATAAAATCTATTTTAACAGCCACTTTCACATTCTTCCTACTTCAAGACTTTAATTTAAATGTGCTGAAAATAGCTTGCACTACCATTATTCCTTGTTAACTCTCTCTAAGTTTGTAGTTCATTATTATCCAAGTTAGAAACCAGGATATTTGCTTTGAAAACTCTCTCACTTTATGGCATTTTCCCTAATGTATGGTTAAATAATTCCATCACACTTTCTTAGTTTATAAAATTATAGTCTTTTCATTTCATATTCAATCCAAATATAATCCATTATTTACTGAATTTAAGTATATGTTCTAATTAAAGTATATTTGCCCTTAATACTTGACATGACTGCTCTTTCAATGACTTAGGAGATGGTTATTCTGACTAAGAACACATTCTATGAGAATGCTTATATAGCACATTGGCACAGTCAGGTGACCGGGTTTTGCAATGTGAAGAAAGGTGAGTCATAGCCTGCAACTCTTTATTTATGAAACAATCCATGTAAAGGTCTATTTCCCATTTGTTCCCCCACTTTTTTACTACTCATATTTTCACATTTCCTATGGATTTAACTAGTCACAACTTGGTAAAATGTACATGTAAAACCCACTTGGCTGTAGCTGCTCAAAGCCTAAGAACAGTCATAGACTGTCAGTTATTTCAACTTTCCCACTTTCTCCCCTCTTTCCATTGTCTTTGTTTTCTCCATCTCCAGTCTGTCAGTTGTCCTTATGGCCAGATATAATTTGTAGGGCTTAGTGTAAAAAAGCAAATTCACAGCATCTGGTTCTAAATAAAAGAGAACTGGCATATAAAGCTTTTAATCTACTATACTTTGTCTCTGGAAATGTCAACTTGTTTTTGTTTTTTATATGATATTATTAAATGAAGAATAACTAAAGTTTAAAGTCTACAGTTTTACTGAACTCTCTGCAAAAGTGATCCTAACATTGTACATATCACAAAGCCTACAGCCTTGCTGCTGTCTCTTCCCCTTTCCACTCAGAATACATAGGTTTGGAATGTAAGTAAGTTTAATAAAGATGCTACAGAATCTCAGTGTTTCAATTGTATGTTTTCATTATGACAAATGCTTTTTTAAATTTAAATTTAAAACAATCTTATTTTCATATCAATCCAGTTCTCTCTCCCTTGGGCCTTCCCTTGCCTTCCACCTACTCCCATCTCACCCCTTATCTACTCTCCAGAGGGTGAGGCCTCCCATTGGAGCTTATCAAAGTCAGTCACAACATTTAGGGCAGGACCTAGGCCCTTCCCCATGTATCTAGATTGAGGGAGTATCCCTCCATACATAATGGGCTTCCAAAGCCCAATTGTGCATTAGGGATAAACACTGGTTCCACTGTCAGAGGTCTTATAGACTGTCCAGACCTCTCAACTGACAAATGATTTTAAAGTGTATCTTTTGTATATGTTATCAAGTTTCGATATCAGGATAATAGAACTTCATAAATGAGTTTGGTAATGTCCCTTTCCCTCCTATTTAAAATAATAAGCAGAGGAACATTGCTTTTGATTTCTGGTCTGGTGGAACTCAGCTATGATTCTATCTGAATCTATGCCATCTTTGCTAGGACTCTCTCATGATTTATACAAGTTGCCTTATTTCTCTTGCCATGTTGTCTAGTCATTCATTTCCTCTAGATTTGCAAATGTCAGGAAATTTCAGTTTCAGTATACTTCAAATGATCCTCTATGTCTTTCAGAGGTATGATTACTGAAACTAATATAGGTGTCATTTCACCATTTAAGATGAGATAGTCATTTATTTTCTGTTGGTTAGTTTGGCCAAAAGGATTTTTAATCTTGCCCACTTGTTCCTTGATTCTTTAAAAAAAAATTAGATTCTTCTCTCATACAATACACCCTGATCACAGTTTCCCCTCCCTCCACTCTTTCCAGAATACCCTTCCCAGACCCACTCTCCCTCTGTTTCCCTCCAGAATAGAGCAGGCCTCCATAAGAGACAAGAACTAAACTGGACAAAACAGAATATAACAGTACAAAGCAAAGCATCTCAGATGAGACAAGGCAACCCAATAGGAGGAAAAGGGTCTTAAGAGCAGGCAAAAGAGTCAGAGACACTACCCACTGCAGCTGTTGGGAGTCCCATAAAAACACAAAGCTAATGGAGTGGCCAACCCAATATCCAGTTTAACTTGAGGCCTACATCACCAGTATGAGCCCATGCCTGGAAACTCCTTAGATAAGAGCCCTAGTATAGAACAAAACAAACATGACTAGCATAAATTAAAATCAAACAAATGGTTCGTAATACTCTTAATGATATTCTGCTATACTCATAGACCAGTGCCTTGTCCAGTCTTGTTCAGAGATGCTTCCCCAGCTGTAGATGTAAAAATTTACAGAGACCCACAGACAGACATTATGCAGAGAAAGTCTAATTTGGAGGTCTTTATCTCCCTCTGCCTAGATATTGTGGAACTCTGCAGAAGATGGGGAGAAAAGATTGTAGACATCAGAGCAGATGGAGGACACCTGGACAACACTATCCACATGAGTCAACTAAACAGGGCTCATAGAGACTGAAAATGCAAGCACAGGCCTGGCCATTGATGCTTTGTATCGTTACCATTGTATTAACTTCAGTTCTGATAAATATCTCTGTCTTTCTAATGTTGGACCCTAATTGTGGGTGTTCTTATGGGCAGATGGGAGAGCTCCACGACAAAGACACCAAAACCAGGAGAACAAGCAAGAGGTGTTTATTGAACGAGTACACTCGGATGACAGCAATCTCCGGGAAAGCTGCACACCCCTCAAAGGGTCCAGGTTCTTTTTATACAGAAGACCACAAATCAGCATATATGCATGGGGCATAAGGTGACTGATTACAAAGTATGATCTCATGTTTGAGAGGTATGACTTGTTCTTATTCAAAGGATAAAGCATAGAATGACTTGGAAAATCCCCAGACTGTCTGTTGGCCAGGAGTGACCCAAACAGGGCTGTTCATCTGGAATCATTTGTTCCAGGGTTGGAAGCCTATTTCCTTGTTGTGGGCCACGACCTGGGAGAGACTTCAGTTATTTCACAAGAGATTGAGAATTCAGTTATTAGCCCTATTTAACAGAATCAGCCTAGCATGACCATTAGCCCCCTCACCATAGTAACTTTCTTGTTTTCATAATTTATGTTATCTCCTCCCATGTCAATGTCCATGCTTTATGATATTCTATATTCTGCTTGCAAGAATTATTCTCCTGCGCCTTTCCAACATCCTTGCTCTGCAAACTGAAATCTTTCACTAATTAGCTTGGCTTGACTTGTTCTTTCTTCACTAAGAGCTTGGGGTACAACATTAGGTTGTTGGAATCACTTTAGTTTTCAATTGTGAACATTCAACTGTGAATGCCCCCTTACGAATTTTTTGCCTTACCCCCCCCCACACACACTGAACAGTGGGTCTTTAATTTTAATCTTGACTCAGGGATTTTAATTGTTTAATTAAAATTTTGTTTAGTGGGTGTGGCAGTTGAGTTTTAACTTTCATCTTGTCATGATGTAGAAGCACTGGAGAAGAAAGCCTAATTGGGGAGTTATTTCAGGTAAGCCTGTGGACATACCTATGGGGAAATTGCAGTGATTAGTAATTGAGGTGAGCAGCCCCACTGAGCAAGAACATCCCTCCCTCTTCCCCTCTTCCCACTGTCTTCCTTCTTTATGCTAGAGCCCATGGGTTTCCTTTTTTTTTTTTTTTCTTAGTTTCAGTGTGCCTGATCTTAGTTTGTCTCTGATTTTCATGCTTCACAGTCGTGGCTTTCTATCTCACTAATTTTGTGGCCACACAAAATCGTGAGCATGAAAGGAAGTCTTATGTGACTCAGTGTTAAGTATCACAGTGGCTTTTGGCTTGCATCATTTCTCATTTCTCATAGTGCATTTTGAGTTACTCCCCTAGTCTTTGCCTTCCTCACTGTATTGTATCCCAGATCCTTTTTCTTTAAACTCTTTCCTTCTTCTTTTTCTTTCTCCTCACTTTCTGTCCTCACTACAGCTCCTGCTCATCCTCAAATAAATGGCCTGGCCTCATATTCTTTAATTATTATTGATATATATGTATATATATATATATATATGTGTGTGTGTGTGTATGTGTGTATGTATTTATATATGTATGTGTATATGTATGTATTTAGACTGACTGAGTCCCTTTACTTTTGTTTGTATGTATATGCACTTAGGCCGACCACTTAAGACTGGATAACATATCACTTTTGAAAAAATAAAATAAAAAGAAACTATTTCTCTCTCATTAAACTCTATTGTTCATAACTCCTCATTCAGCTTCTTTTCATAAACGATATTGCTTTTTAGCTGTTTTCTACTTACACTTGCATTTTTTATTTATTTAGCTCAGGTTGCAATGGATTCATGGATCGGTGAGTAACAGTTCTCAGCTAAGTTGAAATGTTCCATCCCTTCTTTTCTCTAATTACACTTTTGTGTCTTCTTACTATTCTATTTCCTCTCCATTGAAGACTCATTTACGCCTTATTAGGCTGCTTAAAGTTGCCTTATCGCCACTGACATTCTGTGGATCTCTGCACATCTTTGTTTTTAACCTTTTGGTGCTTGACGGTGAATAGTTTCTTTCCATTTCCACTGCCTAATTTTCAGTAAGTCCTATAGGGATCTTTTATTATTTCTAGAAGTCTAATTTCTCTATTTTCTACTGGTCTGCATCCTCACTCTTTTCCTGTTAATATATGTAAACAATACTTTCAATATCCATGTTAACTGATTTTCACTTAATTCTATGATCTCTTCTATTTTTACATAGCTGTGATTATCTGACATTATCTCTCTTATAATTTATAATTCTCCACTCTTTTTAATGGTGTTTTTCAATTGTTTTCTTTTTTATTTACTTATATTTTTCTTATTTTACATATCATTCCCAGTTCCCTTTCCCTCCCATCTTCCCAGGCCTCCCACAGAACCCCCCAACCCATTCCCCCATCCACTCCCCAGGGAGTGTGAGGCCTTTCATGAGGGATCATCAAAGTCTGTGAAGTCATTATGGTAGGGCCTAGGCCCTTCCATGTATCTCTAGGCTAAGGTAGAATCTCTCCATTGGGAGTGGGCTCCTGAAGTCTGTTAGTGCACTAGGGATAAATCCTGGTTCCATTGTCAGAGGTCCCCTAGACTGCTCAGGTCTCCTAACTGAGACCCATGTCCAGGGCTTCTGAGTCATTCCTTTGTTGGCTTCCTAGTTATCAGTCTGGGGTCCATGAGATGATGTTCATAACAGCATGATTTGTAATAGCCAGAACCTGAAAACAACCTAAATGCCCCTTAACTGAAGAATGGATAAAGAAAATGTGGTACAATGGAATACTACTCATTGGAAAAACAATAGAATCACAGGTAATGGGTAGAACTAGAAGAAACCATCTTGAGTGAGGTAACCCAGTCACCAAAAAAAAAAAAAAAAAAAAAAAAACAAACATGGTATGTACTCAATCATATATGGATTTTAGACATAGAGCAAAGGATCACCAGCCTGCAATCCAACAGAGAAGCTAGGAAACAAGAAAGACCATAAGAGAGACATACATGGTCCCCCAGAGAGGGGTAAAGGGACAAGATCTCCTGAGCAAATTAGGAGGGAGATGAGAGGAGTTAGGAGAAAGAGAAAGGGAGGACTGGACAGCAAAACATGAGGGGGAAGGAAAATTGAGTCAGTGGAAGAATAGAGGAGAGCAAGAAAAAAGATACCATAATAGAGGGAGTCATTATAGGTTTTAAAAGGAATCTGACACAAGGGAAATGTCCAGAGATCTACAAGGATGACCCCAGATTACAATCCAAGCAATGCTGGAGAGGCTACCTACCATAAATTTCCCATTCTTTTAAGGACTTGAGGATTTTTCCCATTGTAATTTTATTTTTTATTGTCTGTATATTCTAGAGTGATTTTAAAATCATTTTCTGTTTTATCTTCTAACACAGAATTAAAATATATGTAAGAACTGAATGAATTCAAGATAAAACTGGTCTCTTTTAAAGAAAATTGGGACCATGGGCCACTTATTTTTTGTTCTTTGACACACAGGGTTTGTTTCTGTTTTTGTTTTATGGTTCAGAACTGAATAAAGTCTATGGAGACTACACACACACACACACACACACACACACACACAGAGAGAGAGAGAGAGAGGAATGTACACATGCTCACAGGGTTATAGAAATCCATTCCTATAGCTGTTTTCATGTGATTTTTTTCTCTTTAGATGCTCAGCTATTATTATCTCTGGTCCTTGGTTTTCAAAATAAAAAAAGAACTTTTCTTTTTCATTGTAGGATTCTCTATTTTTAAGCTTCATAAAAATCTTCACATGCCTATACCATCTGTTCTCAACTGAAGACTAGAGGAAGTCTCCCTATAATACAAAAATCTCTGTGTCTAGGAAGCTCTCTCCATATTGTCATGAAGTCCCTTCAGTTTTAACTGTTCTGAATTCGTAAAATTCTTCTTAGCACCCTCACAAAGCTTTACTGAGCTCTGCCTGCTTTTTAGTCACCTGATCCGGGGACTGAAAACATCCTAGAGGAAGCTGTGTAGAGTGAGTTAGGGCTGATCTTGTTTGACTCCTCACTTTAGCAATCATGTTCTTTACTCCCTATTGAACAGTATTAAAACAAACCAAAGAATGGATGCCTTAGCTGTTTTTGATTAAAGGGGAAAGTCCCTGCGATAGGAGTCAATGGAACCTGGGCACAGGACTTTAGGTGGGCTGACTAAGAAACTCTTTTCTGGGAATTATTACACTGATGAAGATGGATACAATATGAGTATGCTGTATGGTGTGAAATAATGAAAGTATATTTCAGCCAGAAAGTAAATCATTTGTGAAAGTCTTATGAATGGCATGACATGCATGCAGAGAAACAGAGGATCAGAAATACATATAACTCATTATCATATTTCTTGTGCAACAATGAGGTGAGCACTAGAGACAATATTTTACAGTGTATGGAAAGAATAAGAGGATAAGCATTTGTACATGCTTATATACATGAACTTACAGGAAGTCAGATTTGACCAAATGGTTTTCAGCACTTATATAGCCTTGGCTATTAATGTTTTTGAACCTGAGGTTCAGAACAACCTCTAACATAAAAGATTGGAAAGAAATAATAATATTAGGTGTCTTGTATTTATTGAACATGGCCATCATGGTTTCCCTTCAGGTTTGCATGGTTTGTTCTTTCTAGCATGTCCCTATAATCATATTCCTAAGTTTGATTACCTAGAAACTTTATTTGCATGACTTTCTTTCACATGCTACAGTCTCAATTCCAGTTGACTCAATGATATAATTTACATTTTTTTGTGTATGTATATAATAGCAATCACCACAATCTTTAATTGATATTTCAAGAAATGAAAAGTTTTAATTTATTATCTGGTATCTCCCATATTCCAATAGAAAATAAATTCTGCAAATCAAGGTTATATTAGCATTTTCATAGTATACCATGGCATTTAGAACAGTGTTTGAAATTCAAAGTTAAAGGAATAAATTTATAATTTCCATGAGATATATAAGAATCAATTTTGATATCAATGTCAATAATATCAGTTCACTGTTTATAAGGAAAACATAGTCCTGTATTTATTGCCACAATTTTTATATTTTTAATTATTTTGATTAAATTATTGTTTAGAGAAAGAATTAAGAAAGTTAAATAAAGGAGACAGAGTTAAGAGATATAGGGTAGACTTCAGATGATAGGAAGGGTGATGAAGAGAGAAGGAAAGAGAATTATAAAGAAGGGAAATAAATGATTCCAAGTGAATAAAAGATTATTGCTGGCTTCATAAGTAAAAGAAATTCATCCATGAACCACTCCAGTTTGGGATGACAAAATTTTATATTTTTCTTCTGTCTATGATTTTTAGTTGAAATTTTGAGTTAGGTAACTATCAGTCTTTGAGAAACTCTGAGAAGAGTGAAATCTCTCTCTACCTTGATAACAGAATGCTTATTTTGCAGGAACATTGTTTCTTAGTTTTCATAAAAACAGCAATAGACCTGTATAAGTTAGCAACAGTGTTCAATGGAGACTAGTACTTACAAGAAAACCAACTTCAAACAACTAAAAGCAAAATATAATCTGTCCCCTGTGGCACTCTGAAATAGCCATATGTCTCTTACTTTTAAGGATAATGTCTTCCATTTAGACAAGTTCAGTATTTTCACTGCAGTTTTCCATATTCCTGTAAGACGAAATGCAGCTATAAAAATGATATGGATACTTCTATTGCCTGAAATAGTGCAATCTAGTTAACCCCAATGTACTTACATTCAAAACTATCTAGAAACCCAAAAATTCAGTATAAGCAAGCATTACTTAAATATGTATTAGAGTTTTCAAGAAACTGAGAGAAAACCCCAGGGACTAAATATTGAAAAGAAGCTGGAAACAATGCTATAATGAGATTTTTTTTTTTCAGTCATGAGTTTCAGCTGCTATTCTCAGGATGCATAGAGTATTGGGTATTAATACTTAAACACAAAAGACAAAAGATAAAGAAAAGAAATGGCATAAAACTATGGCATAAGTAAGGATATTTAAGAAGAAATATAACCAAGTAGGGTCATTCCAGAGGAAGTGAAACTCTTCCTAAGTAACTCTTGAGTTGCATCAGGCTGGAAATTGAAACTAACTATGACAGGCAATCTCAGTTTCTGTGAATAGGGTGTTTTTAAAGTATGGTCTACTCGGTCAAATACAATCTTCCTGCCTCTGCTTCCACAATGTACTCTGAGCCATAATTGCAGGAGCTGTGATCTTCATGTAGTCACTGATTCTGGGCTCACTTTGAGCTGTCCTCTGCATTGTGTCCAATTGCAGTTCACTATGATGGTCTCCATTTGCTAGAAAAAGAGACTTCTTTGATGAACTTTTTGTTCAGACTCCTAGGCCACTGTTTTCCTCAGGACAGGTGGTTTTGGTGGTAATTTTGTTTTGTTTTGTATTTTGATTTTTTGGTTGGATTTTTGGTCTTGGGTGTTTTGTACACTCTTAGTATTAATTTTCTACCATATATATGTTTTGGCAAAAATTCTTTTGTATTCTATGTATTTCATCTCCACTCCACTATTTCCATTACATATTTTTTTACAGAAGTTTTACAGAAGATTTGTAGTTTTATATGTAAATTATTGGACTTTATCCTTGAATTAATAGCACCTGAATTGGAAAGTTCTTTCCTATATCTGAATCTTTTAGGGTAATGCCCCTGTTGTTTTCTCTAGCAGTTGCATCCTTTTAGGTTCTACACTGTGGTTTTCTTGCTTTGTTTTGTTTTATCTGTTTGGAGTTGTTATTTCAGGCAAAGGAATAGGTGTTGATCTAATTTCATTGTTCTGCATGAGAACACAAAGTTTTCCTTGTCCAATCTGCATTGTTTTAAGCCTCTGGTGTATATTTTTGACATTTTTGTTAAATAGCTGATAGATATACCAGTGTTTAGATTTTCTGTTTTGTTCTATTGTTCTGTGTCTGCCGTTAATGACAGTATCATATTGATTTTATACAATTCTCTAATATAGCTTGAAAAACAGTCCGGTAATCCCTCCAGAATTGTTTTGGCTTAGGATTGCCTCAGCTATCTGGGGTCTATTGTGCTTCCATATGAATTTTAGGATATCCCCCCCCCATCTCTGTAAAGAATACCATGTGATTTTGATTGGGATTTCATTGAAATAATTCATGTTTACTTGTTTAACATACAGTCTAAACCAATAGACTTGAGTGCTTGCAAGAGGGCACAAATCTAGGAAAACCAATACTATTTACTATTTGTCACCCTGCAGATAAATATGTTGCAGATAATCGGTTTAGAGTAAATAAATTTTAGCAGCCACATTGACACATAAAAGACAGTTGGGTTTTTAGTTTATTTGTTTGATTTTTTTTTTGTTTGATGTTTATTTTTAAATCAGATATACGATTCACTGGTTTAGATAATTGAGGAATTTTGTCATGTGTGGTTCTTAGTATCCTCAAATTAAAGATATTGTGTTAATTAATTCCTGTGAGTTCTTCTGGAATGAGCATTTATTTAGTAGAGCATGTGGTTTTTCTATGAGAATAGTTACTACACCTGTGTTTCTTATAAGATTCTTATGATTGTTCCTAAAGAATTTGGATGCTTAATGATGCATTCACAAATACATAATGCAAACTATTGACATTTAAATTATTTAGTGAAGTTTACAGTGCCAAATAGATAAATGCATAACATTAAAATTTTAATATTCTATAATTATCTCAATTTAAAATAACAAGCTAATCTTAGCAATATCTTATGCCTCCAGCAGCTTCACCACTTCCTGAAATACTGCTGTATGGGAAATTGACAGATCTAATGTGTCTAAGGTTGAACGTTATTTCAGATGGTCACAACAGCTCTGGGTCAGCCTGAGCTACACAGATTTAGCAGACTAAGAGGTAGTATAAATCATTGAATTATTATTTAATGAAGACAAACTGGAGACTATGAAAAGATAACCATGATGTCCTGTGACTGAAATACATTTTAACAAAAGAGAAAGCAAAATTGTGTGGCTGCTATGATACTTTCTTTCTTTCTTAAAGAACTTTGTAAACTGAACCAAGAATGTTTATGAGTGAAAGGACAGGAGCTATAGTAAGGGGGACAATGAAATGCAGTTAGTGCATTCCAAGGGGCTGATGTAAATTCCTAGTGCAAATAAAGAAATATTTCTGTTGACAGTGATTTCTTTCTAATAACAGAAACAAAAAATTCCACAAAGGAATTAAATTCTATGATTTTCCAAGAGAAAACAAGAACATACTAGATATTATGTTTATTTTTGACAAAACACAATAAAATTTTGAATCAAAATAAAAATTAAAGATATGTTTATGGGAAAAATTACTTTTATGAGAACCTAGAAAAGAATAAATAAAAGTGTATAAGATTCTCAAGAGTGTATCATCGTCTAGTTACTAACACATTTTCCCCCATGGATTTAACATAACAGAAAAACAAAGACTATAATGTTGTTTTATTCACCAATATAACACCTCAGTGCTAAAAGAATACTTGATAAAGAGGCAAATATTAGCATACATCTGTTTGACCAGCTCAGTTGCAACCGGAATAATATCAATTTATTATTGGTCAATAAACAGGAAAAGAAGAAACATTGTGAAATTTTGAATAGGTGAATGCCCAGGTACTAAGAAGAAAATTTTCTAAGCACTACTGTTCTGTTGCAGTAGGTGAATACATTTATATTTCTTTGAACCATTATACTACTGGTAGCATAATACAGTTTCTTTAGAAATAAACTTCTGTTGACATACATTGATTCTGCTGACTGAAAAACAAAAGTCATCCATAACATGTACCAGACTTTTAACAGTCTGAAAACACTTATAAAATATTTGTTAAAGTTATATGATTTTATCAATGAGGCAATAAAGACCCTTTCAAGTAACGAAAATTCTCCAAATTAAGAGGACTAGCTAGGCAGCTACAGAATCTATTTATAATTCCTTACATCTAACATGTCAGTTGATTTTTAGGCCTGTACAACAAAGTATTTTTAAATCATTTACCAAAAAAAAAATACTTTCATGCATTAGATTTTTATTGTATTACACATTTGAAGAAATTACTACAATCCAAAGAAGCACTCCTCCTTCATACTTCACTCATTCTACAGCAAGGAAGAGGAAAACATAGATTCTGATTTGACACCTGACCAAGTCTCATCACTCATAAGGCTGTGTGCCTCCTTTAGCACAGAGTGTTGACATAGGAAAACATAGGAAAGGTGAGAAATCAAACGATTTATTTATTTATTTATTTATTTTTGCTGTGTATTCACTAAACAGAAAGGTGTCCACTAAATGAGTCTAAGGTGAAATCTCAGCCTCACTGAACCCGGCTTTATCGGCTTATTTGTAAAATTATTTTCAGAAAAGTAATAAACACCGGAGTGAAATTAAAGAAACTATGGTTAGCAAGTAATCAACACTGTGTTTTTTCTTTTAATTGAAACAGAAAGTGAAGCCCCTGGTTCAGCAACGTTGCCTGGAGTTTCTTTTAGGCTCCCACCTCCCCTGACCCTCCCTGTTTGAAACTGCTCTTCCTTTAGCTGGTGGACATGAGCTGTAATGGGAGCATGAGGTAACAGTCTGAGAAGGCATGATAAAAAAGGTACTTCATCTTCACTTCTGATATCTGAATTACATTTTTATTCAAACCAGAACAAAAGTCTTCACTGTTCTCAGAAATAAGGTCATTGTAATCTGTCTTCCTGCATTCTTCAAGACTACATAGGTATTTTCTTCCCACTTCATTAGCTCTATACTAAGTTTTCTCTTTGTTGTGTGATTATTCATTTCACTATTCAGCAATGTTTTCATCTTGATAGATAGGCTCAACAAAGTGGGACTTTTCAACTTCTGTGGATTTTGCTCAGTGATTATTAACATTTTTTTCTTTCCGCTAGTCAAACTATAATCCTCCTTTCCCACCAAGGGGAGCGGGGTTCTGAAGAAGAGATGCATGAAGGTCGTCACTGAAGGGTCATAAACCATTGTGAATAATGTCAGAACTATAATTTAATTAGTGCCCCATCTGTCACTTTCTGTTTGATGAGCACTAAATGTCCAATTATCATTTAATATCTGCTCTAATCAGTTCTGGCAAATTTTGCAGGCACACAAGAGATGACATTAATAGATGAAAGTGAGGCTACTCTTGCTACATTATCAGACAAAAATTTTGAGCAGGACTGACTTACAACAGGAAAGGTAGGCATTTATTCCAATTAGTGGTAATGACATTTCCTGTCAGCCCTGTTGTGGGTTATCTAAAACAAAGAATTCTTTTTGTTCCCAGGAGACATAAAGAAAACAGACCTACCTCTGATTCTGGAGGAACTCTTGTTTAGATTCTAAAATGTTTGAAATATCAGTATCTACTAAACTATTTTCAATATAGTGATTTTTAATCAGACTTTTGCTAGATGAAACTATTAGGTATTAGTTGACAATCTAAGGAGAATGCAAGATAAAATAAAACTGAATCAATTGAAAAATTTTCTTCTATGAAGAAGAAATATAATTCAGAATAAGATCTGCATTTAAGAACAATAATAATGTAGTTGTTTAGAAGTTATATGGTAGTCAAATGGGTTTATTTTATTCATGAGTAGATGATAGAAGAGAGAGAGAGATCATAAAAGAGGGAACCATTATAGGTTTGAAGACAAAACTAACTCTACAGAAATGTCCAGAGACCTATAAGACATGCTCCAACTAAAAATTTGAGCAACAGTGGAAAGGCTACCATAAGTTCCTTTCCCTAATAATGAGGTTGATGACTAAGTTATCAACCATCACAGAGCCCTCATCTAATAGCTGATGGAAACAGAAGCAGATACCCACAACTAAATACTGAGCCAATCTGGAATCCAGATGCAGAAGGGAGGACAAGACCAGGCTACATAAACACATAGAGACAGCTAACCTGAACAAGAAGGAGCTAATGTGCCCCCAGACTGATAGCTGGGATCCAAGCATTGTACCAACTCAGAACCCCTGACCATGGGTCTCAGTTAGAAGGCCTAAGCAGCCTAAGGGACCACTGACAGTGGAACCAGGATGTATTCCTGGAGCACAAATGGAGTTTAGGAGTACATTCCCCATGGAGGGATACTCCCTTAACCTAGAGTCAGAAGAGAGGGCCTAGACCTTACTACAAATGACTTCACAGATTTTGCTAACCCCTCCTGGAAGGCATAACCCTACCTGTTGAGTGGGGGGTGATGGGATGGGAAGGTGGTTGGGGGGAATGGGTGGGTGGGAATCGAGGGAGGGAGAGGGAACTGGAATCCATATGTTAAATAAGAACAATAATTAAATAATAATAAAAAGAATCATTAGCAAATATTATAACAATTTTCTACTTGAATTTATTTATTTTGGCATATATGCCTTATAATAAAGAAAACAGAACTCTCATCATTCACTGTGAGAAATTACTAAAAGTTAAATTGCTCTTGATGCTGTCTGCCAAGTGCTGGAGTTACCCCCATGCTGAAACCATGTCTAGCTTTGCTACATTATAGGAGGAAATAATTCAGTAATAAAGTATTAAGGAAGACAAGCAGTTCCCTTAAACGTGACCACAAAGTGAATAGAATTGAACATATTTGGTTTCTAAATGTCAATTTAGAATTTGAATCATTGGAATTATGATAGCATTGCTGGTTTTCTGCATGGACGAAAATAAAAAAACTCAGATTTAGTTTATGTGATTTTTTGTTTCTGCACAAAACTGACTATGTTTGAAGTTTTAATACATTGTATCATAGTTTATTTATTATGAAATCTTGAGCCTACTCCATACACAACCAAGTTCCACTCTTTTGCACAATAACTTATATTCTGAAATAGGATAAGAAAAGCAGCTTATGTTTATCTGCCTAGAACATGAGTAATAATGAGAAACAAATTCTCAAAATTTTATGTATTCTCATATGTAATTATTTATAATCACATGAGGAATTTAAGTACATTCCACTTGATTCAGGATAGATGGTACTTTTCCTAATATACTTTCTCATTCAAAAACAATTTGAATTTGTTACAACAAAGGACAATTGGAATGTCCTTTCCTTTTAATTAGAAAGTAGTATTATCAAATAGAAAATATATACTGCAATGTCATTCATATTTCTAAATGATGTCCCTTCCATCTCACAGGATTTTTCCCTTCTTTTAAAAATTTGTGTAAGGAATTGAATTTTAGATGCTGCTTGGTCATTGAGAGTAAGACCAAGAAACATTTTTATGGCTCAGCATTCGAGATAAACCACCTTGCCTTGCAGTGAATGCAAGGTTGAGCATTATTTCTTGAGTAGAAAATATAATTTTACTAATAGATTTTTAATTCCCTCTTAATGTGAATCTGAGATAGGTCTACCTGATTGTGGATTAGTTTCAGCACTTTTTTCATGCCATTGTTACTATTTGACTACTAATTATTCTTCCCAGCCTAAAACATGAGAGAACAGAATGTTGCTTTAGAGATGGGAGAAGGGATGCAGTACATCAGGCTGAGTGTTTGATAGACACAGCTCTGTGTGTATCCTTTCCCCTGTGACTTTCAAAGCTTCACTGGGCTTATGAGCCAGGACGTTAATTGTCAGATTTTAAAGCATAAGTCAAGAGACCCCAAGTCACAAGGAAAGGGAATTCTGGGGAAAATACAACAGCAAAACCGAACAGCAAATTTAAACCCCAAAGTAATCTTTCCCCACAGGAACAGTTCACTATATGAGCTATTTTCTAGGAGATGGAATATTATTGATCCAAAATGCCACCTTTACATTGCATGCCTCGAAGAGCAGCCTCAATTTCAAAGAATAGTGCAAGATTCGATGAAAAATGTTTCTAGACTTTTAACCCTATGTTATGAAATAGATTCTGTTTGCAACAAAGGAGCTTATTAAGGTAGCACACTGGTGGTTGTATGTGCCCCTAAGCTAAGTACTCATTCTTGAAATATCTTCAAATACACTGGGGTGTGAGGAGGACATTTTCCTAGCATCAAATTGGCTACAAGATCTATTTTTATCAAAACCTGGGCCCTTCTTTGGGTGATGCCCAACCACACACAGCTGGCTGGACCCAGTTACTCACAAATTGAAATCACCAGTTCCTCTACTGGGTCAACACTAGCTCTTATTCCTAATACCTGTTGGAGATTTTTCAACTTTAGAATGCTCAAATCTTCATTTATTACAAATGAGAAAGCAGATTTGCTTTTTGTACCACTGAGTTGTCACTCCTAGGAAGTGAATCTTCGTGCTCTGTTGTACATTAATTCTGTATTTTCCAAAGACTGTGGTACCTTGATGGTGTGGGGGAAGCTGGGTAACATACTACAGCCTCTTCACTGATACAAAAGTCACCCAAGCAAGGATCATTCAGCCCAAGTCTCTACAGATTACTGTATACTAAGAATAACTAATTAAACCGTATTTAAATCAGAAATCAAACAGTAGACAAAGTGTCAACAGAGGGCATTTTTCAATTTTCTAAAGTTCTGTGAACTTTAATTAAGACTTCTGAAAATCTATACCATTCTGTAAATTCATTCTTTTTATTTAATGACTTGAACTGTATGTGATCATTCATTTGCAGAAGTGTTTTCCTAGGAGAAATGAAGATATGAGCACCCATATGAAATGCTCTCCTTGCACGCAATCTCCAGTGAGAGCTCAAGGTCTCTGCCTATCAGAGAAAACAAACAATGGAAAAGAAAATTGTTGATATTTTTACAAGACAGTAAGCATAGTCCCGTCCATTGCAACTCAAGGAAAATAAGGACCTTAAATATCTATGCCATTATTTTATTATGATAGTATTTACTCTCACCAAAAAGTTATCAAGACAGGACTGCAAAGATACTAATTTAGCTAATACTACAAATGAATACCATTTCATAGTAACACCATGATAGACATAATTGTAATTCTCCCACTGTGGATGTGAATGACTTCTTCAAAAGGTCACAGAGGTGCCATTTAAGATACCTATTACTCTTTATATAAGAGAGAATGGTCATTCACTATCTCCAGGATGTCTTGGTGAGCTCCTAAATTTGCCTTCTTGTTTAAAGTCTCAGTTCCAATTATTTGAATTTGTAGACCTTAAACTTTCACATCCCTGAGCTTCACTGACTAATCAAGTTTCAACACTTACTGCCAACATCTCCAGAAAGGCAGAGATAATTTGACCCATTCTCAGAAAGAATTATCAAGACAGTCAAACACTAGAAAATTTGCTGGAACAAGTACAGTAAATAATATTGCTTCATTAAAATTCAAGCTGGTGTTTTAAAGCAGATGGGTTTGCAGAAATATCTACACAGCTCATGAAAGAAAATGGCTTATTTGCATTAAGAAAAAGACTGGACTTGGAAACACACACCCCTCCCCCCAAAAAATGCAATTTGATGAAATCATGAAAACTTACCTTAAAGGAACAGAACCGCATTTCCTTCCACAGAAATTTATAGGTTTAAATTGAATATAATTTTGACATGGTGAAAATTTTATTTACTTGCAAAAAATAATGAATGAAATTTAAAGATCTTTTTCCTTTTAATACTATAATATTTTATTAATTATTTGATAATTTCATATAGAGTGAAATCATAATCATAATCTTGCCTCCGGTTTCTTCCAGATCCGTCTTCTCTTCCCTAAGTAGCCACTACTTCCTCTTGTTTATCTTTTTGTTTTGTTTCTTTTTTAAAGGAGAGACTGTTTCTCAGCAGATGTTCACAACCTCTGGCTCTTACATACTTTCCACCCAGCCCCTCCCTTCACCCTGTTCTGTCTTGTCCCCTGAACCTTAAGTGTACGATTATAGACAGACAAGAGTTTTATGAAGAGTGCTTTAGCAGAGGATTTGTATTGGTCTTCAGTACCCACATGGCTGCTCACACACAACTGTATATCCATTTCATGAATTCAATACCCCATCTGGACTCTGTGGAATCAGTTGCATTCATAGTACACATAAGCACATGTAGGCAAGGCATACACACTGAATCAAAGCAAAATAAACAGACAAAAAAGTGCCTAGTTGCTATGTTTAGAAGAATGCATTTCATATATACTTGGAAATATGTATGTTAATAGTTCCTAAATATTCTAAATAGTGTAATACAAGATACTACATTATGATTATATTTCACTACTGACAGTTTACTAATATTTTTTTAAAATAATTGTCAAGTACTCTGCACTAGAATTCGATCTTCAGCACTGGACTCACACGGCAGAAACCTAATCCTCCACTTTATGAAACTCAATAGGAACTCCTCTACTAGTCCATTATTATAGTCCATATTATATATATAGTCCATCTCTGTATAATTTTTGTTTTTAAAAGAAGCATATCAAAAAGAAAGGATTTTGTACCAGCAAAACGTTATTTTTAAAACTGCTCTTAAAATGGTCAAGACCAGGATACAGAAACCCAGAGAGAGATGACCTGAACAAGGCGGAGCACATGGACGCCAGATTGATAGCTGGGAAACTAGCTTTGGACGGACCCAGGCTCCCTCACCATGGGTCTCAGTTAGAAGTCCTGATCTAAGGTACCTCTTATAGTGGAACCAGGATGTATCCCTAGTGCAAAAAAGAACTTTGGAAGCACATTCCCCATGGAGGGATAGTCCATTAACCTAAAGAGAGGAGGGAGGGCCTAGGCCCTACCCCAAATGACTTGACAAGTTTTGATGATCCCTCCTAGAAGGCCTCACCCTCCCAATGGAGTGGGTGAGGAATGGGATGAGTGGAGTCTGTGGGGGTCCTGGGAGGATGGGACACAGGGGAACTGGGATCGATATGTAAAATAAAAGAAGGTTAAAAAAATGGTGCTCTTTATAAATGATCATAATCTGGGCAAACATTCACAGTTAATAAAAATATTTTCCTTTTGGTAAAGGAAAATAGGTTACACATTTTTGTCCTTGCACAACCATATTTTTCCATGAAAACACTGTCTAATTTCACTTTGCAAAACCAGCAGATATTTTATATTCAAGCATAAATGATACAGAAAATTTAAATACAAAAATCGCATTAGAAAACACAACACAATTTTTACTTTCATTAGAAATGATAGATTAATTTCATATCTTGAAACGAAAACATATAGCTGCATGGTGGCACATACCTATATTTTCTTCATTTGTAAGTCTCAAACTCCAGGAGAATAGTCCATAGACACTTTGAGTTAGCATGTCAGGTTATGCCGGTCATAGCTATATATGTGATTGTCTTAAAAGACAAAAATAGCATTGTCAAAAATGTGAAAATATTTTCTGTTAAAAACTGCCAGAGTTCTTAGGTCTTAGTGTAGTGAAAAAGATACCCACAATCAACATACTTATTAATAATAGCTGCCAGTCTCATCCTTTTAAGAAGAATGGCAGTGATGTTACAACACATACATATTAAGGAACTATTTTTAGTCTGGGAACCTGTAATTTTTATGTCACAGTTAAAGTGTGAGTCTGTGCTTTTATCTCTACAAGGGGAACTGTGCTTACCATTTGAAACCAGCTCAGTTAGGGTTTTAAGCAGAAATGCTTTTTTACTTTTTTTTTTTTTTTACAAGAGGAAAATGAGAAGCACATGCACTTTGTATCTCAAGAACTGGAACGTTCTCCGTCTTCCTACATTAACATTGTGGGAATCCAGATTTGCTCTTGGTCTTTGAATTCTTTCCTTGCTTAACAAGTTGGTGCTGTCATTAAGGGGGAAATGTCATAAAGGAAGACTCTTCAAAAGTCATTACAAATCTCTAAATAATAAAGGTATGAGGAGGTACTTGGTTCCTTTTACTTAGTCGATATGCCCCTTTTTCTCCCATTGTGTATAGTACTGTGATATCATCTAGTAGTATACAGTGAGTTTCTATTTCATTTTTTTCTGTACAGACCACTTTCCACCAGTTTAACTCTAATGGGTGCAAGGCTAAGAATGCACCAAAGTTTTCAAATGATTGGTGTGTTTATGTTCTATAGGAAAATGTATTTCATAGAGTTTATAACAGCCTATGAGTGTCATACAGTCTCATCACCCTAATAATCTTCGAATAAGAAACAGAAGCACACATAATTGTGAAATATTTGTATATCTATAAATTCTCAGAAATGAAACATGGTTATAAGAGGCTAAACATTTAATTTTATATGAATATGAAAAATACATGTCATGAACTCTTATTCATATTTTATATGTTTATACAAAAGTGTATATCCCCCTCAGTTTCCAATTTACCTTGAAGTATTTTTATGACAACATAATGAAATATATTTGCATGAGCAAAAGGTTCTTTCTCCTGAAAATTGTTTTAAGAAAATGTAAAATAATTGTTGTGATGCCTCCTCCATCCCATGCATGCCTTTTAATTAAACATATATATTCAAGTACATTAAAATTTAAAGGTATAAAATTTGCATTTCAACAAAATACCTTAAATTGGTACAACTACAGAATCAAGAAAAAATATGTCACCCAATAAATCATTATAATAGGAAACTTCCTAAGGGAAAAAGTGATAATAAAGATGAGAACAATTAGGATTAATTGAGTTGCTGAGTAATGAAAGCAGATACAGCACTATCTGAACAAAATAAAAAGAAAAGCTTTGCACCCTCCTGAGATCCAGTCTTAATATCCAGAAACATAAGACTGAGTTTAATGCCTATATAGTTGTAATACTTGGGAAGGATAGAAAATATTTCATGGGTTCAAATGATTTGGGAAATCAATTAAGATAAATGTCAGTCTCTCTGAAAGTTACCTTAATGTTACATCTTCTTGCTTGGTTTAGATATTACTATGTGGTCAGAATTTGTAAATATTAAAATTTTTGATTTTAAAATATGTCTCTAAGTAAAATATTTAAAAAATATGTCTGAAAAATTTGATGAATGAAAAAGTATTTATGTTAACAAGCACATGACCAATATTATAACACATAATATATGACTGTAAGTAATTTTTAGTTATTGCTATTCTAGGAATATAAAATTCTGTGGAATGTTATTGTGTTTTAGACTGAGTAAAAATTCTGTATTTTAGGAAAGAAAAATGCATAGCAATTGTTTTGTGGAAAACTTTCCTTGAGAGATGCAGCACACACATCTATTCACACTACATAGGGAGTCTTACCATAGACCAATTATGGATACTACCAAAAGTCCAAGCTTGTGACCTCATGTGGTTTTAATTAGGTGATTGGCAGGAATATTAGTGAGGAGTTACTTATGTAACAGCAGACTTAAAAGACTCAAAGACGGCTTCATCACCAAAGTCCATGACAGGTTCAGTGACAGCTCTCAAAAGAGGGAAGCCAGGAGCATGCTGCACAACTCACTCAACAGGTCGCAAAGTATCCTTTCCTGATGGTGCAGAAGTTCTGAACATCTTCCAGCAGTTGCCTGGTTTGGGATTCCTCTAAGCTGTTCACCTGCATCTTCCAGGTGACTGTGCTTGTCTCAGACATTTATTTGCAGTGAGTGAAGCTCAGCAGGCTTTACTGTTTACATACTCTTGCAAAAGGAAGGCTAACAAATCTGGTCAATTTCAGGAACTTGTTGACATTACTTTGAGTCATGTACTTTCTGCCTTCATGCGCTTCCATGCATTATCTCACCTCCCTTGGAGAATCCTGTTGTTTCTCCCCCTCTTAACATGCTGTCTTAGGAATTTTTCCAATAAAATGGAAGGTTTTAAACTCTGAGAAAATTGTTACACAACTGAAACTAATATTACACCTGATGGTCTGATAAAATATGAGTTTAAAAACAAAAGATCTGCCACCACAGAAGCCAGTGTAGTTGTTCCTCAAAAAACCCTCAAAGTTAAACAAGCATTAGATTCAGCTCTGTCACTCTGTGCATATACACAAAGGAGCCTAAATCAGCATTCCAGAGATGCTTGCACTTACATGGAGGTCATTGTACTATTTACAGTGGCTAAAATTAAATCAACATAGATTTGTATCATACATAACCCGAATAAAGAAAATATAATGCATATACACAATAGAATTTTATGAATTTATAAAGATGATACTTGCAGAAATATATGAATGTAACTAAGACCATAGTGTTAAGGAAAAGAAGTCAGGATCAGGAAAAGCAAGTAACATGGAGTTTTTCATATACAGACTCTAGACTGTGTGAGAATGTGTGTGTGTGGGGGGGGGGGAGTTATAAGAAGAAGGTGGACAGTGAGAAGAAGGGCAGAAGCATTAATGAAGGAGTCAAGAGGGTATAATGGAACAAAAGTCGCTTTAAAGTAAAGGATTGTCTACTTGGGAATGGGAAAGTGATCAATGTTGTTGGTAGATTTTTACTCTTTAGCCTCCTACTCTTTTGGGAGCTTGCCACCCAGTTCCCAAACAAATCACACATGGAGGCTTATTACTTATAAATGCCTGGCCTTAACTTAGGTTGTTTCTAGACAGCTTTTCCTAACTTAAATTATCTCCATTATCTTTTGCTCTGGGCTTTTTCCTTTTCTTCTGTATAATTTACTTTCTCTCTTAGTCTATGTGGCTGGCCGCTAGTGTCTTTCTCTAACCTTGATCTCCTGCTCCTGTCTCTCCAAGATTTCTCTTGCTATTTATTTTCTCTGACTGCCATCCCTGCCTATCTTTTCTCCTGCCTTGCCATTGGCTATTGAGCTCTTTATTAGACCATCAGGTGTTTTAGACAGGCAAAGTTTCACAGCTTTATGGACTTAAATAAATGCAACATAGAAGAATGCAACACATCTTTGCATCATTAAAAAGTGGTCGACAGCATAAACAAATGAGCACACCTTATAATATTATTGTACATCAGATAAATAAAAGTAGGACAAGGCGATGGTGCAGGACAGTTGGGGAAAGGATCTATAAGAGCAACGTACAGTCACAAAATTATAACATTGCTATTGGGATATGAAATAATCTTACACTGTGACTATTACTTGATATATTAAACACAACCTAGTTATAATATTCTTTGGTACTAATCCAAAGAAATGAAAAGTAAAAAAAAAAAAACGTAAAATTTTATTCACAGATAACCATAGTAAATTTATTTGTAATGGCTAAACACTAAAAACCATTTGGAAATTGCTTTGGAAATGGTTACAGAAGTGGTTTGTATGTCTATGCCATGGGATATTATTCAGAAATAAAAGGGCCATTGTACAAAATAACCTGGGAGAGTTCCCAAACGGTTTTGCTAAGTAAGGTAATGTATCCAAAGGATATGTACTACATGATTCAATTACATAGAGCTCTTAAAATTAAAAAAAAAAAAAAGTAGAAAACACAAGTTAGTGAACGTGGAGATTAAGAAAGAACCACAGTTGCAGGAATGTGGTATGCGTAGGTACGTGGGAGAGTTTGGAGAGAAAAGAGAATATGGGAAAATAATGTAATATAGTATATTTTCAAAAGGTATTTCATGAAATGCAATATGAAGACACTCGTAATAAGTAATAACAGACATATTCCATCTGAATATGAGTGGCTGTGTCTGAACAGTGACAAGATAATCTACAGCCTATAAGATGTTATCATCACTTCAGTGATGAGAATTGAGAAAAATATTTAAAGAATCTTTAGACCATTCCCTCAAACTTGATCTGAACCTTCAATCATCCAAAACTGAAAGGTCTAGTTAACATAATATTTTCTGTTTCTCCAACTAGTTTTCTGTTCTGGAGTATGAACATTAACCTAGGCAGTACTTATCCTTACTTGCTTCCTCTTGCTGCTATGAAGCTGTCTACATTCTTTCTTATAACATAGATATTAAAGAAAGGTCCTACTTCATAGCTAGTTATGAGGAGATGAATGTAATCCATCTAACTCACATCCTTTCCTTCTGACATAAAATACTTAATTTTTTTTTGTGCTAATTCACAGATACAATTCCCTGTCTGGATGCTTAACCTGGCGGGATTCCCAGAGTTGTCTCTTTCATTTCAATAACTGATATTTTGTCAAAGATCTTGGGATCATTAGATTAAGAGTTTTGCATATCTGTGCCAAATCATACAGCACATTTTTGTTTCTTGGTTTTAGAAAATTATTCCATGGATTTCTTTGATATTAAATTCTCTAAACTGTGAAGTTTTTCCAAGTACTATAAGCAAGTTTTAAAAAGAAATAAATAAAGGGTATACCACAGTTTGAAAAGCAGTACTGCCTTAGTTAGGGTTTCTATTTCTGCGAAGAAACACCATGACCATAGCAACTCTCACAAAGGAAAATATTTAATTGGAGTAGCTCACTTACTGTTCAGAGGTTCAGTCCATTATCATCATGAGGGGACATGGCAACTTCCAGGCAGATGCAGTGCTAGGGAAATAGCTGAGATTCCTACATCTTGCAGGTAACAGGAAGTGGATTGTAGCACTGGGTGGTATATTGAGCACAGGAGACCTAAAATCCTGCCCCTAATAAGACACACTTCCTTTAACAGACCACACCTCCTAAGAGTGACCCTCCTTTTATAGGTCATTGCTATGGAATATTCCTTTACACTGTGTGAATTCATGTTGCTGTAATTGGTTTAATAAAGGAGCTAGCTAGCCAATAGCTGAAAAGGATAAGGTTATGTGTGTGGGCCAAACTGTGAATGCTGGAAGGAAAGAGGGCAGAGTCAGAGGAGTCACAAGCAGACATAGAGAGAAGACTGAGTATTTGTAATTAATTTAAGCTTCTGTGTATTTATTTGGGAACTGCTGGTGAAACAAAAATGCCCACCTACATGTCATTTTCTTTAAAAACACCATAAATACAATGGTGGAGGTATGTGATACCTGCGCTCAACTTATGAATCTCCAGTCCTTAACACTCAGAATTTACTGTTGCCACAAGAAATTGAGATGAATATTTATGGTTGACCTAAATGCCCACAGCCCAAGAAGTCTTTGATTCCATTTTTTTTCTAATATTATTTATATGTTGACTCTTTCAGATTTCTGTGAGTAGGGACGATGACAAACTCCCATGAAACATTGAGAGTCAAAGTACCTGTCCTTATTTATTTTGTAAATAACACTGATATTAAGGAGATATATTTGGCTGTATTCTTATCTATCTTGAATCTAGATTATCTTGTAATTGTCATACAATTCCATGAGAATCATTGTATTATAACTATAAAATTCCTGTAGACACAGCTAAAGCTAAAGAAAATAGAACAAATCTATTATTTATTTGTGTTGGGGAGCTTTCAGGATATACCAACATACATGCCTCCCAGGACAGTCTACATTCTAACATAAGAAGTAAAAGCCCTTATTAGGGCATGGGATGTCCAGTCAAGTTAGAAAGAAAAAGAAGGAGGAGGAGGAGAAGCAGCAGCAGTAGCAGCAGTAGCAGCAGCAGCAGCAGGAGCAGCAGCAGCAGCAGCAGCAGGAGCAGCAGCAGCAGCAGCAGCAGCAGCAGCAGGAGAAGAAGACAACGATGACTATGAAAAGGTAGAAGTGTCAAAAATTGTGTGGGATGTGGAGAACACTGGGACATAGAAAATATGATTTATCAAAATGTGCAGAGACAAGGAAATCCAGAGGTTGTCTGAAGAGCACAGAAAACACATGGTCAGGGTTGGAAGAGCACTCTAAACCTAGGAAGCCTAGAGTAGATTGCAAAACACCTGAACAATGAAAGAATGTGAAAGACCAGTAAGAAGGATAAGTGTAATAGTTGTCAGAGTGATGATGTCATAGAGGAAAAAGGGGCAAATAACATATGGCAGGTACAACTTAGAGATTTTGCATTCAGCACTCACGTGTCTCTAGATTTTTCAATGGTGATTTGACCTTTGATTTTCACCCTCTACAAATTAAGTGCACTTTTTAATGAGTAGGTATTGTATGTTTTTATTTAATAATAAATAATAGGACATAATTGAACATATCTGAGGTTTTTTCCATATTTTAGTATTCTCTCTTACTTTTTATAGTATAATCTTCATAGCTACATTTCTCAACAAATCTTTCAGACCCTCCCTGGATGATTCTATTCTATCTACAAAAGCGTACAGATGTCTGTAATCAAAGGTATTGCAATACATCCTTCTAAGTCTTCTCTGCAGTTCTCGTAACATTGACTCAAGTTTCCAGAAGTGTCAAATTCATCATAAATTCCTTTAATTCCAGACACTTGATATTAGCCACATTCTATCCTCTCCAACATATAGCCTAATGTCACTAACCAGATGTAAAGTAATTTTATATACTGGGTCTGCAAGGCTCAGGTATTCAAGAATATTTTATTCCAGAAAGAATTTTATTTTAATAGTAATACCCCAGATACAGACAGAATCTTACATTGACAGGCAAGACCTCCTTTTCTTTGTATTAAAATCCTGAATAGCATCTTTACCAAAAGTATGTATGGACCTGTGGCTGAATTTTATGGACAGAATAGGGCAAAGGCAAGGAGAATTTTCAGAGGTAATTAAAAGTTCAGATCAATCAAGTAGGAGATTATCCTGGATAGACCTAACTTAATCAATTGTCATCTTTTAAAGGAGGAAATTGTCTGCCTTTGAAGTTGACAATTCTCTTTTCAGTCTTAATAAATTAGTATAGAATGGCACCAGCTTTTAGATACAAGCCAGAAAAACAGCTGGACCCTCCATCATATAAAAGATGTAAATAATCTACTCAACATATATAGGAGAAAAGAAAAGGAACATTAGGGTAGAGGAAAAAGACAAATATTGAAGGTTTTCTGCAATATACAGAAACTATATTTCAATGTCTTTAATTCTCTATCCCTCTCCACCTCTCTCTTCCTCCTTCCTACCCTCTCTACCAGATATGGGAATGAGTATTGAATGTTTTCCAGATAAGAATGCAGTAGCTAAGTTTATACTTTCATTATAGCTGAAGGAGACCCTAAAACTGTCACCAAAACTGTGGTCTCAACCACAGCCAAAGGAAATTGTTGGATAACAAACAATTTAAGTAATATTAACTAATATTGGTATGGTCATTGTGATATACATAAATATATATATATATATATATATATATTATGTCTTTTATGGAATAAATATTTTTCATATCCAAAATATAATTTAGATTGAATTGCCCTATAATTGGGCAACAATGTACTACTGAAAACCATAAACTAACAAAAGAAAAGGCTGGTGTCAAGAATGACTGACAACTTTTGGAGTTGATGACAAGTGAAGACCTGTAGACCCCAAACACTAGAGAACATTGCTACTGATACTGATTACCCTCCAGAACTGAAGGGTGCATTAATAGCAAAAACAAGATTGAGTCCTAGTACATGGAAAAATCAACATAGTACTCATTTGAAGATTCATCCTTATTAGCTAGCTTTCATAGTGCTGTAAGGTCCTATGCATATTACTAGAATACAAAAGTAATCACATTTCTTACCCAGCTATGAACCATGTAACCTATGATAAGGACTAATCTGGCAAGACATGACAACTGTTACAATATGGTAGGAATGCTATGAAAGTTCAGCCACTTTGAACTGAATTTAAAGCCATCTCTGAAATTAATCTGGAGGCCAAGACTCTGGTAGGGAACATATTACTATTAATCTGCTCAATTGAAATATTTTTAATTATTGTTACACCCACAGATTGGTCTATTTCTGACCTTTCATCAGAGAACTGTTTTTGTAAATGGTAATTACTGCAGAGTCCCAAAACTAGTCAAGGTGAAGCAAATATGATATTGTAGAATGTTGAATCCTAAATGGAACATCTATAGCACATTTTCTATTTCATAAGTTCAGAGGTAAATTGCAGAAGAGGAGGCACAAATACTATAAGAAACAAAGAAACTGTGTGACTCCAAGAAAATGTGTTTTCAAACCTGTTCAGGCTCAATTGTGTAAAATGTTAGCAAGAACTGTGGAGGGAAGTGTAGGGAGACCTTCACCTAACTAAAGAGCCATTGACAATTGATAGCTGCTGATATGGAAGAGTCCATATTCTTTAAATATATGGCCCCTGTTGTGTTGATCATGACCCTGTGGAAGGACACACACCTAAGTATATACTGGCAGCATCAACTGTATTTCACGGTGTCATAAACAGTCTTATACTGCTTTGAAGACACACTATGTTAAAGACAGTAAAAGCATTTGATTAGGGCTTGCTTACAGTTTCAAAGGTTAGTACATCGTCATCATAGTGGGAAGCATGGTTACACATAGGTAGATGTGATGCTGGAAAAGTAGCTGAGAGTTACATATCTACATGGAAAAGACAGAGAATCTGGGCCTGGCAAGGGCATTTGAAACTTCAAATCTACTCCCAGTGACACACTTCTTGTAGCAGGCCACAACTACCCCAACAAGGCCAAACTTCCTAATACTTTCATAGAGGGTCACTGCCAAAGAATTCAAATATATATGCCTATAGGGGTAATTTTTATCCAAAGCACCATATTCTATTCTTTGGGACCCATAGGCTTGTAGCCATATTTTAATGGGAAAAAAGAAGAAAGAAAAGAAAATCTCATCCAGTCCAACTTCAAATTTCACATAGTCTATCAATCTTAACACTGTTAAAAGTCCAAAGTTTAATGTCTCTTCTGAGACTTCTGGCAATTTCTTAATTGTAATGGCCCAGAAAATTGAAATCAAAAAGCAGATCAGGTACATCTAACAAATATTGACATAGAATGTACATTATCATGCTAAAAAGGGATATAAGGGAGCATACATAATCAGAGAACACTGGACCAAAGCAAGACTGAAAATCAGCTAGGAAAACTCCAAATTCTGTATCTCCATGTCTGATGCCAAAGTACTCTTTAAATCTTCAACTCTTTTCAGCTTTCTTGACTGTAACACAATTCTCTCTCTTGGGATGGTTGTACTCCCTGTCCGCATTAATCCTTGGCAGATAGCCCACATCTCTAGTTTCTCCAAATTCTTAATGTCCCTAATATACTCCAGGCTTCACCTTACAGCTTCACTCCCTTTCCTCTTCAGACCTAGATGAAAGGACACATGCCTGGCCTTAGCAGTTTTCCTTAACTGGGGAGGGGGAACTCATAACTCCTTGTTTGTATCCTTGACTCAGATTCAAAACCACATGTTCAAAGATTCCAAGTTCTTCTGCTTAATGGAACTGGACCTTTGCACACTCATTCACACTCATTTTCATCAGCTTACTGCTGTTGATGGTTTCCTTTACTGCTTAAACTTTTATTTAATTCCATTTATAAGCTGGAAATGTAGAAGGATCAGCACTCCCTCATTCTATTTAGCTTCATGCTTTTCCTTAAACTTTATATTTCCTTGAACACTGTACTTAGCTCTATTATACTTTCTGGTGCTCCTTTTCTCCTCAAACTGTTCATTTTGTAATTATTTTCCTGCAAGTTGTTCTTATTCATTATAAATCTCCATAATAGCAACTGATAACTACACACCTGTCAATATTAGGCTACTCTGAAATCTCCTCTGCCAATTTAGCTCATCCAAACTCTTGAGTTCAGCCTCAGATACATTTTTTGGACAATGACTGAAAGTCTTATTCTTCCTTAAAGCATTACAAGATTGATCTCTGGGTCATTACTCTATGTCTACACTGTTCTCGTTGCCAGTGTCTTCAACATCCCTACTATAGTGGCCCACTAAGTCCCACTTAAAACAATTAACTGCTTTCTTAATCTAAAATTCAAAAATCTGCATTCTTCCAATAAACAGCTTGGTCAGGCCTTTCACAGTACTAATTAGCTTCTATTTTCATCAGTGATCTGTTGTTGTGAAGAGTCACCATGATCATGGATCTCTTATATAAGAAAGCATTTAACTCGGGCTTACATGCAGTTGATCATCATATGGAAATGTAATGACAAATTTGTACTGTGCACAATTAATATATGATGTGAGAACAGGATAATCTGGATAATCTGTGGGCATTTACTCATCAAAACCATGTTCACATTTTGATGCAATACTGACTTAAAAATACCAAATGTGTAGCATAGAAGCAGGCAAACAAGCAACTGTGGACTGAATATTTGACAATATGGAGACTTTTGTCAAGTTGTTTTCTAGAAAGGTAACCTCATTGTATTCTTGGATGGAGTAAAAGTATTAAAATGGCTGTCTCCACATCTGAACACTGAGTTATAGTCATGCAGTACCTCACCTCACACAATTGGTCATTACCTATGATCATGATTAAATAAAACATTTCTGTTATTTAGAAATTAATTATAAAATGTTTAGAAACAACATAAAATTAAATCTGGTATTTCTCAAAGTAATCCACTAAATTGAGGAAATGTGTAAAATTGTAGACACATATCTAAACTTAAATTGATAATAAATGTATATATATACTCAACACTATCTACTTTTATGTATCTTTGAATTTTCTTACAAACTACAACTTAAAACTTTCTGAGCTTAAGGGACTGTGAAGAGAAAATATATATTGTGGAAAAATATTTGCCAAGTCCTATCTAGTAAAGGGTTGTTAATGAAATTATCCAAAGCACTCTCAAATGTCAGCAATAGGAAAAGAAACAATCCAATTTAAAATGAAGAACCCTCTTTGAACAAGCATAAGATCACCAAACAAGATATACACACAACTGGAAAGTATGATTTTAAAGGTAATCAGCATCATATGTCAGAGGATTGGAAATTAGAACAACATGATGGCTTTGCACACCAAAGACAAAGACCCAAATCCAGAACAAGTAACATCCAATGTGTGTTACAGAAAGGCAACAGAAACACACATTCATTGATTTTGACAACAAAGATGATAAGCCTTTTCCAAATGGCATGTAAAGCTGTTTTAACAGTTTCTTCTATGAAACATGCTTCTTACACACAAGAACATTATAGTTCTTGATATTTAGCCAAATGAATCAAATTACTGAAGCCCACAAATACTTGCCAAACTTCGAAATTACTGTTACTTTATTTTAGTCAGGATGCTCTAGAAGAATAGAACAGACATAATGATTATTAGAGTTGTTTATGAGTTTCGGTCTGGCTAGTCCAAACATGTCTGTCTCCTGACCAAAAGTCTAAGATTCCAAAATTTTTCCCTTCATGAGACAGGATGTCACAGTAGGTCCTCAGTACTTATACACACACACACACACACACACACACACACACACACACACACACACACACACTGCATGATCTTAAGTATGGAGCTTATGTTTCTGGCTCTGTCATGAAATGACAAGAACAAGCTTTAGTTCAGGAAGATACTAAAAAAGAAAGATATGTGATCTTATTTCACAACTGAAGAAACTGTGTCACTGAGAGTCTCCTTGATTACAATTGGTCTAGGCACCCACTACACTATGAGTATAGCAGAATATCATTAGAAATCATTTCATTGACTTTCTTGGGGGTTGGGGTATTCCTGTTTGGTTCTACCCTTGGTCTCTAAGCCTTCCAACTTCCAGATTTTGGGCATCCACACAGGGTCAGGCATGGGCTTATACTCTTCTTGAATCTATCAAACAGTTCAACAATAAGTTGGGGGGGGGGCAAATGTCTCCTTGTCCATACATAAAAGGTGCAGATATCCACAGCTTATTTTTGTTCATGATTACACTGGCTGTTTCTATCCCAGAAGAGGACTTTTCACAGCCCTTCACGATATTGTTTATTTTTTACATTCTTTCCATTCCCCTTTCCATAATGCAATGTTCGTTGAGCCTTATCAAAGTCTGCTTTTGGACTGAGTACTAAATTGTCTATTATTATCAGCACTTGTTCTACTTACAAGAACAAGACACCTGCTCTATTTTTAAGAACAAGAACTGTTCATATTCAGTATGTATATTTTTTTAACCCAGGAACACAGATAAAATTCATTTAAACACCAACTGCAGCAAACCCTGTTGTATTCCTCTTCATTGTCATCAGCTGGTTGAAATATAGCTTTAATTTCTATTGCACTTATATACAGTAAATCATGAAAGTCCTAAAGGCAGAATCTTTATAATACTGTTTATATTCTATTTTAAAACAAGGGGGTGGAAGCTTGTTTCAAATTTAAATAAAAAATAATATCATAAAAAAATAGGAAAAAATTTTAGACATTAAGATATCTAGGAAATCAAGTGAGAGAGTATCCCTAGCAATGTAGTACATTTAAGGACTACATACGTGTACTAAATTATGAGTAATCATCACAGTTAGTCTAAATATTAATGAATCTTATGACATAAGAGAAGTTGTTTCTTCACTAAAAAGAATAGATATTAGACCTAGAGACATCCTTCAAAATTGTCTTACAGTAGAATTAGATTTAAAATATGAAAAATTTACTTAGAATACTTCTAAATAAATAGAATTAGAAATATTGAAAATTGGCCCTGCTTGGAGCATCCTGAGGAATGAGGACTGTATGCAGGGGAGTCTGCCCAATAGTCCAGCCAACTCAGAGGCTACCAACATTCTTGTCTCACCTCTAAAAACAGGAAGGGGTAAGTTTGAGCCTGATTCCAGCCTAACATCCTGTGCCCTGCTCAGAGAATCCTGAGGACTGAAAACTGAGGACTGCATGCAGGGAATCCCACTCTAGTGGACCACCTCATCTGGAGTCTGCCAGCATCCTGGTCCAACCTCCAACCATGGGAAGAGTCCTACCACCACCTACTGGAGTAGCACAGCCATCAGAGCAATGGAACTACTTGCACTCACTGGAAGAGAACCTTGGTCCAGTAAACACCAGAAAAGGAAAAGACCCTACCAGTACACACTGGAAGAAGAGATGGGGAGACTACAGTATAAGAACAGAGTCAACATCAGAAAGATCAATATGACACCACCAAAGCCTAGGTGAAGTGAAAGAGACAGATACTAAAAACTACTTTATGATCATGATAGAGAACCTCACAGAGGTAATGAGAAAATCCCTTAAATAAATGGAAGAAAAAATTCTAGAAATGGAGGGAGAGACAAACCAAAAATTTCAAGACAAAATTCAAACAGTGCAAGGTTTGAAAACTGAAATTGAGACAATAAAAAAATCACAGTCATAAGGAATGCTGATAATAGAAAAATTAGGCAATGATCAGGAACTACAGATGCAAGTAAGTATAACCAACTGAATACAACAGATAGAAGAGAGAATTTCAGGTGCTGAAGATACACTAGGAGAAACAGATTCATACACCAAAGAAAATCTTAAGTCCAAAAAAAATCTCTGAAATCAAATATCCAGGAAATATGAGACACCGTGAAAAAGCCAAACCCAAGAATACTAGATATAGAACAAGATGAAGAAACTATATTCGACAAAATCATAGAAAAAACCTTTCCCAATCTAAAGAAAGATACACCAATGAAAGTACAAGAAGTTTAGAAAACACCAAATAAAGTGGACCACAAAAGAAAGTCCTCTTAATACTTAATAATCAAATCACCAAACATACAGAATAAAGAAATAATACTAAGAGCAGCAAAGGGAAAAGGCCAAGTACGTAGAAAGACAAATCTATTAAAATTACACATGAATTCTCCATGGAAACTCTGAAAGCCAGAAGGTCTTGTTCCTCTAAAATCAGGAAAAAAACAAGGTTGCACATTCTCTCCATATCTCTTCAATATTGTACTTGAAGGTCATAGAGCAATAACAACAAAGGGGATACAAATTGGAAAGGAAGAAGTTAAACTTTCCCTATTTGCAGATGATATGATAGTTTATATAAGTGACCAAAAAAACTCTACCAGGGAACTCCTACAGCTGATAAACACTTTCAGCAAAGTAGCAGGGTACAAGATTTACTCAAAAGAATCAGTAGCCCTACTATACACAGACAAAAAAGGGACCGAGAAAGAAATCAGAGATACATAACTATTTACAATGGTCACAAACAACATAAAATATCTGGAGTAACCCTAACCAAACAAGCGACAGACCTATATAAGAACTTTGAAACTTTAAAGAAAGAAATTAAAGATAGAAAACGGAAAGATTTCCCATGCTCTTTGATAGGTAGGATCAACATATTAAAAATGGCCTGGTATTGGCACAAAAATAGACCAATGGAATAAAATTAAAAATCCTGATATTAACCCACACACCTATGGACACCTGATTTTTGGACAAAACAGCTAAAAGTATACAAAAGGAGGAGGAGAGCATCTTCAACAAATGGTGCTAGCACAATTGGATGAGGGTGTGTAGAAGACTGCAGATAGACCCATGTCTATCACCATGCACAAAACTCAAGTCAAAACAGATCAAAGACCTCAACATAAATCCAGCTACACTGATCCTCTTGTCAGAGAAAGTGGGAGGTACCCTAGAACAAGGTGGTACTGGAGACCACTTCTGGAATGTAGCACAGACACTGAGATTGACAATTAATAAATGGGACCTCCTCAAACTTAGAAGCATCTCTAAGGCAAAGGACACAGTTGACAAGACCAAATTGTAGCCCACATACTGGGAAAAGATCTTTACCAATCCTACATCTGACAGAGGGTGATCTCCAAAATATACAAAGAACTCAAGAAATTAGTCAACAAAATATCAAATAACCCTATTAAAAATGAGATAAAGAACTGAATAGAGAACTCTCAACAGAGGAAATCAAAAAGGCTGAAAGACATTTAAGAAAGTGCTCAACATCCTTAGCTATCAGGGAAATGCAAATCAAAACAACTTTGAGATACCAGCTTACTCCTGCCAGAATGATAAAATTAGAAACACCAATGACAACTTATGCTAGAGAGGATGTGGATAAAGGGGAACGCTTCTCTACTGCAGGTGGGAGTGCAAACTTGTACAGCCATTTTGGAGATCAGTATGGCAATCCATGAGGAAAATGGAAATCCATCTACAACAGGACCCACCATCCCCCGCTTAGGCATATAGCCAAATGATTCACATCCATACAACAAAGACATGTAACGATGTTAAATAAGGATCAGGATAAACAAATAGACCAAACAGCTGTTTATTCAGGGAGAAATAACTTACAACCAAGACAGATAAATACCAGCAAGTTCCACCGGATGCTTTCCTTTCAGCATTCTGCCAGCAAGAAAGCATTTCCAGTCTCTTACTCAGACCTAGTTCCACAGGTCACTTCCATTCTTCCACTCCTGACTCTGTCCCCAATGGGTGTGATCATGCTACAGAAGCAGACAAAGTGAATATCTCACTACAATTCCCCTTTTAGTCTAAAGAAAGTTTTAGGCTAGATACAAAACTATATACAAACAGTGAATAACAAGTGTACTCTAAGAAAAGAAAAATCAAGAACAAACAATTTAAGACCTACATATCTAGTCCTAGGGTGAAGGCATAACGGAGTTTACAATAGAGTTGTCCTAAGCTGGAAAACGTAAGTCTAGTACCTAATATATCTAACTAGGAGGAGAGAATAATAGTTGTGATAGTTTAATCTTCAACCTCATCAAGACATGAAAGGAAAATAACAACACTAGGTAGACAGGAAGTGTGGATGGGCAACTTCCAAAAGGTGCAGTGAGGACAGAAACAGCACGCTACCTGGACAGTCACCCAAGATCTCACAGCAATGTTGGTACACCCAGTTTTGGCTAAGGCCAAGAGTACTTGACAGACCACAACAAAAACAGGGAGGTAGAAAGGCTGTTTTACCCAGACTGGCAAGGTTAAGCAATCCTCTATGTTTGTCTCCTGCAAGCACATAGGACCACATGTCCAAATCAGTGGTTAAGGAGGGGGCAGTTCTTTGTCCAAGAGGCCATTAGCTGAAGCAAGGATGGACTTCAGAAGGAGTAACAAGAGTGTCCAACATATTTTCAGGAAAGTACACGATACTGTCAGGACCAATATTGTCTCATGTTAATGGAGTACTAATATTAAAACATTTAAATGCCATGTTCTGCAGGTCTATGAAGTGACTGAAGATTAAGCATCTATGTCTGACTAATCTCATAAGTGAAGGAAACATGGGTGAAGATAATCTGTAAAACTCAGGAACTTAGCTAAAAAACGGATTGAAACTTCCCTGAGTAAAGCAGGGACAAATACCATATATATATATATATATATATATATATATATATATATATATCCCTAAAACAGAGGTAGAGTAGAAATGCCTAGGCCAGAGGTAGAACCATAAAATGCAGCATAATAAAATATCCTAAATTGTGTCATTCAAAATGTCTTGAACATAAGAAGTATACATATTTAGAATATGGTAAGGATAATATACATAAAACATCATAAATGGAAAAATTGTACACAATATGACAAAAATATCATATACAATTCTTCTGGGACAGGAATATAAACTTAATTTTACATAGGTTACCATAAATAAGAATATATAACAATGTAAGCTGTATAATACTAATATCTCACTCTTATTAAATAATTCACAAGAAGATAGGCTAATCAACCTATATCCCATCTAAACCACACCTTTTCCAACTATACCCTATTCATGTATAAAAGATAAACCTGAGTCTAAGCTTCATCTTCCATACCCAACCCTAAGTAACTAAAACCAACCCTAAAAAGATGAATATTATCCCTAAATTCCAAAAGTAGGGAAAGGCGGTGTCTTTATCTTAAGATTACTTCCTGCTGAAATGGGCCAATGATTGCTCCATGGGATCCTGTGGGAAGAAAATTTTAAGCAACAAAATTTCTCAACAGAATTGGCTGTGACATATGTAGCTAGTCACTGTGCGACAGAAAATGCTTGACTGTAGTTCTATTTGAAACTCTGGTCAGGGCATAATAAGAAGGTACACCATTATAGCTATATAGTCATGAGTTGTCTCGAGCAAAACAGTCTCAAACCGGTTTTAGGGAGAAGTTTGTAGTCCAGATGCATCAGGTTGAGTCAAGTGGAAATGATGAAATGGGGCAGACACAAATGTCTCACAAGATGCTGTGTGTCTGCCTGGTTATTAAGGCGACCTACTGTTCAGGGATGGTGGGGGAAGGGAATGGTGCCTGCCACCTGGGTGAAACCCAGGTCCCATGAAAATCCTGATCCCACTTCTGACACCAAATAATGCGGTTTAATAAGGATCAGTATAAACAAATAGGCTGAACAGATGCTTATTCAGGAAGAAATACCTTACAACCAAGGCAGATGAACCCCAGCAAGTTCCACCAGATGCTCTCCTATCTATGTCCTGCCAGCAAGAGAGTTCTCGGGCTCCTCCTCAAACCTAGTTCCATAGGCCAATTCCACCCTTGACTCCACCCACAATGGGCGTGTTCAGTGACACAGAAGCAGACAAAGTGAATATCTCACTACAGACATGTGCTCAACTATGTTCATAGCTGCATTATTTGTAATAGCAAGAACCTGGAAGCAACCTAGATGCCCCTCAACTGAAGAATGGATAAAGAAGATGTGGCACATTTACATAATATAATACTACTCTGTGAAAAAAGAAACAATGGAATCTTGAAATTCACAGGCAAGTGTATGGAACTTGAAACTATCCTGAATGGGGTAACAAAAAGAGGAACATGATATGTACTCGCTCATATATGGATTTAGACCTCAAGCAAAGGATCACCAGCCTATAATTCATACTGCCAGAGGAAGTAGGATACAATGTGGATTCTAAGAGATTCATATAAGGTTCCTCACAGAGGGAGTGGAGGACAGTGAGTGGAGAGGGAACTAGAAGAAAGAGAAAGGGAGAATAGGAAAGGACGTGGGATTAGGAAGATTGAGTCAAGGGAGGAATAGATGAAAGAAAAGAGAGAAAGAGAGAGGAAGAGACCATAAAAGAGGGAGCCATTGTAGGTTTGAAGAGAAAACTGAACCTAGAGAAATGCCCGGAGACCTACAAGACTGACCCCAACTAACAACTTGAGCAAAAGTGGAAAGGCTACCATAAATGACCTTCTCTGTTAATGAGATTGATGACTAACTTATCCACCACCATGGAGCCCTCATCTAGCAGCTGATGGAAACAGAAGCAAATACTCACAATTAAACTCTCGGCTGAACTGGAATCCAGATGCAACGAGGGAGGACAAGACCAGGTTGCAGAAACACATAGAGACAGCTGACCTGAACAAGAAGGAGCTAATGAGCCCCCAAACTGATAGACTCCCTGAATATGGGTCTCAGCTAGAAGGCCTGAACAGTGGACTGAGGATGTATTCCTGGTGCACAAAAGACTTTAGGAGCCCATTCTTCATAGAGGGATACTCCCTTAACCTAGAGACAGGAGAGAAGGCCAAGTCCCTACTCCAAATGACTTAACAGATTTAGATGGCCCCTCCTGGAGGGCATCACCCTACAAGTGGAATAGAGGGGGTAATGAGAGGGGAGGGGGTTGGTTGGCATGAAAGGGTGGGAGTGAGGAAAGAAGGAGGGAGAGGAAACTGGGATCGATATGTAAAATAAAAAGAAAATAAATAAAAAAGAAAAGAAAACAGATACCATAATAGAGGGAAACATTATAGGTTTGAAGAGAAAACTGGCACTAGGGAAATGTCCAGAGACCCACAAGGATGACACAAACAAATAATCTGAGCGATAGTGGAGGGCTACCTTACATGTCCTTTCCTGATATGACATTGATAACTACCTTATATACTGTCCTAGAGCCTTCATTTAGTAAATGATGAAAACAGAAGCAGACATTCACAGTTGAACACTAAGCCGAGCTCTTGGAATTCAGTTGCAGAGAGGGAGAAGTGATGAGCAAAGAGGTCAAGACCAGGCTACAGAAACTTACAGAGTCAGCTGTCCTGAACAAGTGGGAGCTCCTGAAATACATATTGATAGCTGGGAAACCAGCTTAATACCAACCAAGACCCACTGAATGTAGGTAAGCCATATATAAAGGTAATCCTATCAGAATTAAACATGACTTCTCCATGGATATTCTGAAGGCTACAAAAAGTACAGGAAGGAAATCTCCAACCCAAGGAAATTAACTACACCCAAATAGGTGTATAGTTAAACATAGGCAATAGATAATCCTACTTTACCAATAGCCAAAAGAAAAAGTGGGGGGGGGGATCCACACACAATGCCACCACCAACAGCAAATCCAAAACAAACAAGAATTAACAATCAATGGTCATTAATATCCCTCAATATTAATGGTCTTAACTTGCTTATAAAAGACATAGGCTAAAGAATGGATACTAAGACAGAACCAATCCTTCTGCTGCATATAAGAAATAAATCCAAGCTTCAAAGACAGAAATTACCTCATTGTAAAGGTTTTGGAAATGATCTTCCAATCAAATGGACCCAATAAGTAAGCAGGTGTAACTATCCTAATAGTTAACAAGTCAGACTTGAAACCAAAATCAATCAAAAGAGACGAAGAAGGTCATTTCATATGCATAACAGAAAAACTCCATCAGTACAAAGTCTCATTTATGAACATCTATGCTCTAAATAGAAAGACACCCACATTCGAATAAACACTACTAAATAAATAAACACTACTAAAGCTCAACACTCACATAAAACCTCACACACTTATAGTGGGAGACTTCAACACCACACTCTCATCAATAGACAGGACCACCAGCCAGAAAGAAATAAGAGAACTAAAAGAAGTTATGTCCCAATTGGGTTTAGCAGACAATTATAGAACATTCCACAAAAGAATATACCTTCTTCTCAGCTCCACATTGAACCTTCTCTAAAATCTACTGCATAATGGACAACATAACAAATCTCAACAGGTACAAAAAAAAAAAAAAAAATGGAATAGCCCTCTGTATCTTATCAGACCACCATACTTTAAAGTTGGAATTCAACAGCAACAGAGTGTACAATTTTAAAATTAACATTTAATTTGAAATATGAATAAACTCAATACTTATAGAAGTTAAATGTAGTGGGCAAATACATTATATTCTGCTGAAAACACAAATTATCCAAAAATGTCTAAAATGCAAACTGTTAAAAGCCTCCAAATTATCTGAATTCTAAATTTATTTGAAGGATTCTGGAGATCTTTCAGTAGGTAATAATGCTTATTGTGCAAGAACAAGGAGGATACTGTCTGTCTTCTTTTGGCTTTCACACGCGTATGCACAGATAGTAATTGAACACAGAGGTTTTCACACAAGTATGCAACATCTATATCCCCCCCCCACACACTTATTTGTTGTTGAATAGATTTAACATATGAATATGTTAAAGAAGATGGACTATTAAATTCCTAAATTATAGGAGCATATTTTGATACATTTAACGTATAGTTAAACATGAAATGTTAACACAAAGAATAGAGAGATATTTACATTGTGGGTTAAATATTTAACATCACTACATCACTTAAAGATAGATTATAAAATTAAACATATTATCAAGAGAAATGACCCATATGTTGAGTCAAATTGAGGTATCATTTTAGAATTAATCCAAGACTATAAAGCAGTCATTCAAAATTCTCCCTAGCATTTTGTCATATCAATTCTAGATGTACCAAGAAATTGCATTGAACATGACTTTGGACACATTTATCAGAACACTCAGGACCTCATGAATTAGCAGCTATCACTGTATTTAATAAGACTCAGTATTAAACAACCTAATAATAAACAAACTTCAAAAATTTCATACATTACTGAATAAGGCATTCAAAGTGCTTACTCACAAAAAATTGCAATTTATCACTACTGATACAAGTTTTCTATTACCAAGTAAGTTAAAGTCTCAAATGTTAAAATATCTTCATAGCAATCATTTAATTATTGAAATTGCTTTCCATTAAGCACTTTTAAAAAGACAGAGAGGAACTGGGTGTGGTGGCACACGCCTTTAATTACAGCACTTGGGAGACAGGCAAGCAGATCTCTGTGATTGCAAAGTAAACCTGGTATGCAAGGTGAATTCCAGGATAGATAAAAGTTACACAGAGAAAACCTGTCTCAAAAAAAAAGTAAAATAAAAGAAACAGAGTAATAAAAAAGCCACATAAAGATGGAGAGAATCTGGATACTATACAGTATTATGTAGCCTTAGTATCATTTGACTGCTGAGGAAATAACAACTGTTAAAACAAATGCTGCTGAATTAATCCAATTTATATATTTTAAAAATGCTTTGACTTCAAAATTTGAGTCTAAAGACAAGTAACTGGGAAATCCACAAAAATGAAAAGCTGTGTATTCCTTCCAGACTAACATGGTTTGATCAAGCCACACCCACTGAAACAGAGTTGCAGGTGATCCAACATTTGAAACAGTTGGGACAAGCCAGCTTTGTAGACTACAGACAGGATTTCTTCATCTTCTTTGGATTCCCATGACAGCATCCCCTACCAGCAGGAAGCAGTTTGGAAGAAACGATGCCCAAATTCCCAAATATTGTTTATAAATGTTTGTTTTCATTTAAGTGGGCTTGGTTATAAATGGTAATGACCACTACCAATATTTTTAAAGGTAAAAAGGGGATTATGGGATTATGGTATAGATATGAATACTTTATTTTGGAATGGATTTTCATTTATTCATACAATGTAAGGTCAATTTTGTGATTAAGTATATTTCTCCTCTTGTTTGGGTATTGTGTTTATATATCTCAGAAATGTAATGTATAATTTAGTGAAGATTATATATAGTTATCTATAATAGTCAAAACTTATAATTAGGTGAGTTAGGATTTCTAGATATATAGAGATGTATTTGAGATGAATAGGCATTCTCCAAACCTTTCAAAGACCTACAGAATATGACATTTAAAATGGTTTAGGGTTTTTCTTGACAATGAGACATAACTGCTCCTGGCAACACCACCTGCATCAGAAAGGAAGATGGACCTTGAAAAAAGGAGTTATGAAGTTTGTTTTCAATATGGCAAGACTAGCCATTTGGGCAAGATACTGCTCTTGTCTGAACTGTTTGACTTTATGTTGTTTAAACTGAACATATAGGACCCCCAGAAAGTGACTGTTAATACAAATGAACAATTTTGCAGGGTTCCTGCTTCAGGAAAGAGTCTGCCAGACAGTCTGCAGAACACAGAGAAAAGTGACAGCAAACTGCCAATACAAGAAGACAGTTTAAAGTTTCCTGCTTTTCTGAAGAGTCTGCCAGACACACTATGGCCTATGGGCTGAAGGTGAAAGATTACAGAAGAACTTCAGGTGACTGACCAGGCAGTGAGTTGTCTCTGTCATTTCTAGAGTTTGTATATTATCCTTCTATGGTCTTTGAGAGAGTTGAAGACAAATAGTTATGGTTATAGTTTTCCTTAGTTAGGATTAGAGATATTTACATATAAGACTTTAGAATCACAAAGATAGGATAGATGATAGAATATTTTCTTTAAGTCTTATTAAATGTTAATGGACTAAATATTGTTAACTGTGATTCTTATTTGATAACTGTTGTGTGATATATTTTGCTATGCTAAGGTTAAAACCCTTCTTTTTATTTAGACAGAAAAGAGGACATAATGGGAGAAGTCATTCTGTAAATATGTTTCTCATACTGGTTAATGAATAAGGCACTGTTTGCCAATAACAAAGCAAGATAGGCAGGACTAGGAGACAAGGAGGATTCCGGAAGTAGTAGGGAGGAGTCAGCATGTAGAGACTGGAGAGAAGAGAGGTCCAGGTCCACTCTCCGGTAAGATGAGACCATGTGGAAATGCTTAGATTAATAGATATGGGATAATAATGAAGACAGAGGTAGCCGATAAAAGACTTGGCGAACAGCATGTATATCTAATAGAGAGTCTCTGTGTGTTAATTGGGGCTGGCGTGGCAGTGCGACCAGACCTGCAGGCAAAAACCTCCTCCTAACACAAATTCTTTTAAAATATCCAAGGAAGACCGGCACATGTATCTGGGAAAGACAGAAATGTACTTGTGTTTGAAATTCAAAATTTAATAAAACACTATATCTATTAACAGCAACAATGAGGCAACAATGACTGGGATCATAAAGACCGCACGGTTGTCGTTTATTCAGCAAATCAACAAGATTAGGGAAAGAACCCAAACAGAGCTGAATAACCTTCAGAGTTTTGACTTTCACAGCTCATAGCTTTAATTGATTCATTCAATTAAAATTTTCCAAGTTCCTACTCTGCAATATTTATACCAACAGTTAGAAATATCCACAGGTGCAAGACTGAAAAACCATTGTCTTCATGAAAATACTCGTCTCTGTTTCATGCATGTTCCATTACTAAGATTCACCTTAATTTAGAATTTATTGAATACATTTTTTTCTCAGAGTAGACAAATTCTTATAAACTTCAAAGAATTTGTAATCCAATCATCATATGCTGTTTTTTCCAAACATTTTGTAATGATAACACATTGTCCATATAGAAATTACCTAAGGCTTGTCATACAGCTCTTAATATAATCATCAGTCTTTCCTTGTTAGCATATTATACTGAAAACATAGACTTTGCATATATCTTACCTTTTCAGTGTTGATAATAGTGTATTCTAAATAAAAGATATCCATCTACTTTTAAAATGTTCAGAACTAAGGCCATTATCAGGTCAAGTGAAAATTTTTAGTATTATTCATTTTACAAAAACAGCTTAGAAAAAAAAACATATGTAGCAATTATACATAATACTAACATGCTGAAAATGCAAACAATGTTGAATGTTGCCAAGACATGTTACCTTTTGAAAATAAAATGCTTGTTTAAGGGTAAAGATTATTAAACTGGAATTATTAGAATATTTTTATTGCTAATAATATTTTAGTAGAATCGAAATATTGATCAGCCATACTTATATCTTTTTCATATCATAATTCTAAAACTGTTCTATTTCTACATATTTGGGACGAACTGAACTTTGTCTAAGCTTCTGTTGGGCATAATGAAAATGGGGATTTTTAATTGAGTTCATTTATCAATGAATTATATAGCTAACCCAGATGCTTTGTAGACAAAAATTCATGTGAAGGGCTACATTATTCAAGTGAGCCCCAGTTTGGCTGTCAACCCTGATCAAATTAATAGGGTAATTGCTAAATCACTATTTTGTTTAGAACTACAAAAGCACACATTTAGAGACTCTGTGCAACATGTTTCAAAGCACAAAGTATTTTTAATCTAAGAAGCAACCCCAGAGCCCAAACAGACCTACTGCTTTCCTAGCAGTGACCAACACTCTTGGAATAATGAAATTAATAAAAATCCCCTGAGTCTAAGATGAAAATGCATTTTTTTCTTTCTATGGAGTCATTGAGATATTCATTCTTTCTAAAACCACATCTATAAAAATATTCAGAGCCAAGCAAACTATTCAGAAAACAAAGAAAGGCATTTTAATTAAAACAAGTACGTGTCTTTTGTTTGATTTTCTCTTTTGAAAAATTCCATGGCTGACAATAAACCTCAAAATCCAGATTATCTTATATGTGACATTTGCTTTCATAAACCATGCAGTTATCAAGAGCTAATCCTGTAGAGAAACTAATCAAGGAAGGTGTTACACAAATGCAAAACATATGATTAAAGAGGGGGAAGGCAGATCTCATGCAAAGAACTGAATATTATAATGAAATTGCCACTGAATGGAGATGTGAAGACTTCAAGCTCACTTTAATTAGGGCACTGAGTGGAATCCCCTAAGACCAACAAGAATTGAACAGCTAATAATCAGTTGTTCTTCACTGATTACCAGTTAATCATGTCCCAAACACAACCACGGTTCCCTCTCTAATTATGCATACATTTTAAGGCCCCTCCTTTAATCTCCATACTTTTTAGGGGTATACAAATCTTAATCAACTCACTGTACAAGTGCCTACAACCAACAAATGCCTTGAAAATCCTTCCTACTGTTTAGCAAGTAAATATTTGCATCCTTTTGTGCCACAGTGGTAAACACTGGCTGATCTTATGAGGGGAGAAGTGCTCAGAAGGCAAGTAACAAGGAACATAAGGCTTATCTTTTTCCAAATACTTATTTTTCCATATAAGCTGAACAGTCTTCATGGAAATTTGAAAGAACTTAGAGAAGGTGAGAGAGAGAAAGAGGAGAGAAACTCCAGTAATTCAACCATAAAAAGAACCATTAATAAAAATTCTTGTTGTTTTTATATTTTGTAGAAATTTACTTTTCATAAATATGTCTGTTTCAAAAATCATATCACATCATATAATTATAATTTAATAGCATCTGTCTTATCAAGATATTTTTCTTTTATACTTTTATCTTTAAAATGTTATACAATATGCTTTAATAATATTCTGTCCCTTTCCTCAACTACTCCAAGATCATCATTTACTTCCCTATCCCCCAACTTCAAGTGTTTGAGTTCACTCTCCCTTGCATCCTGTCTCCATCTATCATCTATCTATCTATCTATCTATCTATCTATCTATCTATCTATCTATCTATCTAATATTTGTGTGTGTGTATGTGTGTCTAAAAACACATGAACTACTAAATGAAAAACACAAAAATCAAAATATACAAATTTAGACAAAAGAAAATTAGTAAGAAAAAAAAATACTCAAACTAAACAAAACAAATATCACCTGCAAAAAAGAATAAAGTCCACTTTGAGTTGGCCAAATATTCCTGCACATGGAACCTGCTCTTTCCAGTATGTACCAATTATAAATAGTTTCTTGGTTAGGGGTGGTTTCTGATTCCATGTTTCAGACCCCATTCTGGGATCTTGTCCAGTTGGAATTTGTACAGTTCCTGTGTGTGCTGTATGAGTGTATATGGATCAGTAGAATGGTGTCTGGATAACAGTGATTTTCCTTGAACTCATTTACCAGCTCTGTCTCTTGTAATCTTTCCATGTGGTCTTCCACATAGATTACTGAGCACTGCTTTTAGGGCTAAATGTTCCTCTCTCTCTCTCTCTCTCTCTCTCTCTCTCTCTCTCTCTCTCTCTCTCTCTCTCTCTACTGACTGCTATAGATTTCATTATTAATTACTATATATTACAAGAAATTTTTTTTCTGAGTGATGTTTTGATCTATGGATATAGTAAAGTAATATGATAATATGATATTAGGCACCATTTTCTTTCTATGACCCTTTAGTAAAATAATATTAGGAGATTTTCCCATTAGCATATCAAGTCTCAGGGGGCTTTGTTGGTTTATATGTTGGTTTGTTTGTTTTTGCCAAGTTAGTCACTTTGGATATGGGTCCAGCATGGAGTGGACCTTCTTACTGAAATCAAATCTAAAAGTGGTTGGGCATTCCCACAATAGTTGTGCCACTAATCCATCAGTATATGTTGCAGAGAGGTGACAGTTATTGGTAACAGGATTTGCATCTGGATGGTATTGAACATTATTTTTCACCTCTGCCAACATGCAAAGTATTAACATCATGACTGCTAGTAAGTTAGGGGTGACTTCTACTTAGTCACAAGATCCATTCTCTATGTTTGATAGCATAAGAGTGTATCTTCAGCAGTAGGGCCTTACCATAAGGATGGCTTCAGAAGTAGTCTGTAATGTTTCAGGGAATATAAGGAAGCCATTTTTGGCCAATGTATAGATATGTCACACCTCATTCTTGGCACTGGAGATAATTACTTGGTGGCATACGATGTCTAGTTGGGGCATTTTTTTTCTCCACATTATAACTCAAACTAAATACACACACACAGAATATGTATGTATGTATGTATGTTATACTGTACTAGGCTTCCATATGGCTTTTCAAGAGACCTTAAGTATTGCAATTATTGTTTATAGTGCCTGTTCTGATAGTCCTTTTTTATTTCAGTGAGTTCAAGCCTCTCCTCTACTTTATCTTCTGTGAGATCCAGATAATGTAGATTTACAGAAGTGGAGTTTTATACATGGTGGTAGGTATGAGTCTATTTTCATTCTTCCATGCAGCCATCTACTTTGAACAATACTAATTGTTGAAAACATTGAGTTTTTCTCAGTGTGTATTTTGTTTTTTTTTTAATTAAAATGTTAGTTGTCCATGTGTATTTGGAATTATGTCTGTAATGGAGGATGTTCTTCTGTATACATGTATTACATGTATGCCTTGTTTGAGGAATAAAACACTGATTGTGCAGTAGCCATGCCAGAAGTACAGGAGGGGCTACCAGACTAGGAGATTCTGGGGAGAAGAAGAGGAGAGTAAGCTATAAGAGAGACACCATGTAGAAGCAATTGGTTCAGGCATCACTGGGTAAGCCCGGAGCTTGTGCAGATACACAGATTTATAGAAGTGGGTTAATAATAGAGAGCCAGCCAGTAAGAAGCCTGAGCCATTGGCCAAACAGTTTATAATTAATATAAGCCTCTGTGTATTTATTTGTGGCTAAATGACTGTTTGGCCAGTCAGAAAAGAAACTTCATCTACAGAATAGTGGCCTCAATATGGGGCAATAATTTCCACATAAAACCCTGACAAATGCTTAAAAAGAGATTATATATATATATATATATATATATATATATATATATACATACATATATATATATATATATATATATATATATATCAGAAAAAAACCACAGCTTCTTGGTAGTTGCATTTTCTCAGATGGGCTGTTTACTAGAGGCAAGCAGAGGCTTGATGCTCCTTTAAGAGAGGCTTCCTGAAATAGCATTAGCAGCAAAAAATTGAACAGCCGACTCAGACCCACTGAACATGGGTCTCAGTTAGAAGGCCTGGACAGCTTAAGGGAACTCTGACAGTGGAACCAGGATGTATCCCTGGTGCACAAAAGGACTTTGGGAGTACATTCCCCACGGAGGGATACTCCCTTGACCTAGAGGCAGGAGGGAGGGCCTAGTTCCTTCTCCAAGTGACTTGACAGATTTTGTTGACCCCTCCTGGAGGACACCACCCTCCATGTGGATTGGAGGGTGTGATGGGAGAGTGGTTGGGTGGCATGGGAGGGATGGAGGGAGAGATAGAGGGAAGGAGAGAGAGAGAGAGGGGAAGGGAGGTGGAGAAAGAGAGATGGAGGGAAGGAGGTAGAGAGAGGGAAAGGGAGGGGGAGAGACAGGGAACTGGGATCAATATGTAAAATAAGAAATTAATTAATAAATAATAATAAAAATTAAAAAATAAAAAAAAATGAACAGGGCTCTTTTAAGAGACCCTGCTACCAAACAATGAAATGGTATTTAGAGCAGCCAGCAGCAAGGTTCTTGGTGGTGGCATGAACCTAGAAACTCTGCTGAGTTGTGGCAATAAGCATGGCTTCTACCAGTACTCCACCATGAAGCTAGGCCTTCAGAAAGCCAAGGAATAGGGTGGAGCCAGCAGCTACTTTAATTTTAGCCATGCTGTTTAGCAGATAAAAGACTCATGGCCATATAAAGATAGAGATATACAGTAAAGACAGATTCTGATGAAGAAAACCTCTAAATGTTTTGCAGTATGTTTAAAAATATATGTAGGCATGGGAGAGAAAAGAAAAAGTATAAAAGCCTTAAAAAAGAAATAGAGTAGCTTGGTGTGGAGGCACATGTCTTTAATCCCAGCAAGCAAATAATCTCTGTGATTTCAAAGCCTGCCTCATGTAAAGAGTGAGTTCCAGGACATAAAATATACACAGAGGAACCCAGTCTCAAAAAACTGAAAATTAAAAAAAAAAAACAATAAAATCAAAGGAAATAGAGAAAAAAAGACATTTAAAGATGGAAATACAAAGAAAGTCTGCATACTGTATGTTATTGTGTTGTCTTTAAATTTTTGTCTTCTGAGGAAGGAGCAACAGCTGCTAAAATACATTAGATTATAAATGCTGCAGGATTAATACAACCTATATACTTTGAAAACACCTTGATTTTAAATTTCAAGGCTAGGGATATGTTACTTTGGAAAAGAAGTTCTGTTTTTGTTTCCACTGAAGGTAAAAAGCTGTGGATTTCTTCCAGATTAATATGGCTCGATGAAGCAAGACCACCTGAAGCATTGGCCCAGGTGATCCAACACCCAGAACAGTTGAGATGGCGCAGCCTCAGACTATTACAGTCAGTATTTATCTAGGGTTCTGGCTTTTATCATGATCCCATTGGATTGAGAGTACCAAAACAGCAGGAAGCAGTTTGGAGAATGATGCCCAGATTCCCAAATATTCTTTACAAATGTTTGTTTTCATTTTAAGGGGGTTGGTTATAAATGGTTAATGAGCATAGTCAATCTCTTTTTAAAAGGAAAACAAGGGAATATGATATACAAATAATGCATTGGTTTGAATTTTGGTTTATTGATACAAATTTAAAGCCAATTTTGTTATAGGCATATTTTTACTCCTATTTAGAGATTGTGTTTCTATAACTCTCTAAAAAATGTGATGCATATTTAAATATTGATTACAGTTAGATACAATTTACCTTTAGTAAATTGAGGAATAAAACACTGATTGTGCAGTGACCTATAGTAGTCAAAACTTATAGTTATATAAGTTAGGTTTCCTGGATATAGAAAGATAGATTTCAAATGAATAGGTTTTCCTCAAAACCTTTCAAAGACCTTCAGAAAATGACATTTAAAATAGTTTATTAGGGTTTTCCATGACAGTGAGACACAGCTGCTCCTGGCAACACCAACTATTTAAGAAAGGAAGCTAGAAATCTAAGAAACTCATTATGGAGTTTGCCTTTTATATGGCAAGACTAGCCACTTGAACAAAAAAAAAAAAAAAAAAAAAAAAAAACTGCTCTTGCCTGGAATATTTGACTGTATGTTGTATAAAATGGACATGTAGGACACACAGGAACGTTACTGCTGAACTTGACAAAACGAGATGGGACATTCCTTCAGGATTGCTGCTTCATAGAAGTGTCTGCCAGACATTCTGCAGGACACAGAGAAAAATGACAGACAAACTGCTGAAACGGGATAGATTCAAATTACCTGCTTCACTGAGAAGTCTGCCAGACAGTCTAGGATTATGGGCTGAGGACGGATGCCTCAATATTACAGAGAATCTTTGGGTGACTGTCCAGGAAGATGTATCTGTCAGGTCTAAAGTTTATATATTATCCTTCTGGGGTCTTTGATGGAGTTGAAAACTTATTACTATGACTTTCTGTTGTTATAATAAAAGATAAGTAACATAAAATTTTAGACACACAAAGGTAGATGATAGGATATTTTCTTTAAATTTTGTAGAATGTTAATGGGCTTAATGTTGTTTACTATAGTCCTTCCTTGATAGCTGTTTTGTTATATACAATTCTTTTTATAAAAGCCTTTCTTTTTATTTAGACATAGATGGGAGAAAGTCCTTCTGTGTGTGTATGTGTGTGTGTGTGTGTGTGTGTGTGTGTGTGTGTGTGTATTTCTCCTATTGGTTGATGAATAGAACACTGATTGTCCAGTGGCAAGGCAAAAAGAATAGGCAGGGCTACAAGAGGAGAATTCTTGGGAGAGTGAGGCAGAGAGAAGCCACCAGGGAGATGCCATGTAGCTGCTGAAGGAGTAACATGCCAGATTATGGGTTAATAAGTAAGAGTGAGCTAGCCAGTAAGAAGCCTAAGCCATTGGCCAAATAGTTTATCATTAATGTAAGACTGTGTTTTTTTTTTTTTTTTTTTTTTTTTAGGACTAAACAAAAATGGGACCCGGCAGGAAAGAAATTCCATTTGTCTTGGTCTTCAACTTGATTACAGTGATCAATATGTCTGGTTTTAGCCAATATAGTTTTATTTTTATTACTATAGGTATATAGTTTATTTGGAATATGGTATGGGTAATACCCTTGGAATATGTGTTTCAATGAAGTTGAGCAAAATTAGCCTTGTTGTTATTTTGTTTTTATGTTTCTGTGAAGAATTTTGTTGAAATTTTAATGGGGATTTTCACAATATTAATCATCCTGATCCACAACCTTGGGAGATCTTTCCAAATCTTCTGGTGTCTTTTTCAATTTGTCCCTTTAATGCCTTAACATGATGGATTTTGAAGAAAATTCTATGGGCTGCTGAGAATAGAGTATGAATTTTAGTGTTTGTTTGGAATGTTCCACGGATATATGCTTGATCCATTAGGTTTAGAACATTATTTAACTCCAGAATTTCTCTGTTTAGATTTTGTCTGGACAACATGTCTATGGTGCGAATGGGGTATTGAAAACCTCCAATATAACTGTTAGGAACAATTTATGGTTTTAGCTATAGTAGTGTTTGTTTTATGAATGTGGGTGTTTAAATATAAACTTGGGAGATTTTTTTCCTATAATGACTATGTAGTATCCTTCCTCATCCTTTTTGATTAGCTTTGGTTTGAAATCTGTTTTGTCTTATATGCAAAGAGCTACACACACTCAATTACTGGTTACATTACCTTGGAATAACATGTTCTATCCTTTATCCCTAAGGTGAGATGTGTTTCTTGGATGGAGCAGAAAGAAAGATTCTGTTTTCTAATTAAATGTATTAGGCAATGAGCTATTAATAAGCAGTATTTTTTATTCCTGTTTTATTGTTGAATGTGTGTGTGTGTGTGTGTATTGTCCTGCTTTTGACTAAAGGTCCTGGGATTAATTGTTCCTTATTTTTATTTGTATGTAGCTAGATGATCTTTTTTTAAGACTGAAATTTCCCTTTTAGTGTCTTCTTTAGAACTAGCTTGGTAGAAAGAAATTGTTTCTTTTTCTTTTCTCTATATATGATAATGGATAATTTGCTGAGTATAGTAGTCTAGGCTGGCATCTGTGGTCTCTCAGGTTTCTCAGAGCTTGTAGAACATCTTTTCAGGCCCTTATGACTTTCAGAGTTCCCATTGAAAAGTCAGGTGTTACTCTAATGGGCTCACCTTTATATATTACTGTGTAGGTTTTTTCCATGCAGCTTTTAATATTCTTTCTTTTGTCTTCACAGTTATTGTTCAGATTATTGTGTGTGGCAGGGAGCTTTGTTTCTGGTTCTTTTGGTGTTCTACATGCCACTTTTACCTTTTACCTTACCTTTTAGTTTGGAAAAAAATCTATGATATTGTTAAAAATAGTTTCAGTAACTGTGACAACATGTACAGGGACTAATCTTTACTACTTGGGATTCCCGGCACTATGGCGGGAAGTATAAACAAGACTCCATCCCAAACCTAGAAGTTATCTCCAATTAATTGTCTTACACAAAGGAAAAATCACAGTGAAAATACAAATCACACTTACGGGCAGGACCTACACCTGGAAGAAGATAGGCAGCATAAAAGAAATTCAATTGTACTTGTTGAAGTTGAAGTTGTTTTTGACACTGAATGCTTTGTCAGAGCAGTTTTATTTTTCATTTCATTTTTTGTTTGGTTGTTTGTTTGGGGTTCCTTTGTTTGTTTTTTGAGACAGTGTTTCTTGCCTTCGGAAGCTGTTCTGGAACTAGCTCTAGTAGACCAGGCTGGCCTCGAACTCACAAGGATCTGCCTGCCTCTGCCTCTGGAGTGCTGGGATTAAAGGTGTGTGCCGCTACGACCCAGCTACATTTTTATTTTCTTACAAAATTTGCTTATATATTTTTCGTTTTATGGGTGTTTCTATGTGTGCAAATGTGTATATATATGTCTCCTCTGTGTGTGTGTTTGCTGAGCTTCTTCTTTGGTTCTTATTTTCCTATATGTTTTGAGCTATTTGTGTTTGTTTCTTTATTATATACTTTATTATATTTTGTTACTATGATATTTTGGATACTTGTTGCTTTTCTAATGGAAGAAAAAAATCAATGTGAAATTGGGTGAATGGGGAAGTAAGAAGAATCTGGAAGTTAGTTTGGATAGAGGAAATTGTAGGCAGAATATGCTATATGAAAAAAATAAATTTTCAATTTAAACTTTTTCAGCTTTTCACTTAGGTTTCCTTGTAATTAAAAATAGATTCTCATACAATATATCTTGTTCATAGTTTCCCCTCATTCCCCTCCTTTCAATTACTCCCCATCTCTCCTCCCATCCTGATCCAGTCACTTTCAGTCTCTCATTAGAAAGGAATAGGCCTAAGCAGTAATAACCAAACATGATGAAATATAATAAGATGAAACAAAAACTTAGACAAATCAACTCAACAGAAGGTATAGAGACCAAAAAGCAGGCAGATAATTCAGAAACCAAATTATTCACAAATCAGAAGTACCACAAAAATATTAGATCAAAACTACAATATAGATACATAGAACCTGGTGTTGACACAAGAAGGTCTTATGTTTGCCACTTCAGTCTATGTTAACCTGTTTGGTCCCTTTAGAATTGAATTATGTACATGGTGGTAAATATTAATATATTTGTATTCTTCTACATTAAGCCATCTACTTTGACCAGAACCAGTTGTTGAATATTTGGTCTTTTTTCCCAGTATGTAGTATTAGATAGTTTATCAAAAGCCAGGTGTCCATGGGTGTAAGGATTTATCTTTGTCTTCAGTTCATTTCCATTGATCAATATGTCTGTTTTTATGCCAGTTCCATGCAGACTTTATTACAATAGCTATGTAGTACAAGTTGAATTCCAGAAAGTGGAGCATCAGCCAGTTCTAGTATTGTTAGGGATTATTTAAGATATCCTGGGTTTTTTACTTTTTCACATGAAGTTGAGAATTTTCTTTTCATGATCCGTAAGTGAAGGTGTTGGGCTTTTGATGGAGATTGCATTTAATCTATAGATTGTTTTCAGTAGGGTGGCTATTTTTATTATGTTAGCCATACATATCCATGTGCATCAGAAATCTTTTTATCTTCTGATATCTTCTTCAAGGACTTAAAGTTTTTATCATACAAGATTCTCATTTGTTTGGTTACAATTACTCCAAGATATTTTACATTCTTTGAGACCAGTAAGAAAAGTATTGTGCCCCTGATTTATTTCTCAGTACATTTGCCATTTGTAGATATAAGGGCTATTGATTTTTTGTTTTGTTTTGGTTTTGTTTGTTTTTCCTTTTGTTAGTCTCATATCAACAGCTTTTCTGAAAGCATTTATCAGCTGTAAAAGTTCCCTGGTGGAATTTTGAGAATCAGTTATGTATGCTATCATATCATGTGCATATGATAATTAATTGATTTCTTCCTTTCCACGTTGTATTGCTTGAGCATTATCTTATTTCTTTAGCTAAAACTTTAAAACTATATTGGATAGATATGAATAGAGTGAAAAACCTTGTCTTGTTCCTAATTTTATTGAAATTGTTTTGTGTCTTTCTCCATTTAATTTGATGTAGACTATAAGCTTGCTGTAAATTGTCTTTATTATGTTTAGGAATGTCTTTTGTAACCCAAATCTCACCAGAACTTTAATCATAAAGTATGGGGGGTGCATTTTAGCAGAGACTTTTATTCATCTAACAAGATATTAACTTGCTCTGTTTCTGTTCAGTTTGTTTATATGGTGGTTTATATCTACTGATTATCATATATTAAACCATCCTTAACCATCTACTTTGATTAATTTTTGAATTCTATTTTATTAGATATTAAAATAACTATACCAGTTTGACTCTCCAATCAATTTGTGTGTAATATATTTTTGTAAGCCTATACCCTGAGGTGATATCCATCTTTGATGTTGAGACAACTTTCTTTGATGCAGAAAAAGGTGGATCATGTTTTTAATCTATTCTGTTAGTCTGTGTCTTTTTCTTTGAAAATTGAGATCATTAATATTGAGATATATCAATATCCAATAATTGTTGATTCCTAATATTTTGTTATTGTTGTTGATGGTGGTGGGTGGTATATGTGTGTTTTCATTCTTTTGGTTTTGCTGTAGTGAGATTATTTCTTGTGTTTTTATGAGTGTAGTTAACCTACTTAGGTTGGAATATTTCTTCTAGCACTTTCTATAGGACTTCAATGTAAGAAGATTTTTCTTTAAATTTGATTTTATCGTTGAATATTTTTTTCTTCATCTATGGTTATTGAAAGTTTTGCTGGGTGTAATAGTCTGGGCTGGCATCTGTGGTCTTTTAGTGTCTACAATACATATATTCATGTCCTTCTGGCTTTTAATGTCTCCCTTGAAAAGTTGTGTATAATACTAATAGATCTGCCTTTATATGTTACTTATCTTTTACCCTGCTTTTAATATTCTTTCTTTGTTTTGTATGTTTAGTGTTTTGATTATTATATAGTAACTTTATTTTATGTTCAAATCTATTTAGTGTTCTATATATTTCTTGTACCTTCATAGACATCCCCTTTTTAGGCTAGGCAAATTGTCTTTTATGGTAGTGTTTAAAGTATTTTCTGGGACTTTGGGCTGGAATTCTTCTCCACCCTCTATTCCTTTAATCCCAGCACTCAGGAGGCAGAGGCAGCCAAATCTTTGTGAGTTTTAGGCCTACCAGATCTACAGAACTAGTTCCAGGACAGGCTCCAAAGCAATACAGAGAAACCCTGTCTCAACAGACTACCTCAAAAAAAAAAAATCCAGGAACAAGGCATACAGAAAATAAAGGAAACTTTGAAAAGTCCAAGCCTACAAATAATAGACAGAGAAAAGAAGAAACCCTATTCAACAACAATAGTGGGATTTAGGCATCTAGAATTATATTTGGCGTCTCTTGGTGCAAAGTATTTGGTCTTGTCTTTGTTGAATGGGTGTTTTATTCTCTGGCTGCTTTTGTCTAATCTGGGTCCTTGCCAAGTGTCACAGTTTTGGGGCCCCTGAGCCCCAGAGAAGTGTAGTATTTGTTCAGTCCCTGATAGAGAGCAGTTCTTGGTCCCAGCCACATATTGGGCGTATGGAGTCCCCAAAAGAGCTGTTCTGCAGATTGGGTAGAATCACAAGGAGCGGAGATAAGTTAGAGGAAAAGGCTTAGAGGGGCCACCAGTAACAACTAGAAGGACCCTGTTAGTCACTTCCAAGTAGTTTTGGTTTGAAGTTTGTTTTGTCAAACATTAAGTAGCTTGGTCATATGTGCTTAGGGATGGACGTGGGCTGGGAGATGTTCCTGTAGACAATCTACAGAGACAGAAATTGAGAAAAGTCCTCTACCATTATCTCCTGTGGTAGCTGTGGGCCCTTTGTAGAGAAGGGTTTTGTGGGTGCACAGAATCACAAAATAAATGAGATGGGCTGAGAGGAAAGGCTCAAAGGGCTAACAGATAGATCTGGGAAGAACCTGAGTCAGCATCAAAGACCAAGTCCCCAAGACACATTTATTTATTTATTTATTTATTTATTTGTTTGTTTGTTTGTTTAATTTTACCATGCATTCAAGTGGACATAGAATACTTTCTTTTATTTTACAGGAAATATTTAGTTACTTTCTCCCTTTGAATTGTTGATTACTAACTGTTGAAAACCAGCAGTCTGCTGACCCCGTCCCCTTAGGATGGGTAGGACATGCATTGCCAAGTTGTCGCTATGTCACTCATTATGGGGCTATGTAGGGGATTCGGTTATGCATGAGTTTCCCTTTTAAAGCAAATGCAAGCCCCCTCCCTCTTCCTCTCTCTCCTGCTTTCGGTTGACCACCAGGTACCCCTGTTCTTCTCTTCCCCTCTCTCTCTCTTCCCCTCTCCTGTTCCTGGTGCCTCTATGTTTCTTCACCCTCACTCCGCTTTCTAAATAAACTCCTCATTTAAGCTCTATCTGCCTGGCCTTATTCCCTCCACCTCGCTGCCTCTGTCACCCTAACCTGCTATGGAACCTGTTATGCTCTTCCACGTGATCCCTTACCTTGGGACCCAACTCATTTGGGACCCTCACTTAGGATCCCCACCCCCTTCTCAACATTTTATTCTTATATCTGTAACTAAAGAACAACACTAACTTAGGAATTAAATTGACTTTATACTATTTCCAGCACAGTTACAAAAAAAAAAAAAATAACAATTGTTTAAGTTTCCTGCCTCACACTAATGTTCAAAGAATGACTGTAGATTTCTGAATAGATTTAGATTCCTTCTGCAGATGTTAAACATGGTTTTTCAGTTATTATAATAGAATTTACCTTCTGACTCTTTAAATAACTGAGTTCTCCAAATGTAAACTAAAAAATATGTTCTCTAAGTGGAGGATCTGGGAGAAGTTTTGGGGAAATAAGTGGGGGGGGTGTGGATTTGATCCAAACACATTGTATATATATTTGAAATTCTCAAATCCTAAAAAGTATGTATTTAACGAAACTCCTCTAAGAAGTAAAGTAATAGGAATATGCATAAGTTAGCTCAATTATCTATGACTACATACATATATGTGCATTTAAAACACCATACCTTATTTCATTGTTTTTCTACTATTTATAAGTGGTATTTTCTTTGTTCTTTGATATAGTTTGATGTTCTTACATATTAAGACAACCTTTAAAATGAAAATTCTGCATTCACAACTTTAATTAAATGTGCTTCTGGTTTTTAGCTCTCTATATAAGTATATCTCTTTAAAATATAATCATCAAGAGAAAAAAATGTTTTTTTTTTCCCCTCAGTATTTTTGGATAGGAAGAGAGTAGCAGTTTCCTGGAGAGGTCATTGCTCCAAGTTGCTAGTTTATAACCTGTTGTGAATTTATTTCTTCTAACCAATTCATTATCACAGATATTCCCATAATCACTAACTGAATTTAAGATGCAGTATATACTGTCAAGTCCTTTTCCTTGGGAACTAGATTTTTTTTATCACACACACACACACACACAAATTATATATTAGCTACCATCTTCTTTTCTATATAAAACGATGAAGACTTTTGTCTTTGCCTTCTCCAGGACATTTGTTGTTTGTGGTTCCCATCACATCCTGTGATGGTTATTCAATCGTGATACATTGCTTTCCCTTTGATTTTGTGGAGAAGGTTTCTTTGCTGAAGGTGTTCTAGATTGTTTGTTTGCTGCTTTAAAAGGCACTGAACAAAAACAACTTAATGAGGAAAGGGTTTCTTCTTAAAAAACAATTGTTCATTGAGAGTAACAAGGATAAAGCCCTACATAGAGGGACTCCAAAGCAGGAACCTGGAGGCAGGAACTGAAGCAGTGACCACAGGAATGAATAGCATTTAATGGCTTGCTCCCACTAGTGTGCTCATCTGACTAGGGATGGCACTAACGGTCATTATGCTGGTCACTCTCACATAAGTCATTAATCAATAAAACTACCCATAGATTGTCCATTCACCAATTTGAAGGAAGAAATTTCCTATCTGAGGTTTCCTTTCCCCAGGATGTTGTAGTTTATGTCCAATTGACAAAAACTAACCAGCATAAGAGACTAATTTTTACTCACATTTAATATATGACATTGCATTACATTTCATAAGATAAAGCAGCATAAGGATGTTCACTATCACCACTGAAGAGAACTGAGTCCATATAAATTATGGACTCACACACACAGACACAGTGGCATGTTATAGGTCTAGACTAGCTTAATGCTGACCCTTGCTCACCATGGAAGTACCTCCTCTTTATCCACTATAGAATTTCTAGAACCAAATTCCTCACTAGCACAAGTGCTTATGTAGCTTGAAATATGTGCAAAGAATTTTGAATCATTCCATGCTGAAAGATATAGGGCTTGCATCCTGTGCTTTAAGAGTGATGGAAAACAGAACTAAGACATCAGAGTTTTCCTTATTGAGCAGGTTCTGTCCTCAGATCTACCCACCATAGGCATCCACACCAGCACATCAATATTGACTCAAGATAATACCCATATTATATTTGATTTTACATGCAAAATAATTTTATGACAAAACTAACATTTAGTAAAAGTATTACAGTCTTTTGGGGGCTACTAAAACAAAATAGCAATAAAATAGTGGTCTATGAACACTGGAATTTTTTATGATATTGGACAAGTTGGCAGATATAATATACAGACACAAAAAGGCAATTAAGATCTTGTGGTTCACAGCAGGGATTTTCTCACTGTGTCTTCATGATATAATAACATTATTCTCATTTGTGAATCCATACCCTCATTGTTAATCTCCATACAGCCTTACTTCCTGATGCCATCATACTTCGGATGTGGTTTCAGAAGTGAAGGATAAACAAATATTTGCTTATTATGTGGCTTTTCTTTTTGATAGAGCAGAAGCACATATCGTAGGACTCCAGCACATTTAATTTGTGAAGAGACATACAGCAACTTTTCTACGGATTGTATGTCACAGAGTATTTCAACCCTAGTGTATCTAAGGCGAAGCAAGGGACAATAGGCAAGTGTATAGTGGTGATGATTTTCAATAGATTTCTAGTTATAAAACAAGTAGGAAGCATGGTTAAGTGTAGAAGCTACAGTGAATTGATGCTTTAGATGATGGGCAGAAGAAATTTTAGATTTTTAATGGACATTAGAAATAATGATGTAGTCATAGTCTTTGGAACTTGTTAATTCAACAGAGACTCTTTATAAATTATGGAATTATCTAATGGATTACAATTACTATAAGGTTTTAGTTAGAGAAATGCTTCCTGCAATTCACCATTTGGACAGAAGTTTGCTCTATAGAACATATAATTTTTTTAATAATAGCAAAATAAGAATTGCAAGAAAAATCTTTATAGAGATTTACCTCCCTAAAGAATTTCTATTTAGACATTTATCGAAAATAATTTGCCCCTGTATATTCCCATCACTGGTATAGGATTATCTTAATTTTGCAAGCCTAGTATTGTTAAATTCATACGTTCTGGCTTTCCTTTTCTCTTTCCCAAACATTAAATATCTGTTTTCCAGAGCTGAAGGTTCTGTCCTACAGGTACGTTTAGGACACTATTGTGTTATACTTAATATGGTGCCTATCTTTGCTAATGCAATCTTCCCTGGATTTGAAGGGAAGAGAAGATTCATATTTTCTTCATATTCTCTCTGTCTGTCTGCCTCTGCCTTTTCCTTTCATGATCCATGAAACTACATACAGTAGTACAGTTCTCAGTTCTCCAGATTGCTTTCCCACTTCAAGGACCAATCCTGGCTCCCCATTGCTGAGAAACTCTCTCCTGATGAAGACTTGAAACAATTATTTTCATGTATGTTCCATTTTACCTTAAAATTGTTTAGTTTATTATAGAGAAAATTTTAATAAAACATGTTTATCATATTTACCCTGTTTTATTCAGTCTTGGCATCGGTAGGGAAAAGATTTCCAAAATTTCCTGAATCTTCTTTCTGTCATTAGAAGGGAATGCAGCCTGAATTTTATCAATAGATAAAATATAGAATATGAGATATTTTTAACTTTGTAATAGTAATGTTCAGTAACTGTCTTTCCTTTTCTCTGTATATCTGAAAAAACAAATGTATCTTCTATTTTTCTATCCATTCATTCTTCTACCTCTAAGTATTTCACATAAAAATGTGAGAAATAGAAAATGAATGACCCACAACTTGGTTGGACATTCTTGTACCAATGGTACATATCCTTTCTCAAGAAATGTACTGCTCACACAAACAATCTAATTAGTTCAGAGTAATATCAACCCAAATGGTGGAAAAAGCTCAAAAGTGACTAAGACATAGTTATACAACAAATAGAGATGATTCCAGAGTTTCCCAAATGCCAATTTGTTTAATCTCACTGAAACAAAGAAACGCAGCCTTTCACTTTCTGAATTCTTATTTAAACTCCCTCATAGAAGGGATTTTTGGAACTACTTGGGGTTAACTATAACCTTCTAACCCTAGTCACATAGCTAAGTGGAATTTCCTTCTCCCTCTCTTCCTCCCATCTCTCTTATTTCTATTGCTGCCCTCATAATTGCCCTCCTTCTTAGCATTTAACTAGCATGGACTATATGCAGTAACTATTACTAACAACACACAGAGAATGAAGATTTGCTCATTTGGTTCATTAGATGAAACCCAACAGAGATCATTAACCCTACCTTTGCAGAGTTGGGGGAGAAAAAGAAAGGCCTCCACCATGGATCACTGCCATTCATGATACCCCTGGAAAGTTGAAGCCCTTTATCCTTTACAATATTTAAAGAAAACAGAAGTACCCTCATTACAGAGAAGGCATATTTTTATAATTAATCCACTTATACATCTTAATTATTGATAAAATGTAAACTTCAGTGAAGAAATTTTATAGTTCTCTATGTCCACACACCTACTATATAGTGTGTGACCCACAATATGCAATTAGCAAATAAGAAGGTGAAGATTTATGTGGGTTGAAAGTGAGGATTAAAAGGGTGGTATTTATAATTCCTTCTTAAATGAAAAAGCAATCAGTGAATTAGACTAAAAATGTTTAAATCATTTAACAAACCATTTCTGAGAGGATAGTATTTAGACACATTTTAATTTTTGTACCAGAAAATAGGTAGACTTTATTCCAATTTTATATTCTAAAACCTAAATGTGTCTTTTTAAAAATAACCTCAGTATGCAACTATGTTCACAGAAAGATATATATTTTTTTTTAATTTCAGGTAGCCAAATAATAAAACGTTGGAGTAGGCTATAAAAAAACAGGAGTTGCTAGGTTGTTTGTTTGATTTTTGATTTTTTTCTCTAATTTTTCTGGTGAAGCAGACTAGAGATTGGAACTTCCTCTGAAAACTATTAACCTGTGAAGAAGCACCCAGAGCAAGGTAAAAAAACAAAGGACACAAACTATTGGATTAAAGGCTATCTAATTATCTCTCACATATAAATGCTTATTTTGTCAATTAACCAGTTCATTTTTTTTTTTTTTGTCTAAGAGTGATTAGGCCATCTTAAAGTCTTAATAAAAAGCAGTGTGTGCATGGCATTTGAGTATGTGAGTATATGTGTGTACACAGGCTTACAGATAATTAGTTTGAGAAGTTTGACAATTTTCTTGGATAATATACAAGATATGTATTTTTACCTACCTAAAAAAATGCAAGAAAAGATGACTCACTTCAGTAAGATGGAAAAATAGGAAGCCCTTTTGTGTCACCTCATGTGCAAATGAAATAAATAGCAAAACCCAGACAAATACCCTCTAAAAGAAATCCAGGAACAAGTTGAGAGATCTCTACTCACAGCACCATTGAAAATAACTTACCTGTGTATTAGGGTGGGGAAAGCTGAGACTCTAACAACTTAAAATCTTTCTATTGGTAGACTCTCCCTGATGATAGAGGTTTGTAGTGTAAGTGGAACATCTCATGTTTTCCAAGTCTCTCCTAAGGGAGTGGCTGCTCCACCTCCTTGGAGTCGAGCAATTGAAAGTAAGCATTAAATGGGCTAAACTGTTCCATGCAGCACTAACAGACAATGGCATCCAGGTTCCCATTACTTCTGGAAGGTTTACAGTGTTTCCATGGGTGCTGTACTAGCTTTGCTCTTTAAGTAGGCTTCATGTGGAAGTGCCATGTGGAGATAGGATCGGTAAGACTTGCCAGTCTTACCAAGTATATCAGGACATCCCATCAGTCTGCTCTCCTCAACCCAGTTTGTTCACAAAATTAAACCAATTATCCATCTTCATCACTTCTCTGGGGGAACTTAGCTTTCTTATTGTACACCCCAATTTTCAAAGTCCAACTAAACGGCTGACTTAGTGCTGGGATCTGACACGACTCACTATTTGCCAGTACCAAAAGCATAAATTCAAAACAAACAATAAAGAGATAAACCTATTTCCTCCTGATCAGTGAACATCTCTTCCAGCTCAGCTCAGATCAACAAACTCTGTTCCCAGATTCTAACTGGAAAAGGTTTGCGTGCCTGCCTCATGCCCTATCCTTTCTAGCTACTGCTATCTATCAGGCTGTTAAGTGGTCCGCATCTGGAAGCTGATGGGGCAGGCAATTAGTAGTCCTCCGAGATGCTAAATGGGTGTGTAAGTACTTCCACAGCTGCCCTGCCCTGGGCTTGCTCCAGTGTTAGAGTTGCCATTTATCTCTGACTACATTGAGACCTGGCATCTGCTACAGTTGTGAGTGCAAAGGACTGTACCATCTCAAAAACAACCTGCACATTGTCAGTATATGCTACTTGGAATAAGTGTGTAAAATTGTGAGCTTTGGTGTACCACTAAGATAAAAAGGATCTAGTCCACATATGCACCAATCCAACTACTCCAGCTGTTTACAAAGTGGGGGGAGATTCTATCCTACTTGTTTAAAAAGTTAGCAAAAATTTGAAAATCCTAATTTTCAGTGAACTACAGCAAGTAAATTTGAGTCTGGAGAAAAAAATATATCTTACAGCTTCTTGGGAACTTCAAATGAGTAGAATATTGAAGGTCTGCTCTTATATGAGGTGACAGATCACACAAAGAGGAATGAAAAATTTATCCACTAAATGAATATGTATAAAAATGTTTTCTGAATAAAAATCATACATATGTAATATTTAATAACCATAAAATTTTGTATAACCATATGATTTTAATGACCTATATATAGTTAATTAAATGGTAATAAGGAATTTACTTGATAAAGTATTGAAAGTAACAATAGAAATTCATCACATTAGACAGAAATTTAACAAGAGGAAGGTTTTAATAGATAACATACTGCATAAAGCACTAAGCAGAAATCATAGAGCTGAATAATACAGTAACTGAACTGAAGATTTCAATGGAGTGGTTCCACAACAAATTACATCAAGCAGAAGAATGGCTCAATATAGGCCATTATAAATCATATACAGGAGCTCAGCAGTATTAAAGGAGACTGAAAGGGAGCCTCTTAGCTATACAAAAAGTAGTAGGAAAGAAACTATTCTCTCTCCTATTTAGGAGTCATAATAGAGGCTACAATTAAGTGCAGTAAACAATATGATCGGTAATCTCCTGAACCCCAGGCCCTAGTGTGTTTTATGGATAGGACTACTAAGAGAGGCAATGGTTATGCCTTTGGAAAACTGCAACTTAGAATCCAAATGGTAAAAAGACTATAGAAACATGAGAAAAATATATGAGTAGTTGATATGCAGACCTATATGCTGTATATTAGACTATCCAACTTGAGAACACCCAAAAATTCCATGTCTATATCAGCTTCTTATCTGTGGCAGATAGACTAGCCATTTGGATGGCTTTACGGAAAAAAAAAATGAATGGGTTCAAGGAACAAAGACATGTGGAGGTGATTTATGGAAGAATATTTGACATTGGCCTCTATTATTGACATATTAAAATTCATTGTATGATTTATTTGCTAAAACAAGGATTCAACCAAACATTAGACTTCAGACTCTTTAGACAAAATCTAAATTAGTTTATGTGAGAGCACCATGTGTAAGCAACAAAAAAACAGTCATAAGAAAAATCTTGGAGATCATGCTCTTCACAGGTGGACCCAAGATCATGATACATATATATCACTTTGAATGTTAAAAATGAGAGTATTTTCAAATACCCTCTTCTGGTAGAAGCAGAGATGTGATATCCTGCAACACTAGGAAGAACATATTTAGTGGGGAAAATTAATCAGAACAAATCTTGCAGATTAATTATGTGAGTACATTAACTTAATCCCAAAATTGCCAATACAATTGTGTGGCAATCAATACCTATTTTGAGGATGTGACTACATGTCTTTGTGCCTACCATTAGAACTCTTGAAACTATAATGCTATGATATGGAAGCCTTGTGCAAATCTAGACTGGCCATAGTACTCAATTCAAAAGTATGTTCTATAAGAATTTTCTAGGACTCAGTAGAATAATTTATATCACATTATTTATTACCTGAGAACTCTTCTTGATTTAATAGAACAGATTACTGAAATGCTGAAGCTGTAATGGTGACCTACCTGCCTGGTATGCTGGTGAAATAGTAGGAGTAGCCAACCATCATATGATTTGAATAAAGATACATTCCATGAGATTGGAACCCACACCCAACACATCTCATGTGCCCAAAATCTTGAGACATACCCAGACATACAGGAAAACTAAATACTACTGTTCCACTAAAGGAATGTGGTGGTAAAATATTTTGTTTTATGCTTAGCATGAGTGCCTTCCTCAACCATCCTCAGGGAAGCTTTCTTCTGACGCAGATGAAAACAAATAGAGACCCAAAGCTAAAAAATAAGCAGAGTAGAGACAGTGAAAAACTCAGTCCTAAATGGAATGTCTCTGATAACATCCCTTTACCCCCCAAACTCAAGGATCCATGAAGAAGAGACAGGAATGAAGAGTGTGGGAGCCTGAGGGGATGAAGGACACCAAAGAAACCAGGCCTTCTAATCACAGCAGGCTCAATGCACATATAAACTCATAGAGACTGTGGCAGCCTGTATAGATACTGCAGGGATCTGTGCTAGATTGCGTCCCAGACATGAAAGGGAAATTAGACACAAGCACCCACTCCTAACCTAGAAGCGATTTTTATTGATAACCATTCACACAGAAAAAAGAAATAGGTTTTTCCAACAGTCTCACTGGGTAATTAAAATTAAACTTAAACACAGGCTCTAAGACAGGTAGCAGACAGCCAACAGAATAAACTCAATGTCATTGTTGGAGGTTGTTTCACATTGTGGTTTTTTTTTTTTTTTCTGCCTGGGCCTTTTTTTCTTTGTTTTTTGTTTGTTTGTTTGTTTGTAGATCTGTTGCTTATATATTATGGTTTATGATTTTGTTTCTATGTGTTTTCTGCATGTGTGAATGTATGTCTCAGCATCTGTTTATGTTTCTTGTGATTTTTCTTTGTTTTTTCCCTCTGTTTAATTGCCTTGACCTATTCAAGTTTTTTTTTCATTTTCTCTTTATATTATTATTATTATGATTATTATTATTTCAATATCTGTAACAAATGAGGGAAACTTATAATTTCAGAAAAGCAGAGTGAGAAAGAGCTCATGTGATAGGATTCAAGCAGAGTTGTTTGTTTGTTTGTTTGTTTTTATTAGGGAAAGGGACCATAAAAAGGGGAAAAGGGTATGGCGAGACCAGTCTCCAGGATGGAAGCAGCAGGAGAGAGAAAAAGATGAGGGAAGAGAGAGAGAGAGAGAGAGAGAGAGAGAGGCAGAGGCAGAGACAGAGACAGAGACAGAGACAGAGGCAGAGACAGAGACAGAGGGACAGAGGAGGATGGGAACATACTGAATATGTACGGAGGATGGGAATTTGGCAGGGCCCTTTTTAAAAGGAACATACTGAATATGTACTGGTGAGGTTACAGCTGAGGGAGTATCCCATCAGAACTCAAAGACAGGCATAACAAAGTTTCCCCAAATACAGGAGCAGCATGATGTCTAGCAGCAACTTCAACTTCCTCCAGTGGACTGAAGACACCAGGCACAGCAGCCCCTTACTCACCAAGACCGGGAACCTTACAGGTCCAGGGCCTGATATTCTTTACATACCTTTCCCAGTGGCACACTCTCTGCTTTCATGACATATGTATTCCATTATCTATAATATTCTACATTTCTTCCCCACCTGTAACTGTTCCCTTCCTAGTTTTGTGACACCCTCACACATACACATGCACACATGAACACACACAAATAAATATATACACAAAACCTATGCAAACTTAAAAGTAGATCCTAAGAGAAAACAAGTGCCATTTACTTGTCTGGTCTGTGTTCATCACTTAAAGCATTTATTCATTTCATATTTACTGGTGAATACCATTTTTATAGAACAATTAATTTATATTAATATCTATACATGGAATAATGTTGTTAATTTGCAAAGGACAGTGAAGGTTGTTAACAGAAAAGCAGACTGTGGGACAGCATTATAATAATGCCTTCTTCAGGAGTTTGGGTTCATTGTCATTGAAATTGTTCTAAAGAACTTACATATTGATTGTTCTGGACTGTCCTCTCACTAGGTGTTATTTTTTGAAAATGACTTATCCATAAAACAAAGCATTTCAAAGCCATTTTTAGATAATTATCTTTTCCCCAGTAGAACTGTTGCTTTATTTGCTCTTCAATTTTAATACATGTGTGGCTTCCAGGAATATTGTAGTTTTATACTATGAAAAACTTTCTTTAATTATTTGTTCAAATATATGATTTCTCAGATGTATTTCACATTATTAACCTTTTATAAGATTGAATTAAATGATGTCAGTGGATTTTTGGAATAAAATTCCAGGACAATATTAACAACAGAAAAGATTGTATTCTCAGGGTATCGGCCAATACTAAGTACTTCAAGCTAATGCTGTCATAAACATAATTATCTGGATATGCTACCATTATTTATCTAAAGGTCCATGTTTTTCACCATTGTCATTAGAATATAGATGTGTGAAAGAATTTCATTGTTCTCCAGCTTGAAATGACTGATAGTCTGAATTATATAAAGAACTAACTTCAGTAGTTCTAAAAGTTAAAAATTCTGCATACATTGTAAAGAAATCTTTGAGCGTTGACTAAAACATGATTTAGTTACAGCCCAGTTGTTCCTTTCCACTGTTTAATTTACTTCAATTATGTCACTTGCATTAAGGTAAATAGTGTAATTTATTAAAAATGTCAAACTTCACATTTCACTTCCTTGATTGATTTCAGCTATTTAGAAATCAGGGCATTGTACTCAGTGCCATATCTCAGCAAACACCCAGCTTGCAGCACTTTTTACTCTCTGCAATGTGTTTTCTATTGAGGCAGTGGCATTTTAATATATTTCTTTTTATCTAAATATCTTTGCTTTATTATTAAATTTCAACAAATCATGTTTCCTTAAATGCCATTGTTTTCTTGACCTCAGTATTTTCTAGTATGCTTTTCTGATTAAGGATATATTAAATCACTTAAAGTAGCCTTTTAATTTTTTTTTTTGAAACAGAATTTCAGTTACTGACAAACACAGAATTCAAAGAAACAAGGGAACCAAAGTCCAACAAGAGGTGAGCAGACTCTACTCTGAAATGTGAATAATAAAAGAAACCTATATTGGGATTCAAGCTTCAAGCTGACTATCAGAAAAGCAAAGCAGCTGGTCATTAGCTTCTTACCTCTACCTCAAGCTGAATGGTTTGATCCTATATCCATAAGCTCTCACCAAGCCTTGGACTATAAACTCTCCTCAGCATAGCTGGAGAATGAATGCCTCTAGTTCTGGTATTAAAGGTGTGAGCTATAATTCTCTTTTAGACTGATTCACTGTGGTGTAGATCTGGGTGACCTTGAACTCACAGGGATCTGTCTACCTCTTAATCCTAAATACTAGGATTAAATGTGTGTACCACCATCTAACTTCAGGCTGCTGGGATTAAAGGTATGTACCTGGCTTCTATAGCTTGTGGCTGACTTTGCTTTCTGAAGCCTTAGAAAAGCTTTAATAAGTCATACATAATATATCACTGCACTACTCTGTGAATTCTCCACGATCTAACATTAAATTATTTTTAAAGGAAAATAATTATTACACAGTACAAAAATAAAGCAGAGGCTATGGCTAATTTTGTTTATGAAAGATAGATAACAAAAGAAAATCTGTTACGTTATTAGAATCAATTATACAGAAGAAAGCATAAAAGGTTTAGTGACCTAGTTCCTCAACATATAAATATCTACACAGTTCATACTTTATAGCAATAGCTGGATATTTAGGATTTTATTAACTTAATTTTAAATTTTGTTACATAACATAAATTTTTAATTGGGTTCTTACTATGTGGCTCAGGCAAGGCTAGAACTTGCAGTCCTCTATGTCAGCTTCTTGATTTCTATGTTTTCTTCTTAATGCCTTTTTTATAAAATAGTGCTTAGTTCAAGTATCTTATATATGTTTTAGCAGACTATTATTATCAACATAAAATACATTATTCACAGATGAAAACACTAATCAGAATAATAAAATATTTCTGTATGTTTTCCTTCTAAATAGACCTGAATAAGTTTGATAGACCAAATCATTTGAACAGTTTGATTACTGTTTTCTTATCTGCATATAACACTCATATATACATTTTCATTGACAAATAATTATTAGAAAATTTGAAAATGGTTGGATTCATAAATTTGCTAAGATGATACTGTTATAGCAAAAATTCATTTAAACATGGTTATTTAGCCCAGTCAATTCTAAAACTTCTGGCAACATTAAATTATCCTTACCTAGGATTCATCATTTTAGATGAATTACCTCCAGTTGGTATTCTCCTGTGATGTGTTTTTCTTCTAGGAAAGTCTTTGATTAAGAAAAATGAGATAAGATTAAAAGACAAAATTTGTTCTCATTATCTCAAATAATGTCTTCCTCATTTTCCAAAATAAAAATCGTGGCCAGCACTATGAGTTTTTTTTACTCTTGGTTTTCTTTTCTGTCTACCCCTCTTAATCTGGGGAATAGTAAACAAATGACCCAGATTCCCTATGCTCATACAGGTTCATGAGATTCCATTTTCTAGTCAAACGGGACAGAAGCTTAACTCTCTGCCATCATAGAATTCTGTCCTTGCTGTTCTCCTGGCTCCTACTTCCTGCCTGGCTTCCAGATTTAGAAAATGTAGTAATAATGTTAATTTTCTTATAGACAAAGATAATTATAAAAATCAGGACCGGGAGAAAGCAGAGTGTAAATTTGCAGAATCCCCCCTCTATGTGAATTCCATGTGGAAAGATTAGTTATGGTAATTTTTTTAGAAATTATATTCCTCAAAATCACTCTGTGATAGGACTGACTCAGACTCCCATGAACATGGGTGTCAGTTAGGAGGTCTGGGCAATTTATGGGGCCTCTGGTAGCTGATCAGTGTTTATCCCTAATTTATGAATGGACATTGAGAGCCCATTCCACATAGAGGGATACTCTCTCAGCCTAGACATATGGGAGAGGGCCTGGGCCCTGCTCCAAGTGATATGACAGATTTTGAAGATCCCCATAGAAGGTCTTACCCTCCCTGGGGATCAGAAAGAGGATGGGATGGAGATTGTGGGGGGGAGAAGGGGAGGGGAGGGAAAGGGAACTGGGATTGACATGTGAAACAAGCTTTTTTCTAATTTAAATAAAAAAAATAGAAAAAAATCTTTGAATCTGCAGTAGTGAAGGATGGAAAGGAAATGGAGGGATAAGACTGTGTGTATGAGAATGCCCAACTTGAATGCATCCACTAAAAAAAGAAGGATAAATTAGATGATAGGATGAGGGGATAAAGACGGGAGAGAAAGAATGATTAGATACAAACGGAGGTTAAAGAGAAAATACATCATGTCATCTACTTTGAATGAGATTCCTTAAACCCTCTGGGGGGTCATTACTAGGGTGCACATGGCTAATGGAATTTTGGGTATTTGAATCAACAGACTCATATTTGTAAATGCTTGGTCACCAGGGACTGTCACTATTCGAAAAGGATTAATAGGTATGCCTTGTTGGAGGAGGAATACCAGAGGTAGGATTTGAGACTTCAAAATTCCACACTAGGCCTATTGTTTCTTTTTCACTATCTGTGGATCAGGATGTAGCTCTCAGCTGCTGCTCCAAAGACTGCCTACATGCTACCATATTCCTAGACATAATGACAATGAACTAAACTGATGGAACTTGAAACAACCCTCCATCAAAAAATGTTTTCTTTTATGAGAGTTGCTTTGACCATGATGTGATTTCACAGCAATGGAATTGTGACTGAGACAGATGTTAGTATCAGGGAGTAGGGTATTGCTATAAGAGGCCTGACCTTGCTATTAGTTGGAGGAATGTTGAAGATATTGGAATACTGGACAGGAAAGGTGACTGGTGTTACAACAGTGTTGAATATGAGTTGAAATGCATGGGTCCAGATCAACAAGTTTCAGGGGGAAAGAATATTAGTAGCCTAGGGACTATTTTTGTACCATTTTGGCAAAAAATGTGACTGATATTTTCGTCCCAAAAATCTGCCTGAAGATAAACTGAGAAGATATGGATTAATACCAGTGAGCATTAATTTCAAAAGGAGACTTAAAGACAGCCTATTATGCACTCTGTCATATGGTCATTCACTCATTATTATGCATATCTACAATGAAAAGAAAAACACATATAGTTCAAGAAGCAAAGGAGCATCATCAGAATTGTAATGGAGCTAAGTACACTGCTCAAGGAGATTAAAAAACAAAAAATTAAAAAATACAGAAAAGCCTGACAATAAATGAAACAAATGGAGTTGTGAACCTGGGTCAAAAAGTGACCCAGACAAACTTCCATCTTGTGAAGATGAGTTAAAGCAAAGCCTAAACAACGAATGAAACCATTGATAACAGAAAGCTGGTACAGATGTATTTGAAGGAGAGGACTAAGAACAACACACAATCAATCAATCAGCAGAACTTCACAGCTTTGGCCATGTGGTTCTGGGTATAGAGTTAAGAATACAAGAAAGGGGTTGTGGAATTTCCCTCTGCAGTTAAGCAAAGCTGCTGAGGCCAGCCATGTGTCAGAAATGTCCTTACAGGGAGACTCAGAGATGGTATTGCATTAACCTGGATTTCACTGGGGATCCCAAGTGTTGGAGATGCCAGAGTTCTGGCATACATTCAAACAACAGCTACAGACTGGGTGGGAACCCAGCCTGAGGGGGGGGTAATTATAGTCAACAAAGGAGCTGGAGATAGGAAGAACACTGTGGCATCAGATAAGAAGATACAGAATTTGGAGTTTGTCTTACTGGTTTTAGGAATTACTTTGGTCCAGTATTTCCTCACTGTAACGCCATTCCTCACTTTTGGAATAGTAATGTATATCCTGTGCCATGTTGGAAGTATTTGATCTGCTTTTTATTTTAATGTTGAAGAGATATTTCCTTGAGCCTCAGTGAGACTTTGAACTTTAGATTTTAAACAACATTGAGACTGTGATAGACTATGGGAACTTTTGAAGTTGAATTGAAAGTATTTATACATTATGATATGGCTACAAACCTGTGGTTGCCAGGGAGTGGAAAGTGATGGACACATATATTTGATTGACTAATCACCAGAGAGTGGAATTATTTAAGAATTAGAAGATAAAGTAGCATGGTCTTGTTGGAGAAAGTATGTCACTGGGGGCTTGAGGTTTCAAAAGCCCGTGCTAAGCCCACAGTTTTTCTTTCTTCCTATGGATTGGGATGTAGCTCTCAGCTACTGCTGCAGCGCCTAACTGCAAGCTACCATGCTCCTTACCATGACAAAAATGGACATGTTCCAGATGAAACATTCTGTTATAAGAATTGCCTTGGGCATAGTGTCTCTTCTTAACAATATGACTGTGACTAACACAGTCTTCAAGGACATTGGGCATATGGCAGGTCATTGAGATAAGATATTAAAGCATGGTAAAAATGAGATGTTATACTTATTTATTTGGGGAGGTATTTTTTATATTTCTATATTTTATTATATTATTGTTATTATTTTAGTGAAGTACTATATGAAGTAGACTTACTATTGTAATACAATCTACAGTTTTTTAATTCTTCCCCTAATTTTCCTGAAAATCCAATTCAAGGACCTGGCATCATTGGTAGAATACTTTGCCTTGTCACAGAATAAGCAGGCAGTAACCTAACAGATGGGATGAAAATACTCAGCTGGAATAGAAGTTATCTAGATATAATAATTCAAATAGATCCCTGTTTGTTGGGATATGTCATTCTATAAATATGTTTCTCTCATTGGTTAATGAATAAAGCACTGTTGGCCAATAGGAAAGCAAGATAGGCAGGACTAGGAGACAAGGAGGATTCTGGGAGATGTAGTGGAGAAGGTTCAAGACATGGATACTTGAGGGAAGAGGTCTGGACCCTCTCTCCAGTAAAATAAGACAACATGGAAAACTTAGATTAACAGAAATGGGTTAATATTTAAGACAGAGCTAACCAATTAGAAACGCTAGTAACAGGCCAACAGCGTTATATCGAACACAGCGTCTCTGTGTGTTATTTGGGGCTGATATGACTGTGGGACCAGGCTGGCAGGAAAACTGCTGATAACAAAATGGTACCAGCAAAGTGGGTACTAAGAACTTCCACTTAATACTTAAAAGCTTAAGAAAGGGTTTTAAAAGCCAAATAACAAGGGACAAAAAGTCTTGGTAGCCACAGTGTTCTTGGGTGGGTTATGTTTTGCTAGAGACAAGCAGAGACTCCAGTGGCTCCTTTAAAGGATGTTTCCTGACTCAGCATAAATGGCAATAAATAAATAAATACGTTTTTTAAAAAGTGCATATCAGAAGCCCTGCTAACAATTCAGTGGTATGTAGCAGAGTTGCAATGGCAATGACCACATCTCCAAGCAGGCAGCATTCTACTGGATGGCAGTATAGACCAAGGCAATGAGCAAAGCTCTCAATGCTGGCAGTAAATGTACCTACAGCCATCTTGGATAGATGGTGGCTAAAACAGCTATGGCTTTCATTTTAGCAATGTTGTTTAGCAGGTAAAAGGCTCGTGGCCAGAAGGAGATAAAGATTTGCAGTAAAGACAGATTCAGATTAAGAAAAACTTCTAAAGGTTTACAATGTGTATTAAAATATAATTTAGGCTTCAGAGAGAAAAACAAACAGGGTATAGTGGTTAAAAAAGGAAAAGAAGGAAGGAAGAAAGGAAGAAATAAAGAGTAGCTGGGTGTGATGGCACACACCTTTAATCAAAGCACTTGGCAAGCAGAGGCAAGCAAATCTCTGTGATTTCTAAATTAACCTGGTGTATAGCGTAAAACCAGGGCAACCAAAGTTACACAGAGAAACCGTCTCAAAAACTGAAAAAATGGAAATTGAAGAATAAAAAAACCATGTAAAGATGGAAAATATACAGAGTCTGGATACTGTCTGCTATTGTGTTGTCTTTGAATTGTTTGACTGCTGATGAACTAGCAATAACTGCTAAAAATAAATGCTGCTGGTTCAGTCCAATTACATATTTTAAAAATGCCGTGACTTCAAATTTTAAGTCTTAGAACAGGTTACTTGGGAAAAGAATTTCTATGTTTGTTTCCATAGAAAATGAAAAGCTGTGGATTCCTTCCTTCCATACTAACATGGTTTGATCAAGCAAGACCCTAAAGCAGTGAATATCCCCCATGATCTAACATTTAAACCATCTTAGACAAGGCAACCTTACAGACCACTACAGCCAGTATTTCTGCATCTTTTTATGATCCCCAAGGCACATCCCCTACAAGCAGGAATGAGTTTGGAAAGTTGACGCCCAAGTTCCCAAATATTATTAATAAATGTTTGTTTTTATTTAAATGGGATTGGTTATAAATGGTTAATGATCAAAACCAAACTCTTTTTAACGGTAAAAAGGGGATTATGGTATAGGAAAGAATACTTTGTTTTGGAATGGATTTTCATTTATTGATACAAATTTAAGGTCAATTTTGTGAAAAGTATATTTCTCTTCTTGTTTAGGTATTGTGTTTATATAGCTCATTTAAAATGTAATGTTTAATTTGTACAGATTATAGATAGTTACCTATAATACTAAAAACTTATAGGTATGTTAGTTAGGATTTCTATATATTCAGAGATATATTTGAGATAGACAAATATTCTTCAGACCTTTCAAGGACCTACAGAATATGGCATTTAAAGGGATTTAGGATTTTTCTTGACAGTGAGACATAACTGGCAGTTATGAGTCAGAAAGGAAGATGGACATCAGAGAAATTTGTTATGGAGTTTACTTTCAATATGACAAAACTAGCCATTTGGGCAAGATACTGCTCTTGTCTGGACTGTTTGACTTAATGCTGTATAAACTGGACATGTAGGACCTACAGAAAAGTGACTGCTCAAACAGGATGGACATTGCTTCATGGAAGAGTCTGACAGACATTCTGCAGGACACAGAGAAAAGTGACTGAGAAACTGCCAACACAGGTGGGACAGTTTGAAATTTCGTGCTTTGCTGAGAATTCTGCCAGATACACCATGACTTTTATGCTGAGGCTGGAATATTATAGAACTTCAGGTGACTGACCTGGCAGCAAGTTGTCCCTGTCATTTCTATAGTTTATATATTATCCTTCTGTGGTCTTTGAGGGAGTTGAATACAGATAGTAATAATTTTCCTTATTTAGGAATAAAGATAAATTAAATATAGGACTTTAGACTTACAAAGAAAGGATAGATGATGAAATATTTTCTTTAAATCTTGCTAAATGTTAATGGACTAAATAACGTTACCTATAGTTCTTATTTGATAACTGTTTTTGTTATATGTTTTACTGTGTTGAAGTTAAAAACCCTTCTTTTTATTTTAGACAGAAAAGAGGAGATGATGGGAGATGTCATTCTGTAAATGTATTTCTATTATTGGTTAATGAATAAAGCACTGTTAGCCAATAGGAAAGCAAGATAGGCAGGAGTGGGAGACAAGGAGGATTCTGGGAGATGTAGTAGAAGAGATTCGAGATACAGAGATTTGAGGGAAGAGGTCCAAACCCTTTCTCAGGTAAGATAAGACGATGTGGAAACACTTAGATTAATAGAAATGGGTTATTATTTAAGATGGAGCTAGCCAACAAGAAATGTGAGTAAAATACCAACAGTGTTATATCTAACACAGCATCTCTGTGTGTTATTTGGGACTGACATTTCTGTGGAACAAGGCTGGTGGGAAAACTGCTCATAACACTTGTGAGATTTAAAAAAAAAAAGGCTGATGGGGTAATTATTTATTGGTGACAATATTTCCAGGACTCACAATTGGTCAATATGAAGAAAGTAAGAGATTTCAGTGATCATCCTTAATTAAGAAATCTATATCAAATCCCCATGCTCAAGGCTACATAATCTATGGGAAGGAGGAGGGTTCTAAAAGATTGTAGGCAGATGCCATTAAAAAAATAGATTTCCAGACCCACAGGGAAGATGTACATATGAACTCACAGCAATTGGGGCAGCATATAAAAATGTGAAGATTAAGTGTAGCAAATTCCTGGCATGGAAGAGAAGAACTGATCCTGAAGTCTTTTTTGTTTGTTTTCCCAGAGAGGGTTTCCCTGTATTTCTTGAGAGCCTGTCCTGGAACTAGCTCTTTAGAACAGGCTGGCCTTGAAACTCAGAGATCTGCCTGCCCTTGACTCCCTAGTGCTGGGACTGAAGGCATGTGCCACCAATGCCTGACCCAGATCCTGAAGTATTACCCCTAGTAAATAGCTAGTGGCATTTGATTGCTTCTGGAAAAGGGTAAGTCAGTTTTCTTCAATGAGAGAGAGATGGAGAGGAGGTATGGAGATATGAATAGGTGATGGAGACTTGGAAGTAGTTAGAGGGAGAGGGATGAAAGTGATTAAATTCATTGTATAAATTTCTTAATGAATTAATAAAAACATTATTTTTAAGGAAATAAATAATTACCTCCTGACCCTCAATGTACACACAAGTTCAAGATCATATCTGTGCAAACCAGACTATTAAGCAGAGTCAGAGAAATCTTAATACTTTACTTTTTTAGATCTTAGTATCTCTTAGCCAGAGAATATTCTCATGCTAACTTTTTCTTTGCAAAATAAAGGAAACAATGATGTGTTTGTACAATGTAGACTTACTTCTAGCATTAAACAGAGAACAGTGATGAATCCTATTGATGAAGGGAAATAGTTGTGTTAGGGTATTTTCTGTCTTATTATCTTCATAGCAAGAAAAGAAAATGTAATTAAAAAGAACCCCAATATGTAACACGTTTTCTACTTCCAAAGTTTAAACCCAGAAAGAGGCAGTAAATCACAGGAGGGATGGAGAGTTCTCAAAAGCTGAGGTTTGGGATTAGTTTTTCACTAAGGAACTGTCTCAATTTCCCTGACTTCTTTATCATGTGTTTTCTCTTGCTCACCCTACACTCTAATATAATCACCTTTTTCAAAGAGCTACTTCATTAAGTAAACAAGCAGCCTCCACAACTGACTATTTTGGAGTGAGAATTTTATTATATAGCGATTTCCTGTGAGACAAACATCCATTTTGGGGAGAAGCTCATTAGAAGCAGGGTGTGGAAGGGGAGATGAAACTAGGGTGTTCTAAGGAAAGGTAAAATAACAGTTTTCTAAGGGAAAGTGAAATGTTATTTCCTACAGTGAAGCTCTCTAACTTCAGAAAGTTAATGCTGAAGAGGCTTCAGCAAGTCCCTGAGACAGATCAGATACAGTAGACCCCTCCCTCTCCAGTAAGATAGAAACATTTAGGACTGCTGAGAGACACTCTCAGACAAGCTGAGCTGCCTAGAAGAGGATCAGACCTACTGAGCTACCTGAGTGAGAGAGCAGTCAAATTGCCTGGGAGAGTTAGCTAGAAAGTTATCCTTCCAAACTGTTCATCTGCCTTCAGGTTAAAGGGTTAACTATAGGGTTAAAGGGCCCAGACTTGACCCTAAGGCCAGGGTCAAGATGACCCCAACCTAGAGACCACAGCCAAGAACCAGAATTGCATAAGCCCACGAGCTTGTCCCATGATCAGGCTACAAAGCTCCTACCAATCCCACACCACCCTGGAAAGCTCTGCCTGCACAAGATACCCTAAGTAAAGCCTGCTTCCTGCTCAATACCCTGCTGAGGCATCAGCTTTTGTGTTTTTCCAAATCATTCTCTTATGTGAGGTTTGTTGTACAGTGTGACTTTGTGGTATTCCTTGGCTTCCAATTGCCAAGATATCTTTTTCTTCAGAACTATAACACTTACTACACACACTATGCAGTATACTCCACATTTCTAGCTTTCTGAGCTGTAATCCATGCTGGGCAAGTCTTTTTGTGTGAGCCAGCCATCTTGAGTCATTTATGCTCCTGCAAGTAATCCCTCACTTACATTCCTGTTAAGTAATCCTAAAAAGAATCATTGGTTCACCGTGGGATCTCTATATATAGCTTCAATAGACATTTTCTTACACATTCCCAGGCATACCATCACAAAACAACCTTCATCTTAAAGGATTTTCTGAATAGAAAAATTTATACAGACAAACTAAAGATACAGACAGATCAAAATTAATTTTTTGTTTCTGAAATTAAAGAACTATAACTTTTGAAAGAAAATGGTTTTTATGACTTATTCCCAGATAACTAAGCATATCTAAAGGTAACAACAGAATATTCTGATAAAGGCTTTCTTCTATAAAGTGAGGAAAAATATATTCTTTCTTATAAGTGACATGGTTATGTGCCAGAATCCAGCCTTGGATTGAGTTCATGTTCTGAGATAGGGAAGGGATGACGGCACAAGAAAAATCTGACCACCAAGTGGATTGCACTCAAGTGGCCCATAATTGCTCCGGCAAACTTATTCATACATAAACAGAAATTTTATTACCAGGCTAACATGAACAGGTTTATTATTGACTTCCATTTTTGACTTTGATAAATCCTTCAAAATTTAAGGAATACATCATGATCATTATGAAAGTCCCCATTTGCCCCCCTTTATGCTTCCCAAAATATAACATCCCACCTCCTGCAGAACCTTATTCTAGATATAGGAGTTTAGCATTTTTGCAGGCTAAAGTATCGAGCCAGACATATCCTGCTCTGGCAATATTGATGTCAGCTGGCAGGTACTTGTTGTGCCAAAGTTAAAAAATAATAGATATAGATACAAAGCTTTAAAAACAACAATATTCAAACCCAGACAATCCTTTTCTGTCTGGATTTATGTGTTTATACAGTTACTTTTTCTCCAATAGGGTCTCTTATCTCAATCTCTCTGTAAATGGCAGACCTTGATAAAGCACTCTTTTCCCATACCACTATAACATACTCCTGTGTATGGTAAAGATGGATTTATCCTTCCCCTACTTTATGTCATAGGTTTTCCTTTTAGAGTATGCCAGATACTTCCAATGATTCTATGCTTGGTGTCCAGAGAACTTATTCTGAACATTTGGCACTGTGTCTATTCCTGAGGATTTTCCCATATTCTGTGTACGCAGGCCTTACTGTCCTGTCCAGAACTGTGAGACAAGGTTCATGTTCCAAATGATGTTTTCTCATATGTACTTAATTGCCTCATTGAGTCAAAAAAGTTTCCAGTATTAAGAGTTGTAGTTAGTAATTCCAGATAAGAGATTTGAGAAGCATTAACCCCCTGTTGAATCTTAGAGGAAAATATTTGAAAAGATTAAATTTCCTTGGAAAATTACAGCCATTACATTAGTGACTGGAAAAGTGAAAGTAAAAACTGCCCAAAGAATCACCAATATAATGAGAGAGAAAAGAGCCTGCAAATTCTGCAAATTCTGATGCTGTCTTTTAGACTACTCGTTCTTGCCAAGTGATAACCTACCTGTTTCCAGGAGTGTCTTGCCCAGACAGGCAGTCATATGCTGACCTGAAAGTAGGCTGCACAGCTCCCAACAGTTACAGTTTCCATGTAAGAAAGAAGGGTGTGACAAAATGGAAATAAAAACAATGACCACTTTGAAAGAATGATGATGAAAAACTAATAAAAGTCAAATAGTTGGGTGAAATCCTTTAAAAAATGGTTCTCTTATATTTTTAGTTGTAAACCTAGCCTTTAACATCTCAGCTACAAACACAAGAAGTCACAGTTCTTTGTAGACAAGAGAGGGTAGAGGACAGAAGTCTATGTATAGCAAATCTCTTCTACTGGAAGGGGTTGCTAGTCCAGGCTGAGCTATCTACAAGGAAGAACCAGAGTTTCCTCACCCTTTCCAATCCAATCTGAAGTGAGATTTATAAGTCAGAGTCCACAGAAAAAAATAAAATTAGACACACACATATCAACACAGATGGTTAAAAATTTTAAGTTCAACAAATAAAAAAAATAATAATTCTCTGACATACTATAAGAAATTCGTGTTTCTTTAATTTTTATTTATTCTTCAGATTTTCATGACGGTGTATGGTAAAATAAGATTATAACTACCCCTACTCTCTGTTTCACTCCCTCAACCAATCTACTTGCCAATATGGTGTCTGTTTTTTATTCTGATAAAGCACTAAGTCCAGTTAGTTAGAACACATATGTTCATGGGTGTGGGACCATTTTTTTAGAGCATATAAACCCCATTTATGGCCATATTCTCAAGAGAGAAGGACTCTCCTTCCAGCAGCAACTATCAACTTCCAATAGCTAGCCAGTGTGAGTAGGCAGGGCCTGGAAATAATATGATCAGTCTTTGCTGGCATTTGGGCTGGTTTGATCTCGTATAGTTCTGCAAGTTAATATGACTTCTATGATTTCACAGGTGCAATAGTTACTTCATGTCCAGAAAACAGGATGAGAAAAAGTACTCCAATTGCTACCTTTTGGTACCCATAGCAAAATGAGGTTTTGCAACCAAGGTTGACATCAACTTGGCCTTATTCAGAAGGCAATTAAATAGTGTGACTATTTAATAGAGCAACAATAATAGTTTCTATCTTCCAGGTGATTCTCAAATTGTCATCTTTTGTAGACCAGGGTACAAGGATTTTTGTAGGGGCTGGAATATGGTTTAGTTAGTAAAGTGTCTATTTATAAACATGAAGAATCACATTCACCTCTACGGAAGCCAACAGACAAAACTGATATATTAGCTCCTCTTGGTAACCCCAGTTCTGGGGAAGATATAATGACAACTCCCTGGAGATTATTACCCATGAGGTTCAGATCAATGAGCGATATTGTTTCAAATAGTGAGGTGGAGAGGGTCTATAGGAGATATCTGACATTGAATTAGGGCCTTCACATTCATACACACATACACACATGTACATCATACACACATACACATGCACACACATACATGCATATACTGTGGCTTTTCTAGTGCACAGATCATATTCTGAGTGACTATGAACAGAATACACTTTGCTTTTAATATATATATATATATATATATGTACACATACATATATATACACACATACACACACACACACACACACACACACACACACACACACATATATATATATATGTGCCAGGGAAAGAAATGATAGAACAGACCTAAAAGAATGAACATTTGTTCTTTTAAAGTAGCCATAATTAAGCACACTGATCATATTTAATATATTGAAGTATACTTTTTCTTGCCAAGACATTGCTTCCTTCTTGCAAAGGCAAGTTCAATTTTAAAAATTCCTAGAAGATATATGAAATATTAGTAAATTTAGTGACTCATACTGTATTTGCTATCTAAAGTACCTGTCTACACGATGTGACTGTTATATATTGCAACCCAGCTGCCATGAAATAGTTTCTGATTTGTCTGATACAACACAGCAAACTGGTTTACCATGACCACCAAGCTATTAATCTGCAGATATTTGATATCACCTATCAGATATTAAATAGTGTAAGTTTAAAAAGCCTTAAGATATGAGTCACAAATTCTCAACTTTGCCCTCATGCACTATCTTACCTAGGATAGTAGGCAATACTTTCTGTACTGTGATACACATCAAAAATAAAAGTAAAAATAAAAAAGATAATAAATAGGTCTACGTTCCAATCAAGCTTCATTTCGTCATTTACCAAAAACTACTTGACAGATTTACCATATGGGTTAAATTTTGTTAACCAAGAAATACTCCTACAATGAAATGATGCTTATCTTAAGTCAACACTTATTGGAGCTATGAGAGCTTGATGGTAACAATGCTACTACTTTACCTAGGCTGTTGTTTCTGAAGCATGTAGCCTTTAAATAACTATAGGGGATTAATTACATTTACATATTTCATTCTACCCAGTTCAGTCCTTCCCACTGTCCTGAAATACCTTTGGTGTGTGAATACTTTTGTTTGTGTCTGTCATAATCCAAGAGCTCCTCATCTCCTCTTCATCCTAGCAATAAAAAACAAAGCAGGTTCAGTGTCTGCATGTTCTCTGTTGTTTTGTTTCTAGCTCAGAATCCCCCCATAGAGCTTGTCCAACAGATTTTGTTACAAAATATATGTGTTGAGATATTCAGGGTTCTACAAATCTAGCCTAAATGAACCTGCCTTAAAGTTCTTGCCTACATCATCCTGAAGGCTGGACAGATTATTTGGGAACATAATTAACAGACAAATTTCTAAGGCCACCTCTTACTGTGTTGTTTTTAGTTAAAAAGCTCTCACATTTTCATTCTTTGAAAATGGAAAGGCTTTCTCTCCCTAGGGTTTGTTTCAACTGGTCTGTAAATGAAGAAGAATATAAGGACTAGAACAACTGACAGAGGGTGAAACCTCACCTCTCCTTGAGAAAATATCTGAAAAAGCTACTATTTTCTGGATGTCTGAATATTCTTGGATTTCTAATTTAAGCATTCCATCACCAGGATATCATGCCACCCAGAGAATGAAGGATAAAATTATCAGCAGCACATGATGGTATATGATACACTTTCAACTGCACCCTGGAAAATTCATTAAACATCCTCTACTCTTCTCTAATTATCCCAGTGGCCTACCAAGCAGTTTCTGTAACATCATAATATAAAAGATATTTTTAACTGGCAAATGTTCAACCTTTCAAAAAATTATTTGGGGTAATAATTCCATTTCTTGCTAAATAAAAAGATTTTACGTACAAGAGATTCAACATAAGTTAGCAAAGAGCTTTGATTATTGTATTTCAGAGCCTGGGACTCAAATGTAAAAGCTAAAAGAAAATTCTGTTCCTCTGTGGGAGAACACTCGGCAGAACAAAGACCTTTTACTACCCAGGACTTTTCTGAGTTTTAGATGTTGATTTTCCTCACTTTTCTTTTCAAGATCAGAATGTCTCTATTAGTGCCTTTTAGACAGGAACATCATGCAGAGAATTGAAAGGGCACCAGAGACTGGAAAACATGACTTATTGTATAGATTGCAGGCATTGCAATTTATTTAATTATTAAGTTATTCCAACACATATATTCTTTGCTTTAGCTCAGAGGATCACGTAAAAGCCTGAAAACTAAATGAGAAAAGTGAAAACTGAGCTGATACTTTTTTTTTTTAAAGACCCTTCAGGTTTGAGCTTTTCATTTTTAAATGAAAGGGCGGAGTGGTTAGACAAATCAGATAAATGAGTAATCCTGTATGTGATCAGATGTATCTAAAACTATAGTTCTAGCTATAGCTATAGATATATGTATAATTCTGGTATGTACATATTCACTATAAAATTCACACATATATGTGCATGTAAAATTAAATAGCATATACTTTGTGATTGTGCTTATATATACATATACAGGGACATGATATTTAAGTATTTTCTTCTTGCAAGTCTAAGATTTAAGAACTTAAGATTTACCCATTTAATTAAGTGCTAAATATGAATCATCTGCAAAGAAAAAGTAACGCTGTTGTATATAAACTTAGGTAGCTGGTCTAATGATAGGCATTGATATTTTAATTCTGTGTCAGTGAGCTACCCTGTTTGTATTTACATAGTCCATAATAAATTTTTCTAAACTCACATTTTTCCTCTGTAAGGGGAATTATTAGCTCTAATAGGGAATGTACACAATTTTATGAAAGTATCAGTGACAAGGGAAAATAATAAAAACAATATGGTTCTTATTTTCATGGTTCTGTTACACCTCAGACACACATACATACATTCAGAGGCAGGGAGAGAGATCTGCATTCCACTAACTGCCCTGTCTTCTTCTTCTCCTCCTCCTCCTCCTTCTCCTTCTTCTTTTCCTTCCTTCTTCTTTCTTCTTCTTTTTAATCTAATGCCTTTTACCTAAAATTATAATTGAAAACAATATTGAAATTGATCTTATTTTATATGTATTTTTTCCTCCATTTCCGTTCTGTGAACTACGTCCATGCCTAGTGTCTGTGGAAGACAGAATAAGGCTTAAAAGTTACAGGCACGTGTGAGCTGCTGTGTGGGTACTGGGAATCAAACTGGGGTCCTCTAGGACAACAGCCAATGTTCTTAATCACTGAGCCATCTCTCCAATCTTTTAAAATTTTAATTTCAGTTTATATTGACAGACTGATCTATTATTGTTATTTATACTGATTGTAAAAGATACTTTTAGAAACCTCCAAGTCAGTCTTTCTCAAAAACAATTTCATGCTTTGCTCAGCACTTTCCATTACTACGTAACAAACTGGGATATTTCACATATTTTCCCATGACCAACACATAAAATCTCTCATTTTTCTTCACAATAATTTGTGTGACTTTCTACTGTTGACTTTGATTATGTTTGTAATAAATGTCTCACAAAAATATCAATATGATTTGAATAAGTCTGTTTGTGAGGCAATGTTCATGTGATTATCTGCTCACCTACTTGATTTGTGAAGATGCTAACTCCATACACTAACCTGTTATATCTCACCTGAATCCTCCCTGCAGCTTTGTTCATACATCTGGGGTATCCTCACTATTGGATAAAATTGATGGCATTTTTTCTCCTCAAAAGAAAACCTGTTCAGTCTTCTATCAAATTGTTATTGTTTCACTATAGATCAGCCATCTCATCATGAATAAATCAAGGGTCAGTAGATGCAACACATACCATGGTGTCTATGGAAATCTGTGAGGAAAAAAAAATGATTATCAAATGTCAACTTCTAAAATGCATACCAGTTGCTTCAAGGGTGAGGAGGGAGATAGAAATGGAGATGGAAACTGAGACAGGGTGGTGAGAAAGAGAGGGGTAAGTGGAAAGGGGGAAGGAGAGAAAGACATAGACAAAGATGAATACTTTAGGTCTTGACAGTGTTATGATTTCTAACATTCTTACCTCTTCCACAAGCACACATCTGTCAGGCCCTACCCCCTTAGTTTTGGTCTAAATGTCTGTCAGTGCTGTTGTGGCTGGGGATTTGTGGTATTCAAGGCAATACTGTAATATGTGACCATTGGTGCCTGAAGTAACAAGGGTCAATTCAATCACACACCTACATAGTCCAATAAATTCATAATATAATTTCCTTTGTCTCTCTTGTTTAAACATAGAAAGCAAGCAAACAATTAGACTTTTTCTCATCTTATTTTGCCTAACAAGAATAATGTGAAAAACAAACATTTTACACTATGAAATATACAGGAAAATATATATTGAGAAGACAAAAGAAATCTTTGTGGAGACCAGCAGACAGATAGGCAAACTCACATCCAACCCTGCCTCCAGGAACACACCCATCCTCCCAGCCCCTCTTTTATCTGTCTTACCTACCCATCACTGGACAGGAAAAGATGGTAGGGGAAACATGTCTTCTAGATTTAGGGCACAGGCTTTGCTATTTATGTTCTACTTTTCAGCTCCTGTATAAGTTTCTGTTAGTAGTGTAAAGAGTATAGGAGTTTTGCTTCACTGCTGTCTTCCTAGAATCCTGAGATCCATGACTCTATGACACCCAGTCTGTCAAGTGTAACAAAGGCAGGGCATTTCTGACATATAAAGAAAGAGCTACTGTATCACACGCTTGCAGTGAAGTGGATGAAACTGTAATAAAATAACAAGTGTCACATAAGATTAAGTGGGACACACACACCTCTCCCAGCATTATTTCAGCTCACCACTATCATGCTCTTAAAACCTGCACTGAAAACAAAGGGAAGCTCAAACAAAGCTGTCCTCTACAAAAACCTTAATGCAAAATCAAGAAATGGGGTCTGGGTTAGTGGATAATGGTTACTAATAATTGCCCCTATTCAGCACTATTCATTTCTCAAGCGGAACCTAGGTTTTGTTTTCTCCTATGAGGGAAGCCACTAATCTTTTCCTTGACATACAGTCGCTTCAACAGTCTTGTGAGTTGTGTTCTCATTCTTCTCAAAGGCGGTCAGCACTCATCCATGTCCACATATACACTGTCCCCTTCAATAATAGAAAAGTCTATTCAGGCATAGTGACTCACTGTGGTCATACTCCATCATCTCTCTTCTGTCGGCACTTTACTTAATCAATGTCAGCCAGACCCACCCATTCTTGCTCTTTCCTGCTACCTTCTCCTTCACAAATGTAGCAGATGTAAGCATGTCATTAATGATGGTCAAAATTTTTCCTTAGGTTGCACAGATGGCTGAGCTATTTTTATTCATGAAGTGGTTTCAAATTCAAAGTCTAATAGAACTGAAATCTTCCATTATGAAATGGTTTCCAAATCATTTCTTTACCTATTTTATGTATGATTCACTTAGAAATATTTTAAAGGTGGTTTGAGTGAAAAGTACTTTTTCTTCTGTCTCTTGGTTTCATTTGGCCCTGAACTCATCTCTTCTCAATATATTCTGCTATACACTGTGACCACTTCCTGAAATGTTCCCTGAATCTTGTTGTTTCTGTAACTTGTGTGATGGAGTTCCCATAACAAAAAGTAAGAACTGAAATGAAAAAATATAACAGGTCCTTCTGTAGGAATATTGCACCACAGGATATGGGAAGAGTGGTTGACAACTGCAGGGTATTCCAATTTGAAAATCTTTCCTTCAACAATAGGTCTAAGTTCCTAGACTAAATATTCAGATTTATCTTCCAGAATACAACTTAGGAAAAAATCAATTCTTCAAAGCTAACCTTCACAGGAAAACCTCAGAATACTTACCCTGAATGTAAAGATAGATTATTACAGTGGCAGCAGTAAGCCTGAGTGATTATGAGTAGACCAAGTATTGTCATCACTAACAAGCTTCAAATTGTCAGATTCTGAACAATTGCAGAGAATCTTGAAATTATCTTGGGTTCTTTTATTTTTCAAAGGAATTTTCTGTTTTCAAAGAAATTTTTGTGATTGAGAACTTCATACATGTATACATGAAACATGATAATATTCATTTCCTTCCCAATCCCACCTGAGAAGAAATCCTCCAAAATTCATGTCTTCTCTAAGTCCATTTAGTCTTACCCACATATGTGTAGGCATGGGACATCCACTGGATTATAGGATATCAACCAGTGAACACATATTCAAATCAGAATGTATCTCTCTTCCCAATAGTCTTTTAATCAGGGATGATACCTGGAAAGGACATGCTGGCTTAATCTTGTGCAAGCATTAAACAGGTAACTACTGCTGCTGTGAGTTGGTAACTATAACAGCCATGCCAAGTCCAAAATACAGCATTTTACAGCACCTTTTTTTTTTTTTTTTTTGCTTTCTAGTTCTACAGTCATATACTTACTATTTGCTTATATTTTCTAAGCTTGATAGTGATGTAGAAGGGCTAATAAAAATGACATATATAGGGAGCAATAGTCAGTCTCTTATTCTCAACACTTTGACAACTTAAACATTTCAGCAGTGACTATTGCCCACTTCAGCCAAAAAGTTCTCTGACTGAGGGTGAGGACACCTGAGATCTCTAGGAATAAATAGAAATACTTAGAGTGCCAATTGGCCAAAAGTCCATTGGGCAAAATAATAGCAGGTTCTACTTCAGAACATGTAGCCATTTGAACAGGATTACATTGTCAGGAAAGAAATTCCATTCGTGACACAGGTCTCAAATCCAATTAGAAATGCCACTATTGCATCAATGGACACATATTGACTGAATATGTGTAGTATTGTAGCATGAAGTATATGCAGTATGAATTCAAAGTAATACCACTGGTATCTTTTCTCCTTCAGAAAACTAAGTATTCACATTCTGGTTAAAGGCAGGTTATCCTGGTTTTCCTGAGGTCAGAATATGTATTATTCTCAGAAATAGGGTCATATCAAGTAATCCTGGTGACTAACAAAGGGCAATGATAATAGCCAGCGTTCTTTCTTTAGAAGACCTCTGATAGTCCTTTTGTTCCTTTATATTACATGAATTATGTTACCTCTCCAATTACATTTTCAATTTCTGCACATATTGTTACTTCAAAATTTTTTACTATGTACTAATTTATTTTAAAATATTTTAATTACATAGAATTACATAGACACATACAGGTATCTATGGAATAATACTAATCAAAGAAAGAGTAGCTACCAATTATACTTTCATAGATTTATGAGGTAGCAAATTCTATATGAGTTTGTGTACAATTTCCCTTTGAGTTAGTCCCTGACTGGTTGCCCCTACATTCCCTCATCTTTCTCAACTTAAGCTTTTCTACCCACATTATTCTACCTCTCCACTTTCATTTTATTTATAATCAATTTCCATTTCCTTAACATTCCCTCAAAGGCACTTTCTATATTCCTGATTTCAACCTGATCTCCAAGTTAAACCAACAAAACTGGTTAACTGACACTCAGATCTTCATTTGAGAAAAAAAAAATGTGTGTTCATTTCATGTTGTACACTTACATCTGAGGATGTGGAGCTACAAACTACAAATGCCATGTGTGTCTTTCTGGATATTAGTTACTTCAATCAGATGATCATAGAAGTGCCTTGGGCTGATTAACAAATTGGGCTTGAGAAGTAAATGGCAGGGCACTGTGTTACATGAAGAGGGAAAAATGAAAAACAGGAGGGTATTCCAACTAAAAAGAAAGGCAAAGAATGTTTAATTCAGATGAAGATGGAGGGATCAAAGATCTTTGATAAAGCATAAATGAATTGCATTAATTTTTATTTGCCTAAAATTATATGTATGAAGAAGTTCAACCACTGGCTGACAGTTCTTCAAAGCTCTATAGCATAATTTGAATTGAGTATAGTGATAACTCCTGAAGTTTTTCTTCTGTTCATTATTGATTATCTCTTCAACCTTTATATAATTTTTCTTAAATCTATAAATAATTATGTTGGACTTCTGATTGGTATTACTTTGAATCTGTAGATTGCTTTTTGTAGAATGATCATTTTCATAAGATTAAATAATTGTTTTCATGAATATGAGCGGTTTTCTATCTACAACTGTCTTCCTTAGTTTCCTTTCTTGATGTCTTAAAATTTTTTTATTGTAGCTGTGCATTGGTGGCACCCACATTTAGTCCCAGGACTCAGGAGGCAGAGGCAGGTAGATCTCTGTGAGTTCAAGGCCAGCCTTGTCTAAAGAGCTAGTTCCGGGACAGGCTCCAAAACCGATACAGAGAAATCATGTTTTGAAAACACAAAAGAGTATTTATTGTAATATATATTTTGATTGGTGTGTGTGTGTGTGTGTGTGTGTGTGTATTATATAGAGAAAGAGTAAGAAGGAGAGAGAGAATATTGGAATAGGATTGTTTCTCCCATTTAGTTATTAGTATGTTTCTCATTGCAATATACCATAGCTACTGATTTTGCACATTAACTTTGTATTATACCTCGTTACTGAAAATGGATGTTAACTCTAAAAATTCTTGACTGACTCTTCAGTGTCCTTTATTTATATGATGTTGCCTACAAAACTGGAAAACTTTATTCTTTTCCTATATGTATCCACTTTGCTTCATTTTGTTTGTTTATTTTTTTATGCAAGACTTCAAACACTATTAGATAGAAGTAGAGGAATTGGACACCCTGTCTTTTTTAATATCACGTTTGCAATGCCTTGATATTTTCCCCATTTACTCTGATGTTAATTATAGGTTTGTCATATTTGTTTTATTGCACTAAGGTTAGCATACCTCTGGCTCTGCCTCTAGCCTTGCCATAACTGTCATCATGAAAGGATGTTGAAATTTTACCAAACTTATATTTGTACCTGAATTTTGATAACCTTACAACTTCTGTACTTGTGTACTAGATGATTTACAGTTTTAAAACATCTCTTTATCAATGCAATATATTCAACTTGTATGATGAATGATCTTTTCATGAGATATTGAAATGAATTTATAAATATTCTATATTTTACATCTTAGTTCATTAGTAAGATCAGTCTGTACTTTTTGTTTTTTACTGTTGTTGTTGTTGCTATTGATGCCTGTGTGCTGTCTTTGTGTGACTTGTGTTTCATTGTAAAGAATGAAATAAATATCACCCAGAATATTAAATTAAAACCAACATGCAATAAACCCATAACAATAAGATATAATGAAGCAATCTTATAAAGAGGATACTTATGTATCCTCTCTGTGCATCTGTAAAAGATATAAACGTTTCAAACAACCTAATGATGCACTTTAAGTTACTAGGGAAAAAAAACATAAGAGAAAAGTCAAACACAAAATAAGTAGACAGAGGGAAATAACTAAAATCAGCTGAGAAACTAATGAAGCAGATTAAAATTAAACAAAGCCAAACCCTATAAAAAACAATGAAATAGATATGCAGTTGTTTGAAGAGATAAACAAAAATCAACAACTCTTCAGCCAAATTAAGGAGAAAATACTATACATGACAAATGTGCAATATGTTAAATGGAGAAGAATGTGTGCTAGTCATTCTTAGTAGGATCTGGAACAAGACATGGCTAATCATTTTCTCTATGTCGATTCAATATAGTAAAATCCTAGCTACAGCTAGAAGAAAAGGTGGGAAAATGAAGGTATACAAATAGCAAAGGACAAAATCAGTATATTTGTAGCTTCAGATGACATTATTAAATACACAAGAGACCCTATAAACTCTATCAGAAACTGGCAAATCTTACTAATACTTTCATCCCTTTCAAATACTCTTTACCTGAAGGCTCAGAGATATACGTGAAAGATAATTGGAAAAATTGTAAGAACCAGAGGTAGTGGATTACTTCAAGGAAACAGAATTACCCCAAAATAATAGGACAATTGTGCCTATGCACTCAAAGCTATTGTAATAAAATATACAAGACTCAAACATTCTCAAGCCAAACAATATCTCAGCATGGAAGTTCTACCCATACATGAGGAAATACTGGAATTGAATAGCTTTTTATAAGTAGTAAGTCAGTTTTCTTCAATAGCATGCCCATTGATAGTGCTAATCACAGTACCAGGGCAAACTCTATACTAACAATAGATGGGAAACACAAATTAGGTTCATTACAGGGAGTGAGAACATCAGTTTAATAGAGAGGTGGACACAGATATGGGAGGAGTATGGGCAGAGTAATTAAGCTCAAACCTGTTGTATCAAATTCTCAAGTAAAAACCATTACTTAACTCCAGTCTGATAGCTGGGAAGCCAGGAAGGACTGACCCATACACCCTGAATGCGGGTGTTAGTTAGGAGGCCTGGGCAGTCTATGTGACCTCTAGTAATAATGGATCAATATTTGTCCCTAGTATAAGAATGGTCTTGGGAGCCCATCCCCCATAGAGGGATACTTTTTCAGCCTAGACATATGGGAGAAGACCTAGGCCCTGCCCCAAATGATATGACAGACTTTTATAGACTCCCCATGGAAGGCCTCACCCTCTCTGGGGAGCAGAAAGAGTTTGGACTGGGGTTTGGTGAGGGACAGGAGAGGATGGGAGGATGAGGGAAGTGGGATTGACATGTAAAACAACCTTGTTTCAAATTTAAATTAAGAAAGGAAAAATAATGACTTAAGAAAGTTTTGTCTTAGCTGACCCAAGCTAGTGGGAACTCATGGACAATGGACTGACAGCTGGTGATCCTGCTTGGGACTGAACTAGATCCTCTGAATGTCGGTTAGTTATGTGACTTGATATGTTGGGGGATGGGTGTGGGAGTGGCATGAGGGCCTGTTCTAGGTGCATAAACTGGCTTTGTGGAACCCATTCCCTGTAGTGGGATTCCTTACTCAGCCTTGATAGAGGAGGGAAGGCCTTGGTCCTGCCTTAATGTGCTATGTCATACTTTGTTGACTCCCAAAGGAAGGTCTTGCCCTTTCTAAGAATGGATGGGGAGTAGGAAGATGGCAGATGGGGGCAAAATTTGGGGAGGGAGGGTGAACTATGGTTGTTATGTAAAATGAAATCTATTGCTTTTTAAATAAACAAAGTTTTGTCTCTGGGTTGACTTTGTCTTTGTTAATCTTTTGAGCTACACTACATCTGCTATAAACAATATCTTAGGTAGATGACTTAAAAGAACTACAATAAGACCCAAGATCTCTTAGTTCTAATATCAACTCTCATTATAGTCATTAATTTTGATGTCCTTAGGGCTTCTAAAACTTCATCTAAAGAGCCCCAAGACCTTAAAGTGTGAAGAGGCCATTTCGGTTGTCCTTCTTAGTCTTTTTCCTAATACCCATAAGCAGCATATTTCCATTTGGATTTTCAGTGAAAACCCTTACAATTACTAAAATATTAATAGTCTATATTTAATTTCCCATTACATGCTGCTAACTTTTCTGTGAATGTTTACTAATAATTCATATTTTAAAATTCTTGATTCCAAAAATGATAAATATGAGACTCAGGAAAGTAGCAATATTTATCAAAAGTTGACATATAGTTATGGAAACATTATATCATGATTTTATATTGGAGTCATTCAATCTACTTCTAAAATAATTACTTTCCATGGTGAAGTACTGTGTGTGAGTTTCTTCAAGCTTTAATTAAAACAGATTCTCAGGTTCACGGCTATACCATTTCCAAGTTACAAGTGATTATATTGTTCTTCAATGACTTTTTCCTTGCTCACGTTATGATGCGTGTACATGTGTGTATAGGTGTGTGTGTGTGTGTGTGTGTGTGTGTGTGTGTGTGTGTGAAATGAAGATCAAACTAACACCTTTTACATGAAAAAAAGAAAGTGTTCTATTACTGACCTAACTTTCCCAGCCTACTTATATTTTCCATTTTAACTCTTTCAGAAATAACAATTTTATATGTCTTCTGTTCTTCTTACCTAATTTCTACATTGCATATTTTACTATAATCTGACATATACATGAATTATTTTGCTGAAATTCTTTTTATTAAATTTATCAATTAAGTAACAAATCAACTCAATGATATAATTTTAATCTGTAATTTTACTTTTTGTGAAACTTATTCATAATCTTGATTCTTTTAGAGTAATTTATATGAGTCTCTATAGCATGAACAAATTAAGAAACACAGGATTTCAAACAGAAAACTATAACAACTAAATAAAATGAACTCATGTTTATTTGTTCAAATCAAGGGATGTCTCAAAGTGACTTAATTTCATACTGCATAGTATGCTACAACTTCATTTTTCCTAAATGATATTCATTTCATATTCTTTTATCTTACATATAATCAGTGTATGATGATTATTAAGTAAACTGATTTAAAGCTGTCTGCAGTTATATTGAGGCCAAAATTTTAGTCTTCATGAAATCTTCTCCTATTCTGACTTTTGCCTGAGATAATAATCCCAATTTGTCAATAGTAGTATAATAATTATTAACTTATTTTCATTACACCTAAGCATGTTTTTTAGTTCATGAACTCTATATTTGAGAATAGTGAAGCAGATATGGATATAAATACCTCTCATTTAGTGCCCTAATCTGTTGCCAGGTTCATAAAGCAGCAACTGCCCAGAATAATTGAAAACTGCAACTGTAATGAGTACGGTTTTTCTGCCTGCTGCCACTGGTCTTGCCCTGCTGCTATGCCAGCCCCAATTAACACACAAAGACTCTGTATTTGATATAATGCTGTTGGCCCATTATTTGTTTCTTATAGGCTAGCTCTGTCTTAAGTATTAAACCATTTCTATGTATTTCCAGAGGTCTCCTTACCAGGGAGTGAGGCAGGCATCTGGCCTCCCCGGTTTCTCCATGCTGACTCCTCCTTCCTACTTCCTTTTTCCTCCTTGTCTCCTAGTCCCTCCTATCTTCCATTCCTATTGGCCAACAGTGATTAATTTATTAACCAGTATGAGAAATATACAGAATGACATCTCCCATCACTGCAACAGTATCTAGTGCTTGTAGACTTATAACATTAAGCATTTTTTTTCTGTACCTTTTTTCAGAGTCTGTGTGTATAGGCTCTTTGTTAGAAAATTGGGTGTTATTTCTAGGGCTAAACATTTAGACCTTTCTTAATGCAACGGAAATCTATCCAGTTAGAAAAAATGGAATAGTCTTCATGGTACACATCTTAAGCAAATGATGGTGAACATGGGTATTTTGGCACCAAGGCCTATCCTAAGTGAATACAAAAGCAATTGTTTAACACTACTAACTCTTTTTGTGTCTGCATAAATGAAATATTTACATCTATAGAGCACTGTTGATATCTGAGTTTCAATATGGAATTGAGGAATATCAATGATGCATGCCTTTTTGTGTCTCACTTTGCTTCAAAAGATGACATTACAGAACTTAGCAGATGGAATAAATTGCCATAAAGTTACTAACATGTGTTTAAGTCATCACACTGAAGAGATAACATTCATATTTAAAACTGGGTAATGGGATACATCACAAAATTTTGTTAAAGTATGAAAGAAATGGATAAGTGTTCTTTGTATGATGAAGGTAGTGAATAAGCAGACATCCTGGTAAACACATCTATAAGCTTATGTTTTTCAAACTCTGAAAATCTCAGCATTACCCTAGGAATGTTTAGGTAAAAGCTTGGAATTTAAGAAATATGTGTCATTTAAACATGTTCTGTTCCTCATACTGTCACCTCAGCTCCTCAGAACATAGGAGGTCACTAGTGTTGCAGCCATAGAAATGGCAAGTACCAGCAAAGTGGCAACTAGTAGTCACCTCTGCTACAGGAAACATGACTTCCCTAGTGCTCACCACAACTTGTCACCTCAGAAAATTCAACATCACTTGGTCTCTATGGAAGCTTCCCGTAAGCCCCACTCACAAAATTTGTCCCTATCTGGCCTAACTCTGAGGTCATACAGCAAGAAGAACCTCTTTTTTTTTTTTCCTTCAGACTATTTTTTTTATTTAATTTTATATAACAAAGTCCAATTAAATGAAAACAAACATTTATACACAATATTTGGGAATTTGGGTGTCCTTCTTTCCAAACTACTTCCTGCTGGTAAGGGGCGCTGTCTTGGGGGATTCGAAGAAGATTCAGATATCCTAGCTGTAGTCTGTAGGGCTGTTTTGTCCAGCTGTTTGGAATGTAGGATCAGCTTGTACCCTGTTTCAGGTGGTCTGGCGTGATCAAACCACATTAGTCTGGAAGGAATCCACATCTTTTCATTTTCTGTGGAAACAAAAATAGAAATCCTTTTCCCCAGTAACTTGTTCTTCAACTTAAATTTTGGAGTCAAAGCATTTTTTTAATTTAATTTATTATTTTACATGTCCATCCCAGTTCCCTCTCCCTCCCTCCCTCCCCTCCAGCCCTCCCTCCCTCCTTCCCTCCCTTTTGCCCTCTCTGCCCTCTCACATGCACTCTAAACACCCTCCCTTCCCAACCCCCCACCACAATACCATATGTAGGGGAATGCCATCCAGTTGGGGTCATGTAGATCTGACAAGTCCTGTGAAGTAGGGACTAGGGAAGAACCTCTTAACAGACTAATTGTTGGAAAATTCTGAGACACTTGATTAACAGTACATATGGTTGATATTGTAAAGCCAGAAAGGATACCAAGGCGTTAACAAAAATCAACAATATTGTGTGGAGAATCAGCTTTCCTTAAAAGTCTTTTCAAAGCTCTGACATATTTGTGAAGATCTACAACGGATGCAAATGTACACTGCTGTGAAGATACTCCAAGTGAGGGGATATGGTGTAAGACCATATCCCCTCACTTGGAAACATGCACAGATGTCAAGTGCTATCGCCTTGCCTGCAAGAACGACGCTCAACAACAGGATTCTTCTGCAGCTATGTTTATTGCGCAGCTCATTACAGCAAGTTGAGGGAAGAACCCGAGGAGGAAAAAGGGCTCTGCTTATATATGCTCAGAGGAGTTGTGTCCGTTTTTGACAGGTGCAGCCCGCAACGGTCGTAACGGTCACCCCATGATGTGGATCGCATATCCGCGCCTTGCTGGCTTATGGACAGGAAACCAGCACCATCTTCAGGAATGGCACCGGTGGCTCTCTACACACAGAAGACTGTATTCTGTTAACATTTTCCCCTACACAGCAGAAACTGATTAGTGAGGCAGGTTTATGAACTGTGATCATGTTCATCATGTCCTCAGTCATATACATAAACCTTTGAGTCAAAGCTTAGTAGCTCTAACAAATAACTAAATACAATCTCAGTCAATCTATGAACATTACCCAGAATCAACATAATTTAATGATGTTTCAATAAACAAATATTCAGGTAGCCAATCTTCCACGCAAATGCTTTTACATGATGAGCCATCTTGCTCGACTAATGTTTATAGTTTCAAAGTTGAGCAAGATGGCTCACCATGTAAAAGCATTTGAGTGGAATTTTGGCTACCTGAAGTAAATGGACAGAAAGAACAAAATCCAGGTAAAGATAGACGATGAAAACTGGTCCAGAAAAGTTGCATTAACCTCCGCAAGCTCCCTGTGCCGTGTAAGCCCTCACACATTGTTCACACATGTCATAACAACAGTAACCATGAAGAAAAGGAAACTCAAAAAAACAACAGGGCATGGTGTGATGCAGAAGAGTATACATAGTATGGAATATAATATAGAATAACCAAAATGTAAAATATAGGCAGTAACCAGCATGGATTTTAAAAAAAAATGTAAAAATCAGAAACACTGTACTTGATTAGTATGATTGCAAAATGGTTCAAACTCTGAAAGTAGTTGGTCAGTTCAGCAAAATGATAACGAGTTACCATGCATTCTAAGACTTCAACTGTAGGTATATACTCAAACAAAGATACATATATTCAGGCTAACAAGTGTATGTAAGGGAGCTGGACATAAAACAGTTCAAAGAATGTGTTCTTGTTGAAGTCCCAGATTTAGTGCCCAGCATCACACATGGTCTCATAACCATCCATAGCTCAAGGTCTAGTTTACAGTATGCTTTCAACTTACCTCTGATGGTACACATGGACACGTTGCTCATATGCAAGCAAAATCATCATGCATGTAAAATTAAATAAGTAAATCAAAGAAGTATTAAATGTTTAAGTGAATTCAAAACATTGTATGTATAAAGGACTGGAAAAATAACGATTTTAAATTAATTAATTTACTTTTTCTAAATCTTGCAACATTATACAGTAGAAAGGAATGTGTAACTTCAAATGAATATGTAATTAATGGTAACATGGATGACATACACATACAGAAATATGAATAGTCTAGTCACAAAGATAAAACACAATGAATAATCATTTACATTGACTGTCTAGAAAAGAGAAATTCTTGGTGGCTATCAGGGCCCCGAAGAAAAGGTAAAATTGGAAGATACAGTAAGTGGTGAGTGATTATATTTAATGCCATAGTAATGCTCTGAAATTATAAAAATGATGATGCTTGCATAATATCCTTGAAAATGCACAAGTTATAAAAGTGTCCTTTTAAAAAGAGAAGCATATGGTATGTATTTTTTATTTCATCAGCGGTATTGTATTTTTACCTTTTTAAACTGCTGTGAAAGGACATCATGATGAAGACAACTTATAAAATAGAACATTTAATTGGGAGCTTGCTTACAGTTTTAATGGGTGACTTCAGGATCATTGTGACAGGGAACATGTGAACAGACAGGCAGTCTTGGTACTGCAGCAGTCACTGAGAGCTCATTTGTCAAGTCTACAACCACTACTACCATAACTTAGAGAAAGCGAGAGAGCCAATGAAAATGGGTGGGGTTTTGATAATTTCACATCTCTTCCAACAAAGCCATACTTCCTGATCCCTTCCAAACAGTTCTACCATCTGCAGAGCACGCACTAAAAAGTATGAGTCTGTGAGGGGGCCATCCTTGTTAAAAATCATAGCAAATATTTTATAATCAGATTGCTAATCAGCTTTCTGGTGTCAGTGGGAGATAAAATAGGAACTATACATAATAGGGCAATTTCATTCATTATACACCAAATAATTTCAAATATGAATCCAAACAAAGTTTTCAGTCAATCAATGAATTATAAATTTTGCATAATATATTTAAGATTTCCTAAGGTATTTGTGAGAACAATAAGTGGTGCTATAATATTACGCCAAAGAACTATCAGAAATAATTTAATAGTGGCAACATATCTTTGTATCTGATTAGTTCTGATCAAAACACATTTTAAAATATCATCCAATGACTAAAACATGAGTGCAGTGAGAATATTTGTTTATGTTTTGTTTTCTTATCATTGTTGGACATTGAATTTGGGGTTTTACACATGCTATGTGAGTACTTTACAATTAAGATATGTCTGAAACAGTAATAACACTTTCCTTCAAATTAGAAAATTTAAATAATAATTCATCCACAAGGCAGATGAAACCTCATTTTCTAAAAAGACTGCTTTATGCTACTCTTCAGATGTATTTCACAAGGTAATCCAATTGATTTCACCATTTACTACTAGTCACTTGTCAGCTATAATTATGACAAGACAAAACAAATGTAGTTCTAGTATTTCTATATAAATATGCTTATTGCAAAAGTAGCAAAGATAAGATAGATACATTTTGTTTATCTTTATTAATATAACAATTGTTATATTGTTTTCTAAGACACAGAAGAATTTCATCTACTTTATGATTGCTACCATACCTAAATGAAGGTCTTTTATGACCAAATAATCTTTACCACCAGCTCAGCCCCATTACCCAACTACACTGAGCACTCAGCATTGAAACTTCTGTCTTCTTCCTGGCATAATATTCCTATCTGCTAATACTACTTCTGGAATGTTCTTCTATCCTGTGTGCAGTCAATTATACTTTTATTCATAATTCAGAGCCAACTTAAATATTTTTCAGAAACCTCCTTTAACCTTTTCAGTGAAGAAAAAAATAAAGCATTCTCTCTCTGTGCCAGTAACAGCTGATTGTACCATTAGAGCACTCACTGAATTGTTCTTTCTTGTATATTCTTCTAATTAAACTGTGCAAAAAGAGAATAGCTTTCTATTTAGCTTCCTTTGAACCTAGCCTGATGTCTAGCTAATATATATGTTAATGAATATGTGCTGAATTAATTAAGGATAAACAAAGTCAAACTAGCAAGTATGTACCTGTGTTTTACATGTTTTTATATTGAGGGCTATATAAAATGGGTTGATTTGGAGAATTACTGAGTGAATAATAAGTTTGTTTTCCTTCACGCCCTAAAACATGACAAAAGGGGAAATAAAAATCTGCAGAAATACAGTCTATTTACAGACATGTACATGTATACATGCATAGTTCATCCATCAAAAGTTGCTGCATTCCCTGCATTCCATTTTTCTTTGCCAATGAATATTAATGACTGTGTATATGTGTGACAGAGAGAGAGAGACAGAGACAGAGACAGAGAGAGAGATTAGTCCAAAGAGCAATGAATGATTCTCATTTTCACTTAATCAGAATTTGGTCTATAGTGTAGAGAAGGCATGTGTTGAAAAAGGAATATGAAAAAAAAATTCAATTTTTGCCTGGCAGTGGTGTCACACACTATTAATCCCAGCACTTGGGAGGCAGAGGCAGGTAGATCTCTGTCCATTCGAAGCCAGCCTGGTCTACAAAGTAAGTTTCAGGAGAGCCAGAGCTAAACAGTGAAACTCTGTCTCAAAAATTAATAAATAAAAACAAAAAAAATTCTCAAATTTCTTGATAACTTTCAGCAAACTGAAAATTTTTTCTGCATAAGTATAAAGCACAAACTGCATTATCAAAATGACATTTCTAAGTTGTCTTATGATACCAGTTTAGTTCAAAGTATATACAACCCGTAATTTTCTGTATTCCTTAATTTGAAAGAAATTCTCAGACATTTCTGGTGTCTAAAATATGTGTTAGATGAAGAAGGAATTAAAATGTATTAATGAAATAATTTCAAATGTATGATGAGTTATATAAGTATAGTTTGAATTACCCAAATATGCAACTGCCTGCAAAACCAAATATATTTATCCCAAATATGTCTCAAAATTAAAAGATTAATCAGCTTTAGGATTTAATTTGCTTACAATGGCTTGGAATTGAAGAGTTCTGTAATTCTTTTTTTTTTTTCTCATTGAAAGCTAAGTTCACAGTAATTTTGGAGACAAATTGGATTTTAAAATCTGTCAGTTTACATGGGAAAGAATTTCCAAAGATTTCTCAAGAAAATACCTTTTTAATGAATCAAGTTCAACTCAAAACATTCACACCTAGACAGAATAAAGTCAAAAGGCTTCATTTTTAATTAAATGGGTTCTGATATCTATAGAATTCTTCATTTTTATTATATTTGCTGGTCTTCTACTTAACATGAGGGCCAGAAAATATAATCATAGGATGTCTGGAGAATCAGAGGGCACTACTTCTAAAATCAAAAACATCATTTGTGACTTAACTGGGACAATGTTTACTTTTGGAAAAGTAGATGATATGCTTTGAAGTCTCTTGGCTGAATGTCATTCAACATAATGTATATTTACCATCTCTGGGCTTCAGATATTAAGAGTAAAATAGTATACAAATTTAGCAAAATAATATTGATTTCCTAAGACATATTCTTAAAGTATGAAATGCTCTATGGTATTAATTATTTGAAGTTAACAAAGCTAGAAATATAAATAAAATGGGGAAGAAAAGATACATTTTTGAACAGGGAAAAAAAGGGGAGAATTATGCGTGAGAGGATAATGTCTATCTATTAAAATAGATATTTAAAAAAGGTCACAAGACAGATTGCCAGAAATATGTATAATGTATTGGAAAGCCTAAGAACTATTGTAAAACAAAATCAGATATAAAAATAGTTTCAATGGAGTCTTCTTTGGGGAACTTCCCTGAGCAACTCTGACACATGAGACCTTCTTATCCATGCGGGACCACCCGTGATTTCCACCTGCCTGGTATCTGACCCCCACCCCTTGTCCTCTGCTGGACTTCCAGGCCCCTCCCAGAGATCCTCCTATCTCTGCAGGACCACTCTGAGTTCCTGCCAGCAAAATCCTTGACCCCCACGGCAGGGCCTCAGCTAGAGAGTGCCAGGTCTCAGCTAGATCAGCATATTGGTGCAGAAACATCTTGAGTATCAGCCCAGCCTTTGTCCCCAATCGCCAAGCCTTGGCCAGAGGTGAGTCCTGGGACCAATTCCAGTAGACACTTACCTACATCCTTCCCCGGGAATTCCCTGGGTTGGACCCAGATCCCCCTGCTGCTGTGTCCTGTCCACATTGAGAGTGCTGTTGGAGCTCTGATACACCCCCACCAACCCCCACCGAGATCCTGCCCTCCCCCTACCTGGTGCCCTACCCTGCCCACTGTACCACCACTCTAGTTGAACACTGGGTCAGAGGGTGAAGCCAACAATCCAGACACCTTTGGGGAACTTCCAGGAGCAGCTCTGAACACATGAGACCGGCCAATCCAAGCGAGAACACCTGTGATTCCAACTGCCTGGTGTCTACCCCCACCTCCAGTCCTCTACTGAACTTCTGAGCCCTTCGCAGAGATTCATGTATCTCTATGGGACCACTCTGAGTTCCTCCCAGCAGGATCCTTTGCTAAAGAGGCCTCAGGTAGAGAGTGTCAGGCCCAGGCTAAATCTGCCTATAGGTACAAGGAACATGCTGAGTCCCAGACTTCAGGATCTTTGACCCCCATCTCCAGACTTCTTGCTGGAGCCTGACCACTGACCCCCATCGCCAGGGCCCTGCCTGTGGAGAGACCTCCTAGAGAGCTACAGACATCAAAACTCTGACCCACCTAAACCCACCGGGGAAGTACCATAGAGAGAGGGAGAGACCCCACCAACAACTACTGCAAGAAGCTATGGGAAGATGGCAATACAACAAAACACCTAACAACAAAAAGACAAGCATGACACCACCAGAATCTAGGGAAACTACAACACAACAAAGCAGATGAAACAGAAGGGAAAGATTTAAAAATTATACCCATAAAATTGATAGAGGCCCTCAAAAAAGATGTGAGAAAACTCTTAAAGAAATGAAAGAAAAAACAAACAAAAAAGTGTAACAAATGAACAAATTTCTAAAGGAAAGTAAAGAAAGTACAGAAAACCAAGAAAAAATAATTAAGCAGGTGAAGGAAACAGTTCAAGACGTGAAAACAGAAATAGAGAAAATACAGACAACACAAATCGAAGAATGCTGGAAATAGATAAACTAGGCAAATGATCAGGAACTACAGACACAAGCATAACCAACATAACTCAACAGATAGAAGAGAGAATCTCAGGCACGGGAGATAAGCTAGAGGAAATACATTCATCGACCAAAGAAAATCATGAATCCAACAAATCCTTAACACAAAACATCCAGTAAACACGGGACACTATGAAAAGGCCAACCAAAGAATAACAGGCATAGTGAAAGGTGAGGAAGCCCAGCTCAAAGGTGCTGAAAACATATTCAACAAAATCATCAAGGAACACTTTCCCAATCTGAAGAAGAACATGCCCATGAAAGTACAAGAAACATACTGAACACCAAATAGGCTGGCAGAAAGAAAAAAAACACCTTGACATATAATAATCAAAACACCTATAATTCAGAATAAAGAATATTAAGAGAAGCAAAGAAAAAAGGACAGGTAACATATAAAGGCAGACCTATCAAAATTACACCTGATTTCTCCATGGGAAGCCTCGAGACCAGAAGGTCCTGGATAATTGTTCTACAAATACTAAGAGACCATGTATGGTAACCCAGACTAATATATCTAGCAAAACTCTCAATCAATATAGATGGAGAAAACAAGCTATTTAATGATAAAGACAGATTTTCACAATATGTATCTACAAATCCAGCCCTACAGAAAGTGTTGGAAGGAAAACTCCAACCCAAGGAAGTTAACTATGCCCACCAAGACATAGGCATCAGATAATCCCACTATACCAGAAACCAAGGGTAAAGCAGGATTAATATATTCACAATACCACTGCCAACAACAAACTAAAACAAACAAGCATTAACAATCAATGGTCCTTACTCACCCTCAACATTAATGGTCTTACTTCACCTATAAAAAGACACAGGGTAACAGAATGGATGCAAAGATAGAATCCATCCTTCTGCTGCATACAAGAAACGCATCTAAGCTTCAAAGATAGACATTACCTCAGGGTAAAGGGTTGGGAAAAGATCTTCCAATCAAATGAACCCAAGAAGCAAGCAGGTGTGGCTATCCTAATCTCTAACAAGTTAGACTATAAACCAAAATTAATCAAAGGAGATGAAGACAGTCATTTCATATTCATCACAGGAGAAATCAATCAACACAAAGTCTCAATTCTGAACATCTATGCCCCAAATACAAAGGCACCCACATTCGTAAAAGAAACGCTATTAAAACTCAAAGCTCAAATAAAACCTCACACACTTAGAGTGGGAGACTTCAACACACCACTCTCACCACTAGACAGGAACACCAATCAGAAACTCAACAAAGAATCACAAGAACTAACAGAAGTTATATCTCAACTGGGTTTAACAGACATGTATAGAACATTCCATCCAACCCAAGAGAATATACCTTCTTCTCTGCTCCACATGGAGCCTTCTCTAAAATGGACCACATACTAGGTGGCATAACAAACTTCAAAACATACAAGAGAATAGGAATAGTGCCCTGTATCTTATCAGACCAGCATGCTTTAAAATTGGAATTCAACAACAACACAAATAGCAGAAATCCTACAAGCTCATGGAAACTGAACAATGTGCATTTGCACCACACCTGGGTCAAAGAAGAAATAAAGAAAGAAAATAATGACTTTCTAAAATTCAATGAGGATGAGGACAAAACATACCCCAACTTATGGGACACCTTGAAAGCAGTGTTACAAGGGAAGTTTATTGCACTAAGTGACCATAGGGGGAAAAAAAACACCAGAGCATAGTCACATTAGAGAATTAACAGCACAACTGAAAGCCTTAGCACAAAAAGAAGCAGACTCACCCCGGAGGAGTAGACACTGGGAAAAGATAAGTTTAAGGGCTGAAAACAACAAAATAGAAACCAGGAAAACAATACAAAAAATCAATGCAACAAAGAGATGGTTTTGTGAGAAAATCAGTAACATAGACAAAACTTGATCCAAACTAACGAAAAAGCAGAGAGAGAAAATGCAAATTAACAAAATCTGAAATAAAAAGGGGGAACATAACAATGGACACAGAGGAAATCCAGACAATTTTCAGGTCATATTTTGAAAATCTGTATTCCACAAAAATTGAAAATTCAAAGGTAAAGGATAAATTTCTGGATAACTACAATTAATTAAAATGAAATCATGAATAGACAAACAACTTAAATAGACCTATAAGCCACAAAGAAACAGAAGCATTTATCGAAAGCCTTCCAACCAAAAAATAAAAAGCCCAGGGCCAGATGGTATCAGTGCAGAATTCTACCAGAAATTCAAGGAAGAACTAATACCACTACTCCTCAAACTGTCCCACAAGATAGAAACAGAAGGTTCATTGCCAAACTCTTTTTATGAGGCCACAATAACTTTGGTACCCAAACCTCACAAAGACACAACTAAGAAAGAAAACTACAGACCAATATCCCTGATGAACATCGATGCAAAAATACTCAGTAAAATACTGGCAAACCAAATTCAAGAATACATCAGAGAAATCATCCACCATTGCCAAATAGGCTTCATCCCTGGAATGCAGGGATGGTTTAACTTATTAAAATCTATCAATGTACTCTACCATATAAACAAACTGAAAAAGAAAAACCATATTACCATCTCCCTAGATACTAAAAAAGCCTTAGACAAAATTCAACACCCTTTCATGATAAATGTCTTGGAGAGATCAGGGATAATAGGAACATACCTAAACTTATAAGAGCAATATACAATTGCTCTTATATCGATATCAAACTAAATGGAGAGAAGCTTAAGCCAATTCCTCTAAAATCAGGAACAAGACAAGGCTGCCCTCTCTCTCCATATCTCTTCAATATTGTACTTGAAGTTCTAGCTAAAGCTATAAGACAACAAAAGAAGATCAAGGGAATCCAAATTGAAAAGGAAGAAGTCAAACTGTCTCTATTTGCAGACGATATGATAGTTTACATAAGCGATCAAATAAACTCTACCAGGGAAGTTCTACAGCTTAAACAGCTTCAGCAAACTAGCAGGATACAAGATAAACTCAAAAAAAATCAGTAGCCCTACTTTATTCAGGCGACAAAGAGACAGAAAGAAAAAACGGAGAAATATCACCCTTTACAATAAACACAAACAACATAATGTATCTTGGAGTAACGATTACCAAACAAGTGAAAGTCCTATATAATTAGAACTTTGTGGCTGTAAAGAAAGAAATAAAAGTAGATACCAGAAAATGGAAAGGTCTCCCATGTTCTTGGATAGGTAGGATAAACATAGTTAAAATGGCAATCTTGCCAAAGCAATCTACGGATTCAATGCAATCCCCATTAAAATCCCACCACAATTCTTCACTGAAAGGATAATAATCAACTTTATATGGAAAAACAAAAGACCCAGGTTAGCCAAAACAACCCTTTACAATAAAAGAACTTCAGGAGGCATCACCATCCCTGACTTTAAGCTCTACTACAGAACTATAGTTCTGAAAGCAGCCTGGTATTGGCACAAAAACAGGCAGGTAAACCAATGGAATCAAATCAAAAATCTTGATGTAAACCCACACACCTATGAACACCTGATTTTCAACATAACAACTAAAATTATACAATGGGGCTAGGACAGCATCTTCAACAAATGGTTCTGGCACAATTGGATGAGGGTGTGTAGAAGACTGAATATATACCCATGTCTGTCGCCATGCACAGAACTCAAGTCCAAATTGATCAAAACCTCAACATCAATCCAGCCACACTAAACCTCTTACAAGAGAAAGTAAGAGGTACCTTTGAACAAATTGGTATAGGAGACCACTTCCTGATCATAACTCCAGGAGCACAGACAATGAGATCAATAATTAATAAATGGTACCTCCTCAAACTTAAAAGCTTTTGTAAGGCACAGGACACAGTGGACAAAACCAAACGGCAGCCCACAGACTGGGAAAAGTTCTTCACCAATCCTATATCCTACAAAGGACAGATCTCCAAAATATACAAAGAACTCAACAAAACACCAAATAACCCTATTAAAAAAATGAGGACATAACTGAAGGAAGAATTCTCAATAGAGGAAATAAAAAATGTTGAAAGACACTTAAGAAAGTGCACAATATCCTTAGCTATCAGGGAAATACATATCAAAACAACCATCTTACTCTTGCCAGAATGGCTATAATTAGAAACACCAATGACAACTTATGCTGGAGAGGATATGGAGAAAGGGGAACACTCCTCCACTGCTGGTGGGAGCGCAAACTCGTATAGCCATTTTGGAGATCAGTATGGCAGTTCCTCAGGAAAATTGGAATTAGTTTACCACAGGACCTGGCAATCCCCCTCTTAGGCATATACCCAAATGATCCACATCCATGCAACAAAGACATGGGCTCAACTATGTTCATAGCAGCATTATTTGTAATAGCAAGAACCTGGAAGCAACCTAGATGCCCCTCAGCTGAAGAATGGATAATGAAGAAGTGGCACACCTACACAATTGAATACTACTTTGCAGAAAAAAATAATGGTATCTTGAAATTCGCAGGCAAGTGGATGGCACTTGAAGAAACCATCCTGAATGAGGTAACCCAGTCACAAAAAATGAGGACATGGTATGTACTCACTCATATATGGATTTTAGACCTTGAGCAAAGGACCACAAGCCTATAATTCACACCACCAGAGGAACTAGGATACAAGATATATTCTAAGAGATTCATATAAAATCCCTCACAGAAGGGGGAAGGAACAAGTCCCCCAGAGCACATGGGAAGTGTAGCTGGCAGTAAATGGAGAGATAAAGAGAAGGGGAGGAGAGGAAAGCACATGCCACTAGGAAGATTGAGTCAGAGTAGGAATAGAAGACAAAAGAGAGAGAAAGAGAGAGAGAGAGAGAAAATGAACATAAAAGAGGGAGCCATTATTGGTTTGAAGAGAAAACTGTACCTAAAGAATGGTTTAGAGACCTTCAAGTTTGCCACCACCTAATAATTTGAGCAACCATAGAGATGTGCATCCCTGATAGTGAGATCAATAACTCACTTATCCACCAGAGCGCTCCTCTGGTACCTGTTGGAAACAGAAGCAAACACCCATAACTAAACAATGAGTCTAACTAGATTCCAGATGCAGAGGGAGAAGACAAGACCAGGTTGCAGAAACACATAGAGACAGCTGACATGACAAGGAGGACTGAAAGCTGACAATCCACCATGGGATTGACTCAGGCTCCTCTGAATATGGGTCTCATCTAGAAAGTCTGAGCAGTCTAAACAGGTTTAAGTTCTAAGCAGACAGTGGAACCAGGATGCACAAAAGGACCTTTCAGACACACGCCCCATGGAGGGATACTGTCTTAACCTGGAGACATGAGAGAAGTCCTAGTCCCTACTTCAAATGACTTCACAGATCTACATGACCCCACCTGGATGGCATTGCCCTACATGTGGAATTGGGGTGGGGGGAATGGGAGGGGAGGGTGGTCAGGGTGCATGTGAGGGGGGAGAGAGGGTAAGAGGGTGGGAGGAGAACTGGAATCGACATGTAAAATAAAAAATAAATAAATAAATAAATAGTTTTATTGGAGAAATTAATAAATGTTCAATTAACTTATTAACATAAGTTGTCTAATGACATAGAGTAAATAAGGTGTCAAAAAGCAGAATGAATAAATAAATATTGTTAATGTTGATTCATATTAAATATGGAGCTTGTAATTAAAAAGCATGTTCTTAGCCAAAACAATACATAGTAATACACAAGGAAGAAATTAGATCAATAAATGTCAATTGTAATAAATAAATAAATAATATTGCATATGTACAACCAAATGATGTGTTTCAGTAAAACAGAAAATCAGAAACAATCCAAACCCATATTTAGGAGAAGGAAATATATAACAATGAATAGACAAGAAGCTAATGAAAGATAGACTAAAATAATACAATAGATAAGGAAAGTACAGAATTTGATTTTAGAATGGATAATTTTGAAGCTGCATTATTAAATAGAAGATCCTAGCTCTTGGGTGGTTGAAATGGTGAGGAAGCCCAATCTGAGAAATGCAATGTTTCTGTCTCATGTCTGCCCCTAACAAAGGGTTTTGCTCTATATTGATTCAACAGTGCAAAAAAGGCAATATAGGAAAGGAATGAAGACCTTTTTTGTCTTAATCATTTTCAGCAGAGTTTTATAAGGGAAGAAATTATTTTACTCATGCCTATTTACTCAGAACATCATTCAAAAGTGGAAATCTATTTCATCTGCTTATATTTACATGTTGCTTTACAAATTTATAGTGCAGATTTGTTTACAAAGTAGCTTTCAATTGGCTGCCCCCTAGAATAACTACAACACACACACACACACACACACACACACACACACACACACACACACACACATACACACACACTCACATTATATAAAGATTAAAGGAATTTGTTTAGTTTACCTTGTAAATACTGAGTATTAAGGGGAGGGGACAATGCATAACAAATTGGTTACATTGTTTATTAAAGGGTGGTCAAATTGAAATGGGCTGAGGACCCAGTATGAAAGCAGATTAGTGCATAGCTTTAAATGCACTCAAAGCATATTATTAACTGAATTGCAAGGTTGACAAATGTTCAGATGATGTATTTCCTGAAATAGTTATTCTTCTAGACAACACTGAAACCTTATTTAGACTAAGAAAACAAGAGAAATATTTAAATATAGACATAAAATGAGGTATGTAAAAAATATTGTCACTAATATTACAAAATCCAATGAAACACAAGTAATTTTCATAAACTGGTATCGAACAACACGTTGGAAAATGGGAAGATACAGACTTTGAAACAAGATAGAATCAGTAACAACGTTGGCTGCTGCTTCATTAAAAAACAAACAAACAAAAAACTAAAACAAATGCAAAATGTCAGAATTGGTAGAGGCTAGACTCTACAAACATGTAAATTTCTAAGAGCAAGTCATTTTAATCAATTCTGAAAATCTCAAAGATTTTATATTTGACACCAAAATAAGGCTAAGGCACAACAACCATAACAAAAATAAATTGGACAAATGGATATCCTTCATGAAAATACGGGTAAAAATTAATCAAAATGCTTATAAACAAAATAAAACTGCCTACAATCCTTTCTCCTCCTATATTGCAGAATTTCCTGAACTCTGCCTAATGTTTGGCTGTGGATCTCCATCTGTTTCCATCAGTTGGTGGATGAAGTCTCTAATGACAATTGGGTTATATACAAATCTAGTCACAGGAGATGGGCAGTTCAGATTACCCACCTGCTATTGCTAGGAGTCTTAGCTGCTGTGATCCTTGTAAATTCACTTGTGCTTGGTTTTTAACTGACCCTGAAATGCTACCCCGTTTCCAGTGGTCTTTTAGTACTTTCCCACTTTTCCCACCCCAACATAATTGCTCATGTTCCCATCCCCACCCACACTCAAGCCACTCATGTAATCTATTCAATATTCCCTTCCCAGGGAGATCCTAGCATCCCCCTTCTCCATTAACCCTCTTTGTTTTCTTGTTTCTCTGTGTCTGTGGATTAGTATCATAGTTATCATTTATTTTACAACTAATATCCACTTATGAATGGATACATAGATGTTTGTCTCTTTCAGTCTGGGCTACCTCACTCAGTATGTTTTTTCTTAGATCATCCATTTGCCTACAAATTTCCTAGTATCCTTGCTTTTAATAGTTGAGTAATACTCCATTGTGTAAATGTACTGCATTTTCTGAATTGAGGGACATTTAAGGTGTTTCCAGGTACCAGAAATTACATAAAGCTGCTAGGAACATATTTGAGCAAGTGTCATCGGGGTATGATTGAGCCCAAGAGTCATATAGCTGGGTCTTATGGTAAATTGATTCCCAGATTTCTGAGAAACTGGTACACTGATTGCCAAAGTGGCTGTACAACTTTATACTCACAAAAAAAAAAAAAAAAAAAAAAAAAAAACTGGAGGAGTGTTTTCCCTTGATTCACAACCTCTCCTCAATGAGCTGTTTCTTTTATTCTTGATCTTAACCATTTGCATATCACTAATGTCTAATGATGCTGCATATGTCCTTAAGTCTTTCTCAGTTATTTGAGATTCTTCTGTTGAGAATTTTCTATGTAGTTTTCTACTACATTTTAAAAATTTGATTATTTTGCTTGTTGATATCTACTGTTTTGAGTTCCTTATTTTGGAAATAAGCCATCTTCCAGAAGAGTAGTTGATGAAGATTTTTCTCATTCTGGAGGCTGCCATTTGCCCTATTGATAGTGCCCTTTGCCTTACAGAAACATTTCTATTTCATGAGGTCCCATTTATTAATTCTCATCTTACTGTCTGTGTTATTGTTGTTCTGTTCAGGAACTTGTCGGCTGTGCCAATGCATTCAAGATTATTCCCCACTTTGTCTTCTGTCAAGTTCAGTTTACCTGGATTTATATTGAGGTCTTTGATTCACTGGGACTTTAGTTTTGTTCAGAGTAATAGATATTGTTCTATTTTCAATCTTCTACATGCCAATATCCAACTAGACTAGTACTATCTGTTAAAGATGCTTTCTTTTTCTATTGTATCAATTCAGCTTCTTTGTCAAAAAATAGTATCCACAAATCTGTGGCTTTACAACCGGATCTTGAATTCGATTCTGTTGATCCAACTTTCTGTTTTTATGTCAATAACATTTTTCCACTAGATTTTTATGTCAATATTTTTTATAATAATAACTCTCAAAGTTTAGCTAGGTGGGGGTAACACACCTCTTTAATTCTAGTACTTGGAAGAAAAGGAGGGAGGATATCTGAGTTAAAGGTAAGCCTGGTCTACAGAGTGAGTTCCAGGACAGCCAGGGCTACACAGAGAAACCTGCCTTGAAAATGAATAAATTAATGATTCATAAAAATCACTGAATGGGGCTGGTAAGAATGCTCAGTGGGTAAAGTGCTAACCGCCAAGGTTGGTGACAGCCTGAGCTGAAACTCCAGGACCCACATAATGGGAAGAGAGAATTGGTTGCCAAAAGACATTGTTTGTATTCCCATCAATTACAAATAATTAATTGGTGTAATTTAAAAATAAAAGGTCTATAGAGTGAATGAACCTCCAAAAAAAAAATATGTAAGACAGTCTGCAAATGATAGCTTGATAATTATGTATACTTTCATTACCAGTTAAACTGGTTTAGGTTAGTAAAATGTGATATCCTGAGAATGGTGCTGGCAGCACAGGCTTTAGAAGCTATGACATGGGAGATCAGAGAGAGAAATTGCCAAGGCCAAATGTATATGATCTGTCTTCATGGCAAAATAATTTACCTTGTAGAAAATTGTGCTGTAATAAGTACCGACCTGCAAAAATTGTTTTCAAATACTCCATTCGTCGTCAGGTATTCCGAGCTGCCACAACATGCCTGATAAAGCAATTTAAATAGGAGTTTGATTTTCAACTGAAGGCTACATAGGTTTCATTTTTCTAGTCAACAGGCTACATTGATTTTATTTGTTTTTTAAATTATTATTATTATTTTATAAAGTCACTTTGTATCTCAGACTTGCTTCACAGTCCAGGCTAGTCCTGAACTTTTAGCCATCTGCATTAGACAACTGCTAAGATGAAGATGACTGGTATATGCCAACATGCCCTTCTCTGTCACTTTTAGCATTTTAGTAAGGTAGATACACCAGATTAGGAAGGCATGAGCAAGTCTTTCACATCATGACAGCCAGTAAAAATGACCTATGAAATGGGAAGAACAAGACATATCCTTTCAGAACATTTCACCAGTGACTTACTCAACCCAACTAAAACCTATCCTCTAATTTCTACTGCTTCCAAATATTAGGAACCAAACAATTAGTAACCATCAGTGAGTTTATCCACTAATCAAATTTGAATTTACAAGTTAAGTCACCTCTTCATAGTTCCACCAACTATATAACCAAGCCTTCAACATAGGAGCCTTTGCAAAGACACCTCTATAAACCATAAGAGAGGGAAAATTGTAGCACATCCACAGTGGCAAAGAAAAGTAGTGCTTACACAATGCCTGAGTATGTAATTAGAGTCAAGGTAAGTGCTATGCACTATGTAGATTGACCTGTGAATAACAAGTCACAGTTTGCATTAGAGTTCAAATTGGGAGTCAATGATCATCTCTTAAATGTTTTTAGGTAGAAGAAAAATTTAGGAAAAGACATATTTTGGGGAGAAAAGCACCCAACATTCAAAATATCATAGCCTAGCCTCTAAAACAAAGAAAAATACTATTCATTTGAATTTATAAAGAATCATTGTATATTAATAATGTGAATGAATTGTGACTTTCTGACCTGATTTTGCTCAAGCATGTTGGAACTCAAACATTTCAGGTCTGAACACTCAGAATACATCCTTCTAACAGCACTAGATAACTGTTTACAACATACTTCAATATACACGATACATAGCACATTCACTTGTTTTAATACCAACCCTTTCAATGTTGTCTTTGAAGGGCTAAGATATTTGCATAGTGGCAAGCAAAAGCTTCTCTTGTTCACTATTAGAAATTGGTAGAGTAGGTTCAGTCTAACTCAAAGGTCACACACTTTAGGGTAAGACTGATAAATAGAAAATCTAAACCAACACATTTACAAAGCCCACATGGGTGCTGAGTGTGATAAATCAAGAATTAAATGGTAGGTTTGGAAATGAGTGGCATTACTCCAAGGAAGTGGGCCGGGTGTACAATTTACAAGGAAATAACACTGGGCAGCAATTAAAGGGAAGGAAGTTGTTTCATACATTTAGGATCAGCTGGATGAAGACTACCAGATGGTGGTGGGCGAACTGAGCATGCAGAGGAGATATCTGGAGGCAAGCTCAGGAAACAGCGAAGCTCTGGGGTCAAAGCAGAAACATGTTCATACCTTGATCTTCCCATAAGGTTTTGCTTCAAAGTTTGCATAGTGATCGTAAGAGTATGATTTAAGGAAGATGTTATACGTTTAAAGTTTAACCTCGATATGTTATCCTTTAAATGGCAATGCCTTAAACTTGCTAGAAAACCGTACAGAATGAAGAGGTCATGTTTTAACATCCTGTTCTGCTCACTAATCGTTAATTTACATAACGCTGTCGTATTTTAAATTATTTTTCTAAAAAAAAGAAAATATGTTGTTCTAATTATATAAATAGATATAAAAAGTGCAGGTTTGTAGTACAAACAAATCACAGTTTAAAGAGACATTTTTAAAAGAAAAGTAAAAAATCATCAAAATTAAAGCATAGGTAGCACCTCACCAACCACAATATAAACATTTAAAGTTATGTTCATACTTTTTCCTTTTGTTTTTATAATTAATATATTTTTATTTTAAATATAGATCCCAATCCCCTGTCCGTCCCATCCTCCCATGTCCCCCAAGACCCCCATCCCACCCCCCATCCATTCCTCAGGGAGGATGAGGCCTTCAATGAGGGAGTCATCAAAATCTGTCAAGTTATTTGCGGTAGGGCCTCGGCCCTCCCACAAGTCTTTAAGCTAAGGGAGTGTCCCTCCATGGGGAATGGGCTCCCAAAGATCATTCCTACACTAAGGATACATCCTGGATTCATTGTCACAGGTACCATAGACTTCTCATGCCTCCTAACTGAGACCTACACCCAGGAGTTCTGGGTCAGTCCTATGCTGGTTTTCCAGCTATCAGTCTAGGGTCCATGAGCTCCCCCATGTTCAGGTCAGCTGTTTCTATGGTTTTCTCCCACCTGGTCTTGAACCCTTTGCTCATCTCTCCTCCCTCTCTGCAACTGGATTCCAGGAGTTTGGCTCAATGTTTAGCTATGGGTATCAGCTTCTGCTTCAATTAGCTACTAGAGGAAGGCTCTAGGATGGCATATAAGGTAGTCATCAATCTAATTATCTTGATAGGGCATTTAAGGTAGCCTCTCCACTATTGCTTAGATTGTTAGTTGGGATCATCCTTGTAGATCTCTGGATATTTCCCTTGTGCCAGATTTCTCTTTAAACCTATAATGGCTCCCTCTATTATGGTGTCTCTTTTCTTGCTCTCCTCTATTCTTTCCCTGGCCCAATCATCCTACTCCCTCATAACTTTTAAACAGCTTAATTTCCAATTGTCATTTAGTTTAAACTCTTTTGGCTATTGTTTTCTAATGCTACATTTATCTTGTGGAAAGCATTAAATAATTCAATTATTGATAAAAATAGAAGCTTTCTTCTCACTATAGAAAATATTTAGACTGTTTCTCTGAGAATTCTTGACTCAAGAAATATATAGAAATTAGGGGAGGTAGAAAAAGAAGTATTCATGTATTGTTCTGGTGTATAAATGATTACAATGATCCATGATAATTATAACTTCAATTATAGGGTCAATTTACCACTTAATCACAATTAATGAGTGAGTTGTGGAAGACACATCATGGCAAGTAAATAATTTATTTCCACACAAAATGCCTACTGTGGTTTCTTAGCTCTCTGTTAATTAAATATTCCATCTGAAAAAAATGCTCTAGGATGGTAGAGATGGTTCAGTGATTAAGAGTGCTTGCTGTGCAAGGATTGGAGTTGAGATCCCAGGACCCAGGCATTGTCCCCTATGTTCCTGTACTTTAGGATTGAGATAAGCAGAAACTAGAAAATTTATAAAAAATTTCTGGCTGCCACCCTATCCAAACACCAAAGTTTTCAGATGCTTTGAGAGATTTCCCAAGAGAACAAGGTGGCAAGTTTAAGAGAAGCATTCATGAGGCCCTCCTCTGTGCTGTAGATTACAAATGTATGCAAATTCACACACACATGTCAGTGAATACACCCCATAAACACACTTACAAATATACATACACACAGACACAAAGGAAGTTAAATGTCTGTGTTATATATACCACTCATTTTTTTAAGTGTTAAGAAAATACTTTTGAAGTAAATACTTATGAGTAAATAAATAAGACAGTATAATAATGTAATTAAAATAATCTTATAAAATCTTTATTTTTCATGTTTGCAACAAATTAGTTTATTTTTTGAGTTCCCAAATATCAATCAATTGATATTAAAATTATATCTAGATTTTTCTAGAATAGTTTAATTAAATATTTTTATGCAAATTAATGAATGCCTGTTCTGAAAATATTTATATAAATATTTCATTTTGTTTTAATTATTTAGAAGTACCTTTGCTTGTTTGAAAGTATGATGAGATCTATAAAATTTCAAAACTTTTCTTTTTGGTTCAAATATTCTTTATGTGTTACAAAAAAAGATTTATTAGATAAAAATTTTGTAGTTATTTTTCACATAAGTCAAGAAACACATTTCTACATTATTTTATCATGTCCAATCCATTTCTTTAAATACCAACTTTTATGATTCCAAGAATACTTGTTTAGTTTTCTTCTAAAGTAAACATAAGGAACTTTTAGAGGAAGTTCTAGGTGAGTCTAACTCTATGTCCCAGTTCATCTCTTCTTTCTGATTCTTAAAACCTGGGTTGTGAATGAGGTAGAACGATAGATACTTCATCTTAAATAGATATAGAAATATGGTAACAATATCTTTCACAGGCTGGTATTTCCCATAGGAACTTGTATGTTCTGGGAATTGTATATACCAATTCGTTTCCATTATGATTTGAAGACTGCTTTTTCCCTAAAAAGTTGTTTTTAGGTAGAGGGAAAATGTCCTTTTATTATGTAGAGAAGTTACAAAGCTGCCATTCTAGCCTCTGATGCTAATGACCTGACTTCTACATAGAGCAAAGGACTCCCACACATCCAAATGTTTGCCAACTGAAGACAGTTTGTCTGGGTAACTAACCTAGGGCCCAAATGCAGACCTCTAAGGAGAGACCAAGAACACTGGAAACAGGAGAGAACAAAATTGGCAGTAAGCATGCCCTGACAGATCAAGTTAGTTTCCATCTGATAGGAAAAACAAACTAGTAAGTAAGTGAACAAACAAAAAGCCCAAGTATTCCCTCTATGTGTCCTGCAAAATGTAACTCACTCCTAGGGACCTATTACATACTGTAATTCAATGCATGTGTCACACCTTCACACCTCATCTGGGAAGTTTCCATTTGGAGTGGATGATTAACACAGAGACCCAGAGACTTAGACTCACAATTAGTTAAAATGTAGAGAATAAGAGACTGAAGAGAATCTCAGAGTGGAAGCAGGGCTGAAAAGACCCAGAGGCCATGGGTGACTAAAGGAAATATTGTGTTATGAAATCTTCAAGGTGGCTACACATATGAATTCATAGCTTTTGTAGCAGTATACACAGACCTGTACAATACCAAGCCAGACAAAATCCTAGCAAGGAAAGGGATTTGTATGAAATTCCAAGCCCACCCTTGGAGCTATGGACAATAACTAGCTGTTGAGAAAAGTATGAACAGATTTTGTTTGTTTGTTTGTTTCCCTGAAAGGTTAGCCCAGGAGAAATTGACTGACTACAGGTCAGCGGAGGAACAGCACAAATTTTTCTTGTTGGGTTTTGTTGTTGGTGTTGTTTGTTTGTTTGCGATTTGTCATTGTTTTTGCTTATTTGTTTGTGATTTGGTAGTGGAAGTGGTGGTGGTTTTTAAAGACCAAGGTTGGGAGAGTAGGGAAGAGGTTGTAGAATTAGAAAAAGCTGAGAGAGAAGAAGTAAAATGATCAAAACACTTTGCATAAAACTCTCTAAGAACTATTTAAAAAAGAGGAAAAAAAATCTCTTTTTAATATTTGCTAACCAGTTAAGTTGAATTATTTAGTACTAGGACAGGTACTTTAAAATTTTCTCTTAAAAACCTGCTCTTATAAACATTTGCAAATGTTATGAGTGAGGAACTTTGAAAGAAATTATTACACATGATAGCAATCTAGGCTCACTGATATCTTAATTTTAGTAATACTATGTTGAATATATTTTCATGGTGTTCTAAATTAGGGGGGGGGGAAAGGTAGCACAGTAATTGAAGATATTTCCAAGTAAATTTGTCAACTTCCATCAAAATGTAAGCGCTGTACAATCAAGCCTGTTTGGCTATTTAAATGTACAAATTTTATGTTGGCTATTAAAATTTTATGTTTATATAATAATGATATATTTTTAACAAGAAACTTAAGAGTTAAATTTATTTGGTTATAAAATGCTTTTATTACAATAAGATGACACTAGAAATTCTGTCTAAAAATAAAATGTGTCTATAAAATGCATTCATCAGTTATTTGTCCCCTCTCTTTCATCATCTAATTGCCTGATTTTTTCATAAATATGCTAAAAGGAAATAGAATGGATTAGTTGAGCTCAATTTACTCTTCTGGACAAGATCTGAGCAATTAAGGAGATCAATCCTATTTATAATAGTTCTGATTCCAGCATTTCCCAGGTTAGAATGCCTCTCTCTCAATCTCTCTCTCTCTCTCTCTCTCTCTCTCTCTAATTCAGAATATAGAAGTCCCACATACCAACCACATTGCTAATTAGGAAATGTTCTTTCTCATCACCCTAGCTGTTAATTTATCTCTCATTGTCCTATCACTGAACAAAGTAGAGTACTTAAAAAGCGCTTTAAAGCTAAAAAAAATTAAGGATGTGCCCTGTGTTAACTATGATATGCTGAACCATCTTGGCAAGCATTGTTCTGTGATAGACATAAGCTAACTCAAAGTACATCTGTGATGAACTATTTTCAACTTCTGCACATCAAGTAAAATGGCTACTGGCTCCATATGTTGTTTATTCTGAGATATGAGGGATATTTTATATTAAACATCTGCCTGCATATTACTTCCATAACCACATTCATTTGAGAAAAAAAGTCACAGACTTCACTGAGAGCTTTTTATGACCTTTAAATATATTCTGTAATAACACTTGCTTTAGATTGACAATGAGCCAAGCTCTCAGCTTTGATATAATTTTCAGAAGGCTTTTGCTGTCAAAATTCATGATATAGTTCATATCTCTGCCAAGATTGATGGTGGCCGGTAGCCAATAAGACCAATAAGAAACCTAAGCTTTAGTTTTCCCTGTTATAATTTTAAACTATTTTATTTGGAGTAAAAAAGAAAAAAGTAAAACCTTCAAATTTCCCCTTGAGGTGGAGGTAATTCTTTATATCAAACACTTTTTATACTGGCCTCAATATATTCTTCAAACAAACGCTGAGTTCTGTTTATACACTTTTCAAAATGAAATTTTCATCATTTTTTCCTTGAATACACCTGGCACTGTCTAGCTCTTTGCTTGTTTTCCACATAGCTACTTGTATTGTCTGGTTACCTTCTGACACCAAATAAGAACACTACACACCTACTCCTAGAATGAAGACATCTCTTTCCTGAAACGTTTCTTTTGAACTGCTACACACAATGGTGGCAGCCAAGGATGCTTGCGTTTTGTGTACTCTAGCAACACAGTCACTTAGACTCCCTCATTGAGAGTCATTTCATTTTACTTCTTGAAATATTTTAACTATTACTATTACACTATCAAGCCTGTGCTTGACATCGTTTAATAAACTTATTCTTTGGTACCAGAGCTATCCTTATATTTTCTTTCTTAGTATTCCAGCCATTTTGTTTATTGGTTAAGTAGATATCATAATCTAAGAGTGCATGTCTCACACTACAATATTCAAAGTTAGCTTTTAAATTTAACTGATTTCAAAATTATATTACAGATGATTGGTCAAGTTGGTCATTTACAACGTGATAATTTTAGGAATGGATCAGCAAAGAAAAGTGGTTTTTCTGCAAACATGATGACATTCCCAGAACCTGTCCTAAGTTTGAGCATTAGAGTGCAGAGACAAGAGGGTTCCAGAAACTTGCTGGGTATCCAACTGATGTAAAAGGTGAGCTTCCTAATCCCCCAGTGACCTTTTGTGATAGCTATAAGGCAGAAAGTAGTAGAACATAATCTATGTCTTACTCTGGCCTCTGCACGTGTGGATAGGAGTGAGCACACTTCTTTATATAAACATGCAACATATATACATACATACATATATATATGTATATATATATATGCACAATATCACAAAACACCACACACACACACACATACACACACACATATAGACATGCACACACCCATACAATTCTCAACCATTTTTAAGTTAATTTTATTTTTATTCATGTGAATATATGTCGGTCTGTGTGACTATACGCCACCTATGTGTAGGTACCTATGAACACCACAAGAGGGCATCAGATCCTCTGAAGTCACAATTACAAGTGCTTGTAAACCACATGATGTAGGTATTGGGAACTAAATTTGGGTCTTCTAGAAAAGCAGCAAGTGGCCTTAACCATTTGATCATTCTTCCCAGCTCCTTACCAATTTATTATTATCAAACTCAAATGACTAATTGAGATAGATAGTTTTGAGACCATGCTTCTGCCAATTAAGAGTAGAGTAGCCGATATATGGGTATAAGGATAATATTTATGACATCTTTGGAGTTTTCTGGAAAGACTTAGTGACATTATCAGGTCTAACAATCTTGTCCACTTCTTTGGTGGTGACACCCCAGAAACTGTCTATCTCATACCACAAAGAGTGATTAACCCAGAAGAGGATAGTCAAGAAAAGAACGTAGCAGGAATGGGCTTGTCTGGAACCATCAGATGATGACAGTATCATCATATTTCAACAACCTGGGGTCATCTGCTAACATCTTTACAGTACAGCTTTTATTTTTCCCATCAACAACCTTTCAAGACACAGTTAGCTCTTTGACAGTCCAGTACAGGGCTATGGTTAATGATGACATGCTAGACAGTTAAGATCAAAACCTGAGCAGGAAGACAGCTATTTTCAAAGGCTAATCAATTTTGCTGTCACACCTTACATTACAACAACAAATATCTTTGCCAGATATATTCCTGACATTGAAGAAACATCATCCTAGGAAGAACTGAACTAACACAGATACACAGTACATTTCAATAGGATTCCATTTGGTCATAGGTATAATGCCAGGGTCAAGAGCTTCAGTGTCTTAGGGGAAATACCGCCAGTAATTTTTTTAGGCATCCTGGATGAATAGGCATAATGACTTTAGCTGGATGAGTAGGTGATAGGACACAAAGCATCAGGACATTTCAGTGCTCACAAGGTTCTTTCCCAACCTTATATCTGTTCTCTTAAACATTTATGAGTAGATAGGGTCTTGAAAGAAAATGTAAATGATATTCCCTTTTACACTTAGCACACAAGGTTTTCTATGCTGATTTTTTTTCGGTGACTTGACAGGAAAAAAAATCATTTTTAAAAATTAAAAATGGAAGCAATTATAAAATATATTGTAGATCTCCAAGACTGAACTTGGAGCAGGACGATTTGGTGGCTTCAGACCACATTCACCCATTAGTTAACACATTCTTTCAGAAAACATTAATTTGATGCCTATCGTATGCAGAGAAATGTATCAGACTCTGGAGAAACAACCATGATTTTGCCCATTAAAGGACTCTTATCTTGAAAATAATTCAGGCTTACAGGCCAAAAATTACTTGTAAGCACCGATAAATTCATGAAGAAAGCATAGGACACTTTAAGGAATAAGACAAAATAAAACTTAAATGACAGATACAACCTTTTGACATGAGTTACACAAGAAGTAACATTGGAGAACAAATAGCATATAAAAGAACAAACCTTGTTTTAAAAAGAAGCTGAAGGATTTTAGATAAAAAGAATCAGTAATTTTGTTGTCTGAGGTTGAGGGTTAAGTAAGTAGAAAATAAGGACATAGCCATACTATTGAGGAAGTCCAGATAAGCAGAACTGCAGCAAAATACTTGCTCTAGAACATTCTATAATTGATAAAGTGTGTATAGATGAGAAATAGGTGTGAATATTTCATTTTTAAAGATAAAAGGTAATAATGTGTATGTCAATATATACTAGAAAGGAATAATTTATTATTAATACTGCAGGATGTAAAACGTCAGTCATTGATCATATTTGTTTTTTTTTTTACCTTGTCTACAAAAAGTGGCAGAATTAATTCTTTTATTCCTTTGTGTGTGTGTTATGTGTGTGTTTGTGTGTGTGGGGGGGCTTAGTTGTTCTTGTTTTGAGACAAAGGAATGTTAACCCTAGCCAAACTGGCTGGTACCTCACTCAAGGAAATATTTCTGTTTATATATCCTTATTGTTTAGATAACTGCCATGTGCTATCATGTTTGGATTATAGAATAGGCTTTAATAGTCCTGTAAATCAAATCATTTCATGGAGAAAACATATGAAAGATGTAGAAGTGAGACTAGCTGGAAAAGAAGCAATGAGGAGTATAATATCATAAAACTCAGAACCTCATTGGAAGGAATTTCATCTGTAGATCAGGTCATTCATAGTCACTGCAACAGCAAACTGAAAGCAGAAATGAAGTCAGAAAGCAACAGAATATCCCTGCCTGGTTTTAGTTTTTAAAATCATTATAGTTTCTATAGCCATAGTTAGAATGTATTCGAAATGTATCCAAGAATAGCAAAAGTAGAAACAATTGTTTAGAGTCTATGCTATCAATGAGCCAATAACACACACACACACACACACACACACACACACACACACACACACACACACACACACGGAGGGAGAGAGGGAGGGAAGGAGGGAGGGAGAGAGAGAGAGAGAGAAGTGAAACCATATCTGTCTGTTGTATTGAGAAAATGTTGAAGGACAAAGAATTGGTATGCTATTCCCAGGGGAGGACCTACCTGTAGTTCCTTGTGTAGGGTTGGGACCTAGGGCCTTGTCCCAGTCCAGCTTTGCTGATTTGTTGGTTGTTCAGATTGAGGTTGAGCAGTTAAAGAGACAGGTAATCCCTAAAAACATACATATAAGCAGATACAAGTAAGAGTATATGAACTCAACAGGATATGTATGTATGTGTGCAATGAAAATGGGATCATGAATTTGAATGAGAGTATATATACATGAGGGTTTAGAGAGTTCAAAGGGAGGGAAACAGTTGAGATTACATTTCAAAATAGAAAATAAGTAAGAATTTTTAAAAGAACCAAAAAAAAAAAAAAAAAAAAAAAAAAAAAAAAAAGAAAGAAAGAAAGAAAGAAAGAAAGAAAAAGAAAAGCATGTTGGCAATTTCTGAGCCAAATAATGGTAACATCCTATCAGAACTAGATATATAAGCACGTATGTTAGCTAGTTTATATCAACTTGAGTGATTTGGGAAGAGACACTATCAAATGATATAATGCTATTGTAAGATTATCTGTAGACAAATTTATAGTACATTTTCTTTATTCATGATTCATGTGGGAAGGCACAGCTAACTGAGAGCAGCATCACACATGGGTGGGCCTGATTGCTATAAGAAAGGAGGCTAAGCAGGCCAGAAGGAGCAAGCAAGCCCACAGGCAATAATCTTCCACAGCATCTTCATCAGATCCTGTCTCTGTTTCTGCCAGAATGTTCCAACTGATATACTCTGATCTGGAACTGCACCCTGAAATAAACCCTTTTTTCCCCCCAAGTTACTTTTGGTCATGGTGTTTTCTTAGAGGAATAGAAATCCTAACTAAGACAGAAACTTAAATGAGTCAAGGCAAAATGCATATATCAGCATGGCAACTATCTTATAAAAATCTTTTGAAGCCAATAGAAATAAATGAAAACATACAAACTTGTCTAAATAATGGTAATGCTCTCTCCATAACAGTGATCACTAGTTTGTATTTCATAAGTCATTCATTTTAGTTTAAAAGAGTAATAACCATAGTCCAAGGAGCTAAAAATCTGTGCATTTTGTCTTTAATCATATGTAGAAATTTTTGTCTGGAGTCTGAAAAAATAGTTGAGCAGTTAAAAGCACTTGTTCCTCTTCAGATGACTCAGGGTTCCCAGCAGCCACATCAGAATGGCTCAGGACAACTTGTAACTCCAGCTCCAGGGATCCAGTGTCATCTTTTGGAATCCATTGGCACCCAAACATGTGATGCGCATGCACACGTGTGTGTGCACACACATACACACACACAAATAAAAATACACATCTTGAAAAGTAGAAAGAAAAAATGTTCTAGTGATCATATTACTTTTGTCTGAAAATTTAGATAAATAATTACTGTAAAAATTCTGATATTTAAAAGTTAAAAATTCAAACCTCAAACAGAATACATATGTGTGTGTGTGTGTGTGTGTGTGTATACCCCTTTTCACTTTTTGATAGGTTTTTTTGTTTTTTTTATTATGTTTTTAATATTTTTTTTACATCCAACCTCAGTTTCCCCTCTCTCCACTCCTCCCAGTTCATCACTCCATCTCCTCTCTGCCCCTCTCCATCTATTCCTCCTCCATTTCTATTCAGAAAGGGGCAGGCCTACCATGGATATCACCAAACATGGTATATCAAGTTATGGTAAGACTAGGTACCTCCCCTCCTATTAAGGCTTACAAGGCAACCCAGTATGAGGAATAGGGTTGCAAAAGCAGGCAACAGAGTCAGACACAGCTCTTGCTTCCACTGTTAGGGGTCCCTAAAAAAAGATCAAGCTACACAAGAATCACATACAAAGAGCCTAGGTAAACTTCATGCAGGCTCCTTAGTTGGTTCAGTCTCTGTGAGCCCCTATGAGTCCAGATTAGTTAATTCTGTTGTTTTTCTTGTGGTTTCCTTGACCTACTCTGGCTTCTACATACAATATTTCCTTAATTTCTTCCACAGGATTTCCAAAGCTCCACCTAATGCTTGGCTGTGGCCTCTGCATTTCTTTCCATCAGTTGTTGGATGAATCCTCTCTGATGAATAGGACATTTTTTTTTCTTTTTTGCCAGTAGGTTTGGTTCTATCTTACTTCTCTGGGCTATCCAGCCTTTGGGTCCTGACACTCCAGGCACTGTTAGGGATAAGCTTACTCTAATGGAGTGGGGTTTCAGGTTAAACCAATCATTTGTTCTACACTCCCACAATATCTGTGCCATCTTTGTCCCAACACATCTTGTAGGTAGAACAAAGAGTACGTAAAATGTTTTGTGGCTAGGTTGATGTCCCAATCCCTCCACTGGAAGCCCTGCCTGGTTACAGATGTTCAGTTCAGGCTATATATCTCCTATTGCTAGAAATCATAGCTAGGGTCACACTTGTAGATTCCTGGGGGTTTGCATTGCACTGGGTTTCTACTTCACCACATAATGGCTCCCTTTTGCAATTGTCTCTTCTAGTACTCCCCTCTCCATTCTACTCCTACCTTATCCCTCCTATTCTCTTCACCCAAGTCTACACACAAATCTATTATATTTCCCCTTTGCAGTGAGATGCATGTGTCCCAGCTTGAGCTTTCATTGTTACTTACTTTCTTTGAGTCTATGGATTATAACAGAGCTATCCTTTACTTTATGGTTAATATCCACCTATAAGTGAGCATATACCATATTTGTCTTTCTGGGTCGTGTTTACTTCACTCAAGATGGTCTTTTATCTTTCCATTTATTTGCCTGCAGATTTCATGGCATCATTGTTTTTAAGAGCTGTGTAATACTACATTGTGTAACTGTACCAGATATTTTTATACACTCTTCAGTTGACAGACATCCAGGTTGTTTCCAGTTTCTGATTATTATGAACAAAGCTGCTATGAACACAGTTGAGCAAGTGTCCTTGCAGTATGATGGAGCATCCTCTACATAATGTCCAAGAGTCATATTGCTGGGTCTTGAGATAGATTGATTATCCATTTTCTGGGTAACAGCCATATAGATTTCCAAAGTGGCTATACAAGTTTGCACTACCACCAGCAATGGAGGAGTGTTCTCTTACTCCACATCCTCTCCATCATGTGTTTTCACTTGTGTTTTTCATCATAACCATTCTGAGTAAAGTATAAAATACAATCCTGATGTCACTTTGATTTGCATTTCCTCAATGGCTAAGGTTGCTGAACATCCCTTTAAGTGTTTCTTGGCCATTTGAGATTATCCTTTTGTTAATTCTGTTTAGATATCTATTCTGTTTTACATTGGATTGTTTGGTATTTTTGATGTTTAATTTCTTGACTTTATGTATTTTGGAAATCAGCCTTCTGTCAGATGTGGGACTGGTGATGATATTTTCCCACTGTGTAGGCTTCCACTTTGTCCTATTAATGATGTCCTTTGCCTTATAGAAGCTTTTCAGTTTAGTGAGGTCCCATTTATTAATTGTTGATCTTAGTGCCTGAGCTATTGGTGTGTTCTTTGTTTGTTTGTTTTTTCATTGTTTTTTGGTTTTGTATTTGTTTGTGTTTTGTTTTTTGTTTTTGTTCCTCTGGGAGTTATATCCTATGCCAGTGTGTTCAAGGATATTCTCCACTTTATCTTTTATTAGGGTCAGTGTATGTGTGTTTTTGTTGAGGTCTTTGAGCACTTGGACTTGAGTTTCATTCATGGTAATAGATATGGATCTATTTTTATTCTTCTATATGCTGGCATCCACTTAAATAAACACCATTTGTTGAAGATGATTTCTTTTTTCCATTGTACAATTTTGTCTTCTTTGTCAAAAATCAGGTGCTCATATTCTGTGGATTTAAGTCTAGGCCTTTTTTTTTTTAATTGATCCACCTGTCTGCTTTTTGCCAATACCATACCATTTTTATTACTGTGGCTCTGTAGTACAACTTGAAATCAGGTATGGTACTACCTCTGGAAGTTCTTTCACTGTATTTGATTGTTTTAGCTATCCTGGGTTTTTTGTTTCCCGTTTGAAGTTGAGTATTGCTCTTCCATGGTGTGTAGAGAATTGTGTTGGGATTTTGATGGGGATTTCACTGAGTAGGTAAATTTCTTTTGGTAAGGTAGTCATTTTTATTATGCTAATCATAACTGATCAGTGAGCATTGGATATCTTTCTGATATCTTCTCTATTTTCTTTCTTCAAAGACTTGAAGTTCTTGTCATACAGGTCTTTCATTTGCTTGGTTAGAGTTAAACCAATATGTTTTATATTATTTGTGGCTATTTTCGAAGGATGGTTTTCCCTGATTTATTTATCAGCTATTTATTGTTTCTATATAGAAGGGCTACTAATTGTTTTGGTTAATAGTAGGTGTTTTTCAGCTATAAGAGTTCCCTGGTAGAACATTATGGATTGGTTATATATACTGTGCTTGTTTGAAATAAAATGACCCCCAAAAGGAGTGGCACTATTAAAAGGTGTTAACTTTTATTAGAGGAAGTGTGTCACTGTGGAGGCAGAGGATGAGGTCTCATATATGCTCAAGATAATACCCAGTGTCTCAAATGATTTTCTATTGCCTATAAAATATAAACTCTCAGCTACCTATCCAACACCATGTCAGCCTGCATACAATCATGTCCCACAATGATGATAATGGATTAAACCTCTGAAACTGCTGCTACCACAATTAAATGTTTTTCTTTATACGAGTTGCTGTGTTCATAGGGTCTCCTCAAAGCACTAGAAACCCTAACTGAAAAAAATATATACATACATACCATCTGCAAATAGTGATACTTTGACTTCTTCCTTTTCAGTTTATGATATCTTGGTCTCCTTTAGTTGTCTTATTGCTCTAGCTAGAACAGCAAGTACTATATTGAATATATAGGGAGAAACTAGACACCCTTAGCTTGTTCTTGATTTTAATAGAGATTCTTTAAGTTTCTCTCTATTTAATTTGATATTGGCTATTGACTTTCTATACATTTTATTAATTATGCTTAGGCATGTCCCTTGTAGTTCTGATGCCTCCAAGACTTTTATCAAGAATTATGTTGGATTTTGTCAAAAGCTTTTTCAGCATCTATAGAAGTTATCATTTTTTTCTTTAATTTTCTTTATATACTGGATAATACTGACAAATTTTCATATGTTGAACCATTCCTGCATATCTGGGATAAAGCCCACTTGATCTTAGTGAATGATCTTTTGGTTATATTCTTAGAGTCAGCTTGTATTTATTGACTATTTTTGCATCTACATTCATGAGAGAAACTGGTCTGTAATTCTCTTTCTTGTGTCTTTGACCCAATATGTGGTCAGTTTTAGAGAATGTTCCATGAGGTACTGACAAGAAGGTTCATTCTTTTTGTTTTGGTGAAATGTTCTGTAGAAGTTTGTTATTTCCATTTGGTTCATAATGTCCGTTAACATCATTATTTCTCAGTTTATTTTCTATCTGGGTGACCTGTCCATTGGTGAGACTTGAGTATTCAAGTTCCTCCACTATCAATGTGTGAGGGTCAATGTGCGATTTAAGCTTCAATAATTTCTTTCATTTTCCCCTTGAATTTGGGGCACAGATGTTGAAAATTGAAACATCAACTTGGTGTGCTTCTCATTTGATGAGTATGAAAGGACTTCCTCCTGCTTTTGATTAATTTTGTTTTGAAGTCTGTTTTGTTAGATATTAGAATAGCTACACCAGCTTATTTCTTGGAACCATTTTTCTGGGAAATTTTTTCCCAATCTTTTACTCTGTGGAAATGTCTATATTTGATGTTGAAGTGTGTTTTTTGTATGCAGCAGGAGGATGGATCTTGTTTTTGCATACATTCTATTAGTCTGTATCTTTTCTTTGAGGAATTTGAGTCGTTTGATATTGAGAGATATCACTGAACAATAACTGTTATTCCTGTTATTGTATTGTATTTGATGTTGGTGTGTCTATGTTTTCCTTCTTTGGGTTATTCTGGTGTAAGATTCTTCATTGCCTTTGTTTTTACCGGTGTAGTTAATCTAGTCGGGTGAGAGTTTTCCTTCTAGTACCTCTTATAAGGCTGAATATATAGATATAGTTTAAATTTGACTGTATTGTGGAATATCTTGTTTACCCCAACTATGGGACTTGGAAGTTTTACTGGGTATAATAGTCTGCCCTGGCATCTCTGTTCTCTTAGATTCTGCAGGCATTTGACCATACCTTCTGACTTTTAGATTACTCACTGAGAGTTCTGCTAAAATTTCTACTAGGTCTTTATATGTTACTTGGCCCCTTTCCCTTGTAGCTTTTAATATTCTTTCTATGTTCTGTTGATTTAGTGTTTTGACCATTATGTGGTGATTTCTAATCTATTTGGTGTTTTGTAAGCTTCTTGTATTCTTATTTAGGGTGGGAAATTGTTCTTCTATTGTTTTTTAAATATATATATATATATATATATATATATATATATATATATATATATTTTTTTTTTTTTCCTTGAGTCTTCAGCTGGGAATTTTCTCCTTGTATTCCTATTATCTTAGGTTTGGTCTTTTCATAGTGTCCCATATTTCCTTGATGTTTTGTCAGAAATTTTGTAGATCTTCATTTTTTTATGAAGTGTATGTATTTCTTCTATCTTATTAGATTCTCTCTTCAACCTCTGTATTCTGTTGGTGATGCTTACATCTGTAATTCTGTTAGCTTATCTAGATTCTTCATTTCAAGAATTCCATCCGTTTGTGTTTTCTTTATTGCTTCTGTTCCCATTTTCAAATTTTAATAGTTTTATTCTTTTCCTTCAATGGGTCATTTGTTTTTACTTGGCTTCTTGACATTTTTTTAAGGCGATTATTGATTTCCTCAATTTTTATTGCCTTTTCTTCAATTTCTTTAACAGATTTATTCATTTCACCTTTATGGACCTCTGATGGATTGGGAGGCTTCCATAGGGTCTTGGTATAATTTTCTTTAGAAAGCTATGCTTTTAACTTTTTGTAAATTTAGTTGTATGGGTAAAAACATAAAATTTATATATTTTAGGGGGGGACTTATGATACTTTGGTATATGCATATTCTGGAACAAATCCTATTGATCACAGCTAGCTTCTTCAACATTTAAAAAATTTTTTGAAAATAATCCAAACCCTTTTGCTATCATTTCAGTATTCAGTACAAATTGTTAGTTATGGTAATCTTAATATGCAATATAATAATAAAAACCTTGTCATGAATAAAATAAACTTGTTGTTTCCAAATACTAACAAATATAATTCAATGCTATTCAGGCTAGTTTTGTGTCAACTCCACACAACCTGGAGTCGTTTTAAAAGAGTGAATCTCAATAGCAAAAATTTCCCATCATTTTTGAGATAACCTCACTCACATATTTTTAATTAATGGTTGATGGAGGAGGGACCATATTTTTAAGAGTGGTATCACCCCTGGGCTCACAGTCCTGAGGTGTATGTGAAAGCTTGGGAAGCAAGCCAGTAAGCAGCACTCCACTACAACCTCTGCTCCAGTTCCCAACCAATTTTGTTTCAGCTTCCTGCCCTCAGGTATTGCCCACATTGCCCTTCCTGAAGGACTATGAATAGGTCATTTAGGCTGGGATTTTTTTTTTCCTTCATCCAAGTTGCTTTTGTTCATAGTATTTTATTATGACCATAGAAACTCTGACCAAGACAAATGACTTAAAATCCATTAAGGGAATATATAATTCATTTGGATTCTTTTCTGCACAAAGCTTAAATATGTAGGGATTAAAGGTTAGTGAGTAGCTTAAGAAACTCAAATAAGAAGAGTTGGAACAGAAAACATATTTTATACTATCCTAAAAATAATTCAGAGCTATTCTGGCTAATTTTGTGTCAATTCCTCACAACCTGGAGTCATTTTAAAACAGTGAATTTCAATAGCAAAGATTTTCCATCATTTGTGAGATAGTCTCTGTCACAAATTTTTAATTAATGATTAATGGATGAAACTCCAAAAAGAAATTGTGAGGAATCAATACCAGCAACTAAGTGCATGTAGTTCTGTCTGCAGAATTGAGATGTCTGGGTTTTCCTTGGTAAACTTTAACATGTCTATTGTTGATGTCCAGGCCATGTTTAAGCAGTTCTGTTTGTGAAACTGTCTGGATGTGGCTTTTGACATTCCTAGGAGACTGAATCGCACAGCAGACTCTGTGTTTCTCTGGCTCTTACAAATGTCCTCCCCTCATGCATTGATTCACAAACCACAGGTATAGGACATGTACTGCAGATGTGTTCACTGGGACTGGGCTTCACAACTCTGCATTTTGATTGGTTGTAGTTTTCTGTGAGGGTCTCTGTCTGTGGCAAAGAAAAGGTTCCTTGATGAAAGTAAGGACTTCATTTAGCTGTGTTCATAAAGTGAAACAGTCTCCCAAGAAGAAAAAATAGCAATTGGTTTTCCAATATCAAATAGTGTTCTGTAAAAACATATGTATAAGTAATATTCTACAAACTGAGCTGGTTGTAGTTACTTAATTAGAGGTAAGTGTGTGTGTATATATTTTGCAATTAAATACGAAACAGAACACAGAGAGTTACATGGGAGGGTTTGGAGGTAGGAAATGGAACAGAAAATGTTATAATTATTGTGTATCCTCAAAAATAAAAGAAATGGAACTCAGACAAACTGACAAAAAAAAATTCAATGTGAAAAAAAAGAAAAAAAGGAAGTGGAGAAATTATGTCCAGTTTGTAATGCCATGTGGAATATGAAATTTCACTTAAGGAAAATACTTAATATCATCTAGTACCTCACAGAAAGAATGTGTGAGTGAAACATAAGCATAAGGGATAAGAATAACAGGAAATGTTTACAAGAACATGTGTATGACATTAAATTGACCCAATAGAACTAAAGCTCTAAAAAAAATATGAAACTGAAATACAATCCTTCAGTTGCACACATACTCACAATATATTTCTAGATCACAACATTAACATTCTATATTTTCTAAATTTAAATCAGCAAAGTACTACTATTTATAAATGCATTTTGTAATATTCTGTAATAGGAAAAAAAAACAGAATGAAGCATACACATAACTTAGGTAACTTTGGTATATAACTAGAGAAACATTAAAATCAGAAAGCCTGAAATAGTCTATTCACTACATGGTGGTGGCCTGGTTTTTCAATGACCTCACCCTTCTACCTCTCTATTATGGTTTGATTGCAAAAGCTCATGACACCCAAGGCTCCTGTGATTAAACAGACAGAAGCTTGTGGCGCTCTGTTAGAAGTTGTAGAACCTATAAGAGGCAAAGCATTCCTGGAGAGTGATTGCTTTGACTGAATTTTGGTAGCGAGCCTCTACTTGATGCCTATGAGTAGCTATCTCAGGTCCTGGTACTAAGATTTCCTGATATGATAGACACTGCCCTCCAGCTTCAAGATAATATAAACCCACCTTAATTTCCCTCTTATCAAGCATTTTATCTCAGCAACAAGAATAACATTATCTCTCAATCACTCTCCCCTCTGATTTCTCTTTTCTCTCTTCACTTTTGCAAGCTGTGAATACTATTAAAACTGTTAGAAGCAAATAGGGGGAAATACTTGACAACAGTCTCAGAAACCTGCCCCCCAGATGTTGATGAAATTATATTTCCTTTGAATATTTTTACCCAGTGGCTCCTTGTAGCAGAATTCTTGGACAATATGTTCCAGAGGACATTTGTCTGTTGTGAGGGCTCCCCATCATAATAGCCAAAACTTTCTTAGGACTGCCTTACAGTTTCTTGCCAAAACTTTCTTCTTTTTTTTTTTTTTTTTTTTTTTACTTGTTCTAATGTCTGTGAGATTAGCCCTGCATCTCTCCGATGGGTCTCCCTTCACCTTTGATTTCTGTGCAACATTTTTTTCACAGGGTTCTTACCTTCTTGCAAAACTAGTACAATATTTGTCTTTGCTTATGAGATGACTTAAATTAATACCATTTCAAACACCAAGTAATAGAATCAGTAGTACAGGAAGAGTTAAGAAAAAAATTTAAATTAATACAACTGTCATTCATAGTCTAATGAAAAATAAATCCTTAATAAATCTGGGTCATAGAAAGGATGATCTGGTTTGTACAGACATGGAAGGATACCCCCTAATGAGAAGGTCACCTATATCAGCATTTGGCAATTTTTTAATTGACTAATTAGCAAATATTTCAGCTTCCTTCAGTGAGGAGACAAAATTATGAATGTTGTACAGATAAGTTACAAACCATCTAAAATGTAACCTTTAAAAAGATAAAATATACTTTTATCCCCCCCCCATAAACAACCAGAGTGGCCAACAGATTATCATCAAGGTTTTCCCTGGGATGTAGTTTATTGACTCCTGTTCTGTGTCATTAAAAAGTCAGATAAGACTTTATGAAAATAGAGCTCTAATTTTTCCTTACATGCCCATATAGAAATTTTATAGCTTGAGAATATTTATTAAAAGAGTTCTTACTTTTATCTATGAAACTGTAGCTTGAGGTATATCCAAAAATCTTGTGCTTAGGAACGCACATTGATTCCCTTCAAGTCAGTTAATTTGAAGTGTGTATATGGAGTTTGAAAAACAAAAAGACAACACCCTATGTTACTACTGTCTAGACACCCATTGTCCAAAATGTGGCCCATCATTTCCCTGTTACCAATACATGAATATAAGACCACTGGCATAAATCCCTGTCTTAGTCACTGTTCTATTGTTGTGAACAATACTGTGACCAAGGCCACTTACAAAAGGAAATGTTTAATTGTGACTTGCTTACACATTCAGGGTGAGTCCAGGAACATCATAGCAGGGATCATGGCAGCAGGCAGACAGGCATGGCACTGAAGCAGGAGCTGACAGATCATAGCTGACCCATAAATTGATGGCAATACAAAGAAATTAATTGTTTTATGAAGAATTTTGACAATATTCAGGATATTTTCTTGAGACCTATTAAAATGACATAATAACTAAGTCTTCCTTGAATACATAGACGCCTCACTGAAAATGTTCCCTAATAAGTTAGTGCTCAAAACACTGAAGTTTCAGGTATAAAATGATGAAATAATAAGCAAATATATCATATGACAAATTATACCATGAAAATGTGCTAGCTTGTCAACAGATAGCTTCCAAGTCTGACTTTGAAGACATTATGTGATGGACATGTTTCCATAAGGTACAGTCAAGGAAGCCTCCTAGATAAATAATGTACCTGTTACCACTATAGGAAATCTAAAATGGTAGGGATCCTCAGTAAATATTAGAAACCTGATTGAGCCTGAAGCCTCCTGTGTCTTAATCTCATTCATTTGAAAGTAAAATAATTCTCAGAAAACACAACTGATGCATATATAGGAGTGTAAGATTCTTTCAGGCACTCTAACCACTTGTCTTCAATAAGCGTTACATGCATGAGAGCACTTACTTTGCATGTATAGTCTGTGTGTATTTTAGAATCCATGTCTTTTACTACTTTACTTAAATGAATTCTAGTTAATGTCTTTTTTAATAAAAAGGACAGCTTCTAGACAAATTCCTAGGAGAAAACAGTTATCTTTACCTTTCTGTATTTTAAAACACATGCCTGAATGGTTTACAGAGATATAAAGGTACATAAAGGCTTTATTGTTGTTTTATTAAGAGACTGAATAGACAAAAATAATCAACTTCCCTGCTGCTTCTCTATAAATAAAAGTGACTTCTGCAGTTTAAGTGATCTCTACTCTTCTGTGGTCTTGCCTCTTAGTCTTTGATTACAATGAAACAGAGTTTCAGGCCCATTCTTGATGTCTAATGGGTCTTGTCCATTTCAGAGAGTAAGATCCTGAGATCTTATCACTCATTTGCTTCCTTTAATATGCTCTACAACTGGTTGAACTTGAGTCTCCTGAAATTGTGCAATTAGAAATATTTCCATTGACCACACAACACTTAAAGGAAAGGTTACTTGGAATAGGGTTTTTTCCACAGAAATGATACATCAATTTTCATTTGATGCATTAAACAACTCTGTTCCCAATACACACACACACACACACACACACACACACACACACACACAACAACTAAAATTATCGAACAAATAAAAAGCTGAAATCAAGTTACAGTAAAAAAGAACTATAATCTAGCAAATTATTAGCTTTCAAAGAATATTAAAACCGTGCAAGCCTGTTTTGTTAGAGAATAGTTGATTTGCTTGTAGAATCCATGTTTCAGAGGCAAAGGGAAGAAAAGTATGCCTCATTGTGCTTACAATTTCATAATGAGATTCAAACCAACATTAAAGAGTGGCATATTTGTTTTCTGAAGGGTATTCCCCAGGCATGCCCAAAGCCAGCTTGGCTTCCTGACTCTGTCATTGTTTGCACATTTTGCAAATATCACTTGAGACTTTTTGTATCCTATCACAAATTCCCAAATTTAAAACAACTTCCCAAATTATCATACAACAAATTCTGCTTTAATATCTTGAAACATACACTTTTTAATTCTATACAATGAATGTGTATCTCTCTTCAACAAAGGTCGCCTAAGCACCATCTTCACAAAGAAGAGATATTTCTACTGTGGTTCCATCTCCATTTTGACTGTGGACTGCCTGCTGCCTACTTTGCATTCTATTCTTTAAAAAGCTTATTAATGGAGTCTAGAGGGAGGCTGTCAGAAATGGCAGACTGATTCAAGGGCTTTTCCTTCAACGTCCAAATGACACACTGAAGCTAGAGAAATAAACAGATGACTAACCAATGCCCTTTTGTTGGAGAATGAAGGTGGGATGGCCAACTTGCAAACCAGAAACTGGCATTTGGGTGGATTAAACCAGCCTGCCATCGCACTGCCTCTTCATAATCGCTACAGCTTCCTTGATCTCAAGTGCCTCTGCAAAAGCCTTCACTTTTGAGAGTCATGTTTGTGAAAACCCTCAGCCAAGCTTTCGCAGAAAACATTTATCCACCAAGAAGCAGTGTTCAGACACTAACTGAGAAGAAGTGTTGGCTTCTAGGTATTTAATTAAAACATTAAGGGAAAAGGCTTTCATGTCAACACTCACAAGCACTTTCCTGTAGCTGAGGGTTGCAGCAGTTGCATCTCCCTGCAAAGGCATCCCTCCTGTGCCTGCCTTCTCTGAGAAGTTGCAATAGCTGGAGGTTCACTTTGCTTCATGCTGTTAGTTGTGGCTTTGAGACTTTGCCCCATGCTGTCACTTTCCTGATTCTCTCAATCTGGTTGTTAGCTTTAATTTCTAAAATCAAGATTGGATGGCAACAAGGGGCTTTAATGAAGAGTGGAAAAGTCATTTGTTAAACAGCATTAACAATTGATATTTGCACTGCTGTATAATGTGGTCAAGCCAAGTACATTCTGCTTTTATGAATCATCCAATTTCCTTTACCACATAATTAATGTTAATAAGGAGAAGACATTGTATAGTAACTAAATATATCATAATGGATGTTGGCTCTGGGTATAGATTCCTGGAGTGGTACCATTTCCAATGTGAGCTTCCAAGGAGAACTGAGAATTGTAAGGAATGGTGTGAAGAACAAATCTCACATGACCACTTCATTGTTGGTGAAGTTCATACAAAAGAAATGCTTAATTTTCTTTTAAAATAGCATTTTCAGTAAAAAGAGAGGATTTTTTAAAGATGTCTAATAATGCCATTTAGTGAACCTCCTTGAACAAAAGCACTTCTAAGGGAATATTTTTAAGCTACAGTGTGTCCTGGACCACTGACTGTAATAAAGGGAGATTGCCCATGCAATTCTCTTTAAAGTGTGAAGTGAATCAAGAAGAGTTTTATTCTCACTTCATAAACCATGAAGGTATAGACTTCAAAAAACATCTGAAACCAATCAAAATGGCTGCAACAAAGGTTGTAAAAATTACAAATGTGGCTAGAGTGAGTCTGCTAAGTCCATTTGTATACAGATCAAAATCAACAATGCCATGGACTTCACCATGTTCCAAAAAAGTTCATTCCTTTATGGTAACCTGACTTGTTTGATTTTAAGTTTTTATTTAACAAAAGTCAAACTTACTGACATGAAATATCAAGAACATATTAGCTCAGTAACATGGTACTAAGAAGTAGAAATTGAAATGTTTTATATACACACTCATATAAAACAGTGTTTATCTAAGAGAAATTGTTTTTCACAAAAAAAGTTTTTCTTTAATTGAATAAATACACAGGATGTTATAATTGTTAAACTGAGCATATTAGTGGATAATATAATATTTGAGGTGATATTACTGTAATAAAACACCCCTGGGCATGTACCATTTATCTTTCTTGCATAGCCCAATTTATAAATAAGAATTAACTTCACCTTGACTAGGTTAGATTCTAAGTGGCGTTTTTTTCTGATGCTGGATTCCCTGCCTTAATAAATTGCTTATAAAAATGATTTCCCATATAGTCTTAAACGTTTTACTCTTTGATCAACTGCTAACATTTGCAGTCATGTTTCTATCTCTTGTGCAACTCTGTGAACAGCAAATACCACCTATCTGCTTATACATTTGTGCAAAATATCAGCATCCCTGCCTGTTAGCTGTTCTTTTCTGTGCCACTAGGGTGTGTGTTTCTTGTTTACTGTGGCCATTTGCTGAATATTAAACTGCCAATACCACCAAGCTCCAACTAGCTGTCTCATGTTCCTCAGGAAGTGAGTTTTTTTGTTTGTTTGTTCATCTCCTATAAACCCATTGGGAAGAAAGACTTTACACTATGTTTTCTCTAACACTAGTACACTCCATAGTTTCTGCCTGTGGTAGGTCATGAGAAAGGAGTGTCTGAGTCAAAGACAGTCCAAGTAAGAGCCAAGTGAAACATCATTTTATCTGTATCCCTGTAAAATAGTTCTCACTTACCCATTTCAAATCCAGCCTCTGTATATTAATTACCATTGTTGATATCCATATCTCTCTCTCTCGATATATATATATATATATATATATGGGTTGAATTTGAGGCTAATGAATTATATTCATACTTTTTGAAATTCGGGTTTAATTTAACAAATACTGATTGAGCACATATTGAATAGATACTATTTTAAAACATAGGGATGTTACAGTAAAGATACTACTCCTTTCTGTAAAGAAGTTTTTAGATAATGAGTTCTAACTATATGTCTACATTAAATATGGAATGAGTTTACTTTATATTCTTTTGATAACCAAAATCACATCTGTCTCCTCCTCCAGGAGCAAGCTGAGAACTTCACATGCTAACTACCAACCCATGATTCAGATTCTAGGAAGGTTCCTTCAGTTTCTTGACTTGCCTCGAGTTACTAGCACCATTTCCTTGCATTAGTACACAAAAGATTAAAGCTCATTTTTACTACATAATCAGTAAATTTATAGATGAATATGGATGATGAATATAGCAAAGTGTGTGGTCACTTCAACTGTGTCATTCTAGTTTCTGATGCCAAATAATGTTTTCATCTTGACACCAAGTCTATGGAAATGTCAACAGGATATCTGCCACTTCAATTCTAACACTATTTACTTGGAGTTAGCATCAGAGTATATAAATTAAGGTAAGGGTCCCACAAGTTTTCTCCTATTACTTCATGCTAATTGTCAATGAAAGTCACCTATACTTCTAACTTTGCATCCATAAGTCAAGGGTTCCCATGATCTCTCCCAACTGAAATACCAAAAACACAGGAAGGCGTATTTCTTACTGTTGTAGTAAAGGATACAACTAGGAACATTCAAATTGAAGACAATGATATACAAGACACAGAAATCAATACAGCTCTACAAATGTAAGCTCTCTGATCCTCATTGTTTGGAAATTGTACAGGAATCTCATTATGTAAGAAATATATTTTAAGTCACTGGTCATTGGTTAGCCAATCACCAATTCAGTAGGTGTAGGTTGATCTACTTCCAGATTTAAAGGTCTTTATCCTGAAGCTGCTTAAGGATGCCACCCAGAAGTCAATCACTATTATGTAAATAACACAAATGGTTATGGACATTCCAAGGACCAGTGTACTAGAAAAGGAAACAAAGCAAAACATTGGAGTTTCATTGTATCATACCATCTTCAGCTAATAATTTTTATGTTTTTGAAATCCAGAATAGGCAATAAGCTTGCACATCAAGCATAATGTTCAAATAACTCAATAACTTTTAACAGTCAAATATCCTTAAAATATTATTATATTGGTTTTCCTCATTTCTATCATACCTATGCATTCACAGAACAGTTCAATCTAGTATTTTGTGCTCTTGATCAAAACTAGAAGTTACCATTGAGCTTTAATCTCTGTGATTAGTGAGCCTTTTCCTACATGAACATAACTTAATGTCATCAGCCTTGAGTAGGTATGGTTCCCTATTCTAAAATAAATTATTAATATTTTTGTAAGCCATAGTCTCCTGGTTCACTTTCTACCACTCTGGCTATACTGTCCATATTTCTAACATTGGTTAACTTTCTTCTACTTAACCATAAAATATTTTTTAAATATTATCTTTTTGATGACACATAGAGGACTGTGAGTGAATTTTGTATGTTTTCAAATACCAATTTGTATTTTTTTTAAATTTATAGGTCAATAAGTCTGTGAACATCATTTTTCTAATTATGTGTATTTGGTAACATGTCAGAGTCCTCAAGGTTGTTCTCAAGATAATTAGAGTGTCCATGCCTTACAGTTTGGACATTATGTAAGATTTCAAAAAGATAAGAAACATATTTTTCAGAAACAAGTAAAACCAGTAATTAAATATCTAATTTTCCAAGATCTGCTCTTGGCTTTTATTATTCATTCTAACTACTTTACAATGTAGCTCTAAGTGAGGCTAACTTTATGTATGCAATATTGTTTTGAAATGTCATACATAAATATGTCATGGAATACTATCCTGATGTAAAAAATGAAAAGTCATATTATTTGCCAAAAGGTAGAGAGGAACAGAAGACAGTTTGCCAAATAAAATATACCAGACATAGAAAATAACAATTGCATGATCTTTCTTACATATGGAGATTGAACATATGACCAAATTTAAATTTGTAGAGACAGAGAATAAAACATTCATTACCATGGGATAGTGGCAAACATTGGGTTATGGTTATAGAGAGAAAAGTTTGTAAGAACATAATGTATAAGATAAATCAGTGTAGAGATTTAATGTACACCAGGAAGGCTTCAACCCTTTCAATTATGTCAAGGATTTTCACTTAAAGCAAATCTTTAGTTTTTGAAGATCTTAAATCATAGAATATTTGTGGAAACAAATACTTATATCAACATCTCCTTGAAAACTGCTTCTCCATAGCTATTGAGCATCAATGCCTGCAAAGACATTTTACAATGACAAGAGTTTACTTCCAGACATTCTGGTATAAGGAATTTGAAATGACACTCAATCCCAGATAGAGCAGCATACAACTGTGTTTGCAAACACTAGTGTAGAATAGGAGACAGTTAAAAACTTGAAACAAAAGAAAATTGTGTTGAGTAAACTCATCAATTTTCTTAAAGTACCATAGAAAGAATGAAAACAAAACTTTCCAATTATCTAAAATATTGCTGTATGTCCAAATTACAAAATAAGTAATTGATGATGACAAGGAATGCAAAATCCCCTTGTACATTGAAATAATCATCACCATGAAGCTAGAAAAGGCCTTGAATTTTTATCTTTTCCAGCATGAAAATAGGCATTAATTAGTATATGTGTAAAAATCATATAAATGGAGACATATTGATTTAGGGATATTTTCAGCTTAGGAGTAAACATAAATTAACTTATAAGATCTGGTACCAGAAGTAAAGTTGTAATTTTGAGGAAAAAATGTAATTACTTTTGCCTGAGGAAAGTTCACACTATTGCTTTAGTTTTCAGTCAAAAGAAATCAAACTTGTTTACCTGATAGAAGAGAAAACATGCCTTTTAGTTTATTGACTCACCTCATATATTTTTTTAAATTATTTTATATGAACCTTGGAAAGTTTCATAATTAGAGAAAATTATAAAATAATGAAAGATTAATTTGATGAAAAATACTGATATTTTTCTACCAACTCTGAACTGTGTCATTGTGAATACTTTTACTTTTAGACATGTGTGAGTTGTCTGTATAAAGTGTTTTTTCCATCCGATACAGATATACATCACTTTTAAAAAAGAACTAACCCACAAAAGCACAGAAAATGTTTAATATAATATGATAGGATATAATTCTGTGCCTTAAAATGGACAATGTTTCTATTATTGTGAATTACTGTAAATTTTAAAAACTAGAAAGAAATTATGTGTTTCTTTGAAACTGACTTTTAAGATAGCCCCTAAGGAATTGCTTTACATCAACATTGCACATATCATGTGTTTCCCTACTTAAACAATCCATGCTTTACTCATCTAATGACAGTATTCTAAATATTAGTATTGATCCCAATGAAGTAAACAGAAATCAGAGAAAGAACATGGGATTGCTTCTGGAATGATACTAGAGTGAAAATCTGAGGGCAGGGTAGTTACTGGAAAGAAAGCAGTCACTCCCCTATTCCCATTTTTTAATCTTCTCCAGAACACTCAGAACTCTAGTGTTACCAAAAACCCAAGAGCATACACTTTAAACAGAAAACATTTATAAAGCCCTTCCTTATCATCTTACCCTTCAAAATAATTCAAATGCATTCATCATAGGGGAATTAAGTCTAAACACATTCTTTAAAAATTGCATCTTCTTTTGGCTTCATGTTTTAATCATTCATTTCTGTCTGTAGCTTGCTTTATGTGATTTCTACGCTAGTTATTTCTTTATAATATTTTTAAACTTGTGTGATTTTTTTCAATGTATTAAATTGGTTAACAAAAATAAAAAAATCAACATGATTAATAAATCATGATGCATAAAGTCATCAATTTTCAATTTCCTCCCACCCTATCATTCAAGAAAGCCTGCATGAATGTTCATAAATACATATGTTCACACTCTTAGAAAGTCCCCAGAATATTAGTTATTTACATTCGCCAGAGATATATTGCTTTGATATTGTCTTCTTTGGGTCAGGAATAAGAAGGTCTAGTATAAACCAGGATGATAAAAGAAAAAGAAAAAGAAAAAAAAAAACAGTTGTCCCTTTCTGATGTTTTCCTCTACAGCTTTTACTTTTAGTGTTTCAACAGTACATTCCTGTGCCTACAATGACTATAAACAGCATGCTGAGAAGCATACCCCAGTGGAAACCCCTTTAGTTGATAGGGACTGCCTAAATGTTTAATGATATTAGCTCCCTGCAAATGGCATTCATTTCCTGTATATGCAAATTTTCTTAATGTGAACCCCCCATAACAGGTAGGATGTATAAAGTTAATGAAGCCATGTAATTACAATCACTATGGTGACTGCAGTCTCCTGAGAACAATAATGTGATAATATACGTGAGTTTTGACTTTCTTTGGAAACAACAGCTTATAATTTGAAAACAGATAGTAAAATATTTCATTATCTTCTTCTAACTCCTAAGGCAAAAGCAGGTACAAATAGATTGTGCTCTTTATTAACTGAAAATAAAATGAAAAGAAAAAGGAAAATGCAGCTGTTTACCTTGGTTCCTGTTTAAAGCCTCCTTTTCTTTATGATGAAGAAAGGGACCTGTGGGGCTCGGAATTTTGTCTTAGATCCTGATCTTTTATTGCTTCCCCCAAGGACCCTACATTGCTAGCTTTGATTAATGTTGTGCTAAAATGACACAATAATTGATTTCAACTGGGGTAACAAAACCCTAAAATATGTTTCAATAATTTGGGAAGTTAGGAGTAAGAGGTGAAAGATGACTCCTAAACGTTCTCATGGTGTTGATTTTTAAACGTAAATATTTTGTGTGGTTGACAGATGACTCAATTATATAGCACAGCAAAAAGTCTGCCACACCACAGGCCTCGGCTGGGGATTGTCAAGTCTACACTCACTCCAAGTGAGAATAGCACACAGTCAAGGACACTAGGGGCTCAGGAGGATTTGTTAACATTAGATACTATTACACATAAATTATTTTGCCATTACCTTATTTCTGTAAACATTTATTTTCTAAAAGTACCCAAAGTACTATTTATCATGTATGTCAGCCAAGTACATATTATTTTGATACTCACATAAAAGTACAAAGTCACTCTGTCTAGGTTAAGGCAGCCTATAGAATGTGTGTGTCTGGCAAACAAATGAGCCTCCCTGAACCCACCTACAAGTTGGGTCTATGCACTTTAACTCTTGTTTATTTCATGATTAAAATGCAGTGACCTTTCTGCATTAGGCAGTGGGTTTGGAACAAAAGTTGGTGACACTCACAGTGAGAATTTTGAGTTTTAGATTACCCACGAGACATAACCTCCATGAGATGAAAACTAAAATTTAAAGACTCGGTTTGTACAATTGCACATTTTAAAAGGTAATCATTTAAAATTACTTGATATTACTGTGTTTTCTAGATATTCTAAATCAAATTCAACATGACACATTACAATAGATATAATGAAATATTAAAAATTATCTTTGTTTATAATTGCTCATATATTGTTTATTTTTAATGAATAAATTTAATTTTAAATCTTTCAGATCATAACAAAATTGAGCAAACATGTAGACTGACCAATCAACCTTCAGTCTGCACACCATCATACATTCAGTAATTTGCTACATCTTGTGCAACAATGGCATATTATTAAAAATAATTAGTCTTCATTGACACACATCTTCATTCCAAGTTTATTACTTATACTGGTGTAATACATACTTTGGGTTTCAACAAGTATATGTAGTGTGTCACCACTGTGGTATCACACAGAGTATTTTCACCGCTTTTCTGCTTCTAAAACAGAATGCTTTGAATTTAGTAATTTTTAACAATTGGATTTCTCCTATAGAGGGGTGGTTGGCTAAAATAATGGGACTGTCATTTGAGAATCACACAAGCGGCTGTCAACTGTGTCAGCCATAAAAGAAAGCAGAGAGACAAGATTCACTGTTTTGCCTCTTGGGTCTTCTGGACCTCCTGAATTCATTGCACCCACTCATCCAGTTATTCACTCCACAATTGTGTCCTTTTTAAAAGGCACGTGGATGACTTATTTAGTTAATGATATTCATTATATTAAAATTCCCCATGTGTCTTTTCATGCTTGGGTTGGCAGTGCATTTTGTTTCTGTACTGAATAAGATTTACTGTCTGGATGTCCTGTGATTTACATACTTCTTGATACCTTGTGACCAGAGGCTGAATTATCTGCTTGGTTCTTCAAATTTTTGGCAATTATGAATAGAGTTACTATGAAAAAATAATCATACATAGATCTTGTATGCATATATTAAGCTTTCAATTAATTTGAATAAATGTCAATGAATGATTCCACTCGTTAATTATCAGTAAAACAATTATTACAAATAGGCCTCTGAGTCATAAAATAATATACTTAGGTCATATAATATGTAGATTTAATACAATACTAAAACTGAAGAAAATTATCCATGTTTTTGTTAACTCACTAATTATTTAAGAAAAACATGGCAGAATATATGACAGAAACAAATTGAAAACAAAATTGTATTTGGACACTCAATTAATAGCTGAATTGTTAGAGAAATCGAGTGCAAAGACTGAATTATGCTGGATACAGTGGAAGGTTTTGGATATGATAGGTATTATAATTTCAACCTTGAAATCAAAAATAATCTGCACATCTTGGCTTAAATTTTACACTAAATGGGTACTTACCTTAGAAAGACAGAAAATATATATCTGAAACATTAATCAGTATCATCTGGTATGCGTGCAGGGTTCTTACTCCCTCTGTCACTCTTCAAAACATCTTAGATTTCTTTGGCCTGTGATTTTTCCCACATCAATCTGACAGTAAAATAAATGTTAAGGAATATGTTTTGACCAATACATGTACCTATCCTCATTCCTTCTAGAGTACTGCAAGAAACTTCAAGACTAAATAACTCCCAAGAACTAAAAATTTATCCAAGTGATGAGAATTCAAATCAATCATGTTTCCTGTGTCATTTAGTCCATTTTCTTCTTCTGAAACAGAATGCTTTGGATTTAGTAGTTCATAACAAATGTATTTCTCCTGTAGAGGTGAGGGTGGATAAGTAAAGGGACTGTCCTTTGGGAATCTCATAAGAGCCTATCAATGGTGTCAGCACATTGTAGAAATCAGAGAGTCAAGATATTGTGTAAAAATAAGGGAAAATAAGGAAGGTAAATATATATTAATAGCACACCTGCTTCTATACTAGATAACCTGGTTATAGCATCAACACACTCATGAGGTCAGAAGCATTGCAACATAATTATTAAGCACCCTAGTTCTCACAGCAACAATAAATGTAGAAGATCATAAACACTTTTTCTTATTATTTGTTTATTTATTCTTTGCTCATATATTACATCCAAAAGCAGATTCCCCTCCCCTGTCAGCTCCTCCCACCCCCCACCTGCACTCTCCCCTAGCTCTACCTGTCTTCCCAGTGATAGCAACCAAACATGGCATAAAAAAGTTACACTAAGACTAGGTACATGCCTCATGTCAGGGCTGGATGAGGCAACCTAGTAGGAGGAAAAGAGTTCCAAAGGCAGGTAAAAGAGGAAGAAACATCCTGGCTCCCAGTATTAGGAGTTCCATAAGAACACCAAGCTACACCCATAATATATATGCAGATAACCTAGTCAGACCCATGCAAGCTCCTTGACTGTTACTTCAGTTTTTGTGAGCCCCTATCAATCCTGGTCAGTTGATTCTTTGGGCCATGTTCCTGTCATGTCCTTGACCTTCTGGGTCCAACAATTCTTCTTCCCCCTCTTTCAAGAGAGTTCCCAAACTCGCCAAATGTTTGGCAGTGGGTGTCTGCAAGTGCCCCCTTCAATTTCTGGGTGAAGCCTGTCTGATGATGATTAAGCAAGACTCTAGTGTACACTCGTAGCACAATATCAATAAGTATAACAGAATATCATCAGGAACAATAATTTTTTAAATAAATTTTTATTTAAATTAAAAAGAGTCTTACTTTACATATCAATCCCAGTTCCCTCTCCCATCCTCCCATGAGCCCCACTGATCTCCATCCCATCCCCTATCTAGGCCTCAGGGAGGGTGAGGCCTTCCATAGGGGATCATAAAAGTCTGTCAGGTCATTTGGGGCAGCGCCTACCTAGGCCCTTCCCCATGTATCTAGGTTGAGAGAGTATCACTCATGGAGAATGGACTTGTAAAATCCATTCCTACAGTAGGGATAAATGCTGGTTACACTGCCAGAAGCCTCATAGACTATCCAGGCTCCTAATTGGCATTCACATTCAGGGGACCTGGTTTGATCCTATGATGGTTCCCCAACTGTCATACTGGGGTCCATGAACTCACACCTGCTTAGATAAACTGTTTCTGTGGGATTCCCCAACATGGCCTTAACCCCTTTGCTCATCAGTCCTCCATCTCTACAACTGGATGCCAGGAGTTCTGCTCAGTGCTTATCTATAGGTCTCTGCTTATGTTTCCATCAGCTACTGGATAAGGGCTCTAGGATGACATTTAACATACTAATCAATCTCATTACCAGAAAAGGGCATTTAAGGTAGCTCCTCCACTATTGCTTAGATTGTCAGCTGTGGTCACAGTTGTAGGTCTCTGGTCATTTCACTAGTTCCAGAATTCATTAAAAAACAGAAAGTCTAAAGTTGAAGAATATAATGAAGGTAATAGAAGATCAGTAGAGTTTCAACAACAGGTTTAACCAAGGTGCATAATCCATGTTCTCAAACAGATGATTAGAGCAAAGAATGAACAAAGAAGGAAAGCTTCTGGAGTAATTTTATGGAATGTATTGGGTATCATCAAGTTAAACTAGATAAATAGACAAATTGATTGATTGATTGGTAGATAGATAATAGATATTACAATATCAAGAGAGTGGTTTTTGGAAGTATATTTAAATGAATAATGATATAAAGAAGATAAAAGGAGAAAAATAATGATCACGCTATAATCTGTAGGTAATAAATTAAAAACAGATGAATGGTTGCATCTTATAGGATATGAGATTATCAAAAGTAATTGGTTTCAGTAGCAAAAATAGAAAGAACACATATGAAATCAAAATGGAAGGAAGAGAATTTATTTTCCAGTCCAGGAGGTTAAGCCCCAAGAAGTCCTGATCTGCTAAGTTTATAGGAATAGGACTTCAGAGCACTAAAAGCTAAGATTCAAGACTGTGAGCCACAGAAAATACGCACAGCACTTTCAGTACCAGGTACCTTAAGGAGAAAAGCAGGGGCCAAGGACAAAAGCTGAGTCAGAAATGCTGGCAGAGAAGGGATTTTAACATGGATGCTGGAGAGCCAATTCAGGTAATCATTTTTGTCCTGTAAATATTTTGTGAATGAGGCATTCCAAGCCCTGTAAGTTGGAATTTGTCCCCAGGGGACTGGGTAGTCCTTTAGGCATGGCTAATCTCTCAGAGGTAAGGGTTCTTCCAAGATAGAATCACATACCAGAGGTTCTACTAGTATGGCATAAGCAGTGTACTAAAAGAATGATTAATAAACATTTTTATAGAAGCACAGATATTTGTGGCAAATAACAAATCTAAAGGCATATTTTAAAGGGCAAAAGAGATGGCTTGGTGATTGGGAATACTTACTGCTCTTGCAGAGGTCCTAATTTGTTACCAAGAACCCATATCAGTCAGCTCACAACTGTCTATTGCTCAGGTTCTGGATATTTAATACATACTGGCCTTCTGGGCACTTGTACACGTGATACATGAAGACTCATGGAGGCACAGACACATACACATGAAACAAAACAAATAATTAAATAAATCTTTTACAACTGTACTTTAAAAGGAACAAAAATTGATGTCACAATATTTTTTAAAATACAAGTTAATACACTTCAATCATTTTCCATTTGTTTTTGGTTTGACATTTCAAAATGATTACTTTTGAATGTGCCTTTAGTCTTTTTTTTACCTATGTACTAAAGACAATAGACTATAATGTAACTTCAAATGCAGAAATGGAAATCATCTTTGATTTTCAAGACCTTTGGCACTCATTGCTCATTTGGGAAAACTTTTGTGAGTCCTGAAAAGATGACTTAAGTGGCTGAGAGCACTGATTTCTTTTATAAAGAGCCTGAGTTTAATTCCCAATACACATGTCAAGCACGTTACAACTGTATTTCTAGTACCACAGGATCTGACACCTTTTTCCTGCCTCGAAGAACAGCTGCACACACATGCACATGCACACACACAGAGAAACAGAATCGTAATTAAAAAGAAATAAGAATTTAAACAAAATACATTTTTCATTTTCAAGGTATGTGAAATTCATTTTGACATACTAAATTCTGATTTGATATCCTTGAAGTCAATAATTTAATTAATAATTCTATTAGCCTTAGAAACCTTGATGGTGGTTTAAAAAATACATATGTTAACTATTAAGATTATTTTAAAATACAACTATCAACACCTTCCTAATGTTAATTATATGGATATATGTTTACATGTGTGTGTGTGTGTGTGTGTGTGTGTGTGTGTGTGTGTGTATTTTCAATAGCAGTCTCCAAATAAGTTACAATTCCATTGCTTTCCCTGTGCTTGCTATGCTAAGAATAACATCTTCCAGGATCTTACTATACACAAAATAAATGCACAGCAAAGTCTCCTCACTACTGTCCTATTCTACATCAGCAATGATCCTTAAGGCAATGATTATTTTATCTCACTAGTATCTTACTGATAAGTGTGCATTGTTTATATAATAATAGTATAGCACAAACTTACTACCATTATCAAGGAGTCAAAAAAGATGCCACATATTTCAACCAGTCTTGTGTTAAATATAAATATATTGACAATTAATAAATGGGACCTCCTCAAACTGAGACACTCCTGTGAGGTAAAGGAACACAGTCAACAAGACAAAACAGCAGCCCACAGGGTGGGAAGAGGTCTTCACCAATCTCCTATCTGACAGAGGACTGATCTGCAGAGTATACAAAGAACTCAGGAAATTAGTCACCAAAACACCAAATAACCCTATTAAAAAGTGGGGTACAGACTAAATAGAGAATTCTCAATAGAAGAATGTAAAATGGCTGAAAGACACTTAAGAAAGTGTTCAACATCCTTAGCTATCAGGGAAATACAAATCAAAAAAACTCTGAGATACCATCTTACTCCTGTCAGAATGGCTAAAATCAGAGACACCAATGACATCTTGTCTGGAGGGGATGTGGAGTGGGGGGGGGCACTCCTCCCTTGCTGGTGGGAGTGCAAACTTGTACAGCCATTTTGGAGATCAGTTTGGCAGTTTCTCAAGAAAATGGGATCAGTCTACCACAGGACTTGGCAATCCCACTCTTGGGCATATACCCAGATGATCCATATCCATGCAATAAGGACATCAGTTCAACTGTGTTCATAGCAGCATTATTTCTAATAGCAAGGACCTGGAGGCAACCAAAATGCCCTGGAGAATGGATAGAGAAGATATGGCACATTTATACAATGGAAAACTACTCAGAGGGAAAATAAAAACAATGGAATCTTGAAATTCACAGCCAAAAGAATAGAACTTAAAGAAGCCATCCTGAGTGAAGTAACCCAGTCACAACGAGAAGAGCATGGTATGTACTCACTCATATATGGATTTTAGACATGGAGCAGAGGATCACCCACCAGCCTATAATCCATACCACCATAGAAACTAGAATACAAGGAAGAACCTAATAGATTCATAGAAGGGAAAAGGGACAAGATCTCGTGAGCACATTGGGGGGGGGACAGTGAGTGGAGAAGGATTTAGGAGAAAGAGAAGAGGAGGAGAGGAGATCGTGTGGGACCAGGGATATTGAGTTGGGGGGGGGGAGTGAATAAGCGAGAGCAGAAAACAAAGAGAGATACCATAATAGAAGGTGCGATTATAGATTTGAAGAGAAAACTGACTTGAGTGAAATGTCCACAAACCTACAAGGATGACCTCAACTAACTATCTGAGCAACAGTGGAGAGGCTACCTTCCCTGATAATGAGATTGATAACAAACTTATATGCCATCATAGAGCTCTTAACTAGCAGCTGATGGAAACAGAAGCAGACACCTACAGCTAAACATTGAGCCAAACTACTGGAATCCAGTTGCAGAGAGGAGGAAGCGATAAGAAAAGGAGTCAAGACCAGGCTACAGAAATCCACAGAGACAGCTGACCTGAACAAGGAGGAGCTCATGGACCCCCAGACTGATTTCTTGGGAACCCAGCACTGAACTGACTCAAAACCCCTGAACATGGGTCTCACATGGAAGGCCTGGACAGTCTAAAGGACCTCTGACAGTGAAACCAGGATGTATTCCTGGTTCACGAAAGGATTTTGGAGCATATTCCCCATGGAGGAATATTCCATTAGCCTAGAGGCAGTGGGGAGGGCCTAGTTCCTACTCCAAATGACTTGACAGATTTTGATGATCCCTCCTGGAAGGCATCAGCCTTCCTGTGGAGTGAAGGGGGTGATGGGATGGGAGGGGAGGTTGGGGGCATTGGAGGGAGGGAGAGAGAACTGGGATCAATATGTAAAATAAGAAAAATAATAAATATAAAAAACAAAAACTAAACAAAATAAAAATACCACCTTCTGTAAATATAGCACCTAAAGATACACCCTGATCTATCTAGTTCTATATGTTGTCCCTTTCCTCTGTATTTCTTTTTTCCCTTTCTGTGGTTACAACTGAAAACTGCAACCATCTGGCACACAAACACAGTGAACTAAACCTGTACTTAATCTTTGCACATACACACTCTGGACAGCTTATTAAAATGGAAAATTCTTTCCAGTGTTAAAAATATCTGGGATTTGATCAGGTCACATATCTAATTAGAGAAGCTGAATTATATCCAAGCAGTCCAAGCATTCTCAAGTATCATTTTGTAAGTGATAAAATGTTAAGCTTGCACTCTTTCTTTATTATAGCCATTCTAGGTTAAACTGTTGCTGTAAATTCTCTATCATAGGACCCCTCATTCCCCACACTATGATTATGTAGGAAGTAGCTCTGAGATCCCCTGTTGAATTTATCTCAGAATAAGTATCTCATTTCTATTTTATTTCGGTACATGACTTCCCAACCATCTAAAGCATTTCAATAAAAATATTTATTTTAGTATTTCAAAAGCAGAGTAGCTATATGATGTTACTGGTTGTTCACAATCTGAATAGCATTAAAAACACTATAATGTTACTGCCTATCATTTACAAGCTAAGTATCATTTGCACAAAATAGTACTATGACATGATAAAATTGGTTCCTGAGAGACACCTGAGAGCAAACTAATTTTGTCTGGACTAGAGATTGAGATTGTTCTCTGGAATGGAGTACATTAAGAGTTAAATGACCAAGAACTATTTGGAAAGGGAATTCTACCACTGTATTCTAACACGCTCTCAGTGATATTTGAGGGAGAGGATTGAATGTGTATACTTACAGAAGCTATCAACTGTGAAAAGTCTGAAAGAATATTTAAATACCAGCTCAAAGTAAAAAGAGAACACTGTGTGTGTGTGTGTGTGTTTGTGTGTGAGTGTGTGTGTGTGTGTGTGTATATATATATATGTTTATCTTTGCCAAAGTATTAGTTTAACTTTCTCCTGCCTGACATCATTATTTATTCATCTTTCCATTGTCCCTCTTAACCTTTCCTCATTTTTCTAGGTTTTTTTTTTTTTCATACATAAAAATCAGTAACATGCACAGTTGTTTTCTATTACAAGGGAAAATGTCTAGGTTACGTTTCAAATGCTTAAGAGTTTGGGCTGGCTTTCTACCTTGATGCCTTTTCACCTTATCATTGTTATCCAGCTAACTCTATTCTAAAAAGAGGAATTTAATGATAATCATAAAAAGAATATACTTACGTGAGAAAACCAAAGCAAAATGGGAAATAAAACCCATGGTCTGTCTTCTAAGATATTCTCTGGCAATGACACAGCAGAAATATTTTACTTTTGCTGAATTTACATGTGAAAGTCTCATGTTATGCCTTTTACAACTGACTCATGAAACAGCAATGAAAATTATATTTACTAGCCCACCTTCGGGTACCCTGCTTTGAGCCTCCTGAGGCCTGGGGCCTGCACATGAACTGGTAGCCCATCCAGGGGGATCATCCTGTCCAGAGTATGCCAGCATCCTGATCCAGCCTCCACTCATGGAAGGAGGCCACCTTCTGGTACCCTGCTCAGAGCCTCATGAGGACTGGAGATTGTGCACAGGGTAACATGTCCTAGAGGACAAGCCCAACAAAAGCAGTCTGCCAGCAACTTATTTCCATCTTCACCCCTTGGATGAGTAGAGCCAATGGAGTATTGGGCCTACTTGCACCCACTGGAAGAGAACCTTCGTCCTATACCCCCCATGAGAGGGAGAGACCCCCACCTGTATGCCCTGGAAGAACAGATGAGTAGACAACAGTTTAAGAACACAGTCAACAACAGAAAGATAATATGACACACCCAGAGTCTAGGGACTTCACATCAGCAAGACTTGAACTTCCCAACACAGATGAAGCAGAAGAAAATGACCCTAAAAACAACTTTATGAAGATAATAGAGACCCTAAAAGAGGAAATTAAAAAGTTCTTTAAAGAAATGGAAGAAAAAACAAAATAAAAAATTGCAAGAAACAAATCTCCTAAAGAAAGCAAGGAAATCCAAGAAAAACCGACAGATGAAGGAAACAATAGAAACATTTCAAGGCCTGGAAACTAGATGCCAGAAGGTCCTGGATAGATATTCTGCCAACACTAAAAGACCAGGAATGCCAGCCCAGACTACTATTCCCAGCAAAGCTTTCAATTACTATAGATGGAGAAACAAAAATATTTCATGACAAAACCAAATTTAAATGATACTTACTAACTAATCCAGCCCTACAGAAAGTTCTGGAAAGAAAACTCCAACCCAAGGATTTCAACTACACCCACAAAATTTTAAGCAATAGATAATCCCTCTTAACCAACAGCCAAACAAAAATCAGGGGAAATACAAACATAATATTGCCAACAACAACAAATCCAAAGCAAACAAGAATTAACAATCAATAGTTATTATTATCCCTCTATGTTAATGGTCTTAACTCACCTATAAAAAGACAAATGATAGCGGAATGGACACAAAGACAGAATCCATCCTTCTGCTGTATACAAGAAACACACCTCAACTTCAAAGACAGATATTATCTCAGAGTTAAGCGTAGGGAAAAGATTTTCCAATCAAATGGACACAAGAAACAAGCAATCCTACTACCTAACAAATAGACTTTAAACTAAAATCAATTAAAAGAGATGAAGAAGGTCATCTCTTATTCACCACAGGAGAAATCCATCAAGATGAAGTCTCAGTTCTGAAGCTCTATGCCTCAAATAAAAAGGCACCCACATTCTTAAAAGAAAAAATTACTGAAAATCAAATGGCACAAAAAACCTCACAACTTATAGTGGGAGATTTCAACACCCCTTTCTCAACACTAAGCAGGACCACCAGACATATACTTAACAAAGAAACAAAGGAAATATAGGAGTTTAACGGACATTTATAGAACATTCTATCTAAACACAAAAGAATATACTTTTTTTTTTCCCCAGTGCCACATGGAACTTTCTCTAAAATCGACCACATATTTACTTGGCAATATAGCAAACCTGAATAGGTACTAAAAAAACAAACAAAAAAATATGGAATAACCCTCTGTATCTTATCAGACCACCATGCTTTTAAGTTAGAAGTCAACAAAAACACAAATTGCAAAACTCCTACAAACTCATGGAAATTGAACAAAACATAATTGCACCATTCCTGGGTCAAGGAGAAAATAACGAAAGAAATTAAAGACTTCCTAGAATTCAGTCAGAATGAACACAACACACCCAAACTTATAGGACACTTTGAAAGCCGTACTAAGAGGAAAGTTCATAGCACTAAGTGCCCACATGAAGAAACTAGAAAATAGTCACATTAGAGCTCTAGACTACTGAAAGCTCTAGAATAAAAAGATGCAAACACACTCTGGAGGAGTAGATGCCAGAAAATAATCAAATTGAGGACTGAACTCAATAAAGTAGAAACTTGGAAAACAATACAAAGAATCAATGAAACAAAGAATTGATTCTACAAGGAAATCAAAAAGATAGATAAACATTTATCCAAACTAACCTAAAGGCTGAGAGAGAGCATGAAAATTAACAAGATCAGAAATGAAAGGGGGGACATAACAAAGGACACTGGGGAAATACAGAGAATCTTCAGGTAATAATTTGAAAACCTGTTCTCCAAAAAAATTTGGAAACTCAATGGAAATGGACAATTTCTCTGGATAGATATCACTTACCAAAATTAAATCAAGAATAGGTAAATAATTTAAATAGACCTATTACCCCTAATGAAATAAAAGCAGTCATCAAAAGCCTCCCAACCAAAAAAAGCCCAGGGCCAGATGGTTTCTGTGCAGAATCGTACTATAAATTCAAAAAACAGCAAATAACAATACTCCTCCAAGTGTTCCACACAATAGAAGCAGAAGGATCATTGCTAAATCCTTTTTACGAGGCTACAATTACCTTAGTACCCAAGGCACACAAAGTCCAGCTAAGACAACTACAGACCAATATCCCTCATGAACATTGATGCAAAAGTACTCAATATAACAATGGCAAATCGAATCCAAGAACACATCAGAGAAATCATCCATCATGACCAAGTAGGCTTTATCGCAAGGATGCAGAAAGGGTTCAACATATCTATCACCATGCAAAAAACTTAAGTCCAAATGGATCAGAGCCCTCAACATAAATCCAATCATACTGAACCTCTTAGTAGAGAAAGTGGGAGGTACTCTTGAATGAATTGGTACAGAAGACTGCTTCCTGAATATAATACCAGTAGCATAGACACTGAGGTCATCAATTAATAAATGTGACCTCCTGAAATTGAAAAGCTTCTGTAAGGCGAAGGGCACAGGCAATAAGACAAAACAGCATCCCACAGACTAGGAAAAGATATTCATCAACCACACATCTGATAGAGGGCTGATTTCCAAAATACACAAAGAACTCAGGAAAGCTAATTATCAAAACACCAAATAAGCAAATTAAATAGTCGGGTATGGAACTATATAGAGAATTCTCAATTGAGGAATCAAAAATGGCTGAAAGGCACTTAAGAAAGTGCTCAACATCCTTAACAATCAGGCAAATGCAAATCAAAACAACTCTGTGATACCATCTTACTCCTATCAGAATGGCTAAAATAAGAAACACCAAAGACAGTTTATGATGGAGAGAATGTTGAAAAAGGGGCACACTCCTCCACTGATGATGGGAGTACAAACTCATACAGCTTCTTTGGAAATCAGTGTGGCTGTTCCTCAGGAAACTAGGAATCATTCCATGTCAAGATCCAGTAATTCCACTATTAGGCATATACTCAAAAGATGCACAATCATACAACAAGGACATCTGTTCAACTATGTTCATAGCAGCATTACTTGTAATAGCCAGAACCTGAAAGCAACCTAAATGCTGCTCAACTAGAATTCATGGAGAAAAATGTGTACATTTACACTCAGGGGACAAAAACAATGGAATCTTGAAATTCACAGGCAAATGGATGGAACTAGCAGAAACCATGCTGAGTGAGTTATCCAGTCACAAAAAGACAAACACTGTATGTACTCAATCATATGTGGTTTTTAGACATAGAGAAAAAGAATACAAGCCTAAAATCCACAAAGCTAGGAAACAAGCAGGACATAAGGAGACAAACATGGTCCCCAACAGAAGGGGAAAGGAACAAGATCTCCCAAGAAATTGGGTGTATGGTGGAAGGGGAGAGGGAGCTAGGAAGAAGAAGACGGGAGAGGTGGGTATGAGGGAGCAGGAAGATTTAGTCAGGGAAAGAATAAAGGAGAGTAAGAAAAGATATACTATAATAGAGGGAGCCATTATAGGTTTGAAGAGAAATCTGGCACTAGGGAAATGTCCGGAGATCTACAAGGATAACCCCAACCTACAATCTAAGTAATAGTGGAGAGGCTACCTTTAATGTCCTTCCCAGATAATGAGATCAAAGACTACCTTATGTGCCATCCTAGAGTCTTCATCCAGTAGCTGATGGAAGCAGTAGCAGACACCCACAGCTAAACACTGAGATGGACTCTTGGAATCCAGTTGTAGACAGGGAGGAGTGATCAGCTGTAGAAACTTAAAAACAGCTGACCTGAACAAGGTGGAGCTCATGGACTCCAGTCTGATAGCTAGAAAACCAGCATAGGACTGACCCAGATTCCCTGAATGTGATGTTAGTTGGGATAACTGGGCAGTTTATGTGGCCTCCGTTAGTGGATTGGTATTTATTCCTAGTATAGGAATGGATTTTCAGAGCCCATTCCACAAAGAGTGATACTCCCTCAGCCTAGACACATGGGGGAGGTCCTAGGCCCTGCTCCAAATGATATGACAGACTTTGGAGACTCCCCATGGAAGGCCCCACCGTCCCTGTGGAACAGATAGGGAATGGAAAGGGGGTTGGTGGGAGGAACAGCTGAGGACTAGAGGGTGCAGGAACTGGGAATTGACATGTAAAACAAGTTCTTTTCAAATTTAAATTAGAAAAAGAAAATTATATTTACTATGCTAGAATGTAGGCTCACATGAAATGTTAGTAGCCACTAATTATGAATCATATATATCACATACATAAATACTGAACTTAAAGAATGATACAATGAATTTAATGATTTTGAATATAGATCTTGCTATGGAGCCCAGATTGTCCTATAATTTGCAATCCTAAAGAGTGCTGGGACTGGAGGTACAGGGCACCATTTCTATTAAATTTATGTCTTCACTGATGTGTATCTCCTAGAGGCAAATGAAAGCTGTCCATAATAAAGATTACAGTAGGGAACTAAAAAGTAAAACAAACAAGCAAGCAAAAAAACCTATTCCCTAATAACTATATCTATAGATATGTAGATATAAGATTGACAAGAAAAGAATATGGAAATATTAAAGTAATGCTTTGAAAAAATTATTGTCATACAAAGTCTCCATCTGGCTTACAGTTTTCCAATTTCCAAGAACATCATTAAAGATAAACAAAATCTAATTTGCTCCCAGAATTAAATCTATTCAACAAGAAACCCCCCCCCCCAAAAAAAAAAAACAGGAAGTGACTTCAGCTAAAAATGTGGGAAAGAGACCAAAAGACATGAAGGGTCAGGAAAAAGAGAAAAATAATTCTAAGGATGCTTAAAACTGCCACAGGGAATAAGGTTTTATGTTTACAGAAAGTTGTATATATGTGTTTTTAATTGAATTTATGCTACTTAGGCTTTGATGTTTTGCCTCAGAAGGAAAAAACAAAACAAAAAAAAAAAAAACAACAACAAAAAAACCTAACAAAAACCTTGGTGCCAATATTAGAAACTTCCCTTAGAGCCATTTCTCAGGGAAATCCTAGAGACATATAAAGCAATATAGGCTTTTGTCATTCCTCTTTGTTGCCCCATATAAATTGAAGATAAGACTCTTGCTCAAGTTATCACACACTTAAGACACAGGACTTGGTAAGATAAAGCTTTTTGACCTACAAGCTTTCTCCTTGATGACTAGCTCTTATAGTACTGGAAGAAGCTAATATAAGCTGCTGAGAAAGAAAAATATTCAAAAATTCTACCTGGATATAACACCTACAGACCACAATGACCAGAACATTCAGATGTCTGGAAAGGTACAATAGTGGCACTTATAACTTGGTGTTCACCAACACCTGCCCATTCAACAGGAGAGAATTCATGTTTGGTTCTGTAAACCTAACCAAGTACCTGTGGCTGGTGAGGCTATGATCCTAGAGAAGAACTTACTACTGGCAAATTCCTAAACCAGCAGAAGTCCTAACCAGCAGAAGTAGTTAGTCCTAACTAAATACTTAACCTGATCGCTACAGACAAAGTGTAGCTCTCATCCTTGATTAAAGAAGCTTTAATCAGGTAGAGGCCATTACAGAGAGCATGGCTGGTCAAAATTCAGAGAAGAACTAATGTTGGTGTGCCCAGAGCAACTGATGCATCTACAACACAAACCCTATACTCAAGGCTTAAGGAACATTTCAGAAAACGGGTAGGAAGGTTGTAAGAGCCAGAAGACCATTATGTCTGGTGTAAGACAGTGTCTTTATATATGACAGAGAAGCTGCACCCATGAACTCTCAACAATATACTTGCCTGAACAAGATCAGCACAATGACAAAATGACATGTCCATGTGGATGGGTAACCTATCGCACGGCTCCATACCTGAAATGTAGAACTATAGGCAATCAATTACTACTTAGAGAAGGAGAACCAGTTTTCTCCCCTGACAGGTTATGAAATCTGACATGACCAAACACATATGCTTACAAGCAAAATTCAGTGACTCAGAATTATATATATTTAAATTCATATGTGTGTGAATATAGCAACAATGACTAAACAATAAGTTGTCAAGAATTTGAGATGGAATGGGAGGACACCAGCAGAGTTGAGAATTTGATGTAATTCTATACTAATATATAAAATTCTTAAAAACAGGGAATAAAATAAAATATGAAAAAAAACCAAGTCAGATGCTTGCACTTGGTCTGTACCAGAATAGGTTCATTAGCAGCCACATATGGGTGGAAGAAAGTATCAGAGAGCCCTGCCATTCACTAACAAACTATATCCTACTGACAGATCCATTGAGAAGGCAAAGCTAAACCATTGACATCAGTAGCCTACCTACTCATGACCAAACCAGACTCTAATGGACAGTTTCAATGCAATGGCCACACAGAAGGCCCTGGCTACATAAAATGGATCAAAGAACAAAAGCAAGAGTCATTGATCTGTTATGTTATAGGGGCTACTACTGACAAGGGGAAATTGGTATGGATATAGGGAAGATGTCAGAATTCATTATACACATGAGTGAAATTGTCATATAACAAAATTGATTGATTAAAAATCACCTCTTTTTAAAAAAAATGCAAGCCAAAGAATGCATTTAAAATTGGAGGAAAAAGAAGTCTTGGGTGAAACTAATCACATTTTGGTTTTCAACAGGTCTGTAATCCCAGTTTCAGGAGATACTAGTCTTCAACATGCATCAGGCAAACAAGTGGTTCAGGGACAGATATTCAGGCACATACTCACACACATGAAATGAAAATATAATTGTTTTCAACACAATGTTTCTATTGATTTTTTCAGAAATTTACATCACATACTTTGAACATGCTCACTTCCCAGTCCTTCTATGTCCACTCTCCACCCTTATAACTACCTCACACCCAACAACAGCAACAAAAAATATGATTTGTGTCTTCTATATACTCACTGGATCATGGAAGAAAATATAAATATTTTTAGAATGTATTCTCTTCAGATTTTACCAAAACTACATCAGTCCTTCGTGTAATCATTTACAACATGAAAGCAAGCAAATAAAAAGCCGTCATGGAAATGCCAGGTTGAAGACCAAAATATGAGGCTGACTTAACAATATTTTTCCACTGTTTGAATGATTAATTTTAAAAAAATAAAAAATAAATTTGTCTGCTATGAGTACAAAGAATTAGCACCATTACACTATAGATACCCATGGTTAAATGGAGAGATATCAAGGGCAGGCACAGTGACTTGTGATTTTTACTTTTTTGAAAAGCCCTTTCTCACAGGGATCTAAATCAAAAACAGAGTATTCATGAAAAGCCCTTTCATATTTGAAGGGCTTCCTGGCTGTTTCTTTGGAAGCGATCAATTCACCAGTTCACAATGATGTAACATGAGCTGTCACTCAAAGACAGACTTAAAATTGCTGTCACATGGGTAGAAAATCAGTGTGAAAAGAGAGTCCTTTTGTAAACTCAGAAAACATATTTTTAATGGAAAGGCTGATCATGTGCTAAATGCTTTTCTTATAATGTAAGGAAGAATTTTTTTTCCAACCTCAAGAAGCACAACCAAGAAGGCTGATCCCAAAGCTGCCAGCTATTGTCCTTTAGATTACACATGTACCTTAACTTTCCTAGATTTCTTCATCATACCCACATCCCTATCTCTTTTCATCTTTCTTCCTTTTTTCCTTCCTTCCTTCCTCCCTTCCTTCTTTGCCTCCTTCCTTCTTTCCTTGCTTCCTTCCTTCCTTTCTTCATTTCTTTTGCCTTTGGCTTTAAGGAGAACAATTAAAATAATCAGTAATATAGAAAATAAGGCTCTAAATCAAGGTTAAATGAATCAAGAGTTGACAGACATTAGGGGAAGAATTTATCTTAAGTACTTTATTTAACTTCATTAAATACATGTATGATGCATGACCATAGCTTTGTACTAAATATCATAAAGAGTACAAAAGAAGAAATAAGAAATTTCCCTTCTTGGAGCTTGTAGAACCATATGGTAAAGAATTGAAATAATTTGCAGTTTATTGTCAATGTCTTGATGAATCTGAATATTACAAGAAAGTCAGGAAAGATGGGGGTCTGGGGTTAGTGAGACTAAATTTTGGTTGTAATATAGTATCAGTGAGGAGAGAAAATTGTCAACAGCTACGAAGTAAGTAAATATTAAACTTAGACTAGCAATCTATTCTAAGAAACACAGATCATAATGAAACTTAATGTTTTGTTGCCTTGTGTTTATTGCACATAGTACTGGATTTCACAAAGGTATTTGCATATATGCATATAATACTCTTTGATCATGTTTTTCCCTGACATGTTTTTCATAGTCTCCAACATTCTCAACTTTCTCAGTCTACTTTGTTTTCCTTTTTTCTTATCTAATATACACACATGAGTTAATGTAGCCATAGAAAATCTAGGTTCTGCAAATGTGAGAAAACTGTAATATTTGCCTTTTTGTAGTTTGACTTAATTCATTTCATCTAATGATCTGTGTTTGAATCCATTTGGCTACAAACATAAACATTTTTATCACAACATCTATTTTTTTAACAATTCATTACTGAGAGATTCCTAGGTTGATTCTATAACTAAGCTATTGTGAATAGTGCTACAATTAACATTAAGGTAAAATTTCTTTATAATATGTTGTCCTGGGGTTTTTTAGACAAATACTCAGAGGTTATACAACTGGATAATATGGTAGATCTACTTTTAGTTCAATACTTGTTTATGTATAAAGCATTCGTTTCCACATTAGATGGACTGAATACAAATTCATACAGGATCCCATTTCTCTGTATCCTCACCAGTTTTGCTGTTCTTTGATATCTTAATAATTTCATCCTGACTAGATTGCGATGGAATTAATTTCAGTGAAAATTTTTTTTTGCATTTTCCTAGTAGCTAGTTACATTTGACAGCAACTTTACAATATTTGAGTAGTTAGATTATATGATCAGAGCCATAGTTTGAGGAGATAAATACAATATCATAAAGGGATGAAACACAAGAAAAATGTATTAATAAAACCATTTGAATTCACTAGCATAACAAGATAGGCCTAAAGTATTCGGTGGGAAAGGAGAAAAGAAAATGTACTTGAAATTCCTTCCATTGCAAAAGTGAAAGACAGGGTCCTTTTGAGAGAACAACTCCAAGATTATTCCATGATTTTAATGCTATGTTAGTGCAAGAGATGCAATATCATCTAATAAATGAATAAAGAAGAAATTGAAACTGATAAAGCTAGATTTAAGCTGAATATGACCAATGGCAGGCTAAATATTAGAAGGATGTTTGATTATTAGGCACTACTTTTGGAGCCCTTGCTAGAGATGATACCAGATTTCTCAAACTTTTATCACATAATCATAGCATTCACCAATTGTTTTGCTTTCCTAGACAGAGTATACAATGAATTACACTGTTCTGATTTCATTCAAAGTGGAATTCATTTAATGCTGAAAAAGATTACTCCTGTCTAATATATAAATTCTAATAGAAATGCAAATATTGAGGGGAAAGCTGAAAAGGGTTGTTTTAGGTTTTCATAATCAATGTGCTGTGTAATGGACTTAGGGTATCAATGACAAGTTGGTCATTATAATGAATATTCTTCTTTAAAATGATGCAATGGCAATATATGCTATGAGATGCTGGGCTACCCCTTTCTTTAAAAAAAAATGATAAAATGAAATTGAGAACAATGATTAGCAAAATAATGTAGTGTTGATATTTGGTAAGTGGAGTACATTTATATATTTGATGAAACATGAAACTTTATTTTAGGTTTTTCATTGTGAACTTTCCCAGCATGATTTAATAAAACTCTAGTGTGTGAATATACAAACTATTGTAAGAGTCATTACTTTCATTAAGAATATTACAGTGAATAAATTAACCCAAAACAATAAAACCTGAGCAGTTGATATATGTAAGTCATTTACATCTTGTAGACTCATTTGGGGAAGGAAAAATAAATGTGTTATGGTGGAGGTTTCATTAGCACTTGCATTTCAATTGACTTCGAAGCACACAATAAGAATACAAAAGCAATAAATATCATCCATAAACAAGAAGACCATACAGGGCTGAGGATTTTTTTTTTGTAACAAGATGTTCTGTGCCATTACACTTTAATAGTCCTGCTGAATTTTCAATATGAAAACAGCTAAAGAGGTCTGCCATAGTGTCATCATTGTATTGTGAAGCCATATTTTATTCCGCTTTATTACATCACTCTGCATTCAGAACTACGTACATGATGATGTCTCAAGGGAAATACCAAAGATGCTGCAGGGAAACAAATGTAATAGAGTAGAATCTCTCTGGAATTCAATACCGGATGCTAAAGAGTTTGGTTCGTTTGCAAAATAAATACTTAGTGTAAGTCACAAATTAGCAGCATGTCATCACATACACTAAGTTTATAAGCCTGAGGATTTACTGGCAGATACAGACATCTTAAAGGTGTTTCCATTCAGAATCTTATTAGTATCCTAGTGGATACACTGAAAAACCCAGCTCTCTGCACTCTTGGGAGAGAATAAAACTGAAGATTTCCTCTGACAGCTGGCCATGCTCTGCTCTATTTACACCACAGTCTTTGGGGAACAAGATTTCTTCTTAATCCTATGCAGATCATTTTTTATTTTCAAAAGATTTTTCTCTATCCGAGCAGAATGTGAACTTTGGGGGCTACTGTTGACAATGCAGAATCAGAATCTAGCTGGTGATTCCACAAAGAGCTATTGGGACTACAACAGCAGAGACTTAATATAAACTAATCCCCTTGTAAGGAACTGAGAAAAAATGAAATACCCATTGGCTATAACAGTGAAACAAAGGAACTTTTGGAACTACATTTGTTAGTGCACTAACCCAGAGTATACTTTACTCATCACAGTCTCTCTGTCCTGGTGGTGACTGCACTGCATAGGTTCAGCCATTCAGGATGAGACTGGGGAGGGTTCACTGATAATCTCTCGGCTATCTTTACGACTTTATACTCCAGGCGAAATTTTAAGTGTTTCAACCTGTGAAATTGCATCAGGGATCTGATCAACATAAAATATTCTAACTGAGATACATACATGTCTTTACCTGGCCTGTCCCATGATGGAATCTTCTCTTCCTTAAGGGAACAAGGAAGGGCACTGTGATTATTATTCCTACAGCAGCCAAGCTCTAACTCACTTTCTGTTTCCCCCACTGTCTTGTGTTCTTTTTAGCATCACAAATCACAATCTGTAATTGTCAACTTCACAGATGTTTTTCCTCCTTTACATCCTATGACTGTGCTACCAGAGTAGATGAGATCATCCACTTCACTTCTCCAGGACTAGCATTGTCACAGTACATGGCATGGCCAGCTGTAGTCTGTATTTGGAAAGAAAAGAAGGGAGAGGTTGAAAATAGCTGCCTATTCATTGGGGATTGTTACCTCTTCTGATGGTTTTAGCAGTCTTATGTGAATAACACCACTATGTGACTTGGCTTACAGAAATTAACTATGTTCAACCATTTTATGTATTTTATTTTTGAGATTTATAATATAATTACATAATTTCCCCATTCTCTTTTCTGCCTTCAAACACATTCATATGCCAGTACTTGCTCTCTGAAATCTATGGCCTCTTTTCTTCTTTCATTATTGTTACATTTATATCTGATTATGTGCATACCTATACAATCCCAATGTGTCTAGGCTGAAAGAGTATCTCTGTATGTGGAATGGTCTCCCAAAGTCCATTCATATACTAGTGATAAATACTGATCTACTACCAGAGACACCATAGACTACCAAGTCCTCCTAACTAACACACATGTTCAGGGGTTATGGGTCGGTCCTAGGCTAGAAAACCACTATCAGCATTCTTTAATTGCCTGTAGTTCTTGGTTTAGAGTTGAGAGGCCGTGGTATTTTTCCTGTGCATCTTAGCATGTCTGTTGTTATCCTTATTCAGCTCGTGTTTAGGTAGCCACATTTGTGAGACTTTTGGGTGTATCTTCTGACATTCCTAAGAGACAGTCTCACAGCAAACTCCCCAGTCTTCTTTCTGGCTTTTAGAATCTTTCTGCATCCTCTTCCACACTGTACCCTGATGCAGGAAAATTTTTTATTCTTTATTTTATTTGTTTATTATTAATTTTTACTTATCCATTTGAACTGGATTCCTCAATTTTGCATTGTGATTGGTTGTATTTTTCTGCAACAGTCTCTGTATTTCAAATAGAAGCTTCCTTGTTGAGGGGAAGGAAGACACTCATCTGTAGGTATTAAAGGAAAAATGTTCATTTTTCTGGTAGGGAGTATTCTGAATTAGTGAAATGGCACTTGGAGTTCTCTCCTAGATCCATGGTTTAAATAGCCATATAGTTGGCTATGTTTCCAGTGCTAGCATGATATCCCTCTTGTTGACTGGGACTGTGGTCTAATTACAGAGCTATTGGTTACTCCCAAGGTATACTTGCCATTACTGCACCTTTTGGTTTTTGTGCCATGCTGTTTGTTGTTCTACTTCATGAGTAGAGCTGCTGGTTGCTTCTCTCTTTGGAAGCTTGCCTTCTGGTACCTTGAAAGCTCATCCTTGGGGAAAAGGTATTCAGTTGAGTTCCAGGTAAGGGCTTTTGGGTCTGATTTTAGAAGTTCTTACTGTATTCAGCAATAAGTACTTACTTTCCACCTCAAGGAAAATGGCACTAGGCTGTATGCTTTGGGAATCTCTTCAACAAACCTGACCAACAACTCAAAAGAGATTTTCTCATGTCTGGTATTTAAGTGTTACATGGTCTTTGGCTCTTGATGAGAGTATTGTTATCCTGGATAAGAAAAGCCTATTCAAATTATGTATGTATATTTATTCACAGAGTTACATATATTATATATTATTTTAGATGAATTGGTAATAATCGATATTATTACTTTATGGATTTTTCAGAGATCCTTATTATTATTTTACTTTTCTCACTTCTTTTGAATTTACCTCTTTCCCTTAAGGAACACCCCTTTTCCACATTTCACAATGACTTGTTTAATCCATATTATATTGAGAATGATGAGAGAGAGGCAGAGAGTATCATGTTCTATATAGCTCAATTGTGAGTTAAGCATATTTCTAAGACTAGAAATAGTGTGCATTGTGACAACAACTCATAGCATAACTGAGGGTCAGCTAAGTATGTTATCCTAAATTAAAGTAAAGCTTCCTATAAAAGACCTATATCACATGTATTCTCATTGATGTTTATTATATTATTTTATTTTGAAAGAGTTACATTTACACCCATTCATTTTACAGAAGGAAAAAAAAATATCTGTTTCAGGAATTTTTTCAAGGTCACCTCACTCTGTGAATGGTAAATGTAACTGCTATGCCCTGAATTCAAAAACAGTGGTCACACATCCATTGTCAAAACTTTTGTGTTTCTGTAGATCTAAAACCATTTTCCACTGCTAGCTTACAATACCTCCCAGACAAACTAAACATATGAGAATGTTCTAACACATGCACACACACACACACATACACCCCCCCTTTTTTTTTCTCAAACTTCAGTGTGCCTAATGAGTGAATCCTTGGCTCCAATGATCTGCAGAGAAATACTAAGGAACTGTGTGTAAATTTTACTTTTCCCTTCCCAAGGAACCTAGCAACAACTTTGTCATTTCTCCACCTTTATAATGAATATCAGAATTCTTCCTCAGCATGTTTTATCTACAAACATATAGGTAGTGTTGTTAAGTAAAAAAAGTATTTTACATTCAAAGTGCCCTGGAGGCTGAAACTAAATCCTCAAGCTCTTCAGCTTTCAGTTGAGTTTTATTCTCAATTATTGTTGATGGATATGCCACTAAAGATTTTACTAACGTCCCCATTTTCTTAGACAAGTCACTGAACAGAGCAGCATAGCTATCATTTAACTCACTGAAATCTGGTACTTTTGTTTCACCTCTTACTACTCAGAACACTTCTCCTATTTTCTTGATCTTGTTTCCAAAAGTTTCTGTACAGATTGTGAAAACAAAGTATTTACTTTTTAAAAATTTGTATTAAAGATGAACTAGTTGCATACCCAAGGCATAGGAATTTTGAAACTCTGGTATTATGGTTTAGAAGTGAGGAAAATATCATATTTCACTTTTTAAAACCACTGTTGATAAGATAGAGGAGATATGAGGGCATAGATTCTTCAATTTTTGTGTATAACTTTCAACAAGATATACCTCTGCTGTTTGATCATTTAGTATCAATGAAAAGTAGATTTTAACCTCTCCTATATTCGATAATTAGAGAATTATGGTAATTTCATAATAAAACACTTCACATTTTAATTAATCTCCTGAAATTGAGTAATCTGCAGCCATTTCACTGTGAATGTACCCTCTCTCATCTGAAATTGAGTAATGATATCTTAATATTTTAGAGTCATTTCCTGGAAAATCTAAATAACTTATGATTAATTCAATAACCAGATAAGTACTTGGCCTTTATAGCATTTTGAACCCCTGAATACTTTTACAAACATCCAATTAATTCCATATCCTGGCAGCCAGGTGTCCATTATTCTTCCTTATAGAAATGCCTTGTGGGATGCAGAGGACATTTGAGGCTACCCCCAGACATCAGATCGATTGGACTTAGACTTTGACTAAGAGGCATATAAGACAGTTTGAACCCACCAAAAAGCACAAGATTTTAAAAAGGAGAAAGATTTAGGAATGATATTTGCTTTGTTTTTAGATACTACATTGAGATAAAATGTTTGTTATTATGTCATTATCCAAAAGTGAAAAAAAAAAAAAATTAAGTTCTGCTGTGCTTAAATGGTATCCTACACATTTCAATTCTGATAAGAACCTTAATTAGTAGCGGGATATTAATGTATTTCCTGACTCATAAAATGTTTACTACTTCAGTGTAAAGCTTTATATAGTGGCAGAATAATTTTGATTAATATTATGGACAAAAATTAGTAAAATATCTGCTATTCTGCTTTCTCATTGAGATGAGGTTATTTAAAAGGACTGGAACATTTTTGTACTTTACAAAAATAAAGGTTACACTTTTAAACTACAATTTATTGAATGCACCAAAGGTTAGACAGGGTTCAGCATTTTCATAAATATATTTTAATCTTCATTCATTCTCACAGTAAGGAAGACCCTTCCCTTTATTAGATGAGAAAATACGACTTAGAGAGGTTAAGTAAACTGCCAACACTTGTACAACTACGGAGAAGCAAATCCCGAATTCAAATTCAAGTCTGCTCATTTCACAAAGCCTACACTCTTAAATCACCACTTACTAATGCCTCTCTGCTTTTCTTAGTAATTTACATTTAGATTAGGGAACTACAGTACTTTAAGCTTCTCCAAGTTAACAAAATATAACATACCCGAAGAAATTATTATTTACAGGATTTCACAAGACTAAAACTAACAGGATATAACAAAAGTATCTTTGCTTCTGTGGTCTCTTGCTTCATAACCTGTGTGAGTGTAAATTGTTTGCAACCCAATACAAAGGTTATGCTTAGGCTACTTTTTCTCTATTCTGAGATTTTTTTTTCTCTCCTTGCAGATAAATGTCACATTTTTCATTAGAGCTAGCTCCTACTTTCTCCATTTTATAACTGCCACACGGTATCTATCAGGCAACATGAAGCCATTAGAGGCTGGACTTACTAAGGAAGCTTGTATCTGACCTGTCATCAGATAATGGTGAAATGAATACCCATTTCCAAAGAATATCCAGGATGTTGCCAGAGATTGAGACAATGAATGCCTAACACCCAAGATTAAATTTTATGCAGAAAAACACAACATCTGGAACAAAGAAGGAAAATGGAAATCCAGAACTTTATTTGTTAGCTCAACTCTGGTAATATATATGTGACATCATTGAAAAGCTAAACTCAAACCAAAAATGTTTGTTAGTGTCACTACCTATTGATTGGCTCAACAAGGGAATGAAGAAAGGACAGATCCACAGATGTATATGCAGGAAACTGGAATTCTGTGGGCCATGAGCTTTAACAGAGGTACATCTGTACAGCCCAAAAACTCAGCTGGTTTTATATCTCTGAATGGAGAAGGCAGTCAGGTTTACTTTATGTATCTAAACAAGCAAGAAGACTTAGCTAGTCTCAGTAGAATGTCTCTGTAAGAGAGCAGGCTCAGTCTGTTAACATCCTGGTGGAGAAAGCTGTAGTTGTTTGAAGTGTTTTCTATGTACTTTCAATATCTGCATAAGGTTCAGGATAAGGCTTTATCATTTTCATGAGTCTGAGGTCTTTGACATGGCCGTTTTTTTGTCAAACCATGCCTGGGATTTCATCCACTCCTTGCATGGCAGTATAAAAATTCCTACTTCAAAGAGCAAACACTTATTCTGACATGAAAATAGCCATATAGAAATATATTGAAGAATGTAAGATAAAGAAACAATACTTGATATATAGGTAGGAATTGAAATATAACTACAGTAAGGCATGCATAAAACTGACAGAAAAAAATCAATTAACCTGTCAAGTGAAGAGCAAAAGAGTCAATAAGTGTGTTATGGTTTCTGGGCAGAAACTAAAGAATAGGGCTTCAGTGAGAGCCAAAGTTACATTTTAGGTTTTAACTACTATGCTTTAGAAACACATGAAACAAAAATGCCTCTAATCAGCAAGCCCCTTACCCAAGGACACATAGTCCCTGAAATGCTGGAGGTTGTTCTTTATGGGAGATAACAAGCCACATGTTTTTCATTCCCCTAAATAAGACTTATCTACACTGGATATGTTGGATCATTTGTGAAACAGAAGTACATAGGAAGGATATATGCTTGCCCCTGATTGGATGTAGGCTTGAGTTATGTCAGGATGTATGTTTGCTTCTGATTGGAACTTTTGGGAAATGCACTGTATAATGGGCTATTTCCCAGGAGCCTGGGTATGGACTTGGCCAGAGCCCATCCAACTAGCCAGTATTTAATTAAAGCATACTTCATTGTGTTTATATTGTGGTAGTGATCTTTTTCTCTACCAGTGGGATTAACATTTCCTGAAGAGGGTGGTATTTTCGCTTTTTCCACACACTACGAGTTTGGTTTTGTGGAAAAAAAAAAAAAAAAAAAAAAAAAGAAAGAAAAAAGAAACAGTTGAAAAAAAGCTCAAGTGATGAGGGAATACTTTTTCTTTTGTAGCTACATTTTACATCATTTGTTTTAGTTCTATACATTGGATTCTGTACATTTAATTCTGTACAATGAGATTGGGATTATGAGTGTATTAATGATATAGTTTTACTTATTGCCAATGTGCTAATGTAATGGTTTGAATGAAAATGACACCAATAGATTCATAGTGAATGGAATTATTTGAAAAGATTAGGACATGTGGCTTTATTGGAGTAGGTGTGGCCTGGTTGAAGGAAGTCTGTCACCAAGAATGGGCTTTGAGGTTTCAAATGTTCAAGCCAAGCCGAGTGTCTCTCTTCCTGTTGTCTGCTGATCTGGATGAGTAATTCTCAGCTACTTCTACAGCATCATGTTCATGCCACCATACTTCCTGCCATGATGATAATTCACTAAACTGAACTGTAAGACAGCCTCAATTAAATTATTTCTTTTATAAGGGTTGCCTGATCATGGTGTCTCCCCAAAGCAATAGAAATCATAACTAATCTTGTATTTTTTTTCTGCCTCTGCAAGAGCAAGTACTGCCTTCCATTTGCTCAAATATATTTTTTAAATTTACTATAATGTTTTCAGTTTTCTTCCTCTAGGTCTATTACTTTTCTAGTCTTAGATATTTTGTGTTATGGCTGCTATAATGGAAATTTTGTTTCCTTTGAAATTTTTAGTTTCTTATTTCAAAATAGGACAGAAGTTGCCAATAACAGACATGTTATCATGGATAGAAGAAAGCCTACAAGGTCTCAACTATATACAAAGATATACAGTCAAGTAAGGAACACTGAGAGAGGGAGAAATAGTCTTCCACAGGAAGAATACATCAATTGGTTATCCAATCTCAAATGATCAGTCCTGGAAACATATCTACAAATACATGAAAGCTCGTACTGAGCAAGAATATATGTGAAGGAGTATATTTGTGTGAGATACATATATGCATGTAACAACAAGTACTAAAAAAGAGGCCATGAAATTGAAAAAGAGAGATGGTCAGTATATTTGAAGATTTGAAGAAAGAGACAGGAAAGAGGAATGATGTAATTATATTATAATTTCCAAACATAAAATAAGTAATCTTAAAAAACAGTGTGAAGATGAAAAATATTCAGGAAATAGCTGTAAGCTTTTCTATTGCAGTAAATAAGGATCAGGATAAACAAATAGGCCGAATAGATGTTTATTCAGGGAGAAATAACTTACAACCTAGACAGATGAACACCAGGAAATTCAACCCTATCCTCTCCTGTCCGAGTCACGCCAGCAAGAGAGAGCACCTTCCTGGCCCCCTCCGACCTCCTTCCTCAGGTCCTCTCCGCCCATCGCTCCACCCCCCAATGGGCGTGGTCAGTGCTACAGAAGGACTACCTCACTACAATTCCCCTTTTAGTCTAAAGAAAAGATTAGGCTTAATACAAAACTATATACAAAACAGTGAATAACAAGTGTGCTCTAAGAAAAGGAAAATCGAGAACAAAATGACATACATATCTAGTCCTAGGGTGAGGGGATAATGGAGTTTACAATAGAGTTGTCCTAAGCTGGAAAACGTAAGTCTAGTACCTAATATATCTAACTAGGAAGAAAGAATAATAGTTGTGATAGTTTAATCTTCAACCTCATCAAGACCTGAGAAGGAAATTAACAATACTAGAGTAGACAGGAAATGCGGATGGACAACTTCCAAAAGGTGCAGCAAGGACAGAAACAGCAAGCCACCTGAACAGTCACCCTAGGTCTCACAGCGACGTTGGTACACCCAGATTTGGCTAAGGCCAAGAGAACTTGACAGACCACAACAACAGCAGGGAAATAGAATGGCTGTCTTACCCTGACTTGGCAAGGTCAAGCAGTCTTCTATATTTGTCTCCTGCAAGCACATAGGACTGCATGTCCAAATCAGTGGTCAAGGTGGGGGCAATTCTATGCCCAACAGGCCATTAGCTGAGGCGAGATTGAACTCCAGCAGGAGCAACAACAGTGTCCAACATATTTTCGGGAAAGTGCACGGTGCTGTCAGGAGCAACAGTGTCTCATGTCAATGGAGTACTAATATTAAAACATTTAAATGCCATGTTCTGCATGTCTATGAAGTGATTGAAGATTAAACATCTATATCTGACTAATCTCATAGGTACAGGAAATGTGAGTGAAGATAATCTGTAATACTCGGGAACTTAGCTAAAAAGACTGATTAAAACTTTCCTGAGTAAAGCAGGAACAAATACTTAAACAATATAACTATTTACATATACCTACATGTAAATCCCTAAAATAGAGGTAGAGTATAAGTGTCAAGACAAGAGGTAGAACTATAAAGGGCAGCAAGATAAATATCCCAAAGTGTATCAATATACAAAATGTCTTGAATATAGGAAAAGTATACATACATAGAATATGGTAAAAAAATAATGTGCATAAAATATTATAAGTGGAAACATTTAACACAATATAACAAAATATAAACTTAATTTTACATAGCTTACCACATAGGAATACATAACAATGTAAGCTGTAAAATACTATCTCATTCATACTCAAATTCTCAAGGAAATAGGCTAATCTATTTATATCCCATCTAAACCATACCTTTACCCACCATTCCCTATTCCTGTCTAAAAGATAAACCCGAGTGTAAGCATCACCCAATCCCAAATAACTAAAACCAACCCAAAGACGATGACTATTATCCCAAAATTCCAAGGGTAGGGAAAGGGGGCGTAGTCATATTAAGATTACTTCCTGCTGAAATGGGACGATGATTGCTCCAATGGATCCTGTAGGAAGAAAATTTTTAGCAACCAAATTTCTCAACAGAACTGGCTGTGACATATGTAGTTAGTCACTGTGTGGCAGAAAATTCTTGACTGTAGTTCTATTTGAAACTGGCCAGGGTGTAATAAAAAGGTGCACCATTACAGCTAGCTAGTCATGAGTTGTCTCGAGCAAAACAGTCTCAAACCGGTTTTAGGGTGATGTTTGTAGTTCCGATGCATCATGTTGAGTCAAGTGGAAATGATGATGTGGGGCCCCATCTTCTTTCCGGAAAGTTCAAAGACTGCTGTTAGGAATCGTTATTATTCCTTGTGGAAAAGTTACACATCAATATTAAAGTAAAATTTTCAAGTTTTAAGGTATGCATTAGGGAAAGACAACAATAAGCATTAAAAGTATGTGAGAAAATTAGGATTTCAGAGAGAAAATTGCATAAGATATGAGTCCCCAGATTTTGTTTTCTTCTGCCTTACACCAATTGGCTTCTTGATTTAAGGCAGAAACCATGAATTTAATCTTAACAACATGCTTGAATTTAGAGAAGGAAAGCCAAATCCAACTCCAAAGCCAGCATTGGTTTACAAAATTTGGGACTTCAGGAATACTAGATAGTAGAGAGAAATAGATTTCTATATAGAAATAGTTTACTACAATTGAATATTTTTTTTTTACCATATATCAGATTCTGCTTCCTTAAGTGATTGTTTCTGAAGAGCTGTCTTCTCTTCTGTAGGCACCTACATGTTCATTGTCTTTTGGCTGTTTGATGATAGGTTTTCTCTGTTTTCCTGTAAAAACAAGAACAGAACACTTCCCCTACCTTTGAGAGGCCTCAGCATACCTCATAGTACCTAGTTTGTTGGATGACTTGTCATTTCTCTTCATTAATATGTTTCTCTTGTTCAACTCGGATCTTGATTAACTTAGATGGTATCCATAGTTTTTCTTCTCCTGTAGATACAAATGCAAAACCCCTACCCCAACGTAACACATATCCTGCTTTCCATTCTGAGGTCAGTACATCCTTGAAATACACTGGCTGATTTAGTTCAGAAGTTTTTTCTATTGTCCAGTGTCTTTCTGCAGCTGTTTTTCCTTTTTCATCAGCATTAAGAAAGTTTAATGTTAATAAAGCATTATGTAATCTGTGTTTGGGTGTTTTGGTTCCTCCTGCCTGTTTATGGAGCATTTCTTTTAAAGTACGATTGGATCTCTCAACCACTGCTTGTCCTGTAGGATTGTGTGGTATACCAGTTATGTGCTTTATCTTGTAATACTCAAAAAACTCTTTCAATTTGCTGGAGACATATGCTGGAGCATTGTCAGTTTTTATTTGTGCAGGTATGCCCATAATGGCCATTACCTCTAAAAGATGCATTATAACAGAATCAGCCTTTTCAGAGCTCAGAGCAGTAGCCCATTGAAACCCTGAAAATGTATCTATAGTGTGATGTACACATTTTAATTTTCCAAATTCTGCAAAATGAAACACATCCATTTGCCATATTTCATTCCTATTTATACCTTTAGGGTTACTGCCTGGTGGTAAAGGAGTTTGGTTATAGAATGAGCAAGTAGGGCATTTCCTTACTATTTCCTTGGCTTGTTCCCAAGTGATAGAAAAATCCTTTTTTAAACCTTTACTGTTCACGTGGTGTTTCTTATGAAACTCTGAGGCTTCTAGCACACTTCCTATCAATAAACGATCAATTTCATCATTGCCTTGTGCTAGAGGACCTGGCAGACCCGTATGGGATCTGATGTGTGTTATATATATAGGATGAGTCCTCTTTCTGATAGTATCTTGTAACTGTATAAACAATGAAGTTAATTCTGTATTGTCAGGAATAAATTCTGCAGTCTCAATGTGTAAAACGACTCTCTCTGCGTATTGAGAGTCAGTAACTATATTGAGGGGTTTTTTAAAATCCATAAGTACCATGAGAATGGCATACAATTCTGCCTTTTGTACAGAATTGTAAGGGCTTTGAACCACTTTGCTAATATTTCCTGATTTATATCCTGCCTTACCTGATTTATTTGCATCAGTGTAGAATGTATGAACTCCAGAAATAGGTGTTTTTCTTACAATGCGTGGAAGAATCCAAATCGTTTTCTTTATGAATTTGATTCTCTCAGTTTTGGGATAGTTGTTGCTAATTGTTCCCAAAAAGTTACTGCAAGCTCTCTGCCAATATTCGTTATCTTTCCATAAGAAAGAAATTTCCTCATTAGTTAAAGGTACTATAATTTCTGCTGGGTCCCTTCCTATTAGCTGACGAAGTCTTAATTCACCTTTTATAATCAAGTCAGAGATCTTTTCTATATATGTTTTCAGTTTTTTATTCTGTTTATGTGGTAGGAATATCCATTCTAATATGATATCTTCTCTCTGCATCAAAATCCCAGAAGGATATTCTCTAGATGGTAATATAACCAGAATACAGTCTAGGTTTGGATCCACACGGTCCACATGTGCTTCTAGTATCCTCTTTTCTACCCATTCTAATTCCTTCTCAGCTTCAGCTGATAGTATTCGTGGACTATTCAAGTCCTTATCTCCTTTTAGGGCCATTTTCAAGTTTTTCAAATCATGCCCTTCTACTCCAATTATGGTTTGCAGTTGAGAAATCTCTCCTAGTAATTTTTGAAGATCATTAAGAGTCTGGTAGCGATCTCTTCTGATCTGTACTTTTTGTGGTCTAATTTTCTGTAGACCTATTTTATATCCTAAGTAGTTGATAGACTCTCCTTTTTGTATTTTTTCAGGTGCAATTTGTAATCCCCAGCGAGGTAAAACTTCCTTTACTTTCTCAAACATTTTTTCTAATATTTCTCCTTTAGAGTCAGCTAAAAATATATCATCCATGTAATGATAGATTATGGATTGTGGAAACTGTTTACAAATTATTTCTTACGGTTTTTGTACAAAATATTGGCACAGGGTGGGGCTATTTAGCATTCCCTGTGGCAAAACCTTCCATTGATATCTCTTCACCGGTTGAGAATTATTATAATTAGGTACCGTGAAGGCAAATTTCTCTTTGTCTTGTTCTTGTAAAGGTATAGTGAAGAAGCAATCCTTTAAATCAATAACTATAATAGGCCATTCTTTGGGTATCAAAGAAGGCAAGGGCATTCCAGGCTGTAGAGAGCCCATTGGCTGGATAACTTTATTGATGGCTCTCAGGTCTGTAAGCATTCTCCATTTACCAGATTTCTTTTTGATCACAAATACAGGAGAATTCCAAGGGCTGGTTGATTCCTCAATATGTCCAGCATTTAGCTGTTCCTGAACCAGGCTTTCTAAAGCTTCTAACTTCTCAGAGGTCATAGGCCATTGTCCTACCCAGACAGGTTCCTCTGTTAGCCATTTTAAAGGTAGGGCTTTTGGTTCCTCTGTTTGTTCAGCATTTGTATTTTGTTTTTGTACTGCCTGGATATTTGGTATCTGTCTTGTATAGTACTTAACAGTATTCTTTCCACAATCATGAGGTCATCTATGGTTCCTATCTAATACAGGAGGAATGTTAATCTGTGTATTCCATTGCTGTAATAGATCACGACCCCATAAATTTATCACTACATCAGCCACATATGGTCTCAACCTCCCTCTCTGTCCTTCTGGTCCTATACATTCAATCCATCTCGTGCTTTGTTTTACCTGAGCCAGGGTTCCAATCCCTAAGAATTGAACATTTACCTCATGCAGGGGCCATCTTTGAGGCCAAGATTTATTAGATATGATAGTTACATCAGCTCCTGTGTCCAGGAGACCCTCAAACAGTCTATTATTCATCTTAACTATCAATCTAGGCCTATGACTATTTATAGCAGTTTGCCAAAATATACGTTTTTCATTTCCTTCTGTCATGTTTGATTCAACTTCTGTCACTAGTTCGTCATCCAGAGCAGTATGAGTTTTTATAATAGGCACAGAATTTTCTAATTGTCCTGTGGGAGATTGTCTTCCACTGTGACTGGGAATGTTCGAACCACCTGTGACGTGGGGGCCTTCTAGAGGCCTCGCAAGGAGTTTCCCGATGGTAAAGGGTTTTCTTGCTTGTCTCTGGTCGATCTACACTCATTTGTCCAGTGTCTGCCTTTGCCACACCTTCTACATAACCCAGGAGGCTGAGGCCTTCTGTTTGATTCATTCCTGGGGGTGTTATTTCTAGGGAAGCTTTGCCTACAATTTCTTTTTAGATGTCCTATCTTACCACAGTTATAACATCTGACATGTTGATATCTCTTCAAACCTTTGGGGATGGCTTCTCCTACCCAAGCTTCTAAGTCACCATAGTAAGGAACTCTGTTATCTTGATATCTTCTCTGACCTTTAGATATGGCTTCTCCTATCCATGCTTCAGTCTTATTGTCATTATACTCAATGTTGCCTGTATATAGGACCCATTCATCCAAGGGTGCTGATCGCATTTTTAAAGGCCAAAGCACCTGTTTGCATTGAGGATTCGCATTCGCATAAGCTAAAGATTCTATGAGTATTCGCTAGCATCTATGTCTGCTATCTCTAATTGTACTGCCCTAGATAATAAAAAAATAAAAAAAAAAACAGTTGTATTATATCTGAGTATGAAGCCTTAGTGAGTGGCAATTTTATTCAGAATGTTTACATGTCAGCAGCAAAGAAACAATCAAATTAATGTAGCTTGATTTTATAAACCACAAAATTATGTGATAAACTTTTGAGTTATCTTGAAAGAAATAACAATAATATCTTTGTGGGCTTTCCTCTATCTATGATAGCATGCCTGTTTTTGCTGTCTTTCTTCACATAGAGTTTTGGCAGCATTTTGGTGAGACTACTTCACATTATTTCACTACTTGTTTCCTGTAGGAATAGACTATAAAATTTAAGAATATTTTATAACAAGAATGTATAAGATTTTCATAAATAGTGCAGGTTTGGTAGGCCGACAATGGCAGTATCCACATTGAACATCCAGAGAACCTGTTCTGTCCATTAGGCAGTATACTTCAGCAGTCTCAACCTTGCACTGAAGGGTTGGAGGATCTCTAGAGAGTCATGAGTCTGCAGCCTTCTCTGCAAGAATAAAGAAGCTGGGTTCAGATATTAGCTAGTGGTAGCAACCGGAATAGCAGCAACATGGTAGATCAATCTACCAACATCAGGCTAAAACAAGCAGCAAAATAACAGCCTTGCCTTGTCCTCTGTATGTCTGGGCCATACAGTACTCTGATTCTGGGTGAGGGTCTACACTTTTCATCTAATATTCTAGCAAATACCCTTAAAGACCCACCCAGATGTGTGTCTCAGCTGATCCCAGGTCTAATTACATTGACAACCAACATTAACTATAATACATTCTACAATGTTAAGGACTGTTTTAGTTTCTTTGGTTAAAATTAATGTTGAAGAAATACATTGTTGCTGTGATAACCTTCACAGTGGAAGTGTAGATCCCTTTTTATCTGTTTCTTTTCAGCCTTGGGAGAGATGACATAGTTTATGACTTCCATGTTCTCCACATTCTTTCATGAGCCCACGATTCATGAACATGCAAAAACAGACCCAGATTTCTACATTTGAAAGTAGCCATTGCATACAAGTTCTGTTTTCCCTATATTGTTTGCAAAGCAACAGATATGACGAGAGGCAGGGAGAAGGATTGCCTGTGTAAAACATAAGAGCTGCAAATGGATTTGTTTTCTTCTTTTGACATTTAGTACAGCCTATCCTCAGTGACAACCACAATACCACATGGAAATTTCATTTATGTATAAGAGAAGCTTTCAATATATTAAAAGAGAAAAAAAGGCACATTTTTCAAAGGCTCTCTTTCTTTGAAATAGACAAAAGGGAAAGGTGAAATTCATCTGAGGAATTTTCAAAGAACCATAATCTCAGTAAAAGGAGAAAAATGAAAATATGTTCAAAGCCATCTTTGTTTCTTCAGAAATATTTTACAAATGGAATCAAGGAATATTTGCTTTGAAATAAAGCCATTCTCACCACCATATAAAAACAACACACATGGATGTCTATAGGAAAGAGTCCCTCATTTGTAGTAAATTCATGTATCAGAATGTTGTATTTACAGAATGAAGGTGAAGAAGTATTAAGCGTTAGGAAATGGGAAGCTCAGCAAAACCTCTCTGCCAGAAATAATATTCAAGTGTATTTCAAAAATAAGAAATTCAAATTTACTTAATCTAATTACACATTAATTTATGGACAAGTAAAACCAACATTTCAGTTAATTTGTGGTCTTTTGACACTGCTTTTGAAATTCATGCCAGATGTGTGGTGAAGTAGAAGTAGACTTCTGCCATTAAAAAGTAATAATAAAAAATGTCATAGATAACTGAAATGGGATTATTGCATTCCTAAAGGTGGTTTGTTTAATCATGCAAGGAAAACTCACTAAAGGCTGCTACTTCTTTGGAAGAACAGGAGCTTTTTAAAGATATTTGATCAACTGACTAATGTAGGAAACTGACCTCCTCATGTTGTCAATGGAAAATGGAAGTGGCATGTTGTGGAATTCTCTACATGTGAACAGGAAACCTTGTTTTTCAAACAACTAAAATAGTTGAAGGAATTTCCCATCTCTTAGTCTTTTGTATGAGAAGGAGGCCATTTGAAATTACAAATTTTTCATCTCTGGAAACGGGATCCAAGTGCTGCAGGCTGTATTTGCTTACATGAAAAGAATCTTCAGATGCAGTCTTGCTTTGCATCATGTAGCTAAGTGAAGCTAAGTGATTCTACCAAGTGTGTAACTCTCTGAAGGCACAATTTCTTCGATGTGAAAGAGGTTAGTAATAGTTCTCAGAAATTTGTTGAAATATTATTTTTAATGGGTAAGAAGTGGAACATAAGTATCTATAGATGTCATATGCATGTATGTGTAGAATCATATATGTGTGAAAAAGGGAGAAAGGATTAAAATGAAGTTACCCGATAATGTGGAAAAATGGCCTCCATTAGACACCAAAAGCTAACAAATAACAACCCGGTGCCAGAAGCAGGTTGTTTCTTTTGGAGATATTGGTCAGAGAGTTCCTACAGATTTCCCCTTTCCAAAACACTACAGCATATCCCCATCCTTTGTTTATCCTACAGAACCTGATAATAAGACCCTACTGCTGAAACACCACATGTTTGAGTCATAGAACATGGACCAAGTAAGCTGCTACTGACCCAGAAATTTCACCCCTACTAGCTAGCCTGCATAGTGCTATGTACACTACTGAAGGAAAAATATTAATCACCCATTTAATCCAATAATGACTATCCTGGCAGGACATGCCCACTGGTGCAACAGGAGCACAAATGGAAGTAACCAATCACTTTCTGATTGAATTTAACTCTTGGTCCAAATGGTGCATTCTATATTTTCCACCTTTATTGGACCAAGAGCCTGTGGCTAGGCAAGTCATAGGCCCTAGAGAAGATCCTACCACTATTATTTTGCTAAGTTATTTTCAAAGCTCCTTCCCATAGTATCTTAGTAAATTCCTACCTTCTATATATACTCCAAATGAAGCCCATGTCTGAAGAATCAAAGCAAACATCCACAAATCAGGGAAAACATGTGATGTTTGCATTTCTGGGTATGGGACACATCACTAGAATGACTGTTTCCAGCTCCATCCATTCACTTATGAGCTTAATATTTCATTTTTCTTAAGAGAAGAATAATTTCATTATACATATATCTAAAAGTTCATGTATTACATTTTATTGTTATAAAGAAAAACTATAATTCCTGATGGACAAGAACTTTGGAAACCATGAAACACAATAAATACATCCTATTAAAATTGTTCTCTTAGTATATTACTCACAGCAACAAGAAAAGTAACAGCATAAAAACTAAAAGACACAGGAACTATATAATTTACTAAGAAACACATGTGGCTACAGGAGTCAAAATGGACCCTCATCTACTGTCTCCCAGTAAATATATTTCCTTTATTACATCAGCTTTCATTCATATGCATATGTTTCCTTGGCTACATCAGGTAATTTTTTTTAACTTGCCAAACAATTCTCTAAGAAGATTCTTATGAAATTATAGAAATAATAATCATAAAATATTTAAGGTTCATGAGAACTGGAAATATGTTTTTAAATATTAAATTGTAGGTGACTAGACATATTAAATAGTTATGCTTTACCCTTCCTTCCCTTCTGGCAATGATTAAGCAGATTTTCTAAAAACTGGTCTTTGGGGGACATTGCTTATTTTAAGTCCAGTATTTAGAGATATGCTTTCTTATTGTTGCTTCTGTATAGTTTACATCCTTCTAACCACAAACTCTGACAATACAGGGCAGGAATAAATGCAGGATATATTATCCTTAAAGAAAAGAGTATTGGAAACCATAAAAAGAAAAGCAGTGGGAAGGAATGTTAGGAGGATATTTTAAATCCAAAAGGAGAACAGGTTTGGTTGATTGTGGGGAATGGTCTGTCCAAGGAGAAGAGTGCTCTGTAATGAGGATGGATGTATCACCTAAGTGTGAACGAAATGGCAGCAGCAAGGCAGAAATTGTGATGCATGTAGAGAGCCTTTCCTTTGAACAATGCCTGTTATAGGACTACGTTTGAAGCCAGGCGAAAGCACTCTCCCATGTGCTGTACAATAAGGAGAATGGCATGATGGAAACAAATACCACCAAGCTGTAAAGTGCTAGGAACTGTGAGATCTTTTGTTTCCTAAACAAAAGAATTTTCTACTGTTCAAATTTCTGACAAGCAGAGGCTACATCTTTTCCTATTGAGGATCTGTTTCATCTCCCAATCAAGATGAATTGGCGTCAAATAAGAAAATCATTTTGTAGCGGCATAAGATATTTATGTGTTTAGTATATTAATAACTAGATATTTTACTTCATATTTTACTGAAAACGATATGGTAAATGACACAATGAATATAAAAAAAGCATATTCTCAGGCTGCCTGCCACAACTATGTAAATAATCATGCATTTACTTGTTTTTACTGGTCTGTAATTTCAAATAAAATGTGCATGAAAATATACAAGGACTGTGTTATCAAAATGTGTATCAGATTTAAAATTTTTTTAAATAAATAGAAACTATAAAAGACACAAACATCTTTGTCCATCACATGATAATGAAAAGCTAGGGGCTTCTATTTCATTTTATGTTATATTTTGTCTGGGAGTTTCAAAAGTCAAATCCACACAAGGTGTAATGGCATTTTAACATTCAAATTAATGACAGTTCTGGTAGTTAAAATTCAATGTGAAACATATGATTTGCTGTATTGGCACTTATACAGGAGTCTAGGGAAAATAATGTCTGTGGATTTGTGTTTCCAGGTTCACAAACATGTAGGGAACCATCCATATATACACTCTCACATATTGTATATGAATTATTCATCAGTCAACTTATGATCTCGTAGATGAAAACTATGCCAATTGTAAAATGTTTGTCCTCAGTTTAAATACTCATTTGAGACCAATGGTGTGTTTGCTTGGAATCAGAAATCTGTGACATAGTAATACTCAAAAAACTTCTAGAAATGTGAAAAATACTTATATGTGAAAAAATATTTACCGCATTGTGATCTGAAATTCTAATATATTTCAGTTCATAACACATTAGTAAAAAGGAGCCATCCCCAAATTAAAATTTCATATCAGTGGCTGTCTGTAATCACTTGTCTCCCAATTATTTTATCCATTTTTTTCATACATACAGAAAAGAGTCTTTCTGACAGATGGTTGCAAAAGATAAAAGCAACTGATAATAAGGACTATGTACTACATCTTACTGGTGTCATTAATGATGGTTCTTAGTCCTGGTTGTACTATGATTTTAGATGTCACATAGAAATGTATTGAGAAGACATTTCATAGAACAGTACCCTCTTTGAATTCCACATGAAGAATAGGGCTTAGGAGCCATCTGATTCCCGATTGTCCAGCTAAGGAAAGTGGAGTACAGAGAAGCTAAAGTGATTTGACTCAATAACAATGTGTAAGCTACTAAAAATGGTTCAAACTATAGGTTTACCACTTCATTTACTTACATTATCATTAGTAGGTGACTTAAAGCCAAATGCAGGGTTTTCAGAGTGATACAGTTACTAGAGAGCAAGTAAATATTCTGTATTGCACTATTAATGTCTAGTAGTTTTTCATTTTTAGTTAGCATACAAAATAGTGCATTTCATCATAGCATTTGTATATGATTTCTTTACTGGTCCTATGCAGTACTTGTTAAATGATAGCTTTCATTTGTTTAATGAGGTCTATAGAAAAACAGAAGTCACTGAGTCGGACAAATGTATTCAAACTCTAAGGAGCCAGGAGTTCTTCTTTGATTCAGGTTATAAAAAAAGGAAAAAAGGTTAATGAAATTTACACAAGTCATATATTTTTTAATAAATTTTTATTTAAATGAAAAACAATCTTATTTTAAATGCTAATCCCAGTTTCCTCTCCCTCCTTCCTCTCATACCCCCCCACCAAACCCCCACCCACCCCTCATTCACTACTCAAGTAGGATGAGACTTCCCATGGGGAATCATCAAATGCTGTCACATCATTTGGGGCAGGGCCTAGGCCCTCCCTGATGTATCTAGGCTGACAGAGTATCTCTCCATAGGGATTGGGCTTCCAAAGTCTTTCCTGTACTAGAGATAAATACTGGTTCCACTGCCAGAGGCCCTATAGACTCCTCAGGCCTCCCGACTGGCATCCACATTTAGGGGGCTGGTTCAATCTTATGCTGGTTCCCAGGCTGTCAGACTAGGGTCTGTGAGCTCCCACATGGTCAGCTGTTTCTGTGGGTTTCCCCAATATAAAATCCACAACCCCAGAGAAGCTAGCAAACAAGTAGGACACTAAAAGAGACATACTACATGGTCCCTCAGAGAAGGAGAAAGGGACAAAGTCTCCTGAACCAACTGGAAGCATGGGGGGGTGGAGTAGGAGAAAGAGGAGGGGAGAAAGGGAAGGAGATGAAGAACATGAGGGATCAGGAAGATCAAGTTGGAGGAGGAATATAGAAGGAGAGCAAGAAAAAAGATACATTAACAGAGGGAGCCCTTATGGCTTAACTCTAAATCTGGCACTAGGGAAATCTCTAATAATCCACAAGGGTAAACCCAACTAAGAATCTAAGCAATAGTGAGGTGGCTACCTTAAATGCACTTCCCCTATAATGAGATTGATGCCACCCTAGAGCCTTCATCCAGTAGCTGATGGAAGCAGAAGCAGAGATCCATAGCTAAGCACTGAGCAGAACTTTTGGAGTCTAGTTGTAAAGAGAGAGGAGTGACAAAGAAGTTATCCTTTCTTTCTTTCTTTTTTTTTTTTTTTTTTTTTTTTTTTTTTTCCGAGATAGGTTTTCTCTATGGCTTTGGAGCCTGTCCTGGCACTCGCTCTGTAGACTAGGCTGGACTTGAACTCACAGAGATCCTCCTGCCTCGGCCTCCTGAGTGCTGGGATTAAAGGTGTGTGCCACCAACGCCCAGCAAGTTATACTTTTTAAAAATAAAGATATCACAAATAAACTCTTTTAGTGATAAAATTTTCAGAAAAAAATAAAAAACTACCCACAGGATAAGATGGGATTTCATTCACCTGTCTACTTAGAGAAAAACATAGTTTCAAGGATAAATTTTAAGGAAGGGTCGAAAATCCATGAGCCAAAATCCACTCAAAGGATCTTCAGAGGCATCAGGAAGAGCAGATTTAAGAGATTTGTTCTCAGGGCACAGAATGCCTGACCTGCAAGAAACAGCAAATGGTTCAAGAAGATTAAACAAGATTGACAAAACAGCTCAGTGTGGGTCAGGGCAGAAAGCCTGGAGCCTGACAGGCTGTGATGTCCCTGGGACTATGTAGATGTCTCAGACATTGAGAGTTTAAGTTTCAAGCAGATAAGAACAAAGTAATCTTTCTTCTAAAATGATTCTAGCTACTGTGTGGAGATCCACTTGAATGGAAGGTTAGAAATGGAAGAGCAGTAAGAATTTATTACAAGGTAAACAAGAGACAACGATACAGACAGAGTTATTACTCCAAAATCGCCTCGCAGGAAACTTAAGCCATATTATTTCAAAGACCTTGTTTTCCTAGAAAATATTTTGAATTGTCAAAAGAGTGATTTGAGCATTGACTTGAAGTATAGTGTACTGGAGGATTACTGTTCAGTAAGTATGAGAAACGCCTTTGGATTTGATCTCCAATAATGAAGGGGAGAAAGAGAAGAAGAAAGGGATGGATAGTGGAAGAGAGAAAGAAAGGACTCAGCAAGCTGAACACAACCTAGCAGAGAAACAGCCAGCAGGAAAAACAACAAACAAACACAAAAAACAAAAAACAAAGCAAAACAAAAACTTCAGCATCACTTTTCTCCTGCTCTCTCCTCAGCCACAGTGGACCACATTCAGCCAGAAGCCATGGGCAAGAAATAGATCAGGGGGTCATAACAGACAGCCTTTTGGCAAAAAAGCAGGTTAATGGAGGAAATTGGAAGTAAAAATTGACAGTAACAGCAGATTGTTACAAACTCATTCCTGGTATGCGCATGTCTATACAACATTAAGTTATTACTATATGTTGTTTAGGGAGAACACATACATGCAAAAATTACAAATACAAACATGCTTTTTTGGATAACATTAATTTGCCATTAAAAGTGTTAATGCATTCTAATACTTGGGTAATGATGTGTAAACTTAATCTATTAGGAATTTATTTTTAATGAACTTAATGTATTCAGCATGTCAGTTAAAAATGATGTGTTTATTAATCTCTGTGCTATGAAGTTAGACGTAAGACTTATTACTAGGAATTACTGAACACATCTTGGGTATTTGAGAAAATCTTCTTTAGAAGAATAAACTATATCTTATTCAAAATATTTACATATTTTATTATTTTCTTTTCTCTTCTATTTAAATATTTATTTCTAATTGTGTGTGCATTGCAAGTGCCTATTTGTTTGCATATTAGTATGCACAAATGGATATGGGTACCTGTGGAAGGTAGAGGCGGTCTTTGGATCCCCTGGCATGGAAGTTACAGGTGGTTATCTGATGCTCAATGTAGGTACTGAATTCAGTCTTTTAAAAGAGCAGCAAACACACACAATTGCTGAGCTACCTGTCCAGACTCTTTTTGTCTTAACCTTTGGGGTGTCATTAATCTAACAACTTTGAATAAAAGCCCAGTCCCATTTATTAAGTTTGAGTAATTTCTCAAGGTGGTCTCTGCTTCTAGAGTTATTCAGTTTGAACTGGGTATCGCTTGACCCAATAGAGTACTCAAACAGAAAACAACAACACTTGTGAAATTTTGACATGGAAGAAAAGACCTAGTAATGAAAATATGAATAGTAAAAGACACAAAGCACTGAGACTATCTATGTCTTACAGAGAATGTGATCAGTAATCCCAAACACAACAAATATGATAGTCTAGTACGAGTTGAATTCAATCATTCAAAACCCACTTCCTTTCCCTTCAGTGAAGACAGCAGCATAGAAAATTCCATACAGGAGATGTGATTTTCACCGTATACTTTCCTGAGTATTCATATGCTCAGAGATAAGTTTCTTATGCAATAAACAGGAATGAAAAAAGAACCAGGTGGATGGGAACACAGTTGATAAATAACTTTTTTGAATCCAGTGACTCCCAATTGACTGTATTTAACAAACCATCAAGCACTGTCCAAAGAATACCATAATGAATGTTTCCATTGTTGTAATACTGACTTACACATTTGTGGTGATTTGAATGAAAATGATCCCCTTGAACACATAAAGAGTGGCACTATTTGAAAGGATTAGGATGTGTGGACTGTGGGAAGTGTTGGGTCCCTGAGGGTGGACTTTGAGGATTTAAAAGCTCCAACAAGGCCCAGTCTCTTTCTCTTACCCCTCTGTCTCTCTGTCTCTGTCTCTATCAACAAATGTAGAACTGTCAGCTCCAGCATCCCCTTTTCTACCTAAATGCCACCATGCTTCTTGCAATGAGGACAATGACTAAACCTTTGAATGTAAGCCAGTACCAATTAAATGTTTCCTTTTCTAAGACTTGCCATAGTCATGGTGTATCTTCACAGCAATAGAAAATGTTCATGAGTAAGACAACATAAAAAAAAAAGAGAAAAAAAAAACCATAATCCAGGTTCCAGGTTCTACTGTCATAAGTTATTGGTTTCTTAGGGAAGCCTCAAAATCCAATATAATAAAATACTAACTTCAACTATACTTAGTCCAACAATTAAACAATTAAAACAATTAAGATTGCTTATTTTATGCTAGGAAAATACAAATTTTCTATAGGGATTCAGGAAATTAAAACATCGTTCTGGATTGGTGAAGTAGAAACAATATGACTTTTGGAATTAGATAATTGTTTCATTTTACAGATGCTTAGGTATTATTTACTGTTGAGTTCCAAAGGCTTTTGAAATGTGACTGTTAAGTCCCTTGATCTTAATCACATCCCTGAAAAGGTACTGTCACTTATCAAGGGACTGTCACTTATCATTCTCATCCCAATTTTATAGGTGAAAATTTTAAGGCACAAAGGGTTAATGGCCAGATAAAAGATACATAGAATCTGAGCTTCAGAGTGGGAATTTGATGTGATTCTTGTGTCTAATATGAAATAAAACCTTAACTCAGGGAAGCAAAAGACCAGTGTAAGGATTGAATGGGGTACTATAACTGATAGAAGAATGTATGTGCCTCTGAATGTGGGACTCAGCTGAAGCAGTTGTTAACTGTTTGTTAAACATTGATAACAATTATATAAGGTCCCTTCTCAATCTAAAAACATGCAAAATAAGAGGGCTCATCAGCTCTTCAATGAACCACACTTAAATGTAGGTCCCCATGACCAGGAGTAGATGGTCAACACAGAACTGACTCAATGGCATTTTGGGATGCTTTTTCTGTCTCATAATGCTTTGCCTAAGTATTAAAAAAAAATCTCTGTGGGTCTTTTATTTATATATTATGGTTTCTGATTTTGTGTCTTTTTAGTATTTCTGTGTGTACTAATGTGTGTGTCTGTATCTATCTATGTTTATTTTCCTTTGGCTCCTTTCACCCCCTGTTCAGTTGTTTTGTCCTGTTCAGATTTGTTTGTTTATATGTTGCCTTATTTTATTACTACTATTCTTTTCTTCAAAGTCTGTTTACTATATCTGCTTCGTAATGAGGGAGAGCAAGATTTGGTATGGATTTGGTATATGGCAATGTGGGGAGGACCTAGCAGAAAGTGGGGAAGGGGAAAGTGTAATCACAATACATTTTAAGAAAAACAAATCTATTTTCAATAAAAAAGAAAGTAATGTATTACTTTCTTTGTATTATTCAAGACTAAGCAACATTTCATTTTCTTCCTCCATTTGAATTTTCTCCTTCCCTCTCCTGTGGAATTGGAAAAAGGCAAAGTCTCACCTTTATGTTCATAGAGAAAACGGCTTTAAAAATTCACAAACTAAAATGGGAACTCACACCTATATCTTCTTCAGTTAGAAAGATCAGAAAAGCCTATATCAGTCACAGAGAGACTACAGTTTATGTATTTCTAAATTCAGAGCAATAAGGTAAAATGTTAGTAACATTTAACCATCTCAAGTATCTAACATTTAGGGATTCAACAGACATAGTGAAAGAAAGAGGGAGGTAGTATTTGTCTTGCCTAAGTGAATCAAAGTGTTCCCTTCATGAAGATAGTCTAAAGTTTTGGCTTTCATATTTAAAGACTACAGCCCATGTTGCATTATCTGCTCACCCTTATAGCTGATGCAGATTCCATGAGGAGAGTCATCTAATTTCCCTGTATCTAGTTCCTTACCGAAAATAAATAAGCACATGTTGTTTTTATCTAACTTTATATTTTACATTTTCACTAAGAAAGACTCAGGAGTCAGAGGCTTGGGTTAAAACCTCTTAGCTCAAAGAGGTTGAAAAGGATCTTAGCTGATTTCCCTTCTTTGCTGACATCTCAAAAAGAGAGTGTCTTTCCACAGTACCAAAGCCTAAAAGGCCACTACACTCCAAGTTATTCCCCACTACTTCCTATGCATCTCTCTATCCATGTCCTGGACTCCCTCTGACTCTCTATGACTACTTCATGTCAACTAGTTGCTGGCTCTGCCTTCTGACCCAAGGTTGAATTGTGCAAGTAATGCAGACTCAGGGCTCAGTGTGGTAGAATATCCCCTAACAAGACTCTTAAAACAAAATGACCATTTAACAAAGAGAAGTTGCTGGGAAATGATTGAAAGGCATTCTCCGAACAGCACAGGTACTTTTCCTCAACCAGTTTTCACTCCCTACAGTGCTCCGCAATCTCACTCTGCCATTGGTTGTCTTCCTGTTCACAAAAATCTGTTTCCATTAAAAGCACAAAAGACTTTAAGTTCTCAACCAGCAGAAGATCTGCCACTCTTTTGTAGTAGCACAATACAGTTAAAGAAACTTCACCTACACACATTACATCAGGGAATTCTAGGGACTTCCCGAAGCAACTCTGAACAAAGAGACCTGCCTATCCACGCGGGACCACCTGTAATTTCCACCTGCTTGGTCTCTGACCCCACCTCCAGTCCTCTGGTGGAGCCCCTGGCCCCTCCCACAGACCTGCCTATCTCTGAAGGACCACTCTGAATTTCTGCAGGCATCTTCTACTGGACCCTCATCCATGACCCCATCCCTGGGTTCCTGTTTGCAGAGAGACCTCATAGAGAGCTTGGACCACCCAGAGCTACAGATATTAAATCTCTGACCCACATAAGCCCACCAGGGAAGTTCCATATAAAGAGGGGGAGACCCCACCAACACCTACTGGAGGAAGCTATGGGAAGACAGCAATATAAGAAAAACCTAACAACAGAAAGACAAGCATGACACCACCAGAATCTAGGGAATCTACACCAAATACAATGGAACACAACAACAAAGCAGAGGAAGCAGAAGGTAATGACGTAAAAATTACCACCAAATAATGATAAAGGCCCTCAAAGAAGATGTGAGAAAATCCCTTAAAGAAATGGAGAAAAACACAAACAAAAAGTGGAAGAAATGAACAAATTCCTTAAGGAAAGTAGAGAAAGTACAGAAAGCCAAGGAAAAACAAATAAACAGGTGAAGGAAACGGTTCAAGAATTGAAAACTGAAATAGAGAAAATAAAGGCAACACAAACCAAAGGAATGCTGGAAATGGAAAAACTGGGGGAAAAATCAGGAACTACAGACACAAGCATAACCAACATAATTCAAGGCAAGGAAGAGAGAATCTCAGGCACAGAAGATAAACAACAAGAAATAGATTCATCGACCAAAGAAAATCATAAATCCAACAAATCCTTAACACAAAACATCCAGAAAATGTGGGACACCGTGAAAAGGCCATACCTAAGAATGATAGGCATAGAGGAAGGTGAGGAAGCCCAGCTCAAAAGTGCAGAAAACATATTCAACAAAATAATCAAGGAAAACGTTCCCAATCTGAAGAAGGACATGCCCATGAAAGTACAAGCAGCATACCGAACACCAATAGGCTGGACCAAAGAATAATGACCCGTAGACATATAATAATCAAAACACCTAGCATACAGAATAAAGAAAGAATATTAAGAGCAGCAAAGGAAAAAGGACAGGTAACATATAAAGGCAGACCTATCAAAATTACACCTAACTTCTCCATGGAAACCCTCAAGGCCAGAAGGTTCTGGAGAGATATTCTATAAGTATTAAGAGAAAACGGATGTCAGCCCAGGCTACTATACCCAGCAAAACTCTCAATCACTATAGATGGAGAAAACATGATATTTAATGACAAAATCAGATATTCCCAATACGTATCTACAAATCCAGCCCTACAGAAAGTATTGGAAGGAAAACTCCAACCCAAGGAAGGTAACTAAGCCAACAAAAATGTAGGCAACATATAATCTAACTACACCAGAAACCAAGGGTAAAGCAGAACAAATATATTCACAATACCACTGCCAACAACAAACCTAAATCAAACAAGCATCAACAATCAATGTTACTTACTCAACCTCAACATTAATAGTCTTAACTCACCTATAAAAAGACACAGGCTAACAGAATGGATACGAAGACAGAATCCATCCTTCTGCTGCATACAAGAAACATATTCAAGTTCAAAGATAGACATTACCTCAGGATAAAGGTTTGGGAAAAGATTTTCCAGTCAAATGGAACCGAGAAGCAAGTATGCATGGCTATCCTAATATCTAACAAGTTAGACTTCAAACCAAAATTAATCAAAAGAGATGAAGACAGTCATTTCATATTCATCACAGGAGAAATCCATCAACACAAAGTCTCAGTTCTGAACATCTATGCCCTTAATACAAAGGCACCCACATTCATAAAAAGAAACGCTAATAAAAATCAAAGCTCATATAAAACCTCACACACTTATAGTGGGAGACTTCAATACACCACTCTCAACACTAGACAGGACCACAAATCAGAAACTCAACAAAGAAACAAAAGAACTTACAGAAGTTAAGTCTCAAATGGGGTTAACAGACATCTACAGAACATTCCATCCAAACAAAAAAGACTATACCATCTTCTCTGCTCCACATGGAACCTTCTCTAAAATCAACCACATACTAGGTGGCATAACAAACCTCAACAGGTACAAGAGAATAGGAATAGTTCCCTGTATCTTATCAGACCACCATGCTTTAAAATTGGAATTCAACAACAACACAAATAGCAGAAAACTTGCAAACTCATGGAAATTGAACAATGTGCACACCTTGGTCAAAGAAGAAATAAAGAAATTAAGGACTTTCTAATACTCAATGAGAATGAGGACCCAACATGCCTGAACTTATGGGACACCTTGAAAGCAGTGTTAAGAGCGAAGTTTATTGCACTAAACGCCCACATGAAGAAAACAGAGGATAGTCACATAATAGAATTAACAGCAAAACTGAAAGCCTTAGGACAGAGAGAAGCGAACTCACTCCATAGGAGTAGACACCAGGAAATAATCATCTTGAGGGCTGAAATCAACAAAATAGAAACCAGGAAAATAATACAAGAAAATCAATGCAACGAAGAGTAGGTTTTTGAGAAAATCAAAAAGATAGAAAAACCTTTATCCAAATTAATGTAAAAAGCAGAGAGAGAACATGCAAATTAACAAAATCTGAAATGAAAAGGGTAACATAACAATGGACATAGAGGAAATCCAGACAATTTTCTGGTCATACATTGAAAATCTGTATTCCACAAAAATTGAAAATTCAAAGGAAATGGACAAATTTCTGCATAACTATCACTTATCAAAATTAAATCAAGAACAGACAAACAACTTAAATAGACCTATAAACCACAATGAAATAGAAGCAGTCATCAAAAGCCATCCAACCAAAAAAAAAAGTCCAGGGCCAGATGGATTCAGTGCAGAATTCTACCAGATTTTCAAGGAAGAACAAATACTTCTTCTCCTCAAACTGTTCCACAAAATAGAAACAGAAGGTTCATTGCCAAACTCTTTTTATGAGGCCACAATAACCTTGGTACCCAAGCCTCACAAAGACACAACTAAGGAAAAAAAAAAAAAAAAAAAAAAACTATAGACCAATATCCCTGATGAACATCGAAGAAAAATACTCAATAAAATACTGGCAAACCGAATTCAAGTATACATCAGAGAAATTATCCACCATGAACAAATAGGCTTCATTCCTGGAATGCAGGGATGGTTTAACATATGAAAATCTATCAACGTGATCCACCATATAAACAAACAGAAAAAGAAATCCATATGATTATCTCCCTAGATGTGGAAAAAGCCTTTGACAAAATTCAACACCCTTTCATGAAAAAGGTCTTGGAGAGGTCAGGGATAACAGGAACATACCTAAACATAATAAGAGCAATATACAGCAAACCAACTGCCAACATCATACTGAATGGAGAGAAACTAAGCCAATTCCTCTAAAATCAGGAACAAGACAAGGCTGTCCTCTCTCTCCATATCTCTTCAATATAGTGCTAGAAGTTCTAGCTAATGCTATAAGACAACAAAAGGAGATCAAGGGGATCCAAATTGGAAAGGAAGAAGTCAAACTGTCTCTATTTGCAGATGATACGATAGTTTACATAAGCGACCCAATAAACTCTACCAGGGAACTCCTATGGCTGATAAACACATTCAGCAAACTAGCATGATACAAGATAAACTCAAAAAAATCAGAAGCCCTACTTGTTTCAGTCGACAAAGAGACAGAGAAAGAAATCAGAGAAACATCACCCTTTACAATAGCCACAAGCAACATGAAGTATCTTGGAGTAACACTTACAAAACAAGTAAAAGACCTATATAATAAGAACTTTGTGGCTCCAAAGAAAGACATTAAAGAAGATACCAGAAAATAGAAAGATCTCCCTTGTTCTTTGATAGGTAGGATAAACATAGTAAAAATGGCTATGTTCTCAAAGCAATCTACACATTCAGTGCAATCCCCATTAAAATCCCACCACAATTCTTCACCGACCTTGAAAGGATAATAATCAAATTTATATGGAAAAACAAAAGACCCAGGATAGCCAAAACAACCATATACAATAAAAGAACTTCAAGAGGCATCACCATTCCTGACTTTAAGCTCTACTACAGAGCTATAGTTGTGAAAACAGCCTGGTATTGGCAAAAAAATAGACAGGTAGACCAATGGAATCGAATTGAAAAACCTGATATTAACCCACACACCTATGAAAACCTGATTTTTGACAATACACCTAAAATTTTACAATGGGGCGAGGACAGCATCTTCCACAAATGGTGCTGGCAAAATTGGATGAGAGTGTGTAGAAGACTGCAGATAGACCCGTGTCTGTCCCCATGCACAAAACTCAAGTCCAAATGGATCAAAGAACTAAACATCAATCCAGCCACATTGAACCTCTTAGAAGAGAAATTAGGAGGTACACATGAACAATTGGTATAGGAGACCACTTCCTTAACATAACTCCAGGGGCACAGACACTGAAAGAAACAATTAATAAATGGGACCTCTTCAAACTTAGAAGCTTCTGTAAGGCAAAGGACACAGTGGAAAAGACCAAACAGCAGCCCACGCACTGGGAAAAGATTTTCACCAATCCTATATCTGACAAAGGGCTGATTTCCTAAATATACAAAGAACACAACAAACTAGTCAACAAAACACCAAATAACCCTATTAAAAAATGGGGTACAGAACTGAAGAAAGAATTCACAATAGAGGAAATCAAAAAGGCTGAAAGACACTTAAGAATGTGCTCAACATCCTTAGCTATTAGTGAAATGCAAATCAAAACAACTTTGAATTACCATCTTACTCCTGCCAGATTGGCTAAAATTAGAAAAACCAATGAGGACTCATGTTGGAGAGGATGTGGAGAAAGGGGAACACTCCTCAACTGCTGGTTTGAGGGCAAACTCGTACAGGCATTTTGGAGATCAGTATGGTGGTTCCTCAGGAAAATGGGAATTTGTTTACCACAGGACCCGGCAATCCCCCTCTTAGGCATATATCCAAATGATCCACATCTATGCAACAAAGACATCTGTTCAACTATGTTCATAGCAGCACTATTTGTAATAGCAAGAACCTGGAAGCAACCTAGATACCCCTCAATTGAATAATGGATTATGAAGATGTGGCACATCTACACAATAGAATACTACTCTGCAGAAAAAAATAATAGTATCTTGAAATTCACAGGCAGGTGGATGGCACTTGATGAAACCATCCTGAATGAGGTAACCCAGTCACAGAGGAACATAGTATGTACCCACTCATATATGGATTTTAGACCTAGATCAAATAATCACCAGCCTATAATTCACACCACCAGAGGAACTAAGATACATGGTGCATTCTAAGAGATTCATATAAAGTCTCTCACAGAACTGGGAAGGGACAAGACACCCAGACCACAGGGGAAGTGGGGGGGCAGCAAATGGAGAGAGAAGTAGGAGAAAACAAGGGGGAGGAAAGGAAAACACGTGTGACTAGGAAGTATGAGTCCGGTTAGAAATAGAAGACAGGGGAGAGACAGAGAGAGAGAGAGAGAGAACATAAAAGATGGAGCCAATATTGGTTTGAAGATAAAATTGAACACAAAGAAAGGTCTAGAGAACTACAAGACTGCTGCCAACTAACAATTTGAGCATCCGTGGAAAGGCTACCATAAATGTCCTTCCAGGATAGTGAGATCAACAACTAACTTATCCATGGAGCCCTCTGTAAGGAGTACGGTTGGAAAAACCTTACTACTTAACAGCCCTCATCTAATACCTGTTGGAAACAGGAGCAAACACCCATACATAAACACTGAGTCGAAGTAGAACCCAGATGCAGATTGAGAGGACAAGATCAGGCTGCAGGCTGCAGAAACACATAGGGACAGCTCACCTGAACAAGGAAGAGTTAATGGGCCACCAGACTGATAGCATGGAAGTCAGCATGGGACTGACTCAGGCCCCCTTGAATATGGGTCTCAACCAGAAGGACTGAGCAGTCTAAGAGACCTCAGACAGGATATATCCCTGGTGAACAAAAGGACCTTAGGAACACATCCCCCATGGAGGGATAACTGCCTTAACCTAGAGCCTGGAGAGAAGCCCTAGTCCCTACTTCACATGACCTGTCAGATCTACATGACCCCAACTGGATGGCATTCCCCTACATATGGAATTGGTGTGGGGGGGATGAGATGGGAGAGTGGTTAGGGTGCATGTGAGAGGACAGAGAAGGTAAAAGGGAGGGAGAGAAGGAGAGGAAACTGGGATCGACATGTAAAATAATAATTTAAAAATAAATATAAATAAATAAATAAATAATGCATTGACTCCAAAATTTAAGTTTAAGGACAAAGGACAAGTTACTGGGGAAAAGCATTTCTATTTTTGTTTACTCAGAAAATGAAAAGATGTGGATTCCTTCCAGACTAATATGGTTTGATCAAGCCATACCGCCTGAAACAGAGTACCAGGTGATCCTACATTCCAAACAGCTGCACAAAGCAGCCTTGCAGACTACAGCCAGGATTTCTGCATCTTCTTAGAATCCCCCATTACAGTGCCCCTTACCAGCAAGAAGTAGTTTGGAAAGAACGACTCCCAAGTTCCCAAATATTGTCCATAAATATTTGTTTTCATTTAAATGGATTTGGTTTTAAAAAATAATTTTAAAAAGTGATTAATAAAAAAAAAGAGTCTTCACTTACAATACTCTTTGGTTGTGGATTTCTTCACCATGACCTTTGTCTGCCTTGCTCATATATTCCCTCCTTCCTCAGAGCCTTACCTGTGAGGAGGAGTGGATTAGGAGTGGGCTAAGAAGAAGGTGAGGGTTATGGGAGGAAGCGAAGGAGACTGGAGGAGATATGGGAGGGAGAACTGTGGTTGGAATGTAAAATGTAATTTTTAAAAACTGACTAAACAAAGAAACAACACTTTTGTAAGCTTTACTTTAAAACATCAAGTTCTTTTCTTGGCCTCTTTTCCTTATTCTGCTCACTGCTCTGCCTTCTGGTTCTTTGTGGGCTCTGTAATGCTCCAATGATATAACCCTTGCACAAATGCCCAACTATCAATGATGTTCATTGTCTAATTAAACCTGTGGCCTATTTCCTACTTGGTTGGGTTAGTTCTTTCTCAGTGTGTCTGTCTACATAGGCACTGATATGCTTTATCTTCAGACACCTAACTAGAAGCATCTCTGTAGCTATGTAGTTAGGTTTAGGGCTGGGGATAGTGGGTACATGGCAGAGGCATAGCTGTTTCCCTTTTCTTCTTTTTGTGATAGATGTTCATATGAAGAAGCAAGTAAGAGCCCATCAAAACTGTTAACTACAACATTCTCCAAGCTTAATAAGAATCCCTCCATAAGATTGGGGTCTATTCCTATGCCACTTACTGGAAGGATGCATGATTCATATCTCGTGTGTGTGTGTGTGTGTGTGTGTGTGTGTGTGTGTGTGTGTGTGTGTGTACTCTTAAACTTTTCTGATATTCAAGTAGATAAACACTGTCATCCAGAATTCCTTAAATATTTTAATTGGTTGTTTCTTCTATGTCACTATATTTACTATGTAAGACGGAAAGGATATCCAAGAGAATGAAAACTGTGGCAGAAGTTTGAAGTATTCCATGATACGACTGTCAGTATGTCTTTTTGTGAGATTCTGGAACTAATGATAAAGAAAACTGGATGTTTAGAAATGTCATTTCCTAAGATTTAAAATTGAGCACGTGTATGGTCAATTTATTTACCATAGGCAAGGTTGGTGGTATAAAAATATCAGCTACTTTAGCTGGCTGTGCAGCATTTTAATAAATGCCTAGACCCCTGCCATGAATCTAACCAGTTGATATAAAATTTTTGGAATAAGTATTTTCTCCTCACGATTCATGTTCTTCTTTTCTAATAGTTACCATGTACAAATTTATGGAGCAGCCTGTGCCAGTGGAAAAGGAGGAAAACAAAACCCTCTATTTTGTAGATTTGCATTTTGGTTTGTATGATTTTAAAATCAGTCACAGGTGCTTCAAACAGTGAGAGCATCCACCCAGAGGTAAGGCCTTCAGTGAAAATGAGAAACAGCTGGGGGTATTCCTCTAAATGATTTTGCTGCTAATATCCATTGAAATAAGAAAGACATATGACAAAAAGTGGTGTTTGATATATGAAATGGTTCTAAAAATTGTTTAAAGTAGAATCCTTTCATGTCAAATGAGGGAAGTGAAAAGTGTTAGGAAGGCAATTATCACCTGTTATCTGAATATCAATTGATGGCATGGGAAAGCTAATGGACTTATAAACTATAAATGTGGACTATAGCTTCAGCAATGAGTGAAAATGGCTTGTTAACTCATTCATTTAGTTATTTGCCCATTCGAAAATCAGGTACTGAGAATATAATACAGGACAGACACTGGTGTTTCAGTGACAAGCCATGAGAAATTAGTGTGACACAAAATAAGCAATTAAACACATAGATAAGAAAGATTATCAGATTATGGCTGGTGGTACATGAGAAATTAGTATTTTATCAAAGATAGAATGGATGGAAGACATCTTTGTTAGAGTATGATGTTGATGGGACACCAGAATAGTTAATGGCTGTGAGAAATATCTGAAGGATAAAGTATGACAAATATTTTTGTTAACACACAAAAGCACCACAAAATAGGTGGAGTATCTCATCTCAGCAAGACAAAAGTCTAATCTTCATCAAGAGAATGCAATGCAAACAGCAAGCTTATGGGGGGAAGGGTCAGGAGAGGCACTTGTTTTTTTATGTTTTTATTAACTTTTAATTTAAATTAAAAACAATTTTGTTTTACATACCAATCCTAGTTCCCCCTCCCTCCCATCCTCCAGCCTCCCCCAACATCTCCACATTCCAACCCCATCCACTCCCCAGAGAGGTTGAGACCTCCCATATGGGATCATCAAACAGTGAGGCCTCCAATTCATCAAAAATCTTTTGGGGCAGGACTGAAGCCAAACACTCTGTATCTAGACTGAGAGAGTATTCCTTCACAAGGAATGGGTTCCAAAAAGCCAGCTCATGCACTAAGGATACATACTGGTTCCACTGCCAGTGGCCCATATACTGCACAAGACCCCCAACCCCAGCATTAAGGGGGCCTTATTTGATCTTATGCAGGTTCTCTAGCTGCCAGACTAGATAGAGTCCATGAGTTCCCACTTACTCAGGTCAGTTGTTTCTGTGGGATTCCCCAGAATGATCTTGACATCTTTGCTTATCAATCCTCCCTCTCTACACTGGATTCCAGGAGTTAACTCAGTGCTTAGCTGTGGGTCTCTGCTTCTGCATCCATTAGCTGGATGAAGTCTCTAGAATGGCATTTAAGGTAGTCATCAATCTCATCATAGGGAAAGGACACTTAAGGTAGCCTCTCCACTATTGCTTAAATTCTTAGTTTGAGCCATCCTTGTGGATCCCTGGAGATTTCCCTAGTGCCAGATTTCTCCTTAAACCCATATTGGTTTCCTCTTCTAAGACATCTTTCCTTGCTCTCCTTCTCTGTTTTTCTCCCAGTTCCACCTTCCTGATGGCTCATTTTCTCCTCCCTCTTCCCTTATCCCCTCCTCTTTATATTGCCTTCTTCCACCTTCTCCCCTCATGATCCCAATTTACTCAGGAGGATTTATCTCATTTCCCTTTTCTGGGGGGGGGGTCCACGTATATCTCTTGTTTCCTAGCTTCTCTGGGGTTGTAGATGGTAGCCTGGTTGTCCTTTGCTCTATGCCTGTGAGTGAGCACATACAATGTTTTTCATTTTGTGTCTGGGTTACCTCACTTTCTTCTAGTTCCATCTATTCATCTGCTAATTTTAAAATGTCCTTTTTTTCTGCTGAGTAGTACTCCATTTTTTTTTATATGTACCACATTTTCTTTATCTATTCTTCAGTTGAGGGGTATCTAGGTTGCTTCCAGGTTTTGGCTATTACACATAATGCTGCTATGAACATAGTTTAACAGATGTCCTTGTGGTATGAATGTACATCCTTTAAGTATATGCCTAAGAGTTAAATTGCTGGGTCTTGAGGTAGATTCCCATTTTCATGAGAAACCACCACACTATTTAAAAAGTGGCTGTACAAATTTGCAATGGAGGAGTATTCCCCTTTCTCCAGATCCTCTACAGCATAAACTGTCACTGATATTTTTGATTTAGCCATTCTGACTGGTGTAAGATGGTATCTCAGAGTTGTTTTGACATGCATTTCCATGATAGCTAAGGATATGGAATAATTTCTTAAGTGCCTTTCAGCCATTTGAGATTCATCTGTTGAGCATTCTCTATTTAGTTCTGTACCCCAGTTTAAATGTGATGTTTTAGTGACTAATTTCTGGAGTATTTTTGTATATTTTGGCCATCAGCCCTCTGTCAGATGTGGGGTTGGTGAAGATCTTTTCCCATTCTGTGGGCTGCCATTTTGTCTTGTTGATTGTTACCTTTGCCTTACAGAAGCTTCTCAGCTTCAGGTTCCACTTATTATTTTTCTATCTCAGGATCTCAGTGTCTGTGCTGCTGGCATTATTTTCAGGAAGTGGTCTCCTATGCCAATGTGTTCAAGGGTACTTCTCACTTTCTCTTCTAAGAGGATCAGTGGTCTTTGATCCATTTGCCCTCATGTTTCGTGCATGTTGATAGATATGAATCTACCTGCAATCTTCTACATGCCAGCATCCAGTTATGCTAGACTATGTGCTGAAGATGCTTTCTCTTTTACATTGTGTAATTTTAGCTTCCTTTTCAAAAATCGTGTTTGTATTATAATGTAGGTAATGACTTTGTCTTCTTCCTCTTGGCTGAGGTTCTAAACTGAAGGGAAAATGGCTGACCCCTTAAATCATTTAAATTAAGATAATGCAGCAAGGTCTTTGTGTCTACTTTTTTTTTTTCATTGTTTTGTTTCTTAAGGCTTTACAATTTGTTGGTGGGGGTGGTTTAAAACATTTGCATACAGTTTTCTTAGGTTAAGAGAGATAATGGCTTGAACTATTCATGAAAGAGACTTTTAGTGTTTGACAGACAGGAGTAATGTTAAATGTTTCTTGCAAAGGAGGTATCTAAAGGAGGAGGTATCTAAACCCAGAAAATCGCTAAAGTGTGGCAGCACAGGGAAGCTGAGGCAGGAGCTAGGAGCTTGCAAGGTTTAGTTTAAGCTGGGCCCTATAACAAACACAATCTCAAAGATCATAATGAATAACAATAATAAGAGAAAATATGAGTATAAGTAGTTAACAGAAGTACAACTGAAAAATAGCCTAGGAATGACAGTGGAAGACCAGACAGAAATCAAAGCCTTTGACATTTTGAGGACCAAGACAAGAAGTTTCAAATTTGTTTTCCAACAAGAAATGTGTGTGTGTGTGTGTGTGTGTGTGTGTGTGTGTGTGTGTGTGTGTGTACATAGGTATGTATATATATGTGAAATAATAATAAAATTAAAACAGACTATTAACTTGAGAGTAGGAAGGGATGTGAAGGTGTCAAGAGAGGCAGTTGAGAAGAGATATAGGGAGGGAAAGGAGAGGAGAAAGTGATGAAATTCTGTGAAATTAAAACTAAATAAAATTTCATACACAAGAAAAAGAATAATATGAAGAATCATTATCGTAGTGGGGTGTCCTAATCTTAGCTGTACAAGTATATATTTCCTGGTTCTGTGTTGGGAGTCATTTCACCCATGAGCTGCAATGTTGAAGCTTAGACCCTAATGTGGCAATGATGAGAAATGGTGGTGTTTTTTTATGAGATAGGACCCACAAGGAGGCTACCCTGTAATTTAAGGTGCTGATTTCTGGAGGGATTAAAGTTGATTGAGTGGGAGAGTTCCAGTTGACACATGAACATAATTTACAGAGAATAAGATCACTCAAATCATCATTATTAAAGGCTTCTTTTGTAGAGAACTTACAACATGAGAGTTATTCGTATTTTAACACTCTTTTAGAAATACTGGAAAGTAACTCACAAAAAAATTGAGGGTAAGAGAGAAGATAAAAGGGGAATTTAGAATGACACTTGGCCTGAGTATATGACGATGTCATGGTTACAAGGTCCGTAGCTTGAGTGAGAAGTATATGTCAGATGGTTTCATGATGGACTTTGCTGCACTTTTTGTTTTGGGGGCTTAAAGCTTTTATTGCATCTTTGCAACATGACAACTAAGTTGCAAGGATCATCAGTTATCTTGTGATTTCTACCAGCTCTTGGATTTTACCAATCCTCATGTGGAACAGATCCCATCTTAGGAACAAAAACACTACTAACTTTTTTCTAGTATCACTGTTTTGAAATTCAATTATTTGATGAATCAAACCAGCTAAATTTGATAAAAGTTCACAATCACTTACTTGAAGACTTACTAACTTTTTTTTTTTTGAGCTTGCAATGCTAAAAAAAGCAATGGTTGGCCTCATATTAACTTATGCATATATATTTTCACTAAGAAAGTTTGAGTTTCAGAAAGACCCATCTTCTGAATAGAATAATGCTATGGATAAGAAAGTAAGCTTATGCAAATCTCATCTCTTACTAAGGTCATTGGACCAGGCCTTTGATTTTGTCCTGTATATGGGTGAAGACAGTATGGACAAAAGTCAGCATTTCTAGAGGTTCACACCATTCACCAATTCTGAGCCTCTTTCCTTTTCAAGATTACACAGCTCTACATTGTTGTCAATGTCTCAGAAGCTCTTCACAGTCACTGTGTCATTTCAGAGTACTGCCTGGAATGCTGACAATCTCATTGCCAAGAATATGCTTTATTTTCACAGTACATGTGGCCCAAAGCTTAGATGATCTGTTTTCTATATGTTACATTTAAAGACCTAGAAAGAAGATAGCATATAGGATCTGTGAGTGCATGGGGTAATATGGAAACTATATATTGGGAAATCCAGAAGGAATGGCATGTGTAAAAACCAGAAAAGTCTTAGAAGATTTAAAAATGAAACCTTGGAAAAATTTGTAGTTAAAAATGTAAGAGAATGGCCTACACTCATGCTGGAGTTTGTTTTATGCCTGATATATTCTGTATGGTTATAAGCCTTGTACTAGAACTTTCACACTGCTCAAAGAAACAGCTTTCATTTCATCATTTTTATTTGTTGTTTTCAAGTAATGAATTCACGTGTTAATTTTTAGGAAGTCTTCAATGGGTCATTACCAAATTTAATAAGACAAAGAGCTGGCTAAAGGTTAGGGGAAAGTGATTGCTATGAATGACAAGAACTTTCACAGAAACTCAGAAGTACAGGGTAAGGAAACAGGAAATTCAGGGGAGAAAAAGAAATGAGTGTACTTGCAAAATTAGATGCTGAAGAGGAAGTAATTGCACAAGTAAACCATATAGGTTATTTCTACAATAGTCTTATTCTTTATAAATTGAGGTTTTAAAACAAGAAGCTGAATTTTATTTGACTGTGTGGTATATTTAGCTAAAACAAAACGCAAATGCTGTTGTAGTTATTTGGAATAGTTTAGAATGATAGCTTTATCTGGGTCTTAATATTTAATGCCATTTGTCAGATTGTTTTGTGACAGTAATATTATTGAACACAGAGTTACAGTTTTCCTTTTCTACACATTGAGTAGATTCTCCATTTTATTAAACACAGTAGAAAATAGTTTTCATGATTTCATAAGAGACCATTTTGCAAGATTTGGCCATTATTTATTTGTATCCCCTTGTTGAATATTTAGAATATTTTAATTTTAAGGTGCTATTAATCTTTCCCAAAGATGTTGCCTACCAGTTCTGTATTGCTTTACTTTCCCTTTGCCTATTTTCCCTTGTTTGAAGGCATATTTTCTTACTATTTACTCTCTTCTCATACCTGTAATATCTGTTTATATTATTCTAGATTAAGGAGTTAGAGGAGGAGGAATATGAGGAGGAGGAGGAGGAAAAAGATGTGGTTGAGGGGAAAACAGGAAAAAAAATATGGAATTTAAGAAACAACCAAAGAAGAATGTCTCCAGCTGCTATGATCTTGCCCGTTTGTATCTTCCTACGTATTCTGATTGAATGGTCTACATTTCCCTGACATGTTTTTTACCTATACACTTAATCAATACATTGCTCAAGATTGTTTATTTTTTCTTTATCTATTGTCTTCATCTATTTTCTGTAACTATTACAAAATATCTTTAAAATACTTTTTAAAGAATAGGAATTATGTAGCTAATAGTTTTGAAGGTCTAAAAGCCCCCAGATCACAGCACCAGCTTCTTGATGCTCACTGCCTGGTGAATAGTTTGTTACTACATCGTGACTTGGTGGAGAACATTACATGGTAATTCTCATCAACCATGCCCACCCTGGACTGTCTTCCTTTTTTGATGAAACCACCTATGCCATCAAGAATCTCTACTCTCATTTTCACATAATCCTAAATTTAATTGATCTACCTGTAAACAACATTAGCATAAATTTGGAGGTCATATCTCTGGTAAGTGAGTTTGAGTAAGAAACATTTAGCCCATACCATTTGGATATTATCACCAATGCTTTCTTCTTTTACACTAAATTATTCCAATATCATACTCTGTCCTATCATGAAACATTTGGAAAAATCTGTAACATTTCATACTGCTGCTACCTTTTGTGATATCTTCTAGATGAAAATATAGACAGTTTTCTTGCTCCATGGATGGTCTTCAGTTTCTTTCCATTCTCCTTTGAACTCATTCCAAAAAAAGATGTTACTCCATATGCCTCCAAAATGTCCTCTCATTTATCAGTGATCTACATGTTCTTCCAAGTAAATAGACTCTCATTTTCACCTTTTTTTTTTTCCAAAAATGAGATAACTTTATGTAAACTGCCTTCAGTATTACCCGGCAGAAACCACATACAGTAGTGCTCACCAAGAATCCTAACACTGGGAAAGTAGAAGCAGGAAGGTCAAAAACTCAAGGTTATTCTAAGCCACACACAAAATGACTTTGAGTTATGTTTGGGCTACACATGAGGTCCTATCTCCAAGATAAAAATAGTGGTAGTCAACAGAACACATATGCTCATCTATATCATTTCTCATCTATGTGTTTATTTTGTATTATCTTATATGCTGACAAATTGGTACTTCATTTTATTTAAGACCAGATAACTTTGGGGTCTATTTAAACCCTCATCGCTCTGCTGGGACATTCCAATAGGCCACTATGTGGTTGAGCCTGTTCACTTTAACTAATAATGGCCCAGAATTCCCAGATTCAAGTACAAGGGAAGCTGAGAAAGGATGAATGGTTAGCAATGCTAAAGTCACTACTTTCTGACTCACTGATTTTTAACTGATTTTCTCTCCATTTCACTATACTTCCATTCAGGTACCATGAAAAATGATTGATGAGGTGAAAAAAACCTGGGACAGAGCCTAGAACCATTTCCCAAGTCATTATACAGAAATACAGCACAAGGGATAAATATTAATTCACTACCAGAGGACCTGTAGGTCGTGGGGGGGGTGTACAATATAGGAAAGCCAAATGTGAGTAGGAAAGGGGACCAGGGGACAATTTTCCTATTGACCTCCTTCAATTACAGTTCCTGAGAGCATCAGTGTTAGGCAGGTCACCTGGTATTACAAAGACAATTAAGAGCTAGGCCAGTGCCTTCCAAATTTTCATATTATGAGTGTATTAACTATACCTTATTAACAGAATGAACATTAACCCTTATTTTGAATTTTGTTAAAATACTTCCCTTATTTTTTATTACTTTTTTTATTTTTTATACGAGCCCCAGTTCCCCATCCCTCCCCTTTTCCCACTCCTCCCCATTTCCTCTTCCTCACTCACTACCCCCCAATCTACTCCTCAGAGGGGATAAAGCCTACCTCGGGGAGTCAACAAAGTCTGGTATACCAAGGTGAGTCAGGACCTAGCCCCTCCCCACTGCATCCAGGCTGAGCAAGGTATCCCACCAAATTTAAGTAGTTTTCTGTCAAAGTCCAGTACATTGTACTTCTCAAATTTAACATCAGCATGCTTTCTGAACAGCTTCTGATTACAAACCTGGAGTAGATTTCTGTATAATCTACAAAGATTATTTTGTAATCTAATTCAACTCCCAGGATAATTATTTTAAAAATCAATCACTGTCAGTTTATAACAATAATAAGAGATGAATCAGAAAATAGTGGTTGTACTGTAGGGTTCAATTTCTTCCCAAAATGAGAAGATCAAATCAATCCAGCCGCTGGGAACTGTATTAAAACTATTTCTAAGTGGAATTTAACTGTATCATTTTACATTCCAATGTTGTGTGTGTGTGTGTGTGGTGTGTGTGTGTGTGTGTGTGTGTGTGTGTAGTGGCTTAGTACTTTAGAACTAATTACAGCCCCTTTCAGTTTTCCTGAAGGAGGCTTTCTTACCAAATGCCTCCCTTTATTTATTTCTTTGCTTTTTGTCTTCTCAAGAAGGAATGTCAAGGGAGAGAGTATTTTTCAGTTTGAAAAAGGGAAGAATAAGAAAGAAAGCTCCCAGTAAGGCAAGGAACGTAGTGGATTTACATATTAATGATGTCCCAATTGTGTATAGGAAGTTTTTGTCAAATGATGACCTTATACTTCTTTGTTTCAATAATCCTACTAGTAATCACTTGGCATATTGCCTAACACAGAAATTCTAAATAAATAATTGTTATCGTCTTTATAATCGAGGTTATAAGCAACTTGCTCCACCTTCAGTGATTGTCTTTTTCTCCTTCAAAAAAGCACACACAAATATTGCTGTTTTATCTGGAAATTGTGCAATATTAGTTAGGACGTAAACATTTACAAAGAATCCCAATTTAGAAGATTGTGTGTTTAGGAGGAAAGAAATGGTGCTGATTCATGGTCCATCTGACTCACAGTCCATCTGACACTGTTTTTCTGGCAAAATGCTTTCTTATATAAGCATTGCTTCTTGGTATGGTCACTTACTGTTGAAAGTACTGCATCTTGCTGCCCCACAGTGACCCTAAACTTCATACACAGAGTAGCTTCCCAAAAATTTATCAGACACACACTAAAATGGTCTGTGGCAGAGCTTATTTTAAGATTGCTTCAGCTATTGACTGATGAATATGGTAGTGTGTATTAAACCACAATTTCCTCTGTGAATTTTGGGATATAAATACCTACACTAGAGAGTCCCAAGAAGAATAAATGTGATACTGTGAGAGAGTCTCTTGGCTAGCAACTGACTGATATTAAGGCCTGCTCACATCTCTTATCCTCTTCCAAACATTGCTGGTGACTTCTTGTGAATGTTCCTAAAATCAGCATAAACAATAGAATTTGGTGACATTTACTTAATCAAAGTTAATTTACATATTCCAAAACATATCAGCTCCAAAATGAGTAGAATTTCCTTAAAGAACGGTTGGAAATCAAGACAGTAATATCACTGGTCATCCACCCTTTCCTACATGAAATATTTTGAAAGTCATGCTACAAAGTACCTAACACTAAAGTTTTTTTTAAAATCTATATAGAAGCCAACTACTTTTCAAACTTCCTAAAATATACACATATATGAAAGGAATATTAGTGGAGTCAGTCATAAAGTGGGAGAGAAAATATTTCCCCTAGACATCTTATGCAGGCAAATAAAACCTCCAGTACAAGTAATGGATTACATCTTGTTGAGTCATTGGCCAAAGGGTTCCCATAGAACTATTTACCCCAAATCATCACAGACTATTGCCAAATCTACTGGTTACTCTCTAAAACCTGATGGCAAAGCCCTGCTGATAAAGACAAAACATGGAGAAATGGAGCAGGTGCCCAACTAAAAAGTTCATCCCTACTGACTTATATATGTAGTGGTGGAAGGTAATTTGCATGCTACCAAAGCAGAAAAACAACCACCAATGTCAACCAACTACAAACACTGAAACCCATATCAGTGGCCCACCTTCAAGTTATACTATTGCAATAGAAGCACAAATTCTATGGGAATAACTGTCTTAGTCACTGATATATTTACCTGAAGAAACACCATGGCAACAGGATCATTTATTTGGGGATTTACTTACAGTTTCAGAGATTTAGTCTATAACCATCATGACAGGAAGCATGGTGGCAGGCAAGCAGATGCCGGAGCAAGAGCTGAGAACTACATCCTGTCCCATACACAGGAGGAGACTCTGAGCTTAGCATGCACTTTTGAAACCTCAAATCCCAACATCAATGACACATTTCCTCCAACAAAAACACATCTCTTAATCCTTTCAAATAGTGCCACTCCATGGTGACCAAGCATTCATTCTATGAGACTACAGGAGCCATTCTTATTCAAACCACCACAGTAATCAAACACATTTACACTGATGAGACAGAACACACACCTAACACTACCAAAGTTTCCAATAATCTAATATTAAATATCAAGGACCTAGGAGCAAAGTTAAATACTATTATTTTACTAAAGGAGCATAACAATAAAATGACTCCTATTAACATATTGCTATGATTTATACATCAGAGCATTGCGTCACTTTCATGGAGAGGAGACTTTTCTTCTTGAAGTAGATGACACACATACCCACAATGACCAATGTGCCTAGAATGAGGGGTTTTGAAACTTTATCTAGACTCTCTCCTCAGAGTTCCTGTTTCTATGTGGTGGAAGAAGCAAAAAGATTTTAAGACACATAGCTGGTGGAGGCTTCCAGACAAAAAATGTCTTCCAGGTACAAGACTGATGCATTTGTCACAGAGACTGTGACAAATGTCCAACACCTACACAGGTTCCAACTAGTCTAGATGTGGGGAAGTAGACACAAACTCCTACACCTAACCAAGAAGTTATTGTAATTGATACCTACTGTGAAAGAGAAAACCACTTTTCTCTAATGGAGTTCCACAGTGAAGTATATGAATCACACTCCAGGATAGACCTCATGCCCAGAAGTTGGCCAACACAAAACAGACTCCATGATTTTGTGTGTGATTTTTGTTCGTGTTCATAATTCTATTTTAAAATTTTTTATTTTGTTTTTATTTTTGTTTATTGTTTTTGAAGAAAATGAGAATGAAAGAACTTATGTTGCATGGGTAGAAAGTTGGGAAGAATCTGGGAGGAGTTAGGGAGGAGAACTAATGTGATAAAAATATGATTTGAAAGAAATTAATAAAATATGTTAAATAATACCATGATATACTAAATATAAATTTTGGAGTTCTAATTGCAAATGTGAAAAGATGATGAGACTATCTTTCCATCTTAGACAGGATTTTCCACTATGAAAGCAATTAATAACTTTCTGTCAATGTACAATGTTAGCCTTTGAAATTAAACCTACTTGAGGCTCAAACTAAAAGAAAGAAAATTAAGTTAAGAATAATTTGAGACTGAATTAGCTACTTCTTCATATTTCATAAACATACATTTTACTTAATTGAGCTAAGTGAGCACAGTATCTAACACGTTTTTGAATGGCATTAAAATGATAACTCTGGCAATGTTTCATACTAGAGAAAGTTCATGGTAAACTACAGTGACAGCACACTGATATTTTTGACAGTGTGTTCTCAGGTGGCACAAGCATTGTAAGGATCTAATTTACTCAAGTACTTACCACCTGTGTAAGTATTAAGAGCATGAGGACCTGAGTTCAGATCTCCAGCACTTGCATAAACACTAGACCAGCAATCAGGAGCTGGGTGGGTTTTACCAAGGCTTGCTGGCTAGTCTAATCAGTGAGCTCTGCATTCAATGAGAGACTCATTCTCATAAAATAAAGTGGAAAGCAATAGAGCAAGAAATCCAAATAGCCTCCACATGCCTATGTACATAAATACACACACACACACACACACACACACACACACACACACACACACACACAAACATACACATATTTTAAAGTTATATTTTAACAAGATTTCAATTAACTAAAGTATTTCTCTGTTACTAGATTTACTGCCTTCTATGGAGAATTTTAGCAGGTACACTTGAATTTTTAGTTCACAATAAAAAATAAAGCATATATTCTATCTCATACAGTATTAAGGACAGATATCTTAGGAAATTTGTAGCTGGTTAGTCAACTGCAAGAATTTAGTATAATTTAACCTAATACCTACTTTTCATTGGAAGCACAGACAATTCGTAAAATTATCCAAAAACAACCAAAACTACTTTAATTATGCTTTGGTTGTCATAAGAGAAATGATCTAGCTCTTATACAACAGATAAAAGAACTGTAATGAAAGAGAAAACTGAGAGGAAAGAAAAAGATTGTATTAATTTTCTGAGGCCTTTCAAATATGTTGGACCCACTGGATATCATGAAAAGAGAAATCCATCCTTCACCATTTTGATGCTGAGGATTTTAGGCTGATGCATTTGGTTTCACCTGATGCTTCTTTTTTTGGTTTGCTTTGCCTTTTGTATCATCTACAGGAATCTCTACTGCTTCTTTCTGTTTTAAGGTCCTGATGGGCCATGGTTGAAGGGAATTATCACTTAAATGCTTTACCTCTAAATCCAATAGGGATAAGATTGACTGTATAGCCTCATTTCAACTTAGTTATCTTTTAAAAACCCATATGATATGAGGCCTTCTGAGGCACTGAAGAAACCACTTCAGATGTGAATGTGTGGATTTAGGGGAGCACACAGTTCAACCAACGATGGGGCTCTAGCTCCACATAATCTCTTTCCTCCTTTTGCTGTGATTTTAAGAAAATTAGACTTCCCTTTACAAACACAGGGAACAACCATTTGAAGTTTTGTTTTGTAGAGTAATGTCACCCTCACAGGTTGATATGCTGTCTATTTACAGAATGTGAATCGATTGTTGTTGTTGTTTGTTTCAAGCTACAGGATCTTTATTCTGATTTTTTAAAATTTAAATTAAAAACAATCTTATTTCCATACCAAACCCATTTCCCTCACCCTCCAATCCTCGAATGCCCCCCACCTATCCCCTCTATCTCACCCCTGCTATTCCCCAGGGAGAGTGTGACCCCCACAGGGCATCATCAAAGACTGTCACATCATTTGGGGCAGGACTTAGGCCCTCCTCCCTGTATCTAGGCTGAGAGAGTATCTCTCTATGGGGAGTGGGCTCCCAAAGTCCATCCATATACTAGGGATAAAATACTGATACACTACAGAGACCCCATAGACTGCCCTGGCCTGTCAACTGACAGCGAGGTTCAGGGGGCCAGGTTAAATACTATGCTGGTTTCCCATCTATCATACTGGAGTCCATGAGCTCCCCCTTGTTCAGATCAGCTGTCTCTGTAGGTTTCTCTAGACTGGTCTTGACCCCTTCTCTCATCACTCCTTCCTCTCTGCAAGTGGATTCCAGGAGTTTGGCTCAGTGTTTAGCTGTAGATCTCTGCTTTTGCTTCTACCAGCTACTGGGAAAAGATCTAGGATGACATTTAAGTTTGTGATCAATCTCATCAGGGAAGGGCATTTAAGGGAGTCTCTTTACTATTGTTAGATTCTCAGTTGGAGTCAACCTTATGGATCCATTGACATTTCCCTAGTGCCAGATTTCTCTTTAAATCTATAATGGTTCCTTCCATTAAGGTATCTCTTTTCTTGCTCTCTTTCTCTATTATTCCCTCAGCTTTATCTTCCTGATTTCTCATGTTCTCCTCCCCACTCCCCTTCCTCCTATTTCCCTCTCCATTCTCCCTGTGCTCCCAATTTGCTCTGAAAATCTTGTCCCTTTTCCCTTATCCAGGTGTATGTCTCTCTTAGGATCCTTCTTGTTTCTCTTGGATTGTACATTGTAGGCTGGTTATTCTTTACTATATATCTAAAATTCGCTTATGAGTAAATACATACCATGTTTTCTATCTGGATCTAGGTTACCTAGGTTACCTAGGATGTATTTTTTTCTAGTTCCATCTATTTGCCTCAGAATTTCAAGACTTCATTGTTTCTTTGGTTGGTTGATTTGTTTTGTTTTGTTTTCCTGCTGAGTAGTACTCTATTGTATAAATGTACCAAATTTTGTTTTGTGTTTATCTATTCATTTCTTGAGGGGCATCTAGGTTACTTCCAGGTTCTGGCTATTATAAATAATGCTGCTATGAAAATAGTTGAATATATCTACAAACTCAATGAAATCCCCATCAAAATTCCAGCACAGTTCTTCATGGACCTTGAAATAATAATAATCAACTTTATATGGAAAAACAAAAAGCCATGGATAGCCAAAACAACCCTGTATAATAAAGGAATTTCTGGAAGCATCACTATACCTGATTTTAAGCTCTACTATAGAACTATAGTACTGAACAAAGCTTGGCATTGGCATAAAAATAGACAGGTAGCTAATGGAATCGGATAGAAATCCATGATATTAATCCACAAACTTAGGGACACCTGATTTTTGACAAAGATGCTAAAATTATACAATGCAAAAAAGAAAACGTCTTCAACAAATGGTTTTGGAATAACTGAATGCTGAATGCAGATATATCCATATGTATCTGCATGCACAAAATATGTCCAAATGAGTTGTTTTATATTTATATGGGCAACTTTACCATGGACTAAAATTTCCTAGAAGTCTCTTAATTTGAGACAAAATTAACAACAAAGCATAAAACTAAGCAATGCATTTAACATCTAGGTGTCCTTTAGGATTTTCACTATAGCAAGCTGCCAGATTCAAATAGTTACCTAGCAGTTTCCATCTTAAACAAACCATGAAATTATAACTGTTATTATAAAAATTTAATTGCTGTTACAGAAATTCTGATATGGAGGCTTCTCAAAAACAGTGTTTCTAATTGGTATATGTTCATGATTTTTTTAACTTCAAATAATTATATCACCTTTGAAATGCAAACCATATATATATGGTTTTGATTCAAATCTAAATAATTTTGATGGTCTAAAGTCAGACTATTTTAAATTTTCTTTTTCTACTGAGTGCAATCTTTCTAGTTTTTGCTTCCTCTAGAAACGAATTTAAGGTTAGCTAAGGCAAAATATTTGAAATGTATTCCTTGGATTGGTTAAGCAAAGCCACAGAGGTAGCTTTGTATGGGCTTCCTAAATCTCCTGTCCCCTTCCTGCAGCATGGCAGCAAGTTTATCACTGTCTCCACAGCCCACTAGGATTTGACAAGGCTCCCTGTGTCTCCATAGGTAGCTATCCATGCTAATCTTACTTACATTTTCTCAGACACAGGAAGGGAATTCCTTTGTCTTCCCAGGTCACTGAGTAAAACATCTACTTCAGCACTGTAATGGTCTGCCATGCCATCCATTTTCCTTTTCAATCAGAATTTTATTTGTTTCCTGGCAATTAACAATATTCACTACTAACATGTTAATACTGGAAATTCAATTTCAGGAACATACTAACAAATAGCAATGATCAAGGTTTTGGTTTTTAAGTAGGAATTACAAAATAATCACAAACACTTCAGGTAGGTAATTTGCACTGAGTATTGCTTTGGCAAGCATGTGTATCTTTTGGTTAGGGAGCAGGATTGTTTTTTAAGTGTGGGAAGAATAATTTCATTATTTTATTTAAAAGTGGTTATTTGGGGATCATCAAGTTGAATCAGTATGTACAACACTTGCCACAAGTAAAAATATCTGTAGAGTTGCCTGTAACTTCTATAGAAGCATGTATGAAGGAAAACACATACATACACTCACATATGCATATACAGGTACACTCACACACTCATACACACCATATACATGCAAACCATAATAAAAATAATAATAAATTTAAAGTGGCATTTAGGTTGCACACAATAAAAATAAGCTTCCCAACATTTATATATTTATATGAGACTGTTCAGTTCACAGAAATGTAGAGATATGCACTCAGCTTGAAGAACTATCAGGAAAGGACAGATCAAAGAAATTTAATATCTTATAAATTGAGTGTGCAGAGAAGAAATTCTACTGAAAATAGAATTTGTGGGAGATCATCATATAATATTAAAACATGACAAAGACTTATGGGAGAGAGATAATGAAAGAAAGTTCTTACTTGAAATTCTACAATGTGCTCTATTGTGTAAATTACTGGGTGAAAAATGGGAAATTTTACCCAGAAAAGCAATACAAAAATTGTACACTCAGCCAGGAGGCTCACATTTCTACATTTCTCTAATTTTTAAGATGCACTGACTAATATTTTGTTTATTTGTTTGTTGTTATTTTGCTTTTTGTTTTGTTAAAGAGGAGAAAAAGGAGGGAGAAATGGAGGAAGGAGGAAATGGGAGAGAGATCATGAAACTGGGTGAGGGAAGATCTACTGAAGATCGGGCTTTGGTGGGGAAAGAGAAAAATCATTCAAAATATGTGGTAGGAAAAATAGTAAAAGAAACAAAAAGAACAACAAAAAAAATCTCTGTGGATATTTTGTAGCCCAAATTAGAGCTACATCAGTGGTTTTCTTTCTTTTCTTTCTTTTTTTTTTTTTCAAGATTTAGTTTATTTTGTTTGTATCTGTGTGTACATCACATGTATGCCTGGTACCTATAAGTCAAAGAAGCCCAAAAGATTCCCTGCAATTGGATTTACAGATGTTTGTGAAACATCAGGTGAGAGCTGGGAGCTGAACCTGGTCCATCTGCACATGCAGCAATTACTCTTAACTATTGAGCTGTCACTGCAGCTGTTGTGACAACATTTTTAACATACGTGTCAAAACAAACGAACAAAACAAAAATAAACCAAAAACAATGAGAACAACAAAAACTTTCCTTATCTTCATTTATGCTGTATTCTATAATTTTTTAAACAAATTAGTCCAATTAGTTGCACATCTAATCAGAGGAACACTGAGACTGGATAGTTATTTCTATCTCCTTCCAACTTTCTTCTCCATAATCTACCCCAATCCCCCATAAATGGAAAATATGAAAAAAAATATTTAAATGACAATGTATTGGTGAACCAAGGAGAAATAATTTAAAGACAAAACTGAGGAAAATATGTTGATTGGAGATGCCATTATGTATATATGTTTCTCATACTGGTTAATGAATAAAGCACTGTTCGCCAATAGGAAAGGAAATAGGAGGGACTAGGAGACAAGGAGGAAAGAGGAAGTAGGAAGGAGGAGTCAAGATGGAGAGACTGGGGAGACAAGATGCTGGCCACTTTCCCCGGTAAGAAGACCACGTAAGACCACGTGGAAATACATAGAAATGGGTTAATAATTAAGACAGAGCTAGCTGATAAGAAACTAGTACCTGGCCAACAGCATTATATCAAATACAGAGTCTTGGTGTGTTATTTGGGGCTAGCGCGGCGGCGGGGCAAGACCGGTTCTTATAATATGTGAAACTAAAATATTTGAATTTGAAGACTTAAAAACATACTGAAAATCATGCAAATGCTTTAAAAATGTTGTGTATGTTCTCTGCCATAATACTGAGCTTCAGACACACTAGACTATATCTTAGAAGTTCTGAAAGGAAACAATGCATTTGTAGGCAGTCTCTTTGTATTTCAAGAAAACAGTTAAAATCATCATTCTCTAGCAGAGCCCTAATGTTGGAAAGAGAGGCCTGAATAAAGATCTGCTTGATGACAACTACATTGGAATATCAGATGAACCAAAGCAAAGAAGCCACAAATGAAAATGCAATGATGAATGGATATTGAATGATTATAGTTTTGAAACTAATATTTAATAAAACTGGAATGTGAACTTTCATAATTGAATGTAAATGCTATATGTTTCATCTTACATGCATAACGGGCTTAATTATGAGAATTTCATGTGTATATACAATTATATAATTCTACTTTGTAATTGTTTGCCTCCCCTGCTTATTTTCCCTTTTCTCCCCAACAATCACACATATGTGTGTCTGTATATGTATCCTGTGTACATGAGAAAATAATCAGTATAGTTTCTTCTTTCCCATTTTAGAGACCTTCTTTCTCATTCCTTACTCCTCACTTACCCCAATTACTCCTCACTACAAGTAGACTAATTTCTTCTCCATCTAGTCCTACATCTACTTCCATGCCTCTCTCCACTCTCTCTCTGTCTCTCTCCTCTCTCTCTCTCTCTCTCTCTTTCTCTCTCCCTTTGTGTCTGTGTGTGAGCGAAAAATTTAGATTTCATGATGAAATACAGCATTTAGTATTTGTTTGACTTAATATAACTTAATATGAAGATCCCTAGGTTCATCCATTTTTCCTGCAAATGCTATTATTTCATTTTTCTATAAAATAGAATATAATCCATTGTGTTTATATCCATATTTCAAGACTTCTTTTATTTATAATTGTGTGTATGTGTACACACATCAGTTTAAGGCTCAAGGGAGAAAAACATCAAGATATTTCTGGAACTAGAGTTACAATAAGGCTCCTAGCTGAATTCAAGACTTCTGAAAGAGCAATTCATACTCATAACTGTTTGGCCATCATTCCATTTCTTATATGTTCTTTATCCGTGTCTGTGGTGAATATTTAGGCTCATTCCATAACTTGGCTAGTAAACAAATGTAGTGATGAGATTTCTGTAGACAGAGTTTTTGTCCCACCAGATGCCACTGCCGTTTAGCACCAAATAAACATATAGAGGCTTATATTAATGATAAATTGCTTGGTTGATGGTTTAAGATTCTTACTGGCTACCTCTCTCTTAATTATTAACCTGTAACTATTAATCTATATATTTCTACATGGCTTTATCTTACCAGAGAATGTCCGGAGTCCTATCTTCCCAGAAGCTACATGGTGTCTCTCTGGCAGCTCCTCTCTGCATCCTCTCCCCAGAATTTTCCTCATCAGGTAGCCCCACCTATACTCTCTACCCAGCTACTGGTGTTTTATTCATCAACCAATAAGAGAAACATATATACAGAAGGACATCTCCATCATCGTCTCTTTTCTCTCTAAATATAAAGAAAGGTTTTAACTTCTACATAGCAAAATTACATATAGAAAAATAGTTATAAAGCAAGAACAATATTTACTCCATTGATATTTGACACAATTTAAAGAAAATAATTCTATCATCTATGCAATCCTTAAATAGTGTCAGATGGTATATATAACTTATCTTCTATACTCAATGTGTCTAAAAAATGAATGCTCTATACTGAGACCATGCTCCTGTTTTATATACCTTTTATGAATCTTGGGATTAAAGGTGTGAGCTATAATTCTTTTTTATATTGATTCAATCTTGTGTAGATCTGGATGGACTTAGACTCACAGAAATCCACATACTTCTTAATCCTGAGTCGTGGGACTAAAAGTGAGTACCACCACCTCCTAGATTATGGCTTCTGGGATTAAGGGTGTGTGTCTGGATTCTATGGCCTGTGCCTAACTCTGCTCCCTGAATCCTCAGGCAAGCTTTAATAAAAAAATAAGTAGTATATCACCACAAAATTATAATAACATTCTTTATAGAAATAAGAAAATAATATCTTATAATTTAAATGAAATGACAAAGAGCAAAAATTGTCCTAGGTAAAGAGATCCATGACAGAGCTATCATAATACCTAGTTCCAAATTATGCTACAGAATAAAGCTTTAAAGCTGAAACACATTCGTAAAAGAAACACTACTAAAACTAAAAGCTCATATAAAACCTCACACACTTATAGTGGGAGACTTCAAAACACCACTCTCAACACTAGACAGGACCACAAATCAGAAACTCAACAAAGAAACAAAAGAATTAACAGAAGTTATATCTCAACTGGGGTTAACAGACATCTACAGAACATTCCATCCAAAGACAAAAGAATATACCTTCTTCTCTGCTCCACATGGAATCTTCTCTAAAATCGACCACATACTAGGTGACATAACAAACCTCAACAGATACAAGAGAATAGGAATAGTCCCCTGTATCTTATCAGACCACCATGCTTTAAAATTGGAATTCAACAACAACACAAATAGCAGAAAACCTGCAAACTCATGGAAACTGAACAATGTGCAATTGCACCACTCCTGGGTCAAAGAAGAAATAAAGAAAGAAATTAAAGACTTTCTAATATTCAACGAGAATGACGATACAACATACCCGAACTTATTGGACACCTTGAAAGCAGTGCTACGAGGGAAGTTCATTGCACTAAGTGCCCATATGAAGAAAACAGAGGATAGTCACATAAAAGAATTAACAGCCCAACTCAAAACCTTAGAACAGAGAGAAGCGAATTCACCCCTCAGGAGTAGCAAGCCAGGAAATAATCAACTTGAGGGCTGAAATCAACAAAATATAAACCAGGAAAACAATACAAAAAAATCAATGCAACAAAGAGTTGGTTTTTTGAGAAAATCAACAAGATAGACAAACCTTTATCCAAATTAACGAAAAACAGAGACAGAACATGCAAATTAACAAAATCAGAAACGAAATGGGGAACATAACAACAGACACAGAGGAAATCCAGACAATTTTCAGGTCATACTTTGAAAATCTATATTCCACAAAAATTGAAAATTCAAAGGAAATGGACAAGTATCTGGATAACTATCACTTACCAAAATTAAATCAAGAACAGACAAACAACTTAAATAGACCTATAACCCTCAATGAAATAGAAGCAGTCATTGAAAGCCTTCCAACCAAAAAAAGTCCAGGGCCAGATGCATTCAGCACAGAATTCTACCAGACATTCAAGGAAGAAATAATACCACTATTCCTCAAACTGTTCCACAAGATAGAAACTGAGTTTCATTACCAAACTCTTTTTATGAGGCCACAATAACTTTGGTACCCAACCTCACAAAGACACAACAAAGAAAGCAAACTACAGACCAATATCCCTGATGAACATCTATGCAAAAATACTCAATAAAATACTGGCAAACCGAATTCAAGAATACATCAGAGAAATCATCCACCATGACCAAGTAGGCTTCATTCCTGGAATGCAGGGATGGTTTAACATACGAAAATCTAATAATGTGATCCACCTTATGAACAAACAGAAAAAGAAAAACCATATGATTATCTCCCTAGATGCGGAAAAAGCCTTAGACAAAATTCAACACCCTTTCATGAAAAAGGTCTTGGAGAGGTCAGGGATAACAGGGATACAGCAAACCAACTGCCAACATCAAACTGAATGGAGAGAAACTTAAGCCAATTCCTCTAAAATCAGGAACAAGACAAGGCTGCCCTCTCTCTCCATATCTCTTCAATATAGTGCTAGAAGTTCTGGCTAATGCTATAAGACAACAAAAGGAGATCAAGGGGATCCAAATTGGAAAGGAAGAAGTCAAACTGTCTCTATTTGCAGATGATATGATAGTTTACATAAGCAACCAAATAAACTCTACCAGGGAACTCCTACAGCTGGTAAACACATTCAGCAAACTAGCAGGATTCAAGATAAACTCAAAAAAAAAAAAAATCAGTAGCCCTTTTTTTCAGACGACAAAGTGACAGAGAAAGAAATCAGAGAAACATCACCTTTTACAATAGCCACAAGCAACATAAAGTATCTTGATGTAACACCAAACAACTAAAAGACCTATATAATAAGAACTTTGTGACTCTAAAGAAAGAAATTAAAGAAGATACCAGAAAAAGGAAAGATCTCCCATGCTCTTGGTTAGGTAGGATTAACATAGGAAAAATGGCAATCATACCAAAAGCAATCTACAGATTCAATGCAATCCCCATTAAAATCCCACCACAATTCTTCACTGACCTTGAAAGGATAATAATCAACTTTATATGGAAAAACAAAAGACCCAGGATAGCCAAAACAACCCTATACAATAAAAGAACTTCAGGAGGCATCACCATTCCTGACTTTAAGCTCTACTACAGAGCTATAGTTGTGAAAACAGCCTGGTATTGGCACAAAAATAGACAGGTAGACCAATGGAATCGAATTGAAAATCCTGATATTAATCCACATACCTATGAAAACCTGATTTTCGACAAAACAGCTAAAATTATACAATGGGGCAGGACAACATCTTCAACAAATGGTGCTGGCACAATTGGATGAGGGTGTGTAGAAGACTGCAGATAGACCCATGTCTGTCGCCATGCACAAAACTCAAGTCCACATGGATCAAAGACCTCAACATCAATCCAGCCACATTGAACCTCTTAGAAGAGAAAGTAGGAGGTACCCTTGAACAAATTGGTATAGGAGACCGCTTCTTGAACATAACTCCAGGGGCAATGACACTGAAAGAAACAATTAATAAATGGGACCTCTTCAAACTTAGAAGCTTCTGTAAGGCAAAGGACACAGTAAACAAGACCAAATGACAGCCCACAGACTGATAAAAGATTTTCACCAATCCTATATCTGACAAAGGGCTGATCTCCAAAATACACAAAGAACTCAAGAAACTAGTCAACAAAACACCAAATAACCCTATTAAAAAATGGGGTACAGAACTGAAGAAAGAATTCACAATAGAGGAAATCAAAAAGGCAGAAAGACACTGAAGAAAATGCTCCACATCCTTAGCTATCAGGGAAATGCAAATCAAAACAACTTTGATATACCATCTTATTCCTGCCAGAATGGCTAAAATTAGAAACACCAGTGATGACTTACGTTGGAGAGGATGTGGAGAAAGTGGAACACTCCTCCATTGCTGGTGGGAGTGCAAACTCATACAGCCATTTTGGAGATCAGTATAGCGGTTCCTCAGGAAAATTGGAATTAGTTTACCACAGGACCCGGCGATCCACCTCTTAGGCATATACCCAAAGGATTCACATCCATGCAACAAAGACATCTTTTCAACTATGTTCATAGCAGCACTATTTGTAATAGGAAGAAGCTGGAAGCAACCTAGATGCTCCTCAATTGAAGAATGGTTAATGAAGATGTGGCACATCTACACAATGGAATAATACTCTGCAGAAAAAAATAATGGTATCTTGAAATTCGCAGGCAAGTGGATGGCACTTGAAGAAACCATCCTGAATGAGGTAACCCAGTCACAAAAAGAGGAACACAGTATGTACTCACTCATACATGGATTTTAGACCTAGATCAAATGATCACCAGCCTTTAATTCACATCACCAGACAAACTAGGATACAAGGTGTATTCTAAAAGATTCATATAAAGTCCATCACAGAACTGAGAAGGGACAAGTCCCCCAGAGCTCAGCTGAAGTGGGTGGGGCAGCGAATGGAGAGAGAAGTAGGAGAAAATGAGGGGGAGGAAAGGAAAACATGTGTGACCAGGAAGATTGAGCCTTGTTAGGAATAGAAGATAGGAAAGAGAGAGAGAGAGAGACAGAGACAGAGACAGAGAGAACATAAAAGAGGGAGCCAATATTGGTTTGAAGATAAAATTGAACACAAAGAAAGGTCTAGATAACTACAAGACTGCTCCCAACTAACAATCTCAGCTTCCGTGGAAAGGCTATCATAAATGCCCTTCCTGGAGAGTGAGATCAACAACTAACTTCTCCATGGAGCCCTCAACTAATGCCTGTTGAAAACAGGATCAAACACCCATACATAAACACTGAGTCAAACTAGAACCCAGATGCAGATGGAGAGGACAAAACCAGGTGGCAGAAACACATACAGACAGCTTACCTGAACAAGGAGGAGCTAACGGGCCACTAGACTGATAGCTGGGAAGCCAGCATGGGACTGACTCAGGCCCCCCTGAATATGGGTCTCAGCCAGAAGGACTGAGCATTCTAAGAGACCTCAGACAGTGGAGCCAGGATGTATCCCCCATGGAGGGATAACTGCCTTAATCTAGAGACAGGAGAGAATCCCTAGTCCCTACTTCACATGACCTGTCAGATCTACATGACCCTAACTGAATGGCATTCCCCTACATATGGAATTGGGGTGGGGGGATGGGAGGGGAGGGTGTTTAGAGTGCATGTGAGAGGGCAGAGAGGGTAAAAAGGATGGAAGGAGGGAGGGAGGGATGGGGGGATGGAGAGGGAACTGGGATCGACATGTAAAATAATAAATTAAATTTAAAAAAATGATTTGACTCCAAAATTTAAGTTGAAGGACAAGTTACTGGGGGAAAAAGGATTTCTATTTTTGTTTCCACAGAAAATGAAAAGATGTGGATTCCTTCCAGACTAATGTGGTTTGATCACACCAGACTGCCTGAAACAGAGTACAAGCTGATCCTACATTCAAAACAGCTGGAAAAAACAGCCCTTACAGACTACAGCCAGGATATCTGAATCTTCTTCGAATCCCCCAAGACAGAGCCCCTTACCAGCAGGAAGTAGTTTGGAAAGAACGATGCCCAAATTCCCAAATATTGTGTATAAATGTTTGTTTTCATTTAATTGGACTTTGTTATATAAAATTAAATAAAATAATAATAATAAAAAACTGAAACATGATATCTACCATTGATTCAAAAGCAGACACATTAATCAATGAATTTAAAAGAGAAAATAGAACTCAGACCACTCATCTGAGCCATCACAACATTTTTGACAGGTATTAAAAAATGGATAGAGAAAAATGATTGTGTCCTCAGTAAATAGCCTTGGAAAAACTATCAACAGGTAGAAGGGTGTTATCTTTCATCTGAATAGAAATCATGTCCAAATGGGTCAAATACTTTCATTTATGTAAAACAGAAATCTCTGAAAGTGTCAGAAAAAAAAAAACAAAGAAACACATTTCAAATTTAGTTACAGGCAAGGACTTTCAAAAATGGGCTCAGTAGCACACAAACTAATCCCTCACACTGACTTTTGTGAGGAAGTCAAATTAAAAAACTTGTGCATTGAACAGGTACAATGTACAGTATGAGGAGCTTACCTATAGAATGGGGACTCGTTTTTGCTAATTATCCATCTAACAGGAGATTCATATCAAGAATCAAAAGTGAACTAAAGAAGAAAATACCTAATATGTAAATAATCTAATAATTTACAGACTAAGAAACTTGACATTTTCAAAAGAAGAAATGAAAACAACCAATAAAAAAAGGGGGAATGGGAGATGGACTGGGAGGAAAGAAGGGAGGAAAAAGTGCACCCACGATGTAAAATAAATGAATACAGAAATTTATAAAAGAAATATCAAAAGTAAATAAAAACTACCAATGAATATTTGATAAAAAGCTCTTCATAATTTTTAGACATCAGGGCATGAAGATTTAAGTTAACTTGAAATATCATCTCACCTCAGAGAGTACATATTGAGAAAAAATAAATATTTAAACACAACTACACAATTTAATATGTAGAAATAGAGGAAAACATACATGAGATCATTTTTCAGTGTTTGTTAAGAAATTTAAAAGAGCTTGAAATTAAACTATGATTTTCAAAGAAAAAACAAAGACTCACTTCAATGAATGCCCTCAAATAGCCTTCGAATATTTACTTTGTGAGCTCATAAGATCTTCTAACATCCAATGTCATTTATTTAAAATATTTAAGTGAAACTTTGCAATCTCACACTGTTCTTATTTCCTTTTTGCAAACATTTTTGTTTGATCCATTACATTAAAACTACAGACAATGCCATAATGACTTTTAAATTTATTTTATCTAAATAACTTCATACATTATAACTAAGCATGGAATAGTGTTACCTAATTTTTAATAAATCATTATGTTTCTTTTTTTTTTCCAAGCCAAACCTTATCCAGCTTTATTAAAGATACTTTCCATAAACAATCATGGTATTTCAGGCAGGACATGGGCAGACAGTCATTAACAGTTTACAAGAACTTCCAAACCCCCTTCTTGTATAGACTACCAAAATCAGAAAGCCACTATAAAACCTAGTGAAGTCTCCATTCAATGCTTTGAAAAGGGGAAGAGCTTAGAGTGAGGGTTGACATTTCACATTAAGGATGTTGTTTAACAACTTTTCACAAGCCGACCCTGACTTTCAGAAAACGAAATGAAAACGGCAGAATTATCATTCTGAAGATCCACAATCTTGTCTATAAAAGGAACCGATGCTCCTTTGAGGATAATTATCACTGCAAAGTCCAGATTGCTCAATAGACCAGCAAAACCAATTTTAGGGGGTCAGGTTCCAACAGGTCTCTGGTTTTAAGGGAGTTAAGTCTGTTGATGGTACAGGGGGAAGAGGATATAAAAATGAATTTAGTTTTCCCACACAAGGCATTCTGTGCCATGGTGGCCACATATGTCAACACCAGGACATCTCTCCTGAACCAAGAGGAGACCTTTAAATTGTCAAGGAGAGATGCTTTCATCAACCATCATCAATTCATCTTAGGAGACATTTTGCTAGTGATACATGCCCCCCCACACCCACCAAAACAATGAAGTGTTCTGTGTGCTAACAACATAGCTTAAAAAAAAAGTAAAACAAGATTCTGCATTTTTATATAACTTGATAAAAAAAAAAACAGTATTTCAAACTGTACAGTCACCAGAAGTACACAGTTATCAAAATGCACACATCTCACTTGGCATCTCCAGCACTTTCAGCTTTCTGTGCCTGGTCTGTTTTGGCGTCTCCATTTCCTACAGGGTTATTTGCAACCTTGCCAGCATCTGCTTTCCCCTTCTTCCCCTTGGGTACCTTCTCTTCCTTCTTTGCAGGGGCCTTTGTAGGCTTGGGCTCTGGCTGTGGAGGAGCAGGTTTAGCAGACAACCTCACGGATCTTCTCTGTGGCTCGTCCTTCACCTTGGCTTTATCTCCTTTAGGATCCCCTTCCCCCTTTCTTTTAGGCAAGGCGGCAGGGCACAGCAGCACAGAACGCAGGGCTGCAGTGGTGCACGGGTTTGGTTCAGCCAGGGGTCGTTCTCACTGCTTCTTCACCTAAATCATTATATTTCAAGAATTATTTTTTCTCCCCTCTCTGTTAAGCCCTCTGTGTCCATTTTAGCTTTCTAATAAACTTTGTATGTTTTATCTTAAGAGAAATCCATTGTTCTGTTAAATATATATATATATATATATATATATATATATATATATATATATATGATTTCACAGGTTTTAACACATATTAAGCATATAATATATGTTAGCTACTCCTTTAACTAATCACAAGTATAGTAGTAAATGGGCTATTTTACTTAAAGGGTAACTTGACAACTTGTGATTTTCAAGTGGTGCTCTTATATTTCCACCATCTAATGGAAATAACAGTGATTATTGAAGCATCGCTAGGGGAATTAAAAGAAATCATGTAATTTCTGCAGATGTTGAGGAACCATCTTGGCTAATTGATTTACACTTTAGTACTACAACATTATAGTTAATTGCCTGTGGTAATAAAGTAGTAGTTCTCTAGACAATGAAGGATAAGTTAAAAACAGGAAAGATAGTCTGGACAGCCAAGATTTCTCATGAACAATTAAAGGTATCAGTGACAAACAATATAGAATTTCTTATGCCCTGAATACTATATTCAACATATCTCATTGGCTATCATCAAAGACCTTACATGTGTAAAGTAAATCTTGGTAAGATCATTTGCATCCTTGTATAAATTAAGGGATATAATATTCACCCATAAGATATTCAAAGTTTCAATAGTTGTCTAAAATTAATCCTGATACAAATAGGTCATTGGCCCTTATTCTTTCCTGTTTCCATTATATTCCTATGAGACCATTCTAAAGAACAAAATAGTTGTAAAGTCATGATATTCTCATTAATTGGCCTCAAATAAGTGACCTCCTAAGAGAAATCACCATACACACTTACAATGACTTAATCACTTTTTTAAAAATTCTCTTAACATTTTAAACTTTTATAAAGTATTTTAATTAAGGCAATGTGTTTCTTTAGCAAAAGGGCATTTTAATACTCTGGGTCTGAAAATAATAAATTATCAAATTTATAATGCCAAACATAAAGAAGATTCAATAATGAACACATTCTCGGAAAGTTATCTGTTTAATAATGAGTACAAATCATTATCTAATAAAGTCCGCTGAGGACAAAATTTTTAAATTATCTAAAAATAGGTAGGGCTTTAGATAAAAAATTTAACACTTTAGCTAAATATTTGCAGAACCTAGTACATATAATAAAATAATTAGTTTTTAAATGGTTTTTAATATTTAATATTAATATTTGGCCCATTTTGTACAACATATGGTTCATACAAATGTCTCCTCATGATGTCAACAGCTTATATAATCACAATATTCTAATATTCTCAGATAGTAAAAGATAATATTAAATATAGTTGACAATAAACCAACAAAATAAGTTGGCTATTGAGAAACTTTGTCAGAATGACCATGATAATGGGGTACAAGCTAATATCTGACTCTATGCCAGTGAAGGATATATTATTTCCATTATTAGTCTAAAATCTCCAAGAGTTTTCTGAAAATAGTGAAATCTGAAGCAGTCAAGTGAACAGAGAAAGGGAAATAGGTGAATTCAAGAGTAGAATGACTAGTCATACTGTATAAGAATTATTAGAATTTTTAATCCCATAACAACTCCCTCTATCAAGGTGTCTCTTTCCTGCAGTTCCTCTGTCCTTCCAACTTGACCTTCATAATCCTTCATGTTTCTGTCCCTCTCCCTTTCTCCCTTTCCCATTCTCCTACTACCATCCCCCTTCCCCATGCTCTCAGTTTAATCAGAAGATCTTGTCCATTTACCCTTCCTGAGGCAGGGGGTAGGGTGGTGTCCATGTTTGTCTCTCTTATGGTCTTTCTTGTTTCCTGGCTTCTCTAGGGTTGTGCACTGGAGGCTGGTTATCCTTTGCTCCATGTCTAATATCCAGTTATGAGTGAGTACATATAGTGATTGTCTTTCTGGGTCTGACTACCTCACTCTGGATGGTTCCTTCTAGGTTCATCCATTTATCTATGACCTCTATGGAGGAATACCTTTCCTAGCCTAGATACAAAGGGGAGGGCCTTAGTCCTGTCTCAAATAATATGACAAACTCTGATGATTTTCCATGGGAGGCCTCAGCTTCTCTGAGGAGTGGATGAGGGATGGGGTAGGATGATGGTGGGGATGAGTGGGAGGATGAGAGGGAGAGGGAATTGGGATTAGTATGTAAAATAAGATTTTTTAAAAAATAAAAAAGTGTGCAGCAGAAAAAATTATTAGATTCAAATTAGTAACCATATTGCTTTAAAGATTGCGGAGATAAATGAATTTTATTTCTTATTTAGCCTTGAACTCACTGAGTAGTGTTGGCTGGCCTCAAAATTGCAGCCATCCTTCTACTTCAGACTCCTCAAAGCTGGCATTATAAGCAATGTGTGTATCACCATGCATAGCTTAAGGAAGAGAATAACTAAACACCCTCCATCTAAAAGGAGAGATGACATTCAGCATCTACACATGAAAGCAATAAGAACAGATTGATTTTGAAGTAACTTTCCCTAAAAGAAATGTCTTTGTAACTCTGAGCATTTTACCAAAACCCAAAAGAAATAGACTAGGAAATCTGGCTCAAATAGACTTCCCTCCTGGAAACATTTTCAAGTTTTGATGCAAAGTAAGTGTGAATAACAAACTACAAAGAACAAGTGGCTAAGTTAATTATGATAAAGCCATAGGATCACAGGAACACTTTTGAAAAATATTAGAAAATTATATAAACAAATATGTGTACATATATTCTCATGTGAGTGTATTATAACATAGAAAGGAAGAATTTATATATGATTTTAAAAACAAGTTGTACAAATATATGTCAAATGTGATTTGCACTTTTATATTACTAGCATATCTATAAAACCTCACACACCTGTGCTATGTTCTGAATTATGGTACTCTCAAGTTGCATATGTTGAAACTTAACTCCTAATATTATATGACATGAGGCTTTTGATGTGATAACAGCTTAATGTCTTCTACTGGATTATAAAAATATATTAATGATAAGTATGGAGCAGAATCACTATTAAAACATACTAATCATAATTTCCCAAATCTGGTATAAATATATCCTCCTACAAAGTAATGGAATGACTTTGAACTACAAAAATGATCAATACAAATATGGGTACATGTCATAACTAAGAATGTCACTCCCATGATGACAAAGAGCTAAGTTATGATATAAATCAAATGTATGGTAGAAAGGAACAACTAACTTTTCTACAAAACATTAAAATGTGTTAAAAGTCAATGGAATGACAATTCAAAGAACTAAAACTGAATATTTTCAGATATGAATCAATATTCTATAATAATATTATCCAACAATATCAAAAAATAAAGATTTGTCCATAAAATATTAAAACAGAAATGGTGGCTTGAATACATATTAACAAAACAAATACCTACAAAACAAAACCCCTACAGCTGCCTAGGCCCAAACCAAGGGCTATGAATTGACCCACCCCATCATCCACTCCATCTATGATCTGCTGGAGCACATGAAGGGACCTAACCAGCATACCGAAAACTGCAGACCTCCACAACACAGGGCAACAACAGGATATCCAGGGAGAGTCCTAGTGAGGTTCCAGCATCGATAAAAGAAACCAGAGGCTTTGAAACAGACCAATGACTGCAATGAACACTGCATGTAAAGCTTTACACGGGAATTTTCAGCACAAGTCGCTCTGCAACACTGCAGCTTACACTATGAGATTTTCCATTTTTCTCTTTTTTATTTTCTTCCTTTTTTCTCATAAATTGTGTTTTATTGGGAGGGGTATAGAGACAGAGGGCAGATGCAAAGGAACAAAGAAATGAATGGGATCAAGATACATGGATGTGAAAGACACATAGAATAAATAAATGCATTTTTTAAAAAAATCTCTATTTAGGTTTGTGCAGGCAACCATAACTGCCATCATGCTTTAATGATAGTGATAGCCATGTCATGTCCAGAAGAAAACACTTCACAACACTCCAGGCTAAGGGAAAATCACTCTATCTTTAACTCAGGTTTGCCATGCTCCAGAGTGTCCCCACATCAGTGCACATAGGCACAGCAGTAACTTAACTAGTGGGTTATATATATTTAAAAAAAATATGAATTTGGGAATGGGACATGTTGAATGGAAATAATTTTCATATCTTCCTGTGTGTGTGTGTGTGTGTGTGTGTGTGTGTGTGTGCGTGCGTAATTCTACAAGAAATCTAGACATCATGCTGTGCAGAGGCTGGGCAACTACTTGTAAAGGCCATTGGCCAGCATCTACCTCTAAACTCACAAATCATTACAAAGTCCATCAACCTTCTGGGCTGGATAATGTCAGCAGAATAAGGTGAGGCTGCTATACCAAAACTGTCCGAAATTGATGCTGTGCGAAAATGTGATATTGCTTTATCTTCAGACTTTCACGTCAGACTGTAGGTCAAATCCCAGCTGTCAGAAATCCTGTAAAAGAACTGGTGCTCTCACACTACCTCTAGTGAGAATTACAACTGGCACACTAACTATAAAAATTTGCAGCAATATAAACTAGTAATCTACAAAATAATATTCCAAATCTAATTGTATATTCAAATGAAATATGCACATATACATGCACACTGAAATGCATATTCATAACATTATATTATAGAGAAATTAAAATAAATGAAAGAGGGGATAAATAAAGTACAATTTATTATAATAAGGGTTTAAAGGGATACGCTTCCATTGTTATATTACATCTTGTATGTTTTATATTTTACATTATAATACATGTTATAACATAATGTAATATAACAAAATAATTGACTAGTTTATTATAGATGATAACTTCCCCTCAGTGTGACAACATAAATGACCCTTAAACATGAGAAATTTTAAAGGAAATATACTAATATATCTCAGAACAAGGAGATGCATTGCATCCCACAGCAAGGATTCACAAAGAAGGCGCTCAACCAAGTGTCTGATGATAAAAAGAAGAGGTGACTTTATCTCATTCCAGTTACAAGTTGATGTTTGGGCCTTTCACGATCATACCACAGTCAAGGGACATCAAGGAGGAGCTAAACACACCACTTCAAAGGAACAGCAACCAGGAGGAGCTTGTGTTTGAGACCACACTTTCATACTGATATTCCCAAAAGTACTCAAAGCAGCCACTTGGCTGAAAAGTTTAGGAAGGGATATCAGTTTTAAATATACAACAATGAATTTATTTTATAATAAAATAAAATCATTGCAATTTATTATATAAAATTGGAAGGTAGGAATAACAAAGAATGCAAAGTATGATTTGAAATATGAATTTTAAAAAGTACAGAATGTTCAGATCATGTTCAATTTGGGAGAGATGGGAAGAGGGAGAGACAGAGACAAAGCATGAGAAGATGAACATAACCTGTCCCACAGTCATTTAGAAAAGGAACTTAATGCACAGGAATGTGTACTGTCTCTCAGAGGCTTGGGAAAACAAATGTGATGAAGACCATGCTGGAGAAACCTACAGAAACAGCTGACCTGACCTAATGAGAACACAGGAACCCCAGTTGTAAAGCTGGGGAACCAGCATAGGATCAAACCAAGCCCGCTGAATGTGGGTGCCAGTTTGGAGGCCTGGGAAGTCTATGGGACCTATAACAGTAGAACTGGTATTTATCCCTAGTGCATAATTGTACTCTGGTAGCCCATTCCTTATGAAGGTATACTGTTTCAGCCCAGATACACAGAGGAAGGCCTAGGCCCTACCCCAAATAATGTGACAGACTTTGATAATACCTCATGGAAAGTCTCACTATCCTTGGGGAGTGAGTGGGGGTGCGTTGGGGAGGTAAGTGGGGGGGGGCATGGGAGTGTGGGAGGGAGAGCGAATGGGGGATTAATATGGAAAATAAGATTGCTTCTAAATAAGAAAATAGATCTTAACACTAACAATAAAAGATATCAAGTCTTATCTTTGGAGCAAAAGAAGCAATAGGAAGGGGTGTTTGTAGGTACCATTCCCACTGTATTTATTCTTGGGGCAGTGGTAGCTGTTAGATGACATCCAGTCTACAAGCAAAAGGAATTGTGCTTCACCCATCCTAGACAATGATGACTCTGATCACCAAGAAGGGCAGTAGTATAGAAGCACACACCAGTCTGCATTTCAGAATTCAAGTCTGCATTCTCTCTGTGTCTGTACTAAACTAGGAGCTGCTGATAAGACCAGTGGGCTGCATGCGCTATAAGCACAAAACAGAAATTGGCAGAAAACTGGTAAAAGGAAAATGTTTTGTGTTATAAAATTTACAATTAATGTCACACAAATAGGGTACAGATCTAATTAGAGAATTCTCTATAGAGGAATCTCAAATGGCCAAAAGGCATTTAAGAAATTACTTAACATCCTGAGCCATCAGGGAAATGCAAGTCAAAACAACTCCAAGATAGCATCTTATTCCTGTCAGAATGGCTAAAATCAAAAGCACCAAGGACAGTTTATGTTGGAGAGGATGTGGAGAAAGGGAAACACTCTTCCAATGCTGGTGGGAGTGCAAACTTGTACAGTCACTGTGGAAATCAGTATGATAGTTTCTCAGGGAAATGGGAATCAATCTATCTCAAGATCCAGCAGTTCCACTCTTAGGCATATATCCAAAGGATACACATTCAAACCATAAGAATATCTGTTCATACGAAGAATGGATAAAGGAAACAAGGTATATTTACAAAATGGAGTACTACTCAGCAGGAACAAAAAATGAAACCTTGAAAATAGAAGGAAAATGGATAGAACTGAAAGAAACCATCCTGAGTGATGTAACCCAGACAAGAAAGACAAACATGGTATGTTCTCACTAATAAGTAGATATTAGTCACAGAGCAAAGGATAACCAGCCTACAATTGACAACCCCAGAGGAGGTAGGAAATAAGGAGAACCCTAACATGCATGGACCCAGAGAAGGGGGAAGGGACAAGAACTCCTGAGTAAATTGAGAGCCTGGGAAGAGGGGGAAGGAAGGGAGGGAAGAGAAAGATGATGGGAGATGCCATTATGTATATATGTTTCTCATACTGGTTAATGAATAAAGCACTATTGGCCAATAAGAAAGGAAGATAGGAGGGACTAGGAGACAAGGAGGAAAGAGGAAGTAGTAAGGAGGAGTCAAGATGGAGAGTCTGGAGAGAACAGAACCACCATTCTTCCGCTCTCGGTAAAACCACGTGAAAATACATAGAAATGGGTTAATACTTAAGATAGAGTTAGCCGATAAGAAACAAGTAACTGGCCAACAGCATAATATCAAATACAGAGTCTCTGTGCATTATTTGGGGCTGGCGTGGAGGTGGAACAAGATGGCGGCGGGAGGAAAAACATTACTCCTTACAGAAAGAGGAGAGGACGAGAGGAGGGATGAGAGAGCATGAAGGTCGTGTTGGGGAAAGAATAAAGAAGGAGAGCAAAATAAAAAGAGATACCTTAATTGAGAGAGTCATTACAGGCTTAAGGAGAAATTTGGCATTAGGAAAATCTCCATGAATCCACAAGGATGACCCAAACTAAGAATCTAAGAAAAAGTGTATAGGCTACTTTAAATGCTCTTCCCCTATAATGAGATTGATGACTACCTTAAATTACATCCTAGAGGCTTCCTTCAGTAGCTTAAGGAAACAGAAGCAGAGATTCACAGCTAAGCACTGACTGAGCAGAACTCCTTGAATACAGTTGTAGAGAGGGAGGAGGGATGAGCAAAGGGGTTAAGACCATGCTGAAGAAACCCACAGAAACAGCTGACCCAAGCAAGTGAAAACTCATGAACCCTAGTCTAACAGCTGGGGAACCAGTATAGGTACACACTAGGCCCCCTGAGTGTGGGTGTCAGTTAGAGAGCCTGGCAGGTTTTGGTGCCCCAGGCAAAAGAATCAATATTTATTCCTAGTGCACAAATAGGCTTTGGGAACCCTTTTCCTATGGAGGGATACTCTCTCAGCCTAAATACATGGGGAAGGGCCTAAGTCCTACCCCAAATGATATGACAGTCTTTGATGACCCCCATGGAATGACTCAGCCTCCCCGAGGAATAGATGAGGGATGGGATGGTGGTAGGTGAGGGGAATGGGAGGATGGGAAGGAACTGGGGCTAGTATGTAAAATAACATTCTTTTTAATTTACATAAAAATTAAAAAATAAAACATCACACCACTAACATAAATTACATGAAAATTGGCAAGGAAATATTTTCAAACAGTATATTGACTTGAAATTTGTGTATATTAAATAAAAATATTCTAGAAATACAAATATTTTCAAGCATTTAAAAATCACTCATTGACAATGTACATGGAAAGCATTATAAAAGCAAATTCTGTGCAGGATGATGAGACTAATGTTTGACCTAGAGATTATGAGCAGAACTAACATGAAAATTTAAATATAAACACTGCAGTTCAAGAGGTAGCCTATGTACTGGAATAACTCCTTAAGAGAGTAAATACTTCAGTTAATTCCTTGATTGAAATCATGCACCCCAAAGCAGCTCTGACTTAAATACTTAACAATCAGCTAGTTCTGTGTTCATTTGTGTTTTCCAGCAAGACTGCTTTCTATTTATAGGACACACTGTGAGAAGATCTTCTTGGTGTTGAATATTATCATCCTATGACACCATAGCCTGGCACCAAAATGATTTGGTACCTACCATGCTAAGTATATTTTCCCCACAAGCATTTGTGGAAAACCCATTGTTAGCATGATCTTTGTGTTGGGGAGGTAGTTAAAAGTAATAAACATGACTGAACTTCTTTCCCAAAACACATCTTAACCTTGGGGCAAGTATGTCCATTTGCAGAACTCATAAGAAGTCACTGTAAGTGGATTCCCATATCTGGAGGACAAAATCAGCTATTTTAAACAGAAAATATTTAGATCATTCAATACTAATAAAGTCATATAAAAAATTCTGGTCATTTTTTCTTTGGAGATGCAGAGGAAATGGAAGGCAACCAGGTGTGTGTGTGTGTGTGTGTGTGTGTGTGTGTGTGTGTGTGTGTGTGTGTGTTAAAGGGTAACTTCAGCTACCATGCTGAAAGTACATTAAATGGCTTTGTTGAAGTGTTACAAGACAATGGCTGATGTGACTTGGGGAAAGTTGTGATAGGTATAGGAGGTGATGGGATGTTAATTATTCCTATCAGCCCACTACAATTTTTATATGTTAATATAGAACAGTTCCTGCTCTGAAGACAATACAAGATAGATTATTTTGAGTTCTGAACCCTGATTGAATGACACATACCACTGTGAAGGAGGTTATATTAGCTTTACAGTCACAGAAGAAAATGGAGTCATAAATCAGAGCATTTGTGAAAGGCATTGGGAGATAGGAATACAGGTATACAGCTTTCAACAAAATGAGGTAGATGCTATCATAAAACATTTGCAGCTTGGAACTTTAAGGAAACGTGTGGTTTGTGGCAAATACACTCCAATAGTTCCAACTGATAGGCAAAAAAGAGTTTAGTTCCGGGTAGTGGTGGTTGGTCATTGACTTATTGCAGGGACTAAAATAGACCAAGATAATTAGGACTCCTGATATGCAGTATCCAAATTTCAGCAATTATGAGATTTTACTCCATCAGTCAATATCCACAGATATGCTATTTTCAAGGAATTTCAGTCCACACATATAAATATTGAAATGTTGTATGATAATCTATAAATATACACAATCATGTGTCTACTAAAATAATATGCATAACAATATACTGCACATCACAATACATAACAAAAAAGTCACAAGTAATAAAAACTATAATGAAAAGTAAGAGAGGTGGAACTATTGGACAAAAAATATTGAGAAAATCAGTTGATAGTATCCATAGATTCACCCTGGAGAGCAGTAAAGTGGTTTGGAAGGTTCTAAGCATAGTGCTAAGGCTCAAGGCCTCAAGAATGAATGAACAAATGCCCCATCCAGCCAATGGATTTATGGATGGCTTGGTATCTTAAACTCTTGGAAACAATGCAGAAAATATGGATTCTTGACATTTTATAACAATAGTCTGCCATAGAATACTACCGGAAATATAATCTACTTAGTTTATTTTTAAATATGTGCTCATGTTTATGCTTAGAAGGTACACAATGATACATAAATGTGTGTGTGTGTGTGTGTGTGTGTGTGTGTGTGTGTGTGTACAGAAATCAGAACTAGGCCTTGTTTTTGTGGAGAAAAGGTCTTTAACTGACTTTGAGATTTTCAATTAGGCTAGTTTGGCCAAGCAGTGATGGCCTAGGTATCCATATGTCTACTGCCCCAGTGCTGGGATTATATATATGTATGTCACCACACCCAGTCTATTTTACATGAGTTTTGGGAATGAAACTTAGGGCTTCATGTCTGCGTGCTAAGTACTCTACCTAACTCCTCCTCTCACCGATAACATTTCACCAACATGGTGGCCTAAACAAGATCTTAGCAAGGATAACACCAGTAAAACTATTGGGCAAAGCTCAGAATCCCTGAACCCCAGACAAAGAAGTACAGAAAACTGAAGGTAGCTGAGAGCAGGAGAAATACTATTTCCCAAGGAATAAGACATTAATTGCTTATCCAAAACCAATTCTAGTTCTAAAATTTACACTGGACTTAATGCATTATTCCCACACAACTAACCTTCAATATATCAAACAATAGGATAAATATTTCTACCTATCCTACACATTGTACCTGAATTAAAGTTATTTGTCTCCAAATGCTTTTCTGGGTTCCATTCACATAAGTGCTTGGAGTTCACATTTATTCATATTGCTCAATTATACACATGTTGTTTTGGTTTTTGTATAAGCTGGAGATTACTCTCGAGCCTAGTGTTGTGAGTATACTGTACCAGAAACATGAAATAATGAATGAATGAATGAACACACTTCTCTGTATTTTTTTCAGTGTTAGAATTGATTGAACAACAATAAAATCAGTTTTTCATTGTCAGAAATTTACCACATAATTCACTTGCCTTGCTAAGCTAGCTGAGGCTTTTGAGGGTCTTATATTCCAAAGTTACTTACTAGTATTAATCTTCATATCACACACCATAAGTCAATATATCTATATATCTATATGATATACATAAATAACAGGATGAATGCAAGTTAAAGGAGGTTGTAGCAGAGTTCAAGATGCTGCCAACATGACATGTAAAGAGTCTGTTTTGTTAAGAAAACAAACCAGACCAGCACCAGGAGAGTTCATCTACTGGAGCTGCTGGAGCCAGGGTAGAGAGTGAAAATGTTCCAGCTACAATGTGAAAAGCAAAACCAGGATCAAAGAGTTCAGCCATGATCCAGATAGGTAAACAGGAGGACAGCTAGTCTGGGAGTCCTCTCCCAGTATTTGCCCTGTGGGTCCTTTATGTACCGATTGAGACCATCTCAGTGTTAAATGTCTATCATTTTAAGGTTTCCAAGTGAGGGGGTTGCATTCCTTCCTTGGTTGGAATCTCTGAAAAGTTCTTGGAAATACTTCCTCTGATATAATTTTAATATACCCTGTAGTCTCAATTAGCCCTAATAAAACAGAACAACATTTTTCTACTACCAGAAATAAATTGTCAGTCTGTGTTGAATACAGCTTCATTCAGAAGCTGCACTCATCTCTAGTAGGGTGCTGTGGGAAGGCAACACCAATGTATGAAGGTGCTATGAAGAATCTCTTTACTATATATTCTAACCCAGACAACTAACAAAATTATATTCCCCCAAATAAATAAAAATCAAAAGGGGCTATATGTTCATACCAAAAAATAATTCAGTAAGATGATATGTTTCAGATGATTCTTCACAAGATATTTAACATGAACATTTCAGAAAACCTGACAATCTGTTAACTAACAGTTTTTTCAAAATATAACAATAAATTCTTCATGACTAACCTCTTTTCCCCCAAAAGGACTATTTTAACAGAACTCTTTTTATCAGATCATTTTCTAACCATCACCTCTTCTGGAAAAGCTATAGAACAAAAGCTTATTATCAAAATATAATACCAATGTTAATACCACTCAACACAGCACATATTTAAAATTTCAAATGGATTCCTTCCCATGTAAGTATACATGAATATATCACAGTGAAAGGCCAAGGAAGCATCATTAAAAACTGAAGTACTCCAATGTTTGTGAAAAGCAGCTACTATATACTGTCTGTATTTGTTCACATGGGCTTCTGACTTGAATAGATTCAAATAACAACCATGGACATTTTCACAGCTCCAAAGGCTTTCTGTCTGAAACCTGCATGCTAACAGAGTGTAGCTGTCTCAGAAGGATCATTGGGTACTTTGTTTTTCTCTTTCTTAGTCTGCCTTCCTTGGAAGCCCCAAGCTGGAAGCTAGATTGCCCCCTCCCTGCCTCCATAGTCACATGACCATAAATGTTCATCTCCTTTCAGCTTTTAAGCATATGAATTGTATTAAATGTATGGCATACTCTAATTGAGTATGGCTACAACTTAATATGACTACTACTGTAAAACTTTGTTCTCTAATTGGGTTACATTAAGGACTTTAATTTGGGGGACGGGGGTCAATATTTAACCCATTAGACTATTTATTCATATAAGACTAAGGTTAGATACTTCTATGTGAAATATGACCTTATGTATATTGTTAGTAGTGATTATACTAATAGGATTCCTTTCTCTAGTTCTGTGAATAATGTCATTATTATATCAGAACAAATCACCTTGAATAATATGGACATTTTTTTAAAAATTGATTATTCGAATTCAAAAATGTGGGAAATCTTATCATTTTCTTCTAGTCTCTTTAATTTCTTTCAAAAGCATTTTAACATGATCATTGAAAAGATGTTTAAGTCATTAAGTTTACTCTGATATTTTCTTCATGTGTGTGTGTTGTGTATGTGTTCTTATAACTTGCAAACAATGTAAGGTTGACTCCTTCTTTGGCATTTATTTTTACTGCGTGGTTGCTTTTGCCAGGGTTTAAAACTTTGCTGAATCAGAATGATGAAAATGGGCTTCATCTATTTTTCCATAGTCTAATGTAGGATGTAGTCTTGTTAAATGACCTTTTTCATGTTGCAGAACATTCCTCCCATGTATTATTTGACAGATATGACCAGCAATGAAAGGATATTAAATGTTTTCAACTTCCTTTTCTACAGCTACTGAGATGAACATAGGACATTTTCTCTTGTTCTGCTAATGGGATATTGTGCATTTATTGATTAGAAATATGTTGAAACATTTTGTCATCTTTTATGTGACTCTCACTGGGTTCTGTGAATATTTTCAAAGGTTGGCTTTTTTGGGATGAGAATTTTTGTTGAGGAATTTTGCATTTATATTCACCTAGGATTTTCTCCTATACCTTGTTTTTATTGCTCTGTCCTTGTGTGGTTATAGAATCAGGTTAATGCTGGCCTCATAAAATAAATTTTTTAAAAAAGTATCCCATCCTAATTTTTGAAGTAATTTAAAAGATCAACATTTTTAATATGTTTGGCAGTATGCAAAAGTCAATCCATCTAGTCTATAACATTCTATGATGGAGGATTTTCTAAATCTTGATTTTATCTTTTGCTTGTTAGAGGTTTGTTCTGACTTCTCTTTATGACTTGCCTTTGATAAAGTGTATATGTTCAGGAACTATCTATTTCTTTCCGAAGATCAAATTTATGCTTACATATTTGAACACAATAATCTCTAGTCCTTAAGTCAAATCAGATGATTGTTGGTTAGTCCCAAAGCCTTGTGCCACCATTGTCTTAGCATAATTTCCTTTTGTCAAAACAATCTTTTTACATTATATACCATCCCCAGTTCCCCCTTCCTCACCTCCTCCTACCATCCACATACCCCCTACCCCACCAGTAGATTACCCATGGGAGGCCTCAGGTCTCTTATTTGTTGAAAAGTTCATTATGACTTAAATCTAATACGATCTCTAGTGGGGAGTTTCTACTTTTTTCTTATATGGATATTGATTTTGGATATGATTTTAAGAATTGTCCACCTAATTTTACCTAAGTTTTGACTAGATATGTCTGATGGCAGTCACTTACATACTGTAAACATTTTTAAAAGAAGTCCTAATTTTTTTTTTGTTGTTGTTGTTCAAGTGTTTGTAAAGGAGAAGAAAAGACAGAGAAATGTGACGATTTCTTTGGGTCATACCCTGAAAGTAATTTACATTATAAAAATCCAACAACAAAATTTAGATGATATTTCCCCCTGGTATTTCAATTAGAAACCTATCCTAAGTAAAGTATAAAGAGTCAATGCCTTTACTGAAGGGCATGGAACTCTTTGCAATAGCAAAGAGTCTATTTAAGCATCTAGCCACTAATAGTAAACAATTCTGTTCAGGCAGCTCCATTCAATGGCTAATAGCAGTGAACCAAACAGACAAGTCAAAAAGTATCATCAAGTTTCACATATGCACTGGGATACAAATGCTAAAACACAATGGTGGTAAAGGACATAAGCAGATATGTAAAGGTTCTTATGCAATCAATAGTACCACATGAAGTGGATTTTTCTAACTGCTCTGTTCTGGGAGAGCTTTGATGTGTGGGACTTAATATCACACACTGAATTATTTTCCTGAAGAAAAAAGTGATTTAAATGGCAGTTACTGTTCTCATTTATGTTCAATTCTGGTTATTTGAACTGATCAAATTTGTAATTTGTGTTTGCCAGTTAATTCAGTAAGCTGTCAAGAACACAGCACTTTATCATACTCTCATAATTAGGTCTTCCTGTAAATAAGGTTGCCCTCACTAACTAGAAAATTCTAAGGCAAATTACTGATAATGCATTTGGAGGAACAACAAGTTGCTTTTGTTCATTCCTGACTTTTAAGTGATTGGAAACATTTAATTATTGGCATTTTCCAATTTTATTATGCACTGAAAACTAATGGAATGTGGCATGGCATAATAAATATTAACATAATATTATCTAATAATGTTACATTAAGAAAAATAAGAGAATGCTCTGTGGCTTGGATGGCATCAATGACCGTGAGGCTTGAAATAAAGAGAGTGCCACACTTGCCTCGGGTCTCGCATGGCCATATGGCTCTCTTCTTGAGGAGAAAGAACAATGCCTCATCTGACAATTCCTCCCCTGCTAATGTAGCCCCAGACATTTCTTCCCGGACATTTTTATAAGAAGTTCTGAAAATACTTAGGCGACCTTCCTCCTATACAGAGAAGACATGGAGAGATTACTGAAATAATTTGATTTTCTCAATTCTATGAATAAAGTTATAACAAATTTTTAAAACATTAGAAACCCTGCCTTCCTATGAAGACATCTACACACTCAGCTATCCATAGCCTGACTTGAGCTATGCTTTGCATTGTGGAATCATTCTCATTTGATGCTAAGGCATGACTGAACAGATGTTTGAGACATGTCTGTTACTGTCTTGAAAAATTTATTTTCATTTTATTTACCAAATATTCTTGTAATGTTTCTCTTATAATCAAATTTTTTTCATATAACATATTTTGGTAATATTCTTTCCCCTCCTCCAGTGTCTTTCAGATCCTCCCCAGACATTGTGGCAAAACAATTTGTTTTCTAACTCATCTATTCCTGCAAAATGTCATTGCAATAATTACCACTTTACTATTCAAGCATTGGAACTGAAATAAGTAACATTCCCAAATCCAGGTTTCCAATTGGTGTGAGAACCTAGACTTGGCTTTTAACTAACTCCTGATCCTTAATGTCAGTGCCCTTTAAGTCACTGCACACCAGGATGTTTCTCACAGTAATGATGCTCAACACCAACCAAGCTGTTATCATTAAGTCCAGTGTTTGGGGTGGTGCAGTACATCATTAGGATGCCCGATGGAAAGAGAAGAAAAGCTGGCTTTTTAAAATTCCACAGGTTGTGCTTTACATTCATTTTCTCACCATCACCTAATAGTTCTATACATAAACATGAGAGTTGATGTGCAAACAGCATAAATATCTCAGCAAGTGTTAATCCTGAGACTCAAAAAAGAAAAGCAATTTCCACATTTTTGAGCCAATTTGAAAGCAAACTTTAATTAATTACTGACCAGAAAAAAAATGGACTCTGGTCAGGTCCATCCCTGCTTTCCCAGCAAGTGGTGATGGATAAGTCACATGTTGTAAGGGATTTCTAAGGAAAAAAAATCATTCATTTCCTATCAGGTCCAATCAGAGGCAAGCATATATCCAGAGATATTTCCTGCCTATATATCTCCCACCCATAGGTGATCCAGCACATCCATTACCGATGGGTCAAACAGATTTTTTTCAGGGGAGTGAAATAATATGCCCTTGTTATTTTTCAGGAACTACAACTCCAAGCATTCCAGGAAATTACTCTCTTCTTGGCAGGTGGGGTTTACAGGTTGACATTGGCTCTTACACAAGAGCAAGGTAACAACGCGCAGCCTGAGCTGACAACACCAAGTGTTTGTGCATCAGACTCATTATTACAATTCTTCCATCATAGCAGATCATGATTAAAATCTCTTTTCATATTGTTTCAGCATTTTTCTTATCAAATAAAGAGGATGATGATTATCTTTCTAAAATATTCAAATGACTATTTGCAAATAAAACATAGAGAATGCTTTTGTTTTCTACAAATAAACACCATGCTTGTGTAACTGTGAAATATAACTTTTCCTAACACTTTGTTTGTCTGTGTATTGCAACCATCTTGATAAGCTTGTCTCTGGATATAAGTGCATAGACAGACAGGAGAAAAGTAAACTAAAATATTCTAATAAGTATTGAAAATAAAGAATTTGCTGTCTGTTCAACCAAACCAAACACTCAGTCTCATCCTTAGCACTGCAAAGAACACCTTCCCTCCCCACTACACTTCCTGTGGATCCCTTAAACCATCTCCTCCCAACCTCCCTTCTCCCACTTTTTCTTTATCCTCAGAACCCTACTCTAGTAGGCACCTTTTGCTAACCCACAGGCTGCTCTTTACAGGGCAAGTAGGCAGAGGAAGACCCACACTTCTCCTACTGCTCCTGAGATTCCATGTCCCCCACCCCTTTCTCATCTCCAGCTCTGTAGCAGGAAGCCTGATACAGTCTTCCTGTTCTCTCTGACCCTATGTCTGCAGAATCTCAAAGAACTTCTCCAATCTTTCCCATTAACCCAGCATCCAACAAAATACCAGGAATCAAGACTCCAATATTGACCATGTACTCAGTTACAAATTTGAGTCTTGACACATAAAAGAAAATGGAAATAAACTCCTGCTTCCTATTGGACCATCATAAAGCTGAATTTGACAACAAGAGAAACAACATAAAGCTTACAAACTCATAAAAACTGAATAACTCTCTACTAAATGAACAATTTTTTTCAGGAGAGAAATTTAAAAAAAGAAGAAGCAATTAAATACTTCCTAAAATTAATGAAAAAGAATATGCAGCAGGGAATAGTTCATAGCTCTAAGTGACTACAAAAATAAGTAAATAACGGAGAGATATCATACTAGCAACTTAACAGCACACCTGAAACCTATAAAACAAAAAGAAACAAACACACCCAAAAGGAGTAGAATGCAGGAAACAATCAAACTGAGTACTGAAATCACTAAAATAGAAACAAGCAGAATCAATGAAGCAAACAAAGGTTTGGTTCTTTGAGAAACTCAACAAGATAGATAAACCTTTATTCAAAATAACTGAAATACACAGGTAGCATATTCACATAAACAAAATTATGAGTGTGAAGAGGGTAACATAATGGCAGAGATGGAGAAAATCTAGAGAATTGTAAGGACATATTTTAAAAATCTTTACTGTGAAATACTGGAAAATCAAAAGTAAATGGATAATTTTCTTGATAGCTACCACTTAACAAAGTAAAATCCATATTAGATCACCAATTTAAAAAGTCATATGACCACTAGTGAAAAAAAGCAGTTATTAAATGTCTCCCAACCAAAATTAAGTAAATAAAATAAAAAGCAAGCAAGCAAGCTCAGGACCAGAAGGTTTTAGTGCAAAACTCAACCAGACTTTAAAACGAGAATTAAAGCTAATATCACTCAATTTATTCCATAAAATAGAAACAGAAGAAACATTGCTAAATGATTTTTATTAGGTCACAGTCTTCTACTAAAATCAAATAAAGACTTAACAAAGAAAGAGTATTAGACAGTTTCTCTTATGAACATAGATGCAAAAATACTCAATTCAATACTTGCAAAACAAATCCAAGAACACATAAAAAGGATCAGCCATCATGATCAAGTATGCCTCATTCAAGAGCTACAGGAATGGTTCAGCATACAAAAATCTGTCAATATAAACCACAATTTAAACAAACTGAAAAACAAAACACAATCATCTCCTTAGATTCTGAAAAAGCCTTTGATAAAATCCAACACCCATTAGTCATAAAAGTCTTGGAGATATCAGGGATACGAGGGGCATACCTAAACATAATAAAGACAATTCACAACAAGAATATAGCCATCATAAAATCAGACACAAAGAAACTCAAAGCAATACCACTAAAATCAGAAACATGACAAGGCTATCTACTCTATCCAATATAGTACCTCAAGTTTTAACTGCAATAAGACAACTGAAGGAGATCAAAGGGACACAAATTGAAAACTCAGAAGTCAAAGTATCATTATTTTCACATGACATGATAGTGTATATAACTGACCCTAAAAATTTCACCAGGAAAATCTTACAGTTGATAAACACTTTCAGCAAAGTGACTGGATATAAGATTAATTAAAAACAAAGCAAACTAATGAACAAAAATAAAATAATCAAAGGACAAAGGGGAAGAGAAAAAGATGAGGAAAGCAACGCCTTTCAAAACAGACTCACATATTATAAAACATCTTTGAATAATGCTAATGAAGCAAGCAAGTTAAAGACTAGTTGGTAACACTTCAAGTCTTAAAAGAAAGGACATGTAGAAGATAGAAAGCTCTCCCATACTCAAGGATTGGTAGGGTTAACATAGTAAAAATGGCAATCTTACCAAAAGCAATCTGCAGATTCAATGCAATCCCAATCAAAAATCCAACAAAATTCTTTACGGATCTTAAAAAGACAATTCTCAATTTCATATGGAAAAACAAAACAACTAGGATATTTAAAATAATCCTGAAAAATAGACATCCCACCCTTCCCAAATTCAAGCTGCACTATAAAACTTTATTTTAAAAAATAAACTATGTTGACCAATGGAATTGAATTGAAGATCAATACATATATTCATACACCAATGGGTACCTGATTTTTTATAAATAATACAGAAGTGTACACTGGTTAAAAAATATAACATTTTCAACATATTGTTCTTGTCTAACTTTAAGTCTACATGCAGAACAATGCAAATAGATGCTTATCTATCACACTTTACAAAACTCAAGTCCAGGTGAATCAAAGACCTCAACATAAAATCAGGTACCCTAAATGACAATGCTGTGAGTCATGTGAATTTTTGGAGGAGACAGTGTCTGTGAATAGCATGAACAAAATTCTCCTTGTGGCAAGGCCCTGAAGAATCTGACCCATTTTGGAAAGGCTGATGCATAGTTCACTGCATAATTCTGGATATGACCCCAGGAGTATATGAGTTACTTTTCTTGCTTTCTTCATACAAACCATACCACTGGCTGCCTCTAGCTTCACTTTCTTAGAGCTACAGATAAAATGGCTATTGCAAAAGGAAGGCTCCCCCCCAATCAGTCTTTTCTGGGTGTGCCAGAGAGGATGTTGTTAAAAAATGTACAGTGGATCTGATTAAGTCCCTAAAGCCTTTGGTGTTTCAGATGACTATGAATTCAGGCTTTTCAAGAACAGGATGCTGCCTTTCCAATGAACCTTGTGATTATTCCTAAAGAGTCACAGAAGTTCATGACAATATTATAAATTTCATAACTGTTCTGGAGGGAATGATTTTAACAACAAGAGTCTAGGAGAAATGTTATTAAATAGATACCAGGAGTTAATGGGAACAGTCTTGAAATAAGGAAGGAAGCAGGATCATAGAGAGCTACAGCACCCTCATTTCTATTGTCTGTGCCAATTCTGTAGGTAGTTGAGAGAAGAAGAACATGAGAACAAGGAATATACAGTGCCAATTGATAAGAGTTTATGGGATGATAGAAAAAATGGTATATCCCTCATAGGAGATAGAGTCATGTAGAATAAAGAATGAATTGATACAGCCATGGCTTATGAGTTGATTGTGAAAATTTAGATTTGACTAGATGTAAAAATTAACCACTAGAGGCAAAATTCTCTTTCATTTTGTATGATGCTGTACCTGCAAATGCTGCCAACTGAGCACAATGTTCTGAACCTGTAGGTGTACCTAGTGAGAAAAACTTCCTTTATTGCTTGCAACGATGCTTATGAATCAAGTAGGTATTGCTTATCAGTGGGAAAGTTGGGGGACATAAAGGAAATGAGGTAAAGGAATAAACTGTCAATTGTGGTAACCATTATTAGATACATAAAGAAACAAGTTTGATTGTAAAACTGTTCATTCAAGTCATAGAAATTGTATAAATAAAAAGGCTTTGGATATCCTTGGCCACTTGTTTGAAACAAGCAGTCACAGTTTCTTTGCATGACATCCTATATCCAAAACTGCTTGAATAACCAAGAATCTAAGACTAGACATCCCAAGGACCTAAGGTAAAACCAAACAGTACTGGTCAAAAAAAAAAAAAAAAAAAAAAAAAAAAAAGAAAGAAAGAAAGAAAAGAAAAATAACCCAAACACAATAAAATTATTTCTAATGATATTCTGCTATACTCATAGGTCAGTTTCTTATCCAGTCATCATCAGTGAGACTTCTTCAGCAACAGATGAAAATTGATGCACAGACTTACATCCAGGCACTATTTAGAGAGAGGGAGTTTAAATCAAATCTCTCCCTTCAGACCTGAGAGAATCCCACAAAAGAGATGGAAATAGCATAAAAGCCAAAGTGAAGAGAGGATACCAAGAGAACAAGGCCCTCTGAATTAACTGAGCATCGTGCATATGAGCTCAGAGAGACTGAAGTAGCAAGCACAGGGCCTACATGGGTCTGCACCAGGCACTCTGCAGGCATATATAATATATAATATATATATTATATATTATAGCTATTATCTTAGTATTTTTAAGGGACTCCTGACTATAAGAATGAGTGCGTTTCTAACACTTGTTTCTCCTTTTGGGCCTATTTTCCTTCTGTTAGGTTGCCATGTCCAATTTCAACATGGAAGTTTTTGCTTCATCCTATTATATTTTGCAGCATTTGGCTATTATCCCTTAGAAGCCTGTTCTTTTCTACTGAGCAACATAAAGGGAATAGATAGAGAGGGGAGGTTAGAAAGAACTGGAAGTATGAAAAGCAAGAAAAACTATAATCAGGATATTTTGTATGAGAAAAGAATCTATTTTTAATAAAAGAAAAAATAAAATGGACAATTTGTTGGCTCAAATTCCTTAAGTAAGTGAAGTATTTTTCTATAGGTTGAACACAGATGTATTAAGAAGAGAGGATAGTAGAGATTCCATCATATCAATGAAGATGGATAGGTGTGTTATTTGATGTAATCTTCCTGCTAACAGCTATTTTTCTACTGACCACATGCTCTACTATTGGTTAATTTACTTCACTGTGATTAATTTGTTCAAGCTCTTTAGATTTATTGCACTAAGTTTATCTTATCAGTAGAAAATGTAATCGTGAGATAAATTAATAGAATTTAATTGAAAACAAGAAATAGTCTTCAAAAACAGCCATAATTAATGACAGTTCTATGGTTTCAAGAAAAAAGAAGAAACAAACTATAATGGAAAATAATGGCACCAGTACAAATGTGATTTCTATTTTCTATCTTTTCTTTTTAAAACAGGAATCCTTATATAATCAAGGCCAGGCTTGAACTTTCAATCCCATTCCCTCAGCTTCCAGGGGGATGGGATTGTGGGTTTTTCTACCATATCCAGTTCCCACACACTTTTACTAATATGCTTTGTTATTATCTGTGAACACATCAAATTAATCTCACCACCAATATTTATTTGAAGTGATGTGCTATTTCCAAGTATGTGCTTGATATATTTTTCTTTTTGCATGCACGTTTTCAACTTTTTATAATAAAAATGTTGGAAATTGAATATACTAAACACACTGGAAAAATAATTAAAAGTCACATTTATTTTGGTTTTCATTAGGAAATTATAAAACTTGCATGAATTGGACTTATAAAAGATAACAATCTTTAGAGGATCTAATTGAAAGGTTAAAAAATCAGTGTATTTTGGCTAGCAGTCAGTAAAACAATATTAGTTAAAAGCTCAGTATAAACATTTATAAATACAAATACCCTATACATAGTTAGAAGAAATTTTTGCATTACATCCAATGAAAACCTTCCCTAATAATAGGATGAAGCTATGGCTACAAAGTTATGTCGGGCACACATGGTGCTGTGCCTTATACAAATCAAAGATTCTTTGGTTAATCTCTCTGACAAGGTGTACTATCAATACTAATGAGAGTAACATAAAGGGCAATATCCTATTACTCTCATAACAATGAACTCAGATTAGCTAAGGATACCCTAGAAAGCTTGTAAAGTAGGTTGTCTGCCACACAATATTTTGTCAATAGGATACACTGTTCTAACTATGTCTGAATCTAGAGAAAGACTTGTAGAAGACAGAGGGAAATTCATTTGATAACACAATATTGAAAATAAGTGACTTCAAGGCAACAGAAGTAGGGTGCAAACGAAGAAAGAAATTAGAACTCTTTCAAACATTACCCAAAATAGTGCTGACTGTATAGGTTGTGACATAAAAACATAAGAGGAGAAAAAAATTAGAATGACTCCACAATTGATTCATTCCATTAAATTCCAAGTGTGTATTTCCAGTCACCTAGTCTCAGAATTCACCCTGACAATCTGTCCTGTCTCTACAGAATCCTCTGTGTTTTGAGCTTCCTACTGCCCTTCTCATAGACATCCTCCTCGTTTCTGTTCCCTTTCTCCCCTAAATTGATGCCTGACTTTTCTACCAGATTCTTTTTTGGTCTTGTATAAACGAGGCCATAATTCACCTTACAAAACTCTTCTATTTTTACTACAGCATGGGACTAGTTTGCAAATCAGTCAAGTATCTGAGTGACAGCTTTGTTGTTAAAAAGGTTAAAAAAAATCAATGTGTGTGAGTGCATATATATTATGGATAGAAAGAGATAAAGACAAAAAGGAGCGAAGATAGAAGAGAATGGCTTTACTGATATTATCAAAAATGTAATAAGAAAGCATGGATAAATAGAAAATTTTATTTATATTACCAAAAAGCATAAATCACCTAAGATTAAATTAAGTATGAAATATTGCAGAGCATGCTAAAATACTACATAACCATGCAGAAGGAAAAAAGACCCTAAGTTTTTAACCATAAGTTAAAAACTGAGCATGGCAAAAATATTGACTTTACTTTTTTATTTTAATATATTTTTAATTTATTCTTAGAAATTTTTATATGTGAATATTATATACTTTGGTAATATCTACTCCTGATCTCCTTCTACATGCCCTACTCAATTTCATGGCCTGATTTTTAGATATTGGGCCATCTACTAGAACATGGGCAATTTAGTAAGTACCATAACCCTAAAGTAATATGACTTTCCCTTTGCTAGCAGTCATCAACTCTGAATAGCTCTCCAGATAGGGGTGAAACTTCATGGTCCTCTTCACCATGAATGCTGCAATATTAACTAGCTTGAGCTTATGTGGGTTTTTTTTTCAGGCAGACACAGTTGTTGAGAATTCATGAGTGCAAGGACTTGTCACGACCATACATCATATCACAGCAGTCTTTTCCAGTCTCTAGCACTTACAGCTTTTCCGCACTCTCTTTAATGATCCCCAGGTCTTGGGTAAAATAGAGTAATACACTTATCAAATTGAGAGCTGAGCACTCCACTATCACTATATCCAACTGGACTAATTGTAGGTCTCTGAATTAATCGGTATTCACTACAAAAAGGAGCTTCTCTGATGATAGCCTGAAACTTGCACAGATCTGTGAATACAAATTTAAGTAATTAGAAGGCAGTTTGACCCATGTCAATTTAACAAAATAAAAGTAGGTTCTTCCGACTCTATCTTAGGGCCTGTGACTTCCCCAACCATGGATTCATGGCCAGGTTTCATCCTGTGGAGTGGGACTTAAATACAGTAAAAAACTTTGTGATATACCCATAATTATATGAAACTACATCATGAGTGGGCATATCTTCTCAGGGCATTTATTGTGGCTTACAAGGTTCATAGATATGTTGGACTACTATTTTTTTTCTTCCTCCAGCAGCAAAAAGGACATAATAAAGAATATTCTTTCTGTACCCTACAGTACTGTATAAAAGCTAGCTAAGAGGAAGAAAGCTTATAGGTTGGTACCAGCTTGATTTATCCATATCTTGTGACTGAGCATATCGTATCTTTAGCAACAAGGTATTACCATCAAGTTCTGATGGGTAAGCCTATATTATTTATTGTTTTAAGTATCTGTAAGACTGTTCTCACTAGCCAACAAGCTAAAGGGAAATGTCCTATAATACCACATGGTACTGGTTCTTTTATTTTATTTTATTTCCTAGGGTCTCTAGGGCTTGGGGGCTGGGTGGAGTATTGCTCCCTGTGTACAGTATCTGTGGTAGTTGGCTTCCATGATCTCATAGAAAGTGGCACTATTAAGCAGTATGTCTTTTTTGGAGTGGATACAGCCTTGTTGGAGAAAATATGTCCCTATGGGGTCAGGCTTTGAGGATTCCTATGCTCAGGATATTACCATATGAGTATGTTAACTTCCTGCTGCCTTCCTGCCTCTCAGCTACTTCCTACAACCAAATCCTGCATACTGCCATGCTCCCTGCCATGACAATAATGGACTGAACCTTTAAACTGTAAGTGAGCAACCCAAATTAAATATTTTCTTCCCCCGCCCCCTTTGGTTTTTGGTTAGTTTGTATAACGGTTTGTCTATCTTGTTGATTTTCCCAAAAATCCAACCTTTTTTTTTTTTAACATGTCGACCCCAGTTCCCTCTCTTTCCCTCCCTCCCCCTTACCGTCTCTGCCCCCTCACATGCACCCTGACAGCCTCAATTCCCATCCCGCCATGCCAATTCCACAAGTAGGGGAATGCCATCCAGGTGGGGTCATATAAATCTGTCAAGTCATTTGAAGTAGGGACTAGGACTTCCCTTTTCTCTAGGTTAAGGGAGTATCCCTCCATGGGGGATGTGTCCACAAGGTTCTTTTGTGCACCAGGAATACATCCTGGTTCCACTGTCTGAGGTCCCTTAGACTGCTCAGTCCTTCTGGCTGAGACCCATATTCAGGGGGGCCTGAGTCAGTCCCATGCTGGCTTCCCAGCTATCAGTCTGGTGGCCCGTTAGCTCCTCCTTGTTCAGGTCAGCTGTCTCTATGTGTTTCTGCAACCTTCTACTTCGACTCAGTGTTTAGGTATGGGTGTTTGCTTCTGTTTCCAACAGGTATTAGATGAGGGCTCCATGGATAAGTTAGTTGTTGATCTCACTGTCCCAGAAAGGCATTTATGGTAGCCTTTCCATGGTTGCTCAAATTGTTAGTTGGCAGCAGTCTTGTAGGTCTCTAGACATTTCTTTAGGTTCAGTTTTCTCTTCAAACCAATATTGGCTCCCTCTTTTATGTTCTCTCTCTCTCTCTCTCTCTCTCTCTCTCTCTCTCTCTCTCTCTCTCTCTCTCTCTCTCTCTCCTGTCTTCTATTCCTACCCTTATTCAATCTTCCTAGTCAGACATGTTTCGACTCCTCCCCTCCTCTTTCTCCCACTTCTCTCTCCTACTTCCTCCTACTATATAAGCAACCCAATAAAATTTACCAGGGAACTCCTACAGCTGATAAACACCTTTAGCAAACTAGAAGGATACAAGATAAATTAAAAATAATCAGTAGCCCTACTTTATTCAGACCGCAAAGAGGCTGAGAAAGAAATCAGAGAAATATCACCCTATACACACACAAACAACATAAAGTATCTCGGGGTAACGCTTACCAAACAAGTGAAAGACCTATATTATAAGAGTGGCTCTAAAGAAAGAAATTAAAGAAGTTACCAGAAAATGGAAAGATCTCCCATGTTCTTGGATAGGTAGGATAATATAGTAAAAATTGGAATCTTGCCAAAGCAATCTACAGATTCAATGCAATCCCCATTAAAATCCCACCACAATTCTTCACTGACCTTGAAAGGATAATAATGAACTTTATATGGAAAAACAAAAGACCCAGGATAGCCAAAACAACCCTTTACAATAAAAGAACTTCAGGAGGCATCACCATTCCTGACTTTAAGCTCTGCTACAGAGCTATAGTTCTGAAAACAGCCTGGTATTTGCACAAAAATAGACAGTAGACCAATGGAATTGAATCCAAAATCCTGATATAAACCCACACACCTATGAACACCTGATTTTTGACAAAACAGCTAAAAGAATACAATGGGTCGAGGAAAGCACCATTCAACAAATGGTGCTGGCACAATTGGATGATTGTGTGTAGAAGACTGCAAATAGACCCATGTCTGTTGCCATGCACAAAACTCAAGTCTAAATATTTCCTTTATAAGAGTTGCTGTGATCATAATGTCTCTTCACAGCAATATAAAAATCTTGTCAAAGCAATAAACTCAATAATTTTTTAATGTATAAAAGACATAAGCACAGTGGCCCTGTGCAACAAACCCCAGTTGCATACATCGCCTAAGGCTCTGGCACATGCCAATTTATGTAGGCTTACTTCCTGTTCATGTAGGTACATAAGCATAACCCTAGTAATCATATCTGTGTCTCAATGCCTGACTCCAACTTTCTTCATGACCCCATCATATCCTACTTTGAATTCCATATCTCCCTTTTAAACTTATTCATTTATTTATTATTATTTTAACCCCATGATTCATTTAGCACTATCAACATGCATACAAATATGAGATTAGGAACTGGGAAGTAGGAAACAGTCAGTGGCCACACTCCCAAAGAAAGTGAGCTCTCTGCCCCAAACAGCCAACTTCCACTAGCTCCCCAGCTAGGAACGGAGCTTTGGGTACCATTCTTGCCTTCATGCTCACATTCTTACAGATCTTGTGAAAGTAACCACAATGGCTGAGAGTTCTTGTGTGCAATAATTTTGATGTATCCAGAGGACAGAATTTCACATCTCTGCCAGCATCCTCTCTCTTTCTTTCTGTGTCATTTCCTGAGATATTTGCAGATTTTTTTGGAGGAGTGCTCCAATTATGGCTGAGTATTCACAGTCATATAACCTCAGCACTTTGCATAGCAATGAATTTCTGCATTAACCATGATGTACTACAAGAAGAAATATCTCTGACCAAGTTTGGGAGAAGTTGTAATGAATGGATCTGGGCATGAATGAAATAAAAAACACAACCATTTAGAACAGCAACTAATATGTTCTCTTCTAGGGCATATGACTTTCCTCAAAGGAAAGTATAGATGGATTTGACTACATTAATATTAAGCTATTGTTATGTAGAAACTGCTAAAAAAATGTAAAAGCAAAAGCCTTGGGAAAAGAATTATTTCATAGGAGGAGAGTAGAATAAAGTAGAGGTAAGTACAAAGACTTGAAATGAAACATGTCTCTTTAATGTTAGCCTATCATTTGTACTTTCAGTTTTGACCATGTTTACAAAAGCAGGAATTAATTCCCTCTAACACGGCCTGGCTACAGAGCCAGTCAAGACAGTGTTTCATAGTCTCCATGTAAAGTCTTGCTACTATTGCATCGGTAAATGTCAGTTGCTGGGTAGCTTTGTATTGCAACACACAAGGCCCAGTGTTAGGGAAGGCAGATTGTTGGTGTGTTTCTCCTCCAGATGTCTATATAGCATCTTCTAATACTAAGAAGCCAGCCAGCAGGAGACAGGTTTAGAGGCTTGCCAAGGGCAAGGTCTATAGCCTATGCTGCTTTTGTGCTTCTGGAATCTTCCTCAAACAATTCATAGAAAAGTAAATCATGGTTGGCACTGAAATTGCATTTAATCACTCATGTTCTGGGAGTACCATTGTTCACTAATGTGAGATACCTCTATTCAAACATACGCACGTGACTTATACATATATACAAAGCTTACATATATACATAGATTACAAAGAGGGCTTTGGTCTTCTTCTTCATATGTCTTCTGTTTTGGTTAATCTATTTTCCAGTCTCCTTTCTCCCCATGCTCTTCCACCCATCCTGATTTAAACGCTAAATTTCTCATATGCCCCCTCCCTTTCTTTTATATTTCATGCATTCTACTATCCTCTTTTACTATATTTTTACTTGGATTGGATTGCAACATCATAGATTTCCAAGTGGCTTCTTTGTGCACACAGCATTTTGGATAAGCCTTATCCAGGGCCTTTTTTTCTCGATCTCTATCACTTCACAACCAGCTTGAACTCTTCTGCCAGAAATATCTCGTCTCTATTTTCATTTCATCTATATCCTACAATGTTTACTCTTTTCTAATGAAACTAAGAATTCAATTCAGTCCACTTCAAGATAAATACTGAAATTTCATGAGGAATATGAAAAATGTAATTTTGACATGTAAAGGATATGCAGAGGTAAATAAATGTGGAAGAATCTCTTTGTCTTTAACTGTAATTTAATAAATAAGAATTACCATATAAATGAAAATGGATTAAGCAACACACAAACACACACACACACACATATATATATACGTTTATGCACATATAACCGGCATATAAATATTCACAATGTGTAGATTTAGAATATTTTGAGATGATTTCTGAAGAATAAAAGGTATATTGTTGAAAGGAGCTTATTTAAATAAAAATATAATAAAAAAGCAAAGTCAGGCCCTAAATTTACTGAAATCATATTCTTATGTTGCTGTAGTTCAATATAAATTGGGTGACTTAAACAATGGAGATTCTGGTGTCTAGAATCCAAAATGGGGTGTTAATAGATCTGTTTTCTTCCTAAGTCTCTTGACTGGCCCTATAGATGGCCATCTTATTCTTGAGTAAATAGTATCCATGTGTGCACAGTCATACATAAGAAACTTCACCTTTCAAAGCTTTGTAATGTATTTTTAAAGTTAAGAATAATAAACTGGGATAATGTATAAATGATGTTTATATAATTTTGAGGCATACAAATTCTCCTTGAGAACAATACTGAGATTACAAAACCTCAAAGGAAAGTATAGATGGATTTGACTACATTAATATTAAGCTATTGTTATGTAGAAACTGCTAAAATGGTAAAAGCAAAAGCCTTGGGAAAATAATTATTTCATAGGAGGAGAGTAGAATAAAATAGAGGTAAGTACAAAGATTTGAAATGAAATATGTATCTTTAATGTTAGCCTATCAGTTGTACTTTCCTAGTAATAGAACACACTTCTTCCAATTGGTTTCTTTAAAATGGAGATTCGCATATTGTCTATTAAAACTATCAAGCAGATTATTTTGGATTATACATTTAAAGCAATTACAGCAATTAGCTAATAATACTGCATCAATAAATGCTTGAGAAGGCAAAACTATGTTGTGTGTCTTTTATTTTTGTATGTGCACATAAATACTAATATATATATATTTACATAATCCTTTCAAAATTAACATGAAAAAATATTGATCAAAAATATCAGTATTGCACATGATTAGAACATCCAGAAAAGTAACAAAATTGATGAAAACTGCCATAAACAATATGCAGTATCTCACTCAGAATAATAAACATGTCAGTGTCCATGTCTTTGGAACTTAGCAGTTCACACATTATTAATGTATTCTGCTTAATATATAGTATTGCTGAGCTAGTAAGTATTAAATGATTTCTGATTAAATTAAAGAACTACATTAAAACATATTAAAGATTTAGATATTTAAAAGTAGTGTAAACCCATAAGAATAAAACCTTAAAACATGTTTAAACAAAGAAATTCATGAGGCAAATGACAAGATTCAAAAGAGGTTCTTAATAAAGATACAAATAGGGCAGTTGATTAACTCTGAACAATTCTGTTGTCACGAGCTAAAATACGGGAAGTATGAAGTGTGAATTTAGCAAATTATTTCACAAAGAGAAAGGAGGTTGGTGGAGAAAAGACACAGTATTTGGAATCAATTATACACAAAGTGTGAATAAGTAAATTTCATTTTTACTTTTTTATTTTATTGAAAATAGATGTTTTTCATACAATATATTCTGATTATGGTCTCCCATCTTCTACTACTCCTACATCCTCCCCACCTCCCCTCAAACTTAGATCAACCCCTTTTCTATTTCTCAATTAAAAGCAAACAAATGCCTAAGGGATAATAATAAAATAAATAAAAATAATAAAAAAATTAAAAAATAATAAAATAAATAAATACATAAAATAAATAAACAAAACAAACAAATTGGAAGATGATGAAACAACCAAACAAGAAAAGTAGCCAAAGGGACATACCCTAGAAATGCATAGAGACACAGAGAAATGCACATTCCCACATTCAGGAATTCCCTAGAACTGGAAACTATAATATACACAAAAAGACAAGTAAGATTATATGTATATGTTTCAACTTATTATTTGAAAAGGAATCCCCAAACAATCTAGGTGACTTCAAAGGCTTTGATGACTCTCCACACACTGACAGTAAGGCCCTATTGCTATAGAAACCACTTTCACAACCCACTGAACATGGAGAAGTAGACCTGGTACCTATCTAGAGTCATTGTCCCAATGAACTACCACTCATGGCACTAGAATGTCCTGTGCAAACTACCAAAGGAGAAAGGTAAATACTAACCAAGCTACAAACTGTTTGTTCTAGCTACAAAATATGCTCACATAATAGTGGCACAAAACTTGTAAGAGTAATCAACAAATGGTTGATTGGATTTAAGGCCCACTCAATATCTGACTGGATTTAAGGCCCACTCCATGAGATGGAACCCATATTGAATGTTCTTTGGGCAACCAACAACCGGAAAATAGATAGACAAGGGACATAGGGTAAAATCAAATGTTACTGATTAGCTTAAGTAAAGTAGTAATAAAATATCTGATAATATCATCCTGCTATATTCATAGATTAGTGCTTCTCTCAGACATCATCAAAGTCACTTCCTGATGCTGCAGAAGAAAACAAACATAGAGATAGAGATCTTCAACCAGACAATAGGCAGGAAGCAAGAGACCTTGGAACACTTAGCCCTAAATGGGATGTCTCCATCATAACCCTCCCCTTAGGACTCAGGGAACCCTGTGGAAGAGAAAGTAGAAGAGTAGCCAGTGGGAATGGAGGACACCAAGGAATCAAGGCCTATACACAACAGGGTTGAAAATGCACTTGATAGTTTCATTTATAGAGCCCCAATTCTTCCATAGTACCTTTCTGGGCAGAGTGGAGAACCACATCTTTCTTTTCTGCCCCCACTCATCTCTCTCATGACTCATTCTCTTCCAAGATCCCACTGTCATCACAGGGTTTATGGCTCTATAATTAAAATAGGGTCAACTGAGGCACTGGTAGATGATCCAGATAGTCCAACCTCTTCCCAGGCTCACCTTTTACCCTCCACTGTGGCAAACATATTCATATGCTCACATAAATGTTTCATCTTGGTTATGACAAGTGCTGGTGTGGTGTGCTATATCTGAAAGTATTTTAAAGATTGATAACAATGGGGAACTTCATGATTAAAACATCTATTTTAAACCTGTGGTTTCAAAAATACTGAGGCTTGAGATTGGTCTGCTTCACACTTCAAATTCCTGTGAATTAAAACTAATGGTTATCATTTCTTCCAAAGGATATATGAACCTACTCTATTAGCACATATCCAGGGAACTAAGGGACTAACCAACCACTCTAGTAAAATGGAATTACTAAAACAAAGCTTTTTAGACTGAATAATCTGTGAGCAATGGAAACTTAGTACATGTACTTCTAATACCAGAAAATCCATGTCTTAGCTACAGGAGATTCTATGTCTGTTGAAGGCCCAATTCTCAGAGATACCATTTTATACATGTCTTCATTGGAGAGGAAGGAGCAAATACTTCAACCTCATATGTCATATGAGAAAAAACATGTGCCAAGACCTTTGTTATAAGGGCACTAATCCTGCCTGTCAGGGCAGAGACCCTCTATCATGCATTTCCCTTAATTACATCAAACTCAGATTTCAGTTTGAAGACATCAATTTAGGGATAATATAACTTCAGGAAGAAATCAGTCATTCTAAGTTTTCTGAAATCATAGCTGACAAAGGATGAAGGAAATCATAAAGCAAATATAGTAGAAGTATTCATGTTGGTCATAAATTAACTAAGCAACACCACTATCCATGTTCCTCTTCAATCAATTAGATAAAACAAATAATCAACTTCAATAAGAATAGGCGGTAAAAGCAAAGTAATAGAAAAGAAGCACAAAGACTCAGAGAGCAAAAGCAAGATGGTTATAATCTAAGCAAGCCTTAGGCATCCACTAATTGAGAGCTGTAGTTCACTGGGCATCAGAGTGAGCAGGCATCTTAAATTCAGCATTGGTGTTGCAACAGACAATCTTCTTGCTTGATGGAGAGCTTTCACTCCAAGCCATGGCATTCCACAGCATTCTACATTTGGTAGGGTGATTTACAATGCACACCATTTATTTATAAAACAGAATTTTTGCTGTTGTGGTTAAGCTTAGACCACTGTAAATTGACAGGGAAGATCTAAATAACACAGAAAGAGGCCACTCTAAATGATTCATAGGGAGTATGTCTCCAAAAGAAGGAATGCCCCTGTGAGATGAACCTAAACCAACACATGCTGGTCTTGTTACAATATCCCACTTCATGTCCCACTTTAGCTTGATACCTGGCTTACACAAAAGACCTCCGAGTTTATTGTGGTCTGCTTGACTGTCAATTGCTGATGTAACATCATTGAAATGGGAATTGCATAAGCCATGTCTGTGATGTGTCCTGCATGGAGTGAAGATGACATAACACATCGCTAAATATATGTACTCTACATCTTGCTGTTGACAAGGCACAAATTTCTTCTACACTCTGAGTTGCATGACTTGAAGTGTTAATTTTCATGAGCTGGGATTTTTTTTTAACCTGCCAAATTAATGTTCTCAAACACTAAAGTGAGGATGATAATCTTAATAATATAACATTCTCCTCATTATTTTTCTAAGTTTAATTTTGCCCTATTTGCAACACATTGAGATAAAGAAAATTAAAGAATTCTCAATAGAGGAATCTAAAATGGCTGAAAGACTCTTAAGAAATTGTTCAACATCCTTAGCCATCGGGGAAAAGAAAATCAAAACAACTCTGAGATACCATCTTGCTCCTGTCAGAATGGCTAAAATCAAAAGCACCAAGGACAGTTTATATGGATGTGGAGAAAGGGGAATACTCCTCCACTACTGGTGTAATTGCAAACTTGTACAACCACTTTGGAAATCAGTATGGCAGTTCCTCAGGAAAACGGAAATAAGTCTACCTCAAGACGCAGCAATGCCACTCTTAGGCATATACCCAAAGGATGCACATTCATCCAAGGAGGATATCCATTCAACTATGTTCATATCAGCATTATTTGTAATAGCCAGGACTTGGAAGTAACATAGATGGCCCTGAACTGAAGAATGGATGGAGAAAATGTGGTACCTTTATACAATGGAGTACTACACAAAGGGAAAAAAATCAATGAAATCTTGAAATTCACAGGCAAATGGATGAAACTAAAAGAAATCAAACTGAGGGAGGTAATCCAGTCACAAAAAGAGAAACACTGTATGTACTCATCATATATGGATTTTAGACATAGAACAAAGGATAACCAGCCTGCAATCCACACAGCCAGAAAAGTTGGAAGCAAAAAGGACTCTAGAATAGCATTGCCCTCCAGAGAAGGAAAAAGGGAAAAGATCTCCTGAGCAAATTGTTATGGGGCAGGAGGAGAGGGAATTAGGAGGAAAAAAAAAAGGAGAGTAAAGGAGGAGAGGAGGGCAAGAGGAAGAAGAGGAAGAAGGAAAGTTGAGTCATGGAAAATAATAGAGGAGAATAAGAAAAGAGATACAATAATAGAGGGAGCCATTATAGATATAAGGAGAAATATGGCACCAGGGAAATGCCCAGAGATCAATAAGGATGACCCCAACTAAAAATCTAAGCAATAGTGGAGAGGTTACTTTAAATGCCCTCCTGCTATAATGAGATGGATGACTACCTTATATGCCATCCTAGAGCCTTCATCCAGTATCTAATGGAAGCAGAAGCAGACACCCACAGCTAAACTCTGGGCTGAACTCCTGGACTCCAGTTGCAAAGAGAGAGGAATGATAAGCAAAGGGGTCAAGACCAGGCTCGATAAACCCACAGAAACTGCTGACCTGAACAAGGGGGAGCTCATGGACCCCAGACTGATAGGTGAGAAACCAGCACAGGACTAACCCAGTCTCCCTGAATGTGGGTGTCAATTAGGAGGCCTGGGCAGTCTGTGGGGCCTCTGGCAGTGGATCAAGATTTATCCCTAGTTCACAAATGGCCTTTGGGAGCCCTTTCCACATAGTGGGATACTCTTGCAGCCTAGACACATCAGGGAGGGCATAGGCCCTGCTCTAAATGACCTGACGGAATTTGAGGATCCCTCATGGAAGGCCTCATTCTCCCTGAGGAGCAAAAAGGGGATGAGATATGTGGTTGGCAGGGGGAGGGGAAATAGGGAAAGGAAGAGGGAACTGAGATCGATATGTAAAACATGATTGTTAGTAATATAAATTTAAAAAATCCATTTTTTTCTTGTTAGCCCATACCCTAGTATGTAGATGAGGTATATGTGAGTTAACTAGGCAATAATGCACATAGACAGTACATGGAACATTTGTGACTACACACATGAACGTGAATATATACCTTATGGCTACTGTAAAGTGTATCAGGAAGTATTCTCAGGTAGTCTCAAAAGGACATTTTCCTTTTAATTTTTCTTCAGTGTAACAAATTGCCTAACTCTAGTACGTTGCTAGCCATTATTAGCTTTGACCTTAGGGACTGGTTACTTTATTACCTTTCTGAACTGTACTCCAAATGAATTAATTAATTGATGTTTTCAGCAGCCTCATTTTGACAAAAACATATGATGTTCAAATGTTAAACATGGAACCTTGGATGGAACTGTCAGGAGAAAGCAGAACATAGTTATTAATATGGCTTTTGATAAATATCTGCTCAGCCTCACACTGTGCCACGTCTGTTTTCATCTTGGAAAGTAGTTAATCTGATTGATGAAGATCCCGGTTCAGAATATCTCCCATGCTGGGTTAATAGCAACACACACACACACACACACACACACACACACACACACACACTACTTATTTTCAATCAGATGTTTGTGCTTTGCCATTTGATGTTTTGTTTGTTTGTTTGTTTGTTTGTTTTTCAGGGTAGGGAGATACTGCCTTAAGAATTGTCCTGACCATTCCCTAGAATGGCAGGAATTCCTTAAGTCACACAGTGCAAAAGAAGCATTGTTTCTAAACTTAAATTTTGCAAAGTGTATTTCGATAGACATTCTATCATTTGGAAATTCTCACCCTCAAGGCATAGAGGAGCCAGCCTACCAGGATGAAATAGGCAGCTAGCATCTGATAGACTACAACAAGCCTTGGCTCATTATCATCCCCTAAATGACTGAACACTTTTCATCATAATTTACATAATCCTTCCTGTGGATGAAGCAGTGGCTGCTGCTGAACACAATGGCTGGATTTCATGCCATGCATGCTCTAACTTTTGCAAAGCCATTTCTTGTTCCTCTATTCACCTCGGTTGCTAAAAGTTAACATGACATGCTTTGGAAATAAATAAAGTGTAATACAGTAGTTCAAAAACTAATATATCTCAGTAGAGTGGTGTTGGGGAGATGACTCTGTGTATTCTTGCAGAGGATCTGAATTTGTTAACAGCACCCATTTTGAATGAATTATGACCACGTGTAACTCCTGATCCTAGGTATTCAAATCCCTCTTCTCAGGCACTTGCACACATGTACACACACACACACATACACACACACACGAGAGAGAGAGAGTAAGGATTAGAGTGAGAAAGAAAATTTTATAATTTTAACCAAAACTGGAGAGAGAAATTCTCAATTTGTTTCTTTCATTCCTGTCTCAGTATATCAATTTAAAGAAAGTGAGAAGTAGTCCAGGAAATAAACATGCAAACTTAGTTGGGAGCCTAAGTTACTAGAATTGGAACAGAGGTCTTTCTTCCATCAGTAGCAGCCAGGCCATAGTCCTTGAGGTGGGCCACCTTGACTCACAATATACTTCTGTAATGAGCCTAATTCCTGGAGCCTCTACCATGTGTTTGCATCTGTCTCCAGTGGAAGAGTAAGATGTCACTTCAAATGGAATGGCTATAAATCTGAGGGAAGATGCAGTCATCGCTCTGCACTAAGATAGCAATGCAATTTTAGGCATCACAAGTAATTACTTAGCATTAAAAGAGCAGTAAGATTGACAGAGACACATCAGTGCTTTGGTGGTGGCTCTGATTTTGGCTTTTTGGAGGAAGGAAATTAGCCAGTTTAGCCAACAGTTTATTTTTTTAAGCAGCAGATACAAAGCCTAGCAAACCAACCACTCCAAAGAGACACTGGAGGTGCTGCGCCAAGGCAGGAGCAGTAAGATGCATTCTCTATTGTGGAGTTTAAAGAAGTTTTGTAAACATTTGTGAGGTATACCTATTTCATATAGTGAGAATTCCTCTGTTTTATCTTCTGAAAGAATTGGTATATTCCTTCTGTTGACTGTTTTGAGGTGAAAGCACTCATGTACCAAGGTGGAGGACTGAGAACAGAAGAGTTTCTTACTCCTAATACTTCCCATCCCCCTGCATGTTGCACTTTCAATGAAGATGCAACGCATACTCTGCTCTAGAACACCAGGCTAGGTAGCTTGTAAAATGATCACATCATAGCTCACATGCCTTTTCTGTCTTCCAGAACTAGTATTGACATTTGTCTGTTGTACAGTTACTCCTTTTCAGGGTAGCTGAACCCTTGTCCTTACAAGAACAGGAAGTACTCTTAGTCACTGAGATATCTCTTCAGTTTCAACATTATTCTACTGCTGCTCAAATCATTAAATCTTTGGCCACTGAAGTTATTACAATGTCACTTTGACACAGCCTTGTACAGTTATATGGTTTTTCTTGCTTTTTATTCATTTGTTAAAGTGAAGTAGGATTCATCTCTATGATCAAGTAATACAAGCTTTACAAGGCTAATCTGTTTTCTACACTATTTCTATAACTGGGCATTTTTTTTTTATTTTCCTTTTATTGAAAATAGAATTTTTCTTACATAATATATCCTGATTATGGTTTCCTTTCTCTCTAATCCTCCCGGTTTCCCCCTCCCCCTCCCATTCAGATACAATTCCTTTCTGTCTCTCATTAGAAAACAAACAGCCATCTAAAGGGTAATAATAATAAAAGTATAATGAAATAAAGTATAATAAGAAAAAATGAAAACTAACATATCAGAATATAAAGAAAAAAAACACAGAAAGAAAAAAATCCCAAGAGAAGACAAAAGAATTAGATACCTATTCATTTTTACACTCAGGAATCCCATAAAAACCATAAATTGCCATAGCTCAGAGTTCCTGGTGCAGACCTGTGCAGGCCCTGTGCATGCTGCCTCAGTCTCCATGAGTTTGTATGAACTTTTCTCATGTTGATTGTGAGGGCCTTGTTTTCTTGGTGTCCCCCATGTGCCCTGGTTCTTACACGTTTCTGCCTTCTCTTCCACAGAATCCGTAAATTCAGAGTGGAGGAAGGGACAGCTTTGATGGAGAAATTCAATGTAGGAATGATGGTTTCAAGGTCTCTCCCTGTCTGCATGATATCTGGCTATGGTTCTCTGTTTTGTTCCATCCACTCACAAAGACCTGTAACTTCAGTGCCAGGGTATCAGACAGGCACTAGGTACACACAAGGGGTTCAGACATCTATACTAGCAAAAAAATCCATGCACATAAAATAAATAAATCATAAAAAGTTTTAAGAAGGAAGAAACAAATATTTGCATTTGAAGAAAAATGGCTGGAACTGGAGATCATTATTTGAAGGAAATAAGCAAAAGCCAGAGTACCAAATACTGAAAGATTTTTGTCCAATGGAGAATCTAGACCTTTAAAATGAGGTGAAGATACATGGGAAAGGAAGTGGAAGGACAAAATGAGATAGCAGAAGTGACTGATTTCAAATTATGTTATATGCATATATGAAAACGTCACAATGAAAGCCATAATACACAATTAACAAGCATCTAACTAAATGGAGACAAAGAAAGAAGCCAAGTTCTAGTGCTAGAAATATTGGAGATGTGGGATTCACTTCAAAACAACAGGTGATTTTGTATATCTCAAATGATTTAATTTTCCAATTGGGAGGGAGTGTGGGGCCAAGGGAAACATTAGAAAATATTAAAATCCTATAACCCAGTAAAATTAGGACCCAGAAAACCTGTAAATATGTTTCCATCAGTAACCCTGCATACAAACCCTGAAACTCCAAAATAATCCTCCTTTGGAAGTTGTTTCATTTTAGAACTTGAATGGTGCCTTAATCCAAATACTAGCTATTATTCTACTAATAATAGTATTTGAATTCCAAGTTAGGAAGAAAGAGTTCTGGGGTTGACTAGAAGATAGATTGATCTTTATTGGCTATCCCAGACACAAAAACTGAATAAACAACCAAGGTGTTGTCTGTTAAAGCTAAGATAGGAAATTTCATTGGATTATGAAGATCTTAAGGTTTGTAGAAGAAATGGTAATCAATTAGAAAGATCTGTTTTTGCAATTACTTATTTCATAGGTAAGCATGCAAATCCCAACTATATCTTGAAAGAAAAACACACAGAAGTGCCAATGGCATCTCTTTCCTTGACTCCTGTCAAGAACAATATGCTTTTCTGAAACCTGACTTATTGCAAACAAATACTGACAAAATGGAGAATTGAACAGATGTTACGAAGACCAGAAAGTGCCAGTCACAGTAATCAGAGGGTGGTGTCCTCTGTGGTTTCACTTATTTTTCACAACAAAACACAGCTGAAATGTATTGAAAAAGGCAAACGGACAGCTCCTATGTCAAATGTTTGTTAGCAATGACTTGCAGGATTGTTTTTAATTCTGGACTAAGTGACCTGGCAAAGCAGAGTGAGAACTAGACATATAACTCTAAGAGAGATTAAAATCAATGTTCTGATAGCTATCTTGAACATAACACTTTAATTAAAAATATTCCTTGTCTTTTAATTTTCTCTGATAAAACAATTTAGTGTCTACAAATAGGATAGTGCATCTTACATTTACTGATTTTCACTAGCTAAGCATAGAATTTTATTGGCACAGGCTCCACATGTGTATCTAGTAACAGTTATTTAATCAATTTTCAACAAGACATTTAAAGTCTATTCTATGATTGACAGTTAAAAACAATTAACAGTACAAGTTCTGTAAAAAAAAATTAATAATAAGTGGTAAATTTGTATTGAAACCACAACTGTCTAAGTTCTTGGTGAACTTGGGAAAGTTGGTCAATCTTGCTAATTTTCTCTTTTGTAATAATAAGATAATAAGTAACAGCACATCCCACACAGGATAGACATGTTTTATATTTTAGATTTTCTGCACAGAAATATACATATACATGTTATTTCAACAGAAACATATATTTAATAATACAATATTTTAATTTCAATTTCTTGACAGGAAAATCTCAATGGATATTGTATGCTGTTACCTTTACTAGAAAAGGAAATGCTGTGTCTGTTCTGGGTATTCAATTCTGACAACAAAATTTTGTTGTGATTAGATGAGCTTGTATTATCATGGAAATCAGACAAACAAAGCCAGTTTTAGCACACCCTGTTCTTTTAAGGCACATGTAGATTGCTGTGAACATGTAGAAATGGCTAAGTTGCATAATTCTGTTCTGTTAAAAGAAGATCTAATCAAGTGACATTTAAGTCTCTTGCTACTGACTTTGTATTTGTCCAACCACCAAAGACAAATATCCAATGTAGCCATGTAAACAGAAGATTTTAGATCACATAACTTTGCAGATCACAAATACCACTTCACCAAGCTTATATAATTATGAAAATTTGAATACATTTAAAAAAACTTCCTGTGATTTTATTTTATACAACCGTTTTTATGTTTAGTATGATAGATAAATTCTATGTTTGATTTTTTATATAACCTTACTCATGATAAATTAATGGAAGTAATCTCTCCTGTTTGTCTCAGGGCCTCTAATTGTGTTGTTATACAAAAAACAAACAAACAAAAAAAAAACATGACAGACAATATGACTCAGCAGATAATGGAACTTCAGAATAAGTCTAGTGACCTGATCTACATTTCTGACTCTCACATAGGTGGAAGGAGAAAATGTCTTCACAAACTTATGTTCTGACTTCCACACACGCATCATGACATGTGTGCCTCTACAATACACATCCCAAACTTTCACAGATACACAAGGTAATAATACTGTTTTTGAAGGAACACAGTTTTCTCAAATATAATCAGTGAACATACATCAAAACAAATATTCGAATTCTGTGAGGAAATAAGTGCAGGGTGTTTTTATGAAACTAATATTTTCTCAATAAATTTGTACTTTCAAGTTTCTAGAAAAGTTGGAGATAATTTAAATTAAATTAGAAGAAAATTACTACATAATAAAATGTGTGGGGTACAGCAAAATTGAGACATAGGTAGACAGTTATAGCAATAAATGAACATATTAGAAAAATACAATGATAAGCATATATCTTATAAACATAGAGAAAAGGCATGAATTTAAACAGAGTAAACAGAACAAGTTATATATATGTATATTCACATATGTATATATATATATATATTTAAAATTCCTAATATATTACATATGTATATGTTCCATATAGACATTATAAATATTTCTAAGTATAATTGTTGCATGTATACACATTGTTGAACTATATGCATATTATCACATGCATATATATGCAATAATAATTAATGACAAAAGAGAAAGAAGCCAAAGAGAGTGGAGAAGTTTATGTGGTACAGTTTGGAGTGAGGAAGGGGAATGAAGAAACAATATAATTATTATCTCGGAATGATATAAAATGTTAGAGCAATCAGAAGAAATAAAACTGTAGTCAATTCAACTTAAAATGATAAGGAAAAGTAAAGGCACTAAAACTTATTGCTTTGATAAATCAATGAAATTAATAATCCTGTGGCAAGGGGATCATCAAAAGGAGAAAGAGATGGGGGAAGAAGGAAGAAGACAAGTGAGTAGTGACAAAAGGGGGAGGGACTGAAGGGAGAGAAATGCGGCAAGGAAGGAGACGAGGGAAAGAAGACACAAATGCCCCGTATCAGAGAGTAATGGAGCATTCACAAAGGGAGAAATATATTATCTAAATTCTGGCGTTAACAAATTACACAACATGCTCAACCACATATTTTTACTGTTCAACTTTCCTACACATAAGGAGCTAGTGTAACTTCATACAAACTCTTCTGAGAAGGACTAATGGACAGAAACCTTCCTAACTCATTACATAGGGCCACCACCATCCTGAGTCTACAACCAGATAGAAGTATTGGCAAAATGAAAATGATGAGTCAAATCTCTCATAAAAATGAATGAGCAGATCAGCAAATCAATTCCAAAAACATACACCCAAAATATCCACTCTAGCCAGGCTGGACTTATTTCCAGTAATGTTTTTTCAATGAGATACTTCGTGAAGAAAATAAGGAATTGCCGCATAGTAGATTGTATGAATGCTGGAATCGACAAAGGCGAGTGTTCACACAATGCAGTTTTGAAGTGACAGAGTTGTCTCTTGCTGATGCTACAACAAGACATACTCTTTTCCCTTTTATTATTTAAAAGAGTTTCGGGAAAGTTGGAGTTATTTTATCAGAGGTAACAAGAGCAACTGCACTAACACTTTCTTTTTATTATTACAGTGATTTTTCTTTTCAGTGCAACATTTATTCCATGTATCAGATTTTCAACCCAGGAAAACAGAAGTTCATTTCCTAATTTGTCTCTATCTGAACATTTTAAGTTACACACCTTACACACAGAACCGCTAAACCCACCGTTTTAATATCCACTCAATTTTGGTTCAAGACTCCTCATGAATTGCAAGTGATTCGACTTCACCCTTGTTAAGATTTTTTTTTTCTTTCTTGGCATCCTGCAAGCATCCTAAACTTAGCCCTCTTCCCTACCTCTCCTGTCACCTCTTTCCTTTACTATTTATAGTAGATATAACTAACTTAAAACACAGTCTTACATTCTTTCCTATTGTAGCTCCAATCTCTTAAGTTCTATATCATACAGTTTTGTACTGTATATCCTAAAATAGGGGATTGACATTTAATAGTTTAGAGTCAAAAACAGCTTAAGCTCTAAGTACATTTTCCTGGATTCAATCACTCTTTTTTCAAAGTACTGCCAAACTTACCAAACCCATTCCTACCTTATATTGCTCAACTATTCCTGCTTTCGGTTACTTCAGGATATGTACTCACATCTGATGATATGGAGCTACGTGCCTCCAATCACAAAGAACATGAAATGTTTGTCTTCTTGATCACACTACAGCACTTTTCTACTTCAATCTATTTGCCAGAAAATTTCATGATTTCTTTTTTCTTTACTGCTGAATAGTATTCCAAACTGTATCTATATATACCACATTTTATCCATTCATCAATTGAAGGACATTTAGGCTATTTCCAATTCTTATCTGTTATGAGTAGACCAGCAATGAAGACATACGCACATTAACATTATGTAGTATGAACAGACTGTGTTTAGCAATGCATGTATTATCATATATGTGTGTGTGCACTCACGCATGCATTTGTGTGTGTATGTACATATATATGTAACAACAACTAATGAAAAAAAAGAGTACTAAATTGGAAAGACAGAAAGGAGGGGTATATGAGAGTTTTTGGAGGAAGAAGAAGTAGGATAAAAGATGTAACTATATTATAATCTCAAAAAACAAAGAAATTTAAATAGAGATACAGTATCTTCATGAAAATGTTTATGCTTTATTACTTAAAACAATTTTTCATTTAAAATATACTTACAACATATTTCTTCCCTCCCTGAAGTCTTTCCAGACCCTCTTGCCCTCCATAACCATCTAACTTTAAGCTCTTTCTCAAAGAATAAACAGAATTTCTGCACAACATAAGCCCCCAAAACAAAAAGAAAACAAAATAAAACACCCAGAAAGAAAAAGGCAAAAAACCCACCACCTTTACCAAATAAAAGTGTGTGCATGCACACACACAAACACACACACACACACACACACACACACACACACACACACTATCTGTAGATTCCAATGTATGTTGGTAACTATTTCCTGAAAATGAGGCCTTTCCTGGAGTGATTGATATACCCAGGGTCACTAGTGGAGAAAGCTCATTTCCCCTCTCTCACTCATCGGGTCTAAGTGACAGTTCAGTTTTTAACTTTTACCCTAATGACTAGGTTTTCATTCATTCAGTAATTTTTTTTAAATGTAACAACATAAAATATAATGAGATTTAAAAAAAGAGCTGCCAAATTCAAGTTGGACAAGAAAAACCAACCGAAGTTTCCTTCTACCAAAGCCTAAGAGAAAACACAAGAACCAGAGACTCACTCACTCACATACTCAGGAATCCATAAACACTGCCAATGTTGGAACCACAACATGTGCACAGAAGACCCAATGCCAACCATGCAAACCCTGTGCTTGCTTGCTGCTCCATTTGAATTCACATGCATTTGCTCATTCTGACTTAGAGGGTGTCTTTTTATTGGTGTCATCCAACCCATCTGGCCCTTACAATCTTTCTGCCCTCTCTTTCACAGCATTCCCTGAACCCTGAGGGATTTAAAGAAGACATTCCATTCACAGCTGAGTGTTCCAAAGTCTCTCCTTCTCTGTTGTCTGGCTGTGTATCTCTCTGTTCCCATATGACAGAGAAGGAAGCATCCCTGATGATGGCTGAGCAAGGCATTAATAAATTGATGTAGCAGAATATTATTAGGATTCATTTTATTTCTACTTTTTCTATTTTATATACCCATATTATTTGGTTTTTCCTAGTTCCTTGGGCTATCCAGTCTCATGTCCTTGGTCACCCAAGCAGTGTCAGATATGGGTTATATCTTGTGAAGTAGGCCTTAAGTCAAATAAATTTTGTTGGTTGCTCCCACAAGCTTTGTGATACCACTGCCTAGCATATATTGAAGACAAAACACCATTATAGATAAAGGGTTAGTGGCTGTCTTTGTGTTTGTATTTCTCTTTGGAATGTGTGAACAATATGTTCCTGTGCCAAAGATGTTAGAAGGTAGGAGGAAAGGCACCACATAGGCACCAGTTGGGCACCAGTTCAACATTTCTATGTTCAATGAGTCCTGTAGGTGTTTTATTCAGCAAAGGAGTCTTTCTGGCAGCTTGTGGTGGCAACAAATGATCTTATAGATAAAATAACAAGGGACATTTCTTGAAATAGAGCTAATCCTAAATACATATTAACATTACAATAGGAAACAAGCTGCTTATTGAATTACTTACAAAGTAAACAATTATTTAGTATCTATTCTTGATTTCAAAAGGGATTAGGGGGCTGGAAAGATGGTGGAGATTGGTGGGATTTCATGTCGTTAAAGGCTAGACTCACAACCAAAAATATAAAAAGGGTGAGGATGTCACACTACAACGAGGGGATGTGTAAATTTGGAGTATCATTCTCCAAGTTCAAAACCTAGATTTCCTAAATTTTAGAAGGAATAGCTCAAAACACATTATTTCACCACTGATTCTATGCTATATTTGATCAGGTTAAATTGATTTTGTTTAGACATTGCATGTCCAAAATGATTTTCACACAATTCTAGACAAGCAGCATAAAGAGCAATATAACATTTGATCTTTTACTTGTGTAACAAAAATGAGAATATAAATACCAATAAAACCCTGTTTCCCCATTTTTCTCCAGTTTGAAGACCATCACATTTTACTTAGTTTCAGAGAATACAGATGAATTTTGTTTCCCTAACAAACCCACCAACTGTCAATGAATTATTATAAAGGCATAAACAGTTGTTGCTCATTTATGTTGTAATTTAGTTGTGGGTGCCTGAAATTTCTCTTCACTTGCTAAATTTCAAAACTTAGAAAGGATAGAGTAAAAAAAAAAAAAAAAAAACCAGTTCTTTTGTACGTAATTTAGTTCCATTTCTTGGAATTACTAGTTCTATGACCTAAAGAAACACATACAATGGCAGAACCCCACACACTACTCTCAAAGGATGATCCTAGGCATGCTACTGGATCCCTTTAACTCACATGCAATGGCTTCAACAAATTGTGTCTCAAATCTGGAGTAATGGTATAGTATTTATTATTTCCTACAAAGAAAGTTGATGCAAGTAACAAATAGAAACACAATATGAATTGTATGCTGATATATTTCAGCATTGGCCACCTGGAGCCAAAGAGTACCACAAAGTCACACCACACAACAAACATCACAAAAGAGATTTATAGGAAGGGAAAATTCCAAGAGGGTGGTTGCCTGTTCTAGGGTGAAAAACAGCAGCAAACTCAACGTGATACAGTACTTACAATGGGTTGCTTGGAAGGGGTAGAACTTTTCAGGGTGAGTTTTCCATGGTGGAAAATGGTGGGATTTCATGCACAGAGATTAGGCTTCTTATTCCATAGGGTGGGGAAAGGGTTTAGGAGTTATGGCAGTACAAATATTCTGTGGATAAAACCTGGCAGGTAGACGTCCCCAGAGGAGAGGCCTGAACAATCCTGTGGCTTGGGGAACTTCCATTCCCCACCTTTTTGTTTATTATTGATAAAAAATCAGGTCACTGGAAAGGGCCAGTATTACCATTAGACTACTTCCTGTTGAATCAGGGTGTTGAAGTCCTTTCAGAGAACTTGATCCTCACCATCAGGATATAATAGGGAGACACTAGCCTCTTTATCTCTGTAGCTAGGGGCTGGTAATGCTGTAATAGTACTTGATTAAAATTTCTGGTTAAATTACTACAGATCTACAGTAGAGCTTGAAGTCAGGGATGGTGATGCCTCTGGAAGTTCCTTTATTGCACAGGGTTGTTTTGGCTAACCTGGGTCTTTTGTTTTTCCATATAAAGTTGAGTATTGTTCTTTCAATGTCTGTGAAGAGTTCTGCTGGTATTTTGAAGGGCATTACATTGAAACTGTAGATTGTTTTTAGGTAAATTGCCATTTTTACTATGTTGATCCTACCTATCCAAGACCATGGGAGATCTTTCAATTTTCTGGTATCTTTAAAGACTTAAAGTTCTTGTCATACATATCTTTTTCTCGTTTGGTTACAGTTACCCCAACACATTTTATGTTGTTTGTGGCTATTGTAAAGGATGATGTTGCTCTGATATCTTTCTCGGTGCATTTATTGTCAACATACAGGAAGGTTACTGACTATTTTGGGTTAATCTTGTATCCTGTCATTTTGATGAAGGTGTTTATCAACAGTAGGAGTTCCCTGGTCAAATTTTTCAGTTCACTTATGCAAACTATTTTATCATCTCTATGATCTTTTGTTGTCTTATTACTCTAGCTAGAACTTCAAGTACAATATTGAAGAGATATGGAGAGTGGACAACCTTGTCTTGTTCCTGATTTTAGAGGAATCACATTGCGTTTCTCTCCCTTTAGTTTTATGATGGCAATTGGCTTGCTATATATTGTCTTTATTATGTTTAGGTATGTTCCTGTTATCCCTGATATTGGCATAAAAACAGACAGACAAATTGAATCAAATTTAAAACCCTGATATCAATCAACACACCTATAAACACTGATTTTTGACTAAGAATCTAAAATTATACCATATAAAACAGAAAGCATCTTCATAAGTGGTGCTGGCATACCTGGGTGATGACCATTAGATCCATATATATGATCATGCACAAAACTTATGTCCAAGTGGATCACAGACATTAACATAATCCAGCCACACTAAGCCTGTTATTAGAGAAAGTGAGAAGTACCATTGAACAAATTGGTTCAGAAGACACCTTCTAAACATAACACCAGTAGGACAGACACTGAGATCAAAAAGTGGTACCTTCTGAAGCTGAGAAGCATCTGTAAGGTAAAGGACACAGTCAACAAGACAAAAGAGCAGCCTACAGAATGGGAAAATATCTTCACCAACCCCACATCTGACAAAGGGCTGATTTCCAAAATATACAAAGATCTCAGGAACCTAGTCACCAAAGCACCAAATAATACAATTTAAAAATGGGGTACAGAACTAAGTAGAGAATTCTCAATAGAGGAATCTAAATCAGATGAAAGGCACCTAAAAAATTGCTCAGCATCCTTAGCCATCACCGAAATACAAATCAAAACAACTCTGAGATACCATCTTATACCTGTCAGAATGACTAAAATCAAAAGCACCAAGAAGAGTTTATGCTGGAGAAGATGTGGAGAAAGGCAAACCCTCCTCTATTGGCTAGTGGGAGTATAAACATGTACAGCCAATTTGGAAATCAGTGTGGTTGTTTCTCAGGAAATTGGGAATCAGTATACTTCAAAATCCAGCAATTCCACACTTAGGCATATACCCAAAGGATGTACATTCCATTATTTGTAATAACCAGAACCTGGAAGTAACTTTGATGCCCCTCAACCAAAGAACGGATGAAAAAAAATGTGGTAGCTTAACACAATGGAGTACTACCCAGAGGGGAAAAAAATTGAAATCTTGAAATTTGCAGGCAAATGGATGGAACTAGAAGAAACTATCTTGATGAGGTAACACTGACACAGAAAGACAAACATGATATGCATTCACTTGTAACTAGATATTAGACATAGAGATAAGTATTACCACACTATAATCCACAAACGCAGAGAAGCTAGGAAACAAGGAAGACCCTCAGAGACACATGCATGGTCCCCGGGAGAAGGGGAATGGTACAAGATCTTCTGAGTAAACTGGGAGCATTGGGGGTGGGGGAAAAGACTGGAGGAATGAGGAAAGGGAGGGGGAAGAGAAGAGTACATGAGAGATCAGGAAGATCAAGTCAGGCGAAGAATAGAGGAGAGCAAGGTAAAAGATAACTTAATAGAGGGAGACATTATGGACTTAATAAGTACCCTCTCACTAGGGAAATGTCTGAGGATCCACAAGGATGACCCCAACTAAGAATCTAAGCAATAGCAGAGAGGCTACCTTAAATGCCCTTCCCCTATCATGAGATTGATGACTACCTTAATTGCCATCCTAGAGCCTTCACCCAGTAGCTGATGGAAGCAGAAGCAGAGATCCACAGCTAAACATTGAGCCAAACTTCTGAAATCCAGTTGTAGAAAGGGAGGTGTGATGAGCAAAGGGTCAAACCATCCTGGGCAAGCCCACAGAAACAGCTGACCTGAGTAAGTGGGAACCCACTGAACCCAGTCTGACAGCTGGGGAACCAACATAGGACCAAACCAGGTCCCCTGAAAGTGGGTGTCAGTTGGGAGGCCAGGGATATCTATGGGGGCCTCTGGTTGTGGAAACAGTACTAATACCTAGTGCAAAGACTTTGGGAAACCATTCCCAGTGGAGGGATACTCATTCAGCTTAGAAGCACAGGGGAGGGCCTAGGCTCTGGCCAAACCTTGTGACAGACTTTGATGATCCCCCATGGGAGGCCTCACCCTCCCTGGGAAGTAAATGGACATTAGGAGGGAGGAGGTTGGGGGGCATGGGAGGACTGGAGCATCCTGGAGCCAAGGAATACCATAAAGTCACACCTCACACAAATGATTTATTGGGAGGCGAAAAAGCAGGAGAGTGGCTGTCTCTGCTCAGGTGAGAAGGCAGCAAACTGAACAGGATACAGGGCTTCTATAGTGTTTCTTGATAAGAGGGTGGAACTTCCCATGTTAGAGATTGGTGGGATTACATGTCCAGTGATTGAGCTTATTGCCCCATCTCTTGGGGGCAGGATCTAATAGTTAGGACACTTAGAAAATTTAGTGGGTGGAACTTGGCAGTTAGAGGTCCTCGGGGAAGTGTGCAGGCTACTTGTATGGCTCGAGGGGCATACAATATAATGATAACTTAGAAGGAAAGAATATTTGAAAAGGCATCCATAGCTGGAGATGTATGTAGCTCAGCTGGTATACTTTGTGTACATGCATATAGCCTTGGATTTGACCTCCAGCATTGCACAAATCAGTACAGTAAATGCCTGCAAAACCAGCATTGGGGAGATAAAGGCAAAATAATAAAAAATTCAAGGTCATCTGTTACCCTTCTATAAGCAAGTTTAAGGACACATTGGACTTTCTCAAAATAAATGATCTACTATTACAAATTAATTAAGATTAATAAAAACATATTTCAAACGGTGCTGGGAGTTCTGCCTAATCTCAATAATCCAGAGGCACAAACAGGAGAATTGAGACATTCCTAGACTGCACCTCATTATATGATTGTGAAGGAAAAAAAATTATAGTTCTGTGTGTTTGTAGTAGTAGCATCTATTTTAAGGCACATGTGGAAGACCATTTTTTTTTAAAGATAATCAAAAATAAATTACTCTCCATTCTGTTTTTTTATTCACTGATTTAGAGAATATTATAATAATTTATATGGATTATTTGGTGACAATGACTACTATTAACTATAAAACTGGCAAAGGTAGATAACTTGCCCATGCCATCATCTGGTACCCACAAGAAATAGACAGACATTAAAGTAAATCTTTAATTATTGACCCTAGACATTTAATTACACTCACTTTAATTTTTTTTACATAAAATGTATGCATTTTCACCTATGACTTAATTAACAGAGTCATAAATCAAGAGTTATATCCAAAACTGAGCTAGAAGAAGAACATCACAATCTTGTTTATATTTTCAAGCAAGAGCCCCAGAGACAAAGATGAAATAATTTCATAATTTCATGGAAATTTGCAAGGGAAAGTGCTAATTTCATGGTGACATCTAGGGAAATGTGATGATTTCATGCAGATTTAATCCCCTGTCCCTAAAGCATCAGTAAACTCAACTCACAGGAGTGTAAAAACTGCTTACTATGAAATGTTCAGTATTGTAATTATGGAAATGAGTGAACAGGTGTAGTAGAAAATTTTGAAAGTTAGTATATTTGATCCTATTAATACTATGAGACTCATTACATTGTATTCTAAAGCCAATTTCTTAACTCATAAATTTTTATAAAATCAATTCAAATAAATAATTCCATTGGCCTATTACTGACTTACTTTTGACATACAACAAATACCTTTTTCATAGGGAGCACACACTGTCATTTGACAACTCAACTTCCAATAGTAAATGTTCACTAATAATACCATGCTTAAAAGTGCCTTAAGTTTTGAATAATGTTACTTAATATTATTATACTATAAAATGACAACTCATGAGTGTGTGAGCAAGCAACATTGTATATGACCTTCATTAATAATGCATCATCAACCCAGCCTTTAGGCAGTTTTATCTCACAAGTTAGTGAAGATTCTCAAATGAATTTTAGAAACATCTTTTTAATGGCCGACAGTAAACAAAATAAGTAATAGGCATACTATTACACACACAAATCACAAACAAAAATTCTTCAGGCTCAAGTTATATTTTACATAAAGATTTTCAACAAACTTACAATTTAATGCAAGCTGAGAACATTTGGTACCTTGGTTCTATGTTAACTAATTAAAGATGTAAATGAAGTTTTAATAGGTCTAAATAATAAAAACCTGGAATCAGATACAGAGGAAAATGACCTTTACCTCTTTCATTTCCTAGAGGAAAAGAGAGAAAGTTACTGTTTCTTCCTGCTTATATCCTTACTGCCCAGCCATCTCAGTTTCTGTCTCTGCCCAACCATCTAACTTCATGTCTATGTCCAGCCATCTCATGGCCTCTCTGTACAGACCTCTAGACCTCTATGTTTAGCTAGCCAACCTCCATCCTCTCATCATCATACAAGCTTTATTTTACAAGCAAGATATCACCACAGGAAGATCTTGTAGGAGACTTGGTAGAAAGAGTTGTCAGGAGGAAGCACAGGAATGAGCTACTAAATTTATAAAAGAAGACAGATGTTAGTAGTTTCTTTTTCTCATAACTATGTTATAGGAATCAACTTCCCTTTTCTTCCAGTCTCACACAGTGCAGCCTTCAGAGTTACACCCTGATGTTCATGCTGAGCTGCACAAAATAAAAAAAGAAGAAGATACAATGCTTTGAGGCCCAGAAAGATGGCTCAGCTTGGCAGATAAAAGCACTTTCCTCCAAGCCTAAACACCCAAGTTAGAGCCCTAGAACACACATGTGGAAAGAGATAACAGACTTCTACAAGTTGTCTTCTGACCTTGACATAAGCCTGTACTTGGGTGCATGTATAAACTCTCTCTCTCTCTCTCTCTCTCTCTCTCTCTCTCTCTCTCTCTCTCTCTCTCTCTCTCTCTCTCTCACACACACACACACACACACACACACACACACACAAATAATAAATAGATGTGTAAGTAAACACTGAATGCGAGAGCATTTTGGGAGAGAACTGGGACTGTAACAATTGTGAGAAAGGCAAGATGACAGTTCTAAGGTCTGTTAAAGTGAAAAGTTTGACTTTTCTAGAATAGAATTCAATCGCATCTGAATACAGAGAAATGTGATACTGAGTATAATTGAAGTTCTTTGGCACGAGTGTGGTCATATTGATAAAAATGTATATTTATACATCTCTACAAACACAATTTTTAAAAACCACAACTAACATATTTTCAGAATTTATAATAAAGCAAAGAAATACGCTAAAGAAAATTCTTACCAATGACTACACCTTTTGTTTTCTTTATTAATTACAAAATCAAGCGAATCACAGTGATTATTCTCTGCATAATTATTTTCTACCCCTTTAAGTTGGCTCATTTAAATTGGTATGTTATTTTCTTTGCCAGTGCATGAAATGTATTTTATAAACTACATACTTTTGATTATAATGGATAATTTTCAGGACATAGCAAACAAGGGAATGACTGACAAACAGAGTCTGAATGGGGGCAGGTTGAAAGGGCCCCATCATACACAGAGCAAGAGGCTTTAGAATAAGGACAGGCTTCTGCTTCAAGAACAATAAAAACATTAGGGGTCTGTTTTTATTTTGTTTTGTTTTTCAGCAGTGTTGAAATAGGCTGTGAATTACATACATAACATCCTTCTCTTATTGAGAAAGTGTAAGCCTCACTAGAAATAAGAAAACAATAAAGAGCAGATTGCAGTATAAAGAGGGCTTGTCAAGTGTTAAGAATATGCTAGCAATATTTCTCTTTACCCCTTTATACCGCTGTATTCTATCACCTCTTTCCAGATGATGATTAACACAGAGACCCATAATTGGCCATGGTGCAGAGAACAAGACAGTGTGCAAAGTTCAGCTATAAATGGGATATCTATACCACTTTCTACTTCCATGGATCAGGAATGAATTAAAATAAAAGGAAGACTGTAAGAGCCACAGATGTGGGATGACTGGAAGGAATGTGGTGTTTTCTGAACATAACAAGGCAGCTACACATTTGAACTCACAGTATTTGTGACAGCATGAAAAAGAACTTCATGCATTCAAGACAAACAAAATCCCAGCATGGAGAGGAATAGTATGAAGCAAGTCCCACCCTTACCTGAGGAACTATTAGGACAGGGAGAATCAGTTCTACTTAAGAGTATGGCCCTTGGTACATTGATAATGCATCAATGGCTAGATGTACATTCAAAAATATATGGGTAGTATAAATTAGACTTGATGTTTTCCTTATTTTTTTTTATGATGACACAAAGATGGGAAGGTAGGGAAGAGGAGACATTAACCAGGAAGGGAGTTACTATAATTCGAACACTTTGCATGGAATTTTCAAAGACCTAAACAAAATTAAAAATAAATAGCAAAAATAAACAATAAGGCATCAAACAATTTAAATATATATATATATATATATATATATATATATATATGTGTGTGTGTGTGTGTGTGTTTGTGTGTGTGTGTGTGTGCGTGTGTGTGTGTACATAAATACATACATACATACATACATACATACATACATTATGTTTGTTTTTGTTTTTCAAGACAGCTTTTCCTGTGGTTTTGGAGCCTGTCCTGGAACCCACTTTGTAGACCAAGCAGGCCTTGAACTCGCAGAAATCTGCCTGCCTCTGCCTTCTGAGTACTGGCTAATTCCATAAATTTAAAGAACTCTAAGAAAATCTTTGTTAGATGCCTATAAATGGTTATCAGGAAATAATATGGCCTAACTTGGAAAACAAAACTAAAACTTTCATATGAAAAAAATACAGAGAAGATATACATTTTAATTATACTGTGTTAGCTTCTCATCACTATGACAAGATAGATAACAGAAATAAATGAGTGAGAAAGATTTGTTTTGGAAAATATTTTCTGAGATTTCAATTAATGATCAGTTGGTCATGATGTTTCTGGGCCATAGTACAGTATAGTATCATTGTGTAAGGGTGTGTCAGAGAAAAATTTCTTGTTTTGTGGTGATGTGAATCAAAGACTGTAGCAGAAACTAGCCTTGAAACTCAAATACCTAGAAATCCATTTTGTAAAATAAAGCCCTACTTTTACAATCTTGTCACTCCCTAATAACTAATAAACTAATGAATTATTCCATTGTGTTCTAGTTGCCTCTGGAAATGTCCTCAAATGCACACATAAATGTTCTCTAATAATCTTCTATTTATGCCTCAGTATATCTGACTCTGTCATTCAAAACCAGTCACCACAGTAATATCAATGGATGGGGATAAAGAGAATCATTACAATATTTTAAACTAAGAAAGACAAATAAATCTGGAAAGCAAGATATTTTATAGCATTTTAGAGACTCCATTAAACATAATTGTTAAAATATGTTATAAAATATATTATTAAAATGAATTTATCAAAGACATGTAGATCTGAAGATAATCATCAACATAATTAAAATTATAAATGAGACAAATCCATTCAAAGTGAATACACAGACAAAAATGACAGAGAAGGTAAAAGAAGTTTGATTAAGTAGTAGTCAAGGCTTAATGCATGAATCATGTTTCTGTGAACAGCCTATGATAACATTATACAAACAAGTGGGTAATATATTGTTTAGTTCAGTACTGATAATTATGTTCTAAGATTCTAAACATCAAATATAGGACATTAAGCCTCTTCAATATTTTGATAACACCTGATAATATATTTTATTGTGGGTTATTTTTACATTGTGTGAAGATGTGCAACTGTGATTGGTTTAATGAAAGGCTGAATGACCAACAGCTAAACAAGAAGAGGTTAGGTGGGACATTTGAGGACCGAGAAGATTCTGGGAATAAAGGAAGGAGTTGTTGCCAGCCAGACATGAAGAGGATACAGGAGATAAGAAAAATGGATTAATTTAAGTTATAAGAGCTAGTTGAAACAAGCCTAAGCTAAAGGCCACTCTTTCATAATCACTAAGAAGCTTCTGTGTTAATATTTTGTACTTTGAAGGTCAGAAAATGACTAGCTACAAATGGCTTGCTAAGTCAAGCCATGTATATCCATAAAAGGCTTGTGAAAGTCAAGAAAGAAAAAGAGGAAGGAAGGAAGGAAGACAGGAAGGAAGAAAGGTAGAAAGGAAGAAAGGAAGGAAGTAAGACAGAAAGGGGAAATAATCCATTCATGAAGGGCAGGACATGATTTCCTGGCAACAATGGTCTGTCTATACTTTCACAGAACCAGCAGCCAGTGTGCCATATGGTAAGCAGAGCTACTCAGATATAGCCTAGTAGTTTGCAGTTTTGGCTCATACAGTCAGAGAAGGCTACAGGCTCACTGGAAAGCCATCTAGACTTGTGTTAATGCAGATACATTGCTACCTTTACATTTTTATGTTTTCAGAAAAAGGGGCCAGGGGTACACACAGCCCAGGTGTTAGAGCCTCTCAGAGTGTCTCTTTTGTAGTTTCCTCAAATTCTACATCCTGAACAACTTCAAAGCTGCTAGCTGAGATGGTCCAGCCTCACAGACTATCCAGCCAAGACCTCAGATAAGTTCTATACTTTCCCATCACACAGAGACCAAAAATAATAGTTTTCCCAGGATTTGACCATTGTCCCAGGTTTCTCATGATTCTCTAATAATGCTGTTGTCCCCAGAAAACAGGAAGTAATTTTAAGAACACAACTCCCACTTTCCCAAGAGGTGAGATGGTACCTTTTGGTTATACTGTGGGTTGTGAAAGTTTGCCATCATTTAGGGGAGGATTTGAAAATTGTTACTGGTCATGCTAAGGGAGAAAATAAAGCAAAGGAGATTAGATTCAGGCATCTCTTTCTTAAAGGAAAAGGGGGCCTTAGAGGAATGATAGGATGAAAGGGTAGATTATTGAATCTACTTCAAACTAAAACTCTTATATTTTACCTTGGTATGAATTTTTGCATATTGACACAAATTTAAGTTTGTTTTGTTAGAAAAGACTCTATATATGTTTCTAATCTTTCTTAAGATGTTTTTGATTAGTGATACAAATTTAATGTTATTTTTGTTGTATATGTATACATATGTGTGTTGCTACTTTTAAGGTATTATGTGTATGCAGCTCATTTAACATTGTAATGTAAATTTTAGTCCCTGAAAGTTATGATTACAAAGCTCTTTAGGATAATTAAAAAGTACAGCTTAGTAGTTAATGATATAACAATCAAGTTTGTGGCACTGTTACTAAGTTTTCAAGGTCAAACAGAGATATATTTCAGATATACAGATGTTCTTCAAACACGTCAGAGACCTATAGGATATGGTATTTAAGATATTTTAATAACCTAAGGTTTTTCATGACTGCTGCTCCTGACAGCACCAATGTACTTCACAAAAGGTTTACGGGCATTGAAGAATCTTCATAAGGAATTTGTTTTTGTGGGGATGTGAAAAACAAATTTTTTATTCAATTTTTTTCATCTTACATACTAGCCCCAATTGCCCTCCCTCTCCTTCTCTTGCCATCCACTTCCCTCATCCCACTCCCACTCACTCCTCCACCAGGGTAAGACCTTCTATGGGGAATCAATAAAGTCTGGTATACCAAGCTGAGGCAGGACCAAGACCCTGCCCCTGTATCAAGGCTAAGCAAGCTATCTCACCATAGGTAATGGGCTCCCAAAAGCCAATTGATATAAATAGGATAAGTCTTAGTCCAACTACCAGTCCCCCAAACAGTTCAATCCACTTAACTGTCACCAACATTAAAAGGAATTACTTGGTTCCATGAAGGATCTTTAGCTGTCAGTCCAGAGTCCGTGGGCTCCTATTAGCTTGGGTTAGGCGTCTCTGTGATGTTCCAAATCGTGATCTTGATCCTGCTTGATTATATGATCCCTCCTCCTCTTCAACTAAATTCCAGGACTCTGTCCAATGTTTGGCTGTGGGCCACTGCATCTGTTTCCATCATATGGGATACATATTCTATGATGACAATTAAGGTAGTTACTATCTGATTATAGGGGAAGACCACTTCAGATCCCCTCTCCACTATTGCTAGAAGTCTTAGCTGGGGTCATCCTTGTTACCAAATTCAAAAAATAAACTCACAAAAGAGGTATAACATGAAAAAGTTTGAGAGGCATAAAAAATATCTAAAATAGTTTTGGGCTACTAATACAGTTACTATAGAAAATGAATTAGGCATAACTTTGAACTCATCAAGATATGATAGATAACAGATTCATTTCTCCAAATTTGCCAAATACAAATGGACTGAATATTGTGAATGTGATTCTCACTTGACAATTGTTCTTATCATATATAATTTTACTACATTAGAGTTAAACCCTTTTCTTTTTATCTAGACAAAAGGTGAAATATTGTAGGATATTGGTACACTGTGTAAAGATGTGTCACTATGATTGGTTTAATAAAGAGCTAAATGACCTATAGCTAGGCATAAAGATTTTAGATGTGATTTCCAGGGACAGAGAAGACTTTTAGAAAAAACAAAAGTGGAAATATCAGCCAGACACAGAGAGGACACAAGAAGTGCAAGACAGAAATGAGGTAACCCCATGTAGCAGAACATAGACTAATATAAATGGGTTAGTTTAAATTGTAAGAACTAGTTGAAACAAGCCTATGCAAAAGGCTAAGCTTTCTTAATTCAATAGAAGTCTGTGTTTTATTATTGGGGAGTTGGTAGTACAGAGAAAGATATGCTACAATCTTTTTTATTCATTTCAAAGTGTCTCTTCCATTGATAATAGAAAACAGATGTTTTTATTTTGGCTAAGCATTCTGAGATATTACACAATATTAGTTGTTGGTGACAAAATTTTCAAAAATGCAACTTTATGAACACAAATCTGAGAAATGTATGGATTTTATACACATTGAAATATTGTAGTATGCACACGTTTATAGACCTTAAAAATATTTCAATCAATTAGATTAGTTCCCCAACATGATATGATAAGCACCAGGATTGTGGCAAAGATTATTACCATGCTTATAATACAAAATTAGTCTTAGTGATTCCAGATAAATGACTCTCAAGCCCCCAATGATAAAGATGATAGCAGACACAAGCAAGCAGGGATCTGTTGTTAATAACAGATACACTATTTGAAGGAATATTCTGAAATAATACAACTCCAAAGAAGATAGCTCACCACTGAGATAGCACTGATCGATCGGGTTCTATAATATTTATTAAATAAATCTCTAAGTGCCTAAATGTATGGATGAAAGCCACTCAATATAGTCAAAATACTATTGTAATTGAAGAGCGAAAAGATATTTCTGTTCAAAAGAGTAGACAGCAATGAACTCAAGAAACTTTTGCTTTGGTTTAAATGATTAATTTGCATTGTTTTATACAAAAGTACTGAATTGCCTTCAAACTTGATTATAAGTGGAAAAGTGATACTAGCTTTTTTCGAGATTAATTTCATACTAAAAACTAATTTATAACTACCACATCTCCTTAAATGCATTGAATTTTAATATGTTATTGATAACAGGCGTATTTGACTAGTCTGTCTAGTTAACTGATATTGCCCACTAATGGGATCACTGTGTGCAGTTGAAATAGTCAATTAAGAAACTGAGAAAAACAAAATGAAAGCTAATATTTTAGATTTCTATTGCAAAGTGAAAAAAAATGATAGTCATACTGGCATTTGGATTCTGTTTGAAATGTTACATGTGGCATTTTGCAACAAAAGATACAATTAGCATCATGACTGGCACTGTCACACTGCATTGGAAACACTTCACTGGATGTCTGTCAAAATCAAAGCAGCTGTCATAATTTAACCTAGAACACTATTTTAAAGAACTTCCTGTATTCTAAAGTTAATTCAAACCAGTAATTATACAGATAAGAGACAGAATGCAGACTAGAAAATTAATACAGTTTTACTCCCAAATAGTTTTTGTTTTACCCTTCCTTGAGGTTTTTGTAAATGTGACTTTGAAAAAGATTTCAAAGATGGTGATAGTACTATGACAAATCTGCCATTCTGGGAGGCACAAGAAATTTACTAACTGCAACCTCAGATGTCTGCCACAAACACTTGGCATTTTACTCCATGTTATTTTTCTTTATTTAGGACAATGCTATTCCATTCAATCTTGACATTACTGATTTTCTATAGAGATGGTTATTTCAGTGACTGAGGAGAGGAGGCATAGATAACTCAAAAGACTACCAGTGACCTTGGGATGGAGATAAAGCCTGGGAACTACCGATTGTACATTCATGATATGCAAGAACATTAGTTTTGTCTTTACCTTTTCTGAAAACAAACAAACAAAAATCTTTGAAAAGATAAATTTAAGGAGCTCCTTAGAGCTTTCAGTAGAAATAATCATTCTTGTAGTGAAGCTGGCCTTTCTTGGGCTTTTCTGACACATCTGAAAATAAATTGTAAATGAACCTAGAGGAGAATCTTGATAAGACCTCCAGAGTGTCATTCTACTTCCCTATTTCAATATAATTTTAACTTTAGAAATAAGGATTTCTCTTTTTCTTTATATTAGATTCTAATAAAAAATATTATACTAGCATTGATAATACAATAGTCACAAGAGATATTGTAAACACTGATTTAGAGGTCAAATGTGTACATGAAGCTTAAAGCATTTATGATTTTCTCAATAATTAAAACAGGTCTTATTTGCTGCATCTGATGGATATGAACTTTATCTGGTAAGATTAGAGCCACAAGTTCTACTATACTGGTCTGTAATAAATGTCCTAGCTATCAATACCAGTCTCTTTCCTTGAAGGAAAAGAATCGGAGTGGTCCAGTTACCTAAGAAAGGACTGAGAGAAAGTCTATCTTTGGAATTTTTAAGATAATATAGCAACATTCTAAGTGACCTCAGAGAAAAGTTGGATCAAGAGAGTAGAAGATCAAGTGTTTCTGAGAATATTAAACATTAGCCACCATACTAAAAGCAACTTGAATATTTAGCATGAATCAAATAAAGACATTTTGTATATTTAGTGAAATATCTATGGATTGTGTTTTCAATTTCATGACATGTTGCTCTGATGGGCTGATGTTGTGAAGAAGGAAGTCACTCCAGCCTCTGTGCACATTTGAAAATGTATCATCTTTGCAGCATGGAACAGGCTACATCTATCAGGTCAGTCTTCAAATGCATCTTCCTTTATCGGTAATCTGGACTGATAGTCCAACTAATTCAGAGAGAAGCCAGTCTTCTTATAACAACCAAAGTCATATTTAAACTGATAATTAAACTAATTTTCTGGCATTATAAAACTACAAGTAAATTTAAAGGAGAACAGTTGTTACTGCCATTGCTAATAGGACGAATAAGAGTTTAAGTGATTGGAAAAATAAAAGAAACCCAGGCAAGGGTCTAGAATAAATCAGCTTGGTATCAGTGATAGCAGACTTCCATGTGTGAATGCACCAAGAGTAAATTGACTCAAGCCACTGGGGCAAGAAGACTCTTGAGTTTCAGACCAACCTGGGGAAATAGCAACAACTTTTCAAAAAATAAATAAGTAAATCTTTAGAGAATTTGAACTGTGTTTTTGTGTAAATACTATGTTATCCCAATGGAAAGGTGGGGTGCAATTGTCAGAAATTTGAGCAAAACAATGCAGAAATGGTGGTGGCTTGACTCTGTACTTCTTTTGAAATTCCCTGTCATTAGAAAAATGAGTAAGAGCAGCAAAAGGCTGAGATCATGCAGCTTTGTGATGAAATTTTTTGGATTTTGTTTGTTTGTTTGTTTGTTTGTTTTGGGAATTTTTTTGTTGTTGCTTGTTTTTTCACAGTTGGTGATGGTGTGTTTGGCTACCCTCAGTCAAAAAATAAAAGTCAATCTGAGACTCATTTTATACAAACAGAACTCAAAATAGATCACAAACTTACATAAATCTATAAACCTATGACTAACATATACGCATAGTAGTGCACACCTTTCAAAGTCCACCTTGTTTATGAATGAATGATAACCAGAGCTACATCTTGAAAACCTGTCTTGAAACAACAACAGCAAAATATGGCTTAGGCAAAATTTGGAAAAAGAAACTAAGCCCTGATAGTAAAAGCGTGATCCACAGATGTAAGTAAACTCAAAGACATACATGGAAAGGGGTAGTGTTACCCACAAATAATGCTAGTTTCTACACAAACCAAATGTATATTCAATAACAGTTATGTTCCTATGAATTTGTTACAAAAATAGAAGAGTTGCATGTGAAGACAGATAGGATAAAGGGATAGAGACAGAGACAGACAGACAGACAGACGAGAGAGAGAGAGAGAGAGAGAGAGAGGTTTAGTGCCTCTTTAGAGACCAAAATAGGAATCAGCTCATAATTTCTTAAGAAAATAAAGGATTATAGAATGTAGCATATCCATAGCAGAGAATAATACTCAGCTATAAAAGGAGTGGGCTATTGAAGTAGACAGGGACTGGGAATATCAAATAATTATCATGAATGGAAAAAGCTAATCCCTACATTCTCCTTAAAGCATCCTGTCCCCCATTGTGACTTGTATGATGACCATGATCCTTAATGTGTTAGTGTTTGTAAGTAGAGTAAGATTGCATAATGAGTGTGGAGCTTTCATGTTGGAAATTGTGCCTTCATAAAAAGAGACATCAGAGACTATGCTCATTTTAAAAATAGGCTATTTAATGATACAACGAGAAGGCAGCTGTCTACAAAGCAAAAGGACTGTCTTACTAGTAGCTAAACTGACTAGCCCCTTGATCTTGAAACCTCCAGGGTACAAAACTGTGAAACAATGATTGTTGTTCTTTATATGCTTGTTCTTTAAACCATATAGTCTTTGGCAATGCATATAGCAGTGTGATTAGACAAAGACACTTTAAGATTCCATTTACATCAACTGCACAAATTCCAGAAATGGGAACTTTCTTGTGGCAGTAGGGATTGTGGAATGGTTGAAACAGGGGAAAAATAGCTCTTCCTTTAAAATGACAACCGGAATCTTATCATCACAAGAAAAATCTTCTGAATCTTGACTTGGTCATTGTCCTTTCTGGTTATTGCACCATATGTCTGCAAGATGCTGTTAGTGAGAGAAATCAATAAGAATGCATGGCACCTCTCTATGTTACTTCTTACAAATAAATGGGAGCTTGTACTTTCTCAAAAATAAAATATTTAATTAAATATGGTCATGAGGGAAGATAGAATTGCATATTATAAGCAAAACTCAAACCATACAGAAAATTGGGACAAAATTCTTAATTTGTAAATTCATTATAGGAGGCCAAGTCCTCATATTGTACTTACTTAGAAAGAGATAGTATTTTATTAGGAAAAAACTCTATAAAATCAAAGAATATCTTTATTTTCAAGATGCGTTAGCTTTTATTATAAAAAAATCTTAAATCTAAAATGGAAACCTATACTCACAAACTATCAGGCATTTTATTGTTACTGTCAGATTTTCTTTGTTATGGTATTACACATAGGAACATATTCTTTATGCCTTTATTGGCCCATATCATAACAAGACAGAAGTTCTGTGTTGTGGAAAATATAAACCTGAAAAAGTTTATTATGATTTTTTAAAAAACATTATTTTATGTATCAGAATTGAAATTTAATATCTACAGTCCTCTAGCTAGAAAGTACATAAATAGTGGGGTGGACATTGTGTGATTATCATTGCAGGTGTTAAAATTTGTCAAAAAGTAGAAAAGAAGGGAACTAGCTGAACTCTGACTATTGTGTTTACTATTTTATACTTTTTACCAAGTAAATTTCCATTAAATCTTGGTGATCTGGGCTGATTTCACAGCAGGATCACCCAGAAACAGACTTTAGAAAAAAAGAATTGTCTTTTTAAAGTGTAAAAGAATCTGTGTGTTTATTGATTTTCTTGTCTTTCCCTTCAAAACCTTTGAAATATGATCAAAAAAGTGTCTCCATTTTATACACCACAATTTCCTTTTAATAGCTTTTTCTCCACAACAGAGCTAGAGCTCTGCCTTCCTAACTAAAGAGGAAAAAGCTGTTTCAGAAGGAAAAAATAACAACCAAGCTAAGCCAACCCCAAGCCACCATTAAATGTGTGAACATTTGAAAGGTCAGAAAAAGGCTGTCTGGTGAATCAGCTGCCTGCATGGCAGCTGTTCTGCCCGCCTGGCTGGGCACAGGTCTAGTTCAGATGCATCAGCTAACTACCTATTTCCATTTCGATTTCCCTTTTCCTACTTCTTATATTTACTTTACAAACTTTATATATCCAAACCCTTACATTGTTGCTTAGTTCACAGTCAGAAGGAAAGATCCTCTTAGAATGCATAGAACTGTTAAGTTGTTCATACACTTGTTTTACCTAATTCCTGATACCTATAGTTCCATCCACAAAACTCTTGCCAGAAGTTATCAAATTACATAAAGCGAGGAGACATCCGTATATAAGAATTTTGCTCTTTTACAAAAGCTTTTTGAAGTTATTTTCAGATAGTTCTGACAGGTACAAATGACCTGGCATTACCAGTGAAAATGTGTGGCTAATGCTTATTCTAGTTGTAGCTGTTGGGGATAGTTACAATGGAGAAATCCTTCCCTTACTTGACAGTGGATATACTATAGTATAATAAGCATGCTTAAACTGTATTTTCTTCTTAGGTCTACAATAATCCTTCATGACTATGTTCATGCCAAATGGCCTCAATGTTCTTTTCAATGCTGTTCTTATCCTTACTTTTACATATTGGATGACCAGCCATTTAAGTGGAATCTTTTTTAAAGGAATATGCCAGTGGTTCTCAACCACACTAATACTATAATTCTTTAATACAGTCCCTTATATTGTGCTGACCCCCAAGCATAAAATTATTTTGTTTCTACTTCATAACTGTAATTTTGGTACTTTTATGAATCATCATGTAAATATCTGATATTCGGGAAATCTCATATGTGATCCTTTTGCAGGTTACAATCCACAGGTTGATTGAGAATGGGGTGTTAGTCCTTTGGCAAGGATATTATGGCATTTAAACATGGATTCCAACATTGTCCTCATTCAAACGCAAACTTCTTTCCAAGAAGCTCATATTCTTATTGCCTAAAGTCTTTCTCTTGTGGAAGATGATAACATGAATACTCCTGTAAGGAGTATGGTTTTGTTGCCTGCCGCTGGTCTTGTCCCGCCACTGCACCAGCCACAAATAACACACAGAGACTCTGTATTTGATATCATTCTGTTGGCCAGTTACTTGTTTCTTATTGGCTAGCTCTGTCTTAAGTATTAACCCATTTCTATTAATCTATGTATTTCCAAGTGGTCTTATCTTACCGGGGAGTGGGGCCGGCATCTGATCTCCCTAGTCTCTCCATCTTGACTTCTCCTTACTACTTCCTCTTTCCTCCTCATTTCGTAGTACTGCCTATCTAGCTTTCCTATTGGCCAAAAGTGCTTTATTAATTAACCAGTATGAGAAACATATTTATAGAATGACATCTCCCATCATACTCCCCATGTTTTTCAGTGGATTACATGTGTTCAGTCCATTGACGAAGTTTGACACTAGCTTTCCTCATTGTTATCTCTGATACAGAACTAGGTGACATGGAACTATTCCCACTCTCATTCTGTCTTCATTTATAGTATAATCTAAGACCTAGTTTTATCATCAAGATCCCCAATTTCATTTCTAAGTATCCACAAAAATGAACTAGCAGCAAGCATACATGGCTTTATTTGAATGCTGTCCTAAGAAGATGCTAATGGACTAAGGAAATAAGAACACTGCTTCTAGATCAGTTCTTACTTTCTCATACTTGAAGCCCAAACCAGAAATTTAGATCAGAAGAAAAAGAGGGTCTTGAAGTTAGAAAACAGTCCATGTATGGAAGTGTGCAGAGTGAATTTGATGCAGGGCATGGTCTGTGGGGACATTGAATGGTGGCAGTAATGCCTAGAACACTGCCTTGAGGGTTATCAGTTTTAAATTAGCAAGACACCCTTACTCACATTAATTGAACTTGGATTCTTCAGTTCTTATTATGAAAGGATAATAGGGACACAGCAGTGGTAAGAGTAAGCATAAGCATGTTATTAAACAGAAGAAAGCTACAGTCTCTATCTGCCTTTTAAAAGACAGATTCCAACTAACTAAGAAGAGCTCACATGGACTCATAGAGACTGAAGAGGAATTCATGGGGCCTGAATGGATCTGTACCAGGTCCTCTATATATTATATCCATTAGCTTGATATTTTTGTGGGACTCCTAACAGATGGAACAGGTGTGCCTCTGTCTCTCCTGATATTTGCATTCTTTCCCTGCTATTGGGTTGCCTGGTCCAGCCTTGATATGAAAGATTTTTACCTTGTATTATTGTGTCTTGTTTGGCTGTTGTCTCTTGGGTGCCTGCTCTTTTCTGAAGAATAAAAAGCAGAGTGGGAGTAGATTCAGGGGAGCTGAGGAATGGAGGGAGGAGAACTGGTCTGAATGTATTGTACAAGAGAAAAATCCATTCACAATAATTAAAAAACAGATAGATTCCAAATCCCCTCCATGTTTCTCATATTGTTGAGTTTAATAAAACAAACATACAACAAATCTTGAAAACAAAACTAGAAAGGTGATTTGAATGAGGAGTCATTAGTTTCAGGTAGAAATCATAGGATGACACTATTTTTCTAAGGAGATGAAAATAAAGCTGTCAGAACTAAAAGCAGACAATTACCTTTTCTTGTCTGCACATATCTTGGCAAATGGCTGTGTATAGCAGTAATTCTTCTAATCATGATTGAAGAAATGCTTGTGTTTGTGTCCATGTCTGAGATCTCTGAAACTAAGTACTTTCATTGCTCATAAAAATTACAATGTTTGAGATGCTGGAGCAGCCCTGAAGGCCATTGTGACATCTTTTTTCAAATGGAATTTCAACTGAGGTTCTGTTTCTGTGTAAAGTGTTATGTGATCCTACATGACTCAAAAATGCTCGGCTACTATCCTTTTTACATTTTGCCTGAGGAAAATCTAAATGAACTTGCTAAATCTTCTATGTTTCAGTGGGTTGAGGATTATTCCCAGATGCTGGCACTATCAACTATAGTTATGTCACTAGATCTCTACCTGGAGAGGAGCCCAGTGTCTTTCACCAGCATTAGCTTACTGTCCCCCTGGGAAGCATCTTAGGTAGAATTACAAAATTAGCAGAACGCTGGCAAAGAAAGCAATTGTCCCTAGCAGCTTGGGATGATGAGAAGAAATCTATATACCCAACCTGCTGCTTTCGGCAGTGCAGAGAGCTAGAATATTCTGTGACTATCTGAAAGGCAAACAGGGAGGCTTCTTGTGGTTCCCATTATGGTTCCTGACAGACATACCCTGCACACATATCCTGAGGCAAGGAGGAGAGGAGATCTTCTCTGATGTTGAGATCATCATCCCCTAAATCACTATTATTCACAGATGAACCAGCCTGTCCTTCACCAGCAATTTCTCCCAGACTCATTTCCTGAGACACACTGTTATTAGGAATGACACCCTGGCACAGAAGACGTCAGTTCTCTTGTGCATAGTGACATTTCTGAAAATATTGTCTAAGAAACAGCCCATGAAATTGTGTTTTGGGGGCCATGTCAGTGACTTAAGAAGAAAAGAGTGAATTAAATAAATTACATTTTATTATATAACACAATTCATAAAATTCAAGAGCAAATCACAGTGTACTACTAACTTTTAAGAAGGCCTTCAATTACATACATACAGATGTAGATTACATTTTACCTAAATTCAGCAGTCATAATACATATTAAAAACTGACTTAAATAATTTCACATAGTTGGTGATGAACATTTAAAATTGTTATAGATAAGTTTAAGCAAGAAAATACAGACTCTGCATTCCAGAAATTGACATGCTAAGAACTTTAGTGCAACGTAAGGAACCAGAGTCAATGCTGTTGTTTAATTAAAAATAAATTTCTTAAAGTACTTCTTCTTCCTCACCCAGACACTTATAATTTTTTCAATGATTCTGTATTTAATTTGAATAATGTTAATTTTAAAATTGAATGAAATGTTATCATTTTAAACAGGTCACAATGATTAACTATTGAGGATTTAAATGTTAAATAATAAAACAAATATTAATGATGATCAAAAGCGTGTGAAAAGTTGAATTCCTCAACTAATTATACTTTCTCATAAAACTATACCAAAATTCTGCTTTTCTACTGTGCTATCATTTCTTTCACTGTCAATTTATTAATTTTATTTTAAGTTGAAAACTATGAAACAAATGGAACTTTCTCTTTATATTTTTTTAAAGCCTATAGTTTCTCAAATAGAACTTTTTCATAGTTTTCTGTGTCAATAAGGAGAAGCATAGTCATTGTATGAGAAATATACTAGTCATATGAAGGGAACTGAGGAATTTATAAACTACTATATAAGAAGTAATTAAAATACTCTCATAAATTAAGTTTCTTCCAATCCAAAATAAAGTCTTCCTGTACAAAGAAGAATTTCATGAAGTCAAAATTAAAGTTTCTATGATTTGTGATCTTTTGGTGGAATTGATCAATCTACCATATTTTACTAAACACTGGATTATACTATTACAAGGTGTTTAATGCCTGTGTTTTAGGGAAGTTTAGGTTCTCAGAGGAGAATTAAGAAGAAAGTACACAGATTTCCTAGCTATCTCCTACCCCTACACAAGAATAACTTCAACATCCCTCACTAAATTAAAATTCCATGAACTCAAATTGATACATAAAAATTATCCATACTCTTCCTGGTTCTGTGAGGGACTTTATTTGAATCTCTTAGAACACATATTGTATCCTAGTTGCTCTGGTGATGTGAATTATAGGCTGGTGATCATTTGCTCTATGTCTAAAATCCATATATGAGTGAGTACATAGTGTGTTCCTCTTCTTGTGACTGGGTTACCTATTTCAGGATGGTTTCTTCAAATGCCACCCACTTGCCTGAGAATTTCAATATACCATTATTTTTTTCTGCAGAGTAGTATTCCATTGTGTAGATGTGCCACATCTTCATTAACCATTCTTCAATTGAGGGGCATCTAGGTTGCTTCCAGGTTCTTGCTATTACAAATAGTGCTGATATGAACATTGTTGAGCAGATGTCTTTGTTGCATGGATGTGGATCATTTGGGTATATGCCTAAGAGGGGGATTGCGGGTCCTGTGGTAAACTAATTCCAATTTTCCTGAGGAACTGCCATACTGATCTCCTAAATACTTTGGCTCCAAAGTTTAAGTTCAAGGACAAGTTACTGGGGGAAAGGATTTCTAATTTTGTTTCCACAGAAAATGAAAAGCTGTGAATTCCTTCCAGACTAATGTGGTTTGATCAAGCCAGACCGCCTAAAACAGAGTACCAGGTCATTCTAAATTCAAAACAGCTGGACAAAGCAGCCTTACAGACTACAGCCAGGATTTCTGCATTTTCTTAGAATCCCCCATGACAGTGCCCCTTACCAGCAGGAAGTAGTTTGGAAAGAACGATGCCCAAATCCCAAATATTGTCTATAAATGTTTGTTTTCATTTAAATGGAATCGGTTATATAAAATAAATATATATAATAAATAACATAAAAAATTAAAAAAATATCCATACTCTCACGTATACCAGGATTTATTCTTGCCAATGAATCTCCACAGGCATAATGACAGTGTTCGTTGCTGCAGTATAATACAGTATTGGTACTTTGCTGTACCTATCAAAATGTTTCTGTACCCAACCTCTGTTAAATAGCTAACATCCTCTTTCTCTCCAGTTTTGTTCATTTTCAAAACGTAGTACATTTAGAATCATATGTTGACAGATTACAATATTGTGCGTACTCATATGCATTTAATTCTCCTGCATGTCAATTCATGACTTGATAGTTCCTTTATTGGTGGGGGGATAAATAGTATTCCAGCCACAATTCACCAATTCACCCTCAGAAAGACAACATAGTTTCTTCCAAACTCTGGCAATGATGTATAAAGTTGACAGCTTAACATTATACACACCTGTGTGCAAACTTATTTGCACATACATGCTTTTGGTGACAATCAAGATTTGAGATTATATTATTTTATAATGAGAATATTTTTCTTTAATTTTTCAGTGTATAACAAACATGTCTTCTAAATTTAACTACATCATTTTGTACTCCCACTAACAAAGAACAAGAATTCCTGGTACTCCACATCGTCTCTTACCTTTAATATGTCCTTATCCCAGAGTTTGTGCTTCTTTCATACTGGTGGGCTGTGGGCTGTTGTACTACTTTGTGTTAATTGTCTTTAAATATTTTAAGATATGGTGTTGCGTATTACTTTGTATGCATGTGTTCTCTTCTCCCTCTCTTTCGCATGCACACACACACACACACACACACACACACACACACACACACACACACGTACATATTTGGTCTAATTTTCTGTCAGTAGCTTAATTTCTTATCTTACCTTTGAATTTTGAATGTTGTTTATGTGTCTTGGAAAACTGACTTTTATTAGTCATGTCACTTGCAAATGTATCCTTCCAGTCTGTGGTTTCTCATTCCCTTTTCTTGCCAGTGTCTCCTTTACAGCATAAAATTTAATTTTAATTTTGATGAAAGCTAACCTCTCAATAATTTCTTTGAGGACTATAACTTTGTTGTCAAATTGCAAAAATTCATTCTTACACCTAAAGTTTTTTCAATTTTGTAATTTGCTCACTTATTACTGTGAATTTTATATTGCATTGTATATTTAATCCTATGATATATTTGTTATTAATTTTGGTGAAAGATATAAACTGTACATATAGAATCACTTTTTGCATGCAGAGTTTCCTGGCACTGTGTGAAATTTCCTGACACCATTTGTTGAAAAGATTTTCTTCTCTCTTTCTTGTGCTCACCCACCCACTACAATTTCAAAAGCCTTTTATTCAGAGCTAAGTTGAGGGCTCCCTAGATGGCTCAGGATGGCCCAGCAGATAAAGACACTGGCTTTGGAGAGTTTGATCCCCAAGACAAATATTACTGAAGGAGAGAGGTGATTCTAGCAACTTACCCTCTGACCTCCATATGCATGGTGTGGCACATGCGCGCGCGCGCACACACACACACACACACACACACACACACACACACACACATATATACCACAACACATGAATGTTAAAACATTAAGACTCAGTTAAATGGATTTACAAGAGTCCATTTCTGAGGCTTTGAGTCTATCCCTCTGATCCATTTGTTTCTTATTTTGCTAATGACACATTTATTTCATGTGCCAAGGTCTGCATGAGCAGATCAGACAACTTTGTGATTGTTCTCCAGGTTTCTGAGATCAAGCTGAGCTCATGAGGCTTGGTAACAATTACCTTTATCAAATGAGACAACTCTCTACCTCTGGGTGTAATTCTTAATCCTTGCTGCTCTATAGGCAATGAAGGTAAAGATTGTCCTGTCACTTCTTACATGGTTTTTCTCTACTTGTTGACTTTCCATGGTTTGCAAAGAGTGTACTTGCATATAGAGGGTGTTTGTTTGTTTGTGTGTGTGTGTGAGAGAGAGAGAGAGAGAGAGAGAGAGAGAGAGAGAGAGAGAGAGAGAGAGAGAGAGAGAGAGAGAGAGAGAGAGGTTTTTTTCCCCATCTCTAATTCTGGGTGTTCTCTAAACCTCATATGCCTGTGATTTTGTTTCTTACTTTTTTTCTTTTGTTCTATCTTTATTTCCTCATTCTTGTTTTCCTTTGAGCATTGAAAAAGATTTTGTAGTTAGCCTACATTCTTCATCTTTTACATGGTATTTCAGTCTTATTTCTTTTAGCTTTACTATTTTAGGAGATTCTATGGGAATGCCTTCATGCTGCTATAATTGTTTATGTAGAGAACCTGCATTAAAATTAAAAAAAGAAATATTTAATCACATTGTAAAATGTGGGTTTTGTATTGAGAAGTTGTAGTTGAATATATTTACAGGTATACGTGATGCCATGATTTTTCTCACAGGCCCCAAGGTGTTACTGCTATGGTCTCAAACACCCCCTTGAGTTACAAGAGTAAAATGTAACTAAAGAATGCATTACAAGGTACAGTGTTGGTGTTTTCAGTCTTACTACATCTTCCTAGCATGCTGCCTGGAGAGTATGGGCACACTTTTACTGTACTGGAAAATAACTGTAAGAATTTCCTCCCAATCTCACTCACATGTAACTCTGCAATACAGATTTTCTTTTCTTTTCTTTTTTTTTTAAAGTGCTCCAGGCTGTATTAGGAGTTTTCTTTTCAATAAAAGTAATAAAGTAATTTGCTCTGGAATAGTTTCCGTTCATATTACTTCCTAACTATGCTCTGTTTTTGTGTTTTCTTTGATTAAATCACAAAGCACTATATGTCACACAGGTATATTCTCCTCTCTCTCTCTCTCTCTCTCTCTCTCTCTCTCTCTCTCTCGTGTGTGTGCATGTGCATATGCATGAGCACATGCGTGTGCATGTGTGTGTGTTCCCTGCCTTTAGATTAATCATAACTTTAATGTAATACAGCATAGACAAAAGCACATACTCCTTTCAAGCATAACCTGGTTGATGTCAAGTCTTGTTTAGGAAACTCCATGATTACAGAGATATTCAAAGAAAAATGCATTGTAGTTTTCACACTATGCTGAAAAGAGAATTCTCACATCCGGTGTTTTCCACTGAGCTAGCTATACTGTCTCTTTTTCTCCTCAAGGATTCATATGAGGTTAGTTTTAGTAATAGTTATTTGTCCATCCCTGCCTAAGTCTCATGCTGTGTCATCCACCAGAGTGTATATCTTGATAATTATACAAGTGTACTGCAACAATATGCTTATTCATTATTTCTTATTATTTTTAAAATGATTTTACACATGTATATTTCTCCTTGTGTATGAATGTGTTTATGCCACAAAGTGTTCATGTTTGTGGATACCAGGAGAATCCTCATGTCATCTGAGGCTGAAGTTAGATGCAAATATGAGCTACCATGTGTGGGTACTGGGAACTGAACTTGGGTCTTCTGAGAGAGCAGTACATACCCTGCGGTACAGTGTTGGTGTATGCTATTGCATTTTATTCATTTCTTCAAGTGTGGGGGTCGGGTCATATGTGTCACAGCATATCTGTGGAAGTCAGAGAATAAATGGCAATAATTGGTTCTCTACTCATGGTAGGTCCCAAGATCGAACTCAAACAACCATGTTTGCTGGCAAGTGTTATTCAGTGAGCTATATTGCCAAAAGTATACTTGTTTTAAAATGTATTTACTTATTTTTCTAACTAGTTTCTCAACAGACATACCATTGAATTAAGTGAAATCCCCCTACTACAGCCATGAAGAGTCACGAGTTCCTAAGAAAGTGTTGGTGCCTGCAGGAACCTTTCTATTCATGGTGAAATATTGAATGGCCCAATATTACAAATATACAGGTAGCTATTGGTTGCTCATGATTACAAGAGCCATGTCATATCTAAAGAGTACCCTTTTGCTTCTCTCAGCTCTGACATTTTTTATGCCCTGTCTTTGCCAAAATTCCCCAGTCTTGTGGGAGTATTACAGATGCCATTTTAAGGGTAAACACTCAATAATCATTTACATATAAAAGTCTCTACATTAAATGTTAACATCTATTAAAAAACAGTCTTTATATGCAAGGCTGAGAATGATTGATAGGTATAATGTAAGTATTTAGAAGGAAGTTTAATACTTAAGGCGCCAAACCTCCCCAACCATAGGCTGTTAGTAAGTTTTGCAGTTACAGACAAGTAACTCTCCTAGGAGCTTGCCTCCAATCCTATCACAAAGTTTACCTTCAATATAGTTGTGCCACTATTGAACTAGTAAGTATATTATGCTTGCTAAGCATTTTAAGAAGCATTAGCCACATCTGTGTGAGAATATTCATGAGTTTTCTCCTTTAACAGAATAAAGAGCAACTTCTGAAACTATGAATGTAGCCACCATGGAGAGTATTTCCAGTTAAATTCCATCTTTATTTCTCTATGTTGTGAAACCAAAGCGTATGGTAGGCAATAAATTTTCATGCATGCACAATCACATATTCATAGCAATAATGAAATATCAAGCCATTGGATGCCCTCTTTCTTAAAATTAGTATATTTTGGTAATATTTTAATGAAAATATATGGAATTTCTTTACTCTTTAAGTATTTATTATATGAATTTTCAGTCTCTCTAGCTTTTTGCCACTAGAGTCAATACTGCAATTAATTCCACATGTTTATGGCCTTTTCACATAGCTTACCTATGATATAAATGACTAATGTTAATTAATTGTTGTGTATATTTTGTTATGTTATTTACTTGCATATTACCATCTGCTTTTTTCTCTTATCCTGCCACTTAAAATTGACATATAGACAGCCTAATCTGTTGTACTTTAGGGTATATGTTTTTCTAAATATTGAGTAGTTGCAGATATAACTAGTTAAGATGATATTACATAGCTAGTGCATGCTTCTAGTTCACTATAACTGGTTTTATTATGCAAATCTATTAAAAGATTGTAGACATATACAGAAAGGCATAGAATCCTGCATGAAGGATAATTTATGCCACTTGCACAAGAGCCTGGCAGCTCAAAGAACAACCAGAGGTTCTGAGAATTAGAGCCTCCCAAGTGTCCTTCAAGTAAGCACAGTCCTTCCAACACTAGCTTTCGATATATGACTTCCAGAACTGTGAGAACATAGATTTCTGTGGTTGGAGGCAAAATGAGTATTTCTTCAATATAATGAAATAAAGGTGACAGGTCCAAGGTCAGTAGATTCTAACATTTATTTATTTAACATTTACTTTTTAATTTTTTCATAAATAGATATTGGTCATATTCCTTATCCTCCAATAGCTCCTTCCAGATCTACCTTCCCTATCCAACTCATTTCTTCTTTCTCTCTCTCTCTCTCTCTCTCTCTCTCTCTCTCTTTTTTTTTTTTTTTTTTTTTTTTTTTTTGTAGATCTCCTTTATCTATGTGATTTTAAACAATTTATTTTGGTCACATTCTTTCCCTTCACCCAGCTCTTCTCACATATTTACTAGCATCCTGCTCTCTTTCAAAAACAACAAACAACCCAACCATGAACTCTACCATCCAGAAAAAAATACCCCAAAAATATTGGTTCACTTACTGTCAGCCAATTACCCTTGACAAGTTCCGTTGTGGGTCTCTGTGCTAATCCCCATCTACTACAAGGATGAAGCCTCTATGATGATGGTTGAGAGACACATTTGACTGTGGATATGGAAATGTGTAGCTACTAAGAGATAAAATACTGGAGGACATATTCCAAGAAATAATAAATATTATATAGTGTTATAATGAGGTAAAGAGCAACCAATAATAGAATTTAATGATTTGAGGGTTGGAATGTATGCTAAAGAAGGAATATGGGAGTACCCAATTAACACTAAAGGCCTTTAAACAGTCACATGGAAATATACTAATGTAAAAGAAGAAGGAGACTGAGAGGGAGAAGGAAGAGGAAAAGGAAACAGAAGGAGAAAAGAGAAGAAGGAGAAGGGGAAGAGGAAGAGGAAGGAGGAGGAGAAGAAGGAAAAGAAGGAGGAGGAGGAGAAGAATAAAAAGAAAAAGAAGAAGTTGTTTTGTATTATCTAACTATTACTGAGTATGTGGTCTGCTCTGAATTATCACTGATATATCCAGTGTCACTATTGTCCTTCTCCCAGCAGCTATCAGTTGCAAAAAGCTTCTCTATCCACTTCCTTTTTCCTGTTTTTCTCTGGATTGAATGTGAATAGGTCTTGCTAAATTCTGTCACAGTCTCTGTGAGTTTCTATGTACATCAAACCTGTTTTAGGTGGTAATTATTGTTTCTTCAGAGCGATCCACATCTGTCTCTCACATTCCTTTTATATTCTCCTCAATTTTTATCTCTGAGCCTTCAAGAAATAGGTGTGATAGAGACACCTCATTGAGATTTGAATGCTCCAAAGTTTTTCACTGTGTGTTTTGTAATTGTGGGTACCTTCTCTTTCACAAAGAAATATCTCTGATGAAGGTTCAGAGATACAACACTTGATGGGTATAGCACTATGTGGTTAGGGATCATTTTATTGCTATGTTAATTTAGAAGAATACAAACAGTTACTAGCCTTTCCCCTAGGTCCTAATCCTAAGTCCTTGGCCTCATTAACAGTGTCAGTTATAGGTTCTATCTCATGGACTGAACCTTAAATTCAATCAAAAGGAATTTGGTTATTCTCATGATATTTGTACCACTATTTCTCCAGTGGATATATCTTACGTGAAGATAGCTACCTTAGCTAGAAGAGAAAGAATCTGGGTAAGAGTATTGATTATTTTTCTCCTCTAGTAACATGCATAACACTTTCTAACTCTGTGAATACTAGTCAATAGGAATAAAGTTTCTAGTTTCACACACAGAGAGATTTCTCCAGATTTTACAATATAAGTATGTGGTATCTTCAGCAACATAGTCTTTTTTTAAAATTTATTATTTTACATGTTGATCCCAGTTCCCTCTCCCTCTCTCCCTCCCTCCCACTCTGCCCTCTCACATGCACCCTGACCACCCTCCCCTCCCATCCTCCCACCCCAATTCCACATGTAGGGGAATGCCATCCAGTTGGGGTCATGTAGATCTGACAGGTCATGTGAAGTAAGGACTAGGTCCTCTCTCCTGTCTCTAGGTTAAGGCAGTTATCTCTCCATGGGGGATGTGTTCGCAAGGTCCTTTTGTGCACCAGGGATACATCCTGGTTCCAATTAGACTCCCTTAGACTGCTCAGTCCTTCTGGCTGACACCCATATTCAGAAGGGCCTGAGTCAGCCCCATGCTAGATTCCAAACTATCAGTCTGGGGGCCCGCTATCTCCTCCTTGTTCAGGTCAGCTGTCTCTATGTGTTTCTGCAACCTGGTCTTGTCCTCTCCCTCTGTATCTGGGTTCTAGTTCGACTCAGTGTTTAGGTATGGGTGTTTGTTTCTGTTTCCAATAGGTATTAGATGAGGGCTCCGTGGATAAGTTAGTTGTTAATCTCACTATCCAGGAAGGGCATTTATGGTAGCCTTTCCACGGATGCTCAAATAGTTAGTTGGCAGCAGTCTTATAGGTCTCTAGACCTTTCTTTGGGATCAATTTTCTCTTCAAACCAATATTGGCTACCTATTTTATGTTCTCTCTCTCTCTCTCTCTCTCTCTCTCTCCTGTCTTCTATTCCTACCGTCAATCTTCCTAGTGGCATGGGCTTTCCTCCCCTCCCCCTCTCTCTCTCCTATGTCTCACTCCATTCACTGCCCCCCCACTTACCCTGTGCTCTGAGGGATTTGTCCCTTCCCCCTTCTGTGAGGAACTTTATATGAACCTCTTAGAATACACCTTGTATCCTAGTTCCTCTGGTGGTGTAAATTAGAGGCTGGTGATCATTTGATCTAGGTCTAAAATCCATATATATGAGTGAGTACATACTGTGTTCCTCTTTTTGTGACTGGGTTACCTCATTCAGGATGGTTTCTTCAAGTGCCATCCACTTGCCTGCGAATTTCAAGATACCATTATTTTTTTCTGCAGAGTAGTATTCCATTGTGTAGATGTGCCACATCTTCATTAACCATTCTTCAATTGAGGGGCATCTTCCCTTCCAGGTTCTTGCTATTACAAATAGTGCTGATATGAACATTGTTGAACAGATGTCTTTGTTGCATGGATGTGGATCATTTGGGTATATGCCTAAGAGGGGGATTGCCGGGTCCTGTGGTAAACTAATTCCAATTTTCCTGAGGAACCACCATACTGATCTCCAAAATGGCTGACGATTTTGCACTCCCACCAGCAGTGGAGGAGTGTTCCCCTTTCTCCACATCCTCTCCAGCATGAGTTGTCATTGGTGTTTCTAATTTTAGCCATTCTGGCAGGCGGAAGATGGTATCTCAAAGTTGTTTTGATTTGCATTTCCCTGACAGCTAAGGATATTAAACACTTTCTTAAGTGTCTTTCAGCCTTTTTGATTTCCTCTATTGAGAATTCTTTCTTCAGTTCTGTACGCCATTTTTTAATAGGGTTATTTGGTGTTTTGTTGACTAGTTTCTTGAGTTCTTTGTATATTTTGGAGATCAGTCCTTTGTCGGATATAGGATTTATGAAAATCTTTTCCCAGTCTGTGGGCTGCTGTTTGGTCTTGTCCACTGTGTCCTTTGCCTTACAGATGCTTCTAAGTTTGAAGAGGTTCCATTTATTAATTGTTGCTCTCGGTGTCTGTTCCCCTGGAGTTATGTTTAGGAAGTGGTCTCCTATACCAACTTATTCAAGGGTACTTCCTACTTATTGCTATGTTTTGGACAGTAACCAATAGCATTTTCAATAGCCTGTAGTACTGCAAGAGGATAATGAGACCCCCTTTGGCCAATGACTTAAAAATATGTAACCAAAATCTAACTTTAAAGAATATTATCATAGTGTCTAGGGAAGATATTCTGGTTTATTTTAGCAGAAATTACATAGTGATTTCAAATTTAATATAGTAAAATTGTTATTACCTGAAATAATATTGACCCTAGAGAAAATCATAGTGAAATCATGCCTACACCTTGTTTTGTCCCTATGTTCCAAATCTTTATTTCTCCTCTGTCCCCTGCTATCACCTTTAAAAGGTCCTAATAATCTCTATGTTACCTAATGCTGATTTTATGTTTCATATTCCCAGTGCAATAGTAACAAGCATAAAATATCCATGAGATAAATATGTGTGATGAAGATAAAGAGGCATAAGAAAATTCCACACCATACTATTACCTACAAAATGAAAAGCCTATGCATTGATGTCATACAATGTAAAGTACATGCAATTTATTTAAATGAAGAGTTGTATAGTTAATCACTCCCAAATGAAGTGACTTAAAATAATTGAATTGTGTTCTTACAAATGGACAATATAGGCAGAGTTTTAGAAGTATGCCTTTCTCATTTTCAGAACAGACTTATGGCTGGAGTGGACTCAGGAGGGACCAGCCTTGGTTTCCTAACATATAACTGCAAGCTGTGATGCTAAGAGCTGAGGTGGCTTTTGATACCTCTGCACAGCTTTTGTCTGTGGTTCTGAAGTACAGCAGCTTCAGGAAGCCCAATTTCTTGATCTTAAAGTTTTCCATCCTGAGAGAAAGAAAGAGAAAGAGAAAGAGACAGAGACAGAGAGAAAGGCAGAGTTAGAGTTTAACTCTCTTCATGTTATAGCCATGTAGTGTGACTGCAGTAACATTCTATTTATGAAGGGAATCACAAAGCCCAATTTAGAAAGGAGATCAAGATCAGCATTGCCAGTATCTTAGTGTGACAATTTCCTGAAGAAAATAAGTAACATAGGAAAAACTACCATAGTCAATTTTGAAAATTATACATTGTGCTTAATATACCAAATTAGTTACTGGTTTTACTTTCTTTTATTCTATGTCTTATGTAACAGGAGCTTCTCGGTATTACTCTTCATGGAAGTTAAATGAACACATGGTACTATGTCAATTTAGGCTTTATGTGAATAACATATATTCTTTGAACCAAACCTACACAGAGTTGAGTTAATGTGCCCATGATATCACCTGTTCTTTATCTTATTATATTCCTAATCAAGTTGTTGCTGTATTTCCAGAAATTAGTCTATCATCTTACATGGATTATCAAGTTTATAGTGTCAGTGATTGGGTCAAACTACTTCATTTTAAAGAAGACAGCTCGGAAAGTGCCTCAGATTTAGTTAAATAAGAGCTGGGCCGAATGGCAGACTTACTTTGGTCCCTGGCTTTGTTTATGTCAGAATCAGCTAAAACTCAGTTCCCAATTTTCTCCCATTTCTGAAGCGTGAATATTAGGTAATGGAGAGGATCGATTAAGAAGTTCAAATGGGAAATAAGAAAGTTCTTGCACGACTACTTCGGGCGGGCTTTGAAGTTCATGACTAGCGGCAGTAGGTGACTACAGATTTAAGCTATTTGTAATGAAAGGAATGGTTTTCATTTCACCAGCTGAACTAAATTCTTGCCTTTAGAAATACTTTGCTCAGGGACTAGTGTCATGGTATAAAAAGTTTACTTTCCCTTACTTTCATTTTCTATTTCTTCCAAACTTCAATCTGGGAAAACTTTTGCACATTATAAAAATGCAAAATACATTATATAATTTAATGTCCTTTTCAGAAAGTCAGCTTTTGTCAATGGAGTTATGAATATAGACTGAAAGCAATGAATGGCATCCAATACAGTGCAAAATAAATTTACAATCCATGTGCATGAGAGATGCCAGATAGTTTTTACAACCAACTTTAGTAGTGTGGGAAGTAGATTATTTGTAAATTACAGACTAAAATTGTATTCCAGAGGCTACTCAAAGTCTGTAACCTTCTGCCAATTATTTAATTAACCTCTCCATCTGTAAAATAATTAAAAAGTAAATTGCCTTATTTCTTTCATTATGAAGACAAAATGAAATGTTTCATTGAAACTACTCTGAAAAGTGCCAGCATAGTATACAATTCAGTTGCTTAATAGTTAATATTGTTTGGACTGAATTGTCTTCTTTTTCTCTGTCTGCCCTTATTCACATTATTATTTGGAAATAATATCAAGCAAAAAAAGGTACATGCTTGAATTATTTGCAACAGAAACCTGATTTTAAAACCACCAAAGGATGCAACTCCCTTGGTATCATACTTGCTTAAGCTTCAAGAAGACCTAATTTAGATTTCCAGTACCATAAAAAGTCAGCAACTGCACATGTAGGATGAGAGGTTCAAGGTCACCTTCAGGTACAAAGTGAGTTCAAGGCCAACATATGCTAGAGATCCTGTGTTGAGAAAGAGACAGTGTTGGAGAAATATAGAGACTTATACAAACACACATAGAGAGAACAGAGTATCACCATCACCATTTACTCAATTCCAGCTTCCTGAACCCCAAGATCATTTTAGACCCTCTACCCCCAAGTACATCTGTCCCAGGGACCTTTCTTCATGCTTTACCGTATCTCTGCTTAGTTTCCATATCCTAAGGATAAAGTCAGTCCTGCACAGATTAGCCATACTCTTCTTTTCTGAGAAGCACTTTTAAAAACCCAGTTTTCATAGTTTAGTGAAAATTTTAGTGAATTTTAAATTACTAAATTCCTGGAATTCATTTTTTGTAAATGTCCACTTATTTATGACAATACGAACTTAACAATATCTCTGTTTTGACTGACAAAACTGGTATGTGGAATATGAAAAACAAAAATAACTAACCTCTTATTTTTAGCAACTTAGAAACTCATAGGTAAAGGAAACATGGGTGAAGATAATCTGTAATACTCAGGAACATAGCTAAAAACCTGATTAAAACTTCCATGAGTAAAGCAGGAACAAATACCTAAGCATTATAACTATGTACTTATATATACATGTAAATTCCTAAAACACAGGTAGAGTAGAAATGCTATTAGAAATGTCTAGACAAGAGGTAGAACTATAAAGGGCAGCATGATAAAAATATCCTAAACTGTTTCAATATACAAAATGTCTTGAACATAAGTAAAAGTATACATTCTTAGAATATGGTAATGATAATGTGCATAGAACATCATAAATGGAAAGATTTTACACAATATAACAAAAATATCATATACAATTCTTCCAGGATAAGAAAATAAACTTAATTTTACATAGGTTACCACAAATAAGAATATATAACAATGTAGGCTGTATAATAATAATATCTCACTATAGTAAAATAATTCACAAAAAGATAGGCTAGTCTACCTATATCCCATCTAAACCATACCTTTCCCAACCATACCCTATTCCTGTCTAAAAGAGATACCCAAGTCTAATCATCACCTTTCATATCCAACCCTAAGTAACTAAAAGCAACCCTAAGATGAAGAATATTATCCCTAAATTCCAAGAGTCGGGAAAGGGGGCATCATTATCTCAAGATTACTTCCTGTGGAAATGGGACAGTAATTGTTCCATGGAATCCTGTAGGAAGAAAATTTTTAGCAACCAAATTTCTCAACAGAACTGGCTGTGACATATGTAGCTAGGCACTGTGCTGCAGAAAATGCTTGACTGGAGTTCCATTTGAAACTCTGGCCAGGGCATAATAAGAAGGTTCACCTATACAGCTAGCTAGTTAGGAGTTGTCCAGATCAAAACAGTCTCAAACCGGTTTTAGGCTGATATTTGTAGTCCACATGCATCAGGTTGAGTCAAGTGGAAATGTCGAAGTGAGGCCCCATCTTCCTTCCAGAGAGTTCAAAGCTTGCTGTTGGGAATTGTTACTAGTCCTTGTGGAAAACTTGAACATCAATATCAAAGTAAAATTTTCAAGTTTTAAAGCATGCATTAGGGAAAGGCAACAATAAGCTTTAAAAAATATAAGAGAAAATTAGAATTTCAGCGAGAAAATTGCTTATAAGAAATGAGTCCCCAGATTTTGTTTTCTTCTGCCTTACAACAATTAGCTTCTTGATAAAAGGCAGAAATTGTGAATTTAATCTTAACAACATGCTTGAATTTAGAGAAGGAAAGCCAAATCCAAATCCAAAGCCAGCATTGGTTTACCTGAATCAGGACTACAGGAATACTAGATAGTAAATAGAAATAGATTTCTGTATAGAAATAGTTTACTAGAATTTAATATTTTTACCATAAATCAGATTCCTCTTCATTAAGTGATTGTTGCTGAAGAGCTGTCTTCTGTAGGTACCTACATGTTCAGTGTCTTTGGGGTGTTTGAAGATAGGTGTTCTTTGTTTTCCTGTAAGAACAAGAGCAGAACACTTCCCCTACCTTTGAGAGTTCTCCACACACCTCATGGGACCCAATTTGTTGGATGACTTGTCATTTCTATTCATTAAGATGGTTCTCTTTTTCAACTCAGATCTTGATTAACTTAGATGGTATCCATAGCTTTTCTTCTCTTGTAGGTACAAATGTGAAACTCCTACACCGATGTTAACACATACCCTGGTTTCCATTCTGAGGTCAATACATCCTTGAAGTACACTGGCTGATTTAGTTCAGAAGTTTTTTCTATTGTCCAGTGTCTTTCTGCAGCTGTTTTTCCTTTTTCATCAGCATTAAGAAAGTTTAATATTAATAAATCATTATGTAATCTGTGTATGGTGTCAGGTTCCTCCTGCCTGTTTATGGGGGATTTCTTTTAAAGTATGATTGGATCTCAACTACTGCTTGTCTTGTAGGATTGTGTGGTATACAAGTGATGTGCTTTATTTTATAATACTATTTTATAATACTCAAAAAAACAGTTTCAATTTGCTGGAGACATATGCTGGAGCAGTGTCAGTTTTTATTTGTCCAGGTATATCCACAATGGCCATTACCTCTAATAGGTGTGTGATAACAGAATTAGCCTTTTCAGAGCCCAGAGCAGTGGCCCATTGAAACCCTGAAAATATGTCTATAGTGTGATGTACGTATTTTAATTTTCCAAATTCTGCAAAATGAAACAAATCCATTTGCCATACTCCATTCCTATTTATATCTTTAGGGTTACTGACTGATGGTAAAGGAGTTTGGTTATAGAATGAGTAAGTAGGACAGTTCCTTACTATTTCCTTGGCTTGTTGCCAAGTGATAGAAAAATCCTTTTTTAAACATTTGTTGTTCACATGGTGTTGCTTATGCAACTCTGAGGCTTCTAGCACATGTGGGAATATAGACGGAACTAGGAGACAAGGACGATTACAGGAAGTAGCAGGGAGGAGTCAAGATGGAGAGACTGGAAAGAGCAGAATGCCAGCCCCTTTCTCTGGTAAGATGAGACCACGTGGAAATACTTAGATTAATAGAAATGGGTTAATATTTAAGACAGAGCTAGCTGATAAGAAACTAGTAACTGGCCAACAGAATTATATCAAATATAGTCTGTGTGTTATTTGGGGCTGGCTCAGTAGTGAGCCCATGCTGGCAGGGGAAAACCTACTGCTAACAGGCTTTCAACCACTTTACTTATTTTCCTGATTTACATCCTCCCTTACCTGATTTGTTTGCATCAGTGAAGAATGTATGAACTCCAGAAATGCGTGTTTTCCTTACAATGTGTGGAAGGATCCAAATCATTTTCTTTATGAATTTGATTCTTTCACTTTTGGGATAACTTTTGCTAATCATTCCACAAAAATTATTGCATGTTCTCTGCCAATATTCATTATCTTTCCATAAAGAGGAAATTTCCTCATTAGTAAAAGGTTCTATAATTTCTGCTGGGTCCCTTCCTGTTAGTTGGCAAAGTCTTAATTTACCTTTTATAATCAAGTCAGAGATCATTCCTATATATGTTTTCAGTTTTTATTCTGTTTATGTGGTAGACATATCTGTTCTAATATTATATCTTCTCTCTGCATCAAAATCCCTGAAGGATATTCTTTAGATGGTAATATAACAAGAATACAGTCTAGTTTTGGATCCACATGGTCCACATGTGCTTCTAATAGCCTCTTTTCTACCCATTCTACCCACAGAAGCAGACAAAGTGAATATCTCACTACAAAGAAAGCATAGCAGTATCTCAAAATAAAACAACAGATATAAGAAAAATTTAAATCTGATAGAGTGTAATCATTTATACAATGAAAACTTCAGGAAGAAATAAAAAGTTTTGGATTTCACCTAAAATTGCCAAGCTACTTGGAAGACTAGTTAATCTAATTAAACCTGAAATTTTCTTAGGATTCAATATAATTGCCTGTGATAATTCATTTGGGGTTTCAACATGACTAGGTAAAAGATTTTGGGCTGGCAAGATGTCATAATCACCTACTGTCACAGAAGTTCTGAGCTTTCTTTCTTCTGCTGGAAGGGAAATCGGGGGTCAGTTCTTTTACTTACAATAAATAGACTGATAAATGTCTATAGGGATGTTATCTAGGACAGTTTGGTGCCTGTGTTGGGAAGAAGGAAGCTGTATGTAATTGCCTGGTAGGCAACATGGATCAAAAAAGCAAGGGGAAGGGTATTTTTATTTTCTCTGAGCCTGAAGTGTTTTAGACATTGGAAGAGGAGCTTCTTTTTCCTATAGACTTGGGAATTCAAAACAGGGGTCCTCTAGCCCTCACATCCAGGCTCTCTACTCTTTGACATGGACTTAACTGTATTGCAAGAGACGTTGCCTAAAAATAAAAGCAAGAGAGTAGTGAAGCAAAATTATGAAGTTATGTACTTTTCTTTTAGGAAATGGTGTAATAAAAACTAGCATCTCCATTTTTAGAGATAATTATTACCTTTAAATATTTTCAATAAAGAAGTGATTGGCTCTAAAGGTTGAGCATTTATTAAAGTAGAAGAAGTCAAAGAAAGCCATACACAAATTTGAGTCTTTATAAAACCTCCATTTAATATTTTTTACAAGAAAAAGTCTTTCAAAAGACCAGGTTATAGACAATTTGAAAGACAATTTGTGTGACTACAGAAGTAAGTCACACAAGAGCATTCTGACTCTTCTTCTGGGAGACAGCACTTTTATCAAACTCCTCAGAAGTGTTACTCAGAAGCCTGTAGATTTACTCTTTGAAAATAAAAACATCATTCTCAGACAATTTTTATAACTAGTTTCCAAGCATAAGGTTGGAATTGCCATTATAGTTCAAAAGAAATGATGCCAGTTTGGGCAAATATAAACTCCACATGTATTAAATAAATATTTGAAAAACAATGTAAACTACTTCTGAGACTTAGTTACTATCTTGCACTTACTGAGTTCCCCACAGTTTGTGTTTCATACAAATTAGATATAGTAAAGCAAATATGACACTCATGATACAGAATAAGTAAATGAACTGCATATAGAAATATAAGCACAATTACGATTGAAATCAATGAATAGAGCTCAAAAGTACCAAGGGGAATAATGTCACAGACAGAAAAAAAATCACTGTAAATATATGTAGGAATTAATAAATGAGTTATTTCTTAAGTCTCAGCTTTTCTCTTTATTGTGCCCAACTGGCTAATTATGAACATCACAGACTACAGAGGAACAAATGAGTTAACAATGGAGGGTTTGTCTGGATAATTGAACATATTTTAAAGGGGTTCAGAAGGCACATATTTCATGACTTCATACTTATTGTTAAGATAAGTAAATGGTGTAATATACTTTCCCTACTATTTTCATAAACAATACTTTTATATCATTTTATGAGAATATTCAAAACTTTCTTGGAAACAGTTCAGCTGCTACAGGAATTTGGTGTAAAATCCTTAGTCATGACCTTGTAAGTCATCAAAAATTAAATTCTAAATATGAATAGGTTCTTATATGCTACAGTTATTTATATAAGGCATAATCAAAAGCAGACTATCATCTTTTAGCAATACCTCAGCAGAAAACAGTAAAGCAGATAGAAACTTGGAGAGTTATTTATTACGGATAAATTTAAAGCATGTGTTAAGGTGAAATTGAAAGAGAACAAGGTAGCCATAATGTACAGCATTGATATATTTTTTCATACAATGAAATGGATAACTCACTTACATATACCTTTGGAACTCACAAATGTTTGGAAACCTCAAGCTAAATATAAGCTCTGAAAAATAAGCTATAAACTATCTCTCAGATTTCTAACACAGAGTCCTTTTTCCTTCAAATGACTTCATTGTGGTTCACAAGTGTTCTCTTCACCTAATGCCATAATCTCTTCCTTTGAAAATCCAAATGTGGATACTAAAAGGATAGTTCAGTTTGATTATGTCAATCATGAACATAGCCTCAGTGCCATCTCTTATTACATCTTCAGGGGCTACTACCGGATTATAAACTGAAAAAAAAAAATTGCCTTGCTATCTCTGTTAACCTTAGGAAACTGGAAGACTCTTCCTTGTTTGTGAAGCTATCTAATTGCTAATCTATAATCCTTTTAATATGTTATATTCTCTGATTGATCTATTGCCAGCTGACCTCACACTGCCCACAGCTATATTAATCCTATTATTCATATCCTATTACAGAGTATCACTGAAACTATTTAATGAGTTCTGAAAGGCTGGCTTGCCAGACTCCATTATTAATGATAATCACACTAGTATTCATTCTCTTATTAGTAATTATAATGCACACTATTGTATTAATTATATTCAGTAAGATTCAACATTTTTCTTTACCTCAGTTTTCTTGAAGCCGATACTATGTGTTTGGAGAGAACACAGTTTAGATATGTCATTACCATATATATTGTTTTGATCCATCTGGATGGTAAATCATTTCACAAGATAAAACAATGTAATATATTTAGAGATTAAGTCCTGTGGCAATGTAAAGTATGGGATATGTAGAACAAAGTATGGTTTATCATGAGTAGGTAGAATATTCTAGCAAAGGTCTATATTTTGAGTTTCTGATACATTCCCAGAGTGGTTAATCCCCTAACAGGATGGACAAGTCTGTCTTGGATGATAAGCTTACTTGTTAAGGAAAGTACATTTTCTTTTGAATTAATCACTGTGTATGAAAATGGAAATACCATCAGCCTGAAAAACTATGATACCTTATCATCAATTTTAGTCTACAGAGTAGATAAAGACAACTAATAAAATTTTAAACTTCAATGAAACATATTGATAATGATATGTCCCTCAATTAAAAAAAGTCTTAAAATACAAATTTATATTTAAAAGAACAAAATTCTAGTTGATTATTTGGTTTTACTTAGTGAGGGGTTGAAACAAATGAGTTTCCTTGGTGTAAAGGGTCCAGCATAAAGTGTGAAACTTGATTTGATGTTTAGAACCCACTGATAGGAAGCAAGTTCTGGTAGGATCAAGCCAGTACCAAGGATCTTAGAAAGCAATCAGTGACAAATACATCCATTGGGGGTACTTCCCAATAGCACTGCATTCTGCTTTGTAAGGATTTGTCAAGCACTATCATTTCATCGAAGTCCACATTGTCCTCTGATACACAAATTTCATAGCCCCTTAGACTAATCCTTATGATGGTATGAGCTGTATTTAATGACAAGGGTCTCAGGTCAATTTCTATATTCTACTCTCATCTAGCTCTGTGTCAGCAGAAATACCAATTAGTTCCCTCCTAAGTGAGTGTGAGGAGGCCAGAAACTGAAGATGTTCAGTTAAATGAAAATTTAGTATGTATATATTACATATAACATTCTCATACAAGAAATCTCTTGTTCATTTGAAATTTTGTTTAACTTACTATCTTGTATCATTCTTTAATATGTCAGACAATACTAGAAAAGGGGCATGAAAGTTTAAGAAAACAGTAAAGAAGGAACTATCTGTGTTCATACAGGAAGTGTACAGCTCTGGTTTTCTTGCATTACCTCCACCATGACTAAGATTTCTCTAAAGAGTAGGCTATGTACATAGTAATATGAACATTATCTGACTTAACATGGCACCATTTTTGGTGGATATTTGCTTTATTTCTCTCCAATATTATTTTCTAATTTTCATTTTGGAACAATATTACTTAACATGACCTTTTCAAACATGATTTTAAAGAAATACTACATATAAAAGTGAAGTCTTATTAAATTAAATAAGACCTTCCTCTACTTGGGTGCAATCTTCAAAACCACAAAGGAGAGAGGGATTTTACAGAGCAAAGTAAAAGCATTAACAACTGAGACTCAAGCTAACTAAAATAAATGTACTCTTGAGTTGTGACCTTTATACTCTTAAATGACTTTAAACAGTGGGTTGCTTTTCATTTTATAGTGTATAGCTGCATGTAATCACACAGAAGAACAGGAAATGCACATATGGAGCCTGTTATGAGGGAATATGCTGGGGCCACAGATCCCCACCCCAGTTCCAATTCTTTCCCCATACTGATCTTACAACTGGAACTAAAATTTTACCACTACCAGACAGTTAACTTAAAAGAGGTAATTAGATGTTTGTATACACACAGGTTGGGTTGTGCATAGTTACTCAAAGTACATGGCTCTGGTATAAAGGACAGTGACATAAAGGTATAGTGAATTACATAGTTCTTTTAAATATCAATAAACAAGAATTTTCAGAAATAATGGCTTCACAGCATTACTATTTATTATTTATTCGCTTATTCATCTTTTATTAGTCTTGTTTGGAATGAACTTACCTTAAGTCCTGAATGAATCCAAGTACATGTTGCCCATTCTCTTTCTACATGAAATTCCCAGGCAAATGAATAGAACTAGAAGAAACCATCCTGAGTGAGGTAACCCAGACACAGAAAGAAAACATGGTATGTACTCACTCATATATGGATATTAGACATAGAGCGAAGGATAACCAGCCTACAATCCACAACCCCAGAGAAGCTAGAAAACAAAGAGAAACCTAAGAGAGATATACATGGACCCGTGAGAAAGCAAAAGGGACAAGATCTCCTGAGTAAATTGGGAGCACAGTTGCGAGGAGGGAGGGAGGTAGTAAGAGGGGGCAAGAACATGAAGGATCAGAAAGGTGGAGCAGAGAAGGAAAGCAAAGAAAGAGATACCTTAATAAAGGGAGCCATTATTGACTTAACACGAAACCTGGCACTAGAGAAATCTCCAAGGATGCAACAAGGATGACCCAAACTAAGACTCTAAGCAATTGTTCAGAGGCTACCTTAAATGCCCTTCCCTAATAATGAGATTGATGACTACCTTATATGCTATCCTAGAGTCTTCATCCAGTAGCTGATAGAAGAAGCAGAGATTCACAGCTAACCACCTAGCCGGACTCCTAGAATCCAGTTGCAGAGAGGGAGGATTGATGAGCAAAGGGGTCAAGAGCACGCTGGGGAAAACTGTACAGGTTTTTCCGCCCGCCGCCGCTGGTCTTGTCCCGCCGCCAAGCCAGCCCCAAATAACGCACAGAGACTCTATATTTGATATTATACTGTTGGCCAGGTACTACTTTCTTATCGGCTAGCTCTGTCTTAAGTATTAACCCATTTGTGTTAATCTATGTATTTCCATGTGGTCTTCTTACCTGGAGCTGGCTGCGGTGTACTGCTCTCTCCAGACTCTCCTTCTTGGCTCCTCCTTACTACTTCCTCTTTCCTCCTTGTCTCTCCTATCTTCCTTTCCTATTGGCCAACAGTGCTTTATTATTACCCAGTATTACACAGAATGACATCTCCCATCAGAAAACCACAGAAACAGCTGATCTGTGCAAGTGGGAGCTCACTGACCCCAGTCAGTCAGCAGGAGAACCAGCATAGGACCGAACCAGGGCCCCTGAACATTGGTCTTAGTTGAGGGGCCCGGACAGTCTATATGGCCTTGGCATATTTATCCCTAGTGCACAAATGGGTTTTAGGAGCCCATTCTATATGGAAGGATACTTTGTCAGCCTAGATACTCAGGGGAGGGCCTTGACCCTGCCCCAAATGATACCACAGACTTTGATGATCCCCCACAGGAGGCCTTACCCTACCTTGGAGTGGATGGGGGTTGGGATGGGGAATTGGCTGGAGCATGGGAGGACAGGAAGGAAAGGGAACTGGGATTGGTATGAAAAATAAGATTGTTTTTAATTTAAATACAAAATTAATTTTAAAAATAAGAATTTTCATGGTTATTGATAATTCATGTGATTTAAGTTATATCCAGAGTCTCTACAGTGAAGTGATTATTATTTTTCATAGCTTATTATTGCTAGAATACCATACTAAGTTATGTTAAGTATTATTTGCAACACATTGCAAATAATCAGATCTGTTTGTAGCATCCTGCAACTTCCTCGCAAATGTAACTTATTTAAATAACCAAAACAGTTTCAAAGCTTTACAAAGATCAAATGCCCACTTAGTAATAAAAAAAAAAAAAAAAACATACACTGAAGGTGTTTTTGTTTTTCCTGAAAACTACTGCTGTGGTATTTTGAAATAAAAAGTAAAAGTGAATAAAGCAATGAGAGAACAGAATATAGCAGTTCTGTTCTTTCAGGTTACACTCTTAGAAATTCACAAAGGAGCCAGAGTGATGGGTGAGTAGTGAAAAGCATTTGGCTCCAAGACAGATGACCTAGGTAGGAGTGATTCTCAGAAACCACAATCCAGAGGAAGAGAACCGAAAGCAGCTATTTGTTCCTTCCTTCCATCACACCATAACACACAAACACACACACACACGAAGGTGGGGGGAGACAAAGAGAGAGAGACAGAGAGAGACACACAGAGAGAGATCACAGAAGAAAATAATTGAGGAAATTTGTTAATGTGAATGTGAATGTGCTCTCACAGCACATGCACAAAACTCCATCTTCAATACCCAACACCACAACACAAAACACAAACAAAACAAAGCAAAGTGTATTCTTTATGGTTAACACATGCTTAGGACATCAAGAATAAAGGGTCTTCCTGATGCCTTTGCTTTAATGTATTTTGCTAGTCTTGGATATGTGACAGTTTTCATCAACCTAATCACACTTATCTAACTGAGTTTGATGAGTGTAGGCTGTGTCACTAACTGCCCCAATCAAGATATGTATTTTCCTAACCATAGAAAGCTGTGCCTCCAGTTGGCTCTGAACCTCAAGCAGACCGTCGTTGTTAGATTCTGTTAGTGGAAGCTACAGATTTTGCTTTTGAACTTCATGGAAATGGGCTTCAGTCTTCTGTGCTTCCTATCTCCTTCCAGTCAACACAGTGATTTGAAAGCTCACATACTTCATTGTAGGTAGCACACTTTCCATTACTGATGAGTGTTTCATTATAGGAAAATAGTATATTTGGCCTTTTCCTACCATGAATGTAGATATTTGATAAAGAGCGGCATATTCTGTTATGTTTATAAAACCAGTTAAACTGTGTTTTATACAGTTCATATATTGGCAAACATCTAATCAAAAGCCATACAGTAAAAACTTTGGACTCTGAGAGCTGTATGCCACAGAAAGCCATTTCTGTCAACATGTAAAACCAGACAGATAATATGTGAGTCATGTTTGCTGTGATAATTTGCATTTAGATTTTGCCTCCTCTAAGGGTCCTTGATGGGAGAAAGTTTGGAGCACAGGATAGTGATTTGATTTGGGTTCTTGGGAATTTTATTTTCAATATTTAAAGAATTTAAAACATTTTTGATATTTTAATACAATTAAATTAATTTTTCCTTCCCTTTTCTCCCCCAAAACAATCCTGTGATGGCCCCTTGTCATGACATCTTTTTCTTTGTTAATACATGTTTGTGTGTGTGTGTGTTTCCATGTGTGATTGTAAAGATATGATTCTAATGTGAGGATACTTTGACACTTGTCATGGATTCATTTGACAGGCTTTAAGGATCCTAACTTTGAGACCATATAATTACATGTGTTTAATGTGTTCACAGCTGTTAAAGTAAATATGAATAATTCAAAGGTGTTTAAATACATAAGCATGAGTAATGAGTGATCACATAATAATATCAGCATTCAGTATGGCTTCTGTCTACTTACCATTAATCACTATATTTATTACTCATTAATTAACTCCAGGAAACAGGATATGTTTAAGTAGCATACGAATTAAGGAAACTACTCAATACAATTTTGCCTTGTTAAACTTCCTATGATTGCACATTAAGAGGGTAGTTTTATTTCTGATTATAGTACTGTGTATTTTCACAAAAAGTCATAATTACAAGATGTGGTGCTCCACCACTGTCCTCATCATAGCCCACTAACAGATAACACATTTCCCCCTCTAGAGGGTTTATTTTGTGTAGTATGGACAAAGAGTCAGGGGTTTGATTGATCCAAGCCACAATCACTACTGAGCCCCTACTGAGTTCAGTGTTGCTCAGCTTGAGTCTTTTCAAAATCATCATTGTGTGAGGAAATTGCCTGTAAGACTAAGAATCAACATGAATATTATTCTAGCAACTCGTATGGATCTTCGAAAAGAGAGTCGTTTTCTTTGCTGTCTAACATATACTGCCAATTAAACCATGGGACACTGACAAAATAGCAGTCACAGTCAACTACATCGAGCACAGAGTCCTCTGCACCCACAGAACAGATGAGGCATTTGTCCTGATTTTCTTCCTTGATAATATAAAGTCTTAGGACCGTCTTACATATCGAATGAAACACATTAATGATTTATTTGTATGGGAAGCATGGCTCATTTGATAGATATACTGCAAGGAGGACTACATATACCAATATGATTTCTGAGAAAGAGGAGATAGCTCATTACCAGGGTTTAGTTAATTTGTCTTGTTTGGGCTCTATTAGCTTTTATATTAATTGCGATTTTATACTATGTAGTATCAAAGTTTCCTTTTGGATTTCTGACACCTTCATCAACATAGAGACAAATGAGGTTATGCTTGTGAAACCTGGCTGCTTAACTACAGGAAACTGTTCTTCTGATCTGCACTCCCCTTTAGTACAGAAACATTCACTGTGAAACACAAGGAGACTATAAGTGTTCTTTGCATTTGATTGTGCCAATATGTTTGTTTGGTTCCTGAATTGTGTGTTGCATGTATTATTATTATCCAAAGTAATAATCTGTTTTGAGGATTTTGTTGTATAGAATCTTTTTACTTCTATGATTTTAGAAATTGTTAAACACATTCAATAATCCAATGGTTCATCCATATAATTTTTTCAGCCTGCTTTATGCTGAAGAATCATGTTTCACATTTAAATATGTTTGTAGAATAAACCTTTTCAGATACATAAATGGCTGATTACCCTGAATTACATTAAAGACTCTCTGAAATATATTATTATGTAACTTTCAGATGAGATGTTTGTAAATGTTTATGACTATCTGATATGGGAATTGATCGATCTAACAAGCTTAAACAGCATTACATTCCACAAAAATGGTTAGAACCTTGAAGCAAGCCGAACCTTGAAGCAAGCCGTCAAATAGAAACAGCAACATTAATCAAAACATGGCTTTCCACAAGAATTAAAGTTTTCATGTGTACATGTGTATTGAAGCAGATCAGTTGGTAACACTGTTTTCTCTGCTGAATAAGCAAACTCACATTTACATTGCTTTATAAGGGAGAATCTACTTAGAAACAGAGGACACTAACTGGTTTTGAAGCCAAATTCCACTGTCACACCATGCTAGATTTTTGTTGAATAATTCATTTTAGGTCAACAAATATATATATTCACTGGAGGTCATGCTAACCAACACTGTTTATGTTTTCGTGGGACCATAAAAGTATCAACCTCTAAAATTCTTACTTTATTATTTTAATGTTAACTAGATATTTTATCTTCATTTATTATTAAAACCATAATTGCTGAGTAGTCACTCTGAAAACAACATATTTCAACTTGAAAATTATGAAGATAAAATTATTAAATGCATATGAGCCAAATAAAAACAGAGTTTATCTTTGCCATTGTTTTAAGCCAGCAAATTCAACATTAATATATATGCTTAGCTATCTAGAGGCTGAGAGAAATTAGCCACTAAACTGCCACGGTTATTTACTTTTGCTCATGTGTGAGGAATTTGTAGGTATGTTTCAAAACTTTCAAACATTTCATAGTGAAATATGAACATCTGACTCTTCACCTTCCAGTGCTCTCTGGCTACTCTGTCTACTTAGATTCCCAATCTCTTTATACTCTCAATGTCAGTGACTTTCTTCTTACTGAGCACTACATGTGGCGGTTATCATACATATTTTAGAGTCACCAGACTTGCTCCCAATTCCCTATGTTTTTATTGCAAAATGTATTAGTTTCCTTGCTTCTGATATAAGCCAGAAACCAAACCATGCAGTTACCATTGATATCACTTTTCCGTTCTTACTGTGAGTTTATGCCTACATTGATATTAAATGTGAAAATATCCACTTATTGCCATATAAAGAGCAAATATAGCTTAGTAGAATTGCAGACACATTCCCCCATGGAGGGGTACTGCCTTAACCTAGAGACAGGAGAGAAGTCCTAGTCCCTACTTTAAATGACTTGACAGATTTACATGACCCCACCTGGATGGCACCTGGATGGGAGGGAAGGGTGGTCAGGGTGCATGTGAGGGGGCAGAGAGAGTAAGAGGGAGGGAAGGAGAGAGGGAGGGATGGAGAGGGAACTGGGATCAACATGTTAAAAAAAAAAAAAGGAATACATCAAAGGGGGCTGGAGAGATGGCTCAGAGGTTAATAGCACAGGCTACTCTTCCAGAGGTCCTGAGTTCAATTCCCAGCTACCACATGGTGACTCACAACCATCTACTATAATGAAATATACGGCCCTCTTCTGGTGTGCAGGTATATATGCAGACAAAATACTGTATGTATAATAACTAAATGAATCTTTAAAAACAAATATATCAAAGGTCCAAAAACAAATTTAGTTGTTGCTATCTTATAAAAGCTTAACAATCTAAGTATAAATCTGAGATGTCAGTGAAGTGTCACTCTGGGAAATACTGACCAAAATGAGTTCATCTACCAAACTAAGCCTGTATTAGTCACACACATATGTAAATTTCTGGCTGATTATCTCTTACTGAGAGGCATTAATGAAAGTAATAAAATAGGGAGATCTAAATTAGAACACAAATATTTTTCATGACAATAGAAATGCAAATATGATTCTAATAATGTTTGCTATTTATAGATATTCAATTCTAGCTACACTAATACATATAGCACATTTTTACACTCTCCCTTTCAAGAAGTTATTGCACAAAGGTAAAAGTCATGTAGATAGGAAAATTCCTACCTATAATCTATGACTCTTCATAAAAAGAGAATCTGACATTCAACAAAGGTGGCATTACATTAATATAAGTGTTCATATAGATTATATCTGGCAAGTGTCAAATTTTTTTATAACGTGTTCTATGAGTTGAAAATAAAATCTGAGAGAGAAATCATTGATGCTTTTATATTATATATGAACCCACAATAGGTAATTAATTTAGATTAGCCACCTCTGTATTTTCAAAACATTGAAAATTTCTAGGTAGTCATGGTGATAATATGTTTGTAATCACAGAATTGAAGAGGTAGAGTCAGGAGGATCAGGAGATCAAAGCTAGTCTCACCTACATATCAAGTTATGTGGCAGTCCAGGCTACATGAGACTCTGTCTTAAAAGACAGAAAAGCCATTGGAGCCTCCTGAGGCCTGGAGACTGCTCACTGGGGACCCAGTCCATGTAGACCAGTCCATCCAGAGTAGACCAGCATCCTAGTATCACCTCAACTAGTATCCCCACAGGAGGGGATAAACATGGGCCTATTTCCTGCCTGCCTTTCTGGTGCACTGCTCAGAGCCTACTAAGGTTTAGGGACTGCTCACAGGACAACCCTTCCCAACAGACCAGGCCATCCACTTTCCTAGACCTGCCTCCACCCACTGGAAGAGGAGAGCCATCTGAATATTGAACCAGCTTGCACCCACAGGAGAGCACCTTGGTCCCACAGCCACCAAGAGAAGGAGATACTACACTGGGTAGACAACAGTATAAGAACACAGTTAACAACAGAAAAATCAATTATGATGCCACCAGAGTCTAGGGGCTCCACACCAGCAAGACCTGCACAATACAACACAGATGAAGTAGAAAAGAATGACCTTAAACAACTTTATGACAATGACAGAGACCTTCAAGGAGGTAATGAGAAAATCCCTTGAAGAAATGGAAGAAAAAACAACAAAAAAAATTAAGAAATGGAGGAAAAGACAAAGAAATGTGAGCCCAAACTACTATGCACAGCAAAGCTTTCAATCACCATAGTTGGAGAAACCAAGATATTCTACAACAAAACCAGATCTAAAAACATACATATCAACTAATCCAGTCCTATAGAAAGTTCTGGAAGGATAATTACAACCCAAGGAAGTTAACAACAACCACAAAAGCATAGGCAATAGATAATCCCACTTTACCACTATCAAAAAGAAAAAAAAAAGGGGGGGGGGAGAATCACACACAATAACATCACAAACAAAAAATTCAAAACAAACAAGAATTAACAATCAATTTTCATTAATACCCTTCAATATTAATGGTCTTAACGCACCTATAGAGACAGCTTACCTGAACAAGGAGGAGCTAACGGGACACCAGGCTGATAGCTGGGAAGCCAGCATGGGACTGACTCAGGCCCCCCTGAATATGGGTCTCAACCAGAAGGACTGAGCAGTCTAAGAGACCTCAGACAGTGGAGCCAGGATGCATCCCTGGTGCACAAAAGGACCTTGTGAACACATCCCCCATGGAGGGATAACTGCTTTAACCCAGAGACAGGAGAGAGGGCCTAGTCCCTACTTCACATGAGGTGTCAGATTTACATGACCCCAACTGGATGGCATTCCCCTACATATGGGGTGGGGGGATGGGAGGGGAGGGTGTTTAGAGTGCATGTGAGTGGGCAGAGAGGATAAAAGGGAGGGAGGAAGGGAGGGAAGGAGGGAGAGAGGAAAAGAGAGAGGGAGGGAAGGAGGGAGGGAGGGAGAGGGGACTGGGATCGACATGTAAAATAATAAATTAAATAAATAAATAAATGCTTTGACTCCAAAATTTAAGTTCAAGGACAAGTTACTAGGGAAAAGGATTTCTATTTTTGTTTCCACAGAAAATGAAAAGATGCAGATTCCTTCCAGACTAATGTGGTTTGATCAAGCCAGACCACTTGAAACAGAGTACCAGGTGATCCTACATTCAAAACAGTCAGGATTTCTGAATCTTCTTCGAATCCCCCATGACAGCGCTGCTTACCAGCAGGAAATAGTTTGGAAAGAACAACGCCCAAATTCCCAAATATTGTCTATAAATGTTTGTTTTCATTTAAATGGACTTGGTTATATAAAATAAATTTTAAAAAATGCTAATTCTTTCAGGCATGGACTTTGAAGGTAGGCAAACAGTAGAGGAATCATGATACATTGCTCAAAACTTAAACTGTTTAAAAGCAAACCACAATTAAAAAGCTATCAAAAAAAATGTAAGATGTTACCTCAGAGTTAAGGTTTGGGTAAATATTTTCCAACCAAATGGAGCCAAGAAACAAGTGGGTGTAGCAATCGTTATATCTAACAAATTAGACTTTAAACTAAAATCAATAAAAAGAGATGAAGAAGTTCATTTTCATATTCATCACAGGAGAAATCCATCAAATTGAAATCTCAATTCTGAATATCTATGCCCCAAATACAAAGGCATTCACATTCGTAATACAACATCACTAAAACTGAAATCATACATAAAACCACACACACTTATAGTATGAGACTTCAATATCCTACTCTCAACACTAGACAGGATCACCAGAGAGAAACTTAACAAAGAAACAAAGGAACTAACGGAAGTTATTACCTGAACTGTGTTTAACAGACATTTATAGAACATTCCATCCAAACACAAAATAATATACCTTTTTTCTCAGCTCCACATGGAACCTTCTCTAAAATCAAGTGCATACTTGCCTACAAAGCAAACCTCAATAGGTACAAAGAAAATTGGAATAATACTCTGTATCTTATCAGACCATCATGCTTTAAAGCTGGAATTCAACAATAACACAAATTGCAGAAACCCTATAAACTCATGGAAACTGAACAGTGCATGCAATTGTACCATTCCTGAGTCAAGGAAGAAAGAAAGAAATTAAAGTCTTCCTAGAATTCAATGATAATGAAGACACAACTTATGGGATACTTTGAAAGCAGTGCTAAGAGGTGTGCTAAAGTTCATAGCAATAAGTACCCACATAAAGAAACTGGAGAATAGTCAAATTAGACAATTAATAGCACAACTGAAAGCCCTAGAACAAAAAGAAGCAAACTCACCCCAGAAGAGGAGATGCCAAGAAATATTCAAATTAAGGGCTGAAATCAATTAAGTAGAAACTAGGAAAACAATACAAAGAAACAAAGAAACAAAGAGTTGGTTCTTGCAGAAAACCAACAAAATAGAAAAACCTTTATGCAAACCAACCAAAAGACAGAGAGAGAATATGCCAATTAACAAAGTCAAAAAAGAAAAGGGGGACATCACAATGGACACTAAGGAAATTCAGAGAAACTTCAGGTCATAATTTGAAAACCTGTACTCCACAAAATTTTAAAATTCAAACGAAATTAACAAATTTCTGGATAGCAATCACTTACCAAAACTAAATCCAGAACAGATAAGCAACTTAAATAGACCTATAACCACTAATGAAATAGAAGTAGTCATCAAAAGCCTCCCAAATGAAAAAAGCCCAGAGCCAAATGGATTCAGTGCAGAATTCTACCAGTAATTCAAAGAAGAGCTAATACTAATAATAATACTCCTCAAATTGTTACATACAATAGAACTAAAGGTTCATTACCAAACTCGTTTTATGAGGCTACAATTACCTTGGTACACAAACCACACAAATACACAACTAAGAAAGAGAACTACAGACCAATATCCCTCATGAATTTTGATGCAAAAATACTCAATAAAACTACCAATGTGATCCATCATACAAACAAACTGAAAAAAGAAAAAAAAATATGATCATCTCACTAGATGCTGAAAAAGCCTTTGACAAAATCCAACATTTTTTCATGATAAAGGTCTTGGAGAGATCAGGGATAATAGGAACATATCTAAACATAATAAAAGCAATATACAGTAAACCAACAGCCAACATCAAACTGAATGATTCCTCTAAATTCAAGAACAAGAAAAGGCTATCCATTCTCTCCATATCTCTTCAATATTGTACTTGAAGTTCTATCTAGAGCAATAAGACAACAAAAGGAGATCAAGGGGACACATATTGAAAAGGAAGAAGTCTAACTTTCACTATTTGAAGATGATATGATAGTTTACATAAGCAATCCAAAAAACTCTACCTGGGAACTCCAGCTGATCAACAACTTCAGCAAATTAGCAGGATACAAGATAAACTCAAAAAAATCAGTAGACCTACCATATATACCATATATAGATGATAAAGGGGCTGAGAAACAAATCAGAGAAACATCACCCTTTACAATAGCCACAAACAACATAAAATATATTGGGGTAAAACTGACCCAACATGTGAAAGACCTATATAGCAAGAACTTTGTGTCTTTTAAAAAATAAATTAAACAAGACACCAGAAAATGGAAAGAACCCCCATGCTCTTGGATAGGTAGGATAAATGTAGTAAAAATGGCAATCTTGTCAGAAGGAAACTACAGATTCAATGCAATCCCCATCAAAATTCCAGCAAAATTCTTCACTGACCTTGAAAGGATAATACTCAACCTTATATGGAAAAACAAAAGACCCAGGATAGCTAAAACAACCATGTCCAATAAAGGAACTTCGAGAGGCATCACTATGCCTGACTTCAAGCTCTACTATAGAGCTATTGTCCTGAAAATAGCTTGGTATTGGCACAAAAATGGACAGGTAAACAAATGGAATCAAATTGAAAGTCCTGATATTAACGCACACTTTCTAAACATCTGAGTTTTGACAGAACAGCTAAAATTATACAATGGAATGAGGAAAGTATCTTCAACAAATGGTGCTGTGCAACTGGATGATGGTCTGTAGACAACTGCAGATAGATTCATGTCTATCACCATGCAAAACACTTAAGTCCAAATGGATCAAAGACCTCAACATGAATCCAGCCACACTGAACCTCTTAGAAGAGAAAGTGGGAGGTACCCTGAAACAAATTGGTTTAGGAGACTGCTTCCTGAACATAACTCCAGTAGAACAGACACTGAGATCAACAATTAATAAATGGGACCTCCTGAAACTGAGATACTTCTGCAAGGCAAAAGACACAGTCTACAAGACCAAACAAACAGCAGCCCACAGACTGGGAAAAGATCTTCACGAACCCAACAACTGACAGAGGGCTGAATGACAAAATATACAAAGAACTCAAGAAACTAGTCGCCAAAACACTAAATAACCCTATTAAAAAGTGGCATATAAAACTGAAGAGAGAATTCTCAATAGAGGAATCAATAATTGTTGAAAGACACTTAAGAATGTGCTCAACATCTTTAGCCATCCTGGAAATGCAAATCAAACAACTCTGAGATACCATCTTACTCCTGTCAAAATGGCTAAAATCAGAAATACCAATGACAGCATACGCTGGAGTGAATGTGGGAAAGGGAAACACTCCTCCACTGCTGGTGGGAGTGCAAATTTGTACAGTGGTTCCTCAGAAAAATGGGAATCAGTCTACCATAGGACCTGGCAATTCTACTCTTAGGCATATACCCAAATGATCCACATCCATGCAACAAAGACATCTGTTCAACTATGTTCATAGCAGCATTATTTGTAATAGCAAGGATCTGGAAGCAACTTAGATGCCCTCAATTGAAGAATGGATAAAGAAGATATGATACACTTACACAATGGAATACTACTCAGCAGGGAAAAAAAAAAACAAAAAAAGCAACAACAACAACAACAAAAAAAAAAAATGGAATCTGGAAATTCACAGGCCAATGGATGAAACTTGAAGAAACCATCATGAGAGAGATAAACTAGTCACAGAAAGAGGAACATGGTATGTTCCTCACTCATACATGGATTTTAGACATAGAGAAAAGAATCACCAGCCTATAATTCACACCACCAGAGAAGCTAGGATACAAAGATAAACCTAAGAGATTCATTCAAGGTTCCTCACAGAAGGTGAAAGGAGCAAGATCTGCTGAGTATATTGGGAGTGGTGGGGGGAGGGCAGTGAGTAGATACGGAGTTGTTAGAAAGAGAAGGGAAAGAGAGAAGAACATGTCGGAAGTTTGAGTGAGGAGACAAAGACACGAGAGCTTAAAAAAAAGAGAGAGATTGAAGAGATATTATAATAGAGGAAGCGGGAGCCATTATAGGTTTGAAGAGAAAACTGACTCTAGAGAAATGTCCAGAGACCTATAAGGGTGATCCCTACTAACAATCTGAGCAATGGTGAAAAGGCTATCTTAAATGCTCTTCCCTGATAATGAGATTGATAACTAACTTATATGCCATCATAGAGCCCTCATCTAGTAGCTGATAGAAACAGAAGCACACACCCATAGCTAAACACTTAGCCAAATTCCTGGAACCCAGTTGCAGAGAGGGAGGAGTGATAGGAAAAAAAAGGTCAAGACCAGACTACAGAAACCCAAAGAGACAGCTGACCTGAACAAGAGGAGCTCATGGACCCTCAGATTAATAGCTGGGAAACAGCATAGTACCAACTCAGATTCCCTATACAGGGGTCACAGTTAGAAGGCCTAGGCAGTCAAAGGGACCTCTGACAGTGGACCTCTGTGGAGTGGGGCATGGAATGGGATGGGAGGGGGTGTCGGGGTCATGAGAGGGAGGGGGGAGGGAGAGGTAACTGGGAATGATATGTTTTATATATATATATATATATATACACATACATATATATATCATACACATGTATATACATACACACACACACATATATATATATATATATATGAATATGAAAGAAAAAAAAGAAAGAAAACCTGTACTCTACAAATTTCAAAAATAAAGGACATAGACAATTTTCTGAATAGAAATCATTTACCCAAATTAAATCAAAAATAGATAAGCAATTTAAATAGACCTATAAATCCTAATGAAATAGAAGCAGGCATCAAAAGTCTCACAACCAAACAAAAGGCTATGGACAGGTGACTTTAGTGCAGAGTGCTACCAGAAATTCAAAGAACAGCTACTATCAACACTCCTCAAAGGGTCTCATACAATAGAAGCAGAAGGAAGAGGGAACTGGGATTGATATGTAAAGCAAGGTTGTTTCAAATTTAAAGAAAAAAAGGAATAGAAAAGCTAAGGAAAGAAAGCTGTGGATGGTCCACACAGCCCCTTTGTCTTTCCCTTTCTACCTCTGTGAATGTTTGAGAGTTTCTACTAGTATTGTATTGTAAAGATTTAAAAAGAAAATAGCAAATATTATTTCTCTATACCTATTGAATAATACACAGTTTAAAGAAAAAAAATCCCTTGACAAATTTAGGAGTTTTTATGTGTAATGGAAAAATATTATGGTCTAAAGTTGCTATTTTATTTTAAATGTGTCAGTTTTTTCCACAGAAGAGAAGATTGTAGCAATATTTAGCATCTTTCTTGACTTGAAGAGTTTAACTGTGACTGGTGGAATATAACTAGAATGAAAGGTTTCTCTGTATTTCCTAACTAAAACTCTGTATAAACTGTTAGCTTCATTTTGAAAAACCACCCCAAGCTAATGAAATTCACTGCCAGATTACCAGGTATGAGAACACTTACAATCTCATTTTGTTCTGTTACTTTGTAAAAGGACTGGAATAAAATGAAACACAAAATATAAAATTTGAGCTTGACAACTTAAGTAGGCAAAGAACTCTTCTGGTTGGAGAAATTCTAATTTTCTCATCTGAATAGTTACTGTATATTTCAATAGAGAATTCAATTATAAGCACAAGAGGCATAAAAACATTAATCTAAATAATAGATTTCAATCTGGGATAGAAGACAAAAATAGGTGCACGTATTAATATATGTTAATTTTAGTGTAAACATAGTATCATAATATGTTTTTAATGTGCTTTGGCAAACTCCAAACAGCCAACATTAACAAAAAAATAATAGATAGGGTTAGTTTGTGCATCCAGATGCTAATTTATAAGCAGTGATTATTCTATTTCTTATCATGCATTTGTAACTAAACTCAGTGAAATAAATTAATCTGGAAATTTGCACATGGAGTTGATACTATCATGAAACATATCAGCATTCTAGAATGAAAATTAAAATAAAATAGAGAACCAAGGCATCAATTGCATATACTGGCATGAAAAAGTTTAATTGAATATATATAAATGTTAGGGGAGCTCTAGGAAAATCATGTGTTGCCATTTTTAGTGGCAAGGCCCATCAGCTTTATGGAACAACACTAATGTTTCAAGTGGATGCAATAACATTGATCAGAGCACTCACAAGAGATAGATCAATGTAAAATATAATTTTCTTAATAGAAAGGAGCGTTATAATGATAATTAAATAAACTTTTAATATTTAAACTGTCACAAATATAGAAGCAACAGGGACCATTCATACCTGACTTGAATTAAAAGGTAAACAAAGATAAACTTTCCTAAGCCTATTTAGGAGGTCTTTTATCAATTCAAATTGACTTGCAACTATAAAAACATTATTCTGTCTTTCAACACTATAGAAACCAAATAAATAAGTCATGGGCACGTGATGAATTACCAAGGATGAAGTTAATCTTTGAAGGCACATTTCTTATGAATGTAGCATCTTTCCAGAGACACCAGGGATCTTACTTGGTGGTTATAGCTTCTGAAACATTATATTTAAATTTTCTTTGTTCTAAATTAACAACTTAATTTAGAAAATACTAGGTTAAAAATTAGGTTCTATATGTAAGAAAAATAAAACCGTTCAAATTTACCTCCTAAACACTTCACTCATTTTAAGTGGGTATTTACCAAAATTTGGGGGGAAAGCATTTATTTAATCATTTATAAAAACACGATGAGTTTTCTATTATTTATTCACTCGTATAATTGTTTAGATATTTAAACATTTTTCAATTGGATTTGAAGTAAAGAATGTAATACACAGCAAGTGTTTTAAATATTACTGTTCTGCTGTTGCATGGAGGCAGTTTTAAATCATCTGTCTAAAAAAATCATGTTTTAAGTCAACATTTTCCAAAATTTGAACCCTGGCCCTTTTGGGGAGTAGTCAAAAGATACTCTCACATGGATCCCTTAAGACAATTGAAAAACATAGATATTTACATTATGATTCATAACAGTAGCAATTTTATAGTTTTGAAGTAGCAACAAAAATAATTTTATGGCTGAGTGTCATCATAATATGAAGAACTGTATTAAAGGCTTGTAGTATTAGGAATGTTGAGAATCACTGTTTTAAATGAAGATAGAAGAAAAGTCTCAGGTTCTCGGACTATGAAGTATTAAGCAATTTTCTTCAGCTTGGGAAAGGAAGCCATCCAGATTCTGCTAAAGGGACAGAGGACTAATCCTACCCCATTGTTTACTGACAACACGATTTGAGTCAGCCCCTTAATGTCTTAGTTTCCTAAACTGGAAACCTTCCTCACAGGATATTGAAGGGGTGACCTCATCAATATAGCTGACTCATGATACTTAGAATATAGTGGGTTTGTTCACTCCAATTTTCTTGTACCTAACCAAGTTTATAATGTGTTGAAAGACCTCCACACACCCTAGACATGAGTAAAGAAAATCAAGAACATCTGTTTCAGACTAGACATGGTCCATGTGATCTGTGCACACAGATGGGTGCTTGTGTTTCATGCCTCAGATGAAGACTGTAGGAAGAAGCTATCAATCAGAACTCTCATGGCTTTAACACTTAGGAGCTTCCTGTACCTATCCACCTTTCAGAAAATGAAAACGTCTCAACTCCCTGACATTCCCTTCTTTACATCTTTATTCCTATTTTCCTCTAAGGCACCTAAAAAGTGGCTCCTGACACTAAATGCTCGTTGCAATTCCAGTCTTTTTTCTCTTTTTCCAGTGAATATGAATCGAGAACTGTTAAAAGATTGCAGTCTGTGCTGTAACACCTCTCCTCTTCCACTGTTCCCCTAGACAGTGTTTCTTTAGATTTACATCCCAACTGGAAAAACACCTTGAATACACAGCCTGACACAATGTTTCTCTTCTTTTCCATTCAAGATATCTTTAAACTACATCACTCTGACTTTCCTCTCCCACCACTGTGTCATGGCTGTTTAAGAAAGATCAGCATTGTGTAATGAGTGCAAAACGTAGAAGGGCTTTTGCTCTGTGTTTTCTATGTCTCCGTATTAACAAAACTCAGTTTACTTTTTAGTCTTCAAAATATTCTCCTTGCCGTTAAGCATCCAAATCCCTTTTCAACGCCTGAGTTTTATTCAGATGCTTTCTTTTTACCTTTTTGTTTAAATGCTGGCATTGGTATAAAGCGTTTCCCCATCTTTTCTTTTCTCAAAATAATATCAAAAATGCCATAACCTTAAATACCACCACCTGGAAGCAGGTTCAGAGATTCAACACCAAGCACCAGGCAGAACTCCTGGAGTCCAGCCAGTAGAAGAGAGGTGGAAGGGATTGTATGAACAAGGGTAGCCAAATCATGAAGGAACAGAGACAGCTGATCTGAGCTAGTAGAAGCTCAGGTACTCCAGGCCCACAACTGAAAAGCCTGCATGGCACTGAATTAGGCCCTATTGTATAGCCTGGTCTCTTTGTGGTACCCCTGGCACTGGAACCAAGATTTATCCTTAGTGTGTAAACTGGCTTTTTGGAGCCTATCCCCTATGGTGAGATGCCTTGCTCAGCCTTGATGCAAGGTCCTGCCTCAACTCAATGTGCCAGGTATTGTTGATTCCCCATGTGAAGCCTTTCCCTTTCTAGGGAGAGGATAGGGATGGATGGGAAGGAGCAGGAAGAAGAAGAGGGAAGGGAAGGGCTAGTGGGAAGGGGGAGGGGGAACTGTGATTGATATGTAAAGTGAATAAAAAATTAAATAAAGACTACCATCCACTATTGGTGCTTTACTATGTCCTCATTCTGAATACTCATCCCCACCCTTAAAAAGTCACATAGTGCATCACACTCTATTGTAAATTGTCACTGTCACACTTCTCATCTTGCTGCCATGCCTTTGTCTCTTTCTGAAGTCATGGGTATGAGTCCTCCTTTCTCAAAACTTTCCATGCCACCTTATTATCAGTCTAAGTAGCACTGCGTGACAAATATAAATATCCTGGGCTACCTCTGAATTCTAACGGGGGCAAGAGTGACAACTTCTTACCCAGCCTCACTTCTGGGCTGAGCATTAAACAGATTATGAGTATGTGAGTTTCTCAAATGCATCTAGTCTGGATCTACATAAATACACCATGCTTTGTAGCCTCCGAGATGAGTGTTAGGACTATAATTTAGTGCATTCTTGCCTCATCAGTGGGAGTAGGAGAACATATATGTTTGAAGAACACCCAATTCTTCTACCTATAGTTACAAGGATCTCAAATCACCCAGGGGGACAAAAAAAAAATCTATATCTGTATGTATCTGCTTGGCATAATTTGTATTTTTTTTTTATGTACTTACTTTGTATTGTTCTCTGTTTCTCAGGAGCTCTATCCAAGCTGACCATATGTGATATCTAATGAGGAGACATAAGGAGATCAAACTTACCCAAACAGCACCCTGAGCTTTTGAAATGCAGTCATGTTTTTAAAGTGGAAGTTAATTCGAAGTTAGCTTATGCTTTTTATCCCCAGAGTAGGATAAGTAAGTGTGCAATTGATTTGAGTTTAATATTCATGGTATATTACAGCTGCTGGAGAATATAAGGAACATTTTTTTTTTTTTTTAAGAAAATAAAGCACATTCTGTAGATAACCTCACCCTTACAATTATTGCTAGAGTTGCAAGGACACTTTTGAATTCCAAACAACTTGTACATAGAAAATAGCTGTACAAATACATGTTAAGAGACAGTACCCACATTAGATGGCATAAAAGCAGCTGTGGCCTATGTAGACTTCAAATAGAGTTTTATCTCCATGTCACAGTGTCCATGTAAATCTGATGCTATGGTCTCTCCTCATACACATTTCTATCTGAATTGTTTCTACCAAGATTATGTCTTGGCCAACATTTTCTCATCATTCACTTCCTGGTTCAAACGCCGTTTCTTCCAAAAGCAATAAATTTAATTATTTATTTCTGTTTTAGAAAGCACTGACCAGCCTAGTACTTTTTAGATAGCCTAGTATGACCTCCAAATTCTGATTATCACTCTACTGCCTCAATCCCAAGTATTGGGATTGCAGGCATGAGATATCACTGGCTCAAAAAGTATTTCTATGATCAACCATCTTGCATTAACTTTTCCCTTATGTAGTATTGAGCCCATTTATTCTCTTATTTTTCAGCTTCCAACAACAGCAAAACACTCAAGAGTAAGCTACATGACAAGAGGGACCATGTTGCATTTATCACTTTTCCATGCCCACTCTTCCCTACATATATGTATATTTGACATATATATGTCATGACACAGAGAGGAACTTACCTATTTCTAAGAGTCAGTTTCCTCATTTATAAAATAAACCTACTGAAAACATGCATAAAGTTACAGTATGCAAACCAATCAGTGTATGTTTATTGAGGAATATGTATGCATATATAGAGAGAGGGGGTAAGGGTGTGTGTGTCTGTGTCTGTGTGTGTGTGTATGAAACAACAATGTGAAAAGACACTACAAATTTGAAAGTGAGCATGGAGGATGGACATATGAGAGGGCTTGCAGGAACAAAAGGAAAGGGGAAATTGATGTAATTATATTACTTATGCATACACATTCCAGAGGACAACCTCAAATGTTGTTCCTCAATCCCTCTCATCCTATCTTTCACTGGGCTGGAACCCTGAGAATAGGCTATGCTTTTGAACTAGAGAAGTCCAGATATCCACCCATCTCTACCTCCCCAGTGAGGGATTTTGAGTAATGCTACCATTTCTGGCATCTTTATGTCAGTGTTGGGATCAAACTTAGTTCCTCATGTTGCCACAACAAGCACTTTACCATTAAGATATGTGCCCATCTCTTAGAAAAGAATTTTGATATTAAAAATAAAATTGCTTAGCAATCAGGTCTTTTATACTTATTTGTAAAAGGTCTTTGATACCAATTCTATTTCGTTTTTAATCAAAAAACAAAACAAAAATTAGAGAGAAAATGTAACGAGTACAGGTTTTTCTGCCTGCCGCAGCCTGGTCTTGTCCTGCTGCCACGCCAGCCCCAAATAATACACAGAGACTCTGTATTTGATATTATACTGTTGACCAGGTACTAGTTTCTTATTGGCTAGCTCTGCCTTAATTATTAACCCATTTCTGCTGATCTATGTATTTTCATATGGCCTTCTCTTACCGGAGAGGCGGCTGGTGTCCAGCTCTCTCCAGACTCTCCATCTTGACTCCTCCTTACTACTTCCTATTTCCTCCTTGTCTCCTAGTCCCTCCTATCTTCCTTTCCTATTGGCCAACAGTGCTTTATTATTAACCAGTATGAGAAACATATATACATAATGGCATCTCCCATCAAGAAACGAAGAAAATATATGACTTAATGTTCCTTTTAATCTTCAAACTGTAGAGATTTACCTTTTCTCAATAATAAAATGAGTTGACTAAGGTCATTTAAGAGTAAAAAAAGTAGTGAAAGAAATAAAAAGAATGTGTTTGCAAACTGAACATGGCACACCTTTAATCCCAGCACTTGAGATTCAGAGGCAGATAGATCTCTGTGAGTTCAAGGCCACCCTGGTCTACAAAGTGAGTTCCAGAACAGCCAGAGCTACACTATGAGGCCCTGGAGGCAGAGACAGAGAGAGAGAGAGAGAGAGAGAGAGAATTTGTAGTGGCACATTTTGTTTATATAAATGAGTTTTAGTTCAAAAACCCAAAGCGTGTTTTTAGCAAGCCACAAGGTACTGGAGAATGACAAGTCTGAGGGTATTTTAGGCCATATTCATATTGTTTACTTGAATACACAAGGAGGATCTTTTGCCATCTGTCTGATCCAGAAAGATCTGTCAGAGAAGATACTTGCCTACCCTATGTGTCTCGCCAGACTTCTAAAAACAATAAGAAGCACTTTGATTTGCGGTTCTTTTGAATGCAAAAATGTCTCTCACTTTCCTAAGAAACTTTATGAACAATTTTTTTTTCACTCAGCTGTTAAAAAAATAAAAGGCAGAAAGTTTATATTTGAAGTGTAGTGGTTGTTGAATAACCCATGTTAGCTATATATAGCCATTATATTATTGCTTGATGTAATATGACTCACTGGAACCTATGCAGACAGATATATTTTATTGTCCTCACTACATTAAGCACCTATCGCTGCTCCATTTTTATAGAGGTTTTGTTTCTTTGTAAGATATCTCTCCTCTTCTACCTAAATTCACACAGAATACATGTTTTATCATCTGTAGGTGTACACACGAGTGCAATCAGGACATGTAAACCACAAGGGACTGCCTGGCTGACAATAAAACTGCATAGGTACTTCTCAAGTGTTTGCCTCTCTATGGCTCTTCACAAAAACTTTTGTTTATATCCATCTTCTCTGTGATTTCCTTCTTTGCCATTAGTGGCATGCCTCAGCTGGAATTCTTTCACTTTAGTATGCCTATGAAAACAGATACCAGGGTTATTTCTGCCTGACTCCAAACCCCATATTGTCATCATCACTGACTAATGGAAGGAAGCTACTATTCATCTTTACTCTTAGTTAATTTCCTTGAAATAGTCCTTAAGAAGATTTTTTTTACTCTATAAAATACTTCTAGACATATGTACATGAATTATAGGAACATACAGACACTAGGAATAAAATCTGAATTGCCAAAGGAATTAAACAACTACATACAGAAAGAATTAAACATAGAGGAATATAATTGTAGAAAGAAACTATTAAGCTTCTGAAGAATTGAGCTCTTCAGCAAAACAGCTACAATTGAGCCAAGAGTTTTCTGAGAACTGTGAGAAAGATACTCATTGTGAACTTATAAACTTAATAATCCTGGAAACTATTTAAGATGATATCTATGGAGCAAACTGGGAAAGGGGGAAGTGGCAAGGGAGAGGGTAATGAAAACAGGAGGGAATGAGATGGCCAAGGTGGGGAGGGACAGTTGAAGAACAATGAAAGAGATATCTAAATAGAGAGAACCACTATGGGCTTAGGCAGAAACCTGGTGCTAGGATAACTCCCAGCTAAGACTCCTAGCAATAGTGAAGAGGATGACTGAACTGACCTTTTCCTGTAAGCAGATTGATAAATACCCCTACTCTTATCATATAGCTCTCATCAAGTAATTGATGGAACCAGAAACAGTGATCCACAACCAAGAAACAGACCAAGCTCTGAGATCCAGTAGAAGAAAGGGAACATATGAGCAAGGGATGTCAAAGTCATGATAGAGAAATCCACAAAGACAGCTGAAGAGAGCTTGTGGAAACTCAAGAACTCTAGACCTACAACTGAGGAAACTCCTGGAAACCAAACTAGGCCCTCCATATGTGGGAAACAGAGGCCCCTGGCAATAGGACCATGGTACAAACCAGGTATTTGAGCTAGCTTATTGGAGCCCATTTCCCATGGAGGGATCTCATGCTCAGTCTTAATGCATGGGAAAAAGGCCTGGTCATGCCCCAGCCTATTGAGCCAGACTATGCTGACTCCTCATGGGAGCCCTTACCTGTGAAGAAGAGAGGACTGGGGTGGGCTAGTGGGAGGTGAGGGGGTGGGAGGGAGAACTGTTGTTGGAATGTAAAATGAAGTTAAAAAAAGTAAAATGAGAAAAAAGAGTATTCTTTGTGTGCTGTTCTTTTAAACACAGCAGGACCAATGCACATATGAAGTCATAGAGAATGAGATAGTATACACCTGTCCTTCATGGGTTTACAACAGATAGGATCCCAACATGAATAGGAGAAAAAAACACAAGCCCCATCCCTAATGCAGAGCTATCTCCAGTTGATTAACATCTGAAAGTGAGGGATTGATTAGTTTACTACTATTGTGTGATGTTTTGATCATATTTTGACAATAAAGCTTGCTTGGAGTCTGAGGGCAAACCTAGCCACTAGCTGACTAAAATAAACAATAAAGGTTTGGGAAGACTGAGGACAGAAAGGAGACAGGACATAGTAAGTCAGGTAAGAGGATCTCGCCCTTTTGGATAGAGGAATGGAAGAGACAGGTCACTGGTGGCTTCTCCACAGCTTTTAGGTTCTTACCCCTATATCTAACTCTGGTTTTTTTTTTATTGATAAAAATAATTAAACACATCATCCAATGGTGTCTCTCTGGGAATACAATCGACTCTTAGGATAAGCCACAGGCCCAGCTGTAAATGGCAACACAAAGTGAACTCATCTGGGTGTTTGGAGATTCTTTGTCTCATAATGTTTCATCAGGACACTGTTTTTTGTAACCTTATGGGTTTGTCCTGTTCCTTTTTTCTTTTCTTTTTTTTCCCTCTAAATAATTAGAGGAAAGGAAACTGTAATAAGAATATTGTGTTGTGGAATATTAGTTTAAAATGTGTTACATTTGTTTATGCTGTGAAATATTTGTTTAATGATGTAAAGAAGTGTTGCATTCTTTTATGTTGCATTTGTTTAACTCATACATCTGTGCTACTTTGCCTGCCCAAAGCCCCTGATTGGTCTAATAAAGGGCTGAGTTGACAATCGCTAGGAAGGAGAGGGATAGGTAGAGCTGCCAGGCAGAGAAATAAATAGGAGGAGAAATCTAGAGAAGAGCGAGGATTAGGAAAAGTGAATAAAGAAAGGTAAAAAGACAGGAGGCAAAATGTAGTTAAAGAGAAAGGGGATAATTTAATTTGGAAAAACTGGCTAGAAACAAGTCAAGCTATGGCTGGGTATTCATAAGTAAGAATAAGTCTCTGTGTATTTATTTTAGAGTTGTGTGGTGGGCCCTCGAAAAATAAAACAAACAAAAACCAACTACAATATTGTAGTTAAAATATATTGTCAATAAAAGATAGAAAAAAGAGAAAGAACTGCATAATCTATTTGCTCTCCTCTCCATTCATTTGCTATGAATTCAAACGTTCCCACCTCCATCCGTTTGCTAAGGATTCAGGTGTTTCCCTCCGGATGATTTGCTGTGAATTTGGTTGTTCCCCTCTCTATAGATTTGCTTTGGATTTGAGTCTCCCATCTCTATCCCATTGCTATACATTCAAATGCTCTCTTCTCTATTTTGTTGCTTTTCTTCACTATCTTCCACTTACGCGACACATTTTCTGTACTGTGCACTGTGATTTGATCCAGCCCCTAGCAAATAAACTGTTGTCCATGCACTGACCCTGTACTTTCAGCTGTCCAGACTGACTAAGAAGCCACATTTTCATTTCATATTGGAAAGCTGATTGTCTGCATTCCCATCTCCCACTCTAAGACATTTAGAGAGCAGTCATTTATAGAAGAAAATCCATTCATAGTAGTTAAAATTGCCACTCAGTCTTATTCACTGCTACCCTTTTAAGTGGCAGTGTCATTTGATCTTGACACCAAATCTCCAATTAATTCCAATAGCAATTTTGAATATGTGTTTAATACCAGGATCAAGGGTGAAAGATTCAGTTCTCATTTCACAGAATCTTCTCGTGGTATCTCAGAAATCACCACCCTTGGGGACAGCCACCTAGATAGATTGAAACAATCCCTATGAAGGGCTGCTCTGCATCAACTTCAGTTTTAACTACTAATCAGAAAAACCTAATTAGGTGTCCTATTTTCTCATTCTTCAATTTCTGAAGGAAGAAGCTTAAAAAGAATTCTTCCTCACTGTTTCTAATTATCAAGTCTGGTTATATTGCAGACATAAAATTTGGGTGTTGATTTCCCTGACATCTTTAACTAATTTTTTTTCAGGTGGAAAAATAAACTATCTAAAAACTTAGTTATTTGTAATAAAATTATGTTAGCTCTACTTGACTAGATTGCTTTAGAACTAAAGCTTTGAAACCTGTCACAGGTCTTAAAAATAAAATTGCTTGAGTAGCTGAGGAGAAGTGTATTAAAATGCAAATTTCCAGCTGTTAATATTTCTTGAAAAACCAATAATCCCTCAAGGCCACCAATATGTCATAATACTTAATGGAAAAATATCCCTTAGGCAGAATGGCCTTTCTAAGTTGACTTTTGATTAAACTTAAAATATTGTATGGAAAAAAATTTTAAATGAAATATAAATATAGGACTTGACTGAAATGCCATCCAATATGCAAGGAAGTGTAAAAGAAGAGGAGATTTTTCTACATCACTAATTTGCAACTTATCCACCATACTTAGTTAGAATTTAGCCAGTAACTATATATAAACTATGTATCTCTTCTATCATAGTTCAGTAATTGTATATTTGTATTGATATGTGTTCTTGCGAAAATCACTCAAGTTTGGAGCTATTCAGAAGAATCATGTTGCCAAGATACATTGATTAGGCCAAATGACAGAAACTAAACAAAACTGTATACCATAATTAAATAGCTATAATTTTTAAAGAGTCCTAGAGTTATTACAATGAATACAATGAAGGTTTATGAAGAGTTTGGATATGCAAGTTTTGGCAGGATTTTCAACAAGTAAAACCCAATGCTTTTTAAAATTTTAATCAAATCCAGAATTCAAATATTCCTACATAACTATTAGGATAATAAAGGAAACAATATCCTACAAAGAGATGATATTTTTAAACACTCTGCATGGAAAAACCAATAAGACAAAAAGAAAACAACTCAAAATAGCTTCAGGTAGTCCCTGAAATGGACCAGATTCACTAAACTCCTCCCTCCCCTAAACAGTAAAAGACTGTGGGGAGTCACTCTCAGATAAGTGGAGCTGCAAAAACAAAATGACTGTCAGGTAAGGCCAGTGCCTCCCAGAAGAAGCAAAGACCAACCAAGCACACTTGGAGAAAAAAAAAAAAAAAAAGCAGCAAAACTGCCTAGAAACAGACCCCTCTCCAAATTGTTTAAGCTGCCTGCCAGTTGTGCAGTGTGCTCTAGATTTCTAGGTGTGAGCGGTCACCTGTACTGCTTTGGTAATGCAGCTGTCTATATTGTAAATAACTCCTCACTCATATTCCTGTACATAATCCCTCTAAAACTCATAGACTCACCAAGTTGGATTGTGATGGTTTGTATAATTCAGTCTGTAGTGGGATCTCTATCTGAAATGGATAAATGTTTGTTGTGTTTCCCAAGGAAAACTATATATATATATATATATATATATATATATATATATATATATATATGATACTACTTTTGTTCTACAGGTTAAGTCATCTCTTAGCTAATGGTGGCAAGGGTGAGAAGTTTGCCTTAAGAGACAATGCATATGTTTGTATGTATGATCAGAGATAAGTTACATTCTACACTATAATCTCAAAGTTGTAGCTAAATATAAATGGCTAAAATTTAAAATAAATAAATCATACCCTAAAAATGTCAGAAACTATTTCCATACATTCTCACACATATGCTTGCCAAAAGATGAGCTGAACAAGGATGGCATCATCACACAAGCTATCATGGAAGGGGAGAAGCTCATGAGCCACGACTCTAGAGAAAGAACCATGGACAACTGAGAAATGCTGAGAGAGGGAATAATAGTCTACCTGGAGAAGAAAACACCAATTGGTTATCTAATACCAAACTTTCATCCCACAACACACATGCAAGTAACATTATACAGACCAAGAATGGTATGTTTATGTATTTAAACATGCATGTATACACATGCACACATACACATGCATACATAATATGTATGAATTATTAGTGAAAAGAGAAAAGGGTCATGTGGGATGTGGTAGGGTCTCTGAGGAGGAAAGAAAATACATCATTTAATTATAATCTCAAAAAAGATATAATTTAAAAATAAATAAGTTAACATGTCACTAGAGCTGAAGTATTCTGTTAGGTAAGGCATTACATAAAAGCCAAAGCTTTTTATGTAGTTTAATCAGCATTAAGTTTGGTCAAATGAACTTGTCTCATGACATAATGATAAATAGGATGAATTTGAAGACCTGACTGATCTGACCCTTACCCCATATCTTTTATAAAATGTGTTTTTATGTCTTATAAAGTAAGAAAATTACAAACAGTTGAATGGAAGTAATAACTCAGAAAACATAAATCCTTTGACATTTATATGTCTAATAAAATTATCTACTAAGTTATAAATAATATATGATGGATTCTTAACTTGCCAAGTTTATTTGGAAAAGCTGAACAGAAAATAAAATAACTTAGTTTGGAATCATTCCAAATTATCAAGTTAAAATGATTATGAATATTAAGGACTGGAAATTTAACTCACTGATGACCAGTTGTTCAAATATGCAACTGTTGGGTTCAAGCACCAAGATCTCAAAAGGAAAACAGAAAAGGAAACTTATTGAATATTGCAGTTATGACTTCTCACTGCATTAAAACTTAAAACAATGAATTCTAACTGCAAAAAGTTAAGGAAGTGCATATGTGGGTAATCAGAAGATAGAAAATATTCTATTAATGAAACTCCAACTTTCTATATGCATGTGGATATATTCATGAATGTTGAATTATCACGTATCTCTGAGCATAAATTCTTGCCCCTTGAAGTAGTTAAGATTTTGCCTTTTACTGTGTGTATTTTAGAAATGATTTACAACTTGAAGCAGTTCACAAATTTGCTCTAATTTTTCCTTCATGGTATGCAAAGTGACCAACGAAGCCAGAGACTGAATATAATAGAGCCATCTGACAGTGTGTTTAATAACAAAAGTTGATAGGAAAATCTGGTTCCCATACAGAGAAACAACTTCAATAAGTACCTCCTTACATATGCAAACACTGACTTGAAATGTAAATAAATGTAAAAGACGGCGAGGGCTTCCTTTGGGCATTTTGAGGGCATGGAGGCTCTTCTTCCATTAGTGAAGGTTTGCAGTTGCTGCCTCTCATAGTTATATCCGCAGAACACTTTATAACTTCTGGGAAAAGTTCAGTTACTGCTTTGTGTGCTGCAATTGCACACCCTTGATGCTTGAGGATTATTTTGAGGACACCATGATACACGAAAACCAACACTTATCTTATTTTTCCATGATAATAAGTGTATTTAAGGTAATTTTTATAGAGCCCGAGAAAATATACCACAATACTTTAGTTAATTACTTGTCATTTCTCTCTCATTTTCTCATTATAAGAAAACTATTTTTATAATGACAAATACCTAGGAAGTTCAGAGCTTCTTCCTCCTTTGAAACTTGAAAACAGTACTCAGTAATAATTGCTCCGCTCTCCACTTCTATGGGCAGGATGGTGAGAGCAATATTGATCAAAGGCTACTAAGATAAGTGTAAGCTGTTCCAGTGTGCACACAGGGGAGTAAGGTAACACAAATATACTGTTGTACTAGGAAAGCTGGACATGGTGTTGCATACCTTTAATCACATCACTGAGGAAGCAGAAGCAGGTGGACCTCTGTGAGTTCAAGATCAACATGGTCTACACAGACAGTTTCAGGCCAGGCAGAATTACATGGCAAGATTCTATTTCAAAACAAACAAACAAAGAAACAAAAAGCTAACAAAAAGGATTTTGGTTCCCAGCACCCAAATGTAGCTCACAACTCTCTATTGCTCCAGTTCCAGGGGATCCAGCACCCTAATACAGATATACATGTAGGCAAAACACAAATACAAAAAAAATAAATAAATAGTTTTTAAAAAGAAATATTAAATGTTTCAGGAGACGGGGGAGCATAGAATTGTTTAAACATTGCATAATGATATATGTAATAAACAGGAAATGATACCCAAAAATTATGTAATATATTTTAGTGCACATATCAGTTTAAAATACTTTTTTTTTTTGACATGACTAAATATATCCAATTGTTTGAAATACTCTCATTTGGGTTTCAAGAACACAAATTTAAGAAAAGATAATAAATGCTAGACATGATTCCTTGATTTATCAGTATTGACATAATCCCCAATAAATAGGCATTTTCTCTATTTTAATATACAGGAAGCATTATTTCCATATTTGTGGAATTTTCAATAGAATCTATGCTAAGATACCAGACTTGTTTTTTTTTTTTTTGGTTTTTTTGTTTGTTTGTTTGTTTGTTTTTTCCCCATTTCTTATCCCCTGCAGAAGGAAAGAAAACTAAAGTAAGTTTTATAGACATGCCAAGGGACTGGAAAGCTTTAGTAAAAATAGAGTGAACAGTTTGCTAAATAACCAGAGTATTCAAATTTAATTGCTATTGTACACTGAATATATGATTCCTAAATTTTCATACTTTTGTCTTTCAATAGTGGTTTTTTGCAGTGTATTATTACATGTCAATCATACCATAAACATACAATTTGATATTCCATAAAAAAGAGTCAATAAAAGAAATATAACAGTTGAATCTCAAAATATATATCTAGGAACATTTTCAAATAGAAGTAGAAATATATTCTGCCAAAGAAGGATGGAATTTTGATGTTTTGGACATTGTAGGTAAATATTTTAGAAATAAGAGAATATAGAAAAAGAAAAAAATGAATAGAAAATGCATTTCTTTTTTATGTCTAAGACATGCAACTCACCAGGAAAAGGTGAGGACAGAAAGGCTTAGGGAAGCACGGGTCTGCAATTAAGTAGTTCCCCTGCCTTGGAATTGCTCAGTAATTTGTAGACTATACTGGTATGATGAGTTTAGTTTTATTTAAGTAGGAACTAGGGCTTAAATATCATGATGTTGTATTTCCAAGTAAAGAGTTTAGAAGAAAAGTTTCATCTAATTAAATCCTACAGATTTCTAAATGCCCAGGAATAGTTTCCTCATTGTAAGTTGACAATTTGGTCTATCATGATCCTGGTATTGCCTCTGTAGTACACTTCCAAGTAGTGGATTGTCTTCTCCAGCAAGAGTAGGTTATCACATTAAGAAAACACATTGTGTTATCTTCACACTGCCTTCTAACAGAGAAAAATAGCAAGCCTCCCTAACCCTGCATTGGGCAACCCACTCTGAACACTTCCCAGTGCTGATATTACTTTGCAGTATAGCATTTGCTACCAGCTGAGTTGCTGATTTTTTCAGCTCTCTTACAAAATATTTCTTTTTTCTGATCCTCTACCTTGCTGGGCAGCCTCATGCCTGGCAGGATGCTTTATTCCTAAACTAATTGGCAGAAATCCTCCTGGGAAGATGGATTTCCAGCATTCTAACATCTTACACTATGTCTGTGATCTTGCCTATGGAAAGGCTGTTGGACATAAGCAACTCAGAGCTCAGATTGTCAAATGACATAATTAATGGAAAACTAGAATTTTATTGTTATATTTTTTTCCTGGAGCACCCCTGGTGCTTGCATATTAGCAACTGAGTGAATTTCATTATTTTTCTGAATTTATTATTATTATGTTCAGAGCACTTAATCTTTTTTATATATTCCAACTAGAATACCATTCTTCTATTTTCCAAATTGTTCTTACAGAGATTATGTACTCTCAAAGTCATATTAACTACTAGACTAAGGGATAAAGTTTGTTTTTTCCTAATTAATTCAATTTGCTTATGCATATTTGCTCTGCCTACATTTTTTTTCTTCCCCTAAGCTTTGTAATACCACTACAAAAAGAAACTAGAACTAAGAAAGGAAAAAGAAAGAATGTGTGTTCAAATAATTGTGCTCAAAGTTAAGAATGGACAACCTCCCATCAGCCTTTAATTTCATTGCCTGTTAAAGAAAAACCATTCAGTTTTGTGATGTCAAGAGAGGCTCTTAGATACAAATTAGATAGGATTATAGAGTTGTACTGTACTCTTTTCATACTCCAGATCCCACAAGAACCAGTACTAAATGAGGAGCTTGTTCACATGATCCTTTTTTAATGTTCTCTTAGTTTTCATCTATAATCTACTTTGGCATTTGATGATCTACGATATTTTAAAACAAACTTAGGAACAAAGAGGAGGTTCAGTGGCTAAAGAAGCTTGCAAACAAGGCTGATTGCCTGAGTTTGATCCCCATAAATTACATGGTAGAAGTACTCACATTCACTCATTCACACACACACACACAAACACACACATTCATACTCACTCACTTACATACACAAATACTCACACACACACTAACAAATGCTTGCTAAAAAAATAAACTTTGTTTCATAAAGTATACCTAAGAAAAATTCTATGGAATTCCAAAATGACTGATGTTAATGTGACCTGTACCATGGATATTTCTATCAAACATTCAACAGATCAAGGTATTATATTTAGTAAGGTATCTAAATAAGGTTTTTCTCAGCACCAAAATAAATGCTTATTGCAAGAACTTTATCTCAAGTTTACTAAACATCCAGAAGTAAAATATTTTGATAAACACTTGACCTTTTATTTTATAATTGATAAACTGTAGTTTATTGTTTTTCAAAAACCTTAATTTGTAAAGGAAATCACAAGACCTCTTTTCTCATTTTACTCATTGAATTCTTCTACAAAAAGGATTAGAGATGAACAGAACACCACAACTATTGAAAACTAAGTAGGTATTTATTTATATTAGCATAACATAGTTCAAAGATCCTAGGATATGTAGAAGAGTAAATCATTCTGAATCTCAGTCTTCAAATAAGATTTCATTTAATTTTTATTTGATTCACAAATCTATCTTTACATTTAAATATGAACAGGAACACAACACCCTAGACCTATAAGAGAAGTATAACTTTAAAATTTAATTCAACAGCATATGATTTATATATAATAAATGTATACAAATAGATTTTTATATTTTACAAAATTAACATTGTATTCATATTCCTACATCAAATATCCATTTCACATCTATTTCTTTAAAAGCCTGAGTTTATGCAACAAGAATCCATATAGTTATAGTTATATGTAATCACTATTTTTAGGATATCTTATTCCTGGTCATGAAGTCAGGTTGAAGAGGAAGAAAGAAATAAAATAATTTGTAGCCGGAAGATCCTACTGTTTGCTGTAACTTACATTATGTGTCTGGAAGAGGCTGGTAAATATTGGGTACTCCGTAAGTATGATTTTATTCAAAGTAATTCATCATAAAAAAAAAAAAAGAAAGAAAGAAAGAGATTGCTTTACGATCTGATTTTACTGGTTTGACAGTGAAGTGAACAATGTAAATCATTTACCCTGGGGTAGGTCATTGAAAGAACAAAATCATTGAACTATTGTTGCTTGAGATAACCCTGCTTGAGATGAAAAAGCTAGCTCATTCTTTCACTCTTGTCATTTTCAGGGAGCAATGCCATTTGAACAACAAAAACCCCATACGTATTCTGAAATGTTTTTCATGCGGGAAGGAACCAACATAACCTTTTAAATTGCCATTCCCCAGTCTTCTAGGCATGAAAGCTGGCACCCAATGCCAAAGGCTATCTCCCAGGGAAAGGTAAAGCCAGACTTTTCTGCTGGGACATTGTAGCTTATTTATTTCTTCCTGAGGTTTAATCAAAATTTCTCTCCAGTATCTTCATTTTTAAAACCAAATTGCTTCTCAATAATGGCTTGGTTTATAACACAGGTAATCAGTTAACCGTAACATACATTCCTTGGTGAAGAAAGGGATGCTAGTTAGAAAACAAGGGCACAGGCCTTTGGTATATTATTTGGCAGACAAAAGCATCTGCTGCTGAAGCTCCTGTTGCTCGCTTACAGGTCCACTAAGAGTACAGCACTAAAGCAGACAAGAAAATAGGATTTGTTTTGGTGGAGTCTACTCAAAGTGTTCCTTGTTTTTGTCCTCCCCTGGAGAGCAGGACAAATGGTATGAAGTGGTAGAAGCAGTACCAGTACGGGGGCTGAGAATCTTGTTATTATTAGAAATTGGACATGCAGTTACAACATAATCAAGATCGTATTGATGACAGCAACAGACTGAATGAACTAAACTAAAATTCAGCCATCGTCTCTAGTTTGAAGAAATATGAAACCAATTGTTTCCTGAAGATTTAAATCACTTACTTGGGGAAACTCCCATTAATACTTAATCTGGTCAAGTCCTTTGTCATTTATTTTCACATTTGCTAACTAAATGTCCTATTAAATAGAATTCTTGATATATGACCTGGATGTAGTTATGAAAATTAAGAATTAGTGAACTATTATGAAGAATTAATGAATTTAAGAAACATGAAGACAGCAAAAGGTGACCAAGGGGATACAAATTGGAAAGGAAGAAGTCAAACTATCACTATTTGCAGATAATATGACAGTATACATAAGGGAATGGCTGAGAAAGAAATCAGAGAAACATCACCCCTTACAATAGCCACAAATATAAAATATCTTGTGTTAATTCTAACTAAATAAGTGAAAGAACTGTATGACAAGAACTTTACGTCTTTAAAGAATTTATCCCTAGTATAGGAATGTACTTTGGGAGCCCATTCCACATAGCTGGATACTCCCTCAGCCTAGACAGATGGGGGAGGGCCTAGGATCTGATTCAAATGATATGACAAGCTTAGGCTTCACCCTCCCTGGGGAGCAGAAACAGGATAGAATTGGGGTTGGGAGGGGGACAGGTGATGGGGAGAGGGGGACTGACATGCAAAACAAGCTTGTTTCAAATTTAAATAAAAATATTAACATAAAAAGAAAGAAATTGAAGAAGATAACAGAAAATGTAAAGATCTCCCATGCTCTTGAAAAGGTAAGACAACATATTGAAAAATGGCAATCTTACCAAAAACAATCTACAGATTCAATGCAGTCCCCCATCAAAATCCCAACACAATTCTTCACAGACCTTGAGAGGACAATACTAAACTTGATATGGAAAAGCAATATAGCCAGAATAGCTAAAACAATCCTGTACAATAAAAGATCTGCTGGATGTATCACCATCACTGACTCCAAATTCTTCTATAGAGCTATAGTAATAAAAACAGCTTGATATTGGCATAAAACAGACATGTGGATCAATGGAATCGAGTCAAAGACTCTAACATTAATCCTCATACCTATGAACACCAGTTCAAGTCAAAATGGTACAATGGAAAAAACAAAATATCCTTAACATATGGTGCTGGCGTAACTGGATGTCAACATGTAGAAGTTTGCAAACATCCTGCCATGCACAAAACTCAAACCCAAGTGTATCAAGGACTTCAACATAAATCCAGTTACATTGAACCTAATAGAAGAGAAAGCAGAAATGCCTTGGCACAGGAGACCACTTCCTAAATGTAACACCAGTAGCACAGACACTGAAAGCAACAATCAATAAATGGGACCTCTTCAAACTGAAAAGCTTTTATAAGGCAAAGGACACTGTCAATAAGACAAAACAACAGCCTACAGAATGGGAAAAGATCTTAACCTCCAGTGGGAGCACTTATCCATGAGGAGGAGTGGACTAGTGGATGGGAAGGTGGGGAGGTAAGGAGGGGTGGGAAGAGGCAAGGGGGATAGGTGCATGTGTGGGAGGGAGAACAGTGTTTGAGATGTAAAATGAAATAAAAACATAAAGAAACATGAAGATTGAGGCAGCAAAGCAGCGGAGGTGTCACCGCTATCATAAAACTAAGTGGTTGCTAAGAAAGGTGTACAGTTCATGAGAGCTGTTACCCAGGTAAGGATGGCATTTTAAGCAATGTTAGAGTGTCATTACCACATGCATGAGGTTTTATTTTTCAGAATATAGAATATATGCTACTGTCGTGGTTAATCTTGCATGTCAACTTAACTGAGCCACAAGATGCCCAGCTATCTGATTAAATAATATCCTGGAATGTGTCTATGAGAATACTTCCAGGAGAGATTAGCATTTAAATGGATGGACTCAAGAAAGCAGATGGCCTTCTACAGTATAGGTGAGCATCTTGCAGCTCTCTGAGGATCTGAAGAAAACAGATAGAGGTAGGCTGAACTGGCTTTTCCCCACCTGCCTGTGTTGATAACATCCCTCTCCCCCTGCACTTGGCATTCCTGTAATTGGGCTTTGAAACAATGGAATCTACACCATCTGCTCTCCCCCTCTTAGACTGTTTAAAATACACTATCACATTTTCTGAGTCTCCAGCTTTCTGGCTTTTTTTTTTTTTTTTTTTTTTTTTTTTTTTTTTTTTTTTTTTTTTTTTTATCTTTTATACTAACGGAGGCCAATATCTTCATAGAGGGGAAAGACAGAGTTTATTTAATGCAGGAAAAGACAACTTATTCACTAAGTGCCTAGGTTCTTAAGCAAAAAGGCAGCTTGTATTCAGCCTGTGTAAGCAGGATCATTCTCTCCATCTCACCACAACACTCATCTTTTCCATTATTGAAAAACTGGAATCGATGACGAGCAGATAATATCCAATGTGTTCATGTGTTCTCATATTTCTTCTTTTAAACTCTACTGGGTTTTTGAAATACAGACCATTTTTAAAAGCATCTCTCATGAAACTGTTTGAAGGATTTTTTGCTTTATTATTATTATTTTTTAACCTGTTGCTAATTCTTCACAAGTCTGAATGCACACTTTCATAAATAATTGTCAACCCCAAAAGAATGCAGAACATCACTTAAAGACACAAAGTAAGTTTATAAAGGGCATACATGTGCAGTGAAATTTAAAAAGTGTGCACTGGCATTTTAGGAAAAGGAGAAATTACACTTTCTTACAGCAAGCAATGGGGATTATTAAATGATATTTATGTATCTCTGCCTCTTCACACACCAACTGTCTTTCCTCTTATTTTAAGTGAATTGTTTTGCTAATTCTTGTCAGGGTTACTCAAGCAGAGCTAATGTTGTACTGATATTTCCATTCAGCATAGCAGATATTTGATCTCTTCTCTTATGTGCAAACATCTATTTGAGTCAAGAGGGATTTGTTTCTTTTTTTCATAAAGTATTTCTGAATTTAGAGAAAAATAAGCACATAATAGTTCATTCTCAATAATGGAGAGAAGAAAGGATACTATTAAATTATTTAAATTGTGACTACCTGAATTATGAAGTACTTTAACAATTATAGTTAAAAAAAATGACAGTGTGGGTTTGTATGTTTTCTTCAAATACTGTGTTCTGCATGATCCTGTTCTGAAGAACACACTCCTTAGTACTCTCTATATATGTTCTTTGAAGACAGAATCTTCCCAATGGGGGCATGTTTTTCCAGTTATTTTTATTTCTTCTTCTTTCATCTATTAATCTCCTCTCCACACTCAAAGATCAAACTCAACAGTATTTCTCCCATGTTCTTCTTAGTGTTCTTCAGAGAGGAAGGCAAAGCATGTAACTTCATAGACAGTGCTTATTTAAAGAATTAGATCACAGGAATATGGGAGTGGACAAGCCTGAAATTTGCAACTGAAGTTGGCAGTCTACTGAACAATAAAATAATTTATATTGTGGCCTGGAGTCCAAAGACAGTCTGGACATATGGGATGTCCTTACTCACTGAGAAGTTTAGGCTTGTCTCTTGTTATTTATTGGAAACTAAATGACTCAAATCAAAGATCATATCTTTTCAACTGAAATACACGACCTCATTGTTGCCTCATTGGGGAAATAGTGATTATTTAGTCTCCCTGCAACTAATACTTTGGCACAGATTCACCAAATATTTAATCAGGCCAGACCAGATTATGATTTCAAATGAGGCAGAAACTCTTCTATTTTAAGACATAATAATTTAACACTTTATATTGAGAAGTTTTATTTAAGCTGAGAAAGAATCATGATGTTATTAACATCATGGTAGGTAACTCAAAGCAAATGAACTTGATTCCTCATTTGTGACATTGTTTCCTGGGCTGAGGACCAAAGCTGGGGACTCAGACAAACCAGGCAAGTGCTCCTCTACTGGTCTGCTTCCATAGACCTATAGACATGTTTATATATTCTCAGCAACATCTTATGTATATAGTCTCCTCATGACTTGGGAACTAGTCTGCAAGGGTAGTATAGTGTTCTTCTGGTTCATTAAAATACCTGCTACAAAGTTATCTAAAGTAGTATTTTTGTGGTTTGCATACATTTTTCTTTTCATAGTCTAGAAATTCCATTTTGGCACTCTCAATGATCATAGTAGTAAACAGCCATATAGTCAATGAAACAAAACATTAATCATACACAAAATTTACCTTAGTGTATTCATTGTATGGGATACCATGAATCAAATGCTTATCTAAATGTATAAGTTCAGATCTTATCAATATTCTTATCCAAAAATTAAAAATATTTACATATTTCATTTAAAACACATTTCCTTTTCTTTAAGGAATCATTTTAATTGACAAAGTAATTTATTTTAAAGTCCACATCAGACCTGGGGCTAGGTAATTAAGATACAAAGACTAAAGAAACATAATTGAAGTCAAGGAATCTAGTACACTAAACACATTAATTTCTTTCTATTTATTTGTATTACATAGCCCCTAGTAAAAATCAGTTAATTCATGTTAGAAACAGTAAAAGCCTAATGTACTGACAAGGCTTAAAATTGAAAATGAAATGTTCATTTGAGAATCAATATAAGAATCTATAGAAACTTCTGGTCTCATTTTCACTTCCAAAAACCCAAACACTAACACCATGATGTGAAATTCAGACAAAAATGTGAGAAGAGAAAATGTAAGTCTTATAAATATTGTTGCAAAAATCCTCAACAATAATTTCAGTAAAGCAAATATAAAAAAAAAACTGTTAACATAATTATATTTTATAACAAAGTGGAATTTATTCCTGGAATGCATACAAGCTTCACCATGTAAATCCCTCAGTATGATACATCACAGTCACAGGTTGAAGAAAAATCAGCATAATCATAATAGAACTAGATTTTGCTAATATGACTCTTACCAACAATAGAAAAGTTTGGGGGAAAGACTGCAAAAGAATAAATTGAATGAAAGATGATTAAGATCTTGACAAAACACTAATCATGAAAGCAGAAGTAATTCTCTATGAATGGAGGCATATGTTTATATATTGAAAAATTATGCATCCCAACTCTCCCAAAATGTTTATATCCCAAATGAAACTTTAAGGTTGGGGGGATGGTCAAATCTAAAGTTACACACAAGCTTAACCTATCAATATTTGTCAGCACCCTCTTATGAAGAAAGTTGCAGATATAAAATATGATATTAAGATTTAGATATTAGAGTCCTGAGGTCATGCTGTAATGGTAGTACATAAGTCAAAGAAGCACAAGAAAGCCAAGAGCTTTCTTACTCAAATAGAGACTTGTAACTAAATGCAAAGCTAGAACTGCAGCATAGAGGAAGAATGGGGCTCTCAATAAACATGTTAGTGCAAATATAAATCCATATGATAGAAAAACATTGACACTTGATTGACTTCACACAGACTGCAACCTTTCAAAAATTAACTTCAGATATATCATCATTTTAAAAATGAATATATGCCACAACAAAATATATTCATGAGTTTGGCATAGTATATAGTCTTTAGGAAAACCTGAACAGATTAACTAGAAATGGTTGATAAACTGGACATTGTTAAAATCAAACACTATTTAGGAAAATATTCTGTCAGGATGGCACAAGCAGGGAGAGAAATGGTAACTATAATGAATGTAATAGGTAAAAGACCCACTAAGAATATGTCAGATTATGGTATGTCGATAAGAAAAAGACAAATGATCCAGCAGGACATGGGAAAAAAATTAAAAGAAGCAAATGGTTGAGTCAAAAGGAATATAGTTAAATGGCCAACTAATATATGAACATATGGTCAACCTCATCAATCCTGGGAAATTCAAATTAACACCTTATAAAAGAGCACTACACAGCTACAAGTAATGTTAAAATGTAAAGACCTGTTGATGGGACACTTACAACTACTCCCAGAAACTTCTGGACACCATGGATGGGAGAGAAGTCCAGAAAGCCCTTTTGGAAGAACTCTGTCAGTTTCCATAAAATATGAATGTATAAGTTTGAAACCAAAAATTCCAGCCTTAGCTATGCTTTCTCTATACACATGTCTGTCCATATAAATGCATTAATATGAAAAGTACATAAACAATACAAAATTCCTTTGTGTATATAACATAGTTTGAGCTCATCTAGCTCTGTTACTTCCTCAAATCCCCATACCTATTACACTCTTACACTCTTACAATTTCTCGAAATTGCACATGTAAAGGAGACTATATGATATTTGCCTTTCTGAGCCTGATTCATATTGTCTAAGTTGACTACCAACCTTATCTATTTTCCTGAAAATGTCATAATTTCATTCCTCATTTTGGTTTTAGTAAAACTTCATTGTGAATGTGTATCATATTTTGTTTTTTTTTTTTTTGTAGGTTCTACTGCATGTAAACAAGGTCTTCTTGTGTATCCCAGACTCATCTTCAACTCATGACAATCCCAGTGCCTCAGCCTTTACATGCTTGGCTTACTGGTATGTGCCATTATGATGTGTTTATATCAAGATATATTAAAACACAATAGTCTATGTCTCCTTTCACTAGAAATTAAAGGAAAATTTAAACAAATATCAAGTGGTAAGCATATTCTAATACAAAGGACAACCTGGGCAAAGAACATAGAGCACAGGACTTGCAACACAGGAGTGTGATTGAGAAGCTCTAGAACATTCATTCTTAAGGCAAATACTACATCCAGGCTGCAGCTAAAATATGCTTCCAAAGAAGCATTCACATAAGAAAATATGGGGGGTAATGTTGTGATGGCTGTTCTTAGCTGTCAACTCGGCTCTTTCTGGAATTAACTACTATCCAGAAATTGGGGGAACACTTGTGATCTTGAGGCAGGCAAACTACATGCCTTCAATCTGGATCTTGAGGCTGGAAGACATGGGCTTCTAATCAGGATCTTCAGGCAGGGTGACACACACCATTACTCCAGATCTTGAGGCAGGAAGCACACCTTTAACCTGGACCACAACTTCTGCTGGAAGTTTACATAAAGACAATAGAATCAAGGGTCCCTTTTTTGTTTTCCCTGTCAGCACATCCATGCATTCACTAGCATTGGAACCAATTCTTCTGGATTAGCATATATAGACCACCAGCCACATGGGACTGAGAAACTGCTAGAGTCTTGGATTTTCCATTCACAGGTAACCATTGTTGGATTAGTTGGACCACAGTCTGTAAATCATTGCAGGTGTGTGTGTGTGTGTGTGTGTGTGTGTGTGTGTGTGTGTGTAGAGAGAGAGAGAGAGACACTCATTCTGTAAGTTCTATGACTCTTGTAACTAATACATATGTATTTAAATTTAACACAATTTGTAATTTTAGTAAAAGTTTGGGTAAAAATAAATGACAAAAACAAGCAGAGAAAAAATTCAAAAAAAAAATTATCACTTATCAATCACAGGTAAAACAATGTAAGAAGAAATGCAAGCTATAATACATTAATATTTAAGCAGGCAACAGTACTTATACATACATAAAAGTTGACTATTTTCTAATTTAATTATTCTTTGACAAAATCATATATGAATATATATGCATATATTATGCTGTACTATATTCAAGACATTGACTGCACCTTAAGCAACTGCTGTCCCAACCTGCAATTACAACTCTGAAGCTACCAGCTGGGGTTTAGCAACAAAAGCTGCAGCCAGGCAGAAATTCTGTTCCCTCAAACACCAACTCTATCACAGTTGCTAAAGGAAACTTTAGATCTCCATCATTGTAAAGAACTCATGATTCACAAGTTGAAGTGAAATTCTACTAGCTCAGAGAGGCTGAATAGCAAGTAGCTGACCTTTCTTATGTCTGCCACCAAAAATAGGGGCTGTCCTTGTGCTCAGCCCCCACTAAAGACCCCACACAACACTTGGTTCCTCTTACCTTACTCAACCTCCTGACTCCAGGTTAATTTTATTTAATCAAACAAATGTAACACATCTTTGCATTATTAAAAAAAATCAGCAGAAACAAATGTAACACACCTTTATACAGTCAAAATAGCATTCCACAACAATATTAACTTTGATTGCATTTCCTCTCATTAGCCCCCATTACCCTTCTCTTCCAATGAACCCCTTCTTTCTCCCATCAAGCTCCCCTTCTTGTTTCTCACATTCTCTTGTGTATATGCTTGTATGAGCATGGGTGGAAGTTATTTACTTGACCTAGTAAATGTTGTATATTGGTTTAAACAGCTAGGAAAAAAGAGCAGAAACCAGGCTATCATCTCCCATATGAAGAAGTCAATTTAATTTAACATAACAAGTAAGGAGTATGAAGAACTCATCCATAGCATGTTACAAGAGAAAAGGACCTGGCTTTCTTTCCTTACAGACATACTGGCTTGTTCCTCCTAGCTTGTTCAGACTGCTCTCCTTTAGCACCCATGAGCACTAGTCCAGGTATGAAGCTGCCCACAGTGAGTTGGGTCCTCTCACATCAACCATCAGCCAAGAAAATGCATCCTAGAGTTCTCCATAAGCCAACCAGGTATAAGTATTCTAATCTAAGGTTCCCTCTTCCATAATGACTGCAGTGTTTCAAGTTGACATTAAACTAGCCAGTACAACATGAATACAAATGACTCAGTCTACTCTACTATTTATCATAATTTGTTTATATCTTTGAGAATTTATTTCTATAACAATTAAATTTGTATGTGTGATAAATAACATTTAAAAGGGAAAGTGTCAGATATCCCAAGGTATTTACACAATAAGCACGAATCTTGCACAATGTCTAAAATGTACTTGAAAATTCAAAGCAACTACCTCAAAATGTGTTCAATTGTGTTGCTACATTGATTTTGGTTTTTGGTTTTTGTTTTTTGGTTTTTTTTTTTTTTTTTGTTCGTTTGTTTGTTTGTTTGGTTGGTTGGTTGGTTGGTTGGTTGGTTTGGTTTGGTTTGGTTTAGTTCCCCTCCCCGCCATGGTCCACACATAGAAAAATAAATGCAGTGCCTTGTTCCCTTATGTAAAATCGTTGCCTGTTCATTTAAGTGAATACTGAGTTTAGATGTCCAGTTAATATAGAGCAGTTAGTATTTAGCCAGCACCAGAAAACTGGTTTAGGGAAGCATCCCTGCTATACACTCTCCCATACTCTCAGTCTTGGCCCAACCTCTATTCTCCCACCCTTTCTCTATTATTTCATCTACTAGATCAAAAGATACCATAACATCAATATCACAGGTATCTAAAAGTAAAAGTAAACATAGGTCTGGCCTCTTGCCCCTCCTGACAAATAATGTCATCTGGAGACTTGACCAAAACGAAATTTAAATTTAGTTGTTGACATTTGCAGATGTTAGAATGACACAGATGCAGAGTATATTTATGTATTTTTGAAATAATTACAGACATAATTTTCAGTTTGGATTCCCTCTGTTTTCATTTCTGCACATGGAATAACTTCGTTTTCCCATTGTCACTGCGTACTAAATGACAGGACAAAACAGTAAACAAAAGTGTCCCTTGCAACTACTTGAAATGACTTTGTTGTGTTTGTGAGCTGCTGCAGTGCCTTAGCTAAGGAGAGTATTTATTAAAGCTCTATAATACAGCAAAGTCAATTAACAGCTTCTCTTGACTTGTTTTTTAATTGAAAATAGAACCTTTATATATAGTATATGCTGATTATGGCTTCCCTTCTCCCAGCTCCTCCTCAATTCCCCAAATCCATTCCCTCTCTTTCCATCTCTCTCATTAGAAATCTCAATAATAATGATAATAATAATAAAGCAAATAAAAAACAGCCCAGAACAGAACAAAACAACAACAACAACAAAAAAAAAACCAACAAAGAAAAAGAATAAGAAATACATACAGATGCTTAGAGATAAATTCACACACACACACACACACACACACACACACACACACACACACCAACCATAAAAACAAAATAAGAAACCATAACATATAGGCAAAAAATCTGAATTGAAACAAAACAGGCAATGCATTGAGTAAAAAAACAAACAAACAAACAAACAAACAAAAACTACCCCTGAATTCCTTTTGTATTCATTATCTACTGTTGGTCATCGAGCCTGCCCTTAATCGCAGTTTGTTTATCAAGTGAGACTCCACTGGAAAAAAAATATTTTGTCATTTTCAAGCAGCTATCAGTTGGAGGTAACTTCTGGGTTAGAGATGGGGTTTTGTGCCTACTTCCCCTCTCAGCACTGGGACCTATGCACTCTTGCAGTCTGTGAGGTCACATGTGGGTCAGTTCTGCTTTGTCTAGAAGGTTTTATTTTTTCATTCTTCCTGTCTCCTCTTCGGCAGAGTGCTCTAAACCCTAAGGGGAGGGATTTGATGGAGCCATCCCATTTAGGGCTGAGTGTTCCATGATCTCTCACTTTCTGCACATTGCCCAGTTGTAGGCCTCTGTATTTGTTTCCATCCACTCTAGGAAGCACCTGTAGAGGCACACATATTCCCCTTCTACCGCCACTCCCTGAATGCTCACCAGACCCAGGCAGGACCCAGCCTTCCTCCCTCACGCAGTCCCTTATTCTCAGCCACCAACACCTGAAGGCACTCTGTACTTGGGAATCTGCCGCACAAGTTAACCTGGGAATCAGGTAGGAAATCTTCACTTTCCTTCATTTCTATAAATCCACTAGACTCATCCCCAGCCTAGTAGCAGATCACTCGCAAGGGCATGCTTTTCATTCTGCCTCTACTCCACGAGAACTCCACAGATCCTGGTGGGGCTCGGCCTTTACTAGTCTTTTACTGTTTAGAAAACTAATGTTTAACGGTTCTGCTGTTGTAGGCGGGACCGTAAAATATATTTTAAAAGATTCCTTCACAGTGTTGTCTTTTCCAAGGCTAATGTTCCCATGAAAACTCTATAAATACTTCAATTAAGTATCAAAGTTGTGAACTTTGTGAAAAGGCTGTCCTTTGCTTCCTGAAACATATGTTTAGCTGCTGTTTGGAAATAAGGAACACTTTGAAGATGGAAAGGGGACAACTATAGGAGCTCTCAAGTACCAACGCAAGGTGCCAGCAAAGGATCACCTCTCAAGTGACACTTAAAAATGCATGGCTTCTAGAAAATCTGTAAAGAATAAGAGTTAACCATCCATGTTCCTCAGGCTTCATTTTTAAAAGCATGCTTTCTCAAGTGATTCAATATTCTGAAGCTGCTTCTTGCCAACAGAAGGCTCTTAGATTCTATCTATAGGAATTCAAAGCCTTAACTGAGATAGACATGATTCTGGAACACTACATGATTTGGCTCTGTTGTTTGTTCAAGGCAAGTCATGCCTACAGAAAGAAAGCTGAGAGCCTAGGCCCTAGCTGTGAAAAAGGATAACAAAGGTCATATTATTCCCCAGACTATGGCATAGCCACACGGGATACAAATTACAAAGATTGACTCCCATAGAAAGTAGAGCCTTTGAGGGTATGGTACTACATAGACTACACAATGATAACTCTAGCTCATTCTTGTCCACTCAACATTCATGGAGCTCCTCTGTGCTGAATGGATAGCTAAGAAATACTGATCACCAGAGAAAACATTACTAGATGTTATCTTAATGATTATGTATTTATTTTCTTAGTTTAATTACAATGATGACACAAATGTAACACTTATTTAAGCCTCTATCTAATGCTTGAAAGACACAAAATCAAAAGCAACATAGATGTTGAAGAGGAAGTGGTCCATAAATTTTATCCAAAAGGACAAATCAAATGCTCAAATGCCCTGCTCAAGTACATATGTCTGAGTTATTGTTATTCCTAATTAAGTCCAAATTTTCTCAACTCTCATTCCAGGAATTTTTTATATTGTAAAATATGTTTCTGTGAATTTCTAGAAATTATAACTGCCCCATTACCTCCTGAGCATCAACCAGAAGGGTGAAAAAGAACAGATAAGAATAAGATCTCTGTATCTTGACAGGACACTAAAACACTAAGAGATAGGAGATACTTTGATCAGCTCTATAAATCATTTCATTTATGTAACCTCATCTGGGCCAAAGGCCAGCCCTGACTTTGCAGCTCTTGTTATCAGTTTTCTCCAAGTAACAGAAGTGGCATAATTAAAGGAAAAGAAAAAACATGCTTGGATTTATAACATTACTTTCTAGTGAAACCATTGTCAAACATTTTCTGTAAAGATCAAGGGTACATGTTTCAGGCTTTGCAAGTGGAAGAGTTTTTGATAAAACAAGGTCATCATACCCCGAAGACAACCAGAGACTTAACATTTACACACAGGTGTGTATGAGTTTATGAACATCAGTATTTGAATTCCATATAATGTTCACTTGTCAGAGAAGGTTGCTTTTTAGATGATTGTTGACTACATAAAAATGTAAAAATAGCTTGTAGCTCTTAAGATATATGAGAACAGAGAGTGGATCTTAGTAGATAAGCCTATGCTGTAAATAAGTGCATCTGAAAACAACCCAGGGAGAAATTAAAGTATAAATGAGCTTAGGAAAATAAATCAACATTTTCACTTGACCTTAGGTGTTACAATGTCTGCCTAAGGATGTCATTAATAAAACTAATAGCTTCCACTTGATACATTTCTTAAATTCATTGTGAGAAAAGTTTTCTAGTACTTATATATTTCTAGAAACTTCATTGTGATCCTGACCTACATTGAGAGCTAGAAGCTCCTCAAGCACTGTCTTTGTTATTGAGCACATCAGGTGCAGCTTCCACTGTCAGTAGTCCTGCCTAAATTGCACCTTATTAACCAATGAGAAGTATAACAGAAAGTTTCAGCTCTTTCCAAATCTAAAAGAATGATCTGTGGCTAATGCAGAGCACCCATACAAAGCCAAGTGAAGTAATTTGAAAAAAAAAATAAAACATGTAATGAGTTTCAAGTTCATGAAATGTGATATTGACAACAGCAGAAATAAATTGCTCCTATTTAACGGCCGTCCAGCTCAGAAGAGATGAGCATCAGGCAAGCTCCAACAATCCAACAATGCAGTGGATACTGGACCCTGAGAGACACACTCTATTAAGACCAAAGTGCTATTAAGGAGACAGACTTATACTGTAAAGTTGGAACCAGTGGAGGAGAGAAAGAATGCCTCAATCTATACATCTCAGGGGCTTGACAGCAATCGCCTTCTTATAAATCTGTCTGAGTAAAGTTATTAAGTGCCTGAGAAATGCACCATTGGCAGCTAACCTGGGACAACAATGGAAAATGGATAGCCAATTGACAAGACAGACAAGTAAAAGGACCAGGAAAGATGCTTGCTCACAGATTCTGAGTGGTAATAAAACTGGAAATGGGGGTTAGGCTGCACCTTTCTACACCAAGAAATAGCAGATTCTGAACAGTAACAAAATAACTGCATTATCACCTGCTACTTCCTAAATGTGAGAGTTAGACTATCTGAGTTCTACTGGAAATGGTCTGGAATTCACTAGATACAATACAAACTCAAATATATGAAGGAAGACTCAGGGAAAATGTACTTTCCCAGAATTTCAACACAAAGAAGTTAATGAATTAACTCCAAAATCTTGAGGCTTTGTCCAATCCTGGATAAACGAATCCCCTATATGATAAATACTAAGAAAAACAGGACATTTTAATCATAGAATGAAGCATTCACTTGAAATTTCTCTTTTGTTGTCACTTGATTAGTTATAATAAAATATCATAGCAAAGCATAAATGTAGGAGATTGCCTCTAATTTGGTGCAATCTGGAGTGTCCCAACTCTACTATTGAACAGAGACATGACACTTTTTTATTCCTTCTTTTATTCATCTAGTAAATACATAGATGAAAATTTCTCAAAATAATCTAACACTGGCCTGCTATGATTCTGAATAATCTTGTAGTTAGTAGAAGTAAAGTCATTTCTTGCGCTAGAGATATACTGTCACTGCCCAGATCTGCACAATTTCAATGCTATTTATTAATTCCCAATTCTAAAATTTGTGGCGACATTTACAAAAGTTATCAGATCAGAGGCTGCACATTTCTTCCTACACAGCGACAGTTGGGGGCGGGGTACAAAATGCTCCTCTCTTGTGACAAGAAATAAAGCTTTCCATTCATCAGCATCTTTGCTGCTTCTGCTGTCCCCAGACACTGACGTGCTTTGTCAGTTGTCATTCATCACCACACTTGTACTGTCAGTTTTCTTAAAGGAGAGTTAAGAGGAAAATGAAGGATTTGTTGAGCGCACAATCCTATCAAATTTTTAAAGGAAAATAAAACTCTACCAAGTGACCCACAGGGTTTTAGATAAACCAGGATACAAAGGCGTCCTAAGAAGTTGACTAACATTATGGATACATCTTATAAGGAAAATGAACAGAGAGAATTTGACAATTGAAACTGTCATTCTGGACAAATCTCCACCTACTTCATTCACATGGCCTGTCTTTCTTTGTAATTACTTTCACACAGCCAAAGAAAAAGTTGATGTAGTTGTCTATAATTAGTTAATATAGGAGTCTATAATATAGTAATCTTTGTTTGGGTGAAGAAAACTCAATGGAGAAAATGTCATCAAACTTTTGCTTTTTTAACCCACAAACCACAATTGTACTTTATTTAGCAGTGTGTTCTATAAATTGTTGATTTTTACAATAATAGATAAACTAGACAGAAACCTATCAGAAAGCCATATCCTGTTATGAGATATTCGCCTTGTCTTCACCTGTGGCATAGACCATGCCCATTGGGGAGTGGAGACAAGGACAGATGTGACCTGGGGGAACTAAGGCTGAGGAGGGGGCTCAGAGGGCTCTCTTGCTTGCAGCACAGGGACAGGAGAACATCCGGAGGCATCCTTCGGACCAGGAACTTGCTGGTGTTCATCCATGTTGTGAGTTATTTCTTCCTGAATAAACATCTATTTGGCCTATTTGTTTCTCCTGATCCTTATTAAACATCAACAATCTCCTCAACATTTTATAAATGTTACTGAGAAATATAGTTTATCTCTCCCAGAAAGGATTTATGAGTTCTTGGTGAGAATGGCTTCTATTCACTTTTGTGAAAGTTAAAAATATGAAAACTCTTGACTATGGGGAAACCCAGGCTAAAATAATTCTCAGACTCTGGTCCTAGAAAAGTAAACAGAAACAAGAAAGAGGTACTTTTTTGCATCTATATAGCAAAGATGCCTTTCTGAAATGAATCAAGCTCATGAGCTCATGAGTAGTTGTCAGGTTAGTATGACTATTGGAAGAGATCCCTGTATTTACATAGATAACATGTATGGCAACTCTAATTTGGGAGATCTGGCATATGATGTTTGGTTTTTCTTTCTTTGTTTTAATTTGTGTTTTAAAAGCTCCATAAGTAAGTTTGGATGTCATCTAGTTTTAGTAACCACTAATCTAATTTGTATTATTGGAAATTCCACAAATGAGTTTATAGAAGTACTTATATTTATTTAATAGTCTTCTCAGCATACATGTAAATTTATTACCATTTTAAAAGAATTTTAGTAAGCATACTCTTCAACCACACTAAGAAGAAGAATATTGCACCTACTGTTAAACAATTATTTCTTGTTCGTCTTTCAGCTTCATTTACAGGAAAGTTGAATTCTCTAGAATGCTACTTTTGTTTCTGGTAAATTCCTGAGTCCGTACCAAAATAAACTATTACAACAATGATACAAAAATTATGAGTTGCCAACATAGATGAAAAAAATCTAAATGTGTGTACTTCCAAAACAGTGCATTTTCTACATGCCTGATCATTATGTATATGTTTATATCAATCTATTAATCTTCAAAAAGAGTATTTCCCAATTTTAAAGACAAATAAAATGAGACTCAAAGAAATTAAAGTTTGCTTAGAGGTAGAAAAGGAGAGGGTTGGGTGGTAAATGTGTGCAGAATCTTTTACATTTGTGTGTGAGATTGTCAAATGATAAAAGAAGAAAAGTAAATAAAAAAATTCTAAATCAGCAGCAGTCATCCAAAAGAACTTGCAAATTAGAAGAAAGAAAACAAGTGAGATTTCATTCTTGGTAAATCTCAGTCCTGAGTAGCCTCACCTGAGTAGCCACTCACACTAAGAAATCCCCAGCTTGGTCTGGTGAATGCACCCAGGTAACTCATGATGTTCTGCACTTTGGTGAATTGAGAGATAGGGAAAAGGGAGTAATGAATGACTGAGTGGTTTAAAGGCACACTTTGAAATGCTGTTGGTGCATCCTTAAGCTCACAACTACATCATGATGGTTTTACAAATGAGTATTATTTTCTTAAAGGCTATTTTGCAATTACTTGCAAAATTCTTAAGCTGTACACGCTTCTTGATACAGAATTTTCTATTTAGGAGTTTCTGCTATGAAACGTTTTAGGCTCCCTTGAACACAAAATTCAAGAATATCTTCAAATTGTCTACAATACATAGGTTACCCAGAAATGGAAATATGATTAAATAAAACATAATAACTCCCTAACCTGGAATTAGAGAACTTAGATGAAAACTATACTGTATACTGTATTAGTTACTTTTCTGATGCTAAAATAAAACATTGTGAGCAAGTCAACTTACAGAAGAAAGAGTTTATTTAGGCTTATAGATCTATGTTCCAGAAGGATAAGAATTAGTCATGGGGAAGACTAATGGAAACAATAAGTAGGCGTGGTCGCTGGAGTGGGTGCCGAGAGTTCACGTCCTTCAATGTGAGCATGAAGCAGAGAGAGTGAACTCTAAACACGGCAAAGCCACATTAAGCTCACAAAGCCCATGCCCCAGGCTATACTTTCTCCAGCAAGGATATCCTAAACCTTCCAAAATAGCACTATTAGGTAAAGACCAAATATTCAGATTAAAATATAGGACCTTATAAGGGACATTTTCTATCAAACTCTACATGTACATATTAAAATACTGTAATACGAGTGATTGATTTTATGTCGTTAGTAAGTAAAAAACAAACAAACAAAAAAGCTTTAAATGTAATTCACTTCCTAACATTACATAGCCTTCAAACTCTCCCAAGTTTAAAAGCCGTTCTTCCTGTCATCATGTGGCCAACACTCTGCAGCACGAGAACCCAAGGAAGTACTGAGGCCTCTCAGAACCCCAGGAGAAATCCCAAATAAGGGCTTACTGTACCCACAAGAGCTTGCCTTACACTATCCATGACAACCTCAAGCCATGCCACTCCATGCTCCCAAGCAACCTGTCCAAACCGCTCTGCAAATAAGTCAGTTCTGAGATTCTCAAATCAACCACACTTCCTTTACTCAACTTGGGAAAGCTCCCTGAAGAAAACACTAGATAAACCCACAGTGCACATCTCATTTGTACTTCTGGCCAGTGAACTATTCTGTTTCGGGAGAGCTTAAGTTTAGTACTTTAGTGTAGCTGAATTTTGTTTCACTTGCTTTGTTTTGTTTCCAGAACCAGGGAACAGCTTTCTCCCACATCGCAGACCAGAATTTCCGGGACATCAATGCTGCCCTTTCAGCTGAGCCCACTGATGCAGGTAGGTAACACAGCAGGGAGAGAGAATACAGCTATACTTGTGTCCTGTACTTTCACATCAATGACACTCAGGCTACTCCTTGGTAACAGGCTGAATAACGGACATTCTCTTGTTCTCTCTCTTCCAGAAATTCCCTTTTCCCTTATTGGTATTTGCTGCGTTTCCCAAATGAATCTTGAGCACTAAAAACTTTGTCTCTGTGTCTGCTTCTGGGATTAACCTAAACTAACACAATTTTCTTCTTCGTTTAGACCCAGGCACTTCATGCTATACGACTCTCAGAGTCAGCCTCTGAATTGAGGAAGACAAAGCAAATTTGCTCTGTGAATACAAAACATCAAAATCCCTAAAGATCTCAGAGGCAGCAGGACCCAGACTTGAGAAATAGAAAGCTCTCACACTTTCTTGTGATAAGGGAACTGTAGTCTCCACTTATTTTCCTGGGTTTCTACAGAGGACCATAAAACAATAAATCTTGTTCAGTATGGAAATTTCCATTCCAAATGATTAACTTTATATGAGAAATAAATATCTGACCTATAAGAAAACCTCATTCTACAATACTGTAGGTCCTATTATAATTTTCACTGTATTAAAATTAATACTGACATATATAGTAAATGTATTTCTGGAAGAAAAAATAACAGCCAGTCTTTTTATTTGAAACTATGCAAAACTTCGATGGTTTGAAGCAAATTAATTAATTCTTCTGGACTGAGTTGATTTCTCCATTAGCTGTAACCCAAGGTTTTAGAAAAGTCTGGGTAGACACATGGGTGGTATCTATTCAGGTATCTTGGTGGCTCCAGGCTACTTTTGAAAAAGTGACTCTAGACACAATGCTAGTAGTAAAATTGTGGAATTCCATGTTATCTGTACCTTGGATTATAATGAAGACTGCCAGACAGATTTCCAGTAATATTATAGCAATTTTTACCGAAATATTGGGTGAAAGTTAATATATTTTCACACCTTCCAACACTGGATACCTGATTTTTTTTTTTTTTTTTGGACTGGATTTACAAAAGTTAGCTCAGATGTGTGATTTACAATTTGCTGTTGTGTGTTGAGAACATATACATTTTCATACTCCTTAGCTGTGTAGCTATTGTTCATCTTGATTTTGCTTTTTTGTTTTGGTTTGGTTTGGTTTACATTGTAGAAGGGGAAAACAAAATTAATTACTATCTACTATCTTAACTAGAATTTAAGTTCCATTTTGGTAATGAGAATTTTCTTTAATTAAAAATAGACTCTTCTCGAATGCAATACAAAGTGGTCATAAGTTGTCTCCTTTCAGGCCTCTAAGCCCCACCCCCCTCACTGGGCCAGATTAACTCCCCCTCTATCTCCCTTCAAAAAAGAGCAGGTGACCAAGAGAAAACAACCAAACAAGACAAAACATGATACAAAAAGAAAAGGCAAAGAACTTTATTAAGACTGACAAGGAGACCCAATAGGAGGAAAGAGTCCTAAGAGCCAGCAAAAGAGTCATAGAGACAAAGTAGCTACCACTGTTTAAGAGTCCCAAAAGACACCAAGCTGAAAACCATAACATAAGTGCAAAGAACCTGGTGTAGACACCTGCAGGCCCTGTGCTTGTCACTTCAGTCTGTGTGAGTCCATGTGAGCCTTGCTTAGCTGATTCAGTGGTCAATAGTCTCCTGGTATCCTCCATTTCCTCTGACTCCTACAATCTTTCCTCCCCTTTTCCCATAGGGTTCCTCAAGTTCTAAGGGGAGAAACTGGAGAGATTTTTAAAGTCTACTGTCTGAGCAAAACTTAAGGCGACAAATTACTAATTTTAGAATTAACATCCCCTACAATAGGTTTGTAGCATTTACTCTTGGCAACAACTACAACTTCAGCCTTTTTGAACATACAGGATTACTTGTCTTTGGATTTCATCCCCACACTTTTCATTTGTTGTCTTTAGTTCTGTCCAACTGAACAAAAGAATGGTTATTTATGCTGGTTCCGACTTGTTAAGGTTTCATGCATTGCAAATTTCTTTTTCTAGCCTCTGGCTCCTCTCTTAAATTTGTTTGTGCCCTTTATTTTTGGCTTGAATATAAATTGTTTCATTTGCAGTAAAACAAATTATCAATGCTTTTTTTTTCTATTTTACTTACTGAGTTTAGATAATCTGTATATATATATATATATATATATATATATATATATCACACACACACACACACACACACACACACACACACACACACACACACACACACACACACACACACACACACACACATATATATATATATATATATATATGTGGAATCTGAGTCGTACCTTTATCATAAAAGTACTAAAAGTTGTTTCAACAGTGTAGCAAAGAATAATGTAATTATTTTCCTCGGGTGCTTTTAAAACTGTGAATATACGCATATCACCTTTGTGTTACTCTTTTATGGTGAATAATCATGAAAATGGCTTTCCCTGTAAAGGGAAAGATTGTGAGCATTAGTAATGAACCAACTTTAACAGAGGGAATGCTTCCCACTCTTGTAGGATAGCATTTGTAATAGGTCAGCTTAGTGGATGACTGCATTCTAGAAATCAAAAGGAACTGGAAAAGCAAATTTCTAAGAAAGGATGACTAATTTCTTATTCTAGCATTTTTAATTACAGAACAATATCTGGAACACCTTGAGAAGACTTCCTATGATGTCAAGTTACCGAGATCAGCCATGGGAAGGAACATACATAAGATTGCTTCAGAAAAGGCAAAGGGGAACCTTTTTTTTTTTTTTTTTTTAATATACAAAATATGGGGCACTGCTTAGTGACTTAGAGTTAGTACTGATCTTCTAGGACCCATGTTTGGTCCCAAAACACATTATCAGACGGTTCAATTTGCCTGTATCCACAGTACCTCTGGCCTCTGTGGGCAGCTGCATGAATATGTACATACCTTTACAAAAACATGAGAACACACAAGATTTAAAATAATAAAAGTTTTTAAAAGAAGGTAAATCAATAAAAATATTTTAACTCTCATAATGAAAATCAGATGAAATATCTTTAGTGGGCCAAATCTAAATAAAATTAATGAAAGTATAATAGCTTTCAAATGTGCCTGCATTTTTATTTCTATTAGAAATGTTCCAAGGGGACAAACAGATAATGATGTCACAAAGACCCTAGTACATGATACCTAACTACCAAGTGACCCTGTGCATAGAATAATAACCTTGATGCTGGGTTTCAATAATTAACGTGAATCTCCAGTCAGTTCTTTTTGCCTCTGTGTTACAAGCACTCATGTGTATGATGATTTTTCTGGTACAAATAAATGACATGTATGAAAATAATCTATACATTCACAGAAAGTTTTGAAACACAGCATGCCTTTAGCAAAACTCTAAGATTTTGTGTGTGTGTGTGTGTGTGTGTGTGTGCGTGTGTGTGTATGTGTGTGTGTGTTCGGTGATAATAAATTAGATATGATACAATATAGACAACATTTTTCAGGTTATACTGGTTCATATTATGATTGCTTAGTAAGTTCCTACTACATGCTATTCCTTGTTTGTATCCACATCTACTTCAAAGCAGATTATACAGTTTGACAGTTAAAAAATACTTATGTGGTATATAATTTAGGAAGTTTGTTATGTGAGGAAAGAAAATAATAAAAAGGGTGATAATTTATCAAATTAAGATGGACGTTGGGAAAATTTTTTATATAGCATCTGAAATAATATAAACTCTGATTATAAGCATGGAAATTGGCCTAAGACTGAATCATTGGATGTTTTGGTATGAACTGCAGTATTTTCCCAAATGACCCAGGTCAAGATAAGATTGCCAGGGGCCTATCCTGTTATCACTATCAATTTAAATAACTTAAAGACCTATAAAGAAATAATATACAATATTGACACAAACCTAAATGTCCAAAAAACAATGAAACAAAATGATTATACCACTGAAACAGTTTGACAGAATACTTAACTACATGGAAAAATTAAAAAAAAAATACTTAAAAAATTGACCTAAAAGCATAGTGCTATGGTTCTCAGCCTGTGACTTTCAATCTAATGAGACTTTTGAGGGGTTAATAACAGACATCCTGATCATCAGATATTTACATTACGATTCATGACAGTAGCAAAATTACAGCAATGAAGTACCAATGAAATAATTTAATGGTTTGGGGTTACCACAACATGAGGAACTGCATTAAAAATTTTAGCATTAGGAAGGTTGAGGACTACTGGCTTAGTGTTACCTTACATTTCATAAGTAAGTAAGTACAGAAAGTTACCTGGAATGACATGGGAGGTTTTTAATAGTATATCTTTGAGCAGACTTATGAATTTATACTTTTCATTTAATTCTTCTTTTTACAACACCATAATAAGTTGCATCATAAAATAAATTACAGATATTAATAACAAAACCAAACTCAGAATTTAGACAAAGTATAAAATACAGTGAGAAGAACACAAAGTGATATCGTGGGATAATAAGGCCTCAATCACTCTAAATAATAGCACTGACACAAAGAAAACATGTGTAGGTAGTTCATTCCCCAACTATTCTGAGGTTTCCATTGTCATTTTGTTAGCTGTCGATATTGTTTTTGACATTATATACTTCTGGTGCTCACTAAATGTAAGAAAGAAGAGATCCATTATTGGATGCTGTGTCCTCATCAAATACTCTTTAAAAGTTTGTTGGAGAATCCTTGTAAATATGAAATATAAAAATGATAAATGAATTATGAATTTTAAAATATAGATCATTGTATAGCATTCCTAGCTGAAATTTATGCAGATTGCAGACTTTTGGCATGGGGAAAGTGACACTAAAAATCGTCAGGACATATCCTATTAGATGGCTCACATTCTTCAGCTATTTTCACATTATTCTACAGGCAGTGGAACCCACTAGAATGTCCAAAGCACACTGTATTATACAGTTTCCTGATGGAAAATTAGAAGGAAAATAGAAGAACAGAAAGGGAAGCAGCAGACTAGGATTTTCAATATAATGGTTTGTACAGACAAAGATAAAGAAAGAAGGACACATTCAATGCATTTGACATTTGGCAAGCAGGAAAATGAAAAAATAATAAAATTTGGAGAAAATGAAACTCTAAATGATTGCTCTCACATACTGGGAGAATAAAAACAAATGCCGTTGGTGGTCAGAAATGTGTTATGTTCCTTATTTAACTAAACAGAAGCATGTAATTTAATTAGAAAATTGAAGAAGGGTGGGGCAATAGAAATTAAATATCATTAAGAAGCACTTCCCATCAACCATTTGTTCATACTTAGACCAAACAGATCTAACAATTTCTTGACAAATTCATCACTTTTCATTAGAAGAACAGTTGTACTTGGTAAAAGGTAGTGGTTACAGTATGTTATACAATTAACACAGTGTGAAATGAGCTAAAACATGTTCTCACTGGGTGACTTCTGGAGAGAGTAGATATTAGATTGAGAATAGTTAAATGTACATGTTTTCTCAATGCTTTATCCTTTTGTTAAATCAAAGTCTATTTATAGTTCAATTGAAAACATATTTATTTTAACATTATAAAAATCCACCATATTTCAATAGATGAGTTAAACCTTAGGAAGAAAACTGGGTATGTATGTATTTATATATATATATATATATTTAACAAAAGTAGTTCTTTGATAGTTTCATAGCCTCATTTTTAATTTTTTAAACATTAACATGATGTCTTATTTAAGAATAGATACTACAAAATGTATGTATTCCTTTAGAATACCATGCATGAGAGCTCAAAACCTGAACTTTAATACATCCCTGATATTCAACTGTTTATTTTCTATTTTAATAAATTTTAATTTCATAAAGTCAATAAGAGTTCTCTTGAAGAATGGAGAAAATACAGCATAATGTAAAACTATACATTTTACACAATTCAGAATTCATTTTTGATCCATCTTTGATCAAGTAACTGAACAGCTGATAGGAGTTTTATTTTAATGTTGATATTTTTTGTCAGTTGTAAGAAATTACTTAGGGTTTTCTGTATGTAAAATTATCATATAATTTGACTCCTTTATTATTGTTAGCCACTTGTAACTGTTAAGTTCTACTCTTCACTCTCCGTGTCGCACTCAAAATCTATATAAACTGCTAGGAAAGTCTAGATTCTTCTTCCTGACTGAGTTAATTTGGAAATTTTTCAACATTAGGTACACTCTTAACATCCCTCACTCACCATACACCATGAAGCCCAACCTATTTCCCTCGCCATGTTTGTCTCTGTCTCTCTCCTTCATATGTTTGTATGTATATGTATATAGAGATAGATAGATAATAGATAGATAGACAGATAGATAGACAGATATATGTAGTGGGATATTCACTTTGTCTCCTGTGGCACTGTCCACACCCATTGGGAGTGAAGCCAGGGGCAGAAGTGACCTGTGGAAGGAGGTCTGAGAAGGACACAGGAACACTCTCTTGCTGGCAGGATGCAGAGAGGAGAGCAACGGGTGGAACTTGTTGGTGTTCATCTGTCTACTTGTTGGTGTTCATCTGTCTAGGTTGTAAGTTATTTCTCCCTGAATAAACATCTATTCAGCCTATTTGTTTATCCTGGTCTTTATTAAACCGCAATAGATATGGATTAAGCTCAAAGTGAGGGTCCCTGCAGAGGCAAGTAAAAAGTCATCAGCACCTCTCCCGGAGTTGGAGATATAAGGTTATAGGCAGTTGTAAGCTGTAAAACAGCAGAGCAAGAATCTGAGCTTGGATCCTCTGGGAAATCAGCCAGTGCTCTTAACCACTGAGCCATCTCCACAGGCCCTATATTTCTTATTACCTCTAATCACTTTCTATCAGCTGAAAAGACTGCTTCATAGATAAAACTGAACTGTGTGAGCAATACGTTTTCAGAGCCAATAATACATGTGTAGTGTCATTTGTCTCAGGATTCAACCAAATTTAGGATGAAGATCTTATCCTGCATCTTGAAGTAAGGGCCATGGAAAAAGAAAGGAAGGCGGGAAGGAAGGAAGGAAGGAAGGAAGGAAGGAAGGAAGGAAGGAAGAAGGAAGGATGAAAGAAAGAAAGGTAGATAGATAATTATATCCTGCCTCTTGATGAGGCAGAAATAATCTTTCTTTTAAAAAAAAGAATGTGCATGGTAGTGCACATCTTTAATCTTAGCACTTGGGAGGCAGATGCAGGTAGATATCTCTGAGTTTGAGGTCAGCTGTATTTACAAATATAGTTCTGGGGCAGTTAGAGAGCTGTCACACAGAGAAATCCTGTCTCAAAAATTTAAAAAAAAAATCTATTTGATATTCTTTTTTTTTTTTTCCTTTTGCTTTATTGTACCAGTGAAGTCATCTAAATAATAGTTATCATGGTACAGTGAATTATGTACCAAATGAAACTCCAGTTCCCTAAACCCCAAAAGGCAATCGAGCTCAAACTGGACTTTAGGAGTGATTTCTGGTGATTAGATAAAAGTCAGCATTTCTCAGGAACTTGTGAAACTGGTTCCCATCTACCAAAACAATTCATTTTACTTACTCCTGACTGGCTTAACTGTGGTGCCTATTTGCATCTCAAAGTTATGCTGACATCCAGGCTCCCTCCATATCTCAAGTGCCTGTTAGACATTTCAAAGCCATCCTAGCATCTTATTTCTTCTCTCCTCCCCACTACCCTAAACTCCCAACAGCTGTTCCCACCCCCAACTACTCATTTTCCTTATAATCCTGCTATTCTTGATATGTGATCTTCCCCCCTCCTCATACACACTCTCTCTGCTCTCCCTGCTTCCCTCACTGTGTTTTCTTTATTCTCTAACTCTTGCTATCCTGCCCTCTCTCACAGATAGCCCTGGTCATGTCTAATCTGTGGTCCATGTTCAGTCTACTGCTTTCTCTCTCCTGACTCTTCTATGTGCCTCTGGCTTTTCTCTTTCTCTTCTATCTGCAATGTAAACCTTCCACTTAATCATATCATGGAGTGGTCATGTCACCAGTTTACATAGGCACTTGACATTTTTTGTCTGTTTCCCAAATTTTGGAGAGACGAAAACAAAAAGACATATTTAGTCTCTTACCCAAAATTATGATGACAACTGCTAAGTTAATGGATAAATTTTACTCAGAGATGAATATTTTCTTGGAGAGGAGAGTCTGTGGGTAAAGTACTTGTTGCACAAGTTTGAAGAATCAGATTGATCCCAACACTCACATATTTGTCACACCTACATGGTGCTCTGCTGATAATTACATTGTAGACACAGAATGAAGATGGGGGGATCTTGGAGCAATATGGCTTGCTAGACTAACAAAATCAGCAGACTTCGAGTTCCTTTTGTATATTTGGATGCAATATTAGTGCTTGTAGTGGGTCACCTCATTTTTGTATATTTTGACACATATTCTGAGCATGTTCTTTAACATCATGCTTTCTTATTGTTTGCTAACATTTTTCTATCAATGTGCTATTTTCAGCACAAAGGGGTTGAATAGACATGAATTATAATCCTACTATACATATTTACCTAATTAGACATGGTGTTTTAAGATATACAATGGAATTTAATAATATTTAGGGACTTAAATGTTAAATTTTAGTTGATATGAGCCTTAAATATGTCTTTTGAAGTATTTTCCCTGAGAGTAATATGCAAGCAATTTCTATTGAACCTATAGAGCATATTATGACATAATGTTTAGGTTTTAATATCTAAGAAATAATTGCCATAAACACTTCTTTATGAAGACAAGTAACTTGAAATGTTTCCTTGAATTAAGAAATGTTGTATTATATGCAATATATTTTAAGTGACTTAAATGTATATAAATAAACATTTTCCCAGTATTAAGTCAAATTCTGTTTGCAGTGTCATAGTTAATGCACAACACATCATTACTTCTCTGATATTGACCCAGCCTCTTTCTCCAGGCTAGTTCCTAACATTTTCTTCCTTCAAGCTACTGTCAATGCTAGGGTTCAGTCTGGGCTTAGATCTTCCTCTAGAACTCTTCTGTCTCTTGCCTTCTCATGTAAATGAATATAGAAACAAATCCTATTTTTGAAATATTATAATAACTCTTTAGTCCCAATAACTTGGGCTTTTATAAATGAGAATGCCTTCTTCCAAAACATTGATAAATGATTCTGAAATCAATAAGGAAACTTTCTCCTTGATGATTAGCATTCACACTACTAAAAGGTGCTGTGAAGGTTGGTGAGGTAGAGAAAAAACAAACAAACAAACAAACAAAAACCCACAGTATATATATTATAATACTGGTCCACAAGGCAAGATCTGTCTAATGGTGAAATGGTGGCTGACTATTACAGAATATTGTAATTTGAATGAGAAATGTCTTCCATAAGTTAATGCATTTGAAAATCTGGTCCCCAAGTAGGACATTCTAGAATTTTTAGGAAACTCACTGGAGAAAGCATATATTCTTGCAGTGGGCTTTAAAGATTTATAGCCTTATCCTACTTCCTGCTACTTTCCTGCCTTCTGTGGGCTGTTGAAATGTGAGCTCTAATGTTCCAGTCCCCTGCCTCCATGCTTTTCCCTCCATGCTTTTCCCTCCATTATTAGCCCTCTGAAACCATAAGCCAAATAAACTCTCTTCCATAAATTAATTTTGATCATAGTATTTTTGATGCTTTGAAGGAAAATACCCCCTAAAAGGAATGGCAATCAAAGAGATGTGGCATGGTTGGAGGAAGTGTGTCACTGTGGGGTAGGCTCTGAGGTCCCTTTTGTTTAAGCTCCCCTCAGTGTGACTTTCAGGTGACTTCCTGTTGCCACCAAGATGTAGGACTCTCTCCTTTGCCATACCTGCCTGCATGCCTCCGTGCTCCCCGCCGATGAGGATGTACTGAGCTGCAGAAACTGCAAGCAAGCCCCCTCAGTTAAGTGGTTTCCTTATAAGAGTTGCCACAGTCATGGTGTCATTTCATAGCAATGGAAACCCTAAGACAAGTTGGTACCAGAGACTGGGGTATAGTTGTGAAAGGCCAGACCATGTGTTTGTTTGAAGGAATTTGGACCTTGGTACTTTGGGTTTTGAAGGCAGTAGGAAGTTTAAGTACTGCTTGGTGGGCCATACTACTAGAAGCATGGAAGATTGTGGTGCTAAGATTTATTTGAACTGTTGGAGGCTTCAATCAAGAGGATTCAGAAAAGAAGAATTTCAGTATGTTACCAGAGATTGTTCTTGTGATATTTTGGTAAAAAAGTAGCTGCTTTTTTGGCCTTGTCCAAAGAGTCTGCCTGAAGCTGAAGTGAAGGGTTTTGGATTAATCACATTGGCAGAAGAAATCTCCAGACAGCATAATATATAGACTTCCTTGTGTGGTTTTTAGTGGTAACTCTAGTGAAGATTTATGATAAACAGGAACAAACTGAATAGGGCAAATTACAAAATGAAAACTTTGAGGAGAAAAAAAGGGTACCAGGAAGAAGTAAATGTTGTGTTGAAGGGGATAAAAAGGTTAAGTGGAATAAAGGAAATGGTATAGACACTCAGGGCAAGATCCCACCCAGATAAGTTCCCAGCTTGTGAAAGAAATAAAAAGAAAATAAAAAGAAAAAAAGAAAAGCTTAAAGCTGGGTATGGTGCTGCACAAGTTTAATCCCGGCACTGGGAATGAAGAGGCTTGTGGATCTCTGAGTTTAAGGCCAGCCATATCATCTACAGAGTAAGATTCAGGACAGCCAAGCATAGTCAATGAAAGACAGAAAGCTGGTGAAAATGTGATTGATCTAGGGGACCAGGTTCCAGCCCCTATAAGAGGAAGAACTCATCAGCTTTGGCCACAAGATTCTAGCCTTAGGGTTAAGGTTAGAAGAAAAGGGTTTTGAAATTTTCCTCCATGCCTAAAGAAAGCTGTTGAAGCCAAGCATGTGCTGGGGATGTCCCTGAATGGAGGATACAAGATGTTAGAGATGACAGATGTTAGGAGTAAAGCTTGTGGGGAACCTTGGTAGATTCCATGGCAGGCAAGGGTGATTGAGGCTGGGGGGGCGGGGCACAAATACACCAAGCAGACAGAACTTAAGTGAGACATTTTATTAGAAAGGGGAGGGAGGGGGAAGGAAAAAGAAAAGAGGTAAAGAGGCACAGAGACACAGAGATAGAAAGAGGACAGAAGACAAAAACGAGATAGGACAAGTCCTGTCTGCCCCAGGGGAACAACAGGAAAGAACATACATGGGTGGAGGTCTTTCTTTTAAAGGGATCCTTGGCACCTGGGCTGACCAGGGTACTGCCTGAGTGCATTGTGCCAGGTGACAGGGCAGGCCAGCATAATGCTTGAATACTCACACCAAAGCTATGGGAAACCTGCTGAGTAGAGCTGTTAACTGGGAGTGGAACCAGCCCCAAAGGGAGAAGGGAGAAGTGTGTTGAAGTCAACAAAGATGAAAGGAGTTGGGGAAGTGGAGAGCGTTTTGACAGCAGACATGGAGCTGCAGAGTTTGGAGTTTGCCCAGCCTGTTTTCGGTCTTGCTTTGTCTAGTGTTAGGAGGTGTGGCCTTGTTGGAAGAAGTGTGTCACTGTAGGGGTAGGCTTTGAGGTCTCTTTTGCTCAAGCTTCCCTCAGTGTGACTTCAGTTGACTTCCTGTTGCCTGCAAGATGTAGGATTCTCTGCTGCTCCCCTAGCACCACATCTGCTTGCATGTTGCCATGTTCCCTGACAATATAATAGACTGAACCTCTGAAACTGTAAGTAAGCCCCCTCAATTAAATGTTTTTCTTATAAGAGTAGCTGTGATCATGGTGTCTTTTCACAGCAATAGAAATCCTAACTAGGACAATGTTTTATTAAAGCAACAGAAGAGTAACTAAAATAGAAGTTGGTACCAAGAAGTAGGGTATCTCCGAGAAGAGTTTGGCCATGTTTTTTTGTTTGTTTGTTTGTTTGTTTGTAGGAATGTGCAAGTGCAAGAGTTTAGAAGTTTGGAATAGAAAAGTAGTTGGATGTTGTAAGCAGTGCTTAGTGGACTAGAAAATAACAAGCCCAGAGTAATGTGGTCTGTGGAGGTGCAGCATATGATGTTTTAGAGGGAATCAAGGACTTTACTAGCAATGACAATAAAAGTTGTTTATGTGGTATTTTAGCAATGAATCTTCCTGCCTTTGAAGGGCCCAGACCATTACCCAGCCCCCTGCTTAGGTAGCCATGACAGGCTGCAGAAAAAACCCAGCAGGGGATAGGCCCCTGGCTCAGCAACATGTGCTGAGCCCCCAACCTTGCCCTAATCACTAGGAAGCAACTTCCAGATATCCTCCACATTGTGAGGATCCAATCAGAAGTTAACTGGCAGGCTCTGGATGTGCTTTTCTGATAACAGTGGAATTCAGGGCATATGAGCTGCCCTGGGAGTGCCTCTAGGTACAGCAACCTTTCTGCAGCTGCAGCTGACCAATCAGTTTAGGAAAGGCTGCCTAAGCCTAGAGCTATACCAGTCCTGAGACTGTTGTTATGCAACCTGAAGATACCCAGACAATCATGCTCTACTCCAATATATGCCCTGCTGCATATACCTGCTGTGTCAGACAGACAAAGAACCTCAGTTAACTGGTAAATTAAAAACAGTCTTTGATTTTGCATTGGATCAGGTCTGTCTGTGTCTGATAAACTGCCTGATAAAATTTCAAGACAACATAATGTTGACAAAATCTGTGACATGGTAATTACTAATTTCTCTTCTGAGGTTTATTATGAAAACAGAGAAAGTAAACCAATTAATTAATTAATTAAAAAAAACTATACAGGTTGGGGGAAGGCACTTTGTGAAGCTAGAACTAGATGTTACTGCCAAGACCTGTGCTCACTGAAAGGCTGTAATTATTTTGGTGTGTGTGTGTGTGTGTTTATAGTTTCTCCTCCCTCTTCTTCTCTTCCTTCCTATCTACTCCCTACCCATTTGCTTCTCCTTTGTCTCCATTTATAAAGGAACATAAAGCTGTTATTGTTAAAAATTCCATGTTTCATTTTGAAGATATTGAAGGGTGCCTTCAGGCCAAGATCCCATCCAGCAAGATTTCAACTTGTAAAAAGAGCCTAAGAGGTTTACTGCACCTAGAAATAACAATAACAACAACAACAACAACAATAATAATAAAAACCTCCTTGAGCAAATGTGATCCATCCCAAGCAGGTTGGTAGTACTGTCCACACATAACTAGTCTTAGAGGCATGAAGATGAATTAATGAAGGGATCCTCAATTCTTGATTGTTTCAGGGAGCCAACTTGTGGCATGAAGTTGTGGGAATTTAATGCAGTAGAGACCCAAAGATGCTGAGGACGCCAGAAATATGAAACATCTACCAAAGAAATCTGCATACCTGGAATGGAAACAGCCCTAGAGAGAAATGAATGCTGCAGGCAGGCAGCAAAGCCAGAAGGGTGGGGCCACCAAAATCCTTTGAAATTAAAACACTGGACACCATACATTAATTCACAGGATTTAAAATTCTGCCTTCTGGCTTACAAATTTACTCTGGTCCACTCTTTCCTTGTTATGCCACAATTCCTCTCTGTTGGAACAGAAATGTCAATTTTGTGTCTTTATGAGATGAAAGTATGTAATGTGGTGTTTTATTCTACAGGGAGCCAGTCTCTTGAGTTTCAGATGAGATTTTGTATTTTGAACACAGTTTAGACTGTTAAAGACTATGGGGATTTTTGAAGTTGGATTACATGCATTTTTTTTGTTTGTTTGTTTTGATATGGTCATGGGCCCATGGGAATCTGTAGTGGAATGTGATTTAAATGAGAGTTGTCTGCCATAGGCTCATGTTGGTGGCACTGTTTGGTCAGGTTATGAAATTTTAAGACATGGAACCTCCTTGGATATTTTATAGCCACACTCTATTTCCTGTTCTCTTTTTCCTGTGTGTGGCTGAGATATAATCTCTTAGCTTCTGGATCCTGCTGCCATGCCTCCCCCTCCCCCCATTGTGGACAGCTAAGCCTCTGAAACCATAAGTCAAAATAATCTTTTTTCTTAGGTTGCTATTGGTTGTGATATTTTATCACAGAAGCATAAAAGTAACAAGTACATGGAGTAACCAGATTCTTTCTCATTGGATCTGAAACCTTTTCCAGGTGAGGAAAAGCATGCCTGTATTATGAGCCTGGTCAAAATCTCACAGCTGGAGAAGTCATACTTCCTGGGGGGGACCTATTACTGCTGTTTTGGTAAATGGACACTGCATCAAACTGCTTTCTAAACTTTATATTTTCACCATTAGACCCATGCTGCTCTCAACTTTGGTCAAAGTATATATTTTTGAAATGGGCTGTAGTCAATGGAGAGATGAATAACTGTTCAAATGTACTTAGAATCAATGACTGTGGTGCTTATCTCTAAGTGGGACATCTTTATCAATTACTCTGCCAATAATAATCATGGAAAAAATACAAGATCCAGAAGATGGGGAGAGTCCCTGAGAAATGCTATCTTCTGGACATCACACAGATATTGTAACCATGAACTTATATCAGTTATGGTCACCTGCACAAAACTTGGAAAAGGCAAAGCTGGATAATTGGATCATTGTTTTGTTATTTGTTTTAAAACATTATATTCTGTTAAGGCCATTTTTATTTAAGATTATTGTTGAAATATGCCTATTCTATTTCCCTTTCCTAGGGAGAGCCATATGTCCACCCTAGACCTTTCATCTTCATCTAACTTCTCTGGGACTGTGAGTTTATCTAGTGTGATTATCAATTACTTAACAGTTAATATTCCAGCATAAATGAGTATATATCATGTTTGTCTTTCTGAGTCTGGGTTGCCTCACTCAGGATAAATTCACATGAGGGATGGAGGTAGAGAGGGAGAGAGGATGGAGAGAGACAACTGAACTATGTGGGCATTTAAAGGGCAACATGGAGACCTAGTGCAGTGGAAACTTCTTGGGACCTATGAGCTGAAACTAGCAAAGACTCCTAGTAATGAAGGCTATGAAGCTTGAAGAAGCCATATTTATAACAACGCAAGGTTCCCAGTGATAGAATTGGGACAACAACTCATCCATAAACCCTTTGTCACACCTGTTCCACCTACAAGATTTGCCTGGGAAATGGTGACCCAGAGCTTGTGAGAGTGGCCAACCAATGACTGATTTAACTTGAGGCTCAAGCCAGGAGAGATAGCACATGCTCAGTTCTGCCTAGATGGCCAGTATCTGCAACTGGATGACTCAGAAATCTAGGGTATTAACAAATACAATTGATGTTCTTTTTTTATTTTTTTGTTTTTGTTCTTTTAAATGTCAATTAAATGTTTCCTAATGATATTCTGATGACAATAGTCATCAGAGAAGTTTCACCCAGCAGCTAATGGGAGCTTATACAGAGATCCCCACCCAAACATTAAGCAGAGCTCAGGGAATCCTGTAGAAGGAGGGGGAGGATTATAAGCATCAGAGGGGTCTTATAACAGGAAAACAAGACCAACAGAATCAACTGACAGGACTCACAGAGGCTCACAAGACTAACATGGCAATCATGGTGCCTACATAGATCTTCTACATATATGTTGTGATTGTTTAACTTGGGGTTTTTGTTGGACTTATAATAGTGGGAGTGTGGGTGTCCCTGATTATTCCCTGCTCACTGGACCCCTTTTCATCTAATGGATTGCCTTGGCCAGGCTTGATATGAGGGTTTATGCTTAAGTTTATTGCATCTTGTTTTGTGTTAAGTTGATATTCCTAAGAGGGACCTACTCTTTTTCTGAAGAAAAATGGAGGAGAGGTGGATTTAGGGTAAAGGGCAGGTGGCAGGGGGCCTTGGAGAAGGAGAGGGAGGTAATGCTGTAGTCAGGGTGTAGTTTGTAAGAGAGGAATAAAGAAAATGTAAACAATTATAAAAATAAAATAAAATTTATTTGAGATTGCAATACAAGACTGTCTATCATATAGTGACAATATTCTATTTAATTAATAAAAATGTATATCTTTAAATATAACCACCAATAAATTTTACTAACATATTTTCTTTTCTCTCAAACTTATATTACCTCTTTTAAGTTTGCTTCATTTCTTGGTTTACTAAATGTTAATCCATCACTAAATTTTATCAGAAGACCTTCACTGTTAAAGTTTCACCTTTACCTATTAACTGCCAGAAGAGATGGCTTAGTGTGTAAGGTACTTACTGTTCAAGCATGAGGCCTGAGTTTGAATCCCCTGCCTTCTCATCATAAGCTCTTAAGGGCAGGACACATCTGTAACAGTTGACCTGGGAGACAGAAACAGCAGGATCCCAGAGGTTCTCTGGGCAGTCAATTGACAAATTCAGCCTCAGAGGAGATCATGACTTCAAAAATAAGTGGACAGGAATAGAGAAAAATACTAGATCTCCAACATTAATCTGAGCTTGCATCACTAGCAGCCTTATAAATTAAAAAGCTCTTTATGTCAGGGCGGGTGCGCGCCTGCGTGCAAGCACGCATACACACACACACACACATTTTACCACTGCCCCCCCCCAGACACATTTCCTAATACTCAGACTACATACACACTAATTTATAGTGGCTGGGTGTTCATTTGGATGATTTTGAAAGTGAAAGACATCATCAAAACACTTTCAAGAAAAAAGACAGCCTGGATACCTGTATACAGCAGCTAAAACAAGCATGTCCACATATAACACCAGATGAGTGAGACTGGACAGAACAGCAGATGAAGGGGGAATTCTCCTGTGGAGGATCTGTCCCCTCTCACACAAAGGAGATCAGGAATTGTTAATAGGATAAACAAAAAATAAAAAAAAAATCAGAATTTGCAAATTGAACAGGTGAAAATGTAACTGGTGCTAATTGAAAGCTAATTATTATCAGCTAGCAACTGGCAACCAGGTGTTCTGAGTCACCTAAAAGGCGAGTCAGGGAGGATCATGGCGATATTTACTTTTGGCCCAGATGAGATAAAAGTGTTTTCCAACTGATGGTTCAGTGTAGGAAAATTAATCTTGTCATTGCAGTGTTTTGGCTGGCCTAGGATCTAAACAGGATACAGGATATGGTAAAAGCAATATGATTATGGATTTTGTGTCATTGACACCTTATAATTTTCTAAGTTGAATTTTTCCAAGTAAGTAAAAGTAGAAATACAGTAACCACAAAGGCCACATCTGGCTGGAAGCCATTCCAGAGACAGGCTCTGAGCACCAAATTCACTAGCATAAAAGGAAGGATCCTTTTTGTCTAATGATGCACATTATATATTCTAATAATGGCATTTTCTTTACAAAGAAATATTTGGATAAACCGTGTAATAAGGTCAAGGTCATAAAGTTAATAAGCAGTTGACTTAAATAGAAACACAAAAACACCTGCTCCTTGATGCAATTTTATTGTTGCTCCATCCTGCTTTTTGGGAAAAAAAAAATATGTTTAAAGCTTGAAACAATACTGGGTTTCTCCTCCTCCTCTCCCTCCTCCTCCTCTTCCTTCATCTCCTTCTCCTCCTTCTTCTCCAGAAATATCTCCATGACTCTGCTATAATAATTTCAAAAATATTTAACAAAGCTTATCATATTTAACTTGATTTTTATGACAAACAAACCATAAGTTCTCTGCTCAATGAGTGAATACAATAAATACATCTATCTAGGAGAGGAATGGCTGACTGCTACTAGGAATTCAGATAGCCTCTGTGGTGAATATAATTGGCCCACATAATCTCCTAGAAATTGGCACTATTAGAAGATGTGGCTTCATTGGTGTGGGTATTGCCTTGCTGGAGGACGTGTGCCACTGTAGGAGTGGGCTTTGAAGTTTCTTATGCTCAGGGTACTGCTCAGTGTCTCAATCAACTTCCTATTGCCAGGAAGATGTAGAGCTCTCAGCTATTCCATCACATGTCTTGTTGCAGTTTGCCGTGCTCCCTGTTATGATGAAAATGTACTGAACCTATGAAACTGTAAGTGAGCCCCTCAATTAAATGTTTTCTAAGAGTTGCTGTGATCATGGTGTCTGTTCACAATAAAAACCTTAGCTAAGACAGTCTTCTTCTGACAGCAGCTACTGCCCTGACTCTTCAGTGAGGTTTATCCTGCCAATATTTGAACTTTATATAAATTAAATAGAACAGTTTGGGTATTTGTATGGTTTTGTAACCTTAAAAACTAATTTATCTGTAAGGAGTAACGTTATTCTGCCCGCCGCCGGTCTTGTCCTGCCGCCTCGCCAGCCCCAATTAACATACAGACACTCTGTATTTGATATAATGTTGCTGGCCAGTTACTTGTTTCTTATCAGTTAGCTCTGTCTTAATTATTAACCCATTTCTATGTATTTCCACGTGGTCTTATCTTACCGAGAGCTGGCGTCCTGCTCTCTCCAGACTCTTGACTCCTCCTTACTACTTCCTCTTTCCTCCTTGTTTCCTAGTTCCACCTATCTTGCTTTCCTATTGGCCAACAGTGCTTTATTCATTAACCACTATGAGACATATATGTATAGAATCACATCTCCCATCATTTATCCTTTTACAATCTCGTGAAATTGTTATTCATTCTCATTACTTTCACTTCCCAGGCACTTTTTTTTTCTGTCTCTCACTCCATAGATCCACTTTGCTCATCTGTGACTTTTTGTTTTATTGTATGACTCATTGAAATTAACCACGACTATCTATCTCCTTGACCATGTGTGTGGAACTATCCAGTTGAATCTGGTGGATCCACAGGTGGGTGCACAACAAAAGGAGAGAAAGCCCCTCCTATTGCACACATATGTAGGCTATATTTCACCAGCTTTACCCTTTTATATCCATTACTGACTGTTAGAAGCCTACCTTGATAAGGGTTTCAGTTGTGACAAAATACCATAACCAAATGCAACTTTTAGTTGGCATGGATGGGAGCTACTCTACATCACAGTGCATCATCAAAGGGAGCTATGGCAGGAACTAAGTGAAGGATCCTGGAGGCAGGAACTGGAATAAAGACAATGGTAGACACTGCTTACTTGTTTGCTCCTTCAAGGAGTAGGCTACTTAGCCTATGTTCTTATAACACCCAATACCACATACATATATCAATCAATAATTGAGGAAATACCACACAAGCTTGCTATAGGCCAATCTTCTTTTTTCATTTTTCTTAAAATTTAAATTTGAAACAAGCTTGTTTAACATATCAATCCCAGTTCCCTCTCCCTCCCCTACTCCCCTGCCCCCCCCCAAAAAAAACTCCATCCCATCCCCTCTCTGCTGGCTAGGGAGGAACAAGAAGGACCCTAAGAAAGATATACATGGTCTCCTGAAGAAGAAGGAGACACGATCTCCTGAGCAAATTGAGAGTATGGGGGGGGGGGAGCAAGTTAGGAGAAAAAGAAAGGGAGAAGAGAAGGTGAGAGGAGAACATGAGGGAGCAGTGAGATTGAGTCAGAGAAAAAACAGAGGAAAGCAAAAAATGATACCATAATAGATACCATAATATCATTATAGGTGTAAAGAGAAATCTGGCACTAGGGGAATGTCCAGAGATCTACAATGATGACCCCAACTAACAATCTAAGCAATAGTGGAGAGACTAACTCAAATGCCCTTCCCTGATAGGCCAATTTTATGGAGTTATTTTCTCAACTTAGATTCCCTTTTCCCATATATGTCTAGGTTTTTGTAAAGTTGGAAATACCAATCAGAACATAGTTGATTGCTCCAGGAGTATTCATGCCACTATTGTACCAGTAAGCATACTTTTCCAGGCCTATGTTTGTTGAGGCTAATAGGGTACAATTTTATAAGGCTGTTGACCACTTTTCTCCTCAGCTGCATTTCTGATATTACACTAAGGGTTGTTTGTATATTTATTTAGGAAGAATCCTTGCATTACCCAAAAGAGATGCTAGCAACAAAGAAAATTTCCTGATTTATCAGTGTTTTTGTTTGTCTGTTTGTTTGTTTCTAGTCTGGTATTTCCTCTTTCTTCCTCCTTCTTTCTGGTTCTTATCAATGTTAACAGATGTGTATTAATTTTATCAATCTTTATTAGAAACTGTTTATTAGCTTTGTTGATCCTTTTTGCTCTGTGCTTTCTTAACATTGCTTATTGTTTATCATATACTGTTCTATATTATTTATTATATTATTTTTACTGTGTCAGGATATATTGTGATGGTTTTGTCCGACTTAGAGAGATTAATACATATTGTGAATCTTATTTCTTGTACACATTAAAGGCTATAAGTCATTCTCTAAACATTAATTTGTTGCATGCCATGTTTTAAAGTGCTATTTTTATTACCTTTCAATTAAGACATATTTATAAGCTCAATGTGTTTTATGCCTTTAATCAATAGATTTTAATTGCTTTATTCTTAATGTCATATTTAACTTTGTAGTTTGTATTTAATTTCAAACTTAGTTCCACTGTCAAAATTGATTTCACATAATATTTCAATTCTGTGATATTTGTTAAAGTTATGAGCAGAGACATATATTCAATTTTGATAAATGTTCCATTTTCATTAGAAATTTGTGATCTTTGGCTCTTTGACAGACATGTGTATATATCCTATATCTGCACATTATACGTCTGTGTGTGTGTGTGTTTATGTGTGTCTGTTTATGTGTTTGTATACAGTTTATTGATTTCTTCAAATCTTCTGAATACACATTCTTGGCCTACTTATATTCTCCTTTGTTTAAATAAGAACATTTGCATTGCAATATTAGAGTATAAGTAGTTAACTCTTTCCATAGATCTATATATTCAATGTATTGCTTAATATACTTTGAGACTATGCCATTAGATTTGCATCCAAGTAGAATCACCTGATATAACATTATATGATGGGAGATGTCATTCTGTATATGTTTCTCATACTGGTTAATAATAAAGCACTGTTGGCCAATAGGAAAGGAAGATAGGAGGGACTAGGAGACAAGGAGGAAATAGGAAGTAGTAGGGAGGAGTCAAGATGGAGAGTCTGAAGAAAGCAGTATGCCGCCGGCTCCCCGGTAAGAGAAATACATAGATCAGCAGAAATGGGTTAATAATTAAGGCAGAGCTAGCCGATAAGAAACTAGTACCTGGTCAACAGTATAGTATCAAATACAGAGTCTCTGTGTATTATTTGGGGCTGGCGCGGTAGCAGGACAAGACCGGCAGCGGGCGGAAAAACCATACACGTTACAAATGGCGCCCACGTGGCTAGTAAGAACTTCCACTTAAAATTTAACAAAAGGTTAAAAAAGGGTTGTAGAAACAAAAGAACAGAAATAAGCAAGGTTTCTTGGTAACAGCATTTTTTCTCGGTTGGACTCTGACTTGCTAGAGACAAGCAGATATTCGCGCGGCTCCTTTAAGGGAAGGTTCCTGACTCAGCATAAAAGGCAAAAAACCGCACAGCTTTTAAATAACTCTGCTAACAGTTTATTGGTGTGTATGAGAGATGACAGTGGCAGTGACCACTTCTCCAAGCCGGCAGCATGCTTTCTGGGTGGCAGCGCAGACCAAGGCGGTGAGCACAGCTTTCCGTGCTGGCAGTAAAAGTACCCGCCACCATCTTTGGTAAACCGTGGCTGACACAGCTATATGACTTTCATTTTAGCAATGTTGTTGTTTATCAGATAAAAGACTTGTGGCCAGACGAAGATAAAGATTTACAGTAAAGACAGATTCATATTAAGAAAAACCTCTAAAGGTTTACAGTGTGTTTTAAAATATACGTAGACATGAAAAAAAATGGTTTTAAAGAGACAAAGAGGAACTGGGTGTTGTAGCACACGCCTTTAATCCCAGCACTTGAGAGACAGAGGCAAGCAGATCTCTGTGATTTGCAAAGTAAACCTGGTATGCAGAGTAAATTCCAGGACAGATAAGAGTTACAAGGAGAAACCCTGTCTCAAAAAATAGAAAAGAAACAGAATAATAAAAAGCCACAGATGGAGAAAATTTGTATACTGTAGGGTATTATATTGTCTTTGTATTGTTTGACTGCTGAGGAAACAACAACTGTTAAAGGAAATGCTGCTGGATTAATTCAATTTATATATTTTAAAAATGCTTTGACTCAAAAATTTAAGGACAAGTTACTTGGAAAAGGATTTCTATTTTTGTTTCCACAGAAAATAAAAAGCTGTGGATTCCTTCCAGACTAATGTGGTTTGATCAAGCCAGACCCCCTGAAACAGAGTTCCTGATGATCCAACATTCAAAACAGCTTGAACGAGGCAGCCTTGCAGACTACAGCCATCTTCTTAGGATCCCCACGACAGCGCCCCCTATCAGCAGGAAGTAGTTTGGAAAGAACAACGCCCAAATTCCCAAATATTGTTTATAAATGTTTGTTTTCATTTAAATGGATTTGGTTATAAATGGTTAATGATCACAGCCAATTCTTTTTAAAGGTAAAAAGGGGATTATGGTATAGATATGAATACTTTGTTTTGTAATGGATTTTCATTTATTGATACAATTTAAGGTCAATTTTGTGATGTGTATATTTCTCCTTTTGTTTAGGTATTGTGTTTATATAGTTCATTCAGAAACATATTGTATAATGTAGTACAGATTATAGATAATTACCTATGATAGTCAAAGCTTAGAGTTAAGTTAGTTAGGTTTTCAAGATACACAGAGATGTATTTGAGATAAATAGGCATTCTTCAAACCTTTCAAAGACCTACAGAATATGGCATTTAAAATGGTTTAGGGTTTTTCTTGACAGTGAGACATAAATGCTCCTGGCAACACCATTTATGTCAGAAAGGAAGATGGACATAGAAGAAACGTGTTATGAAGTTTGCTTTCAATATAGCAAGACTAGCCATTTGGACAAGATACTGCTCTTGTCTGGACTGTTTGACTTTGTGATGTATAAACTGGACATGCAGGACCCACAGGAAAGTGACTCCTGATTCATGATGGACATTGCTACAGAGATCCTGCTTCATGGAAGAGTCTGCCAGACAGTATGCAGGACACAGAGAAAAGTGACTGTCAAACTGCCAATACAAAAAGACAGTTTAAAGTTTCCTGCTTTGCTGAAGAGTCAGCTAGACACACTATGGCCTATGGGCTGAAGATGGAAGATTATAAAAGAACTTCGGGTGACCAGGCAGTGAGTTGTCTCTGTCATTTCTAGAGTTTATATACTATCCTTCTGTGGTCTTTGATGGAGTTGAAGACAAATAGTTATGGTTATAGTTTTCCTTAGTTAGGTTTAAAGATAAGTTACATATAGGACTTTAGATTCACAAATGTAGGATAGATGATAGAATAGTTTCTTTTAGTCTTGCTAAATGTTAATGGACTAAATATTATTAGCTGTGATTCTTACTTGATAACTGTTATGTGATATATTTTGCTATGCTAAGGTTAAAACCCTTCTTTTTATTTAGACAGAAAAGAGGAGATGATGGGAGATGTCATTCTGTATATGTTTCTCATACTGGTTAATAATAAAGCACTGTTGGCCAATAGGAAAGGAAGATAGGAGGGACTAGGAGACAAGGAGGAAATAGGAAGTAGTAGGGAGGAGTCAAGATGGAGAGTCTGAAGAAAGCAGTATGCCGCCGGCTCCCCGGTAAGAGAAATACATAGATCAGCAGAAATGGGTTAATAATTAAGGCAGAGCTAGCCGATAAGAAACTAGTACCTGGTCAACAGTATAATATCAAATACAGAGTCTCTGTGTGTTATTTGGGGCTGGCTTGGTGGCGGAACAAGAGCAGGTGGCAGGCAGAAAAACCGTACTCGTTACAATTATATATTCCTTATCCATTAGCACTTTTGCTGTTACCACTTTTTATCTCTATATTGTCTCAGCCTAAACATGCTCTTCCTATGATTATGTTGCATTTGACTTTCAACTTTTCCATGACTTTAAACTTGAGCAGCATAAAATTTTCCTTCATCTTTTTTTCTGGCAATATTTTTCTGTTGAGTGTTTGATCTATTTATCTTTACTGAAGGTATTTGTAATTTGCAATTTGTTCTTATTATATTTTTATTATTTAAAAAACCTTTTTAACTTCAAATATGTTTTGATCATATTCTTTCCTTTCCCCAGATTAAATATGCATACACAATGATATAGCTATATGTGCATGTACATAAACTGCACAATATTTTTATTTTTATTTTCCAGTATTCATTTTACTTTACCTAAGTATCCAAACTTTCACATCACCACATCTTTTCTGATATGGTAAATCCCTTAAAGACTTTAAGCTGGCTATTCTACAATATAGTATTACTAATTAGGTACCTGGAAAGTCGGTTATGTTGTGGATGGTTTGTGGAAACTAAAAACGTGAAACAGAGTTCATGAGGAATGAAATACAAATATCATCTCTTCTCTCTCCCATGTTGACACTAGCTTCTGACTAGTGTAAATCATAATTAGATTAGAATTGGAAAAAAGAGTATTTAGAAAGAAACAAGAAGCAGAAAAGGACACATATGATATGAAAGTGAAAGGACCACCAGGGACAGAAGGTGTAATCTGGGGGCAAGTGGGAAGCAGAAGAGAAAACTCAGCCAAAACAAAGTATACATGAAACTACCAGAATAAACCTGTTGCTGTGTATGTAAATTTTTAAAGTAATGTATAGATGGTGGATCAATACTCACTGTAGAAATGAATGACAACATTAACATGAAAAAATATATCCACCTAACCTTGACGGTCAATCAGAATATTATAGAGGCTGTTTACAACCAAGCGTTTATGGAGATTTTTGAAAGACTTCTTCATAAAATTAAACTTGTATAAGTTTTATGGACCAAATATGCACTGAGCTCCCTTTTCTTTACAATTAGTCTGTATTTAAAAATCACATTTGCCTCGTTTTACATTGCTTATTGAAACCTAAGTTAGGTGGCCATTGTACATTTTCAGTTATCTAAGAAAATGCTTCCACAGTTATATAAATATATCTTCTCCTAGCTTAAATCACATTGTGTTTCTAATGTTTGCTTATTCCCTAGCTTTCCCCAACTAATCCATCAGTATAAACAGGGATCAGCATTATAGTCTTCTAAACAGGATTTGCACAATGAAAACACCAATAGACTTTCCAATTTGGATAGGGAAACCACATAAGCCCCATTCATGGATGAAGACGTGCAGACAATTAATGCCTCCTGAGAGAAGGACCACTAACTAGTCTTCTCCAGGTAGGAGCTCCTGATCAGTGGTCATCCATACACACATACTACACAGACACACACATACACGCATGCGTAAGCAACATTAAGAGGACTCAGAAATATCTGTGTGTGTATGTGTATATACATACATATGCACATACATATTTGTGTGTTATAATTAATGAAGTAAAAGTAATGAATTTGAGATGAGGGAATATAGAAACAGTTGGAGGAGAGGGAACATTGTGAATGACAAAAATCCAGTACTGGCATGTGAAATTTGCAATTAAAAAGAATCCAATAAAACAGAGAAGATCTTATGTATTTTCTATATTTGTTCAATGGATTCTAGTGAGAATTTTTGTTCAAAGAAAAATGTTTTGTTAAATCACTAATAAATATACACAATTTTCTTTGTTTACTTAATACTACTGTATATTGAACAGTAGAAGGAATGACTAAGAAGATAGGCTCTGGATATTGATTCTGGGACAATGGAATTTCTAGTTAGTGTTATCTAGGAGGTTGGGGACAGTAAATTCTTCAGCTTGAAGAGGAATAGAGGATAATGCACTCAAGCACAATCCAGGTAATTACCCCTCTCTTCCTTACTCCCCCCATAAATAATAAAAAAGATAGCTTAGGGGTGCCAATGGGGTGAGGTTGGAGTGAAAACTGAGCTCTAAAAAGCTGGAAAACTGAAATATCATGGTGAAAAGTAAAAAGTTGGTCTGAAGAAATGTACCAGGACCACTACATAATATTGAGTTGATCAAAGGAAGCCATGAAGTTATAGAAAACAACCTATTTATTGCGGTATTCTCTCTTGACCATTTTGTTACCTAGACATGGAAATATATAAATTAGATAGTTGGATTTCCATAGAAATGAGATTCTGCCACAGAAATGTGGCAAAGGTCAGAGAGAAAGAATAACAATAAGGAACTGCTAATATGATAAACCTTTAATCTTAAACTACACTTAAGAGCGAGCAGTAAAGAATAGAAGTACCAGATAAGCTGGAAAATTATTGACATATAAGATGAGCTGATCTAATAACAAGCCTCAAGAGAGTTTCTGGATAAGAAAGATAAGACTTGTCTTAGAGTTTCTATTATGGTCATAAAACACAATTACAAGAAACAAATTTGGGGAGGAAAGTGTTAATTTTAGCTTACAGTTACACATCATAGTCCATTACTGAGGGAAGTCCTGGCAGGACAACAAGGAGAATCCTGGAGACAGGAACTGAAACTGAAGCCATGGAGGAATGAATGTTGTTTATTGGCTCTCTACTTTGTTGGTGTTGTGAGGGCCCCGCCCATTGTGGTTGGTGCTGCCCCCAAAGTAGATGGTCTTGGATAGTATGAAAAAGCAGGTTAAGAAAGGCACAAAGAGTAAGCTAGGAAACAGCCTTCCTCCATGGCTTCCTCTTCAGTTCTTACCTTTCTGTTTCTGCTTGAGTTTCTCTTTTGACTTCCCTTGGTGATAGACTGTTACCTGGAAGTGTAAAACGAATTCAAAACTTTCCTCCACAAGTTGCTTTATGCCATAGAGTTTTGTCACAGCAAACCCTAGGTAAGACAGGCATCAAAGACTTTTCCCCTTTAACGCGGTTACAAGACTAGGTATTTCAGGGGATCTATTCTGACTATGGATGGGTAGTGGCAGAGCAAAAAGTAATCAGAAACAAGTTCAGTGGGTTGAAAAGTAAAAGCATGGTCTTCCATGAAGGACTTCCATGAAGATGACAATCATGCAGAACTGTGAAGGTTCCATAGTTTATATGGCATGAGACCATGAGACCTTCACTGTAATTTCTGTTTCCCTGTAAGAGTTTGGTAAGTCATTATCATTAAATTATACATTAAATGGTACATCAAAGCAAATGAGGCAGCATGCACAGGGCCTGCACTGATCTGTACCAGGTCCTCTGTATGTGTATAATGGCTTCCATTAGTATTTTTATGGGATTCCTGAGTGTGCTAGTGAGTGCCTCTGTTTCTTGTGCCTTCTCTTGGGCTCTTTTCCTTCTGTTTGTTTGTTTGTTTGTTTGTTTGATCCAATTCCAATGTGTTAGTTTTTGTTTTACCTTATTATATTTTACTGTGTTGTTTTCTTTTAAATTTCATTATTATCCCTTAGAAGCCTATGTTTTTTTTAAATAAGAGAAAGTGAGTGAATCTGGATGAGAGGGGAGATGGGAAGGAGCAACGAAAGGGAAAATCATTTTCAGGATATATTATGTAAAAAAATCTAATTTCAATAAGTGTAGAATAATTATTAATTATAAAAGACTAATAGACTAGGCCAGTGTATCCATGTCATACAGCAGAGTGCCTAAGAAGAAAAGCGGAGAGTCTGTGAGGACAGGACACGACGGGCACCCCTGAATCAGCAGCTGGGCCATTTTCCTGAACTTGCTTGTACTTTTCCTCTTTTTTCTTCCTCTCGGAATCTAAGCAATCTTACCCAAGTCCTGACTCTTTAGATGCTAATGAGCAATGAAATGACTAAGCCTTGGACATGAATAGGAGAAGATAGACAACAGAGGTCTTAAGGGGAAGCTCATGAAGGATATAATAAACCTTTGACTAATTCCATGTCACCTGCACACTCTGACCTACTATATTCAGGGCAGGAGGCCTCACTACTCTTTCTGAACCAGGATGTGCTCATAGGACTTGAACTATTATAATAGTGCAAGCTGAATTAGTTCTATGAATCTTTCCTGGAAATTGCCTGGTACTTAACCTCTCCTGACTTTCTGCTAGCTATAAAGAAGTGGGTATTTGTCTTCTTACTATTGGTGCTGTTTATTCCTCTTTTTCCACAAACTGCATCCTGTACTACATTTCCTTGATTCCTACTCAGTAAGAATGTAAATGTCTCTAGAGGCCTACCATGAAAATTTTAACCTCCCTAACTTCCATGTGGCAAAACACTTTCCTTTCCAGGGTTTCCTACTCTCCTTTGTCTGTCAGCAAGATTAAATATAAAAAGGTACAGAAAGGTACAGGTACACTTCTTAGGTGGGTGGGCAGGATTATAACTGGGAGAGGAAGATCATGGTCTTCCTACTTGACCACCCTAGCCTTTGAGTAGTAGAGCTGTTGTGCAGGCAAGAATGATCTGTGCTTATACTTATGGCACAGCTCAGCCTGAGACATAACCAACTAATTTTCAGTGGATGTACATAATGTTTGACATGTGACTGTATTTTTGAAGCTACCATTCCTCAAAAGATGCTTCCTCCATTGAAGAATTTGGCTTTTATTTCTCCAACCCTCTTGCTCTTACATTTTTAGCACTGAAGAGAGTGATTTAAGGAGATTTCCCATTTAGGGCTGAGGATTCTGAGGCTTCTCACTCATTCCACAATGCCTGTCTGTGGATCTCTGTGTTTGTCTATCTGCTGTAGAAGAAAGCTTCTCTGATGATGAATAAGCAAAACACTATAGAAGTATGTCACTGTAGGTTACCTTTGGTAGGATGGAAATTTTTAAGATATTGATGTTAATGATCTCAACTGGATGGCATTCCCCTACATATGGAATTGGGGTGCGGGGATGGGAGGGGAGGGTGGTTAGGGTGGCAGAGAGGGTAAAAGGAAGGAAGGGAGGGAGGGAGAGAAGGAGGGGGAACTGGGATCAACATGTAAAATAATAAATTAAATTAAAAAATGCTTTGACTCCAAAATTTAAGTTCAAGGACAAGTTACTGGGGAAAAGAATTTCTATTTTTGTTTTCACAGAAAATGAAAAGATGTGGATTCCTTCCAGACTAATGTGGTTTGATCAAGCCAGACCGCCTGAAACAGAGTACCAGGTGATCCTACATTCAAAACAGCTGGACAAAGCAGCCTTGCAGACTACAGCCAGGATTTCTGCATCTTAGAATCCCCCATGACAGCGCCCCTTACTAGCAGGAAGTAGTTTGGAAAGAACAACGCCCAAATTCCCAAATATTGTGTATAAATGTTTGTTTTCATTTAAATGGACTTGGTTATAAATAAATAAATAAATAGATAGAGATATTGATGTTAATACTAATGATCCATAAAAATGAAAGATCTTTTCCATCTTCTGATACCTTCTTCAATATATTTCTTCAGTGCCTTAATATTTATTTTTTTCATACATACATTCCACAAATTTGGTTATAGTTACTCCAAGATAATTTATATTATCTGAGCTATTGTGAAATTTATTGTTTCCCTGAATTTTATCTCACTCTGTCATTTATATATTGTTTTTTATATCGACCAACTTTGCTTAAAGTGTTTATCAGATGTAGGTGTTTCCCTGTGGAAGTTTTATGGAAGCTTACTATCATAACATCTCCAAATGAAGATACTTCGACTTCTTCCTTCCCAATTTGTGTCTCCTTGATCTCCATCAGTTGTATTCTTCCTGTAGCTAAGACTTCATGTGCTCTATTGAGTAGCTGTGGTGAGAATGAACATCCTTGTCTTGTTTCTGATTTTAGTAGAATTGCTTTAAGTTTCTTTACATTTAAGCTAACTTTAGCTATAGGCTTACTGTTAAGCTACTGCTTTGTATCCCTAATCTCTCCAGGACTGTATAACAGAGGATTTTTTTTTCAAAATCTATTAAGTATTGGATGTTGTCTAAGGCCTCTTCAGTATCTAATGAAATAAGCATGTGGGTTTTGTCTATCAGTTCATTCTTATGGTGGATTAAATTTATCAATTTGCGTATGCTGAACCATCCCTACATCAATGCTTCCTGTGCCTTTGACATGGCTTTCTTTTCCTTCTATTCCTATTATTCTTAGAGTTGGTCTTTTTTATAGTGTCCTAGATTGCCTGTTTGTTTTGTACCATATTTATATATCCATCCCCCACTAGGGTATCCATTTATTCCATTGTGCCAAAGATTGCCTCTTCCATCTCTTATATTCTGTTGGTTAGGCTCGCTTCAGAGTTTCTTGTTTGAATTCCTAAAATTTTCACTTCTAGATTTCCATCAGTTTGGGTTTTCTTTATTGATTCTATTTCTGCTTTCAGGTCATGAACGTTTTTAAAATTAAATTTATGTATTTATTTTACATCCTGAATGCAGTTTCCCCTCCCTCTTTTCTTCCATTTCCGTCCCCAAAATTTCCATTGCCATGCCTATCCACTCCTCCTCTGTTTCTGTTCAGAAAGGGTCAGGCCTCCTGAGGAAATCCTACAATCCTTTCTCTCCCTCTTCAACAGGGTTCTCTGAACTTGGCATAGTTTGGGCTGTGAATCTTTGTATCTGTTTTCATCAATTACTAAATGAAAACTCTTTGATGACAATGGGGTAGTCACCAATCTATGATTATAGCACAATATCATTAAGCATTATTACATTGACTTTTTTCTCTAATTTTTCTTGCTTCTATCCTAACTCTCTGGGCAACCAAATCTCTGGAATTTTCTTCAACTGTTTGTATTTTCATAGATTTCAAAGGGATTTATTCATTTCCTCTTTAAAGACCTCAATCACATTCATAAAGTTCATTTTAAATTCTTTGTCTTGTGCTTCAGATTTATTGCAATGCTCAGGGTCTACTTGGTAGGGGTTATTGACCCTAGCAGGGGCATATTGTCCTGGATGTTATTGATTATATTTTTATGCTGGTGTCTAGGCATCAGGATTTGGGAAGATCATAATTCTAGGTGGAGATATCTGGTTTTGTCTTTGTTGGATGAATGTTTGTTCCTTGGGTTTTGTTGCCCTCTTTGGTTCTTAGGATGGGTGTAATAGCTGTGTTTTTCCTCTTAGGATATTCTTCTGGGATCCTATATATATATATGTGCCTCAGGGATTCATGATAAAATGTTGGGAACTAGGTATTGGGAAGTGACAATTAGGAATTATGATGTGTTACAAGGTTGTGGTACTTTGAATTTTAATTTGTCGTCCATACTACTAAGAGGTATGGCTTTATTAGAGTGGGTATGGCCTTTCTGGAAGAAGTGTATCACTGTGAGAATGGGCTTGGAAGTTTCTAAGCTAAAGATACTGCCCAGTATCTCAGCTGAATTCCTGTATCCTGCAAGGTATAGGTCTTTCAGCTACTACTGCAGTACCACATCTGCCTGCATACTACTGTGCTCCCTGTTATGATGACAATAGCCTGAACCACCAAACAGTAACCTGTCACCTCAGTTAAATGTTTTCCTTTATAAGAGTTTTTGTGGTCATAGTTCATGAACCCCAACTAAGACAGAAGGTAACTTAAGGGGTCAACAGGAGAAAAGAAGGCAGTGTCCCACAAGGATTGTCTTAGTTCCCTGGCAATGATGTCATAGAGTAATGAGACAGCCCAACAGGTAGTTTACTATAGAACTGGGGATGAGCCAGCAGAACTGGATATGGCAGGAGAAGGAAGAATAAGATCTGAAACTAGACTACCTGCTTAGCTGTACTATTTGTTTCTATGTCAGGCTTAGCTGGAAGGTTTCCAAAGAATGCTGGAGTTGGAGGTTTGGATTACAGGATGAGTGGGAAAGGATTCTGAAGAACTATGTGATCTGCTGTAGAGACAGAGAGGAAGGGAGGCCTCAGCAGGTCATCTGCTACACAGATGGGGGTAAAACTGGGGGATTCGTTTGGAGAAGAGAGAGGAGGAAGGAGTTTAGTTCATGATTAGGATACATATTTCCCTCTCCAGAACAGCCTAAAGGCTCCTGGGAATACCTGCTGGAGCTGAGGACTTGAATAAAGTGAAGAGTAGGGTGAGAAAAAGCTGGAGGGGAAGATCTGCCTGTTCCACTGGAGATGGGGACAGTGAAGGAGGAAGGCTGAAGCAGGCGTTCTGGTAAAGAACTGAGAATGAGGTTGGGGCATGAGGCTTGGAGGAAGAAGGGAGAGATGAAGATCTGCAGTTAGCCTACCTGCTTCCCTGGACTGAGTTACTGATAAAATTTGGGATCTAAACAAATAATATCAATCACTTGAAAATCAAACCAGACCACACCAGCATAGTAATGCTACATATATAATTAGTGAAAAGTCACTGAAAAAGATTACCATATGTGAAAGGAAATTAGAATAAGTCATTTAAAAGGAGAAATAGAATGAGTTGTCTAAAGGGGGGAAGAATCTGACAGCTATATGAAACAGGCATTGGAGGAAAGTGTCTAAATGTTTGATTAACAAGGCTTACATAGTGTCAGCATGATGTAGCTTTAGGGTGTTTTAAAAATATTTTAATTATATTTTCTTGTGTGTCTCTCCCTCCCCCCCTTCTGTGTGTGTGTGTGTGTGTGTGTGTGTGTGTGTGTGTGTGTGTGTGTGTGTGTTGGAGGTCATAGGACAACCAATGGGAGTCATTTTTGTTTTCTTTTCTCCATTTCCCATTTCCCATTTGGTTCTCAGTGATCAAGCATCTTTATCCACGGAACCACCTTGCTAACCCAGGTTTTAATTCCATAGCTAACAGAAGCTTTTCCTGTGGAAAACATAACTTGCTTTATATAAATAAACAACTTAAGACATCAAAAATCTAAAATATAACTGATGTAAAAAGAGTACATCAAGAAACAGTGAGGAAGGGGACTCTAGAAACATCTGTCCACTTTCACTGTCACAATAATTATTCTTATTTATTTTGAAAAGGCAGATGAAAACTCTGACCTTTGACTCCAAAAACATGAATAATTTCAAACAATAAAAAAGAATGTAACTTTTATCTAGTACTGGTATTATATGCCTTCACATGCTAATCCTAACACAAACATGCACTGTATACACCACCACACAGGCAAGGTTCAACTAAGCTCCACAAGGACCTTCATATATGAGCTCTGTGTGTGTGTGTGTGTGTGTGTGTGTGTGTGTGTGTGTGTGTGTGTGTGTGTCTGTCTGTCTTTCTTTCTGTCTGTCTGTCTCTCTGCCTCTCTCCTTCTTTCTTTTTCTCACCAAAAATGAATGCCATTCACTTAAGTCATAATTTTATGCCTGATGGGATTCAACTATGATATTGTACAAAAAAATCTCTGCTTCTCATTGCTGCAAGAAATAAAACCTTAACTATATAGCAAGGTGTATCAGGGATTCCTGCCTACTTCCCCAGCCTTGTCACATAACGTTCACTTGTATATATATATTAATCTGACTTGTCAGAAACAGCAGACACTCTGCCTTGAATATCTTCCTTCTTCAGCTTACTCAGCCTATGAGACACAATACAATCCTCAGTTCAATTTTCATACCTATGGCATTCATAATTGCCAATCCCTTGCTTCTGCATAAGTCTAAATGCATTTCATTGTACTTTCCCTGGAATTTCTTTTCTGCTTGAGTAAGCCTCACTCAGGAATGGTACCATGGCTTTGCTCTCTAACTTCTTAAGGCCTGTTATGGTCCTTTCAAAAACTGGTGTGTGATAATTGATAGTCATTCATTAATTTAATTTCTATACTATTATTATTATCATTACTATCTTTATAAATTTTTCATAGCATACACTTTGTTCATATTTGTTACTCTCCACTAAATGTTCCACGATTATTATCACTACCACAAAACTTCATGTTTCTTCTCTTAAGAAACAAATAGCTAAAAAAAAAAAAAAACCAAAAACAAAACAAGAAAATAAAACATAAACAGAAAGACACACACACATACACACTAAAAACATAGCCTTGGTCAGCTAAACTTGAGTATGAGGTCTGCTTTGGAATGTAGCTGATATAGCAGTATCATTCTATAGGAGGAAATTGATTTTGTGTCTCCTAACAGGTATCATTTGCAAATTGCTTCTTGGTTAAGAGTGAGACATTGTGACACTTTCTCTTCTGCATGCTAGGATTTTTTATCACTTAAATTTGTACCAGTTTTGTACATGTGCTACAGCTCTCTAAAAGTTCATATGTTGATCGGCTTTGTTATTTCTAGAAGACACGTTTTTCCTTAGACTCATCCCCTGTCTCTAGTTCTAATAATCTTTCTTTCTCCCTTCCTTCCCTTCTACATAGATTCTTGAACTTTGATGGGAGAGGTTTGAGACAGACATTCAATTCTGAACTGAGGTCTCCAAGTTCTTGTACTCTTTGTATGTTTTCTATTTGTGTGGCTCTCTATGTTAATTAACGTCAAGAAGAGACTTTTCTGATGAGGGTTGAGTGAGGAATTAATCTGTACTTATATTAATATGCCATTATAAGTTATTTTACTTCTCTTTTCATTTAGCAGAATAATAGTAGCAGGTTTACCCCTAGAGTCCACTACCTAGTAGCTTAAGGCTTGGGGCTTCATAAACAGTGCTAGATCCACACTCATTGATTGGGCTTCAAGACCAAGCACAAAGTGGTTGGTTATTTCCATAATATTTGTGCCACTATTGCATTGTACTGATAGATCTTTCTTGAAGACGGTCTCTATTGTATATAACAAGGTTTGTAATTGGATGATATGATGATCAATTTTCCTTCTAGTTACTTGTATAGTACCTCCCAACATTATGAATGCTATTTAACAAGGGTGAAGCTTCTACTTGGGCACCAGCTTTATTTCTATATGTTTAATGTTATAAATAAGTGATATCTTCAGCAATATGGACTTACTGTCATGTTGTGATGGATCTTAGTTTGAAGATGAATTATTCCTTTCATGGGATTATTTTATAGAAACATAATGTATTATTGATAATAATTTCTATGATATTCTAGCCATTCACCTGCACTTTAGAGAGCAAATGTTTTCTTTTCATGAAGAAAACATAGATTTTACTATCTTTGATAGTTTAATAAAAAAACATATCAGAACTACTCAGGACAAAAAAGTAATTCTTCTATTTTTTTAGCTGGATAAATTTAATTAATAGCAAAAGTTAAAAAGAAATTAGAGTGTTTTATTTTCCCCATAGGTTGCTGTGACTCTTGGGGAAATGCTGTTTGTTGTATTAACATATCCTGTTAGGTCTACAACTCAAGTCATTATGAAATATTTTTAATCTGCGGAAATGCTGCTGCTCAAAATTAGTATGAAACCCTCTCCCAGCAAAGAGACTTCCAGGTGGGGAGACCCTCTGTTAGAAGAAGAGCAGTGTAACTCTGTTCAAATGGCCTTGCCGTGAAACTCATTCATGGATTTTAGCACCCATGAAATTACAGGAATAAGCATACCTTGAAGTAGTTTTGTTTTCTTTTAGGAAGCTGGACAGCACTTCCTTGCTTTGCTGCTTCTTGAAGGGTTTTGGACCTTCAAATAGCATTAAAAGCTAGAGAATGGAAAACAAAAACTACAGACAATTGACCAGCTAATATTTGTCTGAAATGCAAAGTCAGAAAAAAGTAGAACATCTTCAAAGAGTGTAATCATCTTGAAATGAGTGGTAAAAATTTGATTATGTACCAGTGCAAATTTGTGCAACAAATTGCCATCAGCCATGTATGGCCTGGGAACATATTTGCTATTTTCATATCATTTTGACTTTCAGTGAAAAATACATAATCACAAAGACATCAAAAATATTTTTAAAGTTGTCACTGCTCATAAAAATATCACTATATGTGCCATTCAGGAAAACTCAATTAAATTTTCTTCAAAACTTTTCACTGTAAGATTTAAACCACTTTAGAACAACCTTTGAAATGCAGTTGTATGGTTATAATTGACGTTTCTAGAAACAAGAATATATCAAAAGAAACTACTTATCATGGACAAAAACATTTAGAAACATGCTAGACAGATACAAACTGGTCCTTGAAACTTGTTTCAGGTTTTCTTTTGTTCCGTCGTTTATTTGCTTTTGCTACTGCTGAGGTTGAAGCCCAGGGCCTTGTATATGCTAGGAAGGTACAAGAATACTGAGCTATATTGCCAGTTACCACTAGCATTTTTGAACTCAGAGGCAGAATACCCCAGAGACCTAGAATAGAACCAAACATAAAAGTAAAAAAAAAAAAGTAATGAAATGATTCCTAATGATATTCTGCTCTACTCATAGATACCTAGTCCAACTGTAATCATAAAGGCTTCATCCAGAAACTGATGGAAACAATGCAGATGCCCACAGCCAAACAATATGTTGACCTCATGGAATACTGTGCAAGAGGGGGAGAAAAGATTGTAAGACCCAGTAGTGCCAAGGTCACCACAAGAAAACCCACTGAACCAACTAATTTGGAGTTGTAGGAGCTCATAGAGAGTCAACTGACAACCAGGGAGCCTACATGTGACTGTCTTAGGCCCTTTGCATATATGTTACAGTTGTGTAACTTGGTCTTCATGTGAGACTTCTAACAGTGAGAGCGGGGTGGGGGTCTCTGACCCTGGTGCCTTATTTGAGACCCGTTCTTCCTCCTGGATTGCTTCATCCAGTCTTAAGAGAAGAGAAGGGGCCTAGTCTTGCAGCATCTTGATATACCATGGCTGGTTGATCTCCCTGAGATGCCCGCCTGTATCAGAAGAGAAGCAGGGGTAAGTGTGGATGGAGTGGAGTACAGATGGGTGTATGTCAGAGGAGACTGAGAAGAGAAGAATGAGGGATAATTTTGGTATGTAAAAACAAACAAAAACAAATGAACAGAATGTGTTAGAGCCTTCATTAGGCCAAAACTCACTGTAAACCTTCCTGTAAGGAATAATTTTCTAAACTTAGGTGATCAAAGGTGATTACTATTCTACAACACATCACTGATAAGGCCACATTTATGTATTGATGAAAAAGTATGAAAAATCAAAACAAACATTTTCATGGCATGTCATTACAATATATAAGTGTAACTTTTTTTTTTTGGGGGGGGGTAGTGTTCTTGTTGTGTCCAGTCAGTTCATTGAAATACTTACAGTGATTCAGGAAGAGCCAAACCTCTAATTTGTGTTGCGTGTCTTTAGTTTCTTAGGATTGAATACAATCAGTAACCTTGGGGAGAAGTCCCAAGTTTTCATTAGGTTCATTGTAATTGGAGTTTTCATTGTGTACTAGTTCACTACGGTTGATAAAACAAAAATTTAAAAGTGAGTTATTGGATAAACACAGAAATGCATTTCTCACAGAGCGTGGAAACCTAAGGTCAATGTGCATCAGATTTCATTTTATTTCTTTTGTCCATGACATTTGATTTCTGTCCCCATCCACAGAGGATGAGGAGACTTTCAGGCATTTTTTACAAGACATTAATTCATTAATGAACATTTTGTACTTATAGCTAAATCAACTTCTATGATCATCACCTTGGGAATTAGGACTTAGCAGATGAATTTTGCTGAGGACACAGACACAGTGCACTGATTATCTCGGTAGCTCATCTCTTTTTCAATCCAATTCCACTGTTTCTCAGAGAGTGAAATAGGCCCTTTTAAGATAGATCTTCCTTGATTACATAGACTAGAAGAATTCGTAGGACTCTATCATGGTCGTATGTCTGTTCAACTCCAATATTAACTCACTTAAAGCTTTCTAACTTGAAGTTGTATGTAGATATTATCATCAATCAGGCCTTTTAAAAACCCCTATAATATCATGAAATACATACTGTGATGTCCATTGTGCTCTACAATGCAACTCCATGAGCATGTAAATGTAAAAACTATGCCTGTTTGAATTTCATTCATCAATGATGATAATTTTCTCAGAAGTTTTTGTTTTAAAGTAGATATAAGACTCATGATGACAGAACTTTCCCTATGCTATTCTTGTTTTTAACACCAGTACCTATAAAAAGACCCAATGTAGAGTAGACAATAAAACATTATGGACTGAATGAATGCCTTTTGAAATGTGAATTCCCTAATTTCTGAGATTTCTGAGATATAAGTAAAAGAAAATATGATGAAGGCAAAAAATAACTGATCATTCTGATTTTATGTATTATAATTCAGATCATGACTAATTCTCCACATCCATGTGACAACCTCTGTCCTTTGCATATACAAACCACTGTCAGCTTCTATTGCATTGCTGTTTGAAATACAAATAAAAGTATCTTTGCCAACCAAATGCAAAGGGATAGACACCTTCAATCCAGCTTCTCTTTGGATTCTTTCCAGCCTATCCCTCCCCAGTTATGGCTACATGCTCTTCCCTCTGTCCTAGCTAGCTCTACTTCCTTTATTTAGAATCAGCCACTGAGGAAAGATCACAATTATAGCTGGCATTTATATGAAACTCAGGCCAATGGTTAACATTAAAGCAGAAGTGTCTCCGTTCTTAACATTATTTGGCAATCCCTCTAGGAAAGAAGTGAGGCTGGGCATGTGCTTCACAGATTTCAGAGCTACCATCAAGTCAATCTTTTTTTTCCTTTAATTGACTACATAGCCTAGTGCATATATTTAGATGCAAGGAATAGAGCGATTTTTTCCCTTATATCTCCTGTGACAATTCCAATGGAAATCAACCAAATTTATTTTCCATCATAATTTTTAATTGTTGAATTAGGTATTCTGCAGCAGCCTTCTTTACACTATTCTCTGTACCTCTGTAGATAAAACTTGGTCTCAGTCTCTGAAATGGCATCACGGTCTGGGATTCTACAAGAGTGTTATTTGGAAAGACAGACTCTTATTGAATTGGGACAGATGAACAGAGAGCCAATATAAGAATGGAGTCACAGTCATGTTGGCATGAAATATTTGAGGCATTCTTAAAGTGCTCCATTTATATGGGAATATTCTGTACTGATGAAACTGTTAAACATAACAATTTTTAGTACTTTATCTCACAAAGTAACATATAAAATAAAAATTTAAGAAATATAGAGAAAAGAAAAAAAATCACACACCCATTTGCTACTAACAAGAACATAAAACACATCACACACATCTCATTCCTTCCCATTCCTTTCCTTTCTTTTCTTTTTTCATTTTTTCTTTCTTTCTTTCTTTTTTTTGTTAACATCATTTGAATAGATTCATTGATACATCCTGATGATTTCCACTCTCTCTCTTTTTTTAAATTAACAAATCTTACACATTTTCAAAATGTTGCTTTTAATTTCTGCACAGTAGTTCATCAAGTAAAGATACTGTGATTCACTTAATGGTTCTCTTACTAGATATTTAACTTTAACATTTGACCGATCTAATATTTCACCATTTAAAATAGCCTTTCACTGAACACATTGGTACATAAAAATTTCCTATATTTTGGGTAGTTTTCCTAAAATTCATCTTCAGAATTGAAATTAGATACTCAAACTATGACCACTTTTAGGCTCTTGATATTTACCAAACTTTCTTCCCAAATGTTACATTTTTCACATGGTAGTGTTTAAAAGTTGACTACATTGCCTTTTTATTCTTTGATCTGAATTGCCATGTCTTCCTATGAAGCTGTTGAATTTGAGAATAACAGAGTTGACACAAAGGCTTTGAGTTTGGTACAAGGTCAGTGGAGGCTTCTGAGTCTCTTTTGACTTCCTGTTTGACTGGGATGATCTCTTCTCTCAGCCACAGAGCAGGTCCTTTGCAGGCTATGTTCCTCTTGTTATCAACAAAAGTGCTTTGAAGTGATGAACTTTGAGACCCATGGTTATCTGTACTGAGTTCTCTCAGACACTCTCTTTTTTTTGTAACATCTTCCCGATAGGAAACTATGTATTCAGTATAAAGAGTGTGAATACATAAAATAATGAAGAACTCTGTATACACATTTCATAATAAAATATAATTATATCACTTTTGCCCTTCCTATCGATGAAGAATTCTTAACTGTTTGTGGTGCCATTGATTTAGCAACAATCTCTTTCGACATATGTTACATTTCCTTCTGAATATATTGACACACAGAATGTCATACTTATGATTTTGTCATCGCCACATCAAAATATACCTAACTGTAATATACAAACTCTCTGAAATCCTGGGATTTCCCAGGAGGGCATGATAAGTCATTGTGCTATGAAGCAACCACTGACAGACCTGAGTCTAACAAAGCAATGTTCAGAGGCAGAAGAGATAGCTCATTGTTTAATTGGCTTACTGCTCTTGCAAAGGACTTAGACTCACCCCCCTCCCCCAGATCTGTAAGCTTCTGTAACTCCAGGGAATATCCTCGTCTGACTTGCCCAGAACTTTGCATGCATGCAGTACATTTAGATTCATGTAGGTACACACACACACACACACACACACACACACACACACACAGAATAAGAAATAAATCTTAAAAGAAAAATGTATGTTTTGCAAAGTGTGAATAGACCATAAAATAATTGATAGCTGTTATTAGAGTTCAACATTTTCTTTATATTTTCCTTTAATTTCTTGATACATGTAATCTCTTTGAGTACTTGTATGTAGATTGATGATCACTCAGAATGTACTCTTAGGTGGATTTCTAGGCTAAACTTGTAATTATATTTTGAAAGCTTCACTTTCAAAAGTGAACAAAAGAAACAATAGATGAAAAAGACATAAGGCAAAATATGACAATTTCACAATCCCAAATACTCTGCTATGACTGTTTTGGGATATAACTGAATTAGAATTAAAATGAGCAAAACTAACAACTACTTAGATTGATTCTTATTAATATTTATTTACTGCTTATGAAATTACCTTTTTAATGTAATTCATTAATTTTTAAAACAATATGTAGAAGAGAAGGATAATTTTGTTTTGTTTTGAAATTTATTAAATAGAGAAGGCAGAAGCACTGTATGCTACATTTATTTCAGTATTTAAGAACTATTTTTGCACAAAATTATAAAACACGACTTAATAAAATTAAGCTACCCTGTCTTTCATGAATAAAATTATGTAAGCCATTACAGTAAGGAATATAAATGCACACAAAATAACACCTTTACAATTATATATAAAGTACTTTTCAATAAGAAAGCAACTTAATTTCTAAATACAATAAGAACAAAGAAATTTTAGGTATACCTTCAGGGTATTTATCCCACAACCCTAGTGAATGAATGAAACTACACATAGTATAAGCCTTCCACTATATTTTAATATGTTTCTTCTATTGTTTACATGCATTCTTTTTTGAAGGGGGGGTTTCAAGACAGGGTTTCTCTGTGTAGCTTTAGCTGTCCTGAAACTCACTCTGTAAACCAGGCTGGCCTCAAACTCACAGAGATCTACCTCTGCTACCTTAGTGTTGGGTTTTAAGATGTGTGCCACCATTTCCCTACTCTATATGCATTCTTATTATAAAGTTTTCTTACAAACTAGGCCTATAGGACGCTGACAACAATGACATCAAATAGAATTATTAAAACAATATACTCTATTATTAAAAGTTACTTGTAAGTTTTGTTTTATTTTGTTTTTCTCTGCGTCTTTCCCATTACTTCATTGCATTCTATGCACCTTGTGAGGATGTGAAATGGTGTTTAGATCAGTGGTTCTCAACCTGTGGGCTGTAACCTCTTTGGGATTTCAATGTCACCTAAGACAATTGGAAAATATAGATATTTACATTAATCATACAGTAACAAAATTAAAGCTATGAAGTAGCAACAAAACTAATTTTATAATTGGGTGTCACCACAACAAAAGAAAGTATTTTAAAATGTTACAGCATTAGAAAGTGTGAGAACCACTGATTCAGATAAAGCAACACATGGCCTTCATTTAGGATATCTGAATTGCACACACCGTTTACTTTTTACTTCAATGCTATTATTCAGAAAATAATAAATGTTACTTGGGCAAAAGCACTGGCACCAAAAGAGTTAATCTGATAATTAAAATGTCACAGGCAGGTAGTGTGTACAGTGATGGTGTGTTGCCAAATGATGATTTACACCCAGGGAAGAATGGAGCAGGATGGCCCAGGGTTTTATCATGCTAAGCAGGATACCAAGCAATTTAAAAATTATCAATTATTTATATCAGGAATTTTCTGAATAATATTTCCAAGCCACACTTGACTATAGCCTTATGAAACTATAGAAACTGAACCCAAAGATGGTGATGAGCAAGACACTACAGGACTATGTATCTAGAGCAATGTTAAATGGTGTGATTTTATTCAATCACAAATTCATTGATCATATAAAATATATTTTCAGTATTGCAATGGATTCTGCTGGGTTTTAATAAAGTATATGAAGAATATGCAATCCACTGAGGAAATTACATGAATAAATACTATCAAATAGTACCTAACTATATGTCAAAAAAATATGGATCAATTAAAAGTAAAGAGAGAACCAAGTAATTTGCATTGCATATTCCTTAGGTTAAACTAGATACCCCATTAGCAAAGAGTATTTGTATATGCTTTTTCATAATGCTTAAAATAGTTTTATTTGTATATTTGTCATTTTCAAAACATAACGATAAATTTTTTCTCTCAGATGAAGATATGCCACTTCTCTAAGCACTCACACTTACATTTCATTCTGGACCAAATAATTACTGTTTTGTACCATCAAATCAAAACTTTACAGGTAATTTAAAAATTCACTTCATAGATAATTGCTATTATAGTATGTATATCTTTGCCATTTTGTGACCAATTTACAGATTTGAGGAGTAACAGGGGTTAGGGTAATATATATTGAACTGTGGATTTTATAGGCAAATGCTGCATATATCTCCACATACCACTTGGAAGTACTGGTGTACACATCTACCCTGACAAATATGTACATATGAAGAAAATGTGTCTTCAGATATCACCATCTAGAAATGGATCACAAATTGGTGTGTTTTTCCCTCTAGGAGACTGTCTCTCTTGTTTTCAGCATTTCTTAGTTGCCTGTAACTCTTTTTGCATAGATTTAAAGTCTCATGGGCTTGCCCTGTCTACTTGCTCATGTTCCTTGTTGTTATCCTTGTTCAGTTCACATTTAGGTGTCCATATTGGTGAGACTTTGTAAGTACAGCTTCTTCTGTTATTAATAGGCAAATCTCACCTCTAACTCCCTGATCCTCTGGCTCTTACAATCTTTTCATCCCCTCTTCTTCCGTGTTAGCTAAACCTAAAACATGGGAGTGTTTTGTACATGTGTCTATCCATTGGGGCTGGACTCCAACATTCTACACTTTGATTGGTTGTAATTTTTTGTACAGGTCTCTGGATGATGCAAAGAGAAGTTTCCTCAATGAAGAGTGGGGTCTAGACTTATTTGTGGATGAAAGGATAAATATTTAGATTGTGTTTAGTGATTATGCTGGTCTAGTAAAGTGATGGTTTTGAATCAGCACTGAAAACATATATGTGAAGCATTATACAGACTGAGTAGTACATATGTGTGTGTGTGTGAATAATTAATGAAAAACTGAGGCTATGAATTTGAAAGAGAGAAAAGAGAGGTATAGGGGAGGGTTTAGAGTGAAAAAAGAAAGTGGAAAATGATGCTATTCTACTATAATCTCCAAAACACACACACACACACACACACACATTCCTCACTATATCTAGATCTAGAGATGATAGCTGATAGTAGATAGATAGATAGATAGATAGATAGATAGATAGATAGATGAGAGAGAGAGGAGAAATGTCTCCAGTCATCTAGACTCTACCAGCTTTATATAACATAACAACCATGAAAACCACCCTGAGATAGACTTACACTTTACCACTATGTCTTTTAAAACATTCTGGGTGCATCCATCCTTACATAAGATTAAGTTGTAATCCCTTTAGAAAATAATGGTAAAACAGAGAGTTTATCAAGAATCAACGACCCATCCCTTTCCCTAGTTTTCTCCAAATGAAAATTCAGTTTTGTGCACCACAGCAGCCTACTGCATGACAATGATGGACGTGACTCTATTATATGTTTCTAATCTTGGCTATAATCTAAGCCATAAAAGGTTTAAGGGCTGTCATTAAGCATTGCAGCACAAGATGTCATTAGTATCCTCAACCTAAATTAATAGTCTTATGGCAGACACTTTAGAAAAGTGACATGTCAGTCTTGGGGCCAGATAGATGGTAGACCAAAAGCTTGCATTAGTGAACATATCTCGCTAGAAGAACTTTTAAAAACCGCCAGAGCATAGGCTTTACCTTTAAGATTCTGAATGGAGTGATACAGAGTGAAAACCTAAGCATCTAGCTTCCAAAGCTCTCCAGATCCCTATGGAACCTCAGATGTATTTTTTGATACAAACACAGGTAGTGAAAGAACAAAGTCATTTATGAATCATATTATATCAAGGGCTTTCACAAGCCTCTTTTGTTTGCTTCTGTGGAAACTTTCAAATGAAAGCTATCATATCGTTGCCATTGTTTTAACATTCCATTTTGCTTCTCAGCTTAACACACTGTGTCTACGGAAATAAACAAAGTATTGTATTGCTATTGCTTTTAACATTCTATTTGAATTCTCAAGTTAGAAATATTTTGTACCGAAATCAATAACACAGCTCTCATTCATGGAGCATCTATCAAGTATAAAGCATCAGGTTGAGTTATATTGTAAGCTTTATCTTATTTAATCCTTACAATCTTTGGAGGTAGACATTATTACATCCATTTTATAGATTAGAAACCTGAAGCTAGAGAGAAGTAAAATAAGTCTTGTTAGGTGCACCAGAACAGCTTAACCCATGTATGATCTTTTCCAATCTCTTTCTAAGTGCAATCTTTCAAACAGAATTTTATCTGATTCCATATTTGCTTTTTCTAGAGTCAAGACACCATGTTTCCCAGTCTCAGAATCAGCCTTCTCACTAGCTGATACACTGTTCTGTATTTTGCCTTCATAAAAAGTTCAATAATGGGAAATAAGTCTTGAGAAAATATCATAAAAAATATGCAGTGACAACTTTCTCTTGCCCCCAGAGGAATTGGATCCAGAATAAGATGCTCCCAGGAATGAGCAGTAGCAGAGACACTGGAGCCATAAATATGCCTTGGGGGGACAGTTTGCAGGATTTAGTGAACATAAATCATCCCAGAAAGCCCTAAATCTCATGCATTGCCATTCAACTTTTTAGCAGGATTTCAAAGTCATTTGCAAGGGGGTGAAATCACCTACTTACTTTGTTCCTCTTTTTACAAGAAATAGATTTCTGGTCGGAGTCAGGTTTGTGTCTATTTTGCTCACAATATCTTGTATAGTAGATTTTACAGTTTGGATCACACACCATCACCAAAGTTCCATATACTAAGGGCCTCATTGACAGACAGAGGCACTGTTGGAAAGGAATGGAATGTCTCGAATGTAGCTCTTGAGAAGCAAGCCACATAACTGGTGGCATTCATGCTTTGATAGCCACGTTAAGACTCTGGCTCCTTCCTTCCTTTCTTTGCTTCCCAGCTACCAGGAAGTAAACATGTTTGTTCCAGCACACACTTGCCATCATGAAGTTCTACCTCACCATGGGTCAAGAAGGCAAGGACAAATTTAAGCATGGAATGAGGTAACTGAAACTGCAAACTAAAATAAATCTTTCCCCCATGTAAGTCATTAACCATAGGTATTTTACATTAATGAGATGCTGACTGACATAATAGATTTCATGTAATGTTTGATGAGAAATGTGTCAAGAATGTCTTCCTCTTGAAGCTAAAGTAAATGAGGTTTTCTAACATTTGTGTGATATTCTACCCATATCAGTTTTCCTAAAAAATTGAAAATTCGCATCTCATTTCCAAGTCAAACAAATTAACTAGAATTAGAGTCAAGAATATAATTTGGTACAAAATATTATAATGCTTTATTGCATACCTACAAACTACCTCATACACTCACTAAGAAAACTTACCTATATTTCTTATAATATTGTCATGAGAATCTTCTTTTAGATTGTCTTTTCACTTTTTAACTGTTTTTTTTTTTTTTTGCCCTGTATGCATAGACCTTACATAATACTTAATAAAATGTCAAGTACTATGAAAAGTATGACAGAGCAGGAATCAGAAAATTTACAATGCATCTTCAGGTCTCTCTCTTCTATGAACTGAACCAATGACTTATCCTGATCTCTAATACTGCCTTTTCTGCTAATTGGATGTGGGCATCCAATTGCTCATATGCTATTACAGCATACTTTAGAAAATGGAGTGTAATATGTTCAGCTCAATAGTTCTATTTGGGCTGAACGTGAAACTCAGTGATTGGGCACTTGCCAAATATATACAAGACCCTGCTTTCAATACGACATTTGTTGAAAGTTTAGGTTTACCTTTAAAACAATAAATATTGGTTCCTTATCATCTAAACATTTGTTAAGAACTATTATCAGGGACAAAGGCAATATTTTAAAATGAAAAAATTCAAGATCTTCCCAGAATATATAATATGTTAACTTTGTATGTACTGAATAATATATTATCAAAAATGAATGCAGTAAAAATGGAAGATATGGAAATGAACAGGTAGCTCTATAGATATGAGCACTGACTGACTTTGCTTGTAGAGATTCTGGATTCAGTTCCCAAGAACTACACCACATGATTCACATGTGTACATAAACTCACATAAATGTACACACAAACTCACAAAATAAATTATAGAAAGATAGATACAGATGACAGATTGATAGATAATAGAGTATAGTAAAATAAATCAATATATTTTTAAATGGCATTAATGAGAGAATAGATAAAGTAATATTAATAGTTTCAAATTTTAATACTTATTAATGGAAAATCTAATAGTCACAAAAATTGGAAGGATACTGAACAGCCAACATTTTCTACCAACCTGATACAATTGGCATTATACAGCTTTATAACAAAAAAAAGTAAAACATACATTTTTAAGTTCATATAAACAAACATTTAGCTAAACAGAACGTATATTGACCTACAAAATAAATCTAGAGATTATGTTCATCTAGGCTAAAGCTCTGGATCACAGGAAAGATGGATATAAGTAGCCAACAGATGTCTGAAAAATTCTCAAATATTTGAAAACTAAATACTATTATCTAATCATATCACAGGCCAAAGACAAGAATGTTTTGAAAATACATAGTAATAATAAATGATATCAGCATATATCAAAATAGACATATTGGTGAAAGTGACAGAAATATAATGAAAAGAAAATCATATACATATGTCCAATCACTATTGTTTTTACAAAGTTTTGATAATTTAACAAGGATTACAGTCTTGTTAACAAGATAACTGGAAAAAATATGTTCATTTGAAGCCGCTATATCAGCTCTTACACAAAACACAAAAGTTAACTTTATATGTATTACGTACCTAAACAAAAATGATTAAACTCAAAAACTTTTGGAATAAAATAAAAATAAATAAAAATATGTTAGGACAACAATAAAGAATCAGCTGTTAAAACAATAAGGTGAATTTCTTTCTTCTTAATACCTCATTAATAAAACTAGATAGTAAGCTAAGACTGAACAAAATTGCTTATTTCTGAAAATGTTTCATATCCAGGATATATATATATATATATATATATATATATATATATATTTAAAAATAATGAATAGGTTTTCTACAATTCACTATTTTCAAAATAAGAAAATATTTCATTAGAATTTGAAAAGTAATAATATATATACTTGTTGATAAACATCTAAGAAAGTACCTGCATCACAGATCATAAAGAAAATTAAAAGTTAAACTTCTAGCAGATAGTTTTGCATATTAACTGTAGTGAATAAGATTGAGACTGACAATACCCAGTGTGAGAAGGCCACAAGGCAAGTATAACTCTAGACTATCCATAGAAATGTAAAATGAATAAAACCATTTCATAAACTAGTGGGTCTATTTCTTAAAAGTGCACTCTTATTATCACAAAACCTATATTATAGTCATAATTATTTACCCTAAAGGAACAAGACTTAACACCACACACAATATACATTCACAAATATCCAAAGCAGCTCTCTTCACAATAGCACAAATCCAAGTGTTTCATAGAACATAAATTGAATGAGTCTCCAAAACAGTATAGAAGAGAGGAAGTTGAAAAACATGTGCATTTCACCTTGAAAACCTGAAATAAAAAACATTTATCTTTGTTGAAAGATGGCATACCAAATATGTTGCACACTGACCTTAAAAAGACATAGGGAACATTTTAAAATAATGAGGATATTCTGTGTTAAGATTGCAATAATGAGCACAACTATATACAAGCTTATTAAACTATACTATTAAAATGATTGCAATATATTATGAGTAATAATACATCAATAAATTTGTTTTCAAAATCTATATTTACCGGATATCATTTTGCAGTCATAACTGAGAACAAACATAATATCAAATTAAAGTTTTGTAGTCTTTCTTGATATAGATTTCCCAGATGCATTTTCACATCTCAATGAGTGTAGTTTACCATGGGGAAATTGTAAACAGACTTCAATAGTAGAGTTGAGCAGTGAGGAGGGGAGAAGCATGGCAGAGAGGGAAGAAATGTGGTACAAAAAAAATGAACCATCCTTTGAGTATAGCACATGACTGCCAATATAAACACACATCTTGTCTACTTAATACATCTGAATGAAGACAGCCATAATCATAACTGGAGATCTGATCTTGGGAACCTGCAGAACGGTAATATCTTAACACTTCCAGATGCTGCACAGGAAGCAAAGCTGACTTTATTGAATTGAAAGACTTTCAGAAAAGCAATGATCAGACAATATTGACTAAAATCATAAGAAGAGCAGAGATTTAAGGGAGACATTGACCAAGTCTATTGCAGCATTCCTGGAAGGGCACATGTGGCAATCAGAGCACATTGCTATTGAATAGAATTTTGGGCATTGGCATATTTGACATAAGAAATACTTTGTCTCCTCTATATATTTCTACTTGTTTCAAGGTAAATGTTTCTTTCATAATTATAAGGATGGAAGCCAAAAGAACTGACCCAAAATTTTGAAATCAGGTGTCCATGTTTCAGAAAGACTGGAAAATGTAAATACTATCAAGTTTGGCCATCACATTAAATATTCACTCATGGATAGGATAAAAATTAGAAGCACCAATTATAGATGGGGAATTATTCTTCTTTTGATAGTCTTTAAAATATTTTCCCGATCTTGCTCATTTCCAGGAGCGTATTTAGGATAAACATATTATTTAAGATACTCAGCTAATAAAGCTATTAAACTATTATCTTGTGACAGGAGATCCTAAAATATTATCAGAGTCCTATGATAAATAATATAAAAGAAATCCCACATATACAATGAAGCAGCTCTATCTGCTTCTCTGTGTTTTACTAATGTTGTAAGTCAGTAAAAGCCTATGGCTTTAACTATTTGGTATCAGACATAGTTACATTTCTAAATGAATATAGATTCCATATGTTTGCTCTCCAGCACAATACTCTTGAATCAATTACCCCAAGAGAGCACATTTATCTGGATCAAATGAATCGGCCCCTGAGGCAAATGACATGCACAGTTACATAATAAGTACATTTTTCTAGTCACATTAATTATCACAGCATTTGCATTTTGCAATTCAAAGCTTCTTTCTTGCTTTGTGAAGTCCTGGTTGCACAATTCAGAGGAATATGAGATGAACTCTCATGTCAGTACATACAGATTTAGAAAAGGTTTGCTGGCAATATTGGACCTTATAATATGCCCAAAATATCATCCCTAATATTTTAGATGAAATATCTTGCTTTAATTATTATTTTATCTGTTTTGATTTTGTTCCAAAATTAAAATGCATAAATTATATTTATGTAACAATTATTAAACATTATTAAATGTTTGATGAAATAGATACAGTTTAGAAAGTAATCATAAATTCTTTAAAATTTTTTTACTAATTTGAATAGTTAATGACTTAGGTCCCACTTATTATTTCATATATTTTGAATCATTCAACTTCACTGTTACTAAAGGTTTTGGTTTAAAATTTCTCATATAAAATGGAACTAAGTTCACTTCAATTAAAAAACTATATGTACATTTTGGGAAATTTCTTAGCCAATATTTAATCCTGCTTGGAAATAATCACCCTACTTATAGACGATATGAAAATGTGTAAAGATGTGAATCATAAATTGTGAGATGATATTGAACATCGGTTATGTGATATAATTATACACTATGCATATATGAAAATGACATAATGAAACCTATTATTACATGTAATTATTATAGCCTAATAATAAAAAATGCATAGTGTTCACTGTGTAAGGAATTGCTCTTTCAATTTACATAATCATTTTCCTATGAATTTTTACCAGTAGATTAATATAACATAAATCCCACCTAATATGGAAAAAAAGTATTTATTCTTCAGTTGTTTTAAAATATGACAACTCAGGAAATTAACTACACAAAATAACATAATGCATTAAAGCAAAATAAACATTCCAAGAAGATATACAGACTTTTCGAAATGTAAGTTCCTTTCCCTTGCAAGGGTTCTAAAGATACAGGCCAAAGTTACTAGTTAGTAGCAATCAATGAGTGAACATCTGTAACTGCCAGTGAATTTCAAATGCACTTTAAAATGTTTGTTGAATGGCTACATTTTCTTTTTATTTTATGTGTGTGAGTGGTTTGCCTGTGTGTGTGTGTGTGTGTGTGTGTGTGTGTGTGTGTGTGTGTGTGTGTGTGTGTACAGCACATGGAAGTCCGATGCCCTAAAAGGCCAGAAGAGGGCATTAGAATTCTTGAAACTGCAGTCACTAATGACTGTGAGCCACTGAATGATTGCTGGGAACAGAAGCAATGTCTTCTGCAAGAACAGCAAGTAAGCCTTAGGCAATCTCCTGTCCTAAAATTATAGAAAATATCTACCTCTCTGTATAACCCAGACACAAACACAACTAAGCCATCACTGACTCCTGTTTCTCTTCACGTCTCACCAGCCATCACTGACTCCTGTGTCTCTCAAGTCTCAGCAGTCTATGGATGAATCCAAGCCTCCACCTTTGTAGTATATCCAGGATTGAGTGATTTCTTGCTGGCTACACAGCAACCACCTTTAGGTAAAACTGAAACATCATCTCCTTTTATTATTGCAATAGTTTCACACCTGGTCTTCCTGCACCCATGCTTCCCTTTTTATATAATTTAGTTCTGTCACGTAATTTATCTGCTCAAAAGTCTATGAGTCATCCTTTCATAGTAAAAAAACCTGCTTCTTTTACATCTCATTTTATCTTTCTCTACAGGCTTCACTCTGCTCTAACTCCGCTCACCTACACTTGCCTAGCCAAGTCTACCGCGGCCATTCATGACGCTATGAGCTTGCATTCATGCCCATTATATCTAAGTGGCTAGTGCCCTTCCTTCTTCCAAAGAACACCACGGAAGAACTAGTTACCAAGGGAAGAATGTGAAAAATAAGCTAATAAACCTCTGTATCCTTATTACCACAGAGCATAAAAAGTACTTATTTGGCGAGGGTTGTGATACTTCTCCCATGATGTTCTAAGATCCATGACGTCAGGAACTCTGTCTAGATTTTTTTTTTTTACAGCTGTATCTTTAGAATCTATACAGTGCAAAGAACATAGAAAGCATGCAATAAATATGTTCAATATTTATTGTTTATATACAGGGAAAGTTGAAGTAGACACCCACTTCCCATCCTCCATAATTCTTTACTCAGAGGCACATGGACATAAAATTTAATACTATTTACATTTAAGTGTATTATCTACAGAAATGATCTATAAGACTTCCTAAAACTCTATTCTTTTCTGATTGTCAGTTTGACCTTACTAAATTATTTGCAAATTATAAAAATGTAACTGGAAAAAATTGAAGTGCGAATTTCAAGCACTTCACCATCTCATTCTTATTTCTGGAAGTATCCACTTAATTCAACAACATTATTGAGATTAAACTTAAGCCAATATGAAATTATGAAGTTATATTGGACATAATGTATTGAATAAGTTTTCAAATCTCTGCACCCTAATAAGTTGACATTTCCATCAACAGACTACACTCTGCTGAATCTGATTCAAAGTATGTTACTACTGCAACTTCTATCAAAGCACATCCACAAATTCCATTGAATGGTTCAAATTATACCCAACAGATATTAATTACATACTATACAGTTAAATGTAGAAAAAAAATCTAATCTTCACTAAGTTATTTTTCTTTAAAACCCAAGCCCATACAGCAAGCCCTGGTAACTCAGGCAACTCTGGTCTGTCTAGGGGGTCTTCTCATCCTGTTCCAAGGACTGCCTAAAGACTTCCACAGGTCATGTACACTGCTCTGGTTATATTTGGAGATTCCAACTGACTTTCACTCACCATAATCCCATTCTCCCATCTCCAGAGGCCTGTATCCCATCCCATCTGGTCATCCACAGTCACCATTGTCAAACAATGTCTGTGTGTTTCCATCCCAGTCTTGGGGATATGTCTGCCTCTGCACTGAATTCAACATTTTAATTTCATTAGCCATGTACTATATACTCTACACACCCATCTTAATTCATTTAAAGCCTTCCATTTCCAAAATTAGACACATATGCAATGGACTTATTTCAAGGAAGTCCTAAAAGTACTTTTCCAGGTAAATGCTATTATTAACCATTACATTTCTAACAAACAAAAGAAAAAGCATCCTTTCCTCTTTGATATAAATAAGGTGCATCTGCTATGACTGCTAGGTGAGACCAGCCCTCAATTTTCTTAACCTGCCCAACAATCTGTTATAAATATTATTTGTGTTCCAATGCTTCAAGACTTCTCTTTAAGTACTAATTTTTCAAGCTTTAACATAACAGGATGAGCTCCCCCTTGCACAAAAAAAAAAAAATCAAAAATCAAAACCTAGTGAACTAAAGAAAATGAACAGACTTTAAAACTCAACTAGCAGAAGGGAAAAGGGGATAGTGATAAGACAGAGGTGAGTATGATCAAAACACATACATCATATCCATGTATGAAGTTGTCAAAAATAAATCATAATGTATTTTAAAATAATAGACAAGATCACCATGGAGTGATCAAAAAGTATGTAAGGGATTGCCTATGGGTATAATAGGATTTGTAGGAGTTACCAGAGATGAAAACAGTACACAGGTAATTTGTGGGAGGGTGATAAATATATTTATTATCTTACACTTTAATGGTGGTGTGTATACACCCACAAATAGAACTGGGTACTGTAAGCTTCTATAGTTTACTGTATGTCAAATGTACCTCAATAAATATAGTATTTTGACAATATAAAGTATTTAATGATACATTACACAATACTTAGCTGATAAATTCTCTTCTGCAATTCTAGGAGAAAATGTGATGGTAGTCAGGCTCAGTTAGTGAAGATGAGTTCACAGACTACACTGGAAGAACATGAACAATGCTATACTCAAAAATGGTAGAGAGCAACTTCCATTCACACCCTGGTTCTCTCAAATAATGATTGTTTTGAACATTAGCAGAACACAGACTTAAGTATATTAAGACAATTGCATGAGTAGAAGTTTACTTTGTCATTAGAATACCAGGAAATATCAGTGAAAAAACACTAAGCTGACTCTAACACCTACTTTCATGTAGGTACTTCAGAAGGCAAGAATGTAAACCGAGTTTTGGATGTGTTTGTTTGAATGATAAAATAGTGCATGAAAGAAAATCAAAACACACATTTGAGCCATCTTTTCAAACTTCCCCATCCTTTCAACTTTATGTAGAAAATAGGTTCTGTGTTTTGTGTGTAAGTACATCTATAAAAATACTCATTTCATAACCCAGTAACATAAGAATCTAACTGGGCCCATATGAAAATTGCTGGAGTAACTTTTAATGACAATTAAGGTTACATTAAAAGTTTCTTAAAATGCAGCAAATAGATTCCTAAAATGAAACTCCAAGAAGGAACCTGCCATAATTCAAATTACATTGTCACTCTATATATTGCTAATCTACAAGTCTTATATTTACCAAGATTGAAGACATAGCTGTCTCCAAATAAAAAAAGGAACTTGGAAATAGTAGTTTTGGAAATGACCTTGACTGCCACATTGCTTTACTGGCAGTGACAATCAGAGTTAAAACTTCAACCTAAGCAGGCACCAGGGATGGAAACTGCACGGTACTCTAAGGGATACTGAACATGAAATTTTAACAACCTACTGAGCAAATGTCACTTTACATGCATCCTCCTAAGAAAATGAAATAAATAATTTTGATATGAAAATTGGATTTCAGAAATGTTACAGGGTTAATTTTGATAACAGCAATTAGGTTCTTGTTCGGTGTAGTTACTTAGCAGCAACTGCATGCTAACAAACTCCTTGAACTATTTCTTCAAGTGTCAAGTTGCACTTGTTTGATTAGAAGAATGTAAGATCAGAGATTAGTAACTTTAAACTGTTGTAAACAGTTCTAATACCGGATCTTTAATAATAAAGCAGTGTCATTCAGGTTGGAATAAAAATGAATTGTGGACCAGGGGGTACTGCACACCTTAATTACAGACTCTGGAGGCAGATGTAGGCAGATCCACTAGTTCAAGGCCAGCCTGAATTATAGAACAAGTTTCAGGGCAGCCAGCACTAGACAGAGATGAATGAATATGAGTGTGTAATCCCAGGTTAAAAACTGGAACAGCACTAGACCTCATCTAACAATAACTGTTGTAGCCACCAAGTGAAGGCATCTCAGCTAGTCCACTCCTAGGACCTTTCTGTTACTACTCATCAGTGATAAAATGCATATCCCTATGAGACAGAAATTAAACTTCTTTGGGTCAAACTTAGGATACTTTTCCAGATACATGACACTCAATTTAGGATGATTTTCTCAACATTACTCAGAGAAAATCAAAACTAGAATTCTTTATTTAAAGACTTCCTTTTTTATCCTAGAAAAAATAGTAACATTATATTATATGTTTATTGCTTTAATTTTTTTCTATTGGGTATAAAACTCAAAGAGCAGTTCCTAAGTTTTCACTGTTTCCCAGCAACGTTCTCTGAGTGCTGAACTGAAAAGTCAGTTCTAGTACAGCCAAGGCTACAAAGAGAAACCCTGTTTTGAAAAAGCAAAGAAACAAGCAAAAGAGATTGAGAAAGGGGGGGGGGAGGAAGGAAGAAAGGAAGGAAAGGGAGGAAGGAAGGAAGAAGAAAAGGAAAAGGCTGACTTGGTGGTGATCAGGTTTTTTTTGTTTGTTTGTTTTTGTTTTTTAGGATTCTGTTCAGGCTGTATGAAATGATTCAATTTTTGTCAACTAAGTGAATGGTGATCATATTAATGCAAATGTGCTTTGATTTTTTTTTTCCTCCAGGTGTCCTCTGACTTACATTTAATTTCAATGAAAATAAAGGTAAATAAGCTAAATATATAGATTGATAGTTAAATTAAGTGTCTCCAGCTGTTATGTCAGCCATTCCTTTCAAAGTCTATAAGCACATCCATGTGTGTTTGTTTCTGGTTAAAATTTGTCATTCACAGTTGATGGTAAAGGAGCAAATTGCTCTTCCAAAGGGCTGTTTGGACTAGTTAAGCTGCTTTTCCGGGCTTCTCAGTATTTGTTAATATATATATATATATATATATATATATATATATATATATATATATATTGCTTACAATTCCTTGCTGAAGCAAAGACTCAGGCTACACTGTTAAATTTAACAAGCCTCTCAAGTACTTGCAGAATAACACATCACTCACATTATTCATGACTATACCCCTTCTACTCAAGTACAATGAATAGTCTTGGACCCAAAAGCTAAAAGTATATCTTGAAAACAGTGATATTTTTTAAACCATGAATGGATAAACTGACAATATAATTTTTCTTCTGTGAATCAAGAAGCTACAGTAATGCATTTTTTCTTAATTTCAATTTTGTTTGATGTTTTTGTTTTGTGTTGGTTTTAAAAAGAGTAGGTGATTGACAAACCCTTGTTTCATCCAGATACCCTGGGCTTCTGGCATTCTCTTTTGTATCTTCATAAAAGTGCAGGGTAATTTTCAAAATCTGAATAAAGGTGTTTCTTTATCACTGTTCCATGTTCATTTTTCCCCAGAACCAGTGCATTAGTTAAAACATAGTTAACTAGCTCCCTGAAGTAGCAAGTTTGTCTAATAAAACTTTTGGTATGCTTGTGTGAAGCCTCCACATTGATGACCTTCCTCTACTCACATCCTGGCAACCACAGAAAGAAGTCACCATGACTTCTCTGTATAATTCATGGAGAACGTTGAAAATAATGGAGTTTGAAAACCTATTTATGGATCCAGAAAGAATCTAAACGTTTAGATTTTTAAATATTTGAAATCAAATTTGGCCTATGTGTTTTCACTTTGTTTCTTGTAAAGAAAAAAAAATCTATAGATCAGCAGATATATTAATCACAGTGTTAGTTGTTTTTTGTATGTTCCTAATGATATCATATTTCCTGGGGGTGTGTAGAACAGAGTATAGGGGTAGAAACTGAAGCAGGTTTTCACCTCATTTTGAATTTGGGATTAGGAAAAAACACTTCAGGCTACATTATGAACGCCACAGCCCAAACATCAAATGACCATAAAGAAATCAACTGTTTCCCCCCCCCCCTTAGCTCTCTTATTTGCTGGGAAGCAAGTCCACAGTGGTCATAGTGACATACAAGCACAAGGTAAGACTTATTTGTGAAAGTATGTCCAACAGCTGGAATGCATGACTCTTATGGCATATTTTCCAGAGCTGTTCTAACCTTAGCCTCTAGATTTCATGGACAGATCATACACACAGTGATACAAAAGGCTGCCAACACATGACTGCTGGTTCTGAGAGATGGACACATAACAGGTACATTTTTAATGAACAGATGAAGGTGTTCATCAGAGTGGTGATTGGGTTCTCATTTTAGAATTGTGTGACTTTGTTTCACTGTCATCTTTCTATTGTTTTCTCTGAAAAAGAGGTCCAGCCTAATCAGTATGGGAAGGATGCTAATGGATGAGTGTTGAACAGGGACAGTGGGTGAGTTTGCTTAATTTGACTTCTTTGGTTAACTTTTGAGATTCTTCATATTTCAACACCAAATCTGTGGTCTTAAAATTGAGTGACCTTGTACATTTCTTCAGCTGTTTATTTTTCTAGGATTGTTCAAACAACTTAAAAAATAAAGCTTAGTGTCTATATACAATGCCTCATAAATAATTTGATGGCATCTGGTATAAGCCATTTGAGACTTGGAGCCCTCCACTGCTGTCCCAGTTTCTCCAGTTGGATGATGTCATCACAATATACTCAGGAATATTCAGCCACAATCTTTAAGACAGCTTGATTTTCTTTTAAAGAGAAACATGGCCTTCATTTCAATTATCTTACTAAACAAAGACTGTACAGGTGAGAAACTATGCTCATTATAATTAATTTAAGCAACAACAATATTCTCCCTATGTTCACTAGTAATTTTTTTTCTTTCTTGGTACTCTTGAGTAGCTAACATTTCAATAAACCAAAAGTGCATGCAGTGTTATATGCCACAATTATTTTCCAGGCTTGAGACTGAAATTCTTAAGTCATTTTGACTGGGCAGCTAATAACAATTTAGATAATTCTGTTCAAATCCACGGATGTGAGATGCAAAGCCATGGCTGTTCTCCAGCATGTTCTTCCTGTCAGAACCATTTAAATCACCATCTTACACAAATACGTATTGAAACTCAACTTTAAGCATTTTATTTTTATGTACATTTCTTTTTTCCAGAAATAAAATATCTAAATACAGACAGTGTAATGTTGTATATGTATAGCTTTCAACAATACTTGAGCTGAGTAAATGCTTTGTACATTAAGTTTGTCTTTTTAATGGAGTTCACAGCTACATTGAGTAAATGGATTCCTCAGATCCTTTTTTCTTTTTAACCAATAACAAGCAGAGAGACAAGTACAATTTAATATTAATAAGCAGCTCAAATAACACTTGGTTAAACTATGTACAATACAAACCATTCATACAAATGAAGACTAGGATATTGAATTTGTTACAATATGTGTAGTAAAGATAAGACAGACACTTTTAACTTACATGGTGTCTGCCAGGCATTTCCCTTCTTATTTAATGATCAGAACTTGTGTTAAGCAGCCTTAGTTGATCTCAACATTGCAAAGGTTCGGTGATAGGCGAGAAAAGCTATAATCCCAGTATCTGCCCACATGTAAATTCCAAATGTTTGCTCATCTTTACTGAGAAAGGGCTCTTCCCTCCATAAAAAGAAAAGCTATCTTGGATCACCTTGAATGTGCCTACTGTATGCTGGGAAAAAGTTACTACACTTTGTTGTGTTTATAAAATAAAGAATACTGAGCTCTAAAGACACATTTTTTTCCATTTAACAAGCATATAACTCCTACAGTAGTATTCACCAGCACAGCTACTCCAAGCAGTAGGAATGCATGAGTGGGGATTATTGATTAGCATGGACTCAAGACCTTAAAAGAGATTTCCATAACTGTGTTAGACACATCATTCTAGTTACTTCTTTGTGTTTGATCATAGTTTATCCTGAACCATCATGAGTCAGACAATGAAAGCCCTCTCAAAGGGAACCATGATAGATGCAAGCTGAAATGTGCAAGAGTGAGTGCTCATGTGCCTCTACATGTGATAGCATGTCTTCAGGTGAGACTTTGAGATCTATGATGATTTACAACTATGCTGAGAGATGCAGCTGACTGGGCAGAAATGACATCAATTGTTTTCTACTGGCATGTTTGCTCCAGTCAACAAGAGCAGCAGTGTAGACACATTCCAGGCAATAGATGTGACCTTCTTCCTTGAGGTAACAGCCCTGTCCTATGACCTCTAATTCCTCAGGCTTCAGTCTCATGCCCCGTTCCTCCTCATCCTGAGGGGAAGTAAGGTGTGTCACTGTGGTAGTTGTAGTCGGGGCATACTTTCTGTACTAGTTTATAGTCTGTACTATAAAAGGAAATGTAAATGCAGATCACCTTGAAGGGCTTGGAGCAGAGCCAGGACACATGACTTTGGGTCTGCTCCTGGTAACAGGTTTTTGAAGGGTCATAGTTGCAGAGTGTGTTCTTGGTAGCCTTGTCAACCTTTTCATATTCAATGCGACAGTTGAAGGACTTGGAATCTTTGGCATCAATCACGGTTTGTTGTGCCAAGTCAAATTCCACGATTTTTGTTGGGGGCACCAAGCTGACAGATACATTCCCTTGACCAGTGGAATTATGCCTGAAATAAACACTAAACGTCCCGTTGCCATGATCTACAATTTTCCCAGTTATCAACAGGTTTAGCTTCACTGTTTTGATGTTGGAATGAAAATCACCCCATCCAAACATTTTCTTAAACTTGCCGGTCTTAACAATGGGCCGTCTTTTGGCCCTGGGCCGAGGCTCTTGAAGGTCTGTGGAGTTCCTCAGCCAGTCCCAGAGGTCTTGTTCAGAATAAGGTTCTGGGGTGTCATAGCGCAGGTCCAAATCTGTGTCGTTTTCTTTACCTCGGAAAGTCTGTGAGAGGAGCCGACTGATAGACAAGTCTTTGCTGCTTTCTGTCCATATGTGCTTTAGTGTGGATTTGCTGCTCCCCGACTTCAGAAGTTCTGATTTCCCACCATTTGTTAAGTTGGCACACGTGACCTGAGAAGAGAATTTAAAAGATGGGTGTTTATTTAGGTCTCCACATCTAAGAACACGCAACACACACAACAATCCAGCCCTTGCTGCTAGGCTTAGAATTAAATGATGACTTTTGTTGCCATTGTTCTTAAAAGCACCTCTAGTATCCAGCCACTGTTTATTAAGTGACAAAATACCACTTCTATTTTTATTCAACAGTGGAAAAGGGGAGATGTGGGTGGATTAAAAACCACCAAGCATGACTTGAAGATAGATCCACATAAAACACTGACTAAAAGAGGAAAATGCCTCCTAGCATGAGTAAGCCAGATTGAATTCAAATATAAACTAAAGTAAATAATGTCTCATCACTAAATGCACCTTTGAACTAAACTTTTATAATCACTATGTTCTTTTTCTGGTTCAGGAACACCATAAGCTCTAAAACTCAAATTAATATGCCAGCTGATAACCTGTTTACTTTGACTGCTTATGTCAATACTATGTTAGAAATGAAAGTAGTTTTACAAATAGAATGTGGTATGTTTTCACTTGTCAGCACTCTCTCTCTCTCTCTCTCTCTCTCACATGCACGCGCACACACACACACACACACACACACACACACACACACAAAATGTCCTTCTTATCACCAATCACAACAAACACGATAATTTTTTAAACTTTCAAGACTCAAGATGTAAAAAATAATGTGTTTTAATAAAAGTTATAACATCTAATATTCATTAGCATGTAGACATTTGACAATATGCAAAAACAACACCAAGTCAGGAGGTCACTTCAAGTGAAGTTGTAAGAGTTACATTTGGATGGCTCTCGCTGAGATCCTAGCTCACCTCTTTGAAACAATTAGTTCCTGAATTAACCCAGGGCTAGAACAGAACCAGTAGCTAATGGGCCTTAAAGTAGAAATTGCATGCAGGATACACAACCTGGGAGCACAACCCAGAATGCATAAGAACCGACAGCCAATGCAGGTCGTTGACCACATGGACTGACTCATTTGGCTGAGATTGCTGATGGAATTCCCCCAAATGTCCATTGAAAAGTTAAGTTTCCAATTAAAGTTCTTTGGACAGATTCCTGATGAACCAATCAAAAAAAAAAGTTCTTTCTCAAGCATAAGCCTAATTTTCACACACCAACCTCTTTGAACTCCCTAGCATTTATGTAAGTTTTCCTAGTAAAAGATAATTGTCAAAGAGTCTTCTTAAATGAGACTCGTCAGGAATTAAAGCTGTGGTCTAGATCATCTCCACCTTTACCTGTATACCTATCCATGTAGGCCTATTTTTATAACATGTATCTCTACTGAGAATATCCTTCTATCAGATGCAAGTGATAGAGAAAGTCTATGCCAATTCCTGGAGTGTATAAGCTCAGTGGCCAGACATGGAAATCAGTCTAGTATACAGTAAGACCAGCTGTTTTCAAAATAGAGCAACTTTGTCCCAGCTCTGTAACTTTCTCGAGACAATACAGTTGGTGTTCTGATTTCCATGCAGACCTGTTCCATCTAAGATAAAATGTGGTTTATATCCCATGATTTCACTCTACAAAACCAAGCCTAAACACTGGAAAGACTGACACAATAACCTAAAGAAATATTTCAAGCTGGGAGTCCATATCCTGTTGTATCTGCTTGCCATCTCCAAGACAATAGCTATGCCAAAATGGACATTAACAGAAGATCAAAGTAAATTTTACTACAGGAAAGAAAACTGCAGAGAACCATATTCCATAAATAGGATTTATCATAGAAGGAATAGGCCGATAACCATGAGGACACATTTACAACTAATAACAGCAAAGGTCAGACTCATGCACTTCCATCACAGAGAAAATGCTAAGAATTGGGAGAGGGGTACCTTTGCTGCCAACTTTACTTTAATACTCAGCTCTTTCTCCTTTCAATTTTGTCCTGCTATGCATTTGATTTCTCTATTTCCTATCCACCCAAACTGTTTCCTATCTATACTCTCTCATCATTATTCAAGAATAGATCATTTTCAAGAAGCATACATGGCTAACAATAGCAAAAATTTTAAGGCAAGTAATGCTTTTAACATGGACTAAATATTATGACTTAAAGAAATGGAATTGAAGGGAGAATATTCTTTGAGAGTGTATATAAAATAAGTATGAATTTAATTCCCCAACTATCTCTTTTGCCTGATTATAAAGTTAATTTGTTATTGGCCAATTTTTAGTATCTAATATAAAGTGGAAATCAGGATAGTATCAGAGTTAATATTAGCCACATAATGACACATAGCTGATGCAGCTAAAGATATTTTAATAATTTTCTGAGTTAAATTCTTTTCAAAGTTTACCATTTTAGTTTGAGGATATATACTCAGTTGTAAAGCACTTGCCAGTATGTGCAGTACCCTGGATTCAGTACCAAGCAATGGGGGAAAAGGAGAAAATAAAGGTAGAATAATAACATTTTAATATAGTATAACACAAGGTAGCTATTATAAGCCATAATATATCTAAAAATTTACTAGCACTAATTGGTAAGACTAGTACTGATCCTTTGGCTTTAGATTAAGTTTTATGAGCATTTGCTTATTATATTTCAATAAAATCTATTTCATGGTTAAATACCCCAATGTGCACCTTCCTACAAACATCATATTTCTTCTTTAGGAGAAAAGACATAAGTGCATGCAATTTGCTCTGATTCTTTTTCTTAGAGTTAGATGTGTTACCATTGTTTGGCTAGTGAGAATAAATACAGGCATACAGAGTGGCTTTTATGGTACTTTATCTCAGAACCAACGAAGAACTCTAATGTGATACTTCTGCTTTGCACTTCTTAGCAAAACAGTAGTAAAATTGTCCCAAAATGGAAGAGGAAAAACACTCACAGTGCAATTTATCAGCAGCAGGTGGAGAGTACAAAAGAAAAGTTGTAGAATTGGGAAATATGATTTAAAGAAGGAAAAAAGAACCTCTGTATCCTATAGATGCTATAATTCTAACATATGAACAAACTTCTGATTTTCAGTCACAATGTCCATTGCTTACATCTAAATTCTATTCTCCATAGCCATAGTGATTATAAATGTGAACTCAAACTAGGCTCTGATCCTTGACAACTGCATTATCTGCAAAACTTACTTATTGTGTAGAAGTTTATGTTTTTGCTTTCTAGAGACCAGGAGATATTAGCCACGACTCTCAAAGGGATAGTGGAATTGCACAAGATTTACCAATTAAAGCATCAAGAAAAATCTCTGAGATATGTTGAGTGTTCTACATCAGTGTCACTACCTGAAATCATACTTCCACCTCTAATTTCTACTCATTGACTTACAAACATAAATAACTAGGGATTACTTGGGGTGGTATTTGCAAGCAACCAAACTTTTCAAGAAAATATGTCTTTAGCAGAACTGTAAATATAAACATTTAAAAAAAATATCATACCAAGAGTGAGAGGAGTTGGACAAGACATATGCCAGAAGTTTCATATAAGAATGAAATTAATTCTAGAAACCTTCGTGCAGCATCCTACCTTTAGCCAGCAAACCAGTATTAAATACAAACAAATCTGTTAAAAAGGCAGCCCTGATGGTAAGCATAATCACCAAAGTAAAAAATATTCTAAAATATATCTATTGGCTATATTGGATGTATATTGGATAATGTATTGGATGCTGAAATAGCTTTTAAAAAGGAATATTATATATATATATATATATATATATATATTCAAGTGCTGATTTGACAAGCTAAGAAACACGGCAAATTGAATACTCAGTAAAACTCCAAGTAACAAAGTATAACTTTAGCTATTAAACAGCAAGCACCAAAAGCAACAAATGCTTTTGCTCTGGGCAGTGGGGTGCAAAGCCTTGAGCTGTACTGACAATCAAGAAAATCCTGACTGTGGCTTCCAAATCAGTAATACCTTCACATGGTACATACTCTCACTCTATCTTCCTATTAATTGAAGAGAATATGACAATATCGACAGGAGAATGTCAATAATGAAATGCTAAAAAAAGTCTTATCAACATATCTCTTGACCTATTTGGTGTTAATAATCTTGATTACTTTTGTTCTATGAATTCAGTAACTATGGAATGAGACTCTGTTAATAAAAAGCAGAAAGGAGAAATCAGCTAAATGAAGCATGCATAGTTCTTTCTTATTATTTGAACTTGAAACAAGCTTGTTTCACATGTCAATCCCAGTTCCCTCTCCCTCCCCTCCTCCCATGACCCCCACCAATCACCTATCCCATTCCCTTTCTGCTCCCCAGGGAGGGTGAAGTCTTCTATGAGGGATCTTTCAAAGTCTGTCATATCATTTGAAGCAGAACCCAGACCCTCCCCCCATGTATCTAAGCAGAGAGAGTATCCCTCTATGTGGAATGGGCTCCCAAAGTCCATTTGTATAGTAGGGATAAATACTGATCCACTACCAGAGGCCCCATAAATTGCCCAGGCCTCCTAACTGACACCCACATTCAGGGAGTCTGGGTCAGTCCTATACTGGTTTCCCAGCTATCTATCTGGGGTCCACATGCATGGTTCATGATCTCAAAGGGTTCACAGTCTAATCTGAGGGTTAATAAAATAAATCGCACTGAAGTGCTACCTGTAGCACATTTAATGTTCTTAAAGTCACAAAGTTTAAAAGCAGTGAAGGTATAACAGAGGAGATGATCCTAAAATCTGGAAGATAAAATTATCTTGATTTTTACCTAGTAGATAATGGGACATAGAAAAATTGTCCAAACATGTGGTACACAACAGAGGACACCACAAAGCTCAGAAGGGATGTGTCAAAGGGGAACATGGAAAATAGTTGCCATGTTTCTCTAACTTTGTTTCCTTTGACAAGTATCTCCTCTCTCTTTCTATCCCCCCACTTCTCCAGAAACATTTACTCACTTCCTGAGTTTCAATTTTTAGTGACACATATGGTGAAATTGCATCAAGTAAAACACTCATCAAAACCAAATGTGAATATGTGAAGCATTACATGCATAAGATAATTTGATTTGGTCATTGCACAATGTGTGTGCACATGTGCGTGTACATCATGTGCGAGAGTGTGTGTGTGTGTATCAATGTCTCTTCTGCATTGTACAGTACACCATATTAGATTCACTTTTTTATTTGCCAATAGAAAAGAAGAGAGGAAGAGGGGGAAGAGAGAGTGGGGGAGAGAGATGAGGGAGGGAGGTAAGGAGGGAGGGAGGCAAAGAGGAAGGAAGGGAAGGAGGGAAGGAGGGAGGGAGGGAGGGAAATTCCTTTCTCTGGACTCCAGTAACTTTGAAAGCCACATGAACTGAACATACAGGAGACAGCAAACATACAGGAATGTCCTGCTAATGCATTTAACCTCAATCTTAATAGGAAATTATTGAGATCGGTTTAGCTTTGTTTTCATGTAGGTATTCCTAACTCTAGAAGAATCACCCACTAAGCATAAAAGGAGGATTACTAGAGGAAAATCCTGAGGTAAGAGAGGCTAGTTAAATAATTAATTGAAAGATATTCCATAGGTATGAATAAATCAGTTTTATTATCTATTTAAATTATTGTTATTCTGAAGTACAGTCTCACTAGAAAGCCTAGACTGCTCTTAAGCCCATGACCAGGATCCTGCCTCCACCTTGGGAGTGTTGAAATTACTGTGCCACTAAGTCTGATTCAACTTGATTATTTAATGACTAAAGGGAAATATGAAAAGACTGAAAATTAATGAATGTTCTTATACCTATAAAGAGTGGCAAAGTAACAATAGTCAAGGATATAAAATTAAATACTACAGCATTGTGTATGAAGTATCTACAGATAGTTCCCGCCATCCAACTGTAATGTCAAGACATGGGGCTGATTGTATGACACCTTACTTGCCTACTTAGTTACAAAACTCAAAACATTCAGGATATTTTTCCTTGAAAGAATATTTTCCCTATAACATCACAAAGAATGCCTAAAACATTTCCTAATTGATTATACTACTACACACGATAAGTGGATAGTTCATATATTTCAAAGTTCTCTTGTCCAGTGATCCAATGTCCAGCTGTGTTTGCCTCTGTGCCACCCACTTCATTTTTTAAAACACATGGCCATGTGTGTACATTTTAAACATATTTTTTTGGAGAATATAAACATTAAGCACAAAGACAGAGACTGGTTCCGAAATAAAACATTTATGTCTGAGGCAGGACTATAGAGGGTGAAAAATGGCCACTGCAGGTGAAGTGTGGACATCTGAGTACAGCTTGGCCTTGGCTGGTCCATCATTGTATGTCCTAAGACCATGCTTTCAATAGCATCCCATTATGGACTTCACACCATGCCAAAGTCCTAACTCAGAAAATGTTATGGGAAAGCAATATTTTAAAAAATACACCAGTCCTCCCACCCAAATTGTGTTTCTGGTATTCAGAAAAAGAGGTGCTTACAAATATTCATATTTACAACTTTACAAAAAATGCAATGAGATGCCTCTTAATTTTCACAAACCTGAGCACTATACTGTTGCTCTATTACTATTGAATATAAATATAAATAATCTAAGTCTACCTTGAAATTTTTGTATTTACTACATCAAGTGCATGAATACTTAAAGCCAAACAAAAAATTTGAGACAACTTGATGCTTAAAGAATATTGCTCATCAGTGTGTAACAGATCAACAAAATTTCCTGTTTATGATTACAACTTTATTATAGCAGTTGTATAAATAATGTGTTGAATATCTGTTCTAAAATATCAAGTAATTCAAGTTAAGGGAACACTTCATTCCTGGCATTATAATCAACATCTTTCACATAACATTGCATTGCATTTTAGCCATATATACATATACACAGAAACTTTAACTTACTTACAGGTGTTGAACTACTTCATAGTTGTTCTATAAGGTAAATTCTTTATTTTAAAAGTCATGATATCCTATGCCCTTCTCTTACCTGTGAATTTAGTTTTTCTGAGATTATAGATTGTGTGAGCCTTACAGAAAAGGTAAAATAAACTACAAGTTTACCCATGCCTAAAAATGTTTTTATTGACCAATGACATGTAGTTGGTATCAGTATTCATTCCTGCCTTAATTTGTTCATTTAATTTCATTATGATCTTTTCATAAATTTGAGTTTATCTCAGTCATTCTTGATTCTCACAAGATGGATTACATTATCAAGGCTTTTGTTAGACATTTTTATAACTAGTTTATAGAAAAAAACTGGATATTCTTACATAATAATATTAAACACATTTTACAAAGTTTTTCCAAGAACTGTAACATGTTTGAAGAACATACTTTCTACATTTCACTCATACTTTGAACAATTATCAGAAAAGAGCAATATGATAAAGGGAGATCTTGCTGATAATGTTCTAGTCGAAGAGGGACAAAAGTAGATCGGAACTTATCTTTAACAGCATCATTAAGACTGTCTTGCCAACCAGTACATTCTGTGTCATCCTCAAGCAATAGAAGTCTGTTCATTCTGATGAGTTTGAAAAGTCCTCCATGCCTAAGTATGTAAATCCATCAAATTCATCATGTGGAAGGTAGCTCAGTTCCAATACAGCATACCTGCTATCTTTTTGCTTCTGCACCGAGAGTTAATTCTCACTTATGTGTGATTGATTGCCTCTGGATTTCTTCATATAACTGCCAGTGTTAAGCTTTTTCTTTGACTCTGTCTCCTACAATATTCATACAAGAATTATGTTTAAAATGTTCTAAGTGGTTTAACATTCAGGAATGACACATTTTATGGAGAGCCATGGACTGCTGCTGAAAAGTTTGTGGAAAAGGAAACATTTCCTTTTCCACCATATTTTTTGTATAAATAGATATACGTATATACAAGTTTTGGCATACAGTCATTAATATTGATGAGAAATTAATAGTATTAGTATAAATAGTCCTGCTTAGCTATTCTCTCAAAATATAATTACAAATTATTCAGGTTTGCATTGCAAAAATTCTGTTCTTACTCATAAATGTATGAAGCTCCACAGTGACAAAACAACCCAGAAAGATATGGTTAATGTTTTCTATGACTTCTTTGTGAAATATATAGAGAGTATCTAATGTAAGGGATCCTGGGAAGATTGCTATAATAATGAACAGACTCCTCAAAGTAACATAGTGGAGGTGTATTTCTTCATTAACACAAAGTCACCATGCATCATTGTTATTAGTCATAAGATTGTTAGAACGTGTCAGTAAATCTGGGTATCCCTCAGTAGAGGAGAAATGTGTTCTATGAATGGGTGGCATTTTTTCTAGCAGAATTGGTGTTCAGAGGAAGTGACTCCATGGCAAGGCCTGTTGTGTAACTATAAATGGACAACCTTGCTGGTGCTTAAAGTAAAAGCAGGTGCAGGTATGCCTATCATGAACCACAACAGGAATTAATAGTTCATACTCTACTAACATTTGTACATGTTATGACATTCAAAAGTTTGTGGCGAGGAAACCTGTTATCCAACATATCCAGAGATGGTTGAACCTTAGAGACATATGGCTAGCAAGAGCTAATTTTGTCTTGGAGATTCCACACCCAGAAACAATTAATGTACTTACTAGGAAAGTAAGCAAGTTCTAATAGACTGGCTTAGGTGCCAGAGAGCAGGACATTATGAAATGAGCCCATGCCACATATTTAGTTTATTTGGTTCAGCTCCCTATCCTGTTCACATACATACATTTCTGTTTGGTGGTTCTGTCTACCATGCCATGACCCAGAATGAAGTCCTCACAGAATGACCACTCAAGCTGGACTTTTTAAGCCAAAGTAAACCTCTTTTGCTTATAACACATACAATCTCAGATGTTTTGTTATAACAACACAAAACAGAACAAGTCAGTTTCAACACCCTTTCAATAATATATATATATGCATATGCCCAGATACATAGGAGAACATAATTCCGTAAGAACATACTTTATGTTAGTTATATTTCACTGTGTTATGGCTATTAAGTGGTACTATTTACTAGAAAATGAGGTCATACTATGAAATTGATCATTTCTCCATGGTACATGAGTACATACCGAATAAAAAAAAATCACATAATTCATCATATAGGAGCTTGAATCCAGGAGCAAATGCTGACATTGACACTGTATATAAATTGCCTTTGTAACACCCTCTGATAACCAGTGGTTGATCTGAAAACCTTTCCTTAGATAGAAAAAGATATCCTATAAACAAATCGAGAGATGCCAGCTGCACAGGAATGCCAGTTCTGTGGTGTTTAAATTTTAGATTATCTCAAAAGAACCCATTCATGGTCTCATTTTTATCACAGTATATTGCACATACACTGCTCAGAGCATTCTTGGCACACAGTGAATATATCAGCCAATCCAGAAATAAGAAATGGGACAAATGTCCTGGGAATGCAATCATCTGAATTCTGTGAACATTTCAGGGACAGGGAGTCTCCAAATCTCTGAAGTACACAGATCCAAGATGTTCTGGGTGCACTGTCCAAGAAAAATAAAGCATAGCAGAAAGACGGTGCCCCTTATCTTCTCCGTCCATCAAGAGTTGAGATGGGTGATTTGAGTTGTCAAAACAATGGTCATTACATAAATGAGCATCTTTGGGTCATGCCATTAGAGAAAGGGTGATCTTTACAAAGCATATCCAACCAATAGAACCAGGACCTGGTAAACTATTAAGCATAGCTGTAGGAAAACTTGTATATGAGAACATTCATACTTCTATGACTATACATGTGACACATATGCATATGCATGCATACATGAACACACACATTTTGTCTTAGATAAATAGGATAAATAGAAATAACCTATTTCTCTGGCAAATTCTGAACTATATTTTCTAAGAAAGATTCTTAGCAATATTCATAGCACCTACAACTACAGCTTGACCTCTGAAAAAACTTCAGAATAATGGATACATGAACCTGGTATTACTGTTTTCCAGTAGTCTGAACTAGACTCAACTATACAACTCCTTTTCCAGGTCCAATGTTGCTGATGGCATGCATATGAAGTTACCTAATTAATAACCAGGGGCTAAGGAGAGATGATGATTTTGTAGAGTTCTCCTAAACAACAAAAGATAGCCTCTAGATTTAGGTATATTACTTTAAGGGAAGCTAATCAGAAAGCAAGTTAGGTGATATGCTTGCAGGAAAAAAGAATGATTAGTATTTTATTTAAAAAGAAACTGAATTTCATTAAGTCAAGGTATATCTCAACGATATGTTATAGAATGAAAGAGGCCATCAATAGAACAGCATGAACTGAGCCCACAGACAGTGGGAATTCTACTCAAATAAAGAGATCAGATCGATATTAGTTTGTGACCGGAGCTCAACAATTCTCTAGCCCTCTCTTTAATGTACCCTAAAATACGAGAAATAAAAGAAGGACAGATGTAGGACATGTTCTTCTCCTAGTATGACCAACACATAACTTCCTCATCTGACAAGTCTTTAAAGAGCTGAATAATGTTCCACTAGAGGGAGCAGCTGAGACACATGAATCGGTCTCTGTTCATGGTGCTGAAAATCCAACAGTTGAGTCCCTAAGGGTCAAAGGCTTCACATCACAAAGATGCACCAGGAAACTTAATGCTCCCTACTGGGGGTACAAGTCATCTGTGAGCTGCAGAGCAGAAAGAATGTGCACTGCTCTAAGAATTGTTAGAAGCCATTGTCGCCTGAAAAACCACTTGCAAGTTTGTGCAGCATTGAAAGCATAGCTCAAGGACAAAATGTTTGTTTGTTGTGGAAATCCCTCTAGGTCAATGCAACATACATCAACATCACCCTCATTTTAATATCATGTTTCTGGTCATATCGGTCATTTTCATATGCTCTTTTTCAGCCACAGGGCCATTGCATAGACTTCTTTCACATACTAGAATCTCTCTACCCATTCCTTTTTGCTAAGATAACTACATTCTTTAGATCAACTTAGACCTTCTAATGAATCCACCAGTCATCTTAAACATTTTGCATTAGTTCTTTGTGTGGGGAAAGATATATATATATATGTATGTATGTATGTATGTATGTGTATCATCTCATGACATAGACATCTAATATATTGCTATTGCTTTTCTTTTATACTTCATTCAAGTGGCTCTACAGATATCCACTGGAAGAATAAATTCATGTTTGAGAAGGCCTATTCATATACAACCACACCACTTAGCAGACGATCTTCTCCCACAAACCAGTAATCAGTTCACTTTTTGAAACAAATAAATACATTTATGATTCAATCATTCACATGGGTGTCATCCAGTTATAAAAACATGCAGAGTGATACAAGATAAAAAGTGGTCACAGAAACCAGTCAAGAATGTTGCATTAAAAAAAATTCTATGTAAGTAAATATATTAAATTATTTCTTTTAGTTTTTGAGATTATAATAGAATAGCAGCATTTATATTTTCCCTTTCTTCCACAGAAACCCTCCAATATATTTCCTTTACCTCTTTCAATTTCCTGGCCTCCTTTTTCATTAGTTCTCTCTCTATTTCTCTCAACACATAGACATATTTTACTTTATTTAGATAGGTGGATGAAAAGAAGCAAAACATGTCTAAATCAACAGAAACAGCACTGTGAACAATGCAGGAAAGGCAGAATAAAACAATCCTTTGTCCAACAAGGGAGTAGGCACCATGCTCTAGGTTTTTCTTTTTGAATTTCTAGAAATTTTATCTAAAAATAGTAATGAAGGAAGTGCAAGCAAGAGTCAAAAAGGAACAAATTCCTTCAATGCAAGTCCGTCAAATCTCCTGAAGGTATTTGCTTCTCAGTATTTCAAATGGGCATTTCTAGTAGCAAATAATAATTTCTTTGAAGTAGGCAGTTGGACATATGTTAGTTTATTTCCTTGCACAAATGCTCATTTGTTTGGGAAATGCAAACAGACTTTGAAATGTGAAGGAAAAGAATCGATTGATGAGTATGTTTCCAACTGCTTTAAATGGTGCTATAAAGTGCCCATTAACAGCATGGATTAAAAATGATATTAAAATGTGAGTCTTGAAGACTTTTTTTTCTTTATTCTGTAAGGGTGACAAATTGGAAATGAAGGAAGTTTGGCTGTGGCATTTTTTGCCATGTGGCTACCTACTGGAAAATCCATGATTGTTAAAATAACAAAACATTTGATGCTTGAAGGGATTCTTTAAAGTATTTCATGACTTGAAAAGCTGAGTATTATAGTTTTGAGCATGTATGAGGTACCACAATGATTTAGGGCAGAGTCAAATTGTGGTAAAGGTTTCTTAGCCTCCAACCCAATATTCACAATGCAGAGGTTCCCTTATTGAAAGCCAGGGTTTATACACTACTTCTGTGTTTAAATCAGCAGTTCACATCATGATAAGAAACTTGCTCCTGTTCTAAGAGTTTTTTGATTTTGTGGAAAGAGAAAATGCTAGAAATTTAGCAACATTTGTCCATTTTGAAACAATAGAACACCAACTCAGTGATTTGAAACATCAGCTAAAGACCACCCCGGGCTTGACTGTGAAAAGTACCTGGGCCTTCCCAGAACTAGGTCTAAACTCTAAACCATGATCATTGACCACTATAAGGGTCACCACTATGAGGCTCACCATGACAGTTCTTCAATTTTAAAGAAGAAGGAGGAATTACTTTTCAAGTTGTGGATGACTGTTTTCCATCTGGTACCAAAATACTATATCCATTTTCAGAAGGTTTATTTTAAAAGGAGAAAGTCAAAACAAAAGTTATGTCCTATTCTTCTCATTTCCACCCCAAGAAAATAAAAATTTTAAAAATCCAGTATGTTTCTCTCTCTTTTTTTATTTTTATTTTTTATTTTTTAAAAAAGTACTTCCATGAAATAGTTTTTATTTAAAATTCATTTGTAACTCAATTCACTTCCGACGATCTATACAAGTATTTTTTGACTCCTTGTGGATTAAAGTCTTGGTTTTTAATTATGTATATGGGTATTTTGCCTGTGTGTGTGTCTGTGTATTATGCGCATGCCATGCTGAAGAGGACAGTGGAGGGCATCAGATCCCTCAGGACTGGAGTCACATAGTAGTGAGCTACCACCATGTGGATGCTGGGACCCAACCACAGCCCTCAAGAAGAAGAGCAAGTGTTCTCACTCACTGAGCCATCTCTCCAGCCAAAGAGGTCTCATATACCCTTCCAAATAGTGCAGACTATTAGCGTCCAGTGTTATTAGTTGCCATATATATATATATATATTACATCGATGAAGATATGACATACTTAGGTGATTGAATATAGAAAGATAGAGCTAGTGTTCAACTAGAAGCATTTTATGCTTCCTGACCAGCATATACAGTGCTAGAATGTGCTATCCATACTATCAGGGGAGAGAAATGGCCATCACTCTCACCCAGCTGAGGACTCTGAAAGCTACATTACCAATGTGCTGCAAAATATACTCACTAAGCAATTTTCCTGTTAAATGAATATAGCAATAAAACAACCCCTAATGACATATTGCTGTTCTCAAATCAGTTTTCCTGCATGGAAGTCATAATAAAGAAAGAATACTTCAGATCTTCCTTTATTCTACAAGTTTCAAATATTACAAATTCTTATTGGAGAAAATTATAGGAAATCCAGGGTTTCATGAGTTGGGATATAGTATAAATAGTATAGTATAAATCAACAATAAGGTGCCAAAAATATGTTCAGTGTTAAATTACATATCCCAAATATACCACTGCTTTGCTTTAGTTAAAGTATCTGTCACGGCCTCATATAAACATAAAGTAAGGGATAAGTTGTTTGTGTTTTTCCTCGTTAGAATTTCTTTTATTTGAGTAGACAAGGGAAGCAAAGCATTTATAAGTGAAACTACCTTTCCCTATGTAACTTTGGTTCTTTGAACAGACTGAATGAAAGAGTAATTTAACTTCATTTGAACTTGGTATAAAATAGTATTTGTTCTAAATGTTTGTAGTATTTTTATCTTTAAACTACAAGAAACTTTCACATATTACTTTATTGGTTTCTACCCTCTTACATATATGCAGATGTTCATGTATGTATATATTGCTGAGCCATTTCAAAAGTAAATTGAAAACATTATGTTCATTTATCCCCATTAGATCTTTAATTAGTTCCTAAGGGAAAAAATCACCTTTATAATGATTACTATGGTTGAGGTTTTAATAAGTCTCATGCATTAGCCATATCTGGGTGACATGATCATTTGGCTGCCTTTTTACATCTGTTAGTTAATTTCTAAAATGCCCATAAGTTTGTACTGTACTGATGTGTAGTGACAATCATGTTATAACAATGTTCTAGAACTTTAAGCTGTCAAAGATGATATCAGGGAGTGTATCTTTTGATCTGAGAGTTGAGGAAGCAAAGCTGTCAGTAACTGGGGAGAATAAACTTGTACTGTGCTAAAATCATAGTTTTTCAAGTCATTTAGAATACTTAGTATAATTTTACAGGCAATTAATCTGCATTATATACAATTGTTTTAGTATTATTGATAGTAAACTCATTAAAAGTTGTTTGTCATTTTGTGGTTTCCTTCTATTCTCATTTTGGTTAAATGAAGCTAATGTTGAAAACAATGTACTTGCTGGATTTGGTGAACTGATCTTTCAGTCTGAGCCTGACACTAAGTTCATGGATCACTCAATGGCACAGGAACATTATGGTGATTAGGTGCTTTCATCACTGTGCAATTATCATACCATGTCCTTAGGTAAGCCTACATAGTGTCTATTGTCTTGACCTGCATGGCTTTGCACTTGAATTGACTGCAGTGCTGAGGGGATGCAGAATGGAATGACACATAGACATACATCTGGTGACCCATGTGCTCTGTTGGAGATGTACCAGAATCCTGGAAACTCCATGTGTTTAATATAAACCACTAAGTAAGAAGACAGGTTTATAGTGCACAGCTTACTGAGGAAGAGGTGGATGTAAGTTAGTGAATCATGGTAAGAGGTCTCTGTAGGCAATGGCTTCACGTTGCAGTCAATGGTGGGGAGGAAGCTGTGGTTGGTAATTTCTTCTTAGATTGTTTTTAACTAAAGATCAATTTTATAGCATCTATACTAATACCAGAAGTCTCTGCTATTCTTCTGAATCTGACAGAGGAAAGGTCTTGCTAATCTCATGGACCTGAGGAGCTGAGTCCTTGATATGGTTATTCCCATGTCAACAACATGCATTCACTCAGGACATCATCCACTGTCTACCATTCATTAGCACCAACCAAAATTAAGGTTACTGCTAGAATAACATGGCAGACTCTTTTAGGCTAAATATTTTTCATAAGTGGAAGAAATGTACTCTAAAATAATGACTAAATCATAGTGCAATTGTTATGTTTAGTCTTGACTGTCAACTTAATTGGATTTGGAATTAACTAAGAGATATGCCTCTTAGAAGCTTTGTGAAGGTATTTCCTGGAAAGAGTAAGTGAATGAAGAAGACTGTGCCTCAGCTCAGGTAGCTTATTCCAGTGGTTGCTCAAAAATAAAGATGTCTAAAGGTTTCCTCTGAAAAGCCAGCCTCTAAGGGCAGCTTTTGCCTGGCCACAACCATTCCTTGGTTGTCAGCACATCTACCCTGTTGCTGTCTCCTCTTTGTTGTTGTTGGAATCTAGATTATTCAGTCTTCCAACATGAAAACCAGAAGCTCTTCAGGAATCCACCGTGCCTTCAGCACAAGATTCAGTGTGCTAAGTCTTGCAGACTATGGCAAACACCGGGTTTTCAGTCTGTTCAGTATGTATACAACTGATGTTGGATTGTACAACCTATATTGTATAAGATACTCTGGTAAACAACTTTTGTAATGCATCTTCATTCTATCAATTCTGTTCCTCGGGAAAACCCAACTAGAAGTATAAAATAACAAGTAACTCGGGAAAAAGATCAAGTAATATGCATCATATGTAACTGTATGTACTACTTGTTCTGTGCCCAGGATTAAACTCAGAGCACCAATGAATAATAACAAAGAGGAATAAAGGAGGCCTGTATCGAGTATGGTTTTTCCACCCGCCGCCCTGTCTTGTCCGGCCGCCATGCCAGCCCCAATTAAGCTTCCTTACAAGTGTCATCATATAACGAAAAAGCAGCTCAAATTATGACCTGGCTAACCTAAAATCAGAAGATAGTTCTTTGGTACCATAAAAATAAAGAAAAATAAGAAGGAAGAAAAAGAGAAGGTAAATTTACTTACTATTGCTGCTGCAGTTTAACAACACTAAGCACAACAGTAATTTTGATATGAATGGACATATTCACAAAATGTACATTTCACCAAGAAAAGATGACATAAACTTTTAATCCTGATGTGCAATTCTGAGTTCAAGCATCATCTGAATTATGATTTCCCACAGGAGTTAACAGGAGATTACAGTGTCCCTACTATACCAGGTGCTCTCACATAAGACACCAACTACACACCCAGCAAGGATTTCAAAGTCTCGACCTCTGAGGCAGAGATTTTTCTCATCCTACATAGAGGTATCAACACCCTCTAACAACATGATCTAGAGAATGAGAGAAAATGTGTATGACCTGGTAGAAGATAATAAATAATTTAATCTCCACTGTTAAGATGACCATAGGGATCTATGTAGATGACTCTGTATGAAAGATTTCACAGATATACTGCAAACTAAGTTAGCAAAAGTTAATCATTGTCAGATAGTTTGGCATCATGCTAGAGTGCTGACCATAGTTCCAGACTACAGACTTGCATCCAGGTGCTAAAAACAAATGCTTTTGCCCATGGACATTGCCTAAAGTGTGAGCTTCCAAGTCACACTGGGAGGCAAAATGAAATTATCTTTTTGAAGCAGTTATCCTTCAAACATTTTTTTATTAATAACCTTGGTTTTAGAATGTGAAATTAGCAGGGTGGTGGTGGCTCATGTCTTTAATTCCAGCAAATACAGGCAGCAAATACAGGCAGATCTCTGTGAGTTCAAGGCCAGGCTGGCCTACAGAGTGAGTTCCAGGACAGCCAAAAATGTACACAGAGAAACCCTGTCTCAAAAAAACAAAAAAGAAATACAAATTTTAAAATAGAATGTGAAATTATAACTACTGATAAGAATTTTGGTGGATGTTGATCCTTTTAGATTATCATAGGAATTAAAGGTATCACTTGATATCCCTAAGGGGGTGATAGTAGTGGAGTCATGACATGCTTGATCTATGTTTCACAGACCTCCCATTACTGTTCCAGAGAAGTCTGTACTTCTTATTATGGTAACACCTTTGTTGGCCTACAGCCATCTCAAGCTCTGGAGGAGCTGAACCATAAAGCTATATCTCTGTAACTAGGCCAAATAGGCCATGACCTGACAGGGTTTAAGCAGTCATTGTCCTCTATTAATTCTGAAATCTGCACTTTGCATATTTTAAAACAACTATTCAGTTGCACTATAAGGTATAGCTGCCAAATGAACAATTATATTTTTAAGAGACTATAGAGGGACCAAAATGCTTCTCACTGTGCCAAAGCCAAAGTCAATTCAGATTTTATTTCCTATCCTCCCATGTTTTTAACCCTCATTCTTTGGCACTCAAACAAATAAATATACTTCTGTTACCCAGTATAGGGTACAAACCAGGTCTGGGCAGAGATTATGTGGGAGGCAATGCACTCTGTGATCAGACTACAGGATGCTCCTCAAATGGCTAGGAAGGAAGTCGTATATGGTTAGCCCCTATTCCTTTGATTAGTGAATATGATTACAAAGAAACTTTCATGAAATCCAAAAATGACTGAATGAGCCACTTTAATGTCAAAGCTCAGAGAGTTTCTTTTCTGTTTAGAAATGTAAGTGCTTCTCCCACAGTTCGTACTCCCTGGAGATGTCTAAGTAGCCCAGCTCACAAAGCTTTAATGGAAGAGACACAAGTGACTTTAGAAAGATTTGGGAAGGGATTGAAATGTAGCTGTGTAAAATATCCTATTAACTCTTGCCCCCCATTTTACATTTTAAGGAAGATTTTTAACTAAACTCTCAAAGCTCAATACCTATGATGTCATTAAACATTTTTCACATCAGTGAATTGTAACTCGGGGACATTTGCAGCCACTCTCTTCAGCAGGGGATTAAACTTTCAGGGAATAAATTAAATTGGGTTAAAATGTCTAACTCAGTTTTCAGATGAGTGCTTTATTCGAGTAGCACAGAGACATGTTAACTTTGAAATGAAACTCTAGTTAGGTAAATAACGTTTGTCAAAAACCAATTGCTTAGGTGCTGTGCTGTGCTAAGCCTACTTTATTAATATTGGGTTGTGATCTTCAATGCAAGTGCAGGGAAGAATTTTAAATGCAATTAAAACTGAGCTAGAAGGCCACACAACTGTACTTTAATCAAAAGCTGAGTTCAAGCCTGCTTTACATATAATAAGTGCAAAGAAAGATACTTTTCCACATTCAGCATGGCTGTGTAAATACTCTATTTTGAAAGTCAGAAAATTCATTGCAAGAAGAAAGGCAAAGGCGAGGCAGTGTCTTACCTTGAAGGATGTTCTGGGCCCCTGAAGACAGGCAGTCCCAAGAATATGTGAATATATTACTATATAGTCATAGATACAATCTTTTAACACCTTGGCCTTTCAAGTCAAAATTATAATATATAGTTGCAGACCTGAGACTATGTACACATGTCTTTCATTTCAACATGTGTATGCAAAAAAGGATAGTTACACATAAACATGACCCATTTTTGAAATTTTATGGCTAACATTTATCAGAAAAAAACTGTAATCTGTTATTCTCAAGGTCATTTTAAGTTAAACAGGGAAGCTACAAATACAAGAAGTTTGACATTATTTCATTATGAAACCATATTTACAGAGGGTAAGCAAAACGATACCCCGTAAATCAGGATGGAGCTACTGTGAGTGAAATCTCAGCAAGCATCTTCCAGCTTCTTTTGCCCCAGAAAGCTGGGGCAGCTCAGGTTGGAATTTTTGTTTTTAAGTTAAAAACATCTAATTAATCATCCAACACCAAATGACCAGCTCTGAAAACATACAAATGTAAGCAACTCTAAATGGAATCAGAAGGTTGTATTTATGCATTTATGTGTATACATACATATGAATATATGTGTGTGTGTATAGATAGATAGATAGACGATAGATGATAAAGAGATAGATATGAAGCTATAATAATTAAATAAAAAGAATCCATGAAGTTAAGAGTTATCAAAGGGAGGATATGAGAGGGGCTAGAAGGAGAAAAGAAAAAAATGTTATAATTACATTTTAATTCAAATATTGCAGATAAAAGAATTAAAGTTAAAAAGGAGGCTTTGATAGAAGTCCCTAACTGGTGTACAAAATTCTCATTAAACCAATGATTGGGTTTAGGAGCCTCGTCAAGGGTAAGACAACTCAGCAGGTGAAGGCCCTTGTTTTCAAGCCCAGTGTCACCTGAGTTCAATTTCATGGTCTCATGTGGTGCAGAGAGAACCAACTCCTGAGAGATATCTTCTTACTGTCACATACAGAACCACATACAGGTGCAAAATCAGGCATGCACACACACACACAAATGCACACAAAATAAACAGAAGTGTAACAAAAATTTTGTGGAGTTATAGATGCCTAAAACTATGAAAAATTCATAGTGCTTCATCTGAGTCATAGGAACAGTTTTTGATTTGTGTTACATCAGTTAGCTAATTTTAGAGCTTTTTGCATCAGTGTAAGAGCAGTCCTTAAATGGAGATGCACACAATAAAATCACTAAGTTTTAAGTCCAGATACATATACAACAAAGTAACCAAGCCCATTGCTTTTATACATAACATAATTCTTGTTTGATTCTTTGGGAATTTCACACCATGCACCTCAACTCTGCTCATTTCCCAGCCCTTACATTTCCATCCTTCACCCTTGCACCACTTCCCCCACCAAAAAAAAAAAAAATTAGAAAACAAACCAAACTGATTAAACACAAACCTCCTTAATCCTAAGTCTTTCCTGCCTCTCCATCACCTTCTCATTCATCTTAGTGGCACTGGAAGCTGTGGTGTGTTACACAGTATATATACCCTTTTGTCCAATCAGCTTTACTTTAAAATGTTCATTCTAATGTGTCATTTATCTGATTCAAGGTTTGGTTTCCTGGTACACCATCATCACTGGACCCTCATCAAATTCTCCTCAGATATCCCATGGCTATTCCCAGTCATGTAGATCCTGTGGGTATCATTCTACAGAACCAGTTCCTTCATGTACTCCAGCAAGTCATATATGTTAGGCTGGGCCACCCTAAGGCCCTGGATGAGGGACTGGGTGGTAGCTGAGATGATCAGTCCAATGAGCTGGAACCATCACATTCAGGAAAGTGTTGGAGACAGCTTGCCTACACCTATTCCATCAGGACCTGTTCTCCCACACTGGTGGTGTGTTTATGAGTATATGGAGGAGAAGAGTTCTCCTGAACCCTGGATATTGGGGCCAGCTCTCTTGCAGAGTGTTCTGAGAGGAAAAGAGGCAGCTTTTCCAGAGCCAGTTAAGGGTGAAGCTGGCTTAGCATGGCCCTTAGATTTTGTCATCAATACAGACCCCAGTTGCAACATCTCAGCAGGAGCTCAGGGCTGGATGTCACCTGGGTACTTGTGCCAGCTCAGGTCACACAGATCAGTGTAGCCCCAAGGGCAACATAGCTATCAGACACCAACATGGTCTCAGCTGGGTGTGCAGACCCCAGCCAAGCCCAACCCATTACTTTTAACCAATTTTCCAAAGATGCTGAAAAGGCATTCAACAAAATTCAACACCCCTTCATGATAAAGAACCTGGAGAGATCAGGGATAATAAGGATGTACCTAAATATAATAAAGGCAATATACAACAAGCAACAACCCACATCAAATTAAATGGAGAGAAACTCAAAATGATTCCACTAAAATCAGGAACAAGAGAAGGCTGTCCACTCTTTACTTACCTATTCAATATAGTACTAAAAGTTCTAGCTAGAGGAATAAGACAAAAAATATTGAGATCAAGGGTATGTAATTTGGAAAGGAAGAAGTCAAACTATCACTATTAACAGATGATATGATAGTATACATAAGTGACCCCAAAAACCCTACCCAGGAACTCCTAGAACTGATAAACACATTCAGTAATGTGGCAGTATACAAGATTAACTCAAAAAATAAATCAGTTGCCCTCCTATACACAAATGATAAAGGGGTTGAGGAAGAAATCAGAGAAACATCACCCTTTACAATAATCACAAATAGAAAATATCTTGGGGTAACTAACCAAACAAGTGAAAGACCTGTGCAACAAGAACTTTAAGTCCCTAAAGAAAAAGAATTGAGGAAGATATCAGAAAATTGAAAGATCCCCTGTGCTCTTGGATAGGTAGGATCAAAATAATAAAAATAGTAATCCTACCAAAAGCAATCTACAGATTCAATGCAATCCCCATCAAAATCCCAACAAAATTCTTCACAGACCTTGACAAAACAATACTCAATTCCATATGGTAAAACAAAAAACCCAGAAAAGCTGAAAGAGTCCTGTACAATAGAGGAACTTCCAGAGGCATCACCATCCCTGACTTCAAGTTCTATTATAGAGCTAGAGTAACAAAAACAGCTTGGTATTGGCATCAATGGAATCAAATAAAAGACCCTGATAACAATCCACACACCTCTGAACACCTGATTTTTGACAAAGTCAAAATGATACAATGGAAAAAAGGAAAACTTCTTTAATAAATGGTGCTGGCATGAATGGATGTTAACATGCAGAAGACTGTAAATAGATCTCATGCACAAAACTGAAATCCAAGTGCATCAAGTACCTCAACATAAATCAAGTTACATTCAACCTGATAGAAGGAAAAGTGGGAAGTAGCCTGGAAAACATTGGCACAGGCGAACACTTCTTAAATATAAAAACAAGTAGCACAGACATTGAAAGCAACAACCAATAAATGGGATCTCCTGAAATTGAAAAGCTTTTATACGGCAAAGGACACTGTCAATAAGATAAAACGTCAGCCTACAGAATGGGAAAAGATCTTCACCAATCCAAAATCTGACAGAGGGCTGATCCCCAAGATTTTTAAAAACCTCAAGGAACTAGGCATCAAAATACAAAATAACCCAATTAAAAAATGGGGTATAGAGCTAAACAGAGAACTCTCACAAGAAGAATCTCGAATGCCCAAAAGACATTTTAGGAAGTGCTCAAACACTTTACTTTGTAAATGTTTGTTGTTGTTGTTGTTGTTCTTGTTTCCTTAGATTTAATTTTGAAACTTTTTTAGTCCATTACTGTGGTTTACATTTTGTTCTTGCTTTTTTGTTTTTAACAGTTATGGTTATAAGTGTCATATTGCTATCCCCCTTTCTATCTGATGTCTTTGCCACTCTTGGGTGGGTGCCTGTCCATATAGCACCATCAGGTCACTACATGATGACAATCTGGCTTCATATTTGGTACTAACATTCTCATCAGGACTACAATGACTAGAGTTACTCCTCATATTTTACTGTGTAAATCCTCTTATCACTCCACTGCTTACCATGCATTATAAACTATGATCATTACTCTATCACGTCTCTCACTTGGAGAGTATTCTACTGAATATTGTCATGTTGCCTGTCTTTCATTTGCACAACTCTAGTTGTCTCTAAAGCATATCCCATTATAATCATCCCAATTTACTTTATTTGGTATTGAAAGAGTTAACAAACTTTTTTTTTCCTTTTTGTAACTGATTATGGTAGTCCCGAAAGGGATCTGGCTTAAAATTATGGTGTCATGAGTTCATATGTGGCTCTGATTTATTAGTGGTATTAGCATGAGGGAGACAGCTGATTCCACAAGCCTGACTCATCTGCAAAATCCAGGATGTTAAGGAGGTAACCACAGGGTTTACTGGAGAAGTAAATGAGATAATGTCTGAAAATCTGGTACAGAATAATTATTTGACTCAGTGCTTTTAATAACTTAGAAATTTTTATTAGAATACAGTTTCACATGATTTTCTTTCTTTTTTTTTTTCCTCTTGTACTGTTACTGTTTTGTCACAGAGGAGACCTGCTTTCTGATTCTTTGTGTCTTTCCAAGGCATATCTTTGGAAAAAGGAATTCTTCTTCAATAAATACTCTACCAATATTGACTGAGTTTTTTTTTTAACATATAATTTTTTCAATTTAAATTTGAAACAAGCTTGTGTTACATATTGATCCCAGTTTCTGCACACTCCTGCCCCCCCTGTTCCCCCCACCCACCTCCATCCTATCCCCTTTCTACTCCCCAGGGAGGGTGAGGCCTTCCATGGGGACTCTTCAAAGTCAGTCATATCATTTGGAGCAGGGCCTAGGCCTTCCTCCCATGTGTCTAGGCTGAGGAAGAAACCATCCTGAGTGAGGTAACCCAGTCACAAAAAGACAAATATGGTATGCACTCTCTCATATATAGTTTTTAGACATAGAGAAAGGATCACCAGCCTACAATCCATACCACCAGAAAAGCTAAGAAACAAGGATGACGGGAAAAGGACAAGATCTCCCAAGTAAATTGGGAGCATTGGGGGAGGGGAGAGGGAGTTAGGGGAGAAAGGAGGGGAGAAATGGGCATGGGCATGATGGAACAGGAAAATTGAGTCAGGAAAAAATAAAGGAGAGCAAGAAAAGATATACCATAATAGAGGGAACCATTATAGGTTTTAAGAAATCTAGCACTAGGGAAATGTCCAGAGATCAACAAGGATAACCACAACTAACAACCTAAGCAATGATGGAGAAGATACCTTAAATGCCTTTTCCTGATAATGAGATTGATGACTACTTTATATGCCATCCCAGAGCCTTCATCTAGTAGCTACTGGAAGCAGAAGCAGACACTCACAGCTAAACACTGAGCCAAACTCCTGGAATCCAGTTGCAAACATGGAGGAGTGATGAGCAAAGGGGTCAAGGCTAGGCTGGAAAAAACCCACAGAAACAGCTGACCTGAACAAGGGGGAGCTCATGGACTCCAGTCTGATAACTGGGAAACCAGTATAGGACTTACCCAGACTCCCTGAATGTGGGTATTAGTTGGGAGGACTGGGCAGTCCATGGGGTCTCTGGTAGTGGTTCATTATCTATCCCTAGTATACAAATGGACTTTTAAGTTTTTTATTTATTGTTCTCTCATACAATATATCGTGACCAAAGCCCCCCCCCTTCAGAAAAGAGCAGGCCTCTCAGGGATATCAACTAAACATGTCATAACATGATGAAATAAGACTAAGGACAAAGACTGATGTTAAGGCAGGAGGAGGCAATCAAGGATGAAGTAAAGGGGCCCAAAATCAGTCAAATAGTCAAAGACAACTCCACCCCCAAGCAAAATACCCACAACATGGATGCAGAGGACCTAGTGCAGACTTGAGCAGGCGCTATGATTGTGGCTTCAGCCCCTGTCAGCCCTGCTCAGTTGACACTATGGGTTATGCTCGCCTGTCATCCTTGAGTGTCCTTTTGAAGGAGTTTGAACTGCCTGTTTATTTGTCAGAGGAGTTGATTTATTCTGCTGTGATTCAGCATCAGGCAAATATAGCAAAATGAAATATAGTAAGAATGTGATAGTTGCTGACATAAAAATTTATTATCTAGACAAATTGTTTAATGTATATTAAATTCATTAATATAGACCTGTAAAAATATTATGTTTCTTGGTTAAAAAATTTTAAAAAAAGCAATCTCAACCTGAGATTACACACACTAAATCCAACTTGATTTGGACATTACTTTCAGTAACTAGAGGTTGTGAACAATACTGTGGTCACATTAGCACATATCCAAAATGTCAAGCCCTACCTCTCATCTATCTGTTAGAAAAAGAAACCATTTGATTTTCAGAGAGAATAAAGAAGAGAAACTGTTCCAATAACAATATTGGGTATAATACCTATGTGAATGGCAGGTAATATAACATGATAACTGGGCTTCACAAGAACCAACATATCTGACCCTGGCCTGTCTCCAGAGCAGAAGAGCGTCCATAGGCAACCACATGATCCTTCCCAAGGTTTTCTCCCATGAGAACTGCATGGCCCCTGTAGGATAAATATCCAGTTAACTAACCCTAACACCAATCTCTCATCCAAACATAACCTCAGTCCTTCCCAGACCATCCCAAGAGTCGTGACAAATTCAAATCATTGTTTACTTTATGCCATCTACATATACACTGTATATACACACACACACACACACAAACACACACACACACAGACAGACACACACACACACACACACTACATTGGTCTATCTTTCCAACAAGTCATGCATCGCCCTCAGCTTCCACAACTGTCTTAGTTCTATCAGCAACCGTGCTGTACATCTCTGTTGACACACTTATTCTAAAACACAACCTGATGCTTCTATAACATGAGTTAACTGTATTTGTAGATGTGTCCTGTATTCCCGTCAGGCCCATGCACTTATAAAGGAAAAGATTTCTGTTTACATTTAAGTTGCTGTGGCCCACAGGAAGAATTCAGCCACCCTCTCATGAGAAAACTATGCTTGCTATCTTATATTATAAGTAAACATGTCCAAACCACTACTGCACTAGCTGCATAACACTATTTGATTGATCTCAGAGTAAAAACAGGAAAATGCAAAGAGAACCAGATATGTAAACATCTAAAAGGCCACTGGACTCAATGAAAAGATATGTCAATAACTTATCTTCCTCTCTTAGAATGTGGACTATCTAGGTCACTCATGGGCAGTCATTATTTGAAAATAATTCACCATTTCATTTTTCTTTTACTAGAAATCTTTCTAGGAAGTGACTTAAAAGTTATTCTGCTTTATCTGAAATTGCTAAAGATGGAAGGACCGGCATATAAAAGTATCGTCTACTTTTTGTGAAATATGGTATTTTGCACTATCATAAAACCATAACATTTGACATGATTTTGTTCAATAAACACATAGGCAAACCTGAGAAGATTTATGCATTTGGCAGTTGGTTATACTTGGCCTTGAATGCTATTTGATTAACGGGTTTCTCCTTGAGTTTGTTTTGCTAAAAAAGAATTCAAGGATTAATTCACCAGTCCTAGGAAAATGTGATTCTTTATAATGTGGAATGTGAATTTTAGAAGACAAAGAATTAGCCTCACACCTTAGTACACTATCTTCCCACTTCCTTAGAAGGGAACTTGATTAGAAGGCAAAAATCCACCTCAAGATTTCCAGATAGGCAAGGAAGCCCATTGTCCCCAGCAGCCTGGAGCCACTTTAGTGGCAGGCACTTGAGCATTTAATGAAAATCAGGTTGAACAGTGTGGTATCAGGGAGCTGCCCAGCCTATCTGTCTGCCAGGAAAAAAACTGCTCAACTTCCTGCAGCACTCATGTCCTAATCAAAAACTCAAACACCCCACAAGGTCTCAGAATTATTCTTCAAGCCAAAGCTGAAGAAAAAAGGTTTTAAAACTATCAATATGGCTGCTGCTAATTATACAGTTCTGCTCATAGGGCAAAGGAGATTCTTTTCTGACCCCTGTGGTGATTAATTTATGCCCCGAAGCATAAGATTTGATTACCCCTCTCTTAGCATGTATAACTTGTGCGCCTTATTACTGGTCATAAAATTATTCAGCCACCATAGTTGGTTCAATGGCCTCCTGAGGCAGTCTGTTCAGCTATTTGGCTTCCTGCTGGTAGAGATATATAGCTTGACATTGGCTCAGAATTCACCTGCTACAGATTTCATCAGTACATATTTGACGTGAATGATCTCTAAGTTTCTAGAAAATTGTTATGCTTCCCCTTTAAAAGAACTAGGTAATTTGTCTATAAAAGACTGATAATCAGCAGAATTCCCACAAATGTTGTGGGATGTTTTAATTGAAGTGAACGTTCCAATTTAGTCGGAAATCTTCTGGGTTTTGTATTCTTGTTTAAAATCCTTATAAAACGCATTAGTCCATGTTTCTGGCTCAGTAAGTACAATATAGTGTGCTGAGGATAGTTAATGCTTCTCTGATAGCTGTAAGTCCCTGTGTGCCTGAAGATCTCTATACTGAAAAGTCACCATGGTGCTACAAAAAGGTGGGTAGCAAAGAAGAAAAACGCTAAGGCCTTCAATGCTCAAATCTTGCAGCAAATTCTGAAATATTTAAGCTGTGAATTTTGCTTTTGTTTCTTTAGCCTTTACCTCGTCACTCAGAGGACATGAGGCCCCAAAACACCTTAGGGTAATTTTAAAACTTATTTGAATCAGGGCAAAGAAAGTCTATGGAGATTTGCAAACACACAAAAGGATGAAAGGCAGTTTTTTTTTTTTTTTTTTTTTTTAAGCCCCAGCCAACAGTGCTCAAAAGCATGTGCCTTACCAGGTAGCCAAAGCAGGGGGAAAGGATCAGCCACAAAATCCAGTCTTGAAAAGATTAAACCCTAGAACATAAAACTTGTTTTTTGGAGAAATTTGGTTTTATTTTTGGCTATGTGTGCCATTGTGATGTTTTGTAATTATTTTATTACAAGTCTCATGAAAGGACACTGCAAGGGGAAGATATCCACCATTTCCCACAGTGTGTGTACAAATCACTTAGGGATCTGGTGAAAGATGAACTCTGGGCATGGGGCTTGATCTGGAATATGGTTGATATACACAGTGACACTCCATTGGAGAAAATTGATTTCCCCTTTCCCAGCAGATTTCAAGTGTTGCTTAGAGTTGAGACACTGTGTCCACTTCCCCTTATCCCCACTGGGATTCTGTCTGGTTTGAACTTGTAAAGGTCTTGTGTTTTTTGTTAGATTTTTAAAAAAAAATTTTGAGAGAAAAAGGAAGAGATTGAAAGAGAGAGAGAGAGAGAGAGAGAGAGAGAGAGAGAGAGAGAGAGAGAAACACATGAAATTGGGTGGATAAGGAAGTGGAAGAATCTGGGAAGAGTTGGGATGGGGAAAGAATATGATCCAAATATATTATATGTAAAATATTTAATGAAAAAAGTTGAATTCTGACTCCAAAGATCTCAGGATAATGTCTTGTGATTCTGAATTCACCGCTCAGATAAAATATGAGAAGTGTTAGTTCAGAAATAATATATTGAGCAGTAAGACATAGTAAGACATGGATACTAGGGAGCATAATCTATCAGAAAACCCACCAATAATAAATTTTCTCATTTTCATACAGAATTCTTCATGGAATACTGCTAACACTCATCAATTCTATAACTACAGTATCTTTCTATGGTAGATATAGGAAGACATTTATTCAGGAAAACATTTTTCTTAATGTCTGCTTTATTGTGAGGTAAAATTTAAAACACTTAGAATAAAAAAGGAAAACATCTTTCTTCATGGAAGTCAGATGAGTAAGTTAATAGGCATCAGCTTCCTTATATCTGATCATTTATTTTCTAATAAAAAAAGAATTAAGAGTACTTTATAGTCTATAATTTGGTTCTTTGTCACTACAGTATAAATGTAGGATGAAGCCTTTATAATAGCATGTTATAAATATTTTCATATTAATCTAATTTACAATTTGCATATTCATGCATACGAGTGTATATTAAATTATTTAAAGATTTATGTTTTCTATCCTAGCAAAATTTCAGGCATTGATCATTTTCAAAAGAAAAAAGGAAAGCTTTTATCTACACTATTTAAGCAATTATTCTAAACTATGTGAAAATGAAGAATTAGGAAGAGAAATTTTTAAAGTTAATTGTTTCTATAATAGAATTTCTTTTTGTGAAGTCATGAAACAGTAGAATTATAAAGTTAAAAGAGGCTTCCTTTCACAAAATAGAAGTAAAGCTAGGGAAAATTAAAGGACACCTTCAAGGTCACACTGCTTAGGTTTTTGACTGGAATACTAACAGTTACAATCCCTATTCCACATTTCGATACCATGTCTATTCCAGTTGATTTACAGATTCCAGAATCATTGATATTTACTATAATGGTAAAATAGTTAGAATATGTTTTAATAACTAACATTAATAAATGCATGTGGAAAACTAGTGATGTAATAGTCACTAGCTTGATAGTAGAACAAAATGCAATAAGAAAAGCATCACGAGCTCTTTCTGGGATACACTTAAAGAATACACATATGCAAAAGATTATAATATATCTATAGATGGAGCACATATATCCAGAATAATCTGATTAGTGTTACATTCAACATATACATATGGAGTCATATCAGAAACTAATGGCATTTGAAAAACTTGTCTTTGAGAATCTAGAAGAATACCACATGCATTCCTTACGACTACAACAAATATAGAGGGGGGCGTAAAATGAAGAACTAAGAGTGAGAAAAAAATCAAAAGTGCATTTTTGACTTCCACTTTAACAATAAGAATGAAAATAAAACAACTAGAAGTCATTATCACATACTAAAATTTTTCTTAGATATTCACATATAATGTATCTTTCTCTCCAACTACGTATGGTGCCCAACTCACAGAAGACATATAGTTGACCTTTGTGTCTATCAAACTGATTCCTCAGGACAGACAATAACTAAGTCATAACTGATAACGGGGCATCCATGTTTTGAGCTGTAGAGATCCGCCGTATTTCTAATGTATATACTGTGGACATGGCCCATTGGGTAGAAATGATAATGACTGCATGAGAAAAGCAACAGCCTGACAATAAGAGGATGAGTCATCTAGCTTACATGGCTGTTCTGAGCTGTTCTCTAGAAGATTCCCTTTGTTAAACTTGCCAGTTAGCAATTTTTATATAAAATTGCAACCTAAATGGCTTTACACACTGACCTTTCCCAATGATTATGTGTACATCACAAACAAGTCTTTATGCTTATGCTCAAAACTTCATAAGAAATTTGAAGAAAACAATAGAGTATGTTCTTCGAATGCATGAGGATCTGGGTCCATGCCTTAAGCACAAAAAGAAGAATAAAAGAAATTATCCCATGAGATCTTCAAATTTCTCTGAAAGTAGAGAGGTAATATAAGAGAATGAATATTAATAGTCTCACACACCTATTCTACCTTCTTCAGCTGCCCTAACCTGACAAAAATTTCTCCCATTGAGGATTGTCTGCTGCTGCTCAGGCCAAAGCAGGCACTCAGTTTATGAGGAAGCTAACACTGAATGCTGATTTGATGCCATATTGTTGGACATCCCAGCTCCATCAAGGTCAGATAACTTCTCATGGTCCATTTTACAAAATGTTAAAGATTATTGGCATAAATTGACCTAGCTTTGCTCTAAACCCTGCAGAGCATAATTGTGATTCCTTTCCTTTAAGAATTAGTCAAATGCAATACAATTTTATTTATTTCCAGATATATCAAATATTATAGGAGCTTCTGGGTCATAGTCTCAAATAGAACAATGGTTTTCACTGCAGCCTGACTAGCCTTTTCTTCTGATTATAAGCCTTTTGAGTTACTCAGTAACAACAGGGAAGTAAACTCACTGTGGTATGTGTTATCTCCAAAATATAAATAAGTTAACATGTATTATGTCACTATGATCTTAGAAAACTAAATTGAAATAGAAAAAAGAAATGTTGGTATGGTTGTAAGGAAAAACTATGACAATTCACTATTGATTTGCCAGGGAAAACCATTCTGTAGTTGATTTTTTTCAATCTTTTATGAAGACAAAAGCATTTTCCTGATCAATTGCTGTGCATCAGGTCGAAGGGGCTTGGCTAATCTGCCTTAGCAGAGAAACCACATCTGGAACCACAGCTGCAATTGGAGTCAATGCCTGATTGCATTTAAGATAATCCACAGCAGTTCTCTAAGACATCCATCTCCTTCAAAATCCAAGTGAGTTAAATGAGAACATAAATCACCACACTTGCATATTTCAAGTTTTTGATGACTCCATTGATCTGTAGTTTATCTGAGGCTGTTGTCAGTTTAGTTTCACTATCCTGGCAGGGATGGGAAGTTTGGAAGTTTCTGAATCTCCTGTTGAGGCAGGTTTTACCATATTAGTTGGGCTCACTATAAGAAACTCAAGTGTTGCCATATAAGCATCTTCTAATTGCACAGAAAGACATCAAGGTAATAACCATACTGTGAACTCATGGACAAAGTGGGAAGATAAACTTTGCTCCAACCCACACTTGTAAACTCGGTTTGAGATCTCAGTCAGAGTTGGCACTTACATAATTATGTGAGCTCATTCAAAAGTTGTGTATCCTAAATCCTAGCTCACTTTATCTTTGTCTTGGCTTTGTCTTGACCTTATACACTCGACAACTATAATCCCCACATTCCCGGGTAATTGTGGTATTATTTAGGATTCTTATGAATTGAATACTTTTCTTTTAGTAATAGGTAAATTTATTTAGTATTTGCTGATCCTGTTGAGACAACAGGATAGTTGCATGCTTTGTGGCTACAAGTTTCCTTGAGGGATATGCCAAGAAGAGTGAGCAAACATGGTAGTGTCAGAGTTAACCTTGTGAGGACTTGTCCTCTAAGTCTGTAGATTCGAATAAGATTCAACAGACAATTCAAGCCACCATTAGACACACGTTTTTGCTTTTTAAATAATAAAGCAATATTGTAGAAATCTATCTCATATTTTCTGTTGTTATGAAAACCATAGAAATTATCTACACCAAAAAGTCTATAGAGGTAATAAATATTTAGTGCTAGCTTGCCACTCCTACTTTCTATTGCCCTATCCTTTGGATTCTATGGATTACACACTGACTTTTGGACTTTTCTCTTCTAAAACTGCAACATCACCCATAAATATAGGGAGGCTATCTCAATGATAACATTTCCACTCACCTCTGATCTATATAAGATAACTTGGTGGTCCTACTAGACAATGTATTTCTCAAATTTTAACCTGGAGAAATATCCTACTGGATATTTAGGATATGCTATGATGGTGGCTATGGTAGCACTGAGGGAAGGAATTGATTGTGCAAGTCACAGAAATCCAATCTACCTCAGTGTCTGCCTAACATGCTTCTTATCCCCCTCCACACACAATATCACAGCTTATAAGTATTAGAAATTGAATCTTGGTGAATGCAGACCATGATTGAATCAAGATCTTTGTTAACTAACTAACTTTCTGAACCACTTCCAGCTACACAAACTGAAATACTAAGTCATGACTTTCATATCAATAAATTTAGTTATATCCAGTCTTAAAATGCTTCATTAGTCTAAAATCCCCCAGAGTTTCAATATAAACAACCACTATATTTCCACAGTATAACACATCTTCTTGGGTCATATTTTACAGTTTTTCTGGAGTATCCTGATTGTAGTTATGGGTCTAGAGACAATAAGTGGTTTGAACGGACCATGAGAAGAATGGCATCCCTTTGCAGGGCAAATACCCCAAGTAGCTACAGACACATCAAGCAAGGTGAGCTTAGTAAAACATTTTTCTTCTGTAAACGGTTTAATCTAAAAACAAGAAATAAATGAGCTTTTGGGGCTGCATTGAAATCTGCTCTTATATAGAGAGACTTAGAATAAAGACAACATCATTGATTTATTTTCATTTTTTCTTTTATTGGAAATAGATTTTTTTTCTCAGATGATATATCCTGGACATAGTTTCTCTTCACTTTCCTCTTCCAATTCTTCCCCGCCTCCTCTCCCATCCAGATCTAGCCCCTTTATATCTCTTATTAGAAAGCAAACCAACTTCTAAGGGATAATAAAATAAAACAAAACAAACTCAGCAGAATGGGACAAAACAAACAAAAGGGAAAAAAAAAACAAGAACCAGATATAGAACCACTTCTTTACATATTCTGGAATCCCATAAAAACAAAACTGGAAGCCATAATAAACAAAGGACTTGTCGGTAAAAAGAGAAAAAACATTATATAACCATACATATATGCAATAAAAATAAGATAAAAATTTAAAAACTGGCACAACATTATACATGAAACCTCCAAAGGTTATGTTGAATTCATTTTGTATTTGCCACCTACTGTTAAGCATTCAGCCTACACTTAAGAGTAGATAGTTTCTCCAGAGATACTCCTTTGGAGAAGAGAAAACTAAATTTTTTTATTTTTTTTCTCTGTATTGCTTTGGGAGCTGTCCTGTAACTAGCTCTGTAGACCAGGCCGACCTAGAACTCACAGATATCTGCCTACCTGTGCCTTCCCAGAGCTGGGATTGGAGGCATGTGCCACCAACACCCAGGAAAAAAAAACAAAATTTTCATTGCAAGTAGTTATCAATTGCAGATAGTTTTCAAGTTTGGGGATGGAGGCTCCTGTTGACTTCTTCAGCTATAGCCACCCCACTCCCCAGGTACAGATCTATGCCCTATTCATGCTATCTACATAGAACCTTCATCCCTATATACTAGCATCTTTGATACAGGAAGGCACTAAATATGCTACCAAAGAAGAAACACAAACATATCTACAAACCCTTTGATATACAACAGTGTCCTGTCTGTAACATATGTAAGTTCAATGATGCCACAAAGCTTGTGGGGTAACCAATATCTGATTTTACTTAAGGTCTACTTGACGAGATGGAACTCATACCTGACACTGCTTGGGTGACAAAGAACCTGAGACTAGATAGCCCTGGACCTAGGAGAAAACAAAATACTACTGTTCTACTAAAAACTGCAGTGATAAAATCACTTCTAATGATATTCTGCTACTCTCATAGACCAATGTCTTGCTCAGCCATCATCAGAGAAGCTTCTTCCTGCAGCAGATGGTAACAAACGCAAAGACCAACAGACAGACATTGTGTGTGGAGTGAGTCCTGGAACTACTTGGTCCTAACTTGGACATCACTATCAAATCCCTTCTCTCAGGGCTCAGGAATCCCCGCAGAAATGGAGGCAGATATTTGTCCATTTTTAAAAAATTTAAATTGATCGATCTTTTCACCTGATGCATAAAAATGTATAAATTATACTCATTTGAAGAGTACAAGGTACTGTTCTATTATACTTATATATTGAATAACATTTATTTTATTTGCATTTCAAATGCCCAATACCAGGTAAATCATAGCAGTAACAGAGAGGTAGCTGATACAAATATATTACAAATATCTTCTCCAAAATGCAGTTTGTGTTTAAATCAGGTTAAATAATTCCATATTCTCAAGAATTCATTATCTCTTTATGAAAAAAATATTCAAAACAATTTCTTCTGGATTTTTCAAATATATAGTACATATTGTCACCAGTAGCCACCACAGCATGCAAAAGCAAATTGAAAGAATTTCTTAAGGACTATTAAACCATAATAGGACTTCATACGCATGTGAGCATGCACTCTAGCTCACTATCTCTCTCTCTCTCTCTCTCTCTCTCTCTCTCTCTCTCTCTCTCTCTCTCTCTCTCTGCCTCTCTCACTCTCTCTCTGTTGCTCTTGCACTCCAGTCTCTGGAAGCCAACCATTCTACCATCCCATTCACAGAATGTGAAGTTATCGTCACTACACTAACAACCAAGATTCAACACTCATTTAATCACTCCAATATCTTGCTTCAGCAGACACTTCATTTAAATCCACCAGAGGCAATGTGTAATTATGTGCCACTGCATACCATAAGCAATAGGTCAGTACTGCTTGCAAGAAAAACCTAATCAACCCCATCTCTCAGTGTTACCCAAATCCAGAGTGTACAATCATAGTATTAGCCATACCGTTGTGTGGATTTTTGAAGGGAAAACTAACACTAAATCTAGTGTTTCAATAAGAAGTATATACAAGGAGAATTGTTTTCACAGGTGTTATAAAGCTGACAGAAAATTCCGGGTATTGTGCAGAGCAAAGATAACAATTGTCAAGGCAGCTTCCATCACTAAGGTTGAGCTACATATGGGAGTGTGTATACTATGTAGGTGCTACAAGATCTTAGAAGGGGTTGACAGTTCAACTGTGAGAAAGTATGATGGGGCTTGTTTCGTGACAGCTGGAGGTTCTAGTCACCTTATGTTGTTAAGGATATGCTGGCAGTGACAAGCAAATGGGAGAGTGAAGTCCATTCTCTTTCACTGCAGACACCCAGCCTTTCTCGGGTGCCTCCTATTGGAGGACTCTAGCATGGAGGCTGATAAAGGGAATTAGAAATCCAGTGCCTTATTTCCAATGAAGGATGTCTTTACAGCTTTATAACCAGGACACATGCTATAAAAACAAAATAAAATCACAGAAAAATTATAAAGCCTTAGGAGCCCAGTTTTAGTCTCAGCTATGTGTCTAACTGTAAGGATTTAGGATTTTAGTAGGTTATTCCATAGCTCTGAATATTAGGTTTCACATGAAAAATTCCCCAAACAACATTGTATCTGCTTTTTCCACAAAATGCATAATGGATGTCAAGTATTTTGAATAAGTATAGACTGCTATACAATCCTACATGTTTCTCACTGTTATTGTCCAGGATAAAGGGAAGCAGGAAAATAATAGATGAATGAAATTCAAATATTCTTAAAATCTTCTTTTAGATGCTTTTATATTCCTTCCTATTCAACCAGTCTATTTAAGGGTACACAAAAAAGTTAACTGAGATCCACCTGTAGTTTCCTGCAGAGATGCTAACAAGCAAATCAACAACCCCAGGAGTGTAGCAGGATAATGATAGAATACCAGTTACCTAAGTAATTTCTGTGTAGACAGAAGTGTACATTCCCAAACCACAGCCACATAATAATTACACATTAGCCTCAACAGCTACAAAAAAATGTTTGAGCTGCCCCAGAGAAAGCTGAATTTGAAAATACAACTATAACCCACAAGAAGGATCAATGAATATATTATTAAAGTGGATGATATAAAGCAAATGACAAAATTGATGCACTTTTTATTTTACATAGTGATTGTGATCCTTTTGAAAAAGGAAATAGTTGAAAGATAAACTCAAACGTTTTAGTTAATAAACTTTCCATTTAAGAGCTCCAAAACAAACAAAAACTGAAGACTACTATATTTGTTCTCAGGGTCTAAGTTTCATTCTAAACTGCAAAGACTTACAGACTTCATCTTTATTTTTAGAACTTTAGTTCAAGTGAATTAAACTGAAGGACATCTTTCAAAGTAAATGAATACTTAGTCAGCCAACAAATATTTACTCCCTTATTTTGGACAAATCCTACATTGTGGAACTATAAAAATGAAGATCTGATACATGCATAGATTCACAACAGGAGGAAGTATGTAAAGTGCAGTGGGCAAATAATTATCCCTGCCTCAAGGTTCGAGGAAAAGATTCTCAAATGTGACATTTAAGACAAGCCTAACAATCCCAAATCAAGTTTGCTATTTAGAAAGGAGTGAAAGGGCCATAAAGGTTTGGCAGCTGCATCACTCAGGCAGACACATGAAAGGCAGAGACATATTACAGGACAATCAGTACCACTGTACCCACAGAATTTATGATGCAAGGAGTGGAAGCAGGGAGAACAGACAAGCAGGACATTGAAGCTGGAGAAGAAATCAGTCCCAAGGAATAAAGGGATTTGTTCAAAGGCTGCAAAGTACTCACTTGATTCTCTGGTGCATAGCATCTTAGTTGACACGTTTAGTAAGAAAGTGGAACACTTAAGTTATTACTGTTCATATGTAGCACTGTAATCACTGATAACACATAATCATGTACTGCAAAAACACAGAAGTTAAAAGTATTAAAAATGTCCATTAAAACTCTCCTCGGGATGCTATAAGATTCCAAATTTTTTTTTTAAAGAGGAGTCTGAGCTGGGGATGGGATACATCCTATCACTTAATATGAATCTGCATAAAAAAGGCTCCCTGAGAGTAGATGTAGCCAACATTTAATTAAGTTAATGTGGATGCATCCCATGGAAGCATTATTTATTTACAGGGAAATTTTAATTTCATGTGATTTTTACACAGCAGAAAGTACTGTTTTCTCTCAACTATGTACAGATGCAACAGTTGTTCTCGTATCTCAGTTTGTGTAAAGCTAGGTAATCAGGTGGACTAGGTCCAGACCATACTCAGCCTGCCATTAAAGCAAAAGCCACGGAAAATAACAGTGTACTGTTTAAAGTGTGGGATGCTGTCGACACCAGGATAGGAATGACTAGGAAGAAGATATATAGCTGTGGAGCTCACTTAAGAGATTTCTCAAATGTGGTACAAGCACTACTCTCTTGGTCATAAAGTGTGTGAAGAGACAAATACAATAGGGAAGTGATAGACCATATTGTACACTAATGCTGTTTGAAAGTTCTTTTTAATTGAAGGTAGAACAACATTTGAGGTTTTATATTACCAGACCCGGACACTTATCTCCATAATAGGCAGTTAGAAGCCAAGGCCAAAGAGATAAAGCATTGTGACAGAACTTATAAAAGTAATGAACGATGATGGAGTACACGAAGTATCTAGAAGCAAGTAACATTTCATCCTTTATGGGGAACAGACAGAAATGAAGCCTGATTTAATTTTAGAGAACAAATTTAATTTGTCACCTGTCAAGCACTGATGCAAAGGAGAATTAGGACCAATAGGGTCGTTCTACCTAGGAAATATGTAACAAAAACCAACATCATACTTGTTAAATAATGCACAGAACACACCGACTATATAGAAAGAGATTTTACAATTCAGTCTGGTGCAGAGGGGATGGCAGCTTTTCAGATGCCTCCGTGGGAAGCTTTTGCAGACATGTATGGCCTGTCTTTTTGCAGACAGTGTAACGGAAAGTAAATTTATCTTCAGGTTTCACCATTTATTTGGCTGAGGCACGGTATCTCTGGTCCACACTGGTTTTTTAACAGATGAAATATTTCCCAAACCAAGTAATTTGATTCTGTGCAGATAGTAACCACAGGCAGTGTAATTAATTTCTTTTATATCTTCAACGAAGTAAGTGAGTGGCTCTTCTCTTTCTGTCGGTAAGACAAAGCTAGACACAAATCACCATGAGAAGCAAGGTGCAACTCAAAGATTAGTGAAATGTTAAAAATCAATCTTTAATACCATGTCAATTTCCAATGCAAAATGGCTCAAACATACTGAGACAGATTATTTTAACTTGTACTTTTTCTATCATCAGAACACTGTCAAAAATCGTTTTATATAGCAGAGTATGTTGATATATTTATTCTCTGGTAACTATTTTTCGGTGTTGAAATTAAAATGCTTTGCTAAGAGTGCCTGGAATTATGGCTCACAAAACTGTCATATCCCTCAAAATTACATTTTTTTGTTAGAATTACTGCCAAGTTAATTCCACTCAGCTATTCTTCTTCAGAATAATAATGTTGTTGGTACCTGATAAGATGAAACCCTGACACTGAAAAGAACCTTTCACTGTGGGAATGTCTACAAAGGAGAAGGCAGACATAAAACTGTACAGTTTTTCTTGTGAACAACTGCTGGTTTTAAGATCTGAAAGTCAAAAGCTATAGGTTTTTTACTAGTAACAGTCATGAATCAAGTATGATGAGACAGTTATGATAGGAAGGGATAATTCAAAACACACATAAATATGCTTCCAAGTAGAAACTTGAAAATCATGACATAAGATGGTTTCTTATTATACCTCCCAATTATTGGATTGGAATGAAAATAGAGGACCATAGTTATGATTTTTATTTTTGGTTTTTTGGGGGAGAGGGGTGGGGAGGTTTTAAGACAGGATTTCTCTGTGTAGCTTTGTAGACCAGACTGGCCTCAAACTCACAGAGATCTGCCTGCCTCTGCCTCATGATCCTGGAATTAAAGGTGTGTGCCACCACCACCTGGCAATTTCTTAAATTTCATATTAACAACAAGAAAATTATTAGATCCATTCTTTATCTCCAAACTTGCCTTTTTATTAAGCTGACTGAACTGATAACTGCATTTCACTGCTAGAGGAAACACAATTTAAAATTTAAGCATATGCATTAAGAATATTAAAAGTACTTTACTGCAATGAGCCAACTTCTGAAAGGCGTTTGGTGCTGTCATAACTATACAATGCAATGTACATGGTCTATGGAGCAACTTGATCTAGTTTCAAAAGCAGCACTATGTCAGATTAGCTGAGTGTCTTGGGGAAGTAACAGTTCATCTGAGAGACTGCCAGTTCAGTTCTTTCTAGATTAAATCAATCAAACACAGAAAGCAGAGTTTCTGGGTCATCTACCCCATCACTACCTAAATACAATTTTCAACTTATCACACTAATAGCCCTCCATATAGAACAATACTTTATTACTCGGAAATAACTTACACATACCACAAACTCTATGTGCAGTGCCCCCACAAGATTCATATAATACGCAAATAGAGATGGGGATGCTGAAGTCAGATTCCCATTCTTATTCAGAATGTCATCAATAAGATGTCAGGAATCAACTAGCTAAACACCATGCACATCATTGCCAGCAACTGTTCCATTTTCCCCAACAATAAGCCAAGAATAGCATAGTTCTCAATAATACAGAGGTTACAAAGGTTTCTTCAATGTGCATAATAATCGCATTTTGGGAAATGTGATTAGTATAGATAAAACTATGGAAAATTGTATATATATATGTGTGTGTGTGTGTGTGTGTGTGTGTGTGTGTGTGTGTGTGTGTAAGTATATTTCTGCTTGCATGGATTTCCTGTTGGCTAGTTGAAATCAAATAAAATGTGAGTGGAAATTATTTTCATTAAGTGAAACTCACTTACACATTGAAATAAAATGGTTATTTCTTATTCTAGTAGCCTTCTCATATGTTACTCATGTTCGCCTTCTATCACACCCTCTCCAAATCAATTCTTCATGTAATAGCCAGAGTGATTTTTTTTTAAAACAAAACAAAAAACACTACTAATCACACCATGTTACTTAGGTAAGCCATCAATGATGTCCTGTCACATATAAAATATAATCCAAATTTTCTTGCATGAACTTCAGACCTTTAATGACTCTCATTCCATGTGCCAGACATACATGCTGTCTTGCTGGTCCTGAAAACCTCAAACCCTATACCAAATGCAAGGCTGCATGCCTGCAGTTCCTACATAAAAGAGGCTTGCCTAGTCCTTTTCGTGGGTCATATTTCCTGGTAGACTTCTACTGCTTGATTCTTAAATTATCACCTTCTGTCCCTAGCCAGCGGCTCGGGCTGAAATCTCTGAAAACCCTCTTCTACATGCAGCACCTTGGCCATATAAAGAGTGAGTGAACCCTGCAGTCTTTATCTCAACAGCACATCACAAACTGACCGCAGGCATGGATGCTCTTTCACTCTCAGCCATCTTTGTGTGATGTCTCTCCCATGCCATTTCAAACACTGTCAAGTCCATACTGCCTCCACTTGGGGTCATTGTCTATCTAATGCCAAGAGTGACATCTTAAAAAAGAAAGGTCATGTTTTGTGGCTATCAATCCCTTCATTGCTGTCTCTTCCTTTTAAACCCTATCCCAAATTCTTGGTACCATAATCTACAGGAGTATCCACTACCCAGTTCCCTCACCTCACTTTCTACATTTATCCTTCTCATTCTCTACACAAGTGACCCTCTTTCTGCTGTGATAAGTCATTCCCTCTGAGGACTTCAGCTATATCCTGGATTATGTCTGGAAGTTACCGTAACATATTCCTATCACTAATTTCTTTTAATCAGATGACAGCTTAAAACGTCATGGCCACAGAAAAATATTCCTCATGAGACGGGGATAGTGAGTGGGAAGGGGGGAGACAGGGAGCAGGAGAAGGGAAGGGTGCAAGAAAGGGGAAAGGAGGGGGAACTGGGGTTGCTCTGCAAAAGGAAAAATACTTTTTAAATAAAGAGAATATAAAATAAATTAAAATATATATTTTCATGATCCTGTGAAATAAATGAAACTTTCCGTGAAATTTCAAACTTTTAGCAGCAGCTTGAAACTTTGTTTCAAATCTTCAGATATATAGCCCACTCATTTTCACTCTTAAGCATATTAATATTAACATGAAAAAAAGAAAAATTCAAAGACAAGGAGTCACTTCACAAATTCCCTGTGTGAGGGAGTGGGAAACAGCAGCACTTTTAATACTCAATTAGAAGTATAACCAGTGATGATAAGCAAGTCCTCCTGTGGGTATAGTTTCCAGTGTCCAGATTGTGACAGCTGTAGGTTTTTGTTCTTTATTAGAAAGCTTTAAATGATATCTCCTTCCAGCAGTGTAGTCAGATTTTGATGTGGTACAAAATATTTAGCAAGTTAAAATCAAACTAAAAATTCAGGACCAAGAGGCAGCCAAATTCCTTTAGAAGAAAGGCCACGGAGCTATCAAACATGTACAACAGTCAAAGAGGCAAGAGGCTTGGAGCTAGTGTGCACTTGGGTCTTAAAATACCAATGCTATAAGTAGGAGAGTATAGAGACAGTCAACAAGCATTTAGGTCAAGAGGAAGTTATGACTAAATTTACATAGTCTAGAAATAAAATGTGATGCTAATGCCAGACACAGCACACTTCAAAGGAATATCATCAACCAAGCACTTAAATTACAGTTATTATATCCACAATATAATGCACCTTCATTACAGAAACTAAAAGTATCCATCCTATCCTAATTTCAGATTTAATATAGAAGAAAGTTTGATTCAATATTACCAATGAATATTTAATTTTTCCAAAAGAAATGTTTTAATAAAAGTGGATTTCCTAGTTCTTCCAGACATCCAAATTCTGTCCAATGTGTTTAAAAGTCTAAATTCTCTAATACTTGGTTTTAAAGTAATAATGTATTCAGAGATTTTCTTTCCTAGGCAGACTGAATTATCACTGGAACTCCAAATCCTGCCCTGAAGTATTCATTATAAACTTAATTTCGCACTTATTTTCTTCAACTTTTTTCAATGTGTCACACTTCTGGGAAGTTAGTGAGCTACCTGAAGGGAAAGTTATTTCATGTAACTTTCTAGTCATATTGCAGGATGTAGAAGTTGCAAAAAGAGAAAAAGAATGAGACCAATTTTGTGGGTGATTGACATTTATTCATTTATTCATTAATTTATTGCTAGAATGTACAAATAACAATTGAATTGTGAGTTAAATAGCACTCAGTGAAGAGTATAGTAAAATTTATTTATTATAACTTTTTTTTAAGGAGAGATAATGTATCCCCCATTTAAATTAAGTCATACCACCCCTATTTGATGCAGTACTGGGTCAATGTTTAAGCTAAAACATTTCAAAGATTTTTTTTTTCTTCTATCATATGGAAATCCCCAAAAATGTAATCATCATCTCCAAATTCCAGAAACATCTAATCAAACTTTCTGATGGGACTTAGAAAGCTAGTCCCAATTCGAAAAACTAGTGACACTTTGACAAGCATTTGGAGACAGCAAAGGAAAATTCAATTCTTCCATTGTTACCGGGAGGGATTTGGATCACACACATGTCTTTGAACTTGCACTGAGAAGTAGGAGCAATGAAGCTGTCTTAACGTCTAGGGACTTCTATGGCTTACAGTTTGAGAAAGTGGCCCACACAGGTGTGTCTGTTCTACCACCATTGTTACAGTAGTGACGGACTATCAAAACTTCCCCTGTCATTTAAGGAAAGACAGTGAGTATTATAGCTATTTGATGTACAAGCAATTTATTTTTTCAAGCAGAAAGTCAGTTTTATAAATGCAACTCTGACTTGAATCTTACTTTGAAGAACCTTAAGCCTTCCGAAGACAAATATTTCAATTACTTCTTAGATAGGCACATGAGTAATATGCACTTTAGCTGATATGGTAGTGAAACATGTTGTCCAAAGTTGTATTTTTAAGGGAACTATGGGAGCACATTAACAACTGTGCTAAACCAAAGGGATGGAATCATCTATTGCATCTTAAGAGAAAAAATAGCTTTGAACAATATACTTTTGTAAGAAATTGTAGCACTAAAATGTAAACATTTGGGGAAGAAAAAGTTTATCTAGAGTAGGAAAAGAAAAATAATGAAGATATAAGAAATCATTTCTAATTTAAATTAAAAATATATATATATATAGAGAGAGAGAGAGAAATGAAGATAAAAATAATGATGATTAATTATCACCTTTAGACCAAGCAAAACTCCAACAACAAGATGTCAAGTGGTGTGAATGTGTTAGACAGCCATCTTGGGGCATACACATCAGTTGTGTGTTAGAGCTAAGAAACAAAATTTAGAAATACTAAGCCTCTTGTCAAAGATGGAAACTGGATTAGAGTACTGAGAGCTCATTCCACATTTTCCCAAGATCACTATAATTTAGATATTATATTTCCATTTGTTGCATAAGAATTTGAAACTAAGGTGGCAGTTCTTTATTCAAATTTACATGTTTAATTTGAAAGAGAAACTCAAACTAAAGTTGGCATGACCCAGAACTCTATGTTCCTTCTCCCCAACCTGGACAGGGTTTTGTTTGTAATATGAGATCTTACCTGTTTGCTTTTGCTTATGTTTTCAGGAAAAAGAAGTGTTTTCCCTGCCTTCATGCTTTGCTCAAATTCCATGTCTGTTCTCTATTTTCCCTTCCTTTGCCTCTCACTTTTTTTTTCTTTCTCTTTGCCTTAAAAGGACCTTTTAAATGCTTAATCAGGATGTCGGAACTGGGATCCTCAGAAGACTTAGCTTACTAGTAAGGGGTTTTAGTAATTCACATCCTTGCATCAATTATAGTCTGTATTTTGTCTAAGGGTGATTTTCTCGAACCTCCTTTTCCTTGTCAGAAGTATTCGGTGCAGGCAATTTTATCCTCTGCAGAAACTTACACACAGAAAAGTCCTCTCTACCACACATGTCCTCTCAACTTCACTTCTGAAGTCACCCATACCTTTTCCTTAACAGAGTAACAATCTGTTAGTTGTGTTGCATACACAAAAGATGAAAGAGACAGCGCTAACACAAAGCATTCAGGTATGTTAGCAGAGTGGGAGGAAACAATGGGAAACATGTCCCACAGTGTTCTCTTAGAAAATTCATCTACTATTTAGACACACCGTCCAAGAAAATGAAGCAAAGGAAAAGTTAGTAACCCAGCCATGTGTAAATCCCCCTTTTAACTCTACTAGAGGTTTTACTCTAATAAAATAATAAAATCAAAATGGTCTTATGATTTCACTCAGTTAATACTATAATTTGGGTGTGTGTGTGTGTGTGTGTGTGTGTGTGTGTGTGTGTGTGTACAAAAGCATGTATGTGGATGTGAGGCTAGAACCTAGAACTTGCTGTCTGGTCACATTAGCTAGTCAGAGAGATCCAGGGCTCCTCCTAATTCCCCATACCACCAACAAAGGCACTAGGTATTTTCCAATAGGTTTTTTACTCATAATTTGCATTTTTATTTTTGAAATTAGAATTATATCATACCCCCTCTTCTAATAATTTTCATTCTTCCTTTCTTGATTGTGGTTAATTTTCTTTTCAGGTGCCAGAGTGATCTTTAAAATATTTTTTGTGATATCTTTTTATTTCAGTATCTTAATGTAACGTAATTCTCTTATATCCCAGAGTATCTGGAATAAAATCTGAATTCTCTGGAAGCTTTGTAAGGCCTAGTAGACATCATTCACCCTTCTTACTATATTTAGCATCCTCTTTCTTGTTTAGTCCTATCTCCATAGATTAACACTCTGGTTCTTGTCTCTTACATTTTGTGGTAGCTCTTCCTACTGACTAGAAAGATATATCTTCAAGCTATTACTAAGCCAGTTTCTTTTGCTACTCAGACTTCCGCTGAAAATCATGTCACCCAAATGAGTAAATGAGCTGCCATAACTGATAATACTTTACTAGAACTCTGGACTTTCAAGCCTATAGACCCATCTACCTATTAATAAAAAAATACTTTCTCATAATCAAATTTACTATGACAAGTTTAACAATGTTGTACATCATAAGTTTCTCAGTTCCATTTTGAGAAATAAATAGTTCTTCAAGGAGTCTTTATTTGAATCTGGAAGTCAGAAGAACAGGTCAAGAATCTATCAGCAAACCAAAGGAAATATTTTGAAGTAAGTTACTTTGAAGGGAAGTGGCTGTTACTGAACTTGGCAGGTCTGTGGCACAAAGGGCAGCATAAACATCCATATAAAAGTTAATCGTCCATATTAGCAAGCAGAAACTACAGAGGTTATTTATAAGTATATTGTTAAAAATACTAGCCAACACATGTAAAATGCTAAACCTATCAGTGGTAAACCATCCACAATTTTCATAATTGGGGTTGCTTATGTGACACAATTTATCATATTTGATTATGTGCTCATTTCTTAATGTAAGTAGTTATATTTGTCCTTGATTCATATATACCCCTCAGGATATCATCCAATGTTCATTGATTTCGTTGTATCTATACTTATTGGTTTTATCTATACTGTTAAATATTCTATATAATAACACTGAAAATTATTCGCTGAAATTCACCATAACTACACAAACTTTAAAAAAGGATGAGTCCTGAACATGGAGGAGTTAACGGGACCCCAGACTGATAGCTGGGAATCCAGCATGGGACTGACTCAGAATTCCTGAACATAGGTATCAGCTAGAAGGCCTGAAGAGTCTAAGGGACATCAGACAGTGAAACCAGAATGTATTCTTGGTGCACAAAAGGACTTTGGGGGCATACCTCCATGGAGGGATACTCCCTTAACCTAGAGATAGAAGAGAAGTCCCAGTCCCTACTCCAAATGATTTGACATATTTAGATGACCCCTCCTGGATGGCATCACCCTACATGTGGAGTTGGGGAGGGATGGGAGAGGAGGGTGGTCAGGGGGCATGAGAGGGTGGGAGAGAGGGGAAGAGGGATGCAAGGAGAGAGAACTGGGATTGATATGTAAAATAAAAATAAATTAATTAATATAAAAAAGAAAATCAATACATACACACAAAGGATGTGTCCAGATGGGTTCATTAAAATAATCTCATTTTCCCCCAAATGTTATTAATTTGTCACAACAAGAAAGAAGTTGGAAGAGTAGCAAAGGAAGGGAAATACATTCTACTCACCCAGCCTTATTCTTTTCCACCAAAGTGAAAATAAGCTCATATTTTTCTGGCATCTTTCTGTTTTATGGCTCATGAATTTGTATGATTAGGAATAGTGAAATCTTTTTCATTCTCAAAATATTGAAATATACACAGTCATATAAGGCATCTATCACTAAGTGTGTGCTAGATTCATAGATGAAAAAATAACTAAATAGGTATATTGTTTTCTCTTCACTTATTATGTTTCTTAGAAGCTGGCCAAAGTGTACTCTTTTAATGGCTTCCCCTCTAGGTGAATGTTTTCAGTCAGAAACTCTAGCAGAACATGAGACAGTTCAGCAATGTGGAGTCAGATTATTCATACCCTAATTTGCTCCCTACCTGGCTATAATCTATTAGCATCACTACACTTGCACTTGTTTTTTTCTACCAAGGCATATAAAGGTTTCTCCACTATGGTTTGCCCAAGGGCAGTCATAGTACCTCATAAATTGTTTTTAATCTTGCCTACTTTTTTTTTAAATAAAATAATCTCAATCCCAATTTCATGCATCAATCCCAATTGCATGCTAGGTGATAGAATGTTTCCTCTTTTTATTTTCTTTCAATTTATCTACAGTGAGTGTAGAAAGCATATATATGTATGGTGTGTGGGTGTTTGTGTGTGTGTGTGTGTGTGTGTGTGTGTGTGTGTGTATGTACTTATTTTGCTCATGAAAAAGTTTAAGCTCAAAGGAGAATTAAACTCAATTTTAGATGGCCCTGACTATGAAAGCTTCAGGCTGTCATTCTATATCACACTATTAAACCTACCAAATGCTTCCAATATTAGATACTGAGGGGAAAAGCAGGTTCTTACAAATTTTTCTATCACAAGAGCATATGAATTTTGAAAGTACATATGGAGGGGGAAGGTCCAAGAACAGTTGGATGAGGAAGAGAAAGGTGGATATGATCTACATATATTATAAGCGTGTATAAAAATAGTAAAAATAAAAGGGAACTCTTTCAATCATATATGAATAGTGTTCATTTAACAAATACTTTCGTATGTTTATTGAAAATAATTTTATGCAACTTATTCTAATCATGGTTTTCGCTCCCTTATCTCCTCCCAGACCCTGTCTACCTCCACATCCATCTATCTTCAGGCTTTTTTCTCTAGTTTTAAGCAAATGTGTTCCTTATGAATTGAGAACTGAACCAAATAGGAAAATCACTAGAAGAAAACAAAATAAGGTCCATATAAAAACAAAGACACCAATAGACCCTAATAGGTGCCAGATTCAAACTGTGACCATACAGACTCTAAGAACATCCTCAAGATAATCCTAAAAGCCATACATCATTTCTCTAACATTTATCAACTGCTTTCTGATAAACTGAACTCTGGATCATTATCTGTGTCTGCACAAGGAAACTCTGTCTGCAGTCTCTAAGTAGGATTCCAAATAAAACTGAGGCAATGGGCTGGATAAGAACAAAATATTCTATTTATCCCCCATTTTCTAATTACATGCTACCTCTTAATGAGTCCCAAAGATATAAAACAAGATTTTTTTCTAATTGAATACAATGCAACTCATTAAGCTCAACCATTATTTACCTGTTTTGCCTGTTGGGCCACAGATCAGTGAGTGGTACTCTTTGATTATGAAACTGTCAAACTTTGGATGGAAGAAATCTATGCCTTTTGTAAACTAAGATGAGTACAACATAGAAATAAAGGCAGAAGCAGCATCAAAACTATTACATTTGGTGAAAAGGTGACTGACACATTGACCAATGATGACTTTAATGTGAAATAGTCACCACAAAGTAATATGTTTGAGTTCTTAGTTCCCAGCTGCTGCAAGTGTTTGGTAAGTTATGGATCCCAACTGGCATATGCTGATCTCTGGGAATGAACATCTAAAGACAAAGCCCAGCCCTGTTTCCCATCTATATCTCTATGCTGGATGATACAGTAGTCATCTTATGAGAAGTAACAGGTGCACAATCCTCTTGCCATCCCTTCATGATGTACTGAAATCCCTACATCCATGAGCCCAAAGGGAGCCTTTGATCTGGCAGACAATGACAAGGAAAGGAATTAATACACTAAGATTCAAACTGAACTGCATTAATTATAGGCATGAACAAACCTACAGAATTGATTCTACAGTAAGATACACAAAGATATTTATAACATATAATGCACCTACCCCATGACTCACATTAGTGTCTTGTTGATATTTATATTTCTATTACCTACACTGAGAAATATGATTGCAGAGCATCCCAACTAACAATCTAAGCAATAGTGGAGAGGCTACCTTAAATGCCCTTCCCCAACAATGAGATTGATAACTACCTTATATGCCACCCTAGAGCCTTCATCCAGTGTCTTATGGAAGCAGAAACAGACATCCACAGCTAAACACTGAGTCAAACTCCTGTAGTCTGGTTGCAGAGAGGGAGGAATGATGAGCAAAGAGGTCAAGACCAGGCTGGAGAAACCCACAGAAACTGCTGACCTGAACAAGGGGGAGCTCATGGACTCCAATCTGTTAGCTGGGAAACCAGCATAGAACTGACCCAGACTTCCTGAATGTGGGTATTAGTTAGGAGAACTAGGCAGTCTATGGAACCTCTGGTAGTGGATCAGTATTTATCCCTAATATACTAATGGACTTTGAGAGCCCATTCCACACAGAGGGATACTGTCGCAGCCTATACACAGGGGGAAGGACCTACACCCTGTTCCAAATATGTTAGAGTTTGAAGCCTCCCCATGGAAGGCCTCACCCTCCCTGGGGGACAGAAAGGGGATGGTATAGGGATTGGTGAGGGGAACAGGGAAGGACTGGAGGGTGTGGGAACTGGGACTGTCAAGTTGAAAACAAGTTTGTTTCAAATTTAAATGAAAAAAATTATAAAAAAAAAAAAAGATTGAAGAGTTCAGTAAGTCTGTTCTGCATTTTGAAGATACTTTCATTTAGAAGGTTCATCCAGAATACAGGTCCTTCCTAGACACCCCGGGAACATAGATTGTGAGTGCATTTCATAATGTATAGCTTTACAGAATTGTCTGCTTCAGTTTTCCAACAAGGACTCTTTAGATTTCTCAACATTAAAAGTGTGTGCCACTGGGGCCATGGTTACATCTGGGTGTGAGCTGCTTCTCAGGGTCACATCTGGATCCCTGATCCTGCTGAAGCTTGGGTCTGTGATGACCTCAATAACCCCTGTTGCCACAGAGGGTCATAGGAACCATGTCTGTTGAAACCCAAAGGGCCTTGCTGAAATGCTTGCCCTTCACTGTTCCTGAGATGGTTGGCCCTGCCCCCACCCATGGGATAGCTGACCCCTGCATTAGGGAGAGATGTTCCCACCCTTCAAGTTGGGAATGGGAGAACTGTCCCCATTGGCATGGATCTAGGAGACCTAGCTCTGTCCCTCAACTCTTGGGGTGGTCCCAGGAGCCTGGACCTACTTCCTAACTACCTCCCAGCTCAGATACCACCCAGACTCACATCCTGGGCCTTGGGTTGGCCCACCTTAACATCTTCTCCATCTATCATCTGCCAGAGTGTGTAAAGGGACTGGTCCTAGAAAACAATAACCACACGATCTCCACAACTCTGATAATCAGCAAGATACCCAAAAGAAGTTTTGGTGTACTAGGGGACTTGAAACAGACCAATGACTCATTGCTATGAACATTTTTTTGTGTGGGGCTGATTGGAAAAATCATTTTCCAAACATCATGAGAGAGATAGTTGTGTCAGTAACAATGACAGAAGCTGGTCCTGAAACTGTAGCAGACACTCAGATGACACAGAAATGTCATCTCTCTTGCCTCAAATTCTCATAGAATGTATGGCTATTATATTCCCAAGCTCACTTTGCTCCTCAGTTTTAATACCACTACTTAACCTCATTTCTTTCTGACTCAGGACCATGTACTCTGAGAAACAGAAAAGTCCAGAAATAAGAATTTGACAGAAAAATATAAACAAACAAACAGATAAAAACAAAAAGCAAACATACAACAACCACAACAAAAACATGTTTCTTCAGTAAGAAAAATAAAGGTAAAATCATATTTCAATGTGGTATTTTCCCACATGACCCTCTGAAGGTTCATTCTTCACAGCATAAATGGAAAAATGAGGAACACACCTGAAATTAGTCATATTCAATATTCAAGACAATTAAATTTGAACTCCTTTTATCTCAATTTTATTATTCCTCATCCTTCTTGACTTCCTCCTAGCAACACAAACACCTCTCTACTTCCATTTGTTTCCCCACATAGTTCCTGAGATGGTTGGTCCTGCCCCCACCCATGGGATAGCTGACCCCTGCATTAGGGAGACATGTTCCCACCCTTCAAGTTGGGTGGATCTTTCAAAAGGACACACTGATCTTGTGAGTTTACCTATCTGACATAGTTTACTTATTCATACACTGAGGCTCTGAGCACAGCTGTACCAAATACTAAGGCTGTGGGTTATTGTTTACATTTAACATGGCTTTATTTCATGGGGAGCTTGTTCTAAGTCCCGGGCCCTTGAGTATATTAGTAACAATTTACTCCTCCTTATGGAAAACCTAATTCCCCTAGAGTAAAACTTCCTGTCTTTCTTTCTTTGAAATAACATATAGAAAATGTAAGTATCTTATCTGTTTACTAAAGGTATAAATCAGTATAAAACACAAAAATTCTTAGCAAAATATCCTACCTGGTATTACTGACACCAATTTTAGTTTGTCACAAAACTTAATTGTTTAAAAAAATCAATATTTGACCTGAAAATGTCATTCTGAACAAACATTTTGAATGTGGCTATCATCCCTTCGGCAGGACTGCTACTAAAGGCTGGTGAAATTATACCACTTGTCTCTTTGGCTTTAGCATATTTGTGTCGTTAACCTCCCTTGTTTTCTGCCCTTGCTTATCAGAGCAGGAATATAATTCTGATATGAGCAATTACATAAAGAAACTATAGTTTATCTGTGTGCAGATGACCTTCTATGCAGCCAGACTGCTCTACTCTTCCCACAAGACAGCCAGGCGCTCTATTATTTCTTCAAAGGTCATATTCAAGTGGAACAAATACACCTGATATTTTTGACATTATTTGCATGTAATTTGCTTATGCCCAAACAGAATGATTTTGAGGAGTACAAATCTAATTTAAATTTTCCTGAACAACCACAGTGAAATGATAACTGTACTTTCTGAATTTTGACAGCAGTACAGAATTTTCATTAGATGTTAGAAGAAAACATCAAACACTGGAGGAAGGAACATATTCTAAATGCAAAGTAGAAGCCGGAAACTTGCAGATATAAAACACATTTGCTAAACTTAAGGTCATACCTAACAGGGAGCTTCAGAAATATCCTATCAAACACTTAATTTAAAGTGACTCTTTGTTCCAGGGTTGGAAGAGGGTAAAAGATATGTTATTTATTTTAATAAGCTAGGAATAGTTCTCTATGCCAAACATACTCAATTAGAAAATAATTCCTTTGACTTGGAGTTTTAAAAGTAATGTTAAAGCAAATAACATAAATAAGGGATACAGCTATCAGTTCATTAAGCCTGGCATGACTGGATTTGAAGGTGTAATAGCAGATGCTTGCAGGAAGCTGTCAGAAGCTGTACCTGAGTGAGGAGGCAAGTCCACAGGCAAAGGTCAGAAGCTAAAGCTGATGACCTAGAATGAAGCTCACCAGCATCCAATACTGCCCACAGGAACTGCCAATACACTTGGTAGTTTTCTACCATTTAAAACTCAACATTCTCGACCAATTGCATTGGGGGAAAAGCCATTGGTGGTTTGTTGTTGTTGTTGTTGTTGTTTTGGATGATTAACAGTTATTATTGTTCAAATACATGTTATGAAATATTTAAGTGTAATCAGTTTGGGGAAATAAAAGTTTAAGTGATAAACAAGATCCAATGAGTTGACCCATTGGGTTTAGGAACTTGCCACTAGACCTGACAACTCAAGTTCAATCTGAGGACTTACACGGTATAAGGAGAGAACTGACTCCTTCAAACAATCTGTGACTTCTACATGCAGGCTGTGAAATGTATGTGTGTACATACAGTGCCACACACACACACACACACACACGTATGCATATGCACACACACACACTAATAAACACATAAGTGAATACAACTAAAGAGTATAATTGTGGGGGAAATGGCTGCCAGAGGAGTATGATAAATGTAACAGGACACTAGATACTGGGAACAAGAAATTTCAGTTTCGTTGCCATTATGAAAAATGTTGTATCCAGAACATTTATAGAAAATGTGTAGCTGGCTAAAGTAAAATGACCACAAACACACTCAACCCTTCCTCGCAATTGCTATTCTGTACCTGTGCTGTGTTATTTAGGAAGAAGTCAAGAAACTTTGAATGCCCAAGATTTCCTTGATATCAGGGAATTTGTGTTTCCTATTTTATTTTAATTACTAGTCTCTCTTTCCAACATTCATATCATCTTGAACCATACTATAATGAAGAAATTAAGAATTAATAAAATCAAAGATTGGCCCGAGGGAAAACAGTCAAAATAGTAGGAAGACAGAATGTAACCTTTCTCATCAACTATAACATCAAAGGCCAGGTTTCAAGGGCAGCACAACAGTCAAGACTCTTCTGAAAATGAGCCCTAGAGTGATAGCTACCCTCCTTCCTAGAGACGACAGGTAACAGTGAAAGTACCTCTCCTGCAAAAATAAGAAATGAACACGCTTCTTCCTGATAAATCAAACCAGGGAACTCACTAGTGGTGCTTTGCTACCTCTCTTATAATCACTTTTACCATTCCGTTCCCAGGGTCATCTTCATGTGCCCTGTACACCAAACTAAAGTGTTCACTGCTTTCTAAACACACTCTAGTCCTTTCAGTTCTCTGCACCTTCCAAGTACTACCTGCACAAAAGCACAGTTTGGATTCCTCCTCTAGTAAATCTGATTCATACCATAGACAAGCTCTCCTAGTTAAATTATCATGAGACTCCACTCTTTGTAACACACTGTTTCTTCCTGCTTGGTCACAGCACAGGTCTCATTGTTGCTGTTAATCTCTAAGTTTCTTGGGAGAGGTTTTTCATTTTTAAGTACTTCAATGACTGGAACATAATGTATGTCAACACACACACACACACACACACACACACACACACATACACACACACATACATTGTTAAGTGGATCTTAGGAAATGGCTCAGTTCATGAATGGTTGCCACACAAGCATGAGGAACATAGCTCAATTCCATAAAGCCCATGTAAAACTCCAGACATGATGACATAATAGCGGTGTGCAGAAAGAGACAGGGGAAACATGGAGCTTGCAGGCTAGCCATTCTAGCCTAATTGACTAGCTTCATGTTCAGTGGAAAACTTTAGAATATAAGGTGTGTGTTGGGGTGTGGTCTGGAGAGATGGCTCAATGGTTCAAAGCACTATTTTACTCTTCCACAGCACTATATGCCTAGCATCCATACAGTGGCTTACAACTGTCTGTAACTTCAGTGTAGGGGATCTGATACCCTTCTCTGACCTTCACATGGGGTCTATGGTGCACAGACATGGAGGTAGACTAAACATCGGTACACAAAAATATAGCAACAACAATAATAATAATAAATATTTTTAAATAAGCTGGGGCTGAAGAGATCAGTGGTTAGGAATGATTGTTCATCTTGCAATGACACATATTTGAGGCCTAACACCCACATGCTGGCTCACAACTGTCTCAAATTCCAGCTCCATGAGATCCAACACACTCTTCATGTCTCTATGGTCACCTGCACATACCCCCATACACATTCATATTATTTTAAATACAACAAATCTTTTTAAAATTTTAACATAAGTTAGATGACATAAGAAAGGCAGCCAATTATGACTTCAGGTCTCCACAGGATGTATATACACACGTGTGTGCTCACATGAGTCAGTACACACAATCATGTATGTACACAACCACCAAAAAAGTGTGTTAAGAGAATGACTAAATACATGTTGTTATGTTCTAAAGGAGAAACACATTGATCAAAGAGCTAGAAATAGATGTTGGCAGTGTCTTTACAATTAAAGAGGTCTGGGACTTGCAAGGTGGCACAGTGGATGAAACATTGGTTCAAATTCAGATCCTTGGAAGCCACCTGCATAGTCAATTGTAATCACATGCATCTGTACCTGCTGTACTCCGCCCAGAAGATGAGTGGTAGACACAGGAAAATTGCCGAGAAGCTTGCAGACAAGCCTGACTGCAGTATAGTGTGCAGCAGTGATAGGAACCAGCAAGAATGTTTTGAAATGGGTGGTGAGAATCAGCTCCTGAAATTTGTCTTGTCATTTTCACAGGCATGCCATACTAATGAGTGACATTCATACCGATGCCATATAAACACATCCAAACACATCATACACACCACATACATACATCATACACACATATATGCGTACCACATCCCCTACACATATTCACATCAGAGACATATACCATACACACATATATACATATAAGCACACACATATCATACAGACACATATCCATATCTTCTTATACCCAGAAAGAGGAGGGAGTATTTAAAGACAATAAATTCAAGTTGAAAAGCTGATGGAAGCAAAAGCAGACATCCACAGCTAAACACAGAGTTGAACTCCTGGAATCCAGTTGCAGAGAGCTAGGAGTGATGAGCAAAGAGGTCAAGACCAAACTGGAGAAATCCACAGAATCTGCTAACCTGAACAAGGAGGAGCTCATGCACACCAGTCTGATAGCTGGAAAACCAGCATAGGACTGACCCAGACCCCCTTAAGGTGGATGTTAGGAGGACTGAGCAGTCTATGGGGCCTCTGGTAGTGGATCAGTATTTATCCCTAATATACGAAAGGACTTTGGGAGCTCATTCCACATAGAGGGATACTCCCTCAGTCTAGACACATGGGGGAGGGCCTAGGCCCTGCCCCAAATGATGTGACAGACTTTGAAGCCTCCCCATGGAAGGCCTCACCCTCCATGGGGAGCAGAGAGAGAATGGATGGGGGTTGGTGTGGGGGGAGGGAATGATAGGAAGGTGAGGGAATTGGGATTGAAATGTAAAACAAACTTCTTTCAAATTTAAATCAAAAATTATCTTGTAAGTTTAATGTCTTGTGAAAAACATGAACTATACAGGAACCTTTTTTTGCTATCACTGTAGCACTGTGTTCATCTAGTCCATGCTTATGTGTTCCGAGTCACCATGACAAATATCAAATAATGTTAGAGTCACATAGCCATAGAGATATGAGCCTGTTGTCTCCTAAAACATGAAAGAGCAGAGTTGCAGTCTACTCAGGTAGTCAGTAGCTGAATAAGGCCCAGAACCCAGATTGCTAAAATTAAACTAAATAATTAACTCTTGCTCACACAAGAATTTGCAAAGAAAAATTTGTTTTCTCTGCTCTCTGAAAATATTCAACATCACATTTTAATTACTGGATCCTCAAAAAGTTTAACAATATGTTCATTCTTTTATATGGCATGTTTTGTGCTACATTTTAGAAAAACCATCAGTCATCCTTAATAAAATGCTGAAATGATGTCTTCTGACTGATGGTCAATACTTTTATTTATGCATTCCCAGAGGCAAGTCAGTGGGTATTCCCTTGCACTAATCGTTAGAGGCATGACATTGTATTTCAGCTTGGTGTCTGTATGTTGATTGATCCCTCTAATTTAAATGACCATCATATGAACCAAAAAGAAATGTGATAAAGTGGAGATGTTATAAAGATTTTAGGACAGTATTAAATATTAAAATAACTATTGATCGTCATATTCATCACCTAATTAATTTTCAGAGTAATGTAGCCCCAAACCAGACCAGAATCATAGAGCGTCTCACCATTCAGGAATGGGATCCAAGTTTCAGAGGCATCTGACATTTGACAATGCTGGTCCTAAGTCCAATCTAACATTTGCTTCTGGTGGTCCTAATGACAAGCAGTTCTCCAGGAATTCTGGATTATCTTCCAACCCATCCAGATTCACTAAGATTTAGTTTTTGGGTGAGCTGACTATACTCTAGGTTATTGCTCTTAATATCTAACACCTAGTTTCCTCTCAAGAACTTCCAGAAGCTGTTTTCATGTTTCTGTGTTTTGTTTTGGCCTTGCACTCTGATTCATATGTTCTCTTCCCAGAGCCCATCCAAGCAGCTCATCCTCACTCCCTGCTCTGCCCTGCCATTTCAAAAAGACAGACATGCTGAAGGGGACCCACCATTTCTTCTCCCCATGACTCATCCAGACCTTTTCATAGGTCTGCTCATCGATCACTTCTCTTCTTCATGTCTTCCTGTTATGGTTCCTGATGTCTAGACACAGAATGACTCCTGGCTTTCTGGCTCAACTTTCAGATTTCTAAAAATGAGACAATGTCTTTACCAATCTCACTGAAATGAACATTATACCTATGAGCTATATGAGTTCCAGCACAGGCATTTGTGCACTACAATGTCCTGTTTCCACACTTTCCATGATGACCTGTACTCACCTAATGTGACATTGGTCTTTCCCAAAGAAAGAGCAGCAGTCACAAGCATGATAATTCATTATAATAATTAGGATTTCATTTGCCAATATAACTTATGAGACAAAAATCCTCATTCAGATCTGTTAAAGCCGAAGAAATGCCCCACATTTGTCATTGTCCTCAATATTCTTGCATCCTCTCCAAAGTAATGTGATCTTCTTCTTATTTAGGACTATGTCTACTGATGCAGCAGAGATCAGGACTGGATTTATGCTATCTAATGAGCTTTCTTAGAGTAGTTTTACTACAATTTACATTAAAATGTACAGTTGTACATATGGTCATTTGGTCTTAAGAAATTAAAGAAACCTAAGCTGCCAGTGAGATTGTCTCACAGCAACATGAAACCACCAGAGAAAGGAACAAAAATCAAATTTATGTGACATTAATTTGACATTTCTGCAAAATATGTCACCTTGTCAGCCAAAAAGTGTTCATGTGTGCATGGTAGAAAGAATTCAAATCTAAAAATAAAAAAACTAGATATGAATAATAGTAACTAATGTTATTACTATTATTCTATCTCTGACACTAAACAATTTGGAAAGGCAGCCCAATACACATCTATCATGAGTACATGTTTCTATAATCATCAAGTGCAACAGAATGGGTTTATTTCATGTGTGATAAGAGCACACTGTACTCAGCTCCCAGCCAGCTGTGGATGCTGAGAAACTCAATGTACTTGCATAAGCCTGTTTTTGTATGTGTGAAATGAGACAGAGAACTAGACATTCTCCTAAGGATGACCTAGTTGAAACATCTGAAGCTCTGTATGCCTCTGAACATGATGATGCTTTGTCAGTGACAACATTCTGTTAATAGAAATTTCCATCCTGGGTTGTGTGGGAGCTGTTTTAGCACTTCTGCACTGTAGGAGATGCTGATGGCAGGTATTTTCAGCTGAAGCTATCTCATTAGTGATGGCAGCTCCTAGTTCTGGCTTCATAGAATAACTCCTGTGGTGACCCCTAGTATTGTATTATATGAATTACCTCCTTTGATCATTTTGATAATTCTACTGTTTCCTTAGTCACTACTAAGTGTCTTGACAAAACACTTAACATATTCAGAAAACCTACACCTGCTTCCTACTTACACACACACACACACACACACACACACACACACACACACTTCAATTCACTTTAAAATACTTTGCTATCATCAACTCAATGGTAAATAGGTATCTGTGTGTACTAATTGTCATTCACTCTTGAATCATGTGATTAAAAATGTCTGTAAGAAAGATTTGTTTTTAATGGAATCTTGAAATCACAGGCAAGTGGATGGCACTTGAAGGAACCATCCTGAATGAGGTAACCCCGTAACAAAAAGAGGAACATGGTATGTACTCGCTCATATATGGATTTTAGACCTAGAGCAAAGGATCACCAGCCTATAATTCACACCACCAGAGGAACTAGGATACAAGGTGTATACTATTAGATTCATATGAAGTCCCTCACAGAAGAGGGAAGGGACAAGTCCCCCAGAGCACAGGGGAAGTGGGGGGGGAATGAATGGAGAGAGAAGTAGGAGAAAGCAAGGGGGAGGAAAGGAAAACACGTGTGACTACGAAGATTAAGTCAGGGTAGGAAGAGAGATAGGAGAGAGGGACAAAAGAGAGAGAGAGAGAGAGAGAGAGAGAGAGAGAGAGAGAGAACATAAAAGAGGGAGCCAATATTGATTTGAAGAGAAAACTGAACCCAAAGAAATGTCTAGACTGCCGCCACCAAAAATTTGAGCATCCGTGGAAAGGCTACCATAAATGCCCTTCCTGGATAGTGAGATCAACAACTAACTTATCCATGGAGCCCTCATCTAATACCTGTTGGAAGCAGAAGCAAACACCCATACCTAAACACTGAGTAAACTAGAACCCAGATGCAGACAGAGAGGACAAGACTAGGTTGCAGAAACACATAGAGACAGCTGACCTGAACAAGGTGGAGTGATGGGAGATGCAGGAAGTAGTTTGGAAAGAACTGCTGGTTACTGTATGATGTTATATTGTCTTATCTTTTCACTGCTGAGGAAATAACAACTGTTAAAACAAATGGTACTGGATCAATCCAATTTATATATTTTAAAAATGCTTTAACTCAAAAATTTAAGTTCAAGGACAAGTTACTGGGGAAAAGGATTTCTATTTTTGTTTCCACAGAAAATGAAAAGCTGTGGATTCCATCCAGACTAATGTGGTTTGAGCAAGCCAGACCCCCTGAAAAAGAGTACCAGGTGATCCTACATTCAAAACAGGTGAACAAAGCAGCCTCACAGACTATAGCCAGGATTTCTGAGTCTTCTTCGGATGCCCATGACAGCGCCCCCTATCAGCAGGAAGTAGTTTGGAAAGAACGATGCCCAAATTCCCAAATATTTTTTATAAATATTTGTTGTCATTTAAATGGCCTTGGTTATAAATGGTTAATGATCACAACCAATATCTTTTTAAAGGTAAAAAGGGAATTAATGTATAGATATGAATACTTTGTTTTGGAATGGATTTTCATTTATTGACACAATTTAAGGTCAATTTTGTGATTAAGTATCTTGTTTAGATGTTGTGTTTATATAACTCAGAAACATAATGTATAATTTAGTACAGATTTTAGATAGCTACCCATAATAGTCAAAACTTTAAATTAGTTAGGATTTCTAGATATACAGACATGTATTTAAGATGAATAGACATTCTTCAAATCTTTCAAAGACCTACAGAATATGGCATTTAAAATGGTTTAGGGTTTTTCTTGACAGTGAGACATAAATGCTCCTGGCAACACCACCTGCACCAAAAAGAAAGATGGAAGATGGACATTGAAAAAACACATTATAAAGATACTTCCAATATGGCAAGACTAGCAATTTGGACAAGGTACTACTCTTGTCTGTTCTGTTTGACTTTATGCTGTATAAACTGGACAGACAGGACCTACAGAAAAGTGACTGCTGATTCAAGATGGACATTGCTACAGAGTTCCTGCTTCATAGAAGAGTCTGACAGACAGTCTACAGGACACAGAGCAAAATGACTGACAAACTGCCAACACAAGAAGACAATTTAATGTTTCCTGCTTTGCTGAGGAGTCTGCCAGACATACTATGGCCTATGGGCTAAAGATGAAAGATTACAGAAGAATTTCAGGTGACTGACAAGGCGAGATGTCTCTGTCATTTCTACAGTTTATATATTATCCTTCTGTGGTCTTTGAAGGAGTTGAAGACAGATAGTTATGGTTATAGTTTTCCTTAGTTAGGCTTAAAGATAAGTTACATATAGGACTTTAGACTCACAAATATAGGATAGATGATAGAATAGTTTTTTAATCTTGCTAAATGTTAATGAACTAAATATTGTTAACTGTTAAGTTATGTTATGTTAAGGTTAAAACCCTTCTTTTTATTTAGACAGAAAAGAGGAAATGATGGGAGATGTCATTCTGTATATCTTTCTCATACTGGTTGATGAATAAAGCACTGTTGGCCAATAGGAAAGCTAGATAGGCGACACTAGGAGACAAGGAAGAAAGAGGAAGGAGTAAGGAGGAGAGTCAAGATGGAGAGTCTGGAGAAGGCAGAACAGCCAGCCGCCTCTCGCTGGTAAGACCACATGGAAATACATAGAATTGGGTTAATACTTAAGACAGAGCTAGTCGATAAGAAACAAGTAACTGGCCAACAGAATTATATCTAATACAGAGTCTCTGTGTGCTAATTGGGGCTGGCACGGTGGCAGGACAAGACCAGGTGGCGGGCAGAAAACTGTACTCTTTACAGAGGAGATAACGGGCCCCCAGACTGATAGCTGGGAATCCACCATGAGACTGACTCAGGCCCCCCCTGAATATGGGTCTCAGCCAGAAGGACTGAGCAGTCTAAGGGACCTCAGACAGTGGAGCCAGGATGTATCCCTGGTGAACAAAAGGACCTTGTGAACACATTCCTAATGGAGTGATACTTCCTTAACCTAGAGACAGGAGAGAAGTCCTAATCCCTGCTTCAAATGACCTGACCCCAACTGGATGGCATTGCCCTACATGTGGAATTGGGGTGGGGGATGAGAGGGGAAGGTTGTCAGGGTGCATGTGAGGGGACAGAGAGTGTAAAAGAGAGGGAGGGATGGAGGGAGGGAAGGAGAGAAGGGGGATCGACATGTAAAATAATAAATTAAATAAAAAAGAGGAAAAAAGAGAAATCTTTATGAATTTCTACAAACTAATTTTATGGTTAACATTTTACAAAATCATGTACTTTTTATATAAGCTAAACTTGAAATAAAAATAATAAAATACAGTACTTGATTTTAAAAAAAAAAGAAAGATTTGTTTTGCTCAGTAGGCAACTTTTCACTTTTGAGATTTGTATTTATTTTATGTGCATGTCTATTTCCCCAGCATGTACATATGTGTACCCCAAGCATATCTGATCCTAAAGAGATCAGATGATGTCATTAGATCCCCTGGAACTGGACTTACAGGTAGTGCTGTCCACCATTTGTGTGCTGGGAATTCAATCACAGTCCTCTGAAAGTGCATCCTGTGCTCTTAATGACTGAGCGATCTCTCTAAACCCTGGATTACATGAATTTGAAGCACAACTTCTGTGTCTTTGTAATTTCAGCTCTAACTGATCATGATGGACATAGTATTCTATGTGTACAGACTTTTTCCTGCCATGCAAAAGAAAGTAACTCTTTTCACCTTACACCAGGCCACAAAGTAATTGCTAAATTCACAGCCATACATCTCTGTGTATTTGATAATTCATAGGCACTAGAGAACTAACAGAAATGAATAGTCCTTCCTTTGTAAAATAATCAATACAGGTGAACCTAACATCACTGAATAAAAGATTTCCAATAATAATAGTTAATCAAAACATGAATGAATGTCATCCTACTCTTTACAAGCAGCTAATTTTGCTCAAACATTAATAAAGAGATTTAAGCATATAAGAGCTTCATGACGACTACAAGGAAATGAGTTTCATCAGAACCTCATTCTTTGGTCCTACACAGAACCTCATTCTGGGCATAGGACTCAGGGGAGTATATGATTTTAGTTGATAATACTGGGACCAAGATTCATTAGAGATGTCAGTAATCTCATGCATAATGGTGCCTCCAAACACTAACAATATTGCCAACTGTCATGAATGTCTCCATCACGACTACACTAAGTAACAAAATAAAGATCCAATTGGAGGGAAGATACACTGGAGAGGCTAAGATATATATGAGAAACTGCAAAGCCCTAGAGATACTCTAGAATTGGGGAGGATCCATAAAAGAAGCAAACCTAAGGAGAATATAGGAAAAAGAAAAGGAACTCTCTGTTCAGGGTAGAGGTATGGGTTTAGACACAGGTACCTAATGTTTGAGTTTGTGAAGCTTATTATAGAATCACTCACAGCATTATATCTAATGTGCAAAGAAACTCAGTAGATCTCCTGCCATGGTGAGTAGTTTAAATGTAGACACATTCTTCCTACAATCTCCCATCTCCTCCATTCTTAAAGACATCTTCACTAGTCTCCATTGCATCATGAGATGAGAAACTTGCATTTTCTGAGGCTTTTTTGGGGGGGTAAGTATCTGGAGTATAATATAATCATTTTCATGACAGTGAGTTGACTTGAGAATATTTTACCAATTCCATTTATAAGCTTAAACTTAACCTTAATTATTTTGCAGTTTTAAAAATATGGCTTAAAAAAAGAAAACTTCCTTGAAGTCAGTCATGGTGGCCAGCACCTATAATCTCACCATTTGCAAGGCAGATGCAAGAAGGTAAGAAGTTCAAGGTCATCCTTGACATATATATATATATATATATATATATATATGTGTGTGTGTGTGTGTGTGTGTGTGTGTGTGTGTGTGTGTGTATATGTATGTCAGTGCTTCAGTGCTAGCCTGAGCTACATGTCTCAAAATTTAAGGACAAAAAAAATGTCTCTTTTATAGCTAGGTTTATTTTTACTTTTCATGTGTCAGAATTTTCTTTCATAAAGGGACTCATTTCTCAATATTTCTTGAATATAGAGAAAGGTTTACCTCCTCTTCTGCTTCACTGTTACAGAATGGGCTCCATTTGGCCCAGAGATTTTGTCACACTACATACCCCAGTACCCACAGCATCTGGTTTTAACCTACCTTTACTTCTCCTTTCATATGTGGGGAATTTCTTTTTGGCATCTGTCTCTGGCTTTCCCTGGCTGTGTCTTAGCAAATAGCTCACTTGATACTACTGTTCCTATTAAGAAACTCTTCATTTCATGTCTGTCATTTTTTTCAATGTACTTCTCAATACCTTCCCATTCAGAATTTAATAACCTGTACTTACAGTGAACTCAACAAATAGGTTATCTCCTTATACATCCTACAATATGTCTTCTCTCTCTCCCTCTTCTTCTCCCTCTCTCTCTCATTCTCACAATCACTTTTTCTCCTTCAAAAAGAAACTACAGAGACACAAAAATGAAAATCAAAACAAATAACAAACTAGTAATTTTTGATAAATAATAAGTTCTGAAAAATTCCTGTATAAAGCTGTAAGCTTCAGTCAAGTTTCTAGTCAGAATATCCAAGAACATGAAGTTTCAGTTGTATAATATTACTTTGCCTCATTAAGCAATGAACTAATTTGTTACACAACACTAGCAAGTACCAAGAGGCTACAAAGTTCAATATGAAAATCAAGTACTCAGTGACATCTTAAGCCACCAGCCAGTACTTCATTTCTAGCAACATAAATGTATGTCACAAAAATATATTTACAGACCTAGACATATCCCTGTGCACAGACTTTGCTAGGCAAAATAAGATTAAATATATTTCTTCTCACAATGCATAAAGAGAAGAATGTTTTCCTCTAAAAGGTCTTTCCTACCTATTTTATCCTACCCAAAATAAAAGTCATAGATGTATAGAAAGGGGTTGATTTGGGGCTCTCAGTTTCAGTATGCAGGATACAAGTGATTTAAGGTACCTGCTGATCGTTTTAGATCACAGGGTCATCTAGATTGCACACATTTCAAAATTCTGTGTTCCCTCTGATTTCTTGAAAAAAAAAATGTTAAGTGCTGTGTTTAACACACTGTTTTGTCATACATAATAGATGCTTAGAGGGGGCATTGTGACCTGTTCAACCTATAGTATGACGAAACAGCAACTTCTTTGAAATGTTCATATGTAACAAAATTGAGAAATTTAATAATAGCACATTAGCAGTAGCACTGATCATGGTCAGATTGTTTAGAAAAACGTTTAATATTATACACACAATTCTAAAACCTATTTCAATGGGATTTTTTTTACATATCAAAGCAATAAAGGAAGCTTGATAAGTAAATATACATAAAGCCCAGGCTGGGAGGTAATGCTTGGGAAGGACTAGATAGCTGTGCTTGTCTTTGACTAGGAATTAAACTCACTGTTGAAAAACCTTAACATGTTTTAATGAACTGGTTCTCGTGACAAGGACATGAAATTTATAAGTAGGAGAATGAAGCAAGAAGATTTCAAGTTCAAAGCCAGACCAGGAAATTAGCAAATACTCTCTGAAAAATAATATTTTAAGGGTACTAAGAGCATAGGTGCATGGTGGATCATTTGATGAACATGTGTGAAACCCTATACTAAATTCTCTGTGTTATGAGAGAAAGAGACAGAGAAGAGGGAGGGAATAAAGGGAGAGGGACAGAGAGGGGGGGATAGCAGATGAGTTACAAAACTCAAAAGTGAGTTTTGCTTACCCAAGGCTTCTCTGTATTCATACACAGCATGACATAAAAGCAATACATAATTATGTTCATCCTCTTTGAGCCAGGTAACCCATACATTAAATGGACCTCAGACATAGCCATCCCTTGCTCTGTTCTAGATGCTTCCCACGAATCTTGTCCTCATTGAATTGTGTAGGTGATGAATTTGGAAATAATCCCATCACCTCCATTTCTATAATCTCAGTCTCTGGCACAGTTCCCACCACATTTGATATGCCAATTGGTGATTGTTGGGTGCAATGACAAATCACAAACTTTATCAGGAATGTGTAGAATTTATGATTAATAAAATATATGTAGAGCACTGTCTTCCAGTTCTTGTCTTTAAATAAGAAAACACTAATACAACTAATAATTAGTGAAGAAATATAAGACAAAAATATATAATATTTTCTTATGTATTTTAGGCAAGTGTTCTTAGTCTCGTTTTAGAGATTAAGATAGTAGAACCTAAGAAGATAGGTTAGTCATAGAACATCACAACATAACTGGAAGAGCTGGCCTTTTATTTTAAGTCTCTCCAACTCAGGAGTTCCTATTCTTTGACCAAAAGACAAGGCCAACAAGACTTAACAGATCTCTGCTTTGTTCTATTTTATTACATAACCATGCACACTCAGTCCCAAAAATGTCTGTCATCCCTGGTTAGGACAAAGTCAATACTGCACTGTAACTAAATTAGTTTGGAAAATGTTAATTTTTCATCTGTAGCTGTCTTCACCAGTAAGGGCTAGACTATATGATCCCCCCTGCCCCACCCCTTGAAAGCCTGTCTCTGTTTCTAGGTCAACTGTTCCTGATGAGTGTTCATATCTCATCTGAGTGATGTATGGATTCTTGTTAGCTGCATCCCTTCTGTGTTAGGCCTCCAGAGAGCATGAGTTATGCTTTGGTGCATGCTGCTGGCTGTCAGCTTGATTCACCCAAATTGACAAGAACCTGCTTCATTAACACAGGTGCCATCCAGGCCTTATGCCATCAAGCTTGCATTTTCCTACTTTGTCTACTAATCAGTATCTCCCATTTTTGTCTCTGTTCTGTGAGTGTCTGGAACCTGTATTCCCTTATAAGAAGATTGTTTTCTTTCTGACTCTGACTGTCAGCCAGTCTCCATCTGAACACAGAACTATGTCTCTGTAGATAATGGTTGTCATAAGGGAAGTTTCTTTTTTTATTTTTTAAAATCTTTTTTATTTAAATTAGAAACATTGTTATTTTAAATATCCTAGTTCCCTCTCCCTTCAATAACCCATGCCTCCCCATGCCTCTCAAACGCCCTGCCTTATCCAACTCCCCATCTACTCCACAGGGAGAGTGAGGCCTTCCATGAGAGATGATCAAAGTCTGTCACATCATATGGGGCCTAGGCCCTCCCCGTTGTATCTAGAGAATAGCCCTCCATGGAGGAATGTGCTCCCAACATCCATTCAGGACTAGGGTTAAATACTAGTTCCATCACAAGAGGCCCCATAGACTGCCCAGGCCTCCTAACTCTCATCCATGTTCAGGGGGCCTGGTTGGTTCAATGATGGTTTCCCAGCTGTCTGGCTATGTCCATGTGCTCCCACTTGCTCAGGTCAGCTGCTTCTATGGATTTCCTCAGCTTGGTCTTTACTTCTCTGATTCAGTTACACTTGGAATCCAGTTGTAGTCAAGACCAGACTAGAAAAACCCATAGAAACTGCTGCGCTGAACAATGGGAAGCTCATGGACTCCAGTCTGATAGCTGAGAAACCAGCATAGGACCATCCCAGATTCCCTGAATGTAGTTGGGAGGACTGGGTAGTCTAATGGGCTTCTGGTAGTGGATCAGTATTTATCCTAGTATATGAATGGACGTTGGGAGCCCATTCCACATAGAAAGATACTCCCTCAGCCTAGATACATGGGGAATGGCCAGACCCTGCTCCAAATGATCTGACAGACTTTGAAGACTCCCTTACCCTCCCTGGGGAGCACAAAGGGGCTAGGGTGAGGGTTGGTGGGGGAACAGGGGAGGATAGGAAAACAAGCTTGTTTCTAATTGAAATTTTAAATAATTAAATAAAATAAAAAAAAATCTATGAAAACATGCTACCTCTGTAAAACTGCTTATAATTTGTGTCTATAATGTATTCTTAAAAACTATAAATTTATCATGGGTTTGTTTTATTGATTTGACTTTTTCCTTTTAATAATTTTCTTCATAGGATGTTTCATCATCTCCAAAAATAGTAGTGAGTCTACTTTAAATGCTCTTCCCCAATATTGAGATTGATGACTACTTTATATGCCATTCTAGAGCCTTCATCTAGTAACTTATGAGAGCTGAAGCAGATACCCACAGCTAAACACTGAGCCAAATTCCTGGAATCCAGTTGCAGAGAGGGAGGAGTGATGAGCAAAGATGCCAAGACAAGGATAGAGAAACCCATAGACACTGCTGAACTAAACAAGGGGAGCTCATGAACTCCAGTCTGACAGTTGTTAAACCAGCATAGGACCAACCTAGAATCCTTGAATATGGATGTTTGTTAAGAGGACTGGGCAGTGTATGGGGTCTCTGGTAGTGGATCAGTATTTATCCCTAGTATACAAATGGACTTTGGGAGCCCATTCCACATAAAGAGATACTCCCTCAGCCTAGACACATGAGGGAGGGTGTAGGCTCTGCTCAAAATGATATGACAGACTTTGAAGACTCCCCATGGAAGTCTGCTCCCTGGGAAGCAGGAAGGGGAAAGGATGAGACTTGCGGGGGCAGGGGAAAACAGGAGGGTGCAGAAATTGGGACTGACATGTAAAACAAGTTTGTTACAAATATAAATTTAAAAAATTATCAGAAACAAAAAAGAAAATAAAAACCAGTGCAATTGCTTTTATACCATAGTGCTGTCTTGGAAATTTTTTCTTTAGAATCAGATATAAACCCAATACTACACTATATTAATAAATATAATAGGAGATTGTTCCCAGGCTTGATTATAGATTTCTAAATTTAATAAAATACTCATGTTATTGATCTATTTTTGGATCCAAATAATTCACTTTTCCAGTGCTTGTATGCATTTGATGCTTAATATGAATGTTAAAATAATTCTGGCAAGATTGCCAAATACAATTGGTTCTGTGTGAAACTATGGCTCACACACAACTCTGCTATTAATGATGACAATATCAGCACCTAATACAGATTAAATATATAGTCTTTGCAAGCAAAGGCTGTGTCGATTCCATTCATTCTTTGGTTCTGTTACTTTTCCTGCATCATGGGAATGTACATGAGCTATACTGTATAAAATTATTACCCCAAATCCACATAAAAGCAAGGAACACAAAGCAGATAAGTAATTAGTCCAAGGGAATGTAGTAGTCACTTACTAAATGATGAATGGGAGTACAACCTAGCACACTCAGATCCCAAGTTCACCCCTTTACTCTCCAACTCAAGAGACAACACAAGACCATAAACAAACTAACTTGCATTTTAGCTACATATCTAAAATATTTATTCTCTATTGGGGCCTCTAACTTAAAAATATCAGCAATGGCATCATCCTCTAATCATATCTGCAAATTAAATATTGTTCTCAGTATTTGTTCTGCTTGACCATTAATATATTAATTAGAACCATCTATGATGAGAGTGCTGCAACTGTGCTTTGCTTTTTTTTTTTTCTGTATCTCCCAAATATCTTTATCTTTTCTTTATCATGTTTTTCCTTCTGCTAAAGTAAATTTTCATTTCTTTACTAAACATACAGTAATTGTATTCAAACTGAGGAGTTATCTTTGACACAGAATCTAAACCTGGCACAATAATGTCTAATAGTTATTCAGAATAGAATATGTGTTCATTATTTCCTTGTTGTCTACTCATCATTTTTAGGCATCCTTTTGTGGAAACAGAACGTTTTTCAGTCTCTTCAGATGAGTATGTAGACTCTGATGAAGGCAATTCCCGCAGAGTGATGGAGCAGGATTCACACCCTTGTGTGTCTAACAGCCCCCAACTTTAACAACACAAAGGTAAAGAACGGAGGATGAGGCTATGAAAAGTAATGAGAAGAGAGGCTAGAGAGGAGACAGGGGAAGGAAGTTTGGGAAAAGGGATATCCTTATAGTTGGAAAGGAAGAAAGTATACTGATGGTGACCACATTTGTTCGTAGACAGTATACGTATGAATTGATACTACATCACCTCCATGAAACAGTGCTCTTCCTTAATTTCATCCCCCACTTTGTGTCTTCAAAACAGATACCTTTCATACCAGCTGCTGTAACCATCACAACTGTTTCGCTATAGAAAACTTGAGAAGCAAACATACAGAACCATTCCAGATTTATCTTCTAAAGTTCTTTTCCTACAGAGGATATAGAATGCCTAGATGTCTAGATATATACTTAAAATACTTTTGAACACATGGTTTAAGAAGTGATGAAAGAATTAATATTTGCATAATAGCTACTAAAAGGAGCCAGTGTCAGGCCCATTCCCCCCCCCCATAAGCAGTGTTTTCCTGAACCAAACTTACCTCAGCCATTAAAACCATTCAAAATAAGACCCAAAACGACCTCAACACCATGATGGAATCACCTACCCACTGAAGAAAGAGCTTCATTAAGACAACTCCAGGAATATAAATAGCCATTCTGTTTTTAAAGCCCTTAATGGGAGGTAATTATCCGACCTTCTGCATTAGCTCATTTCAGGACTCTAAAATGCTTCTCACACTGTGACTGAGGGAAAGCATCAGAGTTTTCCTTCTTTCTAGAAGGTATACAAAAGAAAGAATATCCTCAAAACCAAACTTCTTTTTACTTATCAAAAAATATTTGGGATGCTGAATGTTTGAGTAGCTAAAGACAACTGTGTGCTTAATATGGTAAAACTGTTAGTCAAATGCAGGATTTTCCACATGTTACAATTTTACGTAACTATCCTGATCTTTCTCTTCACACAGAAATAAAATATATTCATGTAAAAAACATCAGCATACTGTGATTATTTATATCAAACCTATGTACAGAAATACTGCTCCCAATATATGGGATTAAGAAAGTGTAGAAACTCATTTAATCAAATGCCATGAATGTTCTTTTGATCAGAGAGAATGTTAAGAGAAATGTTTTAGTAAATTGTACTTAAGGATCTCGACAATGATTCAGGGAGATTAAGCTGTCAGTCTGTGACCCAAGCAAGACATTTTATATTTATTAATTTTAGGGGGAGGATGTGGACCTTGCTCCAAATGATACAACAGACCTTGAAGACTCCCTGTGGAAGGCATCACTCTCCCTGGGGAATAGAAAGGGGATGGAGTGGGGTGGGTGGGGAGAACAAGGGAGGGCAAGAGGGTGCAGGAACTGGGATTGATATGTAAAGCAAGCTTGTTTCAAATTTAAATAAAAACTATATAAAAAACAAGTTTTTAAAAATAAAAAAGAATTAAGAAACAAGATCCCCCCCACCCCCAAGAGGTGAATGCATAGAAAAGTGAGAAAAGTATTCCAGGCCAGAAATCTGTGGAGAAACAGGAACAGAGACATCTATACATGATACTGTATGTAAAAAAGAAAACTCCATTCAGGTATTTTAGATGTTTCAAATTGTTCTTTTTAAGAACTGTGTGTCTTGTGATATATCAGATTTTGTTATATCATCAACATCCATGTCAAAGAATACATTTATTTTTAGTTAAATGAGGACATGGGACAACTCAAAGATAATGTTAACAGCAGTTACAAGACTTATGGGAACAATGAAAAATAAACTTCAATGAGAACAGATAAAAAGGAGGGAGAGATAGTTCTGGGTATATTGGCACAGAAGATAAAAATTTTGCTACAGGTGTTTTCCTTTGGGTCAGAGATTGAGATGGCAGCTGTTATCACTAAATGTAATCTGGGGTCACAAATCATGATGAGTTTCTATTGGTTAAATTCAACTTTATGTGAATTTGAATAAGCCTAGTTTAATTTTTATTCATTCATCCATTCATTCATTTTTAAAAATATAATGAGATAAAACAAAAACTATCCTATCAGAGTTGGGCAAGACAAACCAACAGAAGAAAAGGAGTCCAAGAGAATACACAAGAATCAGAGACCCATTCATTTTTACACAAAGGAATCCCATTAAAAACACTAAACTACAAGCCATAGTATAAATGCAGATGGCTTACTGTACACCCATGCAGGCCCTTTTGTATATCACTTCAGTCTCTGTGTGTTCAAATGAGCTTTCATCATATTGATTTAGAGAGCTTGTTTTCTTGGTGTCCTCCATCCCTTCTGACTCTCACACTTTTTTTATCTTTCCTTCCTTGGAAGTCCCTGAGCCCTGAAGAGAGGCATTTGATGGAAACCTCCCATTTAAAGCTGAATGTACCACGGTCTTCCACTGTCTGTATAATGTCTGGCTGTGAGTCTCTATAATTGCTCCTATCCCCTACAGAAGGAAGCCCCTCTGCTGATAGATGAACAAGGCACGGATTTATGAGTATAGCAGAATGTCATTAGGAGTTATTTTATTTATAAATGGTTTTTGTTTGTTTTTTTTTTTTTAGACCAGTATTACTTGGTTTACCCTAAGTCCCTGGATTATATAGTCGTAGGGTGTTGATCACTTAAGCAGTGTAGGATATGGGTTCCATGTTGTGGAATGGGCCTTAAGTCAAGTCGGTTATTGGTTGGTTATACTATTGTAAATAAAGGGTTTGTGGCTGGGAGAACATGCAGAGTATCTTCCTGTACAAAACAAACAAACAAAAATGCTGGAAGGTAGGGGTAAAGGCTCAATGTAGGGACAAATGCCACATCTTCATATTCACCTTCAGTTGTATAGGTGCTGCCTTCAGCATTGGAGCCTTGATGTCATTTTATAGAGAGAAACCTATAGTGTTGGCAACAGCTTTTGCTGTTTGGGGATTCCCATGGGCCATTTTGTCCAGCTCAATTAGATATTACCCAATCCCATTGACAAGAGATGATGAGTTTGGGCTCTGTGTCCCCATGATTTGTCAATTTAATTTAGACTGTTTTAATTTTATTCATCTCTCTCTTTACACCCACCATAATCCTCTTTACACTCTCCCTCATCACTTTACCCTTCCATTCCTCACAAACACACTATCCTATTTTTCCTTTCCTAACAAGGTCTATCTGTTCCATCTAGTTCGTTACTCAGTGCCTATCATCTGTGGTTTTATGGATTGTAGCTTGGTAATCATTGGCTTAGTAGCTAATATCAACATATAAATGAAGAAATATCATATTTGTCTTTCAGAGTCTGTGATACCTTACTCAGTATGATAGTTTTTCTAGTTCCATCCCTTTGCCTTCAAATATTATGATGCCATTGTTTTTAATGGATAGTAACATTCCTGTGTAAAAGCACTACATTTTCCATATCCATTTGTTTGCTGAGGGACATCTAAGTTGTTTCCAATTCCTGGATTTTATAAACAGAACAGCAATGAACATAGTTGAGAAAATTCCTTTGTGATAGGATAAAGCATCCTTAGGTATATGCCTATGACGGGTATATCTGTATCTCGAGGAAGATCAATTTCCATCTTCTTGAAAAACCACCATACTGATTTCCATAGTGGCTGTACAAGTTTGCACTTCCACCAGCAACGGGTGAGTGAATGTTCCTTTTACTTTTTTGTTTGTTTTTTTGTTTAACTTAAGCATTCTAGTAAGTGTAGGAAGAAATTTAAAAATATTCTTGATTTGCATTTCCTTAATGGCTAATTATGTTGAATATTTCTTAGTACATCTCAATCATTTGAGTTCCCTTGATTAAGAATTCTCTGTTTAGAGCTATAATTTTTAAATGGATTCTTTATTTATTTGATATCTAGTTTATTGAGTTCTTTATATAATTTGGTATTAGCCCTCTATCAGATGTGGAGTTGGCAAAAAAAAAAAAAAAATCTTTTCCCATTCTTTAGGTTGCAGCTTTTTCCAAAGGCAGTGTCATTTTTGTCATTTTTCATTGTGTTAGTTAGGCTTTCTATTGGAGTGATGAAGCACCATGACTATAAAGCAAGTTGGGGAGCAAAGGGTTTATTCATCTTATACTTCCTGTTGCTGTTCACCACTGAGGGAAGTGAGGAAGGACGCAAACCCTCCACCACTGATCACAAATTGAGAAAATGCCTTATGGCTGGATCTCATGGAGGCATTTACTCAACTGAAGACCCTTCCTCTCTAATGACTCTAGCTTGTATCAAGTTGACACACAAAACCAGACACTATAGTCATGCAGAAGTTTCTCAGTTCAGTGGTATCTCATTATGAATTGTTCATCTTGGTTTCTGTACAAACAGTATTCAATTTAGAAAGGTTTCTCTTGTGCCAATAAATTCAAGGCTATTCACCACTTTCTCTTCTATCAGGTTCAGTATATTTGATTTTAGGTTGAGTTCTCTAATCCATTTGGAGTTGAGTTTTGTGCAATATGATAAATATGGATCTATTTACATTCTTCTAATAGCCTAGTTGCATTTTAACTATTGATTTCAGTTAGAGTTTTTAGTAGGAAAACAACAAATTTCAACAGTGAAATGCAGATTTGGTAAAGTGAATTACCCTGAAGGAAGTCTGTCATATAAGAATGAAAACACTTCTATAATCAGAGAAAAGGAGAGAACTGAAGAGTTAAGAAAAAAGGAAAACAGTCAAAGGCTTAAAGAAGTTCATCTTGAAACACCAGCAAGTAGTCTGAATAGCAGAGAACTGGGAACTGGCATAGGTTTGTACTACTGGGAATCGCTACTCAACTTCAGGAGAGCAACTCACTGATTGTTCATGAAACAAAGCTTGCTAAGTCCTTAACAATTTAAGATTAGCATCTGATGCAGCAAGATATCAAAAAAGGATTTTCTAATTCTAGTTCCCAGCACAACATCAGTTTGAACAATATTCAGGCAGGAGTATATCTTCACATGGGCTAAGAAAGCAAGGAAAGATAGTAAACAAAAAATATAAACTGAAAAGAATTGCAAAGGCAAGTTCATATTATCCACATCACCATCAACACCTAACCAGGTGAAAGCAGGGGAAATGAACAGGAAGTCAGTATCAGATTTGCCTATTACTGCAACTCAAGCCCCGCCGAAGTAAAAGCAAGTGTTGAGTATGAAATTACAGCTGATATTCTATGTCAATATTTTTGTTCTTGGAGGATTACAGCTTCATTCCCCCCACACCATAAACCCAATTATCAGGTCCACAGAGGGGAGGCAGAATGGAGCACTGCCAAGATAATTCCAAAATGCCAGGTTCATCCACCTGCTGACTCAGGAAGATCAGCCTGCTTGAACATTCTAGAAAGTCCACCAATGGCTTAAATCAGATGGCCTGTTTGAAATCTCTTGATGAATTGGATGCTGAAGGCATTCCTATATAAAGGCATTCTTCAACTAATGGCATAATTATTCATATTTTCAAAAGTACAAATATAAACATAAAGGAAAGACAAATAAAACAAAAGTGAATAAAAAAGAGAATATAACACATAAAAATAATAATAATAATCTCTCAGAAGAGAAGTGGACCTCAAAGAAGCAGAGGTACATAAACTGTTTACAACTAAAAATTATTTCAAGTAATCTCAGACCTTTAAAAATACATAGAAATTATTTAAAATAATTATAGGAATGTGGAAGCGTTTGAAGCTATATATTTGTTTAAAAGTAAATACATAGAAATTATTTAAAATAATTATAGGAATGTGGGAGAGTTTGAAGCTATATATTTGTTTAAAAATGTGAAATATAAAAAATATGAAAGAATTGAAAATTCCATATGAATATTAAAACTGACTAAACAGAGGAAAGAATTATTATAATCGAAGAAAATTTACTGAATATATATAATAGAGATGAAAGAATAAGGTCCAAATGGTCAAATAAAGCTCAAAAGGTATATTGCATATAGGCAAAAGAGCATTTGAATAGTAGAACCCCAAAAAGGAAACTAAAGAAGTGCAGGATACACAGCTAGTTTAAAGAACTGATAGTGAGGTCTAAGGATGCAATTCATTGGCCGAGCAAGAGCTTTCACTAAGCATGGAGGACATGCTGGGTTCAATCCAAGTCCTTCCTTACCAGAAGGAGAAATAACAGAGTAAACTTTCTAAATACCGGTACACTTTTCACCTACTATGGTAATGGAGTACCTAACAAACAACTAAAAGAGGATCTATTTTGGCTCACAGATTGGGAGGCATCAATCTATGTTTTTTTTTTACCCTTGTTGCCAGGACCCCGGGGAAAGCCAGAGAAGGATGGTGGAACAGTGTGGCACAACCTTTAGTGGGCCAAGAAGTAGAGAAAAATGTAAAATGTACCCGTGGAGCAGTATAGCATAAAAATTCGGTGAGGTTGGTTTTTTAATCTGATAAAATGTTATTATTTTTAAAGTGTTGTGTGTTGTGCTATATTTTAGGCAAGCTTCAACATAACCATAAAGCAAAAAAAAAAAAAAAAAAAAAAAAAAAAAAACTTATAGAACACTGTTTTTCAACCTGTGGGCAGAGACCCCTTTGGGGGTCAAACTACCCTTTCACATGGGTCGCCTAAGAGCATTGGAAAACACACATATTTACACAGTTATAAAGTAGTAATGAAAATAATGTTATGGTTGGGGTGGCCACAGCATGAGTAACTGTATTAACAGGTCTCAGCATTAGAAAATTTGAGAACCACTGCTAAAGAAGCTAAACAAAAGGGAATGAAGCATCACTAGAGAAAAAGATCTAATTACAATGAAACACATCCAGACTAGAAGGAAACAAAGGATTTACAAAGAAACCAGGAAACATTAACAAAATGACAGTGTTAAGTTCTTACCTATTAGCAATTACCTTGAAAATAAGTTGATTAAATTATCCAATTGAAAGATTTGGAGTGGTTGACTGAATTTCAATAAAGAGAATCTAACTCTATACTGCCTTTAAGATACTCAATTAACTTTTATAGACATCCAAAGACTAGCAGTGAATAGAAGGGGTTACAAAAGATATTCCATGTAAACAAAAATTAAAAGGGAGCAATTCTGTCTATATTTATAACAGATGAAATAGACTCTAAGTCAAAAACTATTTTAAAAAACAAAGATAACTCTTATACAATGATAGGGTCCATTTACCAAGAGGGTATAACCCTTGGATGTAAATATACAGACATCTACGTCCAATACTATGGCACTTAATTCAAAAATAAGAAATTATCAATCCCAATAGAGTTATAGGTGCAGAGACTTCAGTCACTATCACAATTTCTAAAATGATCACATTGTCCATGCTGAAAATATAGGCTATATATGAAAACAAGAATATATCAGGCTTAAGCTAAAATTTATACCAATGAACCTATCATATAAAGATAACCTTCACCCAACTGCAACAGAATATAACTTCTTGTAAAAGGTACAGGGACAGTCAAGCAGATGTTAGGCTACCAAATGAGTCTTAAATTAAAAAAGAGAACCAATCATATTGAGTAATTTTCTGCCCACACAACATGAAAGCAGACATCAACAGCAGGAAGAATGATGATAAGATTTAAAAATATTGAAAACTAAACAAAAGAGGCACAAATAACCAGTATATAAATGAAGAAATAAGAAGAGAAATTGAAATTTTTCTTAATGAAAATGAAAATGGGAACTAAAAGTGGGTACCAAAGCTTGCTAAATGTTTTTTAAAAATCTTGAACAGCCTGAGGACATAAAAAAGAACAAACTTATCTCATTTTGAGGGAAAGGTAGAAAATAATAAAGATGAAAACAAAGTAAATGCAATGCAGAGAAAAAGAGAAAAGATTGTTAAGACCAAGGGTTAGATTGACAAACTTCAGTAAAATATTAAAACAAAGAAGATTGAAACCAATAAAATCAGAAATGAAAAAGGACATTACAAGTAATACAATATTCATACAAAGGACCTTAAGATATGACATGAGCAATGCACTAACAATGAACACATAAAATCCATCAATACCACAGCATAAATAAACAGAAGATCTGAACAGTGGATGTGGAAAGATCCGGTCAGCAGTAAAGTATCTCTTCTTTGAGAACAGCCCAGAATGTGGAGGATTCACAACTGAATCCTGGCATCCATTCAAACAAAAACAAACTTTCAAACACTTCATAGTAAATTTGAAGAAGAGAAAAGTTACATATTTATCTTATGAGGCTTGAAACTACAGGAAAATATCTTTGATAAAAGTGGGACTAAAAATAATACAAAAGGAAGTAGCAAATCAAATTTCTAAGTATACTAAAAAGTTTATGCATCATGACCAAATAGGATTTATCTCAGAGATGCAAGAATGGTTCAGAATACATAGACCTGTAGATACCATAAAGATAATGAAAAACAAAAAATGTATGCTCATTTCAGTAGAAGTTGAAAACACATACTAAAATAACAAACAAATTTTTGGTTAGCATTCACAGAAAAAATATACAACCACCAAAAGATGTGTATGACAAGCCCACAGCTAACACAGTCACCAGTAGAAAGTTGAAAGCTTTGTGACGTTTATACAATAAGACTCTTCCCATTTCTCTTCCTCATATCACTGGGTGGCATAGTTCAGCAATCACGTTAAGATAAAGTAAAAAGAACATCCAAGTAGAAGGAAGGAAGTGAAATTGAAACAAGTTTAAGAAGAATTGTTCTTGTACCAATACATTCTGTACTATTCTAAGTATTACTCAGATTTGTTCATGGAATATGGCATTCTTCACAGACATGGAAAAAATAATTCTGTTTTTATCTTTTAGTTGTAAGTTTTCTTTTTTTCATGCAATATATTCTAATCACACTTTTCTCCTTCACCAACTCCTCCCCCCCCCCTCTCTCTCTCTCTCTCTCACACACACACACACACAGGCAAACAACAACCACAAAATCAGAACAAATTGTCAATTTGCATCTTCCTAACTGATGCACTTTACTCCCTTTGTCACTAACAAGGCTCTGACACCATGCAGTACAGCTATATGCCCCTGGAAGGCAATGGGAATCATACCTGGAAACAATGACAAGGAGGCTACACAACTTCTCTTAACACAGTGGCTCTCAACCTTCCTAATGCCAAGACCCTTTAATGCAGTTTTTCATGTTGGGATGATCCCTAACCATGCAATTATATACATTGATACTTCATCACTGTAATTTTGCTACTGTTAAGAATTGTAATGTAAATACCCATGTTTTCTGATTGTCTCAGGTGGCACCTATGAAAGTGTCATTGCACCCCAAAGGGATCATGATTCATAGGTGGATGACCACTGTCTTAAACTATATAAATGTTTGCATGTTTATTTACTCATAAGCCATACTCAACATGCATGAAATTTTTCTACTGAAAGTGGATGAAAACAAGAATTGGACACTTAAGCCATTTCAATACCTAGGGTATGTTTGGGGATAGAAGCTCCCTGGAAAGTCATATTTTACTTGCTTATTTATTTCATAGCTTTAAGCTATTTTTTTTTTACTATTTTGTTCTTCATGTGTAAGTATATGTGCTCTTAAGTTTTCCTGATGTAAGAATATGTAATTCCTTGTGTCAGTCATATTTGGTGGGGGATTATTCAAAATATGAAGAGAGAATTGTTTTAGTGTAATCAAGACTTTTCACAAGTTAGGAAACAAAAACTTAGTGATAACTTTATAGCAGAAGATTTTTTATCACAGCCTTACTAGCTGCTTCTAAACATTTTGAATACTTGGAATAAAATTTAATCAAGGCCACTGATTCTATTAACATTTCATCTTTCCCTATTTTTCAGTGACATTTATTTATTTACTTCTTTCTTACATTACAACCCAATCACAGTTTCCCCTCCCTCCAATCTTTCCAGTCTTCCTCCACACCTCCTCTTTTAAATGCGTCTTACTTATTCATGAGTTATCACTTGAAGCCATTGTTATATCTATATAGATTGAATTCTCATAATAATTCCAGATTTACCTGCTCGGCTATTGTTTAAGATATATAGGTGAGAGATAAGCATTTTTGTGTTGGCCTTCCTAGGAGTGAGGCTATATGGTGTGTAGCTCTTCTTCACTGTTCTCCACTAGCTTTGTTTTATGTACCACAACTTTAGAGCAACTCAGGGTTCCACATATTTGAAAGAAAAAGCAATTAACAAAATGCTGAGCGGCTTGAAAATGAAGAGACCTCAGCTTTCCACTATTCTGTCTTATTATTCCTGTATGACTTTCAGAGGCAACAATCATATCACTGCCCTTCCCCACACCAGTGAGAGTACCAGTGGAAGAGAACATTCCTTCTAAGGATATGTTCAGTGGTGCCAACCACATTTATTATTAAACATGAGAACTATATGTAAGTTATGTCTTCTGATTTCAAGTATTTTCTGCATTTCTCATTATAAAATTAACCTTTTTTAATCTAAAATTTTTTATAAGCACAAGGCAATTTAGGGAAGCTAAAAGTTTAAATGTATGATCTCTCAGACTAACCTTCCAATGATTCTTATTATGCATTTAAAAAATATATTTTTCTAACTCCAAACTTAGTATTGGAAGAATAATGGGAATCTCTTCTTTTTTGTGTAGTGCTGCATCAATCAAACACAAATATTTCACAGCTGTTCTTGTTCAAAATAAATAAATAAATAAATAGATAAATAAATAAATAAACCTCAGTTTTTTAGCACTGAAGAGGATTTCTATTCCAGTGAATGGTTCATGGCCATCCAGTTCAATTCTAATTTACATTTCTTCTTCTTCTGGCACCCCCTAAAATTGACATGTATTTTATACTGAAGCCTTATTGAATCATTAAATCTCACTGCATATGGGCACTGCCATTTTTAAAGTGAGTAGCTATTTAAATATGGGGAATTCTGCCCCCCATTTTGAGCAGTAGTTGTGTTTAATTACAAACATTCTACAGCACTACCTAGTGTGTCTTTTTTAGTGATTTTGTGCTTGGGTTTATGCACAGGCAGATTTTTAATTCCATCACTTCCCTTGACTAATTCTATACTGCTCTGTTAATTGACTTTCTATACCTCCCTTTCATTATCTGAAAACATTAACATTAACAAAGCAAAATGGCTGGATGAGATTAAGGTAAAATGAGATCATGGTTATAAAACACTTTCATGGTGTGGGTGCATAGAAAAATTCTCAATATATTTTTATAATTATCATATTATTGGCAAATTAAGTAGATAAGTTTATATGACAAAACAAAACTGTCATGTTAAATTAATTCTAGGCAGGATACTCTACACCTATGCTCCCCAAACATCCCATACATACCCTGTGTCATCATTTCTGTCTTCTTTGTGGAACACCCCATAAGTTTAAATGTACAATCCCTGATGCATTCCTTCTCACAATAGGTTGTGGGAGAGCTGACTTGACTGTGCTGTTATCCTCGGCTGTTCTTCAAAAAATAACTGTACCCAGTTGACAAAGTAACACTATATTTCAGAAGTTGCATTCATACACTCCTGTTAAAGGGTATTCTTTACTGATACCACTTAATAGATGATCTTAAAAATAATCCTATGAGCTGTAGTTATTTAAAATGTTCAAAATAGGATGTTTCTTAGGCCTAATGAACCTCTTTAAAGTTCTTTATCTCCACTTACTTCTGATCAGATAACACTTTAGTAAACTCTCTTTTCAACTAAATTAGAGTTTATACTTTTGGTGATCTCTTGATGTACTCCACGTGACCCAACACGACAGCCACAAGAAGGTACCTTCAACTTACCTTCAACTCATAGAACAACTCTATTTGCTGGCATAGAAACCTCATACTTTCATAACTTATCTTCCCTTTATCATTCTCCTATAAATTATACCACACAGTATTAAGAATATAATTCACCCATGTGCATTGTGTATAATTTAGGTAAATATAAAATAATATGATTCTAGAGGCTTTATTAAATAGCCTTTCTGTTATTTGTCCCCCATACCTCCTTGTCATTCTATATTGACCTCCTTCTTCCTCCACTGGTTGGAGCACCCTTGCTAATATTCCATTGCCCACTTCATATTTCCTGTATAGACACACACACACACACACACACACACACAAAACACACACACACACACTTACAGTCCCACAATACTTTTCCTTGTTTCTGTGTTTGTGTGCTGTACACTCACATCTGAGATTTCAGAGCAAGAAACTGCTGCCAAAACAGAATATGCAACATGTACCATCTGTATTTCTGGATCTGAGTTATCTCAGTCAGTATTACCTTTCCTAGGAATGGTATATAGCTGGATCACATTGTAAATTTATTTTTAGTCTTTTGAGGATTCTCCAGCTGATTTCTAGAGTGACTGTACCAATTTGCATTTAGTTATATTCTCACCAACAGTAAATGAAGATTCCTCTTTCTTTACAACCTCACCAGATTTTACTCTCTCTCTGTCTCCCTCCCTCTCTATCTCTCTGTCTCTGTCTCTCTCTCTCTATCTCTTCCTCTCTCTCTCTCTCTCTGTGTGTGTGTGTGTGTGTGTGTGTGTGTGTGTGTGTGTGTGTGTAATAAAGGACATTAAACCACTCATATTGACAATATTCCCTGCAAGAACCACACACTAACAAATTCTAGTCCCAGCAAATAGAAGTCGTCCTTTTGAATGGTTGATCAGAATAGTACAAGTGACTCCCAAAACAATGTAAAGAATGTATGTTTCCTTGGTTATATCTCATGGGTAGATGAGGGTCCCTATTGCTGAAGACACTGAACAGGTAGGGCACTGGGCTCCAACAATTTGAACTGGATCTGACATGAAAGCCTCTTTCCTGTAGTCTAGCTTGCACAGTTCCAGAAAATGTTATGCAAACTACTAAGGGAGGAAAGTGATTAAGCAGCCCAACTCTCCCTGTATGAGGAAATGTCCTGAAAATCACTCCTAAAAACCAGACAGGAACTAACACATGTTATAAACATGAGGAAGTTTCAAGGTATCTTACAATATAATTCAACCCTATGCTCACAGTAACTAATTGTCCTTGCTTCTAATGCCCCATCCATCTTTTCCTGTATGTATTTTTGGTACTTGCATAACATTGCAATCTTTGGAATTTTGTTTAAGATTAGAATTGTAAATTGAATATTATATTCCTTTATAAATTAAATGTTGTGTCAGGAGAACATTATGACAGATGTAAGTGAAACACAGCTTTTGCCCTTAAATAGCTATGACTATATATTTGAAGCAGCCAGGAAAACACAGTGTATATAAAAGTAGAATAAACAGTTGTTGAGTCAAAGAACCACCAGCTGTGGGAAACTATGTCTTATTCTACCATACATGATTGGGAATTGCACCAGAATTTTAAAATCTATGAACACAAAACTATACCCATGGGCAACACAGAAAAAAGTGAGGAGCATAGGAAGAAACACAAATTGGTTGAAGTACTGGCTCCATTGCTTCCAATTATTTGATAAAACTACTTAATATCTTGTGTTTTCTTCCTCATTTTTACTGGTGGTGATGACGCCCCACTCACAGAGAGCAAATACATGTACAATGAGAATTAAATTTAATCTATATCTAATGTATATCAATATTCATACTCAATAGAAATTACAAAATATTCTAAGAATATCACACCAAGACAAATAATATATATCGCTAATTATTTGTCATGCCTATTTTTCTATTACCATATTTGAACTAAGAGATTATGCCTTCACTACATCTCTATACGAACATTCATTTTATACAAGAAACAATTATGTAAACTGAAGACAATGGTATACATCATTTAAATCAAGAGTATTCATTCTATTTTGTCTTACATATATTCTCTGCCAGCAAATTGCTAATCACTAGAGATACTTTGTAGAATGCCTTCATAGCTTTAGAACATTGAAGATAGCCATAAAGAAAAGCACCTGAACACAAGATACAGTGTTGCAAAATAAAATTTTGTGTAGAATCTAGTATGTAAAAGATGTATAGGAGCACATAGAATCCAGAAAAGATGTCAGAGAAATAAACATTTGAAAGGGGCCAAATGCAGGGCTGGTGAGGTGGCTCCCTTGTTAAGAGCACAGAATAATACTCTTGTGAAAAAACTAAACTCAGCTCCCAGCACCCACTTCAGGCAGCTCACATCCACCTGTAACACCAAACACGAGATATCTGATGATGCATTCTTCTGGCTTCAGCAAGCATGTGTGCTCATGCACATATCCACACAGGGATGCACATGCACACACATAATTAAAAATGAAAGCAAGTCTTTTTAAAATTCACTTTGAATATGAAGAAAATGAGGAGACAAATCTGTAAGCGGAGTGAGAGTGAGGCAGGGGTCGTCTCTGCACAGCTGACCCCCGAGCATCTCTTGAACTGCCTGCTCTCTCTGTTCATGGAATTTCAATAAAAGAATAGTGTTATATGAATAAACTCTTCATAATCACAGATCAGGTACCACTATTCTCTTCCTATATTTAGAAATATTTCATATTCTTGAGAGAAATGACATAGTGGGGAATCTTGACTTCACAAAAATGCTAAATTTCTGCAATTTTGTGATAAACTATCTGAACAGTAACAGCTTCTTAACCTTTGTTTTTAAACAGCTGCCTTTGCAATCACTCCCTTGCCTTGCTGGGTCCTCTCATCTTTCATGCACAAAACAAGTCAGTCAGCAGCATCATAGCAGCATTATCAGCTGATACTGCTCCAAAGCCCTCTTTTTCCTAAAACTCAGTCAAAATCATTCATAGGATGGTCTTCAAAGCCTTCCTTCACCCTGAATCCCCATGAACCCAGATCAGAGACACAGAATATAGTTACTTAGTGCCAATGGAAACTCCTTAAAGGAGACAAATGTGTCTTACCTAGACCTCTGCTGCTAAAGAAGGACCTATGGAAAGAGGTGACTTCAGTCAGGATAATAACACTAGAAGAGATAGACCATTGACACAGTGGCAATTGCCACATGCATTATAGAATGTTTCTCAGGCAACACAAAGATGAAAAGCCCATCATGTCCTATCAGTACCTAAAGACATAGGCTGATTTTTAAAGGAATGAGTTGTGTGCATATGTGTGTGTGTGTGTGTGTGTGTGTGTGTGTGTGTGTGTCTGAGAGAAAGAGAAAGAGAGAGAGAGAGAGAGAGAGAGAGAGAGAGTAAGTGAGATAGATTAGATAATTTCTTCTGCCACATAGGTCTTCAAATGTGGTAGCAAGTCCCTTTACCTGATGAGGCATCTTATTTGCCCTATAAGTTTATGGAATGTTAAAAATTAATGTTTGCTCAGCAACTTAGCAAAATGAGCATAAATTAATATGAATATCTCAATAAGATATTTCTGCTGTCTTATTGACATTCTAGCCTAAGAAAAAACATTAACATGTGAGGAAAAATAAAAGGCAAAACTACAGTGAAGGCACAATCAATTCTATTTTAGTGAGCTTCCACACAATGAATCTAAGCAATATATCTTAATATATTAATAATATCAGAAATTTTATCCTAGTTTTCAAAATGATGGTTGGCTTTGGCCAAGAAAAAAAATACAAAAATGGAGGAACTGTTTAGTTGTTTGCTAAAAATAATGCAAACAAAAAATATATGATGTCCAAGGCATCTCATCATTACGAAACACCTGAAAAATTCTCCAAAGAACTCTTTATTAATCTGAAGATAGAATTAATTACAAAAGATTCTATGAGACTGTAGATAAGCACTTTTGCACTTTAGAGGTCATTTCCCAGAATTTAGAGAGAAATGGAGGTTACCTACAGTAGAATGTAGGATAGATGATCATTCTTTGAAAATATGAATGACAAAGACATTATGAGTCTTCATCACAGATTATGGAAAAATCAACCTGGTTCTCTCCAGGAAGATTCACAACCCTCTGACTAGTTTTCATAGCACTGGGAGGTGCTGTGAAGGCTACCAGAGGGAAAAAATAATCATCAATACATCCAGCTGTGAACCAGGCAAGCAACCACTGTAGGATTCTATAGATGTAATCCCACTTCTGACACCAGAAAACGCGGTTAAATAAGGATCTGGATAAATAGGCCGAATAGATGTTTATTCAGGGAGAAATAACTTACAACCTAGACAGATGAACACCAGGAAATTCAACCCGATCCTCTCCTGTCCAAGTCACGCCAGAAAGAGAGCCTTTCCTGGCTCCCCTCCGACCTCCTTCCACAGGTCACTCCGCCCATGGCTCCACCCCCCAATGGGCGTGGTCAGTACCACAGACCGACTATCTCACTACAGTTTTGTTTGTGAAATTAATGTTATAGGAGTAATTGACCACTTTGTTATTAATCTAAGGCCCACTCTATTAGATGCAATCCATACCTGGCACTGTGAGTGTGGCTGAGAGTGTCTGGATAAATGTGTCATGATCTCTAGAGAACATGCTAATACTATTATTATTCTGTTAAATGAACATAGTACTAAAATTACTCTGAATGACTCACTGCTATACTCACAGAGCAGCATATCTCTCAACCCTCTTCAATAAACATTATTCTTTTAGCATATTATAATGAATACAGAGCACACAACTGGTCAACGTGTAGAAAACAATGGGAAGTACTCAACACTAAATGGTGTGCATATCACACCTTTTCCACCAAGGCACAGGATTCTTCCAGGAAGAGAGAGCAGAAAGATGGTAAGAGACAGAGATGGAAGACAACATAAAGGAAACAATATCTCCCAGAAAAAGAAAAAAAACATGGCAGCTGAACATATAGACTCACAGAGTTTCTGACAACATGCATAAGACCTGTGTAAGCTCAAACCAGACAAATTCCAAGGTGGGCCTTAAGTGGACACAAAATCCTAATACTAGCTGAGGAGCTATTAGCATTTGATAGCTGATGGGATAGGAGGAGTCAGTTTTCTTTAACTGTGTATCCTCCTGGTGTGCCTGCTATACAAACTATACAACTATTCTACTATACTTCCAGGCAAACAGATCTTATTCCAAAAAGTAGCTGGGAAACACACGTTAGATTGGATGAGTTTATAAGTAAATAAATAAATAGTAAGTAAGTAAATAAATAAATGGAAGAAACAACTAGGTTGGGTGAGTAAGGAATTAAGGGTAGACAGTGTGGATCTCAGAGGAATTGGGGAGAAATGAATATTGTAAAAAATGTAGTCTGTGAAATTCTCAAAGGATTAACACAAATATTATTATAAAAAGAATTTAAAATGTATTTCTGTAAGTTATTTGACAAGTTATTCCCAGTAATCATATAGGAAAAGTGATACATGACCTTAACAGAAGAAAAAAAAAGTTTACTAGAAATTCTAAAATGCTTTTTAAAAGAAAGGAAGACTTTGTTAATCAATAGGATAAACCTTAAAACTGTCACTTATCAAAATTAATGATTTTTAATAAATTTATTTAAATAAAAAATAATCTTATTTTACATGTCTATCCCAGTTCCCTCTCCTTCCCATCCTCCCATTCCTCCTCTGACCCCCCCCATCCTATCCCCCATCCACTCCCCAGGGAGAGTGAGGCCTTCCATGAAGAATCATCAAACTCTGTCAATTCATTTGTGGCAGTGCCTAGGCCCTCCCCTGTGTGTCTAGGCTAAGTATCCCTCCATGGGGAATGGGCAACCTAAGACCATTGGAGTAATATACACACATACTGGTTACACTGCCAGAGACCCCATAGACTGTTCAGGGCCCCCTAGCTGACACCCACCTTCAGGGGGCCTGGTTTGGTCCTATGCTGTTTTTCTAGCTATCAGACTAGTGTCCATGAAAATTTAATTAGTATCAATGCTATACCTACAAAGTCTTAAAAATATGGTACGAAATTGTGTGTGTGTGTGTATACACACACACACACACACACACACACACATATATATATATACATATATATATGTATGTGTATATATATATATATACACACGAAGAACATACTTTTTAAACAGACACTAGCAAAACAAAGCTACAACAAAAATACAAAACATATGGGATCAGAAGAAAGATGGCAGAGACAAGTGGGAAAATAACTGAGTCTAAAAATAAATGCAAACCTGTAGAACTCCTGTTTCATAGGGAAACTAGGGTGCTGGAAGTGACATGCTGTGTATCTACTTCAAAACATACTCAAAATCTTGACTAGATACTCAAACAGGAAAAAATAGTGAAGTTAAAACATAAAGTCAAATCAGAGAGAAAATATTTGTAGCATTTGTGATAATATCTATATATCCAGAGGAAAATTGATATCAAAAATTTATTTATCTTAACTAAAAATGAATTTAAGACTCAAAATGCCAATGCCATGTAAAAATCTAAAAGCATTTTTTGAGGGAATAATTTGAAAATTATAAGTATATTAAAGATGCTTAAGGAACCACAAATTAAGAAACTGAACATAGAATACAACCTTCAATATAGCATTTAAAGAGACATGATCAAACTTGAAAATATTGATGACTACATGGAGCCTTGGGAATGTCTGTATGGAACTTCTAGGTTTATAATATGAAAAACTTAAGGAAAAATCAATATAACTAATTTAGAGGTCTATATATATATATAGATATAGATATATAGATATAATGTGTGTGTGTGTGTTTGTGCGCACACACACACGTGAGCAAATGCCTGATAACCTAATCAGTCTAAACATAAAAAATAAACAACATGAGTTCTTTATTGGGACTGGAAATGGCTCAATGGTTAACCCACTTGGCAGCATACAAACATATATAACTGCCATTCCAGAAAATACTATGCCATCTTCTGACATCTAATGGCACAAGGCATTCACAGAGTACTCATACATAGATATTTTTAAAAAATTTTAAATAATACATATTTTAAAAGAATCACGATAATACTGTTTCTAACAAAAAGAAATATAGAAACCACATGCATTTTTGCCAACAAAATAATGAGACTTATCTTTATTCATTTCAGTAGAATATTCCATATTGGAAAGCATGACAAACTAATTGGAACTGCATTTATAAACAATGATGAACCCCAAAACAGTTTATTAACAAGGAAATAAGATGTCAGCGTATACCTTCTCATTATATAAAGTTAAAGCTATACAAAACTAAACAATGTAGTGTCTAAAGTTATAAGTATAGGTACAAATATAGATACAGTAAAAATTATTATTGCAATTGCCAGGCATATTAGGACATACTTTGACTACATATAGCTAGGAGGATGAGGCAGAAGGATTGCAATTTTAAAACCAGCTTGAAATATTCACATTAAGCTGGGCAATGGTGGAGTATGCCTTTACTCAGGAGGCAGAGGCAAGCTGATCTCTGTGAGTTCTAAGCCAGTCTGGTCTACAGAATGAGTTCCAGGACTTCCTGCAAAGCTACTGAGAAACCCTGTCTTGAAAAACTAAAGAAAAAAGAAAAGAAATATTCACAAATTGTATCTCACAAATTGTAAGAGAACAATTGCACTTGAAACAAAGAAAGTATACTTATAAATACTGTATAGCAAAGCAAAAATCATTAGTATATTCTAAGTCATTTTTACAGTAAATCGATGTTTAATTTCTTTTTATTGCTTCTATTTTTTGTGATAATACAATTACATCATTCCCCCCTTCTCTTTCCTTCTTCTATAAGCCCCTTTCCTCTCCAATGTGCCCCTTCGTGTTCTCTTTCAAATTTATGGTCCAGTTTTTCATTACTTGTTGTTAGATAGAAAATATACACATAAATATATCCCTAAATACCACCTGTTCAGTCTTCACCATGCTATTTGTGTGCATGGTTTCTGGAAAGACTATTTTTCTTAAACTCTGCTGCAATTTTGGTATTATTTCTGAGACTTTTATATTATACAAGACCAAAATTAAGACATCAGGTTGAATAAAAATGTTCTTCTTCAAGTATCAGTATATCAAAAACTACACTTATACTAAAACAAAAATAAGTACAGTCATCAGGGAGAAAGAATACTGTAACCAAACCTGGAAGACAGAACTTAACAGAAGAGACCCTGGAATGGAATCAAACTGACAGAGGAAAAAAACCTTAGCCCAAATTGTCCTGAGCAAAAGCTAGTGCCAAGGTGAGAACTTTTCCTCCCACAGGAGCTTCCAAGGAACCCCAAGCTCAGAGTCAGCATATTCAAAGGGCAGACAATGGGTACAATTAAATAGAAGAACATTAGTCAAAAGCAAGCACAGCGCCAGGATTGGCTCTCCTTCCTCCAACAGATCAAGAAGACAACTGCAAACACTGGCATTTGCTACTGAGAATGACGCTTTCAAAATTATTTGCAAGAAAGGAGAATCTTTCCTAACATGGTTCTAAACCTAGGTATCCTGGTCAGAATAAAAAACAAAGGGAATGTCCACCATGTCAGGGAAAATAAATTAATACCTTATGAGTTTGTAAGACCTGGGTGAGATACTCTGAACTTGTCTCAGTGAGGATCTGTTTGATGTTTTTGGTGCAAAAAGATTATGTTGTGAAGGTAAGGGATAATTAGTGATATATGCACAGAAGAACAAGCAGAGAAAACTAAAACAATTCAAATAAGGGGCGAAGGGATACATGCAAGTGAGAACAAAATTACAAAGCTCTGTAAGTAAAGCTCACACCTGAAAAATGAATTAACCAAAAGTAAGAAGCAGCTATAATGGGGGAGGAGTGGAAAGCAAGGGGCTGATATAAGAGAACAAAACATTCATCGGTCAACGTAGGAGGCAAACACCACAGGCGGCAGCTAAATATAAAAGAAAGAAATGGGAGGAAGGGAAGGGCACAGCTAATCATGATATTTAGAGACATGTGTGCATAGCTAGAAGACTGCTGGAAACATAGCACACTGTCTCCAGTGGGTTAGAGAATTGGCATATGGCCCTGTTGTTCTCGTGAGAGGCTAGTAAGTATTTAAAATTTGTTCTCTGGGGGAAAAATGCCCAGATTTGTGGTATATGTGCCAAAAGACCCACACAAACTGGCAGTAGCCCATCAGTGTTTAGATCCAAAGTTGAAGCTTTTGTTACACTTGATGTTAAACCCTATTCATATATTATTTTGATAAGCAAATTTTAGTAGTTAATTTAATAGCTTAAAGATTAAAAATAATTTAAAAGAAGCTTTCTCATAAAATAATTAAAATTATGAAATACTTAAGAATTCATGATATGAAACAGGTTAAAGTCATTGAGTCAGGGTAGGGATAGAAGACATAAAAGAGAGAGAGAAGAGATCATAAAAGAGAGAGCCATTATTGGTTTGAAGAGAAAACTGAATCTAAAGAAATGTCTAGAGACCTACAAGACTGACTCCACCTAACAATTTGAGAAACAGTGGAAAGGCTACCATAAATTCCCTTAACTAACTTATCCACAATCATGGAGCCCTCATCTAGTACCTGTTGGAAAGAGAAGCGAATACCCATAACTAAACACTGAGTCGAACCAGAATCCAGATGCAAAGAGAGAGGACAAGACCAGGTTGCAGAAACACATAGAGACAGCTGACCTGAACAAGGAGGAGCTAATGGGCCCCCAGACTGATAGCTGGGAATCCATCATGGGACTGACTCTGACCCCCTGAACATGGGTCTCAGCCAGAAGGACTGAGCAGTCTAAGGGACCTCAGACAGTGCAACCAGGATGTGTTCCTGGTGCACAAAAGGACCTTGCAGACACATCACCCATGGAGGGATACTCCCTTAACCTAGAGACAGGAGAGAAGTCCCTACTTCAAATGACTTGTCAGATTTACATGACCCCACCTGGATGGCTTAGCCCTATATGTGGAGTTGGGGGGAAGTGGAGGGAAGGGTGGTCAGGATGCATGTGAGGAGGAAAAAAACAGGTCATCTTGAAGACTGTGACAAACCTTGTCTGAAGATATTTTCTAAGACATGGAAGAAGCTTTCTCATACACAGACTGTGCAGAATCAAGATTATGAAGCTCAGCTTAATCTAAATTTATCAAATTATTCTAAATCTTACCTGAAAGACTAAGAAATATAAGGTAGTCATTAAAAATAACACATGAGAACTTTACTATATGGTAAAATACCATAAGGCTATATTTACTTAAATATTTCATTAATAACTAAAATTTTAATGTATTAATTCACAAATTGTGGTTATTAGTGATCAACAGAGTATATTAATATAAGGCAAAAATTTAAGAAAATAGATCAATGGAAGAAAGCAAAATAATTTTACAACTGCACATATATTTAATGCCTAATAAATGTAATCTTAAGATGATGATAAGAAAAAAAATGGACTTGTCAAGAGTGGTGAGAGCGGGGGGGGGGAGACACATACTTCAACAACAGATCACTTGGACAGCATGCAGAAGACCATTAGTGTAATCCTTAGCATCACAAAGGCACAGAAACACTGATAAAATTATAAGTGTTCTAATATCATGATCAGTTGCATATATAAACTTCTGTTTCATGTATTAGAAAATCAGCTTAAATTCTGAAGACAAATAATAAAACATTTTTATTTATTTTACATAACCAAGTCCATTTAAATGAAAACCAGCATTTATAGACAATATTTGGGAATTTGGGTGACTTTCTTTCCAAACTAATTCCTGCTGGTAAGGGGTGCTGTCATGGGGCATTCTAAGAAGATGCAGAAATCCTGGCTGTAGTCTGAAAGGTTGAATAAAGCATTTTTTAATTTGGAAGCATTTAAAATGCATATTTCTCTGTAAATATGAAGTTAAGAACATCTCCTTAAATTAATCATAAAATCCCAACACCTTAAAGGGAAAGTTTACAGTGACATAAAATAAAACGTAATCATTTCTATGAAGCAAAACATTGCACAATCAAAAATTAAAAGGGAAGTAGCAAATTTGGAACAATAATTTGTAATATACATAGAGCCAAAATTTGCACAGCAGTTTCTCAAGGCAATAGGAAAAAATAAATAATGGGACAGAAGAGTGGTCCAAGGACATAGTCAAGCATCACAGAATATATGTGAATAACCAATGTAGTGTATTTTAAATACTTTCAACCTCATTAATAACTCAGAAAGTATAAACTAAAAAAATATAGCTTTAGCTGTTGTATTGGCAAAATTTACAACATATGGTTAATACCGTTTTTGTTTTTTTTGTTTTTTTTTTGTTTTTTTAGTTTTACACTGCAGATAGAAATATGTATTGGTACAATTGTTCACAGGTGAATTTAGCAATGTCTGTATAATGTGATATTTATGTTTTCTGGTTCACAATATATGAATCAGGGTGTGAATACCTATTTGACTACATAGAGGTACAAATCACCAGGGAATTCTCATTTCTCTAGTTATCTACATAGATAAGATAATGAACTATTTTTTTTTCCAAATTAAAACTGTCTAGTCAGTCTGAAGTTTGATAGCAAGATGTTTGGATGTTCAGAATCATCAATAATAATTATAACAATTAGTCATTAAACACTTCGTCTTTAGCTTATATAATTTTTAGTAATTATGTGATTGCTCTTATGTGAAAGTAGAACAGATGGAAAAGAGTGTTAGTATCAGTCACCCACTGCTTGCTGTACATCTCAAACTATGCTAACCCATTTAGAGATGCTTTGTGTCAGAGCATAGAAGTTTGGAGATGAAGATACCAATGGTTAGAGAAATTGAGAAATTTGTCAAGGTCACACAGCTTATTACAAGGTATTTCAAGCCCAGGTCTGGATTTCTCAAAGGGTCCTAAACACTATGTTGTACCTGTAAAATACAAGCAAAAGATGTTCTTCAATGGGTAAAGAATAATGCATATAAAACTGATTTATTATGAATTAAAATATATAGAATTAACTAAAACATCAAAATGATTCATTGAAAAAATGCATAAAACAATCATTCACTAAGTTAATGGGCAAAGTACTGTACAAATAAAACAAAAAAAAGTTTTAAATATCTTCTTTCTTCCTACTAAGGGCACATATATTTATTACATTTCCCAAAACACAAGTATTTATGAAAAAAATGATACAGTTGATCCCAAGATAAGCAACCCAATAATTCCCCATTCTTCACATATTTCCCTGAATATTACAATTTTCATATGATCAATTCTATAATCCCTTGCTTAACAAGAACATTTAAGAGAGGATGTGTTCCTTGGTCTCTACATCGACCACTAGGTCATAATGAACTGAAGCATATTCAGATTGGTGATCCCTCTGTTTTCTTTCTCCCTAATCTGCCCGAGACATTGAGCTTGCCAATGCCAGTTTGGAATCCTAGCTTTTGGACATGGTTGCAGAGGTGTTTGTTCGTTTTTATTAGTCCATCGTAGATGTTGGCTCTTTTCCCAGACAGGCTGCTTTGTTTTTCTTGCCTGTGATTGTTTGGACCATCTGTTTCAGTGGATCATCATTGTCCTCTTTAGGTTCTCCACTGAGAGTTGCTACAAGTTGGAGTCTTTCTTTATAAAGTCATGGCCACCTGCATCATATCAAATTCTCTAAGTTTCTGCAGCTGACTTTGGCTTTTTGAAGGACTGTCTTATTTAGTCTGATAGCCTGGACTGGGATTTTTTAATATCCTATGCACTTTCAAATAAATTCATTAGATTCGTTGTAACTGTATCTTCAGAATTACCACTAGTACATTGCCCAGCTTGATAAGTACCCATGCCTCTGTTAGCAGGAAACTTGATGAAGCTTGACAGCATGAGTAATCTTATGAGTTTGTGTTACCAACTAACTAACAAAGATCAGAGTATTTCAAGCCTAAAAGTTATTTCTAAACCTGAACAAACTCTAAACACAATATGTATATCAAAGCAGCTGCAGATACCTCTGTGTTAAGAATGGGTTAATCAGAGAGAGAGAGAGAGAGAGAGAGAGAGAGAGAGAGAGAGAGAGAGAGAGAGATGAGTCTCCCTAGCTAGACAATAAAATTAGAGTCAGCAACTGCAAGCAATATCAGGAAAAGAAAGTATAAACAACATGGCTTCAAAGAACAGAGACAAACAAGAGACAAAGGTCAAACACATTCATGGTTTATAAGTTAAACCTGGCCCCATCTGTGATCAGTGGCATGAGGAGAGAAAATAGGATGTTAATAAGAACTGAAACATATTGTACAGTTATCAAAACTGTCCTATTAGGAAACCCTTGATCATTACTCATATTTTAACATCTCAGTAACTAAAGAGATCCAATGGCCCTAACTGCTGATGAACTGACTCTAGTTAAGTCTTAGCAGTCAAAAATGATGAGTGATGTACAGCAGAAATCCAGGAAGACCGTGAAAGTGGTAGAGCTATAGAAATCCGAGCAGAGCATGTTGAGTAGAAGCATAATACATGGGTAACATATGCCATCACTTGCTTTTCTACACCCGTGGCAGACATCAGCAGTCAACCACAGCATGCTTTCCCACTGAACCCAGATGCAGTCTCATCATCTCCCTTGGTTCACACTTCACGCTCATTTACTAATTGATTAGAATTGGCATTCCATTGGAATTGAAATCAATTTGCTATCCTTGAGTTGCCCTTTCCCCTTTCAGCCCTTTGCTGTTAAGTTCCCATGGAAATTTTTAAAAGAATAACATTATCTTCTGCAGGCAGATGGCTGTAGATTCTATCCCTATTAATGTGGGAAGAAGGTGACTTGCAAACATCAGAGGCACTATGGAAATTCTGCTGACTGATGAGCACTTTTATGGGCCAAGGAGTTTTTTTTTTTTTTTTTTTCCCGGATCTTATCTAGAAAACAGTTCTCCAGATAAATTTCTTTAAAGATTTCCAAAGTGTCCTGAGTTAAACTCTTGTTTAAAAGGGATACAGAGACAAACACAGGGCGCTTTCACTTACATTCACTCAAAAATCCCAGAGGGCTGTTGCCAGAGTTGGGCTATTGAGTGGAATGGTCTCCTGAGTCTGTGAGCTCAAACACTATCCTTTCAGAGTGGAAATGAAGCGGGGCACAATTAGGCAGAAAACGATGTCTTTTAAGGAGAAAGAAGCTCTATGCAGGCTGCAGTCCAACTTCAGTTAAAAAATAAGAAGAAAGCTTTTACCCTTGGACAGAGAAAGTGACCTTCATTGGGTATAGCAAAACATAATGCTTTTAAGCATTGTGCCCCTGGATTTTTCTTACTCTCAAGGAGGAATTGGAATTAATATATATTTTACCAAATATTTTTTAAGTATATATATTCTAAATTTGGTTCAACCAATCTTCCCATAGATAAAAACAAACAAACAAACAAACAAACAAAACTTATCAAATAATCCCACAAATCAAAGATTTTGATGTTGATTTTATTTATTTACTTTTCTTATTTTACATATGGATCCCAGTTCCCTCTCCCTCCCTGCCCCCATCACATTACCTGCCACTCCACAGTGAGAGTGATGCCTTCCAGGAGGTGTCAACACAATCTGTTGGGTTTTTTTTTGTTTTGTTTTGTTTTGTTTTGTTTTTTTACAATTTGTTTGTAAGTGTTTCAAAAATATTTTGTCCCAGTATTACCCCGGATACTGTTTTTTAATCTTCTGGCAGGTAAATAAGATGATAAGGCTTCGTCTACATTCTCTCTCTGTTTAGTTTTTCAATTGACCACGGAATTCACTAAAACTTTAACAGTTGTCTCTCTAATTAGGGAAATCCCATAACAACATAGAATTTTAAATAATTTAGTGATAATCTTGGCAAAGCTGCTGAGTGTATTTAAAATATGAGAGGAGAGAGAGGCTCACTTGAAGAAAAAAAAAATCTCTGAAGAGTTTTTGAGTTCAATAGCTGTCCAACCAAGTTGAATGAAATTGAATGTGATGTGAGATTTTAGGCCAAAAAGCAATAAAGCCTTGTGTGTGTGTTAGTTCTTAAGGAGTTGTACCTCTAGCCTTCTGATTGCTGTCATTCCCATAACCTCTGAAGAAATTCACACCACAGACTCAAGCTCAGTGACACAGCATTTTATTTTCCTATTTCAACTCTTATTCAGCAGCTAAAGCTAGTGCTTGAGAAACCATCTCCTGCTTGACTGTTTCAGATAGATAAGACCTCTAGCCTGGTTTTAAATGAATGGTGTTAAAAAGTTAATTCTCAAGATTGTAATCATAGCCTCCAAAATTATTTGCTTTTCTAGTAACATGGCAATTGTGAGGAGCAAAAAAAAAAAAAGTCACTTTTATACTTATTACAAACTTACACAGAAATAAATTACTTGTCAGTGCTTCAAAAATGCCTAGTAAGAGAGCTGAACTTGTAAATTTATAAATTCTAGAGTCCTCCATACTTAAAACTAGTGAGATGATGATGATCCGGGATTGGGTCCAGAGAGGAAGTCTCTGTGTCTACATGCTTTCTTATTAAGTAGGCAGACTGATACAGGTGCTGTCATTATCTGCACAACTTCCGTCATTAAGCGAACACACAACAAAATGAGGATGTTCTTTTTAGAAGGCAATGCTCTGGAAAAATCTCTATAATGCTAAGAACTGTGCAAGAAAGAATTCTCTGCAAAGGATTTTATTCCTATCACCTTATAATTTAATGCTGATGTGTCTAGATCATGGGACTGTGAAAGCCACAAAACAAAACAAACAAAAAACAAATTAAAAAAAAAACAATTTCATTTCCATCCATCATATGAGAAAAGAAGCTGAACCTCCAGTGAGATGGATTTAAACATAACACCAGACCCAACTTTTGACTATTAAATATTCCATGTGGGGAAGCAGGGGATCCCAGGATGAAGAGAAATCTATAAATACAGGTGATTTCCAGTAAAGACATTTTTATTAATTTTTAAATTGACCAAACACTTCCCATGCAAACTAGAAAAGCACTTACATTTAATAAAAACAATAAAATCTTTTCTCAAACAAATTTGAGGTTTTATGTACCTGAGAAAGAAAGCTAAATGGAAATATACTGCCATGTATGTATGTCTTGGTCAATTCACACAAGGGTCAGCTTGATAAGCTGTATATCAGGCATCATCTATCCTTTCTTCTGCTCTTAGGTGAAGTTAACTGGAAGTTTCTTTTTAAAAATAAACAAAAATTACTAAATAACCAATTGGATAGCTAGTGATGTGTTTGAAAGTTCAAGCATGACTTTTAGTACATCTCTAGAACTAGTTGAGGCTAATGTGCTGTCTGCTAGGAGCTTATCATGGAACACTGAAGCATCTGTATGAACTTTACAGTTACAGTTTTAAGCATACAAGTTCACTGACTATACATCAGTGGGGATATGTTGCTTTGTCAGAAAATTTTGCTTATTAGTATCTTTATTTTAAAACACCAAGGTCATTTGAACTTCATCGCTATTAATGGTTTTGTGTAAGTTGTTTGTCTATGTATAAAAGTACATAGCCACAACATTAATTATTCTTTAAAATTCTAACAACTACTTTTGGCTTACTAGATACATGCATTCACTACAGTTCGAAAAGAATTCTCTCCATATATGTCTACAGCAAAAATGATAAATAATATAAACAAAAGTATGAAAAAGTTTCTGCTCTGGCATACAATCATGATGGTTCCTTTACACTTGTACTTCTTTGTCACAGCCTTCATCTATGTAAGCTGTGGCTTAAGAAAAAAATAATATATGAGGGAACTTCTAACAAACTAGAAAACTTCTAGGAGAGGTGAAAGTTCTATTTTATGATTCCAATTCCATGCCATGAAAGTCCTTCCCATAAGAGTACAATGGAGATGAGTCAAAATGACAGGGTGTGACTTTGCAGGAAGAAATCTTGACTCTACTGTCGTCTCTTGAGAAAGGTACTTTCTGGAGTAGAAATGACTCAGTTACCATGGGCAAACTGAAATCAAACATCAGAGAGATTCAGACTCTGCCCCATATGTCCCATTAGGAAGTTGAGGAGATGAGGCAGAGAGAAAAGAAAAATCAAAGACAAGAGCTAATGTGACAAGGGTGTCACTCACTTCTGACGGCGTGAGTAGTAAAAGGGAAACTACTAGACCAATCACGAGAAGGTGCAGGGTGATACATCGGCACAGAAATGAGAGAAGACTAGCATACGTGTCACTGATATAGAAGTAAAAACTGGGTACATACAAAATAGTGAGAGAAAATACTACCTGGCAAACTGTGAAATATCCACCTTAAATCTTTCAAGGTATTGGCAGAAGGTCAGTTTTCTTTAAGGTTGTGGCCTCTGGTGGGCTCACTGGGATCCAGTGTAAGGCTAAACATGCAAGAGTATAGGGCCAATAGTAAATTGTACTTGATGGATTTAAAAAAAAAAAAAAGGACACAAAAATTTGAGAGCCTATGCAAGAAGGAGTGTTTGTGAGAGGAGTGGGGGAGAGGAGAAGTTGTAAAAACATATGGTAAAAAAAAAATTGTCAAATACACTAATAAAAGTGAAAAAGGTAAACAATTTATTAATTAAAATAGGTATAACTTCCCCTTATAAAATTAAAATTTAAAAAGAATATAAAAGGATAGATTCTATTATGTAGTTATCTGGTGCCTCGTTAGCACAATAGGTAGCACCTCAGTCTCATATTGTGTAGTTATGGACTTAGGAAATATCTTTTTACAAAAGTCATGCTTAGATGCCTTTCATTGCTTCTTACACATATTTCATGTCTTTTTTTCAAGAGATATTTTACATCTGGAATAACATCCAACATTGAATCTAGTGCACAAAATCCATCAGTAAGTATTCTGAGAATAATGAGAATTTATAAAGCAGTTGTGGTGTGTAGTAAGATATCCCCCCCCCCAGAGGCTCATATATTTGCCTGCTTAGTTTCCAGTTTGAGGATTATGAGGTGTGGCCTTGCTAGAATAGGTGTGGCCTCATTGGAAGAGGTGTGTCACTGGGGTGTCATTTGAGGTTTCAAAAGCCTGTTGCAGGCCCAGTCTCTGTCTCTGTGTCTCTCTGTCTCTGTATCTCTCTGTCTCTCTTGCTACGTGTAAAACTTTCAGCTGCTACTCTAGCACCATGTCAACCTGTATGCTACTATGACCCCTACCATGATGACAATGGACAAACCCTATAAAAGTGTAAGCAAGGCCCAGTTAAATACCTTCTCTTATAAGACTTGCCTAGGTCATGGTATCTATTCAAAGAAATGCAACAGTAAATAAGACACACAAACATTTCACATGCATACTGACTTTTACATTTTTTTCTAAAATTATGTGTTTAGTCAAATTCAACATAGTACTTGAAGAAAAAAGAATTGGAAAATTAAACTAGTTTATAAATCCTCATTACTTAAAAAACAAAAACCACTTACTGGTGGATCCTGTGCCAGTACTAGTTGTTATTCAAGATGCAAAGTATCCTTAAGGATGAAAAAGGTAAGAATTGTGTGAAAAGGTGATGAAAGCACAAAACAGGCAGTTTGGCATGGCATTTGCAAAAAAAAGAAAAAAATCCATGTATATAAACATATAAGGAAATCCACTCTTTAACATATCTTGATGAGCACAAACAAAACCCAGATGTACAATGTCACTTGAGATAGAATCTATTATTATAATGTTAAGTCAGCATGATGCTACTGAACTACCATCAGTCAGCCTTATGACAAAGATTATACTAGAAAAGTTAATAATGTGTATTTTCTAAACCCTTGGATAAAAGGCAGCGGCGGAATATATTCGCTAACCTAACCATCTGAGTTTCCGTACCACTGTAAACAATCTGATGGAGGGATATATGAATTTACAGCCATAATGTAAGATATCCAGGGCGAGATATCTAATTCCACCAAAGCAAAGTGTTGTAGAATCTAAATTATCCACAGTGACTGTCTAGGCTGATAAATGCAGCAGATAATTTCTAGCCTCTGTAGTTCACTTTGTCAGCGTAGCTACGACTGTGTTTGGAGAGTCACACACAAGGCTTTAAATTGACTCATTTGTAATATACGGCAGATTGTTCTTCCCATTTGTTACTGGGTGTTGCTCTATACTCTCATAACTCCAGTCTTTGGACAGCAATCTGAACATTTTTCACCAAGTAGCCTCCACTTTATAGATAATGCCTACCAATATAAAGAGCAATTTCAGTAATTCTGGAGAATTATCCACATAGCAGCTTATAATATCATTTTAACACAGCAAACTCAAAATGAGTTTGCATTAGCTATGAAAACCTATCCTAATATTTTAAAAGAAATGATATTTCCCCTAATAGCACACCCATCATTATAAGCTTCCTATGAGGAAGTATTTATTATGGTTCTTACAAAGTCAACTTTCTTAGCAATTATAAATTGGCTATGATTTCTAAAAGTTGGTCTCAGTTAGAAATAAACTTTCTAGAGCTGAGATTAGCCTATGTTCAATGTGTATAAACTTTTATTTTCAAAACTCTTCACTAAATACTACAAATTTTGGGAGATATAAAGCACCCTTAAGAAACAAACCATACATAATGTTTGTGTCTATGCACAGGAGTTTCAGAAATACAGGATTAAAATCAATTCTGTGACAAAAAAAAAATAATGATGGTAATGTGAATGAATAATTTTAAAGTCACTTTGCATCAATGCTTCTAAAGCAAAACCTCATGAACTTTTTATCTGTCCTTGATTTCCTTTCACTCATTTCTCCTAAACAAGAAAGAAGGCACAAAACATTAGAACAGTTTACTGGATTTATCTTAAAATTTTGCAAGAATCAGAATGCATGTAGCCTTGACCAATCTCATTTGCCTAATGATAGTAAGATATATGAGGCTGTTGTCACCCTACTCTCATATGGGGTCTGGCTCCAAGGGAAAAATGCAGCCTTCATGAAATAACCTCAGCAGATAGCAAATGCCCCACTGTCTGCTCACACCATACTCAAATCACTGGTAAGTGTATGCACCCTAGTTCAGAATCCTGGTTTTTCATTTATCCAGAACACATCCATTTGCATCTCTATACTTTCAAGTACATCAGGCTTTTGCATACCACTCAAAAATATAGTATAAGTACCTTGATGGAATCTATGTGTTGTTGGTTTTTTGATATATGAATAGAATCATTTCTTGGCCCATTTCTTTGTACATATACAAAAGATCTTGGTCAATTACAGGAAATGTATGTTCTTTGTTAATTACCCATCTTTTAATAATGTTGAAAGAAATTGTATTTTTCCCATGATGGTCTTTTATAAAGAAAAGATTTGTTGTGGGATTTAGGTTTTATATTTCCTCTTACATTATTAAGGAACTATATGCAAATGTTCCAATGCTCCCTACCTGGTTAGATTACTAAGAACCAATATTGGATATGAAATTTTGAATTTTGTCTGCAGATAGTTGCCATCAAACAGGGTAACACATTACTGATATTTTTATTTGTACTTTTCATCTCCCTTCACTGTAAAAACCCTTTGCAGAAATATTAGCATGTTACGAAGCTATCACATACTTTGCTTTACATTTCCTTGGCTTTGATTCAGGAAAGAAACTGTAGCTGCTATGTTTAAAAATAAGACCAACTTCTAACACCCTAATGATCCTCGTTGTCATGATCTCTCATTTTGATTCTGGCAATTATTCTCATATGTACCCGAGATAAGCTCACCAGTCTAGACGCTGTTTCTTCCTTGTCCTTCGCTTTTGCAAAGGTACTTTATGCCCATGCAGTGCCTTTCATCCACAGAGCTCAAAGTGCTTCCTTTTCTCTAATATGCCTTTATATTCTCTAGAGAATGAAAAGGGCTTTTTTTTTTTTTTTTTTTTTATTGTAACTCTAGCCTTCTTCCGTAGGTGAAATCTGGTCTGGTTGCTAAGAAGCATGGATTTGAATACACTCTGTAGCAGCGTCTACCTTCTGCTTTTAAAATGGTTATTCTTTTTAATCCATTGAAGTGCATTTGACTATCATTTTTTAAAATCTCCTTTAAAAGTCAAAACGCAACTCTCTGGAAACCAATGAATCTCATTGCCACGGTATGGTAGGTCTCCTGCTTCCAGATCTATAATCATTTCTTCAGTGTCAGTAATAAAATGCTTCAGTAACCTCTCCCAGCCCCTTGGCAATCTGCCTAATAGTGTCAGGCCATTCTCCCCTGAAATCCTATGACTCAAAGAGCCAAGAGTGATGGTGCTGCTGCCATGGCAACTTGGAGCATTGAAGACCTGGAAGTCTAGTCTGTTATACATGAGATATTAGGTAAAGAATATATGCTACAGAACTGAGGTTCAATTCATTACAAATGTCCCTCTTGAGTCAATTTTCTCCTCCTATGTAGACTTATGTGTGTATGTGTATGTGTGATTTTTATTACTGACTTAACTAGTGATTCTTTATCCCTCCTCACCAAGTGTTCAAATATTGTTCAAAATCATGAAAGCCCCAATTATATAATTGAGTTACCTAGGGAATATGAAATTCTGCACAAATATGAAATTGTATTCATCCTTTCATAACAGCCGGTCCACACATACACACACACACACACACACACACACACACACACACACACCATTAACCTACTGTGTGTCAAGCACTCAAAGAATCTGGAGATCACTCTCTAGGTATAGCAGATAAACAGAACAAAAGTCAGAGCCATAAAGTCAGAGGTAAGTCAGTGTATAAATAGAATGGACACAAAGTCACTTTGTTCATTTGAGAGAAGGGATCAGAAGATAATTTGGAAGTGGTTGTATGAACTGTAGAAAGTTTAGTAGGCATAGTATGATGGGGAAAAAGTCTTGTGAATAAGAAAATGTAAATAAACTTTGGACATGATAATGAAAAAAATTAGATGTGGATAGGTTGTTCTTATTAAAGCATGAAATCTAAACAGATCATTCCAGAAGGTAATGGAAGAAACTATCATGAACTATTAAATAGAGGACCATATGCAGCATGGAAGTTCCCAAGCTGGTTAAAGAAGACTTTGGTTTCATGTGACCTGAAGCCTCAAATTTGTGTATATTAGTACCAAGAACTAGGAACATGTATTAATGAGGCCTAACTCTATTAGTGCCTTTAATGAGTCACTTAAAGGAAAAGAATGCAAACGTGTTTGGTAAAGTCATGAAGCCTGAGCAGCAGCCTGGCACATTACCTCAGTCAAATCCAAGGCCCAAAGAAAGGATAGTATCATGTGGAGAGGCACAGGGGAGTAACAGTTATTATATACTACTAAAATAACAAAATTAATCTCCATTTATCTTTTGATTTTATGTTTTTGTAGCTTTCATTACAATTGGATGATTTTATGTAGTGATAGCTTGTTTATACTCTAACAAACAAATCTTGCCTGGAGATCAGAGGGTGGAGCTAGCCACTAGTTAACCATAGAGGTCTGGAGGTCATTACAGACAGACAGGAAGTGAGGTGGCTGGGTGGAGAGAGGAGATGATAAGGTGGGAGGAGACAGGAGCTCCGACCCTATTTCCGCTGGGAAGTTGAGAAGGTAAGGTTTTACTCTGTCTCTCTGATCTCTCAGAATTTCCCCCTATATCTGATTCCATGGTTTTATTACTAAGACCTATTAGAACTCATGTTACAATTTCATTTAGTAAAAAATATTCAAAAGACAAATGTTACAAAAATTAGTATCTGAACTGGAGAGATGGCTCAGCAGTTTAGCGCATTTGTACTCTTACAGAGGACCCAGGTTTGGCTCCCAGCACCCACATGGAGGCTCACAACCATCTGTTACTCCAATTTCAGGGGATCCAATGCTCTCTTCTGGCCTCTGTGGGTACCAATAATGCAATGGTGCACATACACACATGCATACATACATATGTTGCATACACATGGCAAAACATTCATACACATAACAAGAATATGTGTCCATGATTTTTAACAAAGTTATTATTCCCATGACAAATACCCAAAGATGCACAGCCCATTAAATGCATTATTCATATGGCATGAAACCCCAAGAAATCTAGTAAGGATATCTGGACTTTCCTTGCCTCTTTGTAGGACTGGCCTTCCTGTCTGATTAAATATAAATCCTCCTTGCTACTGAAGTCTATGAACTCAAAGGGAAAAATGTCCTCTAGGAGATATTCAGAAAAAAAGAATGAATCACCTATAACATGAGAACTAACAATACCTTGAATTTCCAATAGCCCTAACTGAACCAAGAGAAAAGCAAAGTTCATCTATCACGGATTAAGTAACTGATTTGAAGACCAAAAGATGATTATGTAACTAATTGAAGGTCACAGGGAAAGTCAGTCACCTCAAGATCAGAGGCCAAGGCTCTGACTCATTGTTCTAAGCACTCATTATGGCATTTACTTAAAGGAATGCTATGGGTTAATCCACAAATGCACTTTCACAAAATCCTTTCAGAAACCTTTAGATTGACATTGTTCTAGAATAGCAGATGATGCCTGAATCACAAAGAATGTGAAGCTTTTTGTCTGTTTTGTGATAACAGAGATCTGAAGGCTTTGTTAAACAATTTGGTGAGGCTCCAGTTTGTGCTGAAGCCTCTGGCAAATGTTCTGAGAAATTGGGAGGCATAGTTAAGAAGACTAGGTGGATTCTTAATGGAACACCTCCCTCTTCAGATCTATAACCATACACTTCAGTCTTCTTAAGATGGCCACACATTTCCTCAGCCACTAACATCTCTGGCAAGAGTTGGCCAGGGAAGCATTTGTTATTCCAGGCTAGTGACTTAAACAGAATAATACAAACTGTACATTTGTCTGCATATTTAGACCTAATAAGATATAGAGAGATTTATAATGGAATAAAGATACAAGGTTTGAATTGGTCTCCCCCTAACTTCTTACTAGAAAGTTACAAATGCATAGCAGCTTGTTATGAGAGCTTCAGTTTTTTTTTTTAAGGAAATTGAAAATAACTAGAGCATCATTTTGCTCCTAGCAAAGGCATGTTTTTCCCCAAAATGTGGTATGCTTCTGTGTACTGACATCCTAATAATTTAATTATAAATTAGAGAGATTCTAGAGTAGGAAAAATATTTCTGTCTCTACTTATGGTGTCAGTGGTCAAAACAATGATGCACACAAACCTTCCACCCTGTATGATTAACAAAGGGGACAGGAAATAACATGTACTGTTTTGAGCAGCATAAAAACCAGTGGAATATATGTTGGAAGAATGTTAGAGATCGTGTCATTAGGATGTATTTTTTTTTAAAGTGCCTTTGCTGAAGTTTTACTAAAGAAAAACTTTCATGGTTTGCTTTTCACCAGTCTGTTGTGGCATTCTTCCAGCAATATCAGAATTACCTGAGTCAATGATAGCCAGTATGCATGCTCTGGAGAAGTTTCTGCCTTCTGTGACCAATTCAATAGTGTTGGCACTACAGTGATAGACACCAGTTTTAGCCAACATGGCAAAGTTTTTTTATTTCAGATTTGTTCAATACTGGGCAGCTGTTGGTGAAGCTAACCAATTTCATTGTGCCCTACCTGACATCTTCACACTCTACATCCTAGCATGTACTTGCTACTTTCCCTGTCAATCCACTCCAGAGACGGTTTCCTCTTCTTTACAGTCACCATTTTCCTGTTTAAGTGTAGGGCAGCAGCCAACCAAGAGCAGCTGTCAAGGTGGCCAAGGAGTGAGAAAAAGCTAAACCTGAATTTTTATTAAAACAAAAATAATTGAATCCCAGGGTGGCCTTTCATGACACAGAAGCCATGACTTCCTCCTCAACTCAGAGTTCTCTCTTCTTGGTGCAGCCCTGTACCTCTTCTATAGGTCAACATGACAGCCTTTTTGAACAAATCTCTAGCTCAAGTTAAAAATACACTCTTAAGGAATCTCTAAGGCCTTTTGTCTATGCTGCACTTGTCTGTCTTTTTGCTTTGATGATCTCCACTCCCCTTCAAAGTCTGCCAACCATCCTTCATGTGTTCCCTCCATTTCTTTATATTATATTATATGACTTCTTCAATTTCCTTCTGATTTGGTCTGTTCATCTGCTTTGCTAGCATAACAATTTTCTTCTCATCATCTGGTGGTACTCTTGAAGGTCATTCTCAGTGTTCCTTTTATATACTGATTTCCTGTATTTACTCATCTAATTGTATGAATTCAGCCATCAGCTTCCAATGCTGACCACCAAAGTGGTGTTCTAGCTCAGGTCCTTTGAGAGCCATCCTCCAGAAAGGACTCTACAGGGAGAATCTTCAGCACTAAAGCTAAACCCTTCTGAAATGGAATGTATTTCTTCCCCTTGCTTCTTTCCTGAAAGACATTCCTGTCTCTGTTTAGAATGTGCCCACTTGCATTCTGCATGGCCCGAATGTCAAGATTCTACTTAGGAAACTCCTCTGATGCTTTTAACAACTCACCCAGTGCTGCTAATTAACCCAGCAACAGCTGCTCCTTCTTTACCAATCAACACTGCTTCTGCTTTAGGCTCCAATGCCTGACCTGTTTCTCCACATTCCCTCTAGCTCAGTCTTCAGCATAGAAAAGAAATTTGAGGAATAGCACAATGTTCTCTGCTCAACATCCATATAGGCTATAGTCAGTAATTTTTAACATTACGTTAAACTTGGGTTTTGTGTACTGTGATGAGGATGCAGGTATAGAAACTGACATAGAGATAACTATAGTTATAATTGTTCATATACCTATCAATATAACGCTATGGCTTAGAACTCAATTATCTTCCAAAGGTCCATGTGTTGTAGACCTGGTCCCCAGTGCGGTGATACTGAGGGATAGTTCAACCTCTGAGTAGCGAGGCTTGTAGAATGTTTTTAAGTCATTGGAATGTATCATGAAAGGGTTAATGGGACCCCTGTCTCCTTATTCCCTTTTTATTCATATACGAGCACACACACACACACACACACACACACACACACTTTGAAGGACAATTTGAAATAATGGAGTATTTAGTTATTGGCTAACATCTCTAAGAGAAAGAATTTGTCTTCCACCCTCCCCCCAAATGTTATCATAGCTAAAAGTAATAAAAATAAAAACTTGCTAATAAACTCTAAAAACTAGCTACTAGTCAAATATTCTCACTGGGTCACAAAATGGTTCCATGGTTGGTTTTTAAAACCATGATGCAGTCACATCTTAAAATTGCAGTGGTATCTAATCATTTTGTTTCTTTGACTTCATTGTGTTTTCTCTCCTATTTGTCACGACAGTTTATACTCTGTCTTGCAGAGTTTGCCTGTTTCCTTAGAGATTGTTTCTCATGTTTCTCTTTCCCTCATAACTTATGGGACTCTGACCAGTTATCAATACTCTCTAATTTGTGTTTCTTATTCCTTTGATTGCTCTACATCACGTGGATTCTTATTTCAAGTCCCCTCTGCCTAAAATCCCTCTGCCCTCACACTCTACCTACCAATCTCATCCACAACTATTCCCACATTATATAATGCAGGTCCCTTGATTTTTCACTTAAGACCTCTAAAAACTGGCCCTGGACTGCTGTTTGGTGTTGTTTCTAACTATCCCTGTCCCATGTTTAAATTTTGAATCCAGAGCATGCCTTGCTTCCTCACTCCTCTACATCTACCCTTTCTGATTTCAGAGCACCCTCACCCCCAAGTCGAAGCTCTTCTCGATGCAAACCTTCTTTATGAAATTTCTCCAGACCCCAGCAGGGCTTTCAGTCATTTTCGTCCTTTGCACTCACAGTTCTTTATGCTCATATCTCATCATTTTTTTTGATAATTTGTCATAGACAGTCTCAAACCAAATTTTTCCTATGTTCTCAAAGACCATTTATGACTTCTATAACTTTTCAAGTCCCATTGACCATTGTGTCTTTAACTACATTTTACATTCTACTATTGCAAGACTCGTGTCAAGATATATACATACATAAATACATACCTACATACATACATACATATATGTAACCTGATAAAAAGCCATTCAATAGTAGTCATTTATTGATTTTTTTTTTTCAGAACAGTAGCATTTGGTTCTACCCTAGGTACCTGGGCTATCTAGTCTCTGGTTTTCCAAGCAGTTTTGGGTATGTATTCCACAACAATAATGTGAAACCTAACGATATTCTGCTATACGCATTGATCAGTGCCTTGCTCAGAGAAGCTTCCTCCTGCATCAGTTAAGAATAAACATAGAGACTCCCCTCCAGTCTCAGGAAACCCTAGGAAAGAGGAAGTGGAAAGAGAGTAAGAGCCAGAAGTAAGGAGGACACTGAGAAAACTAGTCTCTCTAAATCAGCAGGATTAAACTATTATCAATCCACAGACTGAGGCAGCATTCAAAGCACCTGCGCAGGTCTGCACCCAGTCCTCTTTGTGTATAATGACTTCCAGCTTAGTGTTTTTATGGGGGAAAGTGGGGCTTTGGATATTGTGCTCCACCCCTGTCTTGCCCAAGTCCAGTATGATAGTTTTTGTTTTATCTAAGTATATTTTATTGTGTTACATATCATATATCATTACCATCCCTTAGAAGCCTTTTTTTTTTTCTAGTGAGAGACAGAAAAGGGGTAAATCCAGAGAGGAGGGGATGTGGAAAGGAACTGATAGGACTAAAGTGAAAGGAAACAGCAATCTGGATAAATTATGTGAAGGAAAATTCTATTTACAATAAAAGGGGAGAAGTCACTCAATACATATTTATCCAACTGAGTGGAAGACTGGAGAACATATAACCAGACAATTGTAAAAGTCAAATTTAAAATTTGAGAGAAATTTGATCTCTGTCATCAGAAACATGAGAAAATTATTCTCAATGTTGGTAATAATTGATGATGCATCCAAACACCAAGCTTTATCTGTATGTTTTGTCTACTCGTGAGCAACAGTAGTGGAGAATGAACAAGATCAGACCAAAGGACCCAAACCCAAATCCCAGCTGATCTCACACCAAGAGTATGCATTTACACAAGTTATTCAAATTTTTTTAAAGTTTGGTTTTGCTATCTGTAAACTGGGAATGATAACAAATTTCCAGTGTGCCGGACAGGTGATGAAATCAAAAGAATTCAACTCTTAGCAGTTGCAATATTCTCAATAATTGCTAGGTGAATCTAATTGAAGGGAATTGTGTGCTTGCCTCAAGAAGAACAAATCTCATGTTAAAGAGATACTCTTCAAATAACTTGAAATCAAGTCACCTGAAGAATTTGTAGGCAGTAACTCTGAATGTTAAACTCTATTAACACTGAATATTTGCCAAATCTGCAAATGATCACTGAGAAAGTCACATTTCTAGGAGACTATTCATTTGAAAGATGAGAGACATGTTCACAGCACCAAACCTGCATGAGTTTTCAAGGCAGAATAACCTCAGCTGGATCTGATAGACTCAAGATCTTACAAGGTTGATGAGTGTCCACAATTCTGTATTAAATGTAGAGAGCCATAATAACTATCAGCAGGTACTACAATGTTGCTGAGTGAGATAATCCACATGACATGTTCAACCTAATGCCACATATACAGCCAGCACTAAAGAACATTTTTGCATCATTATGAGCCTGGTTCCAAGAATCTTATCGGAAGATGTAGAAATTCTCAAGATGTTTCTCTCTCACTCTTCTCCTTTGCTCTTCTCCTTTGCTGCAACTCTCCCTGTTCAGTCACTAACTTCCTCAAGGACATTCTTCCTTACTCCAAGTCCTGGTTGTTCTGGAGATCCTAGATAGACATCTTCCTCATAATCTGCTCAAACATTAATAACTGAAACCAGTTCTGTCTCTTTCATGTGGATTGTCAGTTCTCAGTCTATATTGGCCTTTTCTGCCTTCCAATTCTCCCTATGACAACACACCACATTTACATAAATATGTGTATATGTATATATATTTTTGAGTCAACACACACACATATATAGTATGTATTTATGTCAACACACACACATATATATATATGCATATATATACACACACATATAATCAAACTCATTTTTTACTCCACAATAAAAACGTCTTTTCTACAAATGAAATTATTAATATTTCAGGGTGAAAATGTCTTGTGACACAAGTTCTCCCAGTATCACAAATTACAATATTTGTTGAATTAAAACAAATTATGACAAAAATATGGGAAGCTTTACAGAGATACAGCTTGTTAAGAATCATCTTATCAAATATAGAAGAAATTTTTACTAAATCTAGAAGAGAACAGATCAAACTGGAACATTCATTTCTAAATCATTCCTATTTCCCCTGAGCATTTAAAGGGACAAATCAGAATTTTTTAAATTTGTAAGACGATCTTGTTGCTATTGAACTGGAAGCATATTTGAGTTATTTAACCTTTAAATGACAACATCTAAATCTAATCATCATAAAAGGAAATTTGGAGTTCATGTGATCCTATCTATTTTGTAAATTTTATTTTATTTTTCATTATGTGTCCATGAGTGCAGCTCTATGTGGACTTGTGTTCATGGGCACAGGACCATCGAGTCCAAAAGTGAATATCAGATTGCCTTGAAATGGAGTTACAGGCATTTGTGATCAAGCTTCCTTGTGAGAGAAACTGAACATGGGTTTCCTGCAAAAAATAGTATGTGCTCTTAAACACTAAGATATTCCTCTAACCATTGGTTCATGTAATTTTTACTGCAGAATTAATCTCAGCATTTTTGATGCAGGGGTGGGGTTGGGGGCTGATACTCACCCGTATCCTAAACTCTCCTCAGTTTTACTACTGACTTTCTCATTAAACTCAATACAGCACACATTTTTAAAATTTTTTATTTACTTTTTTTCCGTTTGCTAATTTAAATTAGAAACAAGCTAATTTTACATATCAATCCCAGTTCACACTCCCTCCCTTCCTACGCTGCCCCCCCACCAACCCCCTATTCCATCCCCTTTCTGTTTCCTGGAAGGGTGAGGCCTTCCAAGGGGAGTCTTCAAAGTCCATCTTATCATTTGCAGCAGGGCCTAGGCCCTCCTTTGTGTCTGTGTAGGATGGGCTCCCAAAGTCTATTCATACACTAGGAATAAATACTGATTCACTAACAGAGGCCTCATAGATTGTCCAGGTCTCCTAACTGACACCCATGTTCAGGGGGTCTGGGCCAGTCCTATGCTGGTTTCTCAGCTATCAGACTGGGGTCCATGAGCTCCTTCTTGCTCAGGTCAGCTGTTTTTGTGAGTTTCTCTAGCCTGGTCTTGGCCAGGCGAAGAGCACTCTCAGGCCACAGCCCAGACCAGCTCTAACCCTCAGAGCAAACATTTAGATGGAGAGTTCCAGAAAGACTACAAGAACCTGCTACCCCTCAGCTGACAAAACAGAAGAGACGCAGCCACCAGTGGTGTTTAACAACGAAGGAATAAGATGAGTTGGAAGAAGACCTGACCAACAACTTCAGGTTGAAGAGAAAATAATTGATATCAGACCAGAAGGGACATCACCTCAGGAAAGAAGATTTGAAAAGCCACTTGAAGGGGGTGTATGGCCCAAGGCAAGGATTTGATTCTCATGGCAAATATAAATTTGACAGGCATAGTGGAAGCGATAGATATGGCCTGAAGCATGAGGAGAAACGAGGAGGTAGCCGATCTCACAACAAGAGAACTGTCAAAGATGAATTGACAGCGTCTCCCAAATACACTCAGAAACAAATACCTAATAATTGCAGTGATTTCTATCAATCAAATGTGGCCGAGGAAACAGCTGAATGTGAAGAGCCCCCCCCCCCGCCCTCCGGGGCGGACTCTGGGTCCAAAAGAGATGACTTTGGATGAGTGGAGCATCAATCAATAATGACCAAGCAAAGGTAGAATTTAATATCCAAACCAAATGAAGGTGTTGATGGGCCATAGAAAAGGGGATTTTTTCTGCATAAATCAAAAAGTGAAGAGGTTGAAGATTTGGTTAAGGGCCATCATTTCCAGAAGACAGCAAATGATAAAACATCTCAACTGGAGATCAATTTTGGAGACCTAGGCCTCCCAGGACATGGTGGCAGAGGAGGACATGCTGGACACAGGCATGGTGGACATCCAAACTGTGGCAGCAGGACTGGTAAGTCAAGAGCTTCTACTCCGGACATAGATGACTCAGAGGCATTGCCAGCTCTGGATGCCATAATACAACACTGGTTCCTTTATGGAACTTCCGTTCAAAACTTTTGCCTAATGATCCTCCCCCCCCAAAAAAAGACTGTCATTCATACCATTCATACCTAAACACTAAGTTTTGTCTGTTTTGAAAATGAACTTTTCTACCTATGCAGAAGTAACAAATATGTTAATCAGTTTCGTATTTAGAAATGTATTGGTTGCAGGGATGCTTTCATAATTTTTAGAGATTATGCCTCCTTCATGAGTATTTTTGTATCACTGCCTACAAATACACATTTCCAAGCTTGAAATATTGGTGTGAACAATGTGAAAATAAATAAATAAATCATTTCTTTACAGATCATCTAAGAGACTATAAAGCATCATTTGCCCAAGCAAACATAAACACAATAAAACTAGAATTAACAAAAACTCAAAGTTTTCTAAAGAACACACATTATTAGCTTCATTCCCTAAGCAGAAATAACCACTAATAAGAGAACAGGAACAAGTTCCTATAAAGTAGGATGACAGAAGATTGCAGGCAATCTGAGTAGGAAAACAATTAAGAGAGTATGGACTAAATCAATTGTCAAATGCCTGTCCAATAAGAATAGCTGACCCTTCAAAACGCATGGCGCTTCAGACTACACAAAAGACATCTGGTAAAGGCAAAATCATTCACCAAGGTAATCAAAGCTGAGAAAGCAATAAATGGATAGTACAAAAGTCTAACGCCACATCTTTTGTACATAGTAAACATATTTTCTGCTTGAAAATAGTAATACATAGCTTGGCATAGTAGCACATGACTTTAATCCCATCACTTGGAAGGCAGAAGAAGATATGTAGGGAGTCTCAAAAAAAAGAAAAAAGAAAAGAAGGAAAGAAAAAAAAGAAAAAGAAAGAAAGAAAAAGGAAACAGGAAGGAATGAAGGAAGGGAGAAGGAAAGAAACAGCAAAAGAAAGAAAGGAAGGAAGGAAGGAAGGAAGGAAGGAAGGAAGGAAGGAAGGAAAAAAGAAAGGAAGAAAGATTTTAGGTTAACGTATTTTACCATATTCTGGCATGAGCTATTCTGTACCAAAATATTAAGGCACACACAAATCACCATTGCTTGAATCTGTATAATATGTTTAGCATAAATGCCAGCAATAAGAGAGAAAAAAATGAATACACATTCTTCAGCTCTTCTTTTGACAATCTGAAATATAAATGCATTGGACTGGGTATCTCTGTACTCCCAAGAGTCCCTCCCAATGACAGGGTGCAGCAATCACACTTGTGGGAGAAACAATACATTTGCTGAAGGGTAAATCCTGATCCCTTGTTTTCAGCTCCTCTTTTTTGCAAGTGAAATTTAAGCCTCATGAATGTCTAAGTGCCTGAAGGTTTATTCGCAAACACAATACAGCTAATTTGGTTTCTTCCTGTCAACATAAGCCTATAAAGGATGAAGAGAAATGTGATGAATGTGCATGGGGTTGTTGTATATGAAGTTAATAAGATAATTATTAATAATTGCTTTCATATAGCCACCAATTAGCTGATCATCCCAAAACCTATTGAGTGACCCTCTTCAAAGGAAGGGTTCTGTGGCTATTTTGATTAATCCTCTTCTTAGAATCAGTGCTACCTATATCAGATGCAGGCAGTCTGGTGACTCAGTGGCACCGATTCACTGAGAGCAAATATCATTCAAAATATGCTTTCTAACCCCTGTACCATCATCACAAAATATATGGCCAGATATTCATACTTCAATTATGAAATACAAACATGCATAGCTATTTTTACCCTCTCCACCGGTTTTATCTTCATAAAAGGGAAGGCAAGATATAAGATAAAGAAATGAATTAATGACTAGTGAACAAGAACCTTATCCATTCAGCTGTGTATAGCCAGAGCTAAATTTTCATAAAATTTCAATGCCTTGTACCAAGTTTCGAACACTGAGCAGTTTGTAAGATGAGGTCTAAAACGATAGTTTCTCCACTACAGTGCCACTGATACTGGGGCTGGATAATATTTGGGAGGGGGGTGCAACAGATTTGTCTGTGTAGCTTTGGCATCTATCCTGGAACTCACTCTGTAGACCAGGCTGGCCTCAAACTCACAGAGATCCACCTGTCTCTGCCTCCTTCCTGAGTGCTGGGCTTGAAGGCATGCACCACCAACTCCCAGAGAGGCTGGGTAGTTCTTTGTATGGAAGGATGTGCTGTGCTACAGGTTGGCTTACCAGATCCCTGGCCTATCTTTTGGCCCTGTGTTGTTGGTGCTGCTACTGTTGCTGCTGTTGCTGTTGTTGTTACTGCTATTGCTGTTACTACAGTTGTCGTTGAACTAGAAGTGGTGCATGCTATGACATACAAGAGGTGTTCAAAGGAGCTCAAAGGTCAACTTTGTGGTGTGGATTCTTTCACATTTATGTCAAGCTGCAAGTGCCTTCGAACACCACTTGCAGGTCTATTCCTCACAGGTACCTTCAAGGAACTGCTCTGAGAGCTAGAACTTTAGGAGTAAGCATCACCTGGCCCCATGAAATTTTTAATAAATTGGGAGGAAATGGACAAGGCAGGGCCAGGGAGCATATAAACAACTAAATGCATGTGGGTCTGTGCTAACTGCAGGGTAAGGATAAGGGGTGCTGATAGAGACAGATTTAACGTTTTACACAAGGTCATCAGGAAAGAGTTTGCTGATAAGCCAAGGGGTTATCTGGAGAAGGCTGTTTTGAACTGACAACAGCAAGATCAGAGGCTCTAACATGAGTTTATCTGTATGTTTCACAAACATAGGACAGTTGCAAGAAAAGAGTACAGAAAAATGAGGTCAGAAATGTAGTTGGAAGCAACCAAATAAAGCTCTATAAGATTAAGTAGGGACTGGAAGATTTACCCAAGGTGTGAATTGTATTAAGAGGGACTTAGTCTAGTATAATCTGACTTTCCTTTTAATGAGACCACACTGACTACAATTTGGAGAACAGACTCTACAACCACTTGGTCAAAGACGAGAACTAATTAGGATTCCATTGTTTTATCTACTTACCCCTCATGATTTTTTTTTCAAAATATGTTTCACTTCCATTAGAAACTCAAATATTCATACTTTTATCATCTATGTAACACTTTATATTCCTGAAACTTTATATTTATTTGCATGATTATTTGCTTACAATTTGTCTCCTTTGTTGGTCCATGAGCTCCTTTAGGAAGGGACCTGATATATTTTTCCTTCTATGCCAAGTAAACACAGAACACACTGGTTCTTAGTAAATGCTCAAGAAGGGAAAGAAATCCAGAGGAATGGAGAAAAGGAATTAAAGTAAAAAGGGAAAATATTGACACGCTAATATTTAGAAGTGTGTAGTTGTAAGTATCAAAAAATTCCAACACTCAAGCAAGCAATGTCATATGTATTTCTAAAGCATATAGGAAAGATTATGTACTACCTTCCATGGGAGTCTGGTCACCAGGGCAAACCAATTAGAGCTAGCTAGCATTTGTTGAGGGTTTATTATGGCCCAAGTACTAGTTGTTTCATTGAACCATATCCCCAGCCTTAAGAGATTTGTACCATTGCATTTTTCAGATGAGTAAATGAACCTAGAGATGTTAGTTACACCGTCAACAAACGATGGAACAGAGGGGTCCAACTCATGTTTAGCCACCATGTACACTGCCTCCTACAGGGACAATCAGTGGCAATTTTGTTCAAGATTTAGCTCCAGCAATCCATCCTAAAACACAGCATCCTTGGATTGAACAAATAGCAGTGCTTATCACTGATGTATTTTTGGGCAGCTCTAATGTGCAAATTTTCCCTTCACAGAAACAATTCCAATCAGTGCCATACAATTTCATTTGAAATTTTGATGAGACACAACATGCAAAATGTAAGAAAAGATGAGAATTAAAAATAACAAAAAATGGGCACACCTAACAATGGAAGTTACAAAACTGTATCTGCTGCTTCATTAAAATACAAAACAGAATAGTTTATCTCAAACACCATTTAAAAGACCTTAGTTGGTATAATATGTTAACAATAAATATAAATTAATATCACTCTGGAGCATAAAATAATTCTTATTTTTGTATGTTCAAAAGAACAATAACCATCACAAAATGAATCTCTATTTTTGATATATCTTTCAAAAGAGGAAGAAGAAAGTCAATTTAAGGGTGCATTTTGGAATGTTTTCATCACAGCTGCATAATGAAACATGGACTTCTAAAATATTTATGACAACATTCCTTACTTAAATCTTTTCAGTGAATTTCACTTTCCCCCAAAAGAAACTTTCCATTGTCTGTAGAAGAAAATATTATATATCTAGAATATAATGGTTTTGGTATAAATATATATAGACATGAACACATGCAAACATATTATGTACATATATATTTGATTTCCTCTCCGAAACAGAAATAAGAAATGAAAACAAGTTCAATTTTTAGGAGAAAATTAGAAAGTACATATAAATTATTTCTGTGCTCATATTTTGACATAGTAGTATGTTAGGTATTTGTATTATGATAACTGTTCAAGTATCATTCATGGTAAGGTAAAAAAGATATACTCTATCTAATAAAAACAAATCATTAAACAATAAACACCAATATTATGTTAATGGTTTAGTAATAATTAAACAGGTACCTTAAGACAATTAGGATATATTTCAACTTTTGTAAAACCATACATATCACTGATAAAAATAAACAGAAATAAAAATTATCGAAAAACTAGTTTGAGATGGAAAGTAAGAATATTTTGAATTGTACATATCTCTACATGTATTTAGGATATACCCATGCAATTTCCATGTGTCTGATTTTGTAGTTTTCTAATACAAGAATAGCCCAGGTATGTTTCTTTCTGGATAGAAAATTCCAATGTTCCTGTACTTTTTGTGTGTCTGTAATCATTATAAATGTACTGTAATGGGACATTTTTTATAAATTCGTATATTATGGGTTAAAATTTTCCTCTATGCCCTGTACTCCCCCTTTATAACCTCTTGTCCCTCTCAGTTCTCTTTGTTCCCCTTCACGTCTATTTCCATGTCACATGTACATACATGATTTGTGAATTTATATGAAAGCTAGGAAACACTTATGAGAGAAAACATATGACAGTTGTCTCTCTGAAATCAGCCGAAGCTTAATTGACTGGATAAGACAATCTTTGAACTGAAAGATTTATAATATACATTCCTTCAATGTTACCTTTGAAAAATAAAATACTGACCATCTGTTACCTTTTATTAATATGAAAAATAAAAATACTTATAACCAAAGTCAAAAGCTTAAGATATTTTATAGTTATACAAAAAGAAAAAAAGTAAAATAAAAATTTACCACACAGCCTCTCATATACTGAACCATAGGTAGATAATGGTCCCTTGACCATTTCCACATTAGTCAGGCATTTTACCAATCTGCAATTTAGGATTTTAAGAACATTAAGAGGCCATATCAAGTATCTTACTATAATAAAAATACCCACTGTGTTCCCATTCAGGTTGTTAAGAAATCAAAGAGAGAAATTAAGTTAGTTTGGCATGATTTGTTTTTGATGAACCCATGTTGCCTTCTAATTATCACATTATTTTCCTCCAGATGTTTGCAAATTGAGTGAGTGTAGATTTTCTTTGTTGAAATTCACTATGAAAGCCCTGGACAATAGCCTGTGTTTGAAAGACAAAAAAAAAAAAAAAAAAAAAAAAAAAAAAAAAACTGGGTTTGCTGGCATTATAATGTAGTTTATCTGGATGAAAGATATGCCTTGAAATATGGTGATAATTACTAAAAGGTGACACTGGAGAAAATGACTGAAGAAACAATCGAATTTTGTAAGAGAAACACCAAAATAATAGCACAATAAGGTTCAGGCATCACTACACAAACGTAGAAATAGATGTATAGAATACCAGGAAATTGTGCAGTGCATCAATCATCTTTCTTAAATTTATTAAGATAAAAATCAAAATGAGGAATCTTCAAAGTATGTAAATTTCATTTGGAGCAGGAGTTGGGCCCTCCCCATATGTGTCTAGGCTGAGAATATCCCTCTAGGTAGAATGGGCTCCCAAATTCCATTTGACTACTACCAGATTCTATTTGATCCACTACCAGAGGTCCAATAGACTGCCCAGTCCTCCTAACTAATACCCACATTCAGGGGTCGGTCCTATGCTGGTTTCACAGCTATCAGTCTGGGGTCCTTGAGCTCCCCCTTGTTCTGTTCAGCTGTCTCTGTAGGTTTCTCCAGCCTGGTCCTGACCTCTTTGCTCATCACTCCTCCCTCTCTGTAACTGTTTTCCAGGAGTTTGGCTCAGTGTTCAGCTATAGGAGGCTGCTTCTGCTTCCATCAGTTACTGGATGAAAGTTTTAGCATATAAAGTAGTCATTAATCTCATTATCAGGAAAGGGCATTTAAGGTACCTCTCCACTATTGCTTAGATTGTTAGTTGGGGTCATCCTTGTAGATCTCTGGATAATTTCCCTAGTGCCAGATTTCTCTTAAAACCTCTAATGGCTCCGTCTATCATGGTATCTCTTTTCTTGCTCTCCTCTATTCTCTTCCTGACTCAATCTTCCTCATGCCCTCCTTTCCCCTCCTCTTCTTCCCTATTCTCCTCCCTAATTCCCTCTCCCCTCCCACCATGCTTCCAATTTGCTATGGAGATCTTGTCCCTTTCCCCTTCTCTGGGAACCATGAATGTCTCTTTTAGGGTCCTCCTTGTTTCCTAGCTTTTCTGGCAGCATGGATTGTAGGCTGGTAATTATTTGCTCTATGTCTGAAATCCATATATGAGTGAGTACATACCATGTTTGTCTTTTTGTGACTGGGTTACCTCACTCAGGATGGTTTCTTCTAGTTCTATCCATTTGCCTGCAAATTTCAAGATTCCATTGTTTATGAAGGACTTTGGAGTTCCCCCATGGAATGCCTCACCCTCCCTGGTGGGCAGAAAGGGGATGAGATAGGGATTAGGGGGGGACAGGGGAGGAGGTGAGGGTGAGGGAACTGGTATTGATACATAAAACAAGCTTATTTCAAATTTAAATTAAAAAATATTGTCATTAAAAATCAAAATGAGTTTTTATTCTTAGATAACATGCTGCCTAAGTAGATTCACAACAGCACATCTCCTGGCTGAGAACTGAGACCTAACTTTGAGTAAGATGAACAGAGAAATGAGACTGCATTTTTTTTAAATACTTCTATCTCCTATCAGCAGTGGCAGTGAGTGGACAAATCATTTGCTGGGATTGTTGACCTCTGTGTGTGTCTCTTTATCTACAAAGCAAGGTTAATGATGTCTGCCTGAAAAAGGGTTTAATAGCATACTGAGAATACAGAAGGCTAGCATGATAGTATGCAAATGTTTTGCTTTTGTTTTGTTTTAAAATCAGAATTTTCTAAATTCTCTCTGCATCATAATAGGAGTTGATGCTGAAGTCACTCTTGTGGTGCATATGTTTTGGGGTCTCTTGTAACCTGAGAATATAAATGTTTAAATTAACTAATTCCTGATAAAAATTGAATAAGTCAATTAAACATTTCATAAAGTCTTGATAAGCTTTAGAAAGTTCATAACATTTAAGCTACATCTAGGTTTGTTTTGGTTTTATTTGTTTGTTTTTTGATCGTATACCATGTATCTGGTAATTTTTGACATAGAAAATCAATTGCCTAAAATTTCATTAATGGAATTGTTCTCAAAAGAAGAAAAGGCTATCCACAGTATTCTGTGGATAAGATTATTAGAAACCAATAAAAAAAGCACTGATAAGACGCTACCCCACGTGGCAATCAGATGTCCTTCATGCCCAAGCAAAGCAGCCAGTTCCTTGCCACTATGAACTTCATAAACATCCAGAAAAATTTTAAGTCACAACGTTCCAAGAAATGACTTGGAGTTCTTGAAAACATACTTTGTGGAATACTTCATCTGGATTCCTTCACCTAATTGCTGTCAATGGAAATCCACAGCCCAATCAATTTTCTATCTCCTCTGCCCTGCCCTGTCAAGATTCTTTTATGCTCTTTTTTCACCAGAGTTTTGGTTTTTCCTCCCATAGAGACCTTCTACTGTCAAAGAAACTTTCTGAAGACACAGTGATTCCATCTAAAGGACAAGAGCCACAGAGAGCCCAAGAGCCAGCTGGTAGTACTAGCTTTGAGCTAAGAGCAGTCTTCACAGAGTCCATCAAATTAATTCATGCAGCTACTTGCCTGTCCTTCAGTAAAAATGTATAAGCTACTAACACATCAAGTATAGTGCAATCCTTTGCAATGAAGGTAGATATATCATACATGATGTAGACATGTAAGTTTGCAGCTACTTTAACCTCATACCATGGAGAGTGCTTGGATTTCCATAAGAAAATCATAAATAGGTTTCCAGAAAGGCTCCCAGTTCTACTATGGAAGTTAATACTCACCATGTCCTCTAATTAAAATCCTCCTTCTTGGTGCTGTTAAATAATGGAAAATTGCAATGAATGTTGTCTCAAAAGAATTATAATGTAATGTTAATTCTGTTAGCAACTTTCCACTTAAAAATGTATGAATTCTTCATAGCTCTCACTCTACCTAGCAAATAAGTTACAAAAGAAATCAAAGTTTATAATGTTTACTATGTCTGATAGAAATACCTCTAAGTCAGACAACTAAATTTTAATAATGCAATACTGTCTCTACCAAGGGATTTGAAAGTCTAAATGGCAAAAAATAACCATTCCTCAGTTATTTTATCAGCCAAAAGCTATTCTGCACCATAGCATAAAATAAAGAAGGAATTTCTCTCTTAGAATAATAAAAATAAGAAAAGAAAACCTTAGTCTATTCTGTTGGATTTAATAGAAAATAGATTCAACAACTTGGAAAAATCTTCAAAAATTGTATCATGTTAAGTTTCTCATTTTTCAAAATGGCAGTCATTGCCCAAATCCACATCCAACATCACAGGATCCTTCACACAGCCACTCACATTAACAAAACAGTTAAAATGGGTTTGGGGATGAATAAGGCTTGTATTTCTCTCCCTTCTTTTGTTGCCAATCTTTTATAATACTACTTAATTGCCCTTTATATTTCTTATGCACAAAAATGGTCTGAAAAATGGTCACATACAGTCTATAGCAAATTCAGAGTAGAAGCTTACAGAATATCTGAAATTATGTCTTTGATTTTTGTGGGGGGGTTGGTTCCACATTGTGAAACCCTAAATCGTTGTTAGATTTCAAAGCATGGTTAGTATACAGGTTATTATTGTAAATAATAAGAAATATAGACATATGTCTTTAGACCATGGAAGGACATAGTTCAAGTTTCTGTGTTCAAACCTCAATCTGAAGTTTTACCTATTTATATGTATGTCTTTTAAATGTGATATTAAGAGCTTCATAGTACAACTATTAATACTTTTAATGTGATGGTTTGGCTTTACATCTAAAATTACTTATAATCACTTATAATCATTTGTATCAAAACTAAAATCTTTTATGCATTGGGATTCATTTATCTGAGTATTTTAATAGAGTATTTCCTTTCTAAAATATTGTTGCACTCTTATTTGCTTATTTACTTGTCGATGAGAGCTCTGCCATTGTGTATATGCTTGGTGCCCACAGAGCTCAGATGATTGCATCATATCATTTGAATCTACAAAACACTTATGAACCACATCTGGGTGGTGGAAAGTAAACCCTGGTCCTCACCAAGAGCAGTGACAATCCAGCTTTGGCATTCATTGCCTTGCAGCTAATTCACTCCCTCTTCTGTTTCTGCCACCCCATGGCATTCTCCCAATGTCTGTTTATCTACATCCTCCTGAAAGGGCACTAATCATCTTAGATTCATGGTTACCCTGCTCCAGTATAATCTCATCTTGGCCTATATCTCCAAAAGAATGTGCTTCCAAATCAGATCATATTTATGGATTCCTGGAGTTGAGATCTCTTTGGAGAAAACTAAGTAATAACCAGTGTGGAAACCGTCACAGTTGGACATATAGGCAATTTTGTATTTTTTTAAAGTAGTGTAACATGGAGTTTAGGAGAGGAAGTGAAGTTCTTTTGCAGGGCTGAAACTGAGCTCTCTCCTCAGGCAATGCTTTACAATGCAGAAGCCTGGTTTCATTAATAACCAAGGGCAAAATGTGGTCTGTAGTAATTATACTGATAACATGATCAACTAATGAAGTTCATTAGTCTAGTTGATGGAAACAGGGATTTATTGACTTCTTTATTTGTCACTGGTAAATGAGCACTGTATAAAGTGGCACTGCTCAGACAAAATATAAAGCCAAATGCATTCTTGCTGCATCTCATCAGTCTTAATTAAATTGTGCTTTTAACTAATTTAAGCTGAAATCATCCAGAGCATATAAAATTTAAACACCTATTTAAGCAATAATCCATATAAATACTATATTAATTGTAGATAGGCCAATTATTGTTACTAAATTTAAAGGTCCTGATGTGATTTCTCACTGCTCAGGTTCAAAATTCTTTGAGTTATTTCTAATAACTTTATATGTGTTTAAACTTCTTAGTCCCAAGACAAGCCAGAAAATAAATAAATATATATATATATATATATATATATATATATATATATATTTGGATTATGAAATTTACTAAGAGTAAAATAATTTATTAACAGAATCCATAATATAAGCACCAGAAATAATATGAGTAAACTTTGTGTTCTACTTCTTGAAATAGAAAAAGTAAATCTGGTTAAAAGAAATGAAGATTTATAATGTCCCAAGAAATTGCATGTTCTCATTATTTGATCATGGCTTTTCCCACTGCCTAGTAATTCTTTTGTGGTTTACATGGTATCAACAACATCATTTCATGATTTACATGTATTACTCCATACATAACCAATGACTTAAAAGAAACACTCTTAGGTTTGAACCAAGGACTTTGTGTACACATTTCAAATTTACAAAATGGCCAAGCTAATTCACTTAAGAAGCTTTTAAAGGGCAGAAGACAACATTCCTATATCCTGACCCACTACACAAAGAGGTCTGAATACCATGTCTCTGCTGCCAAAGCCTGGCAGGAATTTTATGCTGTATTTGTTCCAGACTGCTTTCTTGATCCCCATTATGTTGTTAGCTCAGCAGAGGAAAGAGATGGTTTAAAAAATGTCACAGTGGGAAGCGCTTTAATATTGAGTGGTAAATCCCCAGAGGCAAATGCAAAATATATCCACATTGTTAGCCATGCCTTCCAAGCAGACGTGAGATTGTTAAAATAAGTGACTTGGGTCTCTTTCCTTGGGTTGAAGCTGTTTGAGGTTTGAGGTTGCTTGGCTGAGGAAAGGAGAAAGTGTTTTCCATGAACCATCATGTTTTTGTGCTCTTAGATATTTTATAATGTACCACAAAATAAAAATTCCTTCTTTTGTCTTTCATCTATCATTCTGTACACTTAGCAGAGCAGCAAATATATATATATATGTATATATATATATCTTATTAAATTATTCATTAACTAAAAAGGGAAATTTGCCTATTATACCATGTTTAATAGTGTCATTGTAGGTCATTGTTACACACCCACCTCCCCCTTCTGCAATCACCAAGAACTATTTTTACATATTAGACACAGGAAAAAATATGAATATTCAAATGTGATCTAATTAATTCTCTAGAATGACAGATTCTGTCTTTCAGGGGGAAAAACACAGCAGCCTCCGTTTTGGGTTTTTTTTTTTATTTTTTTTTTTTTTTTTTGCTTTGTTTTACACTGTATTGAAGAAAATAACAAAGATATTTCAAACACAGCTTCTGGAAATTAAAAACAAGAATTGTGTTTTAACAAAGCTGGAAATAGCAATATCAAGGTCTTCTGGAAAACCCACACTCCCTTCTGATGCCTTTTGATGCTTTCTCTTTCTGATATCATCTGATTTTTTTTTTCTGTCCTCAGTCTTAAAGATTCAACTTATCTATTTTCAGAAGTGCTTAGGTTTTGAGATCCATTGCAATTCCTTTGTAGGCAAAATTGGTATTTTGATCTCTGATGTTGAACATCTGCAAACTGCATTTATATGCATGGTAATGACACCCAATCATAAAGGATGTGGGATAATCTGTCTGTGTTACAACAGATGTCAATTTTTGTTGCTTGTTATTACAAGAGGAAGTGGTGCTCCTCTCTGTGACAAGCAATGTTGCTTCTAGTCCCTAGCAATAAATGTACCTAGAATATGTTCAGAAATGGCATTCAGCCTGAGTATCCATCACCGTCCTGATTGTTTGAAATACATCTGGACCCTTTGAGTATATTTACTATGATTACCCAGTTCAAGCCTTTTCACACTATTGTGTGTTTCATCAAATGGCAGTAATGAGAGTAACTGCATCCATTATTATAGGTTTTAGTACTCTGCCATCTGTTGAGTATTAGCCTTTGCCATTCCCCAACTGGCATTCCAGTGATCCAAAATTACACAGAAGCCACCCCACAATAATGCATTTTTATATCACCTTTCACTCCCTCTCAACAAATACAAGCCCTTCCTTAAGATGTCTTATTAGGAATGTAATGATTAAGAATGAATCTCAGTGAACTGATTTGATGTTATCTGAAAGCTTAACATCAAAGCTTCAGACGCTTAGAGAACACACTAGTATATAGCAATCAGTGGTGGCGCATAAGGTTATGATGTCTAAACAACTAAGTAGACAAAAATGAACAAGTACATTTTTATTTCCATAACCTGTGTAGAAATACTCTCTGGATCCCTTCTATGAGATAAGTAAGTGAAGAATGTTCATTTAAGGATAAATAGTTCCAATTTGAATATCAACATTTTTTCAGCCACAAGATTGACAGCAATTTAATTACAATCTCAAGTCAAAAGACTTGATTTGATTACACTAATACCAATAGAAGGTTATTGTCATGCCAAACCCTACATATAACTATTATTAAATAAAAGTATCAAGTGTAGATGAAAAATCGCACAAAATATAAATGTTATGTGATAATATATTAGATATTCTAAAATGCAATGGAAAGATGGAAATGTGAAGTCTAAACTTTAGTAAATATTTTATTTTCAAGTGAAAATTTCTGTTTAATTCAATTTTAACCAAAAGTTGGTGAGAGCAAACTATATTGAAAATAAGAAACAATGCAGTAAGAAATGCAGGAACAGTACAGCTTCACAGAAAATAAAACTGAAACTCGTTCAGTCTGTTTTCCAACTACAACACTTTATTCTCATCTCTATTCTTCAAAAATGTCTAGTTCAGTATTGACCATACCATAGGTCCTAAAGAAATATTATAGAAAATATGCTGGGGTTAAAGGGCCAGGAAATATTAGAAATGGCTACAAAGATCTTAAATCAACAGATATATTTTAAGGTTTGTGGGGATGGACAGATGGCTAAGTAATTAAGAGATGTTCTTCTGTAGAGGACCCATGTTTAGTTCCTAGCACCCACATAGTGGTTCACAACCATCTATAACTACACATCCAGATAATCTGATATCCACTTTTGGCCTCTGTGAGCACTAGACAAAACACTCACACACATAAACTAAGAATAAATGAAATCTTTAAGATGTGTTTATAACAATTGAATGGATCACTTCTTAGAACATAAAATCCAGAATTCAAGTATCACAGGACCCTGATCTGCAAAACACCAACAACAACCCTGAATGCAACAGCTATCTTAGTCTTTAAGAGAAGAGGTCATGTAACTGTCTCTCAATTACACGGCCAACTGCTAACATACAGCATTAACACACTATCTTCTTTGCTTTTTCCAATCAAATAAAATTATTAGAACCATTTTTCAGTAAGCATAAAAAATTCTAAAAGCCAAAGTAAGCAAGCAAATATTTTTTTAATCAAGGAGTGAAATGTTCATGCTGTTGATACAGGAGGGAAAATGAAACACAGTCATGGACCATTTTTTTTTTTAAAATAAAGAGAAATAACTAAAAGAATATTCAGTGACATATTAACAAAACTGGAAATTTTTCTTCTCTAGTGATACTAATGAAATGAAGTTGATTAATATGCACATTTTTTAAAAGTGCACTATATGCTATTCTATTCTACCATTTTCACCAATAGTAAATATACTATTTCTGATTCTTGTCACCTAAATGTGAGGTATGAGAGGCAAAAACAAAAAAAAATGCCTAAGCCATATAAGTATTTAACTTTGAGTATTGATTAAGGCAAAATGTGGTCATTGGCCTTTGGTGAGAACACTTACAGATATTGATTAAAAGCCAAATATTTCCAGCAGCCAGAAAATGATGATGGCGCTTTCCCAGATAACCTGCAGCCAGCTCCTAGAATAGCTCTGTGACTGTGCGTTACAGGAAGGGGATTCAGTTGTATCTGGGAAGCCAAGGTGTTTCCCATCACAGAACAGGACAACAGGAAATAGGCACAAGGACAGATAAATTCCCTGACATGATGCACTGCAAGGTTAGTCTATGTCTGTCCCTGTTAGGTTCTCTGTCCCTATTCTAAATAAAAAGCAATTGAGGCATAAGGTTGATGAGAAAAGGGATCAGACACTTGACCTTTGTGCCTTACCATGCGGGGAAATGGAGAAACTAAGCAGAACTAATCTGAAGCAGCAGTCATGAAGAATGAAACCACTGGAAAATTCTTGCAAACACCAACTTAGAAGTGTTGTTTCATCCAATGTGCTTCCCTTGATGCATCAAAGGTGATTTCATGGGGGGGGGGGCATTCTAACTCTCTTCTCTTCAGTCTTGGTTACCTTGTAACTTAACACCATAGCCAATAAATGTTCATCTACTTAAAAAAAAATATGAGTGCTCCATATTTTCAATTTTTAAGATTTACTTTATTTCATATGTATGAATGTTTTGACTGCATATATATATATATATATATATATATATATATATATTTCACATGTATTGTTGGTGCCAATAGAAATAACAAGAAAGCACCAGTTTCCCTGGAATTACAGTTAAAGATATAGATGGTTGTAAGCCATTGTGTGGGTGCTAGGAACTGAACCTAGGTTTTGTTTGTTTGTTTGTTTGTTTGTTTGTTTGTTTCAGAAGCAGTAAGTGCTCTTACCAGCTGAATGCTCCAGCCCCTGAAATGGGATTTTTGAAACACATTCAGAGGGGATGGTAGCACTGTAACTAATTTCATCTATTTCATTAAGGAAAACAATGATCCTAAAGTGGAAATAGATACAGATATATACTTTTCTTTATAAAAAACAATATTTGTATTTGTAGAGTATGCTGAAGACAAAGTAGTCTGCTTAAATATGTCTCTAAAACCAAATCCCAGACACGAATGGTAGAAAAGAGAAGGCTCAATGTAGGCAAGTTTAGGGATACAACTAACTGCTCATACCACATAGCCTACAAACTTCCTCTGGATAACTGTGTCTGGATAACTATGCCTACCCTGGGCACACAGACTTAAGCAGTTGATGCTGCTCCTGACAGCATGGCTCTTAAGGCAGGTCTATCAGAAAGATTGGCCATTCACAGTTGTGCTGCTTGGAAGTCTGTCTAACTAATGGTGTAGGCATACAATCTACAGCCACTAACCAAGTCTAAACAGATCAGAGAGAAGAGCCAACACCACAAGAAGCCAAGTAGGTCAGGAATGGAATGAGCTGAAGTGTGTGTTAGGAGGAAAGAAACCGAGCCTTTAAAAAAGCCACTGAGCTGGATTCAGTTTCTCAATTGTTTTGGTTTGGTTTGGTTTTGGTTTTTCCATTTTTATTTTTATTTTCTTATTTTACATATCAATCCCAGTTCCCTCTCCCTCCCTTCCTTCCTCTCCCCTCCCTCCCATGACCCCAAACCATCCTGTCATCTCATCCCCCTTCCACTCCACAGGGAGGGTGATGCCTTCCAGGAGGGAGCAACAAAATCTGTCAGGTCTTTTGGAATAGGGACTAGGCCTTCCCTCCTGCCTCTAGGTTAAGGGAGTATCCCTCCATGGGAAATGTGCTCCTAACATCTTTTTGTGCACCAGAGATAATCCTGGTTCCACTGTCAGAGGGCCCTTAGACTGCCCAGGTCTTCTAACTGAGACCCATGTTCGGGGGTCTGAGTCCCATGCTGGATTCCCAGCTATCAGTCTGAGGGCCCATTAGCTCCTCCTTTTTCAGGTCAGCTGTCTCTGTGGATTTCTTTAGCCTGGTCTCTTCCTCCCTCTCTGCATCTGGACTCCAATTTGGACCAGTGTTTAGTTGTGGGTGTTTGCTTCTGTTTCATCAGTTACTAGATGAGGGCTCCATAATGGTGGATAAACTAGTCGTCAATCTCATTATCAGTCTTGTAGGTCTCTGGACATTTCTCTAGAGTCAGTTTTCTCTTCAAACCTATAATGGCTCCTTCTTTTATGGTATCTCTCTCTCTCTCTCTCTCTCTCTCTCTCTCTCTCTCTCTCTTTCCCCTTCTATTCGCAGGGCTCCTCTCAGTTGCTGGCATTAGATTTTTATGATCTATTACAAGTATCAAGAGGGAAAGAAAGTAAAGAAAAATCAAGCAGACACCCAAGTAAATGTATTCTTTTCCATAAGTTTTTTGAATAATTATTTAGTGACTGGATGACTGAATCAACTACCCTGTTTGGAGACCATGTTAATATCATGTAAGTGCATAAGAAATATCCATTAAATACCTTAGAAAGGGGGTTTTTAACTTATTTTTTACATTCCAATCCCAATTCCCCTCCCACCTTCCTTCCTACGCCCTCCAACCCCCCTCCTCCCATCTGCTCCACAGAGAGTATAAGGCCTCCCATAGGAAGTCTACTAAGTCTGTCCTATCATCTAGTTGAGGTAGGACCAAGACAGCTCTCCACCCCCACACCAGAAAGGGACCTTTTTTAAATATTGGAGAATGCCTCTTACCATGGCTACCCACCCCAAATAAAATTCTCTTTGGGTATTTCTCAGTCCTTCATCCTCATGTTTTTCATTCTTAAGATCGTCTTTCAAAATCACCCTATTCTCTGTCTGCTTCATTAACACACAGCTGAAAGATACACATATAATCACTAAAGCTGAGAGGTCTACCTCATAATTAAAACCAACCAATCCTTCCTCCCTCAAAGAAAAAATTCATCACATGGCAATAATTTGAAAACACTAAACAGAGATAAATATGTTTTTTTTTAATAATACTCTCTCATAGTGCTTTCTACCTGACCTACTGATTCTAGCCATGGTAACTTAAGAGTTACCCTGTTCTTCATAGCTAAATATAGAACAGATGCAAGTGATCGAATTACTGATGGAGAGATGAACACAATAAAGGCATAAAGATACATAGGTAACCCTGAGGCAGATTAGAGAGAGGCATGAATCAGCAAACAGATCATATGCTAAGAACTTCTACCTCAATTTGACAACAATGGAACCCTATTGTACTTATTAAGCTGGAAGGCCATGATGGGAGTTGGGAATCATTTACTTTGATCAAAATATATAGAATGAGATTAAGAGATTTTTTAAGTATAACACTGGAAGAAAGTGAGAAGATCAAGGCATAGAAGGACTCAGGAAAAGCGGTGATGGAAAATAGTAAGATGAAATCATCCTCCTGGCACTATTCAACCTGAATGTCTTGCCAATGCCATGCTGACTGTAAATGTTGAAATTTAAGAAAAGCAGATCACTCACGAGAGAAAGACAACATTCGACAGGGTTCAAGCAGAGGTTTTTGTTTTGTTTTGTTTTGTTTTTGCTTTTTCTTTCATTAGGAAAGGGAATGAAAAAAGGGGGAAAGGAGAGGGGGTAGACTAGCTTCTGGGGACGGGAGGAGCAGGGCAGGGGAAAGAGGGGTGGAAGCAGACTGAGGGAGAGAGGGGGGAGAGCAGAGAGAGAGAGAGAGAGAGAGAGAGAGAGAGAGAGAGAGAGAGAGAGAGAGAGAGAGAGAGCTAGAGAGAGAGAAAGGAAGAAGCAGACAGAGGATAGGGGTGGGCAGGGCCCTTTAAAAGGAAAATAGTGAATATCCACAGGTGGTGCTCTTAGTGGCTGCAGCTGAGGGTGTGTTCTGTCAGGAATCCATGGGCAGGCCAGTACAGATGCTTGAATACTAAAAATAAATATCGTTCTTACCCTCAAGTTCATGACAAATACCTCACCATCTACTGAAGTCATCTGCTTGAGACCTGTCCCCTTGAATGTTCTCGTACAAACTTCTGGTTATTTCTCTTTTAAAACTCAATTCATTTGCCTTGACTTGGTGTGTCTCGTCTGTGTGTTGTGACATCTCCATCAACTACAAATTACCTCAAAGAGTTTCCTTGGTAGATTCATTCAGTAATACTCCTCCCAAGAACGACCAGAACAAGCCCTTTCACAGTACCCAATAGCCTGTGTGAAAAAATATCTCAGAAACACTTGGCTGCTTTTGCATAGCTAAAAGCTAAACAAAATGATGAGGAATAATTGGGTTAACTTAAAAAACACACACACATACATTTGTCTATGGGAAAAATAAACAGAAGATGAACCATTTTTAGGTAAGTACCAATGAACCAATATTGATACTTATAGAAGTGTTTCTCTGTATGTCTTCCTACAAATCACAGTGTCAGTAGAGGGTCAAGGCTATTTTATTGGAAAACTGCAAACAGATAAACACTGACATTGTGAAGACACTTGTGATTCACTACAAAAATAGGTATTTTTCTGTAAGCATGGCCCTTCATTCCAACACTAAAATAGAAAAGAAAACTCACCCTAATGATTTTCTACATAGATATAACCAAACACAAACCCTTGTGATGCTGGAAAAGTTTAGTTACAAGGGATAAGGAAAACTTGTCAAGGATAACAGCTTGTTTTCAACTGCTACTCCACCACCATGAAGGGAACAATGTCTATTTCCACCAATATTACTCAAAAAGATGACAGCACATCTAGCTATTCATAATTGACTTACAGACTACTTTGAATTTCATAGTTAGGAAAGGATAAAACACAAAATAAAAGCCATCTAGAGCCAGTGGCTTCCTAAGCATTCCTCAGCATTAATACCACTCTGCCTAAATCCCTTTGAGGATAGATGCTTAGATGCTGAGCAAAATAATTGAACAATTTCATGGTGACATTAAACAGCAGCTCATAATTGACCTCAATATGAAGAGCAATAAAGATGGAGAGAATGGCATATGCTCTATATAGCCAGCTTAGAAAGGATCTAAACCCAGATGCCTTTATCTCCATCATGGGGGGATGACATGAGAAAGCTGCCTAACAATCATGCAAACCCCATTTGCTTCCTATAGCAGAGCAGAATGTTTTCATAAAACCTCAGCTCATTGACTACATGGAAACAATGGGACAACTCTCTCCAGCAAAATAACTCAGACTTGCACTGATCCCCAGATTGACCAGTGTGGTAGTAATAATTTCTTTCTAACAGTGCATTTCAATTGACTATATCAAAGTTAAATGTTTTGCAGTTCTCAGTATAATTATCATTTATTGCAGCTAAAGAATGACTGTTCCTAGGAGTCATAAGTTATGTTGCAAAATGTAAAGGTGATCATTGATGCCTTCCCTGACCCTGGCACCTTTTTCCAGACCTGAAGCTCTGAGCAGAGGTGGAGACATTCTTTCAGTGTTCTAGATCTTTAGATGACTTTGAAGACTGAATGAACAAATAAAACTTGCATTTTGCTTTTAAGACACCCCTGGGTGTCTATCACCATAACATGGGTCATATAAATCCAATTTTTGGAAAAACTACATAATTAAATTGGCATTTAAGTAAATACTGAATAAAATGCATACAAAATGATAACAGTAGTAATAATTATAAGAATAACACAAGTAAGTGATTCATTAATTTTATTACTTTATTCAAATTTGTCCTCTTTCTCAAGCCTATTCATGCAACCTTTCTTTTCAGATGCACTTCTGTCTACTTCAGCTCCCTTAACACACACCAAGCATTGTCTTTTTATAAACTATGGCACAGCCTCCTAGTTGATCTCTCTTCCATCATGACTGACCACTGTACATCAAATAATCTAGCTTATTAAAATGTTATCCCTTCAGTGTCTAAAGACACTAACTCTGGAAAAGAAGACCTATGTCCCTGAATGGTGTCAGTTTTTCTCTCTTCATCTCCTGGACATCCTACACACTATTACCTCACTCCAAATTTATTAGCATGGAATTACACATAGCTGAAGAAGTTCTGCAGGAGTATCAGCCACCTGGAGCCAAGTGGAATTTAGAGGCGAATGCCATGAAGGAACTATTAGAAATGCAACAGAAGATGAGGTTAAGTGGGCAAGGCAGGCTAGTGGAGCGGGGTAAATATCACCAAAATATGTTATAACACAGGCATAAGAATGACATAGTAAAATACTGTATAATTAATATTTTTAAAGTATGTTGGAACAGCTTCAGAGTTCTCTAATTTTTAATTCTGACACCAGCTCTTACAAGCTGTAAAAAACTAAGCAAGTTACCCAACCTCTCTGGGCAATAGTATGCTCAGCTGTTAATGATGATTATGGCAATACAGACACCACAACAAGGATTATGAATATTGGCCTTTGTAAATGTCCAGCCCAGTAATAATCAGATGATAAAATTTTTCAGATTGGAAAGTTGGTGAAAGATATCTTTAATCTCCAGTATGTGATGTTGAGCTGGAGGATATAGGCTGACTTAATGAAAGAAGTTTCAGGAAAGTTTATCCCAACTGAAACACTTCAGAGGTTTTGAAGCTAGGGTTTTTTGGGCCATTTAGCAGCAAACATTCTTCCAACAACCCTAATACCCAAACATTTTCATTACCTTCTTCAAGGACTGCTACTCTGTCTCTTTTCAAACTTTGATTCTCAAGAACACTCAACCTTTTCAGAGTTTTATTTCTCTGCTATTGTGCTTTGAATAGAACTTCCCAGGTAAATCAAAATGAGCTAATGAACTTACTCACACAGCATGAATGAACTTCCCAATCCTGACTTCACTGCTCATGTCAGAAAAATACAGGCTAAAGAGTCATCAACCAACCTTATCTAATTTTACATCAGTATGAAGAAGAAATGACACAATATACCTAGAAAAAATAAATAATGCATAAGTGAATACATAAACTATTTGTCTTCTTTGTGGCATGCATTCAATACATATCAAACTTATATACTAAGGTTTAAATAGCAATGTGTATCAGGAAACACATTAAATGTATATAAATCATCTCAACTGTAAAACTTAAAAATTATAGAAACTGTTACTTGTCAGTCCTTAGAATAACCATTAAGAATGGAGAGTAGAGCATAAAACTGAGTCACAAATGAGCACAGGGTCACTCAGAGTGCTAGAGAGTGATGATCTCTGTTCAATCATCTTTTTAGTAGAACGTCAAACCTGGAAAGTTCAAAAGAAGATTGCCCTCATGACAAATCACAAAATAACATGAACTGGTATAAACTCCACTCTGTATACTCTGATATTTCAAAAGTGAATTTAACTTTCATGAGCTGTGGTATCACAGTATTATAAATAGAATTTTATCAAAGGCTTCCCAAACAAATGTCTATTGCAGAGAGTTGATACCATGAACACACTCAATAATTTATATCTGCAGTGCTTAATACATTTACATAGTACAGATTAAATTATTAGCTCTGTACCTTCTTGTGCTTTACATATTTTTAAACAGCTTTACAAGATCCTTTCTAGATGGCTGTCATTTTTTCACTCTTTCAAATTGTGGTACATAAACTTTTAAAGCTAGAAATGAATTATTGTCTTAGTCAATATTTTTCTATTGCTGTGGAGAGCAATAGAAACATGACCAAGACAACTCTTACAGAATGAAAAGGCATTTCATTGTGAGCTTGCCTACAGTTTCACAGATTAGCTCATTATCATCATAGCAGAACACGGCAGCATGCAGGCATATATAGTGCTAGAGAAGTAGCTGGCATGGGCTTTTGAAACTTCAAAGCCCCACCCCTCTTGACACAATTCCTCCAACAAGACTATACCTCTTAATCCTTTTCAAATAGTGCCATTCCTTGATGACTAAGCATTCAAATATATAAGCTAATGAAGCCCATTGTTATTTTAAAGAAAAAAAATAACCTACTCTTTTTCACTCCCTGGTACCCAAAAGCAGGTAGGAAAATACATTCAGTTCAACTTCAAAAGTCCAGTCCCAGATTCTATCACAGTTTCAACATATTTAAAAGTCCAAAGTTCAAAGGCTTTTCTGAGATTCAAGTCAATCTCTTAAACTGTAATCCCCTGTAAAACCATTAAAACAAAAAATATCACATACTTCCAACAGTCAATGACACAGAATATGCAATACCATTCCAAACAGAAGGAAAGGAAGCATAGTGAAGAAATACTACCCAAAAGTAAGGCAAACACCCAGCAGAGCAAACACCAAATTCTGCATCTCCATGCATGGTGACAGACAAATCACTCTTTAGAATTCCAGCTCCTTCCTGTTTTATTGACTGCAACACACATCTCGCTCTTTGGCTGGTTCCATACTTGATCTGCAGCTCTTCTTAGCATATATCCAATGACTTTGGCATCTCCAACATCCTGGGGTATCCAACACAATCCAGGCATCACCTTCAAAGTTTCATGTAATGGCCTCCCCAAGCCTACATGCAGGGACATCCCTGACAGACTCCTGGCTTCAAGCAGCTTTCCTTAGCCACATAGTGAGATTCCGCCAACCCTTTTCTTATTTCCTTGACCTCAAAGCCAGAACCATGGTTGAAGCTGTCAAGTTCTTATGCTTATTCATTTACATCACCTTTCTTTTGTTGATGGCTTCCTTTTATGTTTAAGCTTTACTTTAATTTCATTACACAAGTGGAAGCTTAGCTGGGTGAGGTCTTGTTCTAAGGTTATCACTATATTTATTCTAGGAGGCACATGGCTCATCTTTAAACTATCTCCTTGAGCAATTTGGGATTAAGTACATGGCACTTACCAGTGCTCCTTCTCTCCTCAAACTGTATGTATTGTGCTTAACTTTGTCCAGTTTGTTCCTTTTCATTACAGATCTGGACAAGAATGATACTAATAACCACACAACAGTCAGTGGTAGGCTGATCTGAAACCTCCTCTGCCAACATCATTAATCTAAAACTCTTTATCCTTAGACAGATTTTTGGAGACAAGGTTAGAAAGCAGCCACATTCTTCACTAAGATACAAGAAGAATGGTCTCTAGGCCACTTACTAATATTCTTCCCTTCTGAAACATCTTGTGTTGGGCCTCCACAGTTCTAATCAACCTCAGCACTGTCTTCCATGTTCCTACTAGAAGTGCCCATTAAACCCTGCTTAAAGCATTCAATCAATATTTTAGTTCAAAGTTTCAAAGTCTTCCATATTTCTCCAGAGAGAAATATGGTCAGGCCAATCATAGCAATATCATACTTCTTGTACAACCTATGTATTAGCTAATGTTCTATTGCTGTGAAGAGACACCATGACCAAGGCAACTCTTATAAAAGAAAGAACTTAACTGTAGTCTTGCTTACACTTTCATTGGTTAGTCCACTGTCATTGTGGTGGGGGTGGGTCATGGTGGCATACGTCCAGACATGGTGGTAAAGTAGCTGAGTTCTACAGACTGACCCATGAGCACAATAGAGAGTGAGACACTTGGGCTGACAAGTAAACCCCACTTCCTCAAATAAGGATATACCTTTTAATAGTACTACTTTCTGATGACTAAGCATTCAAATAGATGCGCATATTGGGGCAATTCTTATTCAAACCACCACAATTATTTCCATATACACTCTTGAAGTACTACAATTCAATGTTTTACTTCTCTAAGTGAATATGTATTGTATGTATTTCCCATATTCTTACATTATATTCACTTAAAGTGAAATAAACTTGAATTCTTAAATACAAATGCCTGTGCTAGTTAGTAGCAATTTGTCTTCATATGATAATGTTTGTTCATTGTTTTATTTTGAGACAAAGTCTTACTCTATAAACCTGGTTAATATGCAGGCTGTCCTCAAATCCATGATGATTCTCAGCCCACAGTGGATTATAGATAAGAGCCAAAATATCTGTCTAAAATATGTTCTGTCACTTTTGAAAAATACACATAAAAGTGTATTTGTTAAAAAGGATATTTCAAATAAAAACTAGAGCCAGATAACCCACCACAGGGACCTTGAGATTCTCTTCAAAAGTGCAGAATCTGTACCTTCAGTTTTATCATCTACAGAGGTCTTCACCAGGTTCTAGAACTCTTGAATCTTACCTGGGTGTGCACATCTTTAGATTTTTATACTGCCTTCATTAATAATTAATGAAAATACATATTCAACCTGCAGCCAATGTAGGAAGTTTTCACTAGAGGATGATAAAATACTAAATAGGCTGTCTTTCCTCGTGAGAATAATCTATTGAAATTTCAAAATTGTCAAATGGAAAGAGTATGGTTTTCTTTAAATAAAACAGGGTTCTACTAAGTACAATTTTCCTTTGCTGAACCTGGCTAATGTTAACTAAACTTCTGAGGGATGCTATCTTGTCACATAAACTCTTGAGGAAATTCCATATAAGGTGAAAAACCACCATGTCTCTTCCCATCAGGCCTTGCTGTCATTTGGGAGAAATCAGCTACCGAGGCTTGATGCTATTCACCAAGTCTATTTTTGTCACAATCTTGTCCCTCAAACAGCAAAAAGAAGCATATCTTAAGGGGGAGGAGCTGCTATTTAGAAGCATGAACTCTGCATCTGTGTGACTAAAGCATGTTATGGTTAGGAAACTGGGCTTACTTCTGTGCACAGAACAAGCCAACATTAATTCCCTTCTTCAGCTGCTCAGCACTATCATGAATGTTATACTTCTACAGAACTCACGTTAAGTGCAACTTCCAAACAGTGCTTTTGAGTTTCCAACTAGGGTAAATGTCAGAATGTTTCATCTTCCTAAAAATACTAGAGTGAATGGGATTTTTTTTCCAAAGTCCCATAGTGTGTGTACATGTCTCTGAACCTGTTTTCATTCAAATTTATAGTTGTAATTCAATCACACCAATAAGTAATAGACTGGGTAGACCTGTAAAGGAAAGGCCTTTCAAGACAGATGGTCATTACACATCCAGCTTTCATGGGAGATTTTGAAGGAAATACCTTAATCAATGGTGTTCAGTTTTTATTTTTCTTCTCATTTAGAAGAATTTTGAATCAATTATATCCACTCCCACATTTAAAATGTGCATTATATGTTTTATCTTTAGTTGAATTGTAACATAATGTATAAAAGATTTATATTCTTGCATATGGTATGTTATATATCTGCCTTGAGCATATTTGTCCCAAGCCTTAGAATGATGTTTTAGGTACTCCAATTGTGGAAAACATCTGACATAACAAACCAAGCTGACATTGCTTAAATAGTCATTGTCTAAGGGTGAACACATCCCTGGGACAATGTGATCACATCTGAAATTTAACTTTAAGGTAACCAGAGAAGGAAAAAAAGAGGAGAGTAAGATACAGCATGACAATAAGTTAAAGTCTCTACCTACATAATCTTTAATGATTATAAATTTTGTTGGGATTTTTTTGTCATTCACTCTTTTGGGGAGCAGGATTTTTTGTTTGCAGCTCTGGCTGCCCTGGAGCTCACTGTAGACTAGGTTGACTCATCCACTCCTTTTTTTTTTTTTTTTTTTAAGAACTTTAACAGCTCTTACATTTACCTTTAATTGACTCCACAGGCACAATTTCAAAATAAGAAATTATTAAAGAATCCCCCATGGTTTAGAGCACTGGAGGGCAATTCATTCCACAAAGGAAGGGAAAAAATCAATTTTTGTGTTTTCTTAGATTTGCATGTGAAAACGGGTAATATGACACTAATTCTACAACTATGACATGAAAGTTACACCTCAAATATTAATCATCTTTCTAATCAGTCCTCAGGGCTGTATTTGAGGTGGATAAATTCAGTTTGTAATATAAGTATGATTTCTATGTATTACAAAAAAAATTTCTACAGTTCAGAGTTACTTTTAGATTATCTGAAAGACATCCAAGTCAGACTAGTGTATTCTCCAATCCACAAGCTTGTATAAAAAGTCAAGAAGAATTCGTTCTGGGGAGATGGGCCTAATTAGCCTAGTGTTGGTCATACAAGAATGAGACCTTGAATTCAGATCCCCAGGACCTGCCTAAACACCTTCGTGTAGGATGGTGGAGACATGCAAATCCCTGAAACTCTGGACATCTAACCCAGCTGGATAGAAGAGTTCCAGGTTCAGTGGGAGACTGACCTCACCTGCCTCAAAATATGATATGGAGGTGAAGATTGAAGAAGCTATCCAATAATGACTTCTAGCCTAAAGAAGCATGAACATATACAATAAATCAACTGATCAATGAACAAACTAGGAATTTATTGTGGGATGAGAACCTAGAGAGCTCTAAAAACAGATGACCACAACCAGTTCCCATCCCAAAGATGCCTCTGGATGCTCTGTGTCTCCAACCAGGAAGAAATAGAGCGAGCTAGGGTCCAGGACCCCAGACCTAGTCTGCCAGGTCATGCCTATACTTGTTCCCACACCCCAATGGGCATGTCAGTGCAACAGGTGTGGGCAGGGTGGATATCTCACTACAAGAATCCAATGTAATTGTTAACAAAATGAGACCTCTGAGTTTATACAATGTGTCTTGTAATCTATGACACCTTTGTTTGAATTTATCTACCTTTATCTTCAGTAAAATGTAGACAGTGAGAAAGCAGAGGTTAGTAAACTCTAGTCCATTAGCAAAATCACACATGGTCTTGTATTCAAATAGCCTGTCAAGTTATGATGGTATTTGGGTTTCTATGTGGTCAATTTTCTTTAAATTTAATAATATCCAAAATTAAGTTGAGCTAATTTTGAAAGTCAAAAATAAACTTTTATCAGGACATGGCCTTATCCATCTAGTTATATGTTCTCAGGTATCTTTCTATTTAACAGGAAAATTAGATGTTTACAATATGGATCTCATGCACTTCCAACTCTAAAATATTTATTACATGGATTTACATCTTTACAGAAATTGTGTGGAAGTCCCTGTTTTATATAATTAAAAGAAATAGCATAAATAGAGTGGTATGTAAGGTTCATGAGTGAGAAATGTCACCACTTTGTAAGAACTTATACTTTGAAACAAATGTATAATTTTGCCGTATACCATGCTTATGAAAGAAAAGACTTACCAGGAGATTTTATGAGGGATCTTAATAAAACTGAAGTATTGGTGTTGTCTTACCTATACGTAAGTTGTATTTATACAACTTATCATGCATAAAGGATGGAGAAATGACCACAAAAAGTAATTGTCTATTCTGTGGCATTGAAGTGGATAGTAACACAGCTTGTCTTATGTGATAACTGTGTTCTTTACCCTATTCCATCCAAGTTTCACCATTCAATTAGTTAAGTTTTTGCTTAAAAGATGCCTCCTTCATCATTCATCTTAGCACCACTTCTAATAATATATTTAAGTGGCACTTACTTGTTATGATCTAACTTTCCCTTTGGATCCTGAACTTGAAGATATGTGCAGTAATTAGAAGATTGAAAGGTGACACTTGGTCTGTACAGAGTGAATACCTATAACCAAGGTAACAACAAAAGGATAATTGTCACCTTCTCCTGAAACAAACAGAAGAACAGCTATCATAATGAAACCAGCTCTTAAAATATAATGTTCACTTCCTTGTTAACAAGCTTTCAAATCTCCCATAACAAAGTGTCTACTATGTTCAAGTGAGGATTCTTGGAATGAGAGGAAATAAATCCTGTGTAAACCAGGGGCTTCTAGGAATGAGGGAAGATAAATCTGTGTAAACCAGGAGCTAACAGTCCAGAAGTCCACAATACACCCAATTCTAACACAAGACAACTCTGAAAATATGAAAAGATTGTAAGGGATACAGGGTCATATAAAGCAGTGATTCTAACCCTTCTGGATGCTGAGACCCTTTAATACAGTTCCTAGTGTTGTTCTGATCCCAAAACATAAAATTATTTTCATTGCTACTTCATAACTGTAATTTTTCTACTATTGTGAATCACAATGCAAATATCTGATATGCAGGATTTCTAATATGTGATCCTTGTTAAGGGGTCCTTCAACCTCCAAAGGGGTCATGACTCACAGGTTGAGAACTGCTAATATGGAAGGTTAAAAGATTAAAGAATAATGCTCTCCTTAGCAAAGGATGAAAAGTACTGGAGAAGACAAGATTTAATCTGAATCCTAAATCATGATAAAATTTTAAAAGATGAAAGAAGCAGAACTTCCCCAGCCCAGATCAACAAAAGTCACAGCAGGAAACTACCTAACACTTTGTGAACAGCCATCTTAACCAACTAAGATGTTGAAGGGTGACTGAAATTGTGGAATCAAATTAGGTAGAAGCCCTGGCCCTGTGTCTTGCTGTCAATTATTCCCTTCCTCTCTGTATTAATTCCTTTCTGTGTCTCTGTGACAACGTATCAGCCATCACATAAAGAATGATTCGTTTTATCTCACAGATAAGTATGATTCAATCTTGACCCCATGTACCTCAGTAACCTGCTTCTTGTAACTAGGGCCCTCCATAATATCCAGAACCTCCACCAAAAGTAACACCATTTGGGGACCAAGTGTTACACACATGAGCCCGAGGGAGACAGTTTATACACTAACCACAACACTCTCCAAACCCCAGCTTTCTCATCAGCGAAATGGATATAAAAATATATTGGACACCTCAAATCACTCTTGTGGAGGTCAAGCACGATGAACCACACAGTGTGTGTTTGCTCCCATGGCTTTTGCTGTCTTTTCATTCTAACTGTAGGGGTGAGAAACAATACCCTCTTTTCTCCTTTCTATTTCCCTCATGCTATTCTGAACTAAGCTGTTCCCTGGTAGCAAATGAAACATCTCTGAAGCTGCATGCACACTTTAAAGCTTCTGGGTGCCATTGTATACACAGAAGCACTACCTAATTGAATAGTAGCCTAATAGCCTCAGAAAGCTGCTGCAATTAAAAAAAAAAAACACTTGATTTAAAAATAGTAACCTTTAGAGGAGTGGAGGAACGAGCTCCTGCGAATTGCCTTGACATTCTTCTCAACACTCTTTTTAAAAGAGCAAAATTAAGCTAAATAAATGTCCAAACCTAAATTGCTCACTAGTTCAACAAAATTGGAGTCAATGACTGTGAAAAGGTCCCCACCCCCAGGAAGAATCATTGATGAAACCAAAACAGACCTAAGTTAAAATAAACACACAAAGTCAAATAATTAATGTGTTCAAGAGGCAAAGTGTGGGTTCCATTTCTTTAAGAATTATTTTTAAGTGAAGAGACTGAATTTATTAATTTTTTTCGGGACCTTAAAGTTCTTCAATACTGGGTGAGCAGGCACTGCCTCTCTATGTGAAGAGACTTGAAGGTGAAGGGTCTGATTTTGCCACTAAAACCCTGACATAATTTCCTTCATGAAATGAGGTGTCATCTAAAAATAGTCTGTCCGCTCAACTCTTTCACACAGCTTTAATATAGCCATCTCTAGGAATAGGAGCTATGGCCATAGAGTCTGGAGTCCTTGACTGGTAGCTTCTGGAGAAAGTGATTTATGAAGCAAATAGAGGACTCTGGATGCAGATGAGCATGCTGGAACATGCCATAGTGTCTTTGTCACTAGTGATGCTTGTCCACAGATGTCAGATTAATGCCAAGATCTAAATGAGCTCACACAAAGTCTCTGACTGCTGTAAGACAGAAACCCAGTCATGAGCCTAGCCTTCAGGTTCATGGCCATTTGGGACTCACTGTGGACAATGCTTGGGAGCAAGTACTGAAATTAAATATGCATGCCACTAGAGGCCATATCTCTTTGGGCTTTGCTGTTCGGACTCATGGATCCCCAATGTTTGTTAGAGGCATATCAGTTCAGGACTAGAGTAACTTTACTCTTCAGTTTGTTGGGGTGGGAAAGATCCTAATATTCCATTTCTGATGTGTGTTGTACCAGAATCTTGGGTTGTCTACATGATTCCATGCACATAGTTTCTCAGCTATTTTATCCCAGTTGCTGATAAGCATAGTTACTTTCTTCCTCTAAATAGCAACACTGCAGAATCCAATCTTACAACCACAGGAAATTACAGTTTCCAGAAATTTCCTTCTAAAACCTTACACCCTGTGGCTTAATATAATGGAAGTAGCCAGACCTGCCAAACAAAGACACTTCAGCTCCACCTCTAAACTCCTTGATTCTGCGTCTACTTTAGGTGTCAATTTTCATTTTATACTTTAAGCTTAGTCTCTTTTTTTATTTTTCATCAGTAGCTGGGTTTTCAGAGCTCAGAGGAGAGAAAAATATTTTAGAAGCTAATTTTTTATATTTCTAAAGGTCAGTTATCCAAGTGTAAAAGCAGGTAAACTTTATTCCACCAGAAATCTTTTTTGGAACCTTTTCTTTTGCATTGGTAACAACACATTGTTTTATTCTTAAATTACAAATTGGAAACCCCTAAGTTCTTTCTGCATGGATGTCTATAGGATGCTAATAAGAAAAGGGTTGTTTTTGAAGAAGGAGGTAGATGCTAATATGAAAAGGATATTTTTAAAGAAAGAAGTTAGCATGCACATATACAAATTATATAACAACCTTATTGTATAATTGTAAACAATGGACTGGCAAAAAGCTATAATTTTCATAGTTGTATAATTACCTTTTAATTGTTACTCCTGGTTTCATTATGTTTCAACTCAACTAATTTTACAAGCCTACCTGACTCCAATGAGAAGAGGTAAGCTGATACTAAGAAACAGGTTCTCTACTACCCTTCAAGGCACATTAGGCACATGGCCCAAGCTACATAAATTTGTCATGAAATTTTATAGGTTAGAGGAGTTCTGGACCTCTGTTCTAGGAACCTTGAGCAACTATATTATCAGAGGTACACATGTGTGATCTACTGTGCAAAAAGAGGCCACCATGCAAAGACAACGGGATTTCAATTTCTTATGTCCCCTGCACTAGAGCCCATATTACCCTGTCCTTCCCTGCTGCTACCTGCAAATTCCATCCTTTAGTTCAAGAAGTTGCTGCCACTCAAACACAGGAGTAGCCATCCATAAAATAGATTAAACATATTAAAAAAAAAAAACTCTACTTTTGAAAAATGTAGTGTAACACTGTGAATAAGAATTAGAAATATATATACACAGACACAGGAAAATCAAAATGAAGAATCCCATATCAAGCATTCTCAAATAAATGTCACAGATATATTAAGGTTATGAAAACACAATGCCTGAGATGTGAGTAGGCAGTGGAGAGAAATGTCACTTTGAAATCTCTGGCATGTACACTTCCAACTACATTTTCAAATTAGTGATTGCTAAAAATAATAAAGGATAGAACTTTCAACCCTGTACATTATGATCCAGTTTTATTATTTCTTATCATCTAGAGTGTGTGTATAAGTGTGTGTGAGAGTGTAATGTTATGCGTACATGTGTGTGCTCGTGTGTGTGTGTGTGTGTGTGTGTGTGTGTGTGTGTGTGTGTGTGTGGGTAAAAATACATATAGTTACTTCAGTTACTTAGCTAATGTCGATAATAGATGTTTTCCAAGAACTGACTTGCATTGCATTATAATTTTTTTCTTCATAGTTTTGTGAGTTATAACTTAAAATGCTCTATTCCAGATACACCAAAAAGGAATGCAAATGGTTAAATGAAATATTTTGAAAATCTCTAATTTTATTTCAAAACAAACTTTATCTTTAGTTTTTACAGTGCTTGAACTTTCTTTTTAATGTACTTCTATTAAATACTCCATTAACATGCCATTCTTATCCCTGGAATGTAGGACCATGGTATCTGCTAACTTGCTGTCATTTTACTGTTCATTACCTCATCTTCAATATTAAAAACCTCACCTCTTCTTTGTAATCTTTTGTGACCACCGCTGCACTTCTCATTTTCTTTTTCTTATTGAGTCTTCTTTCATAAATCAGTTTTTTGGCCCATGTGACATGTGATTTTGCTGATTAGTTTTCAATGAATCAATCCTAAATTTCATATAATACATTCTTCCGGGTCCACACACAATTTATAAGCCCTTGGTGTGATAGCCTTCTTCCATAAACTTCTCTCTTTCCCACCTGACTACAACTTCAGTATCACTTCCCAAAAATACATGTTATTGGGTTAGAATTTCCAATTTCAGAATCCCCTATATTTTTTAATTAAAATATTTAGTCAGCTGCTTCTGTTATTATGTAATCAACAAAGACATGTTGTGTCTTTGACAAAAGCATCCACACTTTCTCCATCCCTATAGTAATGTCTGAAAAAAAAAAAACCACACATCGATGTCTGCCTCATATTGATTTTCCCATGGTAGTATTCTCAGCATTCCCACTGAAGTATATTTTAGAAGTCATTTAAATAACTCTAGCTGAGAACCCACTTAGTCACTTGAAGAAGTAGTCACTTCCAAAGCTCAGTAAAACCCTCCTGATAAAGTATAGCTCTGTCACAAATTGCAAATTGGCATGAGAAAGAATCTGTAAAGACTGCCAAGGCTGGCAGCCTGCCTTCCCTGCCCAGTCACTTAAGAGAGTGATACCAACTAATTGCAAATGTTCCAACATATGTGATGTATACACATCCTTTTATTTAATACACAAAAGAAGATCCTTGAAATATAAGCATTCCAGCCAAAACATACCATATTGCCAGATGGAAGATGAGTCTGCAAATAGACTCACAAACAGATTAAAATTCAGTAGAATGGGGATAATTATAGCAATAAGATAGCAAACTTGTATTGAATGCTTGGAATTAGTTAAGATACTGTGATGTAAAGTGGGACAAGAAAGTGAGACAAAGTCTCCTTTCTTCTTGGATTCTTTTTACGAAGCCCAGCTGTTCCATTGACAAGGTTAATGAGGATTTACCCAGTAATGATCGGATGATCATATTAAGAGGTACCAAGACAGCTGACCCATTTGATAAACCCCAGGTCATCATACCTAATTATTTGATTGTAATAGAAACCCTAAAACACCAACTGAACTCCCAAGCAGAGAAAAAGTGTCCTCATTTGAATGTCACAGGTAGACATGATTACTTATGGGCAGGTTAAGCTAGTCATATGTTGATAACAAAAAATTTAATCTGATTATATATTTAAAATTTAAAAGATATATATACATATGCATATATATGTATGTATATGCAGTTCAGATGAATGATTTAATGTTATCAGACATTGCAGAAGCATGATTTAAAACAATAAAAACAAATAAAACCTGATAGTCCTCTGAAGAAAAGCTATATAAAAACATGGCATAGACCTATTTTCCAGTCTTTGAACACTACTACTGGGCTCCAAATATAAAAAATAAAACTAAAAATCATCACAATGGAAAAAGGTCCTTTTTTAAAAAAAAGTATGGAGATCTCTTTTTTTTCATTCAAATGATATAGAAAGTCCTGGTTCACTAAAAAAAAAATCCTACGCAGTCAGCCTGAAGGGATAAAAAAAAGACTCAGAAATACTTTAAAACAAATTATGATGAAATGTAGCGCCTCGAATACCAAGGCCATTGAAATAGACAATTTGAGGAAGTCTGCCTTTCTGCAAGAATGCTGAGCCCAACAGGATTCCAGTGGTGGACACAGTTAATGTCTCTCCTTAAGGAGCCTCCACACTGATCTCACAAATTCCATCTGGAATTGGTGATTGGGCATCTAAGAGTTGTGAATGCCTCTTGTGTAATTCACAATCCACAACACTAATCACATCCCTAAGCAGCTGCTCCTCTGTGGTGGCACTAGAGGCTTGCATCATGGAGGAGAGCTGGCTGTGTGTCCATCACTACACCTGTGTTTAGCTTACTGGATCATAACCTCTAGCAAACATTTGATGCATCTTTTAAGACCAGGATGAATATCAAACCAATCACTTACCTTTACCCAATATTGTCATAGTCTTTTTTAAAATAAGAACAGATAATTATTCTAATGAATAAAAGAGTTGTAAGGAAAGAAAAAGAAATAATTTATCCTGATCTGTAACAGGTGATTTGGGTCACAGTGTTACTGGTGCCTCTGTGGTTAACTACCATTTATAACCAAAACTCTCTAAGTGTGGAAGCTGAGAGGGTAGGACTAGGAGACCCACTGTCTAGGGTCAAACATGATGCCGCTTCCTTGCTATATGAGAATGTGCAAGTTGTTTGATCCCCATATGCATTTACTGATGATTTACAACATAGGATAGTGATTGTCCCAACCTTACCAATGTGTTATGATTATCTATTGAAGCAATATCTACCTATGAAACACACTGCACAGCAGAAGTGCTGAATGGTGTTTAAAACAATAACTTATTAATTTAGTATGGCTAGAACTGATTCTTGGTTGTATTAAATTTCCTAAGTCTACACGGATAACCATTCTGCTATTAGTTACAACAAGTCTAACACCTTTCTTAGTTTTATATATTCTCACCTCTGTACAAGAACTCTATGGCAAAGCTGCTGAGTGTGCAAAAATAATTTTGTTATCCCATTACCTCTACCTCTCATAGAAGTTACAAGAGATGCAGAAAAATCTGGATGCAATTTTGTAGTCCTTTCTGCTTTGTCAAGTCACACATCTAGGCGTTGAAACCCTTCTGGGCAACACTTTCACTTCTAGGCTCCTTTAGGACTTGCACTCTACTCCTAGGTTCAAAACTAGCTCTATCTGTAAGCAAAGGCTAGCATGTCTTTTGCCAGGGCATTACAAACTCCAATGTTATCATTCAGTGTTGAGTGACACATTCTTAAAGGCCTCTGTAATTCAATTTCTCCAATTAGGAAATGTGTTTTAAAATAACAACAATACTCCTTTTGCCACCTGGGGATTTAGCATTATCTTTTTTTAATAAAAATTTGTTATTTAAATTAGAAACAATCTTATTTTACATATCAGTCTCCATTCCTTCTTCCTCTTATCCTCCCCATGCCCTCCACTGATCCCCACCATCCCACACCCATTCACTCCCCAGGGCGGGTGAGGCCTTCCATGGGGAATCATCGAAGTCTGTCACATCATTTGGATCAGGGCTTAGGCCCTCCCATTGTATCCAGGCTGAGAAAGTATCTCTCCATTGGGGAATGGGCTCACAAAATCCATTCATGCACTAGTAATAAATGGTACATTTACAAAATGGAGTACTACTCAGCAGGAAAAAAAATGAAATCTTGAAATTTGTAGGCAAATTGATGGAACTAGAAGAAATCATTCTGAGTGAGTTAAACAAGTCACAGAAACATGGTATGTACTTACTCATATACAGATATTAGACATAGAGCAAAGGATTACAGGCCTACAATCCACACCTCTGGAGAGCTAGGAAATAAGGAGTACCCTAAGAGAGACATGTATGGTCCCCCAGAGAAGGGGAAATGGACAAGAGCTCCTGAACAAATTGGGAGCACAGGGATGGGAGGAGAAGGAGAAGCTGAGAAGAGAGGGGAGGAGAACATGTGGGAACCAGCACAGCATTTTTCTTTAAATGAAAATCCATTCAAAACAACTGGAAGCCTATATAAATTGATGACTAGATTTATGTTAAAATAAAATCTTCACATATAGAGAAAAATGTTAAAAGAACAAGAATAAGTCTATCTCCATGGGCAAGACTTCACTGAAAACAGGGATGAACCTAGAAAGATGTGTCACAAATGCTCTAAATGGAATTTAATTCATTCAGACACCTCACAAATCCCAGTGTCACCTATGCTTTTCTCCCTCCCCACAGGAAGGAAAAAAGTGACCAATGTGAGTCAGCCTTTGTGAATAGAGTAGATTCACTCGGATGTCAGGAACCTTCAGTCAAATGCCAATCAACAGAAGAGATTTAGCTGGATCACTGCCAGTCAGTACTGTGCCTGATATCTTTTTCTTCAGACATCGAAACATTGAAAAATAAAAGGAAAATATGTTCGGCTGCTGCCTCTTCAGCAGCTTTGCAATTTTTCTAGGATCAGCCTCTCTTCTTTTCTTAGCCCCCTAATCTCCAAGCAAAGCAATAGCTTCTCCTTGCCTAAGGAACATGGGCTCTGGTTACTAATTCAAGAATCCTTGGTTCCTTAATTTTTTGCTGCCAGGAATAAGTTAGTAGATGGTAGTTAAGTATAAGACCCAGTATAGTACCCTCTCTATATCCTTCTCTTTCTCTTTAATCTTTCTAGGTATCACAGACAATGCAAGTATATATTACAAAAATAGAAGTCTGTGATGGTCTGCTGTAGACTCTACGTGTAGTCAGCAGTCAGTGCCACTCACCTGGATTCAGTGTCCTAGTTAGCTTTAACTGTCAACTTGACACAGATAAGAATAACCTAAAGGAGTCTCAGTAAGGCAATGATCAGATCAGTTTGGCCTTTGGGCATATCTGTGGGTGAATGTCTTGATGGTTAATTGGTATAGGAGAGTCCAGACCACTCTAGAAGGCACTAGTCTGGTGATCCTGGACTGTGGAAAAAAAAAAAAAGAAAAAAAGCTATGAAGCCTGAGTGTATAAATCAGCTAGCAAACAGCATCTTTCATGGCTCCTGCCATTGTTCTTTGGCTGTAAAGTAAATTCCTTGGTCAAGGGTAGTGTTTTATAAAATAGACAAAATGTCTGCCTTCAGATAATACCTGCCTTGGCTCCCTCAGTGATAGAATATAAACTGTGAGCTAAAATAATTTCCCTGTTGCTTTTGATCAGAGTGTCTTCCACAGTAACAGTGATGAAACTAAAACATCCAGCCCTTAAAGGAGCTTGGGGTTCCTTTATTCTCTGTGTTCTTTGACATGTATGGTCACTGAGCCCAACTGAAGTGTTGAAGTGGCCCCTCCCCAGTGGAACAAACAGTAGTGTAGCCTAAGATGTGCTCCATAACTAACAGTCACCCTCCCCACCAAAAGTAGTTGTGGAAAACCACAGATGACTCCCAGATTCCTTTACTCACCGGGCCTCTTGATACATACATAAACCAGTCCTTATATAAAGACTTTACAGCTACTCTCAATGAGTATTTAATCCAGAGGCATGCAAAGCTGTCAAATGCCTCATTCCCTGTCATATGTATCCTAGTAACCCTCAAGAGACTTGTCAGGGATGGCTAAAGCCTGATAATTCTCTGGGCTTTCTTGCTGCCACTCTGCAATCTGTTGTCTGCAACATTTGCTGAAGGTGCTTATGGGAATCGGCTAGAATGACCATGTGGATCAAGTGAAATCCAAAAGATAAAATGTGTTTCAGTGTCTTGATTTTTACTTACAAAAAGCAATCAATTTGCAGCAAGCCAGTTACCAAATGCTTGGCCTCTGCTTCTGATAAGTTATCTATCACCTTTGGTAAGTCTTGTCCTTACCCTCACTAAATCTAATTCTTCCTCTCTTTCAAAGCAAGCATTTTAGTGTACTCTATCAAGGACATGGTAACAGGAAATATTAAGTGCCATATAATGAAAGGTGTGAAGAGAAAATCTGAGTTCAAATTCTAGTTCAGTCAAGTGCAACTGTACACTTCACTTTCAGATCTTCCCCTTAACTCACATGAGGTGCCAACAGATGGCCTCTCCAGCACTGTTTCACAATGTGTTCCTCTCACTCATTTTTATCCATTCATCACTGACTTCTTTATCAAGTCTTCATGTGCTACCCTAGCTCAACACCTTATAGAATAGCCTGCCTCTTCTTCACCTGTCACTCTTTCCCTTTAGATTAGTCCTTCAGTCTTGTAAACCTCAACTGAACTATAACATTTTCAGAGAAGCCACTGCTGACCCTCAGATTAGTTTGTCTTCCTTCATTTTATATTTCAGAGCAACCTGTACTTGAACTCTAGCAGTAAAAATGACTCTTATGACCATTTGAGTGTTTAACCATTCTTCAGTGAAAATAGACATCATCCTTCTTTATCCATGTATGACCCCAATACTTAACTCACTGACAGAAATGTGGTAGTCACTCAAGACATATTTATTAACTCACTCCCTGTCAGTAACATCTGCTCTGCCTCCAGAATGTCACAGTTTTAGAACATGAAAGAAATTTGAAAACTGCAAAAATAAATTACAAACCCCTATAAGAGTTCAAGTTACTACTATTATCTATGTCTGTTTGGATTCCAAAAAAAAAAAGCATAAATTGTAGCAATATCTGTATGTTCTGAGACTGTGATTGAGTTCTTTTTATTGTTGCTTGTAACATAGCTGAGATATGAATATATCTCTCCCTTGATACAAAGGAGGAGGAAATAATAAGAAGGCACAGATTAACATCCAAATTTGTAGCATAGCAAATTATCCCAAAATTTAATGAATTAAAGTGATAAGAAATGCTTATTTGGGGAATTTTTATAAGAAAAATAATTTGAGTAACTTACCTGGATATTTGTTTCTCAGAATATCTCATGAAATTTCTGTGAATGAACTAAATGAGGTAAATCTAAATCCAATGAGCTAAAGCTAAAGTAGGCATAAGAGACCTACTTCCAAGGTGGCTCGCTCTTATGACCAACAGGAAGCTTTGGCCATGTAGACATATCACCATGTAGACAACATGGGCTTTTGAAATGTTTGCAGTGTAGTAGCTAGTTTCTGCCAGAACAAGTCACTAGAGGAACAAGGTAAAGAACACAATGCTCTGAAAAGACTGGATAATGTGGTGATATCATCCCTGCCATATTCCATGTCTTGATTCACTGTGGAATTTGACATTACAAGAATCCAGCACCAGGAAAGCAAAGAAACCTGGAGACCTTAAACCTCCTGAGACGCTTTCTCTGCTCAAATTCTACTGAACATGTACACTCTAACACTAACAAACAAAGGGATTCAATATTGGACCCATAGGTCAATAGAAAAAAGAATGGGTTTGTGAATGGATGCTGTAGTTTCTGAAGCCAATAAAAGAAAAGTCAGAGGAATGCTGGACCAATTAATGAGCCCATATATACAAATTCCACAGTCATCTCAGCAAAATGACAACAGAACTCTACCAATTTAAGGAAAGGGAGTTATTGATAGTGGGAAACAACATTTGTACCTGAAGCAGATCAAAACTGTCCAACCCAGTGTTTGTCTTCTTAAGCCACTATAATAGTTGATAAATAAATACATAAATGAACAGGTGATGACTTTTATGTAAGAAAATGATGATGATTAAAGATTTAGATGCTGTCAAAAAAAAGCTACCTTTTTGCATCATTCCCGTGATAGAAATTTACAACTTAGCTACCTTCTTAAATGTTACATAAATATATTAAACAGTACAGGGGGTCTGAGCCTTCAGAACACCTGATTAATACAAGCCTTTCTGTAATTAGCATTTCAAAGTTCTAATAATAAAATTATTTGCATTTTCTTTGACACTGGTTTATTTTTAGGAGAATTTCTAAATACGTGAGAAAATGTTTGTAAATTTTGACTAGAAAACAGTAAGGACACTCAGAATAAAGAAGAGTTGCTGTCTTCTATTCCTAACTGGGCTCAATCTTCCTGGTTGCACTTGTTTTCCTTTCCTCCCCCTCATTTTCTCCTACTTCTCTCTCCATTCGCTGCCCCCCTACTTCCCCTGAGCTCTGGGGGACTTGTCCCTTCCTGCTTCTGTGAGGGACTTTATATGAATCTCTTAGAATACACCTTGTATCCTAGTTCCTCTGGCGGTGTGAATTATAGGCTGGTGATCCTTTGCTCTATGTCGAAAATCCATATATGAGTGAGTACATACTATGAGAGAGGGAGAGAGAACACAAAAGAGGGAGCCAATATTGGTTTGAAGATAAAATTGAACACAAAGGAAGGTCTAGAGAACTACAAGACTGCCGCCAACTAACAATTTGAGCTTCTGTGGAAAGGCTACCATAAATGCCCTTCCTGGACAGTGAGATCAACAACTAACTTATCCATGGAGCCCTCATCTAATGCCTGATGGAAACAAGAGCAAACACCCATACATAAACATTGAGTCGAACTAGAACCCAGATGCAGATGGAGAGGACAAGACCAGGCAGCAGAAACACATACAGACAGTTTACCTGAACAAGGAGGAGCTAACGGGCCACCAGACTGATAGCTGGGAAGCCAGCATTGGACTGACTCAGGCCCCCCTGAATATGGGTCTCAGCCAGAAGAACTGAGCAGTCTAAGGGACCTCAGACAGTGGAGCCAGGATGTATCCCTGGTGCACAAAAGGACCTTGCGAATACATCCCCCATGGAGGGATAACTGCCTTAATCTAGAAACAGGAAAGAAGACCTAGTCCCTACTTCACATGACCTGTCAGATCTACATGACCCCAACTGGATGGCATTCTCCTACATATGGAATTGGGGTGGGGGGATGGGAGGGGAGTGTGGGTAGGGTGCATGTGAGAGGGCAGAGAGGGTAAAAGGGAGAGAAGGAGGAAAGGAGGGAGGGAGGAAGGGAGGGAGGGAGAGGGAACTGGGATTGACATGTAAAATAATAAATTAAATAAAAAAAATGCTTTGGCTCCAAAATTTAAGTTCAAGGACTAGTTACTGGGGAAAGGGATTTCTATTTTTGTTTCCACAGAAAATGAAAAGACGTGGATTCCTTCCAGACTAATGTTTGATGAAGCCAGACTGCCTGAAACAGAGTACCAGGTGATCCTACATTCAAAACAGCTGGACAAAGCAGCCTTACAGACTACAGCCAGGATTTCTGCATCTTCTTAGAATCCCCCATGACAGCGCCCCTTACCAGCAGGAAGTAGTTTGGAAAGAACGCTGCCCAAAATTCCCAAATATTGTCTATAAATGTTTGTTTTCATTTAAATGGACTTGGTTATATTAAATAAATAAATAAATAAATAAATAAATAAATAAATAAATGAAAAAAATAAAGGAAAATACAGGTTTTAGTAATAGCAAAAAATAAAAAAATAAAAAAAGAAGAGTTGCATACTAAAATTGATTGTATTAATATTCAAACTTGTAATGTCACTCCACAAACCAGTTTACTATTGAGTTCATGATCTAATGAGACAAAAAGTAATAATAATGCAGCATTCCAACAATTAATATCCCTTCAATCAAAGAACAAATCAGAAACCCTGTCCCTCGTGTTCCTTAGTAGATCCACCATTATTTGCTTAATCCTTTCTCTCTGATACCAGTAAGGTGTGGACATGGTCATGTACAGGACAAGACTCTTTCTTCTCCCTTATCAGACCTTCCTTGCACGCTAAATTTAGTCTTCTTCCAGTCACACAATGCAGTATTTTGCCACTTTCTTCTCTAGGCTCCCCTTGCAAAACTGTCCCAAGCCTTCCCTGGTCTTCAGTGGGGATTTGTTTGTTGCATTATATGCATTATAATACTGTGTATCTCCGTGTAAGCCCTTATTGTAAGGATTTAGACATTATGCTGGCCTGCCCCTGTCACCTGGCTGAATGCACTCAGGCAGTACGCTGGTCAGCCCAGATGCAAAGGACCCCTTTAAAAGAAAGACCTCTGTCCACTTACATTCTCTTTCAGTCTCTTCTCTTTCAACCTCTCTTTCTGCTCTCTCTTTTCGCTCTCTTTCCTGCTTCTCTCTCTTTGCTGCTCCCTTTCTGCTCTCTCTTTCCACTCTCTTTCCTGCTGTTCCCGTGGGGCACATAGGACTTTTCCTGCCTCCCTCTTCTGTTCTATCCTCTCTGTGTCTCTTTACATGTTTTCTCTTTCCTCTCCACACCCACTTTGCTTTCTAATAAAACTTCTCACTTAATCTCTGTCTGCCTGGCATGTTTGTCTCTCTGCCTGGGTCTCCTTCTCCTGCCATGAAAGCTGCCAAGGTCCCCCACGCATGGGTCCTCATGCTTTATCATAACACCACAACTCCAAGTTTTAGTCTCTGTAAGACAGGATAATCTCCACATTACACTCACTCCATTTTAAGGGTAGAAATGGTGACAACTTAATTGTATTCCTAGTGCTTGATATACAACTGATATTCACTAGATATTGACAGACTGAATTTATGGGGATTTCAAAGGTTTATCTGGAATATAGCTTAGACTGTGTGTGACGTTTGTACATTTAATTAAGGAAAAAGAAGCACAAAAGCAAAATCATAACACTTCTTTGGGTGGGTTCTTGTTTAGCTAACAACAGCTGATATTTTTTAAAAGCCATGATATTCTGGTAATCTTGGAAATAGCTATCCCTAGTTTACTTGGAAATATAATAGAGACGTCCTCATTGAGCTTGAAATGTGTTATGTTGATGGCAGAACTTCCCTTTGCAGTAAGCTTTCAAGCATCTTATAGGGGAAAGAGAGAGAGAGAGAGGGAGAAAGGGAGCAAGGGAAACTGTGATTGAGTAAAAGAATGCAGATTATCTCCAAGTATCCATTAGACACTCTTCATAGATGAACCACGGCTTGTAAACCCCTCCCCAATATGAAACCATTCCCTTAAAAAGAAAAGCAAGATGGCAGCCCAATGCCATGCCATTTGGTACAACTAAATGTGTGTGAAGGGGTGAGTAGGTGGGTGTATGTATGGGCATATGTGCATGACCAATTCAGTATTTCTTATAAAAACAGAAAAGTACAATCAAAAGATTACAGAGTATACTGTACCTACCCAGAAAATCTAGTGGGAAACTAAAAGATGTGTTTGCAGAACTTCCTTCTGTTGAAAACTTATCAGCAGACACTTAAGAAGAGAGCAACACCTTGCCTATAAGTAGAAGTACGTATTTCAACTCATTAAACGCATGTCTATGCTTTCTACTCATTTTGACAAATTCTAAACATGAACTCCAAATTTATATTAGGACAGTCGTATATAAAACAAAAGTATTTTAATGAGTTTTCTACTCCAAATACCCAGAGGTCCAAATCTACATTCAGGATTAATGACCTGCCATCGGGGACTTAAAGAAAAGACATTATGGTTGCTGAATTTAAAAATAAAAAAGTTCAAAGTGAGAAAATATCATTTTTCCTTTTATGTCATAAAAATGACCTGACCTGATTTATTTGCTTTAAATTGACCACAAGGAAAAAAGTGTTAAATGAGTTGCTTTATGTGCAAAAATTCATTGTAGGGAAAGTTATAGGACAAAATTAGAAAGCCTAATCAGAAATACTTCCACTCACTTAAATGGTACAACAGTTCTGTCAGAGTCAAAAGGCATACAGGCAGAAGCTATTTACATTTTAGGCTTAACACAATGGCAGCAATGACTGTTGTAATGTTGAAGAAGGGCCTCAGACTCCTAGCCAAGCATGTCTGGTTGCAGGTGCCATAAAAATACTTGAATAGCTATTTCAGACCATCAACACAATTTTATCCCTATTTTTTTTAACGTCTTATCTATTTCAAGTAAATGTTAATGCTTGGTTTTCTGATTCATTTACACTTGATGTCAGACAAGCTCTATTTGAGGTACTCTGAATTGCCTCTTCCCCCTTTGAATCGAGAAGCGATGTTATGACAGCAGGCGACAGAATCTAAAGGCTGAAAAGATCAAGTTGAATTTGAAACTCAGAACCTTCAGCATTTAAATAGATTCCAAATTGAGAAGCTTGCATTCTTCCAGCACCAGAGTGTTCATGATACAGAGACACGAGGAAACACAATATACCTGTAATTGTTCCATCTTCCTTCTCTACGTGGCTTATTTCACCTCCCTTTTGTGGCAGGTGTTTATATGAAAGAAACGACAGACAGATTCTATCTTTTATACTCAGAAGCTGACAATGGCCAGACTGAACAACATTAACCTGGGTGTCTTCTGGTTTCCCTGAAAACATCTGTGTAGTAGTGAAAATAAGAAAATGAAATAAAAGCAGCTGGAGTCAGTGGTCAGGGAGGAGTGCTGTAAAATGGTGTCCACTCAACATAAGATCATCACACTCATGAAATCACAGTGTCTGTGCCACCTATACAAGATCAAACCGATCAACAACCCAGTATGGTGGGGAGAGACTTAACAATGCTCCACTGCTAACCAAGGAGCAGTTACCAGTCGATGCCTACTAGGAAAGGCAGGGTTTGTTTTCCTTGTGGTAATGACCACCACTAGACTGACTAAGCTCTTGTGGATAATACCCTGAACATATGTACAAAGACTCAGGAGGTTATAAAACAAGAAAGGAAGAAGAAAACAGAATATTAGAACAGGAGTATGATAGGCTTCAGGAAGAGGGGTAGGAAGTCTGGTAGGAGTTGATAGAGATTGGAGGGTAATGGGAGTAGATATGATCAAAGGTCATAGCACACAATGCAATCTGGGTACAGGAGTAACTTATTTCTTTATATTTTCATGTGTCATAAAGAGAAGCATGCAAATGACACACTATGTGCAGATTTTCAAAATAATGTGTGTCTGAACAGTCATTTTAGGTAGCATTTCTCTTCTAGGCTTTTTCAGAGACGGGGACAACGTTGGAGTACATCATTAAACAAGAAGGTCTCGGAAACATGTTGAATCCTCAATAAATCTTTATCACACTCACAGCCCTATAACCACCAGAGTATACATTTAAAGGTCTCCATGACACAGGGTTGCCCTGCCACTTTCTATCATCCAGGTGCTTTATGCAGTCACTGACAGAAGTATATAAAAATCAATTTATGTTCAATAAAGTAAATGTCAGTGGTATCTTTAAACATGATGAGCCCATGGAATAGTTTATTTCCAGATATTCAAATTTTGATAGTTGATGACCTTAAATATTATTTGGGCACGAGCAAAAGTTCAGAAACATTTAATAACCAATAATTAACTGAAAGAAAGTTCTAATGTCATGGCATTGTTCTGATCAGGAATCCTCCATGGCTCTTCACACCCTAGTATAGAAAGAAAAACTCACTACATTAGTTTGAATTTTAAGATCTTCTGCAATCCAATATTGGCATACTTTCTCTTAGCTTGGTTTTCCCCATCCACCACCCGTGACATATGCTGCCAGCATCATGTTCTTTTGTTCCTTGTGACTATGTGCTACATTTTCCTGCCTCTGACTTTTAGGGGTCACCTCCCTGGTCTCTCTCTCTCTGTGAACAATTAAGCCAATATTGAAATAATCCATTTAGAAGACAGTTTGAAGGTGTGTATAGTAAGACCATTAATGTCATCTTCTACTCTTACCCCAGAAACTCTACTTCATAGACTCACAAATAACCAGAGTTATATAATTCTTTGACTATACAATGAAGCATCTTATAATGGCTACAAAAACCCTGGATACCTAAAACCCAATGTTTATTAAAAATCACTGTTCATCCCTACAATACATTACTGGTTTCCTGTGTAAGAAAATTAATGGATAGTTTTTAATTTAAAACCAAAAGACATTCATTGAGTGAAGTAGGGTAGAAATTTCATGTATATAACACACTGTCTGCTTTAAAGAAAAAAAATCACTGCAAGGCAAGGTATCAATATTATCACTGTTTCTAGGTCTTCAGATCTTAGGTAAGGGTTTCTTGCGGCTTTCATCATCTTTATTTCACACAACCTCTGCATCTATGACCTTAGCCATTAAAAATGCACTGAAGAAGATTTCTACCCTATATTTTAAAAAGATCTTCACATGCTGCCATCTGGGAAACCTCTCCACGACCCTTAATGGAATTAAACTTTAACTTCTCTATGTTCCCACATCATACTTTCAGATACTTTAAATTGCATTTTCTCTTTAATGTAGTTGTTTAATTTGATTGCAAAAGCACGTAATATATATCCAGGCCGAAGAATTTCTAAAAACAGACCTAATTAAAGAAGCATTTTCTATCTATATTAACCACTACCTGTAATAGAGTTATTTTCAACACTGCCTTCCATGTTTGGAAGGAACACATCTGCTAAACACTAGAGCTGCCAGTAGAAAGCAATCTCCAAGCTTACCTTCCATTGCACCTCTACATCTGCAGTCTGTTTGATAACTTATGCCTTAATTATAGGCTGTCTTCCCACTCAGTTGTATTAAGAGTATAGAAGAAAATGATAAAATGTGTGGAAGGTTTTAAAAAATAAATCAGTAATTTTATCACAAGCACATGAAGGAAAACCATGGTATAATTTTCCCAGAAAGCCTGTTTTGTTTCTTCCTCCAAAATAGATATATAGATGCTTTTTAAATTGATGTTACAAATTTTTACTTGACACTTCATTAAATTCTCAGTTTTGTCCTTAAACATTAATAGTTGTGATACTTTATATATGTAAATACATTTACAATCATCACTTAGGGTACTCAAAAAGAATGTCATTTAAAATAAATAATGTACAGCTCAAGTTGATTTTCAGAAAAGTATTTTATATTGTTCTTGTGTGTATGTTTTCTGAAATATTGGGGACAAACTTTGACTTGAGCAATTATTAATATGCATCTGAGATTCAAATTTATCAGGGTGTTCTTCATTCTTATTCACTAAGTCAGGCAACTCTAGGCTAGTGAGAAATTGGTTGTCCAGAAATTTTCCAGTCTGGCTAGGTAACCTTTTAAGCTCACCCCTAAGGAACATTTAATTTCAACCCAGCAAACAGTGGTCTCAAACACCTAAATTCTCTACATCTTTCTAAAGAAATCTTTTAAAAATCCACCAACACCGATGCCAAGCTTCACTGGGATCCCTGACCTCTCCCAACTGCAGAGTCTGAACCCCTGCCAGGTCTATACAAGAGAATTGCAAACAAATTACCAAGCTCTGTTGCACCGTATGGGTTTATTTTCATGCATTTATACTTAACAGAGCCAGAGAACTTTGACTTCATGAACAAAATTTTTTCAAAGTATTTAATGCATACAAAAAAAACAATTTTAACATGTCCTTGTTCTTTCAAAGAAGGACAGTGGAGAAGGGTCATTTTTGGGACTCTTCCATGACATCAAGAGACTAACTAGACTTTCTCCTTAATAAAAGGACTCCATATTGACTCACATTTTTATTGGATCCTCTGCACATGTACCATGGGCTGCTAAAAGTTACATGCAATGAAGAGAATAATTTTTTTCTCTCCCTTCACTACCCAAAACTTTTCATTTTATTGTCACCACCATCATCCTCCTAAAAATGCTAATAAGGAAACAAATTCCCCTTGCTTTGCCACACATCATCCTCACTACCTATTCTTCCCAAGTTTACTTCCTTTTGAAAGTTTCTGAAAGTGACTCTCATTCTCTACTCTTGCATTAAATTATATTTGCCTGTGCTACCTACCTTCAGGTTAGTACTTGCCAAATTTTAGTGTGTTTACTAGTCATCTGGGTGTCTTGTTAAGATGTACATTCTGATTGTAGAATTTCAAGCAGGTCCATAGAGATACACATACACTTGAAACAAAGTTCTATGTTAGTTTTGTGGACACTCAAGAAAGTATCCTTCCATCGCATTGTATCATTGTTGCTCTTCTGGGTAAGATTCCTGATGACTCCCTTTGTCTACTGAATTACCAAGATAAACCAGTCTATCATGAGAACTTCACATACAATCACATCTCCTCTTCCTGAGTCCTAATGTCTACCTCCTAACTCTAACCTTCCTCCCCTTCTCTTTGCAACTCAAACTCCTATTCTCTCTAGTCCTTTGTGCTTTCTGGGCTCTCAGCCAAAAATGCACATCCAGTCTTTGCCTAAACTGTATTACTTTTCTGGCAATTCAAAGATGTCACACTTTCTCTGTGGAGCGTGCTATTCTCCAGGTCAGGATCAATGCCTAGCACCTAATGTGGTTAGCTGTGCCTTTTGTAATTGGGTATTGTGAGCATCAATTTACAGGTGCAGTGATTTCTATAATATGTAGCTCTTACTGTGTACAAAGTATTATTCTGTACATTTTATATATAAATTTTATAACATCATAAAAGTTAAGTATCACTATACTTAATGAAAAGGTAACTTTTTAAAAAATTATTTGTTGAATATGGTTCCAGAAGCTTATTTGGATTCATTCTAAATTATTTTAGGAAAAGCTTACATTCGTGGTCCTGTGCATGTCTTATATCATGAAAATATCTGACATACCAAATTTAGTAGAATGATGTAAATTGAAAGATTTTCGGCATGGCCAGACATGCTGGTGCACACATACAATATCTGTATTCAGAAAGCTAAAGAATTACTGCCACAAGGTCAAGGCCAGCCAGAGCTATAGAGACAGCCAAACCTCGTCTCAAAAACTAAAACACAATAAACAACAACAAAACCAAAGTATTCCACAACTGTTGAGGCAATCCATTAATCTGTACTTTTGCAGAAATTGTTTCAAATGTCATTAACTTCCATTATCAAGGGTCAGTATGTTAAGGGTTTTCTAAGCTAGCATATTCTTCTAATTGAACAACCCCTTAACATTTGTAAAATGGACTCTATATTGATTTGTATTATCAATCATCCCCTACCATGGTATTCAGTAAATAAGGCAGGTGCAAATGAAAATAAATATGATATTGTATTCAATATTTTACACAGTTGTAAGTGGTCAGGCTTAAAACTTATTATGCGCATCAGAGCCATAGAAAATTTCCTCTTATCAGGATGTAGTTGACACAGACCTCAATACCAGCAAGGTACTTGTCTCTGCACAGAGTATTTTGACACAAATTCAACAATTGCCATCCTATTAAAATGGGAAGCCCTTGCTACAGATGTGAGCATTTCGCATCATAGAGGGGATATCTGATGACATGTTGTTTGACAAAAATATCATATTTGAAGATCTACACACTGAAGATACGGCTCCAATTAGGAGGTCATAATGTGCAGAGGGAAATTTAAATAAGAAAGATTCTCCTGGGTGCATTAGCAAGGTTTGCACTACTGAATACAGCCTTTGATTTTCTAAATCTGCATGATAAGCTGCTGTGCAAGGTATTGTATGAAAAGTCGTCATTTATGACATTTGCATTGCACATCAGATAAAGAAAATCATGGCATCAGGAGAATAATGAAGCTAATGAAAGTCCATTATTAGCTCTTGTTTGCCTATTCATTGGTGAAGGAAATTGGGTCCCAAAGAGAAACATGCAAGAAAAGCTTTAAATACAGAAAGCATTTGAGGAAATTAAATCCCAGCACCTTGGTTAGGGACTAGTAAGAGGAGACAAAAGTTTTTAAATGTGGGCATAAAGTTGATATAAAGTAATTTCCCTGTGTTATTCACCTGTTGCAAGGGAGCTAGCAATAAACACCAATTTAAAAACTCTAGATTTTAACCATCTTTGAAAGTAACACAGGACAGGCAGATAAACTTTGCTCTGAATTTCAGAAGAAGCAGGCCCTGTTTTCTACAACCACCTTGATTGTCTTTATTTCAATAAATCCTTCCCTAACATTATGACAAAATTGGATTTGATTTGGACTGTATGATCTAAGGTCATTCCTTGGTCAAATGGGTTATAATTTTGTTAGGTCCTGGGCCAGTAAAAAAATGTTCATACTTGAAATCATGCCAGAACAATACCAAAAACTTACATGTTCTTTAACTGACCTATGCATATATCCCTTGAAAGCAGCACACCCTGTGCTGTCTCAGAAAATAAACTTCAAAGATATCCAGTGTGGCTCACCTCAGAGACACATGCATATTTGAGTCTGGTGGCATCTAACTCAAGAGACAAGGACTGGACTTTATGAAGCATTCATATCAGGCACAACATTTCATAATTTCAAGTGCACTAGTTTGTGTTATTCATTCAAGGTATAAAAGGAATGAAATTATCTAGTTTGGAATTAAATATTTAAATATGTGCCTGCCTCCAAGGGACCTTACAGAACTAGTTCCCATTCAAGGAAGACATATCCAGGGTCACTGAGTGTGCAATCCTTGCCCACAGCCTCTTTCACAGATAAAAGTCCTCTTGCATTTCTAGGACTGATTTACCATAGGATCTCTGTCGAGGCCAGAAACATAAACCAAAAGCAAAATATCCAAATGATGTAATTACAAGGATGTTAGCTTTAATGTTTACCACATGAATCCTTCCTTTTTTTTTTTCCTCCCATACATTTATTTCCTTGAATAAGGAATGTACTTCTACTGGTGAGGTTGAAGGGAAGAAGCAGTTTGAGCTGTAGAACTATCCCATGGACAAGTAAAAGATGACATCACAAAATGGTTGCAGAGAGAATCTTCCAAAGATATTTTCATTTGGGAAAGTCTGAGTCCTCAGGAAGAGAGTGTTGTGGAGTAGGGGAAACAAAAACCCCTTTGCTACAGAGACTCAGGAAGTATGATGTTGTGTTTCCTTGGGAACTAGAATGGACAGGAGGAAGCAATAGAAACTTGTTTTTTCTTGATAGTGGAGGCCCTGTCTAAAATCAAACCACAGAAATTCCAACAGTAATGGCCACTAACAGGCTTTCCTATATAACCCAAGGAAAGGGGTTAGCTACAATAAAGCTTCTGGAATAAGAATGAACCAAAAGAGTGTTTCTTATTTTGTGACCCCCACAATTCACCAAGCTATGACCTCAAAACTATAAAGGTATATTTCCCAAAACTCTGGTAAGATGCAACAATGACCTGAGAGATGATGTCAGATTGTTCTAGACAACAGGTAGCTGGGGGGTTCTGAAACACCAGTGGAAACCTAGAACTCTATAAGCAGATGTAAATAGCAAAAGTGCAATCTAAGCTCCCATTTTTCATTTGGCATATGCTCTTGGGAATGATTTTGGCTTTAGAAATAGCAGGATCCATTTGCATACATGCTTCCCTATGTCTTCCTGGGAAATCCTCTTGAGAGGACAGATGTGGATACTCTACTGACAGCCAAAGCACATACACTTGTCTTGAAAGGGACAATCCATGGTGACAATAGCCAGGAATCTATCTTTACCCTCTCTATTTCCAAGAATGACCCTGAAAACTGCCAGCATAATCATGAGAAATAACTCTGTAATTCTCCTTTGCTTTGAGGTGGCAGTTTCCAATTGTAACTCCATACCTATCCCTGACCCAATGTTTAATGGACTCTTGAATCCCCTTCCTGAGAAAACACAATTCAGCAAACAAGAGGACACTCAGTAGAGTGGTTTGACACTGGCAGCTGATGATGAGTCAACTGAACAAAACACAAAATCATCCAATGCTTCTTGCTCTTTCATTTGTTTCCAAAAACAAATAAGTAAAAATAAATAAGTAAGAGAATATACAACATATATACTCCTCCTCTTATACTTGAATGGCCATTGGCTAACAAGATTTTTAACAGAAATGGGCCACACTTCACCTGGTTAGAGTTCTGAAATAAGAAGAAAAACATGCAGTTTTAATGAATTGCCTATCAGTAACACATTCAAGTGACATGTATCATTTCTCTTGCTTGATTTTCACTTCCCATCAGGAATTTGGAGTATACATTCAATCCTGTGGGAAAGCTAGTGTTTACTAACTGAGATGCCAGCCAGGATTCCTCAGTTTGAGATATGCTTTCAGCAAGGTGTTGCCAACTTTCCTTGCAATCGGTTGTTTTACTTCCTCAGCCAACAACTGACACAGCTCCTGGCAGCATTTGGAAAGAACTGTGAGCAATGGCAAACACTGATGAGAGAGCCAACAAACCCACATCTTCCTTACAGTCATTCTCAGGCACCACACGAGTTCTATTTTTCTTAATAGCACCATTAGACTAGGCATGAAATTAATTTATTGCTACACTGATTTAAAGCACTTGTTTATAAAATTATTCTTGCAGTTTGGCTTGAACCTGTTTTGTGGCAGGAAAAACAGGATGGCACATGGACAACAAACAAACTGAGCGTGGGTCAAAAACTTGTGGTGTTCTTGTCCATGGAAGAAGCAGTTAATAAGATATGGGATAAACCTATCATTTCAGTGGTCTAGAGACAATAAGAAGGATGGAATGGGATGTCCTTAGTTCTGTGCCATAGAACTTGGGATGACATTTGCCATGCCCTTTTGTACATAATCTACCCTGTTCAGATTCCAGCTGGCAGGGAACACTTTTGTCCTGGGCAAACTGAAGAAGCATCACTTATTCATTTGGTTTGTAGCTGTTTGTTTTCCTCTTTTAATCTCAATGGCCCATCAATTTTTAACTAAGCTCTCCCTAGGGTATATAGCTCAGTTAACTAGTATAAATAACTCTCCTGAAGAATTTCTTGGTACATTACTAGCCGAGCACAGACTTGGGGAAAGACAGATGGCATCTTGTGATGAAAGTGAGTAGCCCTTTCCTTATCACAAAGTCACTCTAATGCAATTTTATTTCTTTTGAGACCATGTCCATTATAACATGTCTCATTCTACATGTTGACATTATATTTTTTTTCTTCTTGACCAGAGTCATAACGTGCTTCCTAAAGTCCCATTTACTTCTTCATTTATAAAAATGGTAACATTAATATCTGAGCATATTAAACTCAGCTTTATGTTTTAAAGATATTATATATTATTTTTATTGTATTTCCTAGGAGCTTAAAAAAAGTGTAAAGATCTAGCTGTCTAGTAAGTGGATATTATAAAGAGCTATGAAGATTCAGCTGTGATGACTGGGTACAACTCCATAAAATAAGAGTGATTTTTGCCTATGGAGAAACTTTCCCTTTCATACAGTCACCACATGGCAGCCTTTCCTTCTCCTAACCAAATAATATGGCAGACTAAGACATGGGAGAGAAGCGGAAGAACTGGAAGATTAGAATGGGAACTGAGAGGTTTTGTGTGTGTGTGTGTGTGTGTGTGAGAGAGAGAGAGAGAGAGATATTTGATACAGATGTGGTTTCTCCTTGCTATCCCCAGGCTTCGCTTGTCCTGTTATAGATATGGGAGACACTGTTCTATCTCACTGCAAAAGTGAAACTCAATTCAAATAAAAATCTAAACAAATAGTTATTATCAGCATTCACAACTTGGTTAAGAATTCGGTAATACATATATTAGTACAAGTAATTCTCATGTGTATGTTTATGTATGTATATAGATGACATCAAAATGATGTCATATAGCTTAACTATAATTATTAATTCTTTTATTTCTTGATAATTATCTGCACTAAATCATCTAGGTTTCTTGATTTGGAAGAACTCTTTCTATACAACGTTTTTCCTTTTATTGTTTCTCCAATTTTTTCTTTTGTGTGAGTTCATATGGATCCTTCCTTCCAATAAAGTCTTTTAGTCAGCCTGGAGTTAGGAGATCTAAGCGAAATGTCAGCCACAAAAGATTCAGTCAGGGAATCTGTGTCTGCCAGCAGGATCCCTGGTCCATGTGACACAACCAATTTTATAATCTCTGCTCGTTTGTTTTTACCCCTAGGCTGAACACCTCTGAGTAGAGGGCCTGTCTCTCACGTGACACTGGAGTCAAAAATAAACCCTATCACTCGCCCTGGTACACTATTCTAATTACTGCAAACAGCCCTGGGGAATGAGAGAAACTGTGAGGTAGGCGGAATGAAGTACACAGGCCTGCCTCATCTCCCAAAGGAAGAGTTGTAAGGGAACACACACCCCACCCCATGCACCCACAGGCAATTGCATACACAGCTAGCTAAGCAGTTGTGACTCTCTCGTTCACGAACCAAATGTCCTTCTTAGAGCCATATTTCTCTTCTGGGCATCAAAACACCAAAGCACAAGGAAGCATTCCATTACAAGTATCAGAGTCCAGCTGAGTGTCCCTGTATGTACATCTGTGTATCCTACTGAGACAATATATAGGATTCCCAGAGCTATAATTGATGTTGCCCTTCAGCTTAAAATTGCATTGCTGCAAAGCAGAGGGGATGCTGTTGTACTTATGATCATTAATACTTCAGTCCCAAAGGTCCTGTTTCCTAAACACTAGGAGAAGTAACAGAGGTTAGTATGGTAAAAAGCTAGCCAAAATGTCATAACCTACAGCCAGATGTGTTCTAAAAATTACCATCACCAGGGAGGCAATGTTGGAAAAAGGTAAGGAGAATGGATGTCAAGTGTTAAAAACCTTAGCAATTTGAGTTTTTGTTTGAGTACGTAGGAGCTACATGACAAAGAAAAGGCCTTTACCTAAGCCATGTCCTGAGAATGGTTGCAAATTATTCAACAACTGTGTTGGGGAGTTGTACACAAAGGGTTGAAGGAATCTGATCCAATAGGCTGTCAGTGGAATGGATGAAGGTTATATAAACAGATACCTCATGTCATACTCCTCTCCTGCTCTCCCTTTCCTTGACATTCCAGCAGGGCCTCTTGTCTCCCAAAAGGAGTTTCTCTTACATTCTGCAAAAGGGTAACGATTACTTGTCTACAGTCTACCACTCAAGTATGCACTCTAAGTAACATGGGTTCAACTTATATGGCTTCTGCTGAGATGAGAGGAACCAAGGGTATACTCCCTGCAGTAGGTCGCACCAAATACAACCACAAAGATTAGAACAACTCTCTTGTATAACAAAGAGTGTCATTGAGAACATCATTGCTCAGGTCCTCAGGCTGCAGGTGTCGGAGACCTCAAGATGCTACTGCAGGGAGAAAGCCAGTCTTGGACTGTCTTTTGTTTCAGAAAATGAGACAGATTGGGTCTCAAAAAATGAAAGCATCACACCATCTTTTGATAATGCTAAACTTCTAGATATTTCCTTCTTAGGTGACCCAACTCTACCATATAAATTTAAGCATGTGTTGAAAACGTTCAGAAATGTTTTCTGTAGCATAGAATTATGTTCTGCACCTAAAGCAGAAAATTGACATGAAAAGAGGTCTTCCTTTTAAAAAGTAACCCCTGGAACAGTAAAGAGGATACAAGTTCTCTCTTTGTCATTTTCCCCTTGCTACTCCACAACAGATATCTGTAATCAATTCTGGCCATCTTTCATGTCAGCCTCATTGTGATTGCTCCTGGGAATCACTGCAAGTCTCCAGATAAATCAGAACAAGCAAACAGGTTAAGAACTGACCAGGTATCCATGTCCACCTCAAGTGGTGACATCAGAATGCCTCATTTTATGGTCAACATTATATTTTTATTTCTGTTACTGAATTCCGTGTCTCTGAAACAGTGCCTTAACGGAAAAAATATGTGACAAAATTTACAGAACTAAACCTGTAGAGATTTAGTTGGTTCCACTAACTGAAGGAAAAACTAGAAACTAGACTCACCCAAATTTTCTAACTACCTGGATTCCATAATGACACCTAAATGTACCTCGGGGCTCAGACGCTAAAAGTTTTAAGAAACTCAACTGAGAGATTTTTTTAAAAAAATAAAACATGGTGTATCTCAGCAGAAGCTATTTGTGAAATCTGAAAAACAAAATGTAATAAACAAAATTCAAAAGAAGGTTATTTTTATTAAAATTTGGAACCTTAATACTAATGATCCATGAATTATCCAGTATGTATGAATGTTGGTGAAAATAGCTAAAAGTAAAGCAATGCTGGTAACCTAAAAGAAACTAAATTCATACCTCTGAAGCCTCAAAGGATATAACATAAGGAAGAAATCACATGCTTTCTAACCCTATACACCTTGCTTAGTGAGGGTTGGTATTCTAAAGTTAGATCCCAATATTAGGGTGTGGTCAATTTTCCAATATTTTCATCTTTTCTTGCAGTTTGCCGTATATCTGCAAAGCCACAGCAAGAATAATACAAGAGTCAGCAGAACAATCAACAAAACGGATGATAGTCAACTATCTTCAAAATAATTAAAGTGAAAAGCTCAGCAATCGAGTCTAACCAAAAATACTTTGAAATCTGTTGTAGGCTGAAGAACTTAATAGAAAATTATTAAAAAGTCACATGAAAAAGGAAAGGTTGGCCTATTGGTGACTTGGGCCTATGAGATGTCAGAATTGAGCTCAGGATGAAGTCACATTCGAAGTTTTAAGGTAGCTTTCTTCTGATCTTCCTAGCCATAGGATTTTTAAATGTTATTTGTTTGTTTATGGTACTGGGGATCAAACTTAAACTTCATGAGTTCTGAACCACCATTCTACCTCTGAGCATATCCCTTAGCTGCCATCCATAGAAATTTTGTATTTTCTTGCAATGTATTTCCTTGCAAAAGACCTTAATTCCAATAAAAAGTTCTTAGTTAGCCCACACACAGTCACACCACTATTGTACCATTGGGTACATCTTGGATGGAAGGTTGGTATTGTAGACCACAGCTGAGTAAGGCATTAAAGATCTTTCTCTCCCAGCAGCCAGCTCAGCATCTTTCAACACTATAAACACTAGCCAGCAAGGAGAAAGCATGCAGCTCAGATCTAGCCTGACTTTTCTTCTATGTCATGCAACCAGATATTTAATGTAAGACTACTGGTAACAGCAAAGCTCAAGAGAAAGAGCAGTTGCCGGGTAGGATGGCTCATGCCTTTAATCATAGCAGAGGCAGAGGCAAGTGGATCTCTGTGATTTTTAGGCCAGCCCTGTCTACAGAGTGAGTTCCAGAACATCCCAAGAAACCCTGTCTTGAAAAAGAGAATTCTCATCCTTCTCTTGTTAATATTATCAATCATAGTAAATTTGACTGGTCCTCAAGTACAGCAAATATGTGAGACAAAATCAATACCTATTTGCACTCTTAACCCTTCCTTAGCTTTCTCCCTTGGATCCCAAAGTCTAGAGGATTTTAAAGACTTGGGAAAGATTATTCTTAAGAAAACAGACAGGTAAAAGCTGGGATAGTGGGTTTGTGGTAGAGCACTTGACTAGTAGTTCTTGGAAGGTCCTGTATTCAATAACAAGTACTTCAAAATGAAATAAAAACTTGCCTAAATAAAATAAATAAGCAAAGTAGATAAGATTCTGCTTCATGAGAGCTGATAATAAGGAAATCCATCAAAACCTAAATAATTACCTGAATTGAAAAGGTTTTGTTGTTGTTGTTGCTTTATTTTTGTGATAGGACTGCGGGAAGAAAAGAGGGGCTCTCAGCCTACAAAGAAGAGATTAAATGCACCGAAAGCTGGGAATAAATTGGGAATGATGATCAGAAAATTAAGAAGCTCCCTGGGTTGATTTCCTCATACTAAATTCGAAGAGAGGTTTTGCTCAAAGAGGGGCCTAACACGCCATGAAATACTGAAAAGTGATCTGGGCAGCTTGCACAGCCATAAGTAAGGGACTGGGTGTATGCATCTCACTGGGATGTGCTCTGCCTTTAGAAGGAGCAGCTACTTGAGGGAGAAACGTTTTCACAGCATCAATTCCGTGCAACACTCAAAACACCACTAAAGGAAACAACACTGGACAAGAACCTATTACTGGCAGGGACTCTGTTGAACATAGTATATTATTTTGTCCTCAAAGCCCTTAAAGGTGATTGTCATTAGTTCTATTCTCTAATCCAGGAAAATCAGGCTCTGAGGGGAGGGGTTCAGTAATTTACCAAAGATTATAAGAATTACAAAGGATTTTGACCTAATCTATGAGGCCCCAAAGCAAGTATGCCCCAGGACACCGTGCAACCTTTCTTGTGAAGTAAGAAGCATGTTAATTGATCTTGTAAGATATTTGAAAGTAACCTGACCTTAGGAAGAGGGAGAGTACCTATTTTTTTTTATAGTTAAGCACTTATACTATGTATATCCTTCTTAGAGTCTGATAAAAGCCACACACACACACACACACACACACACACACACACACCAATTATGCTCTCTAACAATCACATGCACTTCCAGACCCAGTTCCAAACTCATGAACAAAGGACTTCATCACTTTTGATGTTTCAAGGAGGAGCCAGGATAGCGAACACAACAGAGTCCTAAACACTACCCTACTTGGAGTCACAGACCACCTTTGGCATTTGACTGTTATTTTGGGAGCATCCATATCACTCCCTTGCCTCTCAGTCTCATCCTCTATAAGTGCACACAAATAAATAATCAATTCATAAGTTGTGAGAATGGTTAAAAACATCATGGGAGCATTAAATAAAAGTTAACCACGATCATTTTTACTGAACATGGTTCACTGAAGGTTTTCTTTACCTACGCAAGGAGACTTTGTGTAGTTTCATTATGAAGTAATATGTAATAAACTGTATTTTCCAAATACACACAGACACACAATTTGTTTCTCATGGAGTGGTGTTATGCTTGCTGTATACATACCTTTGAATTTGCCTTTTAACTATGACCACCTGCCTTGGTTACCCTGGATCCTCTAAGTTCAGTCTAGACAGACCAGGGCCACAGCTAACTCCACATGGAACAGAGCTGAGCAGTCATATTCAAACCCTGCTAACGGACCGGTTGCTGGGCTGAGCCATACTCTATGTCAGTTTGTGAGGCAGGACAGACCCTCAGAACACAGGACTAAGCAGCCTCTCTTCTCCACTTCTCTGCATCTCCCTGAGTGGGGGTATCGTAGAAACACTTTCTATTATAACAGGTACTCAGTACCTGCACTTAGACACTCAAGGCCTATGCTGCTTGGAGGGAGAGGAAAAGCCAGTGCTGGGTGTAAGTAAACACAGTCCTATATTCAAGAGCATCCAGCAGAGCTGGGGAGATAGACTTTACCTATGCAGCAACAATTAAACACAACTGTCAACCTTTCTCCCCAGTGCAAATTACAGCATCTGAAACTAGGTCCATTTGTTCCCAACTACAGATAAAAAAGATGATCAGGGACTACAGTCCATGGCTTGGCTCAGTTTAGTTACAAAATTCTGTCCCAAGAGTTCTATTTAAAGCAGATTTTAAAGGAGATCAAAAACATAGTGGAGGCACAGAGATTGCAAACATAATATGTAAGAAATGGAAAGTGAGAAGGCTGGAAACCAGGAATGAACAAGTCAGAGACAAGATCTGTAAAGGAGACTGTCTAAACTCTAACAGAGGGTCCTTGCCAAGAACAAAGAAATAAGGTTGGAGAGAGTGGAACACAGGGTCACCAAATCGTGACTCCAACTTTAACATCCTGGTGTGCTTCAGCCAGCTATGTTTTTCTTCTCTCCTTTTAGACAAATGCCTTCGCTCCAGTCCTCAAAGACTCGCAAGCTGAACAAGAACTTAGGTGCTCCTGTCATACAATGCTCAGTCTCTTTACAAACCAGCTTGTGGCATGTTACTCAGCAGTCTGTGTCATTGCTTTTGTGGCATCAGACTTGCTTAAAATCCAGCCCTATCTTCTGCCTGGTATGTTCTGTCAGAGGTGTCTAAGTGGATTCCTTACGCACCCATCAAAGAGTCATACTTCAAAATGGGAAATAAAAGCAAAGTGACCACAACAGAAGAGGCTGTTCTTGGTTGATTCACAGATGCAGCCACCAGTAGAGTAGCGAGCAGAACAGAAACCCACAGGATGGCAGCACTTCAGATGTACTTATTTTCCAAAAGTTGGTGGACCCAGTTCACTCCTGGCCATTGTCACCACAGGTTGTTGACAACAGCAGAGCTGAGTTGCAGGCAGTCTTTTCATCTTGTGACTTTGCTGATGACATACCCTTTGTCAGGCATGAAGCCAAACTGCCAGGCTCTACCACACTGCTTGACAAGAACTGATCTTCAGTTGTCAGGCTCTAAAGGAAGAGCAATAAACCAGCAACTTGAACACAAATAAGACTCAGACAAATTTTTAAACCAAATGTGAAACCCTCTCTCCTGCCGTGTGTGTGTGTGGGGGGGGGCGGTGCTCCTGAATTGGGAGCATAAGAAAAGATGTGAGAAAAACACAATACCATGTATTACTATAAAAAGAACCTTCTACTGTAAATGAACTGAAAACCTGTGAAGCAACTCAGAGGCATGGTGTTCTCAGTATCAAATCCAAAGAGCCTTGAAGAGCTCATTCTGATGGATGGGAGGTGATGTCACACCATATGGTTCACATCTCTTCTCCTCTGATGAGTATATCATCCCCCCCCCCCAGTTTACATTCCATCTGTCTCATTAGACTGAAAAGCTGCCCCTGGCAATTATTGTATTTTTAGGCAACTTCAGTACATCCTAAATGACTGAATTCTAACACTAAAGCAATACCAAGCATTCATACATCCCTCTTTCATTTCTTTTGTTTCGTTATTTTAAGTGTCCCACGATTTGTGTGTCTTGAAGAAACTAATACTGTACCTCTAGCATGTACAGTGTCCACCCTGACCCCCTTACACATCTCTGATACCTCTGTGAGTTGAACCATATCCTACTTGCTCATATAACACCTTTGAATCCTTAGTATGAATTCTTAATCTTCAGTCCCACTGTTAAAATTTTTAAGAAATCTGCTAAAAAAATAAGTACTGAAATTTTTTCTGAGGACCATAGGAAACCCCAACCTGATCAGAGAATCCCTAATAGATCACAATTGCAAATGACCTGTAGGCTTCAGCCTCAGTAAGAGCAAACAATCAAGTTGACCCTGCCCTGGTAATTCATTAAATCCATGGAGTTGGAAGACTCAAAAAGAAAAAGAATGTTGAACATGTAGATAAATCTAAAATTATATTGCTACATGTGTTCTAAATTAGTGCCTTGGGAAAGATTTCATTTACAATTAAAATTTAGGAATATTCCCAGTAGGCCAACTAGTCATGGATCTTGCTCAGGTTTCAAACAAAACTATCAAATAATACTTAATCAAGCAATTATTTATTTGGGTGGTTTCTGCTCCAGCATTTAAATATATGAAATTATAGAATTATATTGCTTATGACACTCTAGTAAATATAATAAGCAAAATATTAGCACCAGCTCTCAGGAAAACAATGTGAAAAACTTGACTCGAGCGTACCAGGTGCCTTTAGAGTGATGAGATGAGTCAGCATTAAGAATGCTTCTTGTTCATCCAGAGGACCTGAGTTCAGTTCCCAGCACCTGTTATCACCTATAATTATAGCTTCAAAAAACTCATTGTCTGCTTACCTTCATGAGCAACTAAAAACATCTGGCATAGTCCACACAAACAAATAATAATAATAATAATGTTTTTAAAACTTTAAAAAGCTACCGAATTTCCATTCTTTTGAAATATCATTTTTTTATTCTCAAGAAGACATAGTCATTTTCACACTAGAATCTGTTTTCCATTCAACAGACTAAATATCAAAAAATTAATTTTTCAGCCAATTCTATTTTTATACAAATTCAAAAAACAGCTTTACCAAAACTATGTTTGACTTTCTATTTATCCCCAGGGATTCTTAAATACATAAAAGGGGTTATTTGGAGAAGAATGGGGTTACACATGTGACTATTTTCTTCATCCTTCAGTTTTACAATTACTGTTAGTTTTGATAAATGGGTAACAGTTATTAATAGCCTGTAAATTATCATTTTCAAAGTACTTCAGAGAGAAGGAAAAAAGGAAAGGGAAGAAGGAAGGAAAGAGAAAACATCTTCCAATCTGATTAGCTTAAACTATACTATATCTACAATTTAATCTCCTTGGCCAAAAGGGTAAACAGAAGGAGTTTAAATACAAGGAGTAAAATTGTGACATTGAAGGAGTCATTTAAATAAATATACCAAGAAATAATCATGAAAAACAAAACAAGTCATTTCTTTTTTCATAACTGTACCTGCATATTTAAGAGAAAAACATGACAGCCCATGCTGTATTTTTAAACTGTAGAACTGATTGGCCACTATAGAGAGAAAACAGTTTAAGAAACCATAACTCTACACCACACAAGGTTAATGCTGTTTACAATGCAAAAGCCAGAGCGATAGTACCCATATTACCTGGTGTTTTAGCCATTTGTGCACTAGGAATAGACATGTTTATCTTTCACCTTGACATCTGATTGCTAGGCTAATGCCATTTAAAACTAGATGGAAGGAAATTATATTCTCCTTAGGAGTCAGCTGATTCTTTTCTTGAAAGCCAAGAGAAAAATAAAGCTAGCCTTTTTGATTCAAATCAAGTGCTACATAGAAACCTGTGGGCATATATCGCATCAGGCCCTGTAATCTTTGCTTGCCATTGGTTGTTGCTGGGATAATTGCATAGGAACACGATTTGTGTGATTGCCAGCAGTAATGCTCCTGGACCAAGGACCAAGGCCTCCCACAGATTTCTACAAATCATTACTCGCCTAACAGTTTTGCACAGTTTTTTTTTTCCTTACAGAACACTGGAGTTAAGCCAAATAAAATTATTATTCTCAGACTTGGGAAGATTCACATTAATTTCTGAAAGTATAGACAAAGTATGCAATTAAGCAAACCTGTACCCTTTGTTTAAGGGGGGAAAAAAACAAAACAACAACAAACACAACCGGAGAAGGCGAAAGGCAGAAGAAAATGTTCAAAGAAAACATGTCTTCAAAGCTATAGATCCATGTGTACAAACTAAAAGCTAATTTGTTGAAAGTGGTCAAAGGACATGCTGCCAAGCCTAAGGACCGTAGATTGATCCCTGGGATCCACAAGGTGGAGGGAGAAAACTAAGTGTTAAATTACATTCTGACCCTTACTGTGCTCTGACATGCAGCATGACATACCACACACACACACACACACACACACACACACAAACACACACAAATGTAAGAAAAGAAGGACATTTAAATTATAAATACATGTGCTGCCCAGACCTATTATAAACAAAAATATAACTCTAAAAGTTATATGTCAGTTTCAGAATGATACAATCATATTTATTTTCCCTTTGAATCATTTATATATGAAATGTCTATTATATTTTAAATATAAGTTGATCTCATTGTTGAAGTCAATAAAATACAGAGATACTAGGCTTCCCACCACATCTAGGGAGTAACTCACAACATTGCCAGTGCATTTTTTTAAAAGAGAGGATTTCAGAGATAAAGAGATAGATTTCTACAAGGGAAGGTCCTTGAAATTCAGCGTAGAGTAGTAAAATCCTCCTGAAATGTCAGTTAACGTTTACCTTAATTTTAGATGGCAGGGGTTCTCTGTGTAGTTCTGGCTTCCCTGGACCTCGCTCTGTGGGCCAGGCTGGCCTCAAACTCAGAGAGGTCTGCCTGTCTCTGCCTCCCAAGTGCTGGAATTAAAAGTGTGTGTCACCACAGCCTGGTTAAAATTCACCCTAATTTTGTTTTGAGCCAGAGTTGTTGGTAAAGTGATTACCATGATCCACAGCCCTGCACACCAACTCTTTTTACACCTTGTACACCAGCACTCCAGGTTCTGTCACTTCTCTCTGGAATCACTAATTGCCACCTAGATATTTCTATCCCCTGCAGTCATTGATGGCTGTCACTGGGAAGACACATTCTCTAGCGGTTTTAGTCAAGACAGAGTCTGTCTGAAGCTTGTACCTATCGCTGTTTTCTCTACTGACTCCAGATCACCTCAGGCAAATCTTATAAACCATCTATTAGCTGCTTCTCCTATTTGAAAATGGACTTGCACTTGATATTATACTCTACCTCACTGGGAGGCAAAATAAGACGTAAATATCACCAGATAAAACTTGCATTCTATAGTTCCTATCCTCACTGTTTCAATGTTCAGTTTGTTCCTTTTGCCAAAGGAAGCTGAAACAATGCAGAGGAAAATTAGAGAAAGGATAGTATTTGAGTCATTACAACCACAGACACAATCTAGACTGTCTGGTTGGAAATCTGGTTCTATCACTCCCTAACTGTGATCTTTAAATAATGCTTTTTTCTTCCCCTAGAAAAGCATTGAGTTACCCAACATGAACATATGTACTTCACATGCACAACATTTATAACCATTTTTAGCACAGAACAAATGTTAGCTATTATTAGCAAGCAGTTTGTCTTCACTTTATAGGCTATAGATATGTTTACAAACTTATTTGCTACTCAAAAAAAACCCATATTAAACTGAAGGAGTTCTGTTTATAAACAGTTCCATTTTCAAGAGAGGGAGGAAAAAAACAATGCATTGTTTATTCTTAGCAATGACTCAGTCAAAGCGGGAGCCCACACATTGTTTTGTATTTAGATTTGATTATTGACAGAGGCCTCATTAAACAGTGTTGGTATTCAGTATACTTGCTCAGGATAAAGACTAGATAAGGAAGGATTCAGAGCAGTTTTGCATGGGTTAATGTCTATTTGTGATGGGCAACTACAGTCCAATAGGAACAGATTTCAAATAATTACATTTCATTTGGGCTCATGTCAGCTACGAGTTAGCTCAGCACAATTTAATGGAAAAGTGCATTTCCTCTTGCACTTAATGAGGCTACATTTGATAAGAGACTCTGGTGGGATCTGGAATCATAACAGTAATGAAATCCAAGGTTTGGGGTCTTGGTTCATTAGGCAACAAGACTCTTTAATGTACTCATTCCCTAAGAGAAAGAAAGAAGCCAGTAACTAGTTGCAATTTTTAAAACATGCTTTTAAATCTTGGGAATGACCAGACTTCTGTCTTTTAAATATTAAAGAGTTTCACAATAGCTAAAGCTTCAATTTCTTTATGAATTCCTGTGTAGTGATCAAAGCTGCTCTCCACATAGCACTATATGACTGTTAATCACCGTCTAACTTTTGAGGAAATGGAGGACAACAAGGTAATGTGCTTGACAGTATGAAGAGTTTACAAGAGCCAAAGACAGAAGTGAGTACACTGTTAGTAATTACCTGTCACTTGCTAGTTAAGACATTTTTGATGGTGAAAATGCAGTAATAATATGCTAGGACTAAATGTTAGCACAATCTGCAAAGCAAACAGATGACTGTTAAGCATCCAGGAATATCAGCTCCCAAAACTATTATTTCAGCTAGATGACACTAACTCTAGCCTAGTGAACTGAAGTCCATTCCCCAGCATTTGTCCAAATACGTTGTGCACATCTGAGGTACTCACAAACTATGTCAGAGAGTTTTGATATCTGGAAGAAATAACCTGGCAACAGTCACCAAATCAGTTTCTTTTAATAAATACTGAAAGCGCCTGTGCAGTGGACACTTCCTTATAGAACTAGTGCAGCTCCAAATATAACCTTTTGAAATGAATGCTACAGAAGTAGACTCCAACTAACATGAACTATACTAGCAGTCCTGGCCACTGAGAACACAGTAAAGACCATAGGTTGAGCTTATTTGCTTATTTTTAATGGATTATTGTTTGATATGTGACTTCATAAAGGTAAACTTCAATTTCTTGTCTGAAAATCTGGGAGGACAGTAGCCATGTCGGTCCTATAGATGCATCCATTTTTGGACTATATGTGTTCTGCAGTTGCCAGATATGCATTTCTGAATAAGATACAGTCACACATGAACTAATAAAGTTCAACCTTCAGGATTCCCAGCTTAGAAGGAAAGCTAGATAAGAAGCACAATGTATTCTCTTGTTAATATTTTTCTGTAATTTGATAAAGAAAATACTTTAAAGACAATAACCTAAGATTACTTTCTCTTTCTTCTGTTTGAACATCTACCTACACATCCATTGTGTTAGCAAGAGATGTATTAATTAGACCTTAAAAGCACATAATAGTCATTTCTCTCTAAACACATGTCACAATTAAACATTTTAGTTTAGTGTCCAGAAATATTTTACCTACTGATGGGCCAGCTCATTAAAGAATTGCCATAAGAAAACCCAAAGCCAAATTTACTTTAGGTTATGAGGTTCCTCAAACTTTGGTAGCAGACTGCATAGGCAAAATAAATGTAAGCTTTGAAATATTTAGAGTCCGATGTCATCATCACTATACTTATTATTGCAATTATCACTATTGTAGCTGTTTTTGTCATCATTGACATTATTTTTGTCATCATTATTGAAGAAGAAATGCTAATAGTCCAAGTCCTAGTCAAGAGACTTTTCTTGGTAGCTTACGGAAGAAGAGATAACTATATGGGAACAGGAAAAGAAATGGGCTAATGTGAGATTAATAAGCAGAAAAGTGGGCAAGCAGAAGACAAAATATTGGACTTACACAGTCCAGGTTGCTATGACCTACTTGGGTTCTGAGAAATCAGCATAAGTATAAGAATCACTTGGAATTTTTGTTGGAACCTGTATGACCTTGAGTTCAACTAAGACCCTCAGGTGACTCTCGGATTGGTAAAACTAATATCACACTTAGATGTGAAGATCTGCTGTTTTGTTTTACTTTAAAAAAAAAAAAAAGAAAAGAAAAAAGAAAGAGTCTTTTTTCATAGATCAGGCTAGCCTGGTGTTCCTGGCCATTATCTTGCTCATTCTCTAGAATTACAGAATTACAGAGAATTTTGGTATCTGGAAGAAATAGCTTGACAATAGTCATCGAATTAATTTCTTTTAATATAGAAAGGGCCTGTGCAGTGGTCATGCCCTTACAGAACTAGTGAAGCTCCACAAACAGTCTTTTGAAATGAAGTTAATGTCATTCATTTCAAAAGGATTACAGAGGCAAACCACCATTCATAGCTTTTAGAACTGACTTTTAAAATGGCTAATACAATTGATTCCACTGAGTTGTCCACAAATGCACAAGAGGCTCTAGAAACACCAGAGAAGGATTTCCCCCTCAAGTTTCAGTAATGATTTGATGAAACCTACTTTTCTTTGTGTTTGCCATTATCTCCAGGTTTCTGTGTGTTTCCCAAACTTGATCTATCTTTGTCATGAATGGGGATAACATATGTTAATGTGATCAATTTTGTAAATGTAGAAAAGTCAGGCCAGGGACATTTATCTGAATATTCTTTGAAAAGCTAAAGTGTCAATCTTCTTGGCACTTACATCTCTAATTAATTACACCAAAGTGCAGAGTCATGCTGAACACAAAATGAAGTTTTGACTTCATACACCAAACCTAAAACAAAGTTTACAAGGTACACAATTATTGATATTTCCATTTTCTAGCATCAAAAACATTCCCAACCTTTTGTTGCAATCTTTCAATCTTTAGGTCAAATCAAAAGTGCAACAGCTGTTCTCCCAACCTTCTGTACATCCTACATATCACAAAAATTACTTCTTTGTTCATCAACATAATTAAGCTCTGATACTGACTTCCTACGCCAGACTGTGGCCAGGAGCTAACTTGAATGAGACTTTGATGTAATTGTGTTAAGGGCTAACAGTGCTCAGCACTACGGAATGAGGGAGAAAAAAAAAATGATATCAAAAAGGGATACATGTATTCTCCACTGAATATTAATAAGATAATTGAACCCAAGCAATTAATGTCATAACTTCTATATCTTAATTATTATAATCACCAATAATATAATAATCAAATATTTCCTTTAGTGAACCACTGGTTGATCTCACAAAACAAGGTATTACTAAAGGGAATACACTGCTTTTAAATAATAAAGAAGAAAGTCTTCTGGAGGCTAATATTTGGCTTTATTTTAAATAGAACCACTGTTTTGCCAAGTTCTCTGTGACTTTAAGTCCTTCCAGTAAAATCCCACATTCAAGTATCTGATGAAATGTATTATTTGAAACTTACGTTTAATAATATTAATATTTTTTCTTTAGTGCACAATTATTTTATTCGTGGTATTATAAACAACAAAAATTTGTACTACAGATATGAAATAAAGAGATGAAGAATAGAAGGTACTTGCTCAACACTTTTATTAACTGATAAACAAAAGTGATCCCAAAATGGCAAAGTATCCCAGTGACAAAGTTGGGACTCAAAGCTTCAACCTTCCCAAAGGTTGTGGTTCAGGAAAGAGCTCTTCAAAACTAGGTCTTTTTTTAGAGCCATAATAGCACTAAAGACATGTTTCCCTAGTTGCTGTTTGATAATGTGTTGCTCATCTGTTAAACCTCTGTATATATTTCCTACTCTATAAAAACATAAAGTTGCTCTTCCTTCAACATAGACACAAACATGAGCAGATATCCACTGAGCAATAATTCTGTTGTGGTCAAGTTTAACTGAAGTGATCAGATAGACACCCATCAGCTTCAACATTCAAAATGAAGAAATAAACAATGATTAAGTTTTCCATCAACAAAGCATTATACATGTTCACATTTCACAAAAGTAATAACTGTATAGTTTTTCTTGGCTTTTGAAAAATTCACAAGATTAATTTTTCATGTTGAGAATACATATACACTGCTTTATAAATGCAAAAAAATATGAGCACTCTTTATCTCTTTATACCATGGCATAATGCTCCACTTAGAGAAGTAACAAGCACTGTAGCACTAAGAAATAACATTTTTAAAGAGTATAATAAAATTCATATAAATAAAAAAGCCATAAAATCTAAATCACGCCATTGTATGCTTTAGTGCATCCTACATTCTAGCATTGAGTTGTATTCCTAACTTCATCACTCCCCTGTTTACAGCTTATGCATGTGATGTCTTCAGATAGTGTTTAATATGCAGAGCACCTTCTCACATAAAAACCCTTCAACTGTCTTCTTCTATGTCCTCTTACGATAAAGCAGAGATTTTCATCCAGTGAACAGTAAGTGATACCTAAAGACATTTTGATTGCCACAACTAGGGTAGGTGAGTGATCATGACAATCAGGAATTCAAGGAATGAGATCCTACTAAAATGTTTATACTGTACAGGAGAACTTTCACAATGGAGAACTTTGGGGCCCTGTATGGACTGTTTCTATATGTCAACTTGACAGAAGCTAGAGTCATCAGAGAGGAAGGAGCCTCAGCTGAGAAAATGCCTCCTTGAGATCTAGTTGTAAAGCATTTTCTCAATTCATGATCAATGGGGCAGAGCCTAGTCTACAGTGGGTGGTGCCATTCCTGGGCTGGTCATCCTGAGCTCTACAAAAAGAGCAGGTTAAGCAAGCCAAGGGAAGCAAGCCAGTAAGCAGCACCCCTTCATGACATCTGCATCAGTTTCTTCCTCCAGGATTCTGCCTTGTTTGAGTACCTTTCCTTCAGTGATGAATAGCAATTCAGAAGTGTAAGCCAAATAAACCCTTTCCTCCCTAACTTGCTTTTTGCTCATGTGTTTCTTCAAAGCAATAGAAATCCTAACCAAGACAGGCCCCCAAATTTCCACAGCCACTGTCTAAAGTAATGGTTTCTAGGAGTTCTTCAGTGTAACACATAGTTTAAAGTCACTTAACCCTGACAAATTCATGCTTCAATCATCCTACTAGTGTGATTTCCCATGCAATTTTCTTTGACTACAAATAGAGCAATGACAATACGAAGTTGAAGAACCTGCAGATTTTGGCCTCTGTAGCTTAGCTTTCTCACTAATTAACTGGGTGAACTGGGTAAGTCACTTAGCCTCTTACAACCTCTGTTGTTTATCAAAAACTGAAAAAACCAAGCTAAATTAATTCTAGAGATCCTTTGCAATTCTCAAATTCTATTACTCAAATTAGAAGTGAAATCATAAGTGTAGAAATTGTTTAATCAAATAGCTGGTTATGTAACCATTTATATTATCTAAACCAGAGAGTTAGAGACAAGAAAGGTTAAATGTCAAAAAGTTGATCAGTATTTATTATGTACCTTTTAATAGACACAAAATGTTCAACTCTACTCTGTCAATAAATTGATCAGTATCTGTCATATACTAAGCATGCTGCCTATTGATATAAGGAACAATGATACTCTGTGTCCATGTGTACTGAAATATACTGATGAGATTTGGGCTTTTCTTTATTCCAGATCATTATATGATAATCATTACATCATGATTTCCCTAAGATCTTTAATCAAACACAAATTCCTGAAACCCATTCTTAATAAAGATGAAATCTCTCAGAATTCAGCCCTGAAATTGCATTGTTACAATTCTCAAATTATATACTATGGTTTAAAATTACTGAATTTAAAAATTCATGAATAAAAGTCTGTCCTTTTATTGTAGTCTTGATTGTATATGAAATCCTGTGTAGTGCAGACTTCAACATAACTGGCAGGTCATAATAGAGGAAAGGTCCACAATTGAAAATTGGAGATTGAATGGAGAAGGTTTGGAAAGCAAGATAAAACAAGGAAAAGGAATTCTGTGATTTCACCACAAACAAATATACAAACAGTGGTTCAGAGGCAACTGGTCATTAGTAGAGTCTCATAGCAGTATCTGTGCAGATATTGGAATGCTAAAAACATCAGCTACCTATACATATAGTAAAACTAATTGAAATATAAAATCAACAGTATCTAAATCTTCTGTTGTTCTCAACAGAAGTATTTTTCCTCAGTGGGTAATGGTTAGCACAGAGCATCATAACTGATCAAAGTATTGAGAATAAGTGACCCTATGAAGCCATTGATGGAAGGTGTGTGTGTGTGTGTGTGTGTGTGTGTGTGTGTGTGTGTGTGTGTGTGTGTGTGTTTGTATGTCCATGAGGAAATCTCAAGGAAAAGAAGGTGGAAAGAAATGCATGAGAGCTAGAGTTTGAAGAGTAATGCCTGTGTCACATTCTTCTGGGCATGACATGACTTTTGCTCTCAGTAATCCTCAAGGGCTATAGTTACCTACAGGTGACCTGCCAATATGCATATGAGATGAACTCCTGAGGCTATACTCCCTAGCTGAGGAGCTATTGGTAATTAATGGCTCACTAGGAAAAAAAAGTTACTTTTCTTTGGTGGTGTGGCCACTGGTAGATTGCCTATGCCTCACTAAATGGCCTATAAAGGCAACACTAACTGGACTCAGGGGATAATAAGATAATGTTTTTCTTTTTTTAATTTAAATGAGGTTGGGAGGGGATGTATTTGGGGATCAGATACACTGTATATGTGTATGACTTTTCTATTTTATTGAAATTAGGTTTCTCTCTCAGACAATACATCCCAACCACATTTTCCTCTCCCTTCATTCTTCCCAGCTTCCCTCCCACCTCCCCTCTCCCTCTACCCCAGATCTACTCACCTTCCATATCCCCTTCAAAAAAGAGAGGGCCTCTAAGAGGCAACAGCCAAATAGAACAAAACAAGATTGGATGCAACAAGGCAAAAACCTTCATACTGAGGCTGGACAAGGCAATCCAATAATGGAGGAAAAGAGTCACAGAAGTAGGCAAAAGAGTCAAAGACACACATGTTCCCACTGTTAGGAGTCACACAAAAACCAATGCCCTAACAGTCATACACAGTCATACACAGATGACCTGGAACAGATCCATGCAGGCCCCATGCTTGCTGTTCCAGTCTCTGTGAGCCCATGTGAGCCCTGTGTAGCTGATTCAATAGGCCATGTTCTCCTGGTGTCATCCATCCCCTATGATTCCTACAATCTTTCCTACCTCCTCTTCTGAGGGGTTCTCAGATGTCTAAAGGGAAGGCCCCAGTGGAGATCTCCAATTTAGATTCTATCTCCACATAATGTCTTGCACTCGCTCCCATCTACTACTGGAGGAAGCCTCTCTGTTGACAACTGAACAAAGTATCAATTTTAAAAGAATAAATTAAAATACCATTTTGAATTATTGTGTTTCATTTAATGAAATTAATTAAATGGTTTATTATTTTTGAGACTGTACATGAAGTGTAAAAATAAAACGAGGGCCAGCAAGAAGCATGTGATTGCTATTCTGCATTGTTAGTTTTACAAAAAAAGAAGAAACTTGCAAATAAGTAAAAACATCACCCACCAAAATTAACCAAACTCAAAGTCTATACAACCTATTGAATGAGAATAGAGTTAAAACTGACACTCAAGCTAGGCAGTGGTGCTTCATGCCTTTGATTTCAGCACTTGGGAGGCAGAGGCAGTGTGGTCCACAGTGTGAGTTCAAGAACAGCCAGGGATACACAGTAAAACCCTATTTTGGGAAAAAAAAAAAGTCTCTCAACCAAAGCTGTGAACCTTAAATTTTACACTTTAATAATCAAACATATTTTATGCACTTAAGCAAAACCAAAATCCTGGGAATAAGGAGCTTCATTTGGGAAATCCCCTTGCCTCCAACACATTGATCTTTGAGCTTACCTGAGAAGTATTTTCTTGATTGCCAATTGACATAGAGACCCAGCCCACAACCTATGGTATGCTCCCTGGGCAGGTAAGCCTAGGTTATGTGAGGATAGCTGAACATGCACATACACACACACATACACACACACACATACACACACATGCACAAGCACATACACACATACATGCATGCTGTGGCATACATACACACATACACACATACATACACAAGTACATACAAACACTTTGTTGCCTTCACATATGCATGCATGCACAGTACATGTACACACACACACACACTAAATGTAATAAAAATTTAAAACAATGAAATTTTGCACTAATTCTACAGTCTCTTAATTGATTTATGAAAACATGTGTTTCTTTGCTGAATGTACCCTATGTCTTTATAGTATCCACACTGTTTTTCATGAGTAAAATCATACATAAAAGTATGTTATTGTATTAGGTATTTTATATATTTTTTAAAAAATCATGATTTTCCTTTCTGAGATAGAAATAATTTGCCCCTAAATTCAAAGAAAAGTTTTATTGTAATAGTATAAATTTTAATTTATATAAATTTATGGAGTACCTCATTGATTTTTTTTGGCTTATTTTCATCATTAAAGGATGATACCATTATCAATGAGATGGCTGAGCAGGTAAAATTGCTAGCCACATAAGCATGATGATCTGAGTTCAATCCCTGGAACCCAAGATAGAAGCAAAAAACTGGTTCCTAACTATCTATTGTTGTCCTCTGACTTCTACTTCTCTCTCTCCCTCCCTCCCTCTCTCCCCCTTTCTCTCTGTTTATCTCTCTCTATTTATCTCTCTTTCTCTCTCTCTCTCACACACACACACTATTTAGAGAATGTCAATTTGATAGCATCTGGAATCTAGGAGAAAATTCTCTTGGCACACCTACAAAGGATTATTTGGTTAGGTTAATTAGGGAGTAAAGATCCACTCTTAAAGTGAGCTGCTTGTTACCTAGGTTGGTTCTTTAATTAGAGAGAGAGAGAGAGGGGGAGAGAGAGAGAGAGAAAGAAAATTAATAGCTTTACTTACTTGACTCTAGTTCTGTTTAAAACGTCTCCTGATTTGTCCTCAACAGACTCTGAGCTCCATCTCCTCACTCAGAAATCCACAAGGCTCCACACCAATTCCCTTCTTTTTGCAGTAGTCTGAAAATTCTCTCAATGTAATAAACTGGGGAATATAAAGGGCTAGCCTTGCTTCCCTACTCTCTGAGATCCTGGAGACTGCTGTCTACTGTCCTGTCTTTATGCTTACTACACACCTTGTTGGTTTATTGATGTTTGACTTAACCACTGTAATTCCACTTTTATCCAAAGAAGTAGTTCTAGTTTAAGTGGATAACTTTATAAAAAATAGTTTACTTGACTTCATGCCACTAGGTATGAGGAATAAGCCTCATGTGAGGTTATCAGCTTTCATTACCATGATAAAAATAATACATTGGCATTGGCTTTGGCTTTACAATCTAGTTTTCATTAAAATCTTAAATAAAAAAAAAAAAAACCACCCACCTCAGGAATATTTCTACATTCTTATGCTACTTCTCCTGGATTTTAAAAAGACAAACCACTGACTGCTCTGGGATGAGAATGATGGTTTGAATATCTGAACCAGTAGTTAGTTACTTTCCCCATGGTTTTCCAGACATTCGTATGCCTGCACCGTGACACCACTCATTTCCTTCCCCAAACTGCTAACATATTGTGTTTTAAGATGACAGAATCTGCTAATGAATACAAAGTTAATATGTGACAGGATAATATAGTTTCCTAAATGGCATAAAATAGAAACCAGGAAACTTACGAAAATATTCTTTGCAGTGAAGAAAACCTAAAATGAAGCATTAAGATTTCCTATACTGCATATGCATAAGCAGAAATAACATTAAAGTTTTGCATGAAAGAAACATTTATAATGCATATATTCAGTGTCATTTTTCAAGAATTACTAAAGATGAGAATGACTCAGTTTCTGCCCTCCCTAAGCTAAAAGTATAGCAGAAGAATGTTTTCTTAGCTATGATGGTATCTACTTTCAAAAATTTATACTTGATATTTTTATTGGAGACATTTGTTGATTTCACAAATGCAATGCAAGTTTGTTAGTGATTTATTCAACATATACTTTATTTACAACATTAATAGGACCTTGAATTTATATCTAAATACCATAAAAATTATACTGCCAAATTCTGTGTTTTATAGAAAACTTATACATACTACATGGAAGTGTAGTTCTGTAACCATTATGAAAAGTCCAATAAGTATTCTAACAAGAAAATCTTCAGACAGAGAGTTTACTGGTACTCATATTTACCTCATTTAGGAAAGATAAAAATGTATATATATATGGGTGCCTATTATCTCTGTTTCTGTGATCATAGTTACACTATTTTAAGCTAGTCTCTTAAGTTTAAAAGACAGTGGCTTCCATGCAGAAGCCCTCACTCCCAAGTCCTGTTCTGCAACTAACCACCTTTAATGCAGCTGTTTTTCCTACAAACATGTTTCAAAATCTAAGCATTGCTCTTCAGCATCAAGTGCAGACAAAATAAGCAATTTAGTTATGATTTCTAACCACACATTTTTCCCCCAGTAGAGGTAAGTTTCAATTCTTGGTTACATAGATGGCCCTTCTTTGTGTATTAGGCTACAATATTGTTCACTGCTCAGAGCACGGATTTGTGCTATGACAACATTTATTTTATTTGTACATTTCCTTTAAATAGTTGCCCTCATTTTCTCAGATCTACATGAGTAGTAGTTGATATGTTTAAATATTTCTACATTTCACTTTTCAGATCTCCAAACGCATTAGGCAAAGAACCAGTTTCATCTCTTTCCCATAGACCTCTCTCCAACAGGCTTCCCCTTTTTATTTGTTCAGATCTGCAGAGGTAACTGGTTGGGCCTTTGGCATTCTTGAGACCTCTTGACACTAAACTAGAGAGTTCTGACAGTTTTTGACAGGGAAGCATTTTGTCTGGCAAGAGGGGTGGCATTCGGACCATTTTCCAAAAATATAGGTAAATGCTGTTTCAGCACTTATCTGTCCAATAACACCAAGGACATTTGCCAATGGAGAATGAAGGGATACAATTTTCTTTCTTGAAATTATTCATGCCTTGGCCAGTGCCAAGCATATGGCAAACAAAGCATCTACTATCCTCACTGTATCTCATTAAAGTCGGTGTCTTCTAGTTGATTCTCAGTCCAGTCACATTATAAGTGAAGATGAACCATGACAGTATATTTACGTGTTTGATATAATTTTATTTTATAAGGATCTTTGGAATTACAGATTATTATTATTATTTCTGTTCTTGTTCCTACTCATCTTATTTTACATTGAGATGAATACCATACGGATTTATTTCACTCGTCTTTAAGACAAATAAGTTGAACTAATTACAGCTATTTTATTCTAATATTTAATTACTTTGAAAATACAATGTAAAATAAATACATATTATATTTAAATATCTCTGATAGAAATAAATAGCATTGACACAAGTTTAAACCTCATAGAAAATTCTTATTTTCCAGATTAAGAGACATGGACTCCAAAAAAAATTACAAGTTGGAGTTATTACCATCATATAGTTAGCACGCAATGTAGTGATTCTTACTTTAATTCTTTTCCTTATATTGTGAGCTATTTACAAAGCATAAAGATAGCTCATAGAACTTCTTAGAGGAGGAGACAAAATGGAGAAAGAATAAACAGTATGGAAGTCTAGATCACCATCTAGCCAACCATCCATCCATTCTTCCACTCTCCCTGTTCACTGAAAGATGCCAGAAATGTAAAAGAGTAAAAACTGAATGCCAAAACAAGCAAAGGCATTCCAGTCTTGGAAGTTTACGGTGTAAAAGTAAAAGATTAGGAATTTATTTTTTAAACCTCACAATAAAAGCAACACTTTGCAGTCATAATCTCAGAACTTTTCTTATAGTTTGACTTCTTGTAGTTCAAATTCCCATAATGGAACTCTTAACTGGCCCAAATTCTCGACTTTCCATCTCAATAAATGACACCATCAACCAACTACTTGTGAAAAAAAATCACAAATATCCTTAACTTTTTCAAAATCTATGTCTAATCTATCAAACAAATCTTTGGATTCTGTCTTAGAAATCCAACTCACATGTGTGTCTCCATTGCTGTTACCTAGTCTAAGGTACACTACTTTCTTATCCAGGATATTAACATAAATTTCCCAAAATATTCCTCTCATTCCACACTGCACCAGAAACCCAACAATGTATATTATACCTGGCCTTAGAATACCAAAAAAACAAAACAAAACAACAAAACCAAAAACAGAGATGTGTCTGTATCTCTCTCTTAAATCTACTGAAGGTCCAATTAGCCCCTTTCCATAATTTTTTAACAGCACTTATTTAGAGCTTCCCTAAATAGACACAATAAATCACAATTAACACCTTTAGTCAACAAGTAATTAACTAGGCAACCAACTAGCAAAAAGAGCCATTCATGACCTCAGTGACCAAAATATATCACATCACATTTTCATTACAACAAACAATAACAGAAAGGATTGTTGATAGTCCGATTTTATGAAGTAATCATTAAAACAGAAATATTCTAAAATCATTTTTATAATGCATCATCTAGCTATCATCAACCATCCCTGGTCCTTGAAATATGTGATCATAACTGAATTTCAAATATTCTGTATTATTATGTTCACTTCTATGGGAGTTTAATCCCCTGAGTGGAAAATAACCTCTCCTTATCTTTAAGCTCCATATTTACAGAGATCTAAAAAAAAAACAAAACCAAAAAAACAAAAAAACTACAAAGTTAGGTGAGCAGCATGAACTTAGCACTCTCCCAAGAGATTGAGAAGGTGGCATGGTATTGACACCTAATCACTAGGGTGATGACTATTTACAAAGTGAACATGGGCCATTAAGAAGAACTGGGGAGGCTATGCCTACCCAAGCAAAGGGTCATTTAAATTTGGACCTGATTAAATGGAAATTAGCAGAGTCATCCAGGCAAAGGGAGGGTTGAGAGGGACAAGGGAACAAGGAAGAAGCTCCCAATAGACAAAACAGCCTGATGCTTATAAGATAAACACGATGTGGTCCTCCTATCAAATGTCACGTCAGTGTTTCATACACCATCAACACCCCACCCTTGAAAATCCTAGCATTTTTCCATAATGAAAAATTGATTGAGATTATTGCAATTTGTCCATGTGAAGACCTTAACTAACTTCCCCTGTGAAAGAACACCCCAGTCACATCTGCCTCTGCCATGCCCTTCATTTCCTTCCAATACTCACCTGCATACATGCACAGTGCAGAGATTTATTTCTTCTGTCGCCCCCTAGACTCTAAGTACTGAGAAACTAAAAGAGAATATTGAGGTATCACTGGGATGTTTCATATGCAATGATTTCATCCTGTGTGTGTGTGTGTGTGTGTGTGTATCCTAATCAATCCCAGCATCCACACACATGAAGAACCCAGATTCCTTAAAATCAGTTCATCACCAAGAGTATAAATTAGATAGCCTTTATACTAATCTTTTGCCAAAAAAAAACTAAAGCATGAGATTATACTATGTACCTCGTTATTTTGTCTTTATTATTTTTACTGTTAGCTTTTTTTGTTTTATACACGAAATAACCCAAATAAAACATGCAGCTTCTACTATTTGTATAATTTGAAAAAATAATCATTAGTGTTTTGTCCCTATATCCATCCAAATTCTAACTTCTGCCTTATCTCAAACTACCTCAAACTATTTAGCCAAAAATAAAAGAATTTGCAAATTATCCATACTTTGGAATACTATGGGGTTTTTTTTGGGGGGTGGAATCCTCTAAGTACTAAATGTTATATAAACAAGCCAGGTTCTAGGTCCCCCCCTACACACACACACACACACACACACACACACACACACACACACACACACACATCCTATTTGGATTATTTTCTTGTCTTTTGTTTTTCATAGGCATTTTTGTGCCATAATGACAAATTCCCATGGTACACAAAAGTATAAATAAGCCCAATTTAGTGTGTCAATGGCCCCTATGTATACTGTTTATACTGTCAGTAATTTTAAGCAAATGCTTAGTTTTCTCATCAATAAAATTTTAAAATGCTACATAGCTTAATTCTACATCTTGAGCAGACTCCTAAAGTAGATTTGAAAACATCTCAAATATTTGAGAGGATTATACTTCACAAGATATCATTATTACAAGGTATTGCTGCTTTGGCTCAAACAGATAAATAGGATTTTCTTCTCAAATTTCTCAGAAAATGACAATAACATCTCTCTCCATTTTAGACACTCTGCTTTTTTATGAAATGCCTTAGTTCCAGGGCCCTCTATCCCATTAGCTGCCAAGCAACTCAGTACAAAGTAGCTTAATGCATCCCTTTTCCTGAGAGGGGATTACTGCTCAGGTGGATTGTTCTACACAGTCCACAGTTTTTTATATCCAAAGGTTTCCAACCTCGTGGTAAATGGCTTCACACTGACACTTTAGAGCAATCACTTTGTCAAAACAAAATGTTTTCAGGGCCCCAAAAAATTCTAGAAACTTTTTCATTATGTTTCCTTTTACAACATGTTATTTTCATGATAATTGTCTTTGAGGCACCAGTATTTGTTCTGAATTCAGGATAACCTCTGCATATACGCAGAGATAACTAAACAAATACATAAACAGTAGAGAAATTCCATCTATCAAGTGATTGCTTGATCTATAAAATAACACTCATATTGATTTTACGTGTTTCCAATGACTTGATTGATGTTGTTTTCACGAAACTTAATAAGTTTTGGCATCATGCATCACAATGTGTTGTTAACATTTGGTCAAAATTAGAAATGAATTATCTCCCGTGTTTGTTTATTCCATGGCTTAGTCCTCTGGATACCCCAGGTTAATTTTCAAGGTCAGTGAACTGAGGCATACTAACAGAGCTCACAGAGAGTTTTAAAACATCCCTTCTCACCATCCTCTCCTTCCTCTTGGCATCAAGATATTGATAGCTGTTAGCTTTCCTCTCTGTGTCTTATGGAGGTGACCAGGATGTACACTGGGGAGTGAACAGCAAGCTGAGGAAGCAGGGAACTAACAACGTGAGGGTCTACTTGAAATTATCTTACTGTTTTAAGTGAAGAAATAGTTTCTACTATACAAGTAAAAGAAGCTTTTTGTGATACATTTTTTAAAGCCATAAAATCTGATGGCATAGATTAAGACAATGTCACAAGCCACAGGAAGTCATAAACATGAGAAAACACTGTTTGGTTTTCAAAACTTCCCATTATTTTTCTCTTTGTGGATGCACACAACTTGTAATCAAAACCTATTCTGAATCTCCCCATGCATGACTTAATGTTGATCTGGGGTGATGAGGAGAAGGGATAATAGATTTTTCATTTTGAATATGTATGTTAACTAGCAAACTACAGGATCCACAAGAAAACAACAGGTTACCCAGGAGGATGATATCAGTATGTGATTAAAATTGGATATTGTGGAATATGCCTATAATCCTAGCACTTGGGAGATAAACACAGGAAGAACAGGAAGAAGTTCAAGGCCAGCCTTAAGTACATGTCAAATCTGAGGCCAGCCTGGAGTACAGGATACCCTGTTCCAACTAAGAAAAAAAAAGTTGAGCAGATGACAATCAGATATATGCAAAAGAAGGGCTAGAAACATTATATTATAATCTCAAAAAATAAAACACCTATTTTTAAAAGCAAAAGGAAGCTCTAGTTGAAAAATCAGTAATAGTGAAAGTTTATGTGTGTATGGCATCTGAAATTACACAAACCTGGAATCTCAGCTTTATTTGACCACTTCACAACCGATGATTAAAAACAGGTTACCTTATTTCTCTGTGTTCTTAACTAATAAAATAAGTGTAAGTGAACTAACAAGATTTTGAAGCAAGAAATACAACTAGGCACTAATGCCACGGCCCTCAGGGAGTAAGTCCTCGGTAAGAATTTGCTGCTGGTCATAACAATGGCACCACATTCACTGAACTCCAGATTTGACACTTATGTACATTACCTCAGTTATTCCTACACTTAAATGAGAATGAAAGAAATATATTGTACCATCTCTAAGCTGGAACTACACATGAAGAGACCCATCACCTTTCCTAAAGTCATGGGGCTTGTTAAGTGATGGATCCTGATTCTCACCCAAGATTACAGATGCCTGCTTTTGAAAGTATGGTTTTGAATATTTCCATCAGCATAATCAAGATCAAAATAGAACAGGGACCAAAGAATCTGCATGTTAGTCATATCTCTGACCATGGCTCTTGCAGAGACAGCTAAGCTCAGTTTAAACTCAGACAACTTGTACTCTGAGCACTGTACAAAGTAGGACCCCAGAAAAATACCAAAAGATAATCCTGTGGCAGGTAAGAACGTTGCTCCAGTAAGAGACTAATGTGTAACAGCACAGTGTGGGGACAGGGCTGCAGCAAAATGCTGGTCTCCTTTCCTGCCTGGAGGTGTCTGCTCATGTGTGATTGATTTTTATCTTACACTTGATGGATTGATACATAGATTTAATTATATTACGTGTTATCCCATCAATACTGCTTTAGCTACTTTACATTCAGCCTGGGTACCAGATTGAATTAAATGGTTTTTTGAAAGCCTATAAAGCAGGAAAATATCTTTCCCTGGTTGGTATTTTTTAACATGTTGGTTACAAAGAGTCTGTAAGCTAAAGCGGGTTGTAAAGTTCATTTGCTAGTGAGTAAGCCGATTTGACTTTTATGGCTATTAATTTTTTATGGAGCACAAGGCAGAATTACTGGTGCTGCTCCTAACTTAGAGGCATCTATAGTTGCTGGGAATAAAAGCACCTGCATTTGGGAAGCCGTTAAACTGGCCACATCAAAGAAGACAAAAGCTCATACACAAAGTGCCGCCAAGACCATATGTACCAACCAACACCTAGGAGGAGTCAGGTGAGCAAAAAATGTACTGCTCTTGTTTTAATACCAAGTGCTGTAATCTTAAGATGCGAGTAATGGTGACTGAAACGGGCTTAATCATGATAACAAGGCCATTACCACAGATAAGGGCAATGAAGTCCTCTTCTTTTGTGTACCTACTATGTGCTGTGTGTGGTACTACCTATGTAAAGATTATAGCAATGATAAAAAGATAAAATCAAAGTAACTTCTTTCACAAATCTCAGTGAGTGTAGTAAGATGATAAGCCATTTTGGGCAAAGACTGCTAAGATGAGACTAAGGATAAGATAAAGCATAGATGACAGTTTTAGATCAGGCAGTCTTGGGTGGTGTCTCTGAAATGAGGTGACAAAGTAGCAATTATACCTTCCTCCTCATTTGGGTAGAATGCGATGTTTAAGGTTTAAGGTGTTTTGTATGGATCTCTTTGTATGAAAGTGGCTGCCTCACTCAGCAAATAAGTATAACGTTTTATACAGCACACCATTTGTTTGTGTATTTTGAAAATACACTATTTTCCTGCATCCATTCAACAGCTCTTTATTGACTCTTTCAAATCTTGTAGGTACCGTTTCAGAGACTAACAGCTCACATTTGTAACATGTTTGATGAGTGAAATACTGTACACAGCACTCTGCATAGCTTAATAGACTATTGGGCAGAAATCATTATCTCCACATTACCAATAAGGAGTGCTACCAAATGGGTACAAAATGTCCAGATTCCCATCTCAGTTCAAATGCCAGGCCTAAGATAAAGAATATGTTTTGTGACCCACCTCATTTGCGTTTTCCTGATAGTATAGTCTTCAAGAAAATTCTTTATCTTTTTTGGAGACAAAACAAATCCTCTGTATAGCAGGATAAACATAGCTCTACCCCATTACTAAATGGATCTCAAAAAGCAGTGTAACTTAACCCCCTGTGTTCAGACAAATAAATTAGTATTAGCCTCATGTATAAATGACGCTCTCACCAAGAGAGTTCAATCAGCCTAGGAAACAGGCTGCTAACTTTATAGTACAAACCAGATGTCTGAATAGAAGCTCCCTGTAATCAGAGACTGTCAGCGGGGCTAGGGAGGCTGGCAAGGCCCTGTGTGACATCATTTATGTTCCCCTCTCCATGAGACCATCTGCTCTGTTGACTCGCCTCCTCCCCCATGCCCTCTCTGGCCACATCCGGGCACGCTTCCACTGTCACTTTCAGAAATCACACAGCAGCCCTCTCTACATACCGCTTTCTCACCGTAAGCCTCCTGGCACACCTGCTGCCTGCCAAAATGGCTGTCCAATTTTTACAAATGAGATCAAAAGCCCATGAGCCTGGTTCATGGTATATTACTTTTCTTCAAAGGCAGGTCCTCACAGTGTAGCAGGTGCTTGTCTTAGGCTCAAAGTCCTCCTGCCTCAGCCTCCTAAATACTGGGATAAAAATTTACACCACCACGTAGTCTCTTAACGAAAGAGATACTCCCAAGCTAGACTGACCTCCTCTGTTCACAAATAAAACCAGAAAGCATATGTAACATACAGCTAATGAGGGTTAAATTCATGCTAGAGTTGTGACTTCATGTTCTCGATAAGTTCCCTCTGTCATCTGTCATGTTGTTTTCAGATCTTAACATTTATGCTGGTTATATGACTCTATAAGTAAAGGTGCTTCTCTAGCAGTCTAATGACCAGAGTTCATCCTTTTAGAAGTATCTAGAAGGAGAGAACTCAGTCCCACAAGCTATCTGCACAAGGCACATACAGACACACAACTAAATAAAATAATACATCTTAAAGTTGAGGGTGGAAAAAGGTATCTCCAAAATACAGGAGAAAAGAAACATACTACAGTAGGGATACAGAATTAACTTTTTGATTCAGAATTATACAAGAGCCACTCCCTCATACATCTCTACCCTTTCTATGCGATAAGGTAGTCCTTGACATATTCTTCAACGTGAAAAGTTTTCTTCATGGTGAAAAGTTTTATCTGCCTGTAACTGACCCTGAATGATGGGCCAAAAGGAATACCCTGGGCTTCTGTCATTGTAGGATGTGGAAGTTTATGGCTCCTTGTAACTCAGATCAAGAATGAACTGAGAGATCAGGATTATTTTCAGATACATTTCAGAAAATAACAAGTGACTATTTCAAAGTGCTCTAAAATCAGCAATTTGCTTTTGACGTGTTTAGCATAATTAACATTTTAATTTTTAAAATGACAAAACTATGGCACAAAGTAAAGACAATCACACAACTACCTGGTAGAGAGATATGAAAGAAATTAGACTCAAGCTATTCTCATCGTGATATGCACTAATCCCATTAATCCAAGCTTTATGTTGTTGTTGTTCAATATCAGGGGAAGATTATAGTTTTTTAAATTACCATATTTTCTGAGCACAGACTATAATACAAGATACATCTCACAAATTTAGTCCTCAAATCCCCCTATGAGTTAAATTTATTGTTATTACATAAATTTAGTATCATTCTATGCAGGAGATCGGAACACAGATCACCTCGTCCTTTCATTCATACTTAACCACTGTAGTCTACTATAATGCAGAGCTTTCCTGCCACCATCAACACTGGATGGCAAGCCCAGATCTCCATCCTAACTCCTAAAAAGACTCTTAACCCATTGTTCTTCCTAAAATACAAACTTAATCATCCCCCCTCCTTTACTGTTCCATGTACGACATGGCCACACCTTAGCTCTTGCCATGCTTTCTGCCTAATTTTCTTCCTTTCTTCTGTTTCAGGCAGAATTTTGGCCTCCTGGTGTCTCCACTGATCAATATGTTTCCCTTAACTTGGCAAACAATATCTTTCATGGATAACACTTATTTCTAGGTTGGTTATCCTGAATTATTATCTTGAGCCCAGGGTGATCAAGTAAACTTTATAAACAAGAGATATAAGAAGAAGATTATGGTAGAGAAGAAAACAGCCAGACCTGTATGAGAAAGAGTGAAGGCATCACTGCTGGCTTCAAGACAAAGGAAGCCATGGGCCAAAGAGAAAAGACCTACAAGGACCAGGTTAAGGAAGTAAATTCTGACAGATTAACATTTCTTTATTTTATGTTTGATGGTGTCAAGATGCCCTCTTTTAGTTATTCTTATGTCTGGAAGGTGACTTATAAGGTAGATGTGAGTGGACACTCTTACAGCATGGACATGTGGATGGTGTGGTGGGAGCAAGCAGGTGGATGTCACTGAGACACTTGAATCACAGGGGCTTCCTTATAGTGTCCACTCATCTCAAGACAGTTTAATGGGGTCAGCAGGAGTCCTTCCCCCAGGTTCTTCCCACCTCAGCAGAGAAACTGAAACAAGACCATTGGATGTAGTCGGGGTCCATACAATTGCTGACATATGATCAGGATCTCCATGTTCCTCATGTTTCTAATAATGAGTTGTTTTTATGTCTCATCCCAAACACACAGTGTCCTAGGGGAAGGGACACAGCCCTCTTGACCTGCCACTTTCCAGGTGTCCTTCATCACTGTGAAGGGCTTCTTTTATCTGTAGGAATGACCTGTCTTGGGATGCTTCTAGACTTTAAAATTTTGGTTGTTTTATATTTTTTTATGTTTACAAGCATCTTGTATCTCCCTAAAAAACTAAATAAAGTTTTTGACCCTTTTAACTGAAATTAAAACATGTAATAGTCGCTGGGCATGGATGGACACAGCTATAATCTAAGGGAAAGGAGAATTGTTGGTTTGGGCCTGGCTTTGGGTACAAAGTGAGACCTTTGACTACAAAAGAAAAAGGCTACCCTTTTACACTGAGTAGGTTTTGTTTTTGTTTGCTTGTTTTGTCTTGTTTTAGTGTGGGTGTGTGTCCATGTAACACTGCTAGAGTCATGAACCTCATTGAGAAGATATCTCCAACAGATTGGCCAGTAGGCAAGTCGATGTGCATAATCTTGATTAATGATTGATGTGGGAGGGCTCAGCCCACTCTTGGAGGTGCCACTACTGGACAGGTGGTCCTAGATTGGATAAGAAAACAGGGTGACCAATCTATGGGAGCAAGACAGTAAGCAGCATTCCCGCAATGTCTCTACTTCAGTTCCAGCCTCCAGGTTCCAGTCTTGAGTTCCTGTCTTTATATTCCTCATTGATGAATTCTACTCTGTAAAATATAATAAATCTTTTCCTTCCCCAAATCACTTATGGTCACTCTTTTATCAAATCAATAAAAAGCAAACTAAGACACCTTTCTCCAATCCCCCAATATTCCTACCAGCAGCCTCTAGTTAACAGCTGTTATACTAACCCATTGGCTTATTCCTTACATGTGGAAGAGAACTTGTGCTAGTCTTTCTGCATCTGACGTCGTTCAGTTAGCACACTGCCCTCATAGTCTACCCATTCTGCTAAAAATCATAGGGTATATTCTTAATACAGCTCAATTATATGTACTGCACATATATAGCACACTTCTTTATTAATCAATACATTAATTGGAATGTTGACAAATTTCAAGTTATAATGTGTATACTGGGGAAATAAGCCTGAACATGATCTCTCTAATATAGTCATACTATATACTATATACATGTGGTGAAATATATATCAAAAATGTGTACAATTGTAGTTAGTTAATATTGTGAACGCTTTAGAGATGGAAATATGTATCCTGACGTGACCATTATTCACTATATATACTTTTAAGATGTTATCATACATCTTGAGTTTTCAACATTACACAGGACACTCACATGACCTCAGATTCAAGGAATATTTTCAAAAGGGGAAATAAGAATGTAAGAGTCAGATGCTGGGGACATGGGCAGTGAAATGCTATTTTATGGGCATGGCAAGATTATGGCACTCATGAATTCAGAGCAGGGTCAGTTGCCTGCAAAGGGCCTATGCAAGACTCAAACTAGAAGCTGTCAATCATAGAGAGGGGCTTGTGGGGCCCCACAAAAAGGAGTTAGGGGTAGCCAGAGATAACATTTTATTCAGTGCTGTAGCCACCAGCAAGTTAGTCATGCTGCAGTGGATGATAGCTCCACACCCAAAACTTCATGAGAGATACTGGTTAAACCCAGTGGGTCACAGAACAAAGATGAATACAAAACAGAAAGACAATTAGGGGAGGACTTATTGGGAGAAGGATAAGATAAGGAGGAGGGATGAGTGTGTCAGAGAATGTTTTTAAAATGAACAGTGAAACATTTCGTTGATTTTCAGCCGGGATGTATTGTGGGAGGGAAATATATATGTGTGTGTGTGTGTGTGTGTGTGTGTGTGTGTGTGTGTGTGTGTATGTATATGTATATATATGTATAAAAAAAACCTGAGAAATGAAAAGTAACTAAATTCTTCCAGCAACCAGTGAATTTTAAAGAAGACCCTGAATCTCAGATGAGAGCTGGCACTTGGATGGGAAACTGGTGAAAGCCTGAATGAATTACGATTATGTCATGCTGAAGTTCTAAACTTCAGAACCATTGAGAAAATGAATGGGTGCTGTTTTGTTGAGTTTGCTGTTTGTTACCCCAGCAACAGAAAACTAACAAGCCCTCTCACAGGAAGCTCTCTTTCCCTTTTAAGGTCCATCTGAAGTGCAAAAGTTAAAGTTTTAGGCAGGTATGTGTAATTTTCCTAAGGTCTCTCTTTCTACTCTCTAGTTAAATAACAACCTTATGTAGTAAATCCTTAGTTACAACTGAAAATTGTTCCTTGAAAGAAAAACTAAGGGAGAAAACCCATACCATGAAGAAACATATTTTTCACATTCAAATTAAGCATTTCTGAGGTAACAAGTCTTAAACAAAGATCCAATATGGTTCAATCCTGCTCTTCCTCTCTGGGTTTCATGTTAAAACAAACCCTGTGTCTACATGTTGTTTATTTGTGCAATACAAGCTGTTAGAAAAACAAAAGCAATTCTGTAATCCCAAATCCTGTAAATCCTACCACCACAGCATCCTGTAAAAGTGTCCAGCTTGGAGCCCTAGATTGCATGGGCACTCCTGCCTGCTCAGGCTCCCTGCAGATCAGCCATAGGCAGGAAGCCAGGGACTGTGGAGGACACAGTCTGTGCCACAGGAGTTGGCCAGCACTGGGTTCCTATACTCTCTCTTCAGTGGGAGAAAATCAGGGTCTGCACAAGAGTAGCTTTTGCCTCCTACCCTTCTCTGCGGTCTGTTCCCAACTGCCTCTATACTTCACAGCCCTCTCTCATGGGATGAGGTGCTCTGGGAGCTGAGGAAAAAAGATACTCTTGTGAGTTCTGTCATCTATAAGACAAAGACCAAGGCAGAAAAACTAACCCGTAGTGGAATGTCTCTTCCTCATGAGAGTGTGCTCACCGAATCATCTTAGAAAGATAGTTGGTCATTAATAGCAAGCCCAAAACAATCTGGTTAATTCTCCCAGCACACTAGGAAGCAGATCAAGTTGTGGGTATCATTCCTTTACTGTAGCTATGTTTCTTCCACAGGGAAAATGTCAGCCAGTTTCAGGTTGGATGCTGGATAAATGAGCTATTTGAAGAATCTACCTCTGTCAATTCATTCAATAAGCCTTTTTTCTGGCTGAAGCTATAAAAATATGTCCATTGAGGAAGCTATGTAGAATTCTCATTCAAAAGCACAAATCCCTGATAGAATTATAAAACATGAAGTCCTGGTTTCAACTATTGGTACAGATTTCCACTCTGAGAGAGTTGGCCTGCCATGTCCTCTCTATGCCAAAGCCACATTTGCTGTCCCCTTTTCATGAGAATATGTGTTACTCCTAAGTAAAAGAGCACATTATTGCAGCTGAGATGTCAGTAATTCTGCAGAAGACAAGAAGCTGAAGGTAATTTTGGACCACCTGAGCTTCTCTAAGCTTCTTCCTGCTTCTGTATGTTGTCCAACAGTGTGCATCCTAGATATGTACTGGCCCAGAGCACATTCAAGAAAATAAGGCCAAGAAAGGTGCATGGTCTTTCCCTTGTGGAAATGACCCCAACTGAAACCTTTACAGAATAAGAAGCTGCTACTCAATACAGCCTGGCCTTCTCTTACCCAACGGAAGTAGTTTCTCTATTCACTAATGAGAGAGGTGTGGTTTTTAAACCAGATTTTGCTGGATTTCAATTAGTAGGAAATTTCTGTGTAGCCTCATTTGGGAAATTACTGTGGAGAGAATGCTGATGAGCTATAACCAGGGTAGTTGAGAACAACATTAGACAAAGAAGAGAAATTAAAACTGGGATTGCTCACATCACCAATGGAAAAACAACACTTTTTCCTATGTCTTCCTTAACTTCACTGAAACATTTTGGCTTTGCCTCTAGAACATCAGTACTTTATTTCTGCATACAGTCTACAGTGATTTCCAAAGGAAATTGTCAATCTGTGTAAGAGAAGAACAGGGGACATTTTTGGCTCTGAAGCAGCCCCTTGTAGATAGGATACTGCTAGGCCTTCATAAGGAGGCTTTGTTCAAAGAGCTTACACCCTTCAGAAGAAACACCCAAGCTGTAAGAGGATACTAGCTGACATTTAATGGGATCACCACACTCATGCTATAAGGATTCATGAGAATGTAAACAGCTTTATCCTTAACAGCTCCCAAACATTGCTTTCTTCCACACTTGATGTTCTGTCCAAAGGCTCATTGTTCTCCAAAATCACACACGTAGTTGAGGAGAGACATTTTGGGCCATTGAAGGAATGTGAGTCACACAGAGCGAGAAAATCATATGAGGCTCCAAACCTAATAGAATATCTGTCTATATTTTACTCAGGCACTTGGTTGTCTAATAGTGGAATATCAGTTATTTGCCTACTCTTATCATTCCCTTGCTCATAGTGCCACATATTACAAATCAGTACACCAAATAGCTGAGATATGTTGAACTGCAAGAAAGATACTTGTCACTCCCTCAAGTGTATGTAGGGCTTAGATTCCAACTTTGATTTTCTTCTAAAGACTTAAAATATATCAAATCATTGCTGTTTTCTAGAACACAGGTTTTGAAATGCTTATACAAAACAAACTTTATTTGGCTACCATTAAAAAGCAAGTATATAAAGATATTTATTGGGCTTCCCAGTAGTCTTCATACTGTTGTGAGAGGAAAACATTTAAGAAGATTTTTTGAATTAGGGAAGCATGGTTGGAAGGATCCTGGCTTCAAGTTGCAGATGGTAGCAGATGTCTGAATAGCAACAAGATTAGAGAGTTCTGGCTATATCTGCTTTAAGGCAGTATGTGGAAGAGGCAGCAATAAACTCTCTGACATCCCTCTGGAAAATTGCAACTCAGTATGGATATTGAATCAGATTTAGTGCAGTCAAAGGAAGTCCTAGGGAAGAATTTGCCAGTATTGATATCCATTTATCCATCAATCATATCAAGTGCCTGTTATCATCAATAATGAATAGCATCATTGTTTATGATTCTTAAAGCTAACATTCTTGCATACTTATTTTGTAGATGAAGAAACTCAAACACATGTTTATTTGCCTAAATCATGTAACCAATGCATGCCAGTACTGGAATTAAAGTTCTGGCCCACCTCCAACCAATGACAATGTCTATGTCATTGTAACTCCTGCCTAGGGCTCTACAGGGCCTGGGAAACCTCTGTGTCCATAGCCTGGCACCATCACTACCTTCAAGAGGTGTGAGATTTGTGTGGGTCCTGGACTTTAAGGAAGAAACAGGAACAGATCGGCCTTTGGCACTGTGGAAGACAGCAGGCTCAGAAAGTCAGACTTGAGGTAACAATTCAGACTTCTCATGGAAAACTAGTTTTCTGTAACCTAGGAAGAAATTAATCTAAGTGGCAATGAACTAAAATTAACAATCTCAAGATGAGGACTTGAATTTTCAGTCTCTCACTAGACCACACATCCTTTGAAAAGAATAATGTTGCAGCTAATATAAATTCATAAACTTATCTCTCAAAGAATTGTCTACTCTATAAAATCAATAATGCATACTCGATAAAATAATATTAACTACATAAAACAAATTAGATATTTCCCTGTGGGACATTTAGCAATGTTGAGAATAATTAATTGTCATATTGAGTTATATGAACTGATTCATAGCCCCCTATACCATACAATGAAAGTGTTTGCCGTGAATCCTACATATCCCTAAGAGCTAATCCAGCAGGATGAAGCAAATAATAGAGTTAAAGGCATACAAAATTCACATTGATATCATGTACTCCACTCAATGTCCTCCTGTTGCCCAAAGATCATCCCTGCCTTTGTTCCATCCCATGTTTTTATCTCTTCCAAACAAATGATGATGCTCTCTGTCCCGAATACTAGTAATGGATTCCAGCTCTAAATGTTCAAAACACGCTGCCTCTTAATAACAAAAGCAATTATAGGTTTGCAGATTTTGGTATTTTAATGAGAAATTTATGATCCTGCTCCCCACACCCTTCTCTGCTCTCTCAAATTATTAATCCTGGTCCTTCTGTCTCTCTAGTGCTGAGAACACAGGCACAGGCTGCCACGGTTGACTTCATACCTCTTCTGTAAGACAGAACTATGTTCTTCACCAAAGCTGTTCTACGTCATCCTGTAAGGCTGGGTTCTCACCATCCCCCTAGCCTTCTCACTGCACATCTCTTCCTCTCCTCATCCTCATCCTCTGTCCATCCAGTTCTTCCTTTTCCTTCAAAACACTTCCAATCTTTTTTTTTTTTTTTTTTTTTTTTTTTAACTACAGATAGGATTTCCCTGTGTGACAATCCTGGCTGTCCTGGAACTTGTTTTGTAGACCAGGCCTGCCTCTGCCTCCCCAATGCTTAAAGACATGCAGTACCATAGCCCAGTTTTTCTCTTCATTCTTTTTTTAACATTATATGCGTGTAGAAAATGCTAGACCAGGCTGTGACTTTCAAAAACAAAGCTCACTATATTTCAAATGTATGGCCATTCCAAAGGTCTGTTCTCAGTCAGATGAAGTACAGTAAAGATCATTAAGCTTCCCATCTCTACCAAAGATTCACTCCCACTCCATCCTGAGATGCAATCCTTTCAAACTATGATGTTCAGGTGTGCTGTAGAGGAAAAAGAGAAAGCCAGACATTGTTCTCTCAGATTCTCAGTGCCTTTCCCTAGAAATGGCAAACATCATAAACAGTGAATAATAAGGTAGCCCACCCAACAAGGGCTCTGGGAAGCACAACGTTCCCAAATGTTCCAGAAAACAGAAAAATTAAATACAAGAGCTTCTATAGCATTTCCCACAAAAATCCATAATGAGATCACAGTCTGTCCTAGTAGTTGTGGACATGAAATGTGCTAAAATAAAAGCGAGCCTTATTTTTCTGATTCCCCAGGTTCTTTTCATTTTTTTTTTAATATTTAAGCAAACTTTATTTTGTGGTGCAAACACAGAATGCAAGTATTTTTTTTAAGTCTCTTTCTTACAGGTTATCAGTTTGGAGAAATGTTGTTGAAAACATGACTATAAACAACAAAGAGAAAATAAATATCTTCTAATGTCATTGTTTTTCTTATTGTTTTCTTGTTGAAAGTGTTTAGTTTAACTGTTTCTTTTTGTATGTTTTTAATTATTTAGTAAGAATTTTATGTATTTTGATCATATTCTCTCGCCTCCCCCTAAGTCCTGCCAGATCTTCCCCCTATTCAACATCGCGGTCTTTATCTCCCATAAAACACAAAAACAAAGCAGCACAAAAGGATCTGGAGTGTGATGTGTGTTGGCCAAGTACTCCTGAGCATGACGCCAGCCCTGCAGATGACTCTCCCGACTTCTTAAACACAAAGCACCCACCACACCTATCTACAAGCTTGCACTGGTGTTCCCAGAACTAGCCCTCACATACTCTACACTAGAATCACTCGTGGAAGGATTTATCAATTGTCTGAATCTGAAAATAGACAAGGAAATATTCTGTGTAACCAAGTTGGGTCTCTACTGTATGCTTTGGCTGCATGGAAGAGCAGCAGAAAAGCAAGAGAGGCAGAACAGCTCAGTGGCTGACTGTCTCACTCAACATTAAATACCACAGCATTAAAACTCCCCTCTCTGCTCCTAGGATTCTGGGACAGAAAGGAACTGGCAGTGGTGGGCAACGTCCTACTGAGGAAAAAATAAAGGGACAAAACCTGGCAAGAAATAAGTTTATAGCACAAAGCAACCTGGCGCTGTATTCCTCCTAAGCTGCCTTCCCCGGGAAAGCACCAAGCTAAGGCTGTTGTGCCCATTAACAGATGAGACCAGCAATGGCTGAAAAGGTCTGTCTGGCTTCTTGTGTGTGGTCTCGCAGCCTTGCATGTAATGGCAAGGTGAGCACCAGCAAGAATGCTGGCTTGGAGCCGCTCCTATTAAATGAGATGATGTGCATTCGTCATTGACAGCTTTGGGGGGGAATGGATCAATAAGCACTTCTTTTGGGTCACTTTCCTACTGTGTTGGGTTTATATCTGCAAATGTTTAAAGAGTTCCCATTTACCTGGGGTTTTACGACTGTTATAATTGCCAGAGCTGAGAGAAAGCTGCCTCTGTCTGGCTTCTCCTCCTGCAGGGAGCAGCCCAAAAACCATGTCATCTCAGTCACAGAAGAGAAACTCTTTGAAGGAAAACAAATGCTGCTTCTTTTTTTTTTTTTTTCCTTAAAAAGAAATTGTTGAAATGCCTGGCAAAGTCAGACAGTGACTTGCAAAAAATCCTTTCTTTTAGGTTGTCTAGCTACTGGTAAAAGATCACCATAATGGAATGTTTGAGTGTCTCATCCAGGTCAGCATTAAAGATTGGAAGATTATCCCATTCTCTCTAACACTGTACTCAATGGGCTTTGTTGGTGCAAAATCCTCACTTTTAAAGGTGGGATCTATATAGCCATTCTCTCTGTCCCATGAAAAGTCTCTTTGTTGCATGTCTTCTTCACATCCTGATGAGCACAGGCATGAAATAACTGAACAATACTGATGCACTTGTTACAGCAGTTTCTTAATATGCCTCTGGGGATTCTCTGATATTACCAACGACAACTTAATCCATCAGCAAATACATGAACTCCAATATACACATGTGCACAAATATTCACACACGTATTTACACTTGTGAATGTATATGTCAATATCTACATGCATGTAGATATTCTTTCATGGTAACAAATCGTGAAAACAAATACGTTTGTCTGTTTTTTTTTCTTCCCCTCACTAATGCCATCCTTCAAAGAATTCGGATTTTCAAATAGCACACATACATATGGAAAGATAAGAAGATAAAGGAAAAAGAGAAGAAAGCACAATAAAAGGAGTCCTGACATACAAATTTCATTTTTAAAATGGTACTTGTGCTTGCTCCAAATTATACATGTGGGATTCAAGTGTGTGTGTGTGTGTGTGTGTGTGTGTGTATTTTTTTTTCTGTCTTCAGAATTCCCTAGTTTAGGTGTATTTATAATGTAGATGGGTTCATTGAAGAAAGCAAAACAGCATTTGTAATGTTGACAAAGGTTGTGTGAAATGTTACTAAATCAGGCGAGGCAAAGGCATTCTGAAGTTGAACAAGTAAATACAGTGTGTTACTTAATCAACTCTTGAGGACTCTCTACATAGGAATCAGTTGGTTTAATTAACAGCTGGCATTCATTTGCTTCAATATTTTTAAAAACATGGATATTGAGTAAATTTAACAGTTAACTTCCTTTACATAATTAATTTAAGAAAATCTTCTTTTCTATAACAAATAAAAAAAATTATGTTTGCCTCCTACCAAAGAAAATAAAATTCAGATAGGAGAAAAAAAAACGAATAAGATTATGCATAAGAAGTGATAAGAAGGCAAACCGTGAATACATTTTCTATACAGGTATTGTAAATGCTATCTGTAAAATACACTATTCATCACACTTTTCTCAAAACCCCCCCAAAAAATGATGCTATCTTCACTCTTGGAATCTAAAAAAAAAAAGCAGGGCATGGGGAGACATGGAGAGGAAACAGGAAACACAATAGCTTTGAGAACTTGTCCCAACATCCTCCAACACTTCGGCTGAATCGTGAAAGTGTGTGGTTCCCATGATACTCCATGTAGCATGGAGAGTTGCTGGGGCTGGAAGGCAAATGCAGCCTCCACACACCTCAGTCTCTGCTATGCACAGTCCTTCTTTCATCTCTGCAGCTTTCATGAGGTAGGACAGCTACCTACAGATACACCTCCGAAAATGTGAGACACTGTAACTGTGCTGTTGACAATGAAGACTTGTATTCATGCTTCTTAATCGAAGTTGCATTTCTTCAATATGACACCTAACAGTACGTATCCAGCCCAGTAAGCGGGGATAATAATGTAATATATATGATGAAAAAAAGTAGTCTAGATATTTCTTTTAGTTCCATGTTTCTCATAGTCTTCATTAACGGGTTAAAAATCCATCTTTAGTCCAATAAAATTTTACACACCAATCATGCACAAAGCATTGTGTCATAATCTAGATTAGAGCATACTTCATTGCTCCAAGTATTACAAACTACTAAATTCAGCTCCTAAGCACTCTTCTTGCTACTTCCCTTTTATCTGCCTATTTGATAGATATTGCACATGTGAAAAATAAGAGCTACTTAATAGCATTAAAAATATGAAAAAATGTATAATGTTTTTCTATGAAAACGTAGTTCCAGGCAGCCCAGTGCCCCCTGACACTTTCTACAGAGATACCTGCCCTCTCCTCAGCATGTGTTTTCTAATAGCTCAGAGAATTGCCAAGAACTGCCCCCATATAAATGCCCCATGTATAATATAAGGAAATTAAGTGTTGTTCCTGTCTTCCCCTCTGTGAGCCCCTGCCTACCATTCCTACAAACAGAATCACAAACACAAATATGGGCAGAGATGGCTTTGACAGAGACTCAAAGTTTCAATACTACACATCCTCCCATTCCCTCCCCTGGCTCCCTTGTACACCCCAGCCCCATCCACTCCTCCTCTGTCTCCATTCAGATGGGGTAAGTTCTCCCATGAGAAGCAACAAAACACAGCATATCAAGTTGAGGCATGTTAAAGAGAAACAATGTACTCCAAATCCTGCATCAACTTCCCAGTTAAGGATTACAGATGTACATCACTATGCCCATGTTAGGCAAAAGCACATGAATAGAATAAAGTAAAACACTAACTATATTTTGACCCTAATAATAATAAAAATTCAGATATTGAAGGAAGTTTGAGGCTAGCCTGAGCTATATATACATGAGACCCCAACTGGAAAAAGCAAGGAACTGTTTTACTTAATTTCCTAGTATTTGGAAGATTTTCAGCTTTTTGTTATTATGGTAAATAATTTTATTTACTGTTTATTAATGGTAAGTACTTTGATTCTGGTTGTGTCAGGAAGCAGGCTCTGTGTTACTTTAACCTTTTGATATTCATTAAAACCCGTTTTTCTGTTTGTTTCTTTTACCACCCAGAAGTAATTCGTATTAGTAAGTAATTGGATTCCATTTGAAGATTATGTGTTTTCTTGTTGATATGTCGAGTTTCTATAAGCATCAGATGACAAAACTAAATCAATCTTTAGCTTTAGTGGATTTTCCTATGTTTCATCATTCTATATATCTATGCTCTGTTACCAGCTTGCTTCAGCTTGAATCCTTGCACTCTATTGAAATAAATCCAAGTTCATTGAAAAAAACAGAGAGAGAGAGAGAGAGAGAGAGAGAGAGAGAGAGAGAGAGAGAGAGAGAGAGAGAAACAATTCCTGTATACTTCTGATCTTTGTGCAGTTGTCTGAATATCCCAAACTCAGGATGAAGTATCAAACACAGGTGAAGGCTGGAGTAGAATGACTTCAACTCTGCTTCTTGCTCACCAGTACAGAGGGTAGGTTCCTCATAATAAATGTCACATATCAATCTCTGTGCCTTGGTGACATTGACCTTCACAAATGCCATGGTTTTTACTTCACATCTGTCTAACCTTCCATTTACAACTCCCTTTTATTTATTCTGGTCACTTAATTTTATTTATCTTTCAGTCTCCATTTTATAGATGGCCCTTCTTCTGAGGCCTTAAATATAGCTCAGGGACCTGTGCTGCCCACTTCACCCTGTCCTTCCACCGTAACAGCATTGTTGTACTCCAGTGTAGCTCATTGCTGACCTGCTATTGTGCACAATAGTAAGGTCACTGAGAGTAAGCAGCGAGTCCATCTATCTTCTTCCCTATTGAACAGTTGGTGCTGCATTGTGCCTGCATACAGTAGAGAGCAGTAAATATTTATAGCTTAATCAACCAATACTTCTTAATCATATCATATTGATGCACTTTTGCTTATTAAGTGATTAATTATACCAATTTAACCTTATAGGACAAAAAAAAAATGTCTCCATGAAGAGTGCTGTGGAGTGGTAAAGGAAAACATTCAGCTCTTTTTCTTTCAATTCATTTTCAAATTTCCAAAACCCAAACATTGTAGTCTCTCTATATTTATCCTGTTTTTCTTTACAAAAACTTTATATTTTTATTTGAGTTGAAAATGGCATGAGAATTATTCACTGCTTCATCTTCCTACTTCTTATTGATGTTTTAACCTAAAACAAACAAGCAAAAACAAGCAAAAAAACAAAAACCTCTACTTCCTCTTGGCAACTGAGCAAGTGTACAACAAGGGCAAAAACGAATGAATTAGTAATTTCTCACTCAGGCATAGGTCTCTAGGGCAAGTGCTTTCCTAAAGGCAAAAATTACTCTTATTGATCAACTTAGAAATCTCTGCAAGATCAAAATATACCTAAGCCCTAGGCGATATCTGAAGAATCTCAATTGATATCTCACAGAACACCATTTTGTTCATAATTAGCAAACATATTGGTTAGTAGGCTCCTGATGCTCACTGTTACTTCACAGTGGACAACTACGCAAAGGGTATGGATTTTTCTAGCATCCTTAGTGATAACAGGGCAGTCAGCCAGTGAGTGCAGATATAAAGGTACTAATAAGCAAAGGCTAAATATATAAAACATAAGGAAAAGGGAAGATAGAGGAAAGTTGAAAAAGATTATCTGAGAGACAGGCAATGGAAGAAGAGGAAAAATAGTTATCTAGTAGTGTGAAGAGGGGAATTCTTTATTTGGTGACAACATTGTGATGCTCATGACCGAAACATAGCTTGGACAACAGAAAAATGGTGTTACAGAGGAAAAGACCGATAAATTCAAAGGAACAGTGGTAGTAAAGCATATGACCCATACGTTATTCTGTGAATGATCTCCCATGGCAAGAGCACCAAACAGGTACTTGAAGAAGTAAGTGGCTGGGGAAGGAAGCTGGGAGGCCGTAGAGGGAAATACAAATACAGATAAACAAAAATAAAAATTTGGAGCCATGCAAAAGAGAAATGTGTGCTTTATTCAATTTGCCATGTCCTAGAAGGATGATGTATTAACATCCATGTCCCACATATAAGTTTGCTGATGTCATTAAAATGATGGACTCTACAGTTCTATCAACTGCTAAATGAGGAAGATGAACACTCAGACAATGAGTATTTCCCAACAGTGATTCCCAATATGAATTGGGTCTTGTTTTTGTTTTGTTTGTTGAAATGGAATCATTCTAAGTAGTCAAGGCTGACCTTGGACTTTGCTATAAGGTTCAACATGGTCTTAGTCTTAGGGTACTTGTAAGCTTCAGCCTCCTGGGTGCTGGAATTACAGATGGACCTCACCATGAGTGGATCAGTTATTACCTAAGACTCCTTAGAACATTCTGGTAAAAAAAAAAAAAAAGTAATATGAATGACAGTAGTTAGATCATTACTATACTCCCAAGGGAGAAAGATTATTTTACTGTGATAAAACCTTCCCCTTCCTCTTTAGAAAAGAGACAGATCAGGGGAAGGAAGAAATGACAAGGGACCATGGATTGCCACCCACTGAGTAGATGTTACATACTTTTATAAGATTTCTGTCAATTCTAAAAACACAGGGAAGGATTTTTATAAACAAGATATGAACAATACCCTTTAACCAACTGTTCGAATATCCACCATTTAGCTGTGAAATGTAGCAACTCTCCAGGATCCTCATGGCAGGGAATAAAATATTGCCAATTGGAGCAGCATAGAATGCCACAGGCCCCATGATCTATCACTCAACAAACAGTAATTGATGATGATGATGCAGAATTCTACTGAACAAGGGGAGTTCTGCAGAACTGCTCTTGTATCTATCCCACCTCCCACCTGAACACACATCTGTCCAGAAATGCAAAATCTTTACTCATTCATAACCAGCCTCCATGGGAAATATTTTTAGCCCAGCTACATTAGAAATTACTTTAAAGGGCCATTTTAGCTAGACTATTTCTCTAAACTGCCAAACATCTATTGACCTGTTTGTCTGTCTGTATGCCTACTAGCTACATAAATGTTCTATGTATCTCTCTATCTCTCTCTCACTCTCTCTATCTATCTCTATCTCTCACACACACACTTTTTGGATATAAAAGTGGCACTAAGGATGCATCTGTTTATGTACAAGACAAAAGATGTGTGCATCATATGAGTGAAACTGATCAAAAATGTTGGGAAAACAGAAAATAAATAATTTTCTTCTACAGCATGTAATGTTTCTTCATCTCACTTGAGCCACTGACTTAGAGCAGGAAATATAAGTAGCTGAATAGCTGGTGGAGCTTGGTGGATCTCTACCTCATATGAAAAGTCAGCATGGTTTTGGAGACTGACATAGACCAGATTGCTTTGTCAATGTCCAGACAGGCGATAGATACAGGACCCACATCATCTCCAAAGCTGACCATTTTGAACCACCAGAGAGATTTAATACCAGCTGTCTGAGGATTACATCCTGCACCATTCATGAATCTACACTTAAAATCTGAACAACACATGTAAGACATCAAGTTTTACTTACCATCCCAAGATATAGCCAGGGTATTTCCAGTTCACAAAACAAAAGCCCAAGATTGAATCCCAAGTATGTAATGTACTGTGTGGCCTTGAGGATGTTATTGAACTTCTCTGAATCATCCTTAGAAGTAAGGGTAATATTTTATGTAAATATAAGAAAGAACTTGAATATTAAAACCCTAATAAATATGAGGGAAAGGATATGTTCCACACCTTCAGGTACTAATATAAAATGGAGACAACTGAAATTCATCTGCTGACATTCTGACCTTCAATATGAAACAGTACAAATGTTTTTTTTAAATATAGTTGAGATGATTTCATTAAAATAAGTGCAAATCTACTGGGACCTGTATCTTTAAAGGAAGAGGAAGCTTGAAGCCAGATGTATCTCACTGAGGAAAGCTAATGTGAAGGAGGAGACAATGGCCATTGAAAGCTGAGGAGAAAAGCCTCAACAAGCCTACCCTCATAGCCCCTGGAAGGAAGTTTTGTCTCCCAAAATTTCAAGCCATTAGTTTTTGTTGCTCAAGCACTCCCACATTCCCCAGTTTTTAGTATTTTGTTATAGCAGCACTAGGAAACAAAGGCATGGAGCTTGGAGCAAGGTACAGGTATGACAAGCTGGGGATACAGGTGGGAACTCCAAATTTCCTTCATTGCCAAACCACAGTAAACCTTTCTAGAGTAACCCAATCATTTATCTGATATGTTGAAGCCAAATGTGTTTTAGGATTCACAATTTTTCACACTTTGGAAAGCCTTTTTAGTGCATGTAGCATCCAATACACAAGAGTCCTTGTAAAACATAGGGGTGTGATCAATATGCCAATAGTTCTATAAGTAGCTATGTGAATATTAACATTAATGAAATAAGTATGAACAACAAATGATCCCACAATATTCCAAGTCAGCTTTTCAACATATGAACTGAGGAGAATAAGCAGGCTGTAAAGCATTGGAAAATTCAGAATGACTCACATTAGCTAAGAATCCACAGGTCCTTCTCCTCCATATTCCTGATGGTTCTGCTTCCTCTGCCTGAACAGCTCTTCTCACACCCTCATCCATGTGAAGTCCACAGACTCACCCAGAGAATAGCAACACCAAGAAACTCAAGTACATGGGAACCTCACCCTCCGTCTTCCATGATACTGTATCTCTACTTCAGAAACTCATGTTCACTGTGTTAAATTGCACCCACTTCCCAGGTTCTTAGAGAAAATTAAAGTCAATATAAAACACCCACTTTCTCATGTAGCATTACAGGAGTTATTTGCTAGCAAAGTATGCCTAAAGTCTCTAACATTAAGTATTCATAAATGAAAACTAGTATTCTTAAGGGTACAAATAGGAGGCTAAGCTAGTGCTATTGTTTGAAACTTTACTCTCCCCCAACAGAACTATACATTAAAGTCAAATTACCCAGGATTTCCTGATTGACAATAGTGGAAATCTTTAAGAGGTAGAGTCTATCAGAACGTTTTAGAACATTGAAGACATTCCCTTAAATACTGTGGGAGCCTTGTGTTCTTCCTCCTCCTCTCTCTCCTAACATGAGACAGTCAGCATCTCTTGCCATATGTACTGACAAGCCAAAGTCTAAAATACAATGGAGCCTAATGACCATAGACTGAAACAACCCAAAGTGTTAGCCAAATCGACCTTTTTGATTTGTACATTGGTGATTGATTTGGATGTTTCAGTATAGTAACAGAAGGCTGACTAACACATTCAATTTTCTACTAAGAAGTCTTCACATACACAGATAACATACAGGTTTACATTTGGAAGAAGATACTTTCTTACCAGCATATTATCAGTAGCATAATAGATATACCTTACATTTGTTATGATAACTAAGAAATGGTAATCATGTGTGTTATTAATTTACTTGGGGTTACTTGGATAGATGTACAGCATCAAAACTGCATTTCTATTAAAAATCAATCAGTCTCATAGTTTTAAACCATCAGAGTAAGTATTACCATTCAAGTATCAGCCAATGTGTTTTGTCAATCCTAAAGTAATAACATCATTATCACTCTTTCTCATTTGTTACTTCCTGAAAAGAGGGAAGAGGATGGGATTGGTGAGACACAATGTCATTAGCCCCTTCTAAATATACTTTTCAAAAGCATTGAGAACCCCTCATTCAGGTGGATGGCTGCACCTTTACCCATCTCTATATTCTCATTGCTGATGTATGAAGGGCATTTAATAAATGTCTATTGGTTGCCTGGATGAACAATTTCGGTAAAAGTCAAAAAGAGTAACAGGAATATAAAAAGTCAAGCTCACAACCCCTCTGTCCATCACAATGATATGCTATATTAAGATTGTTGTGTGCTTCTTTGTGTTCCCTAAACTTAAAGCAAAAAAAAAAAAAAAAAAAAAAAAAAAAAAAAAAAAGCAATGTTCTCTTTGCTTCCTTTTAATGCTGCGTTTGGAAGGATGCCATGACAATCCCTCCGGTTCCTTCCTGTCATCTCCTTCAGAAGAGCCAACTCATTTGGACACTCTGGGGGCTAGTTTGGCAGCTGTCGAGCTCAGGATTATGAATCTTGAGCCCTGGCATCTGCAGCTGTAGTGAGCTTCATCTCTAGTATCTGCCCTGGCGGAACGCCAAGGGCCAGTGTTGCCAGGGTAGGGTCGCCAGTTACTGGGCTGTCACACCCTCCTGGTGGCAAATTTCCTTCAGCCAACCTTGATAAAAGGAAATCTGCCTTCATTTCAGGCCTTCAGCCCATGTCACATTGAAGCTGCCTACACCAGGAATGATTTTTATTGGGGGGTGACAAATCTCTTTGAGATTTAAAGCTAAGACTGACGAAGTCAGGGCAGAAACCACTGTTGCTGCCTGTGTTGTGCTGTTGCCAACATGTAGTCCTTGGCAACAACGTCTCTGGGGTCAAGGAATAGAATGAAGAAAGCTCTTCAGCAAATTATTTAGGGACAATATTTAGCTTCCCTTTTATTCCACTACTAGTCTGTTCATTTCTACTGCTTACGAAGTGAAGGAGACATTTCAAGGTCTCTGGGTGAATGAATGATCAGTCTGCACTGGGCATAATGGCCTCACACCTGAAAGAACGGGCCAGATTACATTGGATCCAAGGCTGCTTGCAGCCCAAACTTGAAAACAAAATCCAGAACGATACTCATAGGAAGAACAGGCTTCCCATTCAGTAAGAAACTGAAACTCTTTCTAATAGTCTGTTTCAACAGTTGTGACCTGTATAGAAGAGGAGAAAAATTCTCCAGCCATCAACTCAGAAAGTGTTGTGAATACAAGACCAAAAATGCAAGTTTTCAAGAGCAAGGTACTGAAAATGCCCCATAAGGCTCGCTATCACTAAGTGTTACAATGGTTCTTTCATGTTATAAGTAACTCAATTATTTCTTTAGGATACTTCTTTATACTTGTAACTCAAGTCATACCCCTTTAGATTCTACGCTGTGCTTAAAATAAGTTTTACTTGCAAAACTACAAACTTCTTCAGCCTCTCCCTTATTGATCCAAGGTCAAGGAAGTAAAGATCACACTAGCATTCAGGTATTCTAGGTATTTACATCTCAGGAATCTGTGACAAAATATGTGGGTTCTTCCTATGGAAGGGTTCAGAAGCCAAAACTTACAAGAATTGGTACCAAAAGTAGGAGCTGACTCAAAGAAACTATATATACCTCCAGCAAAAAATAGCAAACAATTGAAGCCTGTCCCTTCAACTTAATCATATAGAATACATATTAATAGTATTTATAAACACTTGCACAACTATCTATATACATCTAAAACTTATAAATCCTTGCACATATATTTATCTAAATCTCCAGAGAAGTGTTTTCACATCTTTTTATTTTACTAAAATCAAAATGTATTGGTTTAATCATGGAACTTGTAAAAGTTTAAAAACTTTTTCTTATGACCATGAATCTCACTGACAACCAATAAACACCTCAACCTCTCTGAACCTTAATTCTACTGTTTGTGAAATGAGGAGAGTAATGAGTAGTTCTTCAGATGGTACTTCTTAAACAGTATATTAAATGCCTGCATTTCATGAAATAGTGAGAATTACTAGAAAATATTAAAATGGTTACATCCATCAATTACACCCAATGATGCTATGGAACATACCTGGATTTGGGTCCACTCATAGCCCTAGACTACAAAGGCCTTTCCCAGTTGTACTGACAGAGCCCCACTTCCATGGCCAGCATGGCGGGGCAAAAGGTACACACTCTAAAATCTGGGATTAGCTCAGAGACCCTGAAACAAGAAACAACTGACTGGGACCATTCACTCTAGCATATATAACCAAGGAATTTTCATCAACTCTTCTCACTTCTTAAAAGCTGTAATTAAGCAAATGCTTGATGAAGAAATAATCACTTTTAATTCTCAGCTACATGACAAAATGCCACCACCCTCCTCCTGTTCCTTGTCACACAGAGCACTGATGAGCAGGCCCCACAGGGGTTTTGCCTTTGTCAGAGTCCATGATAACTCTTGGACTAGTGCTGGTAAAGTTACGGCACAGAATGTGGAAAGAAAGTCAGGTTACCATAAGTAGCCATGTCATCCCCACTCTCCCAGTCCCCTCTCTCCTCTTTCTCAGATAAAACCCAAGTTTCTGCACTGGGCCTACCTTCCCAGGCCCCTCTGAAGCACACACAGGACATGGGCAGAGAACACAATGGGAAAGGGGAGCTATATACAGCTCCAGTTCATATCACAGCAACCCTTAGCAAACAGGGATGTGACACTTCAGAGAGAGGATAAGCGAATGAGCGGGAAGGAAGAAGAAGTGGAAGAAAAGGGCAAGGAGGGAAAGAAAGGGAGAGACACAGACTCCAACTAGATAGGTGCATACCTATAACCCCAATACGAAGTCTGAGACAGGAGCATTATATTAACGCAAGCCCAGCCTGGGTTGCGAAATTAGAGTATGTCCCCCAAAAACGTATATGATATTACCCTCCATGACAGAACACAGGTAACCACTGCCTTTAAAACTGAATGTTGCTCCAAAGCAAGGGGATTATTGCAGAAACTTCCACTTGTTCATTAATGTGAACTTAAGCTATTTGCACAAAATATGGCTTTCGAAAGTAATTTTGCCTACATAATTGACAATATAAAATCAGAATGATAGGATTTTTTTTCAGTAACTGTGAAACCAACATTCTAATTATTAAATAATATACATGAGTTTTACTGTAGATCTCAAGCAGCTAAACACTAGATTTGGCAGTCACAAATTAATTCATAACGTTTTGTTTCATGGTGCTTCCAACCCAGCTCAGGCAAATGTAGTTGTGAAAGACAAGAAATGTGGCATTGCGTCTACAAATATCCCATTTAGAATTGTGCTGTATTATATCATTTTTACCATGGATCTATTTTTTTTTTCTTTTTTTAGTGGCATGTCACTCAACACACACTCGCACACACACTCTCTCTCTCACACACACACACATACACACACACACACACACACTTGACCACAGAAATGTTGTCAAAGCCTCAGATCAACAAGTCTTTAAAAAGGCTCTGCTTTCTTTCACAAAGACTTGAGAAAAGAAGTCTTCATGTCACTGAACCTTGCATCACTTACACTGATCCTTGACCCTGTATAGCACAAGGGAATAGGTGAAGATTCTAAAAGAAACAGCTGTGCCTCTAAGTCTCCTGAAACCCAATTCTAAACACTTGAGAGGGAGACATGCTGGTAAAATACAAGTTTCAGTAAGGCAGAGTTCCTTTGACCCGGCTCATCCACAACTTCTCGACTCACACATATAGTGAAGAACTGTTTCTACCACTATCTCCTCCAGGGACTCTTTATTAACAGTTCTCAGTGCAGCGGGTAGTGCTCAAAGTATTTTTTCAGGTGTTCCCTCCATTTAATTCCTGCAAGTGCTTTAAGAAAGGGGAATATTAATATCTTTTGTCTTAATAATGAGGAAAAAAGCCAACCTGAGAGACAAATGCCACATAACCAAACACCAGCTCAATGTGCTCTTGGCATTTTAAGTTTTGATCTAAAAGTCTAGGTGGTTTTTTTGTTAAATACAGATGTAAGTGTGCAAGCATTTATCTAATTGTAGTTTTGTTCCACAGGTAAAGTGACAGCAAAGCAGATAATATAAAGTTACAATTATGTAAGAACTGCTACCCTGAAGGAAGCATCAGTCATGATTCAAGAGTTGTTTATTGGGAAGTGTCTACTGCTGAAATTCGAAACAGTAGAAGGGAAGCTGGTGACCATCACAATGAGACCACATAAAGCAGCTTGGCAAAACCTGAGGATCCTTTTCAGAGTGCATTCTTGATTCCCTCACTAATCAGCATATCTCCCCTTTCTCCATTGACTGGCTGGTCCACTTCAATAGAGCACTCTAGCTCTACTCCGCTCTGCTACTCTGCCTTTAAATTAGCTAACTGTCTAGCCACAAGGCAGGTGGCAATTTATGCCAAACAAATCCTGAGGCAGGAGGCAGTGAGGAAAGACTCCTTACCCACCTTCTGCTGTTCCCTGAAAAGGGGAGAGGGTGATAAATGTCTGTGAGTTTGTAAACTGTACTAATTTACAAGCCTGCTGTTATCTTTCTAATGTAACATTCCCTAGAGGAGTGCTGAAGAATGATCCAGTAACAGCTTTCAACTCCAATCAATAGCTGGAAGATTATAAAACATGGGTGCCTGTTTAATACAGTGCTTCCCTGCTTTCATACCATTCCAAGAGCTACTGGGAAAGCCCATGATATAAGTGATTTCAGTGTTAAGATAAAGAAGTTAAACATGAATTAATAGGCTCCTTCCAAAGCTTCACTGTAAGAATGGCAGTATGATCAGAGTCAGCATTTATGTGGAGTGTTACAGCTCAAGGGTTGCACCACAAGAATCTAAAGTCCGCTACCCTCATGGCAGCCACCAGTTATCAAACAGAAAGCTGTGATCTAGAGTTTGCAAGCTTTTACTCATGATGGTCCTCTTCTCACTTTCAAATTCTTGGTCCTTAAACAATCTTTCAAATTCTAGTGAATTATGTATTTACGCAAATCAGAAATCTAAGGTGTCCCCTCAATATAGTCCATAGCCAGACTCAGTTGTTTGCCACTGTTTACTGTAACTTCCCAGTTGGCCTCTTGACATATTCTGCCTTTATCCCATTCCAGAATGAGTATTTGTATACGTTCATTGCACGTGTATATCCCCATGGAATACACACCTCCAAGCCATTAAAGGATGGGCCCAAACCTTCATGAGCTACAAATGACATAGCACATGCTGTCTGGCACCCATCTCTCCTTTAACCTTTACCTACCAACTACATTGCCACACTAACATTTGTTTCATTCCCACTTGTTTAGTTCTATGTACTCTGTGATAAAATAACCCCCACTCTTCCCAGAAGGTTGTAATTGCCACCATTTCCTTCACTATTAATGCCGATTTCTCTGTCAGCTCTCGTCTCAAACTTTATCTCCTTAGGGAAAGAACACTTGGTTCCTTTAAACAGTCCTTTTCTTCCCATTCAACTCAAATGCCATTGCTATAGGTCCTCATAGAATGATGTTTACTTCCTCACTGTCCCTATGTTTGGGGGGAAAAAATCAGTGACATCGTCAACCAACTCATTTCACATCTTCATCTCTGAGACCAGGCAGTAAGTATACAAAAGAAGGTATCTTAACGAAATAGCTGCATAAACCCGAAAATCCACACCAAATATCTTTTCCTTCCCATTTAATCTTCACAGGCGCCACTAAAAGGAAATAGTATCCTTATTTGTAAACAATATGAGGAAAAAGATTATGCCCTCTTACTCTTTTAATCTCATGCCACCAGTTGGGTGAAAGATTAAATGCTCAAACTGATCTTCATGTTAGTCCTCAGCTGAACATTTTGCTGCCTTCCATATTGATGAAAATAAAACTATTTTACATTGCCTCCTGATGTCATGATGGACTTGTTTTTCAACACAGCCAAAGAAAAGAAAATCTTTACAACTATAGTTGTACTACTCAGCAAATGCACAAAGAATATTGAATGCACACTAATGTGTGTAATTTTGTAGCAAGAAAATTCTATTTTCGCAATATTACTTTTCAAAAGTATCATAATTTCCTTAGTGATGTTATACAACATAAGTCAGAAGCATACCTAAAATATGAAGTACTTGAATATTAACCATAAAGATTAACAATTATTCTCTTTTTAATTTTTTGAGAATGTTAAATATGAACATTTTATCAATGTCATCCCTGCCACTCCCTCCCCTTCACATATCCGCCACCTTCAAATTAATGATCTCAAATCATTTTTTGCACAAACATATATTTATATACATGTGTACACATGTATATATAAACCTCGTGGGTCCATTTAGCATTGCTTGTATGCATATATCCATGCCTGATTACTTGGGTTTGGACAACCTTTTCAGAAACTTATCTGCTCTCATTCACTCAGCAGCCATGACTCCTTGTATCTCTTCATCTAATGGTGGAAAACAGTGGAATTTTCCTTCCTGTGCTGGTACATCAATTGCTTTCCTGCTCTTAAACAGTATGTCCTAGACAAGACAGAGAAAATGCACATGTGGGATCTCAACAATATGCTTGCCTGAATAAGACCAACAATGACAACACAAGGTCTCACTACGTAGCTCTTGGCTGGGCTAAAACTCACTTTGTAAACTAGGTTGGTCTCAAATGAACAGAGATCTGCCTATCTCTACTTCTCAAGTATTGGAATGAAAGGTATTATTAAAATATGTCCTCAGACTATGTGACTCAAAACCAAAGTTGTTGCTATAAAAATTCAGACTCCAAAGCTGAGAGATGGCCTCAGAACTTACTCTGCAAGCATAAGAATCTGAGTTCAAATCCCCATTTCCCATCTCCCATGTAAAAATGTGAGCATGGATAATTCTGGAGACTCTGACAATAGGGAGCAGAGACAGCTGATCATGATAGCTCAATGACCAGCGAGCCCAGCCAAAAACATGGCCAACTTCTGGTTCAGTGAATGACCCTGTCCTGAGGCAATTAGGAAGAGAGCAACTGGGGAAGATACCTTGTATTCTGCTCTGGCCCCCACGTGAATTCACCACACACACACACACACACACACACAGACACACACACACACACACACACGGATGCATACACACACAAGTGCATACATCTACATTGTGTAAGGTAGATGCCTGAGTCCATTTTTAGACCTACTTAATCAAATGATTGAAATGAGTTTCCATAAATCTACATTTTTTTAATTTGAAAGGTAATATATGATACTTGGGATTTAGAGACACCTACATGCTTTTCAAAGTTAATTTTCTATCACACAATAAGTCCTGTGGCAATTGAGAACAAACCAACCTTGAGCATTCAGCTTATAGCTATGGAATGTTTATTGTATGTAAAGCCTTAATGCAAACTTAATGGGCATAAGCCTTATAAAACTTAGTATGAAATCTGGCACATCTCCCTGATTTCCCAATATGGAAAATGTGATTTAAAAAATTGTTTTCTTTGGATTCTTTCTTCTGAGAACCTCTGATTAATGACCAAAGAATCCATAGGCATTCTAGCACTTCATGGCTCACAAACAGCTGTCTTGCCGACTTGGGTTACTCTGAGGCAAATTATAGATAAACTCTAAGGATCTAGCGCTAGAGAGAAGAATAAGAAAATCCTCCAAAGAGCAAGTACTGAAAATGAGGTGAAGTCATTAAGAAATTTTTAAAGGCCAAGCAATTACTGGAGGTCTGAACAAGGGTGGGAATTAGAATTGGGTAGGTTAAGGATTCCTACGAAAAGAATGGGCACCAAAAGTGGCACCTGAACCTCGCATTTACCCGATAGCAGGAAATGATAATCCTTTGCCACAAAGCAAAGTCAGAATTATAATCTAAAATTAAGTGAAGTGAAATTTAATTTTCCTCAATCTATTATGTACCCAGTACTGCACTAAGAATTCTCCCTTCGTCTTTCAAGGCAACTCTGCAGAAGCGCATTTAGATGGTGTTATAATTTCACAAGCTAAAATGGAATACAATACACTGAATAGTTTAAGCAGGAGACATGTATTGCTTACAGGTCTGGAGGCTAAGGACTCCAAAGTCTAGCCACCAGCAGATCTTCTCTTTGAGAGGAACTATGTCTATATTTCTTGGTCATCAGCTCACAGACTTTCATGTAGCAGGAACAGGCCAGGGTACTAATTCCATTCATGAAGGCTCCGTGCTCTTTACTTAACTTCCCCCTAAATACTCCCACTCCTATTACCAACACATCAGTGTTTCAGCATGTGAAATTGAGGGTGGAAGGGAACAAACATACTGTAAGTGGTACACAAACGCTGTGGGTTCTCTGATGTGCACCAATCAGGACTCTCTATCCTGGAACAAGTCCCAGCAATGACTAAGAGACAGGAACTGCCTACAGCCTCTGAGTCTTCTAAGGTTGCCTAACAATGAAATCATTTTAGTGGCCTTTGGATTAAAAGAAATACAATAATAAATATACAAATGGATGAATAAATGAATCAAAAACAAGTAAAATATTGTTCTGTCTTCAAGGAAGCATACTAATAGAATGAAAGTTGATATAAATATTGCTATCGTAAAAAGCAAAATATGTCATGGGGAAAATGTTGTACTCCAGAGCTTCAAAAGAGAAAGACTGCTTAAAAATAATAACAGCCTTGTGCTGGATGAGGCATCTGGAATGGACTATCTGGGATGGACTTGTGCACCTCACAGAAAAATTAGCAAAGTGTACATTTGAGACAGAGCTGAAGGAGCACCAAATATTCACCTTGAGCAAGAAAACAGGAAAGCTTATAGGTGAGTTCAAAATTCCAAGTCTTTTCAAGCTGCATGGAGGGAATACAGCAGAACAGAACCTGAGCAAACACTGGAGAATCCTGAGTGCAAAGATGATGCTCTTCCTAGCACCTGATGCATGATGGTGTTCAGAAAGATGACTTATACCCCAGAGGCAGCAAAATGGTGTCCAGATTTTTTTTTGTGGTAAGAGGAGGTTTATGTGTCTGAATTTGTGTGGTAAGGTAGGAAACAGAAAGCAGAAATATAACAGGAGGCAGCCTCTTCTTCTGTGAAACAGAGAATGTGAAAGAGAGGCAGGTCTAGGTTTGGTTTGGCTATATGGTATGAGCAGAAAGAGAAGAAACATAAAATAAGTCAATGAATAGTTAAGAAGAAACTGAAAGAACACTCTAAAAAAGTTAATTCTTTTGTGATACTATAAATTGCAGGAGCCAAACAACTCACACTACTGTGGGACTTGTATAACAAGAAATGAGATAACAATGAATATGTATCATAGGAGGGAGGTAGAGAGGGTATGGGACCTCATACCTGTCACTTCATCTTTCTGATCTCCGTTTCATTAACTTTAAGAGGAGTTAACTACAGTATTTAGAACTCTTGGGACACGTTCCAGTTACCTAGTGACTCGATGTCATACAGTTCTTCCTCATCACACACTCTCTACAGATAAGGTTGGGCCTTTTAAATTATTGTGCTTTTCCAGGTGGCATAAGCTAAGCTTCATTATTAAAGGGCACAGAGGACACTAAAGGAAGAAAGGAAAGGAAACACTGGGTTCAACTGGTGGTACTCAGTGGGCCTCTCAAGTGTCCTCTTTCCAGTATCCAGTTCATATGGGAATGGCTATTGTCATATCTAGCTTCCTTATGCTAGCAATACCCTGAACCCTGGAAAACTCCCCCAGCCCTTTCTAAGCAGTAATGCAGTGAGCTCTGAAGCCAGCACATCCTGTGAAAAGTCTGTTGAACTCCCTGGCAGTTTTTGTGCTGCACAGTGGGCTACAGTTGTTCCCTTTCTGATGAAGTTTCAGATCTTAAACCTGAGTAAGAGGCACACATATTCTAATTTACTTCCTTTTGGGAGCCTCTGTCTCAACTTGACAGTGACTTGCTATTCCTATATATTTTAGTGTTATTTTCATTTCTTACTAACTAATCCTGCATTACTATGATACATTGCTAAGATTATTAGTTCTTTATACTATATTTTCACTATTCAAATCACTATGTGATTTTTGTCTCATGATTGGACCTTGTCTACTGTAACAGCACCAATAAAATTCTACTTACTACTTCTTAGGCACAGAACAGTGTCAGGTATAGAAGAAGCATTTTTTGAAATGTATGTTAATCTTTAGAAGGGTCAGCAAAACACAAATGAGAAAGAAATGACTATAGTTTTAGTTCTAACAATATATGAAAAATAATCCTTATCCTGGTAGCCTTAGGTATCTTAGAGAAATTGCTCTCACTGTCCTTTCTGAGGCACAGAAACTCAGGTCAAAGCCTGAGAACTTAACGCATTCCCACAGTGATGATTGATGGATACGAGAACAGATCTGAGATTTCCCAGCTCTTAGTCAAAGCTCTTTCTATTCACTCTATTCAACTGTAATGACAAAATTGTCCCAAAATAAAATGAACCTTGAATTAACTATTTTTCTCTCTGTGTATAGTACTCAGAACAACTTTAAAATATCCACATATATTGCTGCCTGGACACACAGACCATGAGCCTTCACTAAGGCTCTCAGACAGGACCTTTATTCTGTCACTGTTGTAGCTGCCCCATTTCTGCAGTAGACAGCTATGATGACTCTTTTCTGCTTACTGTACTGAATATAACTGGAGCAGGCACATAGCACTCATGTCCTCCTTTTATTCATCTGTAGAATGTCAACAGCATATCAGAGATCAAAGAGCTATCTTCCTCTAAACATCTGATTCTAAGTGGCCAAATCACTCCCGATCTTGACTTATTCACCCACCAAGTTCATTATTGTACTGAATACTAAATTCCTACCAGTCTCCAAGTCCTAACATTTGGAATGACTCCAGAGTTTTGACATCATCTTAAGGTTATTTTTTAAAGCAGCTCATTAAAATCACCACTGAACTTTTGAAATTATATCCTACTCTGTAGGAACCTGGATTCCAAGGGTGAAGAATCTAAGTTTCTAACTGGCCTGATCCCCAGGATACGTGGCCAGGTGTGGGCAGCACTGCACCCAGGCTCTTAAGCATGTTGCTCTACAGCCATATCTTGTATGCATGACACAACCCCTAAAAGCTTTCAGGAACCAGATATTTGCCTTTCCATTACTCAATAACAAACTGCAGGTTTTCAGTTTTGCATTTTGCACATGAAAAGCCAAACTTCAGCTCCACATTGAGAACTGATAGCCACATTATATTATGAAATTTACAAGTGACAGATCCTTAGAGCTTGAAAGAGCCAGATGACAGGAACTGCATCTATGACAGCTGACAGACTCTTCAAAGCTCAAAAAGCAAAAGCCAGAAACATATGCTGAAGATCCCAACTCATAAACAAACACCACAGAAGGATTTAACAGGAAACCATCTTTTGCTGCAGACCCAACTTTGCAAGATTTGAGCTTCACAGACATTATCTGTGCCTCTTACCAATGAATATTGTCCTATTAGACACAGACTAAAGTCATGGGCTTCTATTCAAATTCTGACAGAACTGCCAGCTAAGAGACCCTGACCTGCTTAATTAATCTTCAGCCATATGTCTGAAACAAGAAGGCCCACTAAAGAATTTATGATGTGAAATTATATTAGTTTATATAAAGTTAGAAAAGTAAAAGATCATTGGATTTGTATTTCTGTTATCAGAGCTACAGATAATGAAGTCAGTGAGTGAAATGCCACAGTATCATCACCATTTTACTTAAAAAAAAATTGAATTTCTCTAGAGTCAGTTTTCTCTTCAAACCTATAATGGCTTCCTCTTTTATTCTCTCTCTCTCTCTCTCTCTCTCTCTCTCTCTCTCTCTCTCTCTCTCTCTCTCTCTCTCTCTCTCCTGCTGTCATCTGTTTTTCCCCTAACTCAATAGCCAAGCTCCTAGAATCCAGATGCAGACAAGGAATGGGGGCAAGACCAAGCTACAGAAACCCACAGAGACAGCTGACCTGAACAATGGGGAGCTCCAGACTTATAGCTGGGAAGCCAGCATTAGACCAACTCAGACCCCTGAATGTGGGTCTCAGTTAGAAGGCCTGGGCAGTCTAAGAGACCTCTGACAGTGGAACCAGGATGTATACCTGTGCACAAAATGACTTTGGGAGCACATTCCCCATGGAGGGATACTCCCTTAACCTAGAGGCAGGAGGGAGGTCCTAGACCCTACTCCAAATGACTTGATAAATTTTGTTGATCCCTCCTGGAAGGCATCACCCTCCCTGTGGAGTGGGGAGTGGGGGATGTTGGGGGGGGCATGGGAGGGAGAAAGGGAAGGAGGGAGGGAAAGAGGGAGAGTGAACTGGGATCAATATGTAAAATAAGAAAATAATAATAAAAAGAAAAAATGAATTTCTTTCAAAATGTGGTGTTCTAGTAGCAGGCAAAACCCTGACCACCCTAGGTAACATAGTGCTATTTAGAAAACAGGAGGATTGTTTTTATTAATAGTAGCAAATAGATATCACAAAATGTTAATGGTGTTCAAAAGACTGTGCCTCACTTAATATTGACAAGCCAACATAGACAGATACAATTTCTGAATCACAAAGAAGGTAGTGCTCTTGCCATACCCCCAGACTAGAGTGAGTCATTTTCTTGAATGCAGTTCTGATTTGCATGGGGCTTCAGTGTCGGTTCTGGAACATGAGTGCAGTTGTGTGTGTCCACTCACCTGCTCCTACATCTACTGTTACACTGCTGATGTCAGGTCAACAGTAAGTCAAACTACAAGAACTTTGATCAAATCTAACTCTGCTAATCCTCAAATCCACGCTTGCCACACAGCTAGGAAACTCAATCCACAGATTGCAAACTGCAGCAGCCAGACAACAAGCCTGTGTTCTTCATGGTCATGTCATCCTGCATCCACCCACATGAATAAAGTTCAAAAACTCCCTGCCAGGAAGTGTGTCCACAAAGCAGTGAGTCATCAGTTTTCCAGAGAAACTACAAAAAACGACACTCAAATGCCTGGTACCGCTTGGAAGCACACTGTGGGTATCAGGGGCTCACAGATAGATGGGATCACTGCTGCCAAGGAAAACTGAGAAACTCAGAATGCAAGAGTGACCCCATGTGAGCCCATGCCACACACCAAAAATAGCCCTCCCTCTTGGTCCTCTTGAAGTTCGAGAGTCCATACCTCAAACCTCTACCAACACAAGTCTACCTGAGTGGGTGAGAACAAGTATACAGAATCACATAAAAGAAAAATACTTTGCTGAGAATGGTGGTGTTTGCATTAGACTATAAAAGCCTTCTGACTTTTTAGCTCACTAAATTGATATGATACAAAAGCTATGGAGAGACTGCCCTGTCCTTGTTTCCTTATTTCTTTCCCATGAGAGAAGCAGTCCTTAGCATTGACTAATGCAGTTGTGTAAGGAATAGTTCTGTCCAGATCATCTCTCTTTCTAGTGAGGTCTGGGACACCAGCTCATTCACAACAGTGTGCACAACAGCTAGGACATGAAGCGAAGGCTCTCAGAATAGAGCCAAGCCCATTTAAGCTTCCCTGAGTCCAGCATCTATTCTTCTGATTTTACCAGGCTTTAATATCAACTCAGGACTTGTGTGCATCCACTCACTTACCTTTAATCTTATCATTGCACTGCTGGGTTTAGCAGCTTAACAGTCAAACTTTCATAGTGAAATATAGAAACATAACAGTGAAGTAATCAAATCTAAGTCTCCGTGCTAATCTTCAGATCCACATAGGACTTTGTGAACTGCTTCAACTCAGTTCAGACAACCACTGTTTCTATCAAGACCTTTATACCAAGGGCTCTGCTTAGGCACTTGATGACAGTAATGTTGACAGACCGGGTGTTCACCAGTGAACACTCTGGTAGGTGTTTAAGTCTTTCATAGCTAATAGTTACTAGATTATTCCTTCCCAGTTGTCTCAGATGGCAAAATTGTTGCAATCAAGAACTTATGTCATTTGTAGTAGGAGGGGAGGGGACTTTAAAGCTTTGTTAAGATTTGTTTTTCCTATCTTATGTCACCTAATAAAACTTCCAGTTCCAGGAATAGACCACTAGCCAAAGGGATCCCAGAAATACCCCCAAACACCACAGAAAATTGCCAAGGTCTTTGGTTGCTGTCCACAATGTGATGCACTCCACAGTCCTATTGCTGAAGACACAACCTAGTTATGGCATAGAACATGGAACAATCAAGCTGGTATCCACCTATAAGTTCCAACTCTACTGACTAACATCCATGGAACTAGAAAGTACTTTGTATGCTACTGGAGGAGAATGGTAAACATCATCATACCCAGCTACAAACACCATGACCCATAACACCTACATACACTGCAATACATACTGGTACAATAGTGGCACAACTATTGTGTACGTTACCAGCCCCTTCTTGATTGAATTTAAGGACTACTTTATGAGAAGAAATCCAGATTGGAAACTGCTAAAGTGAATAAGAACCTGAGGCTAAGACCCCAGGGTAAGCTTACTACTGTCATTCTGCTAAAGGAGCATAGGAATAAAATGACTCCTAATGACATATTGATATACACATAGATCAGTGCATCTCTAAACCCTTATCAGAGAAGCTTCTTCTCATAGTAGATGGGAATTAACCAGAAACCCACAACTAAACAATGTGAGAGCAGTGAGAGACTTTGGATTGCTCAATCTTAAATGGGATGTCTTTATCAAGCCCCTCCTCTCAAGGTCCAGAATTGATCCAGAAGAAGAGGCAGAAAGACTGCAAGAACCAGTGGTGGCAACTGACTCCAAGAAAATAGCATCATACAGACACAACAGGGTATGTGCCCATATGAACTCACAAGGCCTGCACAGTTTCAAACCAGGCAAAATCCCAGCATGGAGAAGAAGTGGACACAAAGTTTTACCCCTAACCAAGAAGTTGTTTCCAATTGATACCTACCTACTGAGAAAGAGAAAACCAGTTTTCTCCAATAAAGTGTAACTGGGTATAGCTTTTGGGTTTTGTTTGTTTGTTTCTTTGTTTTATTTTTTGTTTATTTTTGGTTTGTTTGCTTGTTTTGTACTACTATTTTGTTTTTTATTATTGTTTACTTTGATTTGAGCGGTGACTTTTTGTCAGTTGTCTCTTCGCTGAGAGAGAGAGAGAAAGGAAGAATTGAAGTTGGTGGATGGGGAGGATATGGGAGAAAGGGGGGAGGGAGAAGGATATGATCAAAATGCATTGCATGAAGACATTTTTAATAAAGGAAAATCAATTAGAACGAATGCTTAGTGCATACATTATAGAAAAAGCTACTTTGGCACAGCTCAGGGTCACTGCCTGTCTACCGGCAGTAACCATCACCCCAGGCATCTGTGGTTCTTCATCTGGTTCTTCATCGTATCTGATATTCCCTCATATGGGGTTTATGTTGTGCACTAACTAGTCATTGTCTGCCCATACTTTCTTTCAACTACTATGCTTCCCTTTCATAGGTCCCAATTTTATCCCTCCAACTGAGTTTGGGGAAGAAGTTGGAGCAAGGACACATGAAATATATCATAGATCCTTGCTTATAATAGCTCCCCAAAATAGTGTGTTCACTGACAGCTTGCATGCTGGCACATTAACACACAATTATCAGTATCCATAAAAGCATAAATTCACTGTGCCATAATTTCCCTGAAAGAACAGAAAAGATGTTCCAATAAGAACAAGCAAAATGTGATTCTATTTTCAAAATGAAAAGGGCTTCCTACAGTGGAAATTTAAAAATCAATGCATCTTATTTTGAATTCTCTTTGGTTTTCATTTGTTGTTGTTTTTGTTAACCTTACATAAGACTATTTATACCTATAGGATAGACAGAAACATTTTTGAAAGTAGCAGAAAGAAAACAGGGTGATTGATAAGCCACAAAGTATTAAGCTACTCTAAATATCCTATTCCAACCAACATAAAATCTGTCAATTCTAGTTTTTTCTCACTGAATTAAAGCACTCACCCATTACGTGACAAATTTCCCACTCTGATTTGAACGTTTTTCTTGATACCTAATTGGTCAGTGAGGAGAACTAGTTGACACATATGATAATGAAAGTAAAATGATCAGCAAACCCCAAAGACATCCTTTCAAAGTGAAGTTGACACCATGCAAATAAGTTACTTGTAATAATTACATCTGTGCATGTTAAGAATTGTGTGGATTAAAATATTTTCACATGCACATATATATACTATATATATATGTATGTATATGTATATAACATATACATGTGCTATATATGTATATGATATTATATAAGTTGTGGTAAGCAAACAGGTTCAGTATCTTGTTTCACTGCCTCCTTTCCAGTTTGTATGTGAAACAAAGTTATTAAATATGTAAATCCAACCATAAGAGGAAGCAATTGCTTTTTTCTTGTGTTGTTGCCCAACCTTGTGCCAAAATAAGTGTTCTCAAAATTTAGCACAACCACCTGAAGGGTTCATAATTGCTGACTGCCACCACCTCCTGGGTCTTCAGCTAGGAGATGAGACCAAAAGGCTATATTTCTGACTTCAAGAACACAGTGGAAGTACTCAGGGTAGACTTCTTTGTTGTCACTGAACCCAGGGAAAACCCTGAGATGAACACAAAGCTCTTTGTGACTATTGCCCTAAATTATGATGACAAGCTTAACTCGCAAACGACAAATGTATTACAGAACCCTGAAGAAAAAATTAAGCAGTAGAATATGAAATGATCTCCCATATTTTTGGATTGGCATAATTAACAGGGTGTAAAAAGCTGTGTTACTAAAAGTGATCCACAGATTCGATGTAATCCCCATGAAAACTCTTGTGACACTTTTGACAGAAATAGAAAGAAATCCAGAAATTCATATTAAACCAAAAAGACCTCAAATAACTAATGCAATCCAGAACAGAAGTGCAACACCTGATCTCAAATTATACTCCAGCCACAATAACAAAAACAGCATGATGCTGGCACAAAAACAGACATGGGCACCAATGGAATACAGTAGAGGACGCAAAAATAAACTCATGAAGTTAGCAATACCTAATTTTCAACAAAAGTATCAGGAATATTTAATACAAAACAGGATATACCCATGTATAAGACTGAACTTAGATTCCCTTTCTCACACCCTTAAAAAAAATATTCAAAATGGTTCAAGGACCTTGATGTCAGGTCTAGAACCTTTGAAATAATAGGGGAAACTTTAAAATATAGGCATAGATAATGACTTCCTACATAAGACTTGTATGTAGCTCAGAAAATCATTGCAGAAATTGACAGATAAGACTACATGAATTATAAAGTTTAGAAACAGAGAAGAACACATTAGCAAGGGAAGAGACAGGCTACTGACTCACTGCCATCTGTGTACCTGACAGGGGGTTAGCATTCAGATGATGGACAGGAAATGTTCATTTAGTAAAGTTCGTGCCTAGAATGCAAGAAATTCTAGGACTGACCCCCAAGACTACTATCTAAACCTAGCACATCTATCTTTCCAGTGCTCTGGAGGTAGAAACAAGAAGATCAGAAATGCAAGGAGATAGATAGATAGATAGATAGATAGATAGATAGATAGATAGATAGATAGATGTATATGAAAGGCCAGATCTTTTCTCAAAAAGTAGACTGTTAGAATATATGAAGGGCACAAAATATTAAACATCAAAAAGTCAAATTATCTGACTGGACACATTAACTAGAAAGTTCTCAAAAAAAACTAAAAATGATAAAACATAAAGTAAAATGGGTGGGGGATCCCAGCATTTTTCAGTCATAGGGAATGTAAATCAAACTATGATAAAATTCTACTTCACTCTGGTCAAAATAGCCACCATCAAAAAAAACTGTACTTGATGGTGAAGATGAGGATGAAAAGGAAGTCTTGTGCACTTCATGTGAGAATGTACTGCAGAAATCACAATGGAGTTTCCTTGAAAATATAGGATTAGAAACATCAATATGGGCCAACTATACAACTTATCAGCATCTACCCAAAGAAACTGAAGTCACAATCAGCAGGTATGTATGTATGTATGTATGTATTCATATATATTCTTATTTTATCACTTTTCTCAACAGCTAAATCAGCCTAAATGTCCATTAGATTAGTAAAGAAAATTTTATATATTTGTGCAATAAAGTTGCAGTCAGCCAGAAAGAAAAGGAAATTGTATCAATTGTACAAAATTGGTGGTACCGAAAAATCATCACATTAAGCAAAATAAACCAGAAGCAGAAACATTGATGTCACATTTTATTTCATAGTCAAAATTTACATTAAAGCACAAAGACATGATATGGGTCTCTGGTCTCCATTTCCCTGTGCATATTTGCGCACATGCACACAAGTAAATAAACACACACACACACACACACACACACACACACACAGAGAGAGAGAGAGATAGTAGTGGGACTTAAGTCTTTACTCTGCAGTTGCTCTATACAGTCACAAAATTATCAAATATCTGCAAAGATCTCACAGATTCATTTGACAAATAGGGAGCTGAGGTTCACATATGTCAAACAGGTTTGCAGAAAAAAAAAAATTTAAATCCTAAGTCTAACTGAAATGAAACGTATAATACCTACTTCATAGGTTAATATAGAGAAGAAAAAAAATAACAAATATGTGCAAATAGTTATCACAGAATTTGTAGCTTGTGTATAGCTAGACCTATCTTCTCTTTGTAGAAGTATATGCTTAGAAAAACGTGATAAACAACTAAAAATTAATCTCCTGTGAAAAGTCAAGAAAGGAATTTAGAACACAAAGATGACAATCATGAGCCTGCTGATCGCTTGCATCTCAATAAAAGCCTCCTATATTATGAAACAATTAAAAATGCATAAGACGTATGCAACCCTTCCTAACAGAAATGGCATTAAAAATCAACTACAGGTCCTAAGCATCGTCCCACATTACTTCTAGGTTCTCACTGTTGCATGAGCAAATGCCCCCTGGATGAAATGCACTGGGTTCTGGGTCTTCTCCAGAAAAGCACCATGCCGTCGCTTTCCAGCCACCTCAAACTTTTAGAAAATTCTCTCAACCTGGGAGATGGAAGGAAAGAGAGACTGCAGGTGAGGGAGATCAGCTTTCAGGCATATGTATCTCTAATCTGAATACAAGTGGTTTTTTCCCAAACTTTCTTTTCTAAGCTAAAAGATGGCTCTTGATTCCACTTAAACATTCCTCAGACTATGTAATCTTTCTGATTGCATATATCTGAGCATTTGCTATGTTGTTGACCTCTGAGGGCTAAAAACAGGCAATTAATTTTTTTTCTAATCCCAAAAGTAGACCTTTACTCTAGGTCAAAACAGGAAAATATATTGTGTTCATATAACAATGAAGTTTATACTGCTCTCCATGTTTCTGTTCAAGGTAAATTAGTCCAAACTGTCCCCTTGTTCCATGAGGACAAAATGTTCTCTCTCCACATGGTATAGATAAATACTCCAGGAGAATATTAGGTTCTGGGAAGAGCCCTGATCCATCAAAGCCCAAGGCTCTGAGGCATCAGTAACTTACCTGCTGTCAGTTCATTATATGAGAAAATACCATGTAGCTCCTACTTTTCAATCTAGCAATGTTGAAATCTCCAAAGCTGGTGTAAGACTGTACCTACCATCAACTTGAAATGCACTTTTTTTTTCCATGGCCAATACAGAGCCTTATAAGATACCTCTCCCAGGTGGCTAGCAATCATCCTGTGCTACATGGCACAGGGACATGGAAGGTCCCATTCTTGAACCCTGGTGATGACTAAAAGTGTGCACTCTAGCCCCTTACTGACAAATCCACCCTGTCTCACAAGAACAGTTGAAAAGATGCTGAGCTGGCTATTACATGGTAGTTCAAGAAAAGATCCTAAGGGTGCCGAGGGACCCTGGATGAAACAGGAAGTTTTGTTCTTTGAAAATGAACTCCCCCAGATCATTGACTCTGATAGATTACACTTTAGAAGAGTTAAAGAAAAATGCCTTCCCTTCCTTTTCCTCCTGTCTCTTTCATTTACAGGACTCTGGCTACAAGGCAAATAATCGATAAATGGAGTTTCCAGCCAAACTTAAGGGGATAAAGCTAGTGAATGCTATGCTTTGGAGCATTAAGAAGGCTTCATTGTGCAGTTTCAGAACCATTTCCATGTCATTAACTCTAACTGCTTCCTCCACCAATGGGACTGACTCTTAGGAGCATCATCAGCACTATTTTCTTCCAGTCTCAATCATGACAACAATGTAGCAACAGTCATGGGTATGCCACTGTTCACATGGGCAAGACATCAATATATATGGGATTCTTTGCATGCTGTTTAATTCATGCAAGCCCCATGGAGGCAAAGATTATGCCAGTCGAATACATAATCAAGTCCCAAAAACCGGTCAAAATATATGGTTGCTAAACATTTGCAAAATAAGTGTGTTAAATGTTTCCTTTTATCCTAGAAATCAATGTCTTCTAAATTGAATTGTTTGTTCCATTTTATAGAGACAAAAACTGAGTGACAAAACCAGAGTATCCAAACCCAAGGACACACAGATATTAAGTGGTTGGATCCCATCCAAGCCAAGGTCCTCTGACTCCAGATTTAGTATCTGTCCCCTCTAAGTGCGAATTTGACACCCACACTGGATAAAGCAAGTGACAAGACCAGCATGTCAAAACATAGGAATAATCCTACCCCTGCAAAAAAAAAAAAATGATAGAAAAGAAAACTAAAATTCTGGGGTCATATCACAATAAAAATGCAGGAAGAAGTCAAGTTCAAGAGATTGGTCATTATTAATCAAATTATAGATCAGCCCCAATAGCCACATATTTCCTTGCACTTGCACTCAAGAGACCCTTTTGTAAAACGTTCGCAGAAAAAGATCGATACCTCTCTGGAGGTAAGTGGCATAAATTATGTCTCAACATATACACCACAGGAGTTTTACTGTGTGTTGTATACAGTAATTGCATTTTATAGATGGCTGTGGAAAGCTTCAGTCCTCATTGATTTTGATCATAAACTAAACGGTGACAAAAAGAAAAGAACAGCACTTTAGATGAAGAAGTCAGTCAGCTGAAGCTGCAGAAGAAAATGGAGATTTGCCATGCTGAATGTGATCAATTCGTGGTTCCTGGGAAATGAATGTAGATGTTTCAGGCCTTTCATTAGGAGACAGCTACAGCACTTCACAGGTGCCATGTTCATCTAACACTCAGTGGTGAGACTGATGAGCAGTATATAAGTGACAGGAAGTCAGCCCAAACCACAGCCCTTCCTGACCTGACACATTGTACTCAGCATCAGAGTGGCTTGTAAACCATAGTAACTGAGTGTCTGTGTTCTTACTGTTGCATTTAGTGTGTGGTAGAGAGTTACCGTCAAAGGCAAGTTGTGATGTAATCTGGGAATTATCGGTATGTCACTAATGTTTCTGAGTTCCAGCAGAATATTTTTCAAGTATCACTCTCTTGATTTCCTTCATTTCTCCATGCCCTTCACAGCAAGCAGCTCTGAAGGGATGTTAACACAGCAGAACAACTCTTTACCCTTTTTCAAGGCCAATTTTGCAATATGGGCAAAATGATTGGAAATGGAGTTCTGGAAACACTGAAACCATCTGTCAGGGACTCAGATAAGAAGATCCACACTGTTTCACAGCCAAGGATGGAGATAAATTATGCCTGGCTGGAAATGTCCAAAGCAAGTTGGATTCCCATTCAAGCTTATTAGGACCAATTACAATTTTTTTGTTGTTGTTATTCATTGCCCTAGTAAAGTCACACAGGTGATGATCAACTGTAAGTTATACTGATGGGGAAGAGCTGAGATGTTAGTGTTAGCAAATTTTTTTCCTAGTAGCAAATGATAACCAGAGCAGGTGTCACTATAATCAACCACAAGTGTCTGTCAAAATGTCTATAGACCAATTTGCATTCACAGATGCAATCCATGAAAGATTCCCATGCATTTTGTAAAAATAACACCGTTAATATTTAATCACAAACTCCAGAAGTATTTAGCTAATATTTATTCATGAAATGTATGGGGTAAAATATTAAAGAACTGAAGGGTGGGGCTGTTGTGATTGAATTATATAGCTTGGGATGTCAAGTTTTAGGATACATTGAACACTTTGTCTCCTTCTTCCCTTAAATATTTATTGCCTTTTTAAAACCATTGACATCTTATAGCAAAAACAACAGAGACTCTCATATTTTATAGCACAGATTTTTATAGCAGTAAGCATTTGTAATCAAAATGCTTCCATACATATTGGAATGGAATTAGTCTTCACAAGTAGCAAAGATGTCCTCTAATTGTAACTGTGCTGTCATACAAAATGAATCATCATCATTCCGGGCTCAGGGGTTCTTTTCTATGAAGTACCAAGGAGATGAAATGTGTTAGAAAACAGCCTGTTTGTCTGCATCATAAGCATTTACCCCTCCCTTCATCCCCTTATGCCACTTACTATACAAGAACTGAAAGTCAAGTAATTTCCATATTAATTAGATTACCATTCATGCATTCTTTCCATTTCTCTTATGTTTTTAGTTATATCTAGTCATAATAATTTGCCTTTAAGAAACATTTGTGAAAGCTTCTTTTTTAAAAAAAAAAATTGAATTTGAATGTACAGATTAAGCATATTCCCCAAGGGAAAAAAATCTTCCAAAGAACAAAATTAAGTCAGTCAAAAGCCTAGCTTTTGGGAACCCAGGAACATCACTGTCCTTTGCTTTTCCAAAGTGGATTCAGCAGACTTGGGAAGGAAACACCAAGATTTAGGTTACAAAGAACAAGATGGATTGGAGCTTAATTAAATAAAAGACCAAATACTTAGCAATAGAGTTTCAAAGTGTTTAACTTATCCTAAAGCTTAATATCCCAAAGGTACTGAGATGCAGTGAAAACCTTTAGACTGAATCATTATTTGGACTCTGAAATGAGAACAGATCTGACTTTAAAGGTGAAGAGAAAATATCCACCAAAAATAAGTGAGGGTGTATTGAAGCAGTTCACCAACCCACATTATTGCTAATAAGCCATAAATCTAAGTGGTTCAGTCAACTGAAATACCAAATCAGAAATCTTGACCTTCTAAAGTTTATAGTTGTTTTCAGGGAGGCCAGTACTAACTACAAGGATATTAACTCCACACAGTTCAGTGACCCATGAGTGAATCACATTCAAATACAGGAACAGTACCACACTCTCAATTAGTGGTCCTGTTAGCAGTGGTCCAAGAATGTTGCAGGCACTAAATGTTAGAAAGGCCTTAATATACAAGGGTAGTACCCAGCATCATACATCTCAAGAACTATTTACTCCTTTTTCTCCTTTCATTTTGGTAGCTGCCTTCTATTAAGCCACCTGAGTTTTCTGAAACTGGAACAAAAGCTCAATGCTGCCATAAAAATTCAAACCCTCTTGAACAAGAAGGTCCTCTTCTTTATAGAAAGGCCTCCTACTTTCTAAAGGGTTCCAAGTGGAGTGCTGAAGGAGGAAGTGAGCATCCCACCAGCAGCAGAGAGTCTACTCATCCTTAGCACATAGAGAGAGAAATGGAAAGAATGTTTTACACTTATCTCAGACATTGAGGCTGTGGATCACAAGAAATGTTAAGAATGGAATCCTGAAGCCCCACCCCATATTTTAGTGCCCTATGTGTTATGATCCAGATACAAGGAACTGAGTACTGAGTAAAACCAGGTCTAAAAGGTTGGAGTCAGACGTATCTGCAATCTAAAGCAAGATTGAGAAGTTAGGATGGTTTAACAGAGTTAGTCATCCACTGTTTAGGACAACTCCTTATCCTGTCATGTTTGAATTATAACAGTCTTTATTGATCTCTCACTATCTTCCAGGAACTTTACAGTAAAGTACATAGGGCAACAAATTTAACACGCGTTAACTTTTTAAAGGGCCTTCTATCTGTTGTGCCCAATTTACAGATGAAGAAATTCGGTTGACATGGATTTATTTCATATCCCACAATGATTAGATAATTATGTGTGTTGCATATCAGAGATGCCAATGTGAAGGAAGCTTGAAGGAACAAAGTCCTCTATGAACCTTCAAAAACCAAAACCAAGTAAATAAAAGAGAGAAAGTAATATGTAGTATTACAAAGGCACAAATAAAATCCCCATAGCAGAGCTTATAGTGTCACCGTAAGTGTCCATAGTTGAAAAAAAGAACACAAAATTCAGAGACCTGAATTTCAATCATTTTTCTCCCAACAAGAATAGATTTATTCTTTTGGGAGAATCACTTAATCAATTTATTCTCTAGGGTTGACCAGTCAGTTCAGTTTGTTTTAAATATTAAAATGGTTAAAAAAAAAAAACCACAGTTATTGGATTGCTTGCAAACTGAAAGCCACGTTACAGTGGAAAGCAGTATGTGATATATATGGAGGCAGCATCACAGCATAAGACAATGGGAGCAGAAAAGAAAGTCCTACTGGGCCATGTAGCATTTCTGTGAATTTTTGTATTCAATGATAACACTAATAAATAAAGAAGAGGAACTGAGAACAGGGATTTCCCACACCAATTTATAGATAGAGGCTGGTGTAACCAGAAGGCACAGCCTGAAAGATGCTCCTCAAGGACATTTATTATCACCTTTTCATTTGTCTCTGCATTATTGTACATGATGCTTGGCTAGTTCTTTCTCAGTGTAACACAAACCAAAGTCACTGGAAATGAGGGAACCTCAGTTGAGAAAATTTCACCATAAAATCCAGCTGTAGGGCATTTTCTTAAGAGTGATTGATGGGAGAATGTCCTTCTCATTGTGGTGATTCTATCTCTGGGCCGGTGGTCCTGGATTCTCTAAGAAAGCAGCAGAGCAAGCCACGAGGAGCAAGCTAGTAAGCAGAACCCCTCCATGGCCTCTGCATCAGCTCCAGCCTCTAGGTTACTATCCTGCTTGAGTTGCTGTCCTGACTTCCTTTGATGATGAACAGTGCTATGGAAGTGTAAGCCTGATAAACCCTTTCCTCCTCAACTTGTTCTCTGATCATGGTGTTTCATCGCAGCAAGAAAAACCCCTACCAAGACACCCTTAAAATCCCAAAAGAAGAAACTTCAGTTTAAATTTTTAAATAATGAAATTGTATGACAAGGTCCCAGGAACTCAGGACACATCTGACAGTGACTCTTGAGTCCTTTTGATGATATCATACCAACTGTCCTGTGAATCTCTGTGCCATTACAAATGGGAAAGTTTCCATTGTTAGCTTAATTTTAAAATTGTATTCTCTTAACCTTTCAACCCTGAATAGTGTTACTTGCTCCTAGACAAAGTAGTGAGGAATTAAACTAAATGATTTATATTTGTAGGACTCTAAAGAAATCTTCAATAATGTTATGGTTTAAATCTTAAATGTCTCCATGTACAGGATCGTATTTGAGGTGTTTATTCCCTGGTTAGTTGGTACTATTGGGGCCAGTGTCTGTGGCTGAGGAAAGAGAGGTCTGGGACAGGTCCTGCTCTTAGTTCTAGCTGCTCTCTGTTTCCTAGGTCACATGATGTAAGAAGTTTTTGCAGCATGCCCCACCTGGATCCCAATCTGCCTTGTGTGCCTTAAAAACAAAAACTGTGAATAAAAACAAACTTTCACTCTTTTAATTTGTTTCTTGACAGTGTTTTAGCACGGATAAGTAGAAAGTCACTCGCACCGTGATGATTAAAGACATTTAAGACTAATTCATATGGAGTACTCTCCTTGTGTAATTGGAGTAGGGTATCTAATAATAGAGCTACCAGCATGGAAGCTGGTAAGATGATGACTGGATATAGATTGTATACACACTATGTAGACAGAAGTTTCTGTCTCACCCAGTCCTGCATCTATTCAGTCCCAAATAACCACATAGAGGCTATATTAATTATAAACCATTTGGCCTATTGCTCAGGATAATTACTAGCAAATTCTTATAACTTAATTAACCCATAATTCTTATATATATTTAGCCATGCGGCTTGGTACATTTTCTCAGTATACCCTTCTCATCTTGCTTCCTCTGTATCTGGCTAGTGACAGTGTCTCTGACTTTCCTCTTCCCAGAATTCTCCTAGTCTGGTAGCCCCGCCTATACTTCCTGCCTGGCTACTGGCCAGTCAGCATTTTATTAAACCAATATGAGTGACAAATATTTACACTGAACAAGAGCATTATCCCACATCACACTATGTGCTAGTAGACTGTATGTTTACTCAACCAATACTTATTGAGCAATTATTATGATGAATACTCTGTGAGACTTGCAGAGTACAATGGTAAACAAAATAAACATAAGTGATAGTTCTTCTTGTGTGTATACCTGATGGTGGGAAAATATATAGACTAAATATTTTAAATATTATATTAAAGTAAATTATTAATATCACACTTATTATGAGCAGGAAAAAAAGAATTTTCAACTTAACTGAATTATAGCTTCAGTGTGGCTTAAGTATAGAAATAATTTCCCTTAGAACAAAACAAACGGTAGCAACTAACTGGATGAGGAATAATGAGATATCTGTATAAAAATAACTTCATGCTCAAAATCCTGAGGTCCGAAAGAGCCCAATATGTGTCTAGAACTGAAGAGAGATGGCAAAGAATACTGAAAATCAGACTGGAGCCACAGAGGATGTGTTGGGATAGATAGGCAAGTGCTAACCCAGCATGTTATGCATGCACTTCACTTAGTCAACCAAGTAGTTAGGTCTGTGTTGCACTATCCTTATAGACATGGAAACAAAGACTCAGCAAGTGCAATGACTCATCTAAGTCACAGAGCTGGTCAGTGGAAGAACATGGTCTTCTTGAAAGAAAGAATTTTTCCTTTGAGGTAACACTGCTCCCTTCATAGTGATGCCCTGATGTGAGAGAATATGCCAACCAGGACAACAGATTATTAAAGAAGAGAAAACTCATTCAACAAGTGAGGATTAAGGGTATAAGAAAGCCAGAACCTAGACCTCCTTACTCTGCTTCATTCCTTAAAGTACCTCACTTTCTTCTCTGAACTACACTTGCCCTGAATTCAGAACCACACAGAGATATTTGGCTGCATGGGGCTGGTGGCTATTTTGCCTTCAGAATAATGGTATCCACATGCATGGAGAGCTTATTAACCATGGTTCCTCCTCATTTTCATAGAGGATCCTAATCAATACCTGAATCTAAAATGCTCTCATCAGAACAGATTGCCCTTATTGCTTCCCGTACTCTAGCATCGATACATGACTTGAAATATATTAGTTAGAATTTGGGGAGAGCGGTTTTTCGAGGCAGAGTTTCTTTGTGTAGCTTTGGAACCTGTCCTTAAACTCTCTCTGTGGACCAGGCTGGCCTCAAACTCAAAGAGATCCGCCTGCCTCTGCCTCCCGAGTGCTGGGATTAAAGGTGTGAGCCACCAACACCTGGCATTAGTTAAAAATTTTTTAAATTAGGGTATTTAACAGTGTTTTAAGTATGCATCAAAATGATTCCATCCAAGACGTTATCTTGAGTTTACTTTCCCCCATAATAAAACATACGCCTGTTCCACCTCTATCTCCAATCACTTTATGAAAGGAAATGGAACCCTGTGGAGCCAGGAGAACAGTGGAATTCTTCCTTCTATCCTTCTGCAAAGTGAGGAGAACTACAAGTTCCCTCACACGTAAACATCTGCAATTTCCATGAAAGTCTAGCAAGACAGCTCAGCTAATGTCTTGCCTTGAAATCTCCACTAGCAGGGTTCTCTCAAGAAAAGTTGACAGGTTATAGATTAGTGTTGGGGACTGGTAATCTGAAGTATACCACATGCTCACAACCACCTCACCTGTAGATTTGCCTTGAATAAGAACGTTATGAATCTTGTAAGTTGCATACATGATAGCTTCTACATCAAAAACAGCATGAAATGAGGAGAGTGACAGTATCCTGGCACTGAAAAGTAAAAAAGTAGATTTGTGAATCGCACAATATTTTCCCTACACTAGTAAAACAAACAAACACACATTCATGATGCTTAATCTTGGGGGTCAACTAGATCAGGAGAACAAATGTCGAAAGCACTAGTGAAGCACAAACCCAAAGGGGTTTGTCCTAATCTATGGATGAATCCCTCTTGAGTAAATAGTCTGATAATGGAGAAAGGAGGCCCATATTATCCGGTGCTTGAGGCTACATCTCACTCTGGACCTTTCTTGAATTCCCATTTTCTTTGTTGCCTGACCTCAAGGAAAAGAATAGCATCTACCACACTCCACCACCACTATAACATCCTAAGCCATCGACAACCATGAGTCACAATAAATTCTTCCTCCCAGAAGTAGTTTCTGTTGTGTAGTTTGGTAACATCTGCATATAAGTAACTAATGTATCATTATTTTTATGAAAAGAAACCTACATCTAAAACATGATAGTTTATTGGAGACTTTTTTTTTTCCTCTATCATTTTTAGAGATGTTCAATTTGACGACATTTATTCAACTCAATCCAGACTAAACCCCTGAGGCAACTTTACAGGCGGTTATATTTTGTGAAGTCCAATGGGAAGAGGGCAAATTTGATATGACTTCTAAACTTTTTATTTAAAATGTATTTTAAATGAATATTTCTTATTTTTGCAAGGAAAGCTCAGATGATTTGTAGAAATAAGTCAGAATATATTGACAGCTGCTGCCACTGGACCCCTTGGCCTGCCAGGTGGTACCAGCCTAAGAAAACTGCAGCAAATGCAGCAGGCTGAATATTTCAAATACAAAATTAAAAGTTTCAGAGGATGGAGAGGTAGATAGCAGTTTAGTATGTTTCCTGACTTTCCTGGAGACTCAAGCTCAGTCCCCAGCAGGTGGCTCACAACCACTTGTAACTCCAGCCCAAGGTGATCCAAGGTCTTTGGCCTCCTAGGGCACCTGCACTCAGGTGCACATACTAACAAGCACACACACACACACACACAGACACACACAGACACACACAGAGAGAGAGAGAGAGAGAGATACTTTAAATAATAAAAATAAATACATTTCTTAAAAGCGCTCTGTTTCTTTGTACCCACTGTTAGAAACTTAACAGGATCTTACATGGTATGGCCTAAATATAAATCTCCACTTGTGATTTGCTGAGCCAGTTTAGAGCACTGTGATTGTACAAGATCCTCGACACAGGGCTGCTTCTCAGTGGCTGTGGCAACTCTAGCACCAGCATCATGCCTGGTACACATAGGATAGTCAGCAAATTTCTGCAGACTTGATTTGTTGCAGAGGGAGCATACGGAGGATCAGAGGCTTAATGAAACAGATGGCGCCGTAGACAAAGCTGGGCTGGGAGAGATACTTCAGACATCCTCTCTAGCCTACTTCTTAAAACAAAACAAAACAAAAAATAAGGACAGTGTCTTTTATTCTAGCTGCAGACTATACTTGCATAGCCATAACCACTAAATCCCCATAATTTTTTTGATATAATAAGAAAATTGGCTAAGACAATGAGAAATTAGGAGACCTTTCTTACTTAAAATCATTGACTGATATGTCTATGGTTTATACAAAATACATATGTGCATATACAAAATAACAGGCCTTCAAGAACAACGGGCATCATGGTTTTAAGTGAGTTTCAGAGAACCCTATGGTGTCACAGCAGTGTTTGAGGGACACTTGCAGAAGAAACCACTCTGGACACTTGCTTCTATAGGACTTAGCACAGCCCAGTATATACTGATATTTAAATTATATAGGTACGAGGTAAATGTTGGGATCTCATAACACTTCATTAGAAAAATGTGTGTTCTGCTACTAAAACTAATGCTTCATTTCATTTATATTTAAATTGTATAGGTACGAGGTAAATGTTGGGATCTCATAACACTTCACTGGAAAAATGTGTGTTCTGAAAAAAAAAAAAAAAAAAAATGTGTGTTCTGCTACTAAAAATAATGCTTCATTTCGTTTATCTAATTCAGCTTTCTAAATATATATATATATATATATATATATATATATATATATATATATATGAATACAGAGCCCTGACACCCAAAATGTTTTCAGCAATTAATGGCAGAACAAAGCCAAACAGACTGATTGCCTATGCAGTAATTTCACTGCAAGACATACCCCATCTACCTGTAAGTCTAGGAAATTGGAAAGCCGGAAAGTATAACACGTTGTGTTAACTCGCATGTATGTATGCTGTGCAAGGCAGTTGCAAAGACTCACATTGGCTTAGTCCTGGGTATTAACAAATTGCAATTATTTAGAAAAGACATTTAATGAATTTAAATGAAGAGATCTAAGCTTCAAGGATGCTGGGTGGCTGTTGTATCTTTAGTTAACTGTTAAGTGTCAGAACTAGGTCAAAAACAATTCTAACCACCCACTTACTCCATTCACTAAGTAGAGAGACAAGGCCCACTAACAGTCTCTTGGGCACCACATTCTACAGTCTCTCCTTGCAAGGGCAGTAAATAGGATTCAACTCTTGCTCTCTCTCGGGATTATCCCCCTTCAGAAGTACTCTGAATCTGAATACAGATGGAGAAGAAAGGAGTCAGTGACCATCAGTGCTGTTAAGCCTTGAACTAGGAAGGAGAAATGGAAGCAGGCCTAAAGTTAAAACATCAAATGTCCAGAACAGAAAGAAGGTGAACTACAAAGATTGAAATCCTGAGATAGAGCGTTCTAACTTTCCTTTTACCTCCCAGTATCTTCCAGTCTAGGCCTGGAAAGCCTTGAAGGAAATCTAAGCCTACCCCTCACCCCACCCACCCTGCCCCAGCCCACTCCCTACCCCATGCAAAGTCTTGTGAACAGTAAATCTTTCAGGTAGCTCCCTAGCCTCAAAGCCTTCTGCTAAAAACAGAAGAATGTGGGTTTGACAAGAGGAGGTTTGATTTTGCAGGAAATGGACTTTAGAAAGGAAAATGAATGCATCCTCATTTCACCCAGGCACAATCGGATGGCTGTGTTTGGGCTCTGCTGACAGGGGCCAGATTCCACATGCTCATTTGGGGAAGCCAGCGAAGCTCTCAGAAACACTCTGCCCTGTAATTTAGCCCCAGCTGTTCAAACTGAGGCTGCTCTTCAAAGTGAAGCAAATTGGTGAAAACGCTGGAATTCAGCAGTTTCACTCTGTTGGGCCAAAGCTTCTGCAGAGTCCCAGCCCACGGATTCCTTTACTTTGGCCAGATACTCAGGGCCTCCCCAGCCAATCTTAGATCTCCCTCAAAAGGCAACAAGACTATGTGTGTGACTGCTAAGCCAAACTGAAGCTAGCCAAAGAGAACATCAAGTCTCATTTTGCCAGAACTAAGTCTAGACTGTGAAGAAGCTTTAGATAGTTCCCAACGATGGCATTACCATAATTTAATTTTAATACTAGTTATTAAAGCAAAATAAACCATTGTTATGGTGAAGTTGTGGGTAAGTACTTAATTGGTAGGCTAGTGTTTTTGTTTGTTTTATTTTCTGTGTGTTTTGTTTGTTTTTCTCAGGTGTATAGGTTGCATAGCTTACTCCAAATACTAACTTTATCCTGGTAGATATTGCTAAGATACAAGCAAATCCAAGAATAATGCAAACAAGCTCTTTATGTCGCCTCTGATCTTTAGTTTTTCATTTTATAGTATTGATGTCATGCTGCAAATCCTGTAGACCCTAGGTCTTTCCAACCATGAACGAATGCTCTTTGGATGTAGTTTTCTTTCTTTTGGAGATAGTTCAGTTGCTCATTTGATTGCCACAACATTTCAATAAGTGGCATCTGTGCAAATTTATTTCTAAAATACATCCAGTGGCTTTATGCAAATAAATGCCCTTAAGCCCTCCCAAGTCACTCTGGGATTATTTATAATAACGTTTATTCTACATGAGTTCTGAATAGTAAAATCAGAAGTTGACCAACACAGATATCATTAGATAGCTCCATTATCATTTAAAACTGTTGGGAGAGAGAGAGAGGGAGACTGGATACAGTTTCAGAAATCCTTGTCAATGGAGCTGGATAGATGGCTCAGTCATTAAAATGCCTGCCATGCAAGCATAAGGACCTGAGTTGATATCCTCAGATCCCATGTAAAGAAGCTGAGTGCCCAGATGCAGAGACCCACAGCCAAACATTAGGTGAAGACAGCCAAAACTGGAGAGTTCCATCAGGTCCCTTTCCTAGGAGCTTGGGGAACCCCACTGAAGAGGGAGAGGAAGGACCTTAGAAGCCAGAAGGGGTGGAGAATACCTGGGGGGACACAGCCCACAGAAACAACAAAGCAGGGTTCATGGGGGCTCACAGAGCCTGAAGCAGCAATCACAGAGCATGTGTGGGTCTGCACTCGGTCATTTCCATATAGGTTAGAGTTGTTAGCTTGGGGTTTGTGTGGGACTCCTAACAATGGGAATGGCGGTGTCTCTGACTCCTTGCCTGCCTTTGGGACCCTTTTCCTTCTACTGGGTTGCTCACCCAGCCCTGATAGGAGGGCTTGTGCCCTAGTCTTATTATAACTTGCTATGCCTATGCAGTCGTCAGTGGCTAACCCTGGGAGTAAAACAGAGGAACAGTGGATCTGAGGGACAGATTTGGGGGTGGGGCAGAACTGGGAGGAGTGGAGGGAGGGGACACCAAATGTACCCACATGGAAGAATACCCACAACATTACTCCTACACTAACAAGTACATATACCATATATACAATACCACACACAAACCAAAAAAAAAAAAAACCATTATAAGCCAAAATAAAATAAAATTTGTATGAGTGTCCAACAAGCAGGCTTTATAGTTCATCAGTCATTTAGAACAAGAGGAAACACAGTTTCACCTCCCCCATGCCCTGGGATCTGAGTGAATCTTTGCTACTCAAGCCTCCTGTGTCCACTTCCTGTCAGTAATTGAAGTGTCTGGAAGATAAAAAGAGCTTCACCATTAGATGAAGAAATAATTCCTTTAGAAACATCCATCTTGACAACTAAATGTGTGGACAGTGATTGCAAACACTTAGTGAATCACTAAGCAATGAAAGATCTAATTCCCAGGACTGTTCAGGGGTGGAGGTAGCTTGCCTTCCACAACATGTAAGTCCTGGTGACTCATTTTTCTTCTTACAATTCTCAGGTGACAAAGTTCTCACAATGGAGGGCTTGATTAAATAAAGATTAACTCTACTGTCTGGAAAGCACTGCTTTTGTGATCATTGTAAGCAGCTCTTCAAGGAGCGTGAAGACATGAGTAAACCACTTAGGGCAACCGTATAGCCCACTGGGCATTACTGCCTTGACACCAGGTGTTAGAAATTCTCACTAGGGACAACAAGCCTCTGTCATATTATTTTTCCCTGGAGGCAAACACAATGTAGAGAAATTCTGTACACAAGAAGGAATGATGTCTGTTTGGAACAGCGGATATTCCCTATTGTGCTGTGTGCACCTTCAGGTACAAGCAGCTCTCCTCTCTTCCTTCAAGCGTCTTTTTGACTATAATAAGATTTAGGATCACAGAGGTGAGAATAACCACAGAACTCGTTTGAGAGAGGGGAAGAAAAAAACCTTCACACTCCTGAGCCTTTATTGTTTTAAATTTATAATTTTTAAATATCTAACATAAAACATGTGCACAGCTTAATGAGTTATTATTGGACTAAATCAAAATCAGACCCTTGCCATTCTCCTATGACATACTAACCACTAACATTCCTCAACCACATCTCAAGAACCATCTTGATCCCAAACTATAGACTTTTCAAGTTTTATAGTAATAATAACATTTTCACAATTTTGTCACATAAATGTACATTCCTAAGTACTTTAGTTTACTGTTGCCTGTTTTATTAAACCTGTCTTTGTTTCCCTTTACTCTGTTTTGTTATTTGAGACAGGGTCTTGCTATGTAGCCCAGGATTGCCTTGAGGTTGTAACCCTCCTGCCTCCAGCTTCCCAAGTGCTAAGATAATAGATGCATACCACAATGCCCAACCTTTCAATCCACTGGGCTTCAGCTACTCCTTCTCCCTTGTGATGGATTAGGTGAAGGACTGGGGAGAGTTGATATGTATTTTCCCATAATCCAGATGTTACAGACTGACATGGTACAATTTGGTTCTGTGCTCTGCCCTCAGTATTAGCTACAATTCAACGACTGGATCCAGAGGCTTGAAAAGCTCAGGTCTATCTCTTTACAAAGATGCTAATTCCTGTTAGCTTTTCATCCAAAACCACAGGATCTTAATATCTTTCTATATTAGCAGTAGGATGTATTTAAAATACATAGATCTAGTGACTCATTTGGAGTTTATAAAATTATGAGAGTTTCATTTTATCAGTTATTTTCCATTTGTTAATTAAGCATTTTAATTTTTTTTTTTTTTAGAAGAAGGGAGCTTCCTCTCATTTACTACTCTCAGTTACTAAAATTTATAATGGAAAGATGGAATCAATATTTGATTCTTTTCTTCTATCTTCCTCCAAGATAATGAACTATTTCTCCAGAATTTCATGAAGGTTACGTGTGATGGGAGATGTCATTCTGTAAACATGTTTCTCGTAATGGTTAATGAATAAAGCACTGTTAGCCAATAGGAAAGCAAGATAGGAGGGACTAGGAAACAAGGAGGTTTCTGGGAGAGGGAGGAGGAGATTCAGAATGTAGGACTGAGAGTGAAGAACTCCGGACCATCCCTCTGGTAAGATAAGACCTCGTGGAAACACTTAGATTGATAGAAATGGGTTAATATTTAAGACAGAGCTAGCCAATAAGAAATACTACTAACAAGCCAACAGCTTTATATCCAATACAATGTCTCTGTGTGTTATTTAGGGCTGGGGCAGCTCTGTGACCAGGCTGGCAGGAAAACCGGAAAACCTGCTCATAACAAACATGGCTTTTAATACATGACTGTGTCTTGATATCCATAGGAGGTTGTTCCTGGAAGCCCCTGAGTACCAAAATCCATGATAAGACAAGTTCTTTATATGAAATGACATATAGTTTGCATGTAACCTGTTCATAGGTTAATTGGTCTCTAGGTTATTCATAATACCTGATACAATATAAATGTTATATAAATGGTTGTTATAATGCATTCTTTAGGAAATTGTGACTTTAAAACTCTTTATATGTACCACAGAAACACAGTTTTTAAAATATTTTCAATCCAAAGTAAGTTAAATCTATTGACTCAAAACCACAGAGGAACAACTGTGCAGGGAATTCATGCATTCAAACTAAATTTATGGGTTTTACTGCATTGCACTTAAAAACTGTTCGAAGTTTAAATTGGTCTGAACAAGGGGGTCATGGACCCCAGACTGATAGCTGGAAAACCAGCATTGGACCAACCCAAACCCCCTGAACATGGGTCTCCATTAGAAGGCCTGGGCAGGCTAAGCAACCTCTGACAGTGAAACCAGGATGTATCCCTGGTGCATGAAAGGACTTTGGGAGCACATTCCCCATGGAGGGATACTCCCCTTAACCTAGAGGCAGGAGGGAGGGCCTAGGCCCTACTCCAAAAGACTTGACAGATTTTGATGATCCCTCCTGGAAGGTCTCACCCTCCCTATGGAGTGGGTGGGGAATGGCCTTGGGGGAAGAGCATGGGAGTATGGGAGGGAGAGGGAACTGGGACCTATATGTAAAATAAGAAAAAATATTTTTAAAAAATCCAATAAATTTCTTACTGAAAAAATTCTTAAGTAAATATAAATATTAATTGTATATATTGTATATATTTTTTTAAAAAAAATGGTATTTAAAGTTTATTCCAAGTTTCTCACATAACAACATAGTTGTTTACTCTTTCCTGGGTAAGTACTTTAACATGATGTTCTGGATTCATTTTATATATTTCCTATCCTAGGCCTGAAATTAAAGACTGCTCTAGGAAGTCCTGGTTACTTTTAGTGAAGATATTATTTCAGAATCACTACAAGCTGAGTTTTACGTGTGCCCTTTGATTTTAAGGAATGTATTATTGTAGGCTTCTCCAGTAAGAAGAGATTAGACATGTGCATATATTTATACATGTAAATATGTCATGAGTTCACACAATTCCTCCCCACCAGAAATGAAAGAACGATCTTTTATTCAATTCTTTAATATCACATCTGTATCTTCTTTCTTCTACATGAAAGTTCCAATGCTAGATGATATATGGACAGAAAACAATCATACAATTACTCTTTTAGTTTTCCTGCAAGTTACATGTCCAACTAAAGCAATGCTATTACCACCAATGCAATTGATAGAAATAGTTGTAAAGCTTTGGTTGAATATGCTTGCTTGATTGTTTCCTCATCTTTGCAGCAATTCTTTATCTACATTATATCATTTCAAAGATGCTGTCTCCTTTTTAGAGAACATTTAAGTTTAGTTTTCCAAATGGCTACATGTTCAGTGCTAACCAGTCATTCTTATGTCATTCCCTCTCTAGTATTTTATTACACAAGGTTCATTGTCTAACTTCCTCTGGAAACGTGGGACAACACTCTGGGTTAGTGTGTGATGAGAAATATCTGTGCCAGTTATGCTCAAAAGTCATTTCCTCTAATTACAAACACTTTGTGTCACCCTTTTCTCTTTGAATTCCTTAAATATATTGCTTCATTTTTTTCTGGCATGAAGAATTGCCATCAAAAAAGTCTGATAAAAATCTAATTATTTTTCCCTTATAAAGCACTTCCTGATTTATTAAAATATGCAAATCAGGGTCATTTCCTTTCACACCAGGATTTACTAGAATATTTCTTGGCTTTTGTTGTTCTGGATTGCAGTCTGAGGTATATATTTTCAATATATGACTTCTTTGTTTCTTCAGGAAGTTTTCCTTTAATTTTCATTACAGGGATTTTTTTTTTCTGCTCTTTTGCTTACCTCTTCAAAAGTTCCAATTATACTTATCCTTGATCTTTTTTATCAGAATTACTCACTTGTACATCCTGGGGTACATATGTCAAGGAACCCTTGTAGAAGTCAGAGGAGAGCTTGGAGCAGCCAGTTCTCTCCTTCCAATATGTGGGTTCCAGGAATCAAATTCAGGTCATCAGGTTTGTTGGAAAGCATCTTTGCCAATGAGCCATCTTGTCAATCCTGATGCTAGATCTTTTATTCAAAACTTTTTCACATTTCATGTATTTTAGTCTCCAAAACTGGTTTTCATTTTTTACCTGTTTTACTTCTTATAAGGTATCATCCACAATATTATTCATTGTTGCATTTATTATAATTAGTCTTTTATTTGTGATTTCCTTCCTGCCTTTTATATACTCGTTTGTAAATATGTTTCCTTTACATATGATGAATTTGTGTGTTCAGCCATTTCCATTATATTTTCACTTATATTTATACAAAGGACAGTTTTTATACAATGCACATTTTCTTCTGATGACCTTTTGAAGGGGAAGAGGCAATGGCATACTTTTGCAAATGACTATGAAAGGCAATTTGCAAATAGACCTCACCCTCAGACAAATCTCCAGCTACAGTTCTTACTGGAATCCTGTATCCTTGTAATAATTCAGCATGTCTAGTAAATACTGACTGCAAGTGCAGCAATGAGATTCAGATAATTAGAAAAGATTTTATTAATTAATAAGATTAATGATTAGTAAGATAGACATGGCCCATGCCATTACAGATTTATAACCTAATATGGAGCCAGACAATTAAACCAAGAATTACAATGAAGACCTTAATGATAATCTACTTCTTTGAGCTTTAATGTTTTTCTACTATAATATAGAGATGACAGAAAGAACAACAGTAGTGACAAAGTAGTGATAACTGTTCTATCCAGAAATCAGGTTTGCTTAAAGTAGTGCATCAAACTCTCCTCTATATGACCCTGACACAGCTGTCACCCCTCCACTATCTCTAAACCAGGAAGTGACTATTATTAAGAATCGTTGTTTTTTTACCACTGAGCCATCTCAAAGGCCTAATGGATGGAACTAGAAGAAACCATCCTGAGTGAGGTAACCCAGTCACAAAAAGACAAACATGCTATGTACTGACTCATATGTGGATTTTAGACATAGAGCAAAGAAATAACAGCCTACAATCCATACTGCCAGGAAAGCTAGGAAACAAGTAGGACCCTAAGAGAGACATACATGGTCCCTCAGAGAGGGAGAAAGGGACAAAATCTCCTGAGCCAATTGGGAGCCAGTGGGGGGGGTGGAGGTAGTTTGGAGAAGGAGTTAGGAGAAAGAGAAGGGGAGAAGAAAGGAGAGGAGAACATGAGGGAGCAGGAAGATTGAATCAGGGAAAGAATAGAGAACAAGAAAAGAAATACCATAATAGAGGGAGCTATTATAGGTTTAAAAAGAAATCTTAGAGACCTACAAGGATGACCCCAACTAAGAATCTAAGAAATAGTAGAGAGGCTACCTTAAATGTCGTTCCCCAGTAATGAAATTGATAACTACCTTATTTGCTATCCTAGAGTCTTCATCCAGTAGCTGATGGAAACAGAAGCAGACACTCACAGTTCAACAGTTAGCAGAACTCCTGGAATCCAGTTGCATAGAGGGAGAAGTGATGAGCAAAGGAATCAAGACCAGGCTGGAGAAACCCATAGAAACAGCTGACCTGAACAAGGGGGAGCTCATTGACCCCAGCCTGATAGCAGAGAAAGCAGCATAAGACTGACCAAGAATCCCTGAATGTGGGTCTCAGTTAGGAGGCCTGGGAAGTCTACGGTACCTCTAACAATGAAACCAGGATGTATCCCTAGTGCAGGAACGGGCTAAGGATACTCCCTTAGCCTAGAGACACAGGGGAGGGCCTAGGCCCTACCCCAAATGATTGGACAGACTTTGATGATCCCTCATGGAAGGCCTCACCCTACCTGGGGAGTGGATGGGGGATGAGATGGGGGTGTCTGTGGGAGGCATCAGAGGATAGGAGGGAGAGGGAACTGAGATCAATATGTAAAGTAAGAAAAAATATTAAATAAATAAAAAAAGATAATAGAAAAAAGAATCATTGTTCTAACTCAACTACTAAAATGCCATTAAACCTGGAGCTATATTAAGAAGCTCATTAGAGATGTAACAAAAAATTAAACACACTTGCATGTTCCTATTTGAATTATATAGTATCCTCTACCTTATAGATCATAACTACTATGTTCTGATAGTAAAAGGCTAAAAAGTCAAGATCATTACTGCTGTCTCCTCAATGATTCTCAAGTCAAGGAAATGTACACTCATTAACTGGATCAGTGGATGGCTCAGCCTGACCACCTAGAATGAACACCTAAAGTGCTAGCCACCTGTGACAAACTACAAAGAAATGAAAAAAATAAGTAGAGAGTGGAGAATATGCCAGTCTCTTACCAGGCAAGTTTGTTTTCCCATTTCTTTTTTAGTTGCTTGTAACTGTGAAAATTTGCAATCCCAAGTCAGAAACAGTAGGAACTTATGAGACTTGTAGCTCACAGTGTCTACTGAACTTTAAAACCAAGAGAGAAGGAAGAGATTGTTCATCTGTTTCCTCTTGGAACAGAGTGATTTGGGTGTGGCTTATACACTCTGACCCAGATATAAACCTCAAGTCTCTCAAGAATGCAACCATACCAATCTCACATGCTTGTGTTAGGGATGAAATCCTTGGGTAATTTTCCAAATCGAAGTAAATCTGGGGTGAATGCAAAACTATGACCAGCTCTCATCAACTCCAGGAATAGTTCAACTTGTTAAACTTTAAACACAGAGATTTATTGGATTTTTTTTTTCTGTAACAGAACCTATGTTTTGGAGGACATACTTCATAGTTAATGAAGGAAAACTAACGAATACACACAGTTTCAATTATGTGTGTGGGATCTGAGGAAAATTAATGTAAAAATCACTAAAAATAAAAGAAAGAGCAGGACAGCAAAGATTTTTAAATCTAAAATATCACCACATGGATCAGCTTCAAATATGAATATGGGGGGGCTCAAAGTAATGAAAGCTAAGGGTTAAGTCATGTATGATAGAGAAAAAGGTAAATTTGGTCTAAATTCACCCCTCCACACACAAAAAAAATTATTCAGGTTACAAAGACAGAGAGTCAAAGGTCATGTCTTTATCTAGGAATATGAAGATGCAACTGAGACCTAAAAAAAACTTACAAATATAGGGAAAAGTAAGTGGTTTTCTGAGAGAAGAAGCTAGGTGATTAAGAGAAAGAACCAGGATGTCCAAGTTCATTGACACAGCTATCCCTGGCTGGATATACAGGTACTTGGAAAGAGAATGTTTGCAAGACTAATGAGAAGTTGGGAAAAAACAATATGGACAGATTTCACCTAAAAGCAAGGGTTTTGGAGATACATGTGCCCCATAGAAATGCTCACTAAAAGGTGCTGCCAAGGGCAGGAGGCATTGCTAAGGGAATCATGAACTTCCTTAAAGCATATACAGAATAGGAAAAGGGATTAAATTTGTTCAGAAGAGAAGATTGATAAATATTTTCAAATTCAGAAAAGTGGTTTTGACTATTAAAAAAAGTAAGAAACCTACAGAGAATTTAGTCAAGTGACTTTCAAGAAGTGCCAACATTGTCTATTAATAGAGTCACCCTACCACAGACTGATTGCCCTAACAGGCAATAAACAAAAATATTGTTATTGGTAAGGTGAGAGAAAATCTGGGGAGATTAAGATTAAAAAAAAAAATCTTGAGTTCAGTTCCATAGAAGACAAATGCTAGTAGAGATCTCATTCCAAATGAGACTATACTCTGCTTCAGGCACACAGTTCAGCGGTCCTTAGCAATAGTTGTATATGTGATAACATTTGGAGCAGGGCCCAGGCCCTCCCCCATGTGTCTAGGCTGAGGAAGTTTCCTTCTATGTGGAATGGGTTCCCAAAGTCCATTCAAATACTAGGGATAAATACTGGTCCACTACCAGAGGCCCCATAGACTGCCCAGTCCTCCCAACTAATACCCACATTCAGGGTGTCCAGGTTGGTCCTATGCTGGTTTCCCACCTATCAGACTGGAGTCCATGAGCTACGCACTTGTTCAGGTCAGCAGTTGCTGTGGGTTTCTCCAGCCTGGTCTTGACCCTTTTGCTCATCACCCCTCCCTGTCTGCAACTGGATTCCAAGAGTTTAGTTGTGGGTGTCTGCTTCTGCTTCCATCAGCTACTACATGGAGGATCTAGGATGGCATATTAGGTAGTTATCAATCTCATTTTCAGGGAAAGTCATTTAAGGTAGCCTCTCCACTATTCCTTAGATTCTTAGTTGGGGTCATGCTTGTAGATCTCTGGACATTTCTCTAGTTCCAAATTCCTCTTAAAACCTATAATGGCTCCCTCTGTTATGGTATTTCTTTTCTTGCTCTCCTCTATTCTTTCCCTGACTCAATCTTTCTACTCCATCAACTTCATGAAGATGATAAAGACCCTAAAAGAGGAAATAAAAAAAATCCTTTAAAGAAATGGAAGAAAAATCAAACCAAAACATGCAAGAAATCAACAAATATCTGAAGGAAAGCCAAGAAAAGACAATCAAACAGATGAAGGAAACAATTCAAACAGTCCATAACCTGAAAACTGAAATAGAGACAATAAAGAAAACACAAACTGATGGAATGCTGGAAATAGAAAAGCTGGGTAAATGATCAGGAACTACAGATGCAAGAAGATTGAAGATAAAAACCTCAGGCATTGAAGATACACTAGGAACAATAGATTCATTGACCAATGGAAATCTTAAGTCAAACAAATCCCTAACACAAAATATCCAGGAAATATGGGACACCGTGAAAAGGTCAAACCTAAGAATAATAGGTACACAAGAAGGTGAAGAAACCCAACTCAAAGGTACAGAAAATCAACAAAATCATAGAAGAAAACTTTCCCAACCTAAAGAAAAACATGCCAATGAAAGTCCCCTCACCACATAATAATCAAAACACCAAATGTACAGAATAAAGAAAGAATATTAAGATCAGTAAAGGAAAAAGGCCAAGTAACATATAAAGGCAAACCTATCAGAATTACCAGAATTACACCTGACTTCTCTGTGGAAACTCTAAAGGCCTGAAGATCCTGGATAGATATTCTACCAACACTAAGAGACCATCGATGAGAGCCCAGACTACTATAACCAGAAAAGCTTTCAATCACTATAGATGGAGAAACCAAGATATTCCATGACAAAACCAGATTTAAACAATACTTATCAACTAATCCAGCCCTACAGAAAGTTCTGGAAGGAAAGCTCTGATCCAAGGAAGTCAGCTACACCCATGAAAATATAGGAACTAGATCATCCCACATTATTAACACCAGAAAGAAAAATGAGGGGGAACCCACACATAATGCCACCACCACCAATGAATCCAAAACAAACAAGAATTAACAATCAATGGACATTAATTGTTTTGTTTTATATCATCTCTCCTGTCACCAGAGCATTCTTAGAAAATGGTATCCTACCCAAATTTCTTCTCTACACAGGCCCTTAGGACCATGATTAAACATGGCTTGCAGTTGGGAAGGCTCTGATATCCAGTGACAGAGCTTGGAACCACAAGGGCAGCCATCAGCTCACATAGCTCTAATTCAGGGTGACTTTGGACAAAACATCCAACAGCCCTTTTTTGTAATATGCCAATGATCTTCTCTCTCTTACTGGGTGGTCAGGGAATCAAATGAAATCATGAATATAAAAGTACTTTGAAAAATGTTCACTCATAAAATCACAGAATTCTAGAAGGACCCGAGGGACCACTTAGTACAATCCCTTATTACACAGATGAGGAAATGGTCCCCAAGGGCTTAAATGACTTGAACAAAGTCAAACAGAAGCAGAGCTGTCATACGAGTCAAAGTATGATGATCACAAATTAATGAAGCTCCAATGTGCATGCAAATGCATTACTGACTTATTTCTCTTTCTTCTTAGCACAAAAAGAAGACATGCTTTCTGTAAAAATGAAAAGGAACCAGTCTGAAGTAAATAATCAATGACATATTGCTACTGTGTGCTTAGACATGGTAAAATAGTACTTTTTTGTTTTTATGGCTATACTATAGGGTAGGAAAGGAAGTGAATAAGTAAATCACTGGCTAAGAATTACTCACAATATAGCTCTCAGGAAAAAAATATTTATGTTAACATAGTGGTAAATAGCATTTGTCTTTAGATTATAGACTACATACTTTTTACAACCTCCTCTTTGGATAAAGAATTTAAAATGTCATTCTATATATCTAAGAAAGTAATATCTGTCATACATGTTTATAGTAAGAAATGTGAAAGAGGAATAGGGCATTTAGTTTCATGAGAAAAGGAAAACTTCCCAAAAATAAATTGATCTGGCCTCCAGGGAGCAAAATACACACAGATAAACTTACATACATACATATATACATACATACATACATACATACATACATACATACATACATACATACGAGAGAAGGTTTAAGCATGAGAGTTAAAAAATGGTTTATTAGTTTTTCTGTTAAATTGAAGGCTATGAACAAATTCTTTTCTTTAATCCTTGTCACATTAGGATCTTTCTGTACAAAAAAAAAGAACAGAATAAGTTCCTAAGAGAAATTGTCTTCCTTTCCGTTCAGCATACATTCACAGCCTTTGGCTCAGCAGTTGCTACCCTGCACAGCGAAACTGTGAAATTCTGATGCTTTAATATTCATCCTTCTGCACTGCCTTTCCTTCTGCCCATCTTCTGAAATAATGGTCAGTTTCATAGGGACATACACTTTATGTTAATGACAGTCCTATGCCCCAGAGCTTTCACTGAGTGTAAGTCCCTCCCCTCAAAGTAAGAAGCAATTCCACTTATAAATCCCTTTTGTCTTCAGTTTTGTCTTCAGGTAGAGTGTGCAACTGATCTCTACCATAAAGAGCGTAACTCAAAAGTCTAGATCCTCCTGTGTATTCTCCCTAATCCTGAAAAGCTAAACTTAAAAATTCCACATAAATCATTCAGATTCAAGCCTGCTGAAATAGCTCTAAGTTTCGGATACAAATACTAGAAAACCCAACACCATACGTTTTTCATCTTACCCCCTGCCCAGTCATCCAAAGGGAACCAAATAGATTCTAAGTTATCCTCCCACTCCTATCTATACCCTAACATCCAGAGAATTTTGTAAACTGGAGAATTTTTGTAAGATCGCATCCCCATGTCCAGGCTATCCATCCTGCCATTTCCTCCCGATTTTATAAGAAAGGTCAATTTTCATCATCCCACAGGCAGAGCTGGTGGAGAGGAGCAGAGTTCACAATTGCCATTTCTGAAAGCATTCCAAAAAAAATAGCACCTTTTCAGCAAGGTTTTTACGATAATTGGTTGGCAGGACGTTTGAAAGAACTTGACACAGAACCATTATAAAAATCTTTATGAAGATAAGGCTGCAGAATGCATGAGCAGGGGTTCGAAAGGTGGGTGTTTATTGTGTTTCCTCTCTCCCCAACCTCCTATACAAATCTGAGAATTCCTTACTGACCCAGCCAGGCACCAGACCTCTCCTCCTCCACTCTGGGCCTCTCTCCACTCTTCATTTTTTCCTAAAAAAAAATATGGCAGTTTACACTAAATTATTGAAAATTCAAAAGTAGTCAAGATTTAAGTAAAATATGAATTCCTAAGAACTATAAAGAAGTTATGAATAAAATGAAATGTTTTTCTTTGCAGAAAAATTAATTCCAAATTCAGGATTTCTGAATTTGATATATAGTAGTCTTTCCACATATCAAAAACATTGGCCATTTAATTTCATCACATTCTTGGGTGATGCATATTGATGTCATTTGTATGTTTATTCAGCCATAATAGTGGTTAAAGTAGGTCTTGGCATGACCCACCTGGCAATGAAAGTATAGTATAGACTGTATGCCACATGCCTAAAATACAGAGTCATGGCCAACCCTAGATATTTTAACTAAACAGCCTAAACATGTTCTTTATCAATCTGACCACATGCCAGCCTCATTCCTATAATATATGCACTTCAACACAGACACAGAAACACATTGCCTAACACATTACACATTACAATAGAGTAAAAAGCCTTGCAGTAGACAGAGAGCATGCCCTGACTTGAATGACAACCCCCACTTTAACTTCTGTAAACTTACCTATGTTGCCATTTTATTAACAGGAGAAATTCCAGGGTAGCTGCATCCTTATTTGGGTACTTGTCTGAAGCTTGTCTGACTTTCCATGTCCTAGGTAAGTTCTAGATTTGATTCTGGATAATATATTTTATATTCTGGAAGGAGTTCTTTATTTTTCCCGTATAATATTTTTCCTTCTATATTTTTTTAACTTCAGTGATTAACAACCTTGTTTTACATGTCAATCCCAGTTCCCTCCCCTCCACTCCTGCTCCTCACCAACCCCCTATCCCATCCCCTTTCTGCTTTCCAGGGAGGGTGAGGCCTTCCATAGGAGAACTTCAAAGTTTGTCACATTATTTGAAGCAGAGTTATATTGAAGCATGATTGCATATTTGTAGCCTGGTAAGTTTGTCTAAGAAATTTTGGTGGGTACATATTAAAATATGCTATAAAACGTCCTTATTTTCCTGCTTAATTTAAATGGGGTCTAGATGGATCACTACTACTTTTCTCTTTATTTTTGTGCAATTTATCTCACCACTAAATGCTCAATAAACTTTATTAATTAACTGCATATAAATTACAGGCATCCCAGCAGAATGTAATCAATAATACTGATAGTGTGAGATGCTCTGAAAAACTTGAAATTAACCTCTAAATAAACAGCAATGTTTAGCAATAAATTTTCAAAAGAAAATAGGACAAGCACTCAGTAACTCCTGACTTCAAAGAAAGGTCTATTCATTTTCAGTCAAACAGTTCTAAATTGAGTCTTTGCTATCTTTTCCCTGATCACTCACATTAACCAACTGGTCCTAGTTACAATCTAATTCCTCTAAGCCTTCAGAAGGCTTTTGGCAAGGACCTGAAGACAGCAGGCCAACAATTTCACATTTTAATAAATGGGCTAAAATGCCTTAGCAAAGGTTTATGCCAGCCCTTTCCACTGCCATTCACTTAACTTATGTATCTGCTGTCTTGGGTTCCAGAAATAAAGAGTTTCAGATGGAAGAGAGTCTGTATGAATTAGCGAAACTCAGGAAATTAGTGTCCTAAGGGGAGCCATAATAGAAGCCTAAATTGAGAATATCTCAGAACAGACAGGGAGTGTCTGTAAATTATATGCCAACTTTATGCAAATATGCGTGATTTGGCCTTAGGGAGAGTTCTAGATGAGACCTCATCACCTGATGCTTCTGTGGATTCTCATTTTAGAGCATTTAGTTACTAATATCCCTTCATAGATGTGTAAAATACAGTGACCTTTAAACCTGATTTTAGTTCAAATCAGGCATGCTTTATGTACCGTTATAAGGAAAATCCAAGAGAATTAACATAGCCACAGACATTCATATTGGGGGGAAAAAAGTGGTTTGATAGTGATAGGATTCTGCAAGAATCACACCCAAGTAATATTAAAGTTCAAAGGAAAATTCACTCAACACTAAATATCAAACAGTAAGCTAAGTGCTTTACATTTCTCCCACTTGTATTAATTATCCTCAAAGCATCCAGGAAAACTATTACCTTGATGTTACAAATGCAGGCACTATTACTGTTTTGAAAGATGAGGGCACTGGTGCCAAGTCTGAGAGTTAACATTGAAGGCCCACACTCTTATCAATTCTGATAGATCCAGACCCTCTACCAATCTTTCACACCTCCTCCCTCCCACACAGGAAGCCAAGAGAGGCAATGTGAATAAATAAGGGAGTGGATTTACTATACATTCAACATCCCCAAAGCTTCCTCTCAGACCAAGCCTCTTTCTTTATCTTTCTTCTTCATGGATAATGTGGGAAATAGTAGGAGGAGTCAGATGAAAGGATTTTCCCTACCTGGACTTCCTTGTCAATATATTAAAAACTAAGAATATGCAAATTCATAGTGTCCTTCAAGTCTTTATCTAAATGTGAAGCTGAAGAGAAACAGAATATGAATAGATCAAAAGTCCAGCAAATATTGCTGTTACCTTTTTCCCCTCAGTCACAAATGTCTACATTTTATTTTTCTGTTCATAAAAACCATAATTAAACTTGCAAAGAGCAGCCTAATCTGTCTCCTCATTTTAGTGCCTCTATACATGACTGGTTCTGCTGACCTAATAAAAAGAACTCATCTTCCCCATATCAATTGATGTACCAAACCAGTGATTAGTGAGTGTCCATTTTGTGTATGGATTAGGAATGTATTTAATATATCAACTCCATTAGCTGCTTAATGCCATTTTCAAGATTACAAAGCATATTCAAAAGCCCATTCTACCAATCCCCTGACAATGCCACAGTCCAGGTCTTGATTTCCTCCAACTCATTAATTCTTTTGTGTTTTTAAGTACTTTTCAAGGCACTCAGGAAAGTCAGAAAGAGTTAAGAGAGAACAAGAGCACAAAAATCCACTTTCCACTACATTTTTCACAGATAATTTCAGTACAAAAAAAAAAAAAAAAGCTAAAAATTCCCCCAAAGGTGTAATGGACAACTCTTTGAAAATGCCCTGTCCATTCTTTCCAGAATGTGTGGTTTGATCACGCCACACCTGAAACAGAGTACAAGGTGATCCTACATTCAAAACAGCTGGACAAAGCAGCCCTACAGACCATAGCCAGGATTTCTGAATCTTCTTTGAATCCCCCATGACAGCACCCCTTACCAGCAGGAAGTAGTTTAGAAAGAAGGACGCCCAAATTCCCAAATATTGTGTATAAATGTTTGTTTTGATTTAATTGGATTTTGTTATATAAAATAAAATAAAAAAAAAAAAGTCAAGACTTCAGGATGTGTGGGTGAAGGTAGGGCTTTTCTCCTTCCTCTTCCAGGCCCAGATTCCAGTTTTTGCCAAAGATGGTTCATCTGCTCAGGGGCTGCTCTATATCCCGTAAGAGTCATGTTGTATGACATGAAGCCAGCTATTGCTAAGTGAGGTCTGGGGAATAATTAGAAAGAAGGCATTTTGACTATTAAATATTCTACTGTCTTTAAGTGGCTTAAATAATTCCTCCATGTAAGTGCCACCAGGGAGAGCAGGGTGTCAGCAGCAGAATGGATGTTGTTGCTAACAGCCAACAGCTGGGAAGGGACTGTGACAATACCCCCTGCTTTGCAATACTTTCCTGGTATGCAGTGCTGTACTGTCACAGAAATCTAGCAGCACAACATGAGGAATGAGAGCTCATCTATCTGCTTGTCAGCAGCTCCACAGGCATCCCTTGTATAAGCATCCCAGCTCGACCTGAGCTGAGTTGGACCATGACCTAATAGGATTCCTTTCAGGGGTGAGAAGCCCTTTATGGTAATTAATCCTCCAGGAGGCACAATCCCCAATGTCACCTGTGCATAAAGGACCAAGTTGGAAATTCCACAATTCTAAAACCTTCCAAAAAAAATTCACACTAAGGAAAGCCTACAGCAAATTTGCCAATGGAAAGCTGCATTGCTCCAAGGATGCACAAACATCCTCTGCACAGCCTAGTTGGCTTTCACTGCAAGGGTGCCCAGTCATGCTCTGGACAGCATAGTTACTTGGCTTTCACTCAGCCATTTCCACCAAATGATGTCCCCCTGCAAGTGAAAGTTTTCTGAATTGAGGAGGAATCTTCACACTGTATCTTTTACTATTGTCTTTTCTGTTATAAATTTCACCATTCATATTAAAGTCTCCAATAGCACCCAATCTCCCTCAGTGTCAGTATGTATATATTGATATCCATGTCTTCTTCTCTTCCACCTGGATATTGAGTTATGCCACCAGAATGGTTGGTTCACCAAAATACACTCTGCTCATTTAACAATCTCACTGTTACTCAAAATAGAAAAAAAAAAAAAAAAAACATTCAGTGGCTAACTGTAAAACCAACCTTAGTGCATAGGAACATTAGCTCCTGGCTACATATGGCCCCAGCCCAAAGTGAAGTATATTTGCTATGTGAATTCCTGGGAGAGTAAAAGACTTCCAGGTTAGCTGCCAAGGACAGCCTTCACGTATAATAAAAGAAAACCACATGCATCCCATTTCCACTGTGTGCTTCTTACTCCATTAAACTCTCTGACAAGCAGAAAATTAAAGCTAAAATCACTCAGAATTAAGCACACATGACAGAAAAATGAGTAACTATTTTTCATCAGTGCAAATGCCAATGATTAAAAAGTTGGAGACTTTGTAAGTAATAGCCTTCTCAATGTGGGAAAACATCTATGAGTCATTGGTCAGGGAAGCTCCAGAGGTCTCCAAAACAACAAAGACTATGGCCATCACCCTTGATTACCAACACTTCTACATGATAAGAGCCAGCTTCTGAAGATGATGCATACTTTGGCTACAGGAAATAGATCTCTGACTGGGAAATGTCATCCCTATGTAGAGTTCTCATAATGCCAGAAGGTGCTTGGCATATTGCTAGGCACAAAAAGACACTAATGATCATACTCAATGCTGGACTCTATGCGCTACAATATTAGCCTAACCTATCAGGCAAGATGTGTCCTACTAGTACAATGTGGCATGACTGATATGGGGTAGCTACTTACCTGGTTTCTGATTATATTTGGTGTTTATTCAACAGGAGGTAATTCCATACCTGGCACTGAAATCCTGGTTAAAAGCCCATGGCTGGAAAGATCATAGGCCTTGGGATAGAACCTGATGTTGTTATTTGGCCAAATGGTCATGTTGTCAAATTCCCTTCTAATTATTTTTCTTTACACTCATTGACCTGGGATGCTATCAGCCTAAGTCAGAGATGTTTCTTTATGTGACTTGTAGCCAATGCAGCGATGCGTAGTTGATCAAAGTGCTGAGAAGACATTGAGTGCTTGGCCCTAAATCTGTCATTTTTCTCAACACCTCACCCCTGCCATAGCTCAGGAAGCATCTCAGAAAAGGAGGCCAAAAGAAAATAACATCTGGAGGATGGGAAAGTGTTCTGTTAAATGCTGTCTTCTGGACATGATATGGCTATCACAGTCATAAACTCAAACCAGTGGTACCAGCACAAGACCTACACAAGATCAAGCTAGTCAAAATTTCTACACAGATAGAATAGATGATGTCCAGGCCCCAGATGCCAGGAGGAAGAGAAAACAATAAGAGTGTTAAAAGGCCCAAGTACTAGAAAGATATACAGGGCAAGTTGGAAGAGAGTAGAGGGTGTCTATAATCATATTTCATTGAATACATTTCTGATATTCTCAAGAAATTTTTAAAAGAGCATTCTCATATATTTGTGGTGGAAACATAAGGTCAGACAAAATGTTTACAATAAACGATATATGGTGCATGAATATGTGTGTGTAAAACTGTAAACTCTGCCACCTCTGCAGAGAAAGCCTCTTTTGTCTTCTATACTCCTCTATTCTTTCCATTTACATTTTTCTGTGTACTACCCCTTATTTAGAACCTCACAGTAGTTAAAGCTACTCTTTCTCAAGTGGTTAAACAAATAAAAAAAGAAAAAAGACGGCATGTGAGAATGGGATCCCTCCCCTGAATCTCCTTCTGGTTATGTCATGTGACTAGATGATGGATAGTTGAAAACTGAATTAATTCAAGAGCAAATAGGCAACCTTCCCTTTTCCAATGACCTCTTCAGTCACCCTGCCTTTGGTGCTCTGAGAAAATTCTACCTACCACAGTTTTAGTAAATCTAGTCTTCTCACATCAATGTAAGCCAGCTCCTTTTAGTACCTGATTCATAATCATTCTAGACACAAGAGATAAATGGAAAGAAAACCAAAGATATTGAATTGCAATGAGCCCATACATGTGCCAAGTGATAACCTACTGTCCTCAAAGTCTTGGGAGATGGTTACTCTAATCTCCCTATTCACAAAAACAAAACAAAACAAAAAAAAAAAAAAAAAAAAAAAAAAAAAAAAAAAAAAAAGACAGAGCCTGGGCTGTTCCTAAGTAATTTAAGTAATTTTTCCAATGATAAGCCACTAATAGCTAGAAGGGCTGAAATGTAAACTCAATTATGTCTGCTATAAAGCAGGTTTTATTTTACTTTTTGCTTCCTGCCATGCCAGAAGATAAAGGCCTAGAGCATAAAACTGATTCATGATCTTGTGGAGTTATTTTCCTAGCTTTCACTCATCTAGAGAGGCCAGTATGAGATGTCCAATGGTTGACGTAAGATGGGACAGTGAAGTTTCTTGTTGGTCCAAATCTTCCCGCTGATCATATCCTATAACTAATGTGACAGACTTGATTCAGGGACATTCTAAACAAAATGTCAGCAAAGGAGAATCAATTTTTTTCACAAGGTTCAATGCCTAAATTTATATAATTTCATTATCTCTTAGTGAAATCTAGTACAAAACTATGGCTAGATAAACATGGAAAGATGTAAAAAGAGTCCCTCTTTCTCTTCAGATTTCCTTGGCAATTTGATGTCATGGGAGAAAATGAGTGAAAACATGAGGGCTATAGAGGTGATTTGGATACAGGAAGGAGAAGGAGAATATGATTTAATTATACCATAAACTCAAACTTAAAAATAAATAAATAAAAAGAAAGTTTAGCTATAAAACATAAGTCTGGAATAAAATGGTATCTTGGCATTCTCATATTAGTGAATTTAGTATGTACTAAGCTGCTTTTGTATATAAAGACACTTTTGGTTTACTCACCTAAACAAAACTAACACAAGGACTTGATATGAATATGTGAAATGTCACACACTGAACTGTCATCCTAAAGAAAGTTACACACATATTCATGGATCATCTCTGCTTACCTCAGTCTGGCTAAGCGCCTATGTTTAATGCACTTTCTGAGTATTCTCCTTTCCAAGGGATAGTTAGTAGATTTCATTCATGAAACCATTCCGGTAACATGCATCTATAGCAAATCTGGACATCCATTGCTTTCTGTCATGCCTTTCACAAGCACACAGACTTCCTAATTGGAGCTGATAACTATTCTCTGTCTTTATTGTTTCTCCCTATACTTCCATCTCATTTCTATGTTTCTGCCTCCACAAACTCTCAGTATCCAGGAACCTCAGTGGTCAAGTTTAATAATACACTTGACAGAAAAAAACTGAAGTTATTAGCAGGAAAAATAAGTGTATGCCTTTGTGTTACCGTTACTAGAAGAAGATGGCAGAACAGAGCACAATTACACATTTTCAAAAATTACACTGAAAACACAGTTCAACGGTTCAAAACTCTGGCACGCAAAAATGATTTTTCTGTTGATGAAACTGTAATGATACTATTGGGCAATTTAATTAATTGTGTTTTATTTTAAGAGTTCATGATTCTGCTTAAACAGAGTTAAATTCACAGAATATAAATCAGTTTGTCATATCTCTAAGAAATTTAGTAAATGGTATGTGTCTTAATTTATAAAATCTAGAAAAACATTCACGTGCTAAAATTAATCATGTTTCTCTCATATCTTTTCATCTGGAAGTGAAGGTAAATGCACAATTTTATGACCTCATTAACCACTTTGCTTGCAAAATACTAAAATTCTTAAATAAACATTAATTTATTAGAATAGAGAGACATCACAAATTTTCTTACGCCCTTCTTTTTTGAACAACAACAAAAATAAAAGACTCAGGAAAGTCATGAATGCAGCTGTATATGAGATCTACTATGTGGCAGAGGGATTATTATATGTCATTATAGGCTTAAAAATAAGCTCCCGGGGCAACAATCAACATATAGATTCCGTTTTTAATACGGAAGATGCCACTTGTTTCCTTTTAACCTTTATACCCAAATTCCATTTCCAGGCTTCAGTTATGATTATTAGTCTACAAAATTTGCATGTTTTTTTAATGATCCCTACCCAAATTACTATGACATATCTCTCTTTCTCTCCTCTCTCTCCCTTCTCTCTTTTTTTCATAAATTATAGGCTATTCTTGTCAACAATACTATTGAATACATCACACTACTTTATAGATTCTGGGACTTGGAGAACCAGCTATCGTTCAAGCATTCCTGTATAGCTACCTATGGGATCCTGAATTGATCTTTATTTCATCATTCCTTGCAGAACTTTCCTTAGGAAAAATATGAGGGACTAGTCTCCTTGTAGCTTCATTTGTTTATTATTTCACATCAGCTAAGTCTCACACATTACATAGGAAAGGGGCAGATTAGATGCAGTCTTATTTGGCCTGCATTGCATTAGCACCACGATTTTATTGATTTATTTTTGTTGTTGTTGTAAGCCATCAGATTCTCATAATTTCTTTTTTTATAATTTTTTATTTAAATTTGTAACAAGCTTGTTTTACATGTCACTCCCAGTTCCTGCACCCTCCCATCCTCCTCTATTCCCCCTACCAACCCTAATCCATCCCATCTCCTTTCTGCTCCCCATGGAGGGTGAGGCCTTCCATGGAGAGTCTTCAAAGTCTGTCATATCATTTGGAGGAAGGACCAGGCCCTCCCCCATGTGTCTAGGCTGAGGGAGTATCCCTCTGGGTGGAATAAGCACTCAAAATCCATTTGTATACTAGGGATAAATACTGGTCCACTACCAGGGGCCCCATAAACTGCCCTGTCCTCCCAACTAATACCACATTCAGGGAATCAGGGTCAGTCCTATGCTGTTTTCCAGCTATCAGACTGGAGTCCATGAGCTCCCCCTTGTTCAGGTCAGCAGTTTCTGTCAGTTTCTCTAGCCTGGTCTTGACCCCTTTGTTCATCACTCCTCCCTGTCTGCAACTGGATTCCATGAGTTCAGCTCAGTGTTTAGCTATGAGTGTCTGCTTCTGCTTCCATCAGCTACTGGATGAAGGCTCTAGGATGGCATATAAGGTAGTCATCACTCTCATTATCAGGGTAGGGCATTTAAGTAGTGTCTCTACTATTGCTTAGATTGTTAGTTGGGGTCATCCTTGTAGATCTCTGAACATTTCCCTAGTGCCAGATTTCTCTTAAAATCTATAATAGCTCCCTCTATTATGGTATCCCTTTTCTTGCTCTCCTCTACTCTATTTTTTTTCCTGACTCAATCTTCCTGCTGCCTCATGCCCACCTTTCTCCTCCTCTTCCTCCTAACTCCCTTTTCCCTCCCCCCCCACCTTGTTCCCAATTTTCTTGGGAGATTGTGTCCCTTTCCCCTTCTCCAGGGGACCATGTATATCTCTCCAAGAGTCCTTCTTGTTTCCTAGCTTCTCTAGTGGTGTAGATTGTAGGCTGGTGATCCTTTGCTCTATGTCTAAACCCCATATTATGAGTGAATACATACCGTGTTTGTCTTTTTGTGACTGGTTTACATCAGGATGGTTTCTTCTACTTCTATCCATTTGCCTGTGAATCTCAAGATTCCATTGTTTATCCACTGAGTAGTACTCCATTATGTAAAGGAAAAAGTCAAACTCTATTTGCACATGATATGATAATTTGCCTAAGTGACCAGAATAACTCTACCAGGAAACTCCTACAGCCGATAATCACCTTCATCAAAGTGTCAGGATACAAGATTAACTCAAAAAATTCAGTAGCCCTATATACAGATTTTCATAATTTCTAAGATATTCTAATTCTGGAGCTGGAAGGATTGCTCAGCAGTCAAGAGCATGGATTCCTCTTCCAGAAGACTTGTGTTTGTATCCCAACACCCACATCAAGTGGCTCACAACCACCTGTAACTCCAGCTTTAGTGAATCTAAGACACTCTTCTGTCCTCTATAGGCAATGCATTCATGTGCAGAAAACCATACACACACACATACATACACACACACACACACACACACACACACACACACACACACAAATCCTGAATATAATGTCTTTAAAAACATGCTAATTATTAGCAGTAAACAGAATTAAATAAAAGCTGTTACATGAGAACACGTTAGTATGACCTTATTAAGAACTTCCCCAACAATCATGTTTAGCTGTTTAACATTAAACAAGAAGTGAATCACTCTAGTCTAGGCCATCTTTTGCTTTTGAAGGAATTGGTTTAAATAACTTCTTAATTTTACAGAACTGGAAAAAATGTTCTTAATTACTTTAATTAGTTGGCAACAAAAAAAAAAATGGCAGAAATGTCTGCCTTTGTCCGACATAAATCTATACACAGAGGAGATGGAGAAAATAGCATGCACCCAGTCTTTGCCATCAGAAAGGGATATGCAAATTGTTTCTGTAGAATTCACTGGGAACTCACTCTAAGAAGAATTCTGCAGTAATGCACTTATGAGTGATGGAGAGGATGCCAAGAGCTATGAGACCAAATGGAGCAATGAAAGGGCTTACCTGACTTCTGAGTCTCCTTTCAAGTGTTCTTGGAAAAGAAAAAAAAAAAAAACTAGGGAAGAATTAGGGCAATGAAAAGTATCTTTCCAGTGGGGGAAAAATGATGTGTGACTAACTTTTAGTTTTTCAGCTGTGTTTAGAAAATTGGCCTCAAGGCCAAACTGTTTTCTGAGCCATGATTTCTTGCTGCCTAACCTCAGAGTTTGCTCCAACAGTATATCAAGCCTGATCTAGCTGATATAAACCAGGCACACACTGACTTTATATGAGTCCATCAGTTAGTTGTTTCTCTCAGTTTTGTGAGAGACGGTGAAGCTGCCTAAGATACGTAAACCACATAAATCAGAGAAATAGAGATAATTGTTTCATTTGGCAGTGCTGGGAATCAAGCTCAGGCCCTTAAACAAGCGTGGTACCTCTGACCTGGCACCCAATCCCGATTCTTTCTCATTTACATCACCTGCATACTGTGACACATCTCAAATATCACCCAACAGGAAGTAGGAAAACCAAGAAGGGATTTCTCTTTTATATCTGAAGAGTGTGAAATACCTCTTAAAAGGCATTTTGAAAATGAAGAACCCATAGTTCCTTCACAGTGTTAAAGTCTACCTTGAACAAAAATATTCAATTGAGCTTTGTGACATAAGAGAAGCTCTGATCCAGGCATGAGTTCTATGTTTGGAAGTGTACCTAGACAAGCATGTGTTGTTGGAGAACCGAAAAGCTTATCTAGAAAGTAGTTGTGGGGTGCAAACAGAAAGTCGGAAATCATCAGCTAAGAATACACTGAAATATAAGCCAAAAGTAAAATGTTCCTACCAACCTCCATCCTACCAAGTAAATAAGTATGAAAGGGCAGCCTAGTTCAAATTGCGTGCCTCATAAAATATATTTCTTCTTGGACATAGTTTAAGATAGTTTTATAGATTTGCATGTACCAGTTTTGTACTTAATAGAAAAGCCAACTGCTTTTATTTGGATTCAGTTTTTCAGCCCAAAATCCAATAGACCAGGAAAAAAAAAAAAAAAGCTATGTTTTCAAGCCTGTCAAATTCCTCCACCATCATGATTCACTGATCCCTGGTATGTCATGTCTGGCCTGGAAGAGAAGCAGATGTCATTCCAATAAGACCTCTGTTTCCTTGAACCTGCAGCTCCATTCATCATTCCTGTCAGATGCTGAGCACACAGAGCCACTTGGACCAGACTCAAGGACCGACAGCCTCTGTGGATTCTAAAGGGAAGGGAAGATTATTTCGTGAAATTGTTCCAACTGTAGCAACCTTGAAATCAAGAATTACTGATGCACAATTACCACACACATTAGTTATCGTTATTACCAACACAAAGATCCACAAGTTAATCAGCTTCTCCTAGGATGATTTGGAATTAGATGACTCTCAAACTCTGTGTTACAGGCAAGCAGGAAAACACTGTGAAATCCTGTGGCCCTTAACACCCCTCACTAGCAAATGGAAGTTGATGGATTTGAGCTCTAACACCAGCATGTATGTGTAACCCAGGTTTAGCCATTGAAGTACCATGTACCTCCACTTCTCCACAAATAAAATCACCTATCTACACCCAAAACACCGCTCTTCCATTACAGAGCTGAGATTCCATCTAGGAAAGTGTTCAATGTGCACCATCCCGAAGAATTGACCCTTTTGTGTAAGGGTTGGCAAATGAATGATTGGCAAAGATATAGCCCCTGAGACACACTGAAAGGAGGCCCTGCCATCTCTTATTTGGTTTGACTAAAAGAAAAGCACACCATTGAATATAATAACAACCCACCCAATATTTTGTAGGTTAATGGCTTCCAACATCATCTGATATTGAACACTGCGCCAAACCTTTTTGGAAGACTTAACAAAATGTGGACACTGATAAGCAGCAGGCAATTTCCTCCCACCTTGAGCTCAAATTGCTTGGAAATGTTAACACTACAATCTAGAAAACTGCTTGTATTCATGCCCTTTCTGGGAAGCACCACTTTCTCTAGATAGCAGTGGCAATCCAGGCTGTAGAGCTATGCAGATGGTGTACAGAAAGTGGAAGACCAGCATTCACTGTGAGCTGATATGGCCTGGCTTGCAGATTAAGCTTTACTTTTTCTCTTCTGCTAAAACCATAGCAGACTTGATCACCATGAGAAAATCTGCTCATTTCCTACTTCAATGATACCATAAAGGACAACAGAGCCAGAGATTACTCATGAAAACACAATATGTTGGGAAATTTAAGTACTTGTCCCTTACAGCTCTCTTCCTCCCCACCCAGCTATAGAACCTCTGTTCTCTCAAGGTTGAGTAAACAAGGTTGTTCTCAGAACTTCCTGGTGCGCAGTACCTGTACTTTGACCCCAGGTGTGGGTGGTGTATGACTTCCTCCTATGCTTAACCTATCCCCTGGCTTGGGTATATAAGCCCATTACTCTCTGTAATAAATAGCAGCTTCTTCTTCACTTCTCATGGTGGTCTGTTAAGTGCTTCAATCCCGACACCCTCTGTCTGCCAGCTCGGTACTCTGGTTGTTAGGGCGTGGCAACAATACACAGTACATCAATTCCCTTCATGTACAGAATACTATGCCAACTGATTAAAGTCATAGGAATACTATTTTTAAATGGCTACAAATTGATCTTTAATCTAATCCAATTTGTTTCCTAGAGCAGAGTTCTGCAAGCAGTGCAAGAGTTCTCTTTCATTGTATTTGTTCTAGAAGAATTAATTACATAGTTTGTGGAATCATTTTTTGATTTATACTAATCTTATAGAAAACAATCAAATTGGACCCATTTCAAGGCTTCCTCTCACAATATAACACAATTGTACCAAACGCTTCAGGCCCAGGACTCATTCTAATAGTATCTAACTGTCCAAATGATGAAGTCAGTAACATAAATTAGTGTTCTAGACTCATACTGTTCTTTCCATACCTCCACTCTCTGTTTCGGAAGCACAGTTTATCAGGAGTGCTATATGTAATACAGCATCTCCCAAGAAAGACAATGGCTAGCTATGGAAACTATGAAGAAGATAGAATGCCAAAAAGTTTAAACCTTGCCCATTTGAATGTGAAGTCTCAATGTTGGGGCTCCAGTAAACACAGATACTTCCAAACAATTTGTTCATCATTCTTACCTTTCCGACATGTCAGAGACTCTATTCTAGAGTCTCTAATAGGAAATTTTATACTCACTCATAATTTTTAATATGTCAGGGGTAGAGGAAAAAGAGATGTGTTTAAGTGTCAGAAAAAGGACTAACCATCAAACACATAACTTTTTGATGAGTTTCATCTTTGTGCTGGCTAGTTTCATGTCAACTTTGACACATGCTACAGTTATCTGGAGGAAGAGAACCTAATTTGAGAAAATGTCTAAACAAGATCTGTCTATAAGGCATTTCCTTAATTAGTGATGGAAGGGGAGTGGCCCCGCACATTGCAGTTGGTGCCGTCCCTGCGCTGGTGGTTCTGGGTTCTATATGAAAGCAGGTTGAGCAGGCCATGGGAAGCAAGCCAGTAAGAAGCACCCCTCCATAGCCTCTGCATCAGCTCCTGCTTCCAGATCCAGCCCTGCTGGAGTTCCTGTTCTGACTTCCTCCAATGATAGATTGTGATCTAGACGTGTAAGTGAAATAAAGCCTTTCTTCCTCCAGTTGCTTTCAGTCATGTTGTTTTATAACAGCAATAGTAACCTCAACTCAGATGATCTTTATCTGTGAATTGGTCCCAGTTCTGCTACTTCACTAGGGCGCAGAATTAACTAAGAACTTAGAAAAGCTGAAGAGTTATATTGAAGAAACATGTTACGCAGTACACAGGTTAATTTCCTGCTTTATATTACAGTAGCTATAATCTTCCTTGAATTCTTAACACCTAAGACACAGAAAATTATCTATGAGTTCATCCATATACCAATGTTAAATAGAAATATGACAAATGTCAAATGCACTATTCTCCTTGCTTGCTTGCTTGCTTGCTTGCTTGCTTGCTTGTACAGGATCTCACTGTATTGCCTGGACTGGTCCGGAACTTTCTGTATAGACCAGGTTGCCCTCAAACTCATAGAATTCTGCATCCAGAGTATTGTCATTTAAAAGGGACATGCTCTTCTAATCTTTCCTCTTATAATTCATGTCAACCAATGTTTTGAAAGCATAATCTGTATGCAATATAGCAGAAGAGCCATTTGCTTCTAGAGTTTGGTGGCGCCAATATTTAACTATTCTCACACCAATAGCAAATCACAGAGTTCAGATATCCTTCAGCTAAGGGAACTAAATAAATAAAGCCATTCAAATTTTCTTAAAGTAATTGGTATTTATGAATCCTAATAAAACTCAATTTGCACACTTGCTATTCAGAAAAACCACCCTACCATCACAATATGCAATGGTTGGGATACACAACCATACTAGAAACTAAAGCACTGACATGTTTTCATAAAACGTTTACTAATTACATTTGTTTGGAGTTTCCTTTTGTTGTGGTTGTCTTGTTTTGTTTGTTTGCCTCTTTTCTGCTAATTCAAACTTCAGAATGATTTTCAGGTGTTGACTCACTAAAAAGGTAGGAGTTCATGTCAGCTGTTTAGCTCATCAGAAAGGGTGATGACCCACTGGTCAATGTTCCAAAATACAGAGAATACAATCCAAATGCTGGATCTGCCCCTTCCTTTCTCTCTCTGTTGTCTCTCCCTTGTTCTCTCCTCCTTGTCTTCTTTTGTTTATGTAATTTTTTATATTTATTATTTTTTCTTATTTACATATTGATCCCAGTTCCCTCTCCCTCCCATGCCCCCTGACCCTTCTCTCATCCCATCCCCCCACACAACACACTCCACAAGGACTTCCTTATCTTCTATTTCAATAGAGGAATGGGAAGCTTTCTGCCTTTGAATTTATTTGTTTCTAGGATAAAACAAAAGTTCTGGTGACTTACATTAGCTGTGCATGCCAGAAGTCTGCACAAAGCAGATGCAATAAGGTGAATCTCCTAACAAGATTAAAAAAAAAAAAAAAAAAAAAAAAAAAAAAAAAAAACAAAGTAGGGAATACACTAACACACTATAACACACTAACACACTAATTTAACACACTAATTTTCTAAACTTCAAAAACAACAATCTGACACTTCCTACCAAGAAATAGGATTTAGTTCTTTTGAAATTGCATTTGAAAATCAAGAGAATTTTTGAAGTGATTCTAGCATAAATCCCCATAAACACAGTTTCCTGCCCCCAAATCTCTAGAATGTTTTACAATTGTCAGAAGTAATTTTGGAGCAAACAAGAGATGGCTACCTGATGCATGTTAGAACAGCAGGTTAAGCCACTGGATATAAACATGGAAATGCTTACTCTTTCCCTCCCATAATCACAGGGGCTTTTGTCTCTGCTTTGGAGACTAATTACTTAAATTCATTATCATGAGAAAACTCTGAGCCATACATGTGAACAAATAACTCATTAAGTCAGCATTACATACTCACACACTCACTACAGGAGCCCTAAAGAGGAATATGATGAAAAGACTAGAGATGGCACACACGTGTAATCACAGTGTTCCAGAGATTTAGACAGAGAACACAGGCTAGAGGCTACCCTTATCTACACAGTGAGTTTCCAGGGTGGCTAGTGCTATATAGTAAGACCCTATCTCAAAAAATAAAATGAAAAGCCAGGCATGGTGGCACATGCCTTTAATCCCAGCACTTGGGAGGCAGAAGCAGGCAAATCTCTGTGAGTTTGAGGCCAACCTGGTCTACAGATTGAGATCCAGGACAGCCAAGGGTACACAGAGAAACCCTGATAGGAGATGTCATTCTGTAAATATGTTTCTCTTATTGGTTAATGAATAAAGCACTGTTGACCAATAGGAAAGCAAGATAGGTGGGACTCCGAGACAAGGAAGATTCGGGAAGGAGTAGGGAGGAGTTTCAAGATGTAGGACTAACAGGTTAGAACTCTGGGCCCACTCTCCAGTAAGATAAGACCCCGTGCAAATACTTAGATTAGTAGAAATGGGCTAATATTTAAGACAGAGCTAGCCAATAAAAAATGCTAGTAACAGTCCAACAGAATTATATCCAATATAGCGTCTCTCTGTGTGTTATTTGGGGCTGGCATGGCTGTGGGACCAGGCTGGTGGGAAAACCTGCTTGTAACAAAACCCTGTCTTGAAAACCCAAAAACTAAGAAAATAAACTATGATATTAAAGGAAGAATATATCCTTGAATTATATAATAAACCTTGATAAAGATGAGAAGAGGAGGAATATTTGATAGGACTACAGGTGTAGCTATTTACCTGGTTTCAGTAGTAATAGTGTATTTAGAAAAAGCCTAACAAAAAATTGTATGGGCTCATCAGCTGAGAAAGCCAAGATTTGTAGAAGCAAGACATGATGATGTACATTCAGCATTCTAAGGGCAGGAGGAAGAAAAATGAGCCATCATTTTTCTACTTTGAGTTCTTCCATGGCTAATTTAAATTTTTTTTTTTTTTTTTTTTTTGGTTTTTTTCATTTTGGTGTGTTACTATTCTCTAAGCACACAGGCACACACATACCCTTACACATATATATACATTTAGTCAAAGTTTCTGTTGCTGAAATAAAACACCATGACCAAAAATAACTCAAGGAGGAGAGGAAAGGGTATATTTCAGCCTGTGGTTGTAGTCCACCATGAAGGGAAGTTAGGGCAGAAACTCAAAGCAAGAATCTGGAGGCAGGAACTGAAGTAGAGGCCATAAAAAAACACTGTTTACTGGTGTTTACTGGTTCCTTCCCCACAGATTGGGTCCCCTGCTTTTCTTAGAAAATCCAGGATCACTTGTATATAGGTGGTCTTGCCCCAGTAAGCTGAGACCACCCACATCAGACAATCACCAAGAAAATACACCACACACTTGCCTACAGGCAGTCTGATAGAGGCATTCTCTCAACTAAGGTTCCTCTTGAGATAACTGTAGCTGTGAAAAACCCACCCAGGACACACACACACACACACACACACACACACACACACACACACACACACACACACACACTTTTATTTCTAAATACTCCTTTGAGCCACCATATTAAAAAGCAAAATGCTCTAGTGTTTCAGAGATTCCTCTTAAAGGAAAGGTCAGTAGTAGTATCAAAACAGTGTCCTGGTTAGACTAAGGTTTTCTCTGTGTATCTCTTTGCTCTGGAAGCACTGAGAGAGGTCATTTTCTGAGTTTTACATGTGCTCCCCTAGACTGTTACATCCTCCAACATGAGTCAGTGGTTAATCAGTCAGTCTTCTCATAATGTCTTTTCCCAGGATTAACTACACTGCATGATTTTCATTTAAAATTTCACAAGATTTTTAAAGGAAGGAGTATGAACTGTTTCCCCTGAGGAATACCACAACGGTAGACTCTGAAAAAATTCCTCAGGACTCAGAAAGGATGGGAAAGGATGAGTGTGAATGTATACACTCATCTTACCTGCAGAACATCCTCCCATTGTCAGAAACATTTCATGAAGACTCATAATCAAGCTGCCTCAGTTACCCATTTGAATGTTTCATTATACTTAAGGTCATATACTTTATCATACAAACCAGGAAATTTCTAAACTAACAGGAGATGTCTGACTTAGGCAAAACATATGAAGTAGACCCATCCCACATAAACAGGACAAACCATGCCACATGGTTTTTGTCACTGAAGAATCATCACACATCTACTCAGAATCAGTGCTCTTCACAGTTAAAGAATAACATAACCTAAAAGCTTTTGAAAAAACAAAAGTGATCTCAAATCACTGCTCAATAATCAAAGTCATCTCTCAAAGTTAGGCAGAAAACTTGCAACAACATTGGTCTCGCTCATCCTCCCCAAATTAGCTGTGTAGCTCAAGGTCAGTGAGGAAAAGAAATTCCTCTTGATGCTGATAAAGCCATCTGTGCTTCAGAAATGGCTGACAGGTGCCTCCACAAGATGCAATCAAATGTCATTAACAATCAAAATCATGACAATTAAATACAAGGATGTATCAGGGTCTTATTATCCAAATTGCAATGAAAAGAATTCAATCCCCTTCTTCTCCAAAGAAAGCAGCAGTTGCTTTACTTTCCAAGTCCGTTGGCTGCTGCTAAGGATCCCCAACCTTTTTTCCTAGAGAACAATATGTGGGGAAAAAGAAAAAAGACAAATGCTGATAACAATTGGAAAAGAAATGAGCACCCATCTCTTTCCTGAGCACATTCTCCTCTCTTTGCAGATTTCTACTCAGGCCATTTTAACAACTGAGGAAATGTATTCTGGGAAGGCTTGGCATTTTTAAAAGTTCAGAGTTGAAAGCACACATTCTATAAATAAGTCTACAATGAAGTGCTAAAAGGTTTATTTCTGATTTCTTATTTCACAAACTAGGAACTACGCATAAAAATATGGGGCCATAAAATGCTTAAAAAGTAGATGACTAGAAACTAATAGAACATATTAGTATCCATTGAGCCAATGATGGCTCAAATGGCATTTTGAATTCTTGCAGAGAATATGAACATGACCTTCATGTGTACCACTTACAGAAAGCAATTTTATTTACATTTTTAAATCCACATAAAGGTGAAAGATGATACTGCTGCAAAATGGAACATTTAATTTTTTGCCCCAAGGCACAACTAAGCTCTCCCAAGGTCAAATGTAGCACAAGACTGAAATGAAACAGACTCTTTCCCATCACCCCCTGCCAGAGGATTTCCACACTGGCCAGGAGAATCTTGAACCTACTTTTGTTCTGAGTAAACAGCAAGAGTTCTAGATTCTATTTAACTTCAGAATTCTATAAGATATTCCATGCGCGTTTTGCTTCTTTCATTTAAAACAACCCAATCAGAATGTAACAGAAATACAGAACTAAATCACCTGGGACTCTTCTCCATTGTCATATATTTTAAAAGCTAAACAGTTATTTAAATTTCTTGGTCTGTGTCTGTGTGTAAAGATTCCACTGGTAGAAGGCTGTGGACTTCCATCTCTCTGTGTGTGTGATAAGTCTGTTACCAGAAAAAGAAACCTTGAAAATAAACATTCCAGGAAAACTAGAGTTTCTGCCTCAGACATATGGTCATGACTCACAAACAGCTCTTCCCCCCTTCCATACACACACACTTGTACCTGCCCAGGCACAGCAAGCAGACAAAGAAGTGTGTGTGTAATTTGTTAAGAGAGATACAGATGTTGTAGATCACCTTAAGCTCCACCACAGATGACGGTGACATAGTGTTTTATGCTCTGCTCTAACTTATTACTTTACCCTGAGACCCAGTGATCATTTTTCATATTGGTAAGGCCAATAGATGCAGACTTCCCCAACAAAAAAAAAAAAAAAAAAAAAGGCTGAAGCCTTACATGTCATCATCAGAGGCTAGAATCAACAATTACCAGTACCAAACTTAGGTTAATAGACTTTATCCTCAGTTAGTGAGAAGCCCCCATATCTAATAAAACTACTGAACTACAAAAGTAACACAAGAAATTTTATACATGCCCCAGATACTCAGGCAAGATCTTCCCAAAGGAGGGCCAAAGAAAGTGATACTCTTGTTTTAATTTGAATGAGACTCTTATTCCAGGCCTATAACTAAGTGTATAACTCTAAGTGTATACAGAAATACACATGTATATATGAAGTTCAACACCCAAACAAACAGACCTAATATAACATGATAGCTAAAAGCCTTGACTCAAATATAAGACCACCTGAGGCAAAATCTTGTTGTCTTTCACCAATTATACATTCAATGTCTCACTTATATCCTCATCTGTAAAATGAGAAACTGTGAATATCACCAAGATGGGCATAATAGCATGGTAATATTAATGATAGAAATAGTATCTAATATTATCTCATAGCATTGTTAAAAGAAGTAAATTGTAGATCAGTGCTAGAGCACTTGCCTAGAATGTGCATGGACCTGTTTACATAGGAAGATGGAATATTTTACCTTTTGGGGTTATGTCTGTATCAATCTGTAAATCTAAGACATAAAGTAAGTGTTTATGTTTAAATTAGAAAAGAAAATCCCTCTCCTTGGGCACCCACCACAAATGACTTCAAATGATGTATTCGGTGGCTAGTAGAAGTTTTGAGCAGCATATGATAAGGAGAATGAGTCTCCCATTCTATCGAACTAACTTATATGGAATTTTCAGGGAGTTCATAAAATGTCAATGCCAGGTGTTCACTTAAAATGAACTTCAAAGGTGAAACTCTACTTGGCCAAAGATCTTTAGATTTTAAAACTCACTAAGTTTCCAGGTTTTATTGCACTGTGCACACATTTTAAAAGAATTTCAAGTGTTAAAAACTAAATTGAAAGTAAGCAATACTCACAAGTTAACTGCCCCCAAAAAACTAAATTGAAAGTAAACACTATTCACAAGTTAACTGCCCCCAAATTACATCTGAGTACCCATTCTTAGTATTTGCCACCCGACATTAAACACCACAGGACTCCTTCTCTGGGTTTAGTCTGTTCGTTGATCTTGCCTGAAATCTGTTCCATCTCCACAAATATCTGACTAGGAGACATGAAATAGACTTTCTTCTCTGGTTTTAGTGGCAATGCCTTCCATCCACATTAAATAAATATGAATTTCTGGGAAGCAATGGGTGGCTGCACAGAAATCAGCTGCTAGAAAAGCTGAGCAAAGAATAAGGTAGCCATCAATTATTCCTTATGTGCTGTCCCTCCAAGGACTCTGCAGAGAATACCTGGAAAGCTGGCCCAGAACCCTTTCTTTGTTAAGGGTAACAATATTTGTCTTTATTAATTCATCAGCACTGCTGTCTTCTACCCATCTTTCTAAGCTCTTTGTCACATTAACTCGGTGAATCCTCAACAATAACTCTATTGAACAGGAAGAGTTATTGGCACATATTACAAAGAAAGAAACTGATGGAGGGTCTAAAAAGTGAGACTTACCCAAGGTTATAGAGTTTAAGAAAAATGCACTTAAATATTATCTTCCTCTCCAAAAAGAAAAAGAAAAAGTCTTTCAGAATGTTGCATCCTTTAAAAATTGCATGAAAGGAGCTAAAGCAAAGGTCCTGGGATGACCCAATATGGGGCTATTTTCTCCCTCTGGTAAACAAGCCTTCATTGGAGTAAAGAAAGCTATTCTTTCTCCTAGTCATGAGTCCTTTTCCACCATAAACTCCTCCTTGACAACTGCTCAGAGGTCATCCTGTTATCCACAAAATGGAAACTGGGTGATGTCTTAGGGGGATAGCAGACATCTTTAAAGATGTGAATTCATCTTTGAAGGCCCCATGCATACACACATTTTTCACCATTTTCTCAAGGAAAATGGATGGATAGATCTCTCAAGCTGTATGAATGCATCTGGCCTCACAGTACACACAGTGATTTTAATTGGGAAGGATTTCAGTCAAGAATGCAAGGCAGGATTGAACATCTAGGTCTAAATTGTTCCCTTTTCCTGCTTTCTCTTTACATTTCCTTTTCATGTTCCTCTCTACAGAACAATATTTTAGGAGATGCAAATCCAAAGAGTTCCACTCATGGGATGCTAACACCAGCCCTGCATTGCTTTAATAATGGCTAGAAACTGTGCTGGCCTGTTTGGTACAGCTGCTCTTAATTCTGCCTTGTTAAGCTAAAAGAAATAAGGTCTAAAGTCTAACATGAGGTGCTCATCATTCAAGTATTTCTTGTGAAAGAAGCAAAAACTATGCCATGTTCTGCAAATTCTCCACATCAATAGCAATTACATTTCACATCAAGGCCAAAGAAATAGTAGCCAATACAACACATGAATAACTTCCTTTCATACACAGTAGTTTGCATTTTTCTCTGCATTTAACTCTAGAAAACAATAAATGGTGGCTCTATGGTATAAGAAATTATCCACAAATTGATGATCTGACTAAGAGTATTTCACATTTTCAATGGCAGAAAGCATGTTGCATCCTGTCATAAACCCAGCTACCCAGTAACAAATTACCGTATTATGCCAATAGGCTTGAAAATTAAATTTGGATTAATAGTGACATCTTCACTGAAATGTTTTAAACAGAAAGTGTAATGGGCTTCCTGTTGAATCCTGGGCAGCATCAGCAATCAGCCCATCTGTTGGTTAATTCTGGACACTTTGTTATTAATTATTAATTTGGAGGAAATGACGCAGCGAACAGTTCTGCAGGCGGGGGTAGGAGGAAGCAAAAATGATTCTAGCTAACCTGGGAATGAAACAGGGAAGGGAACAAGATTTAAAAATGTTTCCATGGCTTTTTGCCATGAGTAATCCTCAGTTATTCCGGAGTAAGGGACAAAAGAAGTTCACAGTGGGAGCCTATGGCATTTCATAAATGTCTACCCAGCAAATCATGGAATACTTAAGGAAAAGTAGTTTTGTATTCATTTTAAGGAAAAAAAATGAGGATCTGAAATTTTCCTAAATATTGCTCACATGATAAGAGATTTCCTTTAAAAAAAGAAAGTAACTTATCTGCATTTCCAAATATTTTTATGAAGTTTGGTGCTAATTACAGAGATTTTTCTCATTTATGACACCTCCCCCCCCAACCTGTAGATTTCGTTCTAATTAAGACAATAGATAGATCTCTCCTAAGTTTATTTTATTATGTCCTTAGATTTTTTTTACCTTGAAATCTTAACATTCAGTTTCAAAATGAGTCAAGTACATAAAAGAAGGGACAACCTTATGATTAGCCCATCAATGCACAAAAAAAAAAAAAAAACGGACAATAAAACTTCCATCACATTGTCAAACTCACTCAAAACAATCAAATATTTCACTGAACCATTTACAACTATCGATTGCACAGCAAACTTGACTTTATAATCTTCTCTATTTTAAACAGGTGCAATATTTTACAAGGACTTCACAAGTAGGAGGTTGTGAATGTAAAGCAGTCCATTAATTTTATATAAGCTGTTTTATATACCTGTGGGCCTCTAGCAATTCGAGCTACAAGGTTACAAGGAGAGGTATTGTCTTCCAAGTCCAATCGGAGCATATGTGTGACTGACTTCACAGTTATCATACCAGGGATTTCCCTCAAGTGACACTATGTTCACGCTATAGATGCAAATAGTGACAGGTAATAAGGAAAACATGCTGGAAACCCCAAAAATTCCCCACAATAGTTTTCTATGAACCCCTTAAAGAAGTAGACCAAAAGCAAAAAAAAAAAAAAAAAAAAAAGGAAAGAAAGACAAACCTGCAAACCTGAAACCTGGTGTGTTTCATACACATACATGCATGTATTTACTTTGTAAAAGAAAAAGAATCTTCAAGACCAAAAATAAATAAATAAATAAATAAATAAATAAATAAAAATAAAAATTCCTCTTAGCTTTTCTACCACTTTCCTAACAGTAACCTCTTGGAGAAAGAGCCTCCAGTATTTAGTCTGTGATTGTCAATTTTTAGCAAAATTCAGCCCATTTGCACTGTGGATCATCAGGCTATCTCCTCCAGGCCCTGTTAAGAGTATGTGTGAGTCTGTGCCTTGTGATGTGTGGAGAGGCAGGAGAAGACAACTTGCTCTTTCTGCTCCCTGCACCAGAGGGCACTTCATTACAATGTGTGTTGCCAATGTGTGTGGCCCTTTGTTCATGTGAGTTAGTACAAGCTAGTAAATGTCTTTTCCATACTGGTGGGACCTCTCTGTAAAGAGGCATGACTATGGGGTCTGGTCTCACAGAAAAGGTTCTCTAGTTTGAATAAAAGTGAATTAAAGGGGCATTTCTGCTAATATCAAAACAGGCTTATTGCTTCAAATATAAGCACTTTTTTAATTTCCCTTCTCGGTGTGCTACATAAATACAAACACAAAGGCTCTCCACTGGAATTATGTTCTACATATCTCACAGATTTTAATTATAAAGCCTTTAAAATTGAAGATGGTGAAAGAAATGTTGTCAGTACATCATACAGCCCTGGTATTGTGTTGGCTGGCTGTCTCTAAGAACAAGGAAATAAAGGCACTGGGGTAACCATGAATGGTTGTGCTCCAAAGAAAAGAAAGTGAAATGGGTTGGACAGATATTTTTAGTTTAATGTCTTTAAGTCCACGGTTTTTGTTTTGTTGTTTTGATTATAATAGTTTAACAAAGGAAGTGTGAGGGCCACTTCTGTTTTCTGTGCAGTCCCTGAGCTGTAGTAAGGGGGACCTGCCATATGAAGGCCAGAACTCACAAAGCAACATGCATGCCTCAGTTAACCATAGGAACTAAAAACGATTCAGGAAATGGCTGCGTGCCAACAAAAGTTTCACCCTGAAAGCCACTCACTGGGATCATCAGGAAACCTCAGAGTGTGAGGACCCTGCCAGGGAAGCCTGCTGGAGAAGGGAGGAGAAACTGATAAATCCAGGAAGCAGGACCCAGGGTGATTTAGTGACCTCAGTGACAGAGGCAGGGCTTAGGTCTTGGAAGACTGTGGAAGACTGTCCTACAGTCAAAAAGACAGAATTTCACAGAGAAGAAAGTAGATTGGGATTGCCCCCACCTCCCACCCCATCCTCCAGAACCTTGGCGAATACCCTGGAGACATTGAGCCAAAATCTCCCTTTCTTTCTTTTCTTCCTCTGGAATCCATCTTTCTATGAGCTGACTGCTCCTGCGAGGTGGAGAGAGAACTACTTGCTAGGTATCTGCTGCTTTAATACTGCCAGGATTGTCTTGAAAGGATTGACTCAGCTAAGCGAGAGAATCAGCCAACTTCCCAGCAAACCTTAGCCTTTGACACAGACAACCCCTAGCGCCAGCGCCTGGTACTATCTAGTTATTTCCGGATCATCTCAGCCCTATGAAGAGAGCAGAGCAGAGACTGCGCTGCGAGCACTTTAAATGACTGCAGCGTCTCCCCTAGAGTGCACCGACAAGCCTCAGGGGAGTATAGGGGCGGAGGGGCGGGGGGGGGGGACTGTTTGTGTGAGGATGCAAAGGGCTTTTGTTATTGTTTTTTTTAAAGGGGGGAGGTTAAGTCGGATTGTTGTTGTTTGGTAAATAAAAAGAAACTCTAATGATGATAGATTCCGTGCTGCACCAGGCCCCACGCCGGCAACGGAAAATAATGAGGCTGTATCCCCATTCGTCTGCATTAAAGGCAAGCCAGGCACTTTCGATAGCAAATATATCGATTCCCTTGCCCAGGCAGTGGTTTGTCCTGCTCCGCGTGAATAATTACTACCTTTAGAAATTCATAATAATTAAGACTCTTTTAGCCCCATCCCCCTTCTCTTCCCCTCCCCAGAGCTCAACGTTTTAAAGGCGCCTGATGTAGCAGGGCCTTTTGGTAGCTCCAGTCACTTCCTAGTGAGGGTAATGGGTGGATATACCTTCTACCCAGCTCTTGAGAAAATAAAGACCTTTCGGTACCTCAGTTTCCTCGTTTGTGACTTACACATTGCTAAAGTCTTTTAGCTGCACATTACGTGATACATGTTTCTGATTGGGGTAAAGATAGATTTAATAAACAGGAAAAGTGGGTGCCCCGCCCCCGCCCCAATAAACTGATAATCACGTGACTCCCCCGCCCTAGGAGTCCGAGGTGGGGGTTGTAAACCAGAGGTTCCGACCACAGAACACGCTAGGGCCCCAGAGACTGGAGCTTGGTGTCACTAGATGACTGGCAGTAGAAAGTAGGTTTTAAAAATCACCCAGGGTGGTTAAGGAGGTCCGCAGACAGACAACGAGCATCCTAACACGACTTTAAAGAGGACTGCCGGATGGCCAGGAACCCCAGGCGGGGCGGGACTTGAGGCACTGGCCGTGGTGCTGAAGATCTCTCTCCAGGCCCGGGTACGCGCCCGGCGCATTCGTGCTCCAGTCCGCTTCTGAGCTTCTCGTTGGAGAATCGCTGCTGGCCAGCTTGCATCTCTGGGAGCACTGAAGGTCGGTGATGGAGACCAAAAGTTTTCCAGAAGCAATGTTTTGATATAATAGCAAGGGGTCCAAAAGCGAGAGCTGCATCCGTATTTTCATAAAACCTGCTGGGATTTCTCCTATCACAGGAGGCAAAAAGTAGACAATGAAGTGCGTGAATGTGGTGGACTTGGGCTGGAAACCTTCCTAGCCAACACATTGCAGCTTTGGGTCGAGGAGTTGCCGAGTGCAGGGGATAAAGACTACTATGTCGAAGAAAGTTTCTTGATTATTACAAAGATGACTGAGATGATCCTCCAAATCAATTGGGGAAAGGGGTTAGGACTTAGGGCCTTGTGTGTGAGAGAAGAGCCCTCCTTCCTTGGCCTTGGTTCGAGCCTTTGGCAGCTGCTGGACTTCTACTAGGGCACCGGGGTAATGTGGGTGAGGCCGGACTGGGGGCAGGTTTTGCTTGGACCGGCATAGCCCCCGGCAGCCAGTTTCTAAGGAAACACTTGGCTCTTCCAGGCAACAATTTGTCACATTGTAAGAGAAAGAAACGGTAGAAGAAAAGCCTCCGGGTTCTCTATTCTCATGCAGATGAGACGATGTGCTTTGCTTGGGCCTGTGAATCCCCAGCCCCCACTTCACTCCCATCCCATTTCCGGCTTGAGTCAAGAAAATACCCCCATTCTTTTAAAGGAAGCGTGAGCTGAGGAAGCTTTTCTAGAGCTCGGCCTGAGGGGCGCGTGCTGCCCTCTTGCTACTACTGCTGGCACCCCTCTCAGCTCTCAGTTTCATTGCCGGGACTCCCAACAACTCGTCGATTTCCACCCTCCAGAGCTCCAGACTAGATGAGATGGGGGGCTTTCAACGGTAAAGGGAAGCCAATAAGGAAATTCTCTGTATACCCCAGCCCACAACACACACACACACACACACACACACACACACACACACACACACACACAAGCTCCCACCTCCACAGTAAATAAAGTACACTAGAAAATCTGTTTACAGAGTAGGTGATTAGGTTTGCAGCAGGCAGCAGAGAGACAGCAAGCTCATCAGAAGTTTTAACAACAGCCAGTAAGGGGAAGGGCAGACGACGCGAAGTTGAAAAATAAACAAACATGTTCTTGGGTGCATGCAGGGGGCTCGAAGAAGCCGCCAACACATATCATCTCAATAAAAAGCCGCTCTTGGAAAGCTTGCATAGTAATTGAGACAGGCGCTCTTTTCTGATCTGGGTTGGCATTTCCTCATCTCAAGCTGACAGAGCCAACTCAGGAAATTGCTGGTAATATTCATCTGGGGAGCACTTTCATTAAACGTAATTCATTCGACTTTCACAATAAATTGAGTGACATCCTTACAGCGGAACCTTTTTTATCCTTGATTAAGTGCTTGCCAAGCTTTGGTTCCCCACTTTATTGTCACATTCCTTCAAGCAGAGTCGTCAACATGCCAATCTGCAGCAGAAAAAAAAAATGAGTGCGGTGTGTTTACCAAGCTCCGGGAGGGGTTAGTGCTGACACCGTGAAAAGGAGCTGATCTCGAACTTGACTAGCGGATAAATCAGGATCGCAACTTCCAGCAAACTAGAGGCGGGCCTGGATGAACCGTGACTCGAGAAGGCGGCGGGAGGCGACAGCGGACCCGCCTTAGGACTCTGCAGCCCACAGAAGCCGCTGACCCGACGGCGCCGGCTAGCAGATTTACCCGCCTCCCTTTAATTAAAAGGGTGACAACTGTTAGGTCTTAAAATGAGAGTTGAAGCTTCAAGAAGACAGAATTGTCCCAAGGGAACTTTCTTGAACTGATTCAAAGCTAGACATTCTGTTTAAAAAAAAAAAAAAAAGATTGCGCACTTTCTAGCCTGCTGCTTGAAAGCCCACAAACTTACAGAGCTTGCGCTGTCCTGCTGTAAGGGCAGAGGCGTGCAAGGCATGTTACTGCTCTTTCCTGGGATTCCTCTTTGACTCTCTATACCAACACCGCACTGGGGGACTTCATTGGAGGTCTGTTCAGATCCCGAAACTCCAGCCTAAAGGCAACAAACACTTCAGTGTTCCAGGACTGGGCTAACAGGAAGCAGGTACCTCTGTGCCAGCATGTGGCCCTTTCTCCCTAGCTGCTCCCAACCCCATTCCCTACCCCTTATAAAACCAAGAGAGACCAGGACAGAGAATTGCTTATTTGAAAAAGCAATATCCATATGCTTTCATCACTCAAATGACCTTTTGAAAATATTGTCGACAGTGGTTATTACCCGGACAATGCTGTCAATTTTTGTTGTCTGCAGAAAATCTTCCCGCGGGTAGAAAAGTAGGACATTGGGCACCTATCTTAAAAAAAATCAACCAATTTCCCTTCCACCGGATATATTTTTCACCCAGACAACATTTTCATTAAGGGGGAAATAGCCATCAACAATTCAAAGCCGAATAGAAATCAGCCTCCCACAAAAGGAGCCGCAAATTTAATAGCTTTCTGGGAACATACTGCTGACAAGAGTTGGTGAAATTCTGGTTTCCTCTACCTCCTGTCCCAATATGGAAGGCAGTGTCTTAGCTATCACTACAAGGCCCAAGGCCACAATATTCCTGTAAATAGGACAAAGGAGTGAACTACCCAACTGCTTCTCACACTTCCAAGAGCTGTTTCCCAGGCCAAGCCAGGGCTGAGCCTGTTGAGAAAGTACCAGGAAGCAGTAGCTGGGGCCTCTCTGTGTCCTGCAAAGGCCTGGAGAGCACCTTGGGACTGAGTAGACATCTTGCTGTGCTACTGAGGTGTAAGCTCCTCAAACTATCTGAGCTGGAGCCTGTGTCTGCAGGTGTGCTCAGGGGCAGAAAAGGGAGAAAAACTGGCCTAAAGAATTTTTCATGCTGCCTCCACAAGCAATCTTTTACAGAAAACACCTTAGTCACGAATGGGTAGCTATTGTTATCTGCTGTATAGAATAATTTCAAATGGATGAGAGCTTTTCAGTGAGCAGCTAACTCATGCTCCAAAGGACAGGAAGTATACAGACCTAGTTTAAAGACTAGACCAGATCTGGGTGCCTGTTCTCCTGCTTTCCCTTCAGCCTTCATAGTCCCTAACAGCCACCTTTATGTTTAGTTAAATTCACCTAATGGTTTACCTGCTAACAATTTGGAAGTAGAGACACTGATATATTCAATATTTTTTAAACTCAGTTAAACACTGATGTAGAAGTCACATCACAAATAAAAAAGGAAGAAAGAAAAGAGAAAAAGAAAAAGAAAGAAAATTAAATTCATGCAGATAGATAACTAAAATGTATGGTTGGGAAATGTTTTCCAATTCTTGCCTATTTTGGTTGAGAATGCAACCAATTTTTATTAGCTATTGTAATTCCTAGCAAAACTGCTGGGCCCTCTTCATAAGAATAGTGCTATGAATGTACAAATGATTGTAATAACAACATCCATCTTTTGTCAGATACTCTGAACTCAAATTCTAAGTAACTTTTCTTTGCATGCCCAAGAACACTATCAGACTCACTTCACCATTTGAGTATTACCCCAAATAAAGTGCCACATTTTCTACTGGGAGAACCTCTCCCTGTTTCCTGATATGGTCTTCAGCTCAATCCTCTGGGAATCAATCAGTTTATAACCCCTACTCCCTACTTTTTAAAAACAAGAAACTACATCTGTCCCCTTTACCCAGTGTGCACTTTGATTCAGCTTAAATGCTATAGTCAGTCTGCTTATCTCATTATCTCATATTCAAAATATCCTGGATCAGTCCAGAACTGATAGAGAATAAAACCTGTAGAACTTTAATAAAAATAACAAATCACACCATAGGTTTCCTCCTATTGATCAGGTGTTTAAATACAAAATGCATAACATTTAGTAAACAGCAATTTTCCTTACATTTACTTTTAAAAGATGGTCTCCTGACCCCACCTCTTTTGATAGGAGTTTGCCCAGTGTCGAAACTTGGGAATTCAAGATAATGGGTTTCAGAAGGTAGATCTACAGACATGCCTGTAATCAGTTTCCTGTTGCAATACAAAAATGAGCTTCTGGTATTGAAACAAGAGACCTGACTCTCAATAAACACACGGTAAATAAAAACCAAAATCCATAACTTAGGACAGGCATTCAGAGAGACCTCTGAGCCAAAAAGCAGGCTTTGAGAGAATTTTACCCACATGCTGATTGTGATGTATGAAACACTGATTTGCCAGAGATTTCTCAAAAAACAGAAACATGTTAATTCGAGTTCTATAAACTGTAGTCTAAACTCTTTCTGTACAGAAGATATCTAAACAAGCCTTGCTCAAACTGTGGGAGTTGCTTAAGAAACATGACCGAGATCCTTCACCCATAAAGGAAAGGTGTACTGGCAATGCTGGCTAGGAGGCAAGCCACAAAGTGGTCTCCAGTCATTTAACTGATGGTGCAATCCACAGAAGCTTGTGACTGGTCAATGAAAAAATGAAATAATGGATTTTTGTTTGTTTGTTTGTTTGTTGTTTGTTGCCACCTTGCCTTCTTGGAATTTAACTTGGTTCTGCTGCTGATAACCTGTGTGCATCTGTTGCAGGATTTTGCAAAGGGCTCACATGTTCTGGGGTAAAGTCACAAATAGATGCTTGGTTCCATTGCTGTAGCTGGTGTTTAATGCAAGTAATGAAAAGGCGTGCTGTCGTATTTTCATCTGTTCATTGCTTCAGAGTTTTAATCAAGACTCCCTACTTCTTCATTTACCTAAAAACACCCTAACATTAACTGCCCAATTCATCCTTTGAAACCCATCTTTATGAGAAAAGTCAGCTTCCTCCTCCAGGAAAACAGCCTGGAATTTTCCTGGCAAATAGTTATGGGGTTGCAATCCCTGGAATACTGTCTTGGGTCACAGCCACCAGTCTTTTGTTTCGGTGGTGTGTGTGGTTTCTAATCCCCGACACACAAAACAACTTTAGATGGGAGAGAAAAGAATGGACTCCTAAATCGCCTTCCCTGTTTTATTGTTCACATTTCGTATTGTTTTCAGTGAAATTGGAAAAATTGTCTCCTTTCTCTGTATTGCCAAAAGGCATTCAGGTAATGAAGTCTGTAACTAAACGGTAATTGAATCAGCATAATTTGCACACTGAATGGTTTTCAAATGCTCCCAGTTTACAATTAAAGGAGAATTAATGCGCTTGTTGTTGAGAACGCTGCGCATTAAAATAAATCCAGCACTGTTGTTGTAATGAGTAGAAAACGGTTTAACTGCCAACACACACATTTAAAATTTAACACAACGTATTGATTTCACTTCCGCTTTTGATAGATTATTTTCCAGACTATCGAAATACTTGCTTCAAGCAATAAACTGCACCATAGCCTAGAGCCCTGGCCGTGTGTGTGTGTGTGTGTGTGTGTGTGTGTGTGTGTGTGTGTGTGTCTGTCTGTCTGTCTGTCTGTGTCTGTGTGTGTCTGTGTCTGTGTAAGCACAGGCCAGGGACATAGGGGCAGTCCTGAGGTTCAAATCATTCCTAAAGGTGTGCGGAGAGGACAGGCACGCTGCACGCTTGTTGGCGTCCCTCCCCTGCGACTTTCGCCTTTCTCTTTCACTACCTCCCACCTCACCCAATACAAAATGCTGTGTGTCCTTTGGTGGAACTTTCCGCCCTCCGATTCCGGGTCCTCAATGTCAACACAGGTGGGAGCGTCAATGACGAAAGGTGGGCAATAGGGAGGACATTCTTTTTGCATTCGGTTTGCTTTCTGCTGAGGAAAGCACGGACCCGCAACAGTCAGAAAAGCCGTTCTTTAGGATTGGCTGCCCCTGCTTTCACCTGTTTACCCCCAAGGTGTCCTGTGGGCGAGGACATTGATCCGCAGCGCCCTCTGGCGTCTGCTTCTGTAACAGTCGGGCGAGAAAGGTGCAAAGACTAGCAACACTGAGGGTTCTTGAGATGCAGCCGGAAGCCGGAACCGGGTAAATACACTTAACTCACACACAGGCGCGCGCGTACATGTACAGGATTCACAGAACTCTCCGTCCTGAGGTCTCAGGGAGAGCAAAGGCCGAAAAACACGGCCATTTTCAGGAATCGTACACTACTGCTTCCAAGCTCGTGGTTTCTGAAGTTCTCGAGAATAAAAGACACCACACCTAGTCCATTTATCCAGCCGGGCTAGAAAACTGCCGCTACTGCAGCGCCTTCGCTCCTCGCCCCTGCCAGAACACCTTGAGTTCTCTGTGCACTCCGCGGCCCGGGATCAACCCCGGGGTTCGCTGCACTAGGCTCAATTTTGCAGGCTGAATTTTGCAAGTGGCCCTGACCCTCTGAGAAATCAGACCAGAAAAATCAAACTCTCCTAGGCTCGCAGTAATGGCCATAACTCCCAAACCCCACAAAGCGATTCGCCCTGCGCCTGTTCTCAGACTGTCGAGTCCAAATTTCAGAAAATTGTTTCTGGGGGGGGGGGGACCCGGACAGAGCCAATGGGTGGGATTCTCTCCCTAGTGGCAAGGCCTGCCATTTCCTAAAAAGAAACCCCACATTAAAACTGAGGTTCATTTATTTGAGGGAAACTAGCGCTTGGAAGGAGACAGAAGATCGTATGTTTAGAGATGTATCTCTGACCTGTGTCTGGTGGATAAACTTACACCCGCTGCAAGCCTGTAAGTCACAGGAAGTTAACTGCACTTCTTCATGTACCACAAATCCAAACTGGGGCCGGGATTGGAGGGGGGAGGGGAGCGAGCAGTGGGCAGATCCCTGTTCATCTTCGACTTCACCTCCACCCCTTTCATCTAAACTAGGTGGGTGAAGAACGGCAGTCAAGAGTTTCACACACCCTTCCCACTACTTTTCTCCTTCCTCGGAATCATCAAGGCATCCTGTCCCACTGCCTCTCTGGTTTCTGGAAGTGTAGGGTACGCTAGCCGCGGTTTTTAAAATATCGTGATCAGGAGATGAGGAGAATGAAGCAAGAAATGGGGTTGAGAGCCCCGAGAACTCCAGCAGAAATCCAAAGAATGGCTTCCCAAACTTCTCCCACTGTCTCTGGGTGCACAGCTCTCACAAAACTGGCGCGCCCCCCTTCCCCCCCCCCCCCCCGGTGCTTGGCCTCCGGTTAGGTGGAATCTTAAAGACGCTGGACCGCTCAAGACTTACCAAGTAGACGGTGGGCTGCAGGAGGAGAAGCACGTACCAGCACGCAGCCTGCATCCTCCCTCCTCTCAAACTTCCTTGGCGGTGCCTTGGCTGAGTCTTTGTTCCTTCAAAAACATAGATCCACCTGGCATCCACTTTACAGATCAGGGAGCGCTCTCAGCAGCCTAGACACAAATGAAATTAGACATCCCATGACCACACACGGACAAGGCTGGTGATCAAAGCGGGAAAGGGGGTCTCGGTGTAGAGTGATGGAGCCAAAGGGCTGGGAAAGGGCACGAAGATTTGAAAAGCGAGTCAATCCAGCTCCAGAAACAAGCGAGTGCGGTCCGCAGGCGGGCGGGCTTGAGCGGTAGCAGAGGGGCTCTCAGCTCCCGGCGCGTCTCCGGTGCCGGTGCCGGGATGGCTGAGGCCGGAGAAGGTTAGGCACACAGAGAGCCGCTCACAGGCTGGTTAGGAGTCCAACTGTCTCTAGCAACCAGACCTGCCCTACGGTTTGACAGGCTGGAGGCTGGGACTGAAGGCGGCGGCTGGTTCTCCGCCAGCCCTGGCAGGGTTCATACATGTACACAGCAGCAGAAAGAGATAGCAAAAGCGAGCGAGCAAAAGATTGAGTGAGGGGGACCCGGGCAGCGAAACCGGTAGGTAGAACTGACCCGGATTAGGTGCGGGTGAAATGGGGGTGGGGGAAGGGGGTGCAATTTGCATACAGGAAAGCGATGTTCAGTTTACCCATTTGAGCTCCCTGTAACACAGAGATAGACAACCACAATCACATCTCTAGCACTACTTTTTAAGCCAAGGGGTACAGCCAGTAGTTACTAACTTCCACAGTGGAAATCTGCATGGAACTCTGAGGGTCACCTATCAGACGTGCTCTATGCCCAACTAGAGTTCCACCTCGGTGCCCTTTTCTGGTGATGACCATCCTGCCCCAAGGTGTCCCTGCTAGGAACAGTGGAGACGACCGGTACTTACCGCACAAGTCTGAATGCAGCGAGCAAGGACCGCTCTGAACAGGCTCCATGGAGGAGCTACTACGGCCTGGCGTCTCCAGCGCCCGGGACGTGCCCTCCCCGGATCTCCGTCTCCATGCTCGGGCGAGGACGGGTCCAGCTGCCTCGTCCAGCCTTGGCGGAGTCGTTGTCCCAGTGCCGGGGTCGCGATCCGGATTGGTCCGCGGGAGTCTAGGCTTGGCACAGTTGGGCTCCCGGTGCAGGAAACTTAAGAGGCAAAAGAAGGAGGGGCAGGTAGAGAAGATGACAGAGGAAGATTGAAAGGGAGGGAGAGAGAAGAATGCGCCGGGCTGCTGCACTCGACCGACCCGGACTGCCTGTGCTGGCACTGACACCAGCAGCCCAAGACTCCCAGCTTTCAGCGGTTGCCAGAGGATGGAGAATGACTTAAGGGGAGGAGACTGGGCAAGTCCTCCGGACTTGAACTTGAGCGATAAGACGCGGGCGGGCCTTTCGGAAGAAAAAAAGAAAGCCACACAACAGGCGCGATGAGTCCCAGTTTCCGAAGGAGGGGTGTGGTGGCGAGAATTTGGAAGCTGCAAGCGCTAGAAACAGCTGCAGCCTTACCAGCAAGGCTTTACAGTCCCAAAGCCCGCAAGGGACTGGCGTGGTGGGCGCTGTCCGAGGTCCTGCCCGGCCACGGGGGGACGCTCCGCAGAGCGCGGTTTCAGCGCGCCGCCCTGAGTGGGTTTCTCCTCCAGCAGGCGGCTGGTCATGCCTACAGTCCGGCCACCGACAATTACGTTGGCACGTGGGTAAACGGTTCCTCAAAGACTACCTAATACACCATGTAAATAGATCCCGCTCTCAGGCTCTCTGCGGGCCTCCCGGCCCTGGGGGAGAAATGACTCCTGCTGCGTCTCTGGTGGCAGAAGCGCCCCCTTGGGGGAAGGGGTCAGAGGGAAGAGAGTAACCTCCTGGGGAGCGGAGAGAAGTGAGGCAGGGAGGTGCACGGGGCAGCGGTGGGTACAGAACAATGTAGGGAGACCCTGCTGGCTCCGGGAGGGGCGCTGCTGCCAGAACCCTAAACCTGTGGCTGCGGTGGCCAGAGGCGGGGATGCTGTGGACTGCCAGCCATTCAGCATGAGAGGCAAGCAGAGAGGACTGTACGACCTTGGACTCTCTGGACTCTTCTGCACTGGCTGGGCAAAGCAAGAAGGGGGACTAGTCTTCTATATCCTATCTCTCCCCTCTTTCTCTCTCTCCTCCTCTCTTCCTCCTTCCCTCCCCTGGATAATCTCTGTCTCCCAACACCTTTTTACCTTTATTTCAAATTTTTCCTCACTCATTCTCTGTATTCCCCATGTTGAGTGATACATAATTGCAGGATAATATTTTGATAGTAACCTGCAGGAACTGTGTCGAAATTTACCTCCAGAGCCTGGGTGCATGGCATGAAAATAGAATCGTGAGTTTTAATGAGCTTTGGAGTTTCTTTCCCACAAGTATGGCTCTTGGACACCCCAGGCTCAGTGGATTCTATTCCATTCCCTCAGAGCCAGGCTCAATGTGCCCGTAGACATGGTAACCACGGGATGAATTCTAGTGAGCACAGGCTACCCTCAAAACACAGCAGTGACAATCAACAGAAGTCCCATCCTCATTAGCAGAGGCAAGAGGGTGCCCTCTGAGAATCAGATCCCTCCAAAATCCTGCAAATTAGATCCCATCTCAGGACAGATGTCCCTATGCTTCGAGGCCTGTAGTAATTTTTCCCACTGGGAACACCTTTTTTAAAGAGAAAGCTCTCCTAATTTCAAAAAGTGTACCTTGCCACTAGTGATCATTGGAATTCATTGGGGGCAGAGTAAGAGAGTGAAGCATGCCTTCTAATAAGGACTCTGGAAAACCCTCTTAAAATAATACACATGGGTGGGTATATTGTCTGGGTTCAATGTTGACTTGGATCTTTCCACTTAATAGAATTTTATGTTTTATAAAATTTAAAGAAGAAAAACTGAAGTATGACAACCTCTATACCTGGTGCTGAAGGGTCAAAATGAGGACAAGGTTATGACCGGTTCCCCTCTCATTCTAAATACAGTGGCCACTTGTAAGACAGGCTCCAAGGTCCGCCCAGGCTGCAGTAGAGAGCAGGAGTAGATGCTCTGCTGGGTGCCCAAGCACACTGCTGTCTGTCATAGCTGGACTTTTCTCTGGCCTTTGGGAAACACAAATGAAGAAAGCCAGCTTTGGGATATACCAAGCTCTTTTTCTGAACTTTCTTCAAAAATATTCCACTTTAAGCAGCCACTCAGCTGTTCAAAAAAAAATAATAATAATACTTGTGAAATAGATCAGGGACCTTAAAGTCTCTGCCTGAATGGGGCTGATTATTTAAGAAAAGCACCACAGGAACCCAGCCATGAGAAATGGCCAGACACTTTGTTCTATGACAGGTGGGGTGCCAAGGAGACTTTTTATGTTAATGAACTGAGAATTGCTGTCCTGGTATTTACTGTTAGAAGATCCTACAAGCCATTTGGCCTGGGATATAAAATAAGAGTATATCAATTTTCATGTCATCATAGAAGTAATTTCCTTAATCAGAAAACTATCTGGAGCCCATAATCGTTTCTGTGAGATTGCTTCAATGACACAAAGATGTCATCTTCACCTGCCTGCCTGTTGCTTGCTTTAAAAACAAAAGACAAGAACATGATTCTCATATGATCTTCAGTACTCACAATGCACAAAAATAATGACTTCCCAGAAAAAGAAAAAAAAAATGGTACTTGATTCTTCAGACTTACTTTATGCTAGGAGTCCTTTTGAAAATCACACTATTCCTCTGTATATTATAACCTCTTCAAATCATAACCATCACTTTTTACCCCCCCCCCAAGTCTACTTGGTCAAATGTATAAAGACTGGTGTAAAACTTATTTCTATTTAAGTAATACATATCTCAAAAATAAGTCCTAAAACTTATCTTAAAACACAATGAATATCAAATTTTACCCCAAATCCAAGTAAAACAGAAAACAATTATGAAGCACCCAGCTGTGATCTTGTTTAAGCTTCAAGCCAGATTACATATATTTTTTTGTAAAAAGCATGGAGTTATACCTATCTTTTCTTAATAACACCAAAAATATAAAGCTGTATCATTTTTATCATAAATTTTGTATAAGCTGATGTTTTCATGTTATGCAGCCTTAAGCAGTGCCCAGAGAGTCCCCTGGTCTCTCTTTCTAATGAGGAAGTAAGGTTAGATAATAATTAAAAGGCCTTTATGCTATTTCATGTAATCATACAGGAAGTCATAGCTGTTTGTAAAAACTTAACTATGTCACAAAAGTGATTGTATGTTTTATTATTTTCAAGAATATTAACAATGTAAAAGAAAATTATTTTGTTCAACACACTCCAATGAGGCTCGGGGTGTTTGTGGGTTTAAATCAGTTTTCTATGCATTTCTTTCCTGCCTCATCCTTATAACCTTTTCTCTAGGTCAAGGGTTGACTCTATTGTATTAATCATACCACATTCTCATATAAATTGTTCTGCACATGTTTTTAATGTCATTGATTTATGAGAAGCTGCACTCAGAGTGGCATCCTTATTATATGTATGAATATTTGTTACAAAAGAGGCAAAGCTATTTCTATCTGTTTTTCACAATTTCTAAATGTCACCCAAGGTAACTAAGAAACCCTCTGGCTCCTCCACACCCCCAAGGTGTTTTACTAAGATAAAGAAGGATCATTTGAAAAGTGTTTTTGTTTTTGTTTTTTGTTTTTTAAAATACCAGCTTAGGGTATTTTATATTTCAATGTAGTCGAATTTAGTTAATAACTGTGAGGCATGCTAGCTATGTTACCATTACAAGAATGCTTTAATAACAAGATCACTGGACTAGAGACAAAAAATAGCCATCAAATTCTAGAAAGGAAGAAAACTTAAAGAAAATCAAAAGCTCAGTGTAAAAGGCATTTTTCTTTTTAGAAGTAATTTATATGCTCAGTCTTTGTATCCATATTTCATTTTTTCTGCTGTGTGAGTGAGGGCTGAGAGTTCTCAAAGGTAGGTTAATTTTAATTATGCTCACAAAGTTTAAAAAGAAAATGAATACAATAAGAGAAATTAAAGACAGCCAACGTTGAAAGGGAAGTCGGATGTACAAGATGGAAAGATTGAGGTCATACCCCCCAAAATCATAATTATATTTTTTAATATTGTGGCTAAACAAACCTTTGCATCATAATCTAATTACAGAAATTTGTCATAATGGTCCCCCCAGAGATTAACTGACAGTTCCCTAAAGCAGAATCATTAAGACAAAGAACTTGACAGTCAATGTTCTGTGAACAAAGCAAAATATAGCATTTCCTTTCAACTAGAAAGAACACTAGAACTCCCAACCATGTAGACAAAGGAGAAGTTGTAAGAACAATGGGTGCCCAGTCTTGTGGCAACAAGAAGCCAAAACTGAGCCTGAAAACACACACACACACACACACACACACACACACACACACACACACACATATATATATATATATATCATCTAACAAACCTAAATTTTTTTGAAACATCAATTGCTCCAGCCTTTGTTCTGATTAGACAATATGAAACCAAAACCTTAAACAGAATGACATAGACAGGCAATAAAAGCTACTTTAACTAAAATATAGAAATAAGACTATATTTGCATTCTTATATCTTATTTAAATAGGGATTTTATAAGGAAGCAACAACCTCTTAATATCCCATTTGACATTAAATAAATGAAGGTATTCTAGAATTTCACTCGGATTAACTTTGGGGACAATGTCATAAAAATCATATATCATTTTTTCTGCTTTTAGTTTTAGTAATAATGTATGTTTTCTTAAAATTCGAAGTAAAATGGTTTCACATCAAATTTTGTGTTAAATGGATGACATAATGTATCAAAAATTGCATTTCTCAGAAGTATCATGGCTACCATGGAACAGTACCCATATCTACCAGGAACTATCCACTTGGGTTTTTTTAATTCCACAGTGTCTCTGGTGAGCCTTTGAACTTGAACCAAGAATTTAGTTTTGAAAGGAAACCTATAAGATTAGGCAAATGTATTTTCTTCATTCTTCCCCCCCCCCCAATGAGGTTGATTCAGCCCTGAGGGTGCCTGGACCATTACTATACATAGTTATATCTTGTAACTGCCCTACTTATTTGATTTCAGTGCTACTATTTGGCATGTTTTTCAGCTGAGGCTCCAGCCATTCCTTTTCATATTGTCCATTCACTGATCTTCCCCCATTAGACACTTGCCCTCTCCAAGACTCAGTCAGTAATTCTGTTTCTCCTTTTGCCCTGAGAAGACAACCCTGTCTTTTAACCGTTTCAGTTTTATGACTGTTAATATCCAGTTACAACCAAGTTCCTAAGTCCAATTCTGATATTTTCCTTCAGCAATTCAATTGTCTACATGCTCACTCAGATGTCCCAGAGATATTAAAAATTAACATGACTAAAACACAACCTTATTTTGTTACACTGACAACATAATTCTATTTGTTGGTGTTATTTTATTGCTAAACCTATGAGACTTCGCCAAGGGCTAATCTCTACTCTCTCTCTCTCTCTCTCTCTCTCTCTCTCTGTCTCTCTCTCTCTCTCTCATTAATGGATCATAAAGAACCTCTCAACATAGTTGGTTTCAATATGCATTCTCTCTCTTTCTCAGCTTAAGAAGAACATGCTCCTTTATTCATCACACAGGGAGAGAGTCATATCCAAACCACACAAATGAAACAGACCAGAAGTGACACATTAGCTGAGGCAGACCTACCAAGCTGATCTGCCATCATGTATACTTAAAAATTAAGTTTTTATTTACTTTTTAACTGTCCAGGTTTTAAAGTCGTATTCAGCACTATCACACCCAACGATGACTAGTTAAGACTAACAGCATTTCCTAGAGAGCTTGTATGTCAGATCCCCTAACTCATTTTTTGTTCTTTATGTTCTCCACACTCCAACACTTCTCAAGCTTAGTCCTACTTATGTCTCACATTATCTTCTCTCTTCTGTATTCCTGATACTGTCTTCACTTAGGTTGGTACCCTGAATCAACTGTGTTGGCAGTGGCCTACTAACTGGCCTTGCCCATTTTCATCATCTGTATCCATACATGCACTGTCTTTACCTGCAAAGACCAAGATGTATTCACATCACATAGGTATGTAAAGTTCTTCCTAAACTTAGAGAATAATGTCAAGCTCCCAAGAGGCCAGAAGGCTACTTACAACCTGACCTCTATCCACTTCTCTTTCATCCCCTGTCAACCCCAGCCTCTCCTCAACTACAAACCTCACATTCCCTGGCCACAAAATCTTTAGAATTTCTAGCACAAATTTGTGTCTCAGCTTGGCACCTTCTTTCCTTTGCTTAGATTCCTCTCAACCAACCTCTAGGTCATCAGTTCTCAATCTGTGGGGAGCAGCCCCTTCAAGGACTGCATATCAGATATTTACATTATGACATAACGATAGCGAAATTACAGTTATGAAGTAGCAACACAATAATTTTATGGTTAGGGGTCACCAAAACTTGAGGAACTGCATTGAAGGATAGCAGCATTGTGAAAACCACAGCTCTAAGGTGAACTTACTTCTCAAACATCAGCTACAGCCCACTCCACTTTCTTCAAGGTTTTGTGCCTTAAGCATCTTATCAATTCATGTGCACCATATTGTTTATACAATTGTCTTCTCTGCTAGACAGTCAGTTTCATTGTACTAAATGTTCAAACACAGCTAAATGTCCAGAAAACAGCTTTGTTCACCTCCTAGAAAAGAACACATCTTATCTCAGCACTCAAGAGGGTAATTAGTTCAAGGCCATTTTCAAGCATGAGCTAAATACCTTGAGAGAGGGACAGACAGACAAAAAAGGAAATATGAGCTTATCAGAGATTTGAGAACAGCAAGTCAGGTAATATCAAATCAGTGAAATGAATGAAAGCAGTTTCAAGATAGGGAGGTCTGGACCTCAGTCCTCCAAATCCTCAGAAAATCTTCTCAGGATCAGTAGCTTGGTGGGTACTTGGCTGAATGTGTTATTCAGTGACTCAACTCATTACTTCTCCTACCCAGGGCCAAGTGAGCATGTTACCAAAATTTATCCAGCATCTTTAAACCCCAGCTATGGTCTGCACAGGAGCATCCCAGAGAGAATGTCACTGTTTCAGGGCACTTTACAGATTACTGTCATGAGCAAGCTTTATTGCTGTCAGTCCCCACCTAGTCCTGGGCCATGAGCCCAGAGGAAAAGGGAAACGGAGGGAGGAAAGCCATAGAAGCCCTGTTATTGTTACAAGTGACTCTGGGCCTAGTTAAATGGGAAACTGGGCACTAAGCTTTCTAGCATTTAGGTTTTAGATTACATTTTTGGTGAAAAGGAAACTATGAAGTCCTTCTTCTATTGTGACCAAATGCTCGATATGACAGCACCAGTGGATCTTACTATCACATCCCTGTAGTCTCTTCAGCCCTACCTTAGGCTATGCTGCCATCATTTCACTTTCCCAGATCATGTGCCCTTTCTTCTATGTGGAATCAGGAACTAGCACCATGAAAATGTTGTTTCTAGCCTCTTTAAACAGTTCCTTCTTCTGCTTGTGCTCACTTCTACTAACCACCCCAGACTCAGGTTCTTCTTCTTTCCACCCCCATCTTTGACATAACAAGGTTAAGCCCTCTACCCACCAGACAACACCCTTGATGCACTGTTGCTCTGATACACACTGTTCAAGACGAACTCAGCAGTATCACTAACACCACACTCCCCATGTACACACTCACCTACTAACAGCTCCTAAGTGACTCCCACGGTGTTGATGCACATAGACAGCCTTTACACTTCATAGTTGCATCTCTTTGTGATTGTGTACATCTCATAGACCAGTATGGCACATTGTCAGGTCCAGGCGTCTTTTGGAACATCAACCCTCTCTCTTCTCATGGCTGGAAGTATTATCTTCATCACTGTGTATCTCAGAGACCATTTTTTATAACTTGGGTCACAATCCCCACCATGCTGCTCTGAGCTCTACAACCGAAGGGACTGTCTCTTCTTTACTCTGTCTGCTTGTGCTTAGTATGAAGCCTCATGTACAACACATGCTGGCCCCCCTATGCCTTTAAAGGGATATGTTTTAACAAATATCTAGGTGATCCCGAGGAATATTATCCAAATAAACTCTGAGAATTGCCTTCAAATGTGATAGATTTGAATTTTGAAAAACAATTGAACTACTTACAGTAGAAATTGTTAGTCAAAGTTGTTTATCCCAAGCATAAAGACTATATATTTGATCAAGCATATTATAAGCATGTATAAGTTACTCCACAAAGAAGAAAAAGAGACTAATGGCATAATCAACTTGGTTTAATTACTGGACATTGAATACATGTAATATCACATTGTATTTTTATAAATATAAGGATGCTATGATTGAAAATAAAATGTTTTTTAGAAAGGATAGCAACATAGTACTCTTGAGAACACTTGCTTCAGCCTATTGCACTACGATTCCTCCAACCATTTTAGTTTGATTCCAACTTTAAATCCTCTCTTATGTTGCTCTCCTTGATTGGAATTCAATGCCAATTAACCAAATAAGCCATGGCTCTTGGTACTACAGACACAGCAGTAAAGAAGTAAGCATGTTACTTGTCACAGGGAGTTAACATTCTAACAGAGACAGACAATACATAGGGTATTAGTTAAAATATATAGCCGATTGGATGGAGCGAAGTTCTGTAGGGAAAATGGAAAAAGGTACAGGAGACAATCACAAGAGTGAAAATACAGAAGCAATTTTAAGTGTGGTGGCTGACGATGGTCTCCTTGCTCCTTGTGAAGCTAACATTGGTGCAAACTGAGGGAGATGAAGTAGTCCACCATGTAGACATTTCTGAGTAAAGTTTTTCAAGTAGAAGCAATCGTGGAAAGTTTAAGAAGTGATACACTTCACGGGTTAGAGAGACAAGGAGAGTGGTATTTTATCAAGGGAAGAGTAAGTCGGGAAGAGGTGGCAACGGGAAGAAAACAGAAGTGACAGGCTGAGCAGCAGCTGGGGGCATTGAAACAATTTGTCTTGATAAGATGTTACAGTGTGCCTTAAGCTTGGCAGAGAAGTGACACATTCAAACTCACACTTTAACAATTATTGTAGATGCTGTCTCAGAGGAACCTGCTGAGCTGGGAAAGGTAATTCCAGCATCCCCAGGGCAAAGCGAGAGAATCCCAAATTCAAGGTCAGCCTGGCTACGTAGCAAGGCTGTCTCAAAAAGCAAAACAACAACAACAACAAAACCCCGAAGGACAAGAGCAACCGCTTGAAAAAGAGTCAAGAGGCCATTGAAGCAATCCAAACATTAGGCCATAGTGACTTGGTAGCATGACATGGAAGATAAGGAGATGAGAAGTAACTGACTCCGAGCTATGTTAAAAGCAGGGGTGTGACTTAGTTTGTTGAAGAAGTATTGAAGATGGGGTGCCAGAAACACTGTTCACAATGTTTTGGCCCTGAGCACCTGAAAAGAGGGACCCTTTTCTGAGACGATGAAAACTGTGAAGAAGGCATGCAAATAAAAGCAGTCACTGTCTCAGCTTAGAGCCTATTAATTTTGAGATGCATATGAAACATCCACGTGGAGGGATATAATGAACCCAGAATTCAGAGGAATTATTTCAGGTAAAAATATGAATTTGGATATTGCCAGCACATTCATGGTGGTTTTGAAGGCAAAATTATTACTCAGGTATAGATAAGGAAGAAAGAATTCCTGGAGCTCTTCATTAGGAGAAGTAGAGGCAGTGGGTTGGACCACGCAGATGGAGCATGGACACTCAGAGTTCTGAGTGGAAAGAAAGGGAGAGAAATGAGTGACTTAGTCAAACACTTTCAAATACTTTGGTGAATGAAATATGACCCGCAAAAGATGGAAGAACTTGATACCCTTGATAACAGCAGCTTTGTGAAAATAGACCCTCCTTTCAGGACTCTTCTTGGCATCTCTTCTCCTGACTTAACAACGCTTAGGACCTGCCCATTTACTTACCATTACTATGATAAATGTTTCCTTCTGGTCATGTCTGCTTTCCACCTCACGCAGAAGCTCTGGGTAGGGCAAATCAGCATCTCCTTTGGCAGATGCAGCAGCCCCCTTAAGATTTTGTATAGCTCACACCCACAGTGAACATGCAAAGTATATAGTGAACTAAATTTTTCTCTGTTGTCTTTCTCAGCCCAGGTCCTCAGTTCTCCTTTCTAGATCTTAAACAACTTGTAATTAGGGTTCTATCCTCCAAGTCCTCCAATTTGATCTGTAAAGATGTTTACAAGTAAGCTTATTAAAACTTTAACTTTTAGTGTTTCTGATACTTTTTCATTTCCTGTCATTTAAATTATAATATCACCTCTCTAGAAAACCTTCTTCAAGGACCTGTTTCCTCTTATGAAGTAACCAATAAAGAACTTAAATTTCATTCTTATGCTATTTGCTTTAAAATTGTTCATATTTTATGTTCCAAGTCTTGCATCTCAGTATCTGGATATTTTCTTGTCCTATTTACAATACAGAAATTACAATAAATAATACTATTTTTATATGACTTTACTGTTTTAAATGTTGGACCAAATTTAACAACTTGGAATTTCTGTTTAATTTGTTACCTATAATTTTCAGAATCAATTAGAAGTAAGTGAGAAACAAAATAGCATCATACTTAAAGACATGTGATAATTATGAATAGAGAGATGAATGGATGGAAGGGTTTTATCCTACATCTCACACATTAAAGAATGCAATCCAAAAAAAACAACAAAAAACAACAACAAAACATGAGGGCAATACAAATTTTATAGGTGGCAAAATATTAAGGCATGTGAAAAACCCACAGTTATTTTAGGGCAACAAAACCTCTTTACCCTTCTTTCCCCTTCTACAATGGTCACTTTCTGTATAAAAATATAACACTGCTAATATTTTTCCAAGCCTTTTCATTTAGAATTGGTGAATATTCTATTTGTTGTTTATTTGATGAAAATTGTAGTTCTGGAATTTTATTCCTTTTTCTTTTTAGTAACAAATGAACTGTTAGCCTCACAGTTGGTTTGGTTATTTTACTTTTACCTTTTATACAATATAAGTACAATGGAGTTCAACTTAGCTTTTAAGAACTTTCTTCCCTATGATTCCTTAAATCTATAAAACTTACCCAAATGACCACTGACTAAAACTGCAATGGCTTGAAGGCTAGAAATGTTCTCTGGGGAAACATTTCCTTTTTGGAGCATATCATATGATCCTGATTACAGATTTCCAATCTTAACAGCACAGAACCAAGAATAATTTATCAAGCAAGTACTTTCTCGAGACTATTTAAGCTCTGCCTCTGCTAAATTTTTTTAACCATTTATTTAATTTCTCAGTTTCAGAAGCAATCAAACTGAGCAATTTACTCACATTGAATTCCTCAGGGTTAACAAGTATTTTTTGTTTGGATTTGGATTTTCATTTCTCTGTTTAAGACAGAGTTTCACTGTACATCCTTGGCTGGCCTGGAACTTCATATGTAGGCATGACTAACCCTAAATTCCCAGAAATTTTCCTGCCTCTGCTTCTCATTCTAAAGGTAAGTGCCACACCCTGAGAACAAGTGGTTGCCTGTGTGTTTTGTTTTTTGTTGTTGTTTCTTTTTTGCATTTTTATTATCCATGAACTCAGATGGGGGGAGGGGAGAAAGAAGCATTATAATAACATCTGATGTTATAAAGGGAATACATATTCCAGTAAAAGGCACCAACCAGTTAAATCTTCCATTCGACATCCCCAGTGGCCGAATAAGCCCCTCATCTTATCCCTCTGCCCTAAAATAACCTGCACAGAAGCTTGAAGTGATGTGAAATCTTCAGAGAAACTGCATGTTGAAAAGAAGAGCCACTTTAAAACCATCTTCAGCAAGAGAATATCAAGGTGAGATGATCTGATTTAAAGATAATTATATGTCAATAACTACCCTTCTCATTTTATTCAGTGATAAATATTTTGTAGTTATTGTCACAGCGAATGATAAGCCTGCAATGTGAGTGGTTTGAATTTTAGATTTTACCATTTAAAATAAAATGAATCGGCTCAGACTCAGTTTAATTTGAGACTATGTATAATTTTGCCATTTATGACTAAGGCACTATTGTCTCTTTAGAGCATATATTTCAAACCTCAGATTTACTATTTCTACCTCATGCCCTAGGTTCAAAATTAAAATGATGAGACAGAAACTCCCAGATGTTGCAGAGAAGGTTAGCAAATAAGGCTGCTTGCAAAACTAAGTATATACTTTTGAAACCATTTTTTAAGTATAAAAATGCAATGACAATTAACCCCGTGCACTGCCATCTCTTTGGCCATACATTAATTAGATTCCAGGAGGTGAATGGAAATGGACAAAAATAGCTTCAATGAAATGATTATGAAATGGATCTTCGCACTGAAAAGCAAGGATGAGACATGAAAAATACTGGCCCATGCAGCAGATGTTTTTTTATTCTCTTTGACAACGTGAGCAAATGGAGGATGAAGGCACAGATTTCGCCTTTCATCACGAGCTCTGCTTCAAGATTTACAGTGATCCAGAAAGGAAGAAAGAACTTTAAAATAAGAAGTAGTCACTGGAAAGGTGACTATTAAGCACACATTCCACAGTATGGTTTACAGAATGCTGATCACTGTTTAGCCACACTAAGACCATGACTTTGAAGATTAAGAAAAATTGAAGATAAGAGCATGCAAACAAAGGGGCATTCATTGCTCAGCGTGCATCATTTGTTTTGAAAAGTTATTGCCCAGTGAGCACTGTATAAACTCTATTTCACTCATGGCAAAACTGTACTTGGATTTCTAGTGAGCACATCCATTACTGATAGGAAAATGAAATCTGATCATATGCATCATGTTTAATGTAAAATTTCATAGTACTCCTGATTCTGACAATGAGGTGATTTGTAAAGGGGTCTAATTGTGGTCAATTATTACAGTCCTCCAGCGCCACCTAGTGTTTCCAGACATTGCTGTAACCCAGTTCGCCTAGTAAAACCAAATTAACAATTTCTTACAAAGATGGTCATATCTCCTAAATAAAAGGAAAGAAATACAAGTCAAGGCTTGGTTTTGATATCTTGAAGTATTTTCAATTCTTGGATTTTAATTGTTCTAAGTTGCTGAAGGATCACTGTTGCTTTAGTAAACAAAAAGTCTTTTGTGTCCTTGGTCCATTTCCATTGTTAAACATCTAACTGCCGTTGTTTTTCCCCCCAAAGAACAGCAATTATCAAGGATAGCTTGATTTTGTTGAATAATATAGTCACTTCTTAATTAATTGATTTGGGCATGTCTGAGTAGAATATCTGAACCTCTAAGTGCTTTAAAACCTTATCAACTTTATTGTTTTAAAATTGCAAACAAAACATTTCACACTGAACTTACAAAAACAAGCAAGAAAACACTGGGGAAAAGTGACCACTGAGCACCCAGTTTTCTTGAACTGACAAATCAAGTGGGTGCAGTAGACAGCGAAGGTCTTCTTCTTCGTAACTGTAATCACAAAGGAAAGGTAAGTCATGTATGTGAGGGCTGCCCTCCTGAAGTCACACTAGTGAATTATAATGAAAAGCATGTGTCATCCCAGATTATGCCTGGCATGTACACGCGTATCAAACAGATATTCAGTAGCAAACAAATAGGAAATTGTGCATACTGCTTAATAAAGTCCTAGATCTATTCTTTCTAGTCCTCAAAGAGGACAGATGCTACAGTGTGATCAGCATCTGGCAGTCACCATAAACCAGTGGCTGAACACAGCAGCACTTAGGGATGAAGGCCCAAGCAGGTCCTCCCAGGTAAAAGCCACGGATGTCTAGTTTGACTTCATAGTCATTGCTAAAGGTAATAACATCATATGGAGGAAGGGTATTGTTACAAAACTACCCTCCCCACTTGTCTACTGTTGGGTATATCAGGACATGACACTGCCTCAGGTGTGCTCCCGTGCTGTGAGCACAGTGTGACCTGGAACCTGGGGACCAGGGCTGTTGTAGTTTACTCTTTTAAATCCTTCTGAAAAGCAGCCTTGTTTCAAAATGAGATTGTCTAGGACCTGGTCAGATGAGGAACAAGTTCTAAGACAATGGAATTGCAGTTGAGCTCTTGCAAATGCAGGCACATTCCAGGGTTAGGAAAATAACAGCAAAACAAACAAAAGCAAGGGCCACCTGGCTCTGAAACTCTTTAGGTAACAGAGAAGGAAGGGAAAGATTAACATTTAGGACCAAATGCCCCCTAACACACACACACACACACACACACACACACACACACACACACACACAATGAATGAATGAGATCAAGTTCTTCATTTATGAACTATGAGCAGAAATCTGTCAAGTAGTGTGGCAGTACCATTTTATTCTTGATTTTTAAGCAAACATTTCTAAAGAGAAATTTGATTATTTTATTTTGGTAATAAAAAAGTTACAATATTTTATAATGTTAATGAATTTATTTTAAGTTTTTATTGTTTTGACATGTATTTTTTTATTTAAAATAAATGTAAACAGGATCCCTTACAATGAAAGGCTACAGATTAGAATGAGTGCATAAGACCAAAATGTCTGTTTATTTTTTTAATCGAAAACAGATTCTTCTCTCATGCAATATGTCCCAACCATAGTTTCCCCTCTTTCTACTTCTTCTAACCTCTCCCTCGACCTCCTCTCTTCTCCTCTGTTTACTCTTCAGAAGAGTAGGCCTCTAAGAGACAACAGCCAAACAGGACAAAACAAGACACAACAAGACAAGGCAAAAAGCCCTTATATTGAGGCTAGACAAGGCAATGTGATAGGCAGAAAAGAGTCTCAAGAGCAGGCAAAAGAGTCACTACAACCACTACCACTGTCAGGAGTCCCCAAAAAACACCAAGTTAATCTACGCCAGCATGTATGCAGGGGACCTGGAGCAGACCTACGCTGGCCCACGCTGGCCCTGTGTTCACTGCTTCAGTCTCTGTGAGCCCCTATGAGCCCCGCTTAGTTGATTCAATGAACCATGTTCTCCTGATATCTTCTATCCACTCTGACTCCTACAGTCTTTCCTCCCCTCTTGGAAGGGGTTTCCTCATCTCTGAGTGATGGAGACCTCTCTCTGCATAATGTTTGATTGTGAATCTCTGCATCCACTCCCATCTGATGGAAGAAGCTTCTCAAATGACGACTAGACAAGGCACCAACATATGAATACAGCAGAATATCATTAGGAATCACTTCATTGATTCTCCCCACACCCAGCCTAGGTCTCTGGGCTATCCAGTCTCCAGTGCCTGACCATCCAGGAAGAGTAGAGCAGTTAAAACAAACATTGGTTGGCCACGCCCACAAGTTCCCTGTCACCATCTTGCAGGCAGGACACGTAGGTGGAGGGCTTTGTGTCTGGGTTGGTATCTAGGTTTCTCCTTCTATAACCTGTAGAGTCCCTTCTAGAACAAAAGAGACTAAAACATAGAGATGAAGGGCTCCAAGCCTGCCATGTGGAAGTTGCCCTTGGCAATGGGGCCACAGTGTCAGTTTTCAGAGAGTGACCTTCTGTCCTAGCATCAGCCTGGGCTGGCACCTCCTCACCCAACAACTCAACTGAGACCCACTACTGGCTACAAAAGATGGTCAGTGCAGACTCCATATCCTCTATTACTAGGAGTCTTCTCTAGGGTCACCCTTATAGATTTCAGGAAGTTTCCACACTGCCCGGTAAATGCTCCCCAGTTTCAGCTGTCTCTTCTTGTACTCTCTCCTTCCATCCTCCCCCTCTCCCAATAAATTTATTTTTAAATGCACTACCAAGTATGGCAATTTATTTCAATCTGGTTAGCGATACATCCATATTCACTAGTCCTTTCTTTTGTCAAATATTTACCAAAGGGCACAGCACACAACAGTATGTACTAAGAAGCTAAGGATTTAGACTAATATAAATGTATAGAATCCAAGCTCTGTGAACAGACATCCTTTTCAGTGATTCATGAATAAGGTCAGTCTGCATATGACACAATAGGTGACTTGTCTCATAAGGCTCGGAGGGTAATAAAAAATTCCCATGTGCCTAAAAATCTTCCCTTTTATTTGGGGAGGTACCCAACTCTCTTCTTGGAGAGACCCACATTCTCTGCTTGAAAGTAACTGCTGTCATTTAGATCATTTAGAGACTCTCTGTTTGGAGCTGTTTGTTTGTTTGTTTGTTTTTCAAGAAGGGTTTCTCTGTGCAATAGCCCTGGCTGTCCTGGAACTCACTTTGCAGACCAGGCTGGCCTCAAACTCACAGAGATCTACCTGCGTCTTCTTCCTGAGTACTCACTGCCTGGCATCAGGTTGAATCTTTAATGTGAATTTCTAGACCTAAATATGAATGGACTTTGGGAGCCCATTCCACATAGAGGGTTACTCCCTTAGCCTAGACACATGGGGGAGGGCCTGGGCCCTGCTCCAAATGATATGACAGAGTTTGAAGATTCTCCATAGAAGGCCTCACCCTCTACTCACTGGGGAGTAGAAAGGGGATGGGATGGGGATTGGTAGGGGGAACAGGGGAGGACAGGAGGGTGCAGGAACTGGGATTGACATGTAAAACAAGCTTGTTTCAAATTTAAATTTAAAAAAAAAAATTTAAGACATATCCTCAAAATGTATGCAGACTTCTGCAGGTCTTCATTGTTCTGGAAAGCGGGTCCTATAATCAGATACACAGGAAGCTGCTGCTCTGCCCATTAAGGAGTTAAGCAGCACTTCTCAAGGGACATGAGTAACTGCTTCCAGTAACTGTTGGATTATTGATAGTATTGTTATTGCCATCATCAATCTGTCCATCAGAACCTAGCAGGACCCAGACAGTCTTTACATGGGAGTGCCACCTTGTGCAGACTGAAGTACCAAATTTTGTTATCAGAATCTACCTGTGACTGAGCCTATCCTCAAATGAAACCCACCTAGAGTTACAGTCCTACTGTACGCTACACTCCATCGATGATGATGATGATCTGAGCCACTGTGATCTTCTGCCTTAGCCCTCACAGTGATCTACTGATCTCCTTGCTCCTGGTTTAGCTTTTCTCAAAGCATCTTTACAGGAGCGCTGCCTTCCCCTTGCACAGTTCTACCCTTCCTCCAACTAGATTGAAGGCTAAAAAGGAAAGGGGTCACAAGACATGCTGGTGTAGCTCCCTTCTCTCCCACCTATCAAATCCCATTTTCCATGCTCTCCCCATCTGTCAGGCTCTCATCATATCCTGCATGGTCCTTTTGCAGTTAATTAAAGCCAGAGATGCTGTCTACCGGAGCCTTAGGATTCTTACACACACATACACACACAGAGAGAGAGAGAGAGAGAGAGAGAGAGAGAGAGAGAGAGAGAGAGGGAGGGATGCCTTCCACTAAAGCCTTAGAATCCACACACACACACACACACACACATACACATACACACACACACACACACACACACACACACACACACACACACACACACACACACACACTCCGTTTGAATGTGCTTCTCCTTGCTATCTAGAAAATCTCTCCCTCAGTTCTTTTTGGTTTCTACTTCTTTCACTGTTTTGGAAAGGTGTATACCTGTGGATGCTTGGCTCTGCTCCTGGCTCCATGATTATTGGGAGAAAACTAAAAATCTATACATTAACCAAGAGTTATTTGTAGACCCCATAGAGAGAGAGAGAATACAAGAACACAATTTTTCTGTTTTTGTGTGTGAAGCATGAATCTAATTAATCATAATGAAAAATCAGGAGTCAAATATGCCCTACCTTATCACTTCCTCTCTCTGTCTCTGAGTGCTGGGATTAAAGGCATGAGGCACCACCAATGGGTTCTTGGTTAACTAGTGGCTAGCTCCACCCTCTGATCTCCAGAAAAGCTTTATTTGTCAGAATACAAATAATTCAGCATTTTTTATTATTCAAAAAGAATGTGCCAGGTAGTAGTGGCACATGCCTTTAATCCAAGCTTTCAGGCTGCTGAAGCAGGTGGATCTCTCTCTCTCTCTCTCTCTCTCTCTCTCTGTGTGTGTGTGTGTGTGTGTGTGTGTGTGTGTGTGTGTGTGTGTGTGTTTGTGTGTGATATAGGTTGATTTCAAAGCATTGCTGAATTCATAAAATCTTTTATCATTATTTCCTCAGAAGATTCTAAAATGCCATTGCTATTTTAAAAATACATCTTTAGCTGGGTGGTGGTGGTTCACACCTTTAATCCCCGTACTCAGGAGACAGAGGCAGGTGTATCTCTGTGAGTTCGAGACCAGCCTGGTCTACAAGAGCTAGTTCCAGGACAGCCTCCAAAGCCACAGAGAAACTCTGTCTTGAAAAACAAAAACAAAAAAGTCTTTATTAGTAAAGATTTAGAGACTGGATATCTTAAGATGCATCTTAAAGAAACAGTTTAGATAAGCTACCGGCATGGGCGCCAATTGGGCCATATTAAGCAAAAGGGTATGCTTGTAAACCCCATAAGCCAAGTATCTTCCAAATAATCTTTCTTTAGCTTGGGTTCAACATTGGATAAAATAGAATTATCTTATCCCTTTCTGGAATGTTCAAGCTCTGTCTTTTGTCACTGAGAGATGCTGCAAAGCCTGCAAAATTTTAGCAGTGCCTCCCACCTCAAGTCAAATTTCCCTTTAGTCCACAGTTTGAATTTGAGTGAACACCACTATAGCCCAAATGCTCCCTGAGTAACTCTGCAGTGCTCATCCTCTGACACTGATCTCAGATATTCCCTGCAAGGTGGACCAGTTAGGGCCATGTGAAGTCAGTGTTGGATCAAGAAAGATTGATGAGAAACTGAATTGTTGGGGTAGAATTCTTGGATTCCTTCAGTACCATTTAAGAATCTTCAAAGCCTGAATGGAAGTGCTAAGGCAGACCCAGACAAGAAATAGAAGGTTGATTTTTATAAAGAGAAATGAAAGTGTTCTTACTCAATTCTAGTGTAAGACTATGAAACCTTACAGCTTGCTTTATAGGCAGGAGCATCGAAGCAAGAAATTGCTAATGCAATGTCTATGGAAGAAGAAAGGAAACAGAAAGCTACCAAACAAAGGTGCAGAGATTTCAGTATCTGCTCAAAACCATTGCAAAAGGGACTAAAGTGTACAGAACATGCATTCAAGAAACGAAATGTCACCTAATTAATTATAGCCTCAAGCTTGTTGTCACTTTGAGGAAGCCTGCCGAGAAAGGATATAGGATTAATTCGTAGCAGTTAGTGAGCAGGAGTAATGTTCCCTCACCAGTTTTGATCTGCCATTGCGCTTCTCTCTAATTAAAGATGGCAGTCATCAAGCAGACAATGGGTGTAAGCAACTGGTGTCAACTCTCTTGGCATTTTGTGGAACTTACCTCCTCAGTATTTAGAATCTACTGTGTACATTTTATCTGTAGGTCTCTATAATATTTGCCTAACATTCCACATGTCTAGAGAATAGACACATACACATAACCTTGAAAAATTCCATTTCTGCTCCTTCTATATGTGCTGTTTCTTCAAGCTTAATTTCCTTAAAAGGCACTCGGATTTTGGTTTCTGAATGCTGTCCCAATGAAAGATATTTTGGTTCTTTAGAGAAATGGGTGGATACATAGCTGAGGCAGAGAAATATAATATAAGCTTGGAGCATCTTACAGCATCAGAAAATAAGGAAAGAGAAATAAGAAAGAAGGAAAGGAATGACAGGAACACAGGGACCGTAGAGAATGTGGGAGGGAGACAGAAAAAAATGTACACTCTGGTTATGTGATTGCTCGGATATGAGGACAGCTAAGTAAAAGAAAAAACCACAGCCATAATACCACAGTGATATTTCTCATATAAGATCCACCTCATTTTAGCTCTTTCCCCAGCAACTGAGGTTTAATTCCTCTCCTGCTGCACATGGGCTAGACCAAGTGACTCTTCCGTCAAATAAATGGCGAAAATCAGAATATATGTTACAGTGAAAGACTACTTAAGTGATCAGTGTTGACATCACCAGTAGTGAGCCATGCTGATGCCGTGTAACTTTGATGTGATGCAATGTGAGCATTTGACCTATGTGGTCCCTTTCTTTAAAATGGATAACCTATGGTCTGCTAAGATGGCTCCATAGTTAAAGGTGCTTTCTGCCAAGCCTGATGACCTGAGTTTGATCAATAGGATCCCTATAATAGAAGTAAACAACTGACTCTTAAAGTTGTAACCTGACCTCTACAACAAGTACATCATGGCAATCATGTTGCCACAGGCGCACCCACACACAAATAAATAAATGTAATTTTTAAAAATGTACAATTGCATTCTAACTACAACAAAATGTCAGATTAACTCAAGTGGGTAGACATTCTATAGGACACCTAATAAACTCTTTTCAAAGATGCTAAGGTCATTAATGCCAAGAAAATACCAAAACGGTCACGGAAGCACCTAAATTAAAAACAGTAACAAAACTTAGTTTCCCAAAAGAGAAGAGACTTCAGTAGGAGAAAAAAGTATCTGTGGTCTGTGTTATTAACCTTTTAGATTTTACAAATGTTCCAGGGTTGTGTGTGGTATTAACATAAGAAAAGCTAGCTGAAGCAAAAGGACACTGTCTTCCCTGTGAGTTCCAGAAAGATGAGTCTATTGGTCTGTGAGAAGCTTTGGTCTCACCTCTCTCCCTGTCCATTCTCACTAGCACATGTCCAGGGTTAGCCAAACAACGCCTCTGAAGAGGCTGCATAGTCAGTGTGTAGTCAGAGTAAGACAGGGTGTGGATCCTTCCTCCAGCCTATTGGTTCACAAGCATCAGCCCTGAGCTGGTTGTCATAGCCTATTAAAACCTCTTGAGAGCTTAGGTGTTTTCACTTGTGGCAATATGTGCACAGCGAGCTTTGTATAGTACTCTTTCGTAAACACTCAGTTCAGTAGCTACATGCACCCACACTGTTGTATAGCCAATGTCCAAAAGCTTTAATGTTGCAAAAGGGAAATTCTCTACCCATTTAAAAAATGTTCTCTCCCTGCTCTGCTCCTGGCAAATAGCCTGCCACTTTCTATCTCTAAGAATTGAGTGTTCTGAGTACCTTATATAAGGGAAATCACACAATATTTGTCCTTTGTGAATGGCTTATTCCCACCTATCCCAAAGTCTTCAAGATCAGTTCACATCAGAGAATATTCATCATAAGTACATAAATGCCAATATCTATTTGGGACCCTGTTCTCAGTCATTTTCATTATATGACCAAAGCCAAATTATTAGCTTCTATTTTTAATGTTTAAAGATGATGCTTCCCATAGCTGCAGGGTGATATCTGCACAAGAGCGCAAAGTTAGCAATTTCTCCCCGGCTTCCCCTGTGCCAGTATGCTGGTTTTTACAATAGTTCCATGTCCTAAATTTCGTTTTTTAAAACCCATGGCTCATGAAACTTGAAGTTCTCTCCTCTTGACCCAAACTCAAATATCCTGTTTTAGTCTGTTCTTTGATATAATTGGGGCATTTCTTCTCTCTTGTGTGACAGAATGGAGAAAAATAAGTTTGCTCCTCCTATCCTACATCAGATAAGACATGTAGTCAAGGCAATGTCTAAGGTAGAAACAGGAGATATTAAGTGAGTGTGAAGGAAAGGGGGGCGGGGGTTGGGAAGAGAACTGAGAAGGGATTAGCCATTTATCTGAGACAGAGCAGGAGCTATGAAGAACCAGGATGAAGCTCATGGTGTGTGAAGTTCACATCTGCATTAAGGTGAGTAACAACACTCTTGTGTCTTTCCCTGGGGAAATATAAAGAAATACCTATTCATCCCACACAGACATGGCACCTAACCAGAGAAAGAATTTCATCCACATCTTAATTGGTGAACCAGTGAGTATATTGTGTTGCATACAGGACTGGGGGAGTCTGAGGCAGCCACACCACAAAATCCCAGCACCAGTGAATTGTTTGCCTAATAGAACCTCAGGGAGGGGAATGGCTGATGAGGAGCCAGTGGAGGCCTCGTGAGACTCTCTCAAGTCTCATCACTCCCACACTCTCCCAGGAGGGAGTTTTGGTAAGAATCACCATGGCTGCTCTGCCCCAAGGCAGTGGTGATCATGTCCAGACCCATGGAAACAGATACACTACTGAAACCATGGGAAAAAGAAATAAAGCCTACAGAGGGCAATCTGCTCTTGGCATTTTGAAAATGTTGCATGTCTGCTATAGCCTGGGATCTAATGCCTAACCATGCCTCTGACAGAATCGTCTTCCTCCAGCTATCTACATGAACAACTTTTCCCTCGCTCTCAAGTCTTTCACCAAATATCATATTGTCATAAAACCTGCACTTATATTCCTATTAAAATTACAGGCCCTGTGTCAGATCTACATGACCCCAACTGGATGGCATTCCCCTACATATTGTATTGTGGTGGGGGGTTGGGAGGGGAGGGTGTTTAGAGTGCATGGGAGAGGGTAGAGAGGGCAAAAGGGAGGGAAGGAGGGAGGGAGGGCTTGGGGGGAGGGAGGGAGGGAGGGAGGGAGAGGGAACTGGGATCGACATGTAAAATAATAATAATAATAATAATAAAAAAAAAAAAAAAAAAAAAAAAAAAAACGCTTTGACTCCAAAATTTAAGTTGAAGAACAAGTTACTGGGGAAAAGTATTTCTATTTTTGTTTCCACAGAAAATGAAAAGATGTGGATTCCTTCCAGACTAATGTCGTTTGATCACACCAGACCGCCTGAAACAGAGTACAAGCTGATCCTACATTCCAAACAGCTGGACAAAACAGCCCTACAGACTACAGCTAGGATATCTGAATCTTCTTCGAATCCCCCAAGACAGCGCCCCTTACCAGCAGGAAGTAGTTTGGAAAGAACAACGCCCAAATTCCCAAATATTGTGTATAAATGTTGTTTTCATTTAATTGGACTTTGTTATATAAAATTAAATAAAAAATACTCTATATGCATAAAAAAAGAAAATAAAAAGTTATATTAGAAAAAGGAAAAAAAAATAAAAATAAAATTACAGGCCCTGATCTAGGGAGATGGCCCAGTGGTTTAAGTGACTGTTACACAAGCATTAGGCCCAGAGTTTGGGTCCTCGGAACGAATACACATGGCAGACACGTATGTAACTAATAGAACTAAAGTAAATTTCAGGCACAGAAGATCCACAGAACAAGCTGCCTAGCAAGGCCTCTCAGTTAGCTCTGAGTTTGACTTTAAGACCCTGCCTCAGTAAATAAAGTGAGGAACACCCCAGGAAGATGGCCCTACATCAACCTTGAGGCTCCACAGGCATACTCACATGAGTAAGTACTCCTGTACATGTATATGTCCTCATATACCAATAACTCTTATCTACATGCATGCACACTGCACATACAGACAGATGAAAAATTGATAGTTTTTAAACCTGTCGGCACCATCAAACGTGATTATCCTGATTTTAGACTCCTTACTTTTCACACAGGCTTTATCACTTTCTAACAGACTAAAGGGTTTACATATCACAAAGTGGCCCACTGTTTATTACCTTCCTTCACTGGATGGAATAAAAGCTTCATAAGTGTAGGACTCTTTGTTGTGTATACTAATATATTCCAGATTCATCGTGCTAGTCTTAGTGCATAGGGAGTGATCCATTAATATTTGTTAGGTAAAAGAATGGACTGGAGAGACATGACTGAGTACTAGAGCGACCCACCCAGCATCTTAGTCTGTATGATGTCCTAGATCCACTTCCCTGTCCTGAAGAAACAAAATGAAAACAACAAAAGGAAAGGCCAAGGGCATGTGTGTGAGCAGAGGCAACAGAGCCACCTAATAGTCTTCATGGAGCACAGAAAGCAACAAGAGTCAGAACTCTGCCAAGGATGATTGTCGCAGGCCTGCCATCTATGATGTATGGAGAGCAAACAGCTCCAAACCCTGGAAGAGCAGGTACTGTTAAGTCTGTGTTGACATTATTAACACGATCTGCCATTATAGTCATATGTTGGTGTGGCCTGGGGAATTTCACATTCCATGAAATACAGACTTGTGGCCTCCCTCCTCAAATCATTGTGTATTTGCAACACTAAAGATTTAGCCACTCAGCCTTGCGTTTGTTTGTTTGCATATTTTTTATTCATTTTTCTTATTTTATATATCAACCCCGGTTTCCTCACCCTCCCTCCCTACCTTGCTTTTTTTTTTTTTTAATTTATTTTGCCACTCAGCTTTTACTGTGTGGCTTCCACTTATTATCCATGGTGGGTGTTTTTTACTTTTTGTTTTTTCTTATGGTTCGATTTTATTTCTTCACTTGGACTCTTCGTTCTTTGAAAGAAAAAAAAATCAAGTTTCTGAGTGTTTTGGGGCATCTGAAATAATTGAGAATAGTATTACTTACAATGAGCCAAATGACCTCAGAGCTCATCAGAGTACATGGGTAGAAAACAAGGGAAGGGTCCCACAATCCCAGCACACCCGCTACACCACCACACACACATAAACGTGTGTGAGCATATGGGATAGGTTCAAGTTCAATTTCAGATGTCAACTAAGGAGTGCATACATTCTATCAGGCCATTCTTCGTTAACATCACACCAAGGGCAGGACAGAGAAGAAAGGGGAGAAATAAGGCCTGCCTCTCTATGTCGATGCTTACTGTTTCCTCTTGGTTTGTTTGGTTGGTTGGGTTTTAGCTATTTACTGGGAAAATACACTAATTGGGAAGTAGCACACAAACTGTGCTTTGCTTCTGGTGCTTGGTTTTGTGGTACAGGGAATGGAGCCCAGAGCCACACACATGCTAGGAAAGTTGTCCACCAATGAGCTGCACCACCAGAAAAACTAGTTGCCTTTTAACTGAGATTTGGAATATATTACAGTTACAGGAAAAAAAAAATAACAATAAGAGGATGTGCTCTTAGCCTTACAGACTACAGCCAGGATTTCTGCATCTTCTTTGAATCCCCCATGACAGCGCACCTTACCAGCAGGAAGTATTTTGGAAAGAACGAAGCCCAAATTCCCAAATATTGTCTATAAATGTTTGTCTTCATTTAAATGAACTTGGTTATATAAAATAAATAAATAAATAAATAAATAAATAAATAAATAAATAAATAAAAAGAGAATGTGCTCTTTACTCAGGTGGGTCCAGCTTTAATAACTGATGTAACCACAGATTTTTTTCTGAGGGGAAAAAAAAAAAACCAGAAAGTGAATGTTGATAGAATGTTACAATCTAGAAGGTTAGCAATAGCATCAGTTTTACCATTAATAACCCTTTTAATTACACTTTGTCTTGTCTCCTTAGTCCCTACTAGTATGGGACAGTTTCTAAATTTGTGTCTTCTTATGGTTTTGACATTTCTGAGGGCCTCTTATTCTGTAGACCGTCCAGGTTGGGTCTGACATGAAAGTGATACTGTGTCCTTCTTGCTGTTAACACCAATTCTTAGGGAGCTTAAGAAGAAAACAATTGAGAAAATAGTTGGTGGAATGCTAAGTTTCTCTGAAAGCTAAAAAGAAAATTTTATATTTTTGCAGAAAGCAATAATGAATTATTCATGGCAAATGTCTTCAGTCAGGTCAGTGGCAGTGGGGGACACAACGAAATGGGAACACTCAAAATTGAATGGAATAATTCAGCACAAAACATAAGCAAAGTAAGTACATGTCACATATCCAAAAGATTTTGAAGACTTTTGACCTCAAAGCTTTACTTCTGACAATGTATCCTAAAAACTAAATGAAAACCTCACTATCAGAATATCATTTAAAATAGTTTTTTTTTTAAAAAAAATTGGAGACAAATATCTGAACATTTTTTATAGTAAACTGCTGGACCTTTCTTGACTACTCAATACCTAATCATCCTTTTGATTTAAGGGCAGGACAGTCCCAGGAGTCAAAGACATCAGGCAGGGGACATAAGTCAGTGATAGAGCAATCTGTCTAGAACTTGGAGTTTCTGGGTTCCATCTGAGAGGGATTTGAAAGAGAAGAAATGGAGGGAAGGGTGGTGACAGCTCACACAGTTATGACCTAGGCTCAACCAATTAGCATATGTACCTAGAACCTTGAATACTTAGGAGATAACACACAGACTCACATAGCGTTAACATGTAATAATTGGTGATGATCATCCTATAAATTAATGAATCATAACATTATTTTAACTTAGTATATTTTTACTAAGTATCCTGTGAAATGCAGGGCATTAAACAAGAAATGTATAGTTGAACTCAAAATTACTGCTTATTGAAGATAATTGTATGTTTAGTTGAATGTTCCTCTCTAAATTTTATATCATAGAACTCTAATCTCCAATGTGATGGTATTTAGAGATGGGGGCTTGGATTAGGTTAAGAAACACCACTTGGGGGGTCCTCATGATAACATTAGAACCCCAATATGAAGAGCTTCCAAAGAGCTTGCTTCCTCACTTCCTTCCATGTAGGGTCCCCGAGGCACCTTGAGCAAGCCTGAGCTGTTGGCTGGAACATTCTGCAGTTTTAGCTGGAACATTTTGCACCAGAGTAGTTCTTGGTACTCTTCTTGATTTGCTAACACACACTGCTGAGGAGGAACTAAGCCGGAGAACTTGCACGCTTAACGCTTGCACGCTTGTTTTCCATTGTACTGTGAGTCAGTATGTAAGCCAGCTCCTTCCCTTCAATAAACCGCATTCTCCATCCCAGCATTCCTGTTGCACGAATGACCCCCTGTCTTGTCTTTTACTTAAATCTCTGGGCCTTCGCCTGATTAGTGGAACAGATTGTAGCATGGTGCTACACTTCCATAGGAACACAGAAAAGGTGCAATCATATGCAAACTAGGAGGAAAGCCCTTGCCTGGGAATTGAGTCAGACCCCTTCTTCATCTTGATTCCCCAATCTATAGAGCTGTAAGAAACATATCCCTATGGTTCAAGCAACTCAGTCTGCAGGACTCCATTACTGCAGTAAATTAAGCTGACAAGCCAGAGAGGAATACCTGCAAACATCTAAATAACCAGGAACTTTAAGTCACAGAGGCTTGCCACAATAGCTGATGACCCTCTAGTAATGAAGTCATTTGAAAAGTTGTTCAAGGGAAAGCCATTTCTCCTCATCCACCCCTTCTCCCTGTCACTGTCCTATAGCTTGAGTGGGATTCTGCATTGTGTTTTTGTGATACAGCTGCAAGGACAACTTGAAAAGAAACCTTATACATCAAAAGCTGTATAGATACACACATCATACATACATACATACATACATACATACATACATACATACATACATACATAATCCAGGAATCATGAATAAACTCTGAGAATGCATGAACAGGTGTACTCAGCATGAATACATTCACCAAAGATGTGGGATTTAACTGATTCAAAGGGCCACAAGTGCTTTTAATTAGTATCTGCGTGGCTTTTCTGCAACCTAGGTATACAACTGGACAACACTAAATGAAGTTCAGACACCAGGGAATAAAGGTAAGAGGTAGGCATACTTACAAAAAATGTATTGTATAGCAATACCAGAATTGATGAGTCATCTGCAGCTTGCCTGTCTTTGTACTCTTTGTATTTCAAAGGGATTCCATGCTTTATTCACTCCAGCCCTGAGAAATGCACTAATAAGAAGAGTGCTAACAAGGAGGGGAAAGTCCTTACATGGCCCTTCCCTTAGTCCAGTGCCTGATACATTGGCAGGAGATGCATGGGCTCTCAAGATGGGAAATAACTACAGCAAAAACACAGGCCCAAGTGAAAACTGGAGTGATTTATTCAAGCAGGCTCTTTTGCATAAGATGAAGGACCATGAAAATGAATGAACCAAAATAAAGGAGCAATCCTCCAAATACTCCTTGGTTTCTGCATCCAAGTCCCCCAGTATGTCAAGAAAGGCTTAGTATGAAATACAAATGTTATTGGTCATGATATGTTTGGGAAGTAGGGATCCCTATTTGATGGAGAATCAGTGGATCCTTGGGGAAGATTTGTGATGACACAAGCGCCTGCACTGAATGCTTCACAAGCCTTCAAAAGAGGTCTGTGTCACTGGGGACTTCAAGTCAATGACTAAAGGATGACAACTCTTGGCTTCCCAGAACATCACTGATCTTTATCTGCTGGAGAGCATCCTGATAAATATTGATAAACTCTGAATCAAGAGCATTTTATGATAATCTTTGATGCACCAAAACATTTGCAGAGGTTATTTTTTTTTTTATCTCTGTAGGTATACTATTACCAACAACTGCTGATAGACTCCCCTCACTGGCTTTTTGATTTGTGGAATATTTAGTTTCATGCCAACCAAACCCAAGACTTTTTAGCCAGTCACTAAAACTTAGGTTTTATTTCCCATAAATAAAACCATAGTTAATATAAACATCTATGCCTGTAATGATTTTTTGCTGGTTTTGTTCTGTTTCATTTTCTGAGATAGGGTTTCACTCTGTTGCCCCGACTTGTGTTGAAATTCTTCTGCCTCTGCCTCATGAATGCTGGACTCATAGGTATGTATGACCATTCAAGGTTACGCACAAAGTTTAAAAAATAGCAGAAACCCCTGATATTATTGAACAAGAAACAGAAAGAAATTAATTCAGAATATATTCAGAGAAAATATATGAACAGAAGAACAGAAAGGATGGACCAGTCAGATATTTGACCCATTCACAGAATCACTACAAATATTATATCCATTACCAATTGATCTATGTATGTATGTATGTTCCCTATGAAGAGCAACACTTTTTAAAAAATTAAATTGAGTAAAATCAATTCCCAAGTTACATGGATGTTTCTACATCTAGGAGAATCAAAGAGTATCCAAATTGCAAAAATAACTTTCATTGTTGTAAAAAAAAAACAAATAAAATTAAGTATTAGGCTATGAGAATATTTCTCACATGCAGTTTGTACAGGAGTAGAGAATGTTTCTCTCTCTAATATGCTTGTCATAAATATGGCATCCCTGCTCGTTGTCCACTAAATTCAGTATCATTGCCCAATCTTACTTGCAATTTAAAAAAACACAACTACAAATATCCACAGTGTCACTTCAGAAACCACCATGCAGAGGACAAGAGGAATGTATGTTGTAGCAGGAGTGCCACCTGGAAGTTCCCTCTCTAAAGGTGAGTGACAAGCAACGAAATCTTTCTCTGAAGAGATGCCAGGGACAGTTTCCTAAAATACAAGGCAAGTGAAGTCTGGAGCTCCATTTTCTTCACTGATGTATTGGCAAGGTCTGGACCAGTATCTGCTTGACATGAGCTCTTGTAGGACAAATGAATGTGCAAGTTCATTTAGCTGTTTGGTGCGGCTTTTGCAGGAGACATGTGAGACTCGAGGAATTTGCATTAGTAATTGCATGTCACTCTCCTCAAAGGTACTATTTTAGCTATGCTGTTCTTGAAGTGACTTGATCGGCACCTATTATATAACTTTAACATATTTCTACATGCCTTTAAATCAGAAAGAAAAAGAAAGAGTCATGTGGCCCTGTTGCCTGTGGGTCTATGGTGAGTCAATGCATCACAGTGCAGGAAAGTGCTCTCCCCTCGAGGTGGCAGGGAGCAAAGGGAGCTCAGGAAAGGGTCAAGGCTCCAGTATACAAGCCCCCAAAGTCATGTCCTCAATGAACTACTTCCTTTGACTCTAACAGAGCCACCAGCTGTGAAACAAGCCTTGAGAACAAACCTTTGAGGGATATTTAAGATGTAAACTAACACTTAACTACCTTGCCTAAGAATCACATGGATTCTGGACTCCTTAGCTCCAAACTTAGTTCAAGGAGCTTTTGAGCAAGACATGACATCAGGGTACTGTGAGGGGCAAATCAATATAAAAGTCATCATCTGGTGGGGTAGGGGGTGACTGTGTTTGCAGAATGAGTTATTTTATAATCACACACACACACACACACACACACACACACACACACACACACAAAGCCAGGCTGTGGTGGTGCACACCTTTAATTCAAGCACTGTGGATCTCTCTGTAAGTTTAAGCCCAGCCTGATCTACAAATCAAGTTCCAGCACATGCTCCAACACTACACAGAGAAACTCTGTCTCAGAAAAAAAAAAAAAAAAAAGTCATACTGCAGACAACTCATGGAATTTTATGAGTACCGACGTCAAAATATTTTCTTCCCAAGATAAAAGACAAGTTGTTACTCCTACCAGGAAGAACAACATAGACCCTGTTGAACCTGTTTGGTGTCCCGCAGGCAACAAGAAAGGATGGAACAATGTAAAAACCGATAGCCCAATGGCCAGAATCCTATGCTCACTGTGATCTTGACTACATCTCCTCTCTGATTTCCCAGGGTTCCCATCTGCTCATAAATTCCCTTTCCTGTCAACACCTTTGTGCATACACTAACCAGCATTTATTTCTTACATTTACATGCAGAACACAGAACCCCCTGCTTGTAGAGCCCTCAAAATTAGAGCATAGTAAAAAAAAAGTACAGTTACAATAAATCTACAATTATAAGCTAAATACACAAATAATGTTATGTGAAAGTAGCAAGACATACAATGCTATGTCTGTATAAATTAGTGCAAGAAGTTTTAAAACTGCACAGAAAATACAGAAAAAGATACATCAGACCATGGAGTGGTGTTGTATGAAAATGCAAAACTAAAAGCTTTTCCCTTTCCTTCCAATATCTTCTTCCAATTTTCTATAATGAATACCTAATTCATTTATAATAGAAAATGCTTATCTTGCAAAAATCAGGTTAGCAGGCAGATAATAAAATTTGAAAAGACTCCATATATTAGAAATTGTTAATGTTTTGTGTGCTAAGCTAGACTAAAGTCCCTTCTAATAAAAAAAAATCTGTTAGAATAAATGAACCAATACAGAAACATCCCTAGAGTTCATTAAAAGTCACATGCAGACTTTCTCTCAGTTGCCTTTATTATTCTGCCTGCTGAGCTTATGGAAATCACTAAGCAGCACTATATAAAAAGGGTACTGCCAAATGGAAGACTGGAATCTGGAACCTGGAATTGTAGTTTCCTATTAGTACTGGAATAAATATCACAAACAGTGCTTGAGATAATAAAAATTTATTACTTTACACTTAGAAAAAAACAGAGATCTGTAGCAGGTGCTATGGGTATAACTCAAAAATAGAATGCTTTCCTGAAATTCACAAGACCAAAATCACACACACACACACACACACACACACACACACACACACACATCATCATCATCATCATCATCATCATCATCATCATCATCATCATCATTATAGACCCTGGGGCAGAACTTTACATTTTCAGCCTCTGGAGGCTTCCTGAATTCCTTGTTCCTTGTCCCTTCACACCACTCCGACTCCTTTGACTCTCTTGCATCCCTCTTGTGAGGATCCCCATGAAAAAAGTGTACAGTTCAGATAACCCAGAGTAATCTCCTCATCTTGGGATCTTGAATGTACATGTGTATAATCCCACTTGCCATGTAAAACATGTTTTAGAAATTAAGATGTTGGTATCTTTTCCAGAAGGGGAACTTTGTTCTATCATCACATGTGGACTTCCACAATCTCAGCTCAAATTTAGGACTCCTTGCATTCTAGAAACATGAGGGCTAGGGGCTAGTCCTTTTGGGCAGTTCTCCCATGGAAGTCCCCTATCTGGATGCTGCTAGTGTCATAGAGAGCCTGATTAAAAGGACTAAGTGTTCCTTCCAACCCTCACAGGGAACTTTATGACAATACATTTCAAAAACATATCTGTTGCTGATTTTCTTTTCTCACCAATTCTTTCCTAAAAAATGTTCATGAAAATTGAAAATTCTCAATATTTGGGGGTAGGTATCTTTGCTACAAGGATGGCATGTTCATCCTAATATCCACCACATATGACAACATTTCATATTTATGTGGTGACCTTTCCCAAAGAAAGATTTTATAGTTGCCTATGAAAGAAGCAAAGTATGAGATATGGGTTGTAATGCAACTGACAGGCATATTATGGAAGCTGAGTTCTATTCAGGGATTTACTTTTGTCCATTTCAACCATAGTTATAACAGAACAACTGAAAAATGCCCTTCTCACTGATTATATATATATATTATATAATTATATATATAATATATATATAGAAAAATTAAATAAATAAAATGCAAACATTTTCCCTAACTCAGATTGACAACAAATTATATATGTTTGCATTTTATTTATTTAATTTTTCTATAAGTTTCATGAATCACATTTGTCTATCATTTCATGATTACAAAATGTTTCATATACAACATATACTATACTTAGAGTATAAATGATTTAATGAAATCAATTTAATAAAATTCATTTTAATAGTATTTCCCTATTAACGCTTTTACTTATCTTCTGTTATATTCTTAACATGTCTCCCTCATTCATACATTGAAACACACTTGCCAGAAGAAATACTAATGACCAAAAATATATGAAAAGATTTTCAACATCTTTAGATCTCATGGAAATGCAAATCAAAACTCTCCATCTCATTCCAACTGGCATGGCTGCTACCAAGAAAACAAGAAATACCAAATATTGCACCAGAGAAAAGAACTCTATGCCCACAGATGGGAATGAAACTAGATGCAGCCACTGTGGAAACCACTAAGATGGTTTCTCAAAAACTAAAAGCACATTTATCATGTAATGCAGACTTAAGTGTATACCTGAAGGAACAAGGTCAACACACACTGCACATTCTGTAGCATGTGTTTATTGTGGCACTATCTGTAGAAAGGAAGTCATAATCTTATAGTAGGTGCCTGTCAACTGATGAATGGCTAAAGACATATAAATACACAATTGAGTATTATTTGGCTATTAAGAATGAAATAATGTCATTTATAGGAAATAAGTAATAGAACTGTAGATGTAACATTAAGATATCACATATTCTCTCTTCTACGGAGAATATTTTAAGGCATGAAAGAGAGGCAATAAGTCAGAGTAACAGGAGAAAGCCTGTTGTTAAGAAACACTACTAAAAAGGGGAGCTTTGAGTGTTGGTTAATAAGCACAGTGAGAATGCTGTCTCGTTATATAGGAGAATTCTGTTACAGCATAAGCTAACTCTTTTATATCTGGAGAAATAATCTCTCTATTCTCCATGGGAAAGTTTCCATTTTTATTTGAAGACATATCTCATGGCTAAAAAAAAGAAAGTTTCCCCACACTTGTAAAGATGTTGTCAAATATGCCATCCATAGCAGGGACCTCTACAACTTCCGCAAAGTGATGCAAAGGGTAGTTGTGGCTTTGGATGCTTGCTGGACTACTTTAGCTGCTCTCTCTCTCTCTCTCTCTCTCTCTCTCTCTCTCTCTCTCTCTCTCTCTCTCTCTCTCTCTCTCTCTCTGTCTGTCTGTCTCATAAAGTGCACACACACCAGTCCACTCCCCTCCTGAAGGGATGGGGCTGGTTTCTCTGACTCAGAAGGCTTAACTGACAGGAAGTATACTGCATACTTAGAAAATGCAAAGATCCAAAAAGACTGGTTTCTCTGGTTTTTCTGACTCAGAAGGCTTAACTGACAGGAAGTATACTGCATACTTAGAAAATGCAGAGATCCAAAAAGACTCCCCCAAATTCTCATCTGCCCATCTTTCTATATCCTCTGAAGAGGAAGCATTGAACTCGCACAGCTTAGAGAACAGATAGAAGCAATTGAAATAAAGCAGAGGCTGGCAGGCAAGGATAAAACTGCACAAACTGGAGCTGCACACAAATCTGTTATCTGTGTTATGAGTTATGACACAGTTATTGAAAACAGTGCTGTCCAAACATGAATCCTCAGTCCAACTATCCTTAGATGCTTTGCAAGTTGTTGTATAAAACTAGAACGCAAGGGCTCCCCAACATGATGGCACACACTTTTAACCCCAGCACTCAGGAGGCAGAGGCAGGCCAATCTCTATGAGTTCCAGGCTATCCTGGTCTACATGGGGAACTCCAAGCCAGCCAGGCCTACAAAGTAAGGCTATGGTGAGGGTCATGGGGGATGGGACACAAGGCTTGAGAAGTGATTTTTTGAAGAAACTGTTATAATCACCCCACTTAATTATAAAGTTTTCTACTCTGAGAGGAAGAAAGATTTCAAAGAAAAGGTTTCTAAGGTGCCACAGATTAGAAGTGGGTTAGCAGGTCAAAGAATCCAAACTGTCAGAAAGTGTTTAATATCCCACTGGTTCTAAACATGCTGTGATGATGAAAGGAATTTTAGAAGGCTGCTAAGGTTCTGAAAATTAATTATAGACTCTATTTACATAAAACTTTACCTACCTAAGCAAAGGCATGACAAACCTATTATGGAGTTGTGTGTATTGTGTTTAAATGCATTGTTCACAGAAAGGTGCATTCGGAGACAGATAATACACATGACACACACATACTGGGGTTGCATGCCTTCTCCGTTGTCAGAGTAACATAGCCGTATAGCTGTGTTGAATTCAGCATTGTTAAGGAAAGTGGTTTTCTATGGCTGGTAAGGGGAAAAGTGGGAGAGGAAGCATGGGAAAAGGAGAGAGCAATTACACCACAGGGGCATCCAGCGTCAGAAGCAATAAGGGGAAATCTGAAACAAAATAGATTGATTTTCCTCCCGTGCAAAACCTTGATGGAGGCTTACAAATGCTTCTTCCGGTCCCATTGTGTCTTTATCACCTTTCCACAGAGGTGTATTGGTAGAAGTTTAATTACGATCATTCTCTCTCCCTATTCAATCCATTTGATATGACCCTGGGCCTTCAACTTTCATGGCCTAGAGTTGCTCAAGGTAAGCTCCTGTCTCCCATTTATCACCATTCTCACTTGAGGACACGAGGATAAGTGATACACAGAGCAGGAGGGAAAACAGGAAGCCAGGAAGCAAAGCGTGGTTGAAAATTCCCTCATGAAGGCCAGGTAACTGAGTTCTCCCAGCCCATCTTACTCAGGATGTATAGTAACGCCCTGAGCATGGCACTGGGGCTTCAAAAACAAAGACAGAGAAGACATGTGGGAAGTTACAAGAAGCCAGAGCTGTAGCTTGATACAGAGGGCAAAGGACAGAGCACAGCTGCTACTGTTGTGATGCAGACTGCACCCAGGAAGAGACAAAAAAGAAAAAGAAAAAGAAAAAAAAGAGCCCACTGGGCCGGCAGGCATGGCATGACAGACAGAGTCAAGAACACAAAGTGAATGAAGTCACCGAGTCTGAGAGGTATCAGCTCAGGGCCCATAGCGGTCTCAAGACTGGAAAATTAGATTCCCAGCACAGCCCAATTCCCAAAGAGGCAGAGTATCCACCATGCCACAATGGCAAGTCAGTAGCTATCCAGAGCATGTACGCTGACCCTTGAGAATTAAGAATCTGCTTCAATCTCAACCCTTCTACTGTAGACTGGAGAGATGGCTCAATGAAGGAAACATACTAGATGCTGAGCAGAGGACCTGAGTTTGATTCCCAGCACTCACAGGCAGGCTCACGACTGTGACTCCAGTCCCCAGGGACCTGACATCCTCTTCTGGCTTCTTTGGGCACTGCATATAAGTGTTTCACAGACATACATGCAGGCAGAATACACACACACACATAAATGCATTTGAAAAATTCTCTACCTGTGACTTAATTATAATGTTCAGATTGTCATTTTGATGAGCCTTGGTATTAAAGACTAAGCTGTGACCCAAGTTTCTCATAGGGACAGTGAATCCAAGGAACAGAGAACACTTAGGATTCCCAAGAAAGCTCAGCAGAGAGTTTCCAAGGTACCAGACAACAGCTTGAGGAAACTCATGAGCTTTTGAGGCTATTCCAACTAAAACTATGAAAGACACAACAACTGAGATCAGAGATCCTCCTTAAAGACAAGTATCTGAGAAGTAGATCTGAATAGATGTGTACACGCCCTTTAACACCAACATCAGTCAGGGTTTCAGGTCCAATGACCATGTGTTCCCAAGCCCCCATCACAGATTCTGACACACATTTCCACTTGACTAAGTCAGTCACTGCATCTGCCAGGGGACTGCCCCATCGAGCAGGTCTTCTACCCTTCTTTTTGTGCATCTATTCCTGGCAGAGATGAAAGCCAAGATGATTGTAAACAGCCTGACAGCTCTATTAAGACAAAGGAAATGATTCTTAGCTGCTTAAAGAAGTAAAAACAACTCGTGCAGAAAGCGAAAACACTTCAGAAAACAAAATTAGGAAAACACATTATGGGACAACAAGCTATTAGTGCATATAAAATGTAGGCTGTGATTTTTAAATGCCTTTCACAAATTATTTTGCTTCTAATAGACTCAGAGAGCCCCATAGAGTTGGCCTATTGTCCTTAATCCATCCAAATACCACTATTTTAAACAAAGTGTATTGTTGAGGACTTTACATGGCTTGTTAAGAGTCATCACCATAAAAAATTGCATCTTTTGAATTTGATATTTTCTTACAGGTGTGTGAGAGAAAAGATTGCATCCCTCAGGAAGTTAAGGTGGGATGATTGCTGTGATTTAGGGACCAAAATTGGCTCTACAGTGAGGTATCTTATCACAAAACAACAAACAACAAAAAGAGCAAATAGAATATAGCTGGAGATTGGGTATAGATAGATTCTACCCAATTAGCTTTACAAATTGATAGAACTTTATATTGCAGACCAGGTGATGCTATTACATTTCTCAGTTTATTGTTTCCAGTCTTAGTTCAGAGCTTAGCATTCTGATGAGTTGTCAAGTTTTAATTGAGTGGGTAAACACTCGTCTAGAAAAGTGGCTGTGTTCAAACTTTTCAGACCACTGTGGTAACATTAAGCTTCCCAGGTGTGACAGAGGTACACATTCTGTCTCTGTATTTTATAGTGTTTATGGCAGAAGTCACTAAATGAGCAGCAGTAGTACCCAAGACTGCAGATGGCTTTTCTTTTTCTTTCCTTTACTTTGTCTTTCTTAGTTTGTTTCTTTCTTCTTTCCTCTCCCCCTCACAACTGCTGTCAGTACAATTTTTTTCTTATTAATATCAAATCAAGAATTGCATGTATCTTTCCATTCCAGAAGGACACAAGCAAGGAAGGGGAATAGCTACATAGTCCCCTAGTCTTCCTATCCTTACTTGCTTCTGTCATGTACTTGAACCAACTAAGCCTCTGCCAGCAGGTGTTCACCTCTGCCGTCATTTATTGGAACACAGGGCCATTTAGTGTGATTCTTACCTAAAGGACATGCTTTCATGGAAACATTCCCAGATTTTGCAACATAAGTTCTAAACTTGGTAGCATAATGCTTTCTTCCCCTTCACTCACCAATAAAATCAGTTGGCTAAATATCAAGATACAATGATTAAAAATCAACATTGGTAGATGCCATAGACACCCAAGTACCTAAACATTGCCTATAATTTGGCCTGATGATATAGTGGTAGAAGGTGCTATTGGTGTCAGGGGAGCGTCCAACAAAGAAGGAACATTGTTGAGTGGATAAAAACACAGAGAGACCAAAAACAAGGAGAAAGAGGCAGTGCCACCTACAATTCCACTCCTTTGGGTTCTACTCAAGGACCACCACAAAAGGGAAAGGAGTTATCTACCTATATACATACAAGTAAGGTTATGTAGAGCAAGCAGGTTGTATTTGTATACACACACACACACACACACACACACACACACACACACGTTCATGCAACAATAATTAAAGAAAAATGGCACTGATGTAGCAACAATTGGAATATAAGGCAATGAATTTGAAAAGGGGCAAGGGGTACATGGGAAGGTTTAGAGGAAGGAAAGGGAACAAGAAAGTGATGTAATTATAATCTCAAAAAAAAATCTGTCCTGTTAGACTAACAAACAACAGATATGGAGGAGGAACGGAGCGTGAGTTTTTCCCAGGAGAAAACAATATCATACAATCACTTACAACAAGAGCAAGGACAGCCTCCAGGTTTCCAGCAAATCAATTAGTGAAAGTCCTGCTGCTTTGATTGTTCAAGCCCACCTACAAGTCATTAATATACCCTAATCTCATCATCTTCTAAATCAACAGTTCCAGTGACCAAAAAAATTTAGTTTCATTATTTCAGCTTATTCTCAATATTTAATAACAGCAGACATTTTGAGGGCACTAACAGGGCTACTTGTCAGGAACTCCTTTTACAGAAGGCTAAAAACAAGCCAGGAGTGACACTTGAAATTGATCATCCTTTTAGCCCTTCTGTCAGGCTTCCGAAAATTAATGAGTGGGCTGCAGGAGGGAAGTGGCTTACCAGAACATCGCACAAATCTGCTGATCTCGACTCGATGAAATTCTGCTTACCTAATGCAAAGCCTTAAGCACTTCTGCACAGTTCTTACATTCTACCCAAATCTTCTCAGATCCCTTTATATGACATTACTCCCTCCTTGGGCAAGCAGCAGCAAAATATTAAAGAAAGCAGAAGTTCTGCCTCTCTGTTGGTGTCACACCATGCAAGATACTGCTCAGCCTCAAACGACAAAATCCCTGTGCTTACATAGAAATCAAGAGTCAGAATGTCCATACCATGTAGTCAACAGTATCAACTGGGTATACGGTACACAGAGAACTATTAGGAGATCGAGATACAGGGAGAAAGAGAGATAGATGGTTTACTGAGGAAGACGATCTGTGGCAAAGCTGAGCTGCTACTATCTGTAGGAATGAACTCTGCCATCTTCTAGCTAGCCAGACAGTATGTCTGGCCCCAGAATACTATAGTGCATCCAAAGAAAGAAACACACAGGAACCCAAAACTTGAAGGATATCATGTGACTTCATTACCAAGGTAATCTTCAAATCAACATTAATAGGATAATAAACTCCTCACACACGGTTACCCTTCACTCCCCTACAAACCCTGGGCCCCTAGATACCCATCTTCAGCCCCAAGCTACCTCAGGTTGCACAGCACCTAGTGGGCCTTGAGTCCTGGCTTCAATTTATAAGCATTTCTTCTACTTCTCAAGTCAGTTATAAGGGAGTTTAGGCTTATGTTGTAATTCCTCTTTCAGCGAGCAGTATTGAAAGTTCTAAGCATCTCATGGTCCACTGAATCAACTAAGCAGGGCTCATCTGGACCCACAGACACTGAAGTGGCAAGCATGGGGCCTGCACAGGTCTACACCAGGTCCTCTACATATAAGTTAGGGCTATTCGCTTGGTGTTTTTGTGGGACCCTTTGGCCTGCCTGTGAGACTCTTTTCTTCCTACTAGGTTGCCTTATCCAGCCTCAATATGAGGGCATTTGTCTTGTCTTATTGTATTGTATTTTGTCCTGTTTGGCTGTTGTCTCTTGGAGGCCTTCTCTTTTCTGAAGGGAAATGGAAGAGCATTGGATCTGGGGGAGAGGGGAGGCAGTGGGGGTGAGGGGCTAAGAGGAGTAGTGAGGGGAAACTGTGGTCAGAACGTATTGTATGAGAGAAGACTCTATTTTCTTTTCTTTTTATAAACTTTTATTTATTTACTTTTCTTATTATACATATTGATCCAGTTCCCTCTCCCTCCCTTTCTCCCTCCCTCCCATGCCCCCCACTATCCTCCCATCCCATTTGCCCCCCCCCCCATTCCACACGTAGGGTGATACCTTCCAAGAGGGGTCAACAAAACCTGCCAAGTCATTTGGAGTAGGGCCTAGCCCCTCCCTCCTGCCTCTAGGTTAAGGGAGTATCCCTCCATGGGGAATGTGCTCCTAAAGTCCTTTTGTGCACCAGGGATACATTCTGGTTCCACTATAATAGGTCCCTTAGACTGCCCAGTCCTTCTGAGACCATTCTGTTCGGGTGGGTCCGAGTCTGTCCAATGTTGGATTCCCAGCTATCAGTCTGGAGGCCCATTAGCTCCTCCTTGTTCAGGTGAGCTGTCTCTATGGGTTTCTGTAGCTTGGTCTCATCCTCCCTCTCTGCATCTGGATTCCAGATTGGCTCAGTGTTTAGTTGTGGGTGTCTGCTTCTGTTTCCATCGGCTACTAGATGAGGGCTCCATGATGGTGGATAAGTTAGTCATCAATCTCATTATCAGGGAAGGGAATTTATGGTAGCCTTTCCACTGTTGTTCAGTTGTTAGTTGGGGTCAGTCTTGTAGGTCTTTGGACATTTCTCTAGAGTCAGTTTTCTCTTCAAATCTATAATGGTTCCCTCTTTTATGTGCTCTCTCTCTCTCTCTCTCTCTCTCTCTCATCTATTCCTCCCCTTACTCAATCTTCCTAGTTCCGCATGCTTTCCTCTCCTCCCCTTCTCTTTCTCCTAGCTCCCTCTCCACTCACTGTCCACCCATTCCCAATATGCTCAGGAGATCTTGTTCCTTTCCCCTTCTGTGAGGGAACTTGTATGAATCTCTTAGATTCCTTCTTGTGTCCTAGTTTCTCTGGCGGTGATCCTTTGCTCTAGGTTTAAAAATCCATATATGAGTGAGTACATAACATGTTTCTCTTTTTGTGACTGGGTTACCTCATTCAGGATGGTTGCTTCAAGTTCCATCCATTTGCCTGCGAATTTCAAAATTCCATTGTTTTTTTCTGCAGAGTAGTATTTCATTGTGTAGATGTGCCACATCTTCTTTATATATTATTCAGTTGAGAGGAATCTAGGTTGCTTCCAGGTTCTTGCTATTACAAATAGTGCTGCTACGAACATAGTTAAATCTTTATCCCTCTCCCAAGGCTCAGGGATCTTTATGGAAAGGGGGACAGAAAGATTGAAAGGGCCAGAGGCAGTGACTGACTCCAAGAATACAGTGTTTTCCGAATACTGTAGATCTGTTGTGCAAAAGACTTGTTTGAACTCCCAAGCCAGACAAAATCTCAGCATGGAGAGGGGGTAGGGGCAGGGAATCCTTCCCTGGCTGAGGAGCTACTGGCATTTGATAGCCACCTGGAGAGAGGGAGGTTTTTCTTTAATGGTATGACACCTAGTTGGTAAACCACACTCCAGAAAAAGCTTCACATCCTTGAGTAGTTGGTATCAAAAAAAAAAAAAAATGTATCTGTACATAACCCATACTTTGAATTAAATATACCCCATGGCTTTGAATTAAATATATCCCAGTAACTACTAAACAGCAATGCCTTCATTTAAAAATATTTATAGTTTTAAAAACTCTTAAACACTCAGAAGTCAATATAGCTAAGAACTAACAAAATTAGCATGTCTACTATTGTTTAGGCAGTCATGTGGTGAAGTTTTATAGATGTAGCTTCTAATAGCCCTAGAAGATACAATTTCACAGCAAACTACCTGACCCACTGGCTCTTTCAATCCTTCCATCCCTCTATTGCAATGATCTGTGAGCTTTAGGTGCGGGAGCTATATTATAGATATGTCAGTTGGGACCGAGTTTCACAGCTCAGCCTTTTGACTCGTGGTTTTCTTTGATGGCGTCCATCAAAGAGACATTTCCTTGACATGATAAAGAGGACAAGGAAAAGTTCCTAAGAGGCCTCAACCTTACATAAAGAACTACAGGCAACTGCGGAATACTAAGAGCAGGAGAAATGGTCTTTCTCAAGGAAGAGAACAGCAGTTGGTTATCCAATATCAAATAATCAGACCTATTTATGTATGTGTGTTTCTATATGTATGTATATATGTGTGGAGATATATATATATATATATATATATATATATATATAGCCAAGAATTCGAAAAAGAGCAAGTATGGGTATAGTATACAGAAGGATTTGGAAGAAGGAAAATAATGCATTTACATTATAATCTCAAAAACTAAAACACATATTTTTTTAAAATCCACAAAGTTCACCAAGAGCATACTCCCATTAACTTCACAGAAGCTAAGGATTAGAATAAGTCACCGAACAGGAACTGGGCGGAGGAGATTAAATGTGAATTGTTTTCTGAGATGTTTGCTTAGGGTTGTTAGAATTAGAAACACTGAGAAACAGGGACTCAAAGGCAGGGATGCATTCCAAATGAAGAGATGATCGTGTGCAAAATCAAGAGGAATGAGGAAGTTGGAAGCTACAGATGAAATGAAGCAGTGCTAATTTTTTTTTTAAAGACGTTTGGCAATTTGTTTAAATGGCTCTTGGTTTAAACTTCTTTTCTTACATTTTAAAATGTAATACAGCTGCTATCTTTAAACCCAAAAAGTGGTATGAATCCAAAAAGGGAATGCATTGTTACCATGCCTCCATTGTGGTATTCAAAGTGGATGGAAATTGAAGATATTAAAAAAGACTTGCCATCTACATTTCCTAATTCTCCACCCTGGGTGTAAGCTGCTGCAGATCTGAGTGGGGAGCGAGGGAGTGGGGACAGGCTTATGTATGCATGACTACCATCAAGGTCAGATGCTTCATTTGTGGACACATAGCACATAAAAGAACAAATCCAAGCACTTACCGTAGTGGCTGGTGATTACTGACTATTCATTAAAAAGGTATTTGGCTTTTTCCACTACAGCCTTCATGTTCTTTGTGAAGAAATAGCCCATCAGGCCATTTTCCTATAAATTATGCAGCTCCCTATTTATTCTTCTTCAAGAATCCATGCTCTGCTTTATATAAAGAAAGGTTTAAAAGTTCTATGGCCTAGGGATTGTAGCTAAAATACTGGAATCACACTAGTGAGAGAGGAAAAAAAACTAAATTAAGCTCTGAAAGGGATGCTGCCCAAGTTAATACTTCCCTTGTGCCCCAGTGCAACTCCCTCTGACAAGCGGGGCTAAAATGCGTTCCTGTAATTGCTTCTTTCCTCCGCATTGCTGAGCAATTGCTTTGCAACTCTGCCCTCCTGGTGCACATACATAGAGTTATCATGATGTGATCCCCAAATGATGCCTAGACCTAGAAAGTAATGTCTTATAAATCCTGCAGTCAAGAAGAATGGGGAAGATTAGCTAGAAAAGTAATTCTGTCGTCCGTGTAGCAGCATCATAGGCTTTCATCCAGAAAGAAGAGAAATGCACCCGGAATGCAATCACAGCTTGCATTTGGCTTTATCTACTCTCTCTAGACAGTAGCCAGCCCATCTGCATACTTGGGCTTCCCGACATCTGTTCCCATCAAAGGAACAGCAGAACACATGAAATGTCTTACAGAGTCAGAGACATGCTATCTCCAGGTTATCCCCACAGGAATGCATCCATCTTACCTGGCATCAATCTCAACATCGGAAAGGTGGACTTTGAGACTCCTCTGGGTTCCTTACCTTTGATAAAGTGAGGTGAACACAGTATTGTTCCCTATTTTTTAAAAAATTTACAATTATGTGCTGAGAAATGTGATGGGGCAGGGAGACATGTGTGCCACAGCACATGTGTGCTGCTGAGAGGGCAACTGTGTGGGGTTATTCTCTCCCTCCACCTTCTTGTAGGAACAGGGAATCTCCAAGTTTTAAAGGCAAACACCTTTATCCACTGAGCCGTCTCATCAGCCTCTGCATGATTCTTCCGCGAGTTCTTCCTGACTCTGTATATGCACATACTCTTTAAAATTCGGAAGTTTTTTTAAAGATTTCTATGATACATTCCCTCCCCCCCCCTTTTTTTTTTTTTTTTTTTTTTTTTTTGTCTGAAAAAGCATTTCTTTAACTGATGCTTGCAACGTTCAAATGTTTGGAAACAACCACAAAACTATTTGGATGGGCCAGATTGCAAATATGCAGACTCTGATCTCCAGATGTTAATATGACCTAATTGGTGCTTGTGTTTGAGTGCCTCGGGATACCAACTTGAGTGTTTTGACCTGGAACCAGAGGAGCATGCTCACAGTACCTGAATCTTTTGCAAACACATTGTAAGTACCTATTCCAGAAGAGATCACAGGACATCACTGATCCCACAGGATTAGGGATTTGATGAGAGTTACTGACTCTTTTTATTGGTAAAAGTGATCGAATTCCCAACTCCATAGCATAGTTTTTTTTCCCCCTAAGTAATTCACTTTTTAATTTTTTGTATTTAAATTAAAAGCAATCTTATTTTACATACCAATCTCAATTCCCTCTCCTTCCTGTCCTCCCACTCAACCTACCATCACCCCATTCCACTTCCCCCATGAACTCCTCAGAGAGGGTGAATGCTGCGTCCACACGACCAGAGTACCAGAGCTGGTGGGGGGGGGGGTGCCGGGATTGAAGCACTTAATAGATGACCACGAGAAATGAAGAAGTAGCTGTTGTTTATTACAGAGAGTAATGGGCTTATGTACCCAAACCAGGGGATGGGCTAAGCATAGGAGGAAGTCATGCACCACCCACACCTGGGGTCAAGGTATAGGCACTGCACACTGGAAAGTTCTGAGAACAACCTTGTTTGCTCAACCTTGAGAGCATGGAAGTTCTATAGCTGGGTGGGGAGGAAGAGAATTGTAAGGGATAAGTACTTAAATTTCCCAACAGGGCAGGGCCTCCTATGGTGAATCATCAAAGTTTATCACATCATTTGGAGCAGGACCAAGTCCCTCCCCCTGTATCTAGGCTGAGCAAGGTATCCCTCCATAGGGAATGGGCTCCAAAAAGCCAGTTCAAGCATTAGGGATAAATACTAGTTCAACTGCCTGTAAATACTAGTTCCACTGGTACATAACTTCTATCTAGAAGGTAACTGAGTAGCTCTTACTTTTATCTGTTCTAACCAAACCTCCCTATGAAAAGCATTATTTTCTGTTGCCTTTATTCTCTGCAGATGTTGAGTCCTCCAACAGCTGAAGGACTTACTGGGACATCTTACCTGGAATTTTTCTTTGTTTTCTGTGGCTGCTCAAATAATATTAAACTCCAGAAAAGGATATTTGGAATAGGTCATGTAAAGATGGTAAAACTTTAGGAATTTGCTTGAGAGATAAGTACTGAGATCATATGGGAAAATCACTGGGAGTTTCTAACCTTCTTTTCCCAAGACAAACCATATACCAACAACAGAATACTGGGTAGCTCGTGTATGAACCCATGCATTCTCAATGGAATCAACACTTTAGTTCCTGTCTTATTTGTTCACTGGATAGGCTAATTTTTTTTTCTAAACCTTAAAAAAAAGTAACTTAAATTATAAAGTTTCTGCCCCAAAAGACTGTCTATAATCCCAGCATCCCAAGGTCTACTATTTTTCAAGCTACACTTAGATTACAAAAGAAAAGAAAACCCAACTGTTAAAAGGACACATTGTTTTCCCCCTTTTTATTTTTTAACACTTCCTGAAATATCTCATTCTATTCAATGATTGAACAAAAAGATAACCATTCCTTATGGCTTAGAAATATGGATGTCACTTCCCACTAATGTTCATTTTCCTTTTGTTGCTGGCTTGGGGCATCTCTCATGTTTGACCTTAGGTAGACCCGCTGCTTTGACTTACTCTGTTACTTACATGACAAAGGCTAACCCACCAAGGTCAATGTTGGCTATAATCCATCATGTTGCCAATATGTCTGCCATGATTGATGGGGTGTTGCCCTGCAGGGTCTCTGACTTCTGTTACTGTCACATTTTTTTTTTTTTTTTTTTTTTTTTTTTTTTTTTTGTCTCTCAGTCACACCAGTAGATATCCCAGGTATGGTACTGTTTATCTCTTAGTGGCCCTCTGGTTTAAAATGGCTGAGGCCTACATCCACAGGGAAGTAGGAAACCAGGACCAGTGTTCTAAAGGCCCCAAAAGTGTGCATCACCTAGGGGAAGACCTGAACTAAGTCCTTTGCTTGAGCACTAAAATGGATGATTAATGGATGATTCTTGTGTAAAACCATGGCCTTGATAAACATATTTCAACCTCTAAATCTCAGATGATGTAAACAAACCCATTAAAGTACCCTTAACTTTTAAGAAAGTTAGCAAAGAGTCAGGATATTTTTTTAAGGGGGGGTGGATGGGGGGTGGTCTTGCTGTTGTTGATAATAACAACTGGAGACATGATTAAAATCCTAACCCTGGGTCAATAAACACAATACTCTTGATTTCAAGCTTATCCTTGAGGCAAACCTGACAACTCCAATACAGACAGAAGTCGATTATGGGGGAAATGCAAGTAGTCCATGTGTCTACTTCCTCTTAGTCATCTCCTTTTAATCGATAGCACACTAGCTCTCCAGATTCTATTGAATTAGGTTTACAAAGCCTTTTTTGTTTGTTTGTTTTGGTTTGGTTTAGTTTGGTTTTTTTTTGTTGTTGTTGTTGTTCTCACCTGTCGCTAAGGAAAATCATTCATGGCATATCCTGGATCTGAACTAACAGAGACTGCATGAATCAAAAAAGGTTAAAAAAAAAAAAAAAAAAAAACACACACTCCATCCCCCATGGAAGCAGCCAGCTGCCCCATTGATTCAGCTCTGCTCTTGGCTGATTTGGAGGCTACCCTGGCATCAAATCCAGAGAGTATAATAAGGTACCACAATGCAAACTGTTACCAAGGAGAAACAGAACATCTGGTCTGGAACAAAAGCAAAGTCCATTGCTAAGAAGCCGCTTGGCCATCATCATTCAAGCATGAATATGCCTGGTCCTGTCACCTGAAAGATGGGGTCTTGGGAGCCAAATTAGAGAAGATAAAACAGAACCACAAGAAAAAGAAGAAACCCCAAGGGAGAAATTATGTGTTATTTTCTCATAGCTTTTACCTAAGCATACAATAGTCTCCAATCAGCCTTTGGGGAGTTTGATTTTTCAAAAACTAAAATTTTAAATCAGCAGCGACACACTGGTTTGTGCTTTTTTGTTCTGTGATGTGAGGTTTATGTCTTTCCTGTTTGTTTAGCTTTGTTTGGATGGCTAAAGCTTCCTTTGCAGTCCTGCTGTTATAAGCAGAGCTAATGATTGGCATGTGTTTCCTAGAACCATTTTAACTGCCAAGGACCTACTGATGCAGAGAGCCACTCTGAGACCAGTGAGAAGTGGCGTGAGCGATATGCACCTGCCACATGCCTTCTCTCAAGCTGAGCAGCTATCCTGGTCCCGGGGGTATGTGACTATCCAGGTTGCTTTTAAAGCTTATTGTTGTTTTTGTTGCTGTAACTATTAGGCAACACCTTCAGAAAAAGGAGAATATGACTTCCAATTGCCTAAAAATGCAGATTAAGGGGGGTGGGCGCTTGCCCTGGTGACAAAGCCCCTGTCAAAGTGAAAGCCATTATACTCTACATAAGGTTTGTGTATTTCATTCCTTTCCAGAACCATCTGTCTGAATTTAATTCACTGATAATTTTATCAGTCTCCCCATGCTTTGCCTGAAACCTCTCCATTGCATTTTTTATTCTCCACAGATGTTAACTCTTTGAATGGCAGACTCAATGCCTTTAGAATTTTGATGAAGACACACAGTCTCCCTGAAGAATTCGTGCCGCAGGCTGCTCTTTCCCACTGCCCTGCTACACCCAGCGGGTCTTTCCAACAAAAGTTGTGCTCGTCCCAGGCAAACCGATCTTCTTGTAAAATTTTATTCATTACATGTGCCATCCTAGGCACATGTAAGACCACCTTAGATGCCTTTTGGAAACAAGTTATTAGAATAGATATTATAAGAATGGTGCTGATCTTCCTATCAAAGTAGCACATATAATATTATCCTTAAGAAAATTAAGGTTATTCAAAACTATTAATCAATTTAAAATTTAACTATTTTAATAAATTGTTTCTCTTTTCCTCAAAGTCATGTTTTTTTATTTTTATTTTTTTCTTCTCTTTCTCCCCCCCCAATCTCCCTGTCTTCTCTCCTTCTTTCCCTTTTTCCATTCTTTATTAAGATGGGTTCTTACAATCCATAGGCTCAACTGACCCTCCTTCCTCAGCTTGCTGAATGATTGGGATTACAGGCATGTACCACTGCATTAAGCTTAAACATACTTTTTATTCTGTTTGTATTTCATCTGTATGATAAATACCTGAGAGAGAAAAATATAAATGAAATGAAGACTCAATTTCAGCTTATGGTTACACAGATTTCAGCCGTCCTGAATCAGGTACACTTTCTGGGGGATTGTAAGGCAGAGCATCATGGCAGAAGGGTGAAGTGAGCAGAGCTGCTCATCCTACGGTGATCAGAAAATAAAGAGCCAAGAAGGAATAAAATTACCTTCATAGGCTCAGGCCAGTAACTCACATTATCCAGACCCCAAGCAAAATGTCTTTGTATAGCTGATGTCACATCTTGCTTAAAAAATGTTCCACTAAGCATTTCTAAGTATCTACACCAATTAGGTTGTGTTCTGGGAGATAAATACAAAAATTCAAAAGACACCCACAACCCAAGCCCTTGTGATATAAGAAGGAAGATGGAGCACACAGTGATGATTGGCACAAAGTATCACATAATCATAAGAGGGATACTTATTTAACCAGAAGCTTAGTACAGACATCACAGAAATAAAAAAAAAAAAAAATCAATGTCTACTGGGACCCGGGAACCCAGGGAAGATAGGAGGCGTGGAGATGAAAATGGGAATGTTTCCAGATATGAGAAAGTCAGGTGACAGAAACATGTGAGGAGGGCTGCAGCAAGTTCTGGGGACATAGAGTATACAATATAACTGGATCCTGGGGATATGAAGGGACATCCTGGGGAAACCAAAGACACAGTTCAAGATGGGAGAGCCATGATCTGAAGATGGAAAGGCATTACTGAGCAAGGAAGGAACAAAATGTCAACTGCACTCTCAGAAGATAACTGCAGTTACTTGTAGGTCAGATTAGCAAGAGAGATAGTAAAAACATGGAAAAATTGGAAATGCCATGATAAGGAAAGAAATAGAAGTCCAGGGTTAAGGCAGGTGCATTTGCAATGAAAGTCAGTAAATTTGTTCAGACTTGCCGATGAACAGATGGGAGAGATGTACTCAAATCAAAAGACTCTAGTGCACTGAAGAAAACACTCAGACTAATATGCTCTGTGGGTTTGCCTCCCTGGGAAAACACTTGGTATCATAAGTGTCACCACTATTTCTCAGATGAACCTAATCCAGCCCTTTCAGGAAATGTCTCCCTCACACTGAAGAATTGCTATTTTCTCCACTTAGCACTGATACTGTTTCTTGAGCAATTACATTGGTTTTGTGCCCGTAGACTCACAGATGTCACTGAAAGACAACCTTCTGAGTAGGAACAAAATGATGGTTAGAAAACGATGTGTTCCAGATCTAAGGGGAATGATACAGGACAACAGTGGAGAAGCAGTGCTTTCATTAAAATAGTAGATGGCACTCTTAGAATAGAATAGCAAAGACTTAACAATGAAAATGTACTGTTCAGAACTGGAGACGGTGATGACAGTACTTATAATTGGTTCTGTGAACGGCAATATGATATACTGGATAAAAGTGTAAATCTTCTCAGAACAGGTTTGTGTCAATTTTTTGCTGTTTGAAGATTGGTTATGTCTATAAACTTCATTTTGAGCAAAGTTTATTAAAAACTTCCAAATGAGGCATTTGGGAGAGAATTTAGCTTGATATGAAATGATAAAGACTATTGTTCAGCACAATGCATGCTCTTCTCCTCCTACATAAACAGGTAGACTACACCCCCTAGCATCCTGTGGGTAGGGAGATGCCAGCTGACTTCTGCCCAGTATAAAACTATCAGAGTTTATATTATTCACTCAACAGCCTTAAAGATCTTCTGATGTGACCCCCAGTACTTGTTCTTCTATTAAAATGAAATCTCAAAGCATTCCATAGCCCCCACACTGGCTGGGCCAATGAAAGAAAAATTCTGTGTGAGGCTGTTTTCCCATCAACCCTTGCTGGACTGTGATGTGCATGAAAAGAATACTTCCAAAAGTCATTATGTGGCCAGTCACTGGGACTTGAGAATTGCATGTTGCAGCAATTAGCCTATCCTGCCTGATAAAAATGTAGGCTTTATAGTCCAACAGGATGAGGTCTGCGTCTCAGCTCTATAACTTAACTAACTCAGAATGCATGACAAGTGACTTCATCTCTTGGAGCCTCGTGTTCCCTACAAACAGGGAAAATAGATGTGCTGTGATTATAAAATGCAATATATATAATTTTTGCAGTGCCTGGCAACAGACAGGATATGATAGAAGGTAGCTATTAATATCTCGGCAGAAAGGAAATAATTTGTATGGAGTTATTAGCCAGGCTGGAAATAGTATTGGAAAGTGGGATGAGAAGCTAGCTTTGGAAGAAATATTCATCGCAAGCATCCCCTGAAAAAGATAACTATAATTTTATCTTCATATATTATGAAACTGATACTTCTAACTACAAGAACTTCTAGTTACTCTTAGAGAATGATAAGGAAATATAAGATTAGGAGTTGGGACTCAAATTGCAGTTCTGAGATACCCATCTTTGGTTATGACTACATGATGGACATAAAATTTTCTCTCCTATTATAAGTCATAAAACTAGACAAAATATATGCAGCAGTTGTTTCCATGATTGGATAACAAACTTCCCAGGTTGTAGGAAGCTCTTTGATACTCAACAGAAGAAAAATGTACGTTCAGCTTTACTATGACTTAATATTCATCTCTAAGGCACTTTCTGAACTTAAGTATCTTAAGTGAAAATTCATTAGGCAAGAAAGACCCTGGAGAAATTATAGATGCAAAAACTTGGACACCCAGATGTTATATGAACATGTCCCTCAGGACTTTGGCAAAGCACTGGGCAGCATGTAAGCTGGGAAAAACTCAGTTTGTGACATTTTCAAGGGATGTAAAGTGGGAAGGGACTTTGGAGTCCCAGTCAGTGTAGAATAAAGACACTCCAGTTAATATCTTGGACAATTAGTTAAGCCCCTGACAACCACACTCTCGAGTAAAGGACTTGCCATATGATGGGAAGGGGAAAAAAATCACAAACTCCCAAGATTCTCAGCCTAAGAACTATTGAAACACTGGGTCTAATGATCCCTTATTGTAGGATGCTTACTCAGTAGACTTCAGGATGTCTAGCTGTACTTCTGGATTCTACCTGTTATATAGCCCTATTATTCTCCAGATGTGTGAGGTAAAATTATTCCCACAGGCTCCATTATGCAATGGACAGCACACTGGATTTCTAAAAATACCCCCATACATTATCAAATGCCTCTGGGTAGTCTCATCATCAAGTGTCCACATTCTATGATCTAAGTAATCTGTCATAAATTAATGAGCATTCTATTCCAAATTCAACAGTCTTTATATACATAGTCTACAAACCAGGTAACAGCCTCAATGTCCACCATACATTTTAAAACCACTGCACTTGCAAACAAGCAATGTGACTTAAAGGTAATTTTAAAAAGAGTATTCAATAGAAGTAGTTCTCCAGAATGATGCAGGAATTAGAAATACCAGAGAAATGCTCTTAAAATTCTATTATAAGCATGTTGAAAGATTAATGATAGCAGGAATGACTGAAAAAATATAGACTATCAATGGAAATATTAGAACTATAAAAACCAAGTGGGAAATTGAGAACTAAATACTGGACTATATGAATATAAAACATCACTGGATATATGTAAGAACAAATAAAACAACAGATACAATAGCATCAAAGATTTTGAAAATGGACCAGTAAAAAAACCCAAACTGGAGAAAAGAAGTAAAAATGCTTTTGAAAAAGTAATTACAACTATGTATTGTATGACATAGTATGTTGAACACCCAAATGTTTAAAATACATGCAATGAAAGTCTCACAAGGAGGAAACCAAGAGGTCAAGGCTTTGAAATACTTACTACATTTGATGATAAACATCACCCAACAAGCTGAGAGGCAAATTCAAAACAGTACAAAAATACAGATGCATGTACCATCTAGATACATAATAGTAAAGGCACTTAGGCCAAATGTTTCTTCAAAAAGCAAAATGATAACACATAGAGGAAGAACAAGAATGTTCTCTCTCTTCCTCTGTCTCTCTCTCTATCTCTCTTTCTCTCTCTCTCTCTCTCTCTCTCTGTGTGTGTGTGTGTGTGTGTGTGTGTGTGTATTTTCATGTGTTTACATATGCATGCATATGTGTGTGTGGAGATCCAAGAACAAACAAACTTAGTTGTCACACCTTAGGCCAAATACACCATTTTTTCAAGACAGGATCTCTCACTGACCTGGAGCTTGCCATAAAAGTTATTCTGATCAGACATGGGTATCAAACCCCAGGGATTTACTTGTCTCTGTCTTCATAGTACTGGGATTACTGGGATAACAAGCATGCCAGCATGCCATGCATGTCTGTTTTTTTTTTTTTTTTTTGTTTTTGTTTTTTTTTTTTTTTGTTTGTTTTTTAACATGGGCTTTGGGGACATAACTCAGGTCATCCTGCTGGCAAGACAATTCTTTACAAATTGAACCACCTTCTCAGCTCCCCAAATGTGTCTTACTTCTCACTAAACAAAGAAGGTTACACGACTATAAGAAAGAAAAAAAAGGACATTTACCAAATTTGTCTTCTCACTAAAAACAAAGAAGGTTACACAACTGTGAAAAAGAACACTTAAGGATATATATATATATATATATATATATATATATATATATATATATATCCAAGCCCATTGACATGAAAACAAACATTTATAGACAATATCTGGGAATTTGGGCGTCGTTCTTTCCAAAATACTTCCTTCTGGTAAGGGGCACTGTCATGGGGGATTCTAAGAAGATGTAGACATCTTGGCTGTAGTCTGTAAGGCTGCTTTGTTCAGCTATTTTGAATGTAGGATCACCTGGTACTCTGTTTCAGGCGGTCTGGCTTGATCAAACCACGTTAGTCTGGAAGGAATCCACAACTTTTCATTTTCTGTGGAAACGAAAATAGAAATCCTTTTCCCCAGTAACTTGTCCTTGAACTTAAAATTTGGAGTTAAAGCATTTTTTAATTTAATTTATTATTTTACATGTCGACCCCAGTTCCCTTTCCCTCCCTCCCTCCCTTTTACCTTCTCTGCCCTCTCACATACACCCTAACCACCCTCCCCTCCCATCCCCCCACCCAAATTCCATATGTAGGGCAGTGCCATCCAGGTGGGGTCCTATAGATCTGACAGGTCATGAGAAGTAGGGACTAGGGCTTCTCTCCTGTCTCTAGATTAAGGCAGTTATCCCTCCATGGAGGATGTGTTCGCAAGGTCCTTTTGTGTACCAGGGATACATCCTGGCTCCACTGTCTGAGGTCCCTTAGACTGCTCAGTTCTTCTGGCTGAGACCCATATTCAGGGGGGCCTGAGTCAGTCCCATGCTGGCTTCCCAGCTATCAGTCTAGTGGCTCATTAGCTCCTCCTTGTTCAGGTAAGCTGTCTCTATGTGTTTCTGCCGCCTGGTCTTGTCCTCTCCATCTGCATCTGGGTTCTAGTTCGACTCAATGTTTATGTATGGGTGTTTGCTCCTGTTTCCAACAGGCATTAGATGAGGGCTCCATGGATATGTTAATTGTTGATCTCACTGTCCAGGAACGGCATTTATGGTAGCCTTTCCACAGAGGCTCAAATGAACATTTAAGGTTTTAATTAAAAGATTTCAAGATGGGTATAGGTGCGTAGAGGACACTGGTCTCCGAAAAGAAAGGGTTAAGAATGCTTTTGGTCTGCCCCAGCTTTTTGGCCAGTGAGGGGGACAAAAGAAGAGTTCGGTTTTGTTTTTAGTTGACAAGGTATACTACAGAGTCTAATAAAAACAAGGCAACTAGTGTCTGCATAAGAGTACACAAAGTGCCACAGACATAGACCCTGGGCATCTTGACAGCATCTCTATCAAATATTTATAGCACATTCATGTGAAATGTGTCCAGGGAACAAATGAACAATACCCAGAGGGCCCACAGGACAGTGATCAGTGCCTATCATCAGCCTGAGTAAAGAACAATCTTAGTAATTTGTTCCCAGATGCAATATCCAGAAACAGAAATAGAGAATAATCCCCCACCTTAAATGATGCTCTGGTTATACTTCAAAAAAAAATGAAAGAACGAGACCCAAAAGGTTAATACAGTTAATTCTGTTTCCAAGAAATATAACTGCATCCCCAGAATAAAGCACTGAAATATCCAACACACAAGATGAAATTCACATCTGGGATCTGATCAGAATTTTACTGAAGCCAGAATATACAACCCGTAATGAAGAGGAGGATAAATAAATAGAAAGCAACATAGAACTGAGACCAGTGAATGCAGAGGGGAGGAGAGGTGGCTAGGAACTGGAAGGAGAAAATATAATCAATATATATTGGATGGAAAATTGTCTATTTTCAATAAAAGGGAAAAGAGACAAAAGCCACCATTGTTTTCCCTATGTCCAACATGTTTAAGATGTATATGAAGTGAGAGGGAGAGTCAGGAGGCAAGAAGCTCGGGCAACAAGACCTCGGGAAGGGTAAACAGCATGTGATGTCTGAGAAGAGTCCTGTGGGTGAAAGAGGTGTTGGGAAAGAAAAGATTATTAAACTTAGAGAAGCAGAAGTAAAAATACACAGATCGAATTATGAAAAGAAAGTTAGTTTAGAAAGCTAGACTTTCTATGAACTCTGGGCCAAATTCAACTGGGCTGGATATTTACACATTAGATTACTAAATCAGAGGAAAATGACCAGAACAGCACTTGGAGATATGATGACCAAAATCTAACTTGATGAAAATCATAACCCCAGAAATCAAAGAAACCCACCAAACCCAAAGCACAGGAAATATTAATGAACTACTAAAGTATGGCTGCCACATTTTTCAGAGCCAATGATAAACCAGGAGCCTAAAAACACCTGGGAATGGGGCAATGTGTAGAAAGAGAAGAGAAAAAAGTTTACCACATCAGAAACAAAAGAAGCGAGAAGACAATGAGCAGCTTCTTTGTAACAGAGAGAAAACAAACCATTCCATCACTCTATAATTCTGTACGAAGCAAAAGTATGTCACAAACATGAAAGCAAAGCATATATATATATATATACATATATATATATATATATGCTAAAAGTGTTTATCACAGCCCTGCACTGCAAGAAACATTAAAAGAAATTCTCCAGGCAGAATGAAAAAAAATCTCATGGAGAAATATGGATCTAGATAAAGATATTGAAGTACTAGAAATGGCAGCTCCATGGAAAATATGTAAGATTTTTATCCTTTATGAAATCCCTTTAAGAAGAATTGCACTATCTTAATAAAAACTAACAGCAATGTACTTGGAGGCTTAAGGCATATATAAATAAAAAGTATCACAAGAATAACCCAAAGCCTAGAAGAGAAAATGGAAGTTATTATTGTAAGATTATCATATTATATGGGCAGTTACATTGATTACAAATAGACTGTAATAAGTTGAGGGTGTGTAGTCAAATTTTAGGACAATATCTGAGAAAATATAAACATACTTGGTCAAAAAGACAATAAGAAATGTAATATTACAAAAACCATTCAATTAACCCAAATTATAACTGGCATTTCTTTCTTATTGTATATTTATTTCTTATTTATACAAGTTTTTAAACTTCTATTTACTTCAGTTTCTTGACATCTAATTAAATACATTTTAAGGTTGTTGTCCTCATTAAGATGCACCTTGCTGGAGAGATGACTCAGCAGTTAAAAGCACTGGCTGCTCTTCCAGAGGTCCTTAGTTCAATGCTCAGAAACCACATGGTGACTCACAATCATCTGTAATGAAACCTGTGCCCTGTTCTGGCATTCAGGCATACATACAGGCAGAATACTGTATACATAATAAATAAATAAACAAATGACCAAGAAAGATGTGCCTTAAGTGCCTTGGGGGAAGAGACAATATAGTTATTAAATTTTGTATTACATAGTTCTCACCAAACTTAGGTAGATCTGTTATGGACCCCAGCACAGACACCAGTGATTGTTAGGAACTCCAGCACAGAGACCAGTGAGTGCTTTTCTTTTTTTTTTTTTTCCTTCCTTAGATGCGTGATACATTTAAGACAAATGAGTCCTACCTAAAAGAACACTCTGGTAATTGGGTGCAGTCATTTGATATCTAGGCCATATGTAAGAGACATGTCCTACTTGGTACCCAAATAATGTAGTCTCTTCTTTTTGTAAGCTCATAGACTGACCACCAGATGGCAGAAGATGTGTGGTCAATCACATGGATAAAGTCAGGCTAATTGGAAGACATGAATCCCAGACCCCAGAGAAGAGAGTAATGTTTGGTTGAACTCTTCCTACAAATGTGATACAAGATAGAATATCTGTGGCCCATGAGATGCTAACACTTATCATCGCTCTGCTTCTTAGAAGCCACAGCCCACAGGTCCATGGAGAAGTTTGGTCTAGCACAGATTCATGCCACATAGATCCTCAGATGCCCACAGCAGGACAAAATTAATATGGATCTAAATTCAACTGACTCAGATTCAATAGTAGTAATTAAGAATAACAGAAGCATATCATACATAGTACAATGAACTATTTAAATATATATATATATATGTATATATATATATATATAATCATGTCTATCATGCAATGTGAAAAATAAGTAATATTTTATAGGGTAGAGAAAGAACTGCCATTTTTCAAAAGAATTCTACCTCATAAATACAGATATAATAATAATAATAATATTATACACATTATACATAATAAGATACATACGTAAGATAATAAGATACAGATAATAATAAGTTCAAAGATCACCACTTATAACCACAATAGAAATAATTGATAAAGGTAAGAATAGAAAAATATTAAAACAATGAGGAGGGTTGTGGGAGAAGAAATCAGCCAGAGTCTTGATTATACATTTTTCATAGTGAAAAAACTTGACGGACCTCATCCTGGGCAAAAGTTCAAACTGAACTCTACCAGCAAGAGCACAAACTGGCCTGCTATTGATGGGCGATGTCATTCTGTAAATATGTTTCTCATACTGGTTAATGAATAAAGCACTGTTGGCCAATAGGAAAGCAAGAGAGGAGGGACAAGGAGACAGGGAGAAAAGAGGAAGTAGGAAGGAGGGGTCAACATGGAGAGTCTGGAGAGAGCAGGACACCAGCTGGCTCTCTGGTAAAATGAGACCACGTGGAAATACATAGATTAACAGAAATGGGTTAATACTTAAGACAGAGCTAGCTGATAAGAAACAAGTAACTGGCCAACAGCGTTATATCAAATACAGAGTCTCTGTGTGTTAATAGGGGCTAGCGTGGCAGCGGGACAAGACCAGTGGTGGGTGGAAAAACCTACTCGTTACATGCTATGTCTGTTAGTTAAATATGTCTAGAAGGATGTTGGGCACAACATCAGATATCTAGTATTCCAGAGGAAAAAAAATATAAACCCAACGAGAAGTAACTCAATTGACAAACAAGTCAGTCTGAAAGGTGGCTAATGGGATTCTCAAAGGAAAAGAAATCCATCCATAGTAACAGGACATGAAAGTGGTTGGCAATTGACAGATGAATGTGATATATGACCTCTGAAACTTCCTGGGTTTCACATGTCTGTGGGTGTGGGTGTGTATGATGTGCATAGGTATGTGGTGTGTGTGTATGTGTTCATGTGTGTATATGTAGGCACCCATATCACATATATAGAGGTGTTGATATTTACTTCCCACCTTATTTGAAGCAAAGTCTCATGTTTAATGTTACAGATTTCAGGATGGCTGGCCCACAAGCTTTGGAGGATTCTCTTGTCTCCGCATCCTGTAACTGAATGCAGATGTGTGCTTCTAGGTCTGGCTTCTCAAGACTCCTGGGGATCCATGTTCGAGTCTTCCTGCTTTCAAAACAAGGGTTTTGTCCACTGAATCATTTCTGCAGGTTTTCCTTCTAAATGTCTACAGATGACATTGTTGAGACAACTGTGAAATTTTTGTTGAAACTATTATTTTTTGAAAGTTTTCAGTTTTTTATAATTTAATTTATTATTTTACATGTCTATCCCAGTTCCTTCTCCCTCCCTCCCTCCCTCTCTCCCTCACTTTTACCCTCTCTGCCCTCTCACATGCACCCTAACCACCCTCCGCTCCCATCCCCCACCCCAATTCCATATGTAGGGCAGTGCCATCCAGGTGGGGTCATGTAGATCTGACAGGTCCTGTGAAGTAGGGACTAGGGCTTCTCTCCTGTCTCTAGGTTAAGGCAGTTATCCCTCCATAGGGGGATGTATTCGCAAGGTCCTTTTGTACACCAGGGATACATCCTGGTTCCACTGTTTGAGGTCCCTTAGACTGCTCAGTTCTTCTGGCTGAGACCCATATTCAGGGGAGTCTGAGTCAGTTCCATGCTGGCTTCCCAGCTATCAGTCCGGGGGGCCATTAGCTCCTCCTTGTTCAGGTTAGCTGTCTCTATGTGTTTCTGCAACCTGGTCTTGTCCTCTCCATCTGCATCTGGGTTCTAGTTCGACTCACTGTTTAGTTATGGGTATTTGCTTCTGTTTCCAACAGGTATTAGATGAGGGCTCCATAGATAAGTTAGTTGAGCATTATTTTTGTATTTGTGTTAATGTGTTGGCTATGATATTATTTGGCTATGTTGAAGTGTTTCAATGTCTTAGAAGACAAGAGAGCATGTCAGAAAATCTTCAGCTAATTCTCTAGTGGTTCAAACATGGGGAAAATTATATTTTAGTCTGCTATGCACAAAGAAGAGCTTTGGATCTCTCGTAGGGCTTAAACACCATAGCTTGCAGGGCTCTGGAGATCTGTTCTTAGGCTGAATGGCAACAGAGAGGCTGAGCAAGCACAAAAGTAATGAAATACTAATGGCTGACCCTAGGTAATGGGCTTATGATTCCTCATTTTTCTTTTCTTGGGTACTTCTTTCTAGGAAAGTACTTGGAGAGTTTTCCTACTTTTGGTAGGGAGATCTTAATTAATAATAGCATACCCATTCTAATGGTGATTATACTAGGAAAAGAGAGAGTGAGAAACCAAACTGGACTTGAGTGTCAATGTGAAGCTTCAGTGAATCGCTGAGAAAAAGCAAATCACCCAGACCAACTGTGTCACCACAGGAAGGTGCTCTGCATCAGCCAGATGCTTGATAAAAGTTTACACATCTCACTCTCTACTCCTCTGGTTATTTTGTGATGATCTCTGGATTATAGAGGTGTCTTGGACTAGATGGAGGAACCATTTTCTTTGCACACAGGCAAGCCTGTAGGGTAGGCCTTCATTCTCCTGAGTTGCCTTTCCAGTCTAAACCTCAGAAGTGATTGTCAGCGCATCTGTGTCCCTGGATGCTCTGTGCTCTGGCAGCAGGCCCACTTGTAAATCCATATACAGGTTTCATGGGACAGCAGCATGTATGGTTACTTGAATTTAGTCTCCACCTGGTAAGTAAGTGGGTCATCACATCCACTTCTGAGAAAGGGCAGACGTCAGAGTCTCTCTTGGTACTCAAGCTCTTCTCCCATGTGTTAGCATACTCTGATGCTTTGCAGGGCTCAACAGACTCTTCTGTCTTCTGTGTTGGGTTGTGTGTGTGTGTGTGTGTGTGTGAGAGAGAGAGAGAGAGAGAGAGAGAGAGAGAGAGAGAGAGAGAGAGAGAGAGAAACAGTGTGGTGTCTGCAATACACTAAAACATGTTTTTCTGAAGAATACACTCTTAGAAAATGGGATTTCTGGTGTCCTCTCATTCCCTGTGTTTGCTATACTTCATCCTCTACAGAAGCACTTGTCAGATTTCAAAAGGAACAACACATTCTGACATGGACCTGCTAAGGGTCCACTGTCCTTAGGTTCTTCTTTCTATTTATGCACTTGTTCAATGCTATGCTATTTGTAAATAATGCACCTGAATCTTACCCTACATTGTTAATCTTAATTAGAGAAGGGAAGTATAGCGGTAAATAAGGATCAGGATAAACAAATAAGCCGAATAGGACTACCTCACTACAGGGAAGCATTTCAAAGTACTTGGGAAACGTTGCTGATGTCTCTGTATTTCTGTTGTTTTACCTCTAAAATAGGGATAGATTCCTCAGTGGGATAAATGAGAATATGAAATCCCTCAATCATGAACTCATAAAGAGTAGAGACTCCACATTTAACTTGATGTTACTTTACCAGGACTTGAAATGGATGTTTAACTGACTGTCATATCTGAGTATAAGTAATAGTCACCTAAACAAAAACAGTCCCATATACACTGTTTTCAATAGGACAGATAGGCCAATCCATTTGTGTGTGTGTGTGTGTGTGTGTGTGTGTGTGTGTGTGTGTGTGTGTGTGTGTGGTGTTTCCCCCCCCTTAATCTGAATAGCAAGAATAGTGAGATTTTGGAAGAGTTTAAGAATAGCCCTTTACTATGTACTTGGACTGCTGTTTAGTTTAGCTGGCAGAGTGCTTAGCTAACATGCACAAAGCCCCAAACTCATGGTGGTACATGACTGTAATCCCATCACTCAGGAAGTAGAGACAGAAGGATCAAGAGTTCAATGTCATCTTTCACTACATAGGATATTTGGAGCCAGCCTGAAACTACATGAGATCTTTGCTCAAAAAAAAAGGGTTAAGGTGAAAAGGATAATAAAAATATTGTCCAAATATCTTATATGTTCAGGCAGTTATTGGAAGTTACTGGGGTCACTAGAGTAACCAGAAGGTGCTATAATGTACCTGGAGGTAAAAAAAAAAAAATACATCGATATTCCTACACAGCTGTGAAGCCTATGATCTACAATAACACCGCCAGACAATGTGTCTGTGTGTATGTGTGTGTGTGTGTGTGTCTCCACCTGCACAACAGTGACACTATTACAAAAGTAACTAACTATTCTCTGATTGGGACAAGAGGCTCACTGAAAAAAAATATAATTACATTCCTGGTACTATAAACTCAAGAAGAAAAAGAAGGAGGAGGAAGAGGAGGAGCAGCAGCATGACTGGGACATCTTAAGCCCTAAAGGCAAACCTGTCAGTGTTGTCTAGCAGATTGTTATAGCACCAAACTACCTTCTAAATATTTATGTTCATAGACAAATACTGGAAGTACTTTTCTAACCCTTAATAAGAGAAGCCTCTCCTTTCAATAAGTGGTAGTAAATATAGAGATCCATAGTGGGTCAAGGATCCAAATATGAGTTATGGTTGAGTACTCAACCCTAAAATTATATTTATGCCACCACGGCTCAGACTCAAGGAGGGAGAGAGAACAAGATGATATGGAGAAGGTATGTGAAATGTTGACTCCTGGCATGGCTTAGCCAATATATTCATGATTGTACAGCAGCTTGGGTATCTTCAATGGACCTATGTAAGACTGGACTCATTAATAGAAAATAGTGGATTGGAAACAGATCCATGGAGCCCTATCACTCCCTGATGAAATATTGACTACTAATGGATCCTGGGAAAGGGGTAGCCATTGTTTGCATTATTTGCCCTGGTGTTACCAGGCTCCAATGGATAATTCCAAATCCATGGTCACACAGACAATGCTGGTTGAATTAAGGGGATCAAAAAAGGAAAAAGAAAATGAATGTTTGAATGGGAATTATAAGGAAGAAGAGTTAGTAAGGATGAAAAGGGGGTAAGGGAGAGTAGGATGTTACAGTACTCAGAATGCACTTTATACATGTGTGAAATTGGCAAACACATTCAATACACATTTTAAAATACATCACAATATTCTAAATAAATGGTTGAAGTGAACAGAATTAGAAAATATTACTCAAACATTTTATGTGTTCAGATACAGTTAGGCAAAATTCTTCTATCAAGAGTCAGATAATAAATATTTGAACTTTAAGAATCATATTGACATAATTGATCTACCTCAGGGTCCACCTATAGGACTCCTGGGAATATACCCAAAGGCCATTCCATCCTACCACAAGGACAGCTGATCAACTATTTTCATAGTAGCTTTATTTGTAGTAGCCAGAAACCACAAACAACCTAGATGTCCCTGAACCAAAGAATGGTTAAAGAAAAATGGTACCTTTACACAATAGAGTATTTCTCAGTAGTTAAAAAAAATAGCATCATTAAATTTGTAGGCAAATTAATGGAACTAAAAAAAGTCATCCTAAGTGAGGTAACCCAGACCCAGAAAGACAAACATGGTATGTACTCACTTATAAGTGGATTTTAGGGTAACCCAGGTCCAGAAATACAAACATGGTTTGTACTTACAAGAAGATATTAGCTATAAAGTAAAGGATAGTCATACTATAATCCATAGATTCAAGGAGGCTAAGTAAAAAGAAGAGCTCAAGAGGGAACACATCAATCTTCCTAAGAAGGGAAAATAGAATAGATTTTGTGAGTGTACTGGGGGCAGTTGTGGATGGTAGCAGAGGGATTGGACTGGGGGTGGGTGGGGTGGAGTAAAGAGTACTCAGAGAGACAACAGGAAATGGGGAAGGAGGCATTTCTGGAACAACATAGAAATCTAATGCAATGGAAACTCCCATAAGGGTGACCCTATTGAGGACAGCCAGTAATGGGGGATATGGAACCTGAACCAGCCATCTTATGTAACCAGACTGGTGTCTAGCAAAATCATCATCAGATAGGCTTCATCTAGCAACTGATGGAAGTAGACTCAGAGATCCAAAGCAAATTGTTTGGTGGAGCTCAGGAAATCCTGGGGAGAGAGCTAGGAAGGATTGTAGGAGCCAGAGGGGTCAAGACACCACAAGAAAATAGCACCAACTGGGGCCCATAGAGTAACACAATCAGGGAGCTTACATGGGTCTGACCTACTTCTCTGAATACATGTGTGTGTGTGTGTGTTGTGGTTGTTGTTGTTGTTGTTGTTGTTGTTGTTTTCATGGTCTCTGACTCTTTTGCCTGCTTTTGGGACTCTTTTCTTCCTATTGGGTTGCCTAATCCAGACTTAATATGAGGGCATGTGCCAAGTTCTATTCTAACTTAATATGCCATATTTGGTTGATATCCCTAAAAGGCCTGCCCTTTTCTGAAAAGAAAGGAGAAGTGAATCTGGGAGATAGATGTGGGTGAGGACTTGGAGGAGAGGAAGGGGAAACCTCAATCATATGTATTATAGGAGAGAAAAGAATGAAAAAAATGAGTCATATGGATTCTGTTACAGCTATTCAATGTGATGATTCTATAGTGAAAATATCCACAGATGAGGCCTGAAAATGGTTCCTTGGTGCAGGCATTTGCTGCCAAGCCTAACAATTTGAGTTCACTCTCCAGAACCTATATGATACAAAAAGATAACCAACTTTCCAAGCTGTCTTTTGACCTCCATGCATTTTGCTGAGGCATGAGTACATAAACACACACACACACACACACACACACCAATTATACATGAAAATACAGATATGTGATAGATAAATGTATAAAAGGAAAGAAAATAGCCATAGATAATACATAAATCATGTACATAGAGTTTCTACACAACTGTATTTACAATCAACAAAAACTTTAGGAACTTTTCATATGGCTTAAAAATATTCATTTTCATTTTGTTTCGAACATAGAAAAATTACTCAGAATGCTTGAGTTAGATATAACATAAATTTAATCTAAGTGGAATTTAATTTCTGAATGCTTACATTAAATCATATTGAAGTGAAGGTCAATTTTTTAACTTATTTATTTTTATGGATATGAGTGTTTTGCCTGTATGTCTGTTTATCTACCACATGTGCTTGTGGAGGCCAGAAGGGGCTTTGGATGCCCTGGACTGGAGTTACAGACAGTTATGAGCTGCCTTGTAGATGCTGGGAATCATACCCAGATCTCCTGGAAGAACAATTTAAGAGAGTTAGAAAGATGTCTTGGTGAATAAGAATGCATGCCACATAAGCATAAGGACCCAAGTTCAAATCCCCAACTCCCACATGAAAAAGCTAGGCATGACCACATTCATGGGGAGAAACAAGAGTATTCAGGAGTATTTCTTGGACTTGCTGACCACCACCCTAGTCAAAAGAATGGTGAGTTCCAGGTTCAGTAAATGACCTTGACTCACTGGAGTAAATTACAGACTGATACAGAAGAACACCTGACATTTTCCTCTGATTGCTGAAGATGTGTAGTGCATGAACACACATGCATGGGTACATGGACCTTCACCTTCACACACACACAGAGAGAGAGAGGGGGGGGAGAGAGAGAAATGAGACAGATGGAATAGCTAATCATATGAAAGGAACCTGTAAAAGCTCAGAGACAAGGAAAGAAAGACTCTAAAGTTTATTTCAGGGGACAAAGATATGGCTCAAAGTTCAAGGGCACTCCCTGGCCTTGGGGAGTACCTTTAACAAGCTGCTCACAGTTATCCCACAACTCCAGCTCCAGGGAATTCGGCACCTGTGGGTTCTGCAGGATCTGCACTCATGATCCCATGTACATACCCACACAGAGACACAAATTCTGGGAAAGCGAGACTGGGGCAAAGTGGGTTTTGAGTGGGAACAGGTCAAGTATTCTATTTTACTCGTGAATTTCACCCTCAGTGCCATAGGACATTGATCCCAGAATTCCTGTAGACTCTAAAATCTATACAGGTTTCTGTATCAGTGTGCATCTGCTCACCAGTTGGAAGCCAAACTCAGCAGATGAGGATGCTGCTGGGATGGAAGTCAAGTTTAGCGAAAAGCCTACAAGCTGATGAAATAGAAGGAACTGTTATTCCTTCAATTCCTTTGTCATCAGGGGATAGCATTATGTTTCTCCTCTGGATAGAACTTTGCAACCAGCCTGAGACTAGTTCCTGTAAATCTTCAGATAAATACACTGCTTTGTGTAGAGTAAGAACCATCTTACACATTCTTATATAGTCTGAAGGCCACAGATATCCTGGCTGTAATAAATATAAAGAATAAGTACTCAACAGCTAAGTTCTTAATCATTTAGGATTAGCTCTTCTTTAGAACCAAGAATGGCTGGAAAATTGAAAGGAAGCAGCTCTGCAAAAGACAACTCATAAAAAAGTGGCCACTGTCACAGAGATGTCTGAGCCCTGCATAAAATGGTGTAACATTTGCACATAGTCTGTACATATAGCTCATATGCTTTAAATGATCTGCAGATTACTCAAACACTAACTACAATGCTAGTAACAATGAAAATAGTTGATAAACAGGAAAGATTCTCAATTTTTTAAGTCTTACTTGCAGAGCCCACAGATATGGGAGATTAACTATATTAAATTTGAAGCACTGTATTGGTTTCTTGGAGTTATTATGACAAATGACTACAAAGCATATAACTTAAAACAGTGAAAGTTATTCTTTGTAGTACCTGAGACCAGAAGTTCACAACCAAAGAATGGACATAATGGTAGTTTCTAATTGGTTCATATTAGCTCTTCATCTGTTGAAACCTAAAGTGAACTCTCCAATTAAGAGGAAAAAAAGTGTATAATGATTAAGAATAGAAAAGCTTTGCACACAGAAAATAGGGCTAACCAAAGTTAGGTGCTCCTCAAATGTGTTCATTTTTTTGCTTAGGGTTTTTTGTTTTGTTTGTTTGTTTGTTTGTTTAGCTGACCATTTTTTAAGAACTGAAGACATGGAAGAAGCTTGAAACAGAAGTGTGTGTGTGTGTGTGTAAATATATACTCTATAAATACACACACACATATGTTTTATATATATGCACATATATTATACATACTACATATACATATGAACCATATATAAACACATAGCAAAAATCTTCACCTACCAGTTGTCTGAAGCCTGGCAAAATCACAGGAGACTTCCCAATTGAGGACTTCTGAGAGCCCTATATGTTAAAACCTGATCTTTCTTACATTATTTTCCTGGTCATCTTCTCATAACTGCCTTGTCCACAACCCTCTCTCCTTCTATTTCAGATGACATCTAACTTTGAATTCTAAGCCATCTCAGAGAGGTTTTCCTGCCCTTCATATAAACATGAAGTAGACATACTTCCATACATATCCAATTGTCTCTTATGAGCTTGTCTGTGTTACAAGAGTCCCAACCAAGAGCTTAAAATACTTGTCAACCAATTATAAATTAAGCCTACTAGACAGCAAGAAAACTTAAAAATTACTTGTGGATGATGAGGATTGCTACCAGAGGAAACACAAGTTTAAGCAACCTTGAAAAAAACTTCGACAGGCTTCACAAAATGAAACTGTATTTGTAACTTTAAATTTCAAGGCAAAGTTTAAATTTTATAATTTAATTTTTTTAATTTATTTTTTCTTATTTTACATATTGATCCCAGTTCCCTCTCCCTCCCTCCCATGCCCCCTGACCACCCTCCCATCCCATCCTCCCCCACAAGAGAAAAGAGAGAGAGATAATAATATAGGGAGCCATTATAGGTTTGAAGAGAAAATTGACTCTAGAAAAATATCCAGAAAATTTTATAATTTCTTATTGGTGTTTTGATTAATGTTAACCAGTTATGCTGTCTTGAAAGAAAAGAAATGAAGTTGTCTTAGTCTCTGGGTAGTTTGGGAGAAGGTTAACACTAGACATTTTAGGAATTTTTTTCTTTGTTCAAATTCAAAAGTCAGCATAGGCCTGGCTAAGTAGGTCTGCAGTTTTGTTAAATCTTCACCCCCTGACTTCTTATTAGCAATGACCCTATGCCTCTGTTTTAACCTCCTTGACCAAAGTTACTCCATTTTGTTTGGTTTTTCCTTGACAAAGTAAAGAGAAAATATATTTTTCCCTCATTACAATAACTTAGATTTAATTCCTGATGCTACCATATATGAGCTGAGAAGCTTAAGACAAATTTGGCCTCCACTTGGGATCCATCATTTAGGTCAGCTGTGAGAGTCTAACACGAATGAGATAGGTGATACTCCACAGGCTAATAGTGTATTCCTTTATTCCAAAACAGTAGTCACAACATTGGGGTCTTCTAGCTATCTGCACTGCTGACTATATTGGTGTAAAGCAAGAGATTCCTCAAACCTCCCCAGACTTGAGAATATACTCAAACTATTCACAGAACATAGGACAGCATTATATTACAGTGTTAGTCAAGTAAAATGTTGAAATAAGAATTATCCATGATAAGTATAAGAGGAACTCCCTGGAAGGGTATCCAGTGTGAACCTTCTGTAACATCTCCCAATGGGATTGGAGCACAGCAGCTTTATACAAATTTCAGTGTCCAGAGATTTTATTGAGATTTCATTATACAGATATGATGGGCAGAATCCTTCACTATGTGATTAAACTTAGTCTACAGCCATCTTGTCTCCTTAAGAGATTAGGCTCCTACTGCTTGACTCAAAGTTCCAAACCTCTCTTCAATGGTTTACCTTTCTAGCATATTGAGTCTTCATCTGGAAACTACACAGGGGCCACCCCATTCATATCCAGGGTTCATTGTGAATAGAAAAAACACTCTTATCACTTGAAAAGTCCAAGAGCATAGAGCTACATCTGATTCACCAAGGAGAAAGGAAAACTCAAGATACTGATGGTATCCAGACCTGCCTCAAAGAGTTCTAGATATGGCAGCTACAATTAGTCACTAAACATTAACTGCTTCCACATGTGCTCAACAGATGCTATTAAATCTCACATCCATGCAATGTTTTCCTCTTTAGAAGAGATTCTTCCCTTGACTTCTCTAAATGGAATGGACACTATCAGAAATATTAATAAAGGGTAGACACCTATTATCTCAAGATCTAGGTGATTCTTAATATCTCAACATGTGACCCAAACAAAATACCACTCTTATAGAAAACCTAAATGATGATTGAGGTTAATTTCTATAAGTTAGTGTTCCTAACCAAACCTTCTCGAACATGACTTTTACTTTGCTTCTCTGCTGCTATGCTAAACACCTTGACCAAAAGCAATATAGATGATGTTATAGCATCACTGAGGTCTTACTGGCAGTTATTGATACACTGAATATTTGGTCCTCAGCTGATGTTGTTTGATGAGGCTTAGGAGATGTGGCCTTTGTCATAGTAAGGATTTCTATGATGCCAAAGAGGAGAGCTGATGACTGGCTTGCTCAGTCTGCTTTTCTATAATACCCAGGTCTATCAGCCAGGGATGGCACTACACACTATGAGCTGGGCCTTCCCACATCAATATTCAATCAAGAAAATGCACCATAGACTTGCCCTAAGGCCAATCTGTTGTGGGTATTTTCTCAGTTAAGGTTTCCTCTTTGAAAATGACTCTAGTTTGTATTAAGTTGACATGAAATTAACTAGCATAGCCTTTCTAAAGGAAGTACATCAGTGAGGGTGGGAGTTAACACTCAAAAGTTTCTCATAATCCATGTTTTTTATCTTTGCTTCCTGCTTACAGATCAATATGTAAGCTCTCAGCTTCCAGCTCCAGCCATAGTATTGGCTTGCACCAACACTTCCCCCAATGACATGGTGATGGAGTCTATCCCTCTGGAACTGTAAGTCCAAATAAACCCTTACCTCTATAAGTTGCCATGCTCATGATGTTTTATCATAGCAATAGAAAAGTAAATAATATAAGGAAGGAAAGGAAAGACTTATATTTCCATGTCACCATCCACCATTCAGGGAAGAAAGCGAGAAGGAACTCAAGCAGGAATGTGGAGACAAGAACTGAGGAGAGAACATAGAGGAACATACTGCTTACTAACTTGTTCTCAGACTAGTGTTTAGCTACTTTTTTATACAACTAGGACCACCTGTTCATGAGTAGCAATCCCTATAGTGGGCCTAAGCTTTCTTCCATCAATTAGCAATCAAGAAAGTGCCCTCACAAACATGCCTACAGGCCAATTTGATGGAGGCAAGTGCTCAGTGGAGATTCCCTTTTTCAAGATGACTCTTGTTTCTGTCAATCTCACAAAAACTATCGATAACCAATTTATATTTTCCATTGTTTTTCATTGCCTCACATACTTATTTAGTGCCAGGTGTTATCTAGGTATTGAGAACCAAAGATACTGTCTTCAATGAGTTTGTATTCTAGTTGGAAACTCAGATAACAGGCATCTCTTAAAATGGGTATTTTAATAATTTAGATTAGATGATAGATAGATGGATGGGGCCAGGCATCCCAGGACTCGAGAGGCAGAGACCGGCAGATCTCTGAGTTCAGGGCCAAGCTGGTCTACTGAGTGAGTTCCAGGGTAGGCTCCAAAGCTCTACAGAGAAACCCTGTCTTGAAAAACGAAACAAAACAACAACAACAAAAAAAAATATGGACAGATAGATGGATGGATAGACAGACAGACAAATGAACAATGAAGGGAGAATGGAAAGAGTAGTAATCAAAGGTGTCTTCAAAAATGTAGCATTGATGGTGAATTTAGAATGTGGGGTTCCTGTATCTCCTGGCCTGTCCTTTGAGTGTGTGTGTTCACACATATGCATACACACATAAATATGTGTGTGTGTGTTAATATTTCTGCCACCCTGATGTCTGCACACATAGCCTTTTTCCTTCATTCCATCTGTAGATTAAACCAGACTGACTTATTTAGTTGCCTATTTCTTCAGTATGTCAAGGTCATTTTGAAAACTAATGATATTCAAAACCTAGCCAATTTTCAGTGAACAACATGTATAAGACAAGTAAAATACTAATATTAGTGTTTTAAGAACTTTTGTCAGAAATACTTAAAAGATTGTCTTGTAGAAATAACATAGGAGAAGTCATGAGCAGTGATGTGTGCTTACAGTCCTAGCAGTTGGAAGACAGACAGAAAGTTCATGAGTTCAAAATCAGCCTGGAATACAGAAGGAGTATTTTTCTCAAAGAACAAAAACCAAACAGTTGGAGGGAAGCAGGGGAAAACTTCAGCAAGGTTGCCTGGAAATGTTTTTCTTGAAAAAGCAGAATATTGTGATGTGTTTTTCTCATCCCTTAATCCTGCAACTTCATATTTTAGTTAATACTAAATTCCTTATCAGAGATAGCTTAGAATATGACTATCTTTATATTCCATTTAACTTTACATCATTTCTCTGTGGTGAATCCTCCTGGCAATAGAAACCCTTTTTGTAGATAATTGAACCTGTGAATGAAAGTGAGACATTTGAAAGAATACAGCTTATTCTCTTCCCAGAGCAATATAATCCTACCTCCTTCCTCAAACCAGTAACATATGAGGCAAGTGACAGCCCTTGATTTCTATCAAAGACCCAAGACTGTTCCCTGACAGTTGGGGGCAGGTTTGCAAGCTGCCTCATCTACTCCTCCATCTATTCAGGGCAAGCAGCCCTCGGATAATAAATGATGGGCTGCTAAAGCTACTAACAAAGGAAGAATGGGCTGATAACTTATCTACTCCTCACTAAAATCCAGGAGAAATATTCATTAAGCCCTTTGTGAACAAAAGACACCTAGATCAAAGAAGGAAGGAAGGACAGGAAGGGGGAAACGTAGGGAACAAAGAGACAGAACCATCAGGGAATGTTCTCCACTCTCAAGAAGGGGTACTGGAAGCACACAAATGCCTTAGCTAACATCACGGAAGGGGCCATGTACAGCTCTATTACAGGAAAGCAGAGCTGTGCATTACAGATCATCATGAACAGTGCAGTGTGAGCAAAGTGGCGACATACACAATCAAACCAGCTATTGAGGCATGGGACCACAGAGCAGCAGCAATCACCATAGGAAGCAGGGCAGTGGCGATGCCATTTAAAATCCGTCTGATAGACAAACTGTATCAGTTAAATTTTCTCGGGGTGAATGAGTTTTAAACTCGTTATCGACAGAACAGGCTGTCCCAAGATACCACTTTATTTATCCAGATGGAGATGGGAAACTATGGGTAAACATTACGGCTCCAGCCTCAACATGCTTTGCAGATAAAAAGCCAGTACAATATTTGCTCTCTGTGCCTCTGCATAAGGTTCTTATCCATTGCAGAAGGGAGGGATGGGGAGTCAGGAGAAAGCCGATGCTTTAAAGGACAAGACATACAGAACTGTGACATGGCAGGTGCATTTACTATGCAGATCGTAAAGATGCAGGAAGTTATTGTGTCACTTAATGGTCCCTCTCTAGGTTTTTTAAACAGCTGGGAAGAATTCTAACTTCTCCAAGCCTCCTAGAAAGTATGATTTGTTTTGTATAAAGGCTCCGGTAAGCCTAAACACCCAGCAAGGTAAGTTCACAAAATGCAGGCCATAAAAAACATATTTGTTTTATGGTTGGATTTGCACGTTTTCTCTCCTCTCCTATTCAGAACTCTAGTTAGTTTCGACTTAATGAGGTGAAGTGTATAAAATGGAGCTAAGGGAAAAAATGCTTCTGCGAAGGTGCAATAAATATAACTCTTGAGAAGTTTGGAAGCGTCTGTGGAAAAGAGGAAAGCTAGAATACAAAATTTAAGCATTGGATATAAAAATGTCATCAGCACTTTTTGAGTAGTTTGCAGATATTTGTTGCATTTACTAAAAGGAACAGCTGGATTTGGACAAAACAAAGGGATCTGTCTTGAAAAATGTCCTAACTCTTCTAATGAAAGTGGATTCTGTCCATTTTCTATCTGTTCTATTATCAATCGACTCTGTTTTAAGAGGAAATTCGCTATTTTAGGTAGTAAGGAGAATATTGTGATTGTAACTGTTTCACGCGTGCATGCACGTGCACACACACACACACACACACACACACACAGAGAGAGAGAGAGAGACAGAGAGAGAGAGAGAGAGAGAGAGAGAGAGAGAGAGAAAGAAAGATTTTGTTGCACTTGTTTATTGGGGTAGAGGAGTGCTGCATTTGGAATTCCTTGGCATAAACACTCGGACTGTGGGATTACAATCAGTGTGGGATCTTGTAGGATCATTATGTGGTTTTGCTGCTGCCTCTTTATTCTTTCAGTCTGTAAAATAAGAAATGGAAATTGATGATCCATTTTGCTTGCAATGTTCTCTTTTTTTAATGTTTTGGGGGGTGCTGCAGAGTGGTACACTCTCTCCTTCTTCTCTTTCTTCTTTCCTTCCTTCCTTTCTTTTTTCTTCCTTCCTTTCTTCCCTTTTTAAAGCAAGATAACTCTGTAACTGAACTATTCTTCACAGAAATACCTGCACTGTTATATTTAATCCTCATGATAGCCCTAGAAGTGACAGCTGTTTTGAAGTACTTTTAAGTAAAATGATCAAGACTAGACAGTTCAAATATAAGTATCAAGATTTCACAGGTGCAAAAGTAAAATTGGTCTAAGAAACTTAGGACTATCAAACCACACAGATATTTTAACCACTCCTTAGAATATAACTGATCCTATGACTTCACTGTACACTTGTGTCTGAGAGCTGAACAAGGTCAGCTAACTTGCACAAGGCCACCAAACTAAAAAGATCCTTTTCAAAACCTGACCCAAGTATGTTCCCATTCCAAGTTGTGAATCATCACCTCCAACCACAAAACCTAATTGCTGAAGCTCCAAGACAACACATAAGATAAGAAGAGGGATTCCCTATGATTCTCATTATCAAATTTACTAAACATTCATTCAAATAGCTAGAGACATCTTAACTGAACAGAACAGATACATTTCCAAAGGGCAAGAGAAAATAAAACAGAGAGGAACTACAAATTCCATCAAGGGAGCCTCAGTGTCATCCAACCCTTTGATGATGAATTTAAATACCAAAATGGAAACTAAATGGCCGCTATTCCCTGTCCTGGGAACTAGGGTTTTTTTGTTGTTGTTTTGTTTTTGTTTTTGTTTTTTTAATGTCCTGAATGTAAGATGCTTTGTAGGATATGGGGGTAGGGGTGGCTCCTTAGCTTGCACTAACTGGCCTACAAAGCATTGAGCATAGTTGCAATTAAAGAGGCCAGTTCAGTGTCCTGCAGAGGTCTCATCATTCAAAGCCCGGATGGCTGAACATCTTTTGTCATGTGAATGGCTTGCTGCTTAAAACTTTAGCCCATCGTAAATAGTCATAGGCAAGTTGCCGTTGCCTTGCACAGGGAGCATGTACATATATTTTGTCCCATCAAAGATGACTTGAACAGCTCTCCTCCAATTTGCTGGGAGAAAAATGGCCTTTAAACTGAGATTAAGAAGGGAGAAACTTCCAATAAAAGGGAATATTTTTCAAAAACTTGCAAGTGACTGCAAAGCCAGTTAACACAGAAAACCTTGTCACCTTAAGTATGCCATTTGTTATCCCACACGCCGGAATACATCTATTCATCTTCTTTTAATTGCTTCGCCGTGCTAGAAGCACAAAGCAGTTCACTGATGCAGAGACTGTGAAAGAATATTTTGTCATGGAAACTTTGAAAACATTTCAAAGCAGGAGCTCTTCTCTGGTGAAATGAAACCTTCTAGCTGTTTGTTGAGCATTGTTATTTGGCTGATAAGAGTTCAGAACGAGAAGGCCTTTTCTTTGGCTGGCGTTATATCTTCTTTTGCTTGAGCTGACTAGAAAAATGCCTGCAAATTTCCAGGCAGAATTTAGGAAACTAGTAGATTTTTTTTTCCTTTTTTCTTCCCAAAATAGCAAATAAGTGAAATTATCTTTAAATCAGCAGGGAATTACATAGTTACTACTACTCTAAGTGTATCTGTTATCAATCTTAGATTCATGCATCTGTGCAGAGTATGCTTATGTACATAAGTGTGTGTGTGTGTGTGTGTGTGTGTGTGTGTGTGTGTGGTGTGAATGTATGAGCATATATGCATGCATATGTAGATAGAAACTGGAGCTTGACATCAGATGTTTTCCTCAGTCATTTCCTCCCTTGTTTTTAGAGACTATCTCTCACTGAACCCAGGACTCATTGATTTAGCTAGTTTGGCTGGCCAGGAAGCCAGAATCACCTTGTCCCCATCTCTCTCCAACATTCTGATTAGGGGCAGGAAGGTGCTGCAGCACTCAGTTTTTGTTCCTTTGTTTTGTTTTGCAGGGATTTTCTATATGCAAACCTAGGCTCTCACTCAAGCACTTTACCAACTGCATTGTTTCCCATTCCCTCTTTGGGCTATTTTGAGTTCACTGTTCCTCTTAAGAATTTTGCTAAAAGTTGCTTGAAACTTAGTTAGGCTGCTTCACAGACAGCTCAAACAACTTGAGTTGTTACTAAAGCAAATCAGTACCCAGCTCAGAGTGAAAATTTTTCCCTGTGGAGATAAAATAAGCTTTCCCAGAAGAAACTTAACCTCTGACCCCCCCCCCCCCATCTAGAGACTTTCTACTTTTAATAATGTTTCTGCCTTTCTTCTATGAGCACATTATAAAAGTTTTCCCTCATGCCTTTTGAGGGGGTGTGGTGTGGTGTGATTTGATGCTATAGGATTCATAAATCACCATTCAAATACTCTTTAAAAAAATAACAAGTCTAAATGTATCTTTTAAGAAGTAAACACAGGGTATGTAGATATTTAAAATTATTGTTTAAACTGCTGGTGTTTATAATGACCCATGTGTTCTTACTGTGTTATTTCACCAATATTTATATCAGTAACTGTAGCATCAATATATAGGTTATCTCAACTTCACTAATGACAGCATTAGCAACTTAATTGTTTATGAATAACAAAGTTCAACCAGCCAGGGTGCTCATACTATGGCACAATGACTGGCCTGGTTCCTAGCCAGACAAAAATCCCTGAACCTAGAAATGAGTTGAACATGAGTTTATTTTTCTCAGCCCCTTCCATTTGAGTCTGAATTCTCTTGATCTTTATGTGATTTTTGGCTTAGGTAAAAATAGTTTGCATTCCTGAAAAGAAACCAACTTGATTATAGTATGGAGTAATCCTGATATGCTGTAGAATTCAATACTTTGTTGAGATATTTTTGCATCTGTGTTTATTAGAGATGTTAGCCTATAGTTTTCGTTTTTATTTGTTTTATTTTTATATCCCTGTTCTGATTTGGTAACATGGTAATGCTGGCCTTATAAAATGATTTAGAAGAGTTGTTTTCCTTTGACTTTTATGAATTTTGTGGATACTCTGAGAAACATTAGCACTAGTTTTTTTTTTTTTTTTTTTTTTTTTTTTTTGTGTGTGTGTGTGTGTGTGTGTGTGTGTGTGTGTGTGTGTTTGCTTGTTTTTCAGGTTTGGTGAAATCCAGCAGTAAATTTATCTAGTCTTAGATGTTCCTTTGTTGGGAGACATCTAACTGCTGATTTGAGCTCATTATTTGCTTTTATCTATTCTAGTTTGTCAGATCATCTTGATTCAATTTAGTTAGATCATATGTGTTCAGGAACATCCTCCCTCCTTCTAGATTTTACAGTGTGTTAGTATACAGTTTACAAAACTGGAATTGGTTTTTGCATTTCTGTGATGCCAGTTGTAATATTTATCATCTATCTATCTATCTATATCCTCCTCCCTCTGCCTACATTCCTCCTTCACTCCCTTCCTCAAGCCTAACTAAAGATTTTCCAAATATATCAAGGTATATAAAATATGTAATGAAGAAAAGTATTAAATTCAACAAACTTTTTTATTTAATATTTTCATTTTACATACCAACCACAGTTTCCCCTACCTCCTCTCCTTCCATTCCCTTCCCCAGCTCTTTTCTACCTCAACCCCATCCACTCCTCAGAAAGGGTAATGCTTCCCACCCCACGGGAGTCAATAAAATCTGGCAGACCAAGTTGAAGAAGGACCAAGTTCCTGCCCCCTGCATCAAGACTGAGCAAGGCATCCCACCATATAGTGAATAGGTTCTAAATCTAAATAGCCAGCTCATGGGCCAGTGACAGATCCTGGTCCCACTTCCAGGGCCCCACAAACAGACCAAGCCACACAACTGTCATCCACAAGCAGAGGGCCTAGTTTAGTCCTGTCAGGATCCCTAGCTGTCCTTCTAGAGGCAATGAACTCCCAAGAGCTTAGGTCAGCTGACTTTGTAGGATCCCACATCTGACAGAGGGCTGATTTCCAAAGTATATAAAGAACTCAAGAGGCTACTCACCATAATACCAAATAATCTAATTTTTAAAAATGGATAAATATCTAAACAAAGAATCCTCAACAGAAGACTCTCAAGTGGGCAAAAGACATTAAAGGAATTTCTCAACATCCTTAGTCATCAGGAAAATGCAAATCAAAATGACTCTGAGATACCATCTTATACCTTTCAGAATGGCTAAGATCACAAACACTGATGATGGCTTATGCTAGAGATAATGTGGAGTAAGGGGAACACTCCTCCACTGCTGGTAGGAATGCAAGCTTGTACAGCTACTTTGGAAATCAATATGACAGTTTCTCAGAAAATGGGAATCAATCTACCTCAAGACGCAGCGATACTTGTCTTGGGCATATACCCAAAGGATGTTCAATAATAACTCAAGGACACTTACTCAGCTATGTTCATAGCAACATTATATGTAATAGCCAGAACCTGGAAGCAACCTAGATGCCCCTCAGCAGAAGAATGGATAAAGGAAATGTGGTTCAATTTCAGAGCTAGAAAATAATGATGTAATGAAATTTTCAGGCAAATGGGTAGAACTAGAAAAAAACATCCTGAGTAAGGTCAACCAAATCCAGGAAGACAAACACGGTATGCACCCACTCATAGTGTTTTTTTTTTCAAAAATCTTAATGATATATTCATCCTACAATCTAAATTTTATTTGATCATAATTCTCTTACTCACCCTTACCTTACAGAGGAGAGATCTACCCTCCTCTGGTGTAAAAACACCTTGCTGATGTCCCAGGTCTCTGAATATTACAATTTCTTTTTTTTTTTCTACTGTTAAATCCCAATGTTATCCTGAAGTCACCACCTGAACATGTAGCTGTACACCTGCCAATATAGTTCTTTATGAAAGCTGGAAGCCTCCATTTGGACATCTGCTTCTTATCAGCATTTTAAAATATTTCTCTCCAAGAAACAATCTATTCTCAAATCATGGCAAATACTTCTTCCACAAAATACACTCAGAAATATAGTATTTATTACCAATAGTTAACTCTAATATTTTTCTATAATAATGTACAAGTAATGCAATATGTTTACTTCATGTGACAGTTGAACTTGATTACCAACAAAATGGATTTAGAATCACCTAGGAAACACATCTTGGGGATGTCTTTGAGGGTACATCCAGACAGGATTAACTGAGGAGTAAAGACCCAGCCTCAAAGTGGGTAGCATCTTCCAAAAGACATCCCAGAAACAAAGAGGTGCAGGAAGCAGCAGCCCTGAATGCCTGTCTTCACTTCTCCTTCTGTTAATCTCTCAGTGCATGTTGCCACCCTCCACTAACATCAGATTCAAGCGTCTTCATTCTTTATGGTCGATTCTCCTGGAAAGATACTCCAGGCTTTTAGCTAAGTCAGGCCTGCTGTAGTACCAAGCTATTTGACAGGAGCCACTACCATACTCTCAGCCTCACCAGCAGGCAAAAAAAGCTACTGTTGCAATACTCTCTCTCCACTGCATAAATTAATCTAACAAGTTCATTTTATTATATATACTATATAGGTGGATATTTTGTTTTATGTATGTATGTATGTATATATACATCCCATTGATTACATCCCTCTAAAGAATCCAGTCTACTATATTTGGTTTAAAATTCATAAATTAAGAGAAATATTACTAATTAATAGAAAAATCATTCTGCTATTCAGAACATTACAAAATTATGGAGAAAATCAACTCACAAACTTATTTTGATATCAAAGAAGTTTACAAAAGGATCAATAAAAGACTGTTAAACAAAAAAATTACACATTTCATTAAGATGTAGAAGTGAGGGGGTAAGAACAATATAAAATAAAGTACCCCCAGAAGAATTTACTCTGTTATTTTTTAGTGGATGAAGTCATTGTCATTGGGTCCCACTGCACACATTTATGCATGACTAATAGATTTATTTTTAAAGGGAAAAAAACAGTTTAAGAGCTCACAAATGCCTTGTGGATTTGCTATTCTTAACAGAATTTCGGTTAAGAAATAAAACCCTTAAGGATGAGCCCCAAAGGCTATCATTTCCTTTTCTTGTTAGTATCACTGTCGTATGGGAAGATATCGGCTCTTTAATGATTTAGTTTCTAAGCACTTGAGTGACCTTGCCACTTCACCTCTTCATAGGTTATAGAATGGAGAGCAGGAATTGCAGCAAATCAAATGACAAAGTAATAGAAAGGTGATTTTGCTAGGAACTGCTATTATCTTTCTGACAAAAATTATAACAAGCATAGGAAATTATGGAACTGGCATTCTTTATTAACTCAGAAATAAAGAATACTACCAATGGTGCAGATTTTAGAACTAACAGAAACAGTTAGAGTTTAACAAAATGCCATAATTCATGTATAGAATTGATTTTCCTGGACTTTTTGCTGAGGCTGTCAATAAATGAAATGACTTAAATCTAGCAATTGTTAGAGTAATAGGATGCATGTCAACTAAGAAATTGAAAGATGTGTCATTGTTCACCAATATTTCAAATACTTGCCTCAGCACAACTTAATACAACATATTGTGCCCTGAGTTATCAGCTTTATGTAGTACATCATGTCCTGGAATTCTGTAATTGTTTAATAAAGCTTTATGTTAGCCCTGAAAGATATTTTTTGATAACACATAAGCATGTTCTCCTCTGGACACTTTTTCCCAAGAGTTTTCTAAGCATGCACTTGTGTACACACACACACACACACACACACACACACACACACACACACACACACACACAGCTTTGTAATAAAACGACATCATTGATGATTGATGGTAACACACTTTACTTTTCTGGCATATGTTTATGGATTTAGACTTCATAGGAAAATATCACTGTCCCATGACATTATTGCTAGAAAATGTGAACATACATCTATCTATCCACTCCAGACAGAGAACTGAGGATGGACTAAAGTATGAATACCTCCAAAGCCAAAATTAGGGAGCCAGGAATTTTACTGGATTTACTTACAGAAGCAGAGATGACTCAAAGATGGGTATATCACCAAAAGGTCACTCCAGCTTGGGTAACAGATTATGAAAGCTAGAAACCTGGTCAACCGTACTGCACAGTGTATGGGTTGGAAAACTGCCTCTTTCTGGTGGCTCAGGTGGTCTGAGCCTCTTCAAAGCTGCTCAGCTGTGTTTGATTCTTTTAGGTGGCTTAGCTGCTCTGTGCTTCTTCAGGGCAACTTGGCCCATCTGAGGCTCTTCTGAAGCTCATCTAGCTTGAGAGTTTCTCTCAGCAGTCTTTACAACTTGTCTATACTTAGGGAGGTAGAACCTAGTGTATCTGGTCACTTTTAGGAACTTCCTGAATCCTTTGAGCTGGTTACTTCCTGAGCTCAAGAAACTTCCCTGCAGGAAAGAATGTCTCATCTGTCTGTAGTGAGATATTCACTTTGTCTGCTTCTGTGGCACTGACCACGTCCATTGGGGTAGACACAGGGGCGGAAGTGTCCTGTGGAACTAGGTCTGAGGAGGAGCCCAGGAGCGCTTTCTTGCTGGTGGGATGAAGACCGGAGAGCATCTGGAGGCATCCTTGGGACCAGGAACCTGCTGGTGTTCATCTGTCTATGTTGAAGTTACTTTTTCCTGACTATTTGTTTCTCCTGATCCTTATTAAACCATGATATCTGTCCTTAGAAAATACTGTTGTTTCACCTCCTTCCTAGTATCCTGTGTCTCAACAAGCTTCCCTCCAAAATAGATGATGTTTTCTGAGATAAAACTGCTACACAATAGTTATCAACTGAAAAGTTGCTTCAGATATGTAAATTGCAAGCTATCATAAAACAAAAACTGGCATTGATGAGTATAAAAATAATTCTTCTCGAATTTATTGTTATCCACCATGATGCATGGATGCTTTATATATCAGATCATGTCGCTGAAGCACTATGACAACCTTTTGAAGTAGATAGTTCTATTACTTCCATTTTTAAACTAAGAAATCTAACTTAAAAGGTTAATTAAATTTTCCAGGGACATTTTTCCATTTATATTTTCATTAGCCTACCAACATTTTTTCTCAAACAAAAACATACATTGATTTCCATTTTGCAAAAAAAATAAATAAATATTATTGACAAAAACATGACAGCCATTTTCCAAGGACCTTTCTTATGATGCAACTTTGTAACAAAGACCAAAAGAATAAATGAATGAATGAATGAATGAATAAATAAATAAATAAAACTTTAAAAAGGCAATCCATACTAGACATATATTTCCCACCTACAATTCTATTGCTGTAATGGATAAACTCACAATTTGTAACTTCTGAGGGATGAGTTGTTCATAATGTTTAAGACTCTCTGGGTTGAACAGATCACTTGAGGTAATAATTCAGGTACAGCAAGATTCTTCTGTTGGCCCTTAATAAGCCTCTGGCATACTGAACATGATTCTGAGGGTTCTGAAAGACAAGGAAAGATATCAAAAGCAAGAAGCATGCCAAAGTTCCAAATAGAAGTGTAACAGGCTTTCTCAGACCTTCAGCCCCCAAATTATGATACAGAGACTATTGTTAGTTATGAATGCTTAGCCTTATCTTATGCTTTTCCCACCAGCTCTTATAACTTAAATTAACCTGATTCTTTTCACCTGCATTTTGCTTTGGGCTTCTTACCTTCTTTCATTCTGTATGTCCTACTCTGTGGCTGGCTGGCTGGCTGGCTGGCTGGCTACTGTCTGGATTCTGGCCCCAGTGTTCTTTCTCCCCCAATCTCTCCTCCTCCCTCTCTCTTGAGCCTAAATTTCTCCTCTTACTTATTCTCTCTGTCCATCAGCCCTGGCTATGTCTCTTCTGCCTAGCTATTGGCCATTTAGCTTCCTATTGGCCCAATTAGGCACGCAAGCTGAAACAGCAACACATCTTTACATAATCAAACAAATGGGATCACACCCTTACATGGTTAAAGCACTATTCTGCAACATAAATAAATGTAACACATTTTTGCATAGTTAAAGTAATATTCCACAGCATAGAAACTTAATAATGATGCAAGGATTTTCATAAAACTGGTCTTGCTTCTCTCTCTCTTTCTCTCTTTCTCTCTCTCTTTCTCTCTCTGTCTTTCTCTCTCTCTCTCTGTGTGTGTGTGTGTATGTGTGTTTGTGTGTGTGTACATGCATGTGGCTTGTACACATGTAGGCATATGCATGTGAGGGCCAAATGTCAACATTAGATATCATTCTAGGTGGTTGTTCACCTCAGTTTTTGAGACAGGGTCTCTCACTGAACTTGGATCTCACAATTGGGCTATATTGGGAAGGCCCAAGAATCCTCTTGTTTCTGCTCCTCAGTTCTAAGATTATATAGTCCCATACTCTGCTGCCCAGCATCTTTATGTTGGGGCTGAGGATTGAACTCAGGTATTTAGGCTAGATAATTAAGCATTTTACCAAGTGAACCCACTTCAATAATCTTTTTGTTGTTGTTCAGGTTCATGTTTTGACACAAGGTCTCACTATATGATCCTGGATGGACTGGAACTGTACAGATCATGCTGGCCTTGAACTTATATAGATCTGGTCACCTCTGCCTCTTGAGTGCTGTAATTAAAGGTATGCCACACTTGGCAGCTTATCCTTTTTGTATTTTAAAATTTTATCTCTTTGAACACAAATAAAGGATGTTAAAATACAGAAAGACAAGTCCATGTATAAAACTATATTGGCCTTTATATAAATCCTGATGAAGTTTTCAAGATCATTTAAATTGTCAAATGGCCACAAAACCAGCTGGGGGGCTACAGACCAAGATACTTTGGGGTACTGGGCTACTGAACAAGAAAGATGGACTACTTAGAAAAATTTGATTCTAACAGATTTCACATAACCCTCTCCAGCTCCAATCCAATACTCCTATCTGATAGCTGTTGAATAATGAAGTTTAAATTCTCTTGGCCTATTATCATAGCTTCACTAGCCATCTTTCAATGTAGTTCTTGCTCATTCAATTCCTATTATAATTTCCAGTGAAATAAAATATCAAAAAGTCATTCAAATTCATAGACTAAAGATATATCTATAGTGACAAAGTAAAGTATAGGGTAAAATTCATTACTTTGATAAATTAATGAACATGAACAGTCAGTCTGAATAATCTGAGATGAAGGAACTTTTTTGGGCCTGATTTATCCATGTAATTGCCACTGCTCTTCATTTTATTTTGCCCAAGTCAACACAACGAAGTCTCTGCACTTGATTTTGAAAGCTTCACTATTTCATGTCACGTTAGCAACTGAAACACACATAGCAAATTCTGGACAGGGTTCTGGTGACAAATGACTTCCATGGTTTGCACGTGTCTCTTCAATGACAGCTGCTGGGAAGAAGCATCACCTCCCAGCTGCACAACTTGATCCTTCTCTCCCTTGTGAATTAGGAGGAATTGAATGTTTGGCTTTAAAGTGGCACTTCACACTCCTCTCGTTGAATATCACAATCGTGCCCAGACGAAAGGAAACAAAAAAACCCATCATTGGCAACTGATGGGAGAAAAAATAGTCCTCTCACTACAGAGATAATAAGCAGGATGCCCCCCCTCCAGCCTTGCTTCTTAATTCTCCTTATTGTGTTTTATTAAACGATGCAGTTTGGAATTAAGGCTCTGGCAACCTTCATGCACACTCTGCATTAATAAGCAAAACAGAAACACAGAAGAGTAGTATAAGCCCCTTCCAGAGGCCATCTGCTTTCTTTCTGTTATAAAACTTCAATTCATCAGCAAAATTCTAAAGAAAATATTTATAGCAGAAATATAGGCCTGCATTCTGAAGCTTTTTGGAGGCAGGATTAGTGAAGCATTAGAAAACCTGGTTAGGTTCTTTTTTAATTAATAACTAATCTAGAGCTATTCACTATAGTCAATCGATCTTTTAAACTTTTCTTCACATGTACACCCAACAAAATGTATTCAAGGCTCTCAGTGTGCCAGAAACAGAAATAATGTACCCTCATTTCCACATCATCAAATGAAGAAAATGATCCCATCATCTCTGTCCTGCTTGCCCAGTTAGGTTACTGGAAGCACTGCCACAGAGTCTATAGCAAATGAAAATATCTGTACTTGTACCAATAAGCCACTAGAGAAAGGTGCATAATCATCCCATATCCTATTCAAAAACTTAAATCTGACTACGATTTCAACTCAGCAGATTGTGAATTAGGGGATTTTGTGACTTATCACAAAATTTTTGGTTTTTTCACTAATAAATCTGATAGGAATACTCTATTACCTTTAACATTTCAAAAGGGGGAAACCAATGATCATAGAATTTTTATAATGTCCTTGTGAGTGCTGGATAAATGTCTCAATGGTTAAGAACATGAACTGTACTTCCAGAGGATCATGGTCCAATTTTCAGCACCCACACAACATCTCCTAGCTCCAGTTCCAGGGAATTCAGACCTCTTCTCTTGTCTTCCACCAATACTGCATGTACGTATACACAAAAATAAATTTCAAAACAAGTTACGAGTTTGCTAAGCACAACGCTTTGAACTTCTATTCCATTTTCTCTTCTCTGATGTGACAATATCATATAACCATGACCTATATTGAAATAAAACAAAATCATGGAGATTAATTTTGTGCAAATGAAGAAAACTGCATTATGACTACCAAGTGGATTGGGATGGGGATGTTTCTTTACACAGAGAGCTTCTGCTGTACCTAACAAATTCATAACATATCTCAAGAAAAAAAGGTTGTCACAGAGAAAATCTAGAGTATGTATGTTATGGCGACTTAGCAATTAAACACAAAGTAGAAAGGAACCCAATGTTGGAGGCTAGAGAAAATGACAGTGCATTATAATGACTTATTTGGGAAAAAAGGAGATCCTGGTAATGAGGAATGTGGACCACATGGATTAGAATCCATGTGACTTAGAACAAGAGTATTTAAAATTCATGCTTGTCTCCTGTAAAGCAAAGAACACAGTCAGGACAAAACGGCTCTCTACAGAATGGGAAAAGATCTTCACCAACCCCACATGTGGCAGAGGGTTGATTTCCAAAATATACAAAGAACTCAAGAAACTAGAAATCGAACTACCAAATAATCCAATTAAAAAGTGGGGTACAAATCTAAATAGAGAATTTTCAACAGAACAATCTCAAATGTCAGAAAGACACTTAAAGAAATGTTCAGTATCCTTAGTCACTGGGGAAATGCAAATCAAAGCCACTCTGAGATTCCATCTTACAATGATCAGAATGGCTAAGATCAAAAACACCAATGATAGCTTATGGTGAAGATGTGGAGAAAGGGGAACACTACTCCATTGCTGGTGAGAGTACAAACTTGTACAGCCAGTGTGGAAATCAGTATGGTGATTTCTCAGAAAATTGGGGATAAACCTGCCTCAAGACCCTGAAATACCTATGTTGGGCATATACCTGAAGGATGCATATTCATGCTACTAGGACATTTGCTCAACTATGTTCATAGCAACATTATTTGTAATAGCCAGATCTTGGAAACTGCCTGGACGCCCCTCAACTAAAGGATAGATAAAGAAAAGGTGGTGTATTTACACAATGGAGTACAACTCAGCAGTAAGAAACAATGATCCTAAATTCACAACAATCGTAAAATTCACAGGCAAATGGACAGAACTAGAAAAAAAGCATCCTAAGTGAGGTAACCCAAAACCAGAAAGACAAATATGGTATGTACTCCTTCATAAGTGGATACCAGACATAAAGCAAAAGATACCCAGCCTATAATCCACAACCCCAGAGAAAATTGAACTCTCTTCCAGAAACAGATGGAAGCAGATGCAGAAATCCACAACTAACCAATGGTCCAAGCTCCTGGGGCACAATCAAAGTGATGGAGGAGCTATAATATGAACAAAGGAGTCAAGACCATGATAGGGACACCCACAGAATCACTGACCCAAGCTAGTGAGAGATCACTGACTCAGGTCTGACAAACAGAACCTGCATAAGATCGAACTAGACTCCCTTAATATAGGTGACAATGTTGTGACTGGAACAATATATGAGGCCACTGGCAGTGGGTCCAAGATCTAACACTAATGCACAAACTGACTTAGTGGAGCCCATTCTATATGGAGAGATACCTTGCCCAGCCAAGACACAGGGGTGTGGGGGTTGAGAGGTGCCTTGGTCCTGTCTCAACTAGATGATGGAACAGACTTAGTAGACTTCCTAGGAGAGGCCTTACTCTCCATGGAGCAGCTGGGAGGAAGGGTAAATAGTGAGAGCAGGAGGAGAGGAGGGAGAGGGAACGTCTCCCTGGGATTGGAATGTCAAATATAAAACAAATAAAAAAAATGCATGCTTGTTATATTTGAAAAAGATTATAAAAGTGCATAAATTCTAGACAACCCTAGGAATTTGCAAAGAGAAACAAAAGAGATATGAATAGTTCTGCTACTGAGAAGCTTACACATTAGGAAAATGACTACTGCTAGACTCCGAGCACTGAGACTTGGTAGATCAAAACGTATTGCCACAAATCACAACATACCAATGGGGGTGGAGAATTGAAAGATGAGGTTGAGCTTGTGAACATCCCAAGACTTCAAGGAGCCATGCTAAGTTGAGAAAGAAATACACGGAAGAGAAAAGGCCATCAAAGCACACTTTATAAATGTGTTCAGAAGGATGTTCTGGATTTGCTTGGTGTCCCATGGAATATATTAAGAGTGGATAAAGCAGAAGCCTACTGTTTTTGTAACGAAGCCATAAGCCTGGTTTTAAAAGGTTGCCAGTGACATCTGAAGATGAGCAATTCCACTATTTGATGACCAGGGCACCACGAAACAGGAGTTTGCTGAGAAAACCGCAGCCTCAAAAGAGGGTAGAATGCTCATTATATTGGGAAATTGGCATGTGTTGTTTGAGTTCACTGAGAAGCTGGCTTTGAAATCAAGGTTGCCACTCCCTCTGGGTTCCAGATCCACACAAATCTGTCTCAAAGTGTCCTAAAACCAAATTAAGGGCTGCACCCCAACCCTGTGACAAGGGAAGAGAACAGCAAAAGAGCCCAAAAGTAATAATAATGTGTCCCTGAGAAGAGCTAAGATAAACAATTTCCAGTTGAGTTACTATTGTTTTATCCCATGATGTGAAAATGTCTGTGGTGAGGATGGAAACAGAAATCCATCCCATGAGAAGCTTATCTGTGAAAAGAAAACAGAACCAGAGCCCCAGCTGCCAGCTTTAACTTTTCCAGTTGATTTGTGGATATTTTTGTGAGCTCAAAATTCATTAAGTTCACTTTGTTCTCCTTCTCTCAGGCTACTCCAGTTGTCGCATTTGAATGTTGTAACCCATGATTTGATTGTGTCTTCCTATCTGCTGCTCTGTCTGTCTGCTACTTGCTATGTATTGTTTTACTTTGTCTTGCTATACACTTCATAAACTCACTCATTCAAAACTGGACAGTAGAGCAGTAATAGGTCATTCTATGTACCATGTCGAACAGCGGACATATTCTATACCATCTACTTTAAATGTAGCTGACGAGAGAAATAGAAAGGAAAGGACATCTTAGCAGGCATAGCTTGCTCCAGTCGAGTACAACTGGTTAAAGACTGCTTTTCAAGGATCAAAACTAAGAGATGATCAAGAAAACTAGCCACCCTGACAAGGAAGACTTGGCCATGTCTGCTGGGTAGTATTTCATTGCTGAGTGTCTCCACTCATCACCTTTCCAAACAAGAGTGTCTACCAGGGGTTCCAGAGCACAGCACTTGTACATGCTTATCCTGAGAAGGGTGACACAAGTGAATTTTGCTTCCAGTTCATAGGTCCTTCAAGCAAAAGAACTTCCCCTAGACTTAACAGTGAAGCCCGTGGATACCAAAGTGGATACCTAGATTATACATTAGGTTTCTTCCGATTGAGAAACTTAGTAAATGAAAAAGGAAGCAATTGAAATCTGGTGATTAGAGAGGAAGATACTGACAGAAAATATAAGAAGGCCATATATGCACATGTTTCTCTGTATATCCAAATCCTTTTGTACACATCTGAGAGCAGTCACTCAACATGATTAAGCCAGTAAAGATGGACATGAAAGACGTTCTCCACCTGTCCTGCTATGGCCTGGGAGGCTAGATTCTGCATGAGAAATAAAACCTTTTAATTATGAAAAACTCACTGGGATTACAAAATTTATTTTTAATCACAGCACAGCTGTGACAAGATTAATTTAATATATTTTACAATGTAAGTCTCATTGTCATTCTTCTCACAAAATGCTGAGTAAGGCCTATGGTGATCCTCAGAGGTTTTGGCATTCATGAATAGAAAATAATGGGTTTGAAAAGGTCTCATCAATGTACAGATTAAACTGAGCTGAATATTCAGAAGCAAACACAGTAATCCTCTTGAAGAACAGCTGACACGTAAATTACACATACATAGCTCTTTCCTGGCTCGGTGTTCCTTTCTACATACAGAAAACAGATTTCAAACAATTGCACTGAGATATCCCATCCCCTTCCTAGGTCAAGACTTGAATACTTTTGAGTTTATTTCAAATAATGATGTAGCAAATTTACAGATGTGTGTTTCCTGTTTGTACAGAGAAGCCTCTTAGAAAGCACTCGTCCTTAGGAAGGAAAGGTATGCATAACAGAAGTTCAACCCACAGGAAACCTTAGCCATAGAAGGGAAGAATGGCCTGGTGTGGTACATCTCCATTCTCTTTGTCCTGACCAGGTATGTGTACTCTGGAAAGCAAGGATTTCAGGAGAACAAAATGTATTTAATTTAAATTTCTCCAGTTGTTCAGTAATGGGTGGAGCACCTCCCCCAGCCATGCCAGAATTTTGACTGACTAGATCTTGTTTAGGCCCCATAGCTGCTTTGAGTTCATCAGTGACAGCTATCTCGTGCTCAGAAGACAACTAACTCTTTTACAGCATCCCTTCCTGTCCTATAGCTCTCACATTCTCCTTGTCTCCTCTTTTGAGATGTTCCTTGAACCTTGGTGAAGGAGATCTTTAGAGGACCTATAGGGAACTTGGAAGGAGGAATTACGTACATACATACATATATTCATAGGATGTGAGAATTTCAAAAGTAAAGAAATTAACAAAAAAACTTCTCTGGAACATGGGCTAAAGCAGATTGTTTCAGGAAATAGCTAAAAATGAGCAACAAGCTAGTCCTGTAACCTCATGACACTTTCCTGAACAAACTGTTAGAATGTGAGGCACTTATCACTGAAGCCAGAGTACCAAGCTGGAAAAGGAAAGAACAATGGCCGCCATCAGTGAGCTGTCTACAGTGGTGCCGAGAATAAATGATGGTAGAAGCCTACTGACGTTCCTTGGCTCATTAGACTTTTGATGAGCCTAAAGACCTTGAGAAACAGGGTCAAAGAAGAGACAAATTTACCCACAGCAAATTCTTATATGAACAAATAAAACCAGTAAAGCTTTTTGTATCAGTTAACTTTTATTGTTTAAAATATCCTAAAATGTTATAAGAACGAGTCATTGTTTCTCACAGCTCTGGTTGGATTCTATGGCTCTGATGACCCAAGTTAGGCTTGATTTGTCTCACTCATGAGTCTGGGTTTAACTAACAGATCAGCTAAGGCATGCTGAGCTAGGAAGCCCACTCCGAAGTGACACACTTTTCATGTGTCTCTAACTTTCTCTAGCAATCAAGCTTTACTGCACAGAGGAAGTGGAAAGAGAGACAGAGAGAAAGAAAACAAAATAGCACAAGATTTCTTGCGGCTTGAGCACAGACCTGGGATGCCATAAATTTCATCATATTCTGTCTGTTGAATCAAGTCAGGAAGCCAAGCAACGTGTAAGGAGTAGGGATGTCAACACCCTTCTTTGCTGGGAAAACTGCATAGTCAGCTGCAAGGGAGAGAAATTTCGAGTGGACAAAGATTGAAGTAGTATTGAACTCTGCCACACCCGAGGTTGTTTTGTTGCCTTTCTTTTCCCTTTATAATGGTAAAAAGTTGGTTACACTATCCTAATTTCTCAGAAATTTGGAATTAAGAGACCTTTTCTACTATAACTTCTCAATTTCAGAAATCACTTTTCTTTAAGCTATGATCCCAAAGGCCTGGGGAGACGGTTCTGCAGTTATTAGCACTGGCTACTAGTCCAAAGGGCCTGGATTTGATTCCCAGCCTTCACACTGCTCGCATCCGGTGGTGTGGAGACATACACGAAGGCAAAACACCCATACACACAACTTAAAATTAAAAAATAAATAAATAAATAAATTATCCAAGTGGAGTCCAGGAGTACATCTTGTGGTCCCACTTCTACTCGGGAGGTAGAAGCAGAAGAGGCACTTTGAACATAGCCTGGGCTAAAAAGCAAGTTCAAAACCAAAACAATAAAAAATTAAAACAAAAAAAAATATCTACCAATTTTCTCATTTGAAGAGACTTCAGAACAGTAAGAATACTCAGAATAAAATATCTCACCTAGAAAATAAATAAATGTCCTCATCTTTGTTTTAGCTTCTTTTTTGAGACAGCATCTTGCTACTGAAGACAGGCTGGCCTTAAACCACCACTGCCCCTGCCTCAGCCTCCTGAGTGATGGAATTACAGGTGTGTTTCCACAAACAGCCATAATTATAGTATTAAAAAGCCAGACTTGTTGTCAGCCCCAGCCTTCAAGAGAATAAGCCCTACTGAGTACTCCAAGGGCACTCTGCAGCAGTCTCCAGAGCGGGTCCGCAAGACTTGCTTTTGTACCTCAGCTCCTACATCTCGACTTCCTACCTTGAGCTTGGTGCTACCAAAAGTCACTAATGGAAGGGAGGAGGGCTACATTATTTTTTTAATGCCTTTTCTATACTGATATATAGGAAGAGTACAAATTGAGGGCCAACTGAGGAGGATCGCCATACCTGAAGTATACCCTAGTTACAACACAGGACACACACATTTGTCACACATTCCAATACTACAGCACCAAGAAATGGAAATGGAGTTTGGCAATAAGAATTCGGGGAAAAAAATGAGGTTTTTACACTTACACAAAGGCATGGCAACCTTTCCTTTAACCTTTCTTATATATAATATTGTTTTACAACTGGATAATAAATATTAATGCATACATGTCCTTTACTTCCTGTTACTACACAGGTCAGCTACCACCGCTGTGATTACCAATACACTACACAGTATGTCCCTAAGACCTGATCCCATCTCCATTCAGCTTGCAATCTTTGTGGCTAGGGCATCCTCTGAAACTGGAACAAGCCTTTCTTTGACTTCCACCTGCTTTTCAGAGGCCAGGAGAGATGAGACAGCTGGGGAACACTTAGTTTCCGCATATGACATAGACAAGGAGGAAGAGCGCTTAGAATCATGAAAGATTTTGCTGTCCAAGACTTTGCAGGCTGGCTAATGGGAATGGTCCCAGATGCAGAGAGCACATTGTCGGTAGGAGGTGACAGGCTCTCAGGCTTTGCAGGGTCCAAGTCTGTGCTTTCCTCAGTGTGCAACTCTACCTCATTAGCAGCAGTGTCCTCACCCAAGGATTCAAGTATTTTTCCATTAGCAACTGCAAGATTCTCAGTAGTATCTATGCCAACGAAGGGCTGTGTCACAGCTGTCTGTAGAAGGCTGTCTGCAGGGAGGCAGGGTTGCTCAAAGTCAATTCCACCGCAGCCCTCGAGCAGCCCTAGCATCACCACCTAGTGTTCTGGGGATAGGACTGTCAGGTACAGGGTCACTGATGAAGTTCATGGGATTCTGAGGACTGTCACAAGTCCTGGAAGTAATTGAAGGTAGCATATCAACCATGAGGTCAGCATTCTGCACACCCACGCTGTTTGTGACTGCTGAACTGTCATGTCATGGCTGTTGACCAGAGCAGCTGGGGAAACGCCCTCATCACTACCATCTTTCAAGTAACTGTAGTACCGGGGGAGGAGGGTAGCTTCTCCTCCTCCTGCTCCTTTTCCTCCTCCTCCTCCTTTTTCTTCTTCCGATTCCTTTGACCAAGCCCACCAGTACCGCCATCATTCTCCAAGGCTTCTGCCTCTATGTTCGAGCTGTTTTCCAGGGCCAGGCATCTTTTTCTACACCATCAGGAGTCTTTTGGAAGTTGTGCAATCAAGAATAAACTCGGGTGCCTGAGGATTCAAGGTGCTTGAAATAAGGGTTCTCGGCAAACTATCACTTGGTTTAATGACTTCTTCAACACCGAACTCAGTCCTTTGATGTTCTCGTTCTGCATCTGGTAGTTCATCTTCAGTCTGTCTGCCACACAGAGTCCCATTGTATGGAGCGAGCTGCGGATTGTGGCGGGCCATGATGGCCAGACTCAATGAGGCTCAGCACTGCTCTGGCTCCTCACATTGTGTCCCCATCACCGCCATCGTCTCGCCGCACCCAGAAATAAATATTCTGAGGTCCAAAGAAGTTAAGTAAGTTGGTTAATGACTCATAGGCAAAGAACTAGAAATTATTTATGATTCAGATTAGAACTACTCCCACACAACTTACTATCCTCCCTTCCAAAGACACTTTTAAGTCTAAACAAGTTTACTTTTGGTCTATATTTTCATTTACTGTATTTGCTCTGAAGCCATTATCTTACATGTCACCAACAGTAACAACCAAGACCATTGTTTCTTGGGGATTAGGTCCTTTACTGAGGCCTGTTCTCCTCTGTGTCTACCTCCTGTATTCTGTTGAGGAATACATATGCCTTCCTGACAGTGAACTTTTATTCTCTAATTATCCCTCCACATAACAGTTATTCCCTATAGAACTAGTCTGCACAGACAGTCCCAGCATCCAGCCTATTTATGGGAGAACAGTTACCACAAACAATTGCTAGTAACCTCAATCCTCCACTCTCCTCTTCTATTTACAAGGGTGACCATCATTCCGCCTTCTTCCATTGCAGATTTTGTCCCCAGAATCTATATTACAAGCCAAAACCATTATGCTGCAGTACTTTTTTTTCTACTTCAAAGATGCAAGGCCATTTTTACTGGCAAGGCATTGGAAACAGCGCGATGTTTGTGTCTACCTGAGCAAGAGACCAAGGAAGAGGGAAGGAATACAATTTTTACAATACAATCTTCATCCTAGGGAGTTATGTATTGAACATCAGGAACCATTATTAGAAGAGAAGCATATGTTGAGGTGACTTGTGACTAAGAGCTCCACCAAGCTTCATAATGGGAAGGAAAGCTTCTGATATTCAGCTGCATTTATGATTCATCTCTGTTTTTATGGACAGCCCAGCACAGTTCACCTCATTAGCCATTATAGAGATTTTAATTCTTGAGTTAATCTGGTGTTCATTCAGCAGAATGAATATTAATATCTTTCTAATGTAATTTTTAATTAAATATAGCATCACCATGATTACACCCGAAAGATCTAAATAGAGTTTGAAAGAGAATACAGACACTATCACAATCAAAATCAGCAAATTCTGTTCAAATGCCTTTCAAAAGGCTGATCACCTATGAAGTAATGAGAATAAATTGTGAGATAATGTAGGACAGATCTAATTAAGATAATGAGCTATGATTATGGGCATGATTTTTCAGGGTTAAAGCTCTTAACAAAAGGCAATCTATGGATATATTTTAACCATCATCTCTGCTCTATTTGCTTATATTAGCTATGCTTCTTAAAAAGGGAAAATATTCATCAAAAGTGATGACCCTGAGACTTTGAAGCCACAGGATTTCAACTGTTTTGCTATCACTGATGCACTTAATAGTTTGACAGACTCCTCTTTTGTTATTCTGTACACTTGATTAAAATAGCATCTTTTCAGATCACACTGTGCAGGGGGAAAGAGAGACGTTAGGACCAACGTTCTCTCAGCACCTTGAAAAGTATATTGTGGAAGACATGTTGATTTAGCTAGCACAGATTTGGATGGATATTTCTGGAACAAGCTAACTAATTAGCCTGGCTCCAAAAGCAGTGGCAGGTGAGACAACCAGGGGAAAGGAGTAATTAAGCTTCACAGGTATGCCTGAGTGCCATCTCTAGTCCCTCTTCAAAGTGGCAACTTGGAGAAGTGAAGAGCTAAAAAGGAGATCACTGGGAGGACCCATGGCTGCAATATTAAGCAAAGATTCAGCACTGCATGTTGAAAATTAAATCACTCACTAAATCTGAGAAGTGGAAGAAACCATGATCCAAGAGGTGTTGACAGCTCTCCTCACATCCTGTGCCTGTCTACCAGTGCTGGTCCTCAAGGAGAAACAATTTAATATGACAGTGAAGCTGTGTAGAAGGAGATCCCAGACTCAGAGTCAATCACAGATGTGTGGACACAGCTACAGAGAAGTTAGGGCTCCATTAATTCTCCAGCCTCCAGGACCTTCCTGATAGCCCTCAAGCTGTTCACTGAAGTCTCAAGGCCATAAGGATTTTTGAAATCACAGGACAAAGCAAAAGAGCAGACTCCAGGAAGGTATAAGCAGTGCCTTTGAAAGCACATGAGGGGTTAACTCCATTTTTCCCATATTTTGCCTTCTTTTTTGTTATTGTATTGCTCACCTATCTTTCTCACTCCCTCTTTAACCAATACCTGTGTTTTATCTTGGAAAGAATATTGCTAATAATTCAAATTTGCATTTATAGTACTGTCACCAATGCCTCTCTGATCCTTCATTCCCTTCTTTCAGAAAGCCGCCCTCTTTCAGAATGGATATGAGAACTAGATGATAAGCCTCTGCCTAGCCACCAGAATCACACTTCCGTGTATCCTCCATGTTAGACAAGCTTGGAAAGCAAAGCCACTAGTGGCAAATGCAGCAATCAGTTGACACCATGAGCAAGGACAGCTATTATTTTCACATCTGGCTTGTTTCAAATACTGCTTTCCAGGCCTAGTGAGAGATGCGAGATCTGTGAAGAAGTTGAGCATGGGCACCGGACCCTTCTGGATATTTCTGAAACAAAGGATTTACGTCCATCAAACATGCATCAATACCATGACACATTTCTTTCACTTTAGCACCTTCGTTAATCCTCATGTTTCTTTACTCTCTTCTCTAGAGACTCAGTAAGAGAGCAGAAGGAATACTGTGAGCTATCTAAGCAGAGATCTTAGTCTCTCACTTAGCAAGTGAGTTGCCTCTCCAAGCCTGGATTGTTGTTTTTCTTCCTCTTTAAAATGAACTTATACATATAGCCTTGCCTAATTTAAGTTAAAAGCACCTTAGGTGTGAATTTTAAGCCAAGTTTCCTTCTATCCTGGCTCTATACATCAATGAGGACATGCTGAATTTTGTCAATCTTCCCAGGATTCCAGTTATGTGCTGAGTCATTAACCACTTAGTGGTTACAACACATGTATTCTCCTCCCTGCCTTTTGGGCAAGTGGACACTGCTCAAATTTAAGAATACAACCTAAGTAACACCTTGTTTCTTCCCATCTCCTGTCTCTACCTATTGCTTTCCTACAGGGCATATCCCTGTTTCTATGGATTTCCTGTAGCGCCCAAAATAGTGTGCATTCAATTGTTTACCAGCACATTTCACTTCCTAACTAGTCTGGGAAGGCAAGCATGATGCCTTGGCAATCTCTATACATACAGAGCTGAGGAACATCATTCTTATCAAACGTGGCAGGCCCTCTTGCCTCATCTTTCCCTTTAGTAACATACATTGATACATCCTTTAGGCAAACACTGAGAATTTGGTGACAAGAGAAGAACTTTTGTTCTGGTTCTCTAACTTTACATTGTCCAGCTTTACTTAAACAAACAAGAGATCATTGGAAGGCAGTGGGGAGAAGGAGAAATACTAATTATTTGGTGCATGTCTAAAATAAAGATTTATAATCCTAAGTGGTATTGATATACATATCTTGGGGTTGTTGTTCCATTCCCTACGTAATTACACAGCTGCTCTCGGCACTTAAAAATCCAAACCTTGTATTCTTTACTTTTGCCTTCCATCACAAAGAGCCAATTTAATCATGTGTTAAGGAAATGAACTGTTTCTATATAATACAAGAGCTGGAAACCTTGAACATCTGATTTCAATTAAAATGAGTACTATTCCAACAGCCGCAAGCTATCCCAATATAGCACAACAGCAATACATGTCATGTTTTGACAACTGCATGCTGTGTTATTCCAAAGAATCTATAATTTGATATTTTTGCCACTATTTTCTGCCTTATTCACATTTCATTGGTGCTTTGATCTCAAGGTTACATGTTAGGGCTGCTGATGTTCTCACAGTCAGCCCTTCAGCTGAAAACCATGTCTCTCTTCCTCCTGATGGCATTGGTTAAGTTTTCTATGCTGACAACCTTTATTTTGAAATACTCTTCAAGGAATAATTGCAAACAAAAAGCACATCTAGGGTTTAGTCAACTTTTATTGAAATTGCAAAGCAATACCATAAAATAGCATATTTTATAGTATGTGACTAGAAAATGGTTGTTATTTTTTAAATTCAACCAAGCAGGAATGTAAATGTTTCTCTAGCCTGCCTTATAGGTATTCACCACCACATAAAATAAAAGAGATTGTCTTGAGCAATAGAGTGTAGAATACAAAATCAATTTCACTTAAGGTTGTGCCCATTTAATTAAATTAACTTCTGGTATGGGCGATGGGGAGGGATGTTCTTTCCCAAGCACAGGATTTTATGTTTACCTGAGATTGGCTCTTGCCATTTTACTTATTTCCATATCTGACAGATAAACTTTATTACAATTGTTCTTATGACCAAAATCAAGTTTTGTCTCTAAATATACTATTGTATATTATGTTGATAGCTGTTCATTAAATATGCATTTCTAATATTTTTAAGTCAAGAACAGATTCTAGTCAAATGAGTCCTAGCAGGGTAGACAGTCTTCAGCTTAGACTGCACTCTAAAAATTACTAGGTATATCATCCAGATGTTTTCTCTGTGGGATTAGTACTAACCTAAAGCTGACTATTTACAACAGAACACCAATTGTTTTATTGATATTTTCATCAAAGCTAGAGCCCATAAGAGCATATCAAAGCAGCATTTCATAGGAAATGCATATATGGTTCTTTTTCAGTGCTTCCCTAATAGAAAATAGACCAAGTCCTAGATTACTGACAAGCAAAAAGGACCTACTCTGCAGCACCTAAGTGTCCCTGATCAAAGAAAAGAAATGGAGGCTGGAACAAGGGACTCTCAAGAGGCTCAGCCAGCATCCTGTGAAAATTTAAATTGATCATCCATCTTTCAGCTTTGTAAGCTGTGAAAAATGGATTTTACCTTTCATCTTTTTTTCTTAGATAACGTTTTGAAGGAGTAATGCTTCTCTATAGATCTGAGGTTATTGTGTTGTGTTGTTCTGTTTTATTTTGTGACGTTGAGAAAGTAGAGGGCAGCAGGGAGAGAAACATGTAAAGACTACTCAGCAAGCTCAAGGTGATTCCTTAACACAGGCATTACAGTGTTTTCATATGGAATGCCAACAGAAGTACACATTGAAAACATAACACAGAAGAATAACACCCCAATTTAGGTCTATACAGAATAGAGGCATTTATGTAGGCCAAACAATTTGTAGATCTGACTTTAGCAAGTCTTATAAACAAGGAAATGAATTCCTGGTCTAGAAACATAAAATGCCTTCTCGACTGTGACTATATCTACTTGTCTGAACCATCCAACTTGGACTCTAAGTCATAGCTGGCATCTATGTACTATCATAGCCTTTGGTCTTAAAAATAGCAAGGCTTGCCTGAGGGAAAAGATGGTTGGCTTAATAGTAAGTCAAGTTTGTGTTTATTTCAAATACAATACATTACATTTAATGGGAGTAAGAGTTTTCCTGCACACACAGGAGTATTTTTTTGTTTCCATCACTAGGGCATCCAGTTCTAGAATGTGGGCTTTGTCCAATAATCATTGCACACCCAGAACACAGCCAAAGTAATGATCATTCTGGCCTGGCTAGCCAGATGTTTTTACCCACAACTCATCTCTCTTCTCCCAAGAGGTCCCACATCCTTTCTCTCCCAAAGCTGCCTTGGAAATAGGTCATGAAGTCAGAGGAGCTCATTTCTGTGCTAGCAGACAAGGCAGTCAACACTGATATTTCCACTGAATAAAAACTTGAAAAATACAGGATGAATTATGATTTTTTAACTTTTTAAATGCCTTCTTAGAAGCATCAAAGCTAACCAGAGCACAAGAGATATCCAAGCCATAAGTGAAAACTAAAAGAACCCCTGAGAAAGTGGGCTGGTTTTACCTATTGACATTTTTTTTGTCTTGGCTTTTGAGACATGATCTCATGTAACTAAAGTTGAACTCCAGCTTATGGAGCCAGAGAGAGCCCTGAACTTCTGATCCTTCAGCCTCTACTTCCCAAGAGCTGCAATCACAGGCATATAGTCACCTTTTCTATTGGAAGGGTCAGTTGGGAGGCTACCCTGCAAAAGGAGGAACATTGGGGAGCTAGGGAAACAAAAGTGAGAGTTCAAGGATGCTGAGGCCAGAAACTCAGCTTTGACTTTAACAGTCTCCACCATGAAATATGGAAATACCAGGAGAAGCACAGCCCTGTTCTCAGCCCACCGGCCCTACTCCTGGCAGATGTTTACTCTTTCATAATAAACTGTCCCTATTCAAAAGGGCTTCATTATACAAAGTAATCAAACACTGCTGTAATAAATACCTAAACACACAAAGGATTTGCCATGTCAATTCTTTCTAACTCACTTAAATTATATTTTCAATGTACTCTCAATCAAATTCCCCGCTCTCCCCTGCCTCTCTCTCTCTCTCTCTCTCTCTCTCTCTCTCTCTCTCTCTCTCTCTCTCTCTCTCTCTCTGTGTGTGTGTGTGTGTGTGTACCTAAGTTGGCCATTTGAAATTTTTATAAAAGACAACAGATCAATAAGCTAAAACAAACATAAATAAAACACAAATTTGAACAATTTACCCTACCAATTATCAAGGCTTATAATGAAGTTTTAACAATTAAGCCAAAGTGTTAGTGATATAACAATTGACAGATAGACCAACAGAAGACTAGAAGCCAGAAAGAACCCATGCATACAGTCATTTGATTTATGGTAAATATGATAATAAAGGGTCAGCTGCATTTTTAAATGGTGCTGAGTCACTTGGATCTCCATCTGGGTAACAATGAAAGCTGACCTTACTTCACATCTTACAAAACCAAAAAATCAATTCCAGATGGATTGCGGGTCTGAAAGTCAGAGTTAGAGCAATCACAAATCCATAAGGAAACAACTGGGTAACCTTGGTAGGCAAAGATTCATTTAACAGCACAAAACCACTAACCTTAAAAGGAAGATGGATACAATGAACTTCAATAATTCTAATGCTCTCTGTTTATCAAAAGTCACCACTTAACTGCATGAAAGGGCAAATTACACAGGAAGAGAACATGCTTGCAATACTAATAGCAGATAAGGATCCTGAGTCTGGATTGTATTAAGAATGTCCGTGAACCGACACACATGTGATCTGGAAAGTAGACCAGAACTACTAATTAAAAGCTTTAACAAAAAGTATTTTATTAGCAGTATTAGGGAGAGGGGATAGTGTGTTTTACTCTAATAGTAATATCTAAGTCAGAAGACCCACAGGAAAAAAGTACATCAGTGGAACACTGGAAGATGTTTACATGAATAGCAAGCATGAGTCTAAATGGTAATAACTTGTATATAATGTAATGTAACTAAAGTTCATTACATTCACCTTCTCAGCACCCTCATCTATGACTTTCCAACACTGTCTCTTGCCCACAGATTGACCTTACAAGTGAAGGAGGACAAGGAAAGCAAAACAGAAAAGTAAGCTAAAGCCAAGATCTCTTTGGAAGAGGAAGAAATAATGTGCATGTTACAAACTAAAAAGCCACTAGCAAATAGCACTTCATCCCTTTCTCATGATATGCACTTACAAAACAATATCATATTTGAACAAGTATGGCCCATGATCAGAATTTGTCTCCTGGACAATTCTTTGACCAAGATAAATTGTTTCAAGAATGTTTATCAATGAGTCAGCTTAACCATCTCTGGTGGTTTGAACAAGAATGACCCTTTAGGCTCATACATACAAATTCCTAGTTACCGGGCAGTAGCACTACTTGAGAGGAATTAAGAGGTGTGGCTTTGTTGGGAGTGGGTGTAGCTTTGTTGGAGGAAGTATTTCATGGGGGTGGGCTTTGAGGTTTCAAAAACCCTAAACCAGTCCCACTTCAGATCTGGATGTAATAGTCTCTAGCACCATGCCTGCATGCATGTTATTATAATTCCCACCATGATGATAATGGATTAAGCCTCTGAAACTGTAAGCAAGTCCCAATAAAATGATCTTTTTTTTAAGAGTTGCCTTGATCATTGTATCTCTTCACAGCAATAGAATACCGCATCATATTAAAATACCCCCTTATACAACATATTTCCTGTTTTATATAGAGTAGGAAAAGTCACTAGACTTAATACCACAATAATTTTGGACAAGAGGTATAAAATTTCAAGAGCATTGGTAACTGTTTCTACAAAATTCACAAGTTATTGACACAATGAACAATGGAAATGAATCTTAAAGACGTTTTACTGAGGAAATGTCAATTTTAAGTATACTCTATAGCCTCATATTTAAAAAAAAATCAAAATCATGCAAAACCTACCTAGGGTGTCATTAGTCAGAATAGCATAAGCCTTTAGGGAGACATCATTCATAAAATCTTAAAGCCTCAGCATTAGCTACAAAAGAATAGGAAATATGTGTCGTTCATACGTTTTCTAGGATTGGTATTTCCCAAGATAAAAGTCATCATTATCTGTGAAATATCTGTTTCTGAAATTTTAACCAAAAGTACAATGACTATCTAAGAATTAACTCAGCAAAGAATTAAGTTATTTGCTGGGCATTGGTGGTGAACACCTTTAATCCAAACACTGGAGAGGCAGAGGCAGGGGGATCTCTGTGAGTTGAAGGCCAGCCTGGTCTACAGAGCTAGTATCTGGACAGGCTGTAAAGCAATACAGAGAAACCCTGTCTCAAGAAACAAAAATATAAAAGCAAAAACACAACAACAACAAAAGAAAAGAAGTAAGTTATTTTACAGTAAAGTTAATAAGGCTTGAGGTAGAGTCAGATGGTGCCTTATTCAAACCCAACTCCATTTTTTGTAACTGTCTGGCTTCTCTAAGCCCCTGTTTCCTAAAACAGAAAACATGGCAACCACTAGGTTGCCATGCACAGTAATAAAAAGCAAGCCTATGACAGGACTTGGTAGGCAGAAGCATTTTTTATTTCTTTTTCTTTCGGTGCAGGGACACATGTAAACCAGGCTGGCCTTGAATATTCTATGTAGCCAAGAATGAAATCTATTTCCCAAGTGTGTGATTATAGGCATGAACTATTGTGTCCATTTTATGAAGTGCTGTGGATTAAACTAAGGGCCTTGTGTATGCTAGTCAATCACTCTAATGACCGAGCCATACCCAAGTCGAAGGCTCTTTTCATCCTCTGCTTTTATAAGAGACTGTGGTGGGTGTTGTAATTTTGAAAAGCAGTGCACAAGAGAAAGAAACCATGTATCAGAGCTTGGGTGAAGGGATTTTTTATTGGGGGAAGGAAATGAGCACAGGTGGTGCTCTTAGTGGCTGCAGCTGATGGCATATCCTGTCAAAACCCCAGAACAGGCCAGTACAGATGCCTGAATACTAACAGTAGGGTCTACCCTCATCTTGTAACTTTCATTCTTTCTCACAGACCAGACCAGAAATTTGTTAAGGGAAACAAAGATTCAGATATGAGAAAGCCATATAGGTCTTGAATTTCACCAAGGTGAAAATTTAAAAGGTACTAATTAAAAACTTACAATAGCAATCTGAAGAACACAAAAGCAAGAGGATAATTTATTTTATGTAAATAAAATGTATTGGTGTTTTCAAATGTTTTTAAAAGCTCACTTGATGTAAATTTATATCTTTATTTTTATTAACAGTTAATTTTATCATCAGTCTCAGGGAGATGCTCAAATTAGTTAAATTGCTGCAATCATACTCATTATTTTAAGATTTCAAGTTAGAATTTCTTACAAATCCTATGAGGAAAACTATTTTTTAAAAAAACTATTCAGTTTACCTGTTCACACTTGAAAATTCTATATTGATCAAAAGTCAACAGGTGCAATTTCCTGATCTCTTTGTGTGATGCCCCAGATTTATTATGGTTCCAAAAGAGTAGGCAAGACATCCTAAAGTCCCTGTATACTCCTCATACTACATTTCTTCCTAAATCTCTCACTCCATTCCGACTCCATCTTGCTTGCTAAGCTATGGGTGTTCTAGTGGTACCACTGAAGGTCCTCAAACCACTCTTTTTGCTTATAGACTCTGGTTACCAGAAGAGTCTCCCAGGTAAAAGCATGCCTGAACTGTGCTGCCCTCCATCCCACCCCAGGAAAATTCCCCTCACTACACCCTGTCTTGGGCCTCTTTAGAATCCCCTGACATACTCATATAAAAAATCTGTCCCATCTCTCTTTCTATACTGTAAGTTCCTATAAAGCACAATGGAGTCCTCCCTTAGCTGACTTCATCAACAGTTACAGCTCACTTTTGCTTCTTCATATTGAGTGAAAATATCTGCCTGGGGTCCCAAATTTTTACCATAAACAGCCTGTCAGGAAGTCTACTATAAGCTACAGGCAAATTGTTTCCATATGACAGATCTACAGAAAATCAAAACAGGTGCCAGGAGAAGCAGGAGAGCACATCTCATTCCAGGCAGAGGCCCCTGCAGAAGTCCTACATCTTATATGGTACATATTGCTTGTCTTCTCATCGTTTCTTATCGGGAAGATGAGAAGAATACTGTTGCCCATCCTGTTCCAAGCTCTAGGAGGGCAGCTCCCATGGTCCTTCTTCATCATCACGTTTCTTTACCTATTAGTATGTTCCAATATATAGTGCCAGCAGATCAGAGTAGATTAGACCAAAGGTCTCAGCAACTCTCTGTACACAGCTTCATTGTATTCAGGGCCCAGTAACATCCTTGCCTCAGCTAAGACTTAGGAGAAGTAAGGACTTCTTATCCTCCACTTTCTGCTACCCGTGTCCAGTGATTTCCATCTACACTGCCCACATAGCTGCAGAATTCTTCAGATTGCTCAGTATGAAGTGGCTGTTTCCTGTCAGGCCTCTGGGTGACACAGATGCTTTATTTATGATCTTCTAATTTTAATATTTATGATACTGATGGTGTGCTTTCTTGTTTCCTTAAGCAAATGAGTGTCATATGATAACATGGTCTTGTAATTGTTCAGGGTCATCAGAAGGACTCTCGGAGATAACATAATTGCTTATCTAGTTCTATCTACTGTCCTTTTGTGCTTTACAGACATTACCTCATCGAATCTTTCCTTTCACACTCATATATAAGACACCCTTGAGCAGTGGGCGGTTTGGAGGGATGACAACCAAAGTTCCCAGTGTTACATTCAATGAAATCAAGGGAGAATAGCTGTTGAGTAATGAATAAAAATAATTCCATTTCTAAGGTCTGGGGAGGTGGATCCACAGGTAAAGTGCTTGTTATACAAGTGTGAGAACCTGAGTGTGCATCCATGCACATGAATGTAACATGAATAATAAAATCCCAGAGACAGATACTTGAGTTCAAGCTGAAGAGCAGAGAAGCAAAGCAGCTGGCCACTAGCTCTAAACTCTAACTCAGAAAGAAATGGGTGACCCTGTCTCCATAAATCCTCAGAGGCAAGGCAATGCTCCGAGTTCCTGTCTCCTCCTGCCTTAGATTCCTTTCTCTACCCAACCACATCACTCCTGTCTCCACATTCCTAGTGCTAAGATAAAAGGCGTATGATCCCAAATGCTACGATCAAAGGAGTGAGCTCTGTTATTCTTTTAGACAGATTCACTCTCATGTAGCCCAGGGTGGTCTTGAACTCACAGAGATCCATCTGCCTCTGTCTCCTGAGTCCTGGGATTAAAGGTGTGTGCCACCATTGCCTGGCCTCTATAGCTTGTGACTAGCTTTGCATTCTGAACTATCAGGCAAGCTATATAAAATCATAAACAATAAATTACCACACATACAACATAAATCTCTACCATCCTCATATGTATAGTTGTGCAAACCCATGCATAAATATGCAAGCACACATACGCATATGCTACACATGTCAACACATACAAACACACAAAGAAAAAAGAATCTGAAAGCAAGAGTATCTCACTGTCAAACTTGTGTCCTTACCCAAAATAGAGGAAAACATGCAAATAAATCTCTGGCCTCCTCATGTGCATGTTTGTGCAAACACATGCATATACACACAAGCACATACATGCATACCCTACACATGTCAATACATACACACAAACACAAAGAAAAAAATTTGAAAGCAAGAGTATCTCACTGCCAAACTTGTGTCTACCCAATAGATGAAATGAAATCTATGCCCTCCCCATCTCAGTGCCTTCAAGAACTGGTAAATTGTGCAATAGATATATTGATTATTATAGCCAGTGATTCTCAGTGTTGTTCCTCTGGAGTCATGGTGATGATCTATTTAACTCCCCTAATTGATTTAAAATGTATCTGCAATGCCAGTGCAAATCTGACAGTCACTGTCCTTCATATTCCCTGGACGATACCATGCAGCCTTGCCTATCTAATTGACTTCTTGTAATTTACTATTGGTCAAGTAATATGAAGTTTATCTGAAATTGAATTATGTATAAAAGTAAGACTTGCAGTTTCTTGGCAGAAGGCTGACAGGCTGGAGCTATTTTCATGACGCAGCAGCTATATTTTAGGTAGTATTTGTGTTAGTTACTTTTCTCATCATGGCCACAGACTGACAGGAACAATGTACAGACAGACGGACTTATTTTAAGTCATAGTTGTGGGGGGGACACAGTTCATCATGGCAAAATAGTCATGGTAGAGTCAACAAGCAGAGATTTTGGAAGGACTGGGCCTGAGTCCTCAGTGATCCATCTCCCCCAGCAAAGCCCTGCCTCCTAAAGGTTCCCCAACTCCCCAAAAGAGCTCTACTACCCGGGACCAAACACATGAACATGTGAGGCAGATTTCATACGCCAGTCATGTGCTACATTTTAATATAGAATGAAAACCATTGTTGTACCTGCACTAAAGCCACATAATGAGGAGCATGTGGATGCTCTAGTTGTCAGGGACCCAACTGATCCTGTCTTCAATTTATGTCATCTAAAGCAGCAGGTGCATCGCAGCTGATTCCAGCCCTCAGCCATTTAGTCACTCCTAGCCACTTAATTCATCCTAGCTGGCATCCTAGATATATAACATGGAGCAAAGATCTAAATCTGTCTCCGTGTGTGCATGGTGTGTGTGTGTGTGTGTGTGTGTGTGTGTGTGTGTGTGTGTGTGTGTAGCTACATATATATGTAGAGTATAAACATATACATTATGGTGGTGGAGCAAATTAGGTTATCCATTAGAAAGGCTCTGGAAAGCTAAACTGAACCATGTCCCTAAGCTCACCCAGCCTAAACTAAATTATTTGATCTTAATAACCCTCAGGAAAGGTAACCAATTTAGGAGTGCTTTAATCTAAGTAAAAAGCAAGAAATCACAGCTCCCTACAGAAAGTCATGCCAATTAACAATATAAATAGCCAATCAAAATGGCATTCTTGCCCTTCAAAAGAGGAGAGGAGATGAGTGACAGAAAAGCTTCATTCTTAGGGTAAGAAGCTGAGTTATAAACATCACTTTGCTGTAAGGGCTATTACCAACTCTAAGGTAAAACCTTATACATATGTCTGACCACATTTTGCTATTTGTTCATAGCATAAATTTAAGTTACCTTCTCTAACCAGCAATGTCCACCTCCTGCCTTCTATGAATGGGTATAGATGAACTTAATGACAGCCATCATTTAGAAATGCTCCCTGAATTGGAGTCATAAATGTGTTGCATTTTCAAAGCAGTGTGGGTATCCATCACTAAGAAGACCACCAAGTCTTGTGCACAGGATCCAAGGCATAACCAAGGAAGTTTCAGGACAGCCACAATATGAGGGATGAAATGAGAAAATCACCAGGAAAACTGACCTTTAATGTCCCACATGGTGCTTAGTGGTGTGGCATTAACAACTAGTAAAAGATGAAAAGGTGGGTCCAGTCCTCTGCTTGTCCTGCTCTGTGATGGAACTGTCACTACAACACTACTGCACACACCAGAGGAGATTTGGGATCTTATAACTAGCACAGAAAACAAAACTGAGGTGATTTCTGTACACAGTAACAGTAAGAACAAAGGTCTTGCAGAAGACAGTCTGTATTCAAGGACCATCCACGGGCATCTTGGGCTGAGACATGTGAAGAGTAACAGGAATACAAAGAGAAGTCAAAGGTGCAGCAAGGAAGGGCTTCAAAAGCTTGAACCGGATGTTGCTGTAAACTACTACAGGTTTCCCTGATTTAAAAAAAAAAATGTTATCTAACTTCTCTTTAGCAGGATTTCCTGGGATGATATAGTAGGAATAAATCGAAAACCTAACACTGAGATGAAGGGACAGTCAAGAAGAAATTTTACTTTCCCTAGATCTATTGGTGGCTTGACCTGTTCAGGGGCAGCGAACAACATGTAAATTCAGAGCATATTTTTGAAGAGAGAACTATCAAGACCAGCAGAGTGATTCCCTATGAAATGTCCTCCTTTCTTCTGTTATTTTTCTTCATAGTACTTACAGCTTTCTGACATATGACATATTTGTTTTTCCGTGTTTTGATTCTCCCTCTTCCATAAATAAAAGGCTCGTGAAAGCAGAGATTTTTGTGCCTGGTTCATAATAAGCATTCAATAGGGGTTGTTAACTGGGTTAATTTATCTGGAGTATTTAAATCATGCTCCTACGTTTCTTTTTAACCTTGTCTCATCCCCTTCCATTTGTAGATACTACTTATTTTGGTTTGATCTCATCACTCTACCATGAGTCACTTCAGCAAATTCACTTTAAATTGATCTGCATTGTTTGGAAAGTGCCACATAAATTATGTCTATTGCTTGGCTGCCCTGTCTGCTAACTGGCATAAACAGACTGCTTCTGATGTGTAAGACATGGCATTAGGTCATGGCTGAGTTCTAATTGACTTGATTTAATTAGCATGGATACCAGGGATGCACATTTACAAAGGCAGACCACATAATGATCAGTCCCAGGCTGAGGTAATGTCTTACCTGGCTTCTGTTTGGGGAATATGAGCCACTGATGAAGCTGTTTTGACAGAGCCATTCTGAAGCCAAGGACAACATAATGAGGCCAATTTAGGGAGATGACCTTAAAGTAGGAACACTGACACGAAAACTGCCAGTCTTCTGTCACATAGTGAGCTTTTTTTTTTTTTCTCTGAAATGCACATGACAGAGATCATGACAAGAAGGGTCAGAAATAGGCTGAGCATTCATAGAAATGACTGAACCTGTGTGTCACTTCCAGTCAGTAGCCCTAGGGTTGGAGAATAAACTATGGCAGTACACACACACTCTTAGTGCTACTATGCATCCCAGACAGGGGAGGCTAGATTCTTTTTTTTTTTTTCCACTGACCACAGATAATTTATTCCAGGCAAAGGGAAAATAATAATACAATTATATTGTTCACAATTCTCTTAAGAAAACTTAATAATTACAAGCTAAATAGCATACTTAACAATTACAGTTAGAAGTAATTTTAACCTTTAAGTCCTTACAATTTAATATGTCTTCAACTCAGAGTTGTCAGGGAAAACAGGGCCTTTGAGCCTCTGGCAACACTTTCTGGCCGTGTATCACAGTAACAATAATGCAATTTTACATTGATAATGTAGTATTTGAGTTGAAAATGAAGTCCTGGGCTTACAGAACAAAATGTCTTACAGAACATTTTGTTTCCAAATTGGTGATGTCTATTCAAAGTTGAGCAATATTGACAGATAATTGCTATTCTGTGATTGCTTTTCTCTTTAATCCTGATCTTGAAACTTTATGGTGCATTATTGTTACTGGGAGGCTAGATTCTTAATGGCCTCTCTCCTGCAACCTCCTCTTTCTCCATGCCTAAAAAAAGGCAAATAACCAGGTGGGGTAGGATGCTAAAGTTTGAAAAAAATTGTAATGCAAATAACTCCCATCAAATAACACTACTCTGACTTTATTAAACCATCTACTTGACTTTTATTTGCAATCCATGAATTGGAGCAGCAACTCCTGTAGTATTCAGAAAAGGTCCCTCAGTGGGTTGGAGAGAGGACTGGATTCTCTAGTCACAAAACTACAACTTGTCAGCTTAGAGATTCAGCTACTTATTTATTGGAAGAAACTCATGTTGCTTGGGATGAAGACTTAGTTATTGAGGGATGAAACAAGGAAAACACACACTCAAGGATAGAGTGGGAAATGATGCCATTGCCTCTTTGTTAACCAGGGAAGGATGGAGAAAGCTCCAGACCAGGTTACTGAATGGTGCAAGAAGCCTTCCACATCCAAGCCCCTCCTCCCCTTTTTCTTCTCCATCTTCCTTTCCCTGACTTCTCAAATGTTGAGGTAAACAGCTCTCAGATAAGCTGACTACATGGTATCTGACATCCCAGAACTCTTGTATAGTGCAGTTTGTGTATGCATGTGAACAGAATGAATACTTGTATTTATAGTCTATTGCTACATAATAAAATACATCAGCTCACAAACATCGTGCATTGAGCTGCTGTGCCAGCACTTCTGTAGATCAGCTTAGCTGGTCCTCTAAAGGTTGCAATCAAGGCAATAGGTGGCTCTTTTCCTTTCAGGAGTTCGGAATCCTCTGTCAAACTCACTTGGTAGGTAGCAGCACTTAGTCCTGAGCCTCTCTAAAGCCTGGTCACACCCTGGGAGTTGACCATCTTTTTTCTTTTTCATATATATATATATATATATATATGTATGTATGTATGTATGTATGTATGTATGTATATGTATATGTATATGTATATGTATATGTATATGTATATGTATATGTATATATGTGTGTATGTGTATTTTTTTAATTTAAATTCAAAACAAGATTTTTTTAACATATCAATCCCAGTTCCCTCTCTCTTCTCTCCTCCCCTGCCCCCCACCAGTCGCCAATCCCTGCTCCCCAGGGAGGATGAGGCCTTCCATGGGAGAACTTCAAAGTCTGTCATATCATTTGGAGCAAAGCCAAGGCCCTTCCCTGTGTGTCTAGGCTGAGGGAGTATCCCTGTATGTGGGATGGACCCCCAAAGACAATTTGTACACTACCAGAGACCCCATAGACTTCCCAGTCCTTCCAACTAACACCCACATTCAGGGGGTCTGGTTCAGTCCTATGCTGGTTTCCAAGCTATCAGACTGGGGTCCATGAGCTCCTCCTTGTTCAGGTCAGCTGTTTCTGTAGGTTTCTCCAGCCTGGTCTTGACCCCTTTGCTCATCACTTCTCCCTCTGTGCAACTGGATTGCAGGAGTTTGGCTCAGTGTTTAGCTGTGGGTCTCTCTCTCTCTCTCTCTCTCTCTCTCTCTCTCTCTCTCTCTCTCTCTCTCTCTCTCTCTCTCCCTCCCTCCCTCCCTCCAACCCTCCCTCCCTCTCTCCCTCTCACCTGCAGCCTTTCCACCTCTTCTGTGATTTCTGATGCTCTGCCCTTTCTTGCTTGCTTGCTTTCTTTCAACTATAACCCATCCTTTTGTCACCTTAACTCCTTTCATTCATCACAGTAAATGGAAGCAGCTTCTCTTGTGTTAGTTTATTCCAAATGCTTTCATTCTTAACAAACTGAGCACATGTGCCACAATCTGAGTATATATTTCTCAAAGAATGCAATCCTTGAGAATACACCCATAGCCTGTTTCCATGTTCCTTTTAAAAATCTATTCATTCATTCAATGTTGAAGAATGTTTTGTCTGCATGTATGCCTCTATATTATATGCATGCCTAGTGCCCATGAAGGCCAGAAAAGGGTATGGGTTACCTTCAGACTGCAGTTATAAGTTGAAATAGACAGCTGTGAGTTGTCATGTGGGTTCTGGGAATCTAACTCAGATGCTCTGGAAGAACAGCCAGTACTCTTAACCACTGAGCCATCTCTCCAGACCATCCTTTCCTTTCTTTTTTTAATTGACTATTCCAAGTAATTTAAATTGCGACTATTACTAGAAGAAGCTTTTTATAGAATACTTTAATGAAGTTGGTAATGAATGAAAATATCACTACACAAGAATTCTTTAAATAACTCAGCAACCTAAAAACATAAACAATACCCTGAAACATGATGCCATGAGATTATACTACAACTTTTGCAATAACCAAGTAAATCTGGAATAACTCCAATCAAGTCCTTACTGTTAATTTAAGAAACTGAATTACACTGTAGATGTGATACATTTTCTAGTAGGGAAGAAATACAAACAATTGTGTCCTTCAGTGAGGTGCACTCATGAGACTATTTTGTGACTTCCTCAACAGATATTTACAGAGTGCCTATGGGAGCTTGGCAGTGCTCTATCTCCAGAGAACACAAAAGTAAGCCAACAAGCAACATGCTTGGCCATGCTGATTGTGGGATTGAGAAGCCAAAACAAAAATTATATAAAAATATCTAATATATAAGATTACTGATGATGACAACTAGTGTGAAAAAAATAATAGAGATACTATAGCAGAGTGTGATTGACTATGTAGCTATTTTACACAAGCAAGCCAGGAAGGCTTCTCTGAAAAGGTAATGTTGGAAAAGACTCTTGCGTTGAGTTGAGGGTATAGATGCCTTGCAGATGTACTTAAAATGCACAGTCTTGGGCACAATACTCAGCACCAAGAGAGACAAATGAGACATCTTAACTGAAGTGAATTAGACAAAGATCTGATGGAGACATGTTCTTGGCAATAGGAAGAGCATGTTTTAAGCTCTGACAATACAAAGTGAGGTCAGAGTGATGGTACAATGAGCAAGAAGAGCTGCAAATAATAGATTTAAAGAGGAAGCCATGGGTCAAAGAAACACAGGGCCTGAATGATTAAATATAGGGGGTAGTCTGGATTCTAAGTGTAATGAGAAGCAATTGAAGTGAGAGTATTCACACACAATCTTATACCAATATATAAACTCATGAAATCATCACACAAGGTCTATGAGAGAGGTAACATGTCCTTTCTATTACACAAATAAGAAAAGTGAGTCCAAAGAGATTTCATATCATAATATCATACCATCACATTTATATATAGTATAACCAGAATTACAATTGTGGACAGACTAAGTTATTTGTTTATGAAATTCACTTTTGGCAGAACCTAGAAGCAACCTAGATGGCCCTCAACTAAAGAATGGATAAAGAAAATGTGGTACATTTATATAATGGAGTACTACTCAGCAGAAAAAGAAAAGAAAAATGGAACCTTGAAATTCACAGGCAAATGGATGGAACTGAAAAAAACTATCCTGAGTGTGGTAACCCAGTCACAAGAAGGCAAATATGGTATGTACTCACTTATATATGGATTTTAGACATAAAGCAAAGGACCATCAGTCCACACTGCTAGAGAAGGTAGGAAACAAGGAGGACCCTAAGAAAGACACAGATGGTCCCCCACAGAAGGGTAAAGGGGCAAGATCTCCTGAGAAAACTGGGAGCAAGGGGGAGGGGAGAGGAAATTAGGAGAAAGAGAAGGGGAGAGGAGGAGAGAGAAGAACATGAGAGAGCAGGAAGATTGAGTCGGGGAAAGAATAGAGGAAAGCAAGAAAAGAGATACCATAATAGAGGGAGCCATTATAGGTTTAAAGAGAAATTTGGCACTAGGGAAATGTCCAGAGATCTACAAGGATGACCTCCAACTAACAACCTAAGCCATAGTGGAGAGGCTGCCTTAAATGTCCTTCCCTGATAATGAGATTGATGACTACCTTATATGCCAAGTTACAGCCTTCATCCAGTAGCTAACAGAAGCAGAGGCAGACATCCACAGCTGAACACTTAGCCAAACTCCTGGAATCCAGTTGCAAAGAGGGAGACGTGATGAACAAAGGGGTCAAGAACAGACTAGAGAAACCCACAGAAACAACTGACCTGAACAAGCTCATGAACTCCAGACTGATAGCTGGGAAATTACCATAGGTCCAACCCAGCCCCCCTGAACATAGGTCTCAGTTAGGAGACCTGGGCAATCTATGGGACTTCAGGCAATGGAACCAGGATATATCCCTAGTGCATGAAGAGACTTTAGGAGCCCATTCCCCATAGAGGGTTACTCCCTTAGCCTAGAGTCATGGGGGAGGGCCTAGGCCCTATCCCAAATGACTTGACAGATTTTGATGATTCCTCATGGATGGCCTAACCCTCCCTGGTAGTCGATGGGGGAAGTGATATGGGGGGCTCAGTGGAGGGCATGGGAGGATGGGAGGGACAGGGAACTGGGATCAATATGTAAAATAACAAAATATTAAATAAAAAGTATTAAAAGTGGAAAAAAATAAGAAGATAGAAATATTCCAGGTCAGGGATGAAGGTGAATTAGATCTTGGGGTGGTAATAAAAGGAGAGAATGGCTATATTCAAAATATATTGACAAAGTAGAGCCAATTGGACAGTTTATACACTGAATAGGTAGGAATCCTGGGAACTGAGTGGATAAGAAAGAAGAAGACATGGTGAGAACAAGTGTGAGAGCTGAAGAAAAAATGCGAACCTGGAGGTCACACAAAAACTGAGATACATTTTACATGTTTACACAGAGATATTGAGTGAACAATGGGGTGTACAAATATAGAGTTCAGTCAAATGGCCTATGGCATATACAGATTTAGTATTCAACAGCTTATAGATATTTAAAGCAATAAGATTGAATAAGATGACTGGAAGACTGAAGAGGCAGGGGTAGACACCCAAGGTGTAAGCCATAGGCATCCTATCTATCTCTAACCCAGTAAGTGTCATGCATAGGAAAAGGAGCTAGCAAAGGATGCTTAGAACATACTAGTAAAAAAAAAAAAAAAAAAAAACAATTATAAAGTTTTGGGACCCCACCCCAATCCAAATGAAACCATTTCAAGAAGGATGCAGATGCCTACTGCCAAGTGCATCAGAAAGAAGAGGCAGACAGTTGAAACTTGACATTTGGATTTCCCAAGATAAAGGTAATCTGTAGCTTTGACAAGACCAGTCTAGAGAAAACGCTGAGACAAAAATCCTGATTAGGGTAGAATTCAGAAATATTAGAAGTCAAAGTAGTGACAGAAAGTGTCTGAACATCTTTACAAGAATTTCAGTGTGGAGGAAAGTAAATAGAGAAATAGGCAGGTCTGCATGAGGTCTTGGGAGCCAGGGAAATCCAGATAACACGTCTTTATGCTGGAATGGTTCAGCAAAAAAAGGAAAATTAAGGATGCAAGGTAGAAAGGTGAGTAGAATACTCAAGGAAGAGGTGATGGGTGGAAAGCTGTCCCCAGCTTTCATGAGATCAGAGACAAGACAGCACATAACACTATTGGATAGGAAGATTTTTCAACTTGCTGGCACAGTGATTATCAATATTATCTAAATGAAGTAAGAAGTTCTATCATCAGCTAAGGGCACAAAGAAAGGAAGTTCCTGGAGTCGAAAGTTTGCAGATAGAGAGGGCAATGTGTGTGGTATAACTGTGTGGAAAAGTGAGGAACTGAATAAATAACAAGGAAGTGAAGTTTAATTACATGTTTATTCTTTTGGCCAAGAGGAAAGGTCTTTTCCTTCCTGGTTCTCAACAGAGTTCTGATAACTATTCTCAGAAATCTCCAAGGCTACTGTAGCAGTGCTAACTTTGGGTATGTCCTTGAGGGTGTTTCCAGAAAAGTTTACCCAAGACAGGAATACCCACCCTAAATGTGCTTTGTGGGACCTAAACTGAATAAAAGAGTAAAAAGGAGAATCTGCTTCTTGGTCAGCTGAGATGTGAGCAAGCAGCTGCCTCATACAACACTACCATGGGATTACCCATCCCCATCCTTTTTCCATTGTGATGTATCATATCACCTCAAACCGTGAGTCTGTGTTCAATGTTTGTTCACTAAAATGAAGAAACGGGGAATTAATACAGTGAGGTGCTACTGGAAAGTTGGGACATTAATGAAATAAAGATCCCAATAAGGTTTTAAAACTGTGGACATTATATGTTAGAATTAATGAGTAGACAGGTGGTGATGGTTAAGCTTAAAGGCACTATTTTTCAGAGGCTGTAGAGAAGTTATGACAAAGCCTAGAATATGACCAAAAACAAAAAAGAAGAAGAAGAAATAGAGATCGAGGGATCAGAGTCAGAGTACTGGATGTGTCGCTTATGTTTTGTTACTTAAGTAAATGAGACTAGAAATACAAATGGTGATGGACAGAAGGAAACTAAGCCCAATGCCAAGACCTACGTTAAAACAAATGAGCAAACAGTGAGCAACTGGAGGTTCTGGAAGTACATGAAATGCATGTGCTTCAGAGAAACTGTGCTGTTGAGGCAAGTGGACTGGGGCAACAGCTGGAACAAGGACAGGTGACCCTACCTTAGAAGTAGATGTGGGAGTAAAGCGTTCTGCATCTCAGAATTTTCCAGGGACAGCTAGATCTGTACATTAGGGACATGGAGAATGCATTCAGGAAAGAATTTGGAGAAATCAGATTTTGCTAAAGTTGACCTGAGTTCCAGGAGACATCCCTAAAAGATCTAGAAAGTCAATGACACAAACAGGGAGAGGTACGAAATTTTATAAGGAAAACAGTGATGATAAAGGCCTAGGAGGCTTCTGAGGATGACCAAGGTAGACAAGACATTATGTACAAACCTCTAGCTCCAATAGCTCTAAAGCAGTGTGAACCCCTGCTCCAACTGGCACCTCATTCCTAAGATTGTTCCCTATGATAAAGTGATGCTACCCCTGCCACATCCTACAGAACACAAAGAATTCTGGCCCTCTCCCTCTCACTTTCCTACTCTTACCATAGATATGAACCTGAAGCAAGAAATTAATCACCTGTAAAGCCATGGAGGACCTTCACCTCAACAGGTCCAATTCTTCCAGTCTCCATATCTGGGAAAAGTAAACTCTGTTATTCACCCACCTCACTGATGAGTTCACTTACTCAGTAGCTGACCCAGACAGTGTGTAAGACAGAAGGGTTCTTCCTTACTGGCTCAACACCCATTGCTAATTGTATCTAATGCCTAGCAGATACTCAAAAAGCAACAAAAAGAAACATTAACATAACACCAGTATGTTTGCTGCTACAAAATGAAGTTTATAGTAGACTATATATATATCACATATGTAACCAAAAACAGACAAAGAAGTAGTTTTCTTGACCCTATCAGTAAAAAAGCCACTGAAATTTATAGTGGATGGTGGAAATGTGTTATCTTCATAATCTCTTTAGGCATCTGAAAGGACACACAGCAAATTTGTTGTTAATTGTTGTCTTAGGGTTCCTATTGCTCTGAAGAGATGCCATGGCCACAGCAACTCTTATGAAGGAAGGCATTTAATCAGGGCTAGCTTATAGGTTCAGAGGTTTGGTCCATTATCATCATGATGGGAAGTGTGGTAGCAGGTAGGCAGATATGGTGCTGGGATAGAAGCTGAGAGTTCTACACCTGGATTGGCAGGCAGCAGAAAGAGAGAGAGAGAGAGAGAGAGAGAGAGAGAGAGAGAGAGAGAGAGAGAGAGAGAGAGAGAGAGAGAGATTAGGTCTAGCTTGAGCATTTGAAACCTCAAAGCCCACCTCCGGTAGGTAACACACATTCTCCAACAAGGCCACACCTCCAACCATGCCACTTCCTAAGAGCCTATGGGGGTCATGCTAACACTAGTGATGTTGCATTGCCCACTAGTATCTGCTATGGGAAGATCTTGGGCTAAAACCCTGGAGAATAGAGACTAATAGTGACTTTTAAAATATGCCAAAACCCAATAAAGTTTTAAACAAATACTACATAGCCAATAAAAACATACCAGAGCAGAGATTAGTAAGAAAAACTACTTAAAGAAGGCAACCAGAAACGGTTTCTCTGAGCAGATGATATTTTAACTGAGACCTGAGGGAGAATAGAGGAAAAGCACAAAACACACACACACACACACACACACACACACACACGCACGCACGCACGCACGCACGCGCGCACGCGCGCGCGCACAGACAAACAAACAAAAATCCAAGAGGAAAAAATATGAGAAAAAGTCTTGGGTAAGATAATTTTAAAATGCCTGGTGTGGATATAATTGTGTGTATGAGGTTATAAAGGAAAGCAAAAGTTGAAGGTCAATGAGGTAGGGAGTATATCACTGTGTTCTGGGAGGCTCTCAGGGGCGCTTAAGCTCCACAGCTGTGCCACCTGACAGGTACTAAGAGGGCTGATGCACATGTGTCCTTGATTGGGGACCAACAGCTATCATTGTCCCTTCTTCCCTTACCATGTGTCCAAATTCATCCTCCTCTTACTGTACAGAGGAAGGTAATTTGGGAACAATATTTTAAAAAGATAATTACACATCTTTTAGATTTACTTTGTGCCTAATATTTAAGAAAAGAACCTACTGGCTATTCCAGCATGTCTGCTGAATTAAGGGCTCTCTGAGTCAGTGTAGAAATGAATAGATGATAGCAATGCTAACTGCTGCTCTCAATAGCAAAGCCTATAAATGATTCATGCATAAAATGGTTAGTGTTCCCAGAGTAAATATTTTCCTACAGTCATGTATAAATAATTGAGACTTGTGTTTGAACCAACTGTCTGTCTGTCTGTATTCCTAAGGAAACTAAACTGAATATATATATATAGAGAGAGAGAGTTGCCTGGACTCCACTTATTCTTTCAAAAGCCACAGCGCACAAAGACACAGAGAAGTTTTCTGTGCATTCTTCCTTGTTTTATCTTTTTTTTTTTTTTTTTTTTTTTTTTTGTCACAGACATCCCTGAAGCTATTGACAGCGCTGAAAAAAAAAATTGTTTTGACTTCTATTCCTACGCTGACTCAATCTTCCTAGTCACACATGCTTTCCTCTCCTCCCCTTCTCTTTCTCCTACTTCTCTCTCCATTCACTGCCCCCCCACTTCCCATGTGCTCTGGGGGACTTGTCCCTTCCCCCTTCTGTGAGGGACTTTATATGAATCTCTTAGAATACACCTTGTATCCTAGTTACAGGAAAGAGAGAAAGAGAGAGAGAGAGAGAGGGAGAGAGAGAGAATGAACATAAAAGAGGGAGCCATTATTGATTAAAAGAGAAAACTGAACCTAAAGAAAAGTCTAGAGACCTACAAGACTGCTGCCAACTAACAATTTGAGCAACCGTGGAAAGGCTACTGTAAATGCCCTTCCTGGATAGTGAGATCAACAACTAACTTATCTACCATCATGGAGCCCTCATCTAGTGCCTGTTGGAAACAGAAGCAAACACCCATAACTAAACACTAAGCCGAGCTAGAATCCAGATGTAGAGGGAGAGGACAAGATCAGGTTGCAGAAACACATAGAGACAGCTGACCTAAACAAGGAGGAACTAACGGGCCCCAAGACTGATAGCTGGGAATCCAGCATGGGACTGACTCAGGCTCCCCTGAATATGGGTCTCAGCCAGAAGGACTGAGCAGTCTAAGGGACCTCAGACAGTGGAGCCAGGATGTATTCCTGGTGCAGAAAAGGACCTTGCGGGCACATCCCTCATGGAGGGATAGTCCCTTAACCTAGAGACAGGAGGGAAGTCCTAGTCCCTACCTCAAATGACTTGGCAGATTTACATGACCCCTCCTGGATAGCATTGCCCTACATGTGGAATTGGGGTGGGGGGGTGGGAGGGGAGGGTGGTCAGGGTGCATGTGAAGGGGGAGAGAGGGTAAGAGGGAAGGAGGGAGTGAGGAAGGAAGAGGGAACTGGGATCGACATGTAAAATTAATAATAATAATAATTGTTGTTGTTGAAGAGAAGTTAGACACTGGTCATCTCACCTTCCTTAGGTATTGAGTGTGTTGTAAAAAATGAAGACTACAGAATCGAAGGACCTGGCTGGGTTCTGTGTGTGTGTGTGTGTGTGTGTGTGTGTGTGTGTGTGTGTGTGTTCTTACGCTATAAGTGTGCACCTGTGTAAGCATTCATGTATATGAATGTGGGCATGCACATGCCATGGAGTATATGTAGAGGTATAAGTACACACTCAGATGTGGCCACTCACCTCATCTGAAGCTAGGGTTCCTTGTTACTTCTCTGCTGTACACCTGTGGTTGGCTGATGTGAGCTTCTGGGAACTGTCTTGTCCCCAATCAATTTCCTCAGAGGAGCACTATGATTACAGATGCCTATGCTGAGTCCAGCTTTTATGTTGGTCCTGGGGAATTGGACTCAGGTCCTATACCTCAATAGTAAGCTATTTTACTCACTGAGCCATTGGCCCAGCTCAGAAGCCAGATTTAGCCCCTTGATTTGGTCCTTATTAGAATCTTAGGAAAATTCTTGTCATGGATAAAACTTGAATTTTTCTTATGAACATCATAGGAAAAAATAGCAAAAGACAAACAAAAAGCAGTAATATTTTTAAATAGTGTCTCCTATGGAAAAAAAAGAGAATAAGGTATTATAGAAAAGACTGGAAATAATGAAATTTTGAGTCAACAGTTTAGCGAAAGACTAAGGTGAGGGAGAAGGTCACTCTAAACTGAAGGGAATATTAACATTACACCTGGAACAAATTGTGAGCATGGAGCACGAAGTCAAACAAGAAGCACCCCACAGAAATATGATCAGTCCTATTGTCACTGATGTACAGAATACTAATACAGACTGAGAGGACCAGAGCTGGGATTCAAAGCAGGGGTGAACACCGATGATGGTGGGAGGAACTAAAACATTATGATCAATGAAAGAACAAAGATCAAGATTTGCCCTGCCTCTGTTTACAAAACAAATGTTCAAATGACAGGTGATCTGTTGTCAAGTAGAGGACTCCAAGCCCAGCCTGCACTTTTCTTTCTGAAGTTCAGCTCTGCTTTCAATCCTGCTGTCCAGTACAGAGACTGGCAGAGAATAGGACTTGGCTGAAATAAAGAAAACAAAGAAAGAAACAAACAAACAAATAGACATGCTTTAAGTTTTAAGTTGGCTCAAATCCAAGCAACTGCAGGGCAGTGTAGTCTGTTAAGAAGAAGTAGCTACAAAGAAAAAAACAATTTAGAGTTTTCTTTATAATATCGTTAAGAAAATAAATAAATCAAAGACCCATTCACTGAAAAAAATAAAATAAAACAACGTTCATTAACATACTTGTAGAGACATTTTTAAAATTCATGATGTAAACAATAGATCAGATCCCAAAAGTCAAATCTGAATGGTGAGATTTCCAACTGGTCTTTGATTCTTTATCCCATGGGAAAGGCAGCCATTTTAGACATACGACTATTGGGGAAACCTGAAGGATGACAATGGTCATTGGTGTCTGCAGCCACCAGATGTCACTATTGGTTTAAGCAAATATGCTGAATCTTGCTTCAGGCTAATTCAAGTGATTCCTATTAGATCCTGGAAGTGCATCCCAAACTAGACAAGTCATGAAGTAAGGATCTTATTACTTTGCAGCAGAACAATCAGGACTAAGTCTAGAATCCCCAAACACTTTCTAGTGCTTTTCTTGTTCCATGTTTTTATTTTGTTTTGTCTTGTTTCTCAAGTAGACAAGTCCAATGATTCCCCCTTAGGCGAGGGTGTCATAGTCTAGAAGAATCATATCAAAATAATTGCCTGTGTCAAGTGTTAGTGTTTGTTCATTTTGTCTTTGAAGAAAGGCTTCTGTCTTACAAGTTAGTGACTACAGAAGATCTTCATAAATAACTTACTCATCCAAGTCCAATTAAAAGAAATTCTTTGTATATAGATGACTTTTAAACAGTGGTTCCTAAACGCAGTTCATACTTGCAAAATTTACAAGTGAATTTCTCATCAAATGAGCATACTTAAGATTATTCTACATGGAAAGAAGATGAACCGCTCCTAAGCTTTGCTGCTAGGCTTCCATTTTCTTCTATAGGCCAGGAAGTGGTCTACCATTTAAACAAACCCATTTTCTCTCCAACAAAACTTTTGCATCATCGCCCTTACTTCAGTATTCCAACAAGTTTTTAATTCTCCCTGTCCTTCCCATCTTCGGGACTCCTACTCCAGTTACTGGGAGAAAATATCTAAGACCTTTCTGTTTCTGATACAGACATGTCTTGGAAGTTGTTCACCACATGGAAACTCCAAGGAAAGTGTCTTCCACCATGAATGAAAACCTCAAGACTACAGTGCATGACAAGGGCTGGTGATTCCAGTCCTGTGAATTTTACAGCTTTGTGATTTTTGCTTTCATTTTGTTTGGCAGAATTATGCTCAATATTCAAAGTGACAAAGAATTACGAGTTGAGATGAAGCAAAGCATATCACTGATTTACTTTACTCCTAGAAGAAATCTTCAGAGTCTGGATACCATGTGCATCTACAAACAGTACGTTGTCCATCAAGTATGTTCAGTGCTGTCATTCTGTCTAGGTTTCTGCATATGTTGTTGCTTTTTATGGTTACGATGCCATCAGTGGTTCTCTCAGACTGTGGTGATATATTAAACAGGCCCAGACAGTTAATAATTAATATAAGCCTTTGTGTGTTTATTTGGGACTGAACAGTTGCAAGACTGGGCAGGACAGAAACTTCTATCTACATCAGACATTCAGCATTCTGCCATAAAACATTTCTGGCCAATGAGTTGAATAATTTAGAACTTATGAAAATATGTTGTTCCATTCCCTTGCAAACGAGGTGCATATTACAGCAATTAACATGACTGTGTCACTCTGATTTCAATATTTTCAGTGAGTGTAGAGTAGAAATATAAAACTGACAAATCGGAGCCAGGTAAGGACATGGGGTTTTCATAAAAGGTTATCAATCACTATGCCTCAATAAGGAACATCCTAGATAATTTGCCATAATCTGCAAAGAGTAAGTGATATATATTCCATTGATCTTTTTCTCCTCCTCCTTCTACTTTTTCTGCTTTTCCTTTTGTAGAAAATCTTGCACATCCTACCCATTTATTTCAGACTGAATCTTTTCCTGGTGGTTCATTTGATCTCTTTTTAAAGAGGTGGTTTAAACTAGAACATTTATCACATAAACTGTGGTAGGCTTCAGCCACAGCCTTGGATCTTCATGCTTGAACCCTACTCCAGAGATTTTGATTTAATTGGCCTGGGTATGCTGGCATCATCCGGCATTTAAAGAGCTTCCCCAGAGATTCTAATGTGCAGGCGAAGACGAGAAGCACTACCCTGAACCTTACATTTCATGCTTGTATGTGTTAATGCATTGTTGCTTTACTAATCTCTCTGCTATTATAAGTGGGTTTGCTCCTTTATTAGGTTAAACTTGTACATGATGGGAAAATCTACAAAATTATGGAAGAATGTGATTAAAATCTAAAAATACCTCACAACCAAGCAAAAGGAAAAAAACACAACAAATAAATGTACTTGCACTTATCTTTGAATTCTTGAGTTGTTTCATGCCCGAACTTCCAAAAGTGAGTTTTTCATTATTTATAATTTTAATTTTTATTGACCTTAGATTTTTTGATATAGTATATTCTGATAATGCTCTCTGCCCCCCAACTCCTCCCAGACTAATCCAAATCCACATTTCTTTATTTCTCTCTCTCATCAGAAAACTGACAACAATAAAAACCACCAGAATGGTAGAAAACAAACAAGAGGGAGACAAAGAACCAAAGAAAAAGTACAAGAAACCCATTAGACCCACTCTCAAACATACAGAAATCCCATAAAAACACAAACTCCGAAACCATAACATATAAGCAAAAGACCTATAAGGTACAAGAATGACCAGACAAAGAATTATGAAGCAACACACTCCAAAAACACCATTGTGTTTGTTTGTGTTGGTCATTGACTATTGGGCAGGGGGCCTGCCCTTAAATGCAGTTTGTGTGTTCAATGAGATTCTGCCAGTGAGAACTAAATTTTCCTTTGCAAGAGGTTGTCAATTGGAGATAGCTTCTTGGTCGGGGATAAAGGCTTGTTTCCCCTCTCAATGCTAGGACTGCATCTGGCTGGAATCTGTGTTGATCCTGTACATGCTACCTCAGTGTTTGAGTTCATATGTGCACCAGCCCTACTCTGGCTTGTTTCCTTGGTGTCTTCCATTCCCACTCTATTTAAGCCTTCTTTTCTGTAAAGTTCCTGGAGTCCTGAGGGAAAGGAGTTGACCTAGAACCTTCAGGACTAGTGTCCATGGTACTAGAAGGTACTCAGCACACGTCTAGAGGAGAAAGGTAAGCATCAACCCAGACACAAATCCTTGATCTATAGTGGTGACCTGCAAGATATGATAGTGCAATAGTGGCTCGAAAGTTTTTGGGGTAACCAACCACTACATGATTGCAGCCAATGCTTGCTCTGTAGGATGGAACCCACACCTGACATTGCTGAGATATGCTAAGCCTAGCTATGCCATGATCCTGGGAGAAAACCAAATACTACTGTTCTGCTGAAGAAATACAGCAATAAAATGACTCCTAATTACATTCTTTAGTATTCATAAATCAGTGCCTCAATCAGCTTATCATCTGAGAATCTTCTTCCTGCAGTAGATGGGAACCAATATAGATACCCACAATTGGACAATGCAGAGAATAAGAGATCTTAGAACATTCAATCCTAAATAAGATGTCTCCATCAAAAGTTAATTCTAAGAAACAGCTGAAGAATACTGTTTGGGATGAGGGGAGATGGAAAATCTAATATAAAACAATTTGCTGTTGATACTTTTATTTGTTTGTTTGTTTGTTTGTTTGTTTTTGCAGAACTGCTTAGAATCTATAGCATATTAAGACACTAGAAATATTACAAATTTCCTAAGAGGCCTGCATACCTGTTGAGTGATACAAAAGGGGACAAAAGCATGTATTTAGTTTTTATCAGAAAGTGTCCCTCTATATCGTAAACTTACACTATTTTTGGAAGATCACAAAGTCATGTTTCCATCCAGTGGCAGAGGTACAAGTAAGCTCCCATTCTTTGAGGTAGTAATCAGCTCCTGTTCCTGATTTTACAGGACATTGACTGGGGGTGGGGAGAGGGCTCCATCCTCAATGACCTTCAAGGCTGTTTCCAACTAGCCACCTAAGGTCCTGTTCATGACAGGTAACACCTAGAACAAAAGGGTTACTCTGCAGTATGGATATTGGATATACTACTTGCTACTAGGCATTTCTTTCCTTCTGGATATATCACTAGAGGATCTCCAGATATTTGGAAGTTGTTGTGCTTTTGATCTAAGGCTTGGTCCCTTGATGGTTGACTTACTGAGATGTGATAAGATCATAAGGGCACTACCTTCATTATTGACAAGTCCTGCTGAACGGGCTGCTAGGAAATATGTTCAGTTTGGAAGAAGTGGACCTCTGGCACTGGGGGGTGGTGAGGGGTTGTCTTCGAACAGACTGCTTTGTCCCTGGCCCTGAATCTCTTTGCCTGCTTCCTGGCTGCCATAGAGCAAACGGTGCCCTTCCACAAAAGGTTTTTCCCTACCACAAGTCAAAAACAATGGCATCGCCTAAAACTGAAACTTTTAAATCTGTAAGCCAGAATAAACCTTTTCTCTTTTAAGTTGTTCAATGTCAAACATTTTGTCACAGCAATGAAATGGTGGTTAAAGCAGTAGTTTTCTGCCAAAGTCCAAGCTTAACAGTTAAGGATCCAAACTTAACATTTCTTAGATGACACCCAAGGATTTGTAATGAAAATTTGTATGAAATACATTGTATGATGCATACAATGCATTTTGGTCAATTCTACCTATCCCCATTTCCCTCCCCTCCAAGTTCTCCCTTATTCCTACCACACAATTTCCTCCAACTGAGTCCTTTGGTGTTCCAGAGTGTACATAAGTCCAGGACCACTTGCTGTAGCATTGGTAGCCTATCACAAACTGCATCCCCAAAAGAAACTGACTCTCACTCAGCCAGAAGTCATCAGTTGCAAATGGCTCCTCAGCTATAAGTGAGACTCAAGAGCCCCTCTCCCAACTATGCTCACATCCAGCATTCTTTCCTTAATCTTTTTGCATTTAATTTAATTAATCCTACTGCATCTTCTTACCTATAAAACAGGAGATATATTGTGCTTCATGATACTAGACTTGCTATGCTTAGGCTATTGTGGTAATGGTTGCATATATAAGAAAATATCAAGTGATGTTTAAAGGGAAGCAAAACCCAGCCACGTTAAATAATGTTAAAGAAAAATTTGGAGAGTATAGCTCATAACTTCTGAACCCTCTGACCCAAGCTTGGGAAAGAGAGAAAGGCTATCTCTGAAGAGAACACTGGGAGATGGCGGCTGCCTTGTGCATCGCTTCCCACCACCACACTCTCTAAAGAATTCTAACACAGTTCATTTGGATACACTGAAACTGCACTTTGGGGACTCTGGGTCTGCTTTCTACCTTCCAGCCCATATAATCCAGGGGGTCCGGAATGGTGGAATAACTAACTGCGCCTGGGGAAGATCCACCTACACTTTCAGCGTTTCCCAGAGTAAATCACATCACCAGAGAAAGCAGAGGGTACAGCAAGTATTAGGTGGGTCCCAGAGGGCAACACAGGATGGTGAGGGTGGAGCCAGAGTCCTAGGATTTGAACCAAGAGGGGCAGGTATCCTCGTGGAACTGTAATACCACTCTTCAACCAACAGTGAGAAACAATCCTCAGGGGCTTAAAGACAGAGATTCCCAAAAGAGCCTGAGAAGGGAGAAAATCTACTTTAAATAAAAGAATCCAAGAAGGGCAAATAGACAAAGCTAATCAAAGTCCCTTTCCAGGGCCAACTTGCAAGGAAAGGAGGCCCAGGCTGGGCCACATGAGGTTTCCATATTAAATTAAGATCAGAGCTTGGTTAATGTCTTGGGCCTACAATCTAATTAGTGAATGGGTTCTTGAGTTCATGATCTTAATTGGCAGTAGGATGGTCTATTACTTAAGTATGAGCAGAAAGGCATAGTGTCTGGAGAAATTTTCATCCAGCACCATGTAATGATTACTGTACATGGTTTTAAAAAGCTGGAAAGAAGAAATAAAGATGATTTGGTGATATGCCCTGAGTCCTGAAGTTAACACCCAGAAATGTGCATGTGCGTGTGCATGCGTGCGTGCGTGCGTGCGTGCGTGCGTGTGTGTGTGTGTGTGTGTGTGTGTGTGTGTGTGTGTTTGTATCTATAACAGAGTGATATTTTCAGTTTTACATCTGTACCACTTGAAAAACAGTTCATGAACCAGAAACACGGACCTTATCTGGCAGCTTTAGTGCCAATGTCTTCTCAGGCCAACTGTAGACCAACTGCCCAGGACCTGCCTTGTAACAATATTCCAGAGGGAGCCATTTCATGTGAAATCTGAAGAAGCATTGCTTTCTGGCTGAACCAGTCTCAGCCTTCCTAAAAATGTTCTGTGGGATCCGAGTTCTTAAGTGTGCTTTTTTAATGTTTATTACTGCTGACACTATAAAGTACTCTCAACAAATACTCCCGTAGCACTTTGCCATTACCATGATCTTAGCCAATGAATCTGTCTCTTTTCTCTTTCTAGGCAACTAGTTAACTTTTAATCTGGCTTAATTATCATGTGTCATCTCATGCACTGAGTGTATACGGTGAGGAAAATGAACTGATCTCTACCACCTGGTATTCCCAGGCCGAGTTGCAGTGTCTATTACTAGGTAATATGTGCCCATTAGCTTATTTTTCACTCTGGCCACTGGGTTTTCAAAGTTACAGCTTTGCAAATCACCATAGCCTTAGGAAAATGGGCTTGAATGGTCTCATCTGCAGAAATGGAAACGAATTACCACCTCCTTGAGGTCTTTCCTCTCCTCCTTTCAACTTCTCTCACTAACTGGAAAGCCCCTGGCTGCAGATGGAGAGGCAAATTACCATCTAAACTTGAGTAAGAAGACACAAGCATCAACGTGTAAACAGGTCTCATGTTGGAGAGCCAACTAAAACAGAACAGCACCAGAGAGGCTCCCAAGGCCCACACACCAAGCCTGGGAAACCTGAACTCACGGTATGTAGAAAATGCCAAATAAATTTTGAATAAATAAATAAGACATAAATGCACCAATGAAGGAAACTGCCCAGGAACTCATGTCCTTAAATCACTTCACTTTTTAAAATCACCATATTTCCCTGATAAATGAACTCCTCCTGTAATATTGCTTGCTCACCCCTTCTCAAACTTGACCTCATCTAGTGGCTTGAAAATTCTATGATTTTTCAACAACAATACTGAAATCCAAACAGGACCATTGTCTCAAGACCACTAACAAGTTCAAATTCATGTACCACAGAGCTGCAGAACCCTGAGAGAACCTAATTCTTGGAACCCATATATTCTCCCCAGTATAACAGGGCTACAGCATCTTTCTTACGTGGCTATTGTGTAATTTAACTAGGATAACATTTGTGGACACACATAAGCCAGTGTGAAGTGCTTGGTAAGTCGTCCCCTCTCCCTACCCATCTCCATGTACATTTCCTATTAGCTCACCAACTGCAGCACATTGGTCCCACCTCCCTGGTCTTACTAGACTAAAGAATGACTTGAACCCTACCAGGATAAGTTTTAAAGTATTTTAATTTACTTACTAATATATACATATTAGGTACCACACCACATTTCTAGGTGTATAGCTTGTTTAAATATTCAAATCAGAATAAACACATCTATCTCCTTGCGTCTTTATGACAAAACATTCAAAATCCTTTTTCCTAGCTTTTTCAAGACATACAGTCTGTAACATCTACACTCATCCTACTGTGCACCCTAGAACTTTCTCCCATTCAACCTAGTACCCAGGGACCAGCTTTCTCCCTTCCTCTATATAATACTAAGCCTCTGGTAACCCCCATTTAACTTCTCAGCTTCCTTAAGATCAATGTTTTCAGATTCCACATGAGTAAATTCACATAGTATGCCTCTCTATGACTTGGTTATCATTTAATATAATGTCCTCCACAACCTTGGATGGCTGCAAATAGTCTCAGAGTTTCTCATCTTTATATGGCTGGCATATTCCTTTGGGTTTATGCCTCACTCTTGTGAGACATATAATCCTTTGGGGTTATCTCTACTTATCAGTTAAAAGAGAGCTCATTTTCCCTTCTTTGTTATTTTGCATAGGGTTGCGATTAAATTGGGAGTGCAGACCTTCCTTCCACATGCCTTCACTTCCTTTGGCTTTATACTTGGTAGTGAGATTGCTGATTACAGGATGTCTCTATTTCCACTTCATTTTCTTTTCTTTTTCTTTTTCTTTTTCTTTTCTTTCTTTTTTTTTTTTTTTTTTTTTTTTTTTTTTTTTTTTTTTGAGGAATCTCTACTTAAGGTCACTTTTCCTTTCTAAATTGCCACGTGCCCCTGATTCCCTGATTGATGGATGAAGTCTGACATGTGTTCTGTTGACTTATATCTCCACTCTTACGGCATGACTGTGCTGTTCTGAAAAATAGTTTGTTGTATGTTTTGAACTCAGGTCAAATGTATTTTTAATCTCAACAACAGGAAATGAAACAAGAATACTAATGCAAAGAACTCATTAATGAGCGGGATTAAGTAGAATGTGTTGCGTCATACTTAATGGTCAGTTCCAGGAAGAATCAGGGCAGCCACAGCTTATTGTTCTGGAGAATTCACACTGTAACAGTGACTTTTCTCACCAAGTGGAGATTGAAAACATTGGCAGCTGTTCCATTCTGGTTCTTATAGTCCAATACTTGAGCTTTTTCTCCCTAGGAGACACAATGATAAAATATTGTTTGCAAATAATACCTGGCATTTTACATAAATATAAGTGTTTTATATTTATATGTTCTCTATGTAAATATAAAATATCAGGCATTCGTTTTAATAGCATAGTTGTAATATGACTGTGTATGAAGTTATTAAGTATTGAGTATTTATATTTAATAACTATTCCAGAGTTGTTACTGGAATTCCCACTGATGGGTGTGCACATGAACTTCTTTGCAGATGGATCTTGATCTACATCAGAAAAAATAGCAGGCAGCTTTATGATAACACACACTATTTATAAATCTGTCCCTCTCTCTGTCTCTCTCTCTCTCTCTCTCTGTGTGTGTGTGTGTGTGTGTGTGTGTGTGTGTGAGTGTGTGCCCTGTTTTCAGACAGAGTGAGCAGATTGGGCTCCAGCTCACTGCATAGACAAGGATGATCTTGAACTTTGGACCCTCCTGTCTCTACCTCCTGAATGCTGGGACTGTAAGTATGCTTCATTACACTTGGTTTACGCCGTCATGGGGATTGAACTTTAGGGTTTGTAAATGCTAGGCAAGCTTTGTACCAACAAAGCCTCTGGAATTTTGCTTAATGGAGTTTATTTCTAGTTGGATGTATTTGAATTGTACCTGATGCTTATAAAGTTCTCAATAAATGATTTTTAAATGAGTATAAATGAATGAAGAAATAAATTTGAAAGTAGAAAGAAGAAATCTAATTAAATGCTCTGCTTCTTATAATAATTTATAGGATTAAACAATTTCAGTTCCTATAACATGATAAAAGCCATGTGAAATGAACATCTCATGGATTAAAAAAAAAGCTGAATGCTTTCTTTCTCAGATGTTGAGCAAGCAAGATGCTAACTTTTAGCATTTTATTCCACATGATATTAGAAGTATTGGCCACAGCAATCAAGAAGAGAAATAAACAGTATCCAAATGAAAAAGTCTGAAGCCAAATTGTCACTGTTTACAGATGACAGATTCTTAATTAGAGAAAACTCCAGATTCCACCACAAAACTATTAATACTAATAAATGGACTCAACAAAACTTAAGTATATTAATGAACATAAAATATAAACCTCAATTCTATATGCCAACAGAATTGTCTGAAAAACAGTTCCACGTATAGTGGCTACAAAAAGGAAAACTTAATCAAACACAAAATATTTATACAATCAAAACTATAAAATATTTGTAAAAGATACAGAAAAGAATATTAACAATGAAAATCTATTCCTTATTCATGAGTTGAAAAATTAATTAGCTTGTCCATATACCCCAAAGTAATCTAAAGACTCCAGGCACTCTGTCAAAATAACAATGGCATTCTTTATAGAGATTGCAAAAGAATCTAAATTTTATTTTCTAAAAAACAACCTTGACTAGTCAAGGCCATCTTGAACAGAAAGGACAAGATAGTATACATTATATTGCCTGAGTTCAAAACATACAACAAAGAGCAACTCAAGGGAGGAAAGTGTTTGTTTCATCTTATAGGTTACAGTCCATTACTGAAGGAAATAAGGGCAAGAACTCAAACAGGAACTTGAAGTAGAAATCACGGAGAATGGCTGCTTGCTAGCTGGTTCACCCACTGGCAGCCTTATGCCCAGTTAGCTTCTCTTATATTCAGGACTAGCTGCCAAGGCACTGGTGCCATCCACAGTGGGCTGAACCCTCCTGCATCAACTAACAATCAAGATAAAACCAACAGGCCCACAAGCCAATCTGATCTAGGGAACCCACAGTTAAAGTTAACTGTGACAATTAGGTACTAAGAATGTCTTTAGATACTTCAAATTCTATTAAATCAAGCCATACTACTCAGACTAAGAAGAAGTAATAAACCAGTGTTCTATAGGAAACTACAATACTATCGTATGTGTTAGACATAGCTTTCTTTGCATGTGATTTTATAATGTTTATTTCGAGAGTTGGGGGGAAACTCTAAAAAACATGTAAACTATAATTTTGACATATATGTATGTATGTAATAAAATTATGAAAGAATAAATTTTAAAAGTATAGGTATATCAGAATTGAAACTAGAAAATACAACAAAGAAAAAATATATCTGAGAAAGACTATATATTTTCAAAGATAAAATGTGGAGTCCTGTGTACATCTGTAACCCAAGAAGACGAAACTCATACTGAACAGTATGTGTAGACACAGATGGAAAGATGCAACTTCTGATTAGAACAGTGAGTTGCAAGAAGTCTTGCCCAGCAGAAAGGTCCTGGCACCCATAGATGGGACATAGGAGCTGATCCTCCTGCTTTTTGCTTGTGTGTTTGTTGTTTTGGGTCCCTCTCTCAGTTTTAATAAACCCAAGTTTTAAAACAATGTTGCAGAAATACATTTCACACTACTTATCTGGCAACTAAGGTTCCTATTATTTCCATAGAGTATGCCATGCCTAAATGAACACAAAGGGATCATCTGCTCGCGAATCTAGGGAGGAATAGTGTGGTCTTCAGCATTCTGTCTGGTCCAGAGCCCGAGTGCTGTACATTTTAATTCAATGAAAGACACTAAACAGAACTGGAAATTTGTTTAAACATGCCCATGAAACAGAATTTGAGAATTTATTTTAACCTTTTCATGCATGTATGTTGTGTTCCTGCTAACAAAAAAAAAAAAAATTAAAGGAATAAACAGGTTTTATTTCATTTAAAAATGCCAACAAGTTAGCTATATTTTTTTCTGCATTACTAAAACAGATGTTCAAATATACAAATAAGTAATTCTAAAGTGCAATTTCAGTTTGAACTCTCTTGAAATACTGAAATGAAGCCCAGCTTGGGCGCCCAGATGCCACACATCCCCCCCATCATTCCATATCCCCTACAGAAAGTAAACATTCAAGTGCAGATAGGAAATAAAGTACATCTTGATAAGTCTTGACAAGCAGCCAATACTTCCCAAGACAGCTCTGAAGAAAGCCAGGTTGGAGAGCACGGCTTAGGCTGAGACACACAAAGCATTTCTCCTGTTTGTTCTACTCTGGGCTGCTCTCTGTCCCTCTGTTTATTCCAGGGGATGAGCTATCCTCACAGCGATGAGGGAAGAAATCAATATCAAATCCTTCCTTAGTGCCAAACTAAAGGAAGGAGGCAGACAATACAGAGGCGTACACACATCCCCTTGCCTGGTATAAAGCCGCCTTGTCCCTTGCTATGATATGATTGTGTGTCAGCAGCCCAAACCGAACTGTTGGATGCTTTGGAAATACAGAGAAGGTGGCTGGGCTGCTTCCTACACAGGGAAGAAGGCTCTAGCTCTCCTACCACATCAGTGTCGGCATTAAGGAAACAGGTAAGCCTGAGGAAGGGGAGGCGAAAATTGTGTAACAGCCAGAAGGAATGGGGGACACCAAGAAACAAGGCCCTCTAAATCAACACGAGCAAAGCGCCTATGAACTCACAGAGACTGAGGCAACATGCACAGGGGCTGCATGGGTCTGCACCAGGGCTGAAAGGAGAAGTGGACACAGGCCCCATCCCCAACCAAGAAGAAAGAAATAACCACTTACAAATGGAACTGTAGTTTCCTCCTAGGAGACTCACTAAGGAAAAGACTATCTTAGGGGAAGGCTGAATGCCAAGCACTAGGTGGCCAACAGAAAACAAACTCAACATCATCTTTGGAGGCTCCTTGTCTTAGTGTCAGGGATCTTCCTTTAAAAAAAAAAAAATTTCACACACACACACACACACACACACACACACACACACACACACACACACACTTCTCCTTTTTACTGTTATAGATCATTTGCATATGTAGCATGGCTTGCAGTTTAGTATTTTTGTGGGATTCCTGAGTGTGAGAACAAGTGAGTCTCTGTTTTTTGGGCTCTTTTCCTTGTGTTTGTCTTTTCTAATTCCAAGGTGTTAGTTTTCATTTTATCTTACTACATTGTGTCATATTAATTTTATTATTTTCCCTTAAAGGCCTGTTTTCTAATGAGAGACAAGAAAGGGAATGCATCCAGATGGGATGGGAAGTAGGGAGGAATTGGGAGGAGTAGAGGGGGGAACCATAATTAGATATATTAAGTGAGAAAAAAAGTCTATTTTCAATAAAAGGGAAAATGTGCACCATGAAAAAAAATAAATGTGATTCCCACTTTTCTTCCGATATACAGTTGAGCAGTTGGATGAGAGCTTGACAGGATGTCCAAATACTCTGTTGTGGCAGGGGTCTTACATGGTGGTCAGTTGTTTGTCCAAAGGTAGATAAGTTCTCCGATTGAACTGAGCATTCAAGTGTGTGCACGGAGCCTTTCTTTAGCTTGGTGTCCCATCACAGAAGTATGTCTCTCTGCTTCATGTGTTTACTCGGCCCATCTGTACAGAACAGGTTTACTTGCTACAGATGGAGGACCTGCACCTTGGGATATTCTTCACTGAAACCACACTTCATATGAAATGTGACAATTGCGGCATTTACTTTAGTTGTTTTACAGCTATTATCATTACTTTAATCTTAATAAACTCCATCATGAACATTAAAAAGAAGAGATGAAGGCAACGTGAATCGGTGTACACCAAACATTAACTATGTCCCTCCACACAGTGACTCTGCCCAGGTAGCCTACCCATAAAAGTATGACCCAATGTATATGAGATTCTGGTTAATCTTATTATCCACTTGTCCCTTAGGAACAGAAACTAAAGGTACAGCATGCTCTTCAGTAAGTCCCCTTATGGGAATAAATTTCTAGAATATCCTCCTTTGCGGATTGAGATTCCCTTGTAGCATGAGCAGAGATTGCAGTTCCCTTTGTGTGGTGTCATAAGTGGTAGTTAAGGTTCTATCTAGAAGTTATACTCAGTCAGTCTTCCATGTTCACAGAATAGGGTTGACTTAAAGTAGAGAGAAAGGGAGACTCTCAAGGAACAAAAGTTAATGCTGAAATGATAAGGTGAGTGTATTTTCTTTCTGCCTCTCAAACGTTCTTGTTTCTCTTGCTTATGATCAGGCTTCATTCCTCAGTCCCATCTGCATCTACCCCAGATGACTTATTCTGTTAACTCAGCCACCATTCTTCTCTTACACAGACTTGTAATGCTCTAAGTGGAGATGCAGCCCTCAAATCCACCTGACCTTTAAATCCAGGACCCACCTGATTCATTGACTTTCTTGTGTGGCATTTAATTCACACCCCATTGTGATGGTTTGCTATTAGGTCTCAAATAGTGATCTTGCTCCCGTATGTACTAAACTCTCAGGAGTTCTTATAAAGGAGCTTTTTATTCCACCCAGGGAAGAAAATATTCAGGACCCGCCTTTCTGAGCCTGCTTTATTTTATTTAACATGGTAATTTTCTTTTACTACTGTCCATCCTCCTGCAAATATCCTGATCTCATTTTTCTTTATGGACATTGTGTGTTTATGCATTGTGTGTTTACCATATATCTTTGTCCATTTTTCTGTTGTTGGTCATGTAGGCTGAGTCCCTTCCCTCATTACTGTGCGTGCTAACTTTTAAAAAGTCGTTATAAAGAAGAAGGGGATAGAGCCTTTTAAAAATACAACTCATAAATGTATGGCTAAGCAGCAGCTGAGTCCAATCAGTTGGCAAAATGCAAGCATGGTAAGCAAAAGAAGCCAACGTCAAGAATGTCCTGGCAGCTGCACCAGGAGGCCTGGTGTGCTGATGAGCTCAATACACTGTCTTCAGTCTTGATCTTGCCCAAACACAGCTGACCGATAGCACTAATTTCCAGTTGATGAAATCATCTGTGACAATTTTCCAGTTTTGAGTTATTTCCTATTTCTCTTGCTAATTTTCTCACAGTGTAATCTTTACAGATCTAAAAACAAAACTTAATTTGAAAACAGTCCAGTTTCAGTGAGTGGAATAATTTTAACATGGCTGCCAAGGGATTTTCATGGTTTAGCCCAGTTCTGCTACTAAATAAAATCCATGATTTGATCAAGTTGGTGCCTGAGTATCAAGTTACATCTTGAATTCACTTACATTACTTTGCCATCTTAAATAAAAGTGCTGCCAGTAAAGCTAGTCAAGTTTCCTGTAACTTTTTCCATTAATCTCAATGCAGTTTATATGCACATATAAGCACACAGGAGATTTCACTGTGCACTTTTAGCATTACAAGAACTACTTACTTGGTAGTAAGTGTACTTACTTGGTAGCTATGTCTCTTAGCTATAGGCATGCTGCAGTTCACCTTTGCAATAGATTCCATTCTGGGTAAGAGGGTTTTAAGGTATTTTCTTGTGAGCAACAACAACAAAACACCTGTAATCACAAACACTGGAACTGGGAAGATAGTTCAAACAATAAAGGACCTGTCAAACAAATCTGAGGACAAGAGTTCATGTCATTAATATACACATAAAAAGCCAGTGCAATGGTGCACGACTAGAATCCTAGCACCGGGGAAGCAGAGACAGGAGGCTGCCTGAAACTTGCTGGTCAGTCAGCCTAGACAAATCAGTGAGCCTTGTTACAAAAATAGGATGGAGAGTAATTAAAAGAAGACATTGTGACCTCACAAGAATGTGTACACATGTACATACAAATGCACACACACACACAATAAATCAATATAACAATGTCAAGCAATGACAAGAATTAAATAAGTACATGGCTGAATATGTAAACACAGAAAAGAAAAGCAAGTGTAGTACATCCGTGAAAAGGTATGAAGTACAATGTAGATAACAAGGCATGCTTTTGAATTCAAAGGATCCCAAAGATAAGAAGATAATGTGCATTTTCTCAAACAACTGAGGGAAATAATTTAGATCACTTTAGGAATATTTTCATATTTTCATTCTCCTTACAGAAAATACTAGACTGTAAGGACAATTACAAGTCTAATGTATTGATGAATAAATTTTAATTAAATCATATAAACAGAATAAATCTCATTTAACTAAGAATGCTTCTTGCTATTGAGGAAGATAATCCCAACACCAACCTCTGGACTCCATATGCACCCACACACGCAAGTAATCCTACCCACATTTGTACAATGTGTACATAAATATGTATCCATATACATGTCTTCCTCACAGATAAAAGTAAATTAAATAAATATAATTTTAATTAATTAAACTTTTAAAGGAATTCTTTTTCATAAAGGAACAGATAATAAAAATGTTTGCCAAAACTAGGAGAAAGAGAAGGGGAGGAGAGGAAAGCACATGGGACAAGGAAGATTGAGTCGGGGAGGAATAGAAGACAGAAAAGAGAGAGAGCGCATAAAAGAGGGAGCTATTATAGGATTGAAGAGAAAACTGAACCTAAAGAAATGTCCAGAGACCTACAAGACTGACTCCAACTAACAATTTGAGCAACAGTGGAAAGGCTACCATAAATGCCCTTCCCTGATAATGAGATCAACAACTAACTTATCCACCATCATGGAGCCCTCATCTAGTACCTATTGGAAACAGATGCAAACACCCACAACTAAACACTGAGCCGAACTAGAATCCAGATGCAGAGAGGGAGGACAAGACCAGGTTGCAGAAACACATAGAGACAGCTGACCTGAACAAGGAGGAGCTAACGGGCCCCCAGACTGATAGCTGGGAATCCAGCATGGGACTGACTCAGACCACCTGAACATGGGTCTCAGCTAAAAGGCCTGAGCAGTCTAAGGGACCTCAGACAGTGGAACCAGGATGTATCCCCGGTGCATAAAAGGACCATGAGGGCACATCCTTAACCTAGAGACAGGAGAGAGGGCCTAGTCCCTACTTCAAATGACTTGACATATTTAGATGACCCGTCCTGGATGGCATCACCCTACATGTGGAGTGGGGGAGGGCATGAGAGGGGAGGATGGTTGGAGTGCATGTGAGGGGGAGAGAGAGGGAAAGAAGGAGATGGGGAGGAAGGGAGGGAGGGAGAGGGAACTGGGATCCATATGTAAAATAAAATAAATGTTTGCCAAAATTTGAAAATGAAATCAATGGGTTTAGAAAAATTAAAAAGAGCAGACAAAATTAATTGATGAAGGCAATTACAGCAGAATACATACCAATAATGCAACACCTGACAATGTGGCGGGAAGGGACTAGTTTCAGTAACAGAATAAAAAAGTTAAATAAAAGAATCATTAGGAAGTTTTCTGACATGGCATAGATTTACAGAAGATGAAGTGACATTTATTTCCCAGGGCATCTACATGCACAACACAACCTGTACGTAAGAGCTTTTGTTTCCACCTGACATTTCCTTTGGTTGTTTTCTTCATGAAAGCTAAGCCTGAAGAATGTCAACTTATGATTTGTAAATTGTGCTTATACTAAGTCACATATGGAAGTGCAAAGGTCAAGGAAAATAGAACTTGTTTAGAAAAGACATCTCTCTCCATAAAAGTGCTTCATGTTGTCTCAGCTTCTCTGACAGCTGGACAAAATGACAGTTCATCAAGGAGGGTAACAACAAGATGCTATCATCTTCCCAGAGAAATTCCTTTCCTTTGATAGACAAAGAACAAGCAAACGGCACAATGCACTTCTAAACTCATAGGACTCAACTTCAAAACACGAGGAGGATCATTTCTCTAAGACAAATAATTCCAGAATCATATCTTCCAATGAAACATTAATTTCTCCATGTCACTATGAATGCAATTTTCAAGTTTATTTTGTACAGCAAATATTAATACCATTTCATATCTGTGGCCTGAAATATCCCTTCTGACACATTTCATATGTTCTCTACAATGCAAGCCTATTAGTAAAGAAAAAAATCAACAAAGCTAAGCCTTATTAATTTGGACTGAGCATTTTGACAATCAGGACAGACCAAAGAAATACCATTTCATATTTGCATCTACCTATTGCTTCAGAGTACTTCAAAGTAATTAGTCTCTTAGGCATTCAAGGTTAGAGCATTTCTGGTTGAGCTGTAAAATTAGTATTAAACCAAAACACATGGTTTCTTTTTGGTTCTGTTCTATTTTTAATGATGTTGAGCCAAACATCTGTCTCAATCAGCAGCAAATCATAGGAGGCCTGAGCTGGGTGGTCTCCAAATTTTATGGATATGGAAAGGAATAACAGCCTAGCCTTGCTTGTATTCTCCCAGTCTTTAATTTTTTTTTTTTATCATCGGAATCAGTCAATGAATGTGTAGTAAGTCAACTGAAGCATGAAGGGAGAGAAATAAGGAAGAATGAAAGGAAGGCGGGAGAAAGGGAGGGATTTTGTGATGGAAAGTGTTCATAGGACCTCAAAAACATAATTTGGAAGAACAAGCCTAATCAAGTGATGTGGGTCTCCTGGGCCCCAGAAGGCAATTCCTCATCTAAAACAAAACAAACAAAAAGGTGCATTGCCTCCTTGAAACCCAAAACCTCTTGTTTAACCAACTCTTTCCTACTGTGCCAGCTTGAACGTGGGCAGTCGGGCTTGTTATAGATGAAATTTAACTTAGCAGATAAATGTGTCCAAACATTAGTGGTGACTCTAGGTTAGGACTTCACAGGGCTGGTTTGCATTGTTTTCTCAGGGTCACCGTGAGTTAATCTACCTCTTTCTCCTAATTGACCTAATGTTGAAATAATTTCTAGACCATGGAACCAGGGAGTAAATGCATCCCAAACTACTGGTTCTTCTGAAAATCAGTAGTGTTTCCTTGAAGCTAACAAACGAGAACCTTTGAATGTCAAGGCCAGAAATACATATTTTTAACAAGCCTCCCCACCTCTCAGGTAATTATCAGTATTACTCAAGTTTAAGAGCTTGTATTGGTGTATAATGAAGATGTTAGATTTCAGTATGGAGCATGCTGGGAAGGACTACTTCTTTTATTTTTAAGTATTTATTGCTCATCTGTGTCTGTTGATCATATGCAATCTCTGTGTGGGACAACAGGAGAAAAAGGGCATAGACAAGAAGCCAGGAAACAACTCACAGTCCAGGTAGGGATGTTAACAAGGAAACAGAAATCTACAATGTACTCTGGGAAGTCTTAAGACAGGACTAAGGATGGGGAGCTTTGGCATTGGGAATTAGGAAAATACCTAAAGCAAATAATATCTAAGCAGAGGGCTACACCAGAGTGGGAGCCATGTAGACCAAGATACCATAAACAGAAGTAAAGGCAGTAAGTTTACTCTGTGGAGTAAAAGTTAAATGCAATGATACAGAAACCATGGGAAGTATAGTATTTGGACATACCTGTAACGCTGACCCTTATTTGTAGGGTGATAGTAGAAGTGGTGGGTGGAGATTGGAAGGATGGAGAAGGTAAGATGGAAACTTGAGTTCCTTGCCTTCACTTTTGTCTTTCAGCACCCTTTCAGTAAAGGGTAGATTTTTTTTTTTTTTTTTTTTTTTGTCTTGCTTTAAGGACAGAAAGAGAATAAAACACACATTTTAGGGACTTCTTGCTCTTGCAGAGATCCCAGATTTGGGTCCCATAATTCACATAGCAGCTAACAAGTGCCTCAAGCTCCATTTCCAGAGACTGATGCCACCTTCTGGACTCATTGGGCACCTATACTCATGTGGTGGACAGACATATATGCAGATAGAATACCTATGTGCATAAAGTAAAAGTAGAAGAATCTTTTATAAATAAAACTAACAAAACATTTTCTCTTCATTATCATGAGTCTAGAGGTAGACATGTGACTCAGGTCTGGCTCATGATCGAAGAAGTCCCCAAGGCTTCCCTGGAAGCTAAAATGAACTCTCAGAAGAGGAATGCTACCATCCTTCCTTGGCCATCAGGAAACTGGAACTGCTACAGCCATCCCAGAATCAAGAAGTGCATTCCCCTCCCCTCCTAAGTTGGGTATAAGGAGGTGGTGCAGTGGGTTAAGGTGTTTGCTTTAAACACAGAGGCCCTGAGTTCAAGTCTTTAGCACCCACATAAACAGCCTGACCTTGGTAGCCAAATTGGCAAGCTTCAGTATTTTTAAGGACTCTTTCCCAATAAATATGACAGAAAGTGTGTGTTTAAATGAGAATGGCTCCCACAGGCTCATATGTTTGCATGCTTAGTCCCAGTTGGCAGAATTGTTTGAGAAGGATTAGGAAATATGGCCTTGTCATTTCAAAAGCTCACACCAGGCTCCTGCTCCTCTCTTCCCCCCTCCCTCTCCCCCTCCCCATCCCTGTCTCCCTCCTCTCCCCCTCCCCCTCCCCCTCTCCTTCTCCCTCCCCCTCTCCCTGCTGCCTGCAGATCAGGATAGAACTCTCACTCCATCACCATGCTGTTGCCATGCTCCCAGCAAGATGATAATGGACAAACCCTCTGTAACTGTAAGCAAGCCCCCAATTAAATGATTCCTTTTATAGAGTTGCTTGGTCATGGTGTCGTTTCACAACAATAGAACAATAACTAAGACGAAAGAGATAAAAAAGACACAGCCATTCTGAGAAGACTTGGGCTATTTTATAAAAATCACAATACAAGGCATGGGATATCTCTCTGAGTTATTGGTCAGGGACTCTCCAGAGGTCTCCAAAGCAACACAGGCTATTGTTATTGCCCTTGGTTACCCACATAACTACATAGTCATATCTAATTGCTGAAAAAAAAAACAGAAACAAACAAAAAAAAAAAAAAAAAAAAAAAAAAACAAATACTATGGTCTCAGGACAGAGAGAAATCAATCTAAAACCAACCAGAAAACTTCCTAGCTGTTGCTTCTTTTCATACAATCCAGGCTGCTGAGTGAGAAATGACTTCAATGGTCTTAGCTGGCACTGGATTTGGAATGCTGAAATATCAGCCTGTTAGTGACATGATAATTGAAGGGCAGCTAACCACTTTCTAAATGAGTTTGAGGCTACAAGGGTTTGGGATGGGGGGGGGGGGTGCTGTAAATCTGATCAAAAGCTCATAGCTGGGATATTCCTGGGCCTTAGGGCAGAGCCTGCTATTATTATTTATCTAAATGGTCATGTTGTTGATTTGCCTTCCAAATACTCAAGTTTCTAACCATGAACTTGGGATGCTGCTACCCCTGGTCGGAGAAGCTTCTTTTTCCAATGGACAACAGTCAGTGCAGAAACACATAATTGGTCAAAGTGCTGAAAATAAGAGAGCAGGTTCTCAGCCCTAAATGAGACATCTTTATCAACTCACTCCCTCTACTAAGGCTCAGGGATCCCGCTGGAACAAAAGGAATGTGAGATCAAAAGGATGGGGGTGTGCTGTGAATTTCTGTCCTTTGGGTACGGCATAGACATTACACACTCGCAAAAGTTGTGGTTACCTACATGAGATCAAGCCAGCCAGTGTTCCAGCATAAATGGACAGGTACTCCCCAGTGCCCACTCCTTAATGAAGAGTGGGGGGAGGGAGAACCGTTCCTTTTTTAAGGTGTGGCCACAAATAGAGTTCCTATTTTCCATTGTTTGGCTCCATGCTCATGCACATATGGGCAGAAGTAATTGGACTTAGTGGGTTATAAAAAAGTTTTTAAAGAATACATATTGGGAAGGAAATGAGCAGAGTTGGTAGGGGAACATAAGGGGAAGATATGATTATATTCATTGTATGAAATTCTCAAGAATAAAGAAAATTAAGATTTACTTTATTTTATTTATGTGTATGTGTCTAAGTATGTATACATATATGTACACATACACGCACATGTATGTATCCACATACATATAAGTATCTATTTATACACACACAGAGGGCAGAAAAGGGTGTTGGATACCCTAGAGCTGGAGTTATAGTCTGTTGTAAACTGTCTTATGTGGTGCTTGGAAAATAAGTCATACCCTCTGCAAGAGCAGCAAATGCTTTAACCGTCAAATCCACCCCCAAGGGGAAAAAATATTTTAACAATAAAACTTAAAAATAACAATGGCTGGTGACTTGGTGTTATGATAAATAAGCACAAGGCGAAACTAACAGCCTTCTAAATATTTGTTTATGCTCATTGATTTGTGCTGCTCTCAATCTTGGAAAGATTTTGTTCTCTTTGCAACAGGTAAAAACTAATACAGAGAATGATAACTGGTCAAGGCACCAAGAATAAGTGACTTAGGTGTGTTGAATGTTCAGCACTAAACAGGACATGTGCCTCACCCCTCCCAGTAAACACCGTGAGAGAGGAGACCCAAGGATTTTAAGAGCTGGAAGATAGGAATACGTGCTGTGAAACTGTGTTCTGAGTGTGGCATAGCTGATGGAACCCTAAACACACAGCAGCTGTACACAGGCAGTCTGCACAAAGCAGCCTACACACAAGACCTGAACAACAACAGCCAAGCAGATAGGGAAGCAGGGAGCGGGCCTGTGGGAAGAAGAAGGGGTCTTCAGGAATGGGAAGAGCATAAGAGAGCGCAGTGAGGGGGAGTGTGTTCAAAATGCATGCATATGAAATTATCAAAAATATATAAAACATTTAGAAAGTGTTTTAATTAGAGACCTCATGTAAATAATAATAATAATTTAAAACCCAATTTCATTTCCATGGACTAAAGAGAGAGAGAGAGAGAGAGAGAGAGAGAGAGAGAGCTCTTTGTGGTCACATCAGAAGATAACGCCCCAGGAGGAGTTACCAGAAGTAATTAAATTTTTATTTTAGAGAGGTTAGTGTAGCTGCTGGCTAGTGAATGGATACAGCTCCAGCGGGAAGGAAAGTGACACAACTATGAAAATCACAGAGCTGAGCCCAGGCAGGGATGCACAGGTGAGAGGAAGGCTCCAATTAAACAGCACCACTCTAACCCTCTGTGGCAATTCTCCCTTGCAAATTGCAAGAGCCAAGGGAGCTTGGCTATTTGTCTACTGCGTGAGAGGAAAGAATGAGACTCATAATTAGCATGCTTAACTAAAGTCTTTGGAAAGAGATTCATCAAGCTGTTAGCTTTTACATAATCTAACCTCTATTTTAAAGTCAAGACTATAGGCTAATATTTATTTAATACTGAATAACGCAAAGCTTATTAATAGTTTTTAAGTTTCCTTGGGATATAAATATCAAATATGAGTCTGTAGTCAGTCCTTACGATACTTCTCTATCAATACGACATAGTGTGATAGAAAATCCTTTACTAGTTGTTTTCCAGAAAGAACATAGTGTATTTGAGATCAAAGGCAGATGAAGCCTCAGGCTGTATTAAGATGTCAGCAAATGAAAATGAACTACAGGAAGCAAACTTGTTCAGGAAATCAAAGAATGATCAAGTGCAACTATGTATGACAAGGAGAGTAATTAGCCCAACTGAATAATGAAATTTTCTATTCCTATAACTTAAAAGCAAATTAGGAGCTTCAATTATTAGTGCTATAATTTTTAGATATGCAGGATTTCTTTGTGACTTCTAATCTGTTCCAGGTGGCTGTTTCTTAATGTGTTCTGTAATCCAACATACCCCAAAGAAGAAAGGATGACAATAGGGTCCAGGCTGAAAAACAAAAGGAAAACAGGAAGGAACAGAAGAGAAGGAGGAGGCCAATTTCCTCTGTACCAGCTAATACTTACTCTTTGTGTGGCTCAGTATTGGGACTAGTAAGAAAAGCCAGTAGACCAAACCACTGCCTACTTAGCCTCCAGTACCCAGAAACTGTCTTGTTACCAGTAGTTTTCCCCACTGCTGGTCTTGTGCCATGGCGGCGTCAGCCCCAATTAACACACAGAGATGCTGTATTAGATATAATTCTATTGGCCAGTTACTTGTTTCTTATAGGCTAGCTCTGTCTTAAGTATTATCCCATTTCTATTAATCTAAGTACTTCCACGTGGTCTCATCTTACTAGAGAGCGGCCTGGACCTCTGTTCTCCAGTCTCTCCATCTTGACTCCTCCTTACTACTTCCTCAAATTCTCCTTGTCTCCTAGTCCTGCCTATCTTGCTTTCCTATTGGCCAATAGTGCTTTACTCATTAACCAGTATGAGAAACATATTTACAGAATGACATCTCCCATCACTGTCTTCCAGGTCAATAAGCAGATTTAACCAGAATAACAACAAAGTTGAGAAGGAAAGTTCCTTACACAATTATCCTTCTGCCCCAAACTAAGAATTTTAAACACTTTAATGATAAAAATATACATTAGGTTTGTATACAGCTGTATTGTTTATAAGTATTCACATGCATTCTTAGATGAATTCCTAATAACATTTCAGAGGAAGAACTACCAATGTTTTATATGTGAACAAATGGGCTGTGAAGCAATAAACAATAGCCTAGTAGCTCCTGTTTGGCTACATGGTGAAGTCACTTGATTGAGGAGGGATAGATAGATGGATAGACAGAGAGCAAGGTAGATAAATAGATTGATAGATAGATGATAGATAGATAAATAAATGGATAGATAAATGATAGGTAGGTAGGTGGATAGATAGATAGATAGATAGATAGATAGATAGATATATGGAGAGATATTTGTTGCCTCTAAAAATTGCTATTTAAGTGTCTCTTACATAGACTAAGTATTAGTTAGTTAGTTAGTTAGTTAGTTAGTTAGTTAGTTAACTAGCTAATTGATTAGATATTTTGAGATAAGTTCTCACCATGTAATCCAAACTGACTTAGGACTCCTGGTCTTCCTGTTTCAGCCTCCTGAGAGCTGGGATTACAGATATGGGCCACCATGCTTAGTCAAGTTTGGGGCTTATGAGAGAGCACAACTTTGTGAAATACTAGTCATTCAGATCACCAGAATGTTAGTTAGTTTGTGGACTTAGAGCTCAGAGATTTTATTGTCAAGACAATACTTATGGAATTATATGTGGCATAAAGCTCCAGATAACAATTATTCCAGTTAATATATGCTGAGAATTTTTTAAAAAGAGGGTTTTCAAATCCTTCTGGCTATGATTTACCATGATCATTGTTGTTGTGACAGAAGTCTGGACCCCCAAAACCACCAAGAGACCAGACCCTATGAAAAAGCAAAAAATCTTTAATTATGAGTTAACCCGGGTCCTCCATCCCTGCCCCACATCAGGTGGAGTAGGGGGGACCTCAAGCAGCAGTAGGGCAGGGGATATATTGGGGGAAAACAATGAGGGTGTCTGGGATCTTCTAGTTGCATAGTAATAGTCTCAGGATTGCCACAATTCTGGGATGGGGGAACCTGTCCCAAGTTGATTGGTCACTTGCAGCTGCAGAAAGGTCACTATGCCTGGCTGGAGGCCATCAGAGGGCCATTGCTACCTACTGCATTCAGTAAATCACATCCAAAGCTTGCCAGCTAACTTCTGATTGGTTTCTTACCACCTGGAGGATATCTGGCAGTTTCTTCCCAGTATTTAGGGCAAGGTCAGGCAAGGAGGTGTGGGGGTGAGGCTCAGCACATCCTGCTGAGCCAAGGGTCTACATCTTGTTGGGTGTTTTCTGCAGCCTATCATAGCTATCAAAGCTAAACAACATGATCAAAACTATAATTTCTTATAGTAAGTGATAAGCCTGTAATGAGAAGAAATGTTTAGTTTTGTTTTGTTTGGAGACAGGGTTATAGCCCGGTCTATCCTTAAACTTTCTGTGCAATCAAACCTCCAATCCCCAATAACACACAGAGACATTGTATTAGATATTATGCTGTTGGCTTATTACTAGTGTTACTTATTGGCTAGCTCTGTCCTAAATATTAATCCATTTCTATTCATCTAAGTATTTCCATGTTGTCATATCTTATTGGAGAGAGGGTCTGGAGTTCTACCCTGTTGGTCCTACATCTTGAAACTCCTCCCTACTTCTTCCTCTTTCCTCCTAGTCTCCTAGTCCCACCTATCTTGCTTTCCTATTGGCCAAGAGTGCTTTAGTCATTAACCAATAAGAGAAACATTACAGAATGACATCTCCCATCAACAAGTTTTCTATGTGTTGCTTTGCAGATTGTCCTGGAACTCACTCTGTAGACCAGGCTGGCTTCACACTCACAGAGATCCACCTGTCTCTGCCTCCAGAGTGCTGGGATTAAAGGTGTGTGCTACCAACACCCAGCTTTTTGTTTGTTTTTTTTTTTTTTTAACTAGAATTCTTAACCTGCCTGCACTTCCCCAATGCTGTGATTACAGGCCTGTGCTACCACGCCCAGTTTCTGCAACACAGTGGATTGAGCCAGGGCCTTGTGCATGCTGCACAAGTGCCCTCCTGACTGAGCTAAATCCCTAGCTCCTGAATCAGCACTTTACAGCTGCCTGGTTAATCTTGATGGCCCACATAATGAGATTCAGATAAACCTTGGGAACAAACTTCTGGACATACAGGCAAGTGATTGCTTAGGTTGAGATGTGGAAACCCACCCTAATTTTGAGCAATACCATCTCATGAGCTGGGTTCTCAGACTGATTAAAATGAAGAAAGCACAGAGTATAGGCATCTATTGCTTTCTGTTTTCTGGCTGTGGGTGGAATGTAATTAGCTGCCTCAAGATCCTTTCCTGTGAATTGCTTGCCGTGATAGACTTGTTCTCTTACACTATGTAATAAAGTCAACTGCTCATCCATTAAGTAGCTATTGCCAAGCATTTTATTCCAGTAAGGACAAATAACTAATGTAGAAAACCAGGAATGAGGAGTGAGGGTGTTGTTGTGATAAGCGTGCCCATGTAGTTCTTAGGCCTTTAGAATTGGTTCACAGGAGAAATGTGGAAAAGTTTGGGATTTGGGGTTCAAAACCCCTGAGAACACTATAACCAGAACTTAATAGGCCATCCTATTGAAAATGTAGAAAACCAAAAATCTGGGAGAAATGTGGGCAGTCGAATCCTGGCTCACACTGTTTCAGAGAAACAAGGACTCTATGATGGATGGGGTTAGAAGCCATTTATGAGATGTTCTAGCAAAGAACCTGGCAGCATTCTGCCCATATTCTGAGAACTTGGGTGAGACTGAATACAGGAGTAATGGGAAATTTGTTTGGGAAAGAAAAATCTCAAGAGAAACAACACTGAGGCTGTAGTATGGACATTGCTTAGCAAAGTCAAAAGTAAAAAAAGCAACATGTATAAGAGAAAGACATGCATGCCCCCACCCCCAGGTAAAGAGCTCTGGCAACAGTTGCAGCCAGGGTAACTACTGAAAAGGAAACTGTAACTGTTAAGGAGAAACTTACTCTGCACTGAGACAATAGGAAAGGTGCATTGGTGACAAGACCCCATCTGCCAAAGCCTCCATTTTGTGAAATTATATATCCCTTTTAAGGAAGAGAACTTAATCTGAATTTGCCTCTGAAGACATTTTAGCCTTTTGAAAACAATCAACGAGGGAATCAATATGCAGAGGTCTGAGGATGGCAGGAGGAGTTAGAAGTGTTGTTCATGTAGTATGAATTTTGCAGATATAAACAATGAAATGTTGAAGGGATGGTGGGATGGATACAAAATCATCTTGGTTCCAGAGAGCTGATGAAGCCAGAAAATGTGTATCAAGGTCTGAGTCTCTATAAGAAGACCACAGAGTACCAATAAATGAAGTTATACAGGTGAGGTCCACACACAGAGACTTGAGGATCTTAGAGAATGTCTACTGAGGAAAGCTGTCTGCATTGAGAGGAACCTGACCAAGGGAGAGAGGCATCACAACTCCATTTATGAGACAATGTCTTGCCAACCCCATGCATTACAGTTTTCTTGTCTGTCCATTTCATTGGTTTTTCAAAACAACATTATTTGAAGATTTTTGTAGTCTCCATGTTTACAATTTCAATCTTTTCTTTTATGAATTATCCATCCATAACATTTTTCTACACTTTAGGTGGGATAGTTATAATGACTGTCTTTGATATAAAAATAATTTTCCAGAGCCAAATAGTGGTGTTAAAATTCAAATGTGGAATGTCCCCACTTAGGCTCATGTGTTAGGGTACTTGTTCCCCAGCTGGTGCTATTATTTGGGGGAAGTTATGAGATCTTCAGGGTGTGGAAGCTAGCTAATAAAAGTGGATTGTTGTGAGCAAAGCCTTAGGGTTTATAGTCCAGTGTGGCTCATGTTCTCTCTTTGTGTCTACGTCCCAGCAGAAATAAATAAGTAGCCTCATACTCCTGTCACCACAGCCAAAGCCACTCCGCTGCCATGTCTTCCTCATTCCCTGAACCAAAATGAAACTTTGTTGGCTTAAGTTTTCTTAAGTTGGGTATCTGATCACTGAGATAATAAAAGTAACTAATGTAAGACACATAGTACATATTTGTGAAAATATGATCAGAACTCATTGATGGGCATAGAAATTGAATAATAGGAACCAGATCTTTTTTGTAACTTTCCTAAACAATTAAAACAGACCTCATGTAACTCAAAACATTGGCCACGAGGTAAAGAAGAGAAGTGGTCCTTCAGAAATGAATGAGGTGAGCACTAGGTGTTGGGGTGGGGGGGAGGCTGCTTAACTTACTACCTGGAGAAAGCTTCCAGGCCAGGATAGAAGGAGAAAGGCCCAGGTTCAGGCAGCCATCTTCCTAAGTAGACGTGGAGGTGGGAGTGTGGGCTACAAAAGGGTAGGGTACTAATGAAGAAAGAGAGAACTGATGAGGTCTGCGGAGCTTCCTTCGTAGGCACTCAAGTAGCAACCAGCTCACTCGTGTGAAGACCCACGAGTGTAAAATCTGAGCTGCATTGGTATTTAAATAGTAGAGTGGTTTAAACAATTATGTGTTAGCATTGTATTGCTATGACAAAAAATACCTAAGATTAAAAATGTATAAGGATGAAAGATTTCTTTTGTTTCATGGTTTCAGAGGTTGCAGTCTGTGCTCATTTGTCTCTGTTACTGTGGATCCTATGGAGAAACAGAGCATCATGGGGGAAAGTCAGTGGTGGAGCAAATTCATTCACCTTATGTTGACTGGGAAACAAAGACAGAGAGTGGCAGCCACCATACCTCCCAAGGACACCTGCCAGCTTCCTTCCACTAGGCCCAACCCCCAAAATGTTCCATCCAATACATGACCTTCAAGAGACATGCAAGAGCCCAACCATACTTTCTTTTCTATAAAGCAGTCCAGGCAAGAGGTCCATGGCAGTAACAGATTCCTTTTTACCCAGTCTTGTTTTCACTTGTATGCCCAAAGTTGATCCAGGCGGCAGGAATGGGGAAAAGATCCAGGAGTTTCTTGCAATGGCATGATCCAAAGAGCTCTCTCTCTTTCTCTCTCTCTCCCCCTCCTTCTCTCCTTCTCTTCCTCCCTTCCTCTATCCCTCTCCCCCCCCCCACTGATCATATTCTACTAGCTAAATGAAGTCACATGGACTTACCTTGGTGAAGGGAATCTCAAAATGATAGTTTTTAACTAGGAAATAGTGTGTTCACTGAAACATACTAATGTAAATAAAGGAGAGGATAAATCCTGGGGGAATAATTAACAGTCTCTCCCAAAGCAAGTGTGTAACTGAGTTAAAAGTTGATGGGAAAGCTTATTAGATTAAGAATTAGGAAATAGGGACGACAGTTCCAGGACAACTTCAAGTTCCTGATTAAATCAAATCTTCAAACCATACTTTAGCTGGACTACATAAGTGGTTCTTGTAAACACATCAAGCATAAAGTGAAAGAGATCCCAAAGACCTAAGGAGTTACATCTAGTCTCTCTGTCAAGTGCTGTTTTCTTTTTATTTTTGTTTGTTTTTATTAGTAAGTGTGATCCTCTGAGGGGTTGTTAGCCTTCTGTCTACCAAGCCAAAACACAACTGTGACCCCTGGCCTCACTCTGCTCAGCTTGATGTAACTTCCAGTGAGAAGAAGAACTGTGCCCCATGACGCATGACATACAAAAGTCTCCTCCTGCAGTGAAGATGAGGTCCTATTTTGATGACACCGCCAGTGTTTACTTTCCTTGCAGAAATTCTAACAAGGTTGGAAAGGTAGAGAGTGACATTACTTGTGCAGAAATCTAAGTAAGTGCAGCAATGAAAACAATTACCTTTCTCTCCTCGTTAATAAGCCTTTTTCCCTTCATTGTAGTTTTGATTTTGAAATAAAAGGAACTTAATTTTAATTAATGAAAGGCAATGCTAATTAAACATGTGTTCCATTTTGATGTGCACACAGAAATTTGCTTAGTGCTCTCAGCAGCTCTGCAGAGATCATAACAGAAGCATTGTTCTGCTACATGCACAGCTCAAGTTACCACAGAAATTAAACCAAAATTGACTAAGATATAAGTAATCACATTCTTAAAAGTAGATATAGTTGGGGAGGGGGCTGAAAGATTTTTTTCTAATAAACCTTAACTTTTATTTCAATTTGTTATGCCAGTAAGAATCAGAAGGGTTTTAACAGTATTTTTAAAATATCATTTCCAAGCTTCATTTTTTGTTTGTTTGTTTGGTTTGGTTTTGGTTTTGGTTTTTTGACACAGGATTTCTCTGTGTTGTTTTGGAGCCTGTCCTGGAACTTGCTCTGTAGATTAGGCTGGCCTCGAACTCACAGAGCTCTGCCTGCCTCTGCCTCCCGAGTGCTGGGGCTAAAGGCATATGCCACCAATGCCCAGCCCAAGCTTCATTCTTATAGTTTGATTAATCTTGATCAACCAAGTGATTTAGTTATTAGTAATTTGGGTCTTGAACATATGGTACTACAAATATTTACCTGGTGGTATTCATTTTTCACAAGAAAATACATTCCTTAAAATTGTTTGAGTAAGGAAATTTTAAAATATTAAAAATATATAGCAACAATTCTTTAAAACAGACCATATATTACATATATATGTAATATATGTAATATATGTAATGCAGATACTGTGTATGTTGATATATGTGAGAGATCACTCTTAAGGTCCAACTATGTTGAAGTTGAAACATGAATGTGAGATGGGAACTTGTTGGGAAGTGGTATAGATATGAAGGGAATAAGAGAGGTGAGGGATATATAAATTAGAATATGCTGTATGTGGGGGGTGTTGTAAAATTGTAAAAAAAAAATTAAATAAAAGAAAAATGATATCCTGAAACTTCCTGAAAAAAAAAATGATTTTCTGTAGAAATGCGTTGTTTATGGGTATAACTCTGTGTGTGTGTGTGTGTGTGTGTGTGTGATAGAGAAAGAGAGAGACAGAGAGACAGAGAAACAGAGAATAAAATGACAAACAGCATCTTTTTACATTTTATACACCTTTAATGAGATATAATTCACAAATACCAATTTTTAGTATATTCACAAATTTACAGATATGTGAAATAATTGTCATTCATTTAATGTTAGAAAACTGTTACCAATCCAAAAAAAAAAAAGGAAAAGAAAATCCATGTGCTTTGGCTTTCCCTTCCTATCCACCCTAAATGATCGCTAGTAAACTCTGTAAAGTGTTCCCTACCCTGAACTCTAAGTGGACTGATAGTATAATCTGTGACCTATTATGATTGATATCTTTCTTTGCCTTTGCTTCTATCTATTTTTATTTAAAAAAAAAATTATCTTACATACCAATCCCACTTTCCCCTCCCTTTCCTTCTCCTTCTGCCCCCCCACCATTCCCACCTCCCCATTCACTCTTCTCTTCAGAGGAGGTAAGGCTTACCATAGGGAGTAAACAAAGTTTGGCATACCAGGTTGAAGCAGGACCAAGCCCCTCCCCCCGTATCAAGGCTGAGCAAGGTATCCCACCATAGGGATTGGGTACCAAAAAAGCCAGTTCATGCCCCTGACATAGGTCCTGGTGCCACTTCCAGCGACCCCCCCCAACAGATCAAGTCACACAACTGTTACCAATATTCGGAGGGTATGACAGACTTCTTTAACTCAGAACACTGCAGAGCACGTTCAGATTTCTTCTAAGTTATAGAGTGTGTCAATAAAATTTGACATTATGGCCAAATAGATTTTTATTGTGTGTATATAATACAATTTGCTTATTCTTTTGTTCATTGACAGACAGGCAGTTGAATTATTTTGATCTATTACTTTGAAATTACAGACACTCATATTTCTATAGGACAGATCTAAGTGTGGAACTGTTGGGTCATGTGGCAGATCTGTATTTAATGGTTTGAAAACTGTCAGATTATTTTATTAAAAGGTTGTAGCAGTAGGTTTTGACTCCACATCTCCAGATGGATTTACCTTTACATAGTATCATTTTGCTAAGAATGTCAGGCTAAAGGAGGGTAACACTGTTGCCACAGTGACCATCACATCAAGGCTGCACTCTTGAGAGGATTAGTCTTCATCATCAATTTAAAGGCCATCCAGAATCTCCAAGAGATGTGTCTCTGGGTGTACCTATGAGGGTGTTTCCAAAGACATCTAACTGAGGAAGGAAGACCCAACCTAAATATGGGCGATTCCATCAACCCCATTGGATACAGTCCCAGACTGGGAAAACAAAAACAAAAACAAAAAACAAATATATATATATATATATATATATATATATATATATATATATATATACACACATATACACACACACACACACACACACACACACACACCACACACACACACCTCTATTTACATTTCCAATAGAGTCCTATTTCATTTTGAAAGCTATGAATCCAATATGATCAGTCAATTCATATTGCTGCCACTATGTCCTATCATGTAATAAATAACTAACTCAGAGCAAAGGAGTTAGGGCCATTGCTATCACTGCTCTGACCTCAGTGTTTATAAGCCTTCAGATTTGGTTTAAGGATGGATGTGAAACAATTTGGAGTTACAGGCTAGAGACACCCTAGATCTGTAAACAAAGGCTAATGAGTCATTCTGGCAGGAGTTTAGGAGACTAGAATGCATTGGGAAAGGTGGACAATGGCAGCCCAGTACAAGTGCTTTCGAAATGGAACAGGCCTCTATCGGGAACTGAGGTAGAAGCCACTCATAAGATAATGTGGCAGATTATGTCTACCTTCTGTCCTGAAAGTGAGTGAGACTGAAATCAAAAGTACTACACTAAGTTGTTTGGCAGAGGAAATTTCAAGACAACGTAAGTCCCAGACTGTGGTGTGGTTAGTGTTCACCTCTCTCAGCTCTACACTGAGAATGCAGAAATAAGAAATATGAGTGTTTGGCCAGGAAAGAAGTGTAGCAGTGTTTAAAGATGTAGACCAAGTAGGTGCAGATAATTTAAAGAGATTAGTGTCATTGAGGAGAAACATAGGCCTCTTCATTGAGGCACTGAAAGGATATCCTAAGAACAGGACCCAACCCACAGAAAGTTCCAACTTCTAAATTGCAAAGTCATTGGAAATCAGAGAGATGAATTGAGAGTATGAGAGTACCACTGCGCAGGTTCCCTTCTCAAAAACCTAGAGATATGGCCCCAAGTTCAGCCACCAGAGTGCACAGAGCTCTCTAACATCTGTAAGAGCAAGCTGTATCCTGAGCTGACAGTACACCTTAGAAGCATCATCCACATGGTGCTGCTTTTGCAAGTATGAATAATACAAGAGTTATGAAGTCATGGAAGCTTTTCAAGGTTCCAGGAAGTCATTGAGACCAGACAATAGGGTGCGTCATTGGATTCCTTGCAGGGGCCTTTCAGAGGCCATTGAGTGAAACTATAAAAGAAAATCTAAGTTGTAGTAGTGACTGCAGACTGGCTAAAATGCCAGGACTTGGGGGAAGGGAGCATCTGCAGCGGAAAGTGAAAAGAAGAGTTGAGCTGGGTCAAGGGAGAAGCTACATATACTACAGGTAGCAGACCAGAAGAGACAGAGCTTCCCAAGCGTGTTGAATCCCAGATGATGCTACGACAAACTCCAGATGCTAGACATGGAACTGTTGAGTGTGTCAGTCTTGCTTTGGTACAATCTTTCCTTACTATGTCCTCATTCTTTCCTTTCAGAATGGGAATGTTTATTCTGTCCCTTGATAGACTGGAAGAAGGTGACTTGTTTGTTTTGAATCTTTCAGGAGCTCAGAGTTAGAAGATTTCCCCAAGTCTCAGAAAAGCCTTTTAGAATGGTGTTGGGACTATTAAGACTTTAGAAACTCTTAAGGACTAAATACATTTTTTTCCACTATGAGATAAACATGAACCCTTGAGGACCAGGGTGGAATGTTACCATTAAAATGTATGTGTGTGGGCATCAAGTTGACAGGAGTTGACTTAGGATGTGTTAGTCACCAAGGAGACACACTCTGGTTGTGTCTGTGAGCATCACCTGATGAGGGAAGACTGACTCTGGGGAAAGGGCCCAAGACTAAGAGAAGAGAAAAGGAGAAACCAAAAGTATTGGCATGGTGTTCATCTCTCTCTGCTTTCTGACTGATTCCATGTGACCAGCTGCCCCACACTATGGATGCCATGATACACTTTACCTCACAAAACCATGAGCGAGACTAAACCTTCCTTCCTTCAAGATGCTTTTGTCAGCTGCTCTGCCACAACAACAAGAAAAGTAAAGGACACTAATGCTTACCTTCCAAATTATTTTTAGGGAGGAAAATAGACTTTCATTACCAATCCACTGTTCTCCTGGCTCCCTGTTAGCACTAACACAACATCTCTAACCCTATCAGCATGTCTTGACTCTAGAAAGAGCTTTTTCCCATGAAGAAGTCCATTGTTCTGTTGGACTTGGGACTGTATTTTAATTCCTTTTCTAATTTCAGATCATCCAATAATCATCCTCATTGTTTCTGACTTTCACTGGTACCTTGTACATGCTCTGCAAGATGAAACAACTGAATACCTAGAAACCAATAAAAGTATTTCTAGAATTTTTTTTACATTTATGATGTATGGATGTTTTGTTTGTATGTACACATCTGTGCACTATGTGTACCTGGTGCCCGTGGAGGTCAGAAGAGTGTGTTGCATTCCCTGGAATTGGAGTTATGGAATCGAACCCAGGTCCTCTGGAAGAGTAGGCAGCCTTCCTAATCTCTAAGCCATCTCTCCAGCCAGAAGGAGAACATTTACGTAGAAAGGGAAAGCACACACTGTGATGAAGCAGAATGAGCAGGAATTGTTTCCTTCCTCAAATATTATCCTAAGTTTTAGAACAAGATTGAAAGTGAAGATAGTCACTTGAAGCTACATAAGGTAGGATATCTTATAATCCAAACACTCAGCATCCAAGGCACAAGGATCTCTGGTTCCAGTCTAGCTTGGGCTACATAAGGAGAACACACCTCAAAAAAAAAAAAAAAAGTGAATAGATGATGGGACATGTCATTCTGTAAATATGTTTCTCGTATTGGTTAATGAATAAAGCACTGTTGGCCAATAGGAAAGCAAGATAGGCAGGACTAGGAGACAGGGAGGATTTGAGGAAGACTTTAGAGAACAGAGGTTTGGGCCCTCTCTGGTAAGATAAGACCATGTGGAAATACTTAGACTAATAGAAATGGGTTAATATTTAAGACAGAGCTAGCCAATAAGAAACACTAGCAATAGGCTAACAACTTTATATCTAATACAGCATCTCTGTGTGTTATTTGGGGCTGGCAAGGTGGTGGGACCAGACTGGTGGGAAAAACTACTCCTAACATAATAGTGCCCAATGTGGGTAAGGTATAGTATTAAATTCTCTGAGAGATAAGTGTCACATTGGCCAGTAAGTGCCCTCATCGTGTGTTTCATCACCGTCAGGTACTGTCCTTGAAGATCAAATTTTAGCTCCCATGAGAGACCCTCAGACTCACACGCACCAAGGTTCTGCCTTAGCCTTTAAATGGATGAAAGGAATTTTAAAACAGTTCTGTAAATCTGCTTCCTTACTCTCTCCAATGCTTAAATTCCAATGAACTACCCTTCTAGAGAACACTTTCAATACTCCAGACAATCCACGGGCTCTGTTGTAACACAGGTACTTTACTTCAAACAAACTTGTGATAAATGGGATACTTCTGTTTTCATATGACTAATTGCTACTGGTGTGAAGATAAAGTCAATGGGAACTGTGGGGTGCTGTATTCCTTCCTGGCATCTCAGTTACTCGTTTATTGAGTAGCTCTGTGTTAGAACACATCTTTTCATTCTGTTAAAAGAACTATAATCCCACATTTTATTTACTTTGGGATCAAACCCTGGGCTTTGTGCATGCTAGGTAAGTGCTCTGCCTTTTAAACCACACTCTCTCCTGATATTAAATGTGGTCTCTTGGTTCAGACAACCCCAGGTTCAACCCTGGCTCTTTACCGCTGAGCCATGCCTTCAGTTCCACCCGTCTTCCTTATGGTACTTGAGCAGTATGTTTACTTTCAAAACAGGGACAATAATTTTACTTACAACGTTGGGCCAGAGGAGGATTGGGTGTAAAGGCCACAGAATTGGTTTGTCACCCAGGAAGCACCCATTTATATTAGCTGTGGATTTCTGACTTGTTTGCATCACTTTTTGTTAATTTTTCTTTTCACCCACGGAACTGTTTCTAGCAGTGGCCATTCAACAAACTTACCTATAGACATAAAAGAAGGGATGAACCCTGTGTGTGATGGTACTAGGAAGCACAAGTTCGCATTCCTTTCCTGTGATAGCAAGGTGCTCCAGAAACTGTGACCTTGTGATAAAGGGTGAGAGGAGCTGAAATGCTGGGTCAAAAATAAGTAAAAGACGCAGGTATGGCATATGGATATGAAACACAGGACAGGGGTGTGTGTGTGTACATATCAAGATGCAGGTATGGCAAATGGATATGAAACACAGGTGTGTGTGTGTGTGTGTGTGTGTGTGTACATATCCAGCTGTTTTCCCTTATCACAGCCTTTGGCTTTTAAGGGCAAATTTGGGTTCTGGAGGCAAACTTCCCATGGGTCTGGCATTGACCTCATGAATTCCCGTCTGTTTAAGCCACCAAACTCTAGAGGAAGTAGCATGCAGTCCTTACACAACACAAGGAGGGAACTATGGGGCGTTCTCTGCCATGGCCACCTGTAGACAGGTCATTGTGACGCGAACTCTATGGACACGTGGAACACCTGCCAGAGAGCAGGGGCGGGGTTATCTCCCGCAGCAGGTCCAAACGCGGGATACCCTAGAGATGGGGGTCACGGGAAGACCCCAGGGAGTAGAGAGAAGGACACTCGCTCCTCTCATCCCTGTTTCACCCCAAACAAGGTGAGACCACCGGCCTCTGCCTACCCGGCTCCTGGGGGTCTTGGCGAGAGCGGTCGCCCGTCGCGGTCCCCGTCGGAGGGAGGCGCGGGTGCTGGCGCGGGGAGGTGGGGTGGGGTGGGGGAGGGTGCCCGCTCGGGCCGCGGTGCTGCGCTGCGGCGTGCACGGGCTCGGCACTGCTATTCCGGCTGGCGGCGGCCGCCGCAGGAAGGACCGCTTCCTGCGCTCCCCGCCCCTTCCCTCGCCAGAGCTGACGCTGACGTCGGCGCAGGGAGCTGGAGGGACACTACGATCTCCGCCAGGAGGCTCCTAGGGGCCGGGGCTCCGAGGTACCTGCCCTCCGGGGCCGGGGCGGGGGCGAGCCGGGCGGGCTGCTAGCTGCAGCGGGAGACGCCCGGCAGCCAGGGCGACTGGGGACGCCAAGCCAAGGCTGCCTCCGCTGTCCTTTGGGGGCGGCGGGTAACAGGCGGGTCACCTCGTCCGCCAAGGATTCGGGTGCGGGAGGAGCATCATCCCCCCCCTTCCCTCCCGCGGATCCTCCCTCAGGCCTGGATGTGTGGAGGATGCGCGCGCTCTGGGAGCGTGCGTCAGTCCCCGGGAAGCAGAAGGGAAGCCCCGAGAGCACCTGCTCCCACACCCAAGCCGCACCCGATCCACAAGCTCCCGGCCTCTCTTTCTCAGAGCATGAGGGCCTACCCCCGCCCTATCCAGGACCCCCCTGGACAGGGACTGGTGGCCAGGGCTGACTTGTTGCCTAGTTCACCTGCAGCGGTATCTGATGTTTGCTTTTGCTGTTCCTCCATTGCTGGTCTTTGGCTGGGGTGGCCAAGAGCCGAAGGGAACCTTTTTTATAATGACCGGTGCCAGGAGGCCTGTGGCTGGCCCCTGCGGGCTAGGAAGTGTCACTGAGCATGCCACGTTCTTGGGAACCCTTGTGAGCCAGTTTCTTTGGGTGCTGTGCTGCTGACTCCTGACTCCGCCTTTCCTGCCCCGAGGTTAACGCAGCTCCTGTTTCCTCTGAGAGTATATCCTGTTATGCCAGCCTTTCCTCCTAAGTGACTCCATTCGCCTCCCCACTATCTTTTGACTTGGAGAGTTCCAAAGCCCCTCAATTTCTCTTTAGGGCCTTTAACGCCCTGTGCCGGTATGTATACTGGCAAATGGTATTAGCCGCCTTTTGGGGGGAAGAAACTAAGATTTAGAAAGGAGACGATATTCTCCCCTTTTTAGATAACTTTGAAAATAGCGCAAGGGTTTGTCCATCAGCCTGGTGGGCAGCCTTTGATGCCTAAGATCTGGTAACCAAAAATTACATGGACCTGGAAAAGACATCACCAGCTAGTTTGAAAGTGATAATGAAGGAAGACACAGGATATTTGTTGACCATTATGGTCCCATAAGCGATAACTTACTGGAAACATGGTTGTTTATTTCAGCACTGACTGTCTGGTTTAAATCTGACATCTCAACTTCTCTGAAGTTAGGGAATAAAGTAGGACATGATTATTAAATCCACACCCTAAAATGTTCCTTACCCTGTGTTCAATGCATGCACACCACACACACAGAGACACACACACACAGACACACACACACACACACAGACACACACACACACACACACACACACTTTATTGTATGTCTTTGCGTGATGTATGAGCACTCTCAGCATGCCATGCCCCTCATGTGAAGGTCAGAGAGTAACTTTGTGGACTTGGTTGTCTCCTTCCACCGTTGCTAAAGTTCCTGGATTACATTCAGGTCGCCAGATTTGTCCCACAGGTACCGTCACCTGCCCAGCCATCTCACTGCCTGCCTCCAATTGCTTCTGTTTTCTTTTTTAGGTTTCAACTTTTATTTTTAAAACATCTTTATAGAGAATACTGTAGGGTCAAAATAAGTTTATGATCCTTAGTGTCTCAAACACGTTTGGTCTTAGCCCCATACATGAGTTTTGTTTGCAGGGGATGCTATTTTATAATAGCATTTCTTATTACTTAGGAAAAGGGTTACAATGTAATTAAAGACAAATCTTGAGAAAATAACATGCCAGTTGTGGTGGCACACGCTGGTAGGATTTGCTGAAGGAGGCAGAGGCAGGAACATCACGAGAAAACATCACAGTTAAACTATACAGTTTTTCTATTTGCAATAAGTGAGAAACCTGAGATTAGGTTAACTGACCCTTGATCCTCCAATGAAAGCTAAAGACACCAGTTGGTAATTGCTTGTGATTTTATACCTTTTCCTCTATCTGGTAGACCTGAGTATCAAACTGCTGTGTCTGAGCATCTTTATTTCTGTACCTAAACGTGTGAAAAGTACATTAAATCTTGTCCCACAGTAGAAAATCTTCAACATGAATGTTTTCAAGGTATCTAATGATACAAGTACACTTTCTTCCAAGTAGAAGCAGTTTTATCCATGGAAAGGGAGTGTCTTAGATAGGGTTTCTATTGCTGTGAAGAGACACCATGACCATGACAACTCTTATAAGTAAAATATTCAATTGAGGGGGTTCACTTAACGTTTCAGAGGTTAAGTCAGTTATCATCATGGTGGGGAGCATGGCGGCATGCAGATAGACATGGTGCTGGAGAAATAGCTTTGAGTGAGTCCTGTATCTTGAGGCAACAGGAAGGAGACTGTGACATTGGATGGTATCCTGAGTATAGGAAACCTCACAGCCCTCCCCCACAGTGACACACTTCCTACAACCAACCCATAACCATCCAGCAAAGCCACACCTTCTAATAATGCCACTCTCTAGGAAATTTCATCCAAACTACTACAGGGAGTGTAAGCTAGTGTTGAACACGAGCTCTAAAGTTACAGGGACTTACAAGAAAAAGTGGAGAAACTGGGAAGAAAAGATAAGGGAGGTCACTCAGATCAGGAAACATGTTTCTTCTTTACTGGGTGATCCTGACAGCTGGAAGCCTAAAAACAAGTGGCAATAATAGGGCTGGCCAATGATGACTATCGGCTTAGTATCATCCATTATAAGAGATGTGTAGTCAAAGGAGTAGATTACAGTTTATGAGCCTTATTACACCCCACACCCATTGAGGCCTCATAGATCCTCACTCTCCATGACTGATAGAAGTGAAACCTTCTCTTTTTCATAGTTTCCAATTACATTTCATTCTACAATCACATCTAGTATTGAGGCTTTGAGCCTCAGTTTGAGCAGGATTGGCGCCTGTGCAGAAATCTTTCCCCAAGGCTCATATGCTGGAAGGCATAGTCACCAGTGTAGTGCTGAAAGCGTGGCCACCAATTTAGTGTTTAAAGATGGGGTTTGGGGAACTGATGGGATCCTGTGAGCTCTAACCTAACCCATGGATTCATAATAATGGTTTCATAATAATGGTGGTAGTGGAAGGTGGTAGACCGGACTGGAAGAAGTGATCCAATGGGGCATACCTTTCAAGATTGTGCCTCACATCAGGTCTGGCATCGTTTGTGTTCCCTCACTCTGTCTGCTTCCTGGATATCATGAGGTGAGAAACCCTGCTTGCCATGCCTTTTAACCTCTAAGTTGACTTTCTTTAATACAACATTTGTGTTCTTTGAGAAAGTCATCCAATTTTGATCATATTCACCCTTACTTGACTCCTACCACAACTCCTCGCAGATCCACTTCCCACACCCTTGCACTCACTGATTTTCTTTTTAATTATATATATATGTGTGTGTGTATATATAATTATATATATTATATAAATGTGATATATACATATATATATAATTAAAACTAATGAATCTGTTTAGTGGTACTTGTGTGTATATGTTTTTATGGGTGGCCACTTGGTATTGGATAATCAATCAAGGGAGTGGAGAAGACTTAAGTTTTCCTTTCTCAGCAGTCATTCGTTACCTGTAACTTCCCATCTATGGGTGGGGCCTTGTGAGATTGCTGGTGTCCACATTGGCTTGTCAACTGATGTTGTCAGTGTTTAGAGCTTGTTTCAGCTTCTACCATATTGTTGAGATTTCATAGGTAAGAAGCTTTCTTGATAATGTAGAGTTGTACTTATCTGGAGGTATAAGGATATTATTTAGGATGCAATTAGGAATTACACTGGTTTAGAAAAGTAGCAGGAATGGATTCTCATCTAGATTTCAAGACCATAGAGTGGGAGAGAATCTTTTCCATTTACATATCTGATAGAGGATTAATATCTAGGATATATAAAGAACTCAAAATAACAAGTCAAGAAAGTAATCCAATTGACATATAGGTCTCAAAATCAGAAATAAAAATGTCTAAGAAATGCCTCAGAAAAATATGCAACTTTCTTGGGGACATGCAAATGAAACTACATTGAGATTCCATCTTGCCCCTATCAGAATGGCTAAGATCGAGAAAACAGTTGACTATAAATGCCAACTAGGGTGTGGCAAAAAGGAAGACTCTCATTCACCGGTGGTGGGTTGCAAACTGGTACAGGCAATCTGGAAGTCAGTGTAAAGAATCCTTAAAAATCTAAAAATAGATCAACTGTATGGCCCAGATACACTACTCCTTGGCATGTGTCTAAAGAACTACACATCCTTCCCCATAGATACATGCTCAGCCATGTTCATTGTTGTTCTATTCACAATAACTAGGAAATGGAAACAATCTAAATGTCCTTCAATTAATGATGGCTAATGAAAATGTGTACGTATATACAGTGGGATTCTAATGAGCTATAAGGGAAAATATAATCATTGAATTTCAGTGGATAGAACTAGAAAATATTATACTTAATGTAGAAACTCAGGCCCAGAAAGACAAATGCATGTTCTCCTTTGTTGTCCTTATGCCATATCCTTACCTGAGAGTATGTAGCCTGAGTAACCACAGAAACTTGATAATCTGTGAGTTGGGAATATTAAATATGCTAAGCAGTGTAAACCCAGAATTAATTTCAATTATGTGCAGGGTAATTGCAAAGGCCTTGGAGGTATCAGTACAAAATAGAAGCTTGATATTTAAAAGGCATTCATAATTGAGAACCTTGCAATAGTCAGTTTTAGAATAAAATTAGCCCAAAATATGTGAAATTATAAAGAGATTAAAAACCAAAGGCAATGAAGTACTGTGGAGTTAAAAACAAAGTTTGCACATTTCATGATGGGCTACAGACTATACAAATACCAATTTTTCTGACAGTCCCAATTGAAGAGGAAGAAGGATTTCTAGTTCTGGTGGTGAGAGTATTTGGGGGGAGTCTCTCTAAAGCAGGCTAGTCACATATACATTAAAAATGCATGCTTGCTGTCTTTACTGTTGAAACTTTATAGTGTCTGGATCCTATGCTACTTAGATGAGATCCAGGCTTCTACGTGATGTTTCCTGGGCAGGCATCCTTAGCCAGAGAGCAAACTGCCAGTTTTGATAAGTGTTGCCCCTTTCCTTATTGATAGAAGTGAGCCAGTCATCCTTTGAAAGTGTTGTTTGCATAATTGCACTGTAGTGACCACAGACAAACAGAACCTGAGCCAGTGGTTGGTTATCTAAGAATATTTTTTAGCCTCATTAGCCAACCTCCTTTCAGCTTAGACTAATGTGGAGTGGTTAAAAACAGGAGGTCAGAAGTCCAAAACTGGTTTGAGCTTTTCCAGTTATTGACCAAAGAAAGGGGAAATTATTTTTTTAAGTTTTTTTTTAAATTTGTTTTATGTCTTTGCTCACAGAATGGGAATGGAATACCCTCCCCTTGATTGTGTTCTGCAGATGAAGTCACTGTATTGGCGTTTCTCGCGTGTGAAGTGTTCACCCAGATTGAGCTAAGTCCATAGATAGCTAAGGCAGAGCTTTGCAAACGATAGTGATATTTGTGATGTGGACACAGAGGAGGAGCTATCAGAAAGGTTTAGGAAGGAAAGGATTTTTCTTGAGGGATGCTTCAGAAAAGGAAGAGCTCATTGCCTTAAGGTAGGAAGAAGTTGAATGTGAACAAAGAGCTGAAAGCAAGGGATGTGGACTAACATGAAATAGAAGGAACAATAGGCAGCCAAAGGCCACAGGGGGCTGAAGAGCTGACTGTCTCTCTTGCTGGGAAAAATGGAGAACCACAGTGGTCATGGCCGTGGTGCTGGAGAGTTCTAAAGAAGTGAACAGTACACAGAGAGAGCAGACACTATGACAGGTGTCCAATGCAAGTCCAAGGCCATGGCTTCCAGTGCACAGGAGCAGAGATACTGCCCCTCACCATCCTGGGGAACTTTCTCCCTCTTGCTGTTCCCCTAGGTCAGGAGTCTTCTCATCCTGTGCTCTAGCCTTGTCCTGCCCCTGAGCAGTATCACACTGAAGCGTGTGTGTTGGTGCCAGGCCATCCCTCCCTTCTGTTTCCTGCTTCTCCTCTGTCCTGCTGACCTGGAGGGTTCATGCAATTTCCTTGTTGTTATAACTGGGCCAGCCCTATCAGGTATATACACACTGACCTGTCCGTCCAGATTCCCATCAAAGCAAGTAGCCTGCCATGTGAGCTCTGGGCTTTAATACTACTTAATCTCATAAGCATATTCACTGAGAGTGTTGAAAGAAAACTCGATAGGTATCATGTATTGGTTCTTAAGTGACATTAACTAGATGGCCCAGTTAATACCCATAGATACCATTTTCTCTTGCTTTGTTGCTGACTCTTAAGCTTCTCATTCCTTACTCACAAGCCGCTCTAAACTCAAAACAAGAGTTAGTTGCCACAGTTTAACCAAAGAAAGTCCTGGAATGTGTGCCATTTCCAGAGAAAGGAGCTGTGGTGTCTTGTTTACCAGACCTCTGTATAGCATTGAAATTTTATAGACCGCATCCTGGTGTGTGTTTACTTCAGCTGTCTTCCCCTAAGGAAACAGGCTTACACTGCCTTGGGAAATTTCCTTCAGGACGCGTCTCCATTCCTTTAGCTGTGAAAACAGACGGCTGGACTAAATGATCTGTGCATCCTCTAGAGTTCTTAGCTAGAAGAGCCTACAGCCATAGATGTACCCTAATCTCTTTAGGGGGCCTTAAGTGATCAATTGAATTTTAAAGTAAAATCTAGCATCTATGTCACCATCCCCTGATGGCTGACATTAACCCAGTATGCAATTTCATATCATTGTGGACCCTGTAGTCAGTCTTGTTCTATTTTGTTTTGTGTATGGACTCTATATGTATTTCATCTGTAACTAAGTCTCTATTTTATATCTGTATTTGTAAGTATATAAAGAGAAATGAAAGGGATTCTTCTCATATATTTCAAAACAGTACCAGAGACTGAACTTAGGGTCCCTCGTGCTAGGCAAGTACTTTACTACTACACTACATCTCGCAGCCCATTTTATAGCTCTTATTTGGAGGTAGGGTCTCACTCTATAGCCCAGAGAAGATTGAATTTGCCATCTTCCTACCTTGGCCTCCTAAATAGCTGTGATTCCAGATATATCTTTTCACTTTTGATGGTCTTTTAGTTCCCTGTTTGCTTTATCACTCTTAAAAATCTTGTGTGAATCGACTGTCATACATAGACTGGAAAAAAGTAGAAAAATGTGGTAGATGATGATTTTGTAGGTTAAGTCACTTTAAACGAACATATATGAGTATATGTGTTTTTAATTATGTATTTGACCAACTAAAATCACCATTTCTAGGAAGGAAATGGATTAAAGGTATCATGTTTTTAACATAGAATAATGGTTACTTAAGCTCTTTGCTGATTTGCCTAATGCCCTAGACCAAGGCTGTGTAACAGAAATACAGTGGTAGCCATACAGATAGGATTTGAAGCAATGTAGTTGCTCTGAAGTTCTTTGTTTAAAACACTAAAAGAAACAGATGAAATTAACTTTTATTTTATATTACTCAACACATAAAAACATTTCAGTGTGAAATGTAAAGCTATATAACATACATAGAATATTTATATTTTATTTAAATGCATATTGCATATTCCATTTAACACTTATGTTGTATTACATAAAGGTAATATAAAGTAAAATTCTATAAAGTTTAAGTCTATATGGATATATAAGTGAAATACAAATGATTTGTATAAACATAAAATAAAGATTTATTAGTGAGATAGTTTGCTGCTTTTGGTGCCTTTTGTTTTGTTTTTAATTTGTTGCTTAAGTCTCTGAAACCACTATGGCTTTTGTTTTGTTTTGGTTTTGTTTTTCCAGACAGGGTTTCTCTGTGGCTTTGGAGCCTGTCCTGGAACTTGCTCTGTAGACCAGGCTGGCTTTGAACTCACAGAGCTCCTCTTGCCTCTCCCTCCCGAGTGTGGGGATTGAAGGCATGTGCCACTCTGCTCCCCTATGGCTTTTACACAGACAGTATATCTGAACTCCAATTAGCTATATTTCCAGTGTGTAGTTGCAACATGTAGCTAGTTGCTGCTACATTGGATTGTCTTACTTGATAAAATTAATTTATCATAGATGATTCATTCATAGAAACTTTTAGACTTCTTTTCATTCTTTAAAGTAAGATTTGTAATATCTTTCCAAGTGTTACACTGATATATGAAGCCACATAGGCGAAGAGACTTGAAAGAGGCACACGTTTTTTCGGTGTGGTCATGGATGTATCAGATTTTACTGATATTCAGGAGCACTTTCTGAATTATTAAAATGTATTTAATTGGGGAGGTTGATTTTAATGCTTTTGTGGAATCATTAACATTATTTATGCCCTGTGCACTGGCTGATTTTGTGTATCAACTTGACACAGGCTAGAGTCATCAGAGAGGAAGGAGCCTCCGTTGAGGAAATGCTGCCTTGAGATCCAGCTGTAAAGCATTTTCTCATTTAGTGATCAGTGGGGGAGAACCCAGCCCATGGTGGGTGGAGCTGTCCCTGGGCTCCTGGTCCTGGCTTCTGTACGAAAGCAGTCTGAGCAAACTAGGGGAAGCAAGCCAGCAAGCAGCATCACTTCCATGACCTCTGTATCAGCTCCTGCATCCAGGTATCAACCCTGCCTGAGTTCTTGTTCTGGCTTCCTCCAATGATGGACTATAGTCTAAAAGTGTAAGCCAAGCCAGGCAGTAGTGCTTCACACCTTTAATACTAGCCCTCGGGAGGCAGAGGCAGGCAGATCTCTGTGAGTTCGAGGCCAGTCTGGTTTACAAGAACTACTTCTAGGACAGCTTCCAAAAGCCACAGAGAAACCCTGTCACAGAAAACCAAAAGAAAAAAGAAAAGAAAGTGTAAGCCTTACCCTTACCTCCCCAACTTGCTTTTTAGTCATGATGTTTCATCACAGCAATAGAACCCCTAACTAAGACACTGTGTATATTAGTGTCTGAGTTGTTTTAGTACGTGAATAAAATGATTGTTTGGAAATATACTAAGACCCTCAAGTCATTAACATAAAATGCAACTGTAGCAGTGACTTGAATCTCTAAAGTTTAATAAAAACTTAGCCATCTTTTAGCTGTTTTAAATAAAGTCAGATTACTGTTTTCCTCATGTAAGATTTTTTTTCTGACTCACAAAATTAAGGCATGATCCTGCCTCACATTTACTTGTGAATTTATAAAATGTCAAAAAAAAAAAAATTCAAGGGACCTTAACCTAGAAATAGAACCTACTGGAATAGTCAAGTAATCACAGCTTTATGGAAATCTAGAAAGAAATCCTGTGATATTGGGGAGAGAAAAACACCCACTAAATCTAGTCAAAATCTGTGCAGAGATTGAAGGTTAATTGAGTTTTCTCTGCTCCATGGTACTCTCCCTTTCTTGACCACAGGAAGACACCATATGATGAGCCAAGATTTTAAAATAGTAAATGCAATTAACTATGCCTGGAGAAATTGTTCCTTTTTTTTCACTGTTCTTAAACTAGTTTAATATTTATACTCAAACCATAATCTTAGTTATAAGATTATAAAATTCATTATTGACATATGGAAAAGTGACAAGAGATAAACATCTAGAATGAGAGAATTGAAAATACACTCACCAAAAGAACTTTGGATACTCAGTTAAGTGTTACCTGATGCTTGTCATGAGGTAAGCCGAGGAGCTAGCATTGCACACCCAGGCTGGTTATGTTTCTCTGGCTCACACATCTCCAAGGAAAAAGGGCTTCATTCCATAATGTCTGTTGTGACTGGCATTAAATCTGAAATTACACACCAGAGAAGTAGACAGAAAGACTTATTTCAGATTATTTGGAAGCAACTGGTGAGTCAACTAACTGAAGACAAGTTAGGTACAGTTGAGCTTTACAAAATGATTGCCTAATGTGTAGGTTTTGGCATATGAAAGAAACTAATTTTAAAAATTGGTCATTTTTTTCAGATGAGAATAATAGAAAAATGATTACCATTGAATAGAAAAGTCATTACCATTGAAAGAAAAATGACTGACAAATATTTGGCGAGGTAGTGATGATTGTAACACGTACTCAGTTTAAGAGATGTTTAAACATGAATAGATTGGCACCATAGATTTGATGCTATGTATTCTGGAGGTACTGGTGTTAGGGAGGAGTGGTAGCCCACTTCCCAAAAAGACCTAAATAGAGATGTATACAACAAAACTGAACAGTTGTAAGATAGTAACATTGTTATCTAGAATGGAGACATTTTTAATAAATTAGAGGGTTTTTTTTTTAATTTTTTGTCTACCATAGCTCAGTACACACCCAAGGAAATGGAATGTGTATTCATGTCCTTCATCTAGCAGAAAAACTTTCCATTAACTGGAAGAGGAAAATCTACCATTGAAGGGTAATTATAAACATGAAGGTTCCTGCAGGAAACATGACACACTTAGAAAATAATCATGAGGAAACTAGTTGCCTATTAAAATATTTTCATGGGTTGACAGCACCAATGTGGCAGAATGATGACCATTCTTACTTTTCTCATGAGTGTTGGCTAAAGAACTTTGATTATTTTCATAATTCATATGTAATCAAGACTTCACAAGAGAGTGTTGTAGGACGCAAGTGTTCCTTGCAGCTTAAGCCAGCCTGCTTGGAACGAAGATGCCCCTCTCATGTCATGTTTTTAAAGAAGAATCCAATATCATAGAGTTCAAGGCAGCAAGGCTAGACTGACTACTTCAGTGTGGAGCAACAAGTTAGACTCTATTTTAGCATTCTGTGAACCTATTATTGTGAAGAGAGAACCAAGACTTTTGTTTATGCCTATGCTTTTAAGTGACGTTTAAAAGACAAGTGTATGGATATTTATTATCTTTTATTTATTAATATTAGGGGATCATATTGAGAGCTCAATACAGGAAGTGTATCTAAAGAAGGAAAATGGGCATAATGATTGCACAGAACCCCAATACAAAATACAAAGTGTGTTCCTCTTTCCTGTTCCTAGTTTCTCCTCACAGGGCAACAGGATCTCTAAGCCTCAAGTGTGGCTAGGACAAACCAGGGTTTTAATGCCTTACCTGGGCTATGAGGCACATTGTAACCCTGTTAAGGTGCAGCTTGGAAAATCCAAGAAGGTTGGTTGGTTCTCTTAGTATCACCTAAGTGACAGGTGCTAACTTCTGAGCAGAAAGGTATTCCTCCCTTTTACTTCTGTCTTAGACAAAGAGCCCACTGCCCAGGAAATCGCTGCCACCTTGATAGGATTTGTTTTACTGAAATAAGAACTTACTGTTCATTACTAACTCTTGGAGCCCAATATCTTTGGAAGATCCATCATCATTATCATCTTCATCATATCATCATCATCATTGGTGAACTACTTTGCCTTCCTTGAGGAAAAAACCCAGATAACCTTGTGGGAAAGGTGTACAAACTGATTGAGATATTGGTACCCTTGTCTTCATGGCACTTGAAGCTCATGATCAACTTCATACTATTGACAACTTTATTCTCTTATAATGGAATGTTTTTACAGGAGAATTTACAAATTTTCAGATGTTTGGTTATTATTATATGAGCCTGTACAAATTCCAAATTTCTTCTGAGTCTCCAAAGAATGTTTATATATCTGTCTTTACTACTAATTGTACACTCTCTGATACTGTATACTAACCCCAGGAGATTGGAATATTTAATGTGGCCAGTATGGGTAAATATACAAAACATTTTGGACTTAGTTCAAATGTGAATGAGAAATATAGCCTAGGAATTTTATATTGATTACTTTTTTTCCAAATTATTTTTAGAGATGGTAGGTTAAATAACAAAAGTTAAATTTTATTATTTTGTTTTTACTATGGCCATCAGATCATTTTTAGCTACACTATAGCTGTTGTGTTTTTTTTCAATTATTGGACAGAGATAATTTAGATGACAAGTTGCTTCCTGTCAGAGGCAATGCCTATTTCATATTTAGTGTCCAGTGAATGTTTTATTAACTAAAATGTCAAGCTGAAATGAAAGGGTGAAGATTTATAATGATTTTAATTTATTATTATTATTATTATTATTATTATTATTATTATTATTATTATTATTATTGGTGTTGGGGTGTGAGAAAGAGGAGGGTTTGTGAATGTGGAAGTCAGTTGCTTTTTTCCACCTTTGTGTCAGTTCTGAGGACCAACCTCAGGTTGTCAGACTAGTAAGGCACACACTTTTACCTACTGTGACCTGTCACCAGCCCTGTAATGGTTTTTAACAAGTGACTGGTACTGCCAATTTAGGAAATGATAGAGCAAGTTGGAATAGGTTGAGTCTAGGGATTCTAAGTTATATATTGTCTTTGATGTGCAGTGTTTGAACATGTATAAAAAGAGATAGGAACTCTAACTGTAGCTGCTTTAGCCTGAGATACTTAGATATATCTGCATGGTTTATCTGTTTGGTTATACAAGACTTTGTTGCACTTTGCCATGTTTCTTCAAGAAAGATCCATTTCCAGGAAGGTTTCTGTGCATGTAGCCACAGTTCTTAGACTTTAGTATACTTAGCAATTAATATTAACATGCAAATTTTGTTGTAAATGTGAGTTTGAAGGCCCTTACCCCAAAATTCTAGTTCAGTAGGGAAGGAGCCAGGACTCTGCAGTTTTAACATCCAGAGCAGCATGGTGCAGTGGCTTGGCACTGGCACTGGGGGACACTGCCAGGTGGTTTGTAATCTGGTAACATCCAGAGAGTCTATATAGGAGAGGCAGTTTGCTCAGCAGTATTTGTTGTTGGTATAAAGAACTAAAGTGGATAGAGATTTTAATGGTCAAAATTAATCAAAAAAAATGTTACAGCAAAGCAAACAATAAACAAAAATCAAAGACCATCTATGGAATAGAAAAAGAAACATTTGCAAACTATGTAGCTGTAATGTTCAAAGAACTCAATAACAAAAAATAGTTCAATTGTAAAATGAGAGGACAGATGGACCTTTCTCTAATAAAAACAAATTGTCAACAAAACTACAGTAAGATGCTCACATCACTGAGAGTCAGGGGAATGCAAACTAAAACCAAAATGAGCTGATGCTTAATAGCATGCCCTCTGGAGAAAAGTGACTCTTAATGGCAAGGGTGTGGAAAGCTTGGAACTGTATGTGCTGCTGCAGGAATGTTCAGTGTAGAAACTAGCCCTGTAGAAGCTAGTGTAGAAGATCAGAAACAAAAAAAAAAAAAAAAAAACTATCATGGTTATCGCACTTCTGATTATAAATCATTTATATAAGAGAAGAAACTTGAAGATGTATGTGATACATATATTAATGCACCATTATCCATAGTAGCTAAGTATGACAGTAACCTAAGTGTAGTGGTGGATGGATATATGTGGTGGACTATTAGTATTGGGGGAGAAAGGGGGTTGATTCTATAATGTTGTAAGGATATTGTGCAAAGTGAAGGAAGCCAATCACAAAACACAAATGCTACATGTTTCACTGATAGTGAGGTATCTAAAGTTGGCAAATTCACAACCAGGAAGTGTAATGGTGTTTCCAGAGCCAAAGGGGAGATGATGGTGAGTTGCCAGTTCAATAGGTATGAAGTTTCAGTCATGCAAGATTAAAATATTCTTGAGATCTGTTGTACAGAAATGCCCTGAAATATACTGTTATATACATCTAAAAAAAAATTGAGAAAGGTGTCCCAACCCATAAAGATATGAGTTTGACCCCAGGATCCACATAAAAAGCCAGACATGGTGGCACAGGTTTGTAAGCCCAGCTCTGGGGAGGAAGAAACCAGGGAATCTGTTGTGATCCCCTGGTCTCAGAGAGAAATATTGTCTCATAAAGCAAAGTGGGCAGCTACTGATAAATTATGTCACACACACACACACACAAACACACACACACACACACACCAGTTTTACTCCAATAACAACAACAAAGTCAAAAAGTATAAGTTCCCTTAACAGTTCAATGTAAATCAAACTCAGTGAAAGAGAATAATTTACTTTCTTCAGAGCATTTTGATGATATTTTGTGTTAGAAATGTTAAGTAAACGTATAGTTGGAGTGTGTATATGGTGGTGAGCGAGCTTGAATATAGCCCCATCCATATCCAAAGCACACTCATTTTGAGTGTCCTTCCTGAGACAACTTGTCTTGATACCTGGATACCCTCCGTGAGGAAGAGAAAGGAGAGAGATATCAATAATGTGTTGCTGTCATTTTCAGATATTCGGGAAGAGTCTACTATTCCTTCTTATCCCAATAACTGATGCCTGGAATTTACTCACTACCATTCTCTTAAAACATTTTAAAAACAAAACAAACAAAAATCACCAACACCAACAACAGAAAAGCACCCTTATAATTTTAAGAGTTCGGGTTACCAGGCCTGCCTGAAATACAGTGATCATTTGATTTGACAGAAGGGCTAGCATGCATGCCAAGTGCACACTTGGCAGTCAGAGGTCTTATGTCAAGCAGAGGCCCTTACTTCCTCAGAACTGGTAGGCATATTGGATTACTGCTGGTGGGCTTTGCCCGTGGGGCTGGATTGCTTTCATAAGGAGAGCAAGCAGATTGAGAGCAAAGACATAGGCAACTCCCCTATGTACTAAAGAAAGTAAAATACATTGTTGGCCTGATACATGTATACACCCACCTCCACCACCCTCTTAGAATCCAGTTCTATCCTGTTGGGTCTTTGGTGGTTTGGATTTTTAATTTTTGTCTGGTTTTGTTTTTTCAGTGTCCTTATTTATCTCCCTAAGACCTTGAGTATGAAATAATAATATGCTAATACTAGTCATGTGCCTTAAACAATGAGGATGTTCTAAGTACACTGAGAACTCTGTACAGCTCTCTCAAACCGTACCCTGCACCCTCCCTACAGGGTTCTCCAGTATCGAAAAAAGAGTTCATCATTTCTAACAAATTTATATCCAAGGAACATAATACTTCATTAGAATGTATAATTTTTATGTCTTATGTATCAGTTAAGATACGTTTAATTTTAAATTACATAAAAGAGGACTATAAACCTGGACCAGTGAGATGCCTCAGCAGATTATGGCACTTGCAACCAACCTAACAACCTGAGTTAGATCCACAGAACCCAGATGGTACAAGCAGAGATTTATCCTGAGTGTCCTCTGCTTTCTATGTAAGCAGGATGACATGTGCACTCACACACACGCATACTACATGTTTTTAAAAATTGCTATCTTAACATGCACAGGTAGTACGAGTCCGTAGTCTGCACCTGGCCTTATCACAGTTGGACCCACCTCCTTTTGCTGTTTCCTTTCTTGTTGCTGTGTGTTTTATAAAAGATGAGCACCACAGACTTTGAAGAGTACTTTTCAAAATAAATTATATGTCTTTGGTATATCTCAATGATATGTAGCATTATTTCATGTATTTTAAGATTTATATAAATGACAACATATTTGATATAGTCTTACAAAAGCTGTTTTTTAAATGTTTTTGTTGTTGATAATCATTATCCTACCTGTTCATTTCCTAAAAACTTCATCTGGGACATTTGCTTCAGTGCCACTCAGCTAAACCATGTTGACACCAATACCTGGCATTATTGTAGAATAGTATTTTACCCTTATCGTTGCAACTGGATCTGGGCTAGACTGAAAATACCATGCACAGTTGTAATGTAGTGTGTAACTGTTAAATACATTTGTTTTATTTCAGGTTTAATATAACATATCAGATCATGCTTTTTCTCCACCCCTTCTCAAATCATCAACAGTAGAAAAAGAAGAAGACATGTCAGGACACAAATGGTAAGAAATCTGTTGCCCATTTTTCCATTGGAAGATGTTAAATGGAAGTTGCATAGTTTATGCTTAACAAATGAGGATGAAATGAGTCAATCAGGAGACTTCAGCAGTAACTAACCACCTATCCACTTCCCGATGCTCGAGGAGCCTAGTTTAGTGTCTCTGATCAATTTGGAATAAAAAACAAGCAACAAAAGTGTTATAAATACTCATATCACTTGTATTTGCTAAGAAATTCACTCGGGTATACATCTGCTCTTAGAAGTCTAAGGATAATTTTTACCACCATTTCATATAGCCTAATAACTAATTATTGCTAGAATCTTGTTTAAAACTTCCACTGTTAGAGGACAATTCAATGTTATGTGGGGTGCCTAAAGAGCAATTATACAATTCATCAAGCAGTATTGTGTTTTATTAAGTTGTGAACATTCAGAAGCCAATCATAGTTAGACATGGTACTCATGTTAGCTCTATCATGTATGTGCCTGTAATAAGCCTCTTAGGAGTTTTTAATTGGTATTTCTTAGCATGTTGAAGCTGCCACCCACCAAACAACTGGAAAGTTGGCAAGTTTTACCTTCTTTAATTTTTGTAATGAAAAAATATGTAATAGTTTTATTTTTATGAAATACACTTTTTAATCCTACCCTTCTTACCAAGAAAAGTATCAGGCCCGAAGTCCTCTGTAATGTCAACCTTTAAACTTCAAAAGAATTTTTGCGTGTCTTAAAATACAAGTTTATTTTTAATAAATAAATGTCTAAGGTTGTCCTTGAGCATTCTCATTGGACATTCATCCAACAGCTGTCGGGCTGTTTCTTCAGTTTCATCTTCCCTCCCTATGTCCCTGAGCTGGCTCCGTCTCAGCACCGTCACGGTGACAGCCATGGCCTGGGACTCTCAGTTCTCACTCACAGGAACTGGAAAGCCCTGGGATACAGGTAGACCCTTTCAGAGCTCAGCTTTGTGGCTTGCTGCAGATACACTGCAAGGACTCATTCTTTGTGACTTTGAGCAAGACCCTTAACAATTTGGAACCTGAGGTTCCATTTGTTAAGTGATGGATGAGTGCTTATTAGATTTCTAAAGCACTCCCAGCTTGTGTGTGTGTGTGTGTGTGTGTGTGTGTGTGTGTGTGTGTGTTTCTCCAAATGGAACTTTTTTCTGTTGATCTATAATTTATTGACAAAAAAAAAAAAAGTCAAATACTTCAGTTTTTAGAATCCCATTTCCCTGGAATAATCTATGTGGGCTAGATCCTTTCAATCTGTTAGTGTGTACATTATAGAGAAATACCTTTTCCGTATATGGCATGCCTATTTTACCTTATATTCTCTAATACAAAACCAAAATAAATCTCTTAGCTAATAAAGATATAAATAGCACTCTCGCATAATCCTGTGTCTTGTGCCAAAGATAAGTGTCATTAAGGAAATCACCGGACAGGTTTTCTGACGTTTTAAGATTAAACATGTGAATTGACTTTGTGAGCATGCATAATGGACTTACAAATGAAACATACAAATCATCACACTTGAGTTACAGCATTTTGCTGCAGTATTATGAAGCAGCTCCTGCTTTAGAATATCAAGTTCTTTAGAACATCTAGAGTGGTGATGGAGTAGGGTGGCAGGACAGAGGATTTGTTTGGGACCCAGGTTGGGCTTTTGTAGCGGGAACTGAACCATGCAGGATGTAGACAGAGCAAGGAGGAGGAATAAAGCACTAAGAGAAAACCTCCTAATGGTATTTGGGGTCCTCTGATCATTTTTATGGAATTCAATGTCTCTCTCAGTTGTCTTTCTAATTCTTCTGTACACATGTTTTTTTCTTTTTATTTGCTTCTCATTACAGTCTCCCTAAGCAGTAACTCCCTATATATGTTTTAATCATTTAAAATGCACAATTAGTATTGTGAACTGGTAGGTCCAGTGATAGCAGGTCTCCAGAACTTACTCATTTTGGCATGACTGAACCCTTTATGACTTGATTAGCCATTCCCCACGTTTCCCTTCCCCCAGAGCCAGCTGCCATTCTTCTCCCTGACTCTGAGTCTGTCAGTGTTAGATGCCTCTGTAGCAGATTTTAGACATGCTATTTTTCAGCCCCTTATCTACTTTCCTGCTGTCACCCCACTGTGGCACAACGGAGGCGTGGAGAGATGTGCTGCTGTCTGTCCTTATCTCTGACACATGGGGCTGTCCTGAGCTAGTTACTGGCTCCCTTGGCCTCCTTCTTTCCACCCCCAAAAGGAGTAAGTCCAACTTAAGATACACAGGTACATTTTTTTTTTTTTGATGTTCAATTTCTTTAAAAGATTCAGAATTTTCCCACATGAACTTTTAAAATTGTGGACTAAGTTAGAAAGAATTAATTGATTTTCATGGTATAATAACTCCCTAAGAAAGCCTCTGTGCATTTATCAGTAATGTAAATGTATAATAGAAAGTTGTATCTAGCTAAAATACTTTAGTGTAGTACTTTAATCCTTTCGAAAGCCATGAGTAAGATAGCTCATTACTGTTTTTAGCAGTTATTCCTGGGAGCTACAGGACCGGTTTGCTCAAGATAAGTCGGTTGTCAATAAGATGCAACAGAAGTATTGGGAAACGAAGCAGGCCTTTATCAAGGCCACAGGGAAAAAGGAAGATGAGCATGTTGTTGCCTCTGATGCAGACCTGGATGCCAAGCTAGAGGTAAGCTCTTCAGAGTCCTCAGGTCCAGCAAAGCTACCTTGCAAGAGTCAAGACCTTAGAGCATACTTGCTAGACAGTCTTAGTTTGCACACATTAGACAGTGAGGAATACCTAGGATCAGATCAATTCAGTCCTAGCATATGTTTTAATTTACAAATTCTGATCCTAGCATACCCCTCTTAATGTGTTTTTAAGCACAAAGTTGGAATGCATGGTGTGTGGTAAATTCAAGGAAGTATTTGTTGAAATATTAAGCACAATAAAAGTCTGTTCTTTATAGCTGAGAAACTAGAATTGAATATTAAAACCAGGAGAATGTTTAGTCAACAACAAGCAAAATGACTTATAAATTCTAGTGAGATTGTTACTAAGCAATGGAAAATTCTAGAACGAATTAACTAAGCTGATGTTTAGTGAAACGATATAGCAAATGAGTTAATATCCAGTTGTATTGTGGAATGTTTGTTTACACTTTGAAGATGTGTCTTTGCCTAGGTACCTTTTGATCGATTTAATAAAGAGCTGAATGGCCAATAGCTAGGTGGGAAGAGGTTGGGTGGGACTTCTGGAGACAGAGAGGACTTTGGGAAGGAGAAAGGTAGAGACACCAGCCAGACACAGAACAATTGGGACACACAGTATGGGACAGAGGTAAAAAGACATGTGATAGAATGTAGATTAATTTTTTATAAAAGGTTAATTTAAGTTATAAGAGCTAGTGGGACATGCCTAAGCTAAGGCTGAGCTTTGGTAATTAATAATAAGTCTCCATGCCTTTATTTGATTCCTGGTTGGTGGACAAAGACTCATCACATGGTTGCATTAATATGAGTAGAAGCCTGCTGCATAATTGTCTTGCTGGACATTTTTGCCTGTAGTTTTCCTTTCATTTTTGAAACCAGACATCAGTTCTGTGAGTGGCAGGTCACTGAGAAATATATTCTATGGTTGATAGTCAGTAGGATCTCTGAGTTTACAGTGGCAGCGAAAGTTAATGAGCTGAACATTCATGAGACTTCAATTAAAGGCTGAAGATTTCAAAGCCTTTTCTAGAAGGGTTGTTGAGTTATAGAAAGGGGCTAAGGAGACCCCAATGATAGTTGTCAGTTACATAGGAATGTCTTTTGTGTAGAAGAGGAGGGAACTCATACTATGAATCTGAGAGAAAAAACAACACCCAGGCTGCACTTTCTAAGGTTTAGGCTAATGAGTGATGGGCTGGCTTTGAGACAGTAGATACTCTGCACAGTGGCTGGCATGTGAGCCTCTGTTGTGCTTGCTTGTTCCAGCTATTATGGGAGTTAAATTGGGGATAATTCAAGTGATGATAATATTTATTGAGAGCTTATCATCCTGGCAACCTGCTTCCTGAATGTCCCTGACATACCTGACCTACCCTGGGTTGTTTTTTTTTTTTTTTTTTTTTTTTTTTTTTTAACCCCTGTACCACTCACTCTTAATAGTATTCACCCCATGTTCCAGCCATTATGACTTTTTCGCAAATCTCTGGGTACAGCCAGCTAGTTCAGACTCCTCAAAGCAGTTTCTGCCTCGGCACTTTCCCCCAAATCTTTCTTTGACTGACTCATTCTCATAGTTCTCACAGCCTAAAAGTCACTTTGAAAAGCCTTAGCTCACCATGTTGTTTATATTCCCTGGCTATCTACCCACAGAACAGCTGTTCACTAACACATGGCTTAGCTTTATTTTGCTTGGAGTACTCATTTCTGCAGCAAAAATCCCTCTGATGGATAAGACAGTAAGTCTAGGGCTAAAAACTTTGGATACACGATCCACAGGAAAACCTCAGGTGTAAGTTTGTTTGCCTGCCTTTTCTCCAGTAGGAGGTCAAATTCCATGTTAGCATTAATCATCGCTGTGTCCCCAGCCTGTCCCAGGCACAGTTTCCAACTGAATGACTGTGTAAATAGTCACTATATATTAGTACAAACAGTATCAGTTCTTAGCCCTTTCTCTCTTGTCATTGGAAATTGTGAAATTGAAGCAGATTGGGTGCTGTTTCAGGAGAGATTGTGCCCATGGAACAGAGTCGAGAGAGGAAGTGCCTTTTCTGATATTTGTATTGTAAATACAATGTCAGCTGTTATAAATTGTATATGCTTTTCATATCTCAGAGGTTTTTTTTTTAAACAAGGTAGTAACTACAAGCATTGGCATAGTGGTAGCCCTGTAATCCCAGCACAATAGAGGTTGAAGCAGGAGGATTGGCAGTTTGAGCTTCACAGCCAGACCCTGTTTCAAAGATTTGGTAATATCTGATTTAATTCACTGCTGTCTTAAACAGTATATTTGTATAGAGGTTTTTGCAGCAGCATTTTTACTGATGCATAGCCATGGATGGTCTTAGACCATCCATGAATCAATAGTATTTGGCCTGCCACTTAGTTTTTGCCCACCAGCTGGATTTATTTCTGTTACACAAATGCAAATATAGGGTATGGGTATTTATAGAGAGAATGAATCTGGATCCCCCCCCCCCCCGTAGAACATAGGAATGATATCCAGCTATTATTGAGTGTTCTCACACTGAATTACCTGCAGAAGGCTAGTTTACTCTATTGGCCTACGGAGGTACCCACACAGGCTTTCTTAATAGACTTAAGAGCTGGGGAAATGTTTGCTGTGTAAGCCCAAGGACATGAGTTTGAATCTCCAGCACTCATGTAGAAGCAGAACATGGTAGTAGGGGGCAGGCAGAGATAGGTCCTGGGGTCTTGCTGGCCAGTGAGAGACCTTGCCTTAGACAATAAGGTCATGAGCCATTGTGGTCGTGAGTTAGGAGTACTTGGTATACAAGCCTGACAACTGAAGTTTGGTTCTCATAACCCACTCCAGAAGGGGATAACTGACTCCTGAAAGTTATCTTCTGACCTCTACCTGTACAGTGTGGTGTGTATGCACACACACACACACACACACACACACACACACACACATGCACACACACACAATGACAAACTAAACAAAATTTTAAAATAAGGTGGTTTGCCACCAAGGAAGATACACAACATTGACCTCTAGCCTTTTTACACACATGTGGATATCAAAGAAATATAGTCAGGTGGTGGTGGCGCTCACGTTTCATGCCAGTACTCAGGAGGCAGAGGCAGAAGGATCTCTGTGAAATCAAGGCCAGCCTGATCTACAGAATAAGTTCTAAGACAGGCTCCAAAGCTACACAGAAAAAACCCTGTCTCAAAAAAACCAAAGAAAGAGAAAGGAAAGAAAGAGAGAGAGAGAGAGAGAGAGAGAGAGAGAGAGAGAGAGAGAGAAGGAGGGAGGGAGGAATAGTAAGTATAAAAATAAATATAATTATTCTATTACAATACATTGAGAAGTTAATATATAAATATGCTCAGGTTTGGTCTTCTAATAGCTGCCATGGCAGAGTGGACTATTTTGATGATGGAAATTCTTGCTTTAAGTGTGGTTCACAAGTGAATACAATTTTCAGAACTCACAGAACTAAACATTCCTCAGCTGGGCATTTTGTTGCACCTAACTAATATCTTAGTTTTAAAAAGTCAGCAGTAACAATGGACGATATTGTTATTCCTATGGAATCTGAATATATTTTCCCTTACTCCGGTGGTCTGTGGTCCAGAACACTGCTGTCAGGAGTCTGCAAAGGAAGAAATTCTGATGGTTTTCTGATTTTTGTTTTTTTAATGAGAAAATACTTTTTACCTCTAAATAGGTTTAGGATGTAATTTAATAAGTAAATTTGTTTCTTCATTAATAGAAAAAAAAAACAAGCTTTATCCTATTAAACATCCCTAAGAATGGACTTTAATCATTTTAAAATTCATTCACTACTTTCATTAGATAATTTGGTCATATGTATTATGAAGAGATCATCTGTTTTCATTCAAACACTGAAATGCTTTCTGATACCAAGACAGAGTTTTATGTTGGCATGGCTGGTAAGCTATATGGGTAGAGGAAAAGCCTTGCCTTGCCTCATTGAGTGGCTACATAGCGTCAAGACGTTTATCAACTTTTGTAATCGATGCTTACCATCATGGCCTCTGGGTCCATGGACAGAAAGTGTGAAGTTTGTCATATTAGTCAGCTTTTTGTTACTGCAGCCAGCTCTTGTAGAGTTAAAAGGGGAAATGGTTATTTTGGGCTCAAGGTTACTCAGCCCCATTGCCTTTTGTGATGGGATAAGACAGCTTATCATAACAGAAATGTCTGTCAAAAGAAACCTGTTTACCTTATAGCAGCCTGGAAACAGAGAAGGCTGGGATCCTAATACCCCTTCCAGGGCATGACCTCTGTGACCTCACTTCCTTCCACTAGGCTCTACTTCCTTTAGGCCAATGACCTTTAGCATGGGACCTTTACTCTCCAAAGCAAAACATCTCCTATTAGGTGATCTCAGTTTCTGAAGGAAAGACCAAGGCCACCCTATGAGTTGGGGATCTCTAAAGGAACAGAACTAATAGAGCATATATTAAAAGGGGAACTTATTAGAGTGGCTTTCTGTGGTCTAGCTAGTCCAACAAAGGAAAGACCATGAATCCAGTGGTTGTCCATCCCACGAATATGGATGTGTCAGCTGGTTTTCAGTCTACAGTAGGATCTTAAAGTAGGTTCTCCACTAAAGGGTGCCTCAGTGGTAGCATAGATGAACTTTCTCGTGAGGGTGAGGGCGAGCAGGTAAAAGGCAAAACTTTTCTTCTTCCATGTCCTTTTATGTAGGTTGCCACCAGAAGCTGTGGCCCAGGTATAGGGTGGGTCTCTCCATCTCAAATGATCCTATCAAGAAAATCCCTCACATTTGTGGCCACCCATTTAGGTTTTGATTCCAGATGTAGTCAAGTTGACAACCAGCATCAGTCATTACAACTACCATGAATTCAAACCTAATTATAATCTTTTCAGTGCAGTTCTCCTGCTACCTGGGTTTCTTTGTCATGGTCCTAGTATGGCATGGAGTTGTCTCATGGTGTATTTTATGCTAGTACTAGGAAATAGGTGTCAATATTTGTACTTCGCTCAACACCATTTTAACAGATGTCTTCTAAATATACAACATTTAATTGACTTTTGTGTGCTTTATCCAGTTGCTTACACATGTTGTAAAATGCATTAGGATCATAAAATAACTTAATGTCATCTTTTAAATATGATACTTTAGCCTGCAGAACCTCCACTTTTACAAAAGATAGTAAGTGTTAAAGATAACAAAGTAGGTTCGGATGAATATTGGGTTTTTAGTGTACCAATCTATAATTGGGCCCTACCCTTTTGTTTTTCATATGTTATTTCAAGAGTCTAGAGAACTAACTGTTGTATAGAATTTAAATAATAAGGATGATCAGGTTCAGTGAGGACAAATTTTAGGGCATTCATCTCTCTCTCTATTTCTCTCTCTCTCTGTTTCACTAACAATGATATCAAATAAAATTTTGGGGATCTCGTTTCTGGCAGAAAAAAATGAGTATTGTGATTTTATTCAATGTATATTTTACTTGTGCTCTTCTCTGTTTCACAGCATTGTATTGTGTTTTATTGCAGTTATTCCATTCAATTCAAAGAACCTGTTTGGACTTGTCTAAAGCAATTGTACTCTATCAAAAGAGAATATGTTGTAAGTATGACTTAAGTATGATCTTGGTCAAATACTGAGAAAGAGCGGGATATTTTGCCTTAGTGTGACATATAATAAGCTACTTAGGGGGTATGTCTTTGTTCTTCCCAATGTGAAGAAAACTCTACTAGTTTTACCATTGATTTACTTAGGCTCTTTTCAAAGCGAGTATGAGACTAGGGATTTTTTTTTTTTTTTTTCTGGATCATCCAAAAATGCAGACATACTGTTTAATTTCCCAGTTATAAATACTCTTTTGTTTAATATCTGGGACTTTTTGAATCGAGGTTATTTTTATTTGATTTCCTTGTTAATTTATGTCCATTCTTTTTAAATGACTAGGTAGGCAGAAGAGGCACAACTAGCTAATTCGTTGAATATTTGTGTTGGCAGAACTTCCTCGTGAGCATGTCTGATGTTATAATGTACAGGGTTAAAATTATCTCTCAATGATGGGGTTAGAGAGATGATGCAGCAGTGAGGAGCACATGCTGTTCTTCCCTGTGGAACTGAGTTTGGTTCCCAGCATGCACATTGAGCAGACCATAGACACATGTAACTCCAACTCCAGTTATGAGCACCTGCATCACACGTGCTCTCTGAGTGTTCTCTCTCTCGCTCTCGCTCTCGCTCTCTGTCTCTCATACAGACACACACACACACACACACACACACACACACACACACACACACCATATCCCCACCATGAAGTGGTCGTCTGATTGTGTCAGCAGGGGTTGGCTGTTGGTTTGTGGGTAAGCCGTGTCATCACAGCTGGGAAAGGAAGGAAGAGTCTGCTCTGCTTAGACTGATTAGGATTCCAACTTTGATGGAGGACTAAAAATAGAATTATTACTCTGATGGTGTTGCTATGCAGTTGCTTTAGAAAAGAACTATAGCAAATCTCTGTGTTCTGACGTGGGTTTGTTCATAAGGGAGCATTTTAAAGAAAAGAAAACAAGCTCAGATACATATAGCATGCTTCCAGTTTTGCAAGAAAATGGAGATTAATAAAATATAAACGTGTAAAAAGGACACATGCAAATGTACAGAGTATGCACACCGTGCTGAAGAAATTCGGGAAAGATAAACCTCAAGTGAAAGAAATTAGATCTCATTTGAGCAGGGATGGAGTTCATGAGAAAGATAGAAAGGGAAGGGGGGAGAGAGGGAGGAAGAGAGAGAGGGGAGGAAAAAAGCAGGCTGCTAGAAGTGAGGGCATAGCTTTACCTCAGCAAGATGCACAGTAATTCTGACTCTTAAAATCATAGTGATATTGTACACACTCATAAAATACCTAAACCAGGACATGGGGGGGATATAAAGTAGAGTACAGATAGTCACTGATGGACTTAGAGTACAGATAGTCACTGATGGACTGAATTGCACTGCAGATAATGTCACCGGGGCAGTTGGATGAGAAAGAAGAGAAATACCTTCAATAACTCAAAAGACCGTGTTTTTAAGAGGGGAGTAAGGATCAACACAAAAAGAAATACACCCCAAAACTGGAGCAGATAATTAATTTATTGATCCTAAGTAAATGGACCAGCAATTCTAAAACTACTGTATGTATGTGAGGTTAAACAACTGAATGTAGTATAGTGGAGAGCCTGTGTAAAAGGAGGCTACAAACCCAGGGAGCGGATGAAGTCATAACTATAAAGCTGTGCAGATAAATACGGACAGAAATGGACCCAGATGAGCATTGTGCCAGGGTTGGTACATTTGTGTCTTTCGTGCCTCAAAGCATCTGGAAGCACCAAGAGCCCACAGCACTGAGTGCTGCTAACATTCAGACCTTGTTTTCTAAATACCCTTTTCCACACCTCTGGGGAATGACTGATTTCAGGCCCAGTACAGGGATATGAAGATGAGTCTGGCATGCTCTGTAGTGTCAGAACCTAATTTCCTTGAGAATGGATGGCTGCTTAAAGGACACAGAAGCATGTCTGTAGTCAAAGTTGGTCCGATAGGAGCAACAAGATAAATCATGACAGTATTAAAGTATAAATCCTAAGAACTAGAACTACTGATTGTGTCTGTGTGGAGATGGGCAATTAGTCGGATGCATTAGTCCTTGGTGGAAACTGGAAGATAAAATAAACACTTACCCCTCTGGTGGTTTGGATTCTGTTGTTATGATAAATGGTGTGACCAACAGGCACTAGGGAAAGAAAGGGTTGATTTCATCTTGCAGCTGAAGCCCGTCATGAAGGGAAGCCAGGACAGAGATCTGGAGGCAGGAACTGACCCAGAGACCACGGGGGAAATGCTGCTTACTGCCATGTTCTCGCCTGCTTTTACTCAGCCAGCTTTTCTTATACAACCCAGGAGCACCTGCCCAGAGGTGGCACTACCTCCACACTGATGTAGGCTTGGCCTTTCCACACTAACCGTTGATCACAGATGATCGGTTGTGCTTCCCTCTTGTAACTCTGGGCTACTCTTAGAAGGTGTCAAAGTCTTAAAATGCAAGAGTCCGAGGAACTGTCAGAATCTGAAAAAGATGGAAACCCAATACCTCATTGTGATGTGGGATCCAGGGCTAAAGTCTGGAACAGAAAAAGAAAAATAATGGAAATCTGGCAAATGTCCAAATAAGAACTATAGTTTAGTTGACAGAGTTGTATCTATGTTGCTTTTCTAGCTTTGAAGTTGGGCCATAGTGATATAAGAAAAACAAGAGGAGAAGCTGGGGAAGGGTATATCCCAATTCTGAATACTCTTGTGTTTTTTTTTAAGTCTACCATTATTTTCAAAGAGTTAACCAACACCAGGCTGAATCATATTGCTACTTGCTCTAGAATATTGCATATAAACTTATCACAGTTTACAAATTAGAAACAGTGTAGTCCTGGCTGATCCCTCAGGCCCTATTTCCTTCGCCTACCAGGCTATAGGAGGTCTTTTGCTCTCAATGTGTTCCTCTGCTCAAAGTGTGTGGGTCCTGATGACAGCAAGAATCCCTCCTGTGTCACTCAGAATCCAGCTGCTGCTAGAGCCTTCCTTCCCTCACTGCTCAGCCTAAAGCAGCCTCTGTCTTACAAGTCTCTCTAGCAGTTTTCCTTGTGTGTCTTGAGTCTGTGAGTATGTGTGCTTCATTTTCTGACACCCATCACTTGAATGTGAACTCTGGAGGGGTGGCAACAACCTGTATCTCCTTCATCACTACTGGATTAGCTGTAAATCCCGACAGTTGATTAACACTGTTAAGGAAAATGTTTTCATAGTTCTTCTGAATTCTACATCTGAAAGTAGAATTAGCAAATAAGTGTGAGTGATTTGTATTTGAAATTTTATGACCTAGTTTGTTGAAACTTTTGAACAAGTGCAGACTTTGAATTATTTAATATACATGTTGCATGAGAATGACCATCTCCTCTGGGGACAATACTGCCTTGACTCTGACAGAGCTCGAGCGTTCTCCGAAGCTCTTCCAATTAATCAGGTCAGCACAGAAAATCAAGCCTGTTTGCCCCCAAGTTTCATCCTCGAGTGCATGAAATGACCAAAAATTATTCCTGAACTCTTCAGCCTTCGTAAATTATTTAGGAGAGACTCGTGTCACCAAGTGTGTATTCAGGGATGCTGAATTGGTTTGTTGGGGACCAAAGTTAAATGTGTTAATTTGTATGTGACTTGAGTTGTTAAGATAAAAAATGGTGACAGTAGCCTACTGCTTTTGGAAGCAAAAAAAAAAAAAAAAAAAAAAAAAAAAAAAAAATGGGAAATTGCTCTCCATAGGAAGGAAAAGACTCTTAGTAGAAATGAATGAATCCTGTATTAGCCAATAAAGAAAAAATACATGAGCCACTGGAAAAAAAAAGCATATAGACTTTTTTAAAGCTACATAAAACTATGGCATGGGTCCCAAACAAGAGAAAATGAAAACAGTGTATACAGTGACAAGGCAAAACTAACAGCTAGTTTAGTTTCACAAACATTTCATTAGTACCATGACTGTAAGGCTCTCTGCTTGGCCTAGAAATACAGAGTCTAGATATAGCCTCTGTGAAGGCAGAGTCTCCCGATGAAGTTAGATGCAGGTCATCTGCACTCACACTCTATGATGCTGAGCCAACAATGGCCAGTGCTGACGTGTGAGCCCAGAGGACACTGCTGTCCAGAAAAGAGTGGAATGGGTCACTTGTCAGAAGAAGCCATTAACTGGGTTTGGATCTGTGGACTTTATTTACAGATTTTTTGTTTGTTTGTTTTGTTTTTGAGACCAGGTCTCTCCTCAGTAGCCCTGACTGACCTTAGTCTCTCAACCTCTTGAATGCTGGGATTATAGGCATGGGTCACCACAGCTGGTGCTGGGAACTTGAGTTTTGAGAGAAAAGTGTGAGGAGAGGCATTATTTATCTCATGAAAAAAAGAGGGTGGTGTCTAAAAGCCTCCTGTCCTGCCTTGGGACCTACTTCCATCTATAGCCCCAGAGGACTTGCCAAGCAAGAACTGTAGTCACAAGTAGCCAAGCACTAGTGAGTCCTTTGGATATGTGACTCCCATTCAACCTTCTGCAGTTGTTGTTGGAGAGTTTGTTACTAACAATGGGGTACGATTTGAAGTGTGGAGAGATTGACAGGTTGGTGAAATAAACCAGCCTGTGTTTGAGTACACAACATATGCATTGTGTGAATACCTGGCTTCTGGACACAAGGGTTGTGATCAGGATTAGAGCTTCATTCTTCCATTAGGTTAACTGTCATGTAATTTCCACCATGTCAGTGGAGGGAGTACTTATGGGTTGATGTTTGATTCTGAGCAAAGACTGAATTTACCCAGGCCCCAGGCACAAGGCTGTGAAACCTGCTGTGATTAATTGTGCTTGGCTGTACTCATGTCACTGAACCACTGGCAGATCAGTGGGATTGGATACTGCTCTCTCTTTGCTGAGACGTTAGAACAGACTCTCCTTATAGAAAGTCCCTAATAAGAACCTTTCCCATTTCTGTCATGGCCTTCTTGCCACAGTCTGGATGACTCATGAAAATGGACAAGAATTCTAGTGACATTTCAAATGTAGTCAATAAAGACAAATAGTATATTTGTGCACACGTGTAATCTCAGCTTTAGGAGGCAGAGGCAGAAGGATCTAGAAGGATTGGGAAATGGAAGCCATCTTGAGCTGCATAGCAAGACTCTGTCTCATGATACCAAGGTTGTGGCGAAACGATAATTTGATGGGTAAAACAATTGCTTTACAAGCAAAACATTAAAACAAACTAATACAAGGACTTCAGGTTGGATCCCAGCATTCAAAAAGCTGGGTATAGCTCTATGTACACCTGTTACTCCAGAACTAGGATAGGCTGGGAGGTAGAGTCAGGAGGATTTCTGGGCTCTAGCCTAGCTCCATGTTTGGTAAGAGACCCATCTCAAGGCAATAAAGCACGGGATGGTAGAGCATCCTCTCTGACCTTAGTACAAGACCTGGTACACATATACCATATCATTGAGCTATATCAGTACCAGTGATATAGCTCAATGGCAAATAGCATCTATTGCAAGCACAGGGTCCTGTGCTCAATTCTCAAGCCCTATGTTTGTGGCTCTGATGATGGTATATATTTGGGTCTCTTTGTGACTATTTCATGAATGATCTGGTATTAGTCTCTAGAATAGGGAGAGTGTTAGTATTATGAATAATGATGTTGATCACTTTGGGGACTATTTTGTGACCTCCTGAGAATGTACCCTGTACTAACACTAACTGTACAAGAAAAATATCAAAAAAAAAAAAAAAAAGAATCATGCAATTCCATGACTTTTTATATTTTCTACCACTCAATCTGTAAACAGCAGGTGCCAAATCACTGTCTTACTAAATTGCCCCATCTGTACTTGTTTCTAAAAATAAAGCCAGATTTAAGCATAACCAATTCAGATTTGGTCCTAGCTCTGTATTTTTAAAATTTACCAAATGGTCAGCCTGATGGCCCTTCAGTCCCTGCGTCCAGCTCCATCTTGCTACATTATGGTTGAGGGGTTTGAGTTGATTTACAAAGGACAATGTAAAAAGTCATCAGGAGAGGATAACAGGAGGCCACCACAAAAGGTCACCACTATCAGCCTTGACAAACCCAACTCCTTCATTTCAGCTCTAAGCCTCACATTATGGGCTTGCTTTCCAGTACACAGGTCATTTTCTGGTTCTGATTACAGGGCACCAAACTCACTGACAGATGTATTCAAGGGAATTTGATCTCTCCTATTGTAAATGGAAGACCAGCATGGAAGTGAAATGGCTGGGGGAAGTGGGGGGACTTACCTTGCAGCCTGCCACTTGGATTTAATTTCCTCTAATCTTTGCCTCTGAAGAGAGAGAGGGCCTTGGGATTTGTCTCTCTCACTTTCTTTGTTGTAAAAATGCTTCTCAGCCGCTTTCCCTGTTTTCTCCATCAGTCTTGTCTCAAGAAGAAAATGAACTGGGAAAATTTCTCCGATCCCAAGGCTTCCAAGATAAAACACGAGCAGGAAAAATGATGCAAGCCACAGGCAAGGCCCTCTGCTTTTCCTCCCAGCAAAGGTGCGTGACCTTTTTTGAGGCTGTGCTTGGGGGGAGGGATCCAGAGAGTCTGGGGCCCACTTTTTCCCTAAGGAGAAAGGACACAGTTTAGAATGCTTCAGCCTGAGCCTGAGAGGTACTATTCTGTACCTCCCTTATTTCCACTCCCCTCCTCCTTGCTATTTAATCTTTTTGTCTTCTGCTGGGGGGGGGGGGGCAGGGCGGCAGTACATATGCCAACCACTGTGAGTGAGTGCATTTGACCTTCAAGTCCACCTTATCTCCTTTCTGCATTTGCTTAAAGCAAGAGCCTAATGAGACCAACTTGAAAGATTCCCTCTCTGCTCTCTGTGGGCTAATTAATGACAAAGAGGTGCCATGCCCAGACCACACTCCTCAGGCTCAGGGTCAACAGCAGCACCTGAGAGCCTCTTAGAAGCAGAATGGAGGCCCTACCCCCATACCTACTAACTCTGACTACATTTCAACCAGATCTACAGTTGATTCTGATATATGTGAAAGTTTGACAGTCTCCATTACAGTGGAAATTCTGACAGAGCGGTTGGATTTCAAAACACAACCACAAGCAGTGTTTACAGACTATGTTAAACAATCCTGAACTTTTGTGCCACACAACTGCTCTTTGTGCCAGAGAAAAGAGACTGGCTCTCTCCTTCCTTACTAACTAACAAGCCCCAGAAAATGTCTCCATTAACACCATGCAGAATTATATGTAAAGAAAGTTTGGCAGGTAGTTTCCAAGATTATTTAAGCTCCAGAAATCCCCGTATTCAAGTTACCCACCTCCCTCTTAGTTACCCTAACTGCTTTCTCTCCCTGTGATCTAAGAACAGGTCTTTGATTGGCAAGTCACACGAGTGTTCCTATGGAAACCCAAGAAAGATGGAGCTAAAAAAAAAAGGGGGGGGAACCAACAATATCTATAGGCTTTCAGTGACCCCCATCCTCGGACATTTTGGTTCTTGCTAATGATTTTTGGACCCTGACTTGTAGGCATTAGCAGCAGTGAGAAATGAATGTAGCCATTTTCTCCAGTTCTCTGCCACTTTCATTTTTTAAGAGTATCTTATAATCTTGAATCGCACCTTTTTTAATACTTAAAACAGACAAACCCAAAACAGAAAAATTCTGAAACATTTGATAGGTAGTTCTTTTGTGTATATGGCCTTGTCCAGTCTTACAAGGATAATCGATTACTGGAAAAACAGAAGTTAATGCTTTTATATTAAGCACGAAGACCACTGATTTCAGTTGAGAAAAAAAATGTGCTCATACACCAAAATTAATATCTACTTACAAAAAAAAAAAGTATCCAAACCCAGACCTTGAGAATTACTGTATTAATCACATTGTTAATTATCCTATCCTATGCTATTTGGTTGCAGTCTGGATGATTATGGACCAAAATGATCCCACAAAGTACAAACACAGCATCTTAAGTTAATGTACCTTAATCCCCCCATACACACACACACACACACACACACACACACACACACACACACCACACCACACCACACCAGTAAAAGCAATCAACAAAACAATGCAAAAGGTACTTGAAATATCTACCATCAACCTGCAAACTGCAGTCTGCACTAATTTAATGAGGTGTGACCACCTCTGCAGTTTGGAAGGTTGCCCCTTACACCTTTCCCAGCTGCTCACCAGCTATGTGGCATCCCACATAGTTCTCCTAAGTGTAAAGGAAGCTTGGAAAACTTTATAAAATTCTTCTATACTTGAATTCTTAGTTGAGTGAACATGATTTAGAGTATTCCAGAACATGTTATATTAAGATTTAATTGAATGTGCACATGAGTGCAGATGACGGTGGAGACCAGCAGAGGGTTCATACCCCCTGGAGCTAGAGTTACAGGCAGTTGTAAGCCATCTGACATGGATCCTGAGAATCAAACTTGGGTCCTTGGCAGGAGCTGTCCATGCTCTTAACGGTTAAACTAACTTTCCAGCCCACAGAATATGTTTTTAGCCTAAGCAGCACCATAGCAGATAGTTTTTGTACATTATACTGTATGATGATCAGTTAGCAAATTGGTATTTTATCAAATAAAGCTAATCTTTTTACACTCAACATACTCATCTTTTAAAACAAAAACAAAAAATCAAAATTAAACAAAAAGTAACTCCACACAGGATTACTTGTACCCTCCGTTCTTTTTAAGGATGCTGGTTTTGTAAGAGAGAGGGAGAGAGAGAGGGAGAGAAAGAGAGAGAGAGAGGAGAGAGCAGGAGAGGAGAGAACATGTCCATGCCCACAGAGGTCAGAAGAGGGTTTCCAATACCCTGGGAGTTGGAGTTATAGGCAACGCTAAGCTGTCCACCCTGGGTGCTAGGAACAGAGCTTAGGTCTTTTGTAGGAGCAGTGCTCACTTTTAACCACTTTCATCCAGGCCTTCCACACTAAAGGATAAATATCCTAGAGTAACCCTTTAGTTATTTTATTAATTATTTCCACTGGGTAGATTTTCATAAATGGGAAGATGGGCCAGTCTTGCATTGGAAGATTTTCACTTAGTAAAAATGATTTTTTTTTTCTTGGTCTAGACTCATTTCCTTATACTCCAGAGAGTGGATTTTCTCCATTCTGATTCATATAGATCAGCTAATGGCAGTCGTGTGGTTCTCAGCCTTCCTTACAACTCCTCTTGTGGTGACCTCCAAAGGGGCTCGAGACTCACAGGTTGAGAACCACAGGCTTATGGTTGCCTTGTATGCCATTTTATTTTCTAACATCATGTTATTATAACTTTATAGATATCTGTATAATTTCTAATACTGTATGGGATTGAGAACAGTTTATTGATAATACTCATTTTCAGCAAATGTAGGAAACATTATACTAAGGCTAGAAGAAGAGAGATGGACTCAGAATGTGAGCAGCATCCTTGGGGAGCCATCTGAGTACTGTTTATATCTTTAAATAGGAGTCCTCCCTGTTATAAACCTCCACACTGTGACTTATTTGTTAGGCATTGCTTCTGCTACACATTCTGTTGGATGAAAGGCAAGTAGCAAATTTAAACCACCAGTTTAAAATACAAACTTACTTCACGACACAGTGACATGACTTTTTGAGAAGACTTTTTTTTTAAGACTTATCTATTTATTATGTATGCAGTATTCTGCCTTCATGTATGCCTGTATGCCAGAAACGGGCACCAGATCTCATTAGAGGTGGTTGTGAGAAACCTTGTGGTTGCTGGGAATTGAATTCAGGGCCTCTGGAAGAGCAGTTGATACTCTTAACCTCGGAGCCATCTCTCCAGACATCTAGGTACAAAACTATGGGCAAGCTTCTGACATAGGTGTGTTCAGTACTTAGAACAATACATTACAGGCAAAAGGAAACATGAAGAAAATAGCATGAGATTTTTTTTTCTTAAGGTTTATTGTGGCATTTATAATTTTAGAGTGCCCCACATGTAAGGCACAGTGACCACTGACAGAATGCCGGGAGCTCACTTCTGCTCACCAACACCATCTTGCTCTTTGGCCGAGAAACTTGTTATGCAAATAGGAACTTAAACGTTCATCTTATGTTTAATTTTTGTGCCTATGCCCTGAAACTTCATAAAGAATGTTTTGTGTAGCTGGAAATAGAACTTAGTGGCTGAGTGTGTATTACTCCTGCAGAAGCCCAAAGTTTGATTCTTAGCACCACACCAGGTGGCCCACAACCACATACAATTCCAACTTCAGGGTCTGACATCTCTTGCTTCCAAGGACACCTGCACTCATACATACAGACACACGAGGATGATTAAAAAATAAAAGTAAGCATTCGACAAAAGAAAGAATATGCTGTAGTGAGATAGTTCTGTTCGGCCTATTTGTTTATCCTGATCCTTATTTAACCACGTTAATATGCTTTCAAAGTGTGATTCATCTGACTTTGACTCTGGTTTCAGATATTCCAGAAGCAGTGTTTTGTACCCCAAATAAATATTTTACCTAAAGTTGGGATATGCCTTCTTTTTTACTGAATAAATAACAGTTTGTTAAGGCTGTTGGTTACTGTTATAATAATTTTACACTTGTACATTCATTTCTGGTGTGATGCTTATTTTTCACTGGTCATGCTTGAGATGGAACCCAGGCCTTCATTACTGCTAGTCAAGTATGTACCACTGTGCTGAAGCTCTGGCCTTCACCCCTCCATCCCCCTCCATTCCTTCCTTCCTTTCTCTGTCTCCCTTTCTTTCTGTCTCTCTTTTAAGCCAGGATCTCAGGTAGCCCAGGTCTGCTAAGATGAATCTTGAACTTCTGATTTCCCATTCTTCTGCTGGGATTAAACCTGTGTACTACCACACCTAGTTTCATATTTTAGAAGGATTGAACTATGTAGCCTATCTGATAAAAATGACATATAGTTGACCGTTAGTAACTGTGTTCTTCTTTCCCAGATCATTTTAAAATGCTTCAGTTCATGATTCAGCCCTGTTTCTATTAGAGCAAACTGCAGACACTCTGCCTTTTAAGCAGTGATCAAAATGGCCAAGTCAAGGACACCCTAGTCATGCCTGCTCCATCCCTCCTCACAGGGCAGAACTTCAGGAACAGAAGAGACAGGGAGTAACCAGGAATGGAAACAGGAATGGCCATGCCTTAACCGCCCTTCATTGACCTAGGATTTGTTTCAACTTCAAACACACACTGTACAGGCCTGGAGCCACCCAGCAACACCACACAGAGTTCTTGCTAGCAGTCTAGTTCATTAAAAACCAAAGGATCAGAATGTGGGCAATTGGTAGATGATTCCTAAGTTCACACACATTTTAATTAATGTCTCAATGAAGCATCTGTGTTCTAGACACTGTTCTAAGTTCATGGGTTTGTGATGAATGCAGAACATGTCAGGGATTAGAACTATTGCTTTCCTTTGTTACATGATTGTAGCTATACCCTCTTGTACGCAGGTTGGCTTTGCGAAACCCTTTGTGTCGATTTCACCAAGAAGTAGAGACTTTTAGACATCGGGCCATCTCTGACACCTGGTTGACGGTGAACCGCATGGAGCAGTGCCGGACAGAATACAGAGGGGCATTGTTATGGATGAAGGACGTGTCTCAGGAACTTGACCCAGACCTCTACAAGCAAATGGAGAAGTTCAGGAAGGTAGGACGTTTTCTGAGTGTCAACAAGAGGGGCACCTGCTAGAAGTGTGACTTGAATCCCTGGTAAGGAAGACATAACTCAAACGCACCAAGGATACAATTAATCATTGCTGACATTTTTTTTTAATGTGACAGAATACCAATTAATGTGATATATAATTCTCTAAGGAGAAGAGAAGAGACAGCTGGAAATTGCTGGAATTTAGTAGCTTCTTTTCATTGAAGTCAGATTTTCATATAATGTGCACTTTTATAAGGTTATCACTTGTAAATGCCTCTTCATGCATAACTAAATATCCAGGGTAGCTCACACAAATCTAGTAGGTAAGAATAGGCTGTTTGTCAAGTCTTTTTAATTGCTAATTCATGTTAAAAATTAGTAAAATACTAACAGTCCCTTTGAGATATACTCAGAGACACTGGGGACCTAGTAGTATGGTTGGGTAGAATGGGGTTGACCTTTCCTGCTATCGATCCCTTCAGAAATTTCTCTGAGGAAAATAAGAGCTGAAGAGATGAATCTAAAATTTCCCTGGGAGAACTGGTGAGCAGCTGAGGAAACATCTTCAGTTCCTTCTTTTTAAAAACTGTTTGGAGCCATTTGTCACACAGGAATACATCCTACCACTGGGTGGCAGTCATACACTGAGCATTCAATGAACATGTGGAATGATTTTTGTCCTTGTGTACAATGTTGGTAGTTCTTTGTTTGGGCAACTGGGTGTGCTTTGGGGCGTGAAAGAAAAAAAAAATCATCCAAATTTTATGCTTGACATAATATTGTATCCACTTTCTTAGTCATTTCAGCTGATCCATTCGTTATTAGAAATATTGCTCAAAAGGCCTAGATTCCTTTTTAGGGACATCACTTTGGAACTGTGTTCCTGGAACCCTGGCTGGTATGCAGGAGGTTAAGAAGTGTGGGAATGGAAGGGTGGAAAGAGCTTCTCTTGCTCAAGACAGTGGTCGCGATTTCTTGACCTAGATATTAGAGCCATGCCAATCCCTCTGGAGGTTAAGTTTCCTCTTGGTTTGTAATTCAGATTCCCTCCCTGTAGTAAGAACCAGCATGGTTTTCTCTCTGGTCTTTTGCACATCAACATCTGCCTTCTCAGTAAGGCAGGCCACTGTGCCCAGGCAGAGGTGGGATGGAAATGCTTTTCATTGATGATGTAGCTATTGTTGAATTGATTCATTCTCTGAAAGACGAAAATCAGGCTTCATGGTAGTAAATAAATGAAGTGATTATGGTTTGCCAACTAGATGCTGGTGAGCCCAGGCTGTTTTGCAAGTTTTCTGACTTTGTAATGATGCCAGTCATCATGCCTTTTGTCCTTATTTTCTATTGGGGATTGAGGAACATGGAGTGTGGGGGGGGGCGGTATTCGAGAAAAGAAAGAATGAGAGGAAAACAAAGCTACCTCCAGGACACAGTGCTGACTTTGTTTAATTTAGTGTTACCTTAGTGCTCGCCATAGTCAACACATACTTTTTCTTTTGTGGATGAGAATGATGCCCATGGTAGGCCACTAACCCAAGGTTCAGACAAGGAAACAGAAGCCTGAATCCCTGGAAATATGTACAGTTTCCCAACTAAGAGACAAAGATAAGAAAGTTCAAGAACATGCCTGGAAGCGGCAATGGCACTTTCATAGCAATGCCTTGCCTATGAGCTATTCATACAGAGAACAGTTATTGGGTGGCTCCAGTGTGCCAGATAATACAAGTAAACAGCTACTCTGGAAGGCACAAGATGTTTATGTGGATTTGTGTTTATTTGGTTTGTTTGGTAGGGGGTGGTTGCTAGCTGAGGAAGGGCAAACAAAAACCAAGTCCTCCGTCATTTGGTTTGAACATTGAAACATTTCCCATGGTTTAATGTCATCAATCTCTTGATTCTGGAAAATATGGGTGGTTTGGGTTTTTTTTTTAATCCTTTGCCATGCAGTAGTTGCTGAAGCTGTGCCTGCCTCCCTAATCCTGTGTGTGCTGGATTCAATTTAATAGCTGGATGTGGTAGACTTGGACTTGGGGAAAAGAGTAATTTTTTTGAGAAAGACTATCTTCAAGAGTGGATTTAATTAGCCTGGACCCTCTGCAAGGACAGGGGACTGACTACATTGGTTCTCTCCAGAGCCTAACCCCAGGGTTATTGCCTGGCCCTGATTAACACTGCCCTGCCAAGTGGCAGTATTCCAGGCAGAGTCCAAGGTGCCAGAGCCACCTCTCCTCAAGTCACTCAGCAGCCCACTGCACGTAGGTGACCTCCTGGCGCTTTGGGAATTGATCGATGGGGTTGTACCAGTGAGAAGTCATAGGACCGATGTGTGTGTGTGTGTGTGTGTGTGTGTGTGTGTGGCTTGCTGCCATCTTTGGGGACACTCTAAAGTGTGCAGTTTTCTGTTCTGCGTGGTGTATTTACAAATTCACTCTCCTTAAGCTTCAGAGTCTTGTCCCAGTGGGATTCCACCTTCAACAGAGTCTGTTTATCTCTCGAGGGTGTTACTGAAGGCCTTTGGGACAGTGACTCAGCTGTCCTCAAGGGGTTATCTCCTCAGTGTCGTCTCCTCTTCCACACTTCAGCTGATAAAGCCTGGACTTTAGGTTTGGTTGAATTCACATATTCTGCAGGAGAAAAGGTTACATTTTTTTTTCTTCCTCATGGTTATTGCCCCCTGTTACGATAAATCATGAGGGGGTCCTGGGCAGATTCCATGTCAGGTGAGGTTGACAGGGATAGAAGGACAAACACGCCAGGCAGGCAGACAGAGCTTAAGTGAGAAGTTTTATGAGAAAGGGGAGGAAAGAGAAAAGACACAGAGACAGAGAGAGAACAGGAAAGCCCTGTCGCCCCAGGGGGACAGTGGTAAAGAGAGCAGGACAGATCGGGGAAAGAGAAGACAGGAGGAAGAAAAAGAAGAGCGAGCAAAGAGAGTGTAAGCGGGCAGAGGTCTTTCAAAGGGGCCCTTTTCAGCCTGCCTGACCAGGGTGGTTCTGAGTATATCTGCCAGGTGACAGGGGCAGACCAGCATAAGGCCTGAATCCTTACAACCCCTATTTGGGATTTTTTTAGAATGCATTCATTAATCTACTTATCCATTTAACAAATTATATTGAAGCCCAGTGGCATGCCATTTAGCACAGAGGAGCATAGCATAGCAATAGGTCCTGTCTTGTGCAATCAGTTGGGCAGAAAACAAGTAAATACAATGCAGTGTGTTGAATGATTAGCTGCGGTGGAATGGTACTACAAAAACAACAACAAAAGCAAAACAAAAACAAAAAAAAACTGTAGACTATGAATCCCAGACGAAGTAATCCCCACAAAACAAGGAAAGAATGAATAGTATGAGAGGGTGTGTTGTCAACTTACCATTTAGAATCACCTGGGAGCTAGGTCTCTGTGCATGCCTGTGAGGGGTTATCTTAATTACATTAATTGATGTGGGAAGGAAGACCCATCTTAATTGTAGACAATACCATTTCATGGGTTGAGTCCTGAAGTAAATGAGAGTTGAGTGTACACATGAATCCATTGTTCTGTTTTGACTGTGAAGAGGATACGACCAGCTACTTCATGCTTTCTGCCTTGACTTGCTGCCGTGATAGGCTGTATTCCGAACCATAAGCTAAAACAAACCTTTCCCCTTTAGGTTGTTCTTGTCAGAGTATATTATCACAGCAACAGTAAAGAAACCAAGACAAGTAGGAAGGACCTAGATGGAGGGAACAGGAAACAACAGAGCAGAGTTTCTAGCTGTGGAGTCAACTTGGACAAAGGCCCAAAGTGAAAGCAGCATAGTATCTAGAACCAGGGCCCAAGTGAGGTGGGTGTGTAGAGACAGATGTGCTTAAGCAATGGGCCATCCAAGGGAAGCAGGACTAGAGAAGAAGGGACATCTATAAGGAGGGAATGGAAAACTGCTGAGAAGGGGATAAGTATAGCAAAATTTGTGATTCCCAACAGCTCAGTCAGATTTCATGATAGAACAGAGAGTCCAAGAGTCCAAACCAGATGAAACATGGTATGACTGGATCACGGAGGGATGAAGACCAGAGAGAAACACACTGTTCTGACCTCTGGCAGACTCAGTGGAGCATCACTTTAATTACAAAGCTGTTTATTATTTTTAGAAATAAGCAGAATGAACAAATAAATGTCAAATTGGCAGTGAATTTTCACCTCCAACCAAGACCTTTTTTTTTTTTTCTTCAGCATTTCCCAAATGTCAGGAAACTTCAGGCAGCGCAGTCATAGTGAACAAGACACACATGATGAATGAAAATTTAAAATTAAACAAAGCAAATGATCTGGCACACTTTGAAGTACAGAGGCTGTGGGCAGCTCTGTGCATCAACATCAGGAGGAGTCTTTAGCAAGTGTTTGTGTGGGGAGCTAAAGAGGAAATCTTGCTCCTAGCCTTTCTGGAAGAACCATGCTAGTAGTAATCTGCTCCTTGTCAAAGGACTGGGAGGAGGGAGATACCTGGAGAGTGAGACCCCCATGGAGCCTTTCTCCATGCTGAAGTGTAGGAGCTGATGGGTGGATGTGCATGGGTGGAGCTCCTTGTCAGTGTACAGTTGGAGGCTCCTCCTGACAGCATGATTCACCCTGGTACCACGAGGTATTTTATGAGCAAAGTTAATGTGTGATATATGTGCCCTTTGAAGGCAGAATAAAAGGGTATAATTTAAAAATAGAAGTCAGCTTCTCGTAGCAGATTACATCAGCTGAAGTTGTGAGCCCCAGCAGAGCCTCTGAAGCCTGTGCCCTTGAGAGCTCCTGTGGTCAATTAAGTGTCTTGTTTTTCTTGAAAGGCAGAAATGGGATGGAAGGTAATTATTCTAAATGGAATAAAAGCTGTGTTGGGTGTAAGGAAATAGTTCTGGAGCCTCTAAAGAGATAGTATGGAAATGTATACTTGGCATTTGCAGGACTCAGGCTTTATAGACAAGGGTATGGAAACCAGTGTTTTTAACCAGAGCCATTTACCAAATAGTTTAATGAAATCCTGCAGCAGTTGTCTAGTGTTTCATCACAGTAATTCAGAAGGATATCTAAAAGGCACTCTAGAAACTATAAGTGATACATGCTGGGATTCATAGGTGTGTCTGTCTCCGTTAGAAATACCATTAGGTTATAGAGCCCAGTTAATTCATCAGAGGACATGTTCCAGTAAGGCTTATTAATGAACACTGGCAGTTTAACTAGTCTGAGAGTTTGGTCAACGACTAATAAATAGCAATATTGATGATAGATTTTTTTTCCCCTGTGAACAAAGAGTTGGGTTAATTAATTTGACAGTTTTATTAATTACTGCTGAAATCATTGGTTGTTGTTAAAGGTCAGGCTCTTTTAGCAATTGAGGGCAGGTCCCAGGGGAGTTGAAGCCTCTTAGTATCACATACAGGACAGTCACCTCCCCCCCCCTTCTCCCTGCCCTGTGAGACAGACCTTCAGTTTCTGCCTTGATTTCTGCCCTCTGGATTAAACTGGTTCCTGCTTTGATTCAGTGCCTGACTAGGTCTGGGAGCCACAGCCAAGCTGGGTAGAGTGAATAGGTAATGTTTTGTTTGGTCTGTACAATAGGCTAATGTTAATTTATCTAAGCAGAGCTTTAACCCTCCTGGACTTTTCTTAGTTCCAGTATAAAAAGAGGAAGGGGGCTGGCTCCACTCTCTCTCCTGGCTCCATTCATTCTAGAATTCTGTATATGGGTTGAGCCCTTTTATGAGGTGAGGTGAAAATTCCTTTTATAAAGTTAATACTCTTTTAAATGTATCTGTTTCATCATTCTTCCTGTTCATTGGTTAGTTTTCAGTATGTGCCTGTGTTTGTTTTGCTTTGGATGTTTAACTAGAGCACTTGCTATTTGTGGTCCCCAAGCATTTTGAATCTTGCTGCCAAAATGCCATAGGAAAAGCCTTCCATTTTCACATGGCACAACTTGGAAGGGAACTAATAATTATAGCCTTGCCTCCAACTCTGACTTTCATGAGATGAGGCCTTTGGGCTTTTGTGTGTCTTTATTGATTTTTCTCCCACTAAACTTGGTAAATACCAAAAATGTACTTGAGGTCTACACTAGACTATTTAGACTAACACCCTAAGAAGAGGGAACTCTGGCCTGTTTCACGGCTGCTGCTCCGGACTAAACAAGGAGAGGAGGATGAAGACTCTGGTTCTGAGTCAGGCTCTACTCTGTTCCCAGCATTGCCTTGGAGCTAAGTCTGACTTTGCCTTTGCATCTCCTACATGCAATCCCCAGGCTTCCTCCGCCTGTAACAGTATTGTTCTCTAGCTCATCGAGCTGTAAGATCTGTAAGTTCATCTGTGAAGAAGTACACCTCCTGGGAGGGGCAGGCACTTATTCGGTAGAATGTCTGCCTTGTACCTCAAGGACTTTCTCATCTAATTGAGTCTGACTACCTCTGTTGCTGAGGCTTTTCATCTTGGATGAAAAAAAATCAGAATATCTCACTCCTAATTCTTGGTCATTGGAGTCTTTAGTGTGGGTGTAAGCTGATAATACTCATGGTATATAAATATTGATACTTTTGCAAGGGTCAGCAACCCTGGGAGCACAGCCCAGCCACCTATTTTTGAGGTAACATTGGGAGGGGGCTGCTGTTGATACATACCTTTGCTCCATGGAGTTCTCACTGTGCACAGCTGATTTCCAATACCATGACTGAGTGGAGTAACCACAACACAGGCTGAAGGCCTGCAAGCCAGTCACACTCACTTTCTGTTCCTTTACAGCTGTTGGCCGATGCTTTACAGCCGTGGGAAAGCCATGCTGAGTTTAACAACTTGGTTACATTAGCTTCTAGTTGTGGTGAACATGCATACATTTTAGTGTCTTAACCTGGTCTCTTTTGAGCATTGTTCCTTTGGGCAGATACCCAGGGACTGCTGGTTCATATGATAGTACTAGTTTCAGTTTTCTTGGAGGGCCTCCTGGGCTGTATGAAGTTTTGCATTAGGAAGTTGGCATGCTCCCTGTTTTCTCATTTGCAATATTCAGATGTCCTTAAAACAATAGTTCATATCTGGTTCTTATATGTGATGCTTTCTAACAGAGAAGACTTTACCCCTGAAGTTTCTGATTCCATAAATGGCCCTTCTGTGTTTGAAAGAAGCATTAGAGGATGAGTATAGGTAGGACCAGGGAGATGTTGCTGAATAGCATAAAACTCCCTTGGTTCAGACTCTACTCCATATTCTTTTTTCAGTTTTGAATAGTACTTTAACTGGCATATATTCATTGTATATGGTACTGAGTTTTATAAGGGCATTTTAATATATAATGTGTTTTGAGCAGATCTTCCCCAGGCCCCTCCTTCCCCCTCCCATTGGTCTCCTTAGTAACCCTGTACAATTTCACTTCTACTTTCATGTCATATCATATACATTTATAATTGTTTATATCTATAGAAAATATAAGATCTAAAAATGAGAGAAAACATGTTTGCCTTTATGATGCTGTCTGGTTCTTTTTTTATTTTGTTGGTTTTTTTGTTTTGTTTTTTTATACTCTACATATAACCAACATCAATGACATAGGTCCATTTCTATGTCTGGGACCTTAAGGACCCTGAAGCATGCAGAGAAAACTGAGACTATATGGAAAATAAAAACAGCTCATCTTGTCCCTTACTCAAGAACAAAAGAAGGAAAAACTCAAAAATATGCAATTACAGTTTTAATTAAACATGCCCACATTTACTAGATGCTCATCTGCTCTAGGCCAATGCTTAGAAATTGTGTCTCAGTCACTGTAATTACTAAGGTTTCTACAAGTGCAGATGCAGCAACACCATATACATCTTCTAAAACCTTCCAGGAAAGAAACGTTGCCCGCCATGATGGAAGTAGAAGTGTGACTCCAAACCTCATTCTTTCATTTCACCTAATCTTCATGAAATTGCCTGCTACGTAACATGATTCCATGGAAGGGAGAAATAGATAGTGCCATGGCAAGCATGGCTGGAAGAAAACAGAATGAATGTCTTGTTGGATAGGTCTGCGCAGAGATGTAGACTGTGTGGGAATGTAAACTGGGAAGTCATGGTCATTCATGTTACTTAGTTCTTTGGCTGAAAAATTGCTGGTTTTTGTTATCATATGACAGAGACAATACACTGGGCTTGGCTTTTTATTTAGCAAACATACAGTGCAGTCTTTGCATCTGGCACTATTTCAAGCAGTTTGCTCATATAAACTCCCTTAAACCTGCTAATAAATAAATCAAGAGGATATAGTTATTATCAACGTTTTACAAATGAGAAGTCAGGCACACAAAGGAAGGGACCTAGTTAAGGCTGTCCGGCTCACCTCAGAACACAGGAACACTGACTGCATTCTGCCCGGCTTGCGCAGACTCCCTCTCATGATGTCCCACATTTCCATGGGTATTCCCTTCACTTTGGAAGGAATCCAGAAGTCACCCCATTTTATAGACATAGAAATGCCCAGGCTGTGAGTTTAAGAACCTGACTATGGTCCCAAACAGTGTTTAGTTTCTTTATTTACAGAACACAATAGCAAATAGAAATTCAGGGGTACTCTGGCTCCTTAGCCACAAACTAGAAGGCCCATTCCTTCAAGACAGAATGCTGGGCAAAGTACTGAGCTCACAAGCCATGCTGAGCACCCCCTTCTCCTCAGGCACGAATGTGCTTGCAGCCCCTGGCTCCCCACACAGGGTGAGGGAATTCCAGAGGATGACTTACAGGAGACACTGAGCTTACTGCATTTCAAGTGCTTTGTGCACAGTAACTATTCTGATAGTCACTGTGTTTATCACTACTTTTCCAAGAGAAAGTGATGACATCTAGTGAAATACTCGAAATAAACGTCCTGTGTGTAAGGAGGGGCTATGGCCTTGGGTTGTCCCCTCAGCATGAACCAGAAGAGTGCTGCTCCTTATTACAGGCTGTCTGGTGAACTTGTCAGAGAAGAGTTTCTAGGTATAACATGTCACCCCTGTGCCTTCTTCCATGACCCAGTTTCTTCCAACATAAGGTACAACAGCTTCTCAAAGTGCCTACCCCCAAGGTTACCTCCTGCTCCTGCATGTCCCCTCACTGCCTCGAGCTGCTGGTGTTCTTTGTCCATTTCATGTAAAAATTGTCCTTTGCTGTAGTGTGAACAACAACCTCCTTTATGTTCTCAGGACTGTTTTTTTCCTTGCTGTAATCGATTTTCAAGGGGATGAGGTCTTTGGGGAACAGGCACAGTTGGGTCTGATTCTGCATTTATAAATGGATGAGTTGAGAAGTCAAACAATAGTGTCTGTGCCTTTCTTCCTCGATATACCTTCACAGTTTTCACATTGTTTCTGCTTTTAGTTAGATTTCTTGGCAAGAAGACTTTAAATTTAAGCAAACAAACGTTCACAGTGTGTTTACATCTTTAAAAGTTTTAGGATATTTTTGTACAAACCGAGTAAACATATTTACACACATCCCCAAAATAACAAGGCCATCTAAGTACATTTCTGTCACATCCTGTTCTGCGTCCCAGGCTAGAGGTTCATTTTCAGCGGCTGGCAGCCATTAGTCACTTGCCACATGCAGGAGGTCTGCAGCAGTCTAACTATTCTACAACCAAAGTATTTGTTGACTTCTTCAGCCATCGCATCCTCGCTGCTGTTGCTTGAGCAGTCTTCCTCAACATAGAGATCTGTAATGGACTCCCAACCTCCACAAAAACGATAGTCGTGATTCTGGAGCATAAATCGGGCTGTGTTGGGTTGCAAGCATGTGCATGTGCTAACTTCCCTTCCCTTCCATCTCTTCCCTCTCAAACAATACTCCTGCCACATGCCTCTGTTACCTGCACGTGGTAGGCATGCATGAAATAGGGAGCCTTGCTAGAAGGCTTCCCCAGATTCTTGAATACCCTGCCTGATACAGCCCTTTCTTCCCCCCCCCCCCAGAGCTCCCCCTTATTCTGCTGTGGTGCCTATAGAATTCTCATATACCGGTTAAAGCCACAGTATCCTAAGGAGCCTTTGTTGACTTTGCGACGTTCCCATTGTACTCTGCACAGCCTGTCGTATCCATTGGATGTTTATCAAATGAGTGAGTTGGTAAATGCATAAGTTTACGGTTCTTTGAAGGCAGAAGCAGGAGCTGCACATCTTGGAACCACAATTGTATAGTAAACAAATACAGCATGTGTCTGATATTTACTTTACTGAATGGAGTGTATCCTTGCTATTGAATTAAAAGGAAATGTTAGTGTACAACCAAGAAGTCATTTGATTGGAACAACCTGGAAAGTATCTACACATAGAGATTCACAAAAGTTCCATTGTCTAAGTTTTATAAGAACATTTATTGGCTGAAAAATAGAGTATTTTATAAAACTAAAAGAGCTAATATAGTAAATGCTTAAATGGATTCCTTTTAAGGTAGAGCAAAGGCCAACTTCCTTACAGAGAAGTATTGAATCTACGTGTAGAAAGTTTGTCTAATTTATCAAGGGAAACGCTTAAGTTTCAAGTTTCAGAGTGGACTCTCAACAAAAGTGAATTAAGTGTATGATTATCTGTGAAGATAGTTTTCATTTCACCAAATCATCTGGCTTTTCTTCCTAAGACTTTTGTGTGTTAGGTTAGCATCTGAAAGCTTAGAGTTCCATAGATGATAGTATGCAAACCTACAGACTGTACCCAGTTGGAACCATCAGATTCTGAGTAAAAATGCTGTCATTTATTGAGCCCATTTCATCAAAAGGTCATTTCTCGGCCCTTCAGCAACTGGAAGGTTTTGGAGGAATTCATTATTTCTGTGTTTCCATCACATTTGTGCTTTTGGCTACAGGATCAGGGATGTCTGCTGCCCCTGACAACTACCCCCAACCACAGTCTCTGTTCCATTGGCCCATGTCTCTTTTGGAAGCTCCTGAAGGAGGTGTCATCTTAGATTATAGATCACTGGAAAATCACTGTGTTCCAGTAGTATGATTTTCTTGTTACTGTCTTTGGCCTGCCTAGTTTGTCTCCAAGTCCATCATAGCTATACATCCCCCCATATCATCTGGCTACCAGCTCAGATGTCAGCTAGTCCTTTCATTTTCCATGATGAATTAGTTGCAATTTTTACCATCTTCTACAATTTAGTATAAACGAAGACATTTACATCCTGATATGTTGCCCTAGCATTTTTATTTTTGAAACTGTTATATTTTAGGGATCCATCACCTACTATTTACTTTTATTTTTTAATGATTTATTTTGATACATGAAATAGAATGTGGGTTTTATTTAATTTCAAACAGGAACAGTAAATCTACTATGCCCTCAATACCAATAGCTTTACAGAACTGTAAGCTACTTTTATTCTAGTCTAAAAGAATTTTCTCTGCATCCATTCTTACAGAACTTGCAGTGGCAGAGGAAATAACAGTTTCGTGTGTATAGATTGTCACTCTCGAGTCCAGCTGGGTTTATAAATGACTACTGAGAGTCACTATTCCAGAAAGATCTACAGCATGATTGGTGTTTTTAAGAGAACACTGTTTTCTCTGTTTGTCATGGAGGAATGATGAGCAGTTTTAAATGGCACTTCTTTTAAATGATTGAATTATTATTTGCTAATTCTCCGCAAAGCGTTCCCAGTGAGATTTGTGCAAGAAGCACCTGACCCTGAAATGGAGTTATGAAGGTTTTGCAATTTTCTTTGTCTGCCAGTAACATTTGGAATCTTTGTGTGTCTGATGTCCTAAGTCTCTAGGTACATTCTCATTTAATCCATCAAAAGGAGAGCTGAATGGGAAACTGGTATTTTTCTTTCCATAGGCTGGGATTTCTTTTAAAAGATGCTGTATTATTGCTTGGCTCAAAGAATTAATATCATCTACGTCTAGCAGGGAAATGAGAGGGTGGGGGGCCCCAGACTACCCATTTAGATCCTTACCGGTGCCTTTGAGCATAAAATTTTTAAAGGTTCCCAGTGTAATAAAATTATCACAGCTGTAGTATCCCACTTTACCTTCCAGTTAGCCCAGACCAGATCATAAAAAAAAAAGATGAGTGAAAGTTGTCGATAGGAGTCCCCAAATCCAAATGAGCCAATGTCATGTGGTCCTGAGCAACCCTAAAAGAAAAAAGCTCTTAGAGCCCTTCATTACAGCCTTGAAATAAAATTACCATGTTCATTAATAGAGCTATGTGTTACCATCCTGTGAAATATGACTTTAGGGATTGGTAACACTTCACAGTCGATTGGTTCTGTCTATTCAACCACCACTCTCTCTTTCCATCCATCTTTTAAAGTCCTCACCCCAGCTGTGATTGTGAGACAATCATTGTCATTTAGACATTGGCTCCTGACTGTGTGCTGGTGTCTGCTGACATTGAAATAAGGCATATTTCTCAACAGAGATGAATTACATGAGCAGATTTAAGGATAAGGGATTCTTTGGCTTTGTTCTTTTTATTGAAAATATACTACTCTACTACGGTCTCTCCTCCCTCAACTTCTCCCAAATACTCCCCCCCCCACACACACATCTCCACCTACCTAAATCCACACTCCCCTTTTTTCTCTCTCACTAAAATACAAACAGGCATCTAAATAATAATAATAATAATTAGATACAACAGAAACAAACCAGGATAGGACAAAACAAACAGAAGAAAACAAACCAAATAAAAAGCCCAAGGGACACACACATTCACATACACAGAAATCCCAGAAGAACACAAAGCCAGAAACCATAATATATACAAAAAAGACTTACTGGAGAGGGGGGTCCTGACAAAGCATTATGAGACAGAGAATCTTCAAAAATGTCATTGAGTTTCTTTTGAGTTGGCCATCCAACTTCTGGGCCCTGTGGTTTGTATACCCAGATTGATTTTGTTGGAAAAAAAAATAATTATTCATTTGTGAGCAGCTATCAATTGGAGATCGCTTTGGGTTAAGGATGTGGACCCATGTCCAATTCCCCTGTCAGTGCAAGAATCCCATTGGGCCCAGACATGCTGCCACAGCATATGTGAGTTCTTGCGCACATTGATCCTGCTGATTTTAGAAGGCCCGGTTTCTTTGGTGTCCTTCCTCCTCCCCCAACCCCAGCCTAGCTCTGAAAATCTTACTGCCTCCTCTTCCACAGGGTACCCTGAGCCTTGAGGGGAGGGAATTGATGGAGACATCCTATTCTCTGAATACTGTCCAGTTGTAAGTCTCTATATTAGTTCCCATCTATTGCAGGAGAAAGCTTCTCTGATAAATGCCTGAGTGAGACACTGATGTATGAATATCACAGAATATTTTTAGAAGTCATTTTATTGCTGTGCTCCTTTAGCAGAATAGTAGCAATTCATGTTGGTTTTCCCCCTAGGTCCCTGGTCTACTTAGTCTCAGGTTCTTAGCCTCCTGAGAAGTATCAGGAATGGGCTCTATTTCCTACAGTAGGCCTTAAATCCAATCAGATACTGATTGGTTAGTCCCACAAGTGTTGTGCCACTAATGAACCAGCCCATCTTGCATGCAGGTCACTGTTACAGCTGGGTCAGTGCTTGCCTTTCTGCTTTGGTAGCATGCAGAGCAACTTCCAGTACTACAAACACTATTCAACAGGGGTAAAGGCTCCAGGCAGGCACCAGCTTGAATTTTTCCATATTTGTTGAGTTGTACTGGTGTTGTTTTCAGTAATAGGAGCTTACAATCAGTTTTTGGAGAGCAATCAATAGCTTTGGCAATAGCGTGGGTTATTTGAAGGTCCCCATGAGGCCCCTTTGGCCAACAACTTGATTAGATGTAACCCATTCCCAGAATCGTAGGCTTCACTTGGATGGATCACCCTAGGAAAGGGAAACAAAATAGTTATGGATGGATAGTTGGGGGGAGGGGAGAAATAGATTGGGAGGATCGAGGGAAAGGGGAATGAAGAGATGGAGAAGGAAAGGACTATGGGGAGGGACAACTGAAACAAAGGATCATTTTTAAGGGATATGATCATATGTATCGTATCTACTTATATGTTAAGAGTAGGTTTTCCCTGCCGGTCTGGTCCCACCACCACGGCAGCCACAAATAAAACACAGAGACACTGTATTTGATATAATGCTGTTAGCCAGTTACTAGTTTCTTATCGGTTAGCTCTGTCTTAAATATTAACCCATTTCTATTAATCTAAGTATTTCCACGTGGTCTCATCTTACTGGAGAGAGGGGCCATTGTTCTGCTCTCTCCGTCCTCAGTCTTGAATCTCCTTCCTACTACTTCCTCTCTTCTCCTTGTCTCCTAGTCCCGCCTATCTTGCTTTCCTATTTGCCAACAGTGCTTTATCCATTAACCAATACGAGAAACATATTTACAGAATGACGTCTCCCAACACCTATACATATGGTAGAAGCTTCCTAAAATATATACATAAATGAATATGATGTAAATGGGATTGCCAAGTAACAGAGGAAATAGAGCCCCAACTGAACATCACCAGTCACAGTCACCAAATGCTTTGTCCTTTTTAATAATTTTTGTCTTGGACTCTTAGAATGAAACACCGTAATACTTAAAAGCAAGAATAGTTCATGAATGATTATTCATTGAGAGAGATCCAGACCAAGAGTCTTGGAAAAAATATTACATATACAAGCAGGAAAAAAAAACATAGGTGGTATGCTTATAGATTAATAGGTGTGAAGTAGTGAAGATAGTTCTCAGTTAGGCAAACTGAAGAGCAGCTAGAAGAGGAAAGTATATTTTATTCAAGTATTTAAGTAGTGGACATTTTTCTTCAAAGTGCTGTCCTGTTTAATTTTCGCCACCTTAAATGCAAGAGAAACAGATGCAGCAATAGCTCCCAGCCCTGATGCTTCCAGGAGTAGAATCAAGTTGAGGGACGATATGAGGAGCAGATACAAAAGCAAGGCTGAGTTGAGGGTTCGCAACATGCCTTTTAACTTTTGTGCCATGTGTTACCCATTGAAGTAATTTATACGACAAATAATGAGAATCAGTAAGGTTGGAGTGAAGAACAGGTAAGATTTGGTGAAGGAGAGGATAACAGAAACTCACTTAAGTTGGCAAAAACTGGAATTCGTTTATTTTGTTTGGTTATTAATAACAATAAGGGAATGGAGAAGGCAGGCTGTGGGGGCAGACAGAGAACCTGAGTTGCACGGTGATGTCATGTGGACAGCTGGATGAAGGAGGTGGAGGATGAGGTCATCTTTGAAAGCCATCAGCAGGGAGAGCCATGTGAGGAGGTTAAGTCACTTGGGAAGGAAAGGATCGAAAAAGCAGCGCCTGCGGGGAACTCTGGCACCGGCAAGGATGGTGGGAACAGGGCTTCTGAAAGCCTTGTCTGTTCTAGGGGGACCTCAATATAAGAAGCTGACTTATGCTTGTTCGGAAAGGGGGAAGGAGAGAGTAAGGAGAGGATGTTCCCCACATTGCCCCGGTTTTATCCTAGAATGAGCATGTTCTGTGTTTTGTACCAGTGAAGACATAGTCAGTCTTGCCCAGGAAAGAGCCAAAGGGGAGGGGTGAGGGGACAGCTGTGCAGCCTAGAAATCTCCATGTCCCAGGAGGTTCCCACAGGATCTCACTCTACTGTGTGTGTGTGTGTGTGTGTGTGTGTGTCTGTCTGTCTGTCTCTGTGTGTGTGTGTGTGTATCTGTCTCTCTTCCTCTGTATGTGTGTGTCTGTCTGTCTTTCCGTGTGTGTCTATCTCTCTGTGTCTGTCTCTCTCTTCCTCTGTGTGTGTGTGTGTCTGTCTGTCTCTGTGTGTGTATGTCTGTCTATCTTCCTCGCCCTCCCTGTCTCTCTCTCTGTCTGTCTGTCTCTGTGTGGGGGGGGGGGAATCATGGTTAATGTTGGTTGTCTTTCTCCATCACTCTCCACCTTACATATTGAAGCAGCGTCTTTCTTAGGATGCCACCTCACCAGTGTGGCTAGTCTGCTCCTGGGAGCCCCTGTCTGTGCCTCCTCCTTCAGCTCCTGTGATGGGGATTACCAGTGGGCCACCACAAACACCTAGCTTTCTTGTGGGTTCTTGAGCTCTGAACTCCAGGCTTCATGCTTGCTCACTTCACGGGCTAGGTCATCACCTCACCTTTTGCTCCATTCTCTAACTCTAGCAGTTCTCTCTTTTCCTTTTCATTGGTAGGAAGTGTTCTGGCCCTTATATCCTAAACGCAGAGTGTCTGTACACCTGTGAGCCCTAATTTTGTCATTGAGAAGCAGTGTCAACTTCCATGAATCCAGCCATCTCTCGTCACAGTGTTCATTTTATCACTAGTTAAACTTTAAGATTCTTGTCCATTTTTCTTCATGCTCAAGTTTAAAAGAAACTGAAATATATATGGATTCCAAATAGACATCTTTCTGCATGCATGGTCTAAGCATGACTCCATGTCATAGGGTGTACATGTCAGCATCTGGCCCCAAAGAAGGCATAAAAGCATTCCTCCTTACTACCAGTGTTTCCTAAGACAGTGATGTAGACTTAGGTTCCACTAGAATTTTATCATGGCCGCTACAAATCAAATGTTGGAGAAGAAGGTGCTGAGAGCATCCTAATTTCTAAGACTTTCATATCTTTGTCCAGGCTGTGCATGGCTGTATCCCGAACCTCCTCCTCTAGGTCCTGCCAGGAAAAGCCAATAATTTGTAAATTGAAGCTATGTCAGCTGAAGCTTTTATTGGTACTCATTATCCAGTGCCCCGTCTGCTTTTAATTCTCTGTAGAAAGAACTAACTTTGCTCTTTTTCTTCTTTCTTTTTTAAAAACAAGTCCTCTCTTTAAAAAAAAAAAAAAAAAAAAAGACAACTACTAACAGTTGTGATGAGAAGCTGTAGACTCCCTCCTCTTTGTGCTCAGTGCCCCGTTCGCTTGTAGGTTCAGCACCTTGGCTTCTACTTGGACTTCCCCCTTGTCCCGCTGTCTTCACCCCCTGTCCTTTAATTTCAAGGGGAAAATCATGTAAGTAAAGCTGTCATGTGTTTTGAAAATAAAGTGACAATTTGATACACCTTTTCGCATCTCTTAATAACATATTAAGAGAATGTTAAACATAGGTTGTTCATTTTTTTTAATCTAAAGACGCCTCTTTTTTCATAGCACAAAAGCACAGCAGATATTTAAACTCTGCGATGAATAATATGATAGGTTTATGTAAGGTAATTAACATATTTGAGATTTTTCCCAGTCTAGGGTTTTTCTTAGCATTCTGCCTTATAGATAGATGTAGCAGCCATTTAAATATGTACATAATACAGAATATTTCTAGCTAAATATTTGTAAAAATGCTCTTGAATTTAGCACACTGTTTCATATTCATCACTCCATCAAGGCTGAATAGAAGTGTTTTTTGGTTTTTCTGGTTCATAGGCGACAGTACCAGGGCCACAGGAGACTGACCTGTCCACAGCCACAGCCAAGTGTTCAGCTCCAAAGTCAATATTCCTCCCATTCCTCCCACCCCTTCCTCCCTAATGCCTTCATGAGCCAAAGATTGGATCCGTGTGTTCAGTAGTGGTTCACTGTGAAGACAATGCTTCCGAGATAGAGGACACCCTGCTTTGTATTAGAGTAGCAGCCGTGTCTTCCAATGAAGTATGTATTCTCTGAACTCAGGGTCACAGCCGCCACAGGCTGATTTTACCAGCACCCTTTAGGAGCCTTGGGATAGTTTTATCTCATGAAGGCATTTGTTGGTCTCTTCTGAACATCTAGTTACATGTCTGTGTTTAGTGGTTCCCTTGCACCTTGTCGAGTGACTGCACTCTGAAGGTGGAATGGCTTGTTTTAGAGCATAGATTCCTTAGAGCAAGGTGTCTATGCCAAGATGCTCAGCACAAGGCAGGTGAATAATGAATGCAAGAGTAGTGACTGTTAACACTTCCTGGATGCTTACCATGGGCTGGATTCTGGGCGAAGAAGCTTTGCAGGTTTTTTTGTTGTTTGTTTGTTTTTGTGTGTGTGGTTTTTTTTTTGTTTGTTTGTTTTTTTGTTTTCTGTCTTCCTAGTTATCCTGTGAATGAAATAGTATTCAAGCCCCTATTTTACTCTTTTTGGTAAGACATATTCTTAACACTATAGTGGGATGTTTTTGTGTGTCTTCTTTTAAAATATCAAGTGAAGAAGGAAAGAGAGTTCTTCATCCTCTCTTCTGAATAGCAGAGGGTAGAGTGAGGAGACTTGTCAAGGAGGGAGGACAGAGGAGACTGGGTCACTGGGGAGGAAATCCTGAGTTGGACTGGCAGGTGGAAGTAATTGTCTCTTACTCTACACTCTTACTGCTCAGGAATTGAGCGATACAGAGTGAGCAGTATTGCCACGTAGATTGCCATCTTTTTACCTTTGCCCTTGGCATTTGGCTTCCTGGCATGGATGCCTTCCCTGGGAAGATGGTCCAGACAGGCATGGGCCATCCAGACACAGGCATGCCTACTTCCAGTGCAGTGAGGTGCATCCAAAGTCCCCAGCTGGAGAAGAGAGGACTGGTCCTCAGTACCTCACTGTTCAGCTGAATTGCCTGAATTGCCTTTCCCTTTCCCCTCCTTCTCAAGTTCACTAGGCAGAAATTCCTCAAAGGTTTCGTGATGAGACATCATCAGGGCCTCTTATCTTCATCACTGTCAATGAACCACCCAGTCAACTCGCAGAACACACTTGCAGTATTGACCCTTAAATGTCCCCCTTTCCAGATTAAGGCAATGGGGGGGGAGTTTTAGGACTCATCGAGGTCTCCTCCTCATCTGCATTCTAGGTAACTTCCCTGTAGTCTCAACTCTAGATATCCTTAGGAACTTTTTTTGTTTTTGTTGTTGTTGTTGTGTGCAACTTAAGTGACTTTATGGATGGCTCACCTGGCCAGCACTTGGAACTCAAATCCTGCACTTGACGCATACCTCACCTTCATCTTTATCCAGTCAGTTGTCCTCTCCTGCTGAGCTGTCCTTCAAAGTACCTGGGGCATTGATTGACCTCTTCCTCCTGCTTCTCAATACACGCCACCAGCTTTGCTTGTAATCATTAGGGATTAAATTAGGGATTGAATGGAAGATGCGTAGCAGCCTTTGTTTTCTCTCTCTCTCTCTTCTTGCCCCTTTCACCTTTACATAGCCATTTCCCATTCTCTCCTTTCTCTTACTCTTGTCCTCTCTCTTCCCTCCGTAATAGTCTCCTTTCTCACACATATTAACCCTCACACGTTTAATAGTAATCTAGTAATCTTGCTATAAAATGTCTCCTCTCAAGGATCTATATGTCTGTGAGTCCCCGCAAACCCACTACTCTGTAGCCTTGACAGCCTTCCCATCATGCTGCCCACACTCTCCCAGTAAAACTGGAACTGCTGGGTTCTGTAATCAGATAGATTGCAGCCCTGTTTAGCCATTGCAATCTTGAAGAAAGCAACCATCAGTGTGGAAAGATTCTAGGGGAGCCGGAAGAGTCCTTTTATTCTGTCATGTCTATAGGTAGTTAAGTCGGTTGCGACAGAAGTTCTTTTGAAAGTTTTACATATAGGCACACATGCCTGGTCCTGTGTCCCCTCCCAATGGGAGTTTGTCTTTGTCCATATGGTAGTTTCAGTTCTACTAAAAAGTCTAGACAGTCTCCATCTAATCTGAAGCATACTTCAGTAATGAAATGTTGATGTTTGCTCCAAGGCCATCGTCTAGTACACTCTGTGAGGAATTTGAACAAAATGGACTGCACCTCATGACTCCACTCTTGCTTTTGTTGTTGTTGTTCATTCTCTATTTCAGTCAGAAATGTGTTCCTTTTTCATTTATTTTGTCAAGCATTTTTACATTGCCTATTTGTACAAGAGTTGAGAAATCCTTGTCTTTTAGAGAATGCTTATCTTTAAAAGCATGTTCCCAATTACCATCATCTAGAAAGCCAGGTCATCAAGGCCTCTCTGTTCTTTGCACATCTTCTGCTATTCCTACTCAAGGTACAGCTTTTCCTTGAAATAGTGGCCAGAAGTAGGTTCCCCATAGTCTCCTAGAAGAGGTTCCCAAAGGGTCAGAATGACTCTTTGCTGACCAGGTGTTTACAAGGATGTTTTAAAACTCATCATAGCATAAAGGGCATATGTATACCCCTTCTCTATGGCAAAATTTGAGACTTGTCCATTTCAATTTGATTCTGCCAAGAATATTCACCTCCAGGATAAATTGGCTGTCTATGTCGCTAGCAACTCAAGGCTTTCTTGACCTTTTTCTGGTGGCTTACATGACCATCTCTTGGGTACTGAGACTATAAGAAATGCCTTCAGTTATCTGCTTTTATTTGGGAAATAAGATGTAAGACAGAGTGTAACACAATAAATAAAAAACCCAGAGACAGATATTGTTGTTCAAGCTTCAAGCTGAAGATCATAAAAGCAAAGCAACCAGCCATTAGCTCTAACCTCTAGCTCAGGCTAAAAGGCTGATCCAGGAGCATTTCACCAAGCCTTAGACTGCTCACTCTTCTCAGTGTGGCTGGAGAGAATATGTCTACTTCTACCTCCCAAGTGGTGGTATCAAATGGGTGTACCATCACCACCTGATCTCTACAGCTTGTGGCTGAGTTTGCTTTCTGAATCCTCAGACAAGCTTTGATAAATCATGAACAATATATCACCATAACAGAGGAGGGAAGGGGAGAGGAGGAAGATGGAGAAATGGGTGAAAAGAGGGAAGAAAAAAATGGGGGAGAGAGAGAGATAAAGAGAGGGGGAGAGAAGAAAGAGCATTCTTAATGAATGTGAGAAGACAGTTCCATGAAAAGTGGTGTATCGCGGTAAATAAGGATCAGGATAAACAAATAGGCCGAATAGATGTTTATTCAGGGAGAAATAACTTACAACCTAGACAGATGAACACCAGGAAATTCAACCCGATCCTCTCCTGTCCGAGTCACGCTAAAAAAAAGCGCCTTTCCTGGCCCCCTCCGACCTCCTTCCACAGGTCACTTCCGCCCATGGCTCCACCCCCAAATGGGCGTGGTCAGTGCCACAGAAGGACTATCTCACTACAGTGGTGAAATTTTAGAACTTTATTATTAACTAAATATATTTCCATTAAAATTAAAATTCTCAAGCCAGATAGATAAGAGAAAGAATCTCTAGCCATTCATCTTCTAGTCTTTAGAGTGAAATCTTGAGTGCCACAAGAGGGTAGACAAGAGGCAGAAACGCCCAGAGTTTAGCTGGTTCATGTTCACACTGGGGAGCCTGGGAGTAACTGGGATATCTCCACATCCGTTGGCTGACTCCAGATCCAGTGTCCCTGTCAACTGGCGAATGACTCAGCAGTGATTGTGCCCTACTCGTATCATCAGGGTTGGGAAATAGAAGGGAAAGCACTTGAGTGAAAAGGCTCGGCTTGTTTGTTAGAGAAGATAGCAAGGAAAAACAAGTGTTAACATTCATTAGCTTAAATTGGAAAACTGGCAGGATTGCCAGGCTTAGAGGAAGGGGTGATGTGCGTGGGGGGGGGAGTCGGGGGGGGGGGTGAAGGACATGTGTATATGCTAATGGAGACACATAGATGTGTGCTCAGAGCCAATAGCTTAACTCAGTGCATTTGTTATACATAGTGTGAAAGGGGAAGTGGGTTCACTGATCTCAGTGTGCAGGGCAGGGCATCTCTGTGGGGCAGCTGTCTGGATGGGAGCATGATCACACAGTCGTCCAAAATGAGGGGAGCTCTGCTTGGTACTTTTTGCATGTACTGTTTTCAGCTACAAGTCAATCATCCCTCAACATCTGTACTCTGACTAGGGAAAGCCTTGCCAGTCTCATGAGTTTGAGACACTGGTGTCTTTGTCATGGCCCGGCTCATGTCAATAATACACATTCACTTGGGATTTCATCCACTCTCCAAACATGACCATAGGATTAACCCTCAATTGGGAGCCTGGAACCACCCCCTGTGGTGATATATTATTCATGATTTGTTAAAACTTGCCTGAAGATTCAGAAAGTAAAGCCAGCCTTGAGCTATAGAAATCAGGCGGTGGCAGTATACACCTTTAAACCCAGGACTCAGGATTAGGAGGTAGTTGGATCTCTGTGAGTCCAAGGCCACCCAGGGCTACATGAGATTGAATCAGTCTAAAAGAGTAACAGAGCTCGTGTCTTTAATCCCAGCACTAGAGAGGTATAAAAGGTAGGAGCAGGGTCTTCAGTAGTGAGTCTCAGAATTTTCCAGCCATGCTGGGGAGAACATAGCAGTCTGGGATTGCAGTCTAAGGTTTGGTGGAGCCAGAATCATCTTTCAGTCTGAGGCAGAGTAAGAGCTAGTAGCTGGCTTTTCTGATCTTCAGCTTGAACCCCAGTATCAGTCTGTGAGTCTTCCATTTGTCGTGTTACACCATCGCTCTGTACTTGCACAGGATATTTTAGTCTAGCATCTCTCCTCACAAGTTTGTACTTCTGTGTTCCTCAGCATTTAGTCCAAGTCCAATTCTTCCAGCTCCACTGTTCCAAATAATTCGTATCTTTCCCCTGTGCTCAGCCTTCAATGCTCTGGAAGCAATTTCACAAAATTCTTTCTCCAAATGTGCCAATTTTCTCCTGATGAGCACATATGGTATTAGGCAAGGGTAGGGTCACTAATGCTGAGGAGCACCCCCATTTAATACACTTAGCCATAAAAGTGACCAAGTCACAGATTAATGCAAAATGAAGCATTCTTCCAACTTCTCCCCAGATGTCTCACATCTCATCACCTGATACTATTTTAGCTTACATTATTCTCAATAAGGCGCTTTGCAAATGATTTTGGGTTCCATGTAATAATGTCTGGGAGGGAACATCGCTTCGGCTCGCTGATGCTATTAGAGCAATGTTTTGAGACCCTACTGTGTACTCAGCCTCAGGACACAGTACTGAACAAAATAGATATGATCTCTGCCACATGGACCTAATCGGGTTAGTGACATGTAATGAAAGATTCATAAGAGAATATGTAGAGGTAACTTGTGTCACCCAGGGTCCTCCAAAAGGCAGAGAGCTGAAAAAGCAGGCCTCTCTGTGTGGGGTCACTATTGTAAACTATGAGGGACAGCTTGGCCACAGCCAGGAATAGCAGTGTGAGAGCCAGTGCCAAATAGACACAGAGAAGCTCTAGTCTCACTGAAACTACATGCTAAGAAACACCAGGGTTCCTTGCTTTTGCATACCTTCTTCATCCTCCAAACCACCCGATTTGCAAATGCTAGCCTTCTTAATATTTTCTAGACCAATGTTTTCTGTAAGTGTCTGTGCAGGCCTTATGACTTGCCTGGACAAGTCTCTACATTGATTTCCTACTTTAAGTCTGCCTTCTATATCCCAGTGTGATCAAGATGAAACTGGAGTCCAACCACATCACATCTCTAAAAAGTACTGCTGAAGCCACAAGATCAAGTTCAAGCTGTTGTGGTTTTTGTCTTGTTCACATCTCTAGACATGTACCTCAAACACCACTTCCAGCCTCATATTTTATTTTGCAGAAATATCAAGCTGCTCTAAACAATGAGCCTTAGGCATGGAGCTTGTCACCAGTCAATAGCCTGTGTGTGTTAGCAGACACTCATTTATCAGGGATTAACTTGAGCCCATATGTGTGTCTTCAGCATTTTGATATGCAGTTTATGTTTTCATTTCTGTAATTGTTTTGTGCTCTATATATCTTTCACAAATACAGATCAGTAAACATCAAAAAAAAATCATAGCAATGTCAAATTTGAGACAAAAGGAGTAGGTTAATTAACTCGGCATTAGTAGTTCTATCAATGTTAACAGTGCAGCACTTTGAAATCCCTAGAAAGTGTGGCAGTGTAGCAAGCTGGACTTAAACTGATTGAGGATATTGTCTAAGATGATACCTTGCTGAGTGGGACAGAAACTTTTGATAGTTTATTGTCTAAGATGGAACACTGCCAAGTTGTGGCAGGAGATGTTGTCCTCTTAAAGGACATTTCTATAAAATGTTCAGCAACATGTAGTGAATTAACGGAAAGAAGAACAAGGCGAAATGATGCTCTCATACTCTTATAAAGAAATTGATTGACCTCCATTTGAGAGACTAAACTGAGTGAATCAGGAACCTCAGAAAGCATCTACTCTGTTGAAACAAGCAAAGAAAACAACAAACTGAAGAGACAGCACACTGGTAAGGGCCAGCTTCTCCTTTCTGGTCAGGAAAGGGACCAGGCTTTCTCAGGAAGTCAAGCAGAGATGGAGATGCCTTTGCTGCCTTGAGTTTGTTCCTTCTCAACACCTCATGGACAGCATGGTTTAACATATTTTGTTCAGCTGCCAATATGGTCTATCATTTTGCACAGTTGAAAATAATAAAGTATTTTAGAAGACTATAAAAATAGTTTATTACAGAGCCTAATAAGATAAAAGACCTGCTTAGAATGTGTTTGTTTAAATCATCCAAGTGGACAGTCTTCCAGTGTTTCAGTGTTAAATGCTAGCAAGTAAGCTAGAGCACTCAGAGCATCTTTAGTCACATCTCCATGTGGCACTATTTCATCTGCTTATGTGCATATCTGAAGGCACCGGTTAAGTTATCATTGTGTGGACTCTTCTAGGAAGATGAGAAAAAAAAGCCTACTCACCCCTGATAGGGCACCAAGGGCAGATCAAAGATGATTTCACCAAAGTCCATCCTGGTAAACTGATGGATTTATTGTGGTCCCTTGAGCTGAGTGGGATTAATAACAGAAGCATGGGTGACCCCAAAGCAGGTGTCTCACTCCAGTATGGATGATGACCTCCAGGAAGCAGCTCCATGCGTCTTCCTTCTAGTTAGACTTCTGTCTTCTGTATATCCTAGTGTCTCCCAAACTCACTTGCAGTTGAGAGGACAGGAGTGAGTAATAGCCCGAACCCAGGGTTAAGAGTTGTCTGATTCTCCCCCCTCTTCATTAACTAGGGGATGTCCATAGCTCTGTTACCATAGACCCAGATACCACTATATTATTTTACTGATTAGTGGCCATGGCTATTCTCCAAGATGGCATCATGCTATGTCCAGGGAAAAAAATGACCATACAATGGTTATAAAATATGAAGTTGTCATCGTTTCAGATTACCTTTAAAATTGTGAAGCAGAATTTTGAAATCTAGAAATAAAGAATATATTACCTGGCTTTCCAGTGCGATGATAAAATATCTGAGAGAATCAACTTTAAAAGATGGGTTTGAGTTGGAGCTACAGCTCAGTGATAGAGTACCTTATCTAGCATATTTAGTCCCCAGAAGCATTTTTAAAGAAAGAAAAGACAGAAAGAAGAGGGAAGGAAAAATAGTTTTAACTCACAGTTTTGGAGGTTTTAGTCCATGGTTACTTGGCCTTGTACTGTGGTGAGTCTGCATATCATGGCGGGAGATTATGAAAAGAGCAAATTTCAAGGAGTGGAGGAGAAAGAGAAAGAAAGGGTGGGGGGGAAAGAGAGTGGGGAGGGAAGGTGGAGGAAGGAGAAGAAGAGGGGAGGGGAAGGGAGGGAGGGGAGAGGAAAAAAGGGGAGGAAAATGTCATTGTGTCTCTCTCTGTTCTTGTGATAGGAACCTGGACCCACAAAAGAATCCTCTACTAAGTCCACATTATTCAGGAAGGCTCTTAAAGGTTCCATTCCTTAGAACTTTCACATTTGGATTTATGATTTCAACACATGATGAGCTTTGGAAAATACATTTGAACTACAGCACTCCCTGCTCTACACTGTCCCAAAAAGGGGCCCTGGAGACCCACCAAACAGACCTTCATCTAGTCTTTCTCTTGCTAATGCCACTGTTGCCTCCAGTCCCAAGGAACCATTAATTTTTAAAACTTGAGAATACTTGATTAGTCAGATGGCTTCTGGTTTGGTTCCTCCCCGCTTGGCTTCTTGAGTCTCTAAGTTATAATGTTTTTAAGCTTCCCTTTTCTGGTAGATATAATCTCCTTTCCCATTCTTTTTGTTCTTGTTTTGCTTCTAATTTTTATGAGTTTGAGTGATAAATAGAGCTAATTGGGTGGCTTGAAGTCTTCGCCTTTAATAGGAATATACTATTGCTTTGATTTTCTATTTTTATTTTGTCTGAAATGCAGACAGCAAATTGTAGACATGCTATTTTTTATGAATTTGAAATATATAGTATCCTTATCTTTAGACTGTATTTTTCATCATTTCTATAGAGGTATATCCTTTCAATTGCTTGTTATATGTAAGTACACCTTGTGAGTATCTTTCAAGCAGTGCTAAGTTCATAGCACAACTGAGAGATAGGTAAGAAATTCCTCTTTGTACATCCTTCCCTCTTACTTGGACACACAGTCTTCCTATAGCATCATGCCTAAGGCAGGCCCCTCACATGGACACACACACACACAGTCTTCTGCCACCAGCATCCCCCATCAGGGCAATGCATTATAGCCACTGAGCCATCGATGGCACATTTTCATCATGTTATATCTGTGGTTTACAATAGGGTACATTCTCTGGGGTTTGACTAACACATGATATAAACAAATCAGTGTTGTAGCATACAGCGCTGTTTCACTGTCCTCTAAAAATCCTCCTGTGTTTGGGAGGCTGCACCCACAGCTGACGAGCTACTAGCAGTTGATAACTGCATGGGAAGGGGCACTCAGTTGTCTTCAGGGTTATGGCTTCTGGAATACTCATGCCCCAGTGAATAGCCCCACACCTATATATAGGTAACATGAATTTGACTCAGTGGGTTATAAAACTAAGAGAGGGAGCATGGTGTATGGCGGGGGGGGGGGGATGAAGAGAGGGTCCAAGGAGAACAAAGTCAAGACTAGGGGGTTAGAGATGATGGAACTCCAGAGTATGCATGCATGCAATTCTCAAAGACTAAATAATGTTTAAAGGCAAAAGAAAAGGGATATGGGACCCTAGGTATCTTTTCCCTTTTGACTTCCTGGCCATGTATTGAGCAGTCACCCTCTATCATGTACCTCTGGCATTACATGCTGCCTCCTCATAAGCCCCAAACAACCAGACCACCAGGTCAGAGAGGCAAAATAAATCTTTTCTCTACAAGCTGATGATCTCAGAGACTTTTGTATAGTCATGGAATCTGACACAGCACTGAGTAATATTTTGTTGCCCAGATTCACCATGGTTTATTGACCTACTGAAGGAAATCTTGGTAGCTTCTATGCTGTGGCAATTATAATTAAAACTGCTAGAAAACATTGATTGTAGATTTAAGTTTTCAATTATGTGGGTAAATACCAGGAAACACAGTTGCTAGATTATATGGTAAGAACTTCATTCTTATTTTATTGATTTTTGTGTATGGGTGTTTTGTTTGTGTCTGTCTGTGCACCATATGCATGCAGCACCCTCAAAGGCCAGAATAGGGCATCAGATTCCCCTGGGAATTGAAGTTGGAGACAGCCATGAGCTGCTGTGTAAGTGGTAGGAAGAGAACCTGGGCCAGATAGCCATATTCCCAGGGCTCTTAGGCACATCATCGCCCTAGGCCTGAGAACCCTGGTTTTATATGAAACTGTCCTCCAGAGTGGTCATACCATTTTGCTTTCTCACAATGGTGAGGTTTCCTCTGTATCCTCAGCAGCATTTGATGTCATTGGTATCTTGAGTTTATCCATTCCAGTCAGTGTGTAGTGCACCACATTTTGGTTCACATCCCCAGTGATGTCTGGTAGTGGCCTGCTGTATGCTTGCTCGCTGTGATTGTAGGTTGTCTTTGGTGAAAGGTCTGAGTTTGCCTACTTTTAAAAAGAAATTGTTCATTTTCTTATTGTTGACTTTTAAGGGGAGAGAGAGAGAGAGAGAGAGAGAGAGAGAGAGAGAGAGAGAGAGAGAGAGAGAGAACAAACAGGACTCTAGAGTAAGATAAGGCCTAGAAAAATACTGTCTTAGTATTGCCTTAGGTATTCAATGGCCAGTAGGTGTCCTTTAAGGCTGCCTCTGTGTCACTTAATATGCTCCCATTATTCTTTTTTTTTTTCAAAGTCTTCATATATACTAACCTTGTTATTTCTTTAATTAATTTTTTTTAATTTTACATGTCAATCCCAGTTCCCTCTCCCTCTCTCCCTCCCTTCCTTCCTCTCTCCCCTTTACCTTCTCTTCCCCCTCACATGCACCCTGACCACCCTGCCCTCCCATCCCCCCACCCCAATTCCACATGTAGGGTGATGCCATCCAGGTGGGGTCATGTAGGTCTGTCAGGTCATCTGAAGTAGGGACTAGGACTTCTCACCTGGCTCTAGGTTAAGGGAGTGTCCCTCCATGGGGGATGTGCCCTCAAGGTCCTTTTGTGCACCAGGAATACATTCTGGCTCCACTGTCTGAGGTCTCTTAGACTGCTCAGTCCTTCTAGCTGAGACCCATGTTCAGGGGATCTGACTCAGTCCCATGCTGGCTTCCCAGCTATCAGTCTGGGGGCCGTTAGCTCCTCCTTGTTCAGGTCAGCTATCTCATTCTTTAAGCCATCAAACCTGATACCACTTTAAGAAGCATTAAGAAAATATTTTTCACTTTGGAAATAATTACATGAATGTAACTGGGTAAACAGAAGACACTGGAGGAAGCAGAGTGTGTTTAAAGTGGAGGCTGTTCAGGCACCATGTTTGTAGCTACAGACAAACAGACACCCCATCATAGATGCTTGGCTCCTTCCTGGGTCCTTTGTAATAATCCATGTTCCAAATAAACTTACCCTTCCTTCTCTCCATGTTGGGTTAGTCTCCTCCTCCTCCTTATACTCCTCCTCCTCCTTTCTTCTTCTTCTGTTTACTAGTTACTGTCAGGTTTCACATTGAAGCAACTAAAGTAGAACTTAATAACTAAATAAACAAGCAGTGTTTTTAAAACCAAATGCTTTTCTTGTTCCATCTGATTCTCACCTTGCACTAGGATCTACTGATAGGTTTTCCACTGAAAGCATGGTCTGCCAGGTTTTCCATGATAGCTTCACTGAGGAAATGGATGCATCAACTCCTTAGACTCCAGTGTCATGGCTACTCTGTGGGAATCTTCAACTCCAGCTAATAGCCTCTTTCTACAGATCCTGAAAGTATTCTATATATTCTTGAGTTGGAGAAGTAAGCTGTTAATGATGAAAGCCAGGTTCTGTACTGTGAGAGAAGGGAATGCAACTATAAAAGGGGAGATATGAGTGTGAGCTCCAGCCATGAGGCATGCACATAGGTGCTATATACATGTGTAAATGCATCTAGATAAAATGTGTACATATTTAGATATATATATATATGCACATGACTATAACACATATAATGTATGTATACCATTTGCTTTAGTATGTGTTTGCATGTTAACATGGTTGATGAGTATGTGTGAGCATCTTCCCAGATGCCTTGAAACACTTTGCCTCAGATGATAACACCAGGACGTTTTCCTCTACAAATTCTCCACTAAAAGAACAAGTGATCTTGAAGAAATGGCTGTGCTCAAGATTGGAACAAGAGGGGATGAACAGGATAGGGCTGGAACATTGTTATGTGAGAAATTAAGGAAGTACTTAAGGAATAACAGGGCATATCAAGGTGACACAAAGCCAGGCTCAAAGAACTCTTACAGGCCAAATCTGAGGTAATTTAAACACCAATTATTAAATTAAATGATGATTGTAAATGTAAAGCCATGGGTAGCATGAGCAATTGCAAACTGCCCTAAAATAGAGAAGACAGAAATGCATCGGGAATTTAAAAAAAAGGAATGTTTCGGTTAGGAATGTTAAAGGGTGTTTTAGTCCATGTCCTACTACTTTGAAAAGACTTCATAACCACAGAAATTCTCATAAAAGAAAGCACTTAGTTGGTACTTGCTTACAATTTCAGAGGATTAGTCCATTATCTGTATGGTGGGGAGTATGGAGGCATGCAGACACAGGAACATGGTGCTGGAGAATTAGCTGACTACAGGAAGACAGAGAGCACCACTGGACCTGGCTAGGCCTTTTGAAACCTCAAAGCCCGCCCTCGGTGACATAGTTCCTCCCACAAGGCCATATCTCCTAAAACTTTCACACAGCGCTGCTCCCTGGTGACCAAACATTCAAATATATGAGCCTAGGGGGACCATTCTATTCAAACCACCATGGGGGGAATCACCTTCCACAAGCCATCTTAAAACGAATTGATTTAAGGCAAAGATTCTGGATAAACATTTAATATAAAATATTGAATATGCACTTACATGCCTACTGAGGTGGCACAGTCGATAGAGTACCTGCCAGCCTGAGTTTGATTCCTGAAACCCCGCAGTGGAAGGAAAGAGCCAATCCCTGCAGGTTGTACCCCAACCTCTGTATGCGCCAGAGCAGACAGACCCGTATGGATGCACATGCACATACATACATAGGCATACATGGAGTGGGGGAAAGGGAGGAAGTGAGGAGGAGGCAGAGGAACAGAAGACGAAGAAGAAGAATCGCAGTAGTTGCTTCGTATCTGGTCTGTACAAAGACAGACCCAACTTATGGAAGAAAACATTTTGGGGACTCGTGTTTCCAGACAGCTATGAGTCCATGAACATCGTGCCAGGTAGCATGGCAGCAGGCAGACAGGTATGGTGCTGGAGTTGTAGCTGAGAGCTTATATGCTGAGACAGAGAGAAAGGGAGGAAGGGAGAGAAAGGGAAGAAAAGAGAAGACAGGAGAGGACAAGAATAGAATGTAGGTGAGAAGAGGAATGGGAGAGGAAGATGGGAAAGGAAGGGGAAGGGAAGAGGAGAGGGAGCATCAGTTGGGAATGGCATGGACTTTTGAATCCTTAAACCCTACCCTCCCCCCCAGTGACACTTTCTCCAGTAAGGCCACACCTCCTAATTTTATCCAAATAGTTCCACCAGCTTGGGACTGAGCATTCAAACATATGAGCCCATAGGGGCCATTCTCATTCAAACCACCACACATGCCTTATAGCTATTAAGTCTAGATAGAACATTTGGGAGGAAATATGCAGTATGTTTTTTCTCCCTCCATATTCATTCACACACTTATTGATTGGATGGTTTGGGGGAAATTGGCATTTAATCATCTAAATTCTTTATGTTCTTTAGATATCAAGCCCCTGCCAGAAGTATAGGAAATAGAGATTCTCCCCATTCTGCAGGCTGCTGTCTCTTCTCTGGGTCATTGTTTCCTTTGCTGTATAGAAGCTTCTCAGTTCTATGAAATCCCACTTGACAGTTCTTGCTTTTGTTCTCTGAGTTATTCGAGCTTTGAAGGTAGTTTTTGCTTCACCTGTATCTTAAATGTGTTCCCAGTTTGTGGTAGTTTGAAAGAAAATGGCCCCCAAAGGGAGGGGAACTATTAGGAGGTGTGGCCTTGATGAAGGAAGTATGTCACTGTGGGGCGGGCTTTGAGGTCTCTTTTGCTCAAGCTTCCCTGGGTATGACTGCAGTCAACTTCCTGTTACCTATGTACACCTCTCAGCTGCTCTGCTTACATGCCTTCATGTTCCCCACCATGATGATGATGGACTGAACCTCTGAAACTGTAAGCCAGAGCCCCCTCAATTAAATATTTTTCTTATAATAGTTTCCATGGTCATGGTGTCTCTTCACAGCAATAAAAACCCTAAAACACAGTTTTTCTTTAACATTTTCAAATGTTTTGCCTTGATCCATTTTTAATTGCTTTTGTATAGAGTTGGAGACAGGGATCTAGTTTCATTATTCTGTATGTGGATATTCACTGTTTCCCAGCACTGTCTGTTGTTATTTGGGCATGTTTGCTGAAATTCAGATGACTATAACTGGGTGGGTTTATTTGTGGTGTGTTCATTGGCTGTTCTTGTTTGAAGCCCAGTCTTTAGTCTGTATTTCTCTCAGCATTTCTGAACCACCACCACCAGAGTGGCCCATTAAGCTCCGCTCTCATTCCTCAAAAGCCTACCTAACCTGCATCTCCAAACTTCCACATTCTAAACAAGCTACAAGGCCTCTGGGCCATTTGGTCACAGTTACCATGATGACATTGTAATTGACAGAAGCAACTTGAAGAGAGTTTTGTTTTTGTTCACAGATCATAGGGTATATTCTGTAATGGCGGAGAATGCAAAGCAGCTAGGGCACAAGCCTGCAGCTGCCACTTCTCTGTCTGGCTGATAAAGAAACAGAGAGCTGAGCCTGTAGTTAAAGTGGTTATCACCTTCAAAACCTGCCCCCAGCAACTCACATCTGTTAACTGGGCCACAGTCTCGTAGGTTATCAACCACCCAAATAGCTAGGGACCAAGTGGTCAAATAGCATGAGCCTATGGGAGGCATTTACAACCAACCCGTAAAAGCGTTATGTGTCTGTTTTCGCCAGTGCTGTGCTAATTTTGTTCCTGTGGCTCTGGGTATACTTTTAAATGAGTTATTACAATAATTCTGTCATTGTTCTTTCTACTTGTCATGGCTTTGGCTGTTACAGAGTTTTGTGTTTCCATATGTCAGAATTATTATTTTTTTTTAATTTTAGATTCTTTTTAACTGACTTTTCATACCTATAAAGAATGTCATTGAAATTTTGGTGGGGATTACATTAAATCTATAGATCACTTTTAGTGATGTAGCTATTTTTACAAGATCAGTTGTATCAACCCATGAGCTTGGAAAGTCTTTTCATCTTCTACTGCCTTCTTCAATTCTTTGAGGACTTTAAACTTTTCATTGTGGAAGACTTCCCCTACTTTGTTTAGGTTTACTCATAGGGACTTAACTTTTATTTTTGAAGTCATTGTGAGAAAAAAAATTGTTTTTCTTTCTCATTGTGTGCATTACTCTTATGTAGAAAAACTGATATTTTTTTCATATTGATTTGGTATCTGCTATTCTGCTACAAGTTTTGTGGCTTACTCTCTTGGAGTTGTTTAAATGGAGGCTCATGTCATATACAGACAGGGCTTTTGTGACTTCTTGTATGTATACCTTGTATTTTTATCTTGCCTTTTATCTGTTGGAAGGCCTTAAGAGTTACACTGAATAAAAACATTTCCACTTGTCTTCTTCCTGATTCTAGGGGAAATTATGTCAGTGTTTGCAACTTTTAAGTTATTCAGAATTTCTTCTCTTCCCTCTCCGTGTTTAGAAAAGGAAGTGACAAATGTACTAAATGTCCCCATTTTAGAAATCGGAGGGAGGTATCCAAGAACATGAAGAATTCTTGTACCCCCTCTTGACATCTAAAATCATGTTTGGTGACCTCATGAGGTGAATTTGAAAATATTGCCTTGTAATATTGCATTTAGAAAATAAGCCTTCAGTACACAAACGTATAAAAGCAATTGATATTAAAATAGTATATTAATAAATATAGTATTGGGCAGTATTATAAAATATATTATATTGATAATGCAAACATCATGATAAAATTTTAATGATGCATTGGCATAATTCTTTGCATGTTTGAGAGCCCCAGCCCACATCTTTCAGGCCCAGTGATCTAAGAGTAGATGGTGTCAGTCTTACTATGCACCCATGTAATGACCACATGGTAAGTTAGGGTGGAGGGCAGATGGGCAGCTCTAACCCTGAGTGCATGGTGGAGTCCAGATAATAGTTCCTCACATCTGCTGGCTGTTTTGTGACTATGAAATAAACAATGCTGACGGCCATTTAGTCATCGTCGTACTGGAGTCATGTCCCTGAGGATTCCCAGAGCAGTAAAAATTTAGAAGCTAAATGTTTAACTTTGCAGAATGTTTAACTTTCCTGCACTAGACAAAGCAAGACTGGGAGAGGCAAACTTCCTTGTTCACTAAACACTCAGCCCAGAAATTGAGAGATCACACATGCAATTGTGGACTTTGCACTGTTGGATATATAAACTTCACAAGCCAAAAATAGGCCCTGATCCTGATCCAAGAGCCTCCAGTTCTAACGACAAACGTATGGTGGCTAAAGCCTTTCAAATGTTAGGTTTCTTTCTTTGTCCTTCTGCCTGTGGCTGAGCCAGGTTAAGTCTGTGTGAACTGGGGAGAAGAAACACATTGCCTCTTTAGGGTTTGTAGAGGCATCAAGGAAGGTACTAAATAACCAGTCTGGTTAGGTCTTAGAATCCTCCAGGGGGCACCAGAACATTCCAGTGCAGTTGAACATATTTCATTAAATCCAGAGAAGCTAACTGTGTTGCTTTATTATAATAGGTTCCCTATGGTAACTTTTTTCAGTTTTGTTGACATTTCTACTCCTGGGTTCCCTTTTACAGCATTTTTTTAGTCTATAGAATATTTCTGTGTCTGACGCAGAGGAGAAAGGAAAAAGTTCATCCCTTGGATGAGATCTACGACCCTGGAGCCATGTCTCCTCTGGGCAAACACAAAGGCTTTCAGCCTGCTCTGAGGAAAGGATTCTCCAAATGTCCCTAATCTTCCTGGGGAGAAAAAGTTGAGGAAACCGAGAATTCCATTCCCATTCCAGCCTAATGCTGCACTTAAGTTACCCTGTTATTATCATTATTAATAATAAACACGGTGACGTCAGGCAGGCATTCGTGATAGATTTTTTTATATGAATTTTGTGCAAAAGTAAGGGGTTGCCAGGCTACTGCATAATATTACTCAGTTCTGGTCCAGGAGTACAGAATTCCAGCAGGCCTCCCGAGCCTGTCCCTCCAATTAGTGGCTACTTCATTACAAATAAAGAACCCTCATTACTGTGGGCCTTCAAGTGAAATAGGATCCCGTACCTCTTGAAATCCGTCTTTCTAAGTACAGACAGTTCCCAACTTACAAACAATCCACTTTAGAACCACCAAGGCATTCAGAAGCTGCGGGAGCCTCCTGCAGCTGCTGCCCGGGCCCCCTGCCCAGCCCCCCTGCCCCGCCCCCGCCTGCTCTCCTGGTCTGCTCAAGGCAGAGCTGCCCACCCCCCTGCAGAGCCAGCTGCCCACCTGCCCTTCTGACTGCAGCTCTAGCTGGGGGTTCAGGGAGGCCTCTGAGCTACCGCTGGTTTTACAGTTGAGCTCAGCTCTGGGGTAAATAAGCTTTTGTGGCCTGGCCTGGGAACCGAACCACCATTTAAAAAGGGGAGGGGGGTGCAGACATCCATGGGAAAATGTATTTTGCATCCCCAACACCCAGCTGACAAACACAAGAATAACTGAGAGCTGTGTTCTGGCTCCTCACAGGGGCAGGAGGAGAAGGATCCTCCTGTCCTGTGTTCTGGGTCCAGCTCTAGCTCTGCCGGGTGTCACCAAACCCTTTAATCCCTGTGGATCTCACATCAACTGTCGAACAATAGCATTGGTGTAAATACATCCTAAGCCTCTGTCTGGTATAATGACTTCAGTTGATCAGGCTCTACTCTCATTTCTTTCTCCCTTTCATTCCTTCCTCCATCCATCCATTCAGAGACATTTTACTCAAAGCCCTTGCATTGTGCCAGATTCTGGGCTTAGTGTTGAGGATACAGTCAAACAAGCCCGATCCCAGCCCTCAATGGGTTCAGTGTTCCGAGGGAGAGACACATGTCTAAGCAAATGCTTATGAACCGAGTGCCGTGATTGAGATGAGTACTGGCTACTGTGGCTCATTCACTCTGGTTTTTATTTTAATCATCTCTTCTCCCCAGTTATCGAAATGGATTCACTGGGAAGCCAGGCTTCTGCATCTGGCCTTAAAGCAGTTTGGCTTAGGCTCCTGGCCCTCCTCCCTGTATCATTGAGAAAGCAAATGTAGGCGTTCTTTCCACCAAGTTACAAGTACTTCCTGCCCTGGGGAAGCACAGCATCAAGGCCCTTCCTCCCCAGGACCTTCCTTTCCCTAAAAAAAGAAAAAATACAGGATTGTCTTTGAATTGACATCTGGATTACCAGCAACCTTGGTTCACACTTGTAATCCCAACGCTTCAGAGGTGAGGCAACAGGATTGCACTGAGTAGAGGCTGGCTTGGAGGTTCAATTTCTGGAGCCAACTTGGGCTTCAGAGTGAAACCCTATGTCAAATAATATCAACACATTTCTGTATCCCTGAAATGCTTTTAGATGTGTACACATCACCTGGTACCCATTTGAATCTCTGTCTACCAAAAATTCCTGCTGGTTTCCTATACCTATTCCTTACTCACTGTTAAAAAAATAATATACCTATGTGTGATTCTAACAGGTCCATCTATCATTCGGAGGTGACATTACACAGGGAAGAAGGTTCAGATTCTGACCTTGTGCCTTGAAATTATGTCATTATGGAAGTTCCTGAACCAGGGAGTGGCCCCCAGGGAGTGGCTTGAGGGGAAAATGGCTTTGGGAGCCCCATGTAGGGTGCTTTAACCAAAGACAAGGGAAGACCTGTCAGAGAGACTTTGTAGGTAGAGGTAATAGAAGCGTAGAACCCAGTGAAATGTGTCATTATCGTTACAAAGTGATACAACTTACATGTCCATCAATACAAGTGGTTTGGTAATGATAACTACAAACCATGCCTCAATGGATGGATGGGCACGTAGGTAGACAGATCGATTGATGGATGGATTAGATAGATAAATGATAGGTGGATAAATTTAATCAGACAATTTTGCTTTTCATGTTCTACTTTAGTCTGTTCTGTGCTTTAATTAAATGTGTGGTATATGTGAGTTTGTGCACAAGAGTGCAGCTTCCCCAGAGGCCGGAAGAGGGTGGCAGATTCCCGGGAGCCAGCCTTACTGGTAATTGTGAGACCCCTGATGTTGGTGCTGGGCAAATTCAGATCCTCTATGAAAGCAGGAGGTACTCTTAACCACTGAGCCATCTCTCCAGCCCATCTGTTCAAGTTTGATTCTGAGCTAATTCAAATTTTTAAAACTAGAACACAAAAGGTTTTATAAACCCCCTTTTCTCCTGCTCTTTTTCTTTTGTATCCTAAATATAGTTAATCCAAAATAATGTTAACATAGGCATGGAGATCTCTTTCATCCCCCTTCGTTGTGTCCTGAACTCCTAGGCACACAGGTTTTAATCCACAGTAGGTCATTAGCTCTTTATTTCAAGTGTGAATTATTCTTGCAGCACTAAATGTATTCTAGAGGGATTATGTATAAGTGAGTGGCCTGGGAAGTGAGAAAGCTATCTTGTGACTTTTAACTGTAATGTATTTCCCCAAGGAGTATGGTTAAAGCAACCCCCCACTTCCAGCCTTTGAGGTTCTACTTCTCAACAAAATGACTAGTTGCATGAATCCAACTGTTATTTTGAATTCTGTTGAATGCACTGTGTCTTATTGACATAAAGTTTAGCTCAGCTAGTATGCTTGCCCTCTCTCTCTAGTCCTCCTGGAGCCAGAAAATATATACATCTATAACCAAATGGAATGAGGCATGCATTTCCCTGGGAAAGCAAGCATTCAAAGTGCACCTGAGCATTCTTCTGTTTGGGTTGTGCTGAAAGAATGTATGTTGATTCTAACTTTTGTTATGGAAGATAAAAAAAAAAAAAAAAACCCACAGATTTCTGAATTCAGGGAAGGCTAGAAAATTAACTAGCTCTTTTTATTTTGTTAGTAAAGAATAAAATACTCATGAGTAACTTTGTTAGTGATAGCAGCAGATTGCGAAAAATAAAGTTTTGTAAAGCTTACATTGATTCCCTTCTGAGGGTACTTTTTCAGTGCATCTTTGTGTTGTTTCTACCCACGTCTCTGATGTTCCCGTCAGTTTGGAAGTCCATTGAGAGTGAGGATCATGTCTTATGCAAGGCTCTTATATGCTTTTTATCTTTATAGCTACCTGTACAGTCAGGTGTGACTGCCTTTCATAGTGATAAATACAAGATCTTGCATATAACTCCACATAATAGCACCAAACATGACTTTCTAAGAGAGCTTCTCAAATAGATTTGTCTCTTATTTATCTTATTCTTATTTTCTAGTTTCTAATTTTGGTGATTCAGAAGAGTTGAATAATTTGCCAAGGGCTGCAAAGTTAGGGAGCCTCTGATCTGGGCATGGAAACCAGGCCTTTTATCCCCCAAAATTGATGCCCTTCTGCCCCAGCATGTTGCCATCGGGGTTAATAACCATTGATAGCATATTTGAAATTGTATCAACATAATTCTACATACACCTTCACCTTCTTCTAACATGCAGCAGACTATTTGTGATGGTTTCCAAGCAGTATTGATTGAGTAAAACACAAAAGACTTCTGGGGTGATGAAAATATTCTGCATGTGTTTCTGAGTGGTAGACTAGGGTGTGTATGTATGCATATTTAAAAGTACATGGAGCTGTAAATGCCATAGTTGTTCTTGCATAGAGTTACACCTCAGTAAGAACAGATTAAAAATAGATGAAGATGTGAAACAGTATAATAAGATGAGTTTAAAGTAGAAATCCTCAGAAAAGGACCTTGTGTCTTTGGTGTTTCCTTAAGCAGCATTTTTATTTCTCCATTATTTTACACATATGTCTTCTAGACTTAATATTAAAAGGCCATGCATGTCTCTATATAGTGTAGAAAAGGCACTCCTGCTTCCCAAAGAATATATGCTTAGCATTTGGAAGCAAGTTTGTAGAGCCAGAGGAACACCCTAAGAACATCAGAAGTTCACTAGGAAGATATCAAGGACTTCTCAATTGCAAAATTGTGGTAAAAGAAAACACTCGACAATTTTCTAGCAGTTTCATTGTTTTGGGTTCTTACTTATACATCATCTCCAAATAGTTATACAATATTTCTAATTTTCAGTCACATTAAAATGAATGTGGAAAGACCTTGAACACTTCAGTGATTTTTGATACTTCATTAATCTCCAGATACTACTGATAGCATTCTTGTTGATCAAGCAAAGGGTAATAAAAATAAGTCTTTGGCTAGTTGTCATTTTTTTTTTTATAGCACTGTTCAATTCTAACCCACTTTCAATGTTATATCTAGAAGTCATTTTATTGCCTCTTATTCCTATCCATACATTGTTAGGATAATCTAGGCTTGATTATACTGCAGAGATACCCAAAATAGTCCAGGGAAGGTGTCTAGGTTAGCAGGGTATCTTTCCATTAAAAATTCAAGGCACCCAGGCAAGCAATATAGCTTTGCAGTCCTAGACAATCACCTTCCATTGTTGACTGTATATGACAATCCCAATCCTCAGAAAAGGGAAAGAACACAAATCTCACAGGGCACACATGGAAATGATGTATGCCCCTCTGCCCATTCCACTGGAGAAACTCTGTCTCATAACCACACTTGTTTGGGGGAGACTCTAGAAAGATACAGAAGAGGGATTGGATTTCAGAGAGCAGCTAGCTGCCTCAGTCACAAGGGCACTTTCTCATCCCAGTGAGAGGCTGGTGTTGTTAAGCCTGTGCTGACAAAGGAGTGATTGCTGATCAGAATGTTACAGATTGAGCATGGACAAATGATGCAACCCAAGTGTGCCAAGACCGCTCATCTAGATCTAACTGAACTGTAACCATTTCCATCAGGACGTGGCTAAGAATTGCTACATACCTATCCCTATTCCTCATATTCCTCCAAGGAGATAATCCACAGAGAATGAAGCCCCACCCACCCACCCATGAAAACATGTTCTGAAGAGCAGTTTACTGTCTTGTAATTGGATGTGTATGTGAGAGTGACTGGCCATCAATAAGCATAGTAAAAGTGTACTGCAACGTGCAGGCAGGTTTGGTGTGTGCAGCCAAGAAGTATAATCAAATTATTAACTTTTCACAAAACCCACAGATATGAATAAATCATTGAAACAAAAGAGCAAAAAGGAATAATGCCATCATTTTTAAAACTCTTGTTGAAGGCCTGTGACATGGCTCAGCAGGTAAAGATGCTTTTCCTATAAGCCTAGGGACGTGAGTTCCATCCCTGGAACCCACAGAAAAGTAGAAGGAGAATATAGACTCTACAGAGCTGTCCCCTGACTTCTATATGTGCACGTGTCATATCCCCCACTGATCACACACACTGATTTTTTTTAAAAATTTGTTTAAACTTGCAAAAGATCCCAAGGAATATGGATAGGATAAAAAGGAAGTATTGGTTTCTGCCATCTGCCCATTTGTATGCTTCTCGGGTTAGAAAGAAATTGATAAAGCTGGTACTCTGCCCTTAGTCTTGTGACCCAAGTTAATACTTCCACTAATGACCTGAAAGAGGAAGTGAATCCAGTCAGTTAGTTTTCTGATGACAGAATTGGTTTCTTAAGTTAAAAACAGAAAACAGAAAAAAAAAAAAAAAAAAAAAAAAAAAAAAAGGTCACCAGCTGAGTAAACATGAACAGCATCAATCGATCTGAAACGTAGCTGCATATTATGAATTGCATTATTTGGGATATGAGAGGTGGCTGTGTCAATTAATCCAAAGCATATCTGCATATTATGAATTATACGGCTTGGGATAGTTTAACTGCCCATATTTCAGCTTCTTGTACCTCTACCTCTGATCCTGTGTCTGAGGGTAGAATTGTATAGTGAGGACTGACAAACTTTTAATGTTAGACTGTTTCTTAACATAATCAGTTACAAAATGAGAAGGGAAAGCAGTCCCCAAAGTATTACCACCATCATTTGGGATCTGAGATTTGGCAAAATTAAGAGGGCCCAGTGATGTAGTGAAATAGACTTGGATTTTCACGTCCAGACCCCACCCCTGTCAGTTGAGTAAGGTTGGGCATATTGCCTCATGCTTCTAAACCCCATTTCCTTCTTCCTGACTGAAATAGTAGCAAATAGTATTACAGGGGTGTTCTACATTTCCATTCAGAGCGCATATGTGGATCAGTGAGTGTCACTGGGAGGGACAGGAGAGAATAGCAGTGTCTGAGGAAACCCGAATAGTCTCTCAACAAACCATGCATATCTGCCCTTTTGAAAATAATACTTAGCAGTGGGAACTTAGCAGCAGTCACTCCAGGAACCTCCCCATTTCCATTGTTGTTTCACATGCCTGCAAACTGCAAGGTATGTCATTTTGCCTTCATAAAATTGCTGAGCGTAACCTCCACCCTCACAAACCTTCTAAGCAGACGGGAGCTGGGCACACACGGGGAGTAACATTTTGATAGTAACAGTTCTTTGTGTGGGCTGTAGAGAAGGAGGAGCATTGCAGGAAGAGGTTCTCAAAAGAGCAGGACTTTGAGTGGAAGCATCAAAGGTAAGAACCATCTTGTGGACAGGAAGGAAGAATGTAACAAGGCTTTCTCTGTCCTGCCAGCCAGTTCCCAAATAATGACATGGAGACTTCTTACTAATTATGCAAGCTTGCCCTTAGCTTAGGCTCGTTCCTAACTAGCTCTTATAACTTAAATTAACCCATTTCTATTCATCTACACGCTGCCACATGGCTTGTGACATTTACCTCTCCTCCTCCATGTCCTGCTTCCTCTGCATCTGGCTGGTGACTCCCTCTTTCTTCTTCCCAGAGCTCTCTCTTGTCGGGAAGTCCTACCTATACTTCCTGCCTAGCAATTGGCGTTCAGCTCTTTATTATACCAATCACAGAAATACATCTTCACATGGGAAGGCTTCCCAGGGAGAGCAAATATGGGGGAAACAGAGGCAGATTTAGCCCACTGGGACTGGCAGGCAGTAAAGTATGATTTGGAGGTGTCTCAATCAGCCTGGGTCTAGTGAGGAGTTTGTGTTTCCAGGAAAGGAGAAAGATTCTGATGGGGTCATTCCTCTCTCTGCTGCAACCAGGCTGATTTTAGGCAAATCATTTTCTGCCTTTCACTCTCTTTTCTACCCTGAGGGAAGTACAATATTAAACGGTTGTAAAATGGTATACTCCAAGATGACTCTTCAACTCATGTCCTCCATTTGACTTTTGGTTAGGACTCAAATCACACTGGACCCTGGGCTCTGGGAAGAAGAGTAGAGAAGAAATTGGATGGATTTGTTTATTTGTTTTATTTTCATTTTTTCCATGAGTATCAGAAAATGTGCCTGAGTGAAAGTCACATGTCATGTTTTTACAAACACATGGGTGGGCTGAGTCGGTGGGGCTTTCTGATGGTCCAGATGGACACGAAACATTTGTCTAGTGGGAATAGTTTTCATGTGTGTGGAAACTTTGGCTAGAGGGTTCTATTTATTGTCCTATAAATTCAGCACATAACTGGAAACCTGACATTGTAGTGGCATATTCATTATTGCCAAGTTGTTAAAGGTCATAGTTCATGGCTGGGAGGAAATGAAATGACAGTCACATCTTCCTTATTGTGCCAAAAATACTGTTAATCCTTCCAGCTGCAACATGAAGCATGTACAGGTGACTTAACCATCTTCGCCACAGCAGGAAGCATGCACAGGTCCCTTCCTTTCCTCCTCTTTTCACTTCTTTATTGACTTCAACCTTCCCTCTCAGATCTACTTACACACCAAGCACCCCTGGTTGAATCAAAAGTCAGCTTGGCCAGCACATTCTATCCAGTTCTTTGTGGACATCTCCACATACCTTTGCAGCTCTGATTGTTTCTTAACCGAGGTTCTGAACATGACTAGCCCATACGTTGAGCTTTAACCACCATGCAGATTCTGAACCCCTAGTCTCCAATAGCAGTGTTACCTACTGCACCCCTCCACATCCTTACTCTCCTCCTAAAACCTCCTGTTATTTAATTCTTTGACATGTATTGGTTTATTGCACATGTGTGCAGAGGTCAGAGCAAAATAACTTGCAGAACTTGCCCCTTTACTTCCATTTTGTGTGGGTTTGGGGGGATTGAACTTGGGTCATGAAGCTTATGGAAAGCCCCTTGACCAGTTGATCCTCTACCAGTCCCTAAAACACTTTATTCCTCAAAATATTTCCTTGGCATTTAGTTGCAGTTTTCCCAACTATAATACTAGGCCACTGATGTTAAGAATGGATGTGTTTATTCTCTGCATTATGGAGAATATGTTGTTCTTTTTTGTGTGTTCTTGGAGAAAGTCCTATGCTATAATGTAAGAGACAGAGCATTTATACATATGTTCTAGTACATATATATATGTACTAGATCCATTACAAAAGCATGGAAAGGGGCCTGGAAGATGATTCTATGTGTTAAAAAGCACTTGCTATACAAATGCAAGGATCAGAGTTCAAATCCCTAAAACTCTTGTAAAGGCAGACACAGTGGCACACATCTGTTATCTCAGTGCTCTTGTAGCAAGACTAGAGGTAGAAAAATACAGTCCCCCAGCTTCTGGCAGGCCAGCTAATCTGGAGTGTGCAGTGGCAAGGTCCTGTCTCAAACAAGGTGGCAGGCAAGGAACAGCATCCAAGGTTTTCCTCTGACCTCCACACATACTCGGTGGACAGGTGGACATGTGGACAGATGTCACTCACTCTCTCTCTCTCTCTCTCTGTAAATATATATTACAGCCATTCATATAATTCATTCATTCATATAAGTATTATGTGCACATTTTCATAAAAAAATCTTTTAAAACTCATCCATTGAGTTTAAGGTGTTGTATATTTGTAGACAAATGTACACATTCATTCGTACGGGGTTAGAGCGATGAGGTGGGAAAATATACAGAATTACAGGGGATGACAAGTTCCCAAACAAACTACGTTTATTCCCCGTCTCAGCCTTTGCATTCACCATTCTTTCTGCGTGGAATTCTCTTCCTGCTTCATATCTGAGTAGTTCCTTCCTCGTTTCTTCCTGATTTCTTCTCCAATGTTATTTTTCCAGGAGACCCTGGTATAGCTACATCCTAGAGCAGCAACTAAAACCCATCTGCCCCCCACACTCTGCACTCATTGGCGTCTTGCACTTCTTTCATTCACACAGTAGACTGTGGTCAAGAAAGCAAACAATCAAATGTAGCCCTTCCCTCACCAGCCGCCTGGAACTTGTAAGTGTTCAATAACAATTCTTGGGAAGAAGAGACAAAAGAAGAGAGTTAAATAAATGTGAAGTTAGGAAAGCTGGTGATTAGCCTAGGCAGAAGTTCAAAAGCATTCAAGTAACAAAGTTGTCGCGGGTGTGAAGTGGAGCCTTGGAAAGTCAGGCCCACTACAGGGAACAGATGACTTGAATGCATTCTGTCTTCCTGCTTCATGTGCGATTGCATGTTTGCATGACTCAGGAATGACTAGCTTTCCCTCATATCCTGGAAAATCCTGGGGTGCACAGTTTGACAGGCAAAATAAGCAGGGAATTGGTTCAGGTATTCCCTATAAATTGTCAGTGAAGTCGCTTGGCTTTATATTGTTCATAAATCTCATTATGACCTCATAGACATGAGGTATATAGGCGTGTTTTCATCATTACCTGCATTAACTTCCTTGATGCTCAGATTAGCTCACCTTTGGCTACTGGGAAACTCTTCAGTCGATTCCTGATGTTTCTGCTATAACTCCAGTAATAGGCGTCCCTGTTTTCTAGTGCAGTGTATTTCTTGATCGTCTTCTATCCCTCCTGTCATAGCCCTGTAATCAGAAACTGGGTCAAGGAGCCTTATTTACTTGCATAGAGAGTTGCATTGCAGTTCATGGCTTGAACATTAGCCACTCTGCTTAGGCGGGTAATGTACAGAGCCAGAAAATACATTTCAGATGATTTCACCTTCTCACGAAAGCCAAGAAAGCAGAACCACTAGACCCCTGTTTTACTTTTATGGCCATCAAGGAAAAAAGTATTTAAACTGCATGGAGTAGAAACGCTGAAGGCCAGTGTGTGAAAGGGCTAATGTGTGGTAGTTGTATTCAGACACATTTAGTCACCAGATGTGTGCGAGCTGTGCCTCAGAACTCATGTCTGCAAGGACTGAAACACTGCCAGTGAGCTTTGAGAGCTCAGAGACGCCAGAAATAGCATGAGAAGCAAATACTGTCCTATTTTTACAAACTCGAGTTTGATACAGTAAATCCTACTGTGATGTTCAACCAAGCCTAAAACAGATTGCTGCATACAATAAGCACTGTATTGCCACAACCATATACAACTTAGGAAGGAAGTGTGATTGTCCAAGGAATTCACTCTGACTCTACATTAGGCAAACCATTTCTTCTCGCTGTATTTTGTATGTTTCATAGTCCTTTCTATCCATAAAAGTGGAATAAAATGCAGAAAAGTGTGCTGGAGACTGCCTCTTTTTTTGACTAAATGGAGTTTATATTTAATTTTTGGAGAACTTTAAACATAAATACTGCTGTCACTGGCATCACTCCTGGCCCCCTCATACTCTTCCTATTGTCCCCCTCCCAAAGTCATGACCTCTTTTCCTTTAAGATCCACTGTGTGCGTGCGTGCGTGCGTGTGTGTTGTGTAAAATGTGTCCTTGTCTTTGGTTAGGAATAAAAGTGTAGAGTCATGAACTGTCAGTATGAAGACACTGAGACACTACAAGGATACAAAGCATAGTAAATGTGGGCAACTCAGAGCTGACAGATTTGATAATTCATATAAAATGAGTAAGTCCCTTGAAACATTGAACACTACCAAGGCTTATGCAGTCAGACCACTTGGGATCTGACAACCTATATAGGAGCTCCTCCCTGTTAGACAACTTATTCTTCCAATCTTCACAACCACTAATTACTTGTAGCTCTTCATCTAGGGGTACAACCTTGTAGAATTTCCCCATCCACACTGTCTTGTCAACTGGTGATGTCATTATGCAGGTCTTGTTCCAGTAAACATATTGTCGAGACTCATGGGTTCATTTTCCCTGTCATGTCTGAGGAGGAAGACGGTATTATAAAAACAAGACTTACCTCTATGCTATCTATAAGGACCGCTTTCAATTGTGTGTACCAGACAAGTAATCTACCACTGAGTTAACACCTAGCCCCCAAATAAATTCCTAAAAATTTAAATCACAAAGAATGTTATCTGAAACTACAACAGAGCTAAGCTGTAAACCAGTTGCAAATATTTAACTGTGTCATCTCCCAAATAATTAGAAATGAAACAGTTTCTAGCCACATAGCCCATGGGTCCAAAGAACACATCACAGGGGAAATCAGAATGTATTCCAAGATAGAAGAAGGGAGATCACAACATACCAAGCTGAGTGGGATACACACAAAGTAATACTTTATAGGAGGGAGCTTGTACCATTAATGCTAACTTTAGACAATAATGGTGCCCTTGAGACAATAGGCTCCTTCGCAAAAATTAAAATAAATAAATAAACCTAGTCTACTGGAAGGAAAGAAAGGATTAAAGAGCTTAGACAAATGAAATTATAAATCAAAAACAATATAGAAAACCAAAAGCTGGCCTCTGGTCAGGTTGGTTAGTAATGAAAGAGAGAAGCCATGTATAGAGACAGCGAGATCCTACAGATGCGTACAGGAAGTCAGCATGGACAGGTTCAGGCCCACAAGGCCGATATTCACCCAAAATGGACCAATTCCTTGAAATACACAAGCAAAAACAATAGAGTGTCTGTTTACTAATATATCACAGGCTGCCCTACAATTTCTGATCCTCCTGCTTCTAGTGGGGGGGGGGCGTCTGAAAAGGCCATTTGAAGAAAAATGCATAGAAATATATCTCATTGATATAGATGATAAATTTATTAGAATCTTAGCAAAATAGCACTCAAAAGGCTGAGGCAAGATGATTGGGGGTTTGAGGGCAGCGTACGCTACATAGGAAACCCTGTCTTTTAAAAAGGAAAGAAAAGGAAATAGGCATGGGGTTTCCAGGGGCAACTTAATGGAATGTTCTACAATTGACTGAATGATGTTTATGTAACTCTAGGAATACAGTGAAAGTCGCTGAAGTTTACACTTTAAATAGTGGCCTATGTGCTATGTGGATTATAACTTAATAAAGCTGCAAAAAATATTAGTGGGTAAATTCCAACAGTACATAAAAGAGTGAAATAGCTTGACTGTGAAGGGTTACTAAGGAGTGGAGATCAGTTTGAAGTTGGTCAATTTAATCTGCTCTGTGAGGACACCAAAAGCAACAAATCAACACAGACAGGAAAATCACTTGCAACAATCCAGGTCCATTCCTGGCAAAAGTCCTCATCAAACAAAGGGCAGAGAAACGTGTACTCAGTGTGATAATAGGAACAGATGAAAACTCTACAATGAACGTGCTTGGCTACAAAAACTGCTCACTCTATAAAACCATGACTGAGACATATGTTTGCTCAATTCAGCTTCCATATCAATAGGAAAAGGCAAAACAAATCAATAATGGAAATAATTTTGCAAGGGAGAAGTTTATCTGTCTTTGTTTTCAAGCAACATCATCCAGATGGGGGTTCCTGTGAAGATATTTATAGAAAAAAAAAATCTAAGGAATATTAATGAACTAAGAGTTGAATTTAACAATGTCACAAGAAATAAGATAACACCACAATAATCAATTATATTTCTAGTAATAAGTGGCCATGAAAGTTTGTAGAAATTATAACACCATCAACAAAAAAAGAGTTAAAGGTCTGGAAAGATGGCTGTGGTTAAGAGAACTTGCTGTTCAAGAGGACATGGGTTCAGTGCCCAAGCGCCCACATAATGGCTCCCAAGCATCTGTAACTCCAATTCTGGGGAATCTGATACCCTTTTCTGACCTCTGTAGCAGTACTTTCTCTTCAGGACCACCAACCCGCAAATAATGAGATTTACTCTTAATTATGAAAGCTTGGCCATTAGCTTAAGCTGTCTCCACTAGCACTTATAACTTAAATTAACGTGCTTTTATTAATCTAATTCTTCCATGTGGCTTGGTTACCTCTGCTCTGGACTGTATGTCTCATCTCTTTCAATGTCTCCCTGGTATCTCCATGGGGTAATTTGTGTGCTTAAATTCCTCTTCCTCTTCCTCTCTCTGCAGAAATCCCACCTATCCTCTCCTTCCTAGCTATTGGTCATTCAGCTCCTTTTTACACCAATCACAGCAATATATCTTCAGACAGGGTACAAATGTCCCACAAGAGGCCTCACCGTATATTCCTACCTGGCTTGGGACTCATCACATAGAGCAGGCTGTCCTTAAACGTGCAGAGATCCATCTGCCTTTGCCTCTCCTCTGGAATGATGGGATTACAGGCATATCCTGGCTTGCACAGTTTTGTTTGTTTGTTTGGTTGGCTGGTTTGTTGGTTGGTTGGTGTTTTGGGTTTTTTTTTTTTTTTTCCCTCATGTGTATGAGCATGATGTTTGTGTAGGCCTGCAGGCCATGGCATATGTGTAGACAATGGATAACCTCATAGAATCCATTCTCTCCTTCCACCTTTATGTGGGTTCCAGGAATTGAACTGAGGTCACAAAGCTGAGCTATCTCACACACCTCAAAAGGTTTATTGTAGAAATCCTGAAGGCCCAGAAATAACCAAAATAATTGTGAAAAGAATAAAACCAGGTCTTGGCATGTAACTCAACAAGAGAACATATGGATAACATGTAGAAACCATAAATTATTCTCCGGCACACACACACAACCCAGAACAACAAGCAATGGGACACAGACTTCTTAAATGTAAGATTTACTATCACTGTGGTGTGGTGTTAGTATAAGAATCTTCACACACAAACAAAAGAAAGGGAATAGAAAACTCAGACTTGAACCCACATGTACATAGCTTACTGATTTTGCTGTGGGTACCAGAGTAGCGCAATAGGTGATTGGATCTTTAAAAATCAAACAGACACAAATGATACTGTAACAGTTATATGTCCACATTGCATACCACACACACACACACACACACACACAAACAATCAGCTTGAAGCCAGGCAGTATTGGTACATATCTTTAATCCCAGCACTTGGCAGGCAGAGACAGGTGGATCTCTATGAGTTCAAGAGCAGCCTGGCCTATAGAGCGAGTTCCAGGACAGCCAGAGCTACAAAGAAACTCTGTATCAGGAAGAAAAAAAAAAACCAAAAACCTTTAAATGGCTATAAATATAAATATAGTTCTTTTAAAAAGCATTAATTTTCTGGAAGACAGAAAGTTTTGAGCTAGGGAGATTTGTTAAGGCTCAAAGAACACAAACCAGAAAAGAAAACTTGGTAAATTGGACTTCATCAAAAGTGAAACCTTTCTTTTCGAAAGACTATTAAGAAACGAAAGGCAATTTCAGACTTGAAGAAAGTATTTTCAAAGTTCTATCTGATAATGACAAGTATTCAGAACACATGAAGGACTCTTGTTACTCGGTAATCAGAAGACAAGCCCAATTTTTAAAACTAGGCAAAAGCTCTGAATAGACATGTTACTAAAATTATATAAGATAAGTAAAATTGAAAAGTTCAACGACATTAGTCATCAGAGAAATGCAAATTAGAGTCACAATAACTATGACTACCTCTCCAATTGCAAAAAAAAAAAAAAAAAAAAAAATGCAGAGAGATTGTAACAATCAAAAATAGAAAGGGATCATTATCATGAAACTTTTGGAGTCTTTCATAAGAATTTCCAAAAGGCAACTGTGAACAACCTAGGTTATTACTGCTGGCCAGATCCAGGATACAGGGAGCCATCTTGAATTCATTAAGACAAAGGAGAGATCTGGTTAGAGAGCTCTTATCTTCTCCATACCTCCCCTGTCCCCTTTTGGTCTTTAAAAAATGTGTGTGTTTGTGGGTGTCTGTGTGTGTGTGTGTGTGTGTGTTTATCTCTGTGTGTTTATCTGTAGTGTGGTATGTGTATGTGCATACATATGGGTTGGTGTACATCTGTGGTATGATGTGTATGTGTACCTGTGATGTAGGGGTGTGTATATGTGTATCTGTGTGTATGTATGTCTGTGGTGTGGGGTGTGTGTATGTGGGATACACATGTATGCATACAAGTGTGTGTCTGTGGTGTGTATATATGTGTATCTGTGGTATGGTATATATGTGTATGTATCTGTGGTGGGGTGGGGTGTATGTGGGGTATGTGTGTGTTTACATGTGTGTATCTGAGGTGTGTGTGTGTGTATGTGTGTGTGCATATGGGATGTATGTATGTTATATCTGTGATGTGTGTACCCTGTAGTGTGGGAGTATATGTGTGTGTGGGTGTGGAGGAGGGCTATGTATCTGTGGTGTGGTGTGTGTGTATGTATGTATATGTGTATGTGCAGTTTGGGGTTGTATCTTTGGAGTGGTGTGTGTAAGACTGAAAACTGAATGAGCACTGAGCTCCCTATAGTGTCTCTAGTGTTGGGATTAAAGGTGTGAGCTCTGTTTCTCTTTTAGACTGATGCACTCTCATGTAGCCCAGGGTGGCCTTGAACTCACAGAGCTCCAGCTGCCTCTGTCTGAGTCCTAGGATTAAAGGTGTGTGCCACCACTGCCCAGCTAATATGGCTGTGGCTAGATTTGCATTCTGTTCTCCAGGCAAGCTTCATTAGATCATAAGCAATATACTACCACAGTGGTGAGTGTGTGTTGGGGGGGGGTGTGCAAACATACACATTGTGTACTGTGTGTGTAAATATATATTATATATATAATAATGCACTTGCATGTGCAGGTGTGGGTGTTAGGCCCATGCATGTGGAAGGCAAAGACACCAGATACCATTCTCTGTTTCCTTCTACCATGTTACCTGGAGGCAGGGTCTCTTTCTGAACTCAAAGCTCTCATTTTGGTTAGGCTGACTGCCCTGCCAACACACAAGTGCTGAGTTACATGTAGCCATGGTTTATGTGTAGGTACTGGGATTCAAACTCATGACTACAAAGCACACTCAACTGAGCCAACTCCCCACTGCCTCCCTTTTTTCTGTTCTGCTTTTCTTTGCACATCATCAGGAACTCGGATGTCAGGACTTCCTGCCCTTAGAACTTTGCCATTAGAGACAAATTGAGATTAATTTTCTCTTGTTTCAAGTTCTAAATCCTAAGAAAGGGATCTGGTCCTTCCAGCTGAGCCCACCGTGGTGCATTATGATGGATCTGACTTGGTTTAAAATACTGTGATGTTTAGCGTTGTCAGTGGACAGAATCTAGAAACACCAGGGAGTTGGGCCACTGGCCATGCCTGTAGGAGGGTTATCTCCGTTAATTGCTATGGGAAAACCCATCTTCAGCCGTTCCTTGAGCAGGGGATTCTCAACTATGTAAAATAGAGAAAGCAAGGTGAATGCCAGCATGTATTCATCCTTCACTGTTCCCTGATTATGGGTGTGATATGACTAGCTGCTTCAAGGACCCACTGCCTTGACTTCTCTGCCATGGACTGTATCTTGAACCATGAACTGAAATACACTTTTTTCTTCATTAATGGCTTTTTGTCAGCATTTTATAACAGCAATGGGAAAAGAAACTAAGTCAGAAATTGCAACTGAGAAGTGAGAGCTGTTGCTCTGTTTAACCTGGCCGTGTGATTCTTAGACCTGGAATTTTTTTTTTTTTTTTTTTTTTTTTTGGCTGAAATGCAAAGGGGTTTGCGATGTTGAGTTAGGAAAGTCACTGAATCCAGTACACAGAGCTCAATAGACCATTCTGGTGGGAGCCTAGAAGACAAGGGTGCCAAAAGAATGACAGACGGTCGAGGCCTGCATCGTGAGGGTTTGGTGGGGGACAAGAACTCCATCAGAAATCAGAATGGAAAGCCTATTTTGCAGAATTTGGGCAAGAATTTTGTTTGTTCATTCTCTCTGTGTGTGAGGTGTTGAGTGAGGTTGAATTTAAAGACGACGAATTAATTCGTTTTGGAGGAGGAAACATGTATGATCAGACTTAAAGTTTCTTAGGAAGAAGAGTGCTGGCCGCTGTAGCAGTTGAAGAGATTAGCACTACCAAAGAGAAACTTGGCCTTCTGCAATGGACAATGGTAAATACTTTCAAGGAAACACCCCCCCCCCCCACATCAAAGGACTGCGCTTGCAAAGATTTGTGTGAAAAAAGAAGGCTGAACTGAGAATGGGGACAGTAGTGGGGGAGGGGTTTCCACTCCTTTACAGCACCTGCCTAGGAGAGAGTCTCCCTAGACTCAGCACACCCAGGCTGATGTACCTGGGGAAAGGAGTCTATCCCAAGGTGGCTGCGGAGCTTGGGTCCTTTATCCATATAGCACTGGCTTTAAAGGCATAAAAGGCGAAGAACTGCAGTGACCGGACAGAGCTGCTGAGGCCAGGCAACTATAGCAGGGTCCCAGTCCCTGCACGGAAGCCCTGAGAGGCCATTGCCTGAAGCATCTGAAGCAGTGAAGGTAACACGTAAATTGAAATGAAGACTCTAGGATATCGGAGATGCTTGGACTATGGCTCATATACAGAAGAGAGCGGTAGGCACAGCACAGAACTTCCCACATGTACTTTTTCCTCAAGGCCTCTTTTGTCTTTTGAATCATTCTTGGGTCAGCATACTGTCACACTGTTTTGTTTTGTTTCTTTCTTTCTTTCTTTCTTTCTTTCTTTTTTTTTTTTTTTTTTTTTGAGGCTGTCCTGGAACTGGCTCTTGTAGACCAGGCTGGTCTCAAACTCATAGAGATCCTTCTGTCTCTACCACCTGAGTGCTGGGATCAAAGGCGTGCACCACCAACCGCCAGGCTGAGCACAGTTTTCTATACCCAGCCTTATCACCCAAGTCTAAAGCTCTGTCATCATTCTTATCCTTATCCACCTTCAGCTCTCTGCTCCCAACTGCCTGCACACTGCACCAAGTGATCTTTCCAAACTGAAAATAGAGTCCTGGCTCCGCCTTGATCAAAAGCCTCCAAGGTTTATCCACCATGTCTAGGTCAACAACTAAAAATTCTAAGTGTACAAAAATAAGTCTGCCAGGGTATGACCTGACCTTCTCCTGCCTCATCTCATAGCCCATTGCTACATAGTCTCAGCAGCCCAGTTATGCTCATCCACTACCCATCTATGGCCTGCCTTAGTGCGTCATTTTTAGGGCCTTTTCATATCCTACCCACCCAACACCCACCCCACCTTGCAGCTAGAGTACACACTGGAAACCACACTCAATATAGTGTGTGTGTGTGTTTGTGTGTGTGTGTGTGTGAGAGAGACAGAGAGAGAGAGAGAGAGAGAGAGTCAGAATTACTTCCAGAAAAATAATCTGAAAATAAGAGTGCAGTTGTTTTCTTTTGTACTGAAAGGAAATAAAACCCTTAGAAAACAACAGAAGGATGCTCTGGTTACTTGGTTGTGGGGTAACATGAAGCCCTTACTCCACTGGCTAGCAAAACCAGAATGAACTTTACCCTGCTTAGTTCAAGTTGGGGCTAACAGGTAGAATTTCACGTAAGAAGGAGTGAGTACAGAGATGTGCCTTGTAGTTTTAGCAGTGGAGACATGGCCACTTTCTGGGGTAAATTGAATTTCTGTGGCTGGGGAAAGACAAGACCCAGATTAAAGAGGGTCTAATATGCATAATAACTTCCGAAGTTTGGGAAATAAGAAGAGAAAGGTGGGGTGACAGGAACGAAATGAAGAAAATAAACAAAGAGTGCATTTATTTGAGTGAAAAAAAAAATTAAAGAGCCTTGAAAACCACAGGGGCTCCTCAAGATGTTTATGTAATTGAATTGAATTTATATGGGATGGAGAGGAATGATAATGAAAACATTTTTCACTCAAGTGCATTGAAGGCATGTGGAATTGCCTTCGCAGTGGTGGTCTATGCTTTGCTGGTCCTTGGAGTTATGTCCTCGGCTAGGCTAAAAGTGTGTTTCAGAGAACAGACATGGGACACAGACTATTTAACAAATTGTCCTGGATTCCAAACGCCCGGCAGTACCATATCTCCTTGTTTGGCATGGAAAGGGTGTAGCATTTGGGAACTCAGCAGTGCATTAAGTGTTTTAATAATCATTGTTGACACACAAAGCATATGGCCTCTCAGAACTCACTGGGTCAAAAGCGAAATCCTCTCCATTTCTAAATTTACCCCTCAAAATCCAAATGAAATCATCTCAAACTGGTATAAGCCAGGGACACAAACTCTCATAGAATGTGAGTAACTGATCATATAAAGAAGAAATCAAAATTTGTACCAAGAAAGAAGTCAAATTTGCATCTTATTAGAAAAATCCAGAACTCCCATATAAATAACTCAGCATTCTGAGTACCTTAGATTGCTTAGTATTGGCTTCTTCTAAGAAAAGCACTCATTGCCTGTTTTCCTGCCTGTGTACATCAATAATCTGTGGTTATAATCATGCTGTGAAATAAAACCACCATAGCATTCAAGCACTCACAACAATAAACATTTCTTTATTGCTCATAAGTCTATGGTTAACAGGGTGTTTCCAGTCGGGGGAGGGGGTTACTCAACTGGTTGGTAGTCAGCTATGGGGCAGGGAAAGACTGTTAGTAATGGTTGAGCCCTCCTCCTCCTCCTTAAGTCTCTTCATGCCATGTGGCTCATTACCCCTCCAGCTGGCCAATCTGAGTGTGTTCTCATAGGCATCACAGAGAAGGCAGAGGGAAAGTGGAAACATGCTGGCATTCCCTTTTTCAAGTTTACAGTCTCCTTACATCTGTTAGTCTCTCATTGTCCAACACCAAGTCACATGGCCAAGCCCAATTTCAGAGTTAGAGGAGACTACAAAGTCACAGTGCAAAGTATAAGGAGATATAGGAAGGACACTTCTTGGGACTTTAATGCCATAATCCTTCAATGATGCCACCACCCAGCAGTGATAATGCCAACACTTTCCAATGACCTCCACCCCCAGCATGGTAACTCAGCTTCCAGAGACCCAGAACACTGTGGAGCCAAGAGTCTTTCTGTGCATCTCCAAACTTCTCCTCACTATGACTAGTTTAATTGCCTTGAGGAGACAGAGTTATTATTCTCATTCTACAAAACATATAATTTGTATAGTAAGCCTGTTACAAAATTATGATCATCACAATTCTTATCAAGGTGTTTTGGGAGTTAAAGATTGAATGTCCGCTCTGCTCATTTACCTAGAATTTTTAATGATGTTTTCTTCTGTAAGACAGAGAAGCCCTTCACTGGTCTTTCCTCACTTTAACTTCATAGAGGCTTGAATGTCTCTGAGACTTGCTTTTACTTTTGTAGGTTCAGACACAAGTACGCCTTGCAAAAAAAAACTTTGACAAATTGAAGATGGATGTGTGTCAGAAGGTGGATCTCCTTGGAGCAAGCAGATGCAATCTCTTATCTCACATGCTAGCAACGTACCAGGTAACAAAGTGATGTCTGTTTCAATGAACAAAGAATTGCCAGAGGCTTAGATGATGGGAAATGTGTATTTGGATGGAAAGAATGACCTGAGCATCACGAATTCTGAATGCATCCTATGCTCTGCTCTTTAAGGCCCTGCAGTTTAGTCAACAGTACCGTCACTGTGTGCTGTACACACAGTGGAATTTTCCATTTCCCTGCATTTGCTTAATGAATCCTATCTGCCTGGAATACCTTTCCTTACCTGTGCCTTTTCCAAACCCTGTTAGCACAATAACCTACCTGTCACATGTGCTTATTCGGCACACTTGGTTTTCTGTCTCTTAATACGAAGATCCTTCAGTGCAACCCTGCATCCATCACCAATGCTGTTGACCCCAAATGAGTGTGAAACACCAGATACTTGGGATGTGAAAATTGGAGGCTGCAAGATTTTACTGTATTTCCTAAACCTCTAGAAAAGCTGTTCTAAGCAGGGGGGAAACCCTTTTAAGAATGGTGGCACACACTTTTAATCCTAGCACTCAGGAGTGAGAGACAGATGGATCTCTGTGAGTTTGAGGCCAGCCTGGCCTACAGAGCAAGTCTCAGGTCATCTAGAGTCTCACCATTACCACTCCCCTTAAAAAAAAAATGAGGAAGAAATCAAATTATTTTTAAAATAAGATGAATGATTGACCCTGGGTTTTGGAGAATGAACTAAATGGGACAAGGAAGATGGAGAGGTGAGGCTCCCAGGTGTTAGGAGTAACCTAAGCATTGGTAGAAATTTAGTTGGATGACACACCAAGGTCTGAGTGACTTATTGGGACAAACAGGAATACAAAGATGAATGCAGATCAACTGAGCCAACCTGGAAAGTTACAGATAAAACAACTGTGTGCCAGGGTTTCAAGACATTGACGATTTGACCATCTTTCTTTACAGACTACCCTGCTCCACTTTTGGGAGAAAACCTCACACACCATGGCAGCCATCCACGAGAGCTTCAAAGGTTATCAACCATATGAATTCACGACACTAAAGGTGAGAGAGCCAAAGACCACTAGTAAGTCTGTGAAAGAGCACTTTTGTTTGGATTACAAGGCAAACCCATGGCTTATCACTATTCCCAGGCCCCTCCTGTTAGGGAGAGCTATGCCTCTGACTGGGCCTCTCATTAGAGATCATGACAATCCATACTTATTTACCATTGTTGAAGACAAGATTGCTCAAGAATGAGTAAGTAGTAACTTTTTAACATGTATAAAATCCGTGCTCTATACACGTTAGGTGCTCTACCACTGAGTTACATCCCTCGTTTTTAATTAATAAATCTGAATATATTCATCTAAGAAGTTATATTTCATTTCTTTCTTATTTTTGAAAATGATAACTTCATTCTGAAGTTACCTCCAAAATAGGACTGGAACTTTCCATTATAATATAGTAATATTTTCTAATTGAAAGAGCAACATTAAACTCAAGGATTCTTGCCTCAAAGAGGATTTGTGTCCAGTGTCTGATTCTCAGTATTGAAACTGGTTTGGAATTATCTTGCCCTAATGGTTACTAAAAATTAATGCACATCAAGATAAGAAAGTGATTTTCATTCCAGAAGGATTTGAAGAGTGACAGGAGAGACAGTGGCTACATTGTTGTTGGGTTGTATCTTTGAAAGAAAACTATCCGGCAAGAACTTGCAAAAGCAAACTATGAAATTGCTCACTTCTCCTTTTTAAGGCAATTTATAAGGGTCCACCTTGCTAATAAAACATTAAAAACCTATCTTGTTTTTTTTCCTTAAAATGCATATTTGCTTTTAAATATTTGTAAGTCACCTACAAGCCTATCAAAATACTGAGGTAGAAACTTTCAAAGACCTTGTGTGAAAGCGAAGGTCACAAGAGGGACCCAGGAGTGTCCACTTGGCCTGAGCGATATCTAAGCTGACTCCAGGAAGGACACGTGGCCATGGATTTGTTCCTCACAGTCCCTGACTTGTTGGTATTCATTGACATGCCTCGTGGTGAATGCACACCGAATATCCATGGTTTCGCTCCATCAACTATACATACTTACCAGGAGAGGCTTTTTATTTCTTACACATCCTGAGCATCTGTCATCCAGCTGAATGTCCTGTACACAGTCAGCAAGCAACCTCTGTCACACTGGCAATGTTACTGTTGGAAGCAGCTGCTTTTCTTCTTTGTGATTTACTGATGCTTTCAGCAGCTTAGAAAGTAGCCCTTCTGACCAAGGCAGATTAAATTCACAGCTCAAGCTACCCACAGTTCTTAGCCTGGCCTGAGCAGAGCACAGGCTTCGGAGCCATCACGATTGTTCTGTTGTTGTTGCTTTTCATTTTTCTTTTTTATAGTATTAAGTAATGAACCTAGGACCTCATGGATGCTAAAAAAAAATACCCTACTACTAACCTGTATTCCAAGCCCACATGTTTTAATCTGCATCCGGTACCAAAGGTTATCTGTGTGAGTTTACTGCACGTAAATGGCAGTATGAACTCATTAAACTGAAGTTGTGCCACAAACACAGAAGAACACAGTATACCCCTGGCTTACTGGACTGAGGAAAATATGCCACCCTACAGAAAGGATCATAATTTTTATGTTAGCGTATTTCTGAACATGAATTTAGTGAGAATTTGACAATTGTGATTTAGGACATAATTACAAGTATTTTTGGCAGACAGCTTTTATATCCCTTGACCCTCCCTTAAATTATAGTCTAAATAATAGTGCATAGCTTACTTACGATAAAATCTTGTAGGATAAATACATCTGTTAATATATAATGGTGTTACAGTCAAATTAATAATAAATATCCGGAAACCCAGCAAACAAGCTGTTCTTTAGTTAGCATGAAAAGAATAATGATACAGAATGATGCTGATCTAGGCTTTCAGTATGACACAAGCTGATAGTATGTGGACTCCCACTGGCGTTAATAGGATCCCATTATATACAGTTCATTATTTTTTATAGATAGACATTCTTGTGTATCAAATTGTATGCCATAAAATGTGAAAAGAAAATGTCTTATCCCCAGATCAGGTATGATGATACTGTTTGAATACCCAGAACTCTTGCATTAATATCCTTTTAAAACATTTGGTCTACACTTACAAAAGTTTTATTTCATCTAATAATTTTTAAAACCTGTAGTTTTAGAATGGCATGCTATATTGATAATTATATTTTGAACTATAGATAAATGTTTTCACAATTAATTTGTCCTCCAGGTTTACATCAACCAATAGCCCCTTAAATGCCTTTTGGGATTCTGACAAGAAAGAAAACATTGTCTTAGGAGTGACTTGCCAAGCTCTGTTAATGAAAAGCGGGCCATTTGTTTTCTTTGCTTCAGGGTGTATTCTGAGTGTGTTGGTAATTGTACCACTGCATCTGTATTTCCTGACTATTAGTTTTATGCTTGATGAAGGTTGATAATTAATGTGTTAAACACTTGGTACATCCTGTTTGGGAAGATGAGTTTTTTACAGCAGAAATATAGGGCTGTACCTCATGCCCCTGGAACTTCAAATAGACCTTCCTATAAAAAATACATAATAGTTCTCTTGTGAAATAAATTCACTATATAATTGAGTCTCTACCTCGTGTGCATGTGTGTGTGTGTGTGTGTGTGTGTGTGTGTGTGTATTTTTCAAAATCTTCCAGTGATGATTTTGACCATTTAATGGAAATGCTTTTTGGAGTAACTATTACTATTTTTGACTAGGTCTCATGTGATTATATTGATTCTACTTTGTGGAGGGGTTAGAATAAGGGGCTAGGATAAGTTTTTAGCATTCAGCACTATAGAAAAGTAAGCTTTGAAATGTAATCTTATAAAAATGTAAATCTGATCATTGTAATTGGCTCCAACTAAAACAGAAGTGTTCAAACTCCAAGTGGCTGCCAACAAAAGGCAAGTTTTCCCATGCTTCCACTTTCAAGCAACAAACACCTATTGATACATTAAAATGTTACTGAATGTTCATATTTTACATGAATTATAATTATTAATTTTATACTGATTCTAAACCTGGGAATGTCTTTCATATGGCAAGAATTATCACATCCTGGGGACAGGCTTAGAATGTTACTTGCTGGATCTGGAAAACGTTGTCCCCTTTTCTGGGGGAACAGTTTGGACTCAGAGCTTAAAGCATTTTAAAGAAACTAAATGGAATTCTGTCTCATTAGGAGAGAAGTGCCTGTCTTAAGTTGCCAGCTCTTAGATGTGGTTGTTTACTTCTTCCTTCCAGGATATCACTTAGACATTTCTCCATGCATCCAGGGCAGGCGACAGCCACAGAGGAGTCAAGTGGCTTTTCCCTGGATCATCTACAGTTCCATTTGCATCAATTGCCATTCCTTCTCTATCCAGCATTCTGACAGTGGGTGGAGTTGGGCATTTTTATAGGGATGTTAGAGTAAGGACGGGGCCCTTTACAGTAGAGGATGAGAACTGGGCCTTTTATTCTAGAGGATGAGGTCTGGGCCCTTTTCAATAGTGGACACACACACACTTCTGAAGGTTAGGGCTGCATGTCCTACTGTTTGTGTTACAGGGCTATTCAGGTTCCTGCTCATTTGTTGAAGACAAAATCTTCACGTGCACTAACTTTAAGCTCATGATCCTTCTGCTTCAGCCTCCCAAGTACTGGGAAATGGATGTGTATAGCTATACCACATTGGATTTTCCCTTGAGACGGTGTTTCACTGTGTAGCCCAAGCTGCCCTGAAATCCATTCTCCTCTCACTGCACACCTGAATGCTGGGATGCATTTCTCTTTTTGAAGCCACCGAAATGCTTGTGTTTAACAGAAATGGTCAGTGGCAAAGTATAGCCCCGTGACACGCGTCATTTCAGTGGCTTCGGAACGAACACTGCCTTTTTCCACTTTGCTCTTCACATTTTCAGATAATATGATGAAGTACACCAGAGCACAGCCCGCCAGACCAACTCCACCAATGGCCAGCTGTGCCAGCCACGAGGAGGCTGTAGTGTAATGGTGGTACAAGTAAGTGGGGGGGAAGAGGCTAGGGATGTGAAGGCTGTTGGCGCTGCTGTGGGTACTGAATTACAGTGGTCCTGGTTCTGGTATTGAGACGGGTGGGAGTGGTTGCTGAGGAGGAGGTGCTCGTGGTATTGGTGGTGAGGGTGGCAGTAGTGGTGGCTGTAATGGCAGTTGAGATGCTGTAAGTCATAGCAAAGCCCTGCAGCAACACCAGTAGTGATGATGCTGGAGATGAAGTCAGACTCTGATAGTGTCTGGGAAGATGTTCGTTGGTCCTGTAGGTCCAGCTTCCCAGTCTTCTTGCTGGGTTCAAACCACATTGTTGGTTTCGCAACCAGTCTCACAGGCAGAGCTGTCAGTGGCAAATCCTACCAGAGCTCAGCGAGGGCTAACCTAGTCCGTTCCCTCCCTGCTGTCCACTGTGTGTCTGGCAGTTTCCATTTCCAAACCTGTCCTTCAACCCCATAGGCCTTGGTCTGCTCTCAAATAATTCCCACCAGGGATGGGAAAGCCAGAAAGGCAGGCGGAAGGGTGTGCCATCTCTTTAGCCCAGCTAGCTCTAACCAATACAAATTGGATTTGCAACTTGCTCTTGACCTATGCCAAGATTTACCTCTAAGGAACCCTGAACTGTAAAACTTAACTCCAAGCATGTTCAAGAATACCTCTGGAACAGCTGTAGCTGTCTTTCCCTCCTCCTCTTGGGGCTGTGGGTCCCATCAGTCTGGAGACCAAAATACTCTTAGCTTTCAAAAGGCAAAAACATCCTCTTCTGAATTTTGTTTTTCTCAGATTCATATGTCGAGCAGCCTTCTTCCACCCACCTCCGCATTTCTCAGTTAATCATTTGAGCATTTACCGACAGGCCACATGGCTCTGTAGTTACTTGCTTTGAAAATAATGCCATAATAGTTTTTATGAAAATTGGGTAAATATCTCTGCAATGCTATTTTAGTTAACAGTCCCAACAATTACTCGTGGCGAGCATCCAGAATATCCTTTTATACTTTAAAGTTTTTCTCTCAGAGTCATTGCTTTACAGGGGTTCCTGGCCATGATTTTTCCTCTTTTTTTTCTTCCCTTTTTTTTTTATCTTCCAAGCTGTTCCATGCCAGATCATTGGAAAGAACAAATTTGGAGGCATATCCCAGGCATTGGGGAGGAGGGAGTAAATGAGCTGACCAAGGCCACCACTGAAATCTGAGCTAGGCAAGGCAGAGCTTCCCGGTCATTTGCTGTTGCTGCCTTCTGGTGATTGGCATTATTTCTCCCTGGCAGCTGGTCACTCAGGCTCTTTTCCCCACAGGGTGGGACTTCTACCCCCCCACCTTACTTGTTCCCTAACTTCTCTTTGCAGGAAAGAAAATAATACCCCCAACTGTATAGGTAGTTTATTCTGTGCCAGATGGTCTGCCATGAAATAATGTCTAGGAAAGTGTTCATATAATGTGTGTGAGTCTTAAATGTGCCTAGGTTGAGGTTGCAATTAATAGCACTGTTAGCGTCAGCATTAATGTATAGAAAATGTCTGTGTTTTAGTCAGCCCTCAAATTATCTTCAGAACACTTGGGTATGTTCAGTCTTATTCCCATGTTTCTAGTGAAACTGGAGCCCAGAGACAGCTAGTAATGTGCCCAAGGCTCTGTGCATGTGCAGTGGATCTGGGAAGAGAAAAGTGCAGGGTTTCTGCCAGCCTGCTCTGACCTGCTCCCCACAGGCGCTCCTGGCTGCAAAGCAGGGGAACAGGAGAAAACAAAAATGCCACCTTTAAGAAGTACGGCCGTAACTTCCAATTAAGAGCCATACTTTGAAGTTTTCTCTTGTAGATGAAAACAATAATCTATGTGGCAGCCCCTCAAATGCCTGGGAATGCGTGGCTTGTCTTGAAGAAAGTGGGATGGAGGCCCCTCCATGTCCTCAACACTTGTCATTCAAGGGCAAGAGGAGCAAATGCCCTTGACTTGGTTCTTCAAGACCCTTTCTTAAGGAGTGCAATTTTAAAGTGGCCAAGTGGACTGAAGCAAGTTACTTCATGTCCCTGAGTCTCCACTGCCATGCCAGGAAGCCAGGGAAGCTCATGAGGCTCTTTGAAGCCTGAGAGAGTGAGCTCGGAGTGTAGATCCTGCCACAGGATGATGTCTGAACCCACCAGGCTCCCTCTAGACCCTTCAGAGTCCTGACCAGAACAGTTTGTAGTGTTTGGTACTGTACATTCTCTAGGGTATAGCTTCTAATAGTCCCTAGAATTGTATACATGGGATTATCTCCATGTTCCGGTGGGTAAAGTGAGGCCTGAGAGTGTTGAGAACTGTGTTCTTGTCAAAGCACTACTCGATCTATTTCCCACGACCACCTCTTTCCAGCCCACGGTGATGCCTTCCCACCACCAATTTCCCACGTTACTTTAAAGTATGCGATTATATGTCTTATGAAGATCATTTTGCCCTCTAATTTTACATTGCTCTGTTGTTCTACAATTCAGTTCCCAATCATCTCTAGCACTAGATTAGTAGTATTCCTTATATGGTGTCATTTGTACATGGTGGGGGAAGTGTGTGGTGGGGAAAAAGAGGACATATGTTCTAAATGTCCACGAATTGCATGGCTGGTACACACCATGTCCTCTGCTTTTTATTTCCCATGTGTTACTAATTATATAAACACAAACATACACACACCCAACTGAATGCAGCATCTTTTGACCATGCAGGACTATTTTAAGTGCTTTTGTTTCCTTTTTCTTTTTTAATTATTTGGCACCTTCATATGTGTTCAGTATAATTAATGGAAAGTAGCATAAGAAAATAAAGTGTCTAATTAAGGACTACAGGAAATGTTATTCCCTTGTGTAAGTTGGGCTTCAATTTGGGTTATTAGAACTGGCTGCTGGCCCTTTGTCTCAGGAATTTGTTTTGTTGAGTAGTTTTGCTTTCTTTCAGATGAATGTTGCTGTTGCTTTTATTTTCCTAATACAGGAAGTAGTAATTCCCTTTATTATATTAAGCTGTTTCCTTTTTAAGACACGTTTGCAAGCTGGGTCGGCACATTTCCTTTGTCACGCCGATCTTATATATTGTACATGTGCTTCCTGAAGCCATTTGTGCATTGATGGAAACTATTAGCCTGTTGTGGCAGCCTGACCAGGGAAAGGTTACTTGGTCTGGAAACACCCTTTCATCCACATGGAACCTTCCAGTGAGGAGAGTGACACCGTGCAATGCTAATGTGCAGTGATCTCCACAGACAGTCTGAGTGAAGGACTGAGTGGGTTGAGGTTTAGAAGCAGAAGAATGCTTTGGAGTTTTCACTTCTGACCATGGATTTAAATGTGGCTTCCATCAGCCAGCAGTTCGAAATACTTCTGTCTGATGGCTGCCTCTTCACACACAGCCCCCAGAGCTCTCCTGTCCATTGTGCCAGAGCATGTGTTCATGTCATTCAGGAAATGCTGTCACTCTGGACTTCTGCAGAGGCTGAAGGGTCAAGATTTTTTTTTTTTAATCTAAATTATGGACTTCTAAATAATCTGAAAAATTCATTTCCAACATTCCTAACCACTAACTCCCCAACCATTTAACTACTCCCCATGGTCCCTGGTTGAGGCAGGAGAATATTCCTCCATCCTACAGAATGCCGGTCACTGGACAGTGACCAGAAACTAATTTTCAGATGGGATTAGGACGTGAACCCTCAAACTTTCTCTTAGAGTCTTTTTCTCTGAGTGTAGTCCATCTTCTCTAAGAAACAAGCTTTTTTGTGTGGTTCTGCTTTTTGTCTTTTTCATTTCACTTTGTGTGATCTACGAGTCCTTCTTCAGACTTGCCCATGTCAGGGTTCTAAAATTGGCCATGCTGGTGAGTGGGCAACTCTGAATATATTGTAAATCTTTGACTTACAACTTTAGAAATGTTTGAATTCTGTGGCATGCGGATTGTGTCTCAGATTAGCCGATGTGCATGTGAAAACTAATTTTCTCCATTCAAGATCCTCAAAGCAAATAAGCTGATGTGCATCCTAGTAATTTTTCTTGTGGTTTTATAAACCTTTTCATAGTATTCCCCTGAACCTTTAAATTTCTTAGCTTAAATAGATCTATTTTTTAAAGTTGGCATTGTAGACATAAAAATTTCAACCCACAAGTACATATTTAGTCCTTCCCCAAGCTACAGAAACTAAATTATCATAGGGACAATAGTAATATAGGAAGAGAAGAGCAATTGTCACAGGAATTATTAATAGTAAATTAAAGTAGCAATTGGAACTGCTACCATTCTGTTGGGAAAGCACAATAGTGTCTTAAGTGTGACTGTGGTGACAGAGAGCCAACAATTGAGTCCCTGCTAATGGCCCAACAGGGGAAGGGCTTGAAAAGAAGCAATGAGTGGTTTACATTACAATGGGATTGTCTGAAAGCTGCTCAAGTGTGGTCAGGAGGGGAGGTGGGCTGGAGACAGGAGGGGTGATAACCATGGAACTGTCAAGGGCATCTTGGGGCTTTAGACAAGGGCTGTGGCAGCTAGACGCAGCCCACTGAAGCAGACATGTCCACGGGCTGCCCAATGTTGATTGACAAAAAAGAAACACAATGAGAAGATAATTGAGCGAACCAGGAGGCCTGGACAAGTGTCATAGAATCTAAAAGTGAGTCCTGGGAGCCATCAGAACATTGGCTGAAAATACTCCTGCCTTCACTCTGATCAGAGCTGAACCATTCTATGGAGAATAAAGCTTCTCTTAGTGTGTGTGTGTGTGTGTGTGTGCGTGTGTGTGTGTGTGTGTGTGTGTGTGTGTGTTGCCTTGATTGGCAAATGTATTGACAAAGCTTTGCCCTTGACATCTGATGAACTCGCACTTTTGGTTACCCGTTTCTAACAGACAGCACACCCACACATTTTCACACTGCTTTTACTGGATGTTTTAGTGCACAAAACAAAGCCATCTAGAGCACAGTCCAGATCCATTGTGCCATTTGTTCTAATCCTGTCCCTTGTAGCGTTTTCCCCTCATAGTCCAGGCTGCAGCCAATGACCATGGATTGTGTGCAGTTGTCATGCATTAAGGAAGCAGCACAAAAGTTTGAGGGAACAAAGGAATCAAAATAGCCAATGTGGACAAGCTGAGTAAAGGAATGTTCTCCCTGTGAGGCACTGCTGGCCACATTAGAGGGTCTGCTAAGACTTGTCCCTCTTGCCGATTATATCACAGCCCCATGGCTGCTTCACACAGGGCAAACTGTTCATACCTTTGGGCCTTTGTATGGAAGCCTCTCTTCTCACCGAGTTGTGCATGGATGGTTTCTTCTTGTCACTTAACTCTCAGTTGAAATGCCATCTCCAAGAGAGGACATCCCATTCATGGAAATAGTAACCTGATCCTTTTCTGTCTCTCTGTGTAAAGGATCTGCCTGGGCACATCACTTGCTAACAATTTTTCTTTTCACCAGTATCCAAACTACCCTAAACAACATCTTACACATGGTAGACACTCAAAAACCATTAGTTGAATGAACGCACCAATTTAATGTCCAGAGGCAGGGAGTCATTAAAGATAATGGTAATGCTGCATAGACAGGCTTTCTGAAATAAAATGCCTCAGAACTTAAATCAAGGGACACAGACTCCATGAAGAGACCTGGGGTTAGCAGGATGGCTCACAGGTAAAGGCACTGGCTGCCAAGTTTGACAAGGTGAGTTTGATCCCTGGGATCCATGTGCTGGAAGGAGAGAACTGCTTCCTTGAGTTGTCCTCTGCCCCCCCCCCCCACACACACACACGTGCACCCAGGCAGGCCCCTGTCCCACATGCAAAAGAAATCAATGCATAAAAAATGATTTCAAAAACCTTGATCGTACACTAGAATCCTGGCGAGTGAATGCACACTCGGATATTTCAGGTATTTTAATTTAATATTAAATGTTCACAACATGTAAAATATTTTTTACAGTTTTCAACTCTGACCTGTTTTTATACACGAATTATGTTGGTTAAGAAGGTACACGGTATCGGGGGCGGGATGGGGGGGAAGGCATACCATAATCAGACTGTAAATGCAACTTAGCATAAAAGGGTATTCTTAAATCTGGAGTGCCCAGTGAAGTTGTGTGCAGTAGCGGTAATTGATTTGGGCTTTGAAAGGACTCGGCATTTCTGAGACTGAAGAAGAAGGAAGAACAAAGACAGGATGGGAACAATAAGCACAAGGAGACCCAAGGAGCCTACACTAACTGAATAGGAAGGTGCATGGTTTGCAGATAGGAAGAGCCAGCAGGAGCGAGTAAAGGAAGCATCACGATTTAGATGACTTAAAATCAAGCAGAGAGGCATGGAGAAAAATAAGGAACTATTATAAATTCTTGACAACAAGGGTAGTATGATGGCACGGGTATTTTAGGAAAATTACTCAGCGTGGGGGAGTGAAACGAGGCTGGCAGTAGGGGATGTAACACCAGTATCCATCTGGTGTCCGGGGCAGACTCCAACCTCAGCTATGCTTTGCCTGGACACAGCCTCAGTGCAGCATCTTCACCCAGGCCTCCAGTCAGCCATCACTAATCAATCTGAGTGCATCTTCACCCAGGCTCCAGTCAGCCATCACTAATCAATCTGCACTGGCCCCCAAAGCCTGGCTGCCTCCCTCTGCGTGAACACAGGCATGAGGGTAGAAAGGCATTGGAGGCCCAGAAGATGAGAACCTGGACTTTAGTAGTTCTGAGAATGTAAGAAGGATACAAATCTTGAGATATTCCTTCTCTGTTGGTAGGCTTGGTGTTTTAATTTGGGCCCCAAAATAGAAGTGGTTCTGTGTATGTCATTACTCACTGTTAAAGAAATGTTTGCTTTCTCTTCTCTGCTGTTATTGTGTAGTTTGTAGGGACTTGCTTCTTTAAAACAAAGACTTCCCTTAAATATTTAATAAACTTTTAAAACAGTAACTCTAGCAAATGATGTGCCAACCAAAACAAAACAAAACAAAATGACTGTTGACTGTTTTTAATATACAAAGACTTGGGGAGACACCTGTTCTGTCCCTCTGTGGGTGTTAAGCTGTCAGAATATGTTAAGATGCTATTTTGGTTTTTTCTTTTTAAAAAAATAGATTTTTTTTTGTTATTCACTAATTTTAAAAATGCTTTCTACATTGCAAAATAGCAAACAAAATTAAAAATAAGGTGCAGTTGTCTCAGCTTGGGTGGCAGCCTTTGCTATGTCAGAGTGTGGGTGTCAGGCACAACAGTGTTTGTCTTAGCCACACGCTGTCCTTGGAAAGTGAACTTCAGTGATCAAAAGGCCTTTTCCGAATAACTTATCCCAAAGGGGGAAACATAAACTCAGTGGCAAATCAACCCTCCCTTGTAAGCTGTAGTTCTTGGATCAGTCTGAGGACATTGTTGCCTTACCACAGAAAACTGTACCTGTGTCCACTTGAGCGGCACAGCCTCTGCAAACCTCTGGCCCCGGGTGTGGTTATATGCATGGATGGCAAGGGGATATTTACCTTAACGTTCTTTTCCTTTCTTTCTTCCCTTCTTTCTTTCCTTCTTCCTTCCTTTCTTTCTTCTTCTATTTCTTCCTTTCTACCTGTGGCTCATGATGAAGAGCTTACAAGACCCTATGAAAAAGCTCATTGAGAAAGAAGGGAAAAAGAGCATGCCGCGGAGGGAAAACCCGGAGGCTGTGCAGGAACCGAGGCAGTAAGTCCCAGGCCCCTTCATCTTGACATGTGCATCCGTCTCACAGGTGAAGTAGTGCAGTCCTCACAGCCAAGCCCAGAAGAGGCCACACAGGGGTCACCATGTCCTCACCACCCTCCTACCTTGTGAGGAGTTTGAAGGCTGGGAAAGACAGGTGTCCCTCCCTGTGCTGCCAGCTCCAAGCTTTCTGTTTTCTGACCCTATCCATTGTCTTCGACGTTCACAAGATCCCCTAGATGGAAATCCCCCCACCTTTTCTCTTCTAGAAGTCTATAGCTTATGAAATTGCTTAGCCATGAGTGTAATCTAAAAATGAGTGGGATTGTGGCTTTTTCCTCTCACGGCTCGGACTTTCTGCTCCCGTCTGTGAAGTCTGTGAAGCAGAGGATAGATAGCCCAGAGTACAGGAAGTGTTTCCTCTGCCTCCGTGTCTCACCTTCCACCATTTAGAAACACGGAAGTGAATTTGCAGTGCAAATGGCATGTTTCCTAATCTGACCCAGGGAGAAGGAACTCTGAACGTGTGACATCATCTACGGAGATGAACAGCCTGTCAAATGCAGTTGCTCTGGACTGGCTAACCCGGGAAAGCACAGGAACCATCATTCCCTCATCCTATTCCCTGTCTACACACCTCCAAAGTTTAGATGTCAGCTTTATGGCTAGACAGGCTGACATTTTTACTGTAGTCCTAAGAAGGTTTTGGATATGTTTTTAGTGCCATAGAAATATTTGCTTCCAACATTAGCCCCTTTTTAATTTGAAAAAAAAAAAAAACCTGGAAAATTTCTCTGGTGCAGAACACAGACAAGTTTTCATAGTTGAACAGACTGTAGGCTGTGGTGTGGTTCTGCTCTGCACAATTGCCCCCTGGCAAGGGCATCTAGTGAATGCCTGCTGCATGTTAGCCAAAGTAGGAACTCCTTTGCACACTGATTCTCTGTGTATTCACTTTACCCATGTCCACATTGTATAGAGGATGGATTGTGGCTTGGGGAGGGTACAGTACTATGGGAACCCCATTAGACGCTAGACCATAGTAAGTCCCACAGAACTCTTTATCATATAAGTGAATGCAGTCCCATTACAGCATTAAGCTTTACTCAGAGGATAACTACACATGTTGACTTTCACTAATTCAGGTATCTCAAGTCTTAGTACTTCTTCTTTGAGTGCTTACCAGTCACTGAGTCACTGGTTTTGGGGTTTTTTTTTCCTGTGTTGCTTTAGAGCCTGTCCTGGAACTAGCTCTGTAGACCAGGCTGGGCTCAAACTCACAGAGATCTGCCTGCCTCTGCCTCTGCCTCTGCCTCCCGAGTGCTGGAATTAAAGGCTTTTACCACCAATGCCTACATATCAGTCACTATTTAAAATTGACAGTGAAAAGTGAAAAATTAGAAGGAATTTTGTTCAGAAATAGCAGATAAAAGCTAGCAAGCACCAACTGAGTGTAAGGGTAGTAAAGAGTCTGCCTGTACAGTCACGGGACTAGCCTATTCTGATGAGCAGTTATGTCTCCCTCAGCCTTCTGTGTAGTTTACCCTCTCCTAAGACCAGCAATCAGGATTAAGCATTGCCTAGCCATTGCTTTCTGTAGCTTTTCATAGTGGTAACTATGTGACTGCATTGCAGTTATCCCTAACTGCCCATCAAAATGGGCAGAGTATATGTCTTATGGTCAAGCTATGCCCAGGGATGAAGATGCTTAGAATGTTACAAAAGGCAATCAGTGCCATTTCTTCCTCAGAACATAGATGCCATACAAATGACCCCCCTCTCTCTGTTTCTCCCTCTCTCTTCCTCTGTTATGTGTGGGTAAGGGTGGGTTGTTGTAAGTGAAGGAATAGATATTACACCAAAGAAACATAAATTTACAGAATTGTGTAATCCAGCTTTCTTTTTACTTTAAGATTAATTTCTTTGGAAGATGAGAACCAGCACAAAGAATCCTCTACTTGTCAGGGTAAGGTTTAATTTCCATTTAAATTGCTTCAGAGACCCTGCTATAATGCACAACCACCAACTTGTTTCTCTTTTTGGTAAATTACCTCTTGGCTGCTTTCTTTTCCTTCTTAAAAAAAAAAAAAAAAGACTATTAATTTGCTTCCTGTAGTCTAGATGTTAGTGATGTGATGTTAGCAGTACCAAGAGATTTAGTGTAGCTTGAGCCAGAAACTACCATCTTGCATGATGTCAGCACAGCACCCTCCGATTCCCAAACTGCCCTGAGTAGCCCTAGCTCCAGGTCTTAGTGCAGCTTGATAGTACATCCCCAGTGTGGTCAGTGGTAATTTGTGAGCATTCCCCATTACTGGAGGCAGGAGAGCTCAGACTTTGCCCTCCCAAATGACTCCTCGGACCACATTAAGAAGTGGTGCCAGCTCCCTCAAGGTAAACTGGAGCCTACCTCAGGAGGAGGCTCTGCACATTGGGAGGTGGCACTCTGCTGTCTCTGGCTCCTGCGCTGCTGCCATATTTGCTGGTGGCTCCTTACCAGAAAGGCACAGAGTATGGGAAATTATGGCAAAAATCAGTATGTCACAATGCTAAACCCTTCACCAGGAGTTAAAATCTTCATAGACGGAAAGGTGGTTTACATTATATAGGTCACTAAAGATGTTATGTAGATAACAAAAGTCACGGGCCCGCCCATCTTCTTTGCCTAGAGTGAGGCTAGGGAAGCCTGCCTAGGAAAGATGTACAAAGCAAGTCCTAGAACTTTCCTTTCGTTCTCTTTCACCCTGGCTCTCTTCCTTCCTACTTTTCTAACCATTTGCCACCCCCCACACACACCCCTTTACTCCTTTCTTTTCTGTTTTCAATCTGCTTTGCAGTAGAAAATAGGAAACAACAACAACAACAAAAAAGCCAGGTAGGAGTGGTGATACATGCCTCTAGAATCCTTCCATGCTTGGGAGGCAGAGGCAAGAGCATTGGAAAGGAATTAAAGGTCATCTTCATACGGTTTTTACTTCAGAGGTGTTTAATAGCACCGCTTCTACAGAACGGAGCTAAGCCAGCAAGCATTAGCCACCACACACAGCCAGACCTTCCTGGAAAGAGACTCCCAATCAACAGGGAAGCAAATGGTAGCAACTGCTCCCATTGCCAACTGTAGCAATGTTGGTGAGAGCTTCTGAGGAGAAGGGCCACATTCTGGGTGTGTGTTACCGAGGTCTCGCTTAATGGAGGTAGTCGGGGGACAAGCTAAAGCCATTTGCCATTGTAAGACTTGTCACAGGAAAAGATAGAGCCTGCGTGAAAGAATGAACCAGGTGACATCAGAACATTCCAGGGTCTGAGGAAAAGTTAGTAGTGGAAGAGGCTAGGCCTTATTTTGTCACCCTGGAAAAGCTGTCTGGATTGATCTAGGATCTCAGTGCCCCTCTATGAACATATGGCACGAACCATCAATATTGTGTGGGAATCAAGGTCACAGAGTAGAACATATTTAGTTCTTTAGAAAAGTGTAAACTCCAATTTATTATATTCATATAAAAGCTTCAAACCTATATAACTTACATAGATTTGTATAGTATGTGACTGTAGAGAAGAAAACGCCAATTTTCTCTTCCCTTATATAATTTAATTGGGTGTGATATTTGCACAGTATTTTGAGATTGTGAATCCAGTATAATGAAGTGGCATCTGTCCTTTATTCTGGAATCTTATAGACGGTCTGGCGAGCACATGAGCTAACTGAGTTTGAGGCTGTCCTGTCATGTCTGGGAGCACGCATGTATGCCCACACTTTATTGCTTATTGTGAGCCACAGTTAGTTCACAGCATAACTGAGTTCAAGGCGCAGAGGTTTCCCATGTGCCTTTGTGGCCACATGTACTACTTTTCACTGTCAACATCCGATACCAGCCTTGCCACCCAACGTCCACAGTTGGCATAATGTTCTCGTCCCGTGTTCTATATTCAGTGGGTGCTATAAATATGAAATGACCTGTTTCTTCCGTTGAAGTGTCATACAAAATATTAGGTGCTTCCAAGCCTCTGTCGCTACTTATCTCCTTACCCACCAAATATGCCCTTAGCCTCAACTGGTCTTTTTACTGTCCTGCAGTTACCCTTAGAATTAGAGAATACAGGGTCCTTTATTAAGAATTCAATATTCTGTTTTTCATTTTAGCTTAAAATTTGTTAGTGATACCAAGTAATAGTCAGTTGCTTCAGTCATTCATTTTTCCATGGGTGGAAAATAGCTCAGTATAGTAGAGTATTGTATGGTTATCTAACAAACAAAACAGAAATTCATTGGAAATTGGAAATTTAAATTTGGAATTTAAATCACAGTCTCAAATTTAAATTCACTGAGAGCCAGCAGCTGAAGTAAAAGGTAAACTGAGGACCACTGTTTTGCATGAATGTCTAGATTATTCTTTCTGACAGTGTACTTAAACTCACACACAGTATATGAAAATGCACCACTGTGGGCTGGTCATAACCAATTGCATATGTTGTATTTCAGCTGAAGATGGCAAAAGTTTCTTGTCTTCTATAGACAAAAGCTCTGTACCTGATACATGCCCAGGTAATCTAAAAAAAAAGGCTTTCCAGTTTTAATAATTTACTCAAACTCCCAAGGAAATGGAATTAACTGATAATTTTCTTTCTCTTCTCTTAAGGACCAATAGATGAACTATTAGACATGAAACCTGAAGAAGGTAGGATTACATATTCTTTGGACTTTATAATTCATTAAATTTTTAAGTTCTCTTTCTCTCTCTTTGGTTCAAGAAAATTCAATAGTTATCTTCTTAATAGCTTTACAGTCATAAACAAGAAAATTTAGGTGATAGCCATTATAATTACATTACCTATGCTCAAGCAATATATAATATGTAGGTTATTATTATTTAATTAGACAACACTTTTAAAGCTGAAAATTATAGTGAAGGTACTGTGTTGTAACAGAAAAGGTAACTTTCCAAATGAGATACATGTGGATTTTGGATTTTGATCCTCCCATCAATGACCTTGAGTAATTTGCTTCATATACAAACTGTGTGAGCCTCAGTTGTTCTTGCCTGTAAAATGGACCCAGACACAGTAGCCTTATCAGGTAATGGTCAGGAATGTAACTCAGTTATGAAAAGGCTATTTTATGGTTCCTGATGTAGGGATACTCTTGGAATGATGGCTAGTTGACAAATGAGGATTAGGGATGTTCTTTAGATGGTATACTATGCTATATGTTCATTGAAACTTAATAAACCAAGTCCACCAGATTTAGACATTTTATGTTGACTACCAAATAGCCACCTAAGAGAGAGTCCAGGACCCTGAATGTAGACCATACTTATGGTACTGAGTGACCTAAGAAAACTGAGTAGTTTTAGCATAATCCTAGCCTTTGCTTTTCATCCAAACAAAGATTTCCTTTTAATGATTTACTAAGAGTCCAAAATGCCCCCGAGACTCTGAGCCAAACATCAGACCATCTCTTGACCTGAAGGTTGGCATTCTGCCGTGATTATACAGGTTTCTTACAGCATAGAAACTGACCCGAGCCACCCTGTGAACCTCAGTTAACCAGGGTATGATTCAACTCAGACTGTATGTCGTTGTTGTGACAGATGCTTGAGAGGAACAGTTTAAAGGAAGAAATGTTTATCTTGGTTCATAGTTCCAGTCCATGGTCTGCGGGCTTTTTAACTCTGTGGTGAGGCAGAAACATCATGGAGGAAGGGCAGGGTGGAAAAAGGCTGCACACTTCATAGAGACCCAAAAGCATAGTAACAGGAAGGAACCAGCACCAAGACAGGCCCCCAGCCAGCCACTTCCTACAACTCAGTCCTTCCATGGTTCCTCCACCTCCTAATTGTCTACTTAAAGTTTGAATCGGTCAGTGAGTCAACTTGATTAAGTCAAAGCCCACATGGTCTAGTTTTCTCTGAAACACAGATATCCCCAGAGGTGTACTAATCATTTCCTAAGTAGCTCTCAGTCTAGTCAAGTGAAAACTCAACATCAAGCCGGGTGGTGGTGGCGCATGTCTTTAATCCCAGCACTCGGGAGGCAGAGGCAGACGGATCTCCATGAGTTTGAGGCCAACCTGGACTACAGAACAGAGTTCCAAAACAGGCTCCAAAGCTACACAGAGAAACCCTGTCTCCAAAAAAAAAAAAAAACCAAAACAAAAACCCCAACAGCAAGGTGTGGACTGAATCCACAGAGTATCAGAGTATTAGAGAAGAACACTCTTGTAATAATGAATTTCCCAGGGTTTGGGAATACAGACCCAAAGGTGGAAGTCTCCTTGCCTTATTAATGTCTTACTGAAGGCATCATGCTATACAGTATTTCATCAAAATCATTTGAGATTAGTAAACCAGAAACCTGTAGCACAAATAATAAAAGCCCAGAGACAGATATTGGGGTTCAAACAGAAGATCAGAAAAGCAAAAGCAGCCAAGCCACTAGAGAGTTCTTACCTCTACCAAGGCACAGACCAAAACAGGGTGGGCCTGTCCTCAGTGTGACTACAGACTGCAGTATTCTCCACCAAACTGCAGACCACACAGCACTCGCGCCTGACATTACTCTGTAGTGCTGTGCCGTCCCAAGTGCTGGGATCAAAGGTGTGAGCTCTGTTTCTCTTTTAGGCTGATTCAATCTTGTGAAGCCCAGGGTGGCCTTGAACTCACATAGATCTGTCTGCCTCTGTCTCCCAAGTGCTGGAATTAAAGGTGTGGCCACCACTGCCTGTCCTCTATGGCTAACGAGTGGCTTAGTGTGCATGTGACTAACTAATGGCTTATCTCTTAACTAGATGTGTGGCTAACTAGTGGCTTATCTCTGTACTCTGATCTTCAGGCCAGCTTTATTTGTTCGACTACAAAATATTGCATGTAGAAACCATACCAAGTCATGAAATGAATGAGGAAAGCGTTAGTGTGGGTTGCCATACATAGCTCCCATTTTTCTAAGGATTTTCCCCCTCGGGTTTAAGAATAAAACATTTTAGTGCAATAAAAAAATATCCTTTGCAAATTAATTTGGAGTACTGAGATATTTTAATCTTACCAAAATGAGATGAGGATAGCATAACCAGCCCTAAGTATATACCGCCTAGTTTCAACAGCGCTTAACGTTTAATAAGTGTTTTCATAATCATATGCATGCTCCACCTTATTTTGATGGATTGATATTCCTCCCAACCCCAGCATCTGGTTTTTTCTTTGTTTACAACTCTCTTTAATTCTATTATTTTAGTAGCATTGACTCTTAAATAGGTAACATATTTGCACTAGTATATAATATAATATGATATTATATTTTAAAATCTCACCCCATTTCTGTACATGGGCACACACTACATTTTGACGACAGAGTGCCTCTCCTCTGCCCCAGCCTCTGAAATCTGTGATCAAACACAGAAAATGGGAATCCATGTGTTTGCTTCCTCTTCCTTTACAAGGGGTAAAAATAGATGTCATAGAAAGTTGCTTTTTTTGTGTGTGTGTTTATTATTTATTTTGATAGACTGCTACAACCTTAACCCCAAAGCTAGCTTTGTTTCACAGAATTGAATGCCACTACCTATTATGTCCGCCGGCTTTCACAGGCTCCCTCGTATGCCAGGGCCCATTGGATGAAGATTGACATCTACTTATTGAAAGCAAGTTTCATGCCTCCGTTGCTTCTAGGTCTAAAGATGAAGCTGGGTGTGCTCTTCCCTAATACAAGTACTGGTTCTCTGTCAGAAAGAGGGAATTGTAGATCTTCCCAATCAAATGCAGTATCACATAAGCCACCCTGTCCCTTTATCACTGCTATCCCACAGAACCCTTCCGTGGGCCTGAGTGATGCTCTCCACTCTCGGCCTCCATGTTCTCATCCCACTGGGTGGTATCAGCTCTAAAACCACAAGTATAAAGAGGCTCTCAACATACAGAAAACTTGTGGTGACTAAAGAAGAAAATGCCTGCTGCTCTGTTTACTTCAAAATGCATGCCATTTCAAACCTGCCTCCTAAATTCTGACTTAAAATGCTGACTATAATATGCAAAACATTAGGCGTGAGGAAATAAAAAGCACTTAATCCAAGGACTGGGATTTATAAGACTGGGAAGCTCCACCCCAAGCTCTGTGTTCTTCTGCTAAATGATAAAGTAATAGAAAAACCAATGCTTGCCCACACAGTATAAAAATATTTCAGTAAGAAACGAGTGACATTCTGAGATTCTTGAAAGTCACCATATACCACACGTGACATGTGGCCTTCATTTGCAAATTATAGCGTGTAGAAGTCTTTGTGCCTCAAGTTGGACCCTCCCCCGAAATAGCATATTAGTGAACAGAGAGATGCAATGGAAGAGCAGATTAGAATTGGATGAGTTCAACTTCCCTAAATCTTATCATGAAACCTTTACCAAAGACACACACACACACAAAAAGTATCGTCCTTATTACAAACACGTGTGTGTCATCTTTACTTCCTGTGTTACTGCTTGTGTTTCTAAATTCTGGCCAGGTGTGATGAAGGTAGGCCATGCAGCAGCTAGCAGAGATCTAGGTGAGAACCTTTAACCTATAAGAACCATGTGTTAGTCTATGGTGCCTAACTTGTCCTGAGTCACTGAACTGTCACCAGGCTATAAGTCATCCTTATAGTCAAATGAGAGAACTGATTGCTTTGCCCCAGGACATACAATGACCAAGTGCTGAATTCCTTATCTGCTCTCATATACTCCTCCTCGCTTCATCTCAGCATTCTGGGAAATGCTGGTGACCTGGGTCACCCCACAAAATAAGCATACACTTTTTCTTTACACATGTTACACAATTGCTCTACCACTGAGCCACCCCCAGCCCAACAATAATACACTTTTAAAATAAAATACCAAAAGCAGGAGTATGTCAGCAAACCTGTAATCCCAGCACTCTGGAGGTGGATGATTAAAGTTCAAGGAGTTCAAAGCCAGCCTTGGCTGCATAACAAGTTTGAGGCCAGTGTAGGCAACATAAAACTCTGCTTAATGAAACTAAATAAATAATACATGTTTGGAATCGTGTAGTAGTGTGCTCTACATGGAATTATTCCTATGGAGATTGGGAAAGACTTGGTCTAGCCCTGTTGTGAGAGAGATTAGTTGATAAACTCTAATACTAGAGTTTAGGGCAGGGTTTTAGACATCTGGTATTTTTGTGTATGCCTACTCAGGTCTGATATTCTTAGATTATCCTTTTGTTTTTGTTTTTTGGTTTTTTTTTTTTTTTTCAGAAAGTACATATGGCTCCTTACCGCCATCCCAGCCTGTGCCGGTTTGGATTTTTATTTATTATTATTTTTAAACCTGAAGGGAGTTTTTCAAACAAGGGAGAATTCCAAACAATAATACTCAAACAAGGGAGAAATCCAAACAAGAACAATCTGTTAGCAGAGCCTGAAGAAATGTTTTTCTGTTTAGATGGTGTATCAGGTGCTTTTCTGCCATCCTCCCCCGCTATCCTTTGGGTAATAGGAGGGTAGTGTTGGTGTTTGGGGTTTCAGAGTCACTGCAGGCCTGTGGCCTTTAAGATTAGTCATTATGTGGGGCGTGGGGAACAGGGAGAAACCCTTCTTCCTGTTTCACACAGGTGAAGGCAAAATCAAGTGACATTTCTCTATTTGTTGCCCTGTGCTCTCGTTTTCTGTCTGTGTAGTTATTTCCATCTTCTGTGCCCCTAATTTATGCTGAGGTCATGGAACTCCCATATGACTTCAAAAGTACTTTCTGAACCCCAGCTGTGGCCAGTTCTCCACGCTCTGGGTAAACCCGAGTTCCCTCCACCTTTGAGCTTTTACAAGCTAGAACTCACCGGTTCAGGACCAGTTCTTCTAGGGAATGTTTCCCAGGCCTCGGGCTTCTTATTTCTGAGTGTTGAACAAGGCAGGCATATAGTGTGTTTCTGCCTGTGTCTGCCTGGTACCTTGAAGAGCATTCTGGCCATAGAAAACCTCACGTGCTCACTAACCCTTCTTACATTAGTTTGTGTGTGAGATCTCAGTCAATTCTCTATCAGCATATGGGGGGCAGGGGGGACCCTAACTAAGCTCTGAAAAAAAAAGACAATTCTCTTCCACAGAGAAAACCCTGACTTGTGAGTCAAGGCTCCCAGGACAGAGACTGTAACTAATAAATCACATGACTTTGGACAGGTCATCTAACCCGGGTCTACCTTTCCTCATCTGTAAAATGTGTTCAAGGAAATAGTTTCTAAGACCTCTTTGATAAATAAGTAAATACTGGTTCTTCTCATTGAGACAAAACAGCAAATTCCCAGGCCGGAAAGCAATATTAAACAGCACCCTGGCTAAATTATGGGCTTCCCAAGAGGAGCATGGTTAGTTAGGTGGCCCGATGGCACTTCCGCACTAGCAGAGTGTTTGGAGCCCCTGTGTGCCACCATGGGGAGAGCCACCGCTTTACACCTGAGCTGTGCGGAGGAGCATGCTCAAGGGTTTGAACAAGGAATGATGTCAGGGATGGCGTCTGCTAAGGTGCAGGGTAGGAGGCCATCTCCTGGAGCTGCAGCTGCCTCACCAGTGTGCAGCCACAAAGAATAAGATAAGAATTTGTGGTCAGGAGTTGGAGAACTTGGATTGGAGACAGGCATTTGGAGACTCTGAGCCAAAGGAAGTTGTGGCCCACAACTCAGTAGCAGTTTTGTTGGTCTGCGTGGGTGGACATTCTGACCAGGCTTCTCCCAAGGACATTATGGCATCTCCACACGTTTTCGTTGTCTCTGGTTGAGTGGCACTGTTTCCGAAGAAGATAAGAGGAGCTTAGTTCTCCAGGGCCTACTGACAAGCTTAACTTCTCAAGTCCCGACTTGTCTGGTTGCAGACCTGAACCTGTCCATTTGGACTTGTAATTAAGTTTCTCTGACAAGTTATGCATAGTAATTTCAGGCATCTTAATTATCAGTGTAATAATCAGGAGGTTTCTGTGTTTTATGGTTCAAGTCAGTGCCAGTTTCCTTGCTTTTAGCTACATAATAAGTTCTCTTACAAGAGCACAGTTCACTGTGCAGCCCGCTTTAACTATTTAATAGCCAGGGTTTTTATTTGCGACTTTTTTTTTCTTCGAGACTTTTTAATAATAAATTTTAAAATAAGTAAACAAGCAGAATGCTAAATAATAGACCACATTCAGTGGTGAACTTCAGTAGAGGCAAAACCTGAATCCATAGCTGATACTCAGTTCTGTGACAGAAATGCTTGAGTTTGGTAGGTACAGATTCACTTGGTTATAAGGATGGAAGCCTATGTTGAAAAGAGTTAGGTTTAAAATACACTCAGCCATGTAACTGAGGGTGTTCAGCGGTATGTAGGCTCAAGCAAGATCCAGGGGCTGGCTGAGTGCTGTCAAAATTCCCTTTCTGGCTTCTTTAAGTTGTTTTTTCCTCTGGATATTGGCTTTGTTTTCACCAACACCTCTGATGTACATCTTTGGATCAGAGAATCCCAAAGAAAGATGGGTCTTTTTCCATCTACTTTTCATATAGCTAATACAGGGAAGCCTCTAGCACGTGTCATCCCCTGGTCAGTCACTGTGGCCTGAGAGATGGAGAACTTCAACCTGCTCAGGCACACACACACCTGGAGTGGCGGGTGATGAGGTCTGCTGAGGGCATCTCACCAGGATCACGGATCACAGTGGGAAAGTGCTTCCCAAGAAAAGATACCTGAAGGAAAGGAAAGTGATGCTAGTTAGCAGAAGCCACTAACATCTACGCTCAACACCAAGACATAAAGCCTGAACACTAAACAAGAAATGGAAGTTTTATAATTGGCTTATGTGTAGAGGACTCCATGTTTATGGTCTGTCGTTGTGCTGGTCACTGTAATCTTCGTGGGATAACTATCACCAAAGCAACGCCTCCCCAAGCCTGGCTTCTGAATAGATCAAAATGAAATGACTGTCGAAGGACCAGATCTTGCTAAAAGATTCACTTAAGGTCCAACTGAATAGGTGTCACTTAAAGTGGGTTTGACTCAGTGACCATATGGTTTCAACCAGGCCAGAAAGAAACCAGGAGAAATGGTTTGGGTACTCTAATGTCACCAGAAAATAGGAAGTACAGAGACTTGTAAAATAACCACAAGTAAAGAGAGTGAATCTGAAAGAGAGAATTCATAAGTAAATACCTGTGTTGAGGGCCATTCCTGATACCTCTTCAAGCTTTTTCCTGTATGGCAGGGTATAGGAGAGCAGCCATAATATACTTTCTGCCTGCCTTGCGTACCTGCCCAGCCTGATGGCTCCTGCCCCTCAGGGAAGCTTCTTACCAGAACCAAGTCGCTGTCTTTTTCACCTAGTACACCTACAGGCTATGTCTGGCTGGAAATGTACGTCTTTGATAACATAAACAATAAAAATGCTTAAATTAGGCACTTGTCTGATTAAAGTGATGTTTTGCCACTATTTTAAAACCACAGTGATATGAGTTACTAGACTTTCCCCCTCCCTGATTTATAGCCAGTCTGCTGAGTTCATTAAAGAAAAAAAAAAAATCCCCTTAATCTCTAGATCTTTACGTAACATGTGGGTGAAAACAGATCCAGCAAAAGACCAGAAAGAAGCTTTATTTAAAACAATAACCTTAACTACTAATCACGACATGTGTGAATACATTTTCAGAAAACCTGATAATCTCATTTGTCATGGTCATCAGAATTTCAGTGTTGCTCAGTAAAGCAGGAACCATGATGGTTTTTCTTTGCTTCATGGCTTATAATAAAACTGTTTTCAGTTTGCAAGTAGCAATTAGATCCCACAAACAAAGCAACACTTAATATATACGTGCTTTCCATGGGATTTATGAAAGCCATGCCCCTTTTTTCCTTGTAAATAATGTTCAGTGTTTGGTCAGTGTTCATCTAAGAGAATAGTTCTCTCTTTACAGTCATCTGGGCTGATGACTTTAGTAGTATAGTATTCCCAGTTTCCTGACATCCCAAGCAGGATATCATGTCTACTGTAACCTCAGGGATGACACTTTGAACCCTCAGAGAGTGACGGTCTGCTGAAGGTGGATTGGACCTAGAATCCGCTCAGGACTAGGGCTCATTGACACCTGTCGGTGCTTATGTCTGAGGCCCATGAAGTGAGCCCTCTGCATCAGACCCGGACTTACAACCTCCCTCCCTCCCTCCGTCACTCTGACTGCTCCTCTTAGGCAAGCCAGATCCAGCTTTCCTTTGCTTCTTGCAGATGTTATTGCAGAGACATCTGTCTTAAGTGTTGATACACCTCCTGACATGTTCCCCTGGGCCAGGGTGTGGTGAGCTTTCTCCCCAGCTTGGGTGGCAAGACAGGCTGCCACATGGTTTGCTTGCTGCTCCAGCCCAGGCAGCATGGATTGAGGGTTTGTGTGGGAAGATTTGGGAAGCCTTACAAACAAGGAACTAAGATCACCAACAGCTTCCAGTTCTGGCTTCCTTTCAGACCTGGGGAATGTTTTGTCAGATCTGCTTTTATGTTGAGGGAAAACACAAACCCTAGATTGAGTGAGAGAGAGAGAGAAAGAGAAAGAGAGAGAGAGTGTGTGTGTGTGTGTGAAGTATTTCATTGCAATTCTAATAATGCTCAAAACTGGATTTGCTTTGGAAGAAGGAGAACAAGGGAACATGGAATTCAAAATGTACTTCTGAAACCTGTTAATGAAGTGTGTAGTGACACACATTTCTATTCTGATTACCTCTCTTATGCCTGGCCATCATTCAGTTTGTCCCAGTCTAGCCCCCATGGTAGTTGTTCCTGAAGCTCAAGCTCACAAAAGTCATATGCTCTGTGCTCTTTTGTCTTCCCCAGCTTGCCTTGGTCCCATGGCAGGGACCCCGGAACCAGAAGGTGGGGACAAGGATGACCTGCTGCTGTTGAACGAGATCTTCAGTGCTTCCTGCCTAGATGAAGGGGAGTTCAGCAGAGAGTGGGCTGCCGTGTTTGGAGATGACCGGCTAAAGGAGCCAGCACCTGTAGGGGCCCAGGGAGAGCCAGACCCCAAGTCCCAGATAGGCCCTGGATTCCTTCCTTCACAACTTTTAGACCAAAACATGAAAGATCTTCAAGCTTCTCTCCAAGGTGGGTATCACAATGACTCGAAACTTGTGTTGTTTTGCTTGTTCATTCCTCCCCCCCCCCTTAATACAAAAGTTTTTTTGTTCTTTGAGGTTTTGTCTGAGTATGCTTTCTGTAGTTTTATTTTATAGCCAATATTTTTTAAATTTTATTATTAGTGGTAGTATTTTTTTTTTATATGTATCAAATGACTTTTTAACTGAAATCTCCAAATCACATCCCAACTTTAAGTAGTATCAGGCTCAGTGGATCAACTGTTTTTCATAATTTTTTTCACTCTCTCGGTACTTTCTTAGGAGAGTGAAAGGAAGTACTCGACCTTACTTTCTCGCCTGGATTTAAGGCAGTTTTGTGGCATGCATGTAACTTGCCTTTGCAGTTAAAGTCCTATGACCTAGCTATGCCTGACTGCCTGTGCCTGCATCTCCCATATATGTCCATGAGATTTCCTGCCTATATTCCTGTAAACATGCCCTCCTTTGGAGTACTAAGAGTCTCTTCCTGCGTGTTACACTTGTTCTTGCTCTCTCTACACCTTGACCTGTCCCGACCTCATGTGTGCTCCAATTCAGTAGTTCCTGTTCTGACTACAGCACACAGAGTAAACCCCCATCGTAGCCTCAGAGCAGACAAAGTTTCCACCCTGATCAAAAGTGCTTCCCTCGGAAGGGTTCAGGGTGCACTAGGGGGCTCAGCATCAGCCGCATGCTGGCTGAGCATTGCTGGCGTGTCCCCCACAATGATTCAGAGTGCAAAACCAAAGCTCAGCCTTGGGTTTCTAAACTGGTCTTGGGAAGGAAAGCATCTCCTCTTGTGAATTTTTTTCTCCCTCGTGTTACATAAATCATGAAGATAGAAATTATTCATGCTAAGAAATGTTCAGATTCTTTTGGTTTTTTTTTTCTACGAACTTAAGCTATCTCCTTAATAAACAACATGTTTATCTGGCACTTAAGGTGGAGAAGAAATGGCAGGTAGGAATGATTAAGTAATTACGAGCTATTGCAAGTATAGGTCTTGGGAAATGAGATCATTCATACAGGAGCTGGTGGGCAAGACAGGAAAAAAAGGCCTTTTCTGTTGTGTTTTCTCTTTGAATCCTTTGGGTTTGTTTGTTTGTTTTGTTTTGTTTTTCTTTTCTTTTTGCAGCTGCCTCATGTATTAGCAGGTATGGACTTAAGACTAGGTAGAGAGAGTGCTAGAAATGTTCTGCTCTCTGAGTTTCGCCCCTGGCTTTATCCTCTCACTCTGGGTGAAGCCCAGTGAGCAAGCCTGTTAGCTCTCTTGACCTTTACCCTAACCCTCTTGTAGGAGAGACCTGACAGGCCTGGGAGGTCCCAGAGCCCAGATCCTCAGCCCACTCTGTGAGGTTCTGTTGTCCCAAGGGCTGTGCAGCCAATGATCCTTACAAGGCCTGCAGCTTTGAAGGCCTGGGTGTCCTGCTGCTCCAGGGAGTAGTGGTGGCTGACAGTTACTGCAAGAGTGAAAAAATGGGGCTCCAAGGCCTCTTCCTGCACAATGTGTGAAGAGCTCTGGTCAGACGGAACCCCAGAGCTGTAACACTACTGGGTGACTATGGGCTTTGCACTTAGCCTGAGAGAAGGCATCAAACCACTTGTGGGACAAAGGAGGGAGGTGTTCAAAGAGGGAGAAAGAGATGCAGGGTGTGACCTGGGTAGGGAAAGAGATTCCACAAAGGGAGGCCTTTCATTTCCCAGGCCAATAGTCAAATTTCAGTTTGCCATCCTAATGCTTTGGCAAGGTGCTCACTCATTAATAAACATCGTCCAGGTTCCCCTTTGTGAAAATGCACCTGTGAACACAACAGGCAAAGCTCTCTGCCTTCCTGGAACTCAATTTCTTTTTTCTTTTCTTTTCTTTCCTTTTCTTTCTTTCTTCCTTTCTTTCCTTTTTCTTTTTTTGTTTTTTGTTTGTTTGTTTTGGTTTTTCTTTTTTTTCTTATTTTACATATCTATCCCAGTTCCCTCTCCCTCCCTCTCACCTTCCCTCCCATGCTTCCCACACCACTCCACAGGGAGGATAATGCCTTCCCTCCTGGAGGTGATCAACAAAATCTGTCCAGTCATTTGGAGTAGGGACTAGACTCTCCCTCCTGCCTTTAGGTTAAGGGAGTATCCCTCCGTGGGGTATGTGCCTGGAACTCAATTTCTAACTGGGAGGGCATATAGAAAGATGAACAATAAGAAAATCAACACAGTAGGTCAGAGAGTATCACTGGTAGGCAGGAAAAAACAGAACTAAGCAGAGTTAGGGTTGTGGGATGGTGGGGTAGATACACAGGGTCTTGCTGAGAAGATGAGAGCCAAACAAGACTTGATGGGATGAGAATTAGCCACGCGTAGACACCTGAGCAGATAACTTTTGTTGACCCCATAAGGTAAGAACATACATAGCATGATAAGGTTTGCAGGAAGAACATTTCCTGGAGCTGACTGGGCAAGAGTAAGATGTGTGAAGAAGGGGAGAGGTGCTCTAATATGAAGGACAGACACTGTTATAGGCTGTGCCGTATATACCAACAGAAGTGTCCAAGGAACATGTACACACTGAGCAAATCTCTGGTCTCCTTTCAGCAGCCATGTTGAAAACCATCATGGCATCTTTAGCCACAAAGACAGTATGATCTGCTTTATGATGTAAGAGCATTATTTTAGTTGTCATAGTCTCCCCTTTCCTGTGGGCTTCTAGCAAGACTAATGTGAAAGTTACCGAGTAACTATGGAGCTTCCTTTGCTTTGTAAATGGGTACCAGCAGAATGCCTAGAGGATTCAAAATATCAAGGAAAAAAATGTCTACATGGTTGAAAAAGAAAAAAGCACATTCATTGTCCACCCCAGCTCCAGAATCTCAGTGGGACAAGCTTTTATGCCACCCAGTGCTGCCCCGATTCAGAGAACTTTCCAGATGCATGTGGTATACACACAGGAAGGCTGCTTGCAGTGGCTGAACACTTGGCAGGCTTCTGTCAGGATTCCTCTCATCTTCAAAATAAGAAAGGATGAGTGTTAGCCTAAGATTTTTTTTTTCACTGCATCCGTAGGTGAATAGAAAGTCCATCTAAAATGTATGAATAATTGTATGTAAATAATAGTTTAATGATGACTATTAAACCCTGGCCACATTATATTAAAATGGATTCCTATGGTTAGCCAGATCATGTCAAAATTTAAATTCAGTAACTAATGAAGTAATTAAGAAACAAAACTAAACATGGGGAGGATAAAGCATGTTTGTATATTGGCTCAGTGACACTGGGTGGGAGGGAGCTGAGTCCAGTTTTGCTTTGTAGTTGTCCTCTTCCCCCTCACACTGCAGCAGTGGCAAATTTCTCTACAGCCTCTGCGTTATTACTTCATATTTAAGTAAGTGAGTCGTTGGTCTAGGCTTCTTATCCCAGCAGCATCTTATCTGTGGGTTGGCTCTCATCTCTGAGAGGCTAAGGAATAAAATCAAGTAATTCTATGACTCTGCCATCCATAGACAGTAAGACAACATCAGCCCATGCTCATGACAGCACATGCTGGGTGCCAAGCACTGTGCTCTCTTGACCTATGTCAACTTAGCTACTTAACCTGCTGCTTCCCAGGCAAATGCTATCACCATCTACACTCTAGAGACGAGAATACCAAGGAAGGAAGCAGTTTGTTGGCCCAAGGTCCCTATCTTGGTAAAGGCAGCCAGACATTGGATCTGGGCAGTCTAACTAAGGAGCCCATGCCTGGGATCTTTCTTTCACTCAGTGCAATATCTGATAGCCTAGGTGGCTTCCTCCAGGCCCTTCAGGCATCTGCCCCCACATGAGCAGGGCTTATAGAGACTGTGGGTTTCCTGGTTTCACACAAGAATCGGGACACCTGGATAGCAGGACAGACAACAGGATGATGCAGTTATAGAGAGACAGGGCCCTTGTCCAACAAAAGCTGAGTGGTGATCCAGAATGGACTATGTGAAATTGGGTAGTCACAGGAGTCTTTATAGAGAATACCTGTGCTTTGTTGCACCATTGTCCTGGCTGTCTGAAAGGATTGAGACACTTGCAGACTCAGGAGGTCAGAGCACAGGGATGGAGGGCCCTGGGTGCCTCCAGTCTCTAGGGATCCCCATACTTTCATTCTTCATCTTCCTTTTATTCCTCCTCTTTTTCTTTCCCCTCTTCCTTCTCTTCAGGCTTCCATCTCCTAGAATGGCTTCTGCCTGCCTTCCCTCTGGCCTCTCCTTTATTCTGTCCTCCAGTCCTGGTCGGCAGGGGCGGTGGTATTCAAATGATATTCAAAGGAAGAAAACAAGTGTGCCTCCCCTCCTGCCTAGTACAGGCTGTAGGAGTTTACAACAAAGATTACATGTCTGATCAAGTCATTTTAAAATTTTGAAGAATTCATTTTAGCTGAGATTTTTGAGTTACTGGACTTATTAGCCTGATGGGGGTAGCCTAGTTTGTTTTCTGTTGCTACCAGAAAGACCAAAAGCAATTGGTGGATGAAAGGGTTAATTTCATTTTACACACCCACTTCCCAGCCCATTATTGAGGGAAGTCATGGCAGGAGCTCAAGCAGGAGCCTAGAGGTAGAACCAGGGAGGAATACTGCTTACTGGCTTGATCTCCAGGGTTTACTCAGCTTTTTTCCTTCTTTCTTTCTTTCTTTCTTTCTTTCTTTCTTTCTTTCTTTTTCTTTCTTCCTTCCTTCCTTCCCTCCTTCCTTCCCTTCTTTTAATTAACTTCATTCCCCATTTTCTCCTTCTCTCCTCTGATTCTGGCCATCTCTCCCACCTCACCCCCCCCCCCCAATCCACTACTCATCTTCTCTTTTTCTGTTTAGAAAGGTTTAGGCCTCCCACGGGTATCAACAAAGCACGGCATATCACGTTTCAGTAAAACTAAGCACCTCCCCTTGAATTAAGGCAAGGCAATCCAGTGAGAGGAATAAATAATTTCCCAAGCGTCAGCCAAAGCATTAGGGACAGCCTCTGCTCCCACTGTTAGGAGTCCCACGAGTAGACCAGCTCGGCCTGCTTTCTTATAAAACCCAGGATCAGAGTAGCCCCACCCGTGCTACATTAATCATTCCTCAAGAAAATATTCCCCCCATAAGCATACCCACAGGTCACTCCCATGGTGGCAGTTCCTCAGCTAAGGGTCCCTCTTCCTAGGTGGACTGTAGTTTGTATCAAGTTGACAGTAACTAAACAGCACATGTGGCTAGGACTTCCTGTACCCATGAAAAGATGAGAAAATTGTGCCTTCCTGGGGTTTCTAAATATGAGTAGGCAAGCCAGCCCCAGAGTGCTGACCAAGCAGATACTAAGGAAGGTTTGGAAGCCTTTTCAACGTTAAAAATTTAATTTAAAAGTAGGCTCCGACTGCTTTTAGCTGGAAAGATTACCAGCTGCTCAGAAAAAATGCTCCAGCAGATCTTTCAGCTTTGGGCTAGAACTCTCGTTATAGTCATGGAATTCCAGAGCCTTGTGTGCTTGTGTGTCTGCAGGGTAGTCTTCATTTTGCCTAGTTCTCAGATGCTGCTGCCATCTGGATGGGTTTTAGGTTCAGGTTATCGAAAATAAACCTCAGGCTGAGCTCATCTCTTTCCACTCCTGGCTTAGCCTGGCGCCAGGTAACTAACACTTGCAGTACCCGATGGAAAAATGTCAAGGGAAAGAGAGCTAGGTTCATTTATGACACGAACACAAGAGTGGGCACTTTGTTTAGGCCAATGGGACTGTTAGCTCTGTCAGGGCAGCAGAGCTTTCTAGGCCTGCTGAGCAACATCTGGAAGGCAGAACCTGGAGAGCTGCTGGATTCCAGTGCCTCTGGTACTATACAGAAGGAACCTCCAAGACGGACTCCTCCACCCACTCTGTAGGTGAGGAAATCCAGGAGGGAGCCTCAAAAGATCTTGTGCCTTGCCAAGTTCTTGCACTTTCCACCACTGTAGTGTGGGCTAAATTCTCAACTTGGTTTACAAGGTCCTTTAGTATCTTGCCCCAGTTTCATGGCGGCCCACAACTCCCACGCCTTTGCTTAGCATGATTCAGTGACATAACTGTGCCAAAGAACCAGTATTCGTTTTTAGACGGTGGTGTTGAGATATGGACCAACCTGTCCTGGAACTCACTAGGTAGCCATGGCTAGCCTCAAACTTTCAGTAATGATCCTGCCTCAGCCTCTCAAGTGCTGGGATTACAGGCATGCACCCCCATACTGTGAATTATATTTTCTCTATGTCCACTGGATCCAGTCATACCGAGCTTTAGTGCACCCAGATCTTTCTACCAGCAGGACCTTGGCACATGCTCTCCTTGGAGCATGCCATCCACACCTACACATGCATAGTGCTATACTTGGCTGACTTCCCCAAGCCTCAGTCTCAGCATCAGCTCACCCACACCCCAGCAACCTGCACTAGCTGTTTCTGCTCCACACTCCCATTACACCATTACACCCTGTACTTAAATTACCCTCTTACCTCACCTTATGGGAAAACTGATTTCATGTGTCTCTCTTCCTCAGGTTGTCATAGAAACAGGATCCACAATTGTGTTATTCACCGTATTTTCAGATCACAGCTCAATGCCCAGAATTCAGTGGATGTTTAAAAGATGTTTGTTGGGAGGATAGATGAATGTGTGGGTGAGTGAGTAGAGGGAGGGAGAGATGGGTGGATGGATGGATGGATGGATGGATGGATGGATGGATGGATGGCAAGCAATGAGTGAGAGCAACTGGCAAATGACATGATACTAGATCAAAAGGTGACAAGCCTAAGATATAAACTCCTTCAGATAACACTTTAGCAATCACTCCTACTATGTACTGAGGTATATAAAAATCTGAATGCAGCATAGCTTACTGGGACCCTGCTCTCTAGCTTTGCTATTACTTAGTTTTACCCACAAGGTCCCAATTTACTTGTACTGAATGAAGCCCAGAGAGACAGGAATCTTACAAATACCTTGCAGGTGTGTAATGTACCTGAGGCGGTTATGGCTACCATTGCTGTGGTGTTCCTGCTTTGTCCCCCATAGCCAGTCCCCCCCACCATCTGAGGCCCCCAGGCTGAGATAGCAACACTGCCTGGGCCTTTTGCTTTAAGTGGTGTGGCACATTCACAGCAAAATGTTCTCTGGTCCATGTGCTTTGGCTGTGTTTGCTCCTCTTGCTGGGCAATGTTAGTTCTGGCTCACGGGTATTTCCCCATGTGTATGCAGAGGGAGCAAGGCTGCTCAAGTAAGTTTTTATGTGTGTTTCTGCAAATGGGTAGCACATTGACATATCAAAGGAACCCAGAGCTGGAAGAATTTGTTCCTGAGCTTGGAGCTTCCTTCTGTCTCCACCCTTCATTACCCCTCTCTTAAAAAAAGTTCTCTTGAGGTAGGGAGAGAGACATCTTTCTACACACACACACACACACACACACACACACACACACACACACACACACATATTGTGTCTGCCAACTCTCACTGACTAGGGAACAGTTGATGGCAATTACTGGAATATTAGCAACACTAAGTTCCTCAATAGCAGTTTTTCTGACTGAAGCCAAGACGTTTGAAATCTGGTTGTTGTTCCATCCATAATCATCCTGCCCGTAAATAATTCCCAGAGCAATAAGAGGGAGGCTGAAATTGCCCTAGGGGTTTGTCCAATAGCTAGTATCACATTGGTGCCATTTTTCGACCCCCCCCCCCATTCCCGGGCCCCACCATACCCTATTCAGGCTGCTAGATGATGTTAAGGCATGAATGTGACTCTATGTATTGGCTGTTAATTGTGCATATCATGGGAAGGAGGAGTCATGATGTCTGTATGTTTTTAAAATTGCTTAGGAACACTATCATAGTATCATAGTATCATAGTAGAGATGGCTTCAAGTTCTTCCTCCTATGTGTATGTCCCCTGCTGTGATGGAGTCTCCCCTTGTGGATCCTCAGCCTTGCTTGTGTAGCTTCTAACTGTAGCTGAGCAGTATCCAATAGAACCTAGTCACAGGAGAATTCAGCTGGATGATATTTGTAGCCTGGGGGTGGAGTTCAGTGATAAAGTATTTGCCCAGCATATACAGTTGTATACAATTCCCTGAGTATGATCCAAGTACCTTCCAAAAGAAAATACATTTTTTTCTTTATAAAGAAATCTTCCATCATCATCATCATCCCTTTGTGTGGTATGCTTGAAAATACAGTTTCAAATGCCAACAAGATGGTTTAGCCATTAAGAGTAGCATTGCCCTTGCAAGGGCCTGAGCTTGGTTCCCAGCACGCACCCATGCTAATTACCTCAAAACCACTGCAACTCCAGTTCCAGGGAGATCTGATGCTCTGGTCTCCATGATATCTACACTCACTTGCTCATACAGAAACATGTTCATACACATACTTAAAACAAATCTTTGAGTAAAGAGAAAATGCAGTTTATATTTTAGTACTTTTCAAATGCAACAATATACAGATTCATTTGTAAGCCTTCAAGTTGCATGTTTCATAAAGGGAGGAAGGCTCTACTTTAGAGTACTTCCTGCTGCCTTGAGAGACATACCCAATTCCATTCTCTGAAAGACACAGTGAGCCAAATACCCCTCTTTATTGCAGTGTTCTTGATAGCCGTGCTTGGAAATGAATGCCATGCATGGTTTTGAAGTAGGAAGGATTTTCTTGTTGAGTTCCCATTATCAAATAGCGGATGGCCATGAGGGCAGCATCGACTCCTGTACTCCCCACACAGTTTTCCTCTGAGTTGATTCAGATTCATCTCCATGAACTCAGAGAGCACAGTGAGATCCAGTAGCCTAATGCTGCAAACTTTCTTGTGGTTGTCTGTGGTTGTCTAGGAAGATGAGCCCTGAAGTAGGTTCCTCTGCTTCCTTAAAGGGCTTATCTCTTTGCTCTGACCCCACTGACCTCCTAACAAACATGCTGATCCAGCCAGCCAACAGCCATCCAGTTTAGTTCATAAACTAAATGGCCTCAAGGATTCCATTTCAGTCTGTTAGTGCCTCTAAGCAGCTCATAGGTGACATGGGGGCATCTCTAACTGGCTCACAGGTGATGTAGGGTAAGCATCTGTAACTGGCTCACAGGTGATGTAGGGTAAGCAGCTGTAACTGGCTCACAGGTGATGTAAGGTAAGCATCCCTAACTGGCTCCCAGATGATGTAGGGTAAGCATCCCTAACTGGCTCACAGGGGATGTGTACCAGGAGCCAGGCTGCAAGGTTCGAGGGAAGGAGGCACAGATTGCTGGTGGGTGGATGTGATGACCAGAAAGGACTACAAGGAAGAGGGGCACAGTTACCAAGTTAGCCTTGACTCTTTTTCAGCCTTTCGTGTAACTGATTCCTGTAACTGATTTGCCCCACAACTTTCACCTTCCACATTCTTCACTGCTTTTGTGTGATTCTGGTGTAGAAGGAAAATGGTTACGAGCCAGTGTTCTAGGAAGTAGGGAGGTTTTGTTATTCCTGGATCACACCAAATGCTAGTCATTTAAAATTGTTTTATTGGAGCATAATTTACATGCCATAAAATTCACTAGTTATAAGAGAACAGGTCAAGGATTTCTTGTAAATTCATATGGAGAGGTTGGAAGCCCAGCATCCCAGGAGTCGTCGGTGAAGCTTCAGTACCTGAAGCTCCTGATTGCATATGAATCATGCTGACTATATAAGTACCATTTCAATGAATAGCAATGCTGTTTATAATCCTTTCTGTTTTCCATTGTTTTATACCAAAGAAAGAGGTTACAGGCCATCTGTTTCATTGTCAGTCTTCATTATTAAGTTTGTGTACTGTCCGTCTAAAATGAAGTACATCTAGCTAGTATTAGGGACCATATTGGCTGCCTATTACAATGTTGCCATCTCTTAAGATAACACACGAAGAGTGTGCTTCTTGCCATTTAAAAGGGGGTTTAAATACCTTGTCTTAATTTAAGAGTCATATATCTGAACCTCCACTGTGTGCCAGACAGTCCTAAGTGATACAAAAATGAATAATGTATGACCCATGGCTTCAACAGTCCATGACTCCTGAATATGGCAAAAAATACAAACTAATAATTGTATAATTGAGTCCATTGGAAAGTGTGGAACTTAAAATACCAGGATAAACAACTGGTCTTCAATTGTGTCATTCTTGTAGCCTATAAGGAATAACATTCTTGTACTGAAAACTGTATTCCCTGACCCATCTGAACTCTGCAGTCCAAACACAGTCTCTCTTGAGGACTTTTCTGGAGACTAAATTATTTTTACAAAGAAATACAAAACACTGTAAGCAAGCCCGTCTCAGTAAAAGGACAGTGTTTTAGACATAATGGCCCCATACTGATATCCTGTTTGATGCTCAACACGTTACTATGGGCTTAATCAGTAAACAGCTACCTGTCCTGTGTTAAGTATTTTGGAGTGTTCAGAAGGAAAACTTGCATGCCTCTTTCAAGAGCTAAGACTTTGAACACAAAGAACTAAAGCACAGGTTCAAAGATATCTACGGTAAATTTCTAAATTAAGGATGAGTCGTGTAAAATATCCAGAACAAACAGTGAATGTTGTGGGGGTTGGGGCTTGCTTCCCTAAAGCAAGAGTGCTGAAGGCCTTCACCCATGCTCTGCAAGCAAGGGACAAGGGTACAAGGCAGATGACTCTGTAAGGTATGGCATAACGTTAATGCTCAGTGAGCTCTTCCCAAACATCATTGGGATGGACTGCTATTTATTTAACTGTATTAATTTAACTTCCCAAATGTACAGGAAATAGATGCACATGACCCTCTTGGTAGAGAGATGGGTATGGTTATTAATTCTGTTGTTATGTTTATTCAATCTCAAGCCTTCCCCATTTTGTGACAGGAAACTATGGCTCTTGGTTTTCTAATGGTTTTTGGTGTGGTTATGAAATCACCATACTTGGCAAGAAAATAGGTATGAAGCTAAAATGGCAAAACAGTGCTCTGATACTAGCGGCTTCTTGGTTGCTGTTCAGAGCCCACACTCTTCCCTAATTTCCCAGGTATCCCAGTTGGATGTGATCCAGTGCCTCTCCCGTCCCCTCAAATGTCTCCCAGTCTGAGGAAGATGAGAGAAAGGTCTTGTCACACCATCCTCTGTCGTCTTGTGGAGACCACCATGGGTTAGAACCATATATGTGCCAAGCAGCTAGTGAGGTGTTGTGACTCTTCCTGCTAGATCTAATGTCCTTTGGTTTTGAATATTAGGCTGTTCAAAGAGTCAGTCCTCATACCCCATGGCAGGCACCAGAGACAAGCAATTCAGATAACAGATCTGCCATGACTGCTGTCTAACTTTCCAGCAGCCCTGTCACTCTTCCTGTATTTCTTTCCTAGTTTGCATTTGTGTATTTAGGGCTCAAGTGCAGGGCTGTGGTGTGAGAAGCTATGCACGATCCTAGAGATTGCATTCTGACTTTTTTTTTCCCCCTGGCTCACTATCCTCATTCATCGATCCCCTCATCGGACTTCTAATGAGCATGTATCCAGTATGCACATCTCTGTGTGATCCTTGGGACGATAAGCTGAAAGCAGCAAAGTAGGAAAGCCCGCTGTGGTTTGCTGACTTATAAATACCGTTGTTCACCACATAAGGAATAGAGTGAGAGGGCCCCAGAAAGGGCAGGGTGTCTTAGCTGTCAAAAGAGGTCCTTTCAAGCTTGTGAGATCTGTTCTCTTTTGGGACAGGCCCCTGAAGTGAGCATATGCTGGGCAGAAGATCTCATGTGTATTCACAGCTCTGTCTTAGTTTCTTTGGTCATCACCCCCTCTCCCTTTGACCACAGGCCATGAGAGGAAACGTCTGTCCCATTATTGTCAGAAATGGTTCCTATGGTGTTCTTTTAAGTGCTGTGCAAATAATTTGCACCTGGCTTTACTCCTCGTGGAGACCTGGGGGATCTGAGGGTTGCCTTAAAGTGCAATCACCTGCCTTAGCTTCTGACTGCACGGCTGTGATCACTCTCTGGAGACCTTCTCAGACCTTTGCAAGAGGTTGGGAGGAAGGGGAAGTACGTGCATAGCATATTTATTTTCACTGGAGATATCTTGATATTCTCTATCAAGAATTGAGATACACTAATCCATCTGGATCAGTCTTTCCCCATACAGTGTCCTCATATGACCTGCAACACAATGATCTGAGATTCTCTCCCGTCCAGGGGTGGTGAGGCCTAACCATGTAGAATTCAATTAAGGTTGCCAGTAGTAACCTACTCAGAGAACTACTCTACTAGTCTTGCCATTACTAGCTGTTTCTATGTGTATTGCTACTCAATTCCTATGACATAGTTGATTTTGTCATTATAAAGTAATGAATCTGTTGGGGATTATGGTTAGAAACAGGAAGAAGAACCTCAAGTGTAAAGTGCTTCGCTAACAATCGTAACAGTTCAGCATTGTTATGAAGATGCAACGATGGTTTGCTTGACTCTAATCGCAGTCTATCCCTTCACCCTGGCCAGTTTTGAGATTCTTTTCAGCCAGATGGCAAACACATTCCTAGCTGCTCCCTGCTTGAAGGGTACCTTATTAGGGAGACATTCTTTCAAGTCTGTGACACCTCCACCTGTTGGAGATGGGGGGACGGGGCGTGGATTATTGAGCCAGTGAACTATGTCCTCACATGGAGTGATTTATATGGAGGAGTCCCTGCTTGTTTATAAATCACTTGCAAGAAACCCTCTTTTGAAAATGTTCTCCTCATCTGGAAGACACTTTGGCTGTCTAACCATGATATTAGCAGTTAGGGCAGGTGCTTTGGTGAAATAGCAGCAGAACGAAGAGCTCCAAGTGAGCCGCATGAAGGAATTCCAAGCCTGCAAAGGGAAGGGAAAGCCTTTTGCCTTTGACAGGAAAAGGTGAAAAAGGCAATGACCGAAATGGCAGAGAGGCTGGGCATGGGTATGATGACCTCTGGGCCTGGCTTTTGAAGGATGAAAAGGGAAACCCCAGATTGCTCCTGACCCAGAGGACTTGAAGGGATCCCTCCAGCAGATACCAGAAAGCACCTTGCGCTTGTGCTATTCAGTGTGATTTCTGAAATAGCCATGTTATTTCTGGGTTGAGACGAAAAGACAGGGTGTGGGGTTTTGAGCCGCTGTGTGAGCTGTAGCTGAAGGTGTAGCTACAGGTGGTGCTTAGTTACCTTAGAACACAGCCCCTTCTTCATGGACTCTCAGGTGACAGTTTAGGAGTGGCAGCTGCTCAGGAGATGTGGGATTCCCTGTTAGAGACCAAGGGTCATGTGACGCCTGAGCCCAGAATGGCAAAGGTGGTCCTTGAGAAGGTGCTTTTGTTCATGTTTCTTCTTCTTTCCCCAGAGCCTGCCAAGGCTGCCTCGGACCTGACTGCCTGGTTCAGCCTCTTTGCTGACCTCGACCCCTTATCAAATCCTGATGCTGTTGGGAAAACCGATAAAGAACATGAATTGCTCAATGCATGAGTCTGCAACCTTCAACAGGGAGCACCCGGGCCACTCCACAGCACCTCATCCGGGGCTTGCAGAAGTTTAACTTGCTCAGTATGCTGTTTTAATATTTACGTGCCATTTTAATAAAATGAGAGGGTTAAGGCCCTGTTTCTATCGGTATAGTTGTTTACTCTTACTTGGTTTGTATGTTTTCATCGTGCATTCAGGACTACACGGGAGCAGTTAGCAGGCCACTGCTTGCTCTTAAGATACCCCATCAGAACTATTGCTGTGTGGGTACACCATGGTGAAATTCAAGTCTAACTTACATACCTAAATGTGGGCTTACATAATATGTCCTGGGGCACCAGGAAACTAACCAAGTTTTATGTTTGCTTACGTTCCATCACCCTCAGAAGGGGCTTCAGGAAGAGCTCTTCATCCTGCCATACCACCTTCCATTGTGCTCTGGATGAAATGCCATCCAGACAACTAAAGATACACAAAGTCTCCCTCCACATTTGACTGCGGCCACATGCCACGCTCGCTCACAGAGGAATTGAGCTTCTTTCTGCTGCATGGACCTTTCTGTGCTGCATACCTTAATGTCTCCTTTCATCTCCTTCATAGCTGAATTCAAAAGCATGGCTTCCAATAGCCTTTTGTAGTATTCCTTTAGTAGAAAAAAATGTAAGCATTAAACATAAAATGTCATTCAACACACAAACTCCAGTCATGGATTCTGTGTGGAGACCCAGTTATGAGATAGAGGAGGTATGTGCTGCCCACAGGCAGGTCTGAAGCTATTGACTAGACTACGTCCATCCCCAGATGACACAGCCAGGTTACTTGGGCTGCACCGGACTTTTGTAGGAGCAGGGAACAGCAGTAGTAACAGATTTACATGTGGGCACATGAACAGCTCAGATCCTCTTATGAGTATCACAGACCCTGCAGTTAGCACTTACCCACCTCTGTCATGGTTACCTGCTGAGTCGGGGTCCCACACCAAGATAATGCACTTAAGGTCCTGTGTGAGGGCTGGAATGAGTGACAGTCCAGGAGAAAGTTTCTCTGCCTAGGCCAGGCCTCTTCTGGCCCCCATTGCCCATCTCAGACTAGGCTTTCTGGGCCACCTCCAGAAACACAGGAGCACCTCATGGAAGGGCTTGACCTAAAAAATACTCTGAGGGCTGGAGACATAGACTGTTAGAGGTGCCTTCTTGGAATGGGAATAATAATGGTCTGGGAGCCTGCTGGGTATCTTAGCTCAGGTACCTTTCTTGACTTTGCTGCCCCTTGCAGTCAGGGGGTATCATTACTAGAATCTTCTCTAGCAGATTTCTGAGCTCTGCATCAATGAACTTTGAAGTTATCAAGAAGCAAAATCAAACCCCCACCTCACACTCCTCTAAACATAGGCACGCTTGCCATCTCCCTAATCCACCATCTTGGCCTGTTTACTGTGTGGGACACCATGACAACCCTACTCATTCCTCAAGAGCTTCCTCAGAGCCCACCTCCACCACATGAATGACTCTAGGTTCACCATCAATAAACAAAGGACTGAGCCTTGCTGTCTCCCTGACCTTTGAGTCCTGTCCTGCCTCTGCCTCTCTCATCTAGCCAAGCCAGGATGGTACCTACCTAACCCAGTAGGTCTGGGCTTTAGGTGCATGCTGCCCCTACTATTAGATGCTGCCATCCTAGAGGTCAAGACCGTATTTTCAAAATCTGCCTCCGAGCAACCTGCACCCCGGAGTAACGTTGGGAGCAATGGATTAATGACTGCCAGATCAAGTTTCCCTTCGTGGCTTCCATCCTGGGTGGCATTTGTTTGCAGCCATGGAAAACCCCTGAGGTCCCAGTGAACAGCTTAATCTGGAGGGCAATGGAGGTGAGGCTCTTCTGTTTTGAATAGGTTACTTTAAACAGCTGGAGGCTGCATCTTAAAACCCATCAGTGAGCAGAAGACAGGAGATCATAGAGTCGGAAAGCATTGCTACGAGGAAAAGGAAAGGTTTTCTCATGGAGGCATTTTCTCCCTGAATTTTCTTTGTGAAAGGGGGAGAAAAGAAAAAGACCCAGTCTCCTTTCCCATCTGCAATTCACTTGGGCAGCCTCTTGATCCCTTTTGAGAGGCCTGTTTTGATCCTGCTCACACAAAAGCCCTCAACCACCTCTCCTGTTCAAGGAGAAGCAGCTGCTGCTTGGTTGCCTTGTCAGTGGCCTGAGCACCACCTGGCCCAGGGGCTTCCTCTGGGAGCCACCTCAGGCCCTCCCTAACTGTGACACTAACCCTGTCTCTGATGTGAAGAACACAAAGTATTGGTACCCTCTCTGCCAACAGTCTCACTGCTCCATCCCCACATCACCTCGGGCAGCCAGCTCCAGCCACATGAGAATGGAGGATAAATAAGACAGGGAAACTCTTCCTCGGGCTGTCTTTGGCTTTCCTCCTGTAGCTGATGGTTTCAGCATGACCCTGTGCCCCACCCCCACCCCAGAGAACTGATGAAGAATACACACGCTGCAAGGACGGGCCAGGAATGATTTGTGCCTGCCTTCTTTCCCCAACTGACACTGGTGCTGGGTTTGCTTTACAGATTCACTCCCCTCAGAATGTAATTTTAGAAATGTCAAGTTGATTTTGAGTTCTGGGTGAGTGAGAAAAGCACCCGTCAGCCTCAGAATTAGAAATCACTGATTTAGAAGGAACCAGCATTTTGTTTCCCCCCTCTGGAAGTTTTTGCCTGACAAAATGTGTTCTGCTTGAAGCTGGCACCCCTGGGTATGAAGTAAAGGCAAACCTATTGTGCTTTAGCCAATTTTTATAGCTGGTGTGCGGCCAGGGCTGAGGGCCCTGAAGTTATTTTGTGAGGCGCCCCACCTACTAGATGATACCTACTAGGTCCCTCTTGCCTTCTGCCCCCACCTGCAACCCCAGCAGTCAGCTTGAGTTCCCCTTTTAGGAGATGCTGCACCAAGACTCCACCCCAAAGCCCATCTCTGGCAAGTGCTCATGGCTAAATACTAACACTTTGATTTTGCCAATGTCAGAGCCACACCTGGCTTTGTGATCAGCTAGTGTCCCCCACAAAGGCTCAGTTAATCCCCTCTTTCTGCTTTCATTGGAGGCAGCTTCCTGGCCCTCTGACTGGCCCTCAGTGCAGTGATATAGGTAGGTTTCTTCAGCTTTGTTGGAACCTAGAATCCAGTTTGGAGGCAAATCCAAATGACTGACCAAGAATTCTGCAATGGGAAGGCTTCTAGTAAATGAACAATGTTTATGATGGGTGTGGAGCAACCAATACTGCCTCAGACCTTGCCTTTCATGGAACTTTTCAAGTTTCTTTTTATCAAAAGAAGCAAGTATTCTGGAACCTTCAGGGAGGGACATGTGTGATACCAACAACAAAGCTTAGAGCTCAGTCATTACCAAAACCCACCCAACTCAAACTGATTTAAACATCAAACCTGTAAAACCAGCATGCAGGAGGACCATGAGTTCAAGGTTACTCTTGGCTATATAGTCAGTTTGAGACAAGCCTAGGCTAAATGAGGTCCTGTTTCAATAAGTAATTTAATATTTTAAATATGTGACAGTTGGATTATTGCTCAGGTGACTATCAAGTCTATAACCAGATACAAAATGGTAAATTATAGATTGTGAAAACTGTATGTAAATTATTTCCAATGGTTTTTATACAAAATATTTTCACAGGGTGGGGGAATTTAACATTCCCTGTGGGATGACCTTCCATTGATATCTCTTAACCAGCTGAGAGTTGTTATAAGTAAGCACTGTGAAGCCAATTTTTTCCTTATCTTTTTCTTATAAAGGTATAGTGAAGAAACATTCTTTTAAGTCAATAACTATAACAGGCCATTCTTTAGGTAACATAATGCAAAGGCATTCCAGGCAGTAGAGAACACATCGGCTGAATTACTTTATTTATGACTCTCAGCATTCTCTATTTTCCACATTTCTTTTTCGTAACAAGTACAGGAGAACTCCAGGGCTGGTAGATTCTTCAATATGCCCAGCATTTAGCTGTTCCTAAGGAAGCTTTTCTAAAGATTGTAGTTTCTTTGATGTCAAAGGCCATTGGAAAACCCAGATAGGTTTGTCAGTTAACCCTTTTTAGGGTAGGATCATTAGTGCCTCTGAGAGTTCAACAGCTATTTAGCCCTGTTTTTGGACAGTCTAAATGGTCGGTGACTGTTTTATTATATGCCTTATAATATTCTTCCAAGAAACATGGATTGGTCTATGGTCCATTTCTGAGACTGGAAGAATATTAATCTGAGTATTCATTGCTGCAACAGATCATGATTTACTACTACATCTATGACCTTCTGGCCCTATGCATTCAACCAATCTCATGATTTGCTTTATCTGAGATAGGGTTCCAGTCCCTAGGAATTGAACATTACCTCCTGAAGTGACCAATTTGGATGCTATGATTTGGGAATACTAATAGTTGCATCTGAACCTGTGTCTACTAATCCCTCAATTACAATGTTATTTGTACTCTCTCAGCTTTGGCCTTCTGTCATTTGTAGAAGTCGGCAAAATATACATTTTATGGTTCCTCCTCAAATTTTTGACTCATCTTCCAAAGCTATTCTATCATCCAGATCAGTATGTTTTTGTTGTTGGTGGTGGTTTTTTGTTTTGTTTTGTTTTTGTTTTTACAATCGGCACTGGATCCTCTAATTATTCTGGGAAAGAGTTTCCTTCACAGTGACTGGGAATGAATGGACCATGTTCAACTAGGGGGCCTGCAAGAGGGCCCCCCAAGGCATTTCCCAATGGTAAATGATTGCCTTTTTTTGAGTCTTGTTGATCTTCATTCATTGGCCTAATGTAGGACTTTAATGCATCTTCGGCATAATCCAGAAGGTGGGGGTCTTCTATCTAGGTCATTTCTAGAAGGGACATTATTTCTAGGAATGCCTTGTCTACAATTCATTTTCAGATGTCCTATGCTACCATAATTAAAACATTTGGCATTTCGATGTCTCTTTAGGCCTTTGGAAATCACCTCTCCTGTCCTGGCCTCATCACTATAGTTAAGAGACTCAACATTGGCTGTGTATAAGATTCATTTATCTATGTGTACTAATCTGACCTTTAAAGGCCCACTTTTCTTTTTGTATTCTAAATTAGCATTTTCAAATGCCAGAGATTCAATGAGTAATCATCTAGCTTCTTGATCTGATACCCCTATATGTACAGCTTTAGTCCATCTTTGCAATATGTCACTGAAGAGTTTATTTTAGCTCTGTATAACTGTAGTATATGACTAAATTCTTTTTCTTGGTTCTTGAATCCCATCCCAAGCATTCAAGACTGCTATGTGGGATAGGGACAAGATGTGTTCTTTGTATGAAGCCTGATTATTTCTATCAACAATCCCCTCAGATAAACTGGAATGCTACTACTAGAAAAAGACAGGATGGAGGGTGAACAGAGGAATGCATTAGAGATTTTCTCTGATTTCTTTACTGAAATGACTTCAAGGAGACACTGGTCTTCCCAGAGGAGAGTAAATAGCAATAGGGCAGTTAGAGAAGCCAGCAGCCCCAGTGACTTGTTGAGACTCCTTGCCTTCAGTGCCTGTAAGGTATTGTGGAAAGATCAGAAGTCCTCTGCATCTGACACACTTCTATCCAGATGAGAAAACTAGAGACCAAGGACCCATCAATAAAATACTCAAAGTCAGTGGCATTCAGGGACTGGAATCTATATGGGTGGTTCCCAAGCAAGGACTCCTTTTACATCCAAGTGTTTGCTAGAGATAGCAAGCTATAGGAAAGAATGTAAAGACAGGCAGAGTTCTTGTAAGAAACAATACTTAACACCTCCAATGCATATTTCTTATTTTTCTTTTCAGAAGCCAGTTATTAAATACACCCTTAAAGGAAGGATTAGGAAAGTAGTTTAGGGAAATAAACAAGAGTTTAATCTCTAAAGCCAGTGCTAGGGACCAGCTCTCTCTGAAAAAAATAACAGTCCCCATCCAGTGGAGTTATTATAAAGAGTAAGGACCTCAGTTCTAGAACCCTTCTGGTGACCTCAGCCCATGATAGCATAGGACTGTGGAAACAGGCCTCACTGAGTCTCCCTCAGTTCGTAAGATGTATATGTGTGTATAAACACACAAACACACATATATACACACACACACACAAACTATATATATATATATATATATATATATATATATTTCAGTAAAGACACCAGATGGAAAATATTGTGTGTGTGTATGTGTGTGTGTATGTGTATAGTGTTTTTTAAAGAAAATCTAATAATCAAGTGTTTGCTGACTTTCCCATTAACTGGTCAAGATTCTCTGTTGAGGCTAAGAGAAATGAAGGGGGATTTTAAAAGGTTCTTTTTTAAATTTTGTTTTTGTTTTTTTAACAATGAATCACTCACTAACCAGAACACCAATTAAAATAATGAGGATGCAGAGCAGTTGGACCCCTCTAACATTGTTGACGGGAAGGTAAAATGGAACAGCTATTTGAGGAAACAGTTTGGCAGTTTCACAGAAAGTTAAACACATTCATGCTGCACAACCTGCCAATCCCACAACTAGGAATTTACCCTGGAGAGAGGGAGAGTAAAAAAAATATATGTATGTATATGTATCCACACAGAAGCCTCTATGTAAATGTATAGCAGCTTTATTCATAATCTTCCAAAACTGAAAACAGTCCAGATGTCTTTCAGCCGGTGGAAGGGTAAAATGAAGAGTCTATGACATAAGCATAGGGAGGTAATATTTTTCAATCAACACTAACAAGCTACTGATATACACAACATGAGACTAACTCAACCGAAAGTGTGTACCCCTGAGATGACACTGTGTGAAGAAAACTTTACATCTCTGTATTGCTCCACAAACTTCACAACCCAGTTTAGAAATAAGAACAACACCAAACAGAGCCAGCCTGAGGCAATGTACCAAATCCCAGATCAGTACCTTTCAAATAAACCCACATCATGAAGAAGGCACCTTGGGTAGAGGTGGAGCAGAAAAAAAAAAAAACAAAAACAAAAACAAAAACAAAACAAAAAACAAAACAAAACAAACAAACAAAAAAAAAAACATCATTTGGAGAACCAGTGATTCCCAAAGAAAGTTGACAGTTTAACTAATAGTACTATGCTAGTGTAGGTTATTAAAAATTTTAACAACTGTCATATAGCTATGTGGGATGTTAATAAGAGGGAAGCCAGCCATGGGGATATGGAAACATTGTGTTATGTTGTAACTTTTATAAATCTAAAATTATTCTAAAGTAAATGTTGTGTTTTTGTTTTGTTACCCCAAAGGCTTGGTGTTACATGGTTTCCAGATATATATATATATATCTGTAAAGGTCAGAGCTATAGGGACAGACATCAGACCCATGTTTACCAAAGACTGAGGAGAAAGGGTGGTGGACTGCAAAAGAGTGCAAAAAATTTAGATGGATGGAACTCTGCTGGGGTTCTGTGATGGTTACATGGCTGCCTGAATTTCAAAATCCATTAAGGCATATACTAAAAAGGGTGAACTGTACTGAGTGTAAACTAAGCCTTAATATGTGTAATAGAAGAGAAGAGATTGCATTCCGAACTCTCTTTATACCAGTCCTTGTGAAGCAGGAGAGGCCCCAGGAATCTGGAACAGAAGACTCAGCCTACAGTGAAGGGCATGAGAGCAGATGTGTTTCCTGCTGCAAGAGTGGAGTCCTACTCATAGCCACATCTGTCTGTGTGTCAGTGAGGACAGGACAAGCTGAACTTCAGCAAGCATGATCACACACAGACCTTGAGCTTTTCTGACGCTGATGCAAGGGAGGGCAAGCTGGCAGTCACACAGTGTATGTATGCTTCATCATAGACCCTCACACTCCCTGCCACTACCCACCCCCATTACCTAGAAATGGACACGTGGCTGAGCCCAACTGCATAGGGCTGGGAAATGGCCTCTGGCAGATGGACTACTGTGTGAATGCTACATTGATTTTGAAAAGGGCCATGGTCTTCAAGGCCCGTTTTGAAAACATTACAAGAGTAAAGCAAATTAATTCTATGGCAAGAAGAAAATATACAAATATTACTAAGAGGATTTTCTGTGCTGTTTTAGAATACAAAACATTATTGAGCGATAGACAGCTCTGTCTTCTTACAGGAGATTGGCACAGTTTTGTTTGTTTGTTTTGTTTTGTTTTTGTTTTTAATGTACCATTATAGACCAAATTTTCAAGATACCTTCCATACCCAAATCCCACCTTTTAAGTACTCCTGGATCCTGCTCTATCTGGAAAGACACAGGCCAGTGACTCATGCTCTGAGTCCCAGGGCTACTCATTCTCATCAGATGAGCTCAAGAACCCTGATGAGCTGTTCACCTGAAGAATTAGACCTTTTCAGATTCTTCCTTCTGTTGTTCTGGGCTGGGGGTCACACAAATCCATCCATTATTAAAGCAATATTCTAGGTTACCAGAAACAATGCACACCCACTGGAAAGCTACAGGAGCCTCAAGCAAGAACAGAGCATATAACTAGCAAAACAGAGCTATGGAAAGGTGGAACAACAGAATTAGATAATATGACCAATAGCTGAAGACACCACACACCTGGATGACAAGATATGTACAAAACAGACTAGAACTGAGCCTTCGTAGTGCTAGAAAATGCTATTCAAACAGTTAAGAGTGAAAAGACATCGTTGGCCTTACCAAAGTGCTAAGCAAGATGTACCACCTGTGCTATGGTGGCACCACTGTAATGGGGGTAACCAGCCACTCTACAGTTGGATTCAAAGCTATATCCCCAGGAAGGAATCCATGACTGGTATGCAAACCCAGTCAGAAGCCTTGCCTGGAGATGTCACAAACCCCAGAAAGGAGCTTACTGATTTTGTCTAACTAAATTGATATAGTATCAAACTACCTTCTAAACATTTAAATTTATACCCATAGATAAATGCTACTCTGTAACTTACTCAGATAAACTTCTCTTTGTACTGAAAGGTGGTGGATATAAAGATGTATGGCTGCCAAAGTTACCCAGAATAAGTTGACAGCCCAAATAAAACATTTATACCATCTTCTCAAGGCTCAGGAAACATTATAGAAGAGGTGTTAGGACGAATGTAAAAGCCAGAAATGCTATCTTCTGGGCATGCTACATCCATTGTAATCATCAGCTGTGGTTACCTGCATTAGCTGTATAAATCAACATTCAGTCATGGGTATAAAAGGTATGTATGGGGGGGCTCTACCCCTCTTTGCTTAGCCATTGGCTACTAACAGATTCTGGGAGTCATTTTCAGTAGTAGTTTACCTATCGTTGAGTCCAAGAAGCCTCAACAAATAATTTCAAACCCAGGATCACATAGATGGCCCCAGTTAAGTGGATCACAAAACAAACACAAAGACATGAATGTGAGAAACATATTTGTAAGGAAGAGGAGGGGTAAGAGTAATCTCAATTCATTATATACATGTGTGAAACTGTCAAAGAACAGATATAATTAGTACATGTAATAACAGTGTAAAAATAAATGTAAAAAGTGGGTCACTGAGTCACCTTAGGGACTGTGTCATTGAACCCCGGATGCTCATCCAAGCCTCTTTGATCAATTGCACCTCTTTGCACTCAACTCTGAAAATAGGATCTTTGCCCTTAATTCAAAATAAACACCTAGGTTTTGTCCTCTAACCACCACTGATGGAAAATCACTGACCCAATGGCCCTGCTATGTTCAACATACCCACATGCTTGTTCTTGAGTTGTTAAACATTTAGCCATAGTTACTGAACCCTTCGTGCAATCTTCTGGAGAGAATGGTTCAAATCAATTGAATTTTGGAATCCCCCGTGCTCTGATTAAACTCACCACCTCTGTGCTTGACACTCTTGGAGTAGAATATCCAAGCCCATCAGAATACCTTTTCTCTATAGTAATAGGATGAGCAACTCATGACTCACTCTTATGGTTACATGTGAAATATCCCTCACAGGCTCCTATGCTTGAATACTTTGTCCTCAAATGGTAGCACTATTTGGGGGAGTATAAATGGAGTTCTTATGCCAGACAGGCTTTATTTGTGCAAGCAAGATATCACCACAAGGGAGGTTGGGGGAACATTCAGAAGTAGAATCTCATTAGAGGAAGAGGGTCATTAGGAGAGGGCACTGAGGTTTTATAGTCTAGCTCCACTTCCTGTCCACTCTGCTTCCTGACTGTAGATGCAATGTGACCAGTCAGCCTCCTGCTCTTGCCAATATGCCTTCCTTTCCATAGTGGACTGTATCCGGAACCATCAGCCAAAAATAAACCCTCCCTTCCTTGACTGACTGATGGGGTATTTGGTTACAGCAATTAGGACAGTAAACCAATATACTCAGCTTGTTAGGAAGCTGACCAGAAGTACTCAGGTGTGTGGAAGGCTCGCAGATAAGCACTGGTGAAACCAAGAATGTTAAACACACAGGGCTGTCTCCTCAGTGGAGGAGACGTACACTTGTTTTCTGCACAGAAAGCTAGGAGAGGATATAGTGAACAACCTGGTGATCTGTTCTATCTGTGGGGCCAGGCCACACCTGAATCCCACAGACTATTAGGTTTATCCCTGACTCTTCCTCCCTGGACCTTTATCTTGAGAATTGTTTCTCAGCAATAGAACCCATCATGAGGGGAGAAGTTCCATTTGTGTTGTAGCTTGGTGACCACTACAATGACCTAGACCATACCAGTTCCTGCCCTTGGCCCTTAATCTGTAGAATTCATTCTATGGAAGAGATCACATACATTTTACAAGAGTTTCAATGTAGCCATGTCTTATGTGTTATTGTGATAGTTGTCACCATAAAATTTACTGTATTTAAATATGCCTAAAATAAACTTCCCTGTGTCAGACTCTAGAAGTTTGAACCAACCTCTGCTCACTAAGTCATGTTGAACTGGATTTCCTTCTTTGCTCATGTGGAATGTGACTCTGCCAGCTGTGGCATTTGCAGGGTTCCTCACATAGAGAAGCCAGAGGGATCTTCACTGGCTCACCCTTCACCAGCCGGTGAAGACGCCAATCATTTTAGAAATTCCTCTTCCAGAGAGGTTGGATTGTGTATCAACTCTCTATCACGTCCTTCTCCAGCTACTGTAAAGGGAGTTGTTTTCCTGAGTGTCTCCTTATTGGTATATCTGCTGCTGAACCACGGCGCTCCAAAAATCAGTTCTATATTGACAACTCCCTTGCCAATCTCCCATCCCCAGTACAAACAGAAGGTCTCCAGATATCAGCACTTGAGCAATCAACACCCTTGCTCCCATTTGCCTCTGCAATTTGTCTTGCCTTCTGCCAGCTGAGTTACAAAGTCTATTCTGGTCTGGAGATATATGGACCTCTTAGCTTCATCAGTTGGCACATCCCGAATCATATGTAAGGATTTTCAAAAGTGCACCTATGTGTATTTTTAGCAGAGGAAATGGACTAGCATGTTTATAAATTCTCAAAGGAGTTGATGAACAATGAAAGTCAGCAACAGACTAGTGCAAACAATACCAGGGTACTTGGAACTCCCTGACCACTGACAGTCCTTAGCATCTGTGTGCAAATGGGGTGGAAAAGCCCCAGTGGCCCCCTTATCAGCAGGGACCCTGAGCCTTCTGTAATCTTTCCTCTTTTCCTGGCCTTAAAGGCTGAGTGAGATAGCCAAACTGTGCCTCCATAGTCAAACTAAGGTGTATTTTTATCCTGCCAACAGGAGCTGCCATCCTACTTAAGCTGCGACTTTGGCTTCTGTTTGAAAGGAGAACAAATCCTCACCACACACTAGACTAAGCTCTGGCTACCTGCAGTTTGCCACCCATCTGTTACCTGCCCTTGTAAGCAAGCAGCTCTAGCTTCTCCCATGGTGAGCCAGCAATGCGAAGGCCAGAGCTAAACAAGCTTGTTTTTCTGACCTATAAACCTGGTCTATTGTTAAAGAAAGGGAACCTCAAAAGGCAAGGGGTGAGTCTGGGTTGAAGCCTCAATCATCCTAGGTTTCTGGCATTGCTTCCCAGATCTAGAGAGCCAGACGAGCAGGATCACAGGAAAGATGATAGCAAAAGTCTTCTGAGTACTCAGGGAAGCTAGGGCAGTGAGACATTTGACCGCCCCACCCTATGAAATTGAGCAAAGGTGAAAAGGACATAGAGTAGATGTCCTCAGAGGAGGAAATTCACTGCACACCTGCTGAGTTAATACCCATTAGCTATCAACTGTGTGTGTGTGTGTGTGTGTGTGTGTGTGTTTACTCCATTAACTCCTTCTGATCTTACACAGCTGATGGAAGGAAAACAAACAAACAAACAAAAAGACAACTATTGTCCACAAAAGGGCTACTCATGGCCTGCCATTATGTCCATTTCATATATTCTTTGTGTGTGTGTGCAAACTGTGGTCCTTTGAATAATAATGGCCCCCATAACCTCATAGCTATGAATGCTTGGTTACCATGGAGTGACATTATTTGAAAAGATTAGGTTGGTGGTTCTCAACCTTCCTAATGCTGCAACACTTTAATACAGTTCCTCATGTTATGGTGACCCCCAACCATAAAATTATTTCCTTGCTACTTCATAACTGTAATTTACTATTATTAATCAGAATGTAAATATCTGATATACAGATATTCACCCCTGTGAAAGGGTCATTTAAGAACTGCTGAACTAGGAGGTGTGGTCTTGTTAGGTTAAGTGTGTGGTCTTGTTGGAAGAAGTATGTCACTCAGAGTGGGCTTTATAGTTTCAAGGGCTTAAGCCAAGCCCAGAGTTTCTCGCTTCCTGCTGACTGTGAATCTGGGTGTAGAACTCTCAGCTACTTCTCCAGCACCACGTCCTCTTGCATGCCATCATGCTTCCTGCCATGATGCTAATGGGCAAAATCTCTGAAACTGTAAGTCAGCCCCAATTAAATGCTTTTCTTTACAAGAGTTGAGATGGTCATGGGGTCAACAATGCAACACTAAGACTCATACATTTCCTTGAATTGTGCCACATGGGAAGTGTATGAATCAATGGCTTCCCATGTATTTATGGAGTCATTCTCTAATCCCAGAACATTTTTATTTTTAATTTATTTAATTTTTCACTGATTTTTGATTCATTCATTTGTAAGTTTTCCTTTTTTTAACTTTTATTTGCTCTTTGTGTCTTTCACCTCATGTCTCCTGACCTCACCCATTTCCCTCCACCCAGAATAAAAACAAAATAAAATTTAAAAGGAAAAAAAGAAAGGAGAAAATCTCATCATGGAAGCTGCACCATGACACAGTGAGTCACACAGTAACCCCTTTATCCATACATTTTCACACGCAGCCGCTCATCACAAAGAATCATTGGTCCAGTTCAAGGCCCCTGGTCTCTGCTATGGCATAGATGCTGGGCCCTCACTGGAATTCTTCCTGGACATCCTGTTGCTCCAGAACATTTTTATTGCTGTGTACCCATACTCTGCCCTTCCTCAGACCCTAGCAACCATCAATCTCACTTCCTCCTAAGGATTGTTCTGTATGAACCTTTTGTACAGATTGTGGTGGTATTGCCATGTAGCTGGCTGTTTCACTCAGCATAATATGTAAGGGCTCAATCCATATCACCTCATCAATTATATCAGCATCTTTCTTTCTTCCAGCTGAGTAATGCTCAGCTGAATGCAGATTACACATGCGATTTATGTGGCCATTTGTACTGTTTTGACTTAGGGACTGTTATGTGTAATGCATGTGTATACAAGCTTTTATGCAGATATGTATTTTGTTTTCTTCAGTGTATTTGCAAAACTGATGAGTCAACGATAAGTCGCTGTTACCTACTCCACTGCAGGCAGGCCACTGCTTTTACTTACGACAGAGCAGAGAATCCCTGCCCATCTCCTAGGTACCCACTTGGCATCTGTTGAACACAATCGAGCAGCTGCCATAACGTGTACTACAAACACGATCTTATTGTAAAGCAATCACTCCATCGTCTTCAGGCTTGGGGGAATGTTTTCTAGGTGAAGCAGTTGAAGATGCATGAATGAGAGGCAGATTTCTGTACTCCCTGACTCCCTACTTAATAAAACCATCTCAGCAGAGGAGAAGACATGTTAGCACAAGCCACACACCAGGAAATATTCTGCTTTAGCCTTAAGCTCAGGATGTATCCCAAGCTGGCCTCAAACTCACAGTGATCCTTTTGCCTTAGCCTCAAAAAGCACTGGACATATAGGCATGGGCCCATTCTCAAGATGCTTTGATCTGGACACCTGCTGCTCATTTTTATTTAAAGTAATCCATTGCTGCTACTGTCTGTTTTTTCCTCTCCCTCCTTTCATATTTAGAAATTACTGAGTTTTGTTTTCTAAATAACAAGATTAATAGGAAATAATAGCCAAAAGTTTCATCATCAGAAAAACAAATGTTAAAGCATCCACTTACATATATCCGTCATTGACTTTTTTGCAATGTCTTCATGACTTTTTGCTCACAGGTGTATTTTTATAAGAAAAAGTGGCCACATGGGTTTGTGCCTTTACTCCATTAGTCACCTGACTCAGTGACAAAATGTCTGAGATAAACATCTTAGAAGGAAAAAGGTTTACTTGGGATTGTGTTTTCTCAAGTCTGAGAACAAGGTCTCTTGCCCTGTCACTCTGGGCCTGTGGCGACAAAATATATCTTGCTATTTGGACACAGAAAGCCTGCTCATTTTGTAGCATCCTGGAAGCACAAACAGAAACAGAGACGCTGAGGGATTTTGATGTCCCCTTCAAGAACAGGGTCCCAATGGTTAACTCCCTCGTGTTAGACCCCATACCTGAAGGTTCTACTGTTCCCCAGCAGAGCCACAAGCCAGAGACTGATCCAACACATACTGAAAATACACACCACACTGAACTTTATCATTTCATTCTTTGCCAACTGAAAGGCAACAGATTGCTTTAATTTCCATCACTTTGATTACTAGTGCGGTTAACATTTATTTTTCACATTAGTCATTTTCTTCATTTTCACCTTGCCCTTATGTATATGCCAAAATATAGACAGATGGATGGTAAGCAGTAGGGTAGGCAGAGGTAGGAGGACTGTTAGTCATCCCGCAGAAGGTCGCTTGCTTCTTTGTCTTTTACTAATCATTTCAATAGGAATATGTGCGTGTCATAAGAAAAAAAAAAATCAAATACTTCCAAAGCTTATGAACACTGAAAGTCTACCTAACATTCTGCCACCTGCCATTAAAAGTCACCAGCAGCAACCATGTATGGCAGTCTCTGCCTGCCTCCTTTTTATCCTCCCATCGGACCTGCTGCTACTCAGGCTGTGGATTCCAGGGAGCAATTAGGAGATAAGGTTAGGGATCTGAATAGGAATAGCTTCTTCCTACAAAGCTTCCAGGTCTTGCTCCAGGGTGGTGGCTGGGAAGGAAGCAGGAGAGACCACACCAGTTGTTTGTCTGTAATCAGAGGAGCAGGTGAAGGGAAGTCAGCTAAGATTACCCGCCTGCTTTGACTCCAGTCCATATGAAAAATGACAGGCTGCTCATTGCAGCAAGTGAGTGGTGTCCTTTGTTAACTTCTGTCCCTTGAGTGCAATTCTTTTCCTTTACAGAGTGGAACAGAAAACCTAAGAAAAGGGTTGGCTTTCCAGCATGAACCCTTCTCCCTTTTGGCAGGTTATTCTGGAGCCCTGCATCTACCTTTTATCCATCTTGCTTCCAGTGGTTTGAAATAACATCCATTGCCTGCAGGGCCATAACCAATCCTCGCTTAAGGAAAGCCATGGAAGTCATGCTTCAATCAGATGCCAAGACTTGAGTAAAGCTTATAGCATGAAAGGAAACCTATTCTTGCTATCACAAAATCTTTTCGAGGAAAAATGATCATTAGATCGTTCTTAGTGCTAAGAAACTGGCTATTGTGAATGAGAAATCCTCACCAAACTGATCTGGAACCTGTGGGGGAAAAAACCCCACAAAACAGATATTGATCTTTTGTTTTTGAGAGATGCAAATGCCTGTGGAATGGGATAGCCCACTTCAGAGTCAGTGGGTTACTGGTCTCTTGGCAACCAAGGGCAGCAAAAAAAAAAAAAAAAAAAAAAAAAAAAAAAAAACAAGGACAAAAACAAAGCACAAGATTTTCAAGATGGGTATGGTAGTGTATACTGTAGTTCCAGCACTTGGGAGGTTGAGGCTGTAGAATCATGAGTTCTAGGCCAATCTTGACTACATAGCACAATTCTGTCTCAAAAACAAAACAGACAAGAACAACAACAATGAAGAGTTCAAGGTTAGAAAAATCATTTTCTGACTTTTATGTTCTTCTCTCCTTCCTTCTCACCACTCTTTGAACCTGATCAGCTACTCATCTCTTCCAGAATTACTTCCCAAGGAGACCCCTGCTTCCAGGAGTTGAGGTCCTTGTACTTCATCATGTTTCTTAGCTCCTGTTAGGTTAACTTTAGACACACACAGTAGAGGTTTAAAATCACGTGATTTTCAAGTAATAAAGCTCTCTATGAGAATGTTTTGTTATGGTCAATCTTCATTCTTAACTTGATTGGATTTCAAATTCTCTAGGAGATACAAACCTCCCTGGGCATGGCTATAAGGATGTTTCCAGAGGAAGACCCAACCTGAACATGGGCAGCACCATCCAGGTGGGGGCTCACACTGAACAAAAAACAGAAGGAAAAAGGAAAGGGGTGTTGTGAAGCTGTGAGGAAGTTCCACTTCATGTATGTCTATTGCCATGGACATCTTCCCCACTGTCACACACTTGAGCTCAAGTAATTCCCTCCTTGAGTTGCATTTTGTAGATGTTTGGTCACAGTGATGAGAAAAACCAACTCATGGAAAATTGGTACCAAGAAGTGTGGTCATTAATGCAAAACACCTGATCATTGGAAATGGTTTGCATAAGGAATGTGGAATAGTTAGGGATGGTACGTGAAAAAGACCTAAAATACCACAGGCTTGCTTAATAAACAATTCTGGTGGGGATTTGGAAGACAAGACGGCCTAAGACAAATGCAGATAGTGGAGGTCAGCTCAGGAGGTTTCAGAGGCAAAGGATTCCAGTGAGAACTGGACCATGGGCCATACATACTACATTAAGTATATCAAGGAAACAGTCTACATTCTGCCAATGTCCTGAAAATTTGCATTGGGGTGAGTTTAAAAGAAAAAAGGATGAACTAAGTATCTGGTTCTTACTGCTGTTAGATCTACAGTGAGAGAACACACACACACACACACACACACACACAGAGAGAGAGAGAGAGAGAGAGAGAGAGAGAGAGAGAGAGAGGTGGGGGGAGGATCACAGGCTTAAAGATAAAAGATAAAATGGATGGGGTGAAAGCAGTTCTACTTTGTAGAGAAATTAGTGTCATTAAAGAGAAGCATCCTACTCTGCGTGATGATAACATAGAAAAAGTTCCTGGAGGGGAAGACACAAGCTATTGAGTGCCCTGAATTCATTTGAAAAGAAATTGACTTGAGACTATCATCACAGGCCTCCACCACTGGAAGAATAACCAGTCCCTGCTATAGACAGTAAGGACACAGAGGCCAACACGGCTGTGGAAGAAGAGAGAAAGACTCTGGCATAAGTGAGGAACAGACGTTGGTAGTGATGTCGACCTGGGGCTGGGTCTCAAGTCATACACAATGCAAAATTTCCAGAGGCGTGAGCTGAGGTCCCAGAAAGTCACCAGAGTCAGGCAGTGTGGCTCTGAGAATTCATTACATAAAGCTTTGAAGATGAAGTCTAACTTGTAATAGAAACCCGTTTGTTGGAGATGCCGGGATATTCACCAAGGAAAGCTAAACCATGGATTGAGACTGGCCCCAAAGAGTAGAACTGGAGAGGGAAGGCTACCCAAACCCAGTGGAGCTCAGAACTGCTTTCAGAAACCCAGATGCTGGACATGCAGCTGTGGAATATTGTGTTTGTTTTGCAGGATTTCAGGGTTGGTTTGGTCATTCCTTTGCTGGCTGTGTCTGCATTCCGTCCTTTTAGAAAAGGAATTTTTACTCTGTGTCATTTATTTTTATTTTTATTTCTTATATTTTTAAATTTCAATTTACATTCCAACCACAATTCTCTCTCCCACACATCCTCCCAGCTCCCCATCTCCTCCTACACCCCCCACTTACCCCTAGTCTCCTCCTCCTCACCAGCAAGGGCTCCCATAAAGAGTCAACATATTCTGCTCTGTGCCATTTTTTTTTTTTATTGGAAGTATGTAACACGTGCTTTGATTATACAGGGGCTCTGGGTTTAAAAAGATTACATGTCTTGGAGTCAAATTTGACTTTAGGCTTTCAATGTTGGAAATGTTAGAACATTTGGAGATGAGCTACATTCTTACTGTACTATGAGGCAGCCATCAAAGTCTTTTGAGAAGCCAGGGATGGAATATTATGGAACAAAGTGATACTTATGTGTCCAATTGACAAAGGGTGGATAACCTTGACTTGATTGATAATTAACTGTAAGACATGCCTCTAGGTCTGTCTGTGACGATGTTTCCAGAGGTTAATTCGGAAGGGAAGATGCACAGGATGAACAAAACCATCTTAGGGACTGGGGTCCCAGGTTGACTAAAACGCACCTATAATGCTGCCCTTTTGGCCACAGAGAGAGGGAAAGTAACTAGTGCAGGGTACTTTCAAAAGTGTTCATTCTAAAAAACTAAGCCTCATTCTCTGAATCTCGATGTTACTATTTGCAGCAAGATAGGGCAATAATGGGTACATGTATGTACAGGGGCAGCAACTGTTTATTAAGTCTACATAGCCCATTACTGTGAAGTCTAGCACCTTCAAACGAATAAGTGCATACAATTTTACTCACTGTCTGCAGGCCAGGCACCCAAGAAGAGCAGTTTAGCTCAGAGTTCTGACCCAAGGTGCTAGATGAGAATGCAATCATCTCTAGCCTTATCTGGCTGAGTAGATATCTCTGTCCAGTGGAGGCTGAGACCTCCATTAATCACTGTTAGGTCTCTCATAGAGTTCACAGGTGTCCTCACAGGTTCACTCCCTTTCTCCTCATTGCAAAGGATCCAAGAAAGCTAAACACCTAAGATATCAGCCTTCTTACAACTGAACTTCAGAACTACTATCTCATCATATGCGCCACACTCAGCTCAGAAGCAGCCAAGTCTTAGTCCAGCCCACACTGAAAGGGAAGAATATTAAATGTTATCCTTTAAGGAGAAGTGTTCCAAAGAGCATTTTAAAGTTTTCTTTATAAATGATACTACAAAGGATACAGATGGGGAGATGTATAAGGCGAGGTGTAGAGGAAGAACCCATGTGCCTCTCAGAATACCACTCTCTACAAACTTTTGCTGCTCAGCCATTTGGCATCACTTCAAATACTGTCCTTTGAGACTTCATCAAGGGAGGGGAAACTGAGTAAGGTCTATTAAGGATCTAAGTTTTAGGTTCTTTTTGGTCTCTCTTCCAGGTCATGTGATTGAACACTTCTGGAAGGTCTTATAACCTGCTGTAGGGAACACGTAATGGGGAGAATGTCTGTGGCCAGTACCTACATTTTGTATGACCCACTTGGAGTAGAAATTCTAATTCCTATGGCGTGCCTAGAGAGGGAGGTATAAGCCAGTAACTGGAACCCAACCACATATCTCACAGGCTTCTCTCTGGGTTTTGAACACAGACCCCTCACTCCAGGATATATACAACTTGGGAGATTATGACACATTGCTATAATTGAACCTCATTTGATAGAAATAGTCTAGTCCCTCATCTCCTTGAAAAATGTCCCAGGGATAAGTAACTCAGGGCCACAGACCCTTCCTGTTAGATACTGTTAGGCTCCAAAAGCTGGAATGATCTCAGCAAACAAGTAGCATTCCCCTTCTTGAGCATCTGCTAGAACACAGCTAAAAGAAAACATCATTCCTTGCTCTGAGCTTCTTCTGAGATGTCAGTTATAACACTGAATTACACTCAACTCATAACCCATTTATTTTTTATCTCCAGTGAATCTTCATTCTTTTTTCCAATGACATGCAAATGTTTTTACATTTGGAAAACACATCAGGTTCAACCACAGCACTGGTCTTGACCACAGGCAGCAGTACCAATCCAGCAAATGACTCATTGTCATTCTACTCTATTCATTCAGGTAAGATATACGAGTTCTTAAAATTAAATTATCTATTTTTATGTGCATGGGTTTTTGTCTGCATATGTGTTTATGCACCATGTGCATGTCTGGTGCTCACTGATGCCAGGAGAGGGCATCAGATTCCCTGGTACTAAATGGTTGTGTACTGTCATTTGCTAGGAACCAAATCCAGGTCCTCTGGAAGAGCAAACATCCAGTGCTCTTAACCACAGAGCTATCTCTCCAGCCCACAGAGAGATATAATAAGGTTAAAACATCAGCTTTTGCTGAAAATCCATTCCTACTTAAAAGATCTTGTTGATGTAGTTCTTGATCATATTGCTCTGTAATTGGTAGGAAAAGTGGATTTTCAGACAGTTTGGGAACATTTTAAAAAGTACCAACATCCTTTTTCATTTCTTCCCCAGAGCCACCACAAAGCAGGAAAATCTAGAGTACACTTCATTGATCCCACCAATGTGGGAGCCATTCCTTCAGCCCTTTACCTCCCTGTTATAAATACTTCATCTTTCATTTCTCTATGAAACTGTTCCTCTTCAGGAAGATCTCTCTTTGCCCACTGTTAGATAGTATGAGCTGTATGGAGTGTTCTTCGTTCTGAGAAATGATAGTTGGCTGCCTAAACCCTGTAAGCATTTGCAAGTTTTGCTGGCTAAGAAGTCCACTCCAGAACTGGTTCTCTTCCTTGTAGGGTCCATTTTTTTTTTTTTTTTGCCACCACCACTAGCCCCAGGCTACCAGATTTACACTTACTTGCCAGCCATAATCAGGTAAATTGCTCCTGTCTATTTTCATTCACAGAAACAGGCTGCAGGCTAGACTTGGCCCATAGTAGAGCTGGCCTGTCATCAGCATCTCTATCCATTGTTGGTAGACAGAATGGTTTTTGAAGGCATTTTGTGTCTCAAAAAAGTACAAGAAAAGCATGTCAGGGGAGACACACATGCAAGCTCCCAGATTCAACCCATCTCTACACTGCCTTTCCCCATGTCTGCTTGGCTAATGAACACAGGTGACCTCTTGAGAAGTCATGGAGAAATGTGCTTGTCAGTTTTACTCACTTTCTGAAAGATGGAGTTTTTGATGATCATGATATCCTCCTTAAAGGCATTCCTCAGGTTATAGAGCTGTGCCCACATAGACATCTCTTCAATCATCTAGCCTTCCACTGTATCTGCCCACGTGGCCCCGTCATTGACCAGTGCTGCTCTATCAGTAAAAACCTGAACATATAGGCCTTTATCTCTTCTTACTCCATAGTATATAATTCAATCCACCAGGCTAATTACATACTGGTCTTTTAACCAAGTGGCATCCTTCCAAATAGCATGTTGTCTGTTTACCTAGCAACTGTCATCCACATATCAAGTAGCTCACAGTCAGCCAGAACTGTCTGAGCCCTCCATCCAAGTGTCAACTGAAACCAGACATTCTAGTTGTAAAAGACCACTCCTCCTTCCAAACTCCTCTCTTTGTTCCCTGGGGGGGTGGGGGGTTGGCATGGTTTTGTATAGACCACCTACATTCTTTTTAGTATTGAAAACAACTCCATGTATGATATAAATGACTTCTCTTGACTTTCCAGGCTGCTTGTTCATTTATAGGCTAGCAAATGTTTTTTTTTTTTTTTAATTACCAAATAAATATCTTAGTCCCTCTTAGGGTTTATTCTTTATGCTGCAACTACTTATCTTGTAGCACAGGATAACCATAGGCAAAATACAAATGAGTGTAACCGCATCAGTACATTTTTATTTACAAAAATAGGCTGCAAGCTGGCTCTGGCACAGGCAATAGTACTTTGTTGATGCCTGGCCTATATCTATTGAGTCACTGGAAGGTCTGGCATACTTAGTGCTGTCTCATTAGCAGAATCTTATTTCAAAGAAACCCATCTAGATGGCATGGTTGTCTGCCTACTGCCATTACATCATCACCTTGGAATTTAGTGTAGAGAAATCAAATCTGAGATGTACATAGACAAAACATCAGGATACACAGAAGTGGAAATTTCCCTTGCCTTGAGAAGCAGGGCAATTAGGAGTATAAGGGAGGACAGCTGACTTGACATAAGGGCAAGATGATATTTTCATTATATTTAATCACTGAAGTTGAGATAAAAAGTCTGATGACAGCACGTATAAGGTTGGGAAGCCAGACACCAGCATCAAGTGTTGCACGGAGGCATAAATTAAGGAATTCTTTTTCCAAATGAGCCTGAAGGTTCACATGTCCATTGAAGCAAGAGTGGAGTGTATGGGTGTATACAAGAGTTCTGAGTATAGAGATCGGTGAGATAGGTGTAGAAGCCATCCACAGAGTAGTGGGGAATACATAGAGAAAATGAACTTCAAGCTAGGTGGCACTTTCCGGTGTGGGATGGGAGGTAACAGGAGGCCTAACCACTTTATAGTGCTCATAAATACATCTGTTTTAGGTGGACAGGGTTGGGATACCTACATCCATTCCTTGACTCAATTTCTCTTCCTTGCTTCTAAAGTTTGATTTATTTCTTATAACTACTTGTATTAAGTTTATTATATGATTAAGTTAAAAGGTAAAAATGTCACTTTCCTCCACATTGTTGCAATTTAAAAACTCTTAGAATAATTTCCTTAGTAGATTGCGAATAGATAAATCTCATCCTCAAACTTTTATATTTTGTTTTTCTTAACCAAAAATGTCAATAAAGTAATCATGTTTAATTTAAATGTCACATTTTATCTAATTATGTTTCAGAAACGAACAATCCTCTGGGAAAATTATTCTTCACAAAGCACTCCACAAGTGCTTTGCCATCGTATAATTATATATTCCTTAATACACATTTATTCTTTTTTGTTCTGCAAAGCTTTTCTCCTTTTTATTCTGAACCTAAGAGCAAAAGAAACTACTATTATGGTTTTGAAGGGAATATGCAACTTCCTTTGAAGTGATTCCATTGCATTTAAATCCACTCTCTATAAATTGCCTGGCACAGGAGTAACACAGAACAATGTTTTTTCTATCTGAAATGCTCACATGTGGGAGCATCACAAAGCTTTGCTCTAAGACATCCGACTTATTACCTTGGATGGAAAGTGTACAAATTAAATGTCAAGAAGAAACCAAACTGGAGAAATCTGATCCAGTTAAGACACCTCACAGCTCTAGATCTACAGGATCAGGGACACACTGAGCGCCAATGTTGCCATCACCCAGGGTAGAATTTACTTCCATGGGGTAATGTGCCAACAACGAGTCTTTTAAAAAATATATGCAAACTATACCAGTTTTACTAATAACTTTATTTAAATAAGACACAGGAACTTCTATACTGAAAAAAAATACAAAACAGAAGCCACACATTTCTTGTGTAAAGCCATATTATATAACTTGAATACTGTTCAGCGCAGTGGCTAAAATTAAACAACTATATACAAAATTTAAACAGTTTCTGACAAGTTTCTACAGCTGGATGTAGGATACATTTGAGCTCAACAACTTCTGGGAAATTTACATGGCAAAGCATAAGCTTCAACACATTTGGTTCAAAACTTTAATATATGCTAAAAAAAACAAATGTACAACACAATATTTAGTTTCTCATGAGAAAATAAAAGCACATCACTATAAATATAGTACATAGATTTCATCACCAAAAAGCATATTCAGTCCATCTTTCTGAAATTGATAATGATACTATTGCATCTTTAGACAAAAGCAGAGCATACGATCAACACATCATGTAATGCTAAACCAGATATCAGAAGTTAAATGGAGCTCATATTTATCTTACTCAACTAATTTTCTCCCTTTAACCATAATCTACAAAATATAGTATTTTCATCAAGGCCTGAGATTATTAGGGTTAAAGGTGTCTGCTGCTGAAGATTGTTTTAAAAGGTTCCCCTGTGAAAATGGCAAAAGTAAACTGAGTCCTTTTCTCCATGACAGTCTCCTATAATATAACACTGACTAAAGGAGCCAGAATGCACCTTTAGGAGAGGATATTAACTGCAAACTTTGGTGGAAAGGAGAGAATTGGGGTGACAACAAAAACAAAAAACCAAAAACGAACAAACAAACAAAACACAGACTATATACACACACATACACGCACAGCATTTCGTAAAAATTAAAATGCTGTCTCTATCAGCTCATCCTTCTCCAAACTCCTTAGAAGAGTCAAAACAAAGACAGACTCAGGAATGATCTAAAGAGACTGAACATTCCTTTAACTGTAGGCAACTTGTTCCCCAAATTCTAAAAACAAAACAAACAACAAAATGTGCCATACATTTTAGGTGGAGATGAGAGAATTCTAGTCTCTACTTGAACTGAAAGCAAAGGAATACAGACACAAAAGCTTCCCTTCACTTTTGCATAAGCCATGTGCTGCAGACATGTGCTGGAAGTCAGGCTCTCAACTGACCAGAGTGAGGGATCCATCTCTAGGGCTTCTCTTCACACTTTGTTGAGAACGTCCGTCAAGTCTGCAAGTTCAAGCCTCCACTCCACACATTCTAAGTCTTAAGAAAATTATTCATGATAGTGTTATCTGAAGCTTAAATGAGATAGCCTGAAACTATTGCTCTTGCAAGTCAACAAGAAATCTGCTTGTTTATATGGCATTGGTTCTGAACATACACACACTCTCACCACGAATGCAATTCATTTACCAAATGCTTGAGGAAAATAGTAACCAAATGCCTCACTTTTTAACCAGCAAATTAGAATTTCCTAAAGTGAAGCTAAACATAAATATGTCTTTAGATAAAAATAGTAGCAATTATGACCTTGATGGCCAATATAAAGAAAAATCCGTAATTATTTATTCCTGCAAAACTTCACTTGCTTTGAAATCAAACCTAGCCATTCTTTCATTTAAATTTCATCACACAATATGGAATGTTTATGTACAGTCTACTACTGAAGCTTCATTTGCAACATTGTAACAGTCATTAACTGAGCAACACCTTACTTTTTTTTAAAAAAAGCCACATTTACACATGTTGAAACTGTGAATGCAACAGTTGTTCTATTGGTAACCACATGACAAAAAAAAAAAAAAAAAAAAAAAAAAGATGTCACACACCACAGATTTGCTGGTTCTCCTCATGTTCCCCATGTCTAGGATTACCATCACCTAGGGCCGAATGCACTTCTTTTTCTAACGTGGAATGGAATGAAGAAAGGGAAATGCATAAAATAAGGAAAGGCAAAAGAGTGATGTTCCCTCTTTAGCTTTGTAGCTGTGAAATATTTAATATCCCAATATGACATACATTCCAAGTTACCTGAGTTTAGACTTCAACTGAAGTACCTGAAGCTAGGCCATAGGGTGGGCACTGTGCAACTGTTGTGGCCATTTTTTTTTTGTTTTTTGTTTTTTTGCATTGTATGTATTATAGAAGTTAGAAACAAACACCTGGATCAATTGTAAACATAATCCTGAAGTACAGTATTTTCCATAGGACAAAACACAGCAAGACATTTTCTATTTAGACAGGCAACTTTTTGAAATAGAGCTTATTCATACTGAAAATTTTGGAACAAAACACAGGACACAGTACTAATCTGTCAGACATACTATGAAATGCATAGTCTCCACTTAAATGCTGAATGACACACACACTTTGCAAGCATTACTGCTTTCCACAAAAACTGCTGAATAGGAGTCGGTCCCTGCCAAGATCAGTGTTAAGAGCTATTTTATGATGCTAAGTATTTTGCTGTTGATGGTGTTCAGAAAGTTTGTCACTCCATGCAGATAGATGTCTGAGATTTCATTCGCAATCCATGGAACACGGGTGGAGGCCAGCTCCCCCTCTGCTTTAGATCATCACATAGTTCTGAGCGGAGATGTGCTCCTCCCCCTGCAGATCCTGTAGGAGCTGCTGCTGCTGCTGCTGCGATGGCTGCTGGGCAGAGGGCTCCAGGGAGTCTGCTGTGCTGGTATCATCAGAAAGAGATGTGAAGGAAACCCGAGAAGAGAGCTGCTCTACGGTTAGTGTGGCCAGCGCTGAGCTCTGACCAGAGTTAGGAGAGTTCTTGAGCATCAGGTCAGAGGCAGGTAGAAGAGGGCCTAGAAGTTTCACAGGACAGAAAGCTGATCCGGTTGGGATGAAATTAACCTTGTTTTTGTCAGGACATGAAAAGAGAGGGGCCGAGATAGGCTGACGAGACCTAAAATCATAAAAAAAAAAAAAAAAAATTAGTTTGGGGAGCACTATGAAGTTAATTACTTTGTGAATAAATTGGTGTTCTCTAAAACAGCTAGAATGTGAATGACAGGGATGGGTTATGTGCACACAGATGGGAAACATCTTCCATAGCACAGGTCAGCTGGGAAACTAGCCATGTACAGGGCATTGAAATGACATTTAAAGAAAAAGACAATTTACAAAAAAGTTAAGCAAAATTTTAGAAATCTTTACTTTGCTTCCAATCATTGAGGAGTATGAAAGAAATGCTACCCTGTTCTTGAATATCAACACAATTAAGATGAACTTTACTGTTAAGAAAAGAGGGATGTTACTTATCATTTATTTGATAATAACAAATTTATTAAAATTTTTCTGGATCTTCAGATATTCATCAGTACATATGGAAGAAAAATTTTCTGTGACCTCTCAATCAAAAGAGAGTCCATAACCCCAGTCAATTATCCAAACTAAGCCCAACAACTAATTCCTGCAGTCTCTGTTCCCTTCTAGGCTGCAAGAAGAGAAGTCTGCATTTGGTACCTACTGGAACAGAGGAATGAGTTACTCTAAGAGCCACACAGTCATCTTCTGAGTGATGCTAGAAGCCCAAGATTTATAGCATGGACCTCTTTTTTCTAATTTAGTATCTAACTTGTCCATATTGAATATTTACAATAAAAGGACAGAAAACATGAATTCATGATTACATATGCTAGATAGGAAACCATTTTCCCTTTGATTCGAAGCTACTTGTGCATGGACACTAACCTTATCCCTAAATGTACTTCTGTCAGCCAGCTAAACCAACAGTTTTTAAAGAAAATTTCTTAAAATTTTAAAGATTAAAAATTTCTTTTCAAAAAGGAAAATGAAAAGAGAAAAAGTAAGCGAGAATGGAAAGAGAAAGCAAGGGTTAGGAAAGAAAACAGGAAGGAGAGATAGAAAGAGAGCATAGGGAGGAAGGAAGAAAACTGTGGAGGGAAAGGGGCAGTAGAGAAGCAGAGAAAAAGCAAAGATATTTCAGCAGCAAGGGCGAGTTTCTACGCTTTCCTGTACTGGCTTAGAGATGACTAGCAATCCTCATCGTCTAGTCGTCTTCTTAATTTGCTTTTGAAACTAACATCAGCTGGACAGAGCAGCTGATTCATCTGTAATCAACATCTCAGTGAGAAGCTTCAGATCCCAGCTGATAGAAAAGACATTACTTACGCCATTTCCTCAAAGACCTTCACTCGCTCACATCCCTCTGGGGGCTCCCGTTTGAACATGTAGCTGTTGTTTGGTTTGGGAGATGAAGCATACTTGGGTAACGGTGAGCTACTCCCACTGTCTGTAAATTTAAAGCAGTTAAATTAACTAGGAGTTGAAAGTGCTTTTAAATTAAACTTGATTTCTGAACAGCCTGATTTCATTCACTACAAAGCCAGTCTTTTGTCACCGCAAATTTCTAACAGCCTTGTGAATTACATTTTTTTTTAAAAAATAAAAATTTAAATACAACAGTAATCTGCCATACCAAAGAATATAAAAGGATATTTTAGCCCGAAAACTTCATTGAGAAAATCGTAACTACAATCTGAAATATTATAAATGAATGCAGTAATATGAATTAATCATATGAATTGCAAGATTTATAATGGAGGGAATTCTTTATATGATTTCTTACTGTCCAACTAATTTAACTGAGTATTTTTATATGTGAATAATTTCTTTTACAAAAGTTCATAACAGAAATGATAATTTTAAAACTTCAGGAATAATAAGCTTGCAAGGTAAAACAAGTTTGCAACCTGTCTTCCATGTACCCATAATACTTGTTTTTACAAAGATGATTTGCTCATAATTTTGCTTTTAAAGTCTATAAAATCTCTGTTTCAGCACAGCTTGCATTTTAGCTACTAATGGCATGAAAAATCCAAATATCTCTACCAAGCATGTTTTCCTCATATTTTTTAACCCAAAACAAAATGGTCTGTTCATGGAGGTATAAAACCTATGTGCAATCTTTTTCCTGTCTGGCATAAGTGCTTGCAAATTCAAGTCCACTAAGATGTGTCATTATTCTTCTAAGATGCCAAAGTGTAAACTCAGCAGCAGACCTGTATAATATAATAGTTCTATTTACCTAAGTTCTGACTTAATGCAAACCAATGCTCACTGTTAAAATACTAAGTACATGATAAACTGGGATGTATCATTTTCACCTATTTTGAAAAATTGTATTAACAACAAATTACATGAGTTGCTTAAGTTTAAGATACAGAAAACAGTCTAGCATCAAGAAACAGAGTAACATGAACACTTATCGCCAACTAGGTATATAATATATGCTTGAAAATATGCTCACTAATACTTTATTTTGTGAATATTTCCTATGTTAGCCTTAGGAATGAAGATCTATGCTTATATTTGAAAGTGGCTGTCTCCCAGGTTTGGGAAATCACTTTGAAATAGCAAGACCATACACTACTAGAAAAGTTACAAAAGCACATAATTTATTTAGCACTATTAAACATATCCTTATAGAATATGCATAGAATAACTTAGAAGAAATTAAATCATACAATGAGGTTTAGTTTTTTTTTTAATAAGCTATTCAGATTTAATGATTTTTCTTAGTCTTAACATTTACTTATTTCTTACTTAGAAGAAAAGGGGAAGAACAATCTCTTGCTTAAGTTGATGCACTGCATTCAGAGCCTGAGTCTCAGTGCTGTCTGAGTAAAGTTAAACTATTAATATTGGTCAACTACTAAGCTGGTGTGAGTGAGACCTTGGATTGCCCTCTCAACTTCAACCCCACTTTACTATTCAAATAACACATGCTACATAAAAAACAAACTGCATGAGGTCAAGAATGCAAATGGGTGAATATGGATGGCATGAGATGCCTCATGGGGGTTGCTGATGGGCAGAGCATAGTCCACCAGTAAGTGGAATAACCTAAAGCCACGATTTTGGTACCTTTAACAATTCTTTCATGCCATTAATTGGGGTGTGACTACATAGTAATCAAGGATCTACCCTATTATCATGTTGGCCACAACTACATAATCAAGCCTACTATACAATTTCTCTTCACACTTATAATTTCAAAGGACTCTCCCAAAGTTGAAACTAGTCATGAGCTAGATAACCTGAAAACAAATATGGATTTTCCTGCCAGCAATTTAAAAGAAATTATTTTTTTTTGTCTTAAAGCGTTTTAATTTTTTAATTTCAGTTTGTAAGTATGTTTTTGTTTTAATATATCTACTTAAACATTCCTGTTCTTTCTTTTTTGGGGGAAGATTAATGTTAAAAACAAACACAAATATGTTCAATGTTTTAAATCTTCTTGCTTTGTCAATTAAAAAACTATTTGGTTGTAAATGAGTATTTACATCTAATATTTGGTGACCTGAAAAGACAGTGTAAAAGAACTACAAACAAATATTTGGTAAATCTGGACTATTTCTATCAAGTTAGTATAAAATTTGATTGCTTATTTTATTATGATAGATTATACTTATGTATGTACTATACTAATATCAAATACAAGTAACTTCCCAAATATTTTCAAATAAATTAAACCTTGGGAAAATTTTAAATTATTAAAATTTATATTTCTGTATAGAAAACGTATTCATTAAACCATGTGTGTCTATAGCTAATGTACTATTATTATCTTTCAGAAATGACTTTAAGCATCTTATATACATTTTATGACTGACAATCTCACTATTAAAAAAGTAATTCATAGTACATATTACTGTTGAGTCATATATGTAAACAGATATGTAAATTGTTTGTTGTGGTTCTATTGTAGCCATAAGTCTTTACATATATCTTATCCCTATTAATAAATTTAATTTCCAAGCAAACAATAATAAATTACAGTGTTGTTTTGTGAGGTGCTAGGACTTAATGTGGGACTACACACACTCTAGATAAGTGTTCTAAAAGTTAGCCTAGTGAGTTAGGTTATAAATATGACGGAATGAAATAAATGGATCTTTATAGAATTGCTAATTTGTATTAAAATTACTTCTTTTGCTCAGGAAATTAAGTTAGCAACTACAGCATGGCTGATGGCCAAAGGAAACAGGGAAACCATGTAATTATGTAGCTTTTTTGGCAATTAACCTTAAGAAACAGGTAATATCAATTATATCAAAGAGCCTGCACCTTCAAACTCAAAAACTAGACTGGGAAGAAGGCTTACAAAACCATCAAATTTCAACAGGGCATAAACTTATAGTTGGGATTTTTTTTTTTAAAAAAAAATATATGAGTATTTTACAAAAGGAGAAAAATATGACTTCACTACTTTTTTGCTACTTATATTTATTTCCTGAATAAGAGATCTAACAACTTGTAAATGTCTCATTAGTTACATGTTTGTCACATTTAAGTACATTACTTTTGATGCTGATCATTTATTCTTTGGGTAATAACTGAAAGGGCACCCATTTACAGATTAAACTATAGATGGCTCCTGTTTTGCATACTCACAATAAGTACACTGCTTTTACTACAACATAATCCTAACAAACAAGATTCAGTTCCTGACATGCTACTCTGAAATGGTAGCTAAAGATGAACACAAGTCCTATGATACAGTATAGTTTTCAAATCAACCTATGATCTAAAATCATACTTTATTTACATCATAATAGTGAAAGTAAACAGAAATCATACATTAAACAAAATATTTTATATCTTGAAACTGATTTAAGAATCTTGGGAAATCTTTGCAATATAACCTTGGTTTTACATCCTCAGGTTTTAAAATAATAAACAAAATTCCAGGAATAACAGTTTGGAAAAAAAAAAAACAAAAACAAAAACAAAAAAACAAAAAACAAAAATAAACACCTCAAATGTTCATACAGCCAGTATGTGTGTAGGAGGAATGCTGGAACTCATACTAAAAATGTCACTACAATTTTAAATGTTCATTTCAACATTTACTTTGTCTGAAACAGAAGACAAAGCAGAATGCTATCAACGTCTGGATGAAACCTTAAGACAATAATATCCAATTCTCTTTTTACAAAATTCTCACTAAATGACAATGATACAAACATGCTTAGGCAGAAACCCATATGGAACTTTCACAGTCACATTAGGTTCACCTTAAGCCCTTTGCTCTCCATCATTCACCACTTTTCCAGTATTGGCAATCATTTCCCACATTTCTCACACTTGAACTTGGTTATCTTACTTATCTCCTTATCTTCCCTTATCTAAAATATATCATCAGCCACAACAAATATCTGCTAACATACAAGAATGTATTGGAAAGTTTTTCCAGTTACTTCCTATCATTAAATCAAGTAAACTTTGTTAAATTATATAATTTGTGGAGTGAATAATGACATAAGGATACAGATTCAAAATAGCTACAAAGGGTTATGTGATCAAGTTCAAAAAGCATAGGGTTAGGCAATTAAAGCAGCAAACTATCTTGTCCTGCAGTCTGCACTACAGTACCCCCATTTGAGTTATGCTTCTCCAAAATTAAGCTGGCCATGGTCACATCTTCTATGTGACGAAAAGATTCTTCCTGGCTCTTTAACCCTCTTAGCAATATCCTTAAAACTCCTTGCCAAATGTATGCTTTTCTATCTCTCCATTCTTATTTTCTCCTCTCCATCATTCACCCGCCACACAATTTCTTATTGTTTTCTACATACCTGGCCCACTCAAAGATGGATGTTACATAAAGCCCATTCTTTCTGCAAGGGCTATAAAATAAAACATAGTGTGAAGTCTCTCTAGAAGATCATTACTGGCATCTAGACTATAAACAAGTTAGGAAAGTTACCAATTTCTACAAGAGTCAAATTAGGCGACCTGTAACAATAGAGCCATGCACCCATAGGAACATGGCATAAACTAAATAACAAAAGTTGAACACATTTAATCCTAACAATTTTATCAGGAAACTGAGATCCTAGAGGTTAAGTAAAATGTCAATGGGCCTCTAATTAATACATGGCAAGGCAAGTTTCAATTGGCTACCCCAGAATCAGAGTTCATTACTTAAGTTTTCTGCTTCACTAAATTTTGATCTACTCATATTCTTGTGTTTTCATTAGATATACGAGGAGGTGACTAAATGATTAAGTTTGTTCCTAACACTGTTTCTAATTAAAGGATTACAGCTTGTTGGGTCTGCTTTCTGTTAGAAGATTAAGGAAACAGCAGCCTGTAGGAGCCAATCTGACTCAGAGGATGACAAAAGAGTATGTGGAAAAACCCAACAAGAGAGTCACTTTTTTTTCTATTACTATGATAACCTACAGTATTCTCTCCAATCATGATCGAAATTTGCCAGTTATCAACAGTAATATTTAAGATGACATGTCTTAGAAAAGCTACTTCCTTTCCTTTGATTTCACTAAGAAATGTGAACTTTATGGCTCCCCAACCCCTTCACCAAAAGCACTGATGATTTAAGTTTGGGTATTTTTTTTTTTTTTTTTTTGGTCTCCTTAAGAGTATCACACTCTTCATGAACATTAAAAGAGCACAACACATAATTTAATAACTCAAAGAAAATGACTCTAGTATTTTAAATATAGTAACAAAGATACTACCTTTTTAACTTGGACATATTATAAAGAAAGTTCTTATAAGAAAACTTTAGAAAATACCTCTTAGCATTATACTTGCCAGGAATGACTGAATTTGTTAACTAAATTGCCCATCTGTGCTGAAACTTACTAGTATATAGGTAACAGCAGATGAAGTAAAATAGGAATGTTCAAAACTTTCATTTGCTTATATTCTAGACAACTATAACAGACATAGTTATATTTCTAAGTAGCTTTGAATTATGAATAAGGTAACATTATATAGACACATTTAGGTTTTTATTACATGTTTCCAGACACAATATGTACAATGTTTCATGTGGCCTTGATAAAGACAAATGGGGCAATGACCTAAGTCATGTAATTCTACAGTAAGAAGGTTTTAACATGTCATATAAAGTCCTTTGTTACAACAGGACTTTCAATCTATATAAATTTACCATTAAGAAGTTCTTCTAACACAACAGGGCAGTTTTAACATGCCCTTTGTAGGAAGAGTTTTTAAACTGTAATTTTAGGATTAAGACATTCCTTCAAAAGCATAAAAAAAATCTTTTAATGAGACATATTTCTGATATTTCTATTTAAAATTAGTGACTTTTAAGGTACAGTGGTTAAAATACATATTCAACATTTGTTTTAATACTGATTAGGCTATATAAGAAGGAAGAGAGCTAAGGCATTAATCTGAAAGACAAAAAGTAAAGTAGTAGAACCCTAGAGAGAAATACAGATATGGTTAAATAAAAATAGGAATAAGAAAATGTCTAAACAGACTATTTTAACAGCCTGCCTACTATCATACCTAGACCCTAAAAAAGACAAGTTATTTCTTTTCATTTGCTTTCTGGGGATAAAGGATTGCTTATGCTTAAAATCCACAGTTTAGTAATATTAATATTTGAGTCAAACTAGAGTGGGCTTATATGCCCTAGCTTAGGACATTCTATTCACATAGCATGTTTTCTTCCAGAAAATATAGTTTCAACCACAAGTAATCAACTTATGGGCTCTTGGAATATAAGTCTTAGCAGTTGGCTTCAACAAAATGGTTCCATTTACTTCATAATTATAACAATCAATGTTTCTACAATATCTTGCAAAACTGCAGACTTTTCTAACAACTGCCTAAGTAACTTGTGCCAAAGATCCATGACAAGCATCAAACTGAAGTTTAGGTTTTATGGTTTACCCAGAACGAGTTTGGCTACCAATAAGGAACACTGGCAGAGCTGCTAACAGAGCTAATATAATGATGCTGACATCTGTACTATATATAATTTTCCCTTGCAACTTGGACATAATGGTGTAGAAGGACTTGAGCCAGTTCTTTGGGTATACTTTTGATAATGTCAAGGAGATGTCAAGATGAGAGTCTGTATTCTGAATTTGAGTTCTCCAATGAGGCTTAGTAATTATTTTTCTATTACATTAGCTAGCCGGGCAACTCTACACATGTGATTAGGCTGCTTTTAGTCTTTAGGTTATTGAAAAACCCCTAACAAAATAACAGAATTCAGCCCAAACAAACAAACTCAAAAGGAAAACCTCCACCTGAATTAAGATCTCAAAAAAAAAAAAAAAAAAAAAAAGTTCCCTTTCTCAACAGAGTGTTTATGTTCTGGTGTTGCAACTGATACAGTCAAAGAAAAAACTGTGCTCTCTAACTAAAATTCTTCAGTTGAAAATTATACACGATTCATGGGGAAAAAATATAAATAGGAAGAGATAACATTAAGAAAGTAAGAAAAAGGATAAATACATAACATATGAATACTAAAAATAACCAGCTCACCAGCATATCTTCCAGTAGAGCACACATATTCACTGCAGCTGATTCTTTCTCTTCCTGCATCATTTTATTTCATCTTCTAATAATGGCCTAGGCTATTTTACCAAAGAAATTTCTTAGAGCAACTACAGACTACACAGGCACACCAGATAGATCCTATGTGATTAGAAAACTATAGTACATTTTTCCTATTTTCACAGTTGATGAGAATCACCAAGAACTATATAGCTTCTACTTCTTTCTTTAGTGTAAATAAAAACATCCACACATAATGTAGAAAACAAACATTAATTATCAGACAAAATTAATATGGAAAAATACAAACCACTCCAAACTCTATACTTTGACAGAAAAGTCACAGGTCAAAGACTATTCTACAGTGGGAATGATTTAATGTATAAGCTCCACAACTGATAATCCACATTTTTTTCCTTTTAGTATTCTAAACATTGCTTAAAATACTAAATAGATATGAAAGAAAATTATCTTTTTACACTCATAGCTATTACTACCTAAGATTCCAACCTCCTTAAAGAAAAAGCACATTTTATGTCTATTTCTTCACTTTCTAGTACAGAGCACGATATGCAATAAATACTCAAATATTTCTTAAGTAGAACATTTAAAAAAAAAAAAATCTCAGGCATGGTATGCACTCACTCATAGAGCAAAAGACTACCAGCTTACAATTGACATCTCCAGAGAAACTAGGAAACAAGGAGGACCCTAAGAGAGAAATACATAGTCCACTGAAAAGGGGGAAAGGGACGAGAATTCCTGAGCAAATTAGGAGCGGGGGGGGGGGGGGGAGAGAAGAGGTAGGAAAAAGAGAAAATGAGCAGAGGAGGGGGGGAGGAGTACAAGAGGGATCAGGAAAACTGAGACAGGGAAAGAATAGAGGAGAGCAAGAAAAGAGACACCTTAATAAGGAGAAATCTGGCACTAGGGAAATCCACAAAAATGACACCAACTAAGAATCTAGGCAGTAGTGGAAAGGCCACCTTTGATGCCCTTCCCATATAATGAGATTGATAACTACTTTAATTGCCATTCTAGAGCCTTCATCCAGTAGCTGATGGAAGCAGAAACAGACACCCACAGCTAAGCACTGAGCTGAACTCCTGGAATCCAGTTGTTCAGAGGGAGAGGGGATGAGCAAAGGAGTCAAGACCATGCAGGAGAAACCCACAGAAACAGCTGACCTGACCTAGTGAGAGCACACAGACCCCAGTAGTAAAGCTGGGGAACCAGCACTGGACTGAAACAAGCCCTCTGAATGTGGGTGCCAGTTAGGAGGCGTGGGCAGTCTATGTGACCTCTAACAGTGAAACCAGTATTTATCCCTAGTGCACAAATGGACTTTGGGAGCCCATTCCCTATGGAGGTATTTCAACCCAGACACATGGAGGAGGAGGGCCTAGGCCCTCCCCCAAATGATGTGACAGACTTTGATGATACCCCATGGAAGGACTAACTATCCTTGGGGAGTGGGTGAGAGGTGAGTTGCAGGGGTCAGTGGGGGACATGGGAGGCAGAGGGAACAGGGGATTGATGTGTAAAATAAATAAATACAAATTATTTATCTAAATAAAAAAATTATTAAAAAAAAATAAGCACAGGTCTTAGCCAGGCTGTGATGGCACACAACTTTAATCCCAGCATTTGGGAGGCAGAGGCAGGCAGATCTCTGTGAGTTCAAGGACAGTCTGGTCTACAAGAGCTAGTTCTAGACAAGCTCCACAAGCTTCACAGAGAAATCATGTCTTAAAAAACAAAACAAACAAAAAGTCTTTACACACAGTCCTAAAAATGTTTGCATGCACTTGTGCATGCATGTGGGTGTGTGTTCTCTACATAATGATAAGTGTTTGATTTGCTTGAGGACTGGAAATTTTACATGTAGGCTGTGCAGTTTTACAAGGAAAAATATTGTCTACTGTAATCACCAAATAGTATCTCAAAACTAAATAAATATTTAAGAAACTTTTATAACTGTCTCATAGAAAGCAGGAAAAAAAAAAAAAAAAACCACACGTTTCTCAGATCTTTTCTGACTCCTACATTTCTCTCAGAATCTCACATTATAACCAAAGCTGGCACAGCCTTGAATTTACTATGTAGTTCTTGCTAGCCTCACACAGGAATCCTCTACCCCTGCTTCCACAGTACTAGGATTATAGGCACCAGCAAGACCTTTAACTCCATAATTTGAAACAGATTTTACAGTTAAAAAATTTATTTAAAAGTTTTTTTTAAACAATCTATTTTAATTATATTCTTTCCCCTCCCCCAACTCCTCCTAGATCCTCCCGACTCATCCAAGTTCACATGTTCCCTTCACCTCCCTTAATTTTCTTTTTATTCTTTTGTTTGTTTGTTTGTTTGTTTGATTGATTTTTGGAGACAGTATTTTACTTTGTAGCCATGACTGGCCCAGAACTTGCTATGTTAACAGGACTAGCCTCAATTTCATAAAGCTCTGCCTGTCTCTACCTCACAAGTGCTGGGATGAAAGCTGTGTGCCAACATGCCTAGTTCTCTTGAAGTTTCTTAGTGAAATAAAGTTGTTTTTTTCAGTCTGACACTCTGAGTTTGACTCTCTTTAACATGCTCTCAATGTATTATGTCCACAAAGCCAGCAGTTAGGAAAGGGATCAAAAGGAAAAACTATAGCTTTCATTTAACTTCTCTTAAGAAATATAATACGCAGAGTAAACCAGACAGAGGCACATATAGAATACACCAACTTCATTTTATTTCTGTGCAATTCCTTTAACAGGTAAAATTAAATTGTGGTGGAGGAAAACAGAATAGTGGCCACTTTCAAGTACTGAGGAAGCATGCTACCTGGGAAGACAGAGAGCATCTTAAGAGACAACAAACTTGTTCTGTATCGGACCTTAAGCGAATACCTACATATATGAAAACTAACCAGGCTGCACACTTAGGACCAACACATATTACATATACCAATAGGAAAGAATAAATCATAGAGAGCAGTGGTAATATTGGTAAAAGGACCACAAAACAAAGAAGTTTTAAAATTTTTGTTATTATTGACTTCTATCTAAAAATGTAAGTTCAGTTTCTCTGAAAGAAGGAACATGGGAGGGGGGCAATCCATATATATTGCCTTCTTCAGCTAGGTCTTAGGGACCAGAATGTGAAGATTCATGTAAACTGTGGCAGGAGCACAAAAAAAACACAAAAAAAAAAAAAAAAAAAAAAAACCTATTTGGATCTGATAGGCACTGAGAAATAGCAGTTTTCTAACAGGTAACAAGAATTGATCTATAAACATTATGGCAATATTCTGTAGATACTCTCTGAACCTTCTCTACTTGCTTAAAAATATAGTCATGGGGCCAGGGAGGTGGCTTCAGTCACTAAAGTGCTTGCCACATAAGCATGAGGACCTAGACTAGACCAGAGGTCAGATTCTCATTATGCATCAAAATTAATAAAATAATTAAAAAAAATTTAAAAAGCTGGCATAGTGCTGCATATCTGTAACTGTAGTACCAGAAAGGCAAAGGCAGGTAAATCTTTGGACCTCGATGACCATTCAGCCTAGCTTAATTTGTGAGCTCCAGGTTTAGTGAATAATCCTATCTTTAAAAAAATAAGGTGGAGGTGGACCGACCAAGCGCATCGACCATGGCCTCCAAGTCCCAAGTGTGACAAGACCGTGTACTTCGCTGAGAAGGTGAGCTCCCTCGGCAAGGACTGGCACAAGTTGTCTCAAGTGTGAGCGCTGCAACAAGACACTGACCCCCGGGGGCCATGCTGAGCATGATGGGAAGCCTTTCTGCCACAAGCCCTGCTATGCCACACTGTTTGGGCCCAAAGGTGTGAATATAGGAGGTGCTGGTTCCTACATCTATGAGAAGCCTCTGACTGAAGGCCCTCAGGTCACTGGCCCCGTCGAGGTCCCCGTGGTGCGAACCGAGGAGCGGAAGACCAGCGGACCCCCCCAAGGGGCCCAGCAAAGCCTCTAGTGTCACCACATTCACTGGGGAACCCAACATGTGTCCTCGATGCAACAAGAAGATGACCTCTCTGGGCAAGGACTGGCACCGACCCTGTCTACGCTGTGAGCGCTGCTCCAAGACACTGACTCCTAGCGGGCATGCTGAGCATGATGGCCAGCCCTACTGCCACAAGCCTTGCTATGGAATTCTCTTTGGACCCAAGGGAGTGAACACTGGTGCTGTGGGCAGTAACATCTATGACAAGGACCCTGAAGGCACAGTTCACCCTTAGGCCTCAGACGCCGTTCTCAGGGTCCCCTACCTGACCCCGAGAGAAAATGACCTGCTGCCCAGCTCTGCCTCAGTGTGTCTCGCCTGCAAACCCCGTGGCCTGAGTGGTTGAGGAGGAAGCCTGCCGGGTAGTGTCCAGAACAGCCCAGAATTCCAACTCTGTTTCTTCATCGCCTCGGCATGTCCTGTGTTACCCGCTGCCCCCTTTATGTCCGTGTGCCTCCGGAGCCTCGTGTGTCCCGGGTCCCCATGTCTCCGGTAGCTCTCCGAGGTGGCTGTCCTGTGGTCTCCCTGTTGCCCACACCTCCCCACCAGTATTATTTATGCTCTGTTTGCCTGTGATGGCCATGAGCTCACAGCATTCCCAGGGTGGCAGTGCCCCTGCAAGGAACCCTTTGCTGGTTCCCACACTACTCCCTACCTGCCCCTCACGTGGTTCACAGCTACAGAGGCTTGCTGTCAATAAATGGTTTGAGGATTGCAAAAAAAAAAAAAAAAAAAAAAAAGGTGGAGTGGCTGGGAAGATGACTCAATGGGTAAAGTGCTTGCTGCACAAGCTTGAGGGCCAATGCTGGGCATGGTGGTGTGCATCTGTAGCCTAGTTCTGGAAAGCACTAACAGGCAGATCCTAGGGGTTCCCTGGCCATCTAATCTAACCAAAATGGTGAACTCCAGGTTTTATGAGAAATCCTGTTTCACATAAAAAGATAGATAGCGTAGGGAGATGACGCAATGGGTAGGAGAACCTGCTATTCAAGCCTGGGAACCCAAGCCCAAATCTCCAGCACCCACATTTTAACTGGGCAGGACCGCATGTTTCTATAAATCCCAGTGTTAGTGGGCAGAGAGGCAGGAAGATCCTGAGAACTCATTGGCCAGTCACTCTCATCTAAAAGGCATGCCTTTCGTTCAGTAAGAGACCTTGTCTTCAGGCAAAGAAAAGTAGAAAACAGAAAAAAGGCATCTCATGTCCAACTTTAGTCTTTACATATGTATCATGCATATGTGCACCTTCATACCACACACACTCAGTCTCTCAAGACATTGTTACAAAATATTCCTCCAAAATCAGATTATATAAACTGTACCATAACTACCATCAGCTCTCAACAAAATGAAGGAAAATACTGACATGTTTTAGTATACACTTCACTTTATAGCTTTTGTTAGCCATTAGAACCAGGCACTGTGCTTATCTGACATATTTATGGAAGATGTTCAAGAGTTACAAAGGAGGAGGAAAGTGAAACCAATGAACAAACAACTCTGTAATAACTCATCTTTTACAATCTCACCATTCAACAAAGGGGAAAAGTGGTGCAATGGTCTAAAACACAGACTACAATGAGCAAAAATAACCAAGCATTCCATATAAATGGATGACTTCACTCTCACCTTTATCACGATCATAGAGCAAATCTTCTGTTGAACAAGGGCTTCCGTCCTGGGATTCCGGAGGACAAAATGGGGACACACAGGGGGAGTGGCTGCTACAGCTACTGCTGCGCTCTTGGACAGAAGGAGTTTGGGTATCTATGCTGCGAGTACTACTGCTCCGGTAGTGAGCCGGGAGTGGAGCTCTTCTACCATCTGGTATATCCAAAGGCTGCAAGAGGAACACTAGTAAATACGTAGGTAACAACAAGCATATCTATTCATCAGAAAACATGGAGTATGTCTTCAGATGCCATATTTTACCCATGTCACTGCCATAATTTATTCTTCGGTGAAAAAAAAAAATCACACTATTTTGTATCTTAATTTCTGTGCATGTTGCCGTTATTGAAGTAAAAAATTGTTTCCCTATAATAAAATTTATAGTGTTCTTGTATATCCTTCCAGGCAGTTCCCCTGATACTCTTTAAAAGCAGCATAAGGTTAACAACAAATCTCCAAATATTTAGCACCATGAAAGGCATATACACATTGGGGATAAATTGAACATTCTAAGAAATAATCTTCACATTGGTGAGTATAAATTTTCAATTTATTAATTCTTTACTAATTAGAGCTCAAGAACTTCTATTTTCTTTGAAATCACCTAAAATATCTAATAAAATGCACTAGCATTCATGGAGAATAAAAAAATCTCAACAGTTCTGTTAACTTAGCATGCAACTAAGTATGACTACTCATAATCTTGCTTAGATCTAATGTACTGTTCCAATGTATCAAAAGTAGTAAACAGGAAACTATAATCACAATCACATGCTTTGAACTAGGGAACTCATTAAAACTACTCATCAGTCCAATTATTTTGCTTTCATAAATAAAGAACCTATAGTTTAGAGTTGATGGTGACATGCCAGAGCCTGCTGAGTAGATTCTTTCTAGGTTACTTAGCTTTTGTCCCATTGTTCTTAGGAAAACTTTTCTTTGATGGTCTTAATAGATCAATTTGTGATTATTCATTTTCCAAATAAATACAAGATCAACATCACTTCCTTCTATTTACAACTCTAAAGGAGACATTTTAACAGCAAATAGCTAAGAGATGTCACAATTTCTATTCCAATGAATTCCTTTATAGTATTACATCTATACAATAACTTGATATATGATTATGAGCAAAATGGCACAATGTTTTGGGAAAATGTATGCTTTTAAACTTAAAATGTGAAAATGCTTTCACAAAACAATTTCAACACCAAAAACCTGCCTGCAGGAGTACACAATGTTTTATAAAGCACTGCCCATTATAAAAATGAAAAACTATTTAAACCTCTGGGATAGGAAATTTTTAAGTTATAGTACATTCATACAGTGATTCATTATATACTAACACTGACAGAGAAGAACCTACAATAAGCCAGCTGTTTCGGTCATTTCTCACATTTTGTGGAAGTTGCTTGATCTTCCTGTTAACTCAGTTAATATTATTTCCTTCTTGGGTCTCTGAGGTAGTTGAAGACTAGATAATATAGTTATAGTTTTCCTTGTTTACCAGACTCAATAAACTCACTAAAGATGTGTTAAGTATAATAGGTTTGAAAGACATAGATAATTTGATAATGCAAATTAGAATAGAAAGTAAATTAAGTACAAGACTTTGAACTTATCAAGAAAGAATAGATATGGAGTATTTTCTTTAAATTTTTCAAATGCTAATGGATTAGACATTGTTAATGTACCTACCTACTCCCTGTATAAATTATATGTACTTATTGTATATAGTTTTTCTTGTATTAGTCATAACATATTAAAAAAAATTTTAGACAAAAAGGGAGATGTGTGGTGATATCCTGCTTGTACAAATAAAACCTGTCTGAAGATCAGAGAATGGAGCTTGTCACTAGCTAACAATAGAGGCCTGGTGGTCTGTACAAACAGACTGGAAGTGAGATAGTTGGGTGGAAACAGGATTCAAGCAGGGAGAAACAGGAACTTGAACTCTTGTTTGCTGAGATGTTAAGGAGGACAGCTGTGGCTGTGGCTTGCTCCTTCTCCTCTCTGACCTCTCAGCATTCTCCTCTATATCTGACTCTAGGTTTTTATTAATTAGACCAATTAAGAACTCCATTTACAATTGCTTATATCTGCTGATCTATAAATACTAAAGATGAGAAGAAAATTTTAATTTTTCATTTTGAAAGATTAATTCTAAGTCAATATATTTATATTGACTTATATATAAGGCACATATATTTATATGTATGCATATACATTTATATGTAAATCAAATGTCAGTTGAACAAAAAGTAAAATAGGAGATAATTTAGACAAAGGTTTCCTGGTGGTTCAACTAGTTAAATATACCACTGAAAATATGGTCAAATACTAGACTATATGCAATATGGCACAGATGGCTGAGACATGTATTTTAAAGTATTTTTATTAATTCAAAGTAGATCAAAACCTTGTATGTAAGTATGCTGGCTAGTCTTATGGCAATTAGAGTTATCTTATGCCAATCTCGAGTTATCTAAAAAGGAGAAACCTCAATTGAGAAAATGTTTTCATAAGATTCTGCTGTAAGACTTTTTTTTTTTTTTAATTTTATTTTATGTACATTGGTGTTTTGCCTGCATGTGTGTCTCTGTGAGGGTGTCAGATCTTAAGAGTTACAGATAGTTGTGAGCTGCCATGAGGTTGCTTGAAATCGAACCCAGGTCCTTTGGAAGAGCAGTAGATGTTCCTAACCTCTGAGCAATCTCTCCAGCCCCTGTAAGGCACTTCCTTAATTATTGATTGATCGGGGAGGGCTCATCCTATTGTGGTTGACGCCATCCCTGGGCTGGTGGTTCTGGGTTCTATAACAAAGCAGGCTGAGCAAGCCATGAAGAGTGAGGCAGTAAGCAGCTCCCCTCCTTGGGCTTTTCATCAGCTCCTGCCTTCAGGTTCCAGCCCTGTTTGAGTTCCTGTCCTGAGTTCCTTTGATGATAAACAGCAATATAGAAGTATAAGTCAAATAAAACCTTTCCTCCCCATCTTGCTCTTTCAGTCATGCTCATGGCTCATTGCAGCTATAGCAACCCTAACGAAGACAGTAAGAGAGTGCCAACACTATAACTCACAGGAAAAAAAATTCAGGAATAAATCATGGGACCATGGATTAACAAAATGTACAAGGAAAATAATAAACTAGACTTCATCAAAAACAATCTTCAAAGAAATCAAGAAAATGGAAAAACAGTTTTGCTTCCACAGGAGATACTTGATAAGGAATTGACATCTATAAAATAAAGAATTTTGTAAAGAACATTTATAGCTCAATAATAAAAAGACAGACTAACTGAAAATAGAACAAGAGACTTAAATAAAAATTCCTCTAACGAAAACAAATTCTCAAGAACTTATGAAAAGATGTCTAGAATCATTAACTGCTAGAAATGTAAAGCAACATCATGATGAAATGCCACTCTTCCCACTAGAGGTTGATTATAATGAAAAAAAAAAATATTCCTGGAAGTTTGGGAGAAATCAGAACCATTCTATATTACTAGTATGAATGTCAAATGGTACAGATGCTTTGCAAAGAGCCTGGCATTTCCTTCACATCTAAACAGAGTTACAACACTATCAATTCCAATCCTAAATCCAAACACGAAATGAAAAACTATATTTATATGAAAATTTGTGCAAATGTTCATGGAATCATAGACCAAACTAGAAACCATAAATGCACTCAATTGTTAATTGGACAAAATGCATACAAATAAGTACTACCTGTCAAGAAAAAGTACTGTTATGCACAATAACATAGATGAATCTTACACATGCTATGCTAGGTAAAAAAAAAGCCAGTTACCAAAGGTCATGAATGATGCTATTTATTTGAAAAGTCTGGAACAGAAATACCCATAGACCCAAAAAGTAGATCAATGGTATTTTATAGCCAAATATATTAGAGGGATAGGAGAGGATAATAAAGAGAATGAACCTTATGGCATGTAAATTTTATCTCCATAAAGCTGCTACCCTAAGTGCCTTTGAGAAATTCTGTCACACTTAAGGAACATAATATTTAAATATCCCAAGTAATCTTACCTTGGACACTTCTTCCTTTCCATTGTTTTCTTTGATGAATACCTTCTCCAGTTCAGGACTTATTCCTTCTACATTGCAGGGCATACGTGACACAGATGATTTTGGCACAGATATGTTTGACAGAGGCATAGGGACTGACCTTGATCCAATAGCCTTGAGGCACAAGATAAAATTGAGCCAAATTATTTACTGTCAAATAAATAACGAATTGTAGCATGATAAATCTTAAAAATTGAAGAGCTAGGGATGAAGTTTAGTGGCAGACCTTTGTTTAGCATATGTGAATGCCCTCTGCATGCCTTCCACCATAAAACAAAAAGCAAACAAAAAAACTTAAAATATAAAACTAAATTAAGTTATTTCTAACATTTCAAATATAGCAAAAATTCAAATAGATATACAAAAATTTAATTTCTAAAAGAAAGTAAAAAACAGAATCAAAACAATCCTTCAAAATTTTTATGACATATAATGTATAAACTTAGTCAAAAAATAAAGGTTCTATTTTCAGGACTTTTGAATGTCTCCTTTTTATTGTTTTTTAGGAAGTATAAGTGATATTCCTATACTTAATAATTAAATTTCATGTAACTTCACTGTAGTGCTGTGGAGATATCATGATATTTAAACTTTAGTACACTGGTTTCCATTTTGTCAACTGTTTAAGACAATCACTAGATTATTAAGCAACATAAATACAATGCTATGTTAAATTCAGCACTAGTTTAGCAGCAGCTTTAAGGTTGTTTTCAAGTGTCCTCTGCATTGGTTTTCAAGACTTCGACACTTCAGCAACTATAATAGAACTTACCAAAAAATGTCAATGGACATTTTTGCAGCTCAAGGGCATTACACAATAGAAAGGAAATAGAAAGGAGATAAAAGGAACAACAAGGCTAAAATAATAATAATAAATGATCTCATCAATAGTAACTAGAATTTATTTATACATATGGTTAATGGCAGTCAGAATGCTAATATTTCCCATCCTTGAACTGCTGCCTATGGATGTGTCTTGTATCTCATTAACAAATGAATAAACATACTGAATCTTTAACTCTATCATATACTTTTCATTTTCTTATTACCAAGTGTTCAGTTATTTTATGAATTTCACAATAAAATATTATACCTATCATGATTTATTTCTGGGTATAGTATAAGGCAGTTTTAGTAGCACCTTGATATTAATTCAATTGACCTCACATTTTTTTTACTTGATTTCTTTAAGCTAGTAATCCTCAGACAAAACTTGTTTTAATGTAACTTAATAGCAATTTTGGTATCTAATATTAGTCTTTCCAATTTTTTTCCTGAATGCTTATATGAGTTTTGAAAACAACTCCTTAAATGCTAAAAGGAATCATTTTTCAAAGTTTCTTTCTGAGAAATGGGTATATTTACAGTATAATATTTAAAAGCAATTCTTTAAATAATAAAAATTCCTTTAAAATTTCAACTGAAAATCAGAAACAATTTATGTACTAATTTAGAATAAATTGCTATTTTAAAAATATCTTCTCATCAACTAATGGATTAAGAAAATCAATTTTCTCAATTTTTCATCTTATAACCACAATAAACATGTAAAACTTACATTATTTCTTTTAATTTGTGTTATTGGAATTTTACATTTTTATATTAATGCAATATAATACTATTGAGCTTTTTATATTTAAACTTTTAATCATCTCACTAAATTTCAGTTCTTTCTCTTTTTATCATACAAAATTCTAATCTTTTAATCACAAGAATAATTAGACCACTTCATGAACCTAACACCTGTAGCACAGACACTGAGACAGACAATTGATAAATGGGACCTCCTGAAAGTGAGACACTTCTTTAAGGCAAAGGATACAGTCAACAAGACAAAATGGCAGCCCACAGAGTGGGAAAGATCTTCACCAACCCACATCTGACAGAAGGCTGATCTCTAAAATACAAAGGACTTAAGAAGCTAGTCACCAAAACACCAAATAATCCAATTAAAAAGTGGGGTACAGAACTGAATAGAGAATTCTCAATAGAGGAATCCAAAATGGCCGAAAGACACTTAAGAAAGTGCTTAACAACCTTAGCCAGCAGGGAAATGCAAGTCAAGGCAACCCTGAGATACCTTCTTACTCCTGTCAGAATTGCTAAAATTAGAAACACCAATGACAACTTACGCTGGAGAGAATGTGGAGAAAGGGGAACACTCCTCCACTGCTGATGGGAGTACAAACTTGTACAGTCATTTTGGAGATCAGTATGGCAGTTCCTCAGGAAAATGGGAATTAGTCTACCACAGGATCCAGCAATTTCACTCTTAGGTATATACTCAAAAGATGCACATTAATACAACAAGGACATCTGTTCAACTATGTTCATAGCAGCATTATTTGTAATAGCCAGAACCTGGAAACAACCAAATGCCCCAAAACTGAAGAATGGATAAAAAGGTGGTGCATTTATACAATGGAGAACTACTCTGCAGGAAGGAACACAATGAAATCTTGTAATGCAGGCAAATGGATGAAACTTGAAGAAACCATCCTGAATGATGTGAGTAACCCACTCACAAAAAAGAGGAACATGGCCTGTTCTCACTCATATATGGATTTTAGACATAGAGCCTACAATTCACACCACCAGAGAAGCTAGGATATAAGGAGGAACCTAAGAGATTCATGCAAGGTTCCTCACAGGTGGAGAAAGGAACAAGATCTCTTGAGAAAATTAGAAGCAGAGGGGTGGATGGGTGCGGAATGAGGGAGTGGGGTTGGAGGGGTGGGCAGTGAAGGGAAAGGGAGTTAGGAGAAAGAGAATTGGAGAAGAGAAGGAGAGAGGAGAACATAAGGGACCAGGAAGATTTGAGTTGGGGGAGGAATAAAGGAGAGCAAGAAAAGATACCATAATAGAGGGAGTCATTATAGGTTTGAAGAGAAAACTGGTACTAGGGAAATATCTAGATATCTACAAGGATGACCCCAACTAACAATCTGAGCAATAGTGGAGGGGCTACCTTAAATGCCCTTCCCTGATAATGAGATTGATGACAACCTTATATGACACCCCAGAGCCCTCATCTATCTGAGGGAGACAGAAGCAGACACCCACAGCTAAACACTTAGCCAAACTCCAGTTGCAGAGAGGGAGGAGTGATGAGCAAAGGTGTCAAGACCAGGCTGCAGAAACCCACAGAGATAGCTGACCTGAACAAGGGGGAGCTCATGGACCCCAGACTCATAGCTGGGAAACCAGCATAGGACTGATCCAGACCCAGAACGTGGGACTCAATTAGATGGCCTGGGCAGTCTGTCTGACCTCTGACAGTGGAACCAGGATGTATCCCTTGTGCACAAAGACTTCAGGAGCACATTCCCCATGCAGGGAAACTCCCTTAGCCTAGAGATACAATGAAGGGCCTAGACCCTACCCCAAATGACCTGACAGATTTTGATGATCCCTCCTTAAAGGCCTCACCATCTCTGGGGAGTCGGTGGGGAAATGGAATGGGATGGGGGGGCTGAAAGAGGGAAAAAAGAATGAGGGAACTGGGATCGATATGTAACATAAGAAAAAAATAAAATAATAATTAAAAAAGAATAATTAGAGTATCAGCAGTGCTTATAAGTATATGTACATCAGTAAGTTTAAAAGTTATAAAAACTTGGCAATTTATAATTTACTCTATTTACACAGATTTTTCTTTTGCTATTAAGTGTACTTTAAAGCATTCTAAAGTAGACTTCATAGTCCATTGACAAATGTTTACATAGCTAAAGTACTACTTGTGAATAACCAGATACAAAAAAAAAAAATTAAATGCTGCAAGTTTAATCATTTTAGTCTTTTTGTTAAGAACTTAACTGAGGTGATGTGATAACATTACTGACAGTGTTTGAAAAAAACTTGCAAATATATTAATTCTACCAGATTAAGAAGAAAAAGGAAAGCATGCACAACTACCACTTGATGTTTAGGGCATACCAGTTTGTTGTATAATACTGATCAGGTATAATCAGGGTACAACAAATCACCCAATTTTAAATATGCAGTTAGCTGAGTTTTGCTAAATCCAGTTACCAGTATTGACACATTTAGAGCCTTCCATTACTCAAAATACATTATTTAGTGCCTCTCTGCATTCAGTTCCAACACCTAATACTTAGTTTATATAATTAGACCTTGAGAATTCAATGCTACAAATCATACATTATACAAATTTTTTTGCATAACTTCATTTACTTAGTAAAACAGTTTTGAAATTCAATTCTACTACCATATCTAGTAGCTATTTTGCATTGTACTATTGAATAGCATTACACTGTATAGTTATGTAAAATATCTGTCCAATCACCAGCAAAAGAATATTTGTTTTCATTTCATTATTATGAATAATGCTTCCCCAACCATTCATGTAGATACGTTTTAATTTCTACTTGCTTCTAGAAGGAAAAAAATACTGGAGAGAATGTTCAGTATGTGCTTGCCAAAGTGGTTATATTACTGTGTTCTAACAGCAATGCACAGCTGCTCTTTTGTTTTACAGTCTCATTACCACTTGGTATTGTTAGTATTTTCCATTTATTAATGATCCATAATTAGTTTTAATAGTCTAGCTAATTCACTTTTCTAAATACACAATATTATATACAATTAGTGATGTCTTTCCTAGTTCCTTACGTAGCATGTCAATAAATGTAGACCTTTGTGATAATCTTTTTCTTGTCATTAATGCAGCTAATGTTTAAGGATGGGATCTTGGGAGACTTAATCACAATAGTAAGTTTTGCTATTTTCAGTTTAATAAGGACTTTTATAACCACAAATGAATACTATATTTTATCAAGTGTTACTCAATATCAAAGAAATTCAATGCTTTTTCTCTGCTTTGACTTGCTGAGGTAGTTGAGTAATATTAACATGTCCTAATGTTGAATTATCTTTATCTTTATGAACAATTTGGCCATTATATCAGATTTAACTTATTAAAATTCATTACTCCATAGCAGCACTTTTCAGTAAGGTATGTTAGTACAAATTTCTTGGGGGAAAATTAAAAACTCTAGTTTTAAATTTCTTCATATGAAAAAAGATACAAAATACCTGGAATACAAATAAGATAGTTTAAGGTACTAGCAGACGGATTAAATAAGATACTCTTCAGCTTTTCAGTAAGCACATTACTTGTGATTTCAGCTCAGGTAAATATATTCTTAGGCCACCATGCCCTGCTATATGTTACCAAAACAATATAAAAACATAGTTTTAAGATAATTTCACAAGAATTTATCTAAGCAATTTAATAAAAGTAAAGCTTTAGTTAAAGTATAGGTTCTCCCTTAGTAGTGCACTAAGAGGAATTACTAAATTCTGAACAACAACTTAGCTTACCTGAGTATGACTGATTGTTATGTGGTTGCCATGGAGAGGTGACTGCCTATCTTTATCTTTACTGTGACGACTACTCTGCTTGCTACGTTGTAGCTGTTGCCTCAGTTTGGCAATCTGCTTTGGGGAGAGAATAGAGAAGAACAAGAGTGAATACAAGCACTGTTTTTTTCCCCCTTTCTCAAAAGACTTAATAAAAGATGTTTTAGCACAATGATTTATTCTTCAAGTTGTTATGACTGAAAAATATACAGCACAAATGTTTAAATTTCTGCAACTGTATTTGATGTGACTGGTAAACAGGTACACTGTATTTCCTCAGATTACTTCAGATTTTACCTTTACAATGCTGTAAATCTTTTTTCCTCTAAAAAAAGGAACTTTGGTAGGAAATATTTCAGATATCTACTGATTAACTTATAAAACCTGAAACCTACATTTTTATCTGTTTTTCCGTTTTGACAGGATCTTACTATGAATACTCTCAAACTCAGAGACCTGATTGCCTCTGCCTTTGGAATACTGAGATTAAAGGCATGCACCACCATATCTTAAATAGAGGCTACATTAATTTCTATATTGCTATCTTTTATAAACAAAAAAAATCAAGCTTTTCTATTGATAAATATTCTAAATTATACATTGCGATGGTAGGAAAGACAATCAAATATTTAGTACCTTATTGGTATTTAGAATTTTTTATTTGAACTTGCTCAATTGTGCATAATACTGGATTTCGTAAGGACATTTTTATGCATTTAATCTTATTGGTGTTATCTTTTATTCAGTTAAACATAAATGTACATTTGTATATATTATCCTAAATAAATGACACTGCAGCTTTAATTACAAAGTCTTTACTACAGTATCATCTAGAACTTTACTAAACGACTAACATACTTTAGGTTATGTATAATGTACTTAAAAACTTCCCAAGCTTTAAAAGGATATGTATATTATTCAAATGTGTGGATAAGAACACTGGTCACGTGTATCCCTAAATGACTAATGTGTTGTAAATCTGGTTCTTATGCAGCATTGTTAAGCAGTGGTAGATATAGGTGCTGGAGAGATGGCTCACCATGAACACTTGCAGGGTCCCAGGACCCAAACAATGGGTCACTACTATCTGTAATATCAGTTCCAGGGAATCCAATGCCTTATTCTGGCTCCAAGGGAGCCAGCAATACACATGGTGCACATATATAATATACACACAAAACATGCATACACATAAAACTTAAGCATTTTATTTTTTAAAGTGTCCAAGAAGCACAGCTTAATGGGGGCTGATATGGAACCTTTCTTTAAAAGGTGGGGACATGCAATATGACAGCCTTACTGGGGTGTTAGCCTACCCTTAGAAAATAATGTGCTTCTTATAAGACCCTAATTCTCACGGAGATTCCAGTTTCCTTGTGATTTCTCTTTTCTGAACAGTCTCCTACATGTTATTTGATCTTCCATGATATGACAAACAAGATGGAGTTGTCTACTCTTAAGACTTTTAACCTTCAGATCTTTATAATGAATCACCCTTTATGTTTTATTGATTACCCAGTCTTTAATGAGGGACAGAATAACAAAAGAACCATTAACAGTTTGGTACAAGTCTTTAATACTAACATTACTTTTGTCATAGTGAAGATGGCAACATTAATCAATCAATAATTATTCCTTGAACATCAAAAATAAGCTCAGTTTTATGTTGTATATTAGATAAAATATAAGCACAAAGTGTAAAATATATTTTCTCAAGAATATATAGCAAAAATACAATGTACTATGAAATTATATAAATATGTACTTTAAATAACAGGCATCAGAAAGCATGATAATTACTATTAGAACCTATACATGTACAAAGTAAAAAGATATGACTTGTTGGAGAAATTAATTTTTACCTGTGGTAAATAATAGGAAAACACAATCACCAAAATGGGGATAACTGAAGTGCTGCCTTTCAAGAGTTTACATTTTTTTTACTTTTGTGACTTATAGATCTCTCTCTCTCATACAATATCCTTGCAAAAGATATTCAAGTAAGATTATGGTAATATTTCTGTTCCTCACTCTAGTTTGAAATGACTTAATTTTCTTCTGGAGACCATTAATTTTCATGAGAAATCAAAAGTAGTAGATAATCACAAATCCAAAACCAGAAAATATATAAGATCTCAAATTGAACAAGATATTTTATTAGTATATAAGTATAAAATTAAGTGTTTTTGAATATGAATGATGATGTTTTAGGGTGTTTGAAAACTGGAAATTTTGTATGCATGCAGATTAAAGCAATTAGTATTATTCATTTTAAAAATAAATCTTTAAGACTGATTATTCTTAATTAATCATTTGTTCTATGTGGATATTTCAAAACCCTGGGGAGGGAAGCTTAATTAAACAATACAGACTTATAATTTCCAAAACTGTTATTTTTCTTATAATTATGTTCTTGGTTACAATCAGTAGGCATTAAAATAAAAGGAAAACTTATCTCCCCAAATATATGTACTTAAAACACTGCAAATTCCATTTCAGACATAGGTGAAATGATAGAGAGACTGCCATTCCATAAAGTCCTCCTTTCCTTCAAAATGCAGGAGGCTCTTGTATTTATCTATCCTATAAAGACAAGCGATGATACATGGCAACTGAAACACTCTAGCTTTGTACAGGCTATGTTTAAAATGTCCTTTCCTTAGATGGGAAAGAACCTCCATGGTATCTGAAGACATTTCTCTCCAACCCCAGTACCCACAACAAAGGTGTCCCTCGGAGGAAAAGCGAAAGAAGTTATACATCTGCTCTCAGTGTTCATCTGTAGTGCTTTACTTCTGCCCAAATCAGCCCTTTTATGCCCATATTCCACTACATCATATAAAAGTGGCAGCCTTCTCTTCAGCTACTGTGATGAAATGAAATGCCAAATACAATCTTCTATTCAAAATAGAAATAGTTTACATAAGGTATGAGTTTTTCAAAACTAGATGGCTATTTTTTTTTCCCTTGAAAAATTCATTTTCTACTTTATGGCCTTAAGAAAAACCAGAGAGATAAACTTTCTCAGAATCTGAAAGGCATCTTAAGTAACCACGGTGTTCAAAAACATCAGGAATTCGCAATGTTGGGTCACTCATTAGATAATGGGACAGAGAACTATAAAGTCCTTAAAACACTGGGTGAGCACTTTTGTAACAGGGACTACGAAGGGTCTTATTTCTCAGAATTAATTCAAATCCATAGTAGCTCTGTTAAATGAAACATCCTAATTCAAAAGGCAACAGTGGAACTTTTGGAAGAGAAAAATAAGAAAGAAGCTAATCCAAATCAGGAAAGTTACATAAATTTCATCAGTAAGAAATTTATTATTGCCAGGGAGTCCTTGCCCACAGTTATCACTGCACTAAGATGAAAGCACAACCATCAGAGAGCTCTGAGAACTCCAGGGTTCTTGTTTCTGAAGTTCAAACAAACTGGGAAGTATGCACGTCACTGCTATACTACAAGTTCTCAACAGTATTTGCTATAAAAATTTATCCACAGTGGCTAGAGTCTAACCCATCCTTTTATCATGCTTCAGAATTGATATCCATAGTAAAAATGGGACTTGAACATCTGGCCCCAACTCTGATGACTTGAATTCTACCCATGGAACCTACATACTGAAGGAAAGAACTAACTCTTGCAAGTTGTCCTCTGAGCTTCACTAGCCTGTGACAGTATACACAAACACACATATATATATCAGTATATGCGCATGCATGGACACAGATGTGTGCGCGCACGCGCGTGTGCACACACACACATGTGTGGGAATAAATAATAATAATGTATTAAAATTGAAGGGCAATAGTACTGTAAGAAAGTAAAAAGGCAAATTATACCCTAGAAAGACACAACATATATTCAGCAAGTTTAAAGAAATCAAAAGTATTCAGTCTAACATTCAATGAAGCACATGGACAAAGCTGATATCTAAATGGCAAATGTACAAAGAGATATTCAACATTATCCTCTTCAGAAAAAAATATAAGTGAACAACCAACAAAATAATAAACACTAAATTCTGGAAAAGTTACAAAACAACTGTAACTCTCCCTCTACTACTGAGACTGGGGGTGGGAGTGTCTTTTATTTTAACATGATGGACTTGAGATTTTCTTCTCCTTATATCCTCACCATCAGATATTAACCTAACAGCTAAACAGTAGGAAGCACTGACCTATCTAGTAAAATTTGTTAATACTGTATTATAAAAGGAGAAAATGGCAGCCCAAGGCTAACATTATGTTCTAACAAGCCTAAAGGAAAACAATGCTAGATGAAGAGGAATCTTGATACTACATTAAGAGAACTGGGAGCTATGGTTCCCAGAAATGAGCTACCAGAAAAAAAGACCTCTAAAATATATAGCCACAATATGCTATTTTTGTTAATGACATCTGTAGCAAGTGATACACTAGAACATACTGTCTTTGTATAAAGAGACTTTGTTATATTATAACCCTTTGTCAAATGTAGGTGACAAAATTTTATACATACTATAATTAGCTTTGCTGAAATGTTCTAATGATGCTTGATAGGTAACATGTACTCTCTAACCATTGTTCAGAGTTCCTTATAGGCCAGTTTGATGACTTTGTCAACCACTAATAAAAATTATCAGTGAAACCTAATAACTACTTACCTAAGCAGTAAAGCACCACAGAAGCTATTGCACCACTTAAGACAGTAACTGTTGCATTAGATTTTCAACAAAAGAATATGAGATAGGCATTATTACTACTGCCACTTATATAGGTATGGACATGGGGTAAAAAGGTTTCTAAAGCATAATACATTTGTATTAAGTTGTGAAACTCAAATGTGAGACGAGAAATTGAATTCTGTAGTCTGCTATTCTACTCCGCTATAGATAGGATCTAGAATGTCTTCCCTAAAGCCTGTATGTTACTAAGGCTTGTCCTCAGCTTGTGGAGCTATTCAAAGGTTGTGGATCCTTTAAAAGGTAGGCCTCATGGAAAAGTTAGGTCACTGGGTGTGTCTTGGGAGGATACAGGTACCCAAATACTCCCTGTCTTTTTCTTTACTTTCCATCCACCATGAGGTGACAAAGCCTCCTCTATCACACATTTCAATAATGAGTTGCATTGCCACAGGCCAAAAGCAAAAGTGGCCAGTTATATTGTACTGAAAAATTTGAAGCCATACACCAAAATAAGCCTTTTTCCTTTTAAGTTGATTATCCTATTTATTTTGGTATAGTAATGGAAAGCTAACACAACTACCAATCTATATTGGCTGAAGAATCAAGATAAAAAATGAAATGAAGATAAATCTTATAAAGTGAATAAATGAAAATATAACATTTAACAAGAGTTGAATTAGATCACTCCTTTCCCTAAATAATTAATAGACATAATTTTACTGAAAATGAAACTAGTTGTAAGTCTCAGACTGTTACTAGTTTTGAAATTAAACAGGAATCAAGATCAAGTATCTTCACAGAGAAGTTCTACAGTTTAGGCAAAAGCAAATTGATTCCTACACATCCACATGTCTGCCCATGCGTAGTCTCACATAAATGACCCAGGTATAGACAGACCGCTTACATATAAGCATATCACACACAGCTTGCTTTGGGAGACTTTCATATGCAGGCATATTGAAGTGTATTTATAACTATACACAGTATTAACAACTATTGCAGACTTGGCATAACCTAGAGTCACCTGGAATGAGGGAATCTCAACTGAAGAACTGCCCAAGGTCAGATTGGTCTGTGGCCATGGCTGAGACAAACTGTCATGACTAATGACTGATGTGGGAAGGCCCAGCCTTTTGTGGGCAGCAACATCCTAGGCAAGCAGACTAAGGTTGTGTAAAAAGCTAGCTTATCATGAGCCAGGGAGCAAGCAAGACAGCAGTGCTCTGCAACCCTGTAAGCAATTCAATTCTTGTGTTCCTGCCCTGACTCCCCTCAACAATGATCTGTGACTTCCTGTAAGTTGCTTTTGGTCACAGTGTTTACCACAAAAGCTAACTTTTATAAAACATTCACAAATCCACTTGATCTCTTAATTATATCTATTTTACAGACAGGGAAACACTTGAAAATAAAGTACCTTTCACATGTGAGAAACCTAAAAAAATAAGTGTTTCACCTAGTCTTTGACCTTCATTTGTAAGCCTTTTTAGTACTTCAGAATGCTGTGCAACTAATCCTGTATTAATGTTTAACCACTTCACTAAGTAACTTCCTTAATGCCAGAGATATTATGAGCTATAAAACAAGTTGAACAGAAAGCTGACAAAGCAATTAATTTACCATATGCTAACTTACCAATGAGCTTATATTTTCTTCAATGAACACTATGGAAGACTAACTAAATGTGTGTGTGTGTGTGTGTGTGTGTGTGTGTGTGTACACAGAGGCCTGCCTTTTAAATTCTAGTCTTTTACAATTTTAACTGGGTTTTATTTCCACGGGGATCTTCAATCTCCTTTGCAATCATTACTTCATTTTGAACAAGAATATTGCAAATTATATTATTATAGCCCTAAGTTTTCACAAATAAAATTGCTCAATTATTTTGATTACATCCAGAGTAATGAAACAGTTACTTTGATAACTTTGTTTGGCTTTATGTTTGTTTTCTAAGAAAACCAATCAACTCTTCTGATTCAGCTGTTCGCTTTTTGTAACATATACCATATGTTACTATATACACTTGGTTCTAACACAACTATGTAAATATCAGCAATATGTCTGAAAATGTACTAAACTGAGATAAAATTTCAAGTTTTTTTCATTATTTATATTCTATACTTCAGTTTGTATCCCTATTTCAGTCTAGATATATTTGTTTCTGCAAAGGAAATCTACTTTTACTTATTATTTGGGGAAGAGGCAGGCCAGAATTATAAATTTTCTATATTCACAACATAAAGAAGTGGCTAAAAATAAAATAAAATCATATGCTTCTACATCATTTGGTTTAGACATCACAGTATATGAGTAATCTGGCAACCTAAAGCATATAAAATTAATACTGGTAGGTCTGGAACTCTGCATAAGAAAAGCATTCAAGAGAAATGCTGAGACTAAAGAGATGGCTGAGCAGTTAAGACTACTTGCTATTACTGTGGAGGACCCAGGTATGATTCCTAGTAACTCCAGTTCCAGGGCATCGAATGCCCTTTTCTGGCTGTCAAGGGCACTGCAAGCATGTGGTGCACACCCAGAGAAGCCGGCATACTTAAATATACGTAAATAAAATTTGAGAGAAATGTTTATGCTTAACCTATAGCAAAACTGGTTTATTGCAAACCTTTCAGAATTTTAAGGTGACAATACTGACCCAAGTGTTAAGAGTCAAAACTAAGTGATGTAATTCTGAATTAAAAATATAAAAGAACTGTGCAGGTTAGCATTTTGTCAAATTGACACAAGCTACAGGTACCTGGGAAAAAGAACCTTAACTGAGAAAATTCCTCCATCAGATTGGCCTGTAGGCAAGTTTATAGGGCATTTTCTTGATTAATGATTGATATGGGAGGGTCCAACTCACTATGAACAAAGCCACTCCTGGGGAGGTGGTCCTGAGTTATACTAGGAAGCTAAGCAGGCTGTGTACAACAAGCAAGTAAGCAGCACTCCTACATGGTGTCTGCCTCAGTTCTTGCTTCTAGGTTCCTGCCTTGGTTCCCCTAATGATAGACAGTATTCTATAAGCTTGAGATGAACTAAACCCTTTCTTCCCCAAGTTGCTTCCAGTCATGGTGTTTATAACAGCACTAGGAAGCAAACTAAGACAAAAACATACTTGCCACCCTCAGCTAAAACCACTACACTAGTTCTCTTGCAAGCAATGAATTGTCCCCACTGAGAAGATGGTAGCACAGCAGGATGATGATCATCTTTGTAAAAAGTGCTTACCTAAGAGATGGACTATATTATTTCATCTCAAGGTTTCTATAGCTTGGAAAGAGGTAAAAACTTATGATTTGTATGGATAAAAGTATCAGAAAAAAATATGGTATGTACATAGATATATTTTGGACTACTCATAATAAATCAAGGAATAGATCACTTCTACAAAATTTGGCTTCCACTGTAGTACTGGGTCCCAAAAGGTCATAATAAACTGGATGTCATAAAAAAAATGCTATTAGAAAACAGAATATACTATCTTATCATTTTACAAAGCTATGATCTATGGCTTTGGTTGTTATGACTTAAAAGAAAAAAGCAAGCTAAGGAGGAAATAAAGATAACTAAAACAAAGATGATTACTAAAACCGAGATAATTACATAAAATCAGGATTGATTCTAGAAATTACAACTCATGGGACACATAAATATTTATTGAGAATATAAAGGTTATAAAAACAAGGAAAACTCACTTTTTTACCAAAATAAAAGATTCAACTCTGTGACAATGAAAAAAGTAGGTTATAATAAACAGAAGTCTCACTATATTGAAAAATAGTAAAAACAACAATCCATTAACATCCAAACAAGTTATAGAAAGGAAATAAAAATAACTTACCTCCTTCAGCTGATCAGCACTTCCCCATGATGCAGAGCGCTGATGGGATCGCTTTTCTGCTCCCTCCTCTGCCCAACAACTAGGTGTCTTTAAAACCAACAAACAAGTAAAAATGTAAGAAACAGAAATGCACCTAATTTCAAATAACTGAAACACAATTCTTAGTACTACTAAAAATTTTAAAATGTTGATTAGATTAGATAAATCTGAGATGTCTGAGTTACTTAGCTTAAAAACTCATTTGATACTTTCACATTAGCATTAATAACATAGTAAATTCAAATAAAACTGTGAATATTTTACATACTGAGCTTTTAAAAAGAGAACAAACTAAATACAATATACAATTTGTACTAAAAACAGACAGAAGACAAACAACTTTCAAAATATTTATATTGTAGGCTTACACAACAAATAGCCAGAGGGTCAATTTTACTGGAAGAGAATGTTAACAAGAGTATCTGTGGGGCAAAGTATTAGGTATCTTCATTTAAAAATATTATTTAAAAACCTCATAGAAAAGGATTAAAAACAAATATAAATTAAATATATTGTCTTATAAATAGAAGTAATGCAGGTATTTTAGAAACTAAGCTTCATATCAGAGACATTTTAAAATATAATTTTTAATTACTTAAGCATTATTAGATATTAACTAAAGTATAAAACTAAAATAAACTTCTCTTAAGTTTTAAGAAATTTTGGAGTTATGAAAAAAATTGAAATACCACACTTTAACATATGAGAAAGTACAGTATAATGTAAAAACTAGGAGACAGGCAATGTGTAATGATTACTACAATAAATTACATGTGGAATTAAACTGCCTTTGTGCTGAATGCTAAAAACAAGTTTATACTCAGGCTGTCCTTGAGAATCACCATGTGATAAAGAAGCCATCATTTAACTTTACATAGTTCAAAATGCTATGAGCAACTTTAAAATAATTACTACCTCTTAAAGGGACAATTGTCCAAAACCAAACTAGTGGCAACTAAACACCAACTAGATATAGAAAAACTGTGTAAAGGGTTCACTATTAAGGAAGTTATGTAGTTAACTGACAGAACACTTTATTCAATTGGCAAGTGAAAGGATAAGAAATAATATACTTAACAATATATCAAAAATTATTAAAATGTCCCATCAATCTTAGATAGGACCACCTGAAAATAATTTAGTCCTCCAAATTACAGTATCTTTAATAATTTTTTACAGAATTATTCCTGTATGACAATTTAGTCAAAATTTTGAGGTCTTGCGTGACTTAATACTTTTAGATTTCTTCCAAGTAGCACTCTCTCTACACATACACCAACCACACACACAAAGATCACAACATCTATAAATCAAAAGTACTATCTCAGGAAAAAGGTGAGGCAAAATTTTACTCATGTTCATGAATAAGCTGGACAAGTTACAATAGGTAAATAATCCTAATCCAATCTGTTAAATGTTGAATATTTCAGAAATGTTTGAAAATTGTACACAGGAAAATAATTGGACAAAATAAACAGGTTCTTTCCCTCAGTATCGGCAAGACACAAGGTCCAACTACCATTACGTCTGCTATCTGGACTAGAATATTTTTAAAAACTGCTACTTGCAGCTTCGTTTCTAGATATCAGTAAAAATGTTTAATAAAAGGGTTCCATGACCAAACAAATAGGAGGAAATCACACACTGCATCGTCCTACTTCATATACAATACAATTTAGCATTCTAAAAACTCAAACACATACATACTTTTTTAAAGATCTGCTTAACTTTCCCCTACTTACATGATTACTGGACACTTACAAGTATACTTACTAACAACATGTAGGACATTATTTCACAGATATTTTAGAAACACGGTCATCAATAATTTTATTATTGTATATAATTCCATATTCTTTACTCACTATACTTTAGCAGGTTCTTCTTTCTATCCAAACTACGTCCACTATCAAGGATGAGAAAAGCAACCCTTTATGCATCTAAACAAACAAGCTTAAAAAAACTACAAGACTACTGCTTTTAAAAAAGTACACACTTAAAAATCTGCCACATTGTCCACGCAAATCATTCATTTTCCTTGCTAGATTTTAATAAATAATGCTTTTAATATGCCTGATAATGAGTAACACAGATAACTACTATATACTGCCAAATATTATTCACACCATTCCAAAAACTCTCACTGAAGTTATAAAAACAAACCATGCCCAAATAACGACAAACTTAACAGCTAAAGGAGAAATTTTCATAATAGAAATTCTCCACAGACTTGAATTTGTAAGTCTAAAGTACCATTTCTTATTTGTAAAATTACACAAGACATACAATAGCTGACTGAAAGAATTGTCTGACCTTTCAGTAATTACAGAATTTCAGAGCATAATCAGTCACCTTTAAGTCATTTCCTACTATATCAGCCTTACTGTTCATAATTGTATATTTGCATAATCAACTGTTCATTCTAATAATAATAACATTTTCCGATATTTTCTTTAACATCATTTTATTGAACCTTGATGACAGTGAATGGACCTGGAAAGACAGCTCAGTATTGATTTACATAGGACCTTGGTTCAGTTCCCAGCACCAAGATGGTGGCTAACAACCACGAAAATCAACAGCTTTCCTTAAGTCCAGTTCCAGAGGCTCCTATGCTCTCTTCTGGTCTCTGTGGGTACTATGCATACATGGTGCCCGAACATACAAGTGCAGGCAAAGGCACCCATATACATAAATACATAATACATACATAAGATTAAAAACAAAACACAATTGTAACTATTATTTATCAGTATCTTATGTTCTAGATAACAGTGTTAGAATCTTAACATGGATTATTTTGCATATCTTCACTGCAATAGGTAAGTATAGAAACCTTTTCAGATGTTTTACATTGTTCCACTCATCTAAAAACTAATCATTTACACAAAATAAGGATTAGCATTAGAGATACATAATCCTTTCTCACATCATTTCTAAATTATGAGCTAATTCTAAACTATAATCCTAGGTATGTTTGGAGTTGGAACAGTATGTCCATACCAAAGTAGTCAAGGTCCTGATTCAGAGAGAAATATTTTGTTCCTTTTAGGTATATACTTAGCTGTACTAAGGAAAATCCCATTGGTTTCTTAAGGATATTTTCATTCAAGTATATCATGTACTTAGATTACATTCATTTCCAGAATTTTCTAAGCTCTAATCTACTGTTATACCATAAATCATTACATATACAACTTTAAGTCTTGTACCCTTCTATGTGAAAAAGCATGCAATAATTGTCTTTCTGACTCTGACATTTCAATTAATGAAGTTCAGTTCCATAAACTTCCCTTCAAACAACATTTTGTTCTTTATGGCTAAATAAAACTCTGTCTTTATGGATATACATATGTGTATCACATTTTATCTGTTTATCTGTTGATGAATATCTAGGCTGATTCCATAACTTGGCTATTATTGTGGACAGTACACCAATGAACAAGGACATGCAGGTCATGTATCTATCATCTGTTGTAGGAGTGGCATAATTATCATATGGTAGTGTTAGTATTTTAAGGAAACCCCATATTGATTTCCATGATGCCTACACTAATTCACATTGCAATCATCCCCATGTTAACTAGCATGTTAATTTCTTAATGACAGTAACTGGGGTTAAAAAATAGAATCCTAATGTTTGCATTTGATTTATTCCTGATGACTAAGAATGTTGAATTTTTAAAAATATTTATTGGTTCTTTGTACTTCATCTTTTGCAAACTGTCTGTTCACTTAATTTGCCCATTTATTAACTGGCCTGTTTGGTTAGCCACTTCAACAAATGGTGCTCAGAAATCTAGATACCCACACATAAAAGAACACTAACACCCTATTTCTCATCTTATGAAAAATCAACTAAAAACGGATTGAAGACCTTAATGTAAAACCTGAAACTATGCAACCATTAGAAGAAAAAAAGGGAAATACTTCAAGACATAGGATTAGGCGAAGCTTTTTTTGATAAGAACTCTTAATAGTATAAGAAATAATTCAAGAATTGACAAATTTGGAGGAAGGTGATGAAGAGATAACTTAGTAAAAGCTTGTCATACAAGAATGATGTTCTGAATTCAATTTCTTGAACCCATGTAAAAAGCTGGGCATGGTGGTATGTTTGTAACCCTGGGGCTGGGGAGGGGGAGGTCACTCCCTGGAATTCCTTAGCCAGATGGCCTAGTAAAATTGGTAAATTTCAGTTCAATGAGAGATTCTATCTCAATAAACAAGGAAGACAGTGACTGAGAAACAATACTTGATGCTGACTCTAGCCTCCACACATACACCTACACACACACTTTCATGTTCACACACACTCACTCCCACATGCATAAAAACATGCATACAGAATTAACAAATGAAATTACATAAATGAAGAACCGTCTACACAGTAAAGAGAGTAACAGTGTGAAAAGACATCCACAAAATGGGAGTAATATCTTTGCCAAATATATAGCTGACAAATATGTAGAATATATAAAATACTCAAAAAATATAAATAACCAAGCAACTGCTGTTACTTAAGGACATTTCAACAGAAAGCCCTTGAGCAAGGTCAGAGGTAACCCAACCGGCTCTATCAATTGTGACTGTGGGTAAAAAATGAATTTCTGATCTAAGTGGTAAACTGAAGGCTATTTTTAATTACTATTATTAAAGTATAATCATCTATTCCTTTGATTTCCTAAACAAGCTCTTTACAGATAAAGGGGGAGGAGGCTAGGTATTTTAACACTGTATCAAAGAATGTATATATTTTAATTAAGAGTAGAATTTTTACTGCATGGTGGTTACAGCCAACTGTTAAATACTTATTCTCAAAGATAGACTCCTAAAGAAGGTTGTTGTTAGAAAGCCATGAAGCTCCCTATATAAAAGATAAATGAGATTAAAAAAATAAAATGTTTCTTTATGTATCTTTTAGCATGTTAATGTTTCATAGTTTTCACTAAAAAATTTTAAATAATTAAAATAGTGAAATTCTACTTAAGAACATCACCTAGAAAAAGAACACACTTACACAATAATTACATTTAAATTTTTGTTTTATTAACTTTTTTTTGTTTTGTTTTTTGAGACAAGGTTGCCCTGGCTGTCCTGGAACTCTCTTTGTAGATCAGTCTAATCTTGAAGTCAGAGATTCACCTACCTCTACCTTTTGAGTGCTGGGATTAAAGGCACTCATCACTACATCCAGGGTCATTCAAGATCAGACAACCTACTTCTTATCCTTGAAAGATACAAGTTGTGGAGAGTTGTTTGAGATAGGGCTTTACTATACTGCCAAGGCTGTTCTCAAACTTCTGGCTCAAAGGACCTAACTGTAAGTGCCTGGCTGGAAGAGTACATGCACTGAAATTTCTTTCTCACATATCCAAGGAAAATAAAGAACTGTGACAAAAAGGGAAATTTTTTCTAAAGAATTATAATCTATAAACACACTAGGCTAGCAAATTTCATAGATTAAAATTCTTTCAAACTCAAGTAACAAATAATTCAAATGGCATTTATACCATGGCAAAACACAAAGGAAGGAAATCTTAAAAGCATACAAAACTTTAGGCCTGAATGATAAATTTCTGAATATTTAATATAATAAATGATTCATGTGCTATTGTGTATTTAAGTCTCTGTAAACAAATAATTTTTCTAAAAAGGTTAATAAACAACCAAATAATAAGTCTATTAATGAAATTTATTACAGCAGGGATATAACATAGGTGAAATTTTTTGTCTTTCATGTTTAAGATAATGGGTTCAATTTCCAGCACAGAATAAAACATTTTGAAGGGATATTTATATTATAGAATGCTATAATCTAAAACAATGAAATGGCATTTGTTATATAAGCAATCTTTGTCATATGAGCAATCGCTCTTGAATAAAACAAGAAACAAAATTAGTAAAATCAGAATATAAACAATGAAAGTATATACACAAAGCATACTTATGTCATAGCAAAATAATGCCCACTTAATAATTTGCTGAGAGACAAGAGCATTTGCTAGCATAATCAACAGTATGAATGGTTGAAACTATTAACATAGCATGAAATTCCAAGGGAAGTAGTAAAACAGGAAATAGATAAAGACATAATTATTGTTTATAAGATCGTATGTCTAGAAAGCCAAAGAAAAGTATCTAAAAAATGATAAGAAACAACAACATTCTAATTGAAATACAGTACAAATAAATTAGAAGATAATCAAAGGCCTGGATTACAATAGCAAGCCATAACAGAAAATACTAAGCTATATAAGCTTAAGAAAAAATTAGTTAATCTTAAAGAAGACTTTAGATTTTTGTTTTAAAGGACAATAACAACAACTGACTAAATAGATAATCCTTTACTTGGGTAAGGTCCAATTTGATAAAGTTAATATTTTCATAGAAATATTATAGCAGAAAATAGTCTAGGATGAATTTAATAAAGCTAAAGTCAGCTACAGAACATAACATACAAGGCCCGAACCTGTATTTGGATTGATTACTCACACTGAGAAAATTACCTCTACTGAATGAAAAAGAAAATCAAAGTAAACCTCAAAGGTGAACAGGAGAGTAGACTATTGACTTCTTTTTTTTTAATGTAAAAAAGTAAATTTAAGTTACTAGCAAAACTGGAGTGGTATGACTTCTAGTACTTTATCTTGTGTTTTCATTCTTTTTGATACCGATTTTATGTTCAAACTGAAATTTTTTCAAATGTTTAACTGAAATAAGTAACACCATATTCCAAAAAGCCTATAAAATTGTTTGAAGTGGCTATACACTACATATCAGTATAATGGATTTTCAGAGAGTAATTATTAAAACTTTCACACACAAATAGCTTAAAGTATTTTCCTGCTCATACCACAAGGATAAGGTCAGTAAGAAGTTTATGCTTGTCATTGTCACTCAGTGACCCAGAAGAATGGAAGAGAAATGGATACTAGTACTTTCATATGTCAGAAAAATATATATCAGCTATTTAAAGCAAACAGCCATAATCATTACTATACTTGGGAAATCATAGGAAACATCTTTGATTATTGCTGTAGACTGTCATCATTGCTTGTCCACTTTACTAATGTATGCACATACATATGCCCTCCACATTTTCAAACACAGATTTAAAATGAGGTAAGAAATTATATATACTATGGGGCCAAGGTTTAGAAATTGTTCCTATTACTTCAATACAGTAATCTTAAACTCCAAGTTAATATTTAGATTTACTGATTTTTATTTTATGTGTATGAGTATTATTTCTACATGTATGTCTGTTCACATTTGTGTGCCTGCAGATGTTAGAGAAGGGTGTCAGGTCCCCTGAAGCTAGGGTTACAAATGGTTGTGAGCCAATGAGTGAGTGCTGGGAACCGAACCTGTACCCTCTGCAGGAACAAGTCTTAATTGTTGAATCATCTTTCTAGTCCCCAAGTTAAATTTTACAAGGCTATAGTTTTTCTTTAAAAAGCATTATGCTTCCAAGGCTAATGAAAAAGTTTCATAAAAGTTTACAACTTTTTTTTAGTTCTTTCTACTAAGCTAAACAGATTAAACTAATAAACTGGCAACAACCCATTTCTCCAGTGACTTTCAAAATTAGTAAGCCTTACTTCTAAATACTCAGAGTAATAGGTGATCATGTCAATCAGATATGAACTTTACGGAAAAGGATACAAATGTGTGGATTAAATAGTAGTTAGTTCAATGAGCTGTGGTTTTTGCTTTTTCTTTTTAGTAAGGATACCACTATGTAACCCGGATTGGCCTCAAATCTGCAGTCTTCCTGCCCAGGATTACACACACATACTACCTAAACTAGCTGAGGGGATTACGTTTTTTTTCCTTCTGAAAAAAAAAAAAAAAAATCAAACAAATCTTTCAAATAGGAAAGTTAAAAACTGGTGGTGTGGGTCAATCTCAACCATAGCAACCCCCTGCCACACTCATGCAGAGTGGGAGGAGTTCAATGACTCATAAAGCTCATAGATTCCTACGCATTACTTTTCTCTATATTTGCTGTATTACATATGTATCCACCTATCCAACAAATATTACTTTTAATTCATTTCAAAGTAGAAAGTATTATACTGTACCTAGAAACAGTTCATTGAGTTTCTATAGTCTCTATTTTTTAGGTTAACAATCATAAGGTAAAATACACATACACATTAGAATAAACTTTAACAAATGTATTCACATCTGAGCCTAAATATCTACGCAGATATACAATATTCAATTAATATTAGCAAAATAATATTGCGGTTGTGAGAGGCTAGAGGCAAAGATTGGAACACAGCAGGTCCAAAGGACATCAAATCTCAATAAAGGAAAATGACTACAAGAAATAAGTCATTTCATAGTGACTATGGTTAATAACATATTGCATATAGTCATGCATTGCAAAATGATATTTCAATAAATATAGAAGGATTCCATAAAATTATCAATGGGACTGAAAACATTCCCACTGCCTAGTTATAGTGCTTTTAACATGGTCACATAATATAGTTCACATTTATGGTAATGTTAAGTGAAAACAAATCCTGAGTTATCCACAGCTATATAAACATATGGTATATATGATAACTAATAACAGACAATTACTTAAATACTTAAAAATCATCATATCATACACTTCCACCTTAAAAAGTCTACTGTAAAACAACATGCTGTTCTGTCAATCTGAACCTCAAGCACCTCTTCACCAAGAGGAGAAAGGCCAGGAATTGACTAATCCCATTTAGGTTTACGTTCACTCTAAACACCCACACAATGAAGAAATTGCACAATGACACATTTCTCCATTGTTTGTTAAATGATGTATAAATACACCTGAAAATACAAACACTAAATTTTAAGTGTTAGTATCCAAAGAAGTTACGAGAATGTGTATATTTAAAGGTCCACACACTTTTTGAAAGACTTCTCTCTAGCCTTAGCACTACTAAAGGAACTATTACAGTGTCATTTTACAAAGAGAAGGCAAATATTTAGTATCTATAGCAAGATGAGTACATACTATCTACCCAATTGACACTCATCAAATTTAAAATAAAATTTTTTTCCACAAGAGTGCAACAAAAAAAAATCCATTAAGAATAAATAAAGCAGCCGGGTGCTGGTGGCGGACACCTTTAATCCCAGCACTTGGGAGGCAGAGGCAGGCAGATTTCTATGAGTTTGAGGCCAGCCTGGTCTACAAGAGCTAGTTCCAGAATAGGCTCCAAAACAATACAGAGAAACCCTCTCTTGAAAAACAAAAACAACAACCAAAAAAAAAAAAAAAAAAAAAAAACACACACAAAACAACAACAACAACAACAAAAAAAAAAAAAAAACAAAAAAGGAATAGTTACAGCAATAAAAGTAACTTTGTATATGTTCCTCTCCTGTATCTTCAATTAAACTTATAGATGCACTGGGGGCAAGAGCATTTCTTGGGCATGTGAAGCAACCACTAGATTAAATTTTATATAAATTAGTGACTAGGAAGTTAAGAAATACCAAAAGCCTAAGAATCAGCCCAATCTGGGCTCAAATCTCTTCATATCTAACCAGTTATGCTACCTTAGTTAACACTAGGCCTTAAATTCATCACCTAAGAATTAAGTCTTATAGTTTACTGTCCTTTCAAAGTCAAATTACAAATAAATGACTTATATCCAGACCCAGACATGGAAAGCTCCCTTTCTGTACCCTAAGGTTTATGGGAAATTACTCTGACCCTATTCTAGACATATGCAGGGTAAAAGGACCTTCAGGGACAAAGCACATGCATACCCACTTCCTGGATTTCACTTCCCAAGAATATGGATAGAATCTAATTGTGAGGATAGTGTGTGTATGGGAGGAATGCATCCAAAATATCTATAAATGTACAAAGGCATTTCAAATACAGAATATGTTATGGGACAAGAATAGACTTTGGATGAGTTTGGCCCATATGAATATATTCTGCCATGTAACTGATGAATCCAAGAACTCCCAGTTCAAATTCAACTTTATGATCCCTACAAAAATTTATTTGTCAAAGTTGGAAGAGGAGTCATATCTTATGTAACTATACAATGTATATAGATGTGGGTGCTTGTATTTGCTAAAGACGCCACAAAATATTAAAAGTATCTTTTCCTATCATTTGTGCTAACAATCTAGTGTATCTACAGCATTTGCTACATGTTAAGTATCATATTTAATCACATAACAACGAATTAGGTTTCTATATACCAACTTGAAGATAGAGACATGTAAGAAACGTAGCCAGAACTTTTTTCTTTACCTCTACACTATTCTCCACTTCCAACCATGACATTCTATTCTCTCTCTAAGACAATGTGCCCTTAATTCCTAGATCCTTATATTTTATTTGACCTCTCTTTATCATCAGTCACTAATCCTTCTTAGAAATGTTTTCTCTTTTAGCTTTGAAGACTATACTATCCAGTTCTTTTCTTTGCTCTTTGTTCTTAAGTCTCCTGTTTCTCAGAGTTGTTTTAAAAGATAAATAAGATACTGTTTATAGATAATGTCAGCACAAAGTATATGTTTAATAAATGTGACATTTTCTTGCCTTGGCACAGATATAATCTAAAAAGAACAGCAACTATTTTCAGAACCATGTCAGCTGTAACACTAGGAAAGCCAGAGATAATCTGTTTAAGAAACGTAGTTTTAATATGACTTAGTTGCCTGATTATAAGCAAGCCATTTTGCTTCTGAGTCCTGCTTCCCATCTGAATTATATTGCAATCAATGTTCTTGTGAAAATTAAACAAGATACAGGTAATAAAACAAATAGTACATGGTATATAGTTAGTAAATGCTTGGTCCTTCTACTTGTTTCCAAATGAACAAGACTAGTTCTTTCATCCTTTTGTGTGTCTTCCCAAAACTATGTTCTGTGTCACTCAATTTGTTTCTTTTATCCTTTGTATCTATGCTCTTTCACAACTGTGAATCCAACTCTTTTAGAATATGGTTCTCAGTTGTCTCTGTCTCCCTCTAAATGTCTAGGCCCATATCTGTAAGATATTCAAATTATTTCTTCTAAGAATCTCACTGTTTGCCATATCAAATTTATTGTTTTCCTTGCTAAAACAATAGGAAGCCAAAGATTGCAGCATAAAACATTATGAAGCAGAGGTGATAGAATGGACAATAAAAAAAAAAACTCATTTCAGTTTCCAAGCTTGCCTAACATAATGACAACAAAACTGATTAGTGTTATCATAGATCATGTCCAAAATGCACTCTTCATTCTTCATCATTCTTCAAACAAAAAACTAATTATTTGTAAAACTATAAAGTCCCCAAATGTTCTCACTCTGAATGCCCTTACATTTACATATATCCCTAATCTAACATCCACTTACTACCTTCTATCCCTACCTATAAGATGTGTTTTTATGCCTAATAACAACCACTTATAACTTTTACTATACTTGGTGATTTTCAAAAAACATTTGGTGAAGATATAGCCAAAACTCAGATCATAATAGATAAAGATGTTTAGATACTTTTTCCCTGACAAGAGAAGAAATATCCCTCAAATCAAAAGCCTAGGGATTCTTTTACAATAGGGAAAATAAAAGATGGAAAATGTCCTATTTCAATAGTCTTGCCTTTTAAAACAGGAAAATAACTTTTCAACATAATTCATGTTGCTAACATTATAGAAGCTATTTTTTAATGCCTGTGCAAACTTTTCTTCACAAAATAGTTTTTCTAAAACACTTCCTAATCATTATCTTCATTTTATTAGAGAACAATCATTTATTTGCAACAACTCTTAAAATGACAGCATATCTCTAAAATCATGTAACATAAACTGAATTTACTTATTAAATGTTAAATAACTTAAAAGCTTCTATATCTAAGTGGCAAAAATTACAATAATGCAGCATATTTAAAACAAGGGATTATGCTTTGGTTGGCTTTAATTTCATGCCCGGGATAATTTAATTGCATTCTAGTTTCAAAAATAAAAAAACTGGTTTATGTGCTTATCTTACCTGAGTCGCTTTATCTTTCATGCATAAAGGGTAGTGAACATGAGGATCCCGCGGCCACTGTCCTGTGAGGTAAGGTCCTGTTATCGCATCCAAAGAAGAGGTTCGCCTTATTGTACTAGAGGTTCGAATTTGCTGAGATTTTGGCTTGTCCACTAAAAAAAGTGAAAACAAAACAAAACAAAACATTAGATTAGGTAGGTGTTAGAGCATAGTTTTAAAGAAATAATCTTCAAAGCTTGTAAATGTCATTTCATCACCTTTTCTACACACAAATTCTAATAACCCTCTTGTACGTGATGATGAAAGTTATGGACCCTTTTCCAAGGAAATATAAGACACAGTTTTAGGGTTTTCACAGACCCTCAAAAGTCCAATCATTTTAGGGATCTGTTAGGAAATCTACATATCATCTCTGCTGCCTCACAAATTGCCACTTTTGTTTGTAAATGCCATCTCTGAATTCATTTCAACTAAATCCTACAATGGCTCCCTGGTACCATTGTTAAAACTAATTCCATGGTTTTCATCTATTTTATGACAAAAGATTTCCACAATTTGGTTCTCACTTATCTCAGTGTTTGTTATCTTACTACTCTTCCACATGGCTATATTAGAGTAATATGAATAATTCATATTTTTCCAAAAGTAGACTGTCTGTGTCTGAACCCTCTCTTTCCCAACCTATAAGCGTGTCCTTCCAAGTTCAGCTGACAAGCTCTTACTGCTCTCTAACATCAGTTTAGATGCTAGTCATCTGATCACTGCTGTGAAAGCTTGCTCAACACCCTTTTTATCTCCTTCCTTCTCCAGTTAAGTCAGCCTCAATCCCTTCTGCTTTCATGGTACCCTAAGTTTATCTTTCCTACCAGAATGTAATTTCAGATACTACAGACTGAAATGAAACTAATGTTTAATAGTTAGTGAATTGATTCATGACCACACAAATAACATTCACAAAGAACTTCATATTTTAATTCAACATCCTTATTTATAGATGAAAGTCAAAGCAGGGTAAAAGAGGAAAAAGAGACAGAGAGATCTCTGGACATTCTATACAGTTCAAACAATCTGCTCCAATTTAATTCTCTTCCCCATTCAGGGACTATAAGTATCTGTTGAAAATCAACATTATCACATGGAATACCTAACATATAAAGAAATTAGATTTTTCTTGTATGAACACAAATAACTTACTATCAATATGTTTCTATTAATAAAGTCCACAGGATTGGGAACCAGTAAAATTGCCAAGACTCAGCCTTACAGTCCTGTTTTAAATCAGGCAGTGTACTGCCCATATTACTAAAGATCAGAAAAAAAAATTTAATTTTAATCTAATATCTATTCCCATTGTTTAGAATCACCTGTAATTTTCTTTGTGAAAAAAAAAAAAAAAGGCATGATTAATTTTCCTGAGTAACAAAACACATTTTGGTTTTAGAATACAACTTGTCAACTGAATTAAATAAAAATCTAGAGTGAAGAGTTAGCCACTTGATTTGTTACTTAGAAAAGTACTCTAATATATCTACTACTGAGTTCTAAAAAATTTCTTTTGGAAAAAATTCACATTTATATTTTTGCTTTTTACATTTTGATATATGTCAACTTGTAACATCATCATTATTCATATGCATTGTAATTAAAATGTCTCATTTATTACTTTTTCCGTTTAAATACCATCACACTAGACATTATGGGGGCTCCCAACAGCTTTCTGTATAAGATGTCTTGTATACTTATTCTCAAGATCATCTCATCAAATTTAATGTGTGTGTTCTGTACAAACTATCTAACCCTATTTTTTACTGTAAAAGTAAGTTTACCCCACTTGTCATAGCTTGTACTCTATTTTTTTCTATTTTGTAATGCTTCCTTCCTACTTGCTTTTTGTTTGTTTTATTCTCTTTCTGCTTGTCCCTCTTTCTTACTAACTCTTAATTCTTTACAATATTTCCCCAACTTATTATAACAGCAATATTTACTAATTTTATAAACTGTGAAAAACAAAATTAATGTATAACATATAATCTGATGTGTCATGCTTGCCCTTAAGGTTTTTGAAAGTTTCTTCATACTCCTTGCACCAAAAAGAAACAGGATATAAACAACTACTCCTTATGACAGAGCTAATACAGCAGTTGCCCACTAATAAAAAGGTCATAAAAATGAAAAGCCATTATTAGTGAAAAATATAACAGCCACTTAACCTATTCTAAGCTATTTGAAAATTGCATGTAGTCTGCATGCTTTTAAAACTCTTTTTAAACTGAGTACCTATCACCACTAAAAAAATGAAAATTAAAAAAAAAAAATATCTCCTAGCCAGGCATGGTGGCACATACCTTTGATCCTAGAATGCAAGAGGCAGAGACAGGTAAGTTCAAAACCAGACTGCTTTATACATGAGTTTGAGGACTACATACTGAGACCCTGTCTCAGAAAAAAAGCAAGTAAAACAAAAAAAAAAAAAAAAAAAACCAGCAAAAACAAGAACAAAAAATCCTAATCTTAAGGCAAATACATACAGATTTTAAAAATGTATTGTGTGTATGCATGTGTCCCTTTGTGTGAACATGTGCTCAGATGTGTATGCGCATGAGTGTGCTGTCATGCATGAAAAGGTCACAGGTTGGTATGGAGTGTCTTCCTCAGATGACAATGACACTATTCTTTCATGAGATGATTAATCATAATAATCCCTTTTATCAAATACTATTAAGATATTTGTTTTGTCAGAGAATTTACCCTAAGTAGTATATTTATTTCAACAAACTCAACTGTTCATATTATCTAAACTGCCAATGAGTTTGGGTTTTGACTGCTTCAAAATCTAAGCCTAGAATGTCCTTTGGTTTGTATATATTTTCCACCAATTCCAGCTTTATATTTTAGCACAATAAATCCAACAACTAATGCAACAGAATAGCCAACTAGTTTGATCCCAACATATTTTTTTTTTTATTTTAGTGGCAATTACTGAAGACTAATAATTTTGAAAATCTGATATCTTAAGATAATAATCACCAATGGAAAGTTAATAAAATGAAATTTCTACAAAAAAGTTTCAGAATGTTAGAAACTTTAAGAACGTTAGCTATAGGGTTATCATACCCTGCAAACTACACTTAGCAAGTAATAAAGATGTCTTATTTCTGAACATCATGCATACAGCACACTAAACACTCCCATTCTTTATTTCAGTCTGGTTACCATATATTCAATTCAGTCTGTATGAGCAAATAAAAACTGTCAGTTCTCTATGTTTAGACCTCAATCAAGTCAAGATCAGCCAAAGCTTTCCATTTACAATGACACAAGCAAAGCATAAATTTAAATCATTTCTACTTAAATTTATAAGTAGAGCTATCATTCCTTGAAGTATTGCATAGACAGTAATTCTATGAAACAACTGTCACAACAGCACCAGTAAGAATCAACTACTTTATCCTTAATTCAAGAACCTCATTATTACAATTGCAAAGAATCCTAACAGAAAAGTATTCAGCAACATGCTTAAGAAAACTAAGCACTAACATTATTTCTTCTTGTTATTTTCTCTACTGAAATCATATTGGCATTTTAATACAAATATTGAACTAATCATAGTTCATATTGAACTAACCAATAGGAGCAGTACTGCATCATCTGTCATGCCAGCAACACAGCCTTACATGGAAATGGGAAGCAGAGAATGGAATATTTTCACAAGTTCTCATGCCAGCTAGCATAGCATATATAACAAAGAAGTGACCTTTTTCAAACAAGATATTAAAAGCAAACTAACATCTAAGTTGTCCTAAGACCTTCACAGACAATGCCTTGCCACACACAGATTCCCAAACACACAATCTGTTTTTGTTTTTTTATCAAGCATGATTTGTCTATTAATACTAACACTCAGAGATTGAGCAAGATTCTGAAGTCAACAGTATCCTGAGATAGATAGTAAAACTGTCTAGGAAAATTTGGTAGAAGGAATCTGAACATTTCAAATGGATTTTCAGGATACCAGGTCACCTAAATTTTACAAAAGTTCAAGATCCAATGGCTGGAAAATTGGAACTAAATCTTTAGGATCCAGGTGCTCAAACACACGCAGGCACGCATGCGCGCACACACACACACACACACACACACACACACACACACACACGCACGCACGCACACACGCACAATACACACACATATATAATAGATATACATAGAAGCTTGATTCAGGAAAACAGCCTACTACATGAAGGGCAATCAGTTCTTTGAAATTTGCAATGATAAACTAAACTTCTAGATCTAATTAAGTATAATAGCAGCCAGTCTGGTCCTTCAAAAAAGTCACTTTCCAAACTAAGCACTAGCCATACAGCAAATTTTCAATTTTCAATAAAGAGCTCAGATAAATGCTTATGAACATTAAGAAGACAAAAGCTGAATAAAGATTTGGATAACACTAAAGATGTTGTGGAAAGCACACAGAAACATGTTCTATTTTATACACCTACATACACATTTATTTATTCATGTACAGGAGTTTAATTGAAGTTACCCTACACAAAAGATAATGCTCCTCCCAGAAGCTTTATGTTGCCACATACATCATGTTGTTGGTCATGCGTAACCTAAAGACACCCCCCCCCCCCCCGCCAAATATAAGCTACTATCTCTGCTCTTGGTTTAACATGAAAACTTGATAAGACACTATTGCTGAAGACATATTTTTTTCCACAGGACATGTAGAAATCAAGTGGGTACTGACTAAGAAGCTTGTTTCTTGCCAGATAGTTTTCATATTATCAGAAGGAGCTGATGTAAACTGCAAGGAGGAAGTTAGCAACAGCTTTACCCAACTGAGAACCTTGTGAACCACAATGACCAGTGTTACAAGATATGCCCATGGGTGCAATAGCAGCATGAAATGTTACAAGGGTAAACAACTGCTTTCTGATCAGATTTAAGACCCAATCCACAAAGGAAAAGCATTTCTGGTCCTGTTAATCTAGCTGAGAAACCCATGGGTAATGTGCTCACCGGCCCCAGGGGTAAATCGATTACTATTATTTTGTTAAAAAGGACACAATATCAAACTGCCCTGTAAATTTGTAACTCTATACCTATGGACTAGTGCACCTATCAATCCTTCTCATAAGTTTCTTTGCACAGTGGGTGTTTAATGCAGACATTCACAACTGATCACTGTACAAAGAATAAGCTTCAAGGACCATCACAAGAGAAGGAAGAAAATTTTTAAGAGCAAGAGGTTAGGGAGAACTAGAATGAAAACAATGTCTTGTAGACATGCAAGGTAACTGCACTCTTGAACTCACATTAGCCGTGGCTGCCTGCACAAGAGTAACCAAGTCAGTGCTCATGCCTTTAATGCCAGCACTGTAGAGGTAGAAGCACAGGCAGGTAGATCTGAGTTTGAGAACAACCTGATCTATAGTGTGAGTTCCAGGACAGCCAGGGCAACTATCTCAAAAAATGATGACAAAGACAAAGAAGAAGATGAAGAAGAAAGAAGATGGAGAAAGAAGATGAAGATGAAGAAGTCAAAGAAAAGAAGGAGGAGGAGGAAGGAAAAGGAAGAGAGAAGAGGAAAAAGATAAGGAGAAAGAGAAGGAGGTCAATGTTCCAGCATAGATGACACAAGGGCTCATGACACCCCCGCAAACCAAGAGCTATTGACAGTTGTTGGCTTTTTGGCAAGGATAACTATGTTTTCTTTAAGTAATGTTCCCTGATTGCTCAACCATACTCCAGTCTGGGGGGGGGGGGCTCACACCCAGGAGAATATCAACAGCACAAATTGGACTCAGTGGGTTATTTAAAAAGAAAATTAGAGACACAAAGTTGAGAGCATGGGGAAATGAGGGTAGATCTTAGAACAGTTATCAAAAAGGAGTGGGACATGAAGGTGATTAAAATATTATGGAAAACAAAAAGAAAAAACAGTTTGGGTAAAGAGTCAAGCACTTAAATAAAGCATTTGGAATGCAATGAAAGTTCACTGAAATAAAAGTCATTTACTGAAAAACATAAGGCAGTCTCAAAAACTATTAAATAGTACAAAGACAAAATTAAAATTTTCTTTAATATATAAGCAGAGTAGGACTTAGATATTTAAGCAGAGTGAAACTTTATAACTATAATAGATTAATTTTATTGAAGGATTTAATCCTAACCCTAAAATTATAATACTGTATATCTATCTTATAAAACAACTTTTACCTTTTAAATATATTTTTATAATGTTTAACCTATTTTAATCTTCACAGAAATCAAGACAGCAAATGCACTGAGACTGCAAGACATTAGGTAGCTTTTCTCCAATTTCAAAATATTCAAAATAATATACTTTTTAATCATATATTTGAAAAATCACCATAAATATATACAAGTGAATGTGCCTGCCATTGGTTCACTATAGTTAAAGACGGAATTGATAAAATTTCATTTATAAAAATATGAATATTAAATATTTAAATAGTATAACTACCAAATTACATTTTTTCTTGTCTCATCATCACAAAGAATGATTTTCAAATGAAAGTAAAACGGGATAACTAAGAATAAGAAAGAAATGTGGGGCCACACACAGTGGTGCACACCTTCAAACTTAGCATTTCAAAAGCAAGGATAGGCATGTTTCTTTGAATTTGAGCCCACCCTCGTCTACATAATGAGTTCCATGCCAGCTAAGGTTATATCACAAGACCCTGTCTCAAAAAAAAAAAAAAAAAAAAAAATGTAGAAAGGGGATATGCATCTTTATTCACTCTAATATATAATAATATTGATTATCTTAACAAAATCATGACTAGTTAGTCTTCTAGTCAGCATGTTCTAGGCATTTTAGCTGCACCCTTTATTGGTCTGCCTTCCTTGGCACAAAAAATAATTAAAAATTAGATCAATACATGAGCCACCGCAATAGTCCATTTTTGTTGCTACAACAGAATATTAGAAAACAGATAATTTGTAACAAAAAGAGAATTCATATGGGTTCATAGTTCATCAAGCTAGGAAATTCAAAGGCATGGTGCCAGTATCTGCTTGAGCCACAGATAAAAATTACAACTGAGGGAACATCACAAATAGAAGATATGAGAATTAATATAAGAGCTGGACAACTGAGCAGAGAGCTGTGAAATGCTTTCTTCAGAATATGACACATTGCACACATTTACTTCACAGCTGGTGTGATTATCTTCTGAAGACCTGCAAAAGATGAAGCCAGCCAAAATTTTAGTATAGAATTTTGAGGAAGACGCTCTCCAGGTCCCATCACTTACTAAGGAGCTATTGGTAGATGGTTTCCAGGGAAAGGAAAGATATTTTTCTCTGGAGGTGTGGTCACTAGTAGGTTTCTCCTGCTCCAGTATATGGGCAGCCCTAATTGGACTTAGTAGGTTATTTAAAAAAAAATAAATAAATACAAAAGGAAGAAGTAGGGGGGAGGATGTGATGGAAGGAATTCAGGGAAGTGGATATAATATTTCACTGTAAAAATATGAAATTATCAAGAATAAAGGAAAATTATATTAATGAAAAACTACATCTGATTTCTTGCTGTTGAAATCAGCAAAAATTAAAATAATAATATTCCTGGGTCTTTTTTGAAAGAATCTACCTGAGAAGAAACTGAACCTAAAGTATGTAAAGCAATTAAGGGCAGCTGGTATGTAGGAACCATTTAGCTACAATCTTTGAAAAAGGAGAGCAAGAGCATGTTCTGATAAGTTAAATAAATATTGAACCACAGTACAGTAAAATTAATAACTACAGTTTAGTAAAACTAGTGTTCTCCTTAAGTATTTAAGCCTCAATTTCTGGAATATGTGATTGTGTGGTGCCAAATTCTTTCTAAAGCCAGACACAGAAATGATAGCTTTATATATGTTTAGTATGTGTGTGTTTGTGTATATACATTTCTCATATTATACTTTCATTGTGCAGGCTAGGTTTAGAAATGCTTTTTTCTTGTTAACATAAAGACAAAAATTAGTTTCTGCTCAACCTAGAGAAGAAAGTAACTGAAATCTGAGCACCCAACTGAACTGACCTATTCTTGCTTTCCAAATCTGATGACCACATAGTAAATTCCAAAGAACATCCTAGAGAAGCCAATAGCAAATGTCAGGAAAGGAGCAAGAAATAGGAATTCAGGAATCCCTTTAAGGGAAATTGTTGGTCAGAGGACTCACAGAAAAAGACATCATAGAGTGAATTAAGAAGGACCTTCTTGCGTTGGAAGAGGCTAAATGGAATAAACTCTGAAGTGACAAAGAGAATAATCCACTGCACATGTCAAAGAAGAAGAGTCTCTTTAAAATATTGTTTGCATTTTATTCAGTGTGTGTTTGTATGCATGTGTGTAGTGTGTACAGAAGTCAGAGGAAAGCTCACAGAGGAACCCTCAACATGGATTGCAGGTACTGAACTCAAGTTTTGAGGCTTGATAGCAAGCAGCTATACCCACAGAACCATCTCATCAGCACCTCAAAATTTTTAAAGAAAGAATTAACTATATGAATATTATGGAAACTCTACAAAAGATCAAATTATGTCAACTTTAAGATAAAATAAATGAATAGGATATGAAAATGTAAAATGAGATACATAGCTATCTGCACCCCTATAGTTCCTGTAATTTTTAAAACAATATATAGAACAACACTCTAGGAAAACCATAAACTTTTTCTCCTATTTGAACTGCAACAAAGTGACTTAATATATTGCTGAAAACATCAGTCTGGCTAAATAAGTAGAAAGGTTTTTTTCTCAAATTAAAATGAAAATCTGTAGAATTATATTTTAGCATGCAACATACAAATGAAAAGGTTCAATTACTTAAAGTACTTTTTTTTGTATAATAACAATTACAGATTGGCTAATAATAGCCTAATAACTGAGTGTACAGTTAAATCCACAGTAAACTATAGATAAGGGGAAAAGGTTTAGGACAAGAATAACTGCTTAAAACCTTAGGGATGTATGACTGTCATTTATGCAAATCTATTGATGCCAAGATTGTAAACAGAAATCTGCACTAAAATATATGCAAATTCAGCAATGTTCTCAACATAAGACAGATTAGTAAATTAACTCTACCCTACAAATTGTATTTTCCCATAATACTATCCTTACCCTCAGCAAAGTGAACAGACCATTGACTGAAATATAAAACCACACTTGAGTAAACAGGGTCAACAGAGTGAAGGCTTCAGAAATAGGGAGACATAATTATATATTCTAGCATTTAATTTAATAAATATTGACACAAAAGGATCAAATATGTAAGTATGAATCAAAAGTTGAATGCTTCATTACAGCTGGAATTAGCCAAAAACAGAAGAGAAGGTCCTGAAAAAAAAAAAACAAAACAGGTGAGAGAGAGAGAGAGAGAGAGAGAGAGAGAGAGAGAGAGAGAGAGAGAGAGGGGAGAAATGAAAGCTTCATCAAGGCCAAGGAGTTAAAAAAAAATAAAATAAAATAAAAGGACAAAGCAATAGTTTGTGTTTGCATACACAGAGCACATTCCATTCCAACAATCTACCACTATTGTGCATAAAAGATTTTCAGGAAGAGTCAGGTGATGGTGGCTCATGCCTCTAATCCCAGCACTAGGGAGGCAGAGACAGGCAAATCTCTGAGTTCGAGAACAGCCTGATCTATAGCGGTAGTTCCAAGACAGGCTCCAAAGCTACACAGAGAAACCCTGTCTCAAAACAAACAAACAAAACAAAACAAAAACACAACAACAAACAAAAAAAGAAGCAATGGTTGAAAAGTAAGGTAGATCGACTGCTAGAAATTATTGCAGAATAGCATCATTCTTTATTCCTCTCATCATAAAACTGATCATATTCTTTATTCCTCTAATCATATAACTGGTCATTCCATTTTAGTCAATAACAGTCTACAAAAATAACTAATTGAACAATTCTTGAGTCAAGATGGTACTCCCCAGTAGACAGAAATGGACGTTTATTAACATCTAAGTTAAATTTCTTTAAGCTTAAATAATGGAATAACATTATTCAATTCCAGTGTCCCCAACATGAGTAAAACAATCAAGATTTTAGTTTGGGAAACAACTTGTCATTAAAAATAAACATCAGAGCTAAGACAACTGGAATACACACATGAGGACCACCTCCAAATGTACTGGAGACTCGTCTCAATGTGGGAGGAAATGAAACCATACTAACCTAATTATACAAAAAAGATAACTCAAAGTAATTTTCCCTCTCTGTTCTCTCTCCCTCTCTACTTGTTTTTTATTAATCCTTTCAATGAAGTGTTGAGATAGAATAAGAACTGAACAAAGCATATGATCATTTAGCAAACAACACTAAGATCTTTGTGCTTCCCAGACACTCTGATAAGAATCTGGTCTTATTTCTCTGAGGCTGCCTCTACTTAAAACATCTCTAAATTTTCTAAAGATGATATTTCAATATTTTAATCAGAAAGAAGCTAAAGGTGCTATGATTGATGATTGCTAATTACTTTCAAATAAATACACTCCACCCAAGGTCACATGATCAACTTGATGGGGTGTCAGATGTACTGACAATACACAATGAGCTTATGTGCCTATTTAACAAATCAAAAAAGAACTATCAAAGTAACTGCAATTGCTGGTTAATCACCTTCCTTTTAAGTTCTAAGGTACAGTAATTCTGGTTAATGCTAGCTGCCACTATTTGAAAAACTGAGTGCCTAATGTGTATCTTCCTGGCTGACAGATGGCCCTCCTATCATGATTCAGTGATTCAGACTTACTTCCTTCATCTTACAGATCACCATTCCTCTAGGCCTCATTAACCATCTACAGGAATCTCTGTATTCAGCTGGCAGAAGGCAGGAGATCAAGAATAAGGAAGCTCAAACTAACATATTTTAATTGAGTAGGATCAAAGTATCACACTTAGCTTGCTTAGCTATAAGAAACAAGGCTATGAATTATTGTCTAGAAGTGAACTTACAGAATGAAATACCAGGATTTAGAAAAAAAAAAGTCTTTACAACAGAAATGTCTGAATTATACTTGGAGACAATTTGAACCAAATTTCAAAGTCAGTCTCACTGGAGTATCATCATAATCTGTCATTGCAAGCAGATAATCTAACCTAGTAAGCACTAGGCTCCTAATAATTTTTTTGGTTATTTTCAAAAAGATTTTCCCCCATAAAAGATTATCCAGAATACTGTAAATGAAACATTCCAAAAAAGTTTAATTCCTCTATGATCTCTTTCAGTGGAACTTACCTCAAAGTTCTACAGATTTACCAGAGAAATGCAGCATGTCATTGGAAACAGATTATAACTATGCATATGTGTGTCATCTAAGGGGAAAAAAAATCTGCTGAGCAACATTAAAATAAAATATTGAAGTTAATTTTTTTAGTAACGTCAGCAGCAGATTTAACTGTAAAACATTTTTAACTACTTTTTAATTGATTGTGCACATTTGCACATTTTTGTTAAACATGCATGTTAAGAGAACAACTTTCAGGGGTCTGTTACCCTCCTCTACTATGTGAACTCAGATCAGGCTCAGTGGCAGGCATTTATGCCTGCTGAGCACCTCATGGGCCTATAAAACACTTTTTGATAAACTAATACCTCTTGGTAAGCAAGGAATCCAGTGCTATCATCTGTTCTAGCTTATAGGATTGGAAGCCATTTGGAGACTAGAGGTTCTGTTTTCAAATAGTTTCTATTCAAAAAGGTCTATATGCATCATACCCTCCTGCTTTTAAGAGAACATCCATTCTCTTAGTAGTTTGTTCTTATCTAAGTAGCACAAGGAGAAAAATGTAACTGAATAAACTCACACAAATATAATAAGTCTCAATGTCTTTTCAAAAGCACTTGCACTTAAGAAAAAAGTAGCTGTCATCTCAAAAGAATCTTTAGTAAAACTTCAAACAAGGTGATACAGTAACATTAAAACATTTAAATAGAGGAATGTATTTGGTAGGCCAATTGACATCCAAGAGTGACTAGATTCCTACTTTTAAAAAACTGACATTGTAAGTAAGATCACATGTTCCTTCATTAGCTGCAACATAATGATGATGCCGGAGGAGTAACACCATGCCAGGCATTACCAGCTAAGCCGCAGCCTGGTGGCAATACATAGACTGATAGAAATGGGTTAATAATTAAGACAGAGCTAGCCAATAAGAACCCAAGCCATCGGCCAACAGTACTATAATTCATATAAATGTCTGTGTGTTCATGTGGGGCTCAAGGGTGGTGGGACCCTGCCAGGACAAACCACCATCCTTAACAGTAATCAATTGTGAATTCAAATTATGTTTAATGATTCACAAAAGGTTAACATGTTAAAACTATTTTTTTTCCAAATCAAATCAACAAACCTATTTCTTATCAAACAACTTTAAAGTAACAGTTTAGTCCACAAGCTCAACATTTAAAGCATTCCTTCAGGAAAGAAACGTAATTGTAATGACATAAGTAGTAAATTACCCTATAATCACAGGGAAGAACTTCAAAACTGTGTCTAGTTGGGTTTCCATTGATTTTATCTTATGTAAGTGGGCACAATTTAAGTCACTACCACTTGTATACAAAAAAAATTAAAGTAGTACAAAAAAGATAATCATGAACCTATATTCTATGTGGAGAAAGTATCAGGAACTTCTCATTATCTGGTGACTGCTGAGAAAGGAGTGTGGTCTTCAAAGCACACAGACACATGCAGACACATGCAGACACATGTGTGCATTCCTGCTTTCCTCTTCTCTTCCCTCCTCCCTAACCCCACCCTCAACCTGCAAGCTTCATGCTAAAAAACAAAAACAAAAACAAAACCACCCCCTAGGAATATATAATTATAAATAAAAGCATGCATCCCTATAAAGAAATGACTAGTCTAATGATGCTTACTCATTGTTTTGTCTTCCTGGCAGTGACAGGAATACAGAGATTTCTAAAAGGAAGGAAGACTAGTTCCTGAGACTGCTTAGAGTGCTAGGAAATTATAAAAGGAATAATACCTCTTTGTTTCAGTTTGTTTAGGACACACCTTGGAATATCAATCTAAAATATACACATCTTTTCATAGGAGAGAGAGGAAAGCAGTACAGAGTTCTTTCCTTTTTAGGAGTTATCTGAATACCAAATTTCTAAGAACTTTAAAACTCAAACTAGGGAGGTAATGGAAATGATATATTCATATTCATTTAGAACAGCTTCTTGGGTATTAGTTAATTTTGCTAAATGTCAGAACATTTATTCAGCAAAGAGGATTACATTATTCAGTAATGTGTTTTAACAACCTCAGATGAACCTTGTCTGACTTCTTAAACAGTTTGTGCAAATAAAATTTTGATAAATTAAATTATTTTGCTTGCACATAAGTTAGAGGATCAGTAAAGCAAATAACCACCTGGAAACCTGTCTGACAATTTAAGTTTTCATCATAATAAAGCAAAGATTAATATGTAACTCACATATCTCCTTACCTGGGTTTTAGAAATACTACAATTCAATTTCTAACTAAAAGAGCACACTGATTTTGGGTACGGATGATATTAAATTACTGTAAATATAAAAACTTAGATGCTTACACCATGGTATCTCAACAGATAAAAATCTACTTGACAGAATTCTAAATAATTGCTGAAAAGGGGAAAATTAGTCTTCCCCAGAAATGAGCACCCCAATTGGCTATCCAATAACAGGTGCTCAACCCTGAAATCATATACACATAAGCAACACTAAATGTACTTGCCAGGTTGTATTTATATTATGTGTTTATATGCACACACGTGTTAATGTGTATAACAATAATAAAAAGGGAAACAAACCATGGATTTGAGAAGGAGTGGCGGTGGGGAGACATGGAAGGGGTTGAAGGCAAGGGACCAAAATAAGATAATTAGTACGTGCATCAATTTTTTTTTTTAAATGTTCATCTTTACATTTCAGACTTTTGGCTTCTTAGGAAATTGTCTCAAAGTCAAGGTCCATTTAAGTAATGGTTTGTGTTAGTCTTTTAAATGACTTTGTAAGAAACTATTCTAAAGTCATTTTAGTATACATTTCATAACTCCATGTACCTATCTATGACTAAAAACATGCATAGTTATGTTTAAATTTTGTATGTTATACAAAAAACTCACCCTCACTCTATAGAAGCCTATATTTTGTCTTTCAAAATATAAACATTTATGTAAAATCCATTTTTGTCCCAACAATTTCTACAGCAAAACACTAGCTCCTTCTACATTATCCAAAGATCTAAATTTGTGTTTTTCCAAGCTTAACTACACTGTTAAATGTCGGGCCCAAAACAAAGACCAACACCAGCTAATTCTATTTAAAAAAAAAAAAAAGGGGGGGGTCAGCATAAATATAATCTATAAAATTAAACCTATCACATATTTATAAGATGTCATGTCCTTATGACCATGCTTCAGTGATTTCATGCCAGAGTATGCATTCTTGTCTCTCAGTGAGCACAGATGTGTATTTATATAGCTCAAGCAGAAATCTCTGTAAATCCTGTATATGGACTTAACTAATATTGACTGCAAGACCTTAAGTACCAGATATCATGCTATATATTGTAATGCTAAAAATCCCATGTGTATTGGGTAAAGCACACACATCCACAAAAATTACCTTTACAGAGATACAGAAATCAAAAAGTCATAACCAAACCATAGCTAAACTGCCAAGGACTTGTAAACAGCTACATTAATTATGGAATAATAACATGGCTCAAACATGCAAAGATTCATCAACTACACTGTATATTTATCTTCTTTAACATTCTTGGGCACTTAAAGAATTGAGTATTTTTAATGAATATAAAATAATAATCGTTTACTTCATCACTTTCTATGCCTTCTCATTTCCTAAATTCCTATTTAAAATTTCAGTCGACTTACTACATGATTATATTCAGTGACCATATACTTTTCTCCAATATTTTTTTTGCAACATTAGACTGGCACACAAAATATGATTCATCAAGTACCTATGGTTCTTCCATAGATTAGGTGTAAAATCTGATCCTTATCTACATATAAAGATGTTAACTTTTGATCGCATGGCCTATGATAAGTGAAAACACAGCAACCATCCTAAAGATGAACATAAGTGAAGAGTAAAGGTGAGGGCTATAATGCTAATGTTACTTTAAAATATAAACTACAAGGGAATACAAAATGAAATATATAAATTCTGAGTTAAGAAATAAGTCATTGAGCACTCAAAAATGGTACTATAGAAAAAGGTTTACTAGCTTCCATTCTTACTCAGTAGTAGCAGGTATTTTAGTCAAAGACAAGTCATACTCATTTCAATAGTCTCAAAAGGCATCATTAAGTATTGCTACACATTCTCCAATACTACTACTACACAAGAAACCACATTCAACAATTCAGACTTCTACAACAAAGTGTATGTGTGTTCAGGGTGCATAAAGGCCAGTGACATCACTCTAAGTCAAACTACAGAAGAATATTATGTATATGCAATGACATGCAGTAGATCCAGACATTACAGAAGGCATTGAATGGAGGTATTCTCAGTTTCAAAAATGAAAGAAAGAATATATAAACAGAGTGGTAACTTTAAAGTAACCCCCGGGCCACTTCACTGTTGAGACATTTGAAAGAGTGCTTTGTAAATTCCCAACTGTAGACAAATAGTAAAGACTTTTATGAGCAAAGACTAGGTAAGGTACAGCATCCTGTAATCCAGTAACTCAGGAACTTGAGGCAGAAAGATGGTCATCTGGAGCTACCTTAAATTATACAAGGTGACTCTGTCAATTCTCTTAAGAAATGTATTAAGTTAGGATACAAATAGTGGAAAATACAAAAATCAGTTAATGAACTCTCCAAAATGTTTCCCCATAGCCATACTAGATACATACAGAAATATTTTTTATTACTATTGGCTGATGGCAGCTATTTTCGACCTTCAGCAACACTAGGCAGCAAGTAGCAGTGCTTTTTAGTTTTTTTGTTATGAAATACTGCTAGATGACTGGTGATTTACCTAATTCCAATAACTTGGCAGACAATCTTGAACACTAACTTTGCCACACTCCTATGGGTTTCACTAGCTTCTTCAACTCATTCCTAATTTGGCCAAATCATAATTAAGGTACAACATGGTGGCACTCATTTACTTATATATGTGGAGTAGAAACTCACATTGCAAGCACAGTTGTTGACTCCCAGGAAGGCTGAATCAAGCAAGCTACAGAGACAATTGCTTGAGACCAGTACCTGCTTAGTAATTCCTTAGTCATTAGTCAAATCAGTTTACCACTACTATAACGAATTCTAAATACTTACGAAAGTAAAGGATTCTGCATAGTATAAAGTGATTCAAGAGACAGTACAAATACTTGTTACATGAGAATAGGACCAGAGCTATAATAGACACTGAGCCCCAGGAACAAGGTACAATCTCCATATCCCTCTGTTACCTCCATGTGCATGTGTGAGTGCCAATGCCCCCTCCCCTAAGAAGCAAGCAAAGAAAATGGTCATCCTTCCATATTCTATTTTTGGTCTTAACTTTAGAAAATATAAGAGCACTACAGAAGAGTACCATGGAAACATAAAAGAAAGACAGGATAATACAAAGGAAGTCACCAAGTACTCATGGACTTGCCTCCTGTTATCGGCCTCAACAACATTCAATTAAAATAAACCACAGTTATAAAGGTATCAGTCATATCTGTTTCTAAACAAAATGATATTTGGGGGTAGGTATTTTTCTATATTTTGTTCATAAATGATACCCTTAGATACTTCAGACTTACTACTAACCTAATAAAATTTATTCTGCAGAATAACTGCAAATATTTTTCTAAATTATTACAAGAATTGATTAGGGTCTGGTCATTTTTATGGGTCCAGATCAAGGTAAAGGAAAGGCTCTGGCCATTCTATCACTTCCCCAGACTTTTCTCAGTAAATGAGTGGTGTTCTCTTTCTTCAGCTTAATTTTAGCAGATCAATTAAGAGACCATACATTAGATCAGCTCAACTTCTTTTTAAATAATATGTAGGACACAAAGAAAGGTTGTCAGACTTGGTTTCTTAGCCATTTGATAGAAGAACAAAAACATATACTGAAAACAAACTACAACAGCACCAGGCACAGATCCAGGACAGGTGCTATGGAAAAGCCTATCTGGGTGGTGTCTGAGAATTCTAAGCTCTGGAAAAAAGATAACTAAAATTAAGACCCAGAGTCACTGGTAATATACATCTGATACGATATCAGCTGCAAGTGAACGTTTTGGTAAAACTGGCTTTTATTTTTTTAGAAATGTCATACTTAATTTTAATGTTATTTTTTATTTACATGTGTTGCGTGGACCTGAGTTTTGTTTTCTTAGTTCAAACATAGCCCACATTATAAGTAAAATAATCAAAGGAATGTCATTACCTTTCAAAATTTCATCAGTGTAAAATTCTTGCAAAAATGTAAACCGCAGTCAATTAACTATCCTTTTGTGAAAACTACTCCAATTAATAAAATGATTTTCAATTCAATAATAACACATAAAAATGTATAACGTAGGTGTATAAAACCTACTTTATACACCTAAGGTATTCAATGTTCTGTATGCTTAGGGTAATAGTAATTTGGGAAGGATATAATCTTTGAACATAAAGTAGATTCATCAAATAGCTTTCACTACTCATACAATTGATTTTGGATTTTGAGATCTTATGCACCATAAGGTAACTGACCGGGGGGAGGGGGGTGGGATGGGGGGGAGGAACGGGGACAACACACACACACACACATACACACACACACACACGACAGCCATTCTAAGAGATTAAAAATCTTCTTCCCCCCCACCAGAATTTAAAGATTATTCTGGAAAATTTAGAAATAGTTCCTATAAATTTTAAATGGGGATAAGGATGCAAAGAACCTCAAACCCAAGGAATACTAGCCAGATAACGAACTTTCAAAAACGGAAATTGAAGACTATTTCTAACAGAAAAAAAAATTACTAAGCTATTTGCATTTCACAACTAAGGACATTAAAATGACTCAAAAAGGAAAAATTAATGAAGAACTAAAAAACTTAAAGCAAATGAACTAGTTAGGCACACACATATACATTAATACAGTGCCTGCAGTTTCTATGCTTGTTGGCTTTATATTGTCTTTTAATAATAGGCGTAATTTCTTTATATATAAAACAAGAGGTTTTCAAGATGCCTGAGGGAAAAAAAAAATATCCACAAAATTTCACTCTAGGGTTGCCAATCTCTTAGGAGTATGTGGCCTAAATAAATCTGGGACGTTAAATAAAAGACTAACACACTGTTTTCATAAAAGGAACTACGTTACAGGATCTTCAGAATTTTTGTTACTAGATTTGGTAAAGTAAACAGAAGCAGGATTCTCCAACTAGAGTACTCTGATGCAATTATTTTTATATCTTTATGACCTATAATTCTTTAATGTTGGATATTTACAAACACACATACATTTGCTACCTACTGCTTTATAGCATTGTACTTGTTTAGTGTTTAAACCCATGGGTTCTTTTCTACTGGATTTCAGCGAACAGCCTCTTTATATTTTCTTTAGATCATTACTAAAGATCATTAATTTTAACTCTAACACTCTGCTTTAATCTCATTTGAATTGCTCTACTTATCTCAAAGGTAGTTTGTTATTACCATCACAAAAAATAACTATTTGCATAATACTTTATGATTTTACATCTATTACAAACACATCACAGGGAGCCAGAGGATGCATTCAGTAGCTTGTCATTCACCACTTCAGAATCAAACAAGGGGAAGGATGACATTTTCTAATAGTAGAAGAACAGAAATGAACATAAACAATAAACCTTGAAGTTTTGAAATACACAGGAAAGAAAAATTACAAAAAGGATGACCAAGAAACACCAATAAAACACAACTTTCAATTTGTAAGTATCCATATTTTTTAAATACAGCATGATGTTAACAGGTCTATGTATCCTCTGTTATGATAACCATTAAAATTATCTAAAACTATGGTCCAGAAATTAAGGTAATTATCTTTCTGTGGATCGTCTATATTACTATGATAAAGTTTAAAACTGAGTGTTCCTATTTACAGAATTCAGTTTTTCCTCAGCTTTCTGACTTAGGTAGGTATCAACACTCTAACCTTACCCCCATAAATATGAATGCTAAGAGTATTTATGAGAAAATACTGACATTATGTGTTTAAAAATTCTGTTTGCATTTCTTCTTGATAAAAAGAATCAAAAAACTTAGTTTCCCTGTTTTGTTCCATCATCAGACAACATATGAGTAAAATTCTGAATGCTTAGTTGTCACCTACAATCCAAATGCCGGTAGCTCTTAAAGCTTTCTGTAAACATACATCTACATGAAATACATATCCCTTCAATCACTATCTACTTAAATATTTTTATGTGTAGTTCCAAAGTATAGCATAACATCTATCCCCACACCATGAAATGTGCAAAACAAGGAAGAAGGAGAGCAGAGAAAGAAATGGAGCACGTTGTTGTTTTTCATTCATGCAGCAGAGTGATGTCAGTGTCTGCAGCAGCAGTCACAGCAGCAGGCGCTTTGGTCACTGCAAACTAAAACCCACTCAAGTCAGAACCTTAGTGAATGCCAAAGAAACGAACAAAATTTTAAGTTACAGGATAGGTTTTTAAGCAGCTAAATAGAGAGAATATATTAGTTATATGTTGTAGGTTCAATATGTAGGAACAAGGCAGTGTGGACAAGACACAGGGTAATAAAAACCAAGGAACTAAGATCATAAGAGCCTGCATTCCAAAATCACTTGAATGAGAGAGACTGACATAAACACCTACTGTTATAAACAGCAGAACTACAGCAGAGAAAAGTCCTTTAATTCCCAGCACAAGCTTTGACCCTGCAAATCTGCCTACTGCACAGACTCAGAACTAAGTGTTTTCTTCATGATTGCATTAAAATTGCATTAAACTCTGATGTGCCATTCTACAACAAAGAGTCGAATTTAAGCCTAATCACAAATTTCATTAAAACTACTTCATGATGGGGCATGTAATTCTTAAGCAATTAGGGCTTTTGAGGGATGTAGAAAAACAAGTTGTACTATTATCTATGGTAAGATGTTACTGTTTATCAACAAAAGGAAAGGAGGTACTAGGTGGCCATTATATTGTTGCAGCAATTGCCAAACTTCTCTCATTCTGCCCACAAAACCCTCTGCACAGAATCTACAATACTTTTTTTTTACATTGTTCCTGAAAAGAAAATCCCCAAACTTCATTAACAAACTGTTAAAGCTGAATCATTCAAAAAATGTCTGTGACTGCTGCCTCCTTTTCTTTCTGCTACCTCTCATTTAACACAGCCCCAGAAAATGTGCAAGGGAGTTGCATATGGCATTAATCTGTTAGAAAATGGTGGACTTTTCTGTAAAATACAGCCAAAGATATGTGTTCAGTTGTGGTCATTATTAGGGCGATCACGTTGTTTTCATTCATTCATTCAGGATTTGCTGGAGGATGTCAGTTTCTGCAGCAGCTGGCTTGACCTGGGGGAGTAGTGGGGGAGCAAATTCCTCCTGGTGCATACAGATTACAGGATGTATTTCTTGGTGCTGTGCACTTACTCCACTGTACTATAGCCTACAGGGGCTTACCATCAAGTGGTCTGAAAGCAAGTGCTTTAGCAACATGCTAATTACAGATCTAAATGAAAGCAAAAAAAAAAAAAAAAAAAAAAAAAAGCACCTAAACTTTGATCTATCATTTTGCAATCACTTTCTCCAACTCTAAACACCTTAGGATATCCATCTTAAACAAAAAATTCCACATACCATGTAAACATTGTATGGAGCTTGGTAATATTTCACGTCTGAGTAGGTTTTTGTTTGTTTGTTTTTCTTTCCCTACTCCATATGATTCCTTCCTTCCACAATGAAGCCGCAGCAGTAACTAGCTCTAGGCTGGTACCTAAGAATATTAGGTACTCGACTCTCCCTTATGGCCTTTACGTCCCTGTTCTGCCTAATTTTCTTTCACTCCCCCAGGAGTCAACTAGATCATGCTCTATGTCCCTAGGCATAAACAAAACCAAACCCAAACAGAAAACATTAAGGGGAGTCCACAGCATCCACCCACACTCACCATTACGTTTGGCACCTAACAAAAAAGAAACTTGAGAACTGCTAAGTATACTTGAAGATGGAAGGAAAAAGTAAACATACTCCACACACAGGCTCTAAGAAATTCATCGTGAAAATCACCTTTCGGGCGTAAGCCATTTGTAGTGTAGTAGTGATCTGGTGCATGGTTGTATGAGGTGGCGGAGAGGGTGAATAAAGCCTATACACTTCCTCTACGCATGCAAGGGATAGGCTAACATCGTAACTAATGCCACCAATCTTTCCAAAACACAACACCAGCAAAACAGACCACAGGCAAGTCAAGAACTTTGTGGGAAAGCACAAAGGCTGCAGAGATTCCTATTGCCACTTTATCCGCCGCTGGAGAGTCTGTGTGCGTGTTTAAGGGTTTCACCCGGCAACTCCTTCCCCGGCTACCAACACAGAAAGCTAAGGAGCTATTAAACCGAAACACTTTTCCTTGCAGGCGAGGGATGCAAGATAAAATCTGAGGGGCGGCGTGAGAGTCAGATAAAAGTTGATTTTCAGGTCGCTCCTCCAAAGCCCTGCAGCGACCTCAGGGGGGAGAGTGAGATTCCCAAAGCCACTTTCACACCTTCGGTAATGCACTAGCAAACAGAAGCCCGGAGAGGCTGAAGTTTCCACGCAGGGCACCGTCGGGGAGACGCAGCCCGGGAGGACGGGAGGGTTGGGCTCGCTACCTCTGCACACGGGCGAGCCGGGACTCCGTCTCTCAGGTGAGCTGCTCCTCCGCTGGCTCTCGGGGGACCGTCTCGGGCGGCCCTTGGCGCGAGGCGCCTGCTCGGCCGGGACAGCGACCGGCGATGGAGTCGGGCTAGACGGGCTGGGGCCACGGGCCGCGCCGGCCCCGGGGAGACTGGCGAGCGCGGCGGCGGCGGCGGCGGCGGCCGGGCGCGTGGGGCTGTGCTGGCTGCCCCGCAGGAGCTGGAAGGGCACGGTGGCGCGGATGGGCTGCAACAGCCGGCCGGCTCCCGCAGCGGGCGCGCAGCCTCCGGCCGGCCCCGTCCCGCTGCCGGCAGCGGCGGGCGGGGAGCCCGCGGTGCTGCGCCGCATCCTCTGCGGCGCGGGGTGAGGGGTCTGGGAGGAACTGGAGGACGCAGTGGACATGGTGGCTCCGCAGGCGGGCGGGCGGGCGGACCGGCGGGCGGGCGGGCGGGCGCGCGAGCCGGCGAGCGAGCGTGTGGGAGCCGGCGGCGCGGCGGTGCGTGCGATGTGTACGGGGGAGGGGCGGCGAGGGGCGGAGCCGCGGGGCTCCCCTTCCGACGCGCACCCCGCCGCCGAGGGGGAGGGGACGCCGCGACAGCCAACGTCCAACGGCCCCAACCGCCCCGCGGCGCTCGGCGGGGCTGCTCACGGCCCGGCCCGCGTCCAGCCCACGGCCGCCGCCGCCGCCCCGCGCATCGCGCTGACGGGGCACTCGCCCGGCTCCCGCGGCTCCTCAGCCGCCTCCTCGGCCCTCGCGGGAAGGCGCCCGCGCGACAGGAGGACCCGGCGGCCGCGGGCAGCGCCGCGACTCTGGCCTCTGGGGAGAGAAAGGGGCCTCGAGGCGCCTCGCGCTGCGCGAAGCCCGCGCCACCGCAAACGATGCCGACGCCGCCGCCGCCGCCGCCACCTCGACCCCGCTTCTCACTCGGAATGGCAACTAATCCTGGGTCGGCGCCCCGCCCCCTGCCCCGCCTCCGGGGCGTTCTGGACCCGATTCCTGCGGCTGAGAGCGCTCCGATTGGTCGCGCCACCCTACCCCCGGGAGTCCAAGGATTGGTTGTGCGGTCGGAGTGAGCGGAGACTTGGCCAATCATCGTACGGCGTTTCCGCTTGAGGGGCGGGGCGTGGGGGAGGAGGGGCTGCGCGCCGAGGGAGGGACGTAAGAGTTGACAGCCTCTGGGGTGAGGTTGGGACTGGGAAAGTGGGTCCCTGAGTGTCCTGCGCGTGCTCCGACGCCCACAGACACGCGCACGCTGCGATAGGCAAGCTGCAAGGGCTCCAGCTTCCCGTGCCGTCTACGACCCGAGGCTGAGGACGCTGAAGGCAAAACTAACTTGGCAAACACACTTGCATCCGGTGTGATGACTTAGTTACAGCTGAATAAAGGAAGGATCTCTAACCCCTTTAATCTTAGTAATGTCGTCTAGTACCTTAGTAGACTTGTGAATCAAAAGAACTTCGCGAGTAGTGTTGGAAGCTAAACTGAACAACATGCACCTGCCATGACAGCCATTAGTAGGTACAAGTGGGGTGGAGAAGATCAAATTCTGAATTGTAGATGGCAACAGACGTTTTACATCATCACATCACCAGATTCATTGACACCTAGTTGACTGTCCAGGAGCAGATGGTCTCTTGGAAGAACAAAAAAAAAAAAAAAAAAAAAAAAATACCCGGGGAATAATGTAACAGTTCATTGTGCTAATTTCCATGTTTTTGTGTGTATTGGGGGGGGGGGGTGTTATTCTTCTACAAGGAAAAGTGAGAAATACAAAGACTTTACATGGGCGTAAGGAAGTGTATAAAAACTCTAATCAGGAATAACTGAAGGTCTATATTGAGGGTCAGATACCTACTATTCATTCCCACGACAAAATAAATAAATAAATAAATAAATAAATAAATAAATAAAATAAAGAAGAGGGAGGTCTGATTGGTCTACTCATAGTGTCTGCCCACACTGACAGGTTTCCTCTGATTCTAGCCACTAAATGGGTCAGTTTCACTCACAGGAGCCAACTTTCTCTGCTTCCTGTGTTCTCAAACAAAACAAATTTAAAAAGCATACTAAATTCTTCTTTGGAAAAAAAAATCGATGATACCTAATCCAAGTATAAAAAAATAGCATCTAGTACTATATCCCACTAGATTAGTCATAGTTCCACACTTTATGACATATTAAAATAATGGCTAACATTTACTAAACACCACGTGCCAGCCACTGTTCTAAGGACATTACTATGTGTTAACTCATTCATTCTTCGTACAATCCACAAGGTATGTACTATTATTATCCCACTGTTTTCCCAGCTGGGGCACAAAGACACTAAATGTTTTGTCTGCGATTACTCAGCTAGTACGTGGGAAGCTGAGAGTCGAGACCAGAGGACAGACTCAGGAGTCTGAAGAAGCCCTGTGCTTTAGTGTCTCACAATGTAAATGTATGTTGTGGGCACACACATGATCAAGGGAATTTACAGGAGAACACAAATGTCACCTGTTAAATAATTTCCCATCAGTTCAAAAGAGATTTTTGTTTTGGTTTGGTTTGGTTTTCAAGACAGGGTTTCTCTGTGTAGTTGTGTCTGTCCTGGATCTTGCTCTGTAGACCAGACTGGCCTCCTCAAATTCAGAGGTCTGCCTGCCCCTCTAATCCTCTGCCCCTCTACCCCCTGCCCCTCTGCCTCTGCCCCCCCCCCACCTAGTGCTTGGAATAAAGGTGTGTACCACCACCTCCTGGCTCAAAAGAGATTTTATAAATGAAACCAGCTGCCAATTTTTGATCTCTAGAACAGCATATATTTTAATTATATATAGACATATAGTTTTCCATCTAAAAGCTAATGGTTCCATATTAATTAAGAAGTTAATAATTTTTCATGAATAAAACAAGAAATGGATTCTTTTTGTGTTTTTTTCAGAATATCAAGAAAAGCTTATATTAAAAAGTATAGTTTTAAAAATACGGGCAAATATCTAAGTAGGTAGGTGATTTGATTACAGCATAGTTTCAATATAGAAATGTTACCTCTGATTCCCTTTTTAATCTGAGTGTAGAACAACCTCAACACATTAGATTACTATAATTCTAAATTCATACTAAGCCGCAGCTAGCAATGAACAATACTTCATTTGGATCTAAAACAATATAGCTGGCCATAATTTTAGGTTTCCTATCCATCTAACGTAGCAAACTTAAATTGGATCTAAAGTCTAAATGAACTACACATGACTTTTTAAATGCTGTTTTGTTGGCATCTGGTGCTGGAAATTGACCCCTAAGCCTTGCATAGGCTGGCAAGCACTATGCCGCTGAACTACATCCCCAGATACTATCTGTCCTTACAATACTATTTTCAGTTGCTGGTAATTCGTCATGACCTATTTGGAATTCTAGTCACTTTCTCTTTATTCAAGAAGCCATGGTTTCCCCTAAGAGCTTTATTCTCATGAAATAAGGAGCGCCAGTCATACCTAATTCAAGTGCTCCAGAATGAATGTAGCACCTGCTTTCACTGTCTGTTTGATACTTTATTCCTATTGAAGATGATAATGAAAGCCAAGAGAACATAGAAGCATAAGGAAAATATTCTGCTTAGTAAAGTTACAGCCTGTAGCCACAGTGTGGGTCACTGGGTTTGAAGTCCACTACTATACTAGCTGTGGCATAGAAGGGCCCACAGCAGTTTTCCTATTTGTTAAATGCTAGAGTAATAACCTCTGAAAACTTTGCATAAGGCTTAATGTTAGTTATGAATCTGTTACTATACTGCATTGTCTTAAAGGACTGAAAGCACAAGTTGGTAACATCAGAAACACTTGTTGGCTCAATAGGTAAAAGCATTTGTGTCAAACCTGACCACATGAGTGTGATTTCCAAGGACCCACAGGGTAGAAGAAGAGATTCAACTTGCCAGTTATTTTCTGACTTAGACACACACCACCACCACCACCACCAAACACCATGGCACATACACAGCCCTCTGTCCAAACTACATAAGTGTAATAAAATATTAATAATGAGTACCTCTTTTCTCAGGTCTCGTGCTTTGAATGTCTGTGGAAAGACAGTTTGCAAATCTCAGGGCCATACATAGACTAACTTAATGCAGAAGAAATCAAGACACCTCTGACTCCATGAAACGACAATATGCTGCAATTCATAGAGAGAGAACGGGATGTAAAATTGTGCAGCATATTGAACTGCCAAAACCAACTGCTTGGTTCTTCTATCCATGTTTTTCAGGCTTAGCATATTCTATTGTTTGAATAGATTTATTCCCTAGAAGTCACGTTGAAATTTATCCCCGCTGTGAGGTATTAAGAAGGTGGAAACTCAGAGCTGGGGAGATGGCCCAGCTCTTAAGAGCACTTGGTGGTTTTCTAGAGGACCCACATTCAATTCCCAGCACCCACATGATAGCTCACAATTATCTGTAACCATCATGCTATTCTGGCCTCTGAGGGCACCAGGCACACGCATGCTACACAGAGATACATGCAGACAAAAACACTTATAAAATTAAAAATTTTAGAAGTTTGGGTTTTTTGCTGTTGTTGTTTTTAAAGCATGTGGAAACTTGAGCCAGTGAGATAGATAACTTCATGGATAAGAATGCTTGCGCATCAGGCCTCACAGCCAGAGTTCCATCCCAGGAACCCACACAGCGTAAGATAGAACCAACTCCTAAAAACTGTCTTCTGACCTCCTCATGTGCGCCATGACACATATACTGGTAACACACACACACACACACACACACACACACACACACACACACACACTAAGAATATAAGAGTGTGGAAATTTAATCAGACTGTTGGCTTAAGAGATGGGGCCTTTAGAAGGTGACTGGGATGTAATAAGGACATTAGAGTGGAGCCCCCATGATTCAATCTGCTGGCCTTATAAGAAGGGGAAGAGAGACTAGACATACATACACACACAGGCTTCCTGTCTCTTGGTCTACGGTACTCCACATCACCAAAGGACACTCCCAACAAGAAGACTATCAGCAGAAGACACACCCTTCCCCAACTTTACATGCCCTGAACACTGAGCCAGCAGAGACAATTTGCCAAATAAGCTGCTTCAGGGACTTTGTTACAGCAATGGGAAACAGACTGATACAGCATTCAAGACTCACCGCAGTCTGAGTGGCAGTCCAGGCTGGGGGATTGACAATGAGGTCATGAGGGGTGGGTGGGACACTGAACATCATCTGCATTGATGTTCACCTTAAGCTGATTAACTTCTCCTGTAGTGGATCCCTATAAACAGCAACAAACCTCCTGGTTTGTATACCCGGAGGATGCTTAAAGTAAAACTCTGCATTGCTTGAGGTAGTCTAGCTTTATAGTGGGCGTTGCCTTCCTATAAATGTTCTTGTTCCACACCTGTCATGGCTCCTTCCCTCATTTTTATCAGTTTCCCCTCAAATATCACAACCTTCCTGGTTACCCTCTTTAAAACTGCAAGCACCCCTTAGGCTTCCTCCGCTCTCTTATGTTTTCCCGGCGTACCTATCGCCACCCAATTCATTATATAACAAGTTTTGTTCTGTCTGGAATAAAAGAGTCATGAACATTTATCAGATTTATAACTGCTAAGTCTTTACAATGCTCAGGGTGGGACAGGTGACCATAAATATTTGTCAATGGTGAGGAGAAAGTGGCAAATTTTAGCCACTGTCTCATGAACTAAAAATTGTACCTCTCAACAGGTAGTTGAACTTTACAGGAAAGAGAAAGGCCAACAGAAACAGAGGAGAACAGCTCAGGAAGGTTAGTTTATGCCTGACATCTGCTGAGTGGTAAGTGGCTCGATCTTGTTTTATAATAGCTATTCTCAAGAGCCAGCATAAAGGAACTGAAAAATATTTAACTCTGTAGCATTGACCATCACCTGTGAGTTAGGAAAATTTTTGTTTTGTTTTTAAAGGGAATTCAGAAGAAATATAAGAAACCAAAATATATTTTATTTTTATCTGGTAATATGACAGAATTTACTAGTATACAATGTTTTTTTTTTTCTTGCTTTCAACTCCAATAGCAACTCCAGTTGCCAAGTGTGAGGTTAATGGCACATTCCAAAGGCAATACACAGCTAGACTTCTATCATTAAGCTAAAAGACCGTATTATAGAGAGCTACACAGTAAAATAAGCCAAGGTGGGACAAAGAAGTCAATATTCATTTTCTGCACTGTGACATTGCTTTTGTTTAATTCCCAATGCAGGCTCTGTAATATATTAAAGCAATGGTAGTCATATAAAGAACTCTGTTTTATTATATTTCAGATGAGTGTATAAAGATTAACATGTGCCTCTAAACTAATTTCTTCATCTATCAATGAATTTTTTATAACCCAAATGAGTGTGCTAAAGGATTATTCTTAAAATGCAGCCAAAGGCTGAAAAATTAGCTCCTCAGTGAAGAGAACTTGTTGATCTTCCGGGGATGCAGGTTTGATTCCCAGAACCAACATGGCAGGCTCACAACCATCTAGAATTCCAGTTTCATGGGACCCAATGACATATTGTCACCAACATGTGTACCAGACATATACATCATGCACAAAACCATATTCAGGCAAAACATCATATACATGAAATAATAAAAATAAAACAAAAATGAACTTGGTTCATCAGCAGTACTGGGCTAGTGAAGTTGCTTTATTATTCCACTATTTTTGGTCTTCAGTAGCATGCAGTTTTCACAGTGCCTACTTAGCATTCCATTTAAGAGGTCCATAGTGATGTATCTAATAAGTACACAGGAAAGCTTAGTAACAATAACATTACACCAAGACATAACTCTTCATGAAGTTACTCATTATATGTCTTTGAAGTGTCTGAACTCTCTTCTTCAGACTGAAGACCATACCCATTCTCACACTATCTAGGAGTAAAAGGATATGCCTCCAAGATAAAAGAGATACAAATAAAGTATCATGGGAACCATGGGAGAGGAAAATTCCCTTTTATGGAAAACTGTTAAGAAATGCATAAAAAAAATCATATAGTGAGGAATGCACGGTACCTTCGAGAAGACTGCAGTGTGCCTTGGCCGATTGTCAATGGAAGATAATGTTACATCAGCGAAAGCTCTAGCTGCCAAGGAAGACGTGCACTTTACCGAGTATGCAGTGAGGAACTGTTGGAAAATTTTGAACAGGTGTAAACACATGAGTGGAGCTCCACTTTAAGAAGATGAATGTAAGAACAGTTTACAACATGAATTGGAGACTGGCAGTTAGAAGAGGATGTAGGAGGCTTTCAGGATGCTCTGTTGAGGTTCAGCAGGCTATGTGAGGAGACTGGCTGAGGACATGCAGAACAGTGCAAAGATGAAGACAGTTTGTCTTGGTCAATGATTCTGCAAACCTTGAAAGGAGAAGATCAGACAATTCTGAGGCTTCATGTTTGGATGCCTGAGAACATAGTGATGGCTTCAACAGGAGCATGCAACCAAGACAGGGGAGGGGTTTGGGGGAAAGATAACAAGTCCAGCCATAAATGTAAAACCCAGAAGACATTAAGCTAGAGGTATTCCTCCTTACCACCCTACTCTTATTCTCATTTTCCTCCTCCTGCTGCACCACCATCACCACTTTCTTTTCCCCCTTAGTATTAAACTTAAAAGTGACAGGCATATGGACTTGGGGATTATACATGTACACACAGTATTTGAAGTCATAAGTACAAATAAAGTTGGCTAATGAGAAAAGCATCACAATAAAGGAAAAGTGAGTCAAGGAAAATGGGAAAATTATACATGAATGGGAAGAAAAGAGGGAAAAAGGAAGAAAACAAGAAAAAAAATGTCAGAAGTATTCTCCACAAAACTGAGAGTTGGTGTCTCAAAAAGTAAGATGGTTTTAGTAGATGCTTGGAAGTTAATGTCCTTCTCTAGGAATCCTCTCCCAGCATCCAGAAAGCATGGACCTCACTGCCGTGTTTGTACCCAATAACATTGCCCCTCTGACTACAGTTGATTTGACTTATGGTCAATGAGTGAGTAAAGCCTGTGCAATCATATTTTCTCTCCTGGGAATTTAGAATAAGGACTGAATGATTAAGCTTTAGCACTTTAAAGTATACACCCAAAACAGCCAGTTACTTTACTCCAGAGATACCTGCGCGTCCATATTTTTGCTGCATTATTCATGACATCCAAGTTACTGAATCACCTTAAGTGCCCATCAATAGATGAATTGATAAAGAAAATATGATAAATATACACAATGGGATTTTATTCAGCCACATAGAAGAAAGAAATTATGTCATCGCCAAGAAAATCAATGGAACTGGAGATAATCATGTTAAGTGAAATAAGCCAGACTCACAAAGACAAGGACAGCATGTTTTCTCTCGTGTAGAATCTGTGCATGGGGGTGGGGGTGGAGGGGAAGAACATGAAAGTAAAAGGAAGACTATTAGGGCTATGGAAGAGAAAAGGGGTAAAGAAAGGGTAGATGGGAGGGAAGAGGGATAAAAAAGAGTAATAGGAACTGGCTTAGCTGTTAAGAGAACCTGTTGCTAGCTACCCACCACTGAACCTGATCAGTATTATTTGGTGCTGCGGCAGCATAGTGACCTGCTGTGGAATATTATTTTACTAGGAAAAGATGTGTTACATTTGTTCGCATTGCATTTGTTTAACTATGTAAAGATGCGCTGCATTTGTTTCAGCTTGCCTGCCTAAGGCACCGGATTGGTCTAATAAAATGCTGCCTGACCAATAGCGAGGCAACCATCCGATAGCCAGACACAAGAAGCAGTGAAAGTAAGACAGACAGACAGAAAGAAAGGTAGAAAGCCCTGAGGCAAAGAGTGGATGAAGAGAAACTGGTTAAGTTATAAGAGCTGGTGGGACAAGCATAGGATAAGGCTGAGAATTCTTAACTAATAAGAAGTCTATGTGTCATTATTTGGGATCTGGTTGGCAGTGGAAAAGGAAGCCTGCTGCAGTGAGCCGGCAGTAAGCCCCAGCATTTAGGAAATATGGTTGTCCTACACACGAAAGACTGTACTGAAAGCATGGGAACAGCTTCGAAACTGGTAAAAGAAAACCCTGTGATCGTCTCAGAAGACTGTACTAAAGCAGAGAGAGAGAGAGAGAGAGAGAGAGAGAGAGAGAGAGAGAGAGAGAGAGAGAGAGAGAGAGGAGAGGACACCTGTTGTTCTTGAAGAAGATCTAGATTCAGTTTCTAGCACTCAAATGCTAGCTTCCAACCAAACATAACTCCAATTTTAGGGGATCTGAACCCCCACTTCTGACCTCTGCAGGCACCAGGCACACACATGGCATACATAAATACAGGTAGCCAAAACACTAATACACGTAAGAGTAAAATGAGTAAGTCTGAGAAAGAATTTAAAGAGTGTTAGTGTACATATGATAAAGTCCATTATACACATATGTAGAAGTTGAAATCCCTTTGTACCATTAATAACGTGCCAACACAAAGAAACAAAAGGTTATTCCATTAAAGACATGGTTTGGGTAAACACAGCAACTTGTGCATGGGGTGGACACTTTTCTGTTACAGGTCCAAGGGAACAAAGACAACCAGAATTCTGAAAGAAAATAACAAAGTGGCTCATAGAAAAGAAGGAGAAATGAGGCCTCATGCTATTAAAAAGGAGACACTCAGAGCATTCATGACGACTGTTTATGTCTTACCCACTCTCTCCCATCCTGCAAACGATCACCATCCTGCCTCTTCCCCATGGACACAGACTCCAATATGTTTCTACCATCAAAGGGCAGCATTTACATCTCTTCCTACCTGCTTGTACCTTATCTTCCTTCTGTGTCTTATCTCCTCTCATCCTTTCCTACCTTTTTGGAAAGTTCATTTCCTCACTTATTTTTCCTCCCTCTACTACCAACTGCTTGCTTATTCCCAACAAAATAAGCTAACATTACAACATAAAACAGTTTTCATGCTATTTCTTCCCATCATTGTTCAGAATTCTCTGATCCTCTAAGAGCAACACATATCTATTCTTTGCTTCTGGTGTTTTTATCCGGTCTTCTCCAGCCTGGCTTCTTCTGCCCTCACTCACCCATGTTATTGACAACCACGCGTCAGCATCAAGAACTTCCGTATTCCAGTAGCCAGTGGATACCCATTAGCCCTGAACCTACACCAGCTTCTAGCCATTTTCCACACAGTTGGTCAAGTTCAGCTTACCGGAGTCCCCTATTGTTGAAATCTAAGACACTGCACCTGCCCGGGCTGTGTCTTCTCTAACTGTCACTGTTCCGTGTCTCTGCAGGTTCTTTCTTCTCTATGTATCTAGAGAAACTGGGCTGTATTCTCTGCTGTTTTCTCTGCCACCCATCTCCCTATTAATCTCAGCTTTAAATACTGTAAAATGGCTGGCAAATTTTAAATCCATTTCTCCAGGCCAGACATTTCCTCCCGGTTCCAAAGTCATACATCTAATTACCTCCATGAATCTGAAGTCCTCATGAATGTCTCAAATAAATATGTTCACAATGGAAATAAGTTCTTAACTCCTATATGTCTACTTTCTCTCAAGAACCCTAAGGACTTCTGTCTTCATTTTCCCCCTGATTTCTATAAGTAGTGGGACAATCTTCCCACTTACTAAAACTAGAAACCTGGACAGTATTATTGATTTGTCACTCTCCCTCACTCCCTATCTCCGGCCCCTCAGCTAGGCTTCTTTGTCCCTTATATATAGGTATCCAATCGACCCACCTCACCTCTCCTGCTACTATATTAATCTGACATATTGTCATGCTTTTCTTAAGTGATTGTTACAGCTGTCCAAATGTACTTCCTTATTTTTTTTTTTCTAGTTATCAGTCAAAGTAACCTTGAAACATTGTGGGGCAACGTCTTCCAATAATTTTTCAATGAAATCTAAGTTCCCTCCCAGTTCAAAAAGCCAGGCCTGTTCTGCCTCCCTTTCCACTTGACCTTGCTTTACCTCCCCTCCGCTGTGGGTGGGTTTAGCCACATGGCTTCCTTTCAGTTCCTCTGAAACGACTGGGCAGAGCCCTTACACAGGTGTGTCCTCAGCCTACTCAAATCCTGAGAGCTTCCCTCACATTTTGTTCAGGTTTCAAAAGTCAGATATCTAAAATATCCTCTCTGAGTCCTTACTTGTCACTAATAATTCATCACCAAGTCACTTTGTTTCCTCCATAGTACTCATTCCAAGTTATAAACATGCATTTCTCTGCCTCCCCATGAGATTGTAAAGTCCCCAGGGGCAGGGACCTTGCCTTTCCCATTCATTAACTGATCACTTAACACTGACACAGAGACTAAAATACAGCAGGTGCCCAGTAATTACTGACAGTAATATTGCTGGTCGTTGATAGTTTCCTAGTTCCTTATTAACATGTCTTTTATACTGCACTTTCTGTGGGAGAAAATCTTACGGTCTTCGTCTAAGTTAGCCCTTGGTTCAGTCAGTGTGTTAAACTGTGCATCATGGTGACAAGGACTTGTGAAAATCCACTCGAAGGAGGAAACATTTATTTTAGCTCATTGTTCCAGATATTCCAGTTTAAAGTCAGTGGAGTCCATTGCTTTGGCCAGAAGCCAGCAGCTCATCATGGTAGGTAAGATATGACAGAGCAGAGCTGCTCAGCCCAATGGCAAGCAGGAAACAGAGAAAAACAGGAAAGGTCAGGGGACAAGTATACCCCCGGAGACCAAATCCTTAGTTAAGCATCAAACGATCCTCTCTACTACCTCCTAAAAAATGCCACTATATAATGATTTCCTCAAGGAATTAATGCATTGTTTAGCTTTGAGGCCTCAGAATCCAGTCACTTCCCAAAAGCTATCAGCTGGTCACCAAGCCCTCAACACATGAACCCTTGGGGACACCTCAGATTCAAACCATAGCAGTAGGCTTCTCTTTTTACATCAAACGGTCACTGTTTGATGAAGGTTTTGAAAATGTGAGGTGGTTAACGATTCATACAATGTTGAACTGGTACTGAGTTAAATTTGCTGGGGAAATGTAAGCAAACATCGATTCTCCCCTGATAAGGTACTGACCACAAACTAAAGAAATGATTGAACACAAGTTTAAATTGGTGAACCAATACATTTAATTGAGAGTGCTTATAGAAGCATGGTTGAAAGATTGTGTGCAGAAGGGTGGGCATCTTATAAAAAGCCACCCACCAAAGACCACTGACCTACCCCACACCAGGAGCTGTTGCTATGTTTACTGCCTTGTGTACCTTCCTTCCTCTGCACAAGGAAATGTCAATGGGCTTAGTCTTCTAAGGTTCTCATGTGGGTGATCACAGATGCCTTGATTTCAAGGAGGCAATGGCACAAGTTTTAATAGGTTCTCTTGGAGATTGTTATGATCAGCCAAATCTGGGAAACAACAGTTTAGAAATACTTATAAATTTTGCAAGCATTTTTGTAGCTCCAAATAGTTCCTCTTTCTCAGTCAATTGCAGATAAACACTGATATGTGCCAACAAATCATGAAAGTTGCCCAAAGAAAACTGCCAAAGTTCTACCTGGCTTACTACAAAATAACCTAAGGGGTCTGGCACTTTCATAATTGGTATCTAATCATATGGTTCTAAATAATCTTCAATGATATTCAAAATATAAATCAGCAGTATATATAACTACATCTTTAATTTTTTTATTTTTATGACTTTGTGTGTTTTGCTTGCATGTCTATAACACATGCCTGCATGGTGGCCTGTGAAGTCAAAGAGGCTGTTGGATGTCCTTGGACTGGCATTACAAACAGTTATTAGCCACCATGTCGGTGCTGAGAATTGAATAGGGGTCCTCTGCATGAGCAGCCAGTGCTCTTAACTGCTGAGTCATCTCTCCACCACCATAGGACAAATATGTCTTAATTACAGAGAATTACACTGATAAACAGGCAAGTAGGCTGGACCTGCTAGCAGTTATTATTTGTAACATGATAACAACTCCAATATTTTAAAGGGTATTCTGCTTGCTGCTAGTTTGCTTACTTACATCTCAGATTAGCAAGCTAAATATAATAAAAATCCAAGGCTATGGCTTGGTCTCAACCATTCCTAAACACCTTAAACAAATCCTTAGCACACTAGCAGGTGTGGTCCTGAGAATTGATCAAGTCTACGAAAAATCTTTTCTCCCTTCAGAAAGAGTGACTTGCCTCAGTGTGTAACCCCTGTAGCCTAGTCACTTTCGGGGACAATAGAGCCTTTCCCCCAGTTTTATTCCTTTGTAGCTGGCCTTGACCAGCAGGTATAAATCAGTGCTAAATCAGTATTAGCTGTTATTTCCCCAGATGTGGGGAGTGAAAAACCATGAGTAAATTGAGCCCTTCCTGGCTGCATTTAAAATAAGATAGTTGGCATTATACCAGTTGGGGGAAATACTCTGTTTTGTTTTTTGTTTTTTCTTAATAAATCTTATGCTACTCCAGATAAACTGAAGTCAGAAGTCAGACTGAATTTCTACTCAGTATAGATTCTCCATCAGCATTCTCATCCCCTGCTCCTCCTCTTTCTCCCCACCCTCAGCCATGGCATATGTCCCAACCCCCTTTCCTTTCTGGTGCCTCTTCCTTATGGACAGGGGCAACTGAGTTTACATACCATCTTTAATTGCTCACCATGGGTGGAGCAGTGTCCTACATAAACTTTAGTTTTGCCACAGCACCATTACTCAATAAAGTATTTGCACAAGTGTCACTTAATGACACAAAAACAAACAAGGCCCTCAAAGTTATTGAGGAAAGAGGCTTGAGCTACCTACCTTCCTTCCTCGAGGACCAACCTTCCTAAACTTGTTCTTAGAAAACTCTTCAAGGGTAACTTGGAGGGAAGTCAGAGAGCATTGGCACACTGAGCCAGGGCTAAGCTTACTATCCCCTTGATAGGATTAATCCCTTTGTTAATTTTCAAAGGAGCTCATGACTTCTTTCAACACTTCTCAGTCATTGCTTTTCATGGTATAGCTATGCGTTTAATGTCTCCATAAATATCACGCCCATGTATGTTCAGTACTCAGACATAGATGGAAACTGAAACCATTCAAACATTCAAAGAAGTGACACAGCTCTAAATGACTTCTAGCTCTGACCTCTGCATCCCCTAGGAACTTGATGGCATTCTTTAAGGACTTTCAAATCTGTGATGTTTTGTCACAAGTAGCTGGATAGTAGTATGAAGTAGTTGGACCATGAATACTCTCTTCCTTTTACAGATGGGGAAACAGATCTACAACCTTGGCTGAGGTCCCAGCTCATGAGAAAAGACTGAGACATCGAAACCAAGTTTCTCTGACCTAACCCAGTGGCTTTCCTTCTCTTAAATTGTCTTTGTAGCAAGACTCAAGGCAATGATCTTTGTGAAATACTTGGGCATACGCCTTCCCCTCCTTGGACTCTGGTGACCTATGAGTTAATAACACATGGATAAGAGGACACTTGGTAGCCAGGATTGTCTACATTCAAGGCAACCTGACAATATACCTTGATAAAAGGCAGTCCTAATTTGTTTTAGGTCTCCCAAGAACCTACTAGGAAACCTGAGTGTGATAATCACTGTTCCACCAGAGCCTCTGGCTCCCCCTGGAAGGTCAGGAAAGCCCCATTCCTGTCTCTTTCTCTCTCCAAACAAAGGAAACGTACCAAAATCCCACTTCTGTATTCTTGGTGGCTACTTCAGCTCCCTCTCCTGAAGTTTCCAGCTGTCCAAGTCCCTGTCTAAAGTGCTCAGCCTTTGATCATACTTGGGCACAAACCCAGCTTATGAAAGACATATCATCTCCCCTCACCTACAGTCTTTAGAACTTTCCTGCTCTGGCCTAGGCTCATGGACTCATGAATTCCCTGGTCTCAATCTCTGTGATGGGAGAAGTCACCTGGGAGTTGCTCTGCTCAATAAACCTGCTGTTATATTTTTTTCTTTTTCTTTTTCTTTTAAATGAATTTACTTTATACATTCCAATCCCAGTTCCCTCCCTCCTCTCCTCCCACTTCTCCAATTCCCCTCCTCCTCACATCCAGGCTGCTCCTCGGAGTGGGTAAGGTCTCTCCTAAGAAGTCTACTAAGTCTGACCCATCATCTCCTTGAGGCAGGACCAAGGCACCTCTCAACCCCCACATCCCTGTGTCTAAGCTGAGCAAGGTATTTCTCCATATAGAATGGGCTCCACTAAGTCAGTTTGTGCATTAGTGTTAGATCTTGGACCCACTGCCAGTGGCCTCATATATTGTTCCAGTTACACCATTGTCACCTATATTAAGGGAGTCTAGTTTGGTCTTATGCAGGTTCCCCATTTGTCAGACCTGAGTCAGTGATCTCTCACTAGCTTGGGTCAGCTGATTCTGTGAGTTTTCCCATCATGGTCTTGACCCCTTTGTTCATTATTTTTGCTCCTCTCTCACGTTGATTGTACTCCAGATTTCTGCATCTGCTTCCATCTGTTTCTGGAGGAGGTTTCTAGCTTCTCTGGGATAGTGGATTGTAGGCTGGGGATCTTTTGCTTTATGTCTGGTATCCACTTATGAGTGATTACATACTATATTTGTCTTTCTGGCTTTGGGTTACCTCACTCAGGATGGTTTTTTCTACTTCTTTCCATTTGCCTGCAAATTTTAAGATGTCATTGCTTCTTACTGTTGAGTAGCACTCCATTTTGTAAATATACCACATTTTCTTTATCCATTCTTAGATTGTTTCTAAGATCTGACTATCACAAGTAATGTTGCTATGAACATAATTGAGCAAATGTCCTTGTGGAGTAACTGTGTCTCCTTTGGGTATATGCCCAACAGTGGTAATGCAGGGTCTTGAGATAGGGTGATTCCTAATTTTCTAAGAAAACACCATACTGATTTCCACAGTGGCTGTACAAGTTTACACTCCCACCAGCAATAGAGGAGCACTCCCCTTTCTCCTCATCCTTTCCAGCATAAGCTGTCATTTAGTGATTTTTTTATCTTAGACATTCTGCTCCTTGTAAAATGGAAACTCAGAATTGTTTTGATTTGTATTTTCCTGATGGCTAAGGATGTTGAGCAATTCCTTAAGTGTCTTTTAGCCATTAGAATTTCTTCTGTTGATTTTCTGTTTAGGTCTGTACCCCATTTTTAAAAATTGGATAATTTGGTAGTTTCTTGAGTTCTTTGTATATTTTGGAGATCAACCTTCTGTCAGATGTGGTAAAGATCTTTTCCATTGTGTAGGAAATCGTTTTGTCATGTTGACCATGTTCTTTGCCTTACAGAAGTTTCTCAGTTTCAGGAGCTTCCATCTATTAATTGTTGCTCTCAGTGTCTGTGCTACTGATGTTTTATTTAGGAAGTGGTCTCCTGTGCATAAGCGTTCAAATGTACTTCCCTCTTTCTCTCCTATGCTGTTCAGTGCGGATAGATTTATATTAAGGTCTTTGATCCATTTGAGTTTTGTGCATGGTGATAGATATGGATCTAATTGTATTATATTTTTTCAATTTAGCTTGATCTTACTATGGAGGACGAAAAACCTATTAATCACATAGCTTGCTTTTGGTTTATCTTCTTCATATCCTCTCCTCTCAGATATCTGTCAAACACTGGTAATTACAGACCTCAGAGCCAAAGCCTGAATATGCAGAGCCACATAGCTGTCACTCTAAGATATATGCAAACTCGTTAGCCTGAAGAAATGGTGACTATTATTGCCTTTCATTGGAAGAAAGCTGCAGTTTTCATTTCCATGTCATTGGGTCACTGGTATATTCTACTACATGGATGTAGAATGGTTTCCTCTTGATCTGAGAAAGTGTATATAAATACATTTGCCTCTAAATTTAATCACAAACTTAAAGAGGCTAAAGTTCATGTATCCCTTGGACCTAAACTGAAATCTTGGAAGAGTGATTCTTAACTCATGAAACCAACTTGAAACAATGAAACTGGTTCCCCAAAAGATGAGTCAGTGTCAATAAATAAATGCAGTACCAGGGAGCCAGCTCAACAGAGTAAAGCACTTATTGCCAAGCTTGACAAGCTAAGTTCAATCCCCAGGATGGAATCATATGACACAAGGAAAGAACCAACTCCCACAAGCTATTCTCTGACCTCCATATGTGTACTGTGGTGGGCGCGCGCGTGCGCGCACACACACACACACACACACACACACACACACACACACACACACACACCCCGAAAAGAAAATTAAAAAAGAGAGAAAGCAGAGCACAGAACAGAAGTCATCACTATCATGGTGGTCTATAGGAGTTAACAGCACCATGACTTCTGTTAAAGATCATAAGTTTTTTTGCTAGAGCCACATACAACAATGCGGACGATCAGTAGAATCTCTCACCATCTCTAGCACCAGCCATATCAGTTGTAATATAGTCATCTAATTTGGTATTCCACGGCTTTGGAGGGTCTAAATGTTTAAACACTGTAAAAGCAGACTCTAGGAAGATTCAGATGGATTAGGTCTCAGCTTGGAGAAGCAGTCTAAAGCTCTTAATTCATGACTTCTGGGTGTATGTAGTACCATAGACATCAGTGTTTGGGGAATAGTTCATTATGGAATGAATGCATAGAAATGTAGGTTTAAGAGAGAAAGGGTAATGGAAGGAAATAGCGAGTGTTTAGCACCTGTACCATCCCTGGGACATGATATACATTATCAGACAAAAATAAAAACAAAAACAATCAAAACAAAACAAAAGAAAAGAACTACAACACAGAAGGTGCGTGAGTCTAGAGAAAAGTCAAGGCCAGAGTCCTCTACCTGGTGTTGGCAATGAGAACTCTTTACCTTTAAAGCCAGTGATACCACACCTAATCACTTCAGTACTGCATCAGGCAAGCCCTTTTTTCCTCATTACATGCAAAAACACTTTCATAGAGTCGTATACCTTAAATAGTGATCTAAGCCAGTCTAGCTAAATTCCTGTGACTAACTGCCTTCTGCCTCATAATTCTAGATTAAAATTCAAACCAACACAGGTGTAGCCCAAGGTTTTTATTGGGCACACACTTTACTTATTTTAAACAAGAAAGATTTGAGCCAGTTAGGGGTGTACACCTTTAATCCCAGAACTTGAGAGGCAGAGGCAGATGGAGCTCTGTGAGTTTGAGGCCACCCTGGTCTACAGAGTTCCAGGACTACCAGAGCTACACAGACAAACCCTGTCTCAAAAAGCAAAAGCAAAAACAAAACAACAACAACAAAAAAAAGATTTGAGACCTATAGCATGAGTAAGATTTAGATAATTATATCCAATAATATCCAAAATAAGGGCTTAGTCCAATCAATTAGAGCACAGCCAAACAATGGGCTTTTCATATTATGGTCAGGTTTATGTGGCAGAAATCTTAAAGACCTATAGAAATTTTATGATATATTTGCCAAATAAATAAAAGCCCAGAAAAACAAACCCATGCATGTATGAAAACAACGAGGCAGATACAGACCAGAACATTAACAGTGTGCTACATGTTTGTAACTGAACATGTCCTTACATATATTGCTAGAAAAAAAAGACTTATACACTGCACAGGCACACACAGTGTCTCCTCCTGCAAATGCCTTGAAATATATAAATAGGATAATAACATATTAAGAATACAATTATATAGGAAAGTTTATTAAATGGCAAGGAGCCCATAGTTGGCAGCAAACTCGAACTTTGCCCATATTGCAAATAAAATTGGCTCTCCATGTACTTTCTTATTATGCTAAAATGATCGTATATAACTGCCTGAGTTCCTTCAACTCTTGCCTAAATCCCTCTATTCAGAATGCACACAGAAACCACAGCAGAATGAAAAATGAAATAATCATACCTAGCTCATGAAGTTTTTAAAAATCAAAAGTCAAACGAGACTTCTAAAGCTCCTAGCACAGTGCCTGGAACACGGTCAACATTCAGCAAGTGTTACCTGTTCTGGGAATAACTCTCTTACTGTTGAAGGATTCAGAGTCTACACAAGAGCATGGTTGTTGATCCCAGAAACTCCTGTCAGCCACCTAGTACACAGACTTCTTTTTAAAATAGCCTTCAATTAATAAAGGCGGAGTCCAAAGGAATCTTTGACACATCATAATTATATAGCTCATTTCATTCGCCTTACTTAATGAGTTACAAAAGCAGGAAATTAAATCATGACATAATTTAGTTTTTCCTTAATTGTTTGACTTAGGTTTGTACAATAACAACAACAACAACAACAAAAAACTGAGATAAAAGGAAAATGTTAAGACTGTATAAACAGTTTTGGATCTAGACACATCCTTTAAAATTATTTTTAAAAGCATATCTAAAATTCTTTGATAAGAATATCATTGCCCATTGGAGGGCACATACTTGTTAAATATGTTTTAATCATCTACATTTACTAAAAGAAGAAATGTTTAGTTCTACATTTTGTAAAGGGTTTAACTCAAGAATATGAATTAGGGTAAGTATGGTTAGTATCAACTGTCAACTTGACAGGATCTAGAATCAGCTAGGAGACAAAGCTCTGGTGTGTCTGTGAGGGAGTGTCTAGACTGGGTTAATTGAGGTAAGAATCCATTTTAAGTGTGGGTGTCTACATTCCATTAGCTGAATAAAAGGGAGATAACAAGCTAAGCACTAACATTCATTCTTTGTACTGCCTGACTGGGGACAACGTGACCAGAGACCTCCTGCCCCCGTTTTTTCTTTGCCTCGATGGCCTGTATCCTCAAAATGTGAACCAAAATGAATGAATGCTTCCTTCTTCAGTTGTCCTTTTCCTCTTGTCTTTTGACACGGTCTCACTATATAGCCCTGGCTGGCCTGTAAGTATGTAAACCAGGTTGGGCTTGAATTTACCGAGAGTCACCTGCGGGCTACTCTTTCTGAGGACTGAGTTAAAGGTGTGTGCCACCGTATCTGGCCCTTTAGTTGCTCTTTCAGGTGTTTTGTTAACAACAAGAAAAACAACTCATATGGTTGATATCACATTTAAAGATTAGAAATAAAAGCCTCACTGACACTTCCCTAAACTAGTATAATTTCTAACTGTACCCTAAATATTTATCTTTATACCCACAGATAAGCATAGCTCTCACCACTCATGAAAGGAGTGTCTTTCAGCAGCTGATGGAGGCCATTATAGAGAACCACAACTGGCCAGAATGCACAGAATAAGTGATCATGGGGTACCCAACCAAACTGGAACATCTACAATATAACCCTGCATCTAAGGTTCTGGGGAAAATGGGAAGAGGGAAAGGAAAGATTGTAAGAGCCAGAGGACCAAAGATACCTGCAACAAGACAGCATCTTCTGGGTGTGGCAGGGAAACTGCACCCATGAAATCTCAACTATACAGTTGCCTAAGCAAGGCCTGCATAATGACACTACCAGTTGACATGCCAATGTGGATAGGGGAACTGTCACAAGGCTCCACTCCTAGATGAAGAGATAAAGGTAATCAATGCCTTCTGAGAGGGACAAAGAGTTTTCCTCAGGACCTAGTCACTTGATAGGTTCTCCAATCCCAAGCATGTAATATATACATATATACATATATATATATATGTATATGTATATATATGCAAATACATGTAACAATAATAATTAAAGAAAAGGTAATGATTTTGAGAGGGAGTTGGAATGGAAAAAGGATGGGTAAAACTGCTATAAATATACAGTATTCCTGAAGAGAATTCACAAAGAAATTAAAAATTTAAACAACCAAACAAAGAATAAAAACTACAGTTACCTTGTGAAGATGATACAATTATAGTTAATAAAATAGTTCCTCAGAAATATGGGGGGGGTTAAACGTTTATGTTTAGTCTTATTTGTGGACTTTGTGAGCTGAAGATTTACTCAGGGGAGAAAAAAATAAATAACAACAACAACCAAATGACATGATAGCAAATACTTGTTGTTGGTGAGAATGTCTCCTGCCCAATGGAACCATTTCACAAAATGCAATTAGGACTCAGGCATGGCAGTGCACACTACAATTTCAGCACATAGGAGACTAGAGGATCATGAGGTTAAGGTCAGCCTGGGCAACAGAGTAAGGCTCTCTCAAGAAAGAATACAATGAAGGGCTATACCTCTCATAGCATCCCTACCCTTCCCCGTCTCGTCTTCAGATCCTCAGAAACACTGTGTGTCTACTCCTAAGACCACTGCTAATGAATGTTTTTGGAGGTCAGATCTACCTTCCTGTGACCATACTGACTTCTCCTTTTTCCAGGAGGAAGCCCTAGGAGATGTATGCCAAACATTGCACACCCTCATCTACCTTGTTTATTAGCTAACAGGTTAATTTTGTACCCCAGAAGGCAAGATATTGAAGGAGGAAGAAGGATAAGACTGGGGTTGGTTCAATATCTCAGCACCATTCAGTATGAAGTTAGGTAAACTAGTACCAACAGGTTTTATGTTCCTTGTTATGTGCTCAGTATGATTTTCAAAAACTTCATGAAAATTTCAGATTTTAAATATGCATGTTTATGTTCCTTTTTGTTTCTATCATGTTAAGATAATTTTAAAGCAAGACATTCTAGATAAGACCGAAAGAGAAAAGGAGGAGAGTGTATGAAGGATTGTTCCCACTTATTAGAACTAATTTACATAATTGTCTGGTGGCTCTGTGTCTGTATTCCAAACACTATAGGACTCTTGTGGATAATGGGCTCTTCCTCCCTCCCTCTCTCCCCCTCCCTTCCTTTCTCTCTTCCCAGGGGAAGCCATGTGACTCCAGATTTGGAAAGCAAACAATAACTGCCAACATGAGGCAGAATACTTAAAAAGAGCATGGATTTCCATTTCAGAAGACCTGCCAGAGACAGATTTCTCAGGAAGCAGAAAGAACACGTTTGGACCAGTAAGATTAAAGGAGGCTTCAGGAAGATCCAACTTCTGTAGATAGACTTTCCCGGGCAGCACAAGAGTCCACCTGAAGGATGACTGACACATCACAAAGTCTGCCTGGGCTGACTTTCTTTGTTCATCTGTAAAATAATTAAACTGCTCCAGCAAAAGACATAATAGTCTCAATTAGAATGAGTCTGCAATTCCTATGCCTGATGAATTTTTTAGAACTACATTAAGTGACTAACAGGAAACTTGAAGATCAAAGAAAAGAACCAGTCACGCTTCTTGAGGTAAAAGGGTATCTGACAGAAACTGTAGTCTCTGAGGAAAGAAGAGTAAAGAGTCCAAATCACATGATGGCGTTTTATTCTACTCTAAAAAAGCAATGGAAAACATGAAAACAAAAACCTTTACAGAAACATAAATGTCAAAATATGAGCATTTTGCCTTTATTTCAATCTAACAATAAACAAATAAAATGTCAGAGAGTCCTGTTTTAAGTTGAACTTCTCTGTACATATATACATATGTACCAAGTTCTGAAAATCTCTTCACAGAATATGACTGAATATTTTCTATGCAAAGGGTAGGTGTTTAGCAAATTGCCACAGTTCGTTTACTACAGGATACTGGTTTACATGTTAATATCTCTGGAAGAATGATAAAGTCTTAAATGAACAATATGCTTAATTAACAGCATCATTTTCTTCACTGAACTTTAAATGATGGGACAATCTGTAATGGTGTCTTAGATTTGACGAAGCTGTTTTTCAAAAACGGAAGCAATTGATGAGCTTTCTCAATGCAGTCTAAAACTCAAAGGTCTGTCTAGTCCCTAGGGCTTTCTGGATGTTTTAGCACATGAGAGTTAACTGAAGAGCTACCTGGAATGCTAAACATTGTGCTGGTGACACAGGTGGGAAGCTCTATCAGGAGATATTGGGAGACACAAGGAACTGAAATATCTTCTAACTGATGTGAGTGTGGTCTCCCTGCTTCATCCACTAAGCTTCAGAAAGCTTGGTCCAGTCAGTCCTGGTCCTTTCACACTGGACTGGAGATTGTCACTATGCTGCAACCCATAGATGAGGTTCCTTTCTCCCCAATAATGTTCAATTCATCCAATTTGGAATAGTCCAAATTCATCCAAGATTTGGTTGGAAAGAAGTGTCTTATATTTTTAAAAGACCTAGAACCTTTCAGACTTACATAAAGATGTATTTTTTTAAACTAAATAATTAGTTAACATCCAGACACTGAAAGTTCTTCATTAAGTACCTTAGATATCTTAAGAGAACAGGGCAGATACTTAGTCGTATGGAATGTCAGCAGGACAGTGTTTTATATTTTTAATTTTCATTCATTAATTTGAAGTAGTGGGAGATGAATTCAGAGCTTCTTACACACTAGGCAAGTATTCTACTACTGTGTTATATCCTCAGTCCCAATAATCTATTGTTTTTCAAAAGATGAAAAAATATATAATATGTGTATATATGTATATATATGCATAAAATTATTTAGCTGAATAGATGAAGCTTAGAAAGTTTATCAAACTCATGACTTCTGTTGGAAAATTATTGGAGCATGCTTTTCATTATCTCTCTTTTTAATTTAGCCATAATAAACCTGTACTATATCAAATAATTGCATTATCTAATTATAAAAGTGTAATAGGGTTTTTCTTCTTAAGCAATTAAATAATGAGTATTATAAACTACAGCTGGCATCTAAGGATGCACCTTCAAGGATGAGGTTGCTTCATAATTTCTTCCTGAGAAGTCACAGATACCATTCAATGAAGCTACAAATTCCAACCTATGTTTAGCCATATGTGAGACCACAAAGGCCCACAAACTGATGCAGAATGAGTAATTCTTCCTTTGACCATATTGGCAGAGAAGGAGATGTCCACATGTTTCTGTATTGACAGTATATGTGTACCTATGCAATTTGCCTTCTCCAGCCAGGCCATAAAAGGAGCAATTGACTTAAAAGCATAATGCTTAAAATCTGGATTTTGTTCAAAATGCTGGTGTGAAAGTCTTTTATTTAAATGTTTTTATGCCTTAAAGCACAAGACCACTTTAGTACAGGCCTCCTTCTCCTTTGCTGTAAGTGTATTTGTTCCGAATTTAAAATATTGGTAAACACTCTGTGAAAATAAGTGACATGATAGCTAAAATGCACTTCTTTGTTTGGCCAGCACCACAATTTTAGGATGCTGAGTTTCCCTTACCACATAGTGGGTATTATATTGCTGTTTTGTATATTGTTCAACATAAAAGTAGATTCTTTGGGTCTTTGTTTCCTCAAATCATGTTAATGCTATTAGCATTATATTATATTTATTGTAATATACCTCCGTGCTTTCTTATCTCAGGTGTATAACACCTCACTAATCTCAATAGCTTGACAGGGAAGACTGAAAGTGAGCATACCTCTTTAAATAGCACTTCAGACCCTAAGGAGGTATACTCACTTTCAGTCTGGGTCAATAATATTAAGTTATTATTTAGAATGAGATAGCTATGTCTTAGAAATTTAATACATTCTCTCTGTCATCAAATAGCAGCTAAATTATTCTATTGATAAGCACCAGAGTTCATATCAAACTCTGCTTATGCTGCTCTGTTTTTCCCAGGGCAGAGTAGAGAAAAACAAGCCAACTCCAGCATTTCAGGGATGTTAGTGACCCATACACATTTCTTCACAAATGGTTCATCTCAGTGGGAGAATAAAAAGGACTCACGGGAGAATTTATTGGCTATTTGTGGAACTGATAACAAAAGCTCTCTAAGCCTTCCTGTTAAGTGAAGATAATTTCTTCCTTCCATGGTGGTTTCAAGTGTTAACTAGGAGGATGCATAAAGACCAGTTTGCAAGCCTATGCTGGTTCAAACGTGAACACTGAGCATACTAAGCCAGGTGCTTTAGATGAGGAAGAGATGGTTGCAAAGGAAACAGACTGGTTACCACTAACACTGGTGCTCCAAAACCACTTTGTGTTTCCTTGCCTTATGGTGGTACCATTCCTGTTCCTGTTCCTTCCAGGTAAATGGTTTGTTCTGCCTCACAGCAGAGGAAGTCCCCTTTAGCAAAGGTGCCAATTTGGTCTTAGTAAACAGGATTATTAACAGAAAAGATGTTGGCAATCTTCTGCGGGAGTTCAGAGAGGTGTTTTCAACCAGACATTTACATGGGCAGCAAAATATGATTTAAACAACTAAAGAGAGTTAACAATATGTCACTAAAACAAAGACTTGCCTGATGAAATACACACCAAGCACTTACATATCCAAATACAACAGAATTCCCATGAGCACAGCAAGGAGCTGTGATACTCTTCCCGGCTGAAAAGCTCTGCCATGTTTTCTGGAAGCAGAGATTCTACCGCCATTATTTTATTTTGTGACAGCAGAGCCAGACAGCAAAGGGATTTTTCCTGAGTAGTTTGTGTGAAAAAGAAATGAGATCAGATATTGAGAAACTGATGGACATTTCAGTTTCTGAATATCTGAAAAGCAACGAGCATGATTTATAAGCCCGAAGGGGATTGCCTTCCAGAGAAGGATGAGAGAGGACAATCTCAGCATGACCACCAGGGACGGGCTCATTGGCCACAGCCAAGACTACTTGGAAGGTGTAAACAGCATGGATGGAGAGAAGTTATTTAGTGTGGTCCAAGGGGACAGGAGGAGGAGTGATGGGAATGAAAGTCAAAATACAGATGATTAAGGGGGCAGAGCAGGTCACATGCCTTAATGGAGAGGTCTATTATCGACTCTGTGGTGCTTTCCCCGGGGGAGAGCCAGAAACCCTTTCTCTTGCACTATTTGCAATTGGAAAAGGCACTGCAAAGTAGTCAGGCATACCGGGGAGGGCAAAACCACCACATGCCCTCAGCGAATCATTGAGATGGCCTAATAGGTCTTTCCTATCTCAAATTACTGTGATGTAGCTGGTGTGCACAGGGATCTGAGTCACTGGAATCATTTTTCCATCATCCAAGCTTTTTCATTGTTATTATAAAGAGCTGGTGAAGAAGTCATCATAGGTAATGGAAACAGAACCTGTGCTACAAATAAAAGCCAGCAGAGTCCTGATGCTTTCTTGCAAGGATGGGACCGGCTAGAATTAGTTTCACATTGGGAGGTCAGCATAAGAAAACTTGTCTACCAACTGAGACCTGAGACAACATGTTCATATTAATCAAGACCCAAGACAAAGGGCAAGGGTCTTTATCACGTTTGGGTAGTGGCTACAAAAATAAAACTTCTGTGAGGCTCTCTAATCTAGAAAAAAGACTTAACAATTTTTTTTTGAAAATTACTTGGCCATTAAAAACAATGAAGATGCAATTACTGTGTAGAAACTGAGAGACTCACATGTTGAATGTATGCATGCTACAGCCCTGCCTACAGCTGCAACTGTAACTAGCAACTGACATCCTAAACCCTTTGGTGGCCCAGAAGGGCATACTGGGGTACAGGCTTGTGTACACCTGGGATGATGGCTGCAACTGGAAAAAAAAAATGGGTATGGCATGGTAGATGAAAACTGGACTGCGAAGCCAAGTGCTAGTGTCCTTGAGATTGCTAGAAGGCACACAACTGTGACCACACAGCTCCTCTCACCAAGAGAATGATGGAAGCAGAGATGGGCAACAAAAATAGCAAGAGGGTACCAGGAGGGAGAGGCAATGAGAAGCAAAGCAAAAGAAGCTAGGGCCGGGGAAGGCCGCAGATGTCAGCTCTTCACAGGTGTGAGGTATCTCACTTCCTGATGAAATCAGGGTACTGTGGTAGGGACTAAGATAAACTTGGTGTTCTAGAAGGCTGACGCTTCTGCAAACAAATTCAGGGGTTGACCTACAGAGGACAGATGTAGGTCAACCCTCATCCTGCTACTCCCAGCAGCTGTGGCCAATGAGAGACACAGCTGCCTGGCACATTGAGTTCGGTTGCTGATGAAATCAACAGAACCATTTCCTGCCTCTTTGTTGTCTTCAGTAGTCTGGTCAGGACCAGTTTAGGTACACACTGAGCTGATGGCTTGCTGGAGTTCCTGGAACATTGATGAATGGATTCTGCTGCTGGTGTGGCAATTCCTTTTCTCATCTACCCAAAAGATCTATTTCTGACATAAGAGGCAGCACTGCCCCATTACCCCCCACACACACACACACACATGCTATTTGCAAATTCTTAGAACCAGGGAGACTACCTATTGCTTACTTCAAAATATGGTTGAAAGAAAGGGAATCTTCACAGACACCTGTTACCAGAAAGGACAGAGAACGAATTACTAGGTGGCTGATTCAAGATTACTCAGAAGGTCCATGGTTCAGACAGAAAGAGAACTGGGGGAGTGGGCTGGGAATCTGGAAATTATGAGACCAAATCCAAGAACAAACGTCGCTGGGCCACACTAGGTTAGTTAGCTGTTGAAGACTCCAGCTCAGTAGCACGAGTTCCGACAGGATCTCTGATTACTAGTGTGGCACTCCTCTAGCAGGAGATTAGACCCAAGTTAGTACTAAATTAATTAGACATGGCTGAAAAGAAATACTTTCCTATCACTGCCAGGAAACCACTTCTCTGAGGGGTGTAATACGGAAGCATTCTGGTTCTAGTGGCCACTGGCTGCCATTTGGAAGCCTCAGAAAAGTCCTTGTGGATTTTTTTCTTACTTGCTTATGCAATACATTTTCAGAGATTGGGAGATGGCTCAGTGGGTGAAGTGCTTGCATGAGGACCTGGGTTCAAGTCTCCAGCATTCATGCAAAGGCTACACAGCAACACACAACTGTAACCCAGAGTTAGGAGTATAGGAGGCAAATAGTCAGAACCTGGGGTCTTGTTGGCCAGCCATCCTAGCCAATTAATGAGTTCTAGGTTTGGCAAAGGACTATGCTGGTTTGTTTTGTGCTTCAATTTGACACAAGTTACAGTCATCAGAGGAAGGAGCCTCAGTTGAATAATTGCCTCTATGAGATTCAGCTGTAAGGCATTTTCTCAATTAGTGATCAATGCCGGAAGGCCCAGCCCATGATGGGTGGTGGTGCCATTCCTGGGCTGCTTGTCCTAGGTTCTATAAGAAATCAGGCTGAACAAGCCAGGAGAAGCAAGCCAGGAAGCAGTGCCTCTTCAGGGCCTTTGTATCAGCTCCTGCATCCAGGTTCCAGCCCTGCTTGAGTTTCTGTCCTGTTTTCTTTCAGTGATGAACAGCCATGCTGAAGTGTGAGCCTAATAAACCCTCTCTCCTCCCCAAATTGCTCTTTGCTCATTGTGTTTCATCTCAACAATAGAAACCCTAACAAAGACAAGTATTCAATCTCAAAAAAAGAAAAAAGAAAGAAAAGAAAAGAAAAAAGAAAGAAAGGAAGAAGAAAAAAAAAAAAAAGAAAGGAAGAGAGAGGAAGGAAGGAATAGAGGAAAACACTGCTCAATACCTCTACCCTCTACATGTCCTCCATCCCACCTTGGTCTATTAATTCCCCTAATAACTAAGCCAGCCTGACTCATGGTTCTAAATTTTATAAGAAGCTGTCACACTTCCTTTAGTTCTAGGGATTCTTGTTTTGTTTTTGACAGTTATTGTCAACAATCATCCATGTTTCTATATTTCTGCTATTGATGTGAGCGTTTTGTTTTGTTTTTCCTCTTTGTTTTATGACAGAGCCTCTTCCTAAAGCCTGAGTAGCCCCAAACTGAAACTCACTATGTAGCAAGGACTGGCTTGAAATTCATATAGTAATCCTGCTGCTGCAGACTTTCAAGAGCTGGCTGGGGCTATAGGTGCAGGGAGAAGATACCACACCCAGCCTAAGAACTCTGACAATGTTTGCCTTTATATCTCTGAGGTAGCTGTTTGTGTTTTTCTCTTAATTCTTATCAGTTTAGAGAAAATAATTCTAGTGAAATCTATCAGTGTTTTTTTCTTTGTGATGTATGTTGTTGCTTTTACTGTTAAAGTCTCTCTCTGTCTCTGTCTCTCTGTCTCTCTCTGTCTCTCTCTGTCTCTCTCTCTCTCTCTCTCTCTCTCTCTCTCTCTCTCTCTCTCTCTCTGTGTGTGTGTGTGTGTGTGTGTGTGTGTGTGTGGTGACTACAGACCAGGCACTAATAATGCTAAGAATGCTGAAAAGAGCAGTCTCTGTCCTCATGAGTTGACACCCTACAGAGAAGCTACTGTAAGTCAGTCACTAGCAATGAAGCCACATAAACGCATCTGAGCTGCTGGTGCATGGCTCTTACACAGGCAGGTACACAGTATATAAGACTTTTAACAGGATGAGTGGACTCAACTAGGAAATGCAGGGGAAGCTGCCTGAGGAAGCAGTGTTCAAACTCTGACTGATAGAAAGGAGTTGAGTAGTTCTGAAAGACCACTGCAGACTGGGGGGCTGCTAAGCACAAAGATCCTTCTCAGTGGCAAACACAGGAAGCACGAAAGACTTTAGAGAGTATAAATTCAGATCAGATCCTGGAGATGGGGGATTTGATAGACATGAATCTGAAAAGGTCTGGTGAGAATGCTGACCACACATGGGTAAGTCCATGCATTCCCAATATCTATAGGAAACTTTTCAACATGGTGCAGTGATAGCCAATCCCAAGTATTATGGATTTCCTTCTCCTCTTTAGCCCCACTCATCTACTAGCCTCCATTTTTTCCACTGCTCTCTAGTTCAATTTATTATCTCCTCATGCCGGTGTAGCCTATGTGATGATTTATGCACACCTACTCTTGTCCTACTCTGATTCATTCCTACATAATTATGAGACTGCAAACCCAACATGGATAGCATCCAGTGACCTAGAATGAGTATTATCCTAGATGATATTGTACTGCACACAAGATACACTTGATACAAGAGTAGATTCTATCTACTTTTGACATATATACACACAATAAATATTTATGTGACCAGGTTGATCTGCTTAACTGTAGTAATCTCACCACTAATATATGTACTGAAACACTGTATACCATCTGATTATCTCACTAGATGCTGAAAAATCCTTTGACAAAATCTAACAACCCTTCATGATAAAAAAAGTCTTGGAGAGATCAGGGATAACAGGAACATACCTAAGCATAATAAAAGCAATACACAGTAAAACAACAGTCAACATCAAACTAAATGGAGAGAAACTCATAATCAGGAACAAGACAAGGATGTTCCCTCTCTTTATATTTCTTCAATATTGTACTTGAAGTTCTAGCTAGAGCAATAATACAACAAAAGGCGATAAAGGGGATACAAATTGGAAAGGAAGAAGTCAAACTTTTAGTATTTGCAGATGATATGATAGTTTACATAAGTGACCAGAAAAACTATACCAGGGAAATCCTACAGCTGATAAACACCTTCAGTAAAGTGGCAGGATACAAGATTAACTAAAAAATTAGTAGCCCTATTATATACAGATGATAAATGGGCTGAGAAAGAAATCAAAGAAAGATCACCCTTTACGATAACCACAAACAACACAAAATATCTTGAGGCAATGCTAACCAAACAAGTGAAAGACCTGTATGACAATAACTTTGAGTCTTTAAAGAAAGAAATTAAAGAAGATACCAGAAAATTGGAAGATCTTCCATGTTCTTGGATAGCTAAGATCAAAATACAAGCACACTTCCTTACAGACCTTGAAAGAATAATACTCAACTTTATATGGAAAAACAAAAGACCCTGGATAGCCAAAATAACTATGTACAATAAAGGAACATCTGGAGGCATCACCATCCCTGATGTCAAGCTCTATTATAGAGCTATAGTCCTGAGAACAGCTTAGTATTGGCACACACACACACACACACACACACACACACACACACACACACACAAATAGACAAGTAGACCAATGGAAACAAGTTGAAAACCCTGATATTAACTCACACAGATACAAACACCTGATATTTGACAAAGCAGCTAAAATTATACAATAGAAAAAAGACAGCATCTTCAGCAAATGGTGCTGGCATAACTGGATGCTGGTGTATAGAAGATTGCAGATAGATCCATACCTAATGCCATTCACAAAACTTAAGTCCAAATGGATCAAAGACCTCAACATAAATCCAACCATACTGAAACTCTTTGAAGAGAAAGTGGGAGATACCCTTGGGTGAATTGGTACAGGATATGGCATACTGAACATAACACCAGTGGCACAGACACTGAGATTGACAATTAATAAATGGGAAGACCTGAAACTGAGAAGTAAAGGAAAGTAGCAAAGTAAGGCAAAGGAAACAGTCAACAAGACAAAACTGCAGCCCACAGAATGGGAACAAATCTTCACTAACCCCACATCTGACAGAGGGCTGATCTCCAAAATACACAAAGAACTCAAGAAGTTAGTCACAAAACCACAAAATATTGCATTTAAAAAGTGGGTACAGAACTAGAGAATTCTCAATAGAGGAATCTAAAATGGCTGAAAGACACTTAAGAAAGTGCTTAACATCCTTAGCCATCAGGGAAATGCAAATCAAAACAACTCTGAGATACCATCTTATTCCTGTTAGAATGGCTAAAATCAAAAACACCAGAGACAGTTTAGGCTGGAGTGGAAAGGGGGGCACACTCCTCCACTGCTGGTGTGAGGGCAAACTCATATAGCCACTTTGGAAATCAGTATGGTGGTTCTTCAGGAAAATGGGAGTCATTCTTACCACAAGATCCAGCAATTCCACTCTTAGGCATATACCCAAAAGATGCACATTCATGCACCAAGGACATATTTTCAACTATGTTCATAGAAGCATGATTTGTATAGCTAGAACCTGGAAGCAACCTAGATGCCCCTCAACTGAAGAATGGAAAAAGAAAATGTGGTCCATTTACACAATGGAGTACTACTCAGCAGAGAAAAAACAATGGAATCTCAAAATTCACAAATGGATGGAACTAGAAGAAACAATCCTGAGTGAGGTAACCCAGTCACAAAAAGACAAACACGATGTGTACTCACTCATATATGGATTTTAGACATAGAGCAAAGGATCACCAGCATAAATCCACCGTGCTAGAGAAAGTAGGAAACAAGGAGGACCCTGAGAGAGACATACATAGTCCCTGGAGAAAGGGAAATGGACAAGAGCTCCTGAGCAAATTTGGAACATGGTGGGGGAGTTAGAGAAAGAGAAGGGGAGAGAAGAACATGAAGGAGCAGGAAGATTTGAGTTGGGGGAGGAGTAGAGGAGAGCAAGAAAATAGAGGGAGCCATTATAGGTTTAAAGAGAAATATGGCACTAGGAAAATATCCAGAGTCTACAAGGATGACCCCAACTGAGAATCTGAGCAACAGTGGAGAAACTATCTTAAATTCCCTTCCCTGATAATGAGATTGATCACTACCTTATATGCTATCCTAGAGCCTTCATCCAGTAGCTGATGGAAACAGAGCAGACACCCACAGCTAAACACTGGAATCCAGTTGTAGAGAGGGAAGAATGATGAGCAAAGAGGTCAAGACCAGGCTGGAGAAACCCACAGAGACAGCTGACCTGAACAAGGCAGAGCTCATGGACTCCAGAGCTCATGGACCCCAGAGTGACAGCTTGGAAATTAGCATAGGACCAACCCAGATCCTCTGAACATGGGTCTCAGTTAGGAGGCCTGGCAGTGGAACCAGGGTGTATCCCTAGTGCATGAAAAGACTTCGGGAGCCCATGGAGGGATACTCCCTTAGCCTGGATTCATGGAGGAAGGCCTAGGCCCTACCCCAAATGACTTGACAGATTTTGATATATAGAAGGCCTCACTCTCCATGAGGAGTGGATAAAGGATGGAATGGGGGGGGGTGTTGGGGGAAGGAGGATGGGAGGGAGAGGAAACTGGGATTGACATGTAAAATAAGAAAAATTATTAAATGAAAAAAAGACCCCTCCACAAAAGGGAAATTATGTCTGGCACTAGAAACATGGCCAACTATACAGACCTACCCAAGTCATAGATCTTTGAGATGAACAAACAGCTACCACTTTACTAAACTAGCAAAAATTTTTCACTACATTCTAAACATTTGTCTTTATACCCACAGATGAGTGTAGTTCTCACACTTCATCAAAGAAACTTCTTTTTTTGCATCAGACAGAAACTATCACAGAAATACACAGCCAATAAAAATGCAGAGATGCGAAACCTAGTCCCAATGGATACATCTACAAAACAAGTTTTGTAAGCCTCAGGAAACATTGTGGAAGCGTGGGCAGAATGATTGTAAAGGTAAACTCCCAGAGAACCAGGGAGTTTACTGTGAGACTATGTCTCCTAGTAAAGTCTCACCAACATGACTTCCAAAACATGAGCTGAACAAAGACAATAACAATACACATGCCAAAGTGGACAAGGGAAAGCCCAGGAATCCTCAGCCCTACACAAAGAACTACAGGCAACTAAGGAATGCACAGAGTGGGACAAGTTGTCTTCCCCAGAGAAGAGCTCATGAATGGGTTACTCAATACCAAATGGTCAGCCCTGAAAACATACGTATAAGTACCATTAAACAGACTGAGAAGGGTGTGTTGAGGAATATACACACATGCATGCTTATAATAGCAATTAATGAAAAAGAGGTCATGAATTTGAAAGAGAATAATGAGGGACATATGGGAGGGTTTGTAATGAGAAAAGAGGAGAGGAAACAGCATGATTATAATATGATCTCAAGAATATTTTTAAAGTATAGCAAGATATTGAGGCTCTCCTCAGGTGTCTAAGAGCATCCTTGAGTTGCGATGGGAAATGGTTACTGCTTTGTCTCACCATATGATCTTAGTATCTGTTAGAGCAATCTCACCTTGCAATTCCTTAATTTTCAGAATTATATTTATTAACGGTATCAATTACTTTTCCCAGATGAACTTCAAATCATTTTATTAATGTAAAATCCTCAACTGGGTTTTGTTTACAATTATTAAATTAAATTGAAAAGAATTCAACTTAATACACATAGTCTTTTTAGCCAGAAGCTTATTACACACACACACACATACACACACACGCCACTTATTGTTAAGTCTTATGTTTTTATCAGCTCAAACATACAGTAATTTTCTTCAAGTACAAAACATGTTTTGTGAAGGTCATCTCCACATATTTTTTGGTTATATTTTTCTACTTTTTCTTATTCTTTCTTATTTTTTTTCTTCAAATTGTTTTCTGAAATAAGAGGGGCACATGTCCATGGTAGAAAAATAGGAAAAATCAAGAAGAAAATCATGAATATATATAGAATCCTAAGAGACCTCTCTGAATTCAGTATCATTAACTTTTTGGTGTGCCTACTAAACAGTTACAGCCTCATCTACATGAATCTATCTTCCTGTACAGAGTGGATGTAAGATGGGATGCTCTGCATCCAGTTTCTTTCACCTCCCATAGGAGACCTGTCTTTTCATATCAATACATGTATGTCTGATCTGTATATCATGTTTCATTGCTGAATGTATTATTTTATAGAGTCATAGATTAATCTATTTAACAAATCTTGGGAATGTCATCATTTCTGATTTTTAACATGAAAACAATGCTATGGTATTATTTTTATTGAATATTGATTACAGGAGCTGGAGTATAGCCCTATGGTAAAGCATGTGCTTACATAGAGAAATGCATTTCCAAAATGTTGACCTTTTAACTTTTTTTTTTAAGGAATTTTAATTCTAATTGGTACACATTTTCTTATCCTGCCTTTATAATATATCTCATCCTCCATAAATGATGATCCTGGGGTTGCTGCAATCCTTATAAAAGACGTGTAGATTCTGTGCTGTCGGGTTTTCCATGTCTGACTGATATTTGGGAGTGACATTCAGCTGCTCATTATTTGTGTTGGGTGTCACTCACAGTACTTCTGCTATTCAACTGTGGGCTCATATTTCCATGGGAGCTCTGGAAATATGATGCTGGAGGGTTCATTTAAAGAGGATTTGCATTTGTTCCTGCCAGACACCCATGGGCACTACCGAGAATCCACTCTAAACTGGATTCTCAGCTGGACATTTCCCCTTCCACACTACCCAGGAAGTCAGATTCCAAGAGTAAAACACACATGAGATCTGGCTTGACCTTAGGAACTTCCAGGGAAGTTTTTCTCCTGTTTTTTCCCAGCACCAAATTTTGAGTTTTCCTTGTTGTCTACTGTGGGGGACAATTTTATGTTTAGTATATATTTTTTGAGCTTCATAGAGATTGTTTTGTATGTGTGTATGTGTGCACATGTATGCACCTGTGTACAAATGAGAATATGTGTGTATATGCCTGTGAAGGACAGATAACAGCTTCAGTCTCACTCCTCAGGCACCATTTATCATCTTAGACAGGGTCTTTCACTATCCTGGAGCTGGCCTAGTAGATTAGACTGGCTAGCCAGGGAGCCCCAGAGACCGACACATCTTGACCTCCCCAGTGTTTAGATTACAAACTGAGTCACCACACCAAGATTTCTTTTTTTAAACACCAATTCTGGAGCATGAACTCGGGTCCTTTATTTACTGAGCTAACCCCTGCCCTAGGATGTTATTTCAGACTACTTTCTTTGGCCTGGTTCTGGGCTCTGTGATTTATGCCTTTCTCAAGGCTATAAAAACTAGAACTCAAGAACACCAAGGTCTGTTGGAAGTCTTCAGTACAAAAGAACATCAGTGACTTGGGCATCTCCTAGAACATTGAATTCATTTTGTCTTGATTTTGTTCTAGGTCACTGTTGCATTTAAAAATGTGTTTTGATGGGGGCTGGTGACAATGTTCAGAGGTAAGAGCATATATGAGCATATATGAGATCCTAATTTCTACCAGCATTATAAAATATTCAAATAAATACATGCATGTATCCATTATTCATAATTTAAAACTATTTTCAATGGGAGGATTGGTGAAAGAATCAAGCTTTTCACTGAAATTTCATCCATTCTACTTTGGCTATATACTCCCACACCATAGCCTAAAAGTTTTCATTTCCAATACCTGTTTTACTTCACAATCTCAATTCCAAATGTCTACTCCGTAACCATCATTTCATGTCCTTTGTGCCTCTAATTGCCTCTTTAGCAATTCACCATTGCTGTTGAGACCTCTAATCCAGTTACTCCAAATGCTTACAGACCACCTTTTAAAATCTAGACAGGGTCACAAGGTGGCAAAACAAAAAGTAAATTGTGTCTTCCTGAGATGTTCCATGCAATAGGGCTGATTCTGTAATCCACACCTTCTTGGCCCCTGTGCCTTTCCTCTTCTGCTAGCTAACCTGATGACAATTATGCATTTAATACGAATCTACCTCCCTAACCTGTACCCAGTTCTGGAAGGAAATACTCACCTATCCTGACTGGTTTCCATCCAAATTCTTGTGACTTCAGTATTGCCACAGTCCCACTTTTTTGTCTCCTCAATCACTTTAGTGCCCTTTAAAGAAAGATATTCACACCTTTCTGTACATCACCAGCCTTCCCTGAGCCCTTCTTTCCTGATTGATTGACACCCTTCCAACTTCATTAAGAAAACAGAACCTAATGTTCAAGACCTTCATTCACTATCACCATAGCCATGGACCCAGGAGATGTGTAATCTAATCTCAGGTCTTTCTTTTATGACTTGTGAACTTGGTATGGATCCCATACCGTTTTCCCACCTTCCTCATCATAAATTACGTTCAACAATCATGTTCCTGTTTCTGTTCTGAATGTTGTCAGATTCCTTAAGACACTGTGGATAATTCTGCTTCTAGAAAAGGAAATAGAAATGCTTTCCCTTGGTGCTTCACCTAGAGAAATGAAGAAATCTTGGAAATCACATATGAGAAAATAGAGAGGTGGAGAGAGGGTAGACCAGAAGTCAGGAATACTGGAAGAAAACTCAGCAGCTAATTCCTTTGGTTCTTTTTCATTTGCTTATATATCCTAGAAGTTGATCAGAATAAGCTCAGACAATTGCAAACTTAAAAGGTAAAAACAAATGGTTATAACAAAAGCCTATTTTGTCTTGCCAAAGAATAGGCAAAGAGCAGCCTAGCAAACAGAAAATCTTAGACAATCACGATTCTACTTCAGTCACAGCTACAGGGGAAAAAAGTGTGACACCTGTCCTGTTTACACTAGCAAAATCCTGTTGGAGAGGCTAGACGTGAACCTTCTGCTAGGCTGTCACCCACTCAAATATGCCTGCTAAGACAGTATGAGATTATGCTCTGTAGATTTCCTGTCAGGCACTAAAGACCCATTCAATGTAAGCAAAGACCACCTGAGGATTCTGACCTTCACACAGAACCTGGTAGTAACGAAGTTTCTCCTCCCTTCTTGTTGGGTTACCCTCAGAGGCCAGCTCCATGGAGCTTCTGCTTTCTCTACAGTGGGGGAGTCATGAGACATCTTTGCCACTCAACCTCATTGGAGGCCATGTGTGGAGTGGTTCTTGCATTCCTCTGACTCTGTGGTAAAATCTCTGTTCCAATGCCAAAGCTAGAGCACTGCCTGGGATCTAGCCCCATGTCCTCCCTCCACTCACTCATCCCTTCTCTGCTTCAATTTCTTGTTTGGTTACATGAGAATGAGCAGAACAGTATCCACCTTAAGCCAAGTTCAGACACCTAATTATCAACCTTTACTGCTGCTGTCATATCTCACTTCTTTATATGATATGCACCTTACATGTGGCTTTAGGCATACCCCAAGACTTTTGATACTTAGTAGTTTCATTATTCTCATTTCCTAGAGATAATTGTACTCATATTTTCCTCTGTATTCCCAACAGTATGTAGATGCGTATGCTTTAAGTTTCTAAATGGATGGGAAATTTATGTTTAAAATGTTTGTTCTCAATTTGCAGCTTTATTCTGCGGTCAGATAATATGTCCATTACTTTGTGCTGTAAAAGATTTATTGACCTGTTCTTTCTAGTCTAATATGTGAACTATTTCTTATTCAGTTTCCTCTTTTAAAATAATGTTTCCTTTTTTCTTTGTTGTGAAGTCCATTATGCTTGGCATATATTATGTAAACATTATTTCCAACATACCAAACTAGGAAATTAAATGAAACAGGGGTTGAATGAATTAAATGAAATGTTGAGTTGAATGCTTTATTCTTGTTCAATCTGTAGTTAAGTGCAGTTTGTGGGGTTGCTGACCAGAAATGACATGGGTCAGGCATCTCAGCCTTCAGGGATGGTTTGCTACTTCCAATATCTCTCCTCTACCTTCAGAGTTCTCACAAAGGTTACCTTTAATTCTTATTTTAACTCATGTAATTTCAGAATGGGACTACATAGTAACTGTTGTCCCAAATACTCTTCTAAAACCTTACTAGTTCTATCAAAAGGCAAATCCTAGAACTCCATCCCTGAATCCCAGTACCCAGGAAGCTGAAGCAAAAGAATTATACATTTGAGGGAAGCTTGAGCTACATAGTGAGACCCTATTTCCCCAAACATAGAATCCTACCTCCTTTCCCTAGAACCTGAGAGGGCCTTTATGATTATAATGAACAAATGATTGTAAGACACAGGTGACTTCCATGATGGTTTGTAATGACAAAATGGTCTGTAATTTCTTCTCGGTCTTGTGGTGGTCATTCTTAGAAGCCAATCACCATATTGTGAAGAAGTTCTACATAGAAAGGGTTATGGTGTGCATTTGGGCCCCAGATCCAGTACAACCTTAGGGTAATATCAATCAATAGACATTTAAGTGAGCTTTCTGTTGATCTGAATGAAGGCTCAGAGTGAAGATCAGAGCCAAGCCATCTCCTAAGTGTCCTGTACTATTGTGAGGCACAAACTCAGTGAACATAATACATCTTTGAGTAGTGGGCCAATTTATTACTCAGCTAAAGTAATCAAATCATTATAAATGGATTATTCCCCCAATTCAACAGAAAATTCATGTAGAATAAGGATGTTATAAGGAGAGAAACACTGAAAATAGATTGTAGGCTTCATTAACTCATAATTCCCTTTGGTCCTTGGACACATAATGTAGCCTTTCTGGGTCCTATCTATTTCTTTCAAAGAAGATATTTGGACATTTAGGTTCCTTCAGTTTCTACCGTTAATGTCTCACTATAGTGTATATATAAGTCTTTACATCAGAAACACTTTTTAAAAAACATGCATCTTTATTAATAATATTTAGATTTATAAATAACTGTCTCTAGGATAATCATAGTACCTGCTATCCAAACTTTGTGAACAATAGTCCAGAATGTTGACATTGCAGGACAGGATCATTTTTAGGAGCCCAGTTGTGACATAAATAAGTTTGAAAGCCAGTTGGGGATCCACAGTGTCAGCTCATGGTATCATTTAGATTCCTAATTTTCTTTAGACAGGGTCTCTCATAAACTGAGCTGACCTTGAACTTTCTATATAGCAGAAGATGACTTTGAACCCTTGATCCTCCTGCCCTCACCTCATGAGTTCAAAGATTATAGCCACCATTCCTGGCTTATACAGTGCTGAGAACAGAACCTACAACTTATCATTCGAAGCAAGCACTCTACAACTGAACTACAACCCTAGCTCCTGACTTTTACATTGCCCAGGGATCTCTGCCCATTTGAGTCATCCTTCTTTAGTTACCAGGTGACATGATGCCAAGTATGCTCTCTGCGGTATTATTCTCTCTGTCTACAAATCCAGAAGCTTGAGAATTTTATATGCATTTTATAAACCTAAATCTGCTGTACAAGAAGCCCAGCCAGTTTTTCAAAGTCACACCTCTCTGAAAGTCACAGTGTTCAAAGGAATGATCTATTGCTCCATGCACCACATTCTAAAGGAAGCTAAAGTAAGTGTTTACTGCATGGTTTCCAACATAATCCTCCCAGATCCCTAGAATGGGAAGACTTGGGACAGCTGCCCTAAGACAATATTCAGGGGACCCAGCCCTGCTGCAAGCTCAAGACTCAAGGGGCACAGCTGGGGCCTGTAAGAGGCTTGCACCACCCTCGATGACAACCACTTTGAACCCGACTCCCATTCCTGAACTCACCAGAATGACTGACTCTCGCCTTTCCAATGTAACACTCCAGAACACAAAGCAGAGCACAAATCCTGTTCTGATATAAACCAGATGCTCCTGAAAGCACTTGCAGCATCCTCTTTGTGATTAGAATGGTGTGATTTTATTGAATAGTATACAAGTAGATGAAATAAGAAAAGAGCGTTATTTAAAAAGAAAAAATTTGACAAAATATGTGTGATTTAGCTGTGCAAAATGTGATGGGAATCTAGCCTTCCCTGTGAAGGAATGCATCTGTCTTAGTTTTGGGTCTTTATTGCTGTGAAGAGACACCCTGACCAAGGCAGCTCTTATAAACCTTTAACTGGAGGGGGGGGTGGGCACTAACGTACAGTTTCAGAGGTTCAGTCCATTATTGTCATGACAGGGAACATGACAGCATGCAGGCAGATGTGGTGCTGGAGCTGAGAGTGTTACATCTTGAAGGCAATGGAAAGTCAACTGATTGCCACACTGAGGGAAGCTTGAGCACAAGAGACCTCAAACCCGCCCCCACAGTGAGACACTTCCTCCAACAAGGCCACGCCTCCTAATAGTGCCACTCCTTTTGGAGGCATTTTCTTTCAAACCACCACAGCATCCTTTAAATTTTATTATGTTAGGTGTATATTTTATTCGGGACCAATGCTCTGTGCTCAAAGACAAAGCCTCACCCTTATGACAAAAGATGGGTACATTGAGGCTATTCATATTTCAACTATATTTGTGAAAATAAAATTTTGATTTCTCGTTTTGACCTACTTTCTAGTAGGCCAATTCCTAGTCCTGATCCTGAGGAACGAGTTGGCTTAGACTGTGCAGACATTTAGTCTGTCTCTTTTCTGTTTCATCACAACAAATAAAGGGCAGTCTGAACTGTGCTTTTCTCCTGTCTGACTACAAACTCCCTCTTTGTGTCTTCATGCTCACAGTAAGCACAGCCTTGGTATGAACCCATCTGTGCCACCTATCTCCTCTGAATTCATTCTAGAGGAATGCCCTTTCCTAGTGAGTGATGGCTCCATATAAACCCAATATTCAGAGGGTCTTCTGTTATGTGGTCTAAGAAAGATCTACCACTTGCCCAGGCAATTCCCTAGTCTAGTGTCTGGTCCTGCCCCCTTCTTTTTTAAGAGTATATATGAGACACCTGTCATGTGTGTGGCTTAGCCGTCATTACTAACTGTGTAGCAGTCAACAAAGTGTGCTTATTCATGCTGTCAGAAACAGAGACACAGTATCAGCAAAGCTTTTTGGCTAATAAATTGGAAGACTGGCATGAGAAAATCGCCATGGCATGTCTGCCTAGGGAAATAGTTCTCATGTGTTTGGGCTGTATATTTTCGTGTATGTATGCATGCATGCATGCATTTTACTCTGTATGTCTATATTATTTGATTTCCTAAGGAAATGTAATGGGCTAGGATATATAACAGTTTAGCTTATTCTAGCATCTAGCATCTTCAATAAGGGTCAAGAGAGGAAATACTAATGTTTGGTGAGCCATAGGTTTCTCCCAACTACTAAACTATGCTGTCATAGTATGAAAGCCATTATATAATGCATAGATGAACAGCTGTGTTCCAATACAATTTTATTTGCAAAGCTAGGCAGGAGTTCCACTTTGCTGGCTCCTACGATCTATCAAAATCCCTTACTGGTTCCCCCATTTCTAATTTAAGTTGCACAAAGATCTTCCCAATAATGAATAATAGCAATGTCCCATGTCACTGCAAAACCCCATGTACTCACTATCTCTTTGCCTCCCTTCTAATTTACTTTCAGCGCTAGACAGTATGACCTCTTTGCTCACCACCCACTGGAATTGCTTTTATCAAGGTCACTGCCAATCTCCATATTGCTCGTTCCCTGAGAGATTTCAGCTCGCTCTGTCTTAATCTCTCCACGACTTTCATCATAGCCAGCCACTCCCTCATCCTTCTGGAAACCTCTCCACTCTTAGCTCCTGTGAGCTCTCATGACTGCTTTTCCTTCTGCAGCAGTAGCTACTCCCCAGTCCTCACAGGTTTCTCCTCTTCACAAACACTGAATGCTGGCACTGCTCAGGGCTCCGCCTGCATTCTGTTGCTTCTCCCCCTCCCCCTGCCTTTTCCCTAGGAGACCTCATCTGTTCCGTCACTTTAAATGGCATCTTTATGTTCCCAAGTTTATTTCTTCAGCTCAGTTCTCCCCCCCTCCCCGCCCCCACCCCCAGTTCGTTCCTTCTATATCAAATGCCGCTTGTAAGCCAAGTCTCTGGATGTCTTAAACACAAAGCGGTAAGCAAGTATTATTGAATACATAAATTAGTTTACCTCGTTGCCCCAACAGAAACCAGAGCCTAATCACTAACTTCCCCCTTGCTTCTACTCATATTACTGAGATGTAGGCTTTCTCTCTTCTATTTATCTCCTTAATGTTTCCCAGGCTAGCTGCATTTTTTAAGGAAAATATTGAAACACTGGTTACCAAGAGCAGCTGGCCCAAGTCCCTGTCCATGCTCGCTCCACCTCTGGATATAGCCTGGCCCTGCAGACTCTGCTCTGGTGCCCAGGCCAGCAGCCATTCTAATGGGTCAGTGCTCAAGCCAAAAGGGTTGTTAAATACTTGACCATACTTCCCCCTCGCTTAATGCTGCTGTTGCCAAGAGATTCCAGCACTCAGGCATCAACTCTCACCCAGTGGAGTGGAAAAGCCATCGAACTGGCTTTTCCCTCTCTGTTTTCTTGTTCATCTCCAGGCTCTGCATAGCAGCTGGAAAGGCTGGTCTAAAACAGCAAACTGACGCGTCTCTATACCGCTTGAAGCCTTTAAACATGGATAAGCCTCTAGATAAAAACCCCGTGTCCTGATAAGCCTAAGACCTTCATTCCTCCAATTTCACCACCTGGACAGGCACTGTCCTGACCACTTCCAAGTAGGTCCTCTCTGTAATTATCTTCCAGAACCTTGTTTGTTTTCTCCACTGGGTTGGTAATCCAGAACACTGTTGTATGTTTTGTTGTTGTTGTTTTGTATTGTTTTTGAGACAGGTTCTCACTATGTAGCCCTGGCTGTCCTTGGACTCACTATGTAGACCAGGCTGGTCTCTACCTCAGAGATCCACCTCTCCCCATCGACCTATCCCACTCTCACCTCCCAGGGCTGGTATTAAAGTCACGCACCAATATGACGAGCACGCACATGAATTATTTTTTAAAACCTATTGCTCTTACTAAACTCTAAGCTCTTTGAGAACAAAGACCATGTTTTCCTTGGACATTGATAGATTCCTACCAGCTTTAATTTTTTTCTTTTGTTTGACAACTTGCTCTGTGTGTGTCTGTTTCTGTGCTCTCTCTCTCTCTCTCTCTCTCTCTCTCTCTCTCTCTCTCTCTCTCTCTCTCTCTCTCTCACACACACACACACACACACACACACAGAGTTTTCATTTACTCTCCAACCATCATCTCTTATCTCCTTCCCACCAAACCTCCTCCTTCGTCCCTGCAAGTCCCCTCCTGCTATAACATAGTTTTATTTTTGTGACTCCCTGAGTTTAACCAGGGCTGCCAAAATAGTCATGATGTAGAGTTAGCCACTGGAGCATGGGCAACTCACAGTGGCTACATCACAAGGCAAGGACTCCCAGTTCACAAGCAGCTACCAACTGCCAATAAGACCCTAGAGAGGGAGGGGTCAGCCTCCCAGAACCCACTCCCAAATCCATGACAGAATGTTGTGTTCAGTCTTGTGCCGGCCCTGTGCAGGCAACCACAGTTGCTGTGAGTGTATGAGTGCAACAGCATATCCCAACCAAAAAGAGTGTTTCATAGTCCTTCTCCCCATTGTCTGGCTCTTACATTTTCTCTGGCCCCTCTTTTAGGATGTCCCTGTTGTTGGAAGGGTTGAGATAGACAGCCTCTTCAAATCCTTAAATGCCTTCTAGTTTCATCCCTTGCTCTCGTTTTTTCTAGTAATTGATGTTCATGGAATTGACATTCACTTAATATTCTAAGGATGAATTATTCTCGGTTCTTAAACACCCATGTTAGCTACTGCTCTTTGCCTGAAATATTGTATTTCATGACATTTCATCTAGTAAACCTCTGCCACAATTCAGGCATCTGTGCTGTCATTATACCAGGAAGCCTTGCCTGCTAGTGCCTCCGTGGCAGAGCTCTTTAAATTGTAGCCTGAACATCAGACTCACTTATTTTTCTCACTGATTCTGATGAAGTAAGAAGCTACATGTACCTGAAGCACTTGGCTCTGAGCTCAGTAAGTACATTTTAATGGAATCATTCAGCCCCAAAGCAAACATCCCAAGGTGTTGAGAGAAAACCAGTGAACACAGCAGTTTGGGTACTAAAGATTTCTAAGTGGCTATGAAACAGAGGATGGGGGCCATTGATTGGTTGGTACATTTTGGTGTCTTTTCTCTAACAATACAATTTCCCATTCCTAAGTGCTCAGTGCTGGGCAGCAGCACCACCTGCAAATTCACTGATTTGCTATGAGGGCAGAAATTGGCTCATAAATTGCTCTATTTATTTACAGCCTGAGTGAGGCTCGCAAAGTACAGATTAATGGAAAGATCTATTCAAAAAATATTTTGGGGCCAGCAAGACAGCTCAGTGGTAAAGGCACTTCCTGGCTAAGTCTGAAGACCTCAGTTCAATACCCAAGAAGGCATAGCAGAAATTTCCTTGCACAGCATTTTATATACGTTCATCATAAGTCGGTGTGATTTAGTAAAAAGCAGAACCTCTTTCCTTCGCTTGTTAATGGCAGTTTTATGGTCTCATTCTGCCAGGCATATAACTATGTTATAACATAAATAAGCCCACGGAGTAATGAATCATTTCAATCTTATTGTTTGTATGGTTTTACTACAAGTCTTGAGGGAAAAGCTATTTGAGTTCTCTGCATTTTAAAATTATGCTAATGCGATTACTCATTATGGTCCTGCTTACTTTTTATGATGGATGCAAGATGTTTGAGCCCCCAATAATACTTGTGATGGTCCTGATTAGTGCTTGAGACTCAATCAAGACATTGTTGATGAAGTTCGAATAACATATTTAAAAAGTTATATGTGACAGAATACTTGATTGCTTAGATAAGATTTCATAAACTTATAAAATGAATGGAAATTGAATTAACATATGTTTTTATTCGTCCACAAAACATTAGCTGCTTTAAAATGCATTTCTGCCAGATTGTCCAGGTCATTGCTTTCACACCAAAAACATAATAATGACAGAGCAAGTTGCTGTTGATGCTAACTATGAGATGTCACATATATCCACATCAGTAACCAGGTTCCTCAAAATCTATGCCTCGGAAGAGTTCACCTGTTACTGCGTTTTGAAGTTGTTTTGGTTAAGCGAAATAAAAACAAAACTTGGACAAGTGACGTTTTAACTAATTATTATGAACCAAAGCCAAATTATTATTGCTAGTTCCTTGCACAACCCACCAGGAGATCAGGAAGATTAGTGGGGATCAGGAAGAATGGGGATATGTCATTTTAGAATTTTAAAAGAGGCCAGTCAGTACACTGAAGATGTGGTAAGCAGTCCAAAACAAAATAAAATAAAATTCAGGATGTAGTATAATATTCTTCCCACTTAGGAATTTAAAAAACACTTTCAGATGTAGAATTCCATTTTAGAAGAACTCCAATGAAGAGTATAACCATCCATGTAAGGAGGAATATATGAAAAATGAGGCTTTTGTTAAACAGTTCAAATTTATTACAATTATGTAAATTCAATGAGTTGGAAAAGTAAGGTTTTTTTTTAATTTTTTTTTTATTTTTATAAACACCCTAGGTTAAAAGTAAAAATTGAGGCCTGTGATGACAATTACCTTAACATCAGCCTCAGCTGCCAATTTGCTTCTGCAAGATCTTATTGGTTGTATAGTACCAAGATTTTCTTGATGGTAGAGCTATACTGTTGGGAGTATTTTTTTTTAAAAAAATGAATTTTTTTTCTTTAGGCCGATTGCCTTGTGATCTAGGATATTATTCCAGTTACAAAGAACGAGAAGGAATTTCACATGCTTTGAGAATTGCACCCAGAAAGCTAACCCCAGAGACAAGTTAGCATGTTGTTGGTCTCTACTATTCCAAGAGTTTTATAACAGTTAAAAAATGAAGTAAAATGCCAGCGGAATGTTTTCTGATCCCCTTGAGTCTCTTCAAGGACACACAAGGGTACAGAGTGTGTGTACTCAGTTCCGGCTTTCTTGTTTTCTTTCTTACTTGCCGTTTCCCCGCCATACAAAGAAGAATTTAAGCACAGGCATGTCAGTCTGTTACCTCCCCCCATATTGCTGCACTCTGACATGAATGCTTCCTTTCTGCACTGTTCTCTATCTTAGGGGGATCAACATGCTTGGAACTGGAGCTCTGTTCAACTTTCCCCTCTTCGTCACCCTTAGTATGGAACAGCTGCTGATGGTCTTTTCATCCCCACCACCATCGGGTCTATCTTTTTTATTGCTACCCCAATGGCCTCCTCTGCAGATTCATACCTTTCCCTTCTCCTCACAGCCAGAGCTTCTCTTCAGCAACACACATTTGACTGAGCCATACTCTAAGTTCAAGGCTGGCGATACACTTCCACTTAACTGGATGAGGTCAAACCCCTGGGTACACACACAGAATACCTTCCCAATCAGACTCTATCATTCTTAAGCCTCATCTGCTGGTGCCCCTGACCCATGCTCCCAGAAAATGCCATGGTGTGTGCACCTGAGATTTTAATCCTTAGTTTTCTTGACTCCTTTATATCCCTTAAGACTCAGCTCACCTCCTTTTCAAAGCTTTGCTTGGTTTCTCCAAAGTTACATGCTCTTTAAATTTCCTTATATGACATTTTCATTTGCTTCAAGTTTTACTGTGGCCATTGACTAGGGCAAAATACTATAAATTCCCAGGGAGCAGAGATTTCATATCACCATCCTTTTCATTGGAACCACCAATGCTTGGTGTGGTCCTGAAACAGGGGATAACCTTCGTGAAAGCTTTTGAACTTCTGCTGTAAGCATTTCATGTGGGGTCTGATCCTGCCTCCTACAGGAAGACATACACAGAAGCCACAGTGGCATCCTAAAGATGTCACAATGAGAACGCAGACAACAGTTTTTCACCTTTCCTCAGTTTCTTCTGGCCTTTGGACTTCTTCATCCTGTATCTTCCTCTCAGGTCATTAACCACATTGCACAATTGAATTTGGAAACATCTCTTTTTATGAAATTTTCTTTCCTCAACTTCCTTTTTCCTCTTTTAAAGATCTGTCAGACTGATGAGTCTAGTGAGTATTGCATTTTGTTGTTTGTTTGCATTTTTGAAGCAGGGTCTGCCCAGTCTGGGCTGGCCTGGTATTTACTATGCAAACCAGTCTGGCCTTGAACTCAAAGAGATCTACTTGCGTCTTTCTGCCTTCTGAATGTTGTTTCCAAGACTTCTTTATCCTCTCTGCTCCAAGGTTCTATACTTCCTGGTGTTTGGTACCTCAACAAGAACTCCTTCTCATGGTTCCCAGTTAGGTTTTGGAGAATGTGCTAACCCTGCTTTAGAACAGAGACTCCTTTTCACCCCCTCACCCCCCCCCCCAATCCACACACATTCCAAAATCATCTATGATCACTCCCAAGAAAGCTTTTACTCAGACAATTTGCAAAGGTTAGGTCTTCAGACTCCATAAACCTGGAAGGTTCTAAAGCAAGGTCAACGTTTCATTCTTTTTATCTATTAAAATGTTCATCTCTTATCACTGCGCTGTTTTCCTGGAATTTTTATATTCAGTAAAAATTCATGCTCTTACTTCTTTTCAAATTCAGATGTTTATTACCTCTGATCTCTTGGATATTTTATAGATTTTAACATCTTTAATTTGCTTCAGGGTTTTACTTGAAGAGAGAGTATTAACCCTTGGATAATTTTTGCTCATCCACTCAACTATCCCCACCCCTTTTCCAGCCGTAACATTTCCTATTTCCAATCCTCTCTGGGCTTAAAAAAAAAAAAAAAAAAAAAAAAAAAACAGCTTGGCAATGGTTCACTAAGAATTGTAATTTAATCCTTTGGAGTAACAGGCTCTTCATCTATGTTCCTTGCAATGATCTGACGACCTGCCACACAATTAGTTCCTTAGAAAAGAACAATCAACCCCAAGGAAAAGAAAAGTGCTAGCAACATGGAAAGAATAGGGGGCCTTTTATAAAATGTCTAAATCAAAATTAACCTTGAGAGTAAATGGCAACATAATATGAATTATTACTCCTTTAAAAAAAAAAAAAGAATCAAGACTTTTTTGGCAAGCAAATGCAAATGAGGCTGACTGTCTTGTGCTTTTGATCCTGGCTGTGTAAACACTGGCTCATAACTAGGTAGTTTTATGTTTATGTTGGTGGAGTCCCTAAAGTCAGGCTTGCAGACCCAGGAACAATGCAACATTGAACAAAGAGCAAACACAGCCTTAATCCTCCCCTCCCAAAGCCCTTGACCTCAGGAGTGTTTGTCAAGTCCTTTGGTGCCTCTGTTTTATGAAGCAGGTTATTGTAAAATGGGGGGAAATGGAGATACAGTCCCTGTATGTCTACACTGCTGGATGTGTGTTTATTTAAAAGGCGTTTGTCTGTTATGGACAGCCCTTCTTTTGAGACAATTAGTAAGCCATCAACAACGTTCACAGTGATTTTTCACCTCATTTTCACTCATTATCACTGTTCATCAGCCATGGCTGTAACATCACAGAAAGTTCACCAGGATTCCTGTGGGTGTCTTAGGATTCATTATCATCACCACTATTATTACAAATAGCACCATTTACTTAGCACCTGCAATCTGCTGAAGAAAGCAGGTTGGCCCCATTTTAAGTGCAAAAGGTGGCAATGAGCTCCAACAATGGCAGGTGAGGGAGGTGGCTTACTGAGAAGGCAGCTGAGGAGGGCGTGGGGTGATATTTGAGAAGGACAAAGACTTTGCAAGAATCCCTTTCTTTCCTGCCCCAATCAGCTCCACAGAAACAGAATAGAGCTGATCAGAGTGCATATTTAAGATGAAAATTTGGGGGAAAACTGCCTGTGTCTAGGGCACAAACTACTAACTTCGTTTGTTTGCAAAGTCTATTGAAATTTGAAGTCTCTCAAGTTCGTCCAAGCCTCTCAAGTTGCTGTATGAATTGTCAGAACCCCACTCTACCTATCCAGCCCTTCTAGCCAAGTGACCTATCCGGTTCACAGAGCCTGAGAGAAAGGTTGACAGTCTGGTGTCTGCCAAACAAATACCGTAATATAAGCAGCACTGCTCTCTAATCAAATTATCACTGCAGAGACTCAAGGTCCCATCTTCAATTTACTAAAGACACCAACTTTACCACCCCCCCACTTGGCTGCAAAATGTAAATTTCTTTTTCCTATTTACATTTTTTTTTTTTTTAATTTTTTAAAGACAGAGTCTCATGCAGCCTAGGCCAGCCTTGAACTCCCTATGTAGTTAAAGATGATCTTGAACTTTCTGGCCTTCCTGCCTCCACTTCCTAAATTCTAGAATTACAGGGTACACTTTATGTGTGCTTTAATTAAGGCTGGGAAGCAACTCTAGGGATTCCTGCACGCACTCTGTGATTCAAGCTGCATCCCTAGCTAACGGAAAGTTGAATGCCCATAGATGTGATCATAAGTTTGAATTACAAGTTTATCATTTTAAGCTGAGAAAAAAAAATCTTTGGCAAAGCTTTAAGCAAAGCTTGCTAAAGGCAGGGATTTGGAATTGAAACTTATGTTGCTTTTTTATACTTCATATAGGGGTTCTGAAAATTTTGAGTAAAGAAACAATTCCTACCCATTAAACTGATTTTTGTATTTATTTAGAAACCATCTTATATTTGCTAGTGAGTGAAATCTGGAATCTGAATGACATTCTCAGTTTACATGAAGATCTCAGCTTTCTTTATATACGATGTAATATGATGGCTGTTACTTTAAAAGATGAAGGAATAAATACCTATTATCACTAGGGCCTGATTTAAACAAAGAGCAAATATTTGATCTTAACAAACCCTTTGGACTTCTGGCTATGACAAATCTGAGGAGTTATGTCCAAAGACACTCCATATTTTCATAAGCCCAGGTTACCTACAACAGCCTAGTATAGCTCAACAACACCCTTATTTCTTCCGGGTAGCATAGAAATGAAATTGGAGACAAAGGACAACGTTGTTCCACCTGAATTCCAGTTTGCTGTGAAGCAAGGATATTTTATAGGGAAATCTGTGGGAGGAAAAAGAAAGTAGTGTTTGAAAAGATGATAGAGTCAAGAAGCTTTAAAAATCTGGACAATTTCTAGAAGTAAATATAAAAAAGTAAATGTAGAAGTGTATGTAAATATAAATATTATATATACTTTTATATTTACAGTGATTATAAATGTCTTATATTTATAACTATTGTAGAATATATAATGATTATGTTATATTATTTGGATATTATATTACTTTCTACATTGTATGTTGAATGATGTATATATTATATAATTTTATATGTTATATATAAGATATATTATATCTTATATATATATGTATATTAGTTAGAAGTAAATATAGAAAAGAGATTTGGTGAGCTTTTCAGAGAGCAAAGTAAGCCAATACATGTCATTACCCACTTATAGCTTTGAAATTTTATTTTTTAACTTGTAAACCTACACAGGACACAGGACAGACAAAGAATTGCCAACAATCACAGTGACTGGTGCCATATGTGAGGTTGTGAGGTTGCAACTGGCAGAAAGAGAAGACCTTTAGAGGTGAGGGGGGTAAAATACAAATATTGTGGGTTTTTTATTGTCCTTATGAAAAGATAATATTTTTCAGACCTTGGACCTGGGAGGCAATTTTCCATGACCAATTATGGTAGTTCTCACGGAATGACTGCACACCTGCATTTGGTGAAACAGAAAGAAAAACTCCCGTGTTCAGTAAGGGAACATATGCAAATTGAGGGATCAGATGAGCAGGACAGCTGGCCATAAAGAATGCTTTGCCATTCTGGGGGAGCACTTGGCTGGCCACATTCAGCATCACCACCAAGCTGGTAAAGTGTGTGGAACAGCTTCAGGAACCTCAGCTCAAAAGCAAGAGCAAATCGCTTTTGGAGAAACAGATACATATCCTGGTCCATGTCCAGAACTCATTGACACTGAGAACTGAGAGTTAAGCAAAGTGGAGGGAGCCATTGAGACATTCATTAACCAAGGCACACGTTGTCTACTGACACTTGACTGGAAGTGTGTGATCTGTGCTTTTCCTAGTTTACTTCAATCTTTAGTGTCAGATGATAAGGGATCTTTGCTTAGGTTCCATGAATATATGTCAGCTGCATGTTTCTTTTATTAAATGATGGCTTGGCTGTTATTGAACAAAGGGGGTGACTTTTCATCAGTAAGGGACTGCACCAGGACTTAGAGGCACTGTTGCCCATGGAAAGAACTCCTCTGGACTGCTTACAGCTTCCATTTGTCCATCTGTGAAATGGGGTGAATAAGACCTGCCCTGCCCAACTCACATGAGAACACCAAACGGAGTTACATGCCTTGTAAGATGATGTATAAACACAAAGGATTATTTTTTAAGGAATCAATCCTCTAATGGCTATTATCTATTCATAGGCCTTACTGAAGTCCAAGATCACCAGAGAGTTAAATGCAATTATAACTTGCTGATCCTTCTATCTATTTAGGTTAATAATCATATGTATCATTTATTTAGACAAGAAAGCTTGATTGCCTTTTCAGGCTATCCCTTTATCCTCATTCAGGCTTGTTTTTGTGTGTGTCACTTCTACAGGGAGGTCCCAGTGTTTATTAAAATGGGCTATTCTGGTGCTTAAGTCCTAAATCTAATCATAGGGACAAGACAAAACAAAACAAACAAAATGTTCATGCAATTTCTGAGATCAGATCCTCCCTAATTCTTAGTTTACTGACCAAAAAAAAAAAAAAAAAAAAAAAAAAAAATCCTACCATTTTAGGAAAAAAAATCATACCCAACATTGCTTTTCTTATAGTTTGAAAATATAGTATATTCATAATGCACAAGCCACAACCAGAAGCTATGTCAAGGTTTAATTGTACTTATAGAGCAAAACTGAATGTTGCAGCCTTTACTTTCTCTTTCTAGAAGGTAAACGTAACTTTGCAGCCTGTGTGCAGTGCCTGGAAGCTCTTGACCAGCACAGAGGCTGGGACAATTAGAGGCTTTGCCTCTCATTTCTTTCATATGCTTGGCGACTCATTTTTCTTGCTTTTTTTCCTTACACATCTGTTCTTCTAAAAGGGTGGAGACATAGTCACTGAATGATTTGCAAAGAAGTGTAGACTTTTGGTTATAATAAGCCTGTACTGGAACAACAGCCATGTGTGAGGCAATTTTTCTTCCTTCCTCCGCAAGTGGCTTGAGAGGCCCATGTTGTCATCAGGTAAGTGAGCATTTTCAGTCTTTATAAGCCCAAGGCAGAAAGCCTGGTGGATTTGGAGCCCTTTCTTTCTTTCTTTCTTTCTTTCTTTCTTTCTTTCTTTCTTTCTTCCTTCCTTCCTTCCTTCCTTCCTTCCTTCCTCCTTCCTTCCTTCCTTTCTTTCTTTTCTCATTTCCAAAACAATCACCCTTGAATTGCAGCTCCTGATTCTCTATTGGCTCTGAGATATTTATTTCATGATAGGCAATACCCCCAAAGATGGCCTGCTTCATTCAGTGTGCAGACATACTCTGGATAACAAGCATTTACTGAGATGATTGTTGGAATGCTAATTATTAGCTAGCCAGTTTAACTGGTAAATATCTAATCTAAGCTTTGTTATTAACTGGCCAAGTAACCTAGAATAAGTTTCCATTTCCTTGTCTGTAAAGTGGGAAGTAGGTCAATGATCTAATAGTTAGAAAAGCACTTATAATCTCGGAGGGCAAATATCAGAAGGTAGATAACCATGGGGACCATCTGAGATACTATGGGTGAGGGTGAATTCTCTTTTGGGGGCACTAGAAGCACCATTTAGTAATTGAGCATGGCTAACTAATGTTGCCCAAATAGTCTTAAGAGTTAATACATTTTCTATATACCTCAACTTATTAGATGGTGCTTTTGCCAAATCAATTTGCCTGACATAAGTGTATATTTTACTTCAAGTGTACTTGCTTCTTGGCTCATAAAAGAATCAAGGGCAAAACCCCCATAGGCCTGCACCACAGAGTACTTGTGGTGATTTACAGAACAGTGTTCACTGTTAACTGCTATAGCAGAGTTTCCACTACCACATGGTCTCTGGTCTTGAAAGCTGTGCTGAATGTGCTGGAGTTACTTGGCAAAGGCTTGGTTTTAACCATTCATTAGTAGTAGCTATAGTATGCGAACATCCATCTACCACACATACTTTTCTCCATCTACACAAATACTTAATCTGGAATTTCATACATTTTAATGTTTGCTATAATATGGGATAGAATCTCCAGAAAACACCCTGGTCAAGATCTAGGAGTATTAGATGACACTAATCCGATGACCTAAGTGTCACATACAGTAGGCCATTTTCAGTCCTTATTAAAAATGAAGCAGAACATGATACTATTGGCCATGTCCATCTTTCTCTTTGTCCTTCTCTTCTCTTGTTTCTACAATGTCACCACCTCCCTGGTTATCAGTCTCATTGACAACTCTTGCTCAGTCTCTTCTGGGTTCCTGTTCTAGCCCTGGTGTTCCTTCTGGTTATTAGTTTTTTGTTTGTTTGTTTGTTTTTGTTGTTGTTGTATTGTTGTCTTGACTCATGCTTAGGTTATTTATTCATTGATTGATTTTTGAGACAGTCTTACATAGCCCAAGGTGACCTCAAATGAACTAGGTGGCTAAAGCTGGCCTTGAATTTCTAATCCTCCTGCTTTCACCTCTAATTTTCTGGGATTTCTGGTATATATCACCATGTATGCTTTCCATGTTTATATACATTCTGACCTCTATTGGTATCCATGCAGGCATCTCAACTTCAATTATTCTCTTCTTTAGTCATAAAGTCTGATGTTTACCTCATGCATAAAGGACACATGGACTTTTTCAATAGCTCAATCAACAAACACAGATATACCCATTCTTTCACTAGACAGGTAGTCCCTGAATCTCAGATCTACAGCACTCTAAATTACATTGTGGTTCTCATTTCTTGTAACTCCCCATTTTAGTTATTGTCCAATGTCTGTTTTCTCCAGTCACAAGAGTGCCTAAAATTTGCTGAGCACTTCTATGTGCTAGGCGATTTCACACACCTCATCTCATTTTAATCCTCACAACTACAGTTACTATTATCCCCCACCCTCCCCAGTTACAGATGAAACTAAACTAAACCACCAAGAAACTGAAATACACATAGCTAATTAGGGATAAATTATTACCAGACCACAGACAGCCTGTACCCAGAGCCTTATCCCATATCTTATTCCTTTAGTGGAACAGTAAAGGCAGATGCCAAGTTGTGTAGTTCTAGAGCCTAACAAGAACTTGGCATATATTAATTGGCAGAGGATTGGCACATGGGTGTGTTCAAGTATTTAATATATTTCAGTGCATGGAGTGGCATATAAGTTACTCTATAATCTTACCTTGTATGTTTGTTCATCTCTAGTCTCATCTTGTAGAATGTTTGTTATTTCTTTACCAGGCCCAGTTGTCCAGCTGTATAGTGAGTCCTCTGAGAAGGTCAGAGTGGTTCACAGCTCTGCTGCTTATATGTGAGTTAACTCTCTCATTACTCATACATCTATTCCTTCACGCACTCATGCTCATTCCTTTACTGAATTACTCAAAAGTGAGGCAGAGAAAAATCTCTGTGACAGACACATTCTAAAGGAACAAAGACAAATGGTTCAAGAAATTCTCCCAAGAAATCCTCTGTCATCTAAACATCAGAAAGGGGATTAGTATCTAGTATACATAAAGAACAAAAAACCTCAACTTCCAGAAATTAACAGACAGTTCTCAAATACAAAATAGAAACTGACAATCAATGTATGAAACAATGTTCATTATCATTAATCATGAAAAGAAAAAAAGCAAATCAAATTTCATTGAGATTCTATTTCATTCCAACAGAACAACTATAGTTGAAAAACAAACAAAAACATAATAATAAATTGTGAAAAGGATGAATGGGAAGGAGTCCATATATAGATTGATCATATCATTATAAAAATCAGTATGTATATTCTTCAAAATACTAAAGAGAACTACACCATGATCTATACATTATCACTTCTGGGAATAAACCCAAAGAAATATATGTCAGTAAAGTATAGAGATACCTGCATACCTATGTTTATTTTAGCACTATTCACAATGGCCAGGCTATGGAATCAGTCCAGGATGCAGAAGATACAGTATATATACACAGTAGGGATTTATTCTGCCATAAACAAAAATGAAATTACACTACTGGCAAGAAAATGGATGGAACTAGTGATCATAATTAAGTAATAATTGAGCTAGACTCAGACAAATAGCACATTGTCTCTCATATGAGGATCTCATATTTTATATAATATATACACAACATATGTACATATATATGCATGGCATGAAAATGGAGGAGGAACTATTTAGGACAAGGAAGGGATCTGATAGGAATAGATAAGGGAAAGAAATAGAGTGCATGATGGAGGGAATATTATCAAGTATGTGATATACTGAAGAGAAAGTATCTTTACAAAACCCACCATTGTGTGCAATGAATATATTCTAATTTTTGAAAATTCTCCCAAGTGCATCTATATGAAAAGTGATGGTTCATTTTTGGAGTGTGTGCATTTACATGGCAAGCCCCTGTCCTCCTTTCCAGGCTCTCTCAAATATCCCTTCAATGCCTACCCACGCCATGTCCAGTCCTGCAAACCTGGTAATACATGTCTTTATGTGATGATCCAGCCACCCCCAATCAGACTGAGGTCTGCTTTCTGCTTCATGTATCAGTCTCAGCACAGTTGGTAGGAGAAAACCAATGAAGAGCTAAAGAATAACATAATGGCCTATCTTGTGAAAATACTTTAATTCATTGTATAATGCCATTCCTGAAACAATAGAATTGGGGTTCCTGTTTACAAAATAAATATTTTTTCTTTATGTACAAATACAGGAGAGCAAGGGGTCACCTAGCACTATTATATAATTTTATTTTAAACATGGGTATATAAAATATGTTAAAAAACAAACTTACAGAAAGATATGCACGTTTTTGACAATTTTGTGAATTTAGCTTGCAAGAGTAAGAATTCATGTCACCAAGCATGTTCCTTTGTGAACTCTGCACATAGGAAAAATACTGTCTAATATAATGTTAGTGTATTTTCTGAAAGAAAAAAATCAATTACTTCTTTCATCTGTGATAGTCGTATTGTAGAAACAGCCCTCAGTCTTACACTACTGGTATACTTCATAGATGTGTAGAAAATATGTCATTTATACATTTTGAACTAACATCAAAGCACACTTCTGTTTTATTATTTTTTGAGGGTGTCTCTGCCATTTGAAAGGGATCTTTGAAAACTGCAGTGAGATGCAAGCCTACACCAATGTCCTTTGGTGTCTGACGATTTGATTGGGACAGGAGTTGGTAAAGGTGGATACCTGCCTTCTCATGCTGTGTTGAAATATGCAACTTTGAACTTTGAGCTGCCTCTTTCTTCAAGACAGATTTTTCATTTAAATGATTATGTTGGACTGGGTCAATGCATCTTTTTTTTCTTTTTTTTTTTTTTGGTCAGTAGTGAGAAAGTAAATATTTTTGGCTTTAGACCACATAGTTGGTCTGTCATGAGTGACATGTCAAATACTATATAAACCATCAAGCATTGCTATTTTCCACCAAAATTTTATTTATGAAAATCAGCAGTGGGACAAATATGGCCAAAGGATCATAACTAGAAGACATCACTAGTGGAATTTTAGAATCCTTGTTAGTTTTTCTCTATTATGCTATTCAGTTTCTCTGATTACGTGTAGGCTCAGAATTTGGGGGACAGCAGGAAGAAAGGAGGAGCAAGCTTTATAGATTCATTGGCAGATGAGATTACTATATTTGACTTATCGTCTCACTTGGAATCTTTTTACTTTTTAGCATAATGCCCCTATTATATTTAGCTATTAAAGTGCCGTCACAAGTAAAATGTAAAACCATTATTCCCTGAAAAGAAAAAAGGCTTCGGTATGAAATGATGCCTGCAAGGAGTGTGGGTGATAATTTACTCGTGTAATCATTTCTATTTCAGGTCTATGGCAAGTATTTCTGGAGGTGGTTCACACAGAAAGAGGATCTTCAAGATGTACATACCATAATTAACCTTTTTACATACCCTAGTAGAATTAACCAATAGTTTCCCCTTCTTTAGCAGTTTTAACTTTACTTATGTTCCATGAAAATTATTTCAGTTGAATGAAATAATTACAAGGAAATCAATCTTTTACCTCAAGTTTTAAACAAAATATGGATATTCTTCCTGTTATTTTTATTTTGTGGCTAAGTTCTATACATTGATATACAGGTGGTAATTTCTTTGTCTCATGAACAGGAGAGTAAACAGCTACTTTATACTTTTATGCTGTATAGGTCAGTGACTCGGGGTGTGGTCTCTGGACCAGCACATCAGCATCAGTTCCAACATCACCTGAAATTTATTCATAATTTCTTAACAAGATTTCCAAATGACTCTGATGCCCAATAACATTTGGGAATCATGGAAATCATTCACATAGACTATTATTACTTTTTAAAAGCCCCAATTAAGGGGAAAACATCCTCCATGCAAACACCCGAATGAGCCTATGGTTGACACATTAAGAAGGCACATAATGAAGGCAATGGGCTGTATCCCTAGAAAAAAATGTCTGACCAAGAAAACCAATAGAGAAGAAAAGAAGGAGACTAGGAAAAACTAGAAAACCCCAGAGGATTTTCTTAGGAGCAGTGGTTAAGTTCACAACCATGTCTCCCGTCAAGACAAGCATTCAGATCCCTAGGTAGGTGGATGGGAGATCTGCTAGGTGATAAGAACACAAATGAAGATGGTACTTATCCCACATGCAAAATGCTTATGGTTTTTGCAGTGAAACAAACAACAAACCAGAAAAGAAATGGCTCACTTCAGAATTTATGAAACAATCACAAGACAGAAGTAGGAATGTTGGGAGATAGGATGAAAAGAATAAAGAAAAGAAGGGAAGAAAACAGATTTTGAATCCCTCTAAGCTCAGCTATGACTTAAGAGATATAGTTCTTCACCCCTGTGTCTCAGTTATCTGCAACTACTCGGAGCCATACAACGGCAGCCAAGAGCTTCCCTTCCCTTGTGATGGTTGTAACTATCAAAGTCACATAAACCATTAAGCTCCAAACAGGGCAGTTTATAGACTGAATGTTTGTGACCACCGCCCCCATCCATATGCTGAAATTCTACCCTCTCTCAAGTGATGGTGTGTGGAATGGGGCCTTTGGGGAGTAATTAGTAAATGAAGATGGAGTTTTTGTAAATGGTTTACAAGAGACCTTAGAGAGGTCCCTTGTTTCTCCTGTCATGAAGAGACAAAGTAATGTGGTCATCCATGAACCAGAAAATGGCTCCGATGGGACATCAAATTTGCTTATGTTCTGGTCATGGACTTCTTTGCCTCTAGAACTGTGAGACAAGTTTCTACTGGTTATAAGACATCTACTGGTTATAAGGTAGTTTGGGCATTAAGTGATAGTAATTTAAGTTATAGTAACTTGAATGAACTAAGATAGCCAGGGCCAACATATTCCTAATACTACTACAACTGGATTATGTTTTCTAGTTGTATGACTGACATAATGTTAGTCTTGCAGTCTTTTCAGCAAATGCTCTGTATTTATAAGGAAACCAGAAGAGGATAACATTCTATTAAATACTAACAGCATATAGATCACAATTGTAATTTGGGAGTTTGATGGCCTTTCTGGTCACTTTGTCAAAGAGTCCCAAATGTTTTAAAGAGGCACTTCCACAGTTTAGTAAAATTATATGATATTCATCTTTTAACTGTCAGGCAGTACAAAATGCTACAAAGAAGAAAATAATTTCTTAAGGGAAAGATTGCTAACATTTTGTGAACATTAACTCTGTAGTTCAAAATGGCCTCAAGAGGGATCATATGGCATGTACTACTTTTTAAAACAATTTATATCTTGGAGTAAGTTTGGGTTTAGAGAAATGTTGCAAACATAGGAGTATTTGATGTATGCTTCATTCCGCTCCCTCCATTCTTAAGTTTTTACAAATAATAAAATAATAAAATACAAGATACAATTATACAATAAAGGTGTTATCAGACACGTTTGAAAATATATAAATATTTATTGCAAGGAATTGTCTCACAGGATTAAGCAGACTTAAAGGTTTTGAGGGCTGCCTCAGACAGTCTATAGGTCCAGAGAAGCTAATATTTTCATCAAAACATCACATTTCAAGGCAGTCAGGCATATAAAATCCCGAGTATTTAACCTTTTTGCTTTACTTCTGTCTTCAACTGGCTGGGTGAGGTCCATCTATATTAGGGAAGCCATTCTGTTCTGTTCAGTCTACTCATCCAAGTATGGATTACATCAAGAAGTGCCCTGAGAGACACACAGGATAATGTTCAATTAAATGTATAGGTGCATCATGGCTTTGTCAAGTTGTCACATAACATTAATCATCATAGATATACATGCTACTTTTAATCTATTAGTTTAACATGATAATCAGCTTGCCAGATCATATTGTCAACAGAAGCCTTCACTTGGAATGCTCACAGCAAGGAGATGGCTCTCCAGATGTCCCACATTTCCATCTCCATTCAGTTCAGCTAGGTAGCTAGATGTTTTCCAGCTGTGCTTGAACTTGGATATGTTTAATTATATAACTTAGCTACATGTTATAAAAACTGATAAAAATCGAGACACAAAAAGGATGTATTTGTCTGCATATAAAATAGGATGACTACTAGTTAAACATGAAATAAAAAAAAAAAATCAAAATTTGCTTTCAGGCTGTGACAATGACAGAACACCAGGATTCTAAGTGCACGTTCCTCTCCAAGTACCTTTCTATTCTTCTTTCCTTTTACAGAGAATTGAAGCTGGATATCTAGAGAGTACATCATTGTTGTAACCCATACAGAACTCATGGCCTGGGGACCCCAATCAAGTGACCATTCAGGAAAAAAAAAAGATATAAACTCCAAACCAAAAGCCTGGGAAATGGCAAAGGGCATTGTACATAGCTTACACTGAAATACATTTCAGTTGAGGAAGATGAAAATATTATGGATGACTGTGCAACCGCATGAATGGCATGTGTACCACAGAACTGTATGCCTAAAATTATTAAAAAATATTGTTACATGAAAGCCATTGTAATGAAAGACACACTAATGACTAGGTATATTCTTTAGCTTTCTCATTTCAACAACATGTTTTTAATAAAACGGCTGCATCAGACAAGTAGGCTTGTTTGTAGTAAACTTAACTGTTATTTGGTTTAATTGAAGAGCAGGACCCCAACATGAAACCAGATGACTTTCAGGTAAATTATTCCCTTTTGATACTGTTAAACCAAAGGACTTTAATTCTCTCACATTCTTCTAAGTTTAAGAGAAAGTGTGTGGTTAGAGCAGAGGCTCTTAACCCAAAGGTATGACATTTCCCCGGGTACATCAAGAAATGAACCTGTGTACATCTGTCATGGGACATGGCTCTCCTAATGATGCAGAGATGTCAACCCTCCTATAAAGAAAAAAAGTCCCCACACTGATAGACATATAGACACACAGTTAAAGCTAACAACTAAAGCCTTTAAAAGTTATTTCATATCAAATGTGGGTTTTACATGTTCATTTTCCCTTTGCTAATGTGAAATGGTGAAAGGATTCATCCTTTAGTTTGGAGTAGAAAGAAACTAAGTTTGTCTAGTACATAGTAAAGGAAGCAGAAGGCATTGAAGGACTGCTTGTATACGGCGGTGAGTGGGGCAGGGGCTCCCCTCGGATGAGTTCTCTTGCATTTGCGGGAGCTGCTCTGTGTGTAATTTCTGGGCATGCACCTCGCGCCATGCTAAGGAGGGCAGCTGTATGGTTGCCCTGCAGCTGACTTTGACTCCCTGTAGCATGGTGCTATTCCACTATTCCACTATTCTGCTGTTTGCGTGGGACTGAGCCATGCTTTGTCTATTGATGGGGGGGGGATTGGGGGAGAGTGTGGGAAGTTGCTTTCTGGATGAGTCTTGCTTTGCTGGTCTCTCAACGATAGCATTCCTCCACAGAAGTAGACATTCAGCGTATTTTAAAAACTCTGTTTCTAGCACAAGGAAGACTAGCAATTTGATCTTCAACACACAAAAATAATGAAATAATGTTTAATTTTGCAGTTTTGATTTATTCATCCAATGTAAAAAGACATACTTCCATTTTTTTTTTCACTTCAGGTATGAATAAAGAGTGATGGTATAGGCTCATGTATCTGAATGCTTAGTCACCAGGAAGTGGAACTCTTTGAAGGGATTAGAAGGTGTGGCCATCACTGGGGATGGGTTTTGAGATTTTAAAAGCTCATGCCAAGCCTAGAGTGTCTCTCTCTCCTTCTCTCTCCTTCTTTCTCTCTCTCTCTCTGTCTCTCTGTCTCCCTCTTTCTCTCTCTGCCTGTGGATCAGGATATAGAACTCTCAGCTACTTTACCACCATCATTTCTGCCTGTGTGTTGCCAGGCCCCCTGCCATGACGATAATGGGCTAACCTCTAAAACTGTAAGCATGCCCCCAATTAAATACTTTCTTTCATGGGTGTTACTTTGATCATGGTGTCTCGACACAGCAACAGAACAGTGACTATGACAAGGTCCATTTTGTTGTTGTTGTTGTTAGTTATTCCCTGTTCTCTGTAGTTTCAATGCTGATATCTGGTCAGAATTATGGTTCTAACTAACACCATGGTTCAAACCTTTGTTTAGTCTTGATTGTGCTTTACTAATTCTGCATTAACCAGCAGACATTTTCCTTCCATGATTTCTCTGCTGCCTAAATACTTGGCTGTCTATCTTGTCATACATGAGGTTTGATTGTTTTTATTCCAAGAAGAGCTTGTAGAATTTGCTTTCGTATTTAGTATCCATCTGGTATATTTATCCTAAGAGGATGACTGTTAGGGCTCAAAAGTTCAAGTCAGCATTCTGACTGATAATTTTTTTTCAGCTTCATAAGACTGCCCTAGGATTTCTTTTATTTCTATTATTTTTGATTTGGGGAATAAATCTGCATGGGAGAGCATGCTTGTGAGTGTGTGCAGAGGCATTTCCAAGTGCATGTGTGTATATATGGAGACCAGAGAACAATCTCAGGTATTGTTCCTTAGACACAGTCTGGCTTGCCAGTGAGTCCCAAGCATCTTCCTATCTTAACTTCTTAGTGGTATTACAAGTACATATAACTATATCCAGCTTCTTTTTTCTAATATGGAACATTCCGCTATAGGACTGAGCTATTTCCTCAGTCCTATAACATAAATTTTTGAGAATAATAGAAATTAGCTGTTGGATGCCATGAAAATTCCAGCTATAAAATTATATGCAGGATGGCTAGCTTTGTCAACTTGACATCACCTAGAATTGCCTGGGAAGAGGACCTCAGGGAAAGATTATCTGGAGCAGGGCAGCTGTGGTCAGGGCTGTGGGGATGTCTTCTTCACCTTATTATTGGCTTCTGATTTGGCACAGCCTGGTGTTTATAAATACAAAGCATGCAGCGTTCATCTCTCTGCTCCTGACTGTGAGGGGACCTTCTGCATCATGTCCCTGCCTTTAATTTTCCTCAGTAATGGTCTGTAACCGTGAAAATAAAAACTTTTTTTCCCAGAGTATTTTATCTCAACAAAAAAGAAACTATTATCACATGATCTATCTTCTATCATAATTAATTATGTATGTGTACACACACACACACACACATATATATATATAAATACACACACACACACACACACACACACACACACACACACACACATATATATATATATATATATATATATATATATATTTAACTTTTTTTTTGAGACAGGCTTTCTCTGTGTAGCTCTGGATGTCCTGGAATGCTCTCTGTAGACCAGGCTGGCCTTGAAATCAGGGATTCACCTGTCTCTGCTTCCCAAGTGTTGGGATTAAAGGCGTAAGCCACTACTCCTGTTTTTTAATTATTTAAAAAAAATATTGTGATTTTTAAGTTGACCTCTTAAAGAAAAAAGTACTATTTACAAACAGATGAAAATTACTAAAGTGTGTGTGTATGTGTGTGTTTTGCCATTGATTTCTTTTATCTTAAATTGCCATCAGAATATACCATCTTTCTAAGGCTTGTGCTTAGATTTAATGCCACTATCACGCAGGTGCTTTTTATAAACCCAGCTTTTGTTTAACTGGACAAGCCTTTCTTTACTGTCATGGTTGACAGGCAGTAACTATTTGCTCTCCGGACTTCAGTATAATATCCCATTGCCTTTTATATTCTGGCATCACTACTGAGCACTCCACTGCACACAAAGGGATCATTTCTTTCTGTCATGATCTTTCTTCTACCTAAATGTTTTAAACATGCCTTTGTTGTTCTACAGAGCTTCCATTTAATAGCTAGGTACTGGTTTTTCTCTTTATTTATCCTTCTTGGACAAACTACACTTTCCACAGTAGATTCATAACTTCAGCATTGGAAGAAGAAGCCTAGCTACCCTCACTTTCTCATGAGCTTCATTAATCCCTGTGTTCCTGATGATCTGATAGGGGTCAGAACGTCTCATTTTGAATTGAAACAATTCTGATATTTTCTAGCCCATCCTTTGTTTTCTTCTTCTTTTATTCATTTCTATTCTCAGGGCCATTACTTCTCTCTTCAAGTTCATGTTTCACTGTCTCCAGACACTCACATATTTGCTAAGAGGGCAGTCTACTTAGTGATCATTAACGTGTAACTGCTTGGTCATTCCTGATAGTCTTCTGTTGCTTGCTCTTTATTTTAATTTTAAGCATTTCTCTAAGCATTTCATGAGCAGTTCTTTTCTCAGTAACAGTTCTAATATAGATGTCTTACTTTCTCAGAGGCTTATTGGCCTTTCTTGTAACCACTGACTCTGGGGTCAGTATTTACATTGCAGTCTAGAGTACTCCTGTTGGTGTCTCCCCTCAATAGAATATTACAGCATCTCCTGCTCTTTGCTCAGCCCATTTACCTGTTCACGGCTCCAATGTCTGCCGTTGACTTTATCTGATCCTATTTTTCTTTATTTTAGGCAGACAGCTGGACATGGGGATGATTTTACTCACCTCCTGGAAGCCTTGAAACAAAATAAAATGTTTTATTCAGGATTTAAGATGAGTCAGGTACTCGTCTGCCACTGCTTTAGGAAGCAGAAATCCAATTTTTAACCTGTGAAGCTCAACATATAAAATGCACGATCTACATGATCTCCTTCATGACTGAAAGAATCAAGTCTCTAGAATTATTTTTGTATTTTCATTTTTAAACACCACTATTCCCAGACAAACCAAATTTTCATTTTTAAAATGACAAAATTAAGTAATCTTTCTGTTGAGGCAACTCAAGCATAAAATTGTAACTTATGTGGAGGTCCTGGTAAGAGAACATTTAAAATTTCTTACGAACAATTTTCATCTTCAACCTTCTAGGAAACTTACCAATGTGCACATCAGTAAGAGCACAGCGATCATAATATAGGTCAGGGAGAAGAGACAGAGAGGGGTCAGGGACAGGCATTAGAGGATTATGCTGTCAGGGAGTCTGAGTGGAAAGGATTACAAATAGGCACACTCAAAATTAGAAGGAGCTACTAGAAGCCCCTAAGGGCTTCTTAATTAATAGCTGATATTATCTGTTTTATTTGTTTGTTTAGTATTGTCAAAGTTAAATTGGCAACATTTAAACTCCGTTTTACACATACACACACACTCTCTTTCTCTGAAGATCAAATGTTTCCTTAGCTGGGGTAGTAGTGCCACACATCTTTAATCCCAGTACTAGGGAGCAGAGGCAGGTGGATCTCTGTGAGTTCGAGACCAATCTGTTCTACAAAGTGAGTTCCAGGACAGGCTCCAAAGCTACAGAGAAACTCTGTCTCAAAAACTAAAACAAAACAAACAAACAAAAAAAGGAAAAAAGTTTTCAAATATTTTTATGATGAAAGCTGTTTAAGGACATTTTCATGTCTATAATTATTTCCATGTTAATATACAAGAAACTATACCTACTTGTTTTTTTCTGCTTTGATTTTTGTTACCCACTCAGGTTAATACCCACCCACCTTAAAAGCATCAGCTGTGTCCCCATAAACACCCAGCATGTAGCTCTACTTCATGAAGGCAAAGAGTGTTTCAGCTAAACACAGCCTAAATTTGAATACAGTTGTACTTGGGGATTTTCTTTTTGAGAAAAATTTAAAGCATCTGTATTGCTAAGGTGTTTTACAGCATGGGTGCATATACTACTGGTCTTGAAGACCACTAACAGCACACTTATTTGTGAAGTTTTGTATAGTGTACTATATGTATACGTACATACTTGTGTGTGAATCCAAGTGTGCACCGTCCAGGGTGTGTGTATTCATCATGTATCTTGTTTGAAACAAGGTCTCTTTGTTCACAGCTGCATATCCCAGGCTAGCAGACCTGTGAGCATCCACGGAGCCTTCTGTCTCTACCCCCTATCTTTCTACAGAAACACCAGGGCCACAGATATGTGCTACAGCACCTATCTTCACAAGGGTTCTGGCGATTCAAACTCAGGTCTGTATGTGTAGCAAGTGCTTTGCCCACTAAGTCATCTCTCTAGTCCTACTCATAACTGTCACAAGGCAGGATTAAGGATGAAGCTTGGGGTACCAGAGCCTTAAAAGGCACGAGGCAGCAAGGCATGGAAAAGGCAGTTTCAACAGTCAGATCTGTTTAATAGTATCCTTTAAGTCAACTTTCCATTTTTCAGAAAGTGATTATTTAGGGCTTGCTCAGGACATTGTTAGTTTTTAAACTGTAAGCATTCATATTGTAATATAGGATATCACTGAAAATGAATAATTTATATTGCACCTACTTTCAAATCCACTGTTAAGTTTAAGATGAAAATATCTGATCTATTTCATTGTTCCTCGGTGAGCCTTGAATTTCCAAAACCCAACCCTAGGAGCTTGTCTCTGTTCCTGTATGAATGGGGTTACTCATAGCTGCTGTCCCAGAGGGCAGCAGATCACCCCTCCATCAACAGAGATGTCTGCACTTCAGACTGTCTACATGACTGTCAATGTTTTTCAATAGCACCGCTAACTTCACCTTTTAGGAAAACTGGACAATTTCGAGTCACTCTGCAATGGTTATAAGTTGGTGCCTAATAAAATAATACAATGTTTCTAATTGCTTTGGGAAAATGACCTTCCTAAGGCCTCTGAAGGCAGAATCAAAAGTCAGGACAGGGAAAAAGGCTTCTACATCTGGAGTCAATGGGAAGCATCAGGTGACAGATAATATTTCTCATGAGATTCAGATATTCATTACTCTTGTGTTTGTGCTAGTGGACATCTTCAAAGTGAAACATTAATTTCCCTTTTGGATTTCTTAGGATGCTTTGTGTATGTGCCCATGGAGGTCAGTCAGAAGAGGGGCATCAGGTCCCCCAGAAGTGGAGTTAGAGATGGTTATGAGCCACCATGTGGGTGCTGGGAATTGAACCCAGATCATCAGTGAGAGCACCAAGTGCTCTTAACTACTGAGCTATCTCTGCAGCCCCTATGATACTGTTTTTAAAGCTGAAGTTTTCTGAACCATTCTAGACACACTTCCTCCCTAGAATGAATAAAAACATCACATGGTTGTTTCCAACAGCATATAAAAACAGAGTGGAAGAGTTATTTCCCATGCTTTTTTTTTACTAACATTCACTTTTGGGTTGTTTGTATGCTTGTGTGTGCATGTGTCTGTGCATGCTTGTGTGTGCACAGGGACAACCTTGAGTGTCATTCCTCAGATGCTAGCTACCTTGTTTTTGAAACAGGTCTGGCTGGCCTGAGGCTTTGTGAGTAAGCTAGGCTGACTGCTCTGCAAGCCCCACAAACCTGCCTAGGGCTAAGGTTACAGCTGCATACCACCACATCTGGCTTTTAAAACTTGGCTTCTGTGGATGGAAATCAGGTCCTCTTCGGGGCTAAGCATCTACCAGGCACTTCCTGGTTAACGTCTTAGTAACCATCTCTATTTAAAGAAGGAAGAAAAGAAGGGAGTGAGGGAAGTAGGGAAAGAGTTTTAGTATTATGTGTTAAAATGAAAGTTAAGTGGCTTATTTGGGGAAGGAAGCATGGATTTCTCCTTATAGCTTTCAAAAGATGAAGGTCTACACTCTCCTAAAACTTGTAAGCAATTCCATGAAGTTTTATAACCTGAGGCAGAGCCTTGGGCTATTAAACCCATTCTGCATTAGACGGAAGTCAAGCCTGCCCATTTGCATCTGTTACTCCAAATAAGGCCTACTATAGAATGGCCGGGACAAAAGGCCTTTCTTGATCTGTCCAGCTGCCTCCTACTCCTGCCAGAGCATCTCTGGGCTGAGACTGGAGTGGAAGAGGCAAGCCAGATGAGCTTGAAATTAACCTCTCTTTGCTCCCTGCCCAGCTATCCTACTGGGACTTCCCATTCTGAGAATGGCTGTCCAAGTCCTTCTCGGCCAGCTCTGCACATGGGGCAGCCTCTGGAAAGAAACACATTCCAAACTGAGAAATGCTCAGTGTCAGCTTCCTCAGCACTAATCAGGCAACACTGTGTGTGTGTGTGGGGGGGGGGGGGATGACGACTTTGTTGTCACTGAGGGAAGGATTACAGGGAGAAGTTCATCACGCCTTTGCAAAGTGTGTTGGAGACAGCAAGGAGTAATTAAATTACTCTGGTGATAAAATGCACCATAAACTGGGTGTGGTGGGACACATTTATAATACCAGCACTTGGGAGACAGAGGCAGGAGGACTCTCACAAGGTCGAGGTCAGCCTTTTCTATATAGAGAATTCCAGGCCAGCCCATGCTACTAGACCCTGTGGATAATGACTTCCTATTTCCACATTACTCCCTACCCCCAACCCCAAAAGGACTGATAACGTAGACAATGAATTCTAACCCTGAATCTAAGGGAATTAAGTCTTGGAACACTTTTAGTTTGGGACCATTTTCTTCCTCAACTACATCATCTAGAGCCTCACCGTGCCTTAGAACAAAGGGGTGAAACATAAAGAACAAAATGAACCAGGTATTTCAAAGTGAAAGAAACACTTGAACAAACCATGCAAAACGCAGGAAACCATAATTAACAGTTTCCTGTAAAGGATGGAGGGTAGCGAGCTGAGCTCTTAAATGAGCAATGTGGTGTGCAGAAAGGCTAGTTGAGCTATTAAATCGACACAGTGTGCAGAAAGGCCATAGTGAGGATTAAGTGTTGGCAGGAGAGCTTTAGCTTGGCATTTCACAACTTTTGTGCTTTTAACTTTATATTCAGACAATTCCACTCCTATAGTTAAGCAGAGCTGACAGATGATAAAATCAATACTATTGCAGGTGGGGGCGGGGAGGGCAAATGGCTTTAGTTGAAGGGAAGGGAACTGTTTGGGAAGATTTCTATCTATGAGAGGATGTGATGCGTTTGAGAGGGCGGGGGAAGATCAAAGAGATATCCAAGTTCCACACTCAGCAGCTGCAGTAGCTTCAAGTCAAATACTTGTGTAACATTCAAGCAAGGATTTGGTACCACAGCAGAGAAGACATAAATCCCATGCCTAGCTATGGACATTATAAAGTAGTCTCATGATTCTTCATGTGTTTGAATTATCAGCAGCACCTCAGGCAAAATTTACTCTAGAATATACTTTTTCATAGTAAATTGTAGTTATTTTTTAAACCACAGCCATCATTTAAGGAAGTGATGGCTATATTTTGTGAGCCATTGCTTGATATAAAGTCAGAAACATAAAATAAAATAAAGCTATGGTAATTATTATTATTATTATTATTATTTTTTTGAGACAGGGCTTCTCTGTAGCTTTGGAGGCTATCTTGGAACTTGATCAGGAGACCAGGATGGCCTCGAACTCAGAGATCTGCCTGCCTCTGCCTCTCCAGTGGTGGGACTAAAGACCTACCACCCAGCTTGTATCTTCTTAATATTAATACATTTATTTTAAGAGTTGGGACCCTGGTCCACTCTTTCATTGGGAGCTCCCTGCTTTACCAGAGGACATGCCAGCTCCCAGAGACAATGCCAGCACCTAGAACTCCAGAGGTCATGCATGCTGTCAGAACAAAACAGAGGCACCCTACTGGGCCAGAGAACTCACTGGCCACCAGAACACAGGCCATTCAGGTCAGAAAAGCAGAGAAAAAAATGGAAACTAAGGGGAGAAAACACCCATCCAACAAAGACAAACTCAGAAATCGGCACCTAAACCTATAAATACCCCAAACCCAGATGTCTAGAGGCAATATAAGAATACAATAAAAAACAGACAGGCAATTATGGCACCACCAGAGCCCAACTATTCTACTACACCAAGCCCTGAATATTTCAACACAGAGGAAGCACAAGAAAATGACCTTAAAGCCAACTTTATGAAGAAGTTAGAGGTCCTTAAAGAGGAAATGAATACATCACTCAAAGAAATCAAGGAAAACACAATTATAAGAAATAAATAAACCCCTCAAAGAAAGCCAGCGAACCCCAAACAATTAGAGGGATTGAATAAATCCCTTAAAGAAAGCCAAGATGGGGGGGCAGGCAAAGGAAAGGAATAAAATTGTTCAAGATCTGAAAATGGAAATCGGAGCAATACAGGAAACACAAACTGATGAAAAAAATCTAGATAAGTGAACAGAAACTACAGACTCAAGCATCACCAACAAAACTCAAGAGATGGAAGACAGAATCTTAGGTGTAGAAGATATAACAGAGGAAATTGATACATCAGTCAAAGACAGTGTTAGATCTAAAAAAAATTCCTAAGCAAAAACATCCAGGAAATGTGGCATACTATGAAAAGACCAAACCTAAGAATAACAGGAGTTGAAGGAGAAGAATCCCAGCTCAAAGGCCTAGAAAATATTTTAATGAACTCATAAAAGAAATTTTCCCAATCTAAAGAAGGGGATACCTATAAAGGTGCAAAAAGCATATATTGGATCAGAAAAGAAGGTTCCTTCACTACATAGTAATCAAAACACTAAACATACAAAATGAAGAAGAATATTAAAAGCTTCAAGGGAAAAAGGCCAAGTAACATATAAAGGCGACCTGTTAGAATTACACTTGACTTCCCCACATAGACTCTAAAAGCCAGAAGAGCCTGGAGAGATGTTTTGCAGACTTTTAAGAGGTCATAGTTGAGTTGCCAACCTAGACTACTATACCCAGAAAAACTTTCAATCACCATATCAAGATGTTCCATGTTAAAGGCAAAGTCAAACAATATCTATCCACAAATCCAGTCCTAAGGAAGATACTAGAAGGAAAAGTCCAAGACACAGGAAACAAGTAATCTCACAAAAGAAGAGAAACACACACACTCACAAAAGCAAAATCTAAAGAAGAGAAACACACACACACACACAAACACACACACAAGCACTATCACCATCACCAACAAAATAACAGGAATTAGCAATCATTGGTCATTGATATTTCTCAATACCAATGGATTCAACTCCCCATTAAAAAGACACAGACTAATAGAATGCATGCAAAAACAGGATCCATTCTTCTACAGCATACAAGAAACACACCTCAACATGGAAGATAGGCATTACCTCAGAGTAAAGGGTTGGAAAAAGATTTTCCGAGCAAAGGGATCTAAGAAACAAGCTGGTGTAGCCATTCTTACATCTAACAAAATGGACTTCAAAATTAAGAGACAGAGAAGAGCACTTCATGGTCATCAAAGGAAAAGCCCACCAAGATGATCTTTCAGTTCTTACCATCTATTCTCCAAACACAAGGGCACCCACATTTTTAAGGGAAACATTACTGATACTGAAAACACATTGACCCTCACACATTGAGGAAGACTTCATACTCCACTTTCACAAGTGGACAGGACATCCAGACAAAAACCAAACAGAGAAACACTGGAGCTAACAGACGTTATAAACCAAATGGACCTAACAGAATTTACAGAACATTTTTACCCAAAACACAAAAGAATATACCTTCTTCTCAGCACCTCATGGAACATTCTCCAAAATTAACCAAATACTCGTCACAAAGTAAATCTCAATGGCTATAAGAAAACTGAAATAACCCTCTGCATCTTATCAGACCACCATGGATTAAAACCGGATTTCAACAACAGAAACAACAAAAAGCTAATAAACTCTTGGAAACTGAACAACTCTCTACTGAATGGCCACTGGGTGAAGGCAGAAATAAAGAAAGAAATTAAAGATTTCCTAAAATTCAACACACCCAAACTTATGGGATATGATGAAAGCAGAGCTAAGAGGACAGTTTATAGCACTAAGTGACTACAGAAAGAAATTGAAGAGATCTCATATTAGCAGCTTAACAGCACACCTAAGAGCTCTAGAACAACAAAAAGAAGCAAGCTCATAGAAGAGTAGATAGGAAATAAACCCATTGAGGAGTGAAATCAATACAATAAGAACAAAGAGAACAAGACAAAGAGGCAACAAAAGAAAGAGGGGATTTTTTGAGAAAACCAACAAGATAGATAAACCCTTATCCAAACTAACTAAAAGAAAATATCTGTTAAAAAAAAATCAGAAACAAGAAGAATAGACGCTGAGGAAATCTGAAGAATTAGTAGGTCATACTTTAAAAATTTGTATGTCACAAAACTGGAAAATATAAAAAGTGGATAATTTTCTCAAAAGATACTACTTATCAAAGTTAAATCAAAATCAGATAAACAATTTAAATTGGCCTATAACCCCTGAAGTAGGAGCAGTCATTATAAGTCTCCAAACCAAAAATAGCTCAGGGCCAGACAGTTTTAGCTCAGAATTCTACCAGACTTTCTAAGAAGAGATAATAACAATACTCAATACTCCTCAAATTATTACACACATACACACACACACACACACACACACACACACACACACCAAAAAAAAAAAAATCAAACAAACAAACAAACAAAAGGAACACTGCCAAATTTATTTCATGAGGCCACAGCCACCCTGGTACCCAAACCACATAAAGATTCAACAAAGAAAGAATTACAGACCAATTTCCTGCATGAATATAGTTGCAAAAATACTCAAAAAAATATTGCAAACAGAACCCAAGAACACATCAAAAAAAAAAAAAAAAAAAAAAAAAAAAAGTCATCTTCCATGATCAAGTAGACTTCATCCCAGAGATGCAAGGATGGTTCAAGATAAGAGAATGTGTCAATGTAACCGACCATATAAACAACTGAAAGAAAAAAAAAAAAAAACCTACATGATTATCTCATTAGATGTTGAAATCCAGCACCACTTCATGATAAAAGTATTGGAGAGATAAGGGATACAAGGGACACACCTAAACATAATAAATGTAATTTACAGCAAGCCCATAACCAACATCAAATTAAATGTAGAGAAACTCAAAGCATTTCTCTAAAATCAGGAACAAGACAAGGCTCTCTACTCTCAGTATAGTATTATAAGTTGTATCTAGAGCAAACAAATGGAAATCAAATACAACAGAGATACAAATTAGAAAGGAAGAAGTTATTCAGTGATGATATGATAGCATACTTAAGTGACCCCATACATTCTACCAGGGAGCTCCTACAGCTGGCAAACATTTTTAGTGAAGTAACTGGATACAGATTAAAAAAAAAAAAAACTATAACAAAAACACAGCACCCCCCCTTACACAAATGACAAATGGATGGAGAAATAAATCAAGGAAACAACATACTTCACAATAGCCACAAATAATATAAAATATCTTAGAGTAACTGTAACCAAATAAGTGGAAAAACTTCAAGTCTTTGAAGAAAGAAATTGAAGAAAATGGAAAGATCTCCCAAGCTCATGGATTGGAAGGATTTATGGTAAAAATGGATATTTTACAAAAAGCATTTAACAGATTCAATGCAATCCCCATCAAAATTCCAACACTCTGTACAGATCTTGAAATAACCACACTCAACTTTATATGGACAAACAAACAAACAAACAAACAACCCAGGATAGCTAAAACAATCCTGTGGAAATAAAAGAATTTCCAGAGGTATCACAATCTCTGCTTTCAAGATTTTCTACAGAACTATAGTAATAAAAACTGTATGATACTGACATACACAGAGACAAGTTAATCAATGAAATTTCATGATCCTGCCATAAAAACCAGTTGATCAATGGAATTGAATCAAGGATCCAGATGTATAACCACACACCTGTGGATATCTGTTTTTTTTTTTTTTTTTTTTTTTTATAAAGAAGCCAGAAATACACGATGGAAAAAAAGAGATAATCTTTAACAAAGGTGTTGGTCTAAGTGGATGCCTGCAGATAGAAAAATGCAAATAGACACAAATCTATCACTCTTTACAAAACTAATGTCCAAGTGGATCAAATAACTCAACATAAAACCAGATACACTGAACCTAACAGAAGAAAAAGTGGGGAATAGCCTTGAATGCATTGGCACAGGAGACAACTTCCTGAATAGGACACCAATAGCACAGACACTAAGAATGGTGATCTAGAAATGGGACTTCATAAATCCGAAAAAGCTTTTGCAAGGCGAAGGACATTGTTAATAGGACAAAAGGGCAGCCTAAAGAATGGGAAGTGATCTTCACCAATTCCAAACCTGACAGAAGGCGAGCACACACACACACACACACACACACACACACACACACACACACACACACACACACACCAAGAAACTTGACATCAATAAGCCAAACCATCCAATTAAAAAATGGGTACAGACCTAAACAGAGAATTCTCAACAGAGGAATCTCAAATAGCTGAGACACACTTAAAGAAATATTCACTCTCCTTAGCCATCAGGGAAATGCAAATCAGAAGCACTCTGGGATTCCATCTAACGACTGTCAAAATGGCTAAGATCAATAACATAAGTAACAACTCATGCTGCCAAGGATGTGGAGCAAGGGGAACACTCCTCCATGACTGTTAAGAGTGAAGATTTGTACAGCCACTATGGAAATCAATATGGCTGTTCCTCAGAAAACAGAGGATCAAGCTACCTTAAGATTCAGCTCTATCACTCTCTTGGACATATGTATGTATGTATGTATGTATGTATGTATGTATGTATATACATATACATAGACATACACACACACACACACACACACACACACACACACACACACACACACACCCTCTGTGCTACCACAAGGATATTTGCTCCATCATGTTCATAGCAGCATTATTCACAATAGCCAGAAACTGGAAACAACCTAGATGCCCCTCAACCATAGAATGGGTAAAAAAATATGTGGCACATTTACACAACTGAGTATTACTGAGCTGTTAAAAAATAACACCATGAAATGTGCAGGCAAGTGGATGGAACTGGAAAAAAAATCATCCTGAGTGAGGCAACCCTGACCCAGAAAAGACAAACAAGAGTATGTACTCACTTATAAACGGACATTAGCTGTTAAGTAAGGATAATCATGCTATAATCCTCAGACCCACAGGCTAAGTGAGCAGGAGGGCTCAAAGGGGGATGCATGTATCTCCCTGGGAAGGGGGAATAGAATAGATTTTGAGGGTGGACTTGAGCCCAGTGGGATTTCAGGCATATTTGTGGACAATGTGGAAACTCCCTGGGATCTATGAGAGTGACTCTAGTGAAGTCCCCTAGTAATGGTGGATATGAGCCCAGACTGACTATTCTAAACAAGAAAAGCAGTGGTACTGGGCCATCAGTCCAGCCACAAAATCTTTGATCTACAATCTGTCCTGCCTGCAATCTGTGCTGGGCAGTAGTGGCACAAAACCTGTGGGAGTGGCCAACCCACAACTGGTTCAACTTGAGGCCCACACCATGAGAGGGAGCCCATGCTTAACACTGTCTGGATGGCCAGGAACCAGAGGCAGGGCAGCCCAGAGAGCAGGATAGAACCAAACACAACTGGCAAACAAACAAATAGCAGCAACAAAAACAAAAGACCCAAACCAAAAACCAAACAACCAAACCAACAAACCAAAAAAAAGCAAACCATAGGTCAATGCTAGCCTACTTTTCATGAGAGGGGCATCTCCAGAAACTGATTGGAGCAGATGCAGAAACCCATACCCAAACAATAGTCAGAGCCAGGGGCACGCCAAAGGCTGGGAGAAAGGAGTGTAGGTGCAAGAATGGTTGAGGAAACCACAAGAACAGGGCCCACAGAATCAACTAAGCAGGGCTCATAGGGGCTCACAGAGCAGTGACAAACAGGGATGCTATGTGGGTCTGAGCTGGGTCCTCTGCACATACATTATGTTTGTGTAGCTTGGTGTTCTTTTGGATTCCCAATAATAGGAGTGGGGGTGTCTCTAACTCTTTTGCCTGTGCTTGGGACACTCTTTCTCCTACTGGATTGCCATTTCCAGACATGATAAGAGGGTTTGTACCTTGTTAGGCCATGGGAGGCTTTCTCTGTTTCTTTCTTTCTTTTTGGAAACAAAGGAGGAGTTAACCTGGCAGAGATGGGAGATTGGAGGTGGGGGAGTAGAGGGAGGGGAACTGAGGTCAAGATGTAATATATGAAAGAAGAATATAAGTTAAAATAAAGTTAGAAAAGGTGTCAAAAACTTAGAATACAGAAAAATTATACACACACACATATATTTTAATGAATTAATAAAATATTCTATTAACAATCTTACAGTTATTTTCCTGGGAATACTTCCTACTCTATGATGTGACTTCTGATAGCAGAAAGGATTTGAATGCAGTATTTCTAGCCATCTTTGCTTCCTACAGGGGACATTAGCTAGCATACCTCTTTGATATGAAAGGGAATAAGTCTTCGTTGAAGATATATTCCAAAAGAGCTGATGAGATGGCAATAATACATTTTATTTGTGGAGAGAATGAAGGTAAATGGCCCGAGATGACTAGTGACTGAACAACAAACCATCAAAGGGAAAGACCCAATGAAAAACACCACAGGACTCCCGCTTGCCATTCATATTCTAGAATTCCCATGTTATTGCATTTTAAGAAAAAAAGACATTCCTCTTTCTCTGAAACACGCCTTGCTCTGTGGAGCTCCGTAAGCTACAGAAGAGCTCCGTAAGCTACAGAAACCCCTTTCGAGGTTTCATTTAAATTAGAGCTTTGCATCATGTAATATTTGAGCCAACACAGTGGCCCTGATGTTAGGGGGCTGAACGTTTCTTGCTGCCCAGTGACAAGGAAGTGCTATGCACGCATGCCAGTGGCATTGCTAGTGAAAATAAGTGTCCCATGCTGCCTGCCACATGACAGTATGGCTCACACAGTTACATATGGAACACAATACTTGATGATAAGTGGCTGTCATTGGCTTACATGCCATATCCTAATCATTATTTGACAGTGTATGAAACTTAACCTGTAAAACAGCCATAGGCAAGTCCTTCAGGAGGGATCCTAGAAAAAGATGCTGGTGTCCTTGAAGACCCTCCAAGGGGGCAGGACACTTTTTTTTTAATGTTTACAAATACAAAAACCACAAAGAGCTGCGGTTCATTTATTATTGAAGAAAATATAAAAAATAATTTGGTGTGGCCTAAGTGTGCATTGTTTTTCAAGTGCACAGCAAAGCAATTAGGACTCATGTTCATGTTCACATCTGGCTACTCACTCACTGCTTGTCATGACAACTTCCATGCTGGACCACTGTGGTAAATGGTCCATGAAGGTGTGTCTGTTTGTTTTTGAAACAAGAAGTTTGCTTGTTTTTTTCTCCCTCCCTCCCTCCCTCCTTTCTTCCTATCTGTCTGAGAGAGGGTTTCTTTGTATTGCTTTGGAGTTTGTTCTGTAACTAGCTCTGTAGACTGGGCTGGCCTCGAACTTAGAGACATCTGCCTGCCTCCGCCTCCTGACAAGAAGTTTCTAATGCTCTATTTTTAGTGCATTCCTTTCATGCTGAGACTGTTTAGATACACTGACACCATTGTGTCACAGTTGCCTGCAATATTCAGCAGTGTTGTTGGAAACCAACAGTACTCCTCAATTATCATGTCCCTTGGCACTTTACTCTCCTTTGCTCCCCCTTATATCCCTGGTAATTTCTAAGCTATTCACCAGCTATCTGAATTTTCTTATCTTAGGGTTTTTATTGCTGTGAGCAGACGTCATGAACAAGGCAACTCTTATAAGAAAAACATTTAATTGAGAGGGCTTGTGCACAGTTTCAGAGGTTCAGTCCATTGTCATCATGATGGGGAACATGAAGGCATGTTTGTGCTGGAACATGGTGCTGAAGCTGAGAGTGCTACATCTTTCAGGCAAGAGGAAGTTGACTGATAGTCACACTGAGGGAAGCTTGAGCAAAAGAGACCTCAAAGCCCATCCCCACATTGACACACTTCCTCCAACAAGGCCACACCTTGTAATAGTACCACTCCCTTTGGGGGCCATTTTCTTTCAAACCAACACACACCTATTTCATACAAATGGAGCAACATTTGTCCTTTTGAGTTTGGCTTATTTTACTTATATTCACTCATATTATAGTATGAATGAGAACTTTATCCTTTTGTGGTTATCAATATCCCATTCTTGGCTTATGCTAAATTCTATACATTAATTTGCTTGTTGATTAAGATGAATTGCTTCCATCTTTTGGACAAGAGCTCTGAGGATGTTCCATTAGAGTAGTACAGTTGCTTGATTACCCTTGACCTAAGAATAGTCCTCCTCTATTGGGAAAGGTTAGCCCATGTGATGAAACATGGAACTTTGGGAGGGATGCATACAGAGCAATGAGGGAAGAAGAAAGCACCTACCTCATTTGCCAGATCAGCCCAAAGACTCTATGGGCAATGGGGCAATGGATATTGCAGCCAGATTGCTCTCATATCCTTTCTACCTTTGGCAATAACAAGATTTCAAAACATAGTACATATAAAGTGTGTAGATCAGTGCTTCACATTTGAAAGAGTGTTCCTACCTGTAAGTCAAAAATCATAATCTGTCATCCATTTTTGCAAAGTTTGTTTTGTTGCAAAGGGAATAGAATGGGATGTGGGTACCTTGGTATAAAACAGTTATTAAAAAGTACTGTATAATTTAAAGAAAATAATCTTAAAGTTGGTGGCTGTCTGTAAGTACAGCAGACAGACATCCACTTCAATTATCCATCTAAGTGTATATCTATTTGTCCAGTCATACAGGATTTATTAAGTATCCTCTATGGCAGAAGCAATATACTTCTAACCCAAGCTCATGTGTTACATAATTGTACTCATAGAAATGGCAAGTAAGAAAGGGACACTTAGACATTTCTAGGATGGAGAGGCAAAGTGTCGGCTGTGCTGTGAAGCATAAGGACTGGGGATGGCCCTGGAATGTATGTTAGAAAGCTGGGTGTGGTGGCCCACACTTACATTCCTAGTCTTGGGAAGGCAGACCGAAGGATTCCTGTAGTCCCTTGACCAGCATTGCTGAATCAAAAAGCCCTAAGCCATAGAGAGACCTCACCCCTGTCATAAACAGAGAGTGGATAGCTCCTGAGTCACAAAACTCAGAATTGTCTTCTGTCTTCTACACAAATGCATACATGCATGTGCATCCACACAAACTATCACCAAAACACAGACATGTTTAATAGGGACAAAACAGTTTAATAATCACTCATGAGCTTCAGGTTTTTCCCTCTAGGATTGGGGTCTGGTGTTTCCACCTAGTTAGCAATCAAGCATGTATCTCCCGTATGAAGATCTCAAGTATACTGGGCTCAAAAGAAAAGGTCCATGACTGTCATGACTGGTACTATCAAAAGTGCTCATTTCAGTGAGATAAAAACGTAATTTCAAGCTGTGGTGGCACATGCCTTTAATCCCAGTACTCAGGAGGCAAAGTCAGGAGAATCTCTGTATGTTTGAAGCCAGCCTGGTCTATAGAGTGAGTTCCAGAACAGTCAGGGCTACACAGACAAACCTTGTCATGAAAAAAAAAAAAAAAAAAAAAAAAAAAAAAAAAAAGAAAGAAAGAAAAAAGAAAATGTTCTCAAGAACCATGGCTAGGTAAAGACGAGTGGGCAAATGTCAGGGTGTAGGAACATCACAGGCCAACCTTAGCTGGTAGAGGTCCAGCTTGGGGGAAGGATCTCCTGAGAGGGAGGTATAATACCCCCGAACACATGCAAACAGAGGGGAAAGGAGTCGGCCCCTACAACTATCAGGAAAAAACTTTTACTCAGAAGATTTCCACCCACACTAGAGAAAGTCACCTGAGACCCATCAACCGGAATGTCACCTGGAAGTCAGGCAGGCATGGACCACCTGCTGTATGCACTGTGTGCTATAAACTAATCACCAGCTTCCTCCTATGAATTTCATTTATTTAGAGTTTAGCTTTACTACATAATATCAACAGAAAATACGGAGTAGAATCAGAAAATCAGGTGCTGTGAGCTTCTGACATAGTAGGCAAACGCCATTCATCCTGGAAAGCACAGGCAGAACGGAAGTGCCACCAATGAGGAGATGGGGTGTGGGCGTACTCAGGGTTCTGTAAAGATGCTGGTATCACTCGGAATGTCAGATTCAGTTATAAGTGGTGCCCCAAAGGAGACAGGGAGCAGCAGGTCATATTTATAGGCTGGTAACAAGAAAAGCATATGACATTTCTAGACGCTGAAGATGCTCAATGAGGTCTCCCCCATCACCTAGCCATTCTTTTCAAGTCTTGTTGTATTTCAAAACAAGCTCTCTAGGCAAGGTAGATCTGTTTTCTTCTCAAAACAAAAACAAACAAACAAAAAACCAAAAATGAAAACACCAAAAACAAACAAACAAAAAAACAGCCTAAATTCCTTGGGATTCTCTGGATAATCACATTCCTGTCCTTGGTCCAGCTTATGTTAGTGCTAGCTGTGATTTCACATTCTGGAATGAGAAGCACTCAGGAGGACGGAGACATGGTCTTCTGTATTTTTTATTTTGTCAAGTGCAGGCTACCTTTCTGGCACTTTGTATCTGAACATTCTCCACAAAGCTCTCTTCTCTAGGCTGGAGGATAAGGCTTTTGTCAATGAACACAAACAGACCTTGAGGTCTCTACCATAGTGTGGTGACAGATTACACAACAGCTAGGTCTTCATCACCATCTATGTGAAAGAGAACACTTGTCTAGCCCACAAACATTGAAAATGCTAGAAGGAAAATAAGTTACTCAAAAGACAACTGGCTACCCTCTTCCAGCAGAACACTGGCAGGTGTGAAACTGAGGCACTTAAAGTGACTCAAATTATAAACTCAAGACAGGAAGAGAGACTCAGCCCACAGTCTTTCAATTAGGAATCCTGGAAATGACTGTCGCCGATATTCACTTCGCATAGTATTTTAATCAAGGACAGAAGGTGATAAAGAATAAGACACCACTTTCATGTTCAGGGCTAGAGACTACTTTTAAAAATCATGTCCAATAAAATATTTTTATGACTTATTGATGCTATAAAGTGATTGCAACTTGCTATTTAGATTGCAGAAACTAGAGTTTTGTTAACTAAGTAACAGGGTTCCCCTGCATCCCATTTCCTTTCATGGACTAAAGGAAGCTTTTATAAGATTGGCTGTTATTTTGTGTCTGCACCCATACCCTTATAGCTAGCAGAAGGGAGACCCCATGACAATTAGGAACTTAGAGGTACAAAGAGCTAATGTGATGATCACCCTGATTACATAGCAGTTTATTGGTGCAGAACCAGGTCATGATCACTTAATGCAGGAATTAAAAGGTTTGCCAGTGTGGTGGCACATGCAATTAATCCTAGAACTCCAGAGGCAAAGGCAGGTGGATCTCTCTGAGTTTGAAGCCAGCCTGGTACACAAAGTGAGATCTAGGACAGCCAGAGCTGTTACACAGAGAAACCCTGCCTCTAAAAAGCAAAACCAAAACAAATAAACAAAAAAAATTAAAAGGTTGAATTCAACCAGTGAATTGTCTGTCAAAGGGACAGATCAAAGTGCATTTTAAAGTCTGCTTTGATGGTATCAAAATCAGAAAATGAGTCTTACTTCTTCAGGTAATTGTTTCTCTCTGACAGTAAAGTGAGAACATCTTCCAAACCTATTATGGGTCAGCTACATAAGGAACACACCAGTTCCTTCAGTAAGGTTTGGTAAAAACAAAACAAAAAACAGACTGTCACAGCCCACTAAAACATCAAAACATCAGGCATTCCATTTTATGTTCTATTTAAATCAAGACAAGTCCAAATGTATATTTTAAATAGTACTAACCAATATTGATTTACAAGAAAGCAGAAGAAAAGTTCCAGGTGTTAACACCAGGTAGACATTAAAGAAAACTAAAAAATAAAATGCAAGTTATAATAGATTCATAGAAATTCATATATCAAAATTTAATCTAAAATACCATCTGAAAGGTTTGACACAGTATTTTTTAAAGATTATTTTATTTTTCTTATTTTTCATATTGATCCCAGTTCCCCCTCCCTCCCTCTTTCCCTCTCTCCCACCCTCCCATGCTCCCCATCTCCCCCCCCCCCACTCCACATGTAGGGTGATGCCTTCCAGGAGGGATCATCTAAATCTGTCAAGCCATTTGGAGTAGGGACTAGGCCCTCCCTCCTGCTAAGGGAGTATCCCTCCATGGGGAATGGGCTCTCAAAGTCCTTTTGTGCACCAGGAATACATCCCGGTTCCACTGTCTGAGGTCCCTTAGACTGCTCAGTCCTTCTGGCTGAGACCCATGTTCAGGGAGTCTGAGTTGGTTCAATGCTGGATTCCTAGCTATCAGTCTGGGGGTCCATTAGCTCCTCCTTGTTCAGGTCAGCTGTCTCTATGTGTTTCTGGAGCCTGGTCTTGTCCTCCCTCTCTGCATCTGGATTCCAGTTTGGCTCAAACACAATGTATCTTTATATAAGTGCGGACATAGCTAACTAACAAAAGGCCAATTTGGGATGCTATGCAAAATATAAGGTAAATTTGAGAGCATTAAGGAAGGATTACCTTTTGATACAGACTTTAAAGGCTGCTTATGGCTTCTAAGAGACTCATAGTCTTGGTCCCAGCTGGTGGCACCGTTTTGGTGGTGGTGGTGGTGGGGTGGTTGAGGGATCTTTTAGCTACAAGGTTTAGCTGACAGGGCATTGTTTGGGTTATGGCTTGGCAGGTCCAGGCCCTAGCTGTCTGCTTCCCAGCTGCCAATATGACGTGACACTGCCTCATACTTCCTCCCTCACAGAGGCAAGCTGCTTCCTTCACCTTCACGCTCTGTGAGTCCTTAAACCATGAGCCCGCAGAAATCCTTTCTCGCTTAAGCCATTTCCGTCGGACATTCAGCCACAGCCACTATTCAAGTAAGTAACCAATACGCTGCTTCTGGGAAATCCCATTTATAAATAACCCAGTGACTTCTCTCTTGGGTTCACTCTTGCAGCAAAGGAAGATTTGTTATACACGTGCTGCGTACCAATCCAGGAGAACGTCAACAAGGCAACCACAGATTGTTAGGTGGAGTGGGAGGCGGGGAGGGGACAGGACAGCTCACCAAGTCTCTTTCTTGTCTTTGTGTATGTGGAGTGAGCCCATACCTATTGTTTTTATAAGAAGACAATTATGAGTGAAGCCTGTTGGACTATATGGAGGAAGCAAACATTTATGAAACACATTGGTTTTATTCATTACTGAATGACTTCTATTGTTGTTAGACAGGGTCTTGCTTTGTGGCCCAAGCTGGCTTCAAGGTAGCAATTCAATCCCCCTGCCTTAGACTCTCGAGTTCAAGAATATCAGACAAGAAGCTACCACTGGTCTAAAAGGGGTAAAGACATTGGCCGGAATGGCTCAAGTTTTTCTTCTTAGAGGAAGATGAAGATGAAAAGTGAAGATGCCTTCTCCCTCCATTCCATTCAGTTCCAATTTCAGAATGTAGGGCAGCCCCCGCCCAAAAGAGTATATTTAATTATGAAGGCGGAGACATCTGCTTCTTAAACCCCACAGAGTACTGGTTCCTGATAGCTCTTGCCAATGTCATTCTCTGTCTTTTCCTGATCACTGTCTGTCTTTACAGTTAGGAAACTGAAATGCCTATGAGGTGTAAACACGGAGATTTTCCTCACAGCTCTGAGCCATGCTTCCACAGAAGCAGAGGTAGGAGGTGGAGGGGTAGCAGTCTTGTTTTAAGCTGTGTTAAATGACAGCTACAGCTGGTATAGTGTGAGACTGAAGACCACAGTCTGTTCCAGGTTCAAATACGTGTATAGATAAACAGAAAGTCCAAAACAGTGCTGAGGGGAGACTATGGGAGGAGAATGAATATTCAGGCTTTATTTCAGGTCAACTGCTATGCGCCTGTCAGCAGCCACGTGCTTCCCTTTTGTCCTGAGAAGGCCTGTTCCAGTGTGCAGAAGAATTCAGCTCTGCCTGGCTCTTGTTCTTGAACAAAGTTACTTGTTCACTAGCTTCCTAAACGTTCTTAGGTATTTACATTAATTTAAAAACAAAATAACGTATGCATCTTTTCAAAAGCAAAGTAGAAAGGAAAACCACACAGTGACAATAAAATCCACACCAGGCAGTCCTCCTCAGCCTTGTAACCCTTTAGGGTTATTGTCTATACCCTTGGCCACTCTGGACTGTCCTTCTGTGACAGTATTGCTAAGCTGAGGCCAGTCTCTGAGTGGCCTCTGAATGGTCTGCATGCCAGGTGAGTGCTAAGCTTGTGGCCAGTTCAGAGTTAGCAGAGAATGGGCATTCGGGTGCAGTTATCCTTTGTTTTAGCTTTGACTGGGAGGGAGAAATTTCCTTTGTAAGGGTGAAAATTGGGGCTGGGCAAATTCTTGACAAAGAACTACATTCAGGTTTCTTCCAAAGACGGAATGAGTAAAACTGGATGAGAGCAATGTTGTTTGAGCACAGCAAGTTTTCATTTGTCAGAAGCAGAGTTTCTGTGCTCTTTCTCTCCTAAAAGGACAGAGAACTTCCTTTCCCGGCTCCTTAAATCACCTTGTACAGGTTGAAGATGAGGTACAAATTTAGCAATTAAGGAGCCACTTTTACTAGTATAAAAAAAAAATAAGTAGCATGTATCAGGGAGAAAGAGCCTGGGTGTCATGAGATTTCTCTGTTCCTTGGAGAGGAAAATGACCACTCTGTCATCTCATGTCCACAGCACTTGCTTTAGAATGGCTGCCTACCTACCACTGTGGTAGGACCATCTCAGGCAAGAGGTGGGATACGGTGTTCCATTTATGATGTAACACTTAGGTGAAGTCTTCTGTAGAGTCCTGGGTCTCGATGTGGTCTGAGTCATGAGCCACCACGTGAACTCCTCATGTGGCCATCAAGGATTGTACTGAGAGAAAACTAGATGGCATAGTCTCCTGCACAACTAGGCTACAAACCCGAACTGCATGTTACTCCATGGAACATTGTACAACACAACTGTCATTGTGTTATCTGTATACATCTAAGTATAGAAGAGGCACAGCAAGAATGTTATGCAGGAGGAATCTTTCAGCTCCATTATAATCCTATGAACCATCACCATATGTGCAGCCTGTTATTGACTAAAATGTCCTTATGTGACTTGTGACTGTGTATACACTTAAAGTCATGGCAAGTTAAGAATACATATACTTGATATTTACAGGAAAATGAATTCTAAAGGACTATAAAATAGAGCATGGCATCCCATATCAGATGTCCTCGTGTAAAATGTTTCAAATTTCATTAACTCCTGTAAAAGTGTACATATGTCCCTTGGCCACCACTAATGTAATCTTGGACAGAAAACAGAATATTCATGAATTCAAGATAATGTAAGTAGTTGGCAAGAAAAGCACATTGGTGTGAAGAGATAAGTCTCCAACACAGAAGTCCAAATAATGATGTACTATGCTCCTCCTCCTCCATAAGATGGGTGTTTAATTCCCTGTTCCTGGAGTAAGGGCTGTGCTTTGTGATTTGGTTCTGAAGCTCAGAGTACACTAAGAGTGTGGAGAACACAAGGAACTGAGTACAACTATCTTGGCCAGGTGGTCCAGGTTAATACTGGAGGGTTGTGTTTAGAGCAGCTACTCTTACTCTTGATATGACATATGACATGTTCTCATTGAAAGGTGGTGATGTCACACTCACCATTTTTGTTTAGCCGATTTTTTTTTTTTTGGAGACAGGGTCTCTCTGCATAGTCCTGACTGGCCTGGCCTGGAATTCACAGAGACCTTCCTGCTTCTGACTTCAGAGTGTTGGCCTTAAAGAGGTGCATTTGCCATGGCACTGTGCTATATGGAAACAGATTAAGCCAATGTAGTAGTGTTCTACTGCTGTGACAAGACACCATGACCTTGTCAACTCTTTTTTTTTTTTTTTCCCCGCATTTATTTGGGGCTGGCTTACAGTTTCAGAGGTTTAGTCCATTAACATCATGGCTGGGAGCATGACATCATGCAGACAGACATTATACTGGAAAAACAGCTGAGAGTTCTATATCTAGATCTGCAGGCATAAGGAAGGGAGAGCCATTGGGCCTGGCTTGGGCTTTTGAAACCTCAAAATCACCTCCAGTGACACACTTTTTCCAGCAAGGATACACCTCCTAACCCTTTCAAATACTGTCACTCCCTAAACATTTAAGTATATAAGCCTATGAGGGCCAATCTTATAAAAGACACCACAGAGAGACAGTCTAGTAGGCCTGATCAGTATTTCTCAAAACTGCCAGTTTAGGGGAAAACAAATCCCAGAGAAACTGCTGAAAATCTTCAAGAAAGGGTGAGGTGATACTAAGTCACACTAGAAAACATGGCAGGAGAGTTACTAGAAGACAACTACAAAATCTGAATGGTGTGTGTTAAATTCCGTTGGTTCCTTGATTGTGACAAATGTCAACAAGAGGGGACCTGTGAGGAACTCTACTTATCTGTAACTTTTCTATAGATCTAAATTTGCTTTAAAGAAGAAAGGTTATTTACATTCAAAAGATTAACATCCTGCTATGCTGACGTAACAGAGTTCCTATGTATCAATCAATACATCTCCTTTTCCTTCATGCTCACACACATCTATTCGCCAAGCCATATGGCAGGAGTAACTTTCTTGAAACAAGACTATTCCATCTTTAAAGCCAAATGTAGTCAGACCTATTTTTGGAGTCTTAGATTTCTCAGGAATAGTTGGGTCATGCCCTCAGTAATGTGTCACAAATGCTTAAAAGATAACATCCAAAAACCCAAAGTTCTCAGCGGCTTGAAAAGATGTGACATCCTTCAGCTTCCTGTGCAATATGCGAACACTGCATGTGGCTGTTATTCAGGAATGAGTGATAAGGCAGCACATTCATCTCTGAAAGTAACATCTTGTGTGTGTCAGACAACCCACAGCAGCATTCGTACTGATCGGCTGTTCTCAGGAGGCGGGGGGAGGGATAGTGACACTGATATGTCACTATTCCACATTGGAAATGGGATTGCTTCCCTGATATGCCTCACCGTTCCATCAGAATGATAAGAAATGATGTTTCTGGGAAAACACAGCATTTTTTCCCCATAATGGTCTCAGTTATTTTATTTGAGGGAAGACAAAAAAGTTGGTATCAAAGAAGCTTACTTAAAAAAAGTACTTTAAAGTTCCTAGAATTGTTAGTAAGAATTGTATTTTGTTAACTTTGTAACTGCACAATTTGAAAAGTTGAGCTAATAATTTAATTAACCAAATAACAAATTGGCTGGAATTACTTCTCTACAAACTCACAGAGATCTGCCTGCCTCAGCCTCCTAGGATTAAAGTCATGGACCACCAACACCTGGCTACTTCTCTACTTTTAAAGTAAAGAGTGCAAAGGGCATTAAATACATAAAGGCTTAAAATCAAGATTCACAGGTCACACGTTCTATACCTGTATTGATTTCCAGCATAAGAGGAACACATGCTTTCTGACAATAAGCATTTGCTGTGGAACTTTAGTGAACATAGATGAGAACCCTAACATTATTGAGGTGAGTGGAGTCTACAATGAATGTGGGTAGATCATTCTAATTTTAGTCATAAGTAGTCCACAAAATATGTACTTCCCATCATATAGAGTACTGTGTGTGTAAATAATGAAAACAGTCCCTTTGTCAGTTAAAGACACATCAATCATTAGGCTACTGGGCATTTATCAATCATCTCTTTCTATTCAACATAACTCTGCAAGGTATGGAAAATTCTTATTTAATAAGCCTGGGAACAGAGGACGCCAGAAGTGAGGGAACAGAATCAAGGTCCTTCAGCTTAAACAAGAGTCATTACTGACTCCCTGGCCACCTCCAATGCCTCAACTCTTTCCTGCATATGTTCCAGCTTTGTTTTTAATGTATTTTACATGTTTTTAAATTTCATTATCATTTAATTACAATATTTCTCCCTTTCCTTTCCTCCCTCCAAGACCTTCCATATAGCCCTTCCAACTCTCCTTCAAATCCATGGCCTTAAAGAAACTATTATTGCATGCATATAACACACACACACACACACACACACACACACACACACACACACACACACTTAAAGATAATCTATTTAGTCCATAAAATGCTACTTGTATGCATGTTTTCAGGGCTGACTATTTGCACTAGTCAACCAGGTGACGTGCTTTCCTGGGGAAGACCGCTCCTCCTGCTCCTACCCTTCCTCGGTTGCTGGAAGTTCATGGTCTTTATCTTCCTTTAAGGCTTCTAAATTTCTAGGCCTAAATTTCTAATAGAGTTGGCTGGTGGATTTATGATGTTTGTTCTAGTGTTAAAATTCTTGCATGATCTGCATACAGAAAAACAGATTGCCAACTTACAATGTATTCGTCAAAATGAGGTAATTAGCACTACTGGTCTTTACTAAATTTTCTGATGATGGAGATCTATGTAGATTTTCATCCATTTCTCTCAAATCCTTTCAGTCTAATTTATTAGCCAGGACTAGTGAGTTTGCCATTTTCAATGTTCCTACAGAAGATGTAGTGTTCTCTATACAAACAATATATTTAACTCTTTGCCTTCTGTAGACTCTATAACTTGTTTTTAGATATTAATAATGCAGTGGATGCCATTTTGTGGATATGAAAGTAATCAAGACATTTATTTTAATTCACATTCTTAAAATACAATTTTAGACAAACAGTACTTATAAGCACATTTATAACATGGTAGCCATAAATATAAATGAAATGTATAATTATATATATTTCACACATTTTAGGCATTAAATTTTGAAAATACATAAACATGAATAGTTGAAAAGGATGTACCTTCACAAAAAGTGCTACAAGATGTTCACATTTATATCAATAATAAGGCATATTTCCTATGTAGATGCTTTATGAAAACTCTATAAAGACCTAGTTTAATCATTAACCTCACATGGTAATGTTAATTGTAAATGAATTACATTTTTTATCAGTACAAATGTTCCTTTAACTTTAAACAACACAGTACTCTTTATCAAGACCATACCACACCTATTAAATGAACATGCACAGCACATTAAAATTAAAATAATTCTTGTACTTTTCTGCACAGTGTTTAGTTTTCCTGATATTCTTTGTTAAAAAATATACTTAAAACTTTGGCACAGGATTAATACATTATAACTAATTAAAAGAAATGCCAACTTTTTCATGGCACAGAAATTCTCCTGTTATTATTTACCAAATCTCTTATAGTTCACTGACCAATGGCAGACCTGCCTAGTTTTATTTAGAATAAATAATGAATATTCAAGAAGGACAAGTCATATTTGGGTGTCTGCCTACACTCTAAGTGGAAAGTAGTGAAACTGAGTGAATTTTACCAGTTAAACACCACCAACTGTACTGCGGCCAACAAATCCCTAAACAAGTCTTATCAGCAATGATAAGTATCATCATGAGATGCTTTCATTAGGAGGCAGAGGAGGCGAAAGGAGATGCAGGTCTCCCAAACCAGGGACATGTGCAGTAAGGGAAACGAACCAACTGAGGCACATGTGGGAAAACCTCTTTGAAAACTTGTCCAAGCATTCCCAGAGGGGATGAGAAGGGGGACAAGAGGAGGGGCAGAGCCACCCTGCAGGAGCTTGGAGAGAGCCACATGGGTCTAAGCAAACCATGGTGCCCCCTTTAGGGCATTCTTGAATTAGTAAATAGTCAATGATGCTTATGAGAAGATTCAAATTTCCCCATCAGTTTGTCTAAATTGACAACGAAAAGTTTACCTTAACTGGAAGCTTCCTTTTGACCCCACTCCCAAACATTGCAGGAGCTGTTAAGGGAGTAACATGACAACCTGCTCGGAACCCCAAAAGCACCTCCACACTTGCTCTAGACTCAGACTGCAGAGTCTTGGTAACCAGCGGGAAGCCTTGCTTTTCTTTCTACGTTGTGTCTTCAGAGGCAGCAAAAGCACTCTGTGCCTCTTATAAGTTCAACAGCTTCACTTTTCTACCTATCTGAGGGGGAAGCACAGGTGGTCTGAATTCATAGTTTTTCCCTTTATTCAATTGTTAACATCAATGTTGACATAAATTCACTTTATTCTGAAGAATAAAACCATGAACATGATGTCATTTTATGATCCCTGCTTGCCTCAAGGCCTTCAAGGGCAAAATGACAAGGAACACCAAACAGGTCCAATGAAATAGGCAAACTCTTTTTCTTTTAAAGCTGTTAAGGTACACATAGACACAAAGACTACAAATCACAGAGTACTGAATTTTCAAGAGTGAAATCATACCAGAATCTGGATAAGTTGTCGCCAACATCGTATGACAATAAGTGGTCAGGAAGGTCGCTGACAGTGTCCTGCACTGCCAGCACATGTGGGGCCAAGGTGAAGGGCACGTCACTCAGGAGCTCAGCTGTTAGTGAGTTGTTTTCCAGCGTCTGGCCTGCCTCATTTCCTGTCTTGGGGCCTGCTACAGTCACACTGGATGTGTCTTCTTTGCCGGTCTAAAAATACATATATATTTAAAACATTTAGAACATATGAACTGTGAGGTTTGGTAATGGTAAATATGGTATCAGTACATCAAAAAGCCCGGGGAATGTGGAATATATAAATTTGAACATAAGTATTTACCCACTTGAGAGATAAATCCGTCCAAATCTCTCCAAGATTTAAAATTCATATAGTCTGGTCTTATTCAGAGTGGCCATCCACAGCTCCCATAAACAAAAATTCATTCTTGTTATTTCCCTGGTCCTGAGGTGTCTCCAGAGCCTGTCTCAGCTCTCACATACGCCTGGGGGTGCCTTCAGGCTCTGCTCCGTGCTCAGTTTTTGTGTGAAGTGTCATATCAGAGTTGCCCACTTTGGAACGCTCATGAGGCAAACTGCACAAGATCTCATTAGGTGTTCTGGTGTGTGCTCTCGTTTGTGGCTACTCCATTTACATTCTATCTTTAAGCAGATGCTAGCTAGCATCCTCAAATCAAGTGATCGATGCCTCTGCAGCCCTTGCCTGACACAGTGTACTGCTCTGTCGTGACATACACTTGAGGTGTGCACCATGAGTATGGGCTGGAACCCACAAGTTATTGCCCAAACTTTCAAATAAATATTGAGTACCTTGCTTGATTTCTTTTCAACTGTCCTATCTTATACACACTAGTTTATCAAAAGGCATGTACTAATTAGGATGTTCAGAGCAGCATCTGTCATATGGCCAAATCCCAGAACTACAAAAACCCATTAATACTTTGAGTGGACAGGAAGTAAGTATCTGTACATAGCAGTGAAAATGAATGGCTTGCTACTACAAGCAGCTGAAATGTGAGGCAAGTAATCTCAGAGAACAAAAATCTTTTTCTTATCTTTAACCTCATGCAGAATAATTCTCATCTTCACAAAGACCTACCAGGCCCCCCTTGAGCAGGTCTTGACTTGTTATCCCTAGATATCCTGCCCTGGCCAACTCTTCTCCAATTCTACTGTAGCCTGGCTCTTGTTATTCACTCCCAGGCTGTTTCTACTGAGATCGTTGCGTCTGCTCCTCTGTCCAGGAGACTGTCCTCTCACATCTGCACTGACCGCGCCTGTCTTGATCCATCTGTCACCATCCGAGAGAGGCCTTTTCTCACTCCTTACTTAAACTGAACACTACCCTCTCACCTCTATTCTGTATTCCCCGTCTCTCCCACTTCTGCCTTTGCCTCTGGCCCTTAGTGTCTGGTCATATGACTCAGTCTAATCATCAGCTCTTAGAAGCCGGTTTTCTCTCCCATGCTCACGGCTCTATCATCAGTACCCAGTGCTCAAGAATGTCCACTGCACTAAAGAAAGCAGAGAGCGAGCTTAGATTCTAATGATGACAGATGCTCACAGCTTCCTTGTCTAAGGAGAGCAATCTTACAGAGAAACAGTATTTCCATCAGACATTTTATTAAGTTGACAATACATGAAAGGATACATTCATTATCAATGAAGAAATCGGTAAATTCTCACAAACTGAATGGGAATGTGTAGCTAGCACTGTGATCAAGATACAGCATACATAGGATTCTTTTCTAGCCTCAGTATAGTCTCCCTCAGTCACCATCATGAATTCTAACAGTAATGAACGGATGGATCTGTGTTTGGATTTTCAACGAATGTCACTACTCAGGATGGAAGCTTTTGCTTTGGACTTCTTTCCATCAATATTATGTGCATAGGATGTATCTATACTGTTACGTATTGCATGAACACATTTTAGGAATTATTAGTGCAGAAGATGTATACTAACTGAGATCCCAGGAGTCTTCTGGTTGTTATTTTGACAGTGGGCATTGGGCATTGGGTACGGGGAAGGGTAACCAGTAAAGAAATCGAGAAGATAACTGGGAACAGACAGGCTGTCATGCTGATTAAGGTTGTTACAGCAAAGGTGAGATGACATGAATGAATTCTGGATAGAGTTTAGTATAAATTCAACAGGATTTGCTGGTGAAATGAGGTGGGGTAGGAACGAGAGTGTAGAAGTTCTTGGCCTGACAATGAGAAGGATGGAGTCAATCAGTTACTGGGACAGGGGGGTGCTGTGAACAGGTTTGGGCAGCAACACTGAGAGAGCGTGGTGGTGGCTTGAGATGTCTGAAAGCCATCAAGTAGAACTTTTAGTAGAAAGACATAGGATGTCAGTCTGCAGCCGCGAGGCCTGCTGAACAAAGTGGGGGGGGGGTGAAGGACAATATTCCTAGGTGCTATACTGTATATGGGCAGAGACAAGTTGGCTTTTAGAAAGGTGTATGGTACCCAGGGAAGCTTCTTTCCATGTTTGCTTTTATTACAAGATTGGAGAAATGGTTATAATGAGAAGAAAAAAATTAGTAATAATGAGGTTGGGGAAATAGTTATAATGAGAAAGATCAGTAGAAAAGGAAGTGTTCTCTTCCTAAGATGTCCAGGACAGTCTAGATGAAGGACCTTAAGAAACATTAGTTTAGGGAGTGACTTGGACTCAACAAATCTTTCAAGTCATGCCTATTAATAGTGGTCTTATAATATTGTTTAATAATTTCAGAACAATACTATTCTGCTTATCTATAAACATAAGATTATTTAATCCATATAACAATTTAAAAAATGGTACACAACACCAAAGAACTTTCTTAGTCTGCAATGAAAACCAATAAATAGACTATCCACTGTTATGAGAAAGCCTATTACATAGATACAGGAATGTGGGGCACAGGTCCTAACTTAACTCTAACCGGTCTTCTCAATGCCAAGTATACTAGGGTCAGTCAAATGCGTGGAAAGTAGTGAAGAATGACAGTCATTCCAGACATGTAAAGGGCTTCCCTATGTGCTGGCTTGTGTGTGCACCATCAAACCCTCAAGATCACATATGTGCCAGGGCTTAGGTTACCCCAAATCAAGATAGTAGAATAGGCACGAGCACACGTTCTAGCTCAGACTATTGGGGTAGAAAGCCTAGAACAATAAGCAAATGGTCTGGGATAATCTAACTTCTCCTTTTCTTTAAGCCGGGATATCAGGTCAAGAACAGGCCCTTTCCTTTTCCGTTTTATTTCTTCCTTGTTTCTCAATCTCAGTAGAAAGTCCTTACCAGATTAGTTCATTTTCTACTCTAGCCAATCTCCCTCTCTACCTTCCTCCTTCCCTTCTTTTGTCCTTTCTGTTACACATTATATAGCCCTGGCTGTTCTAGAACTCACTAAGTAGACCAAGTTGCCCTCAAACTTACAGAGATGCTCCTGCCTCTGCCCCGCAAGTGCTGGGATTAAAGGCTTTTGTTACCACACCTGACCAACCTCTTTTTGGCCTGTGAACAGAGCACTATCGTTTCATTAATCAAACTGTCCCTTCCCAAGGGCATTCTTGAAGTCTCACCTCCTCCACTAAGGAGGTGGCGTACGATTCCTTAACATTCTCCTTTCTAAACACAGAACTTTGAAGGCTTGAGTCTAGCACCAGGATTTATTCCCTTTTGTGCTTTTGCCAACCCTCTTCCATTTCCTTTAAAGATCATTCTTGTCTGGCAAAAACCAGCTTCCTAAAGGGCAAGAATATACCAGATCACATCTGGTACTATAAAGAACCTGGTATATGTGACATCTTGTTCCAGTTGTCCTGATAGAGCAGCCATCTGGGCCCTAGCCCTCCAGTCTGTACAGTGAGTGATAAGAGGCGAAATGACCGAAAACAGTGGGGATGACAAGGAGAGCAACCATCATGGACTGACCATGTACCAGGAGCCATGCGCTACACAGCAGCTCTTAAGGCATTCACTCACTGATGTTCTGTCATGGTCCTACAGGGTATGTGCTATGTGAAAGGTAAGGCGACAGTGAGACAGGATGTTTAAGGAAGATGCCTCAATACACATAGACTGTCAGTAGTGAACTGGAGAATCAAGCCAATGGTCGCTTAATAATCTGTTCTATGAACCTATACATTTCAGACATGCTCTGCAGAGACGCAACTGTGTAGCGACAGTTCATGACATAATATCAGAAAGGAAAAGACAATAGTCACTAAGTAGCGTATCTTGGCTTAACTTAGAAGGAAAAAAAGATTCTAATGTCTTTTTCTGTTAGGAAGAAAGGACAGAGAAAACATCCTGCAGACAGACTAAAAAGAGATGGAAAAGCAACTGTAACTTAAGATAAATTCACTCCATGGGAACAAGTCTACCAGCAGTCTGGCTAAGCCATGGGAAAACCATGGACAGTGAAAGACTCCGAGCTGATGACGGCTGTGGCAGATAGGAAAGTGTGTGAGAACGCTGTACCACACTATCCCTTCTGTCTTTGCACAAGTCTGAAATTTTTCCTACATCCAAGTTCTGAAAGTTTTATTGAGTTAAAAAATACCAGAAACAGTAATCTACCAAATGCCTTCTAAACCGATCTAAATTTCAGCTGTGCTGGATGGATGGCTCCATCCTCCATCTCTTAACAGTTGGCGTAGTACAACGTTACAGTCTCCAAGGAGGCTGCCTGCCCTCTTGGCAGCAGGGTGAGTGCCATGATGCAGCTGCTGTTGGCATGCTGAGAGCTGGAAGGAGAGAAATTATAAGGCAAAACAAGAATAAGTCGCAAAGAAAATGTGAGTCAAAATTCAAGGGCCCCATACCAGCTAAACCAGATCACTAAGCCTCTAGCTTGGCAGCTTGTGGAGGTGGGGGCTGAGGGCTGGAACAGGTGCACCCCTTCTCTGCAGAAAGCAACCCTCACTCAGACACGAGGCTTGTGATTTTTTTTTACATTTGCATAATGAAATGGATCTTTACTGGGAAGAATTAGTATGTTAACCACAATGGGGCAGAAGAAAAGAATCAATTAGCCTTTTGGTTAATAGCCAAAGTGCAGATGACGATTTCAAACATGATGTTCATACAGCAGACTCGCTGCTCTGTGAGGCGTCCTGCTCATAGAAAGGGCACTGGGTGTCATGGTTCTAGGTGCTCGGTTCCTTCATCCAGCTTCAACACTTCTTTTCCAAGGCAGTGTTTTCCCTCATATTGTTAAAGATGAGGAAACAGTGCCAGGTTTTGTTTTTAATCTCAGAGAGAAAATTTAAGCCCTTATCTATATTACCAACAACCACGTTTACAACAAGCTGTTTTCCTTTGTTTGTGTGAAAACAATTTCTTGGCCACCAGGTAACTTGTTAAGGACTGGCTGGCTAAATTTCCATTGAGTTCCTTCTGATGAAAAGGTTTATAGGCACTATTCCGCCTTCTCGACTGCAAAAGGGTCATAAAAATTCATGAAGTTCCATTTGAAGAGTCTTCTAAGAGATTAAGAAAAAAAAAAAAAAAAAAAAAAAAACCCACTCCAAGGATACAAGGCATATGACTCTTTTCAGGAAAGGCCCAGAAACGCAGTTACTTCCCCAGAGCAGCAGACTGTTGGTGGCATCCCTATAAACCCCTCTCCTAGGTGTTGGAGCAAGGAACTTCAGGCTTTAGACAGCTACACTTTCCCCAGGACAAAAGCCCAGTCACTACCATGGAATCTGCTGGGAGGCACCTTACTGACACTCGTCTGTTAACTCATCCCTAAGCAAACTGTGAACGTTGAGTAATACAAACCCCCTACATTTAGCACTATAAGACGGCCGCCTGCCCTTTCTCCAACCCAGGCTTTAGACAGAGATCAAAGACGGGCCTGGAAGAACACAATATTGATGCACTGAAATTGAAAAATCAACCTCCACCAAAATAGCAACACAACTCATTGAAAGAATATGAAACCAGGCACAAACCAAAGCAGGTAGCCCTACCAGGCATAGTTCGAGGTCACAAGTCACACAGAGAAAAGGCACTATCAAGCTCTGGCCTTCCATGTCTTTAAACTGTAATGTCTATAAATAAAAGACATGCTTCTTTGAACAATAGCTTGAACAAGTAACAGTGTCATTTTATCTCCCCAGATAGCCATCCATTCTATTCTGGCTTCAGCTGGTATCTGCTTTCATTACATCAGCTTCTAGCTGGTGGGGTGAGGTACAGGGGCAAATCTGAGTTAGAAGCACCAGGGGACAGAGGTCAGAAGGTGACACAAGCTTTAGCACAGATAAGGGAAGGGTGTTCAAGCTGCTATTGCCACTGTCTCTTTGTTTTCTTTTAAGTCAGTTGCTAATGGATGTCTGCCTGGCTACAAAAAGTGCCAGAGATTCATCTTTCTTTGCCCCTTGCAATTCTGGAAGCTTCCAGTAATAGCTCTTTTCACTTGGAATAACTTATATTATAAAAGTAGAGGCTGCTTTCTATTTTTCTCACAATCTGTAATGAGGAGACCAGTACCTGACATAATACATGCCCAATCAACACAACATTTTAAATTAAACCAAACCTGTCCCCTCCCCCCCCCCCCCCCCCCCCCCCCCCGCCGTTTCTCAGTGCTCTTGGTACAGAATTGATCCTTACTCATTGTTTTGGTATTAGAAGTGGAATCCAGAGACTCAATCCCGGGAAGAATGTACTCTATCACACAGGTTCACATCCGTCAAGACTTGGTTTTAATTGAGGGGTTAGGTGACAGAAATAAGCAAAAGTCTAGAACATTTTGCCACAGATATAAATAAATTAGGCAGGCGAGAATAATCCACAAAAACCATGTTTGCTATGTGGCCTGAGCACTAACTCCCTGGGGGCTAGAGATCCCAGGCCAAGGAGCTGGTTTCAGTAGCAAATTGAAGACTGGGTTCTTCACTCTAAGAGGGGGGCCTGGAGAGATGCTGTTCCCTCTGTTCCCTCTCCTTTTCTTGGTCTCTGGTGTCACGTTCGTTCTATTCTGGCTCATGACTTTTCAGTATTTTTTTTTTCCCCTTCCACCTGCTTGAGTTTCCTGGGTGTCCCATCTTCCTTGAAACAGAAGAAGAGGAAGAAAAAGGATCTGCCACCCACCCTCTTCTCAGACCTCCAGCCGAGTGTGCACCAGCGGAGAGGGGGAAGTAAGCAGGCTGCTGCTGGGTTGTGTAATCTGTTCCATGCATTCCTGGAAGGGTAGCTCGTCTGAAGCTGAGAACTCATCTACAGCAGCTCCCTTGACCACGGTGGAGTGGGCAGGGGAGAGAGAAGTTTATTAGGAAAAGGGGTGAGCCAAGGGAGGGGGCCCAGAGAGGAGCTCTGCTTCCATGCTGCCTCTCAGCACAAAAGGCTGACCCAACCGTTTTCTTTTTCTTTCTAAAAGCAGGCTAAAGTTACTTTATAAAAAGTAATGATGTCTAGCCTGAAGACATCTCACATTTCCCCAGCGGGCCTCCCGGTCATTCTTTACAGCACGTACGTCACCTTTCTCCTCTTTCCTGGCCCTAGATCACCTTCTCACTCCTGGGCAGCTGCAGCAGGCTTCTCCTCCCCTGATGAAAGGGGAGCTCTTAGTGAGGGTTACCTCCCTCTGCTGTGCCCAGAAGTGATCTGGGTCTGCATCTGGACTCTGGTCCAGAGCTAACTGCTCACTGACTTTGCCAGTCCCACCCTGTCCCAGCTCTTGCATGACACTCTGCCCAATAGGAGGCATCTTTGACTTGTTCTTTCCTTCAAGCAGATTAGGCGCTTAAAGAAATGATCCTCATGCCCATCACTCATTAGAGTCACCTATTTTACTACCGCGCTCTCTCTCAGTTTTCTGTGAGGAAGGCTGACACTGGCTGCCAGCCACTCACCCCCAACTCCCTGAATTCTCTGCCTTCCATGTCTGCTCCTCTAGCTCTGATTTCACTAACAATCATTCAGGAGTCTGTAAGTGCTAATCGCCTATGACCTGATTATATACTCAGGGCTACCGGCTCCCTGTTTTGAGCTTTGAGATCTTCACTTTCCTGATGTTTCTCTGCTTTGTCTTTGCAGTTCCTCCTTTCTGATTTCTGAAGACAGTAGAGCTGCACGCCATCTGCTCTTTCATCCCTCAGGCTCAGCACACTTTTTGGATGAACTGTCTCTACAGCAACTGTCCTACTCTTCCACTCTCAGAAGCTTGACTGACACACACATTCCTGGACATGGGTTCTAGTCTCCTGTCAGATCCCTATCAAGATCTTGGCCCACACATTTGCACATCTCTTTTGTGCAGACTCCTCTTGGAATTTCCCAGGCCATCTTAAACTCATCAGAGAGCTTACCACTTTCCTAAACGTAATGCTTTTCTAATACTTCTATACTATTGCCTACTTTCATACAAACATTTCACTGGTGATGTTTACATAAAAATTATGAATAGTTTTTTTTTTTTTGAGTCTGACTACATTAACCTAATCAAAGCCTTCCAATGAAATGCAGTCAGTAAATAACTTCGGAGGTTACCTGTCAGGTGTGTGTGTTGTATTTTATTTAAAGGACTTGTATTTAGCCAGTTCTCTACGCATAAGTATATCTGGGTGGAGGGTGAAGGTCCAAAAACACAGACTGTGCAACTACAGAAACAAAGAGTTTAACAGTTCGACTAAGCATTTTATACTGGCTTAAATCTAAGAAGCTGACAGCATGTGGCCATATTTAGAGAACCACAGCAACTGATCACAGTCTAGGTTACAAAACAGCTCAGCCTTTTACGAAGAAGTTCTTCAAGCTTATTAGGTCCGCCCGGGTCTGAAGAATTTGATAACCCCTATGAGTCACACCCCATTCTACTAAACTTCCCATTTATACAGCCTTATTTATTTTGAATATCTCTTAAACGTCTTCAGCCTGTAATGCAACAGGATTACATTTTTTTATAGATAATTCCAAAGGACAATAACAAAAGATGACTTTGCACACCATTGTATACTGAATATAAATCTCACTCAATGAACGGTTTTCATAAAATATTCCAACTGTTTGCATATACAATAAACTAAACAGATACTTTCTATTATTTGATATTTTATATTTTTAAAACTCAAAATAAAATTGTTATACTAGTCTGGATATGTATATTGAACATACACAATTTATATGTTGGTTGAATAGAAATAACAAATATAGCCAGAAATACAAAAAAGCAAATGTAAAAGTATTAAACAATAATTACTTTTGTTCTTTTCATCCATGTGTTAGTAGAATGAACACCTGAAATTCATAAGCCAGGTAAATATTTTAATGTTGTGATATATAATAATGTAATTAGTTCATGCCATGTGTATTATTTGAGGACAAAGTTAATCTGCTCTGTTGGTTTAACTTATTCTGGAGGTTTATGTTATCATTGTTTACATTATTATGAAAAATATAAATATATTACTTTAAATACAAACTGATAATTATCATATCGTAACCAGAATTCAAATGCAATTATCAGGAGGATATCATGTTCACCCTGCAGAAAGTATAAAATCTGAAAAATAAGTTAACCCTGAAGATCTAATCTCAGAAAATAAGTAACTCTTCAACAAACAGGGCAATTAATTAGAAATGAAAAAGTCCCATTTTCTTTGTCATTTGAATTTGATGTGTGGATAACTCCACACACTTGGAAATATTGTAGCCAGTGAATTTAAACTGTGTGTGCGTGTGTTTTAAGTTTTGATTTATCTATTATTTATTGTGTGTGTCTGTGTTTGTGGAGGTCAGAGGACGTCTTGTGGGATTCGGTGTTTTCCTTCCACCATGTAGCCTCCAGGGACCAAACTCAAGTCTTCAGGATTGTCAGCAAGTGCCTTTCCCCACTGAGCCATCTTGCTAGCCCACACTGTGCATTTTTACATATGCACAAATATGAAAGCAAATATGCCACAGCTCCACACATACAGACATCCTGAGGCAGGCTAATAAATGCCACCATTGAACATGAGTGAGGATGGAACTTGCCCTTGCTGCTGCGCCCCTCCCAGAACTCCCCTAGAAAAACAATGTTTGGCAAACCAAAGAGGTGAGCAGAAAGCTGTGATGTTTGACCTTGGCTCTCATTTTCAAACAGGTTATATTTCAAAATAGAAGATGGGTTTGCAAAAGTAAATACAGCTGTGTTTTCTCCACCCCTGTGTGAGAGTGAAGGAGCCACTCAGAATGGAAGGGGCCGAGTCAGTCGCTCCTTGGGTGTACAGTCGGAACTCAAAGGAGCAGACTATTATTCTCATCACAGAGAACTCAGGTCAACATTGCTTTCTTACTGTAGCAAAATATGCACAACATAACGTTTCCCATCTTACCTGCCTTTAAAAGCATAAACGAGAGCCATAATCCCTATACATTACACAGTCATCAGCACTTTCCACTGCTAGCGTTGTCAATCTCACACGAAACTGTACCCACCAAACCACCCACTCCTCTTTTCTCTGAGCCCACAGGAATCTTCACTATGCTTTTTCTTTTTAGCCCCATGAATTTGTTTCTTCTGGAAGTCTTGTGTGAATAGTATTACAAGGTAACTGTCCTGTTGTGAGTGGCAGTCTTTTCAAGATCCAGTCACACACGTAACTCGTGTCAGAGCCTTTTTAAGGTTGAGTAATATTCCATAGGGTGTATAAATATACTTTATCATCCAGCTGTAGATGGAAATTTGGGTATTTACAATCTTTTGGATTTTTAGGTTTTAAGAATGGGGAGGGTCAGGGAACAAGAACTTCAAATGTAGAGCTGTCCCTGCTTGCACTGAAGTTATTATACACTTTTCTGAAGCACAATTTGTTTGACTTAAAAATCATAATTCAAGTTTTTCTAACAATCTCTTCAGAATTAAAATCTATGCATAAGTGAAACCATTTCAATCTTGTTTGAGGCAGTTCGCAATCCCTAACCATTCTAGTCACAATGACAACGTGTGTGTGCTGGCTTCTTCTGTGTGTTGTTATAAAGTATAATATGTTATTACCTGCTCTTGAGCCAAGTCTACCCAATAAAAATAATGGTGTCAATAATGCTAACAATGGATTGAAAATGGGCCAAATAGGACCCACAATATGAGAAAAAGCTTAAAGGTCAGTTTTGTATACTTTAAAAGTCACAAGGCTTTATCAGAATAATCATCTTTCTACAAAGGACTTAGAACTTCTCAAAAAAAAATGCACCTTATCATGAGAAGATGCTTCTAGATCAATAACTGTGAACTACACATGTATAACTGATTCAGGGTTATCTTTCCACAGGATCCCCACTGTTTTAGAGAGAGGGAATGGAATGAGGGAGAGGTACCATTATTGGTGGATTTCCAGTTGGAAAGACCTGGACCTGCCTGCTGCTAAGCCACAGGACTTCTTCAAGGCTCCCCACTTTCCTGGTTCCCACTCAGTTCTCTGAAACATGAGCTACCTGGAGCAGACGAGCCAGCAGCAAGGGCCACAGTCTCGAGAGCATTAGAATCTAAGCTCCTCTTGATAGGATCCCTAAGGAAAAAACTTTAATCAGTGCAGCTGGGAACTGCAGAGCAATGAATGGCTGAGGAGTTTGCATCTTGAGGACAGAACTCTCAAGTTATGAAAAGAATTTCTATAATGGAAGAATGCCCAGCTTATAGTGTTCTCAAATATGTAAGAAATAAACACTTAGCTAATGAGAAGAATGACAGGCATTTGCCATTTTGTCAGAAGTTATGGCTTAAAAACTACTTCTAAAGGATTTAAAAACTTAAAATGTATTTTCTCAGAGATTATCTATATTTGTAATAAATAGATTATATGTATATTTATATTTGTATAAATATAGAAAACTTAATTACAGTATTATGGCCAGAGTAAGAACAACTATACTCAATATAATAAAATGATCATGAATGTCATTGTCTGAAAATAGAAAATTCAATTTGAAGTAGTTGAAATTTGGGGCCATAGCTGAAAGGATTTTGGGAGTTCTTTCTGGATTGTTGACATAGTATTCTGGGAGCTGTTATCTCCATTAGAAATGTTCCAGGGAATCTGTAGAGTTGTGTTTAGATTTTTATTTTTCTACCCAGTGGGAAGATGAAAAAGTACAATTTTCCTAGGACAATTGCAAAGTCTGGAGAGAGAAAGGAAAAGAAAGATGCATATACAAGAAAGTAAGCATATATTGCTCTTTTAGAGGACCCAAATCAATTTCCAACATCATGCCAGGTGGCTCACACTGGCCTGTTGTGGGCATCCTATGTCTCTGGTCTGTGCGGACGACTGGACTCATGTACACATATCTAAACATATAACACGTAATTTAAAAGTAAGAAAAAGTAAATGCTTGAAGAAAGAAAGAGGCAAACAAGCCAGCATGCACACACTTCACTGGAGGCTGAAACAACTAGTCCTTAGAAGGGAAGAGTAGACATAATCCACCTGCTGGCTGACAGGGCTAGAAGAAGAAATGTGATAGGGAAGAGACTCACAGTTCTTTTCCATCAGTCAGTTTTGTTTCCGTGATGGCTAGACCAGGGAATAGAGAGGCTGGGAGCTGGATGGCAGGAAGAAACAGCATTGCACAAGGCCCTAGGTCCCAGGTGTGTATGTGGTGTTTGATAACTGAATGAGGGCTTTCAAAGGTTTGGTATTTCATCGGTTTGTAGGCAGCCAGCCACTTTCAGAACCTTTGTAAGTACAGAGTTTCCTTCTACCTTCTAGAAATAATTGCTCAGTTTCAACTGCTAAATTGACCTAAGCGTGTACACTTATAATTTCCAAAAGTGGTCTTAAATGTACAGAAACCACATTTAGAGTCAAATAAGGAATTCTGTTTTCCTTCCCCTGCTCTTTGCAGGTGAGCTGATGATGGGAATTCTCTGAAGACACTAAATAATTTACAGTCTCCCCCATGAAATTGGAAATTCAGCCATTTAGAGAAAGAGCTCTGACACACTATTAAGAAGTGAATTATATTAGCTGTTACTGAACCTTGTTTTGCTAACTTTACCCTGGGTAAGCTGTAAGGTGGGCTGATTTCCAGGATTGCAGGCATTAGCTTGCACTGAATGGTACTTACTTGCCAGTCATCTTAGATAACATATCTCATTAAGTTTTCTTTGTGTGGTAGGTTCCATTTTAATCTCTGCTGAAGCAGACAGGGGATGCTAGAGTGCAAAGAAGCAACATACTGAACTAGGACACCACATGTTTGTCCCCCTCACCTCCCCCCCCCCCCCCCGTTTTCTGAAGCTCTCCTCAACTGACCTGTGGGAGGAAACATTGCCTTTGGAAGGCAGTGCACTTGTTTCTAAAGTCCCTACAGTATCTCCTAGAGGAGGTTACAAAACACTTTATCTTTCTCTCAAAAGCAAAGAAGGAACATACAATGTAGAGGAAACCAGGTTTCTTTGGGGGATGGGGTGGGTGTTGTATTATGTATCATTTTATATCCAGCTGGATATGCTAATTCTATGCAGATCTTAGAAACCCTGAAATTACATACTGTTTAGACTATTTTAATCCCTGAAAGCACCGCTGTGATCCCTGAATAATGTATTTTTAAAGTAACTGCTTTACCTTCACCAAATATATTCAGTTAAATTTAAGAACTTAAAGTGACAGCACACTGCTCTTTGTTCAGGAAGATGATTCTTCCTAAAGCAAGCCCTTTGTGGTTAATTGTCCAGCAACTGGCACTGACTACATTGTACCACACACATTTTCTAGCCCACAGCACTTGTGGGACAAGGGCAAGAAGGTGCCAGATGGCTAGGACATGGGCTGCAATCTGTTCTTAGGAAGGGGAAGGTGCTGTCCCTTTAATGGGTTCAAACACAAGATCTGGGTTCATTTAACATGATTCTTGTACTCTCTATGCTAACAGATGATATCAGAGGCTAGAAAAAGGAATGAGAACATTTCCGGGACTCTATATAGTAGCAAGGTTCTGGGCGGACCTCGGCGATGGAAAAAGAGGAAGTACATTATCGCTCAGACCAGCAGAAAGGAAAGTGGCGCTTTCACTCTTGAAGAGCACAGCTGACTGCTTGGAGGACATTGAGCATATACATCATCACTTCCTATTAACTGCTCTGAACTAAAATCCAAACAAAATTTGATAAGAGTGATAAAGTTCAAGATGGAAATAGCACCGAGATTGCTTAAAAGATATAAACATAGTTGGGATCATAAAACAGGAAAAGTAAAATGAATTTCAAGTTAAAACAACCTTAAGGCTCTGAGTGAATAATCACTTAAGAGGAGGAGCACAGAAAATACCTTTATTTGTGCAAAAGTGTTCTCCGTTGGTGTTGCTCCAATTCCAGTAATCAAAGAGTTCACTCTCTTTGAAAAGAGAATAACAGACAGTACACGTAAATGATACTTAAGAAAAAAAAGTTACAGCATAAGCTTTGTACTGGCTCCTAACAATGAGCCCTGGGCCAACTCTTTCAGGGAAGATTAATGTAATACACTAGACCAATAAAACAAAAGCCATGTTATTACCTTGCATTGTCATCTCAGGAAATCAGCCTCACAATAACCCCGTTATCTGTGTGTGTGTGTGTGTGTGTGTGTGTGTGTGTGTGTGTGCATTCGTGCATTCACACATACATGTGAATTCATGTGAGTGTGGGAGTATGCATGCCACATAGCACACTTGGAAGTCACAATACAACCATAGGTGTCATCATCCTTGTTTTCTATTCTACTTGAGACGGTGTTTCTCTTGTATTGATTTTTCCTCATAGCAATAGAGCAGTGACTAAGAAAGCTACAAAATGCATTTGTATTTTAAGTTGTCATTTCAAAAATAACTAAAATAAAGGTAAATGTAGGTTTATAAACTAAAAAGTTACAGTAGGCTAAGGTTAATTTGTCATTGATGAAAAATACTTGAATCACTGATCACAGTCTAAGTGCACAGCAACTATAGCCTATGGCAGGAACAGTTATATACACCATTCAGTTACTTACTCCCCAAGTCACACAGAGAAACTTCCAGTTCTATGATGGCCACTCACAGTGAGCACCTAAATAGGTATATAATTTTGAAACTCGGGTAGTATAGTTTTAAAAAGTCTTTTTGATGCTAAAGTACACTGTGTTATAACTTCCACCGGTACTCAACACAGTAGCACACTGGGCAGGTCTGTAGTCTGGGAGCAACAGGCAATACTTATCGCTTATGTATGTAGTGGCTTGTACCAGCAAAGTATACTCAGTACAGTTGATGTCTCACAGCACTTATTGATGCAGTGTACAGAACACATTCCTGTTGTTAAGTGACACATGGGTCTACGTCTGTACATTGTCACGAATAACCCAGACATAAAAGTAACATAAAACTGCATTTATAATGCCATCAAAATCGATTTCAAATACTTAGGAAAATTTTATTAGAAGCATAAAATTTACATTCTGAAAACTAGAAAGGATTTTGAAAGAATAAAGACCTGAGTAAATAAATGTAAAACTATCCCACATTCAAGGATCATATGTGAAAGATGAACTCCTTAAACTGCACTTCAGAATCAATGCTATTCCTATCAAAATCACAGTGGCTTTCTTGTGACAGATTCCAAATGCATATGGACTTCCCAGGGACTAAGAGTCACCAAAACAACTGTGGGGGGGGGGGGAGACAAAAACAAACCAAAAAAAAAAAAAAACCCAAACAAACAAAGGTGAGATTTCTAATTTCAAAATCACAATAGCTAAGAGTGTCCCTTGACATAGGGCAAGGATACAGATCAATGAAATAACATGCAAAGTCTGGAAACAAACCCAAATGCCAACAGTCATGTGGTTATTCACAAGAGTATATTGCACCATGGAGGGACAAGTTATTTCAGCATTTAATGCTGGGACAGTTTTACACTCATAAGGAAAAATAAAAAATAAAAACTGGAGCCCTGTATCACATCACACAGAAAAAAAATCTAGGTCAAAATGAATCAAAGGCCAATAAAAGTTGAACTATAAAACTATTAGAAGAAAATGTGGTAGTAAAGCTTCAAGACCCTCAGTCCCACGATGGAGCCTTAGCAACAACACCCAAGTATAAACCAAACCAACCAAAGAGTTCATCAAGACATTTTTTTCAAAGTAGCTGGAGAGATGGCTCAGAAGGTAAGAGCACTGACTGCTCTTCCAGAGGACCCAGATTCAATTCCCAGCCCCCACATGGCAGCTCACAACTGTCTGTATCTCCAGTTTCTGAGGACCTGTTCTGGCTTCCTCGGAGAGGACCAGGTATGCAAGTGGTACACAGCCAGACATGCAGGCAAAACACCCATATATACACAATAATACAAATATTTTGGAAAGGAAGATTCCTCAAAATTATAAACTCTGACACTATCAAGAAAGTGAAGGGGCAGCATACACAATAGATGGAGATATTTGTGAGCCATGTAGTCGGTAAATGAAGTATATCTGTATATAGTTTTAAAGATTTTTGTTTTGTGTGGGGGAGTATTTGTCTATATTTATATCTATGCATCATGTGTGCCTGGGGCCCATGGTCCTTTGCAAAATCATCAAGTGCTCCTGACTACTGAGGCATATCCCCAACCCACATCTGTAACTTAAAAAAAAAAAAAAAAAAAAAAAAAAAAACTTACTCAATAAGGCAAAGATTTGATAAAGCCAGGCTCTGAGTAGATATTTCTCCCAAGCACAAATAAATAAATAAATAAATAAATAAATAAATAAATAAAGCAAATGTGGGTCACCAGTCATCAGGAAATACAAATGTAGACCACAGTAAGATATGATGTCCCACTTCAGAGCAACAATCAAAATGGTAGAAACTAACATCAGTTGGCCAGGAAGTAGAGAAATTGGTAGTGTCCTACACTGCTGGCAGAAATATAAATGGTGAAGCCACTTTGGAAAACAAGTCTGAATGTTTCTCAAGTGGTTAGTCACAGGGTTACACCAAATCCAGCAACTCACTCCTAACCGATCAACATAAACACTCATACTGTTCATGGGTGTTATTCAAAGCATCCAAAGGAGAAGTAATCTGAATCCTCACAAAGTAATGAATAGATAAATAAAAGTACAATACATCTACACAAGAGAGTATTATATAGCAATAAAAAATTAAAAGGAAATGAAGTACTATTTCAGCATAGGCAACTTAAAGACACTATGCCTAAGGGGGGAAAATGGCGATTTTGTGTGATTTCATTCATATGAACTATTCAGAACAGATTCCGTCTGAGAGAAAGAATGGAGATAAGTTGTACAGAGTTCACTTTTACTTATGGCAGTGTTATAAGTTCAGGTCATAGGAATATATAATGGCCCTTATAATGTTTAGTCATTTTGTCTTCTGTCAAAATATTTGATCATGAATTTACATTCTGCTACATATACCTATAATTAGTAAGACATTGTGTAAGCACCTCCACCTTCTCCTTATTCCACTGCTAACATTCTAGTAATCACTTTCAGATACAGAACTCAGTGAAGAAAAGCCACTCTTTTTTGTTTGTTTGTTTGTTTTTCGAGACAGGGTTTCTCTATGTAGTTTTGGAATCTGCCCTGGAACTAGCTCTATAGACCAGGCTGGCCTTGAACTCACAGAGGTCTGCCTGCTTCTGCCTCCAGAGTGCTGGGATTAAAGGTGTATGCCACATTGAAAAAATACTTTCTAAAAAGAATGCATTTTGTGTTTAATAATCACTAGAATGAGAAAGTATTCACATTTTTGATTAATTGCATACTATTAATTCTTAAAATGTGAATTGATTAAAAGAAAATTTCTAACATTGGACCTTAGGGTCATGCCAATTGAGATGTTTGAAAAGATTACCTTACAGCAACTTTTTGTTGCTAAGAAACATAAATTCCTTTGGTACATGTGTCCATCAGTGATGTCTGGAAAACCTAAACTCCATCGCAAGAGCATTTAAAACGTAGTGTCCTTAAGAGACGACGGTGTCATCAAGGCAGAGTGGACTTAATGCCATTATATTGGGAGCGGTTTTCATCATTTTGCTACAAATGTGAGATGATCCTCAGTAACTGGCTTACTCAAGCACTTTCTTGTCCATCTCGTTTTGCAATAGAGTGACACAGCAAGAATGCCCGCTTTGGGCATCAGCTCTTTCAGATCAGACTTCCTATCTCCCAGAGGAGTAAGAGGTCATTTTCTGTTATTTGTAAGTTCCTCAACCAAGGTACTCTGTTATAGCAGAACACACACTCTAGGACAGTGATCAATAAGAAACTTTCAAGATAAAGAATGTAATTCTTTGGGGAAATCTAAGTTCAAGTAAAAGAATGATATAAAATTTCTGATTGATAAAGAGCTTGTTCATGTATTTTTAAAATGGATGATGTCATGTATCAGATCACCAGATGTCAATTATTGGCTATATTAGAAAGAATGATGTAAGACTTTCATGATTAAATGTCAATCTTTATAATGTGGGAAAATTCACATTTTGTATCTATTAAAGTTAAACAGAATTCTTTTCTAATGCCTACAAATAGGGGTTTTTTTTTTTTTTTTTTTTTGACTTTAAGAATAATGCCTCTAAGATTTACATCAAAATCTGCATCTTCACATTAACTCAATATTGTTAAACTGCTCCCTGGAGTAGATGTATGGACTTATAATGAATATGAGTGGTTTTCTGCCTCTAGAATATCATCAGAAATTTATGTTTTCAAATCTTTTCCAGGCTGGATGTAACTCTCCTCACTCTAGAAACTCCAGCCTAAAGGCCACCCAGAGAGGATGCTCTGTCCACCCCCTCTCAGTGTGGCTCCCTGCTCTTCACTTTAGCCAGCCATCTCTACTCCATACCACAAGTTCTTTCCTTTGCTCTACTTGCCATCAGTTGTGATCACTATATTAACGCAACCATCTTTACTTCATCTTTAGATTTTGGGATGTCACTCCTACTAAGAGGTGACATCAACAAAGCATAGGCCTGTGAACTACACTACACATGTCAGAATGAAGCAGAGTGCCTGACATACAGTAGGTGTTCATCACTGCCGAAAGTACGGCTGTCATGGGTTGGGTCAAAGAGCATCAAACCGTGCACTTCCCGCAACCCACTGGAACCAAAGTTTACAGTCTAACTCTTAGATATGCATAATATTTTACTCTGTGTGACTCTCTATGCTTACATCCCACAAATACACTGCAGTGCACTGAGCTGAACTGCAGAAAAGGAAATAAAAATATACCAGTTTAAATATCTCCGACTGTGAGACCTTAGAAAAGCTGCTCAGCAGCTTGGTAATTTATGCCTCACACTCCCAATCCATGTCTATGAAACAGGAGTGAGGGCATCCATTCTCTACAATATTGTCAGAAGCAGACAAGCTGAAATGTTAGAGCTATTCCACACAGGTTCTGGACGCTCTGTTCTATTATGTTATCACCTCCTTCCTCTCTATAATAGAATCTGAAAATGTCCATCAGGGCCACTGGGCTCAGCATTACTCAGCATTTTACAGGAAGTCTTTTACTATGAGAAGCCAAAGTAATACAGAATCCAATCACAACTGACAGATAATATCACCATAAGGATTGGGCAAAAGGAACAAGTGAAATGATTTTATTTTCTTTACCAATTAAGAATGTAGTTTAAATAGAACTAGTAGTAAATGTCACAATTGTCAAAGTGTATATAGTTTAAAAAATTCATTCCTTAAGAAATACTGATAACTGACCTAAAAAATCAGAAAGACTTGCCTTCCTCATCATCTTTATGTTTGATGACTGAATAATAAAGAATCAAGTATATATTTTTTATAATGACTTCCTGGTTTTTAAAGCAGATAGCATGGACCAAGGGAGTATCCCAATCAACCAAAATTGCACACTCTTCCTTCTTTTCATTTATGATACCCTAAGACAATTGAGTGGGCTTTACTTAGCACACATTTTGTGGGATAATGGTAAAGAAGCAGAGTGTCACCTGATTCTAGACACCTTGATTGAATGTTGTATTTGATACGATTAATACTTTTAACCAAACTGCACACTTTAGGCACAAAACTAATGTAGGAATTGGAGACTTCCTAAGTGAAAATGCACTTCAAACCAACTATCATTTTTATTGCAATGTATCATTCAAAGTTGCCACAGTGTGGTCTCATTTTAAGAACATTAATTTTCTATTGGCTTCCTTTAGAGATGGTGCATTGAAATAGATTAGTCACGTGTACATTTTAACTTAACAGATTTTACTAAAATCAATTATTATAGAAAAATGATAGAGAGACTATAACAAATAAATTCTAAAAGTTATTTTTATTATTTATTTTGGATTTTTGAGACAGGAGCTCTCTATGTAGGCCTGGTGGTCCTAGAACTTGTTGTGTAGACCAGGCTGGTCTCAAACTCAAGAGATCCATTTACCTTCTGAGTGCCGGGAAAAAAGCATGAGTCATCATGTCTAGATAAAATTATTTTTAAAAGCACTAATAAATACTTTGCTATTGATTCCAAAGAGTATCTGAAACTCTTAGCAATTCCTTTCTTAATTGAGTAGTATGTTAAAAAAAATTCTTCATTGGTTTTAATTCATTAAGGCTTAAATATATCAAAAATGACTATCAAATGAAAATTCATTAAGGATTCCCTATCATATAGAAGATGCTATCTCAAAGCAGATCTCCTGGTCCCCTCTTTTGGGATGTTCCCTAAGCCTTGGGTGTAGGGATTGCGTTACAGAGGTACCAGGAGGAGGTAGGCATGCATGGGCAGCTGTCCTCTGCATTTTTGACCAATTGTGGTTTTCTGTGTAATTCTCCAGGTGCAAAGTGATATTTGACAATTATATTCCAGGGATAACCAATAGCCATCTAATCAGGCTTAAGGTCTGCTCAATAGGAGGAAATTCATACTCGGTACTGTAAACTTAGCCCACTGGCTGTGGCTACTGAGGTCATGGACCCTCGAGGAGAACCTACTACTGCCACTTCCCTAAACTCAGTGCAATTGCATCCTAAGTATTTGTTCCTATGCCCCACAGATAAGTGTTGTTCTCACCTCTGATCAAAGAGACCTCATTTTGTGAAGGAAATCTAGTAAGTGCTATTTAGGGGAATTTTCTCATTAAGCAAAATATCTGCAGTCAATGTAGCAGCACATATCTGTAATCCCAGCCCTTGGGAAGCATCAGCAGGATGGATAAGAGGTTGAGACTAGCCTGGGCTATATAGCTCAGTTGCAAGACCAGCTAGTGCTACTTGTCAAGAGCCTGTCTCAAAAATACTTTAAAAAACCAGGAAAATAATATATCCACTTAGAAATATAGTGTTGTGTCACTTTATTTAGTTTTATATATGAAATATATAGTATCAATATTATTAATTATTTAGAAAAATTATATAACATATCATGTCATTTAATATTGAATAATTCATAAGGGACAGGTAGACCTCTTATGTCTGCAATCTTTCTGACACCATCGCTATTTCAATTAAAGCTCTTTACCTCTTTTTTTCCTGGCTGCCACTCCCTACATTCAATGACAGGATGGAATACAGAGCATCCCACATAATACTCCTATTCTTCCACTCAGAACTACACCTATGGTGCTTCTTAGCCATCTTCATTTTGTGCTATTTGTCTGCCATCTCTGTAAGGACTGTTGCCAACACTAAGAAATACTAACAGCCCAGTATTCCCATATGTGTAATTCTTTGCCTTCCCATTTCCAGGCAGAGATGATGCTGGTCTTAATTTTGGGAGTATCTTTAAACATCTCCTTTCCTATGGTCTGCCACTGTGTTGCTCATCTGACAAGTTGGGGCCGGTTCAATTTTACAACATGGCTCAGGGTGTTAGTGTTCTCCATCATAACCATACAACAGCTTCACACTGACGGCTGAATGAAATACAATTTTCTACCTATCCTTCAGGGCCTTCTGCAATGTGGCTCAAAGCTGCTATTCTAGTCATATCTCTTACAATTTCCTTTACAAGGTAACCAAAACTCTACCTACATCAACTGCTTTCCTCTGACCTCGCTCATGTGTTGGTAGCTTTACGGTTTTGCCCATATAAAAATGTCGACAAGTTCTTACTTAAATCTTCCTTTTCTATCAGATGGTTACTTGTGTTAGTTACTATTGGGAGAGAAATGATCTATGAAGCAATTTTGATATTCTTAATATGATCACTACCTCTAACACACTCCTCATACACTATGCACCACACTCACTGCCACCTACAGAGACTCCTCCTTATTATCAGCAGTTTATTCTAGATCCCAGATGTTCCAGATCCTGCACGTCTACGCATCTCTGAACCTGCCTTGGTAGCAGCATAGTACCATGAAGTAGAGCCCAACAGTTACCGGTGTAGAAGACTGAAAGAGAGTAAATGCTTAAAGCTCAGGTATGGTGGCTCACACCCACAGTCCCAGAAACAGGGAGGGAAGGCAGGAGGGCCACTGAGCTCAAAGCACACTACAGAGGGAGATTCAAGACAGCTAGGGCTACAGAGTGAGACACTACCAAAGAAACAATACATGAATAAATGATGAAATAAAATCAAAGGTAATAACTGCAGAAGGCCATCACTAAGTATCAACACAATCGATATGCTTCCCCTGCTCCTTAGGACACTCGTGGACACAATAGGTGTAATATCTTCAGGGCCTCCTCACAGTTCTCTTTTTCTTTTGTGGAAAATAGATTCTTTCCTCACACAATATACCCTGATTATTATTTTCCCTCCCTATTCTCCTCCCAGTTCCTCCCAACTGCCCCTCTGTAGTTTCCATGCCCTTTCTGTATCTCATTAGAAAAGATCAGGCTTCTAAGAAGTAACAACAAACATGGCAAATAAGACAGAGTGAGTGCCAGGACAGGCTCCAAAGACACACAGAGAAACCCTGTCTCGAAAAACAAACAAACAAACAAACAAAATAAGATGAGCCAAAACAATCATATCAAAGTAGAAGACAGCAATCCAACAGCAGAAGAGCCCCAAGAACAGGTAAGAGTCAGGAACCCATGTGTTCTCACAGTCAGGAGTCCCATAAAATACTCAGCTAATAGCTAGAATGTGTAGGCAGAGGGCTACATAATATGTAGGTGCTGTGCTCATGGCTTCAGTCTCTCTGAGCGCATTTGAGCCTTGCTTAGTTGATTCAGAAGGCCTTGTTCTCCTGGGGTCCTCCATCCCCTTTGGCTCTTACACTCTTTCTGCTTCCTCTTCTGCTGGATTCCCTGAGCTCTGAGGGGAGGGATTTGATGGAGCCTGCCAAATGTAGACTCTCTCTCTGCATCAGGTCTATCTGTGGGTGTTTGCATCTGTTCCTCTCTGCTGCTGAGGGAACTCTCTCTGATGATGGATGGATAAGGAACTAATAGATGAGTATAGCAGAATAGCATTAGGAATCATTTTATTGATTTTTTTTTTTTTTAAAAGAACAGTTGTGTTTGGTTTTAGTTTAGGTATCTGGGTTACCTAGTCTCTGCTACTTGGTTACCCGAGCAGTGCCGGTTATGAGTATGGTTCCTCCTTGAAGAGTGGGACTTAAGTTGAACGAGATACCGATTTCTTTGTACTCTTCCACATAAATACAGGTTACATTACAGCAATTAAAGTTCCCTGTAAACACGTGTCACCAGGCTATATATGGGGGGAAAGTGGCAATACTAATCTGTCCCCTACTTACTACTTAGTGAGTAAAGGGAACATGAGAGGGCATGTTTGAATTAAGGGGCAGAAAGGAAATGAGTTTTCATGGGAGGAAAAAAAAAATTACAGAAGAAAAACCTGCTTCATAAAATGCAGTCTGTAGAAAAATCAACTGAATGGCAAGATTAAAAGAAAAAAAAATCAATAAAACCTTTGAAACTGGAACCATGTCAGAGGCCTTTTAGGCCTGTTGGCAATATACAAAGCTAAGGCTTCAAGAATGTAAAAATCTTTCTCCAGTAACCGCAAAAGCAATTCCTCAATATCCAGGAGCCACCGTGGCCCCTAAAGATGCTCAGCATAAATTGCTTACTGCAGAGACAGAGACAGTCAAGATTCAAAAGGCCAGCATTTTCAAAAGGACTCTTACCCAGGCTGTAATTAGTCATTCAGGCAAAAACTGCATACACATCTAATTGCATACATAATTGGCTAATTGTGTCTTCAAAATAAAGGGCAAAGGGTTAATTGTATCCACATCTGGCCATAAAGAAAGAGGTTGTCTTTTGAAAATATGACACTATACTTAGAAGAAAATTCACATTAAACAACCATCCCCATTACTAGTAATAGTTATAATTCTAACACATGCTTACAAATTAATACCTTTCACTCTGACCCTGAAAACACTTCACAAACATTAGTCTTATGATACTCCTGTGAGGTATGAATGGAGGTTCTCTCAATGATGTCAATGAGGAAACACAGCAAGATTAGGTAATTGTCCAAAAGCCACAATACGAGCTTGGAGTCCCTTCTCTCAGCACTGGCTCAAGTCATCAGAGACACTCAGATATGGAGCTCAGTTCACATAAGTAGCAGAAAGAAGCTTAAAAACAACACAGAACTTCACCATACAATCTCTAGGGCCTGAAAATGGCCCAAAATTTAGAGATAATGCTGACTTTTTTCATGCATAATTTTTTTTCTGAAACAAAAACAATCTTGTGTGAGTGTGTGTGTGTGAGAGAGAGAGAGAAAGAGAAAGAGAGGAAGAGGGAGAGAGGGAGGGAAAGAGGGAGAGAGAGAGAGGTGGGATAAAGGGGGAAGAGAGAGAAAGAGAGAGAGAATGGGCTTGTACAGGCTAGAGGGGAGCATCACATCCTGGAACCTCCCTACAGTTCAAGCTGTTGTGAGGGAATCCATGAAAGAAAAGAGGGCACTCTTAATTGCTGAGCCATCTCTCCATTCCCTACTTTTATTCAAATGCACACAGAGGGACTGGAGCTAAGAAGCAAAAGTTCACCATTCCTTAGTTTCATTTTATGATCAAATAACTCAGCTAGTTTTGAAAAGTACAGAAAATTATGTGATACACTATTAACAATACCTTCACAGCTATGTAAAAGAATTATGTTTCTTTTAGAGAATGATATTTGGAATGTTCTGGATCTAAGAAGAATGGCACATTAGGATGAGTTGAACCTCAAAAGATGCTTGAAGGATTCTTTTTTTTTTTTTTTTTAACATGATCGAAGGATTCAAACTCATGCTACCTCAGTGCAGATATTTAGATATGCAGGAAATTACTAGTCAGTAGTGTCCAATTTACATTACCAGAATACCTAACCTGACACAATGTAATATAATTATATACATAGACATCAGCACATTGCTGGTATTCTGTGTTACTTCAGTGTCTTAAAACTCAAGATATACATTTAACAAATGTAAAGACTCTTTAAAGATTGGTTTGTTTATTCACTTATTTTGTACTGGGGATTAAATCGTGCAAGTCAGGCAAGCTCTTTACCATTATGCCATATTCACAGCACTGAATTTGTCTTGTATAATTAAAAAAAAATTCTTGTAGCCACATTAGGAAATGTTTGGATGATTTAATTATACATAAGAAATAATTATAAATTCTCTGCTTCAGTTCAGTCTAACAAGGCTACATTAGTAGAAGATAAAAGAGCAAAGCCAAGGCCCAGCTCTCAGGGAGCTTCTGTTCTACGCATTTTTACACACTCATGATGCTCTACTATGTCTCCCTCTACAAAGGTTTTGAGGCAACTACCAGCAGACTATAGCAAACAATGGTTCAAAGTTCATACAAAGAAAGCAGAAACAGAACCCGTTCAAGATAAGAATCAGTAAGTAAGAATCAGTATATTTCAAAGTTGGCTCAAAAATCACTGTACACTCACAGAAGAAAGCCCAGAAGAAAAACAATTTAAAAGAGACTACAGATCATGTAATATAGTTTATTTGTCACAGCCAAGAGGCAAAAACCTGCTTTCTTGCATTTGGGCTGCTTACACCAGAGATTTAACTTTTCTGGGAGAACACGGGAGGGCTTAAGGGGCTGCCCTTCATGATGGCTGCTGTGAAAAGGATTTCCACACACAGCACACAGCAAGGGCACAGTACTGCTCAGCCATGTGTCATGCTGGGATGTGGGAGACTGACTCCAGCACTGTGTGTAGGTCAGATGCAGATTTGGAGGGGCCTGGGAGAGCTGTAGCCTATTGCAAGTGTTATTATGGAATTCAGAAGACACAGACCTGAGGTGGGAGAAAGGAGTATCACTTTGTCTTCCTTCATTTTTTTAAAAAGTAGACAAGTCTGTAACTGTGTTAGGAACAGAGCAGGTCAAAGGTCAGGAGGAAGATGAAAGATCTCACAGAAGACCGTGATAAAGAAATGAGGTGGTAAGGACCTGCCTGATTTGTGCTCCTAACACAGGAGGGGTAAGAGACAGGACAGACAGCAGACCCCCTGACATGTCCTAGTAAATAATTCAAACAAAGAAAGGAGGAGACATCCTTCGAGACTGGTGTGCACCTCGTCTCTGTGACCAGGGTTCCCGAGGGCTGGCACTGCAAGCCTTTCTAATGCTTCATTCAGGTTACCGTTAGTAGAGCTGATACATATACCTTGGTATCATTAGGTTTTTCCACCAATGAAAAAGATGTAAAATTGTTTTTGTGAAATGTCCATACTTTATATCTAAAATTAGAACATAAAACAGGTTCCCCTTTAAAACAAAAGTGAAACGTGCTATTATTTCTGCCAGATCTATAATCTGAGACATAAAATACTATGGTTATATTCTAGATCAGGATTCAATACTTTTTCTATCCCTTTATTAATTTCCTTTACATATTTTTATATGGGTGTAACATGTATGAGTATATGTTTTATGTGTGTACAACCAAGTGTGTGTGTGTATGTGAATGTGTGTATGTGTGTGCATGAGTATGTGAGCGTGTGTGTTAAGTGTGTGTGTGTGCATGCATGTGTGTATGAGTGTGTGTGTGAATGTGTGTGTCTGTGTGAGTGTGTATGAGTGTGAGTGAGTGTATGAGTGTGTGTGTGTGTGTGTGTATGTGATGGAGAGACAGATGTAAGTGTCAGCTGTTCTCACTCCATCTTACTTTCTGAGGGCGGGGTTTCTGAGCGTGGAGCTGGCTGGCAAGCACTGACGTCCACATTTTTACAGGAGTGCTAGGGATCTGAACTCAGGTCCTCATGCTTACGTGGTGGGTGTTTTAGTGACTGAATCATCTCCCCTAACCCTGCTCATTTACTTTTAAAGAACAATGAGTTGACTTCCTTCCCCAGTCACATGACTGGTAATCACTGACAATATCCCCCCCCCCTCTGATAAGCCCTTGCTGAATGAATACATTAAAAAAAAATAATAAAACCAAAGAAAACCATCATCTGTTCCCTAAACCGGGACAGAGTTAGTCACTGCTGCTAGCCTGGGACAAGAAGGCCAGTATGGAAGTAGCTGCCATTCTTCAATCAACAACAATCTAAGTGAACATTAGGAAAGACATATCTGCTAAGTGATTTACCATTACCTGTGCAAGTTTTGTTATGAAAATTGCTAGATGTCCTAAGCATGGAAAGCTCCTGACAATGCTAGTACTAGAGCTCTCTAGAGGAAGGGCACTCTAGAGAAAATGCTGGGGACAGAGAGGCGGCTCTGCATTTAAGAGTGTGTGCTGCTCCCACAGCACCCAGAATCAGTTCACAGTACCCATGCTAGGTGGCTCAGAACCACCTGTAAACTCCAGCTCCAAGGCTATCTGAAGTCTCTATCCTCTTGTGGCACCGGCAAGCATGGAAATAAAAGGGTTCCATTGTAATGAGAGAGCAGGGGACTGCTTATAAAGAGAAAGGAGACCAGAAGAAAGGGCAGGCAGGAAAAAAGGGGGTGGTGGGAGTGAACACAATCAAAGTACGAGGCACACCTGCATGAAAATGTGATCATGAAACCCATTTTTTGGCATAATGCATATATGGTGATAACGTTATGTTTTAGTTTGCAAGTACATGTATGACAACACCATACAACTTTCTCTTCAGATATATGTACTAAGGTGAGTGAAAAGGCTCATGATTACCCTCTCAGCACTCAGCTGAGATACAAAGACCATAAATTTGGTGCCAGCTGGGACTACCGGGTGAGACTCTGTGTCAAAACTAACACACACACACACACACACACACACACACACACACACACACGGATCTATTTGTTTCTGATTTTGTGATAGTTGGTTTTATGGGCTTTGTTTGTGTATATGTTTCTTGTGTGTGTGTTTTCTTTTTAAATTTCATATTCTGGTTTGTTTTTGTTTGCCAATTTGCTTTCTGAAGGGGGAGAGAAAGGGAGCAGAAGTGTGTGGGTGGGGAAGTGGGGAGGGTTTAGGAAGAAGTCTGGGGAGGAGAAATAATCAGAAGACATTGAATGAAAGTTTTTTGTTTTTTTTTTTTTAAAGAATCCTTTTAAATATTAAGAAAAACTTTTAAAACATTAAACCACAATAAAACATCAAATAATATAATGATGTCAGTATAAATTTCCTAAAGTGACAGGTAAAAAGTGCAATGTGTGGGTGGCCCTGTTATTCTCACTTCTTGCCAAATTTATTGGTGTCCTAAATTCTGCAGTGTGAAGCTACAGTACCCACACCCTGTATTACAAACTTATCCTACACAATTTGTGTATATTAAGCAAGATTAGGTTTCACTATACGATCAGCATAAAATCATACCACAGTTCTATTGTTCCCATTTTCACACATGTATGTCTGCACCAATAGACTGGTAAAGACCCAACAAAATGATCCATTTGCCTCCTTTGGCAGTGACTGCAGAATTATGCAGCTGGTGGACACACTAGATTATCTCCTGGATAGTCTCAAACTCATTAAGATAGCTGCATCTTAGAACATTCTATTAAAATATAGACTAAACTAAAATTTATAACAAAGTAACTTTAAAAGGGAAAAGATAAATTATTTGCTTTAATTTGAACTGTTTTATGGCTACTAGTCACACATGTGTGGACTATTCCCTTAATTGGAGAGAAATCTCTTGGCAGGTTAGTAATGTGTCTAGTGAGTAATATTTCCTGGCCTCTCTTGCTGAAAGTGGCAGTTGATGAGATGCAAAGGAAAGCTGCTGGACCACACTTTCAAAATCTCACCTAAAAGGCCAATTCTCCCAAAGGTTTGGTCAGACCTCTACCTGCTTTGATGGAGATGCAGTGGCCATCTTGTAGCCAGTGGCACATGGGTGTGACACATTAGAGGTGGTGTCACAGGGAGATAGAAAAGTCTGAGACATCGATGGCATTAAGCAGCCACTATACTACTTTTCAAATGCCCAACTTGGGACATTTTTAGATGAAGAAAAACCAGCCCCTGGTTTAAGTCATTGATTCAGGACTATCTATTACTTGAGCAGATAAATGGCTTTCATCATTCATTTATGTAATCTGAGACATTTATACGCTTTGAAAGGCGATTAAAACTATCTCAGCTTTTTTCAAAAACATTTTCCCTATTCTCTCTATAAAGTTGTATATCATGTTAACATTATTGGGGATTGAAAGCTTCTGTTAAATGCAAATGTAGTCTGAGAAGAGTTATATTTCAAGCTATCAATATAATTGAGTATATCACTGTGAATCGGGTATCTTTGGTAGCTGGGTAGGCTCTAGAGGGATGGAACTCAAGGCTTGTAATTTTTTCTATAGGAAGATTATATCACTACTTCAACCTATAAAGAGACACACTGATGACAGCCTTAATGGCGGATGCTAAAAGGGAAAGAGAAGAGATAAAATGATACAGGGAGGGATAGGACAGGTAGGAAAAGAATGGGAGTGAAGAGAAAATGATACAAGAACTTAGAAAAGGAGACCCTTAAAGGCAAGGTTATTTCATTTCATAATAAAATACTACATGGCTACCTCCATAAGGGCACATTTTATTTTTTCAACCAAATATTAAAAATTCACATGTGAGTATATTAACTATCCAGTTGAAAACTTAGAGTCATTTTCATATTCTCCAGACTGTGGGCACTACAAACTCTGGTAGGGAAAGAAACAAGATGAGTTTAGAAAAGCCAGGCATGCCTGAGGAGACAGTTGCTCTGGTAAGCATTAAAATATCTCTCAAATCTTATTGCTTTTGAGACTCTGGACTAGGTACTAGAAACTCAGTATGATGACCTCAATCACGTCCTACCTTCAAAACTCTACTAAGTGTCTCCAAGAGATAGACAAACAAGCTCTAACAACATTCTGTGATGTGGGGGTTATCACTAACGCAACCCAAAGCTGAAGTAGGACAGAAGAATTCACACCAAGGGTAGAGAAGATGGTCAGAAAAATCTACAAAGAAGCAATGATACCCACATGGGATCTTCAAGGGTGAAAAATTTTGTAATACTGTGAAAAGGGATGTGCATCCCAGTCAGGCGAAACTCCACAGAAAACTCAGGAGATGAACGGTTGAGGCAGTACAAACTATTGCTGTAGCACTGGGAGCATGGAGGAAAAAGAAGAATAAAAAGGTGGGGTGGGGGTTGGGTGGAAGGGAGCTGGTTAGAAGGCAAGCCAATGCTATGCTGTACTTCATCTGCTGGCAGGCTTGCTTCCTTCCTATCTTTCCTTTTCTCCTTCCTTCCTCCCTCCTTCTCTCCCTCCCTCCCTCCCTTCCTAACCCACAAGCCTCACTGTTCACAGGAAATGCATATTTTAAGGATTCACTCCTAAAGTTTTGAAGCTGTGATGATATGATTAGAAATTTCACACTAAACAAGCCAAGGTAAGAACAGAGGAAAATAGTTTTGCTGTAGGTATCACTCTAGCTGTGACAGTATTCATATGCAAGCATTTTGTCTTTCTTAAAAATGAAAAGAAAACAAGGAGAAGAATATACTATGACTTGCACAAATATGTGTGCACGTCAGGACACATGCTGAAAGCACTCAAAGAACGTACCTGCACTATCACTTTCTCACTAGGCACTGGGTGGGATAGAACGAGCAAACAGCAGAGTACAAGCAGGCCAAGAAAAACTCTGGAGTCTTGTGAACTAAGAGTTGTCAGGCCAATTACAGGCAACTTTCTGAGTATGTCCCAAATATTACATGGGACAAATGCATACCTACTGCCAGCATGGTGACATACACCTTTAGACCCAGTTCCTGGGAAGCAGTGGACCTCTACTATTTTTGTTACTAAAGTAACAATCATAATTTATAAAGTAGCTACCTTCAAGTGAAAAAGATAGGTGGATGAAATATCTATTATATTTATGGTGGCATTCTGGCTTCCTTCAGGGAATACCATTGGCCACACACAAGACAATTAGAACACATAATATAAAAAATGTAAACTTAACTAGCTTAAGCTATGAAAACTTCCCCATCATCAGTGGGATCTCATTTTTTTAAACCTATGAGTCACTCCTAATTAACAAAATGGCATATTAATACCTTAAAGAAATACTAAGTGGTGTTCTAAGTACTACTGTATCAAAGTTGTCCTATTTCTAAAAAGCAAATACTTCAATAAGAATATACAGGCATAAAACATCTTCTAAATAAATAATTTAAAAAGGAAGCATCTTTTTCACTGCCATAGGGGTCTTATTAATATGTCCTCTATTGACAGACATAAAAAGAGGGTTCTGAGCAACTCTGGGACCCAGGAAAGGAGCCCAACTATTCCAGTCTACTGTGGTTACGTTCTCTGTATACTAACCTTCCTTTTATGCCTTCTGGAACCCTTTCTTCATTAAGGTACCCATAAGAACTAAGCCTAGCTTGTAGACTGGCTACTGAAGAGATGGGAGATAAAGAAAAAGGAGCGCCTAGTCATCACATTTAAAGAGCACCCTCCACTTCATGCAACTGTATGGTCCTTTGCAGGACAAATGAAAGACTGCCCAAGATAAAGGCTTTCTCAAGAAAACCACCAGTCTTGACGTTTGGGGAAACAGATGAACTTGTTACCCTTCCTAGAGAAAGTATGTCACTAATTCAATTATTATATTTACCTTCACAGAGGACTTTCACAAACTTCATTATCATGCATGTTCAAGCAATTGCTTCTCTCTGCTTAACACATCCGACTTCTGCTGATTTCAGTGCTCTACAACCCCTAAGTTGATGCTTAAGCTGCCAAAGGTTAAAGCATTTCAAATAATCACACAAAACTTACCTTCTCATTCCACAAAGAAAATAGTCAAGTGTCACTAGAAAGTAGAGACTGATGGATGGTACTGATAACATAATAGAACGCTTGTATACCAGTCCCTTCGACACTGAAGTTCTGCTTTGCCTGATCCCTGCAAAAACTCACTTTCGGTTGTTGACACATGAGAAATAGTATGGACTAACAGAGTAAGTACAATGGTATTCAAAGATCATTAAGATGTTAAACTATGGTAATTTATAATGTAATCTGAGGTATGGAAACATGAAGGAGGTCTCTGGAAACCTCTAATCACTTAGATAACTGAATAGGAACACAGCATTAAAGTCATCAGGAGAGGAGGGGGGAAGCAGAAAATTGTAAGTACAAGTCACTCATTTTAGAACAACGGAGTTTTAGAACAATGGAGTGGCATTTGTGCCTTCTTTAGCCAGTCATTACTTCCAATCAACTATGTCAGGGGTGGCCTTGCCAAAGTACAGCTGCTTTGAACTATAGGTCTTGAAAAGAGCAAAGAGGAATTGGACTCTCAGACTTCCAAAAGAGTTCACTGCTCAGGTTAGAATGAGGGTAAATATGCCATTGACAACATTTAGTAAACACATTCAAGCTTTTTTATGCTAATATGTTGGCACTGTCCAATAAAACTAAGGGTAACTCATGCAATTAACATTTCCCCCCCTTTCTGGTAGCCAAATTAGCAGCTGGAAGAAATAAGTGAGATTAACTTAATGCCTCACCTTGAGCACAATCTAGTGGAAACAGCATCATCCCTACATGTGATACAAATACTGAGATAGGTTTCCATGCCTAATCTTTAAAAGCCAGGATGTACTTTACTTCCAAATGCACACTAGCTCATCCCACATGCTCAAGGGCCACCTGTGGCTAGGGGCTACTAGGTTATGCAATGTTAAACTAAATGTTAAGTAAGAAGGGTCCTGTTCCTTGTTTTGATTACTACCCAATGTTTTCCTGTGAGTTGGACATCAAGCCCCTAGTGAGGTTATTTGCTCTTTTGTGTTAGCGAACAAAGTAGTCTCTAAAGTACAAAATGTTATACCATTGGAAATAAACATGGGATCTGAAAACGGCCCAGCTGACCTTTCATTAACAGTATGCATGTGTCAAAAAGAAACTACTTGCTTTTCTTGCATATTTTTCGATTCTGTCAAATTTCAGGAACTTGGGTTTTCTTCTAGGATCTAGTTATTGGCCACATTACCCAACACTGAGGAAAATACTCACATCTTTACCACTTGTCTGCCTGTTAAATAAGATAATACTTCAAAGGAATTAAATTATTTCAATCTCTAAAGCTAAAGTGGTTTATAGCTAATTTGATAAAAATCATCAATTCTTGTCATGAAAATAATCTGAAAAAAAAATCACAACAAAATTAACTACAAATGAGCAAAAAAATAGACTAAATTCCAGGTTAAGAAGCTCTCATGCAATACACAACACAGCTTAAGGGCTTGTGTGCATTTAAACTGAGACCCCACAGGCCACTTGGACAAACTAAGGCAGATATGATCAGTATTAGAACAGTAGGAAGCATGCCAGCATTTTATCCTCAAATCTGAGCACACAAAATGTAAATCTGTTTTGTAATGACTGTTAACTCTTTTGTCTTCTTATTGATAGAACAGTATTAACTGAACTTTGGGCTTTTCATTTCCTTCTAGGCAACACAATACAATTCAGGGTGTTAATAGATTATAGATTCTACAACAATGCTTTAAAAGATCTTCATATGTAAACAGAATATTCACCTTAATGACTTAAAATGGTATTAAGTGACATAGTTAAAACTGCTTGCCATATTATGCTTCAGTGTATAATCTAGTTATAATTTAATTATAATTCTCAGACTATATCATCCTTGTGTCTCAAATAATTACATAATATCATCTCTGTGCATTATAAACTCCTTCACACTTGAGGACAGTGATGTTTATTCCTTTAGTTAAATAATGATTACCTCTGTAATACCATAAAATTTTCCTAAGGTGGCTTCCTCCAAAAGACACAGATATACCTTTAGTTCTGGAATTCATTCATAGTCAGCTGTCTTGCTTGTTCTTCATATGGTGAACTTTCAGGAGTATAATTCAAGACATTTTCAGGCACACAGACTGTTTAATAGAGCTTTGCTCAAAATACATTTTAATGAAATATTTGTTGAAATAAATGGAGTGGCCTCATATTTCAAAAATGTACTTGGGTGAGAAGCCAGAAAATTATTATTTATTAACCAATGCAAACAAGTTTTAGTTAGGCAATGATAAAGTGCAAATCAGTTCCTTTTGTGACAAAACTAACTAAATATGGCCTACATACTTTAAAACTATTATCTCTTTGCAAGTGTTTTCTTTAAGAATAGAGTATTCAACACAATATCAAAAACTCTTCATGTGAATAAAATTTATACGTTCTCAAGAATCTTATTTTATTGTCTCAGGCTCAGCAGGTAAAGGTACTTTCTGGCAAGCCTCACAACCATAGCTCAATCCTGGTACCCATGTGGTAGAAGAAGGCATCCAACTCACTCAAGCTGTTCTCTGACCTCCACACTTGTGCCATGACATATATGTGCCCCCCCCCACATATACACACATAAACACACACACAAATAAATGTTTAAAAACAAAGCTTACTCTTCTGGTGATTACCTGCAATTTGTCACACACATAGACCAGTGGTTTTCAACTTTCCAAATACTCGAGACCCTTTAATACATTTCCTCATGTTGTGGTGAGCCCCCCCAACCATAAAATTATTTTGTTACTACTTTATAACTGTAATTTTGCTATGTTGTGAATCATATTATAAATATCAGATATGAAGGATATCTGATATGTGACCCCCAAGGAGTTGAGACCCACTATTGAGGTTTAATAAGGATCAGGAGAAACAAATAGGCCGAATAGATGTTTATTCAGGGAGAAATAACTTACAACATAGACAGAGGAACACCATCAGGTTCCTGGTCCCAAGGATGCCTCCAGATGTTTTCCTGTCCCCATGTGCTGCAAGCAAGAGCTCCCAGAGCCTCTTCCTCAGACTTAGTTCCCCGAGGTAACATCCACCCCTGTCCGCACCCCCAATGGCTGTGATCTGTGTCACAGGTGTGGACAAAGTGAATATCTCACTACAACCCACAGGTTGAGAACCACTGCACTATACAATATAAGCAATTATGGAGTGTAAATATCATTTGATCTGAAAGTACTGTAGGGCTGAAATATGATAATGCATATAACTTTCCATACAGACTTCATATAGGGAACCATACATGATTAAATATTCTTGATGTGAAGAATTGTTGATGGTATACTTTTGTAAAGACAATTGTAAGGTAACTTTTGGCTTAGTTAACCTTATTAAGACTGTGTACTTTGAGTAGAACCCCTTCACATATAAGATTCCAATTAAGTTGCTACGAATGATGTTTTTCAATATCATGGTGTGGAAAGGCGCTGTCTAGCATCTAGCATGTGGTTTGGCCATTTTGTTGTAATTCTACAGTTCTCTACAACACTGTTCCCTTTTTTTCTTCATGGTTTATATTCTTTGGCTAAAGAAACCTTTTTTTAAAAAAAAATCTTACACTTTATTATGAAGCTACCAAGATATCGATATATCTTACTAAGAAAGATTTCATAATTATAAAAGTTTGAAAAGTAGCAATATATTCATGATTTGAAGATCTTTAAATACTTATCACTTAATTAACTTTAATTAGCCTATATTTATTGCACAAAATAACAGTTTATTATGACATTTTGATACATGCATATTGTAACCTCAAATCATTATTTACCCATTACTCTTTTTTCCTCTCCTTTCTCTGAGCACAGTCCCCTATTTACTTTCATATCTTATTTTTTTAAGTCTATATTATACTTATGAGAGAAAATGTCTGATATCTGTCTTTTTGATCCTGTTATTTTGCAAACCCCTTAATTCTTGTACAAGAAAGTCTTATATTATGGGGACACAACACATACAAAAAGACCCTTGAGAAGGTAAACCTCTACTGTTGAAGACACCATGCATTTTTGGCACAGACATAGGATTGGAGCTGAATCTAACCTGTGAAGGCAATCACCTTGAAGATTAGCTTTCATGGTACTAGAAGGCATCATGAAGCTTCCAAAGGAGGAAAGCAACCAACAATCCTATCCAACTATGATGCCTATGAATGATCAGTGTGGCACAGGAACCCTAAAGGTGCAGTTGTGGCATGCATACTTTGATGGCAATCAATAACTCAAATTATGCTTAAGACTTGCTTAACAAGAGGGAAAGCATGCTTGGTAGTGGAAACCTAGCCAACGACTCAGGGCTAGTGATGTCATGGATCTTTGAGGTACTACTACAATCACCACTTAACTAACCCAGCATAATTCCGAGGTGCACTCTAAATATGTATCCTTAAACCCACAGATAAATGTAGCTCTCACCCCCGATCAAAAAAATTTCTCCTTACAACACATGGAGACAGAAAAACACAGCCAACCAAAATGCCGAGATCAAGTAACCATGTGGCACCCAGCCCCAACTGATAATTCGGCCACACAACTGCCACACCCAAGGGTAAGAGACATCCTGGAAGAAGGGGTCAGAAGGCTATAAAACTCAGGAGTCTAGAAACTCCAGAAGCTATACTACACTCATGAGTCTCACCAACATGGTTACCTAAACAAGACCTGAGTAAGGAGTACACATGCCAGCATTGAAGTGGAAAAACCTCACAGGGCCCCAACCAAACACAAAGAGCTATAGGTAATTAAGGAACGCTGAGAGCATGGGGAGAAACAGCCTTTGTTTCCCTGGTTTTAACGCACAGTGGCAAACAGACTAAACACAGTATGCTAATTCAATTTCATCTTGAAACTAATATATTTAGGTTTTCTTTTTAAATAATTTTTTAACACAAGTGAATAATGAAGAAAGGTATAGTATATAGACAATAAAAGATGACTATAAGAGGCTGAACTGGATAAGAAAGATACAAATCAATTTAGGAGTTGGAATTCCACACACCTTTGGCATGTTTTCTTCCAATATCAAGTTAAAACTCCAGCTAGCTATTAGCATACTCAAAAAGCTTAACTGAAAACAGGAAGAGACAGGCAAGAATGGTTATGGGAGATGAATTACTTTGTACATATAGCTTCATTATTCTAACATTGAAAGGTAGGTGCCTGTCCAGTTAATTTTACAGTTATGAACTGGATAAATTCCTTGTGCTCCAATCTAAGTGTTTGTACAGATGAAACACTAAGTATTTATTTAATTGCCCATTAATACAATCTTATTTTTGGATTCTTCATTAGCAACAAAAAAATTTAATGATTTTTAGTTTTGAAGAGTAAATGTCTAATAAAGAAATTATAATTATTGTACTAGCAGAAAGATTTACAATTCACTTTAAAAGTGTAGAAATGGCTGGTTGGCTGCCTGTATGTACACATGTATGTTTATGTGTGTACATATGTATGTTTACTCATCTGCATATATGTATGTTTATGGGTATATGTTCATATATGTTTAAGTGTGTATGTATATGTGTGTATTTGTGTAAATTTACATGTGCAAATGTTTGTATGTGTAAGTGTCTATATGTTTGTGCACATGTGTATATTTTTGTTTATATGTGTACATATGCATGTTTGTTCAAAACACATATTGTTTGCTGTGCATGGCATGTATCTATCAGCCATTAAATAAATAGAGGTACAGAAGTAAAAACCCCACTATTTGGAAAGAGATCTTAGGAAAAAATGGTGAAAAGTCAGGGCCTTGCTGGTGGAAGAGAAGCCTGTTATGAAACCTTCAGTAGGAAGAATCATCAGTGCCGGATGAGGTGGTAAGACAAAAGCATCCAAATCTCACTTAGGCTTTAGTTTGGTAGCTGAATCATGGCATTGAAAGAAATTAATCAGTTACACTTTTTCAGCACATTTCATCTACCAGATGTGAATCTGAGTATATAAGCCTATTTTAATTCTAGACAGGGGGCTGGTGGTAAATAAATGATCTGAGACAGTGACAAACTGACAAATGTAGTGGAGAAGATTAAACAAGGTTGTGCAATGCTGACTGGAGCAGGGACACTTCAGCAGAGGTAGTCATGAGAAATGCTTACAAAATAAAAGGTAACTTTTACCATAACAAAGAGCCAAGGGAAGCTCTGGTAATGGGGGTGAGGGCCAGGAACCCAAAGGAATAGGAGAGAAAGAGCTCAACATCATCAAATGACAGGAGGCCAGCGGCATGGAAGGCGGTGTGTGTGTGTGTGTGTGTGCGTGTGTGTGTGTGTGTGTGTGTGTGTGTGTGTGTGTGTGTAGTGGGGGGGCAGGGGGTGCGGGTGGGTAGGGGGTGAGGGGGTTGGATGTAGGAGAAATGAGAACGAGAAGTGCCTGGTTCTCTAAGTGTAGTGCTCATTTTCCTTAGTGAGTACTCTGCCCATTTCAAGTCACTGAATTATGCAACCTGACTTTTATTTCTGTCAGCTATGTGAAGAATGGCCTCTAGGGGAAGACTGGGAGTGAAAACCCAGTAAAAGGGGTGGCTCTGACTGCTCGAATAGTGACAAGGCTGGGGGACGGCTGGAATCCTGACACAGAGCCTAAGATGACAAGATTTGAAAGGGATAAAAATGGAACGTGAAGGTCAGAGTGGAGCCAAGGATGCCTTGGGGGATTCAGTTCTACATCATGTATGTCATAGATGATGGTGAGTGATATGAAGGGATGATGTTAAAACTTGGACAGCAATGCCTTGGTGTGTCTGTCTGTCTGTCTGTCTGTCTATGTACATGTGCGCGTGCACAAAAAAAAAATCAACAAGTAAAGCCTTCTCTGGGCAAGTTAAGGTTGAAATATTTAGATGTTAAGTAAAATGTACTCAGTGGGTTAAAAGGTTAAGCTCAGGGTCACAGACTAGAGAATACAGTGTGCGATCATGAGCCAGATCAACAACCAGAGTAGATGGCACATTCTTGTTTGTTTCTACATGATGATTTAAGCAGCACAGCAACATTTTAAAGAAGAGAAACAGAGAATTGCATTTTAGATGCTTAAAGTAAAGATAAATAACTTTGGCTTTCTATGGTAAGGCATAGCCAGCCTCTTGCATTATGATTTAACTGTGTGATTTCCTGTGAAGTGTCCCTGTTTCCTTTGTGTTCTCAGAGAGCAAACACACGCTTCTCCACTGCTCAAAAATACTTCTGATGCATCTGAGTACATCCATCAGCTCTACTGTTCTAACAGAAAGTCTAGAAACAGCATAGTCCAAACACCTGGAGACTGTCACTTTAATAAGTTCCTTTCCTTAGGGAGGAACCTTGAAGTTCCTGACTAGTAAACTTAAAAACAGCACTAAACTATCCAGCTCTACAGACATTCTAGTTTATCATGAAGCATGCTAAGTCTCAATGTGCCTCCCCTGCACCCATGTTCCTTCCATTTGACACGTGGAAACCAAATTCTTAAGGTGATAGTATTAGGAGATGTGGCTTTTGGGAGATAATTATGTCATGAGGATGGAATGTTCATAAGGGGGATTGGTTCTTTTAATAAGGGGTGATGATCAGGGCTCTGTGCCATGACACAAGAAGGTGACATACATGAACCACAATGCAGATTCTTATCAGCTAGCAAAGTTGTTAGCACCCTGATCTTGGGTTTTCAAGCTCCAGAACTTAGAGAAATTATTTCCTATTGTCTGTAAGCCAGTATACAGTGTATGGTGCTTTGAAATAGTAGCCTGCTAAAACACTAAGCAATTAAACTTAAGCAGTCCTAAGCCTCAAATGCATCAACTTCTATTACTATCGTAGATGGTACTCAGGGTCAGCTCTTGCTGTAAGCTTGAAGTGAAATAAAACAGAGAGATCAAGGTATTTCAGAATAAAAGGCAGACAATTTTCTTTGTTCCTGCATCTGTTTTTATCATCACTACCTGCCAGTTATTTATACTATGCCTTAGGTATAGTCAATGTTTAGCAAGTATTTGTGGAATGAATGAATGAATGAATGGAAAAACGAATGCAGGTAAGTTAAAAAAAAAAAGATTTTTCTTCCTATTCATCAATTTAAATAAGTTTTCCCTTGATTATAAAACATTTGCTCAGTGAAAATTACTAAAAATCCCTTAAAATAAATGTAACTTACTACTTACAGCTCATTAGCAACTAATTAATTGTAATTAATGTATTCACTTATCAAATTTTTTGGACCGCCTACTCTGTATTAGGCACTGGGGATTCCATGCTGAAGCAAACAGGTCAGACCCCTGACCCACTCGCTGCAGCTGGAACCAGCAGGGCTCTCCTGCTACTCATGAGAAGTGGGGGCATCACAGAGCAGAAAGCTGCAAAAGTGTGGCAAGCCTGCTACCTCAGTGTTACATCATTACTTCACATCCCCTGAAGTCGTAAGGATTGTCGCTTCAGTGACTAAACACTGCCAACACAGTGTGCTAACACACTACCATCCCCTCCAGAAGAAAACAGCCTATTCATGTTCTGGTTTTCTTCCAGAAGAGCCAGGAAGTACTCTCTGATGCAGAAATAGACAATGGAGTTCTCTACAGGTCGCATGTTATCTATTCAAATGTGCTGGGGGAAAAAACCATTCCAAAGTAGTCAAAATGTTCTAACTCAGGAACTCTATTCCTCTCTTTCGCCCCCTTCCTTCCTTCCTTCCTTCCTTCCTTCCTTCCTTCCTTCCTTCCTTCCTTCCTAATTTCCCTTTCTCCCTTTTCTATCCTCCCTCTCCTCTTCTCTCTATCCTTCTCTTCTTTTTCACTCCCTCCCAAAGGTCCCATTTCTTGCACCAGAGAACACAGGATACTTGGGAATTCACTCCCAGTATCCGTAGACCACCTGCATCTTGGTGTGAGTTACTACTTAGCCTCAGGAGAATGTGGAATCAGTTTTGCTCCCAAAGGATTCTTACTGCATTTCACTTACCTCCAAAGACTGGCTGTCTTCTGCTTCGGAAGTTTTACATCTCATTTCATTTGCTGTATCTCCTATGTAGCAAAAAAAGACAGAGAGAGAGAGAACTGTTCTGTTATGACCAATTGCCTTCTGTTTGTTTACAGTACTTTTTGTTACTGTATGTTCTGTGCCGTGGAAGAGACCACTGTTGCCCTTGTTACAAAGTAAACAAATTAGTTTCTAAGAACAATAAAATATATTTTATTCAGGCCTATGAGTCGCCCATAAACACACACTGAAATGTGTCCGGCTTTACATAAGTTTTTACCAAAAAAAAAAAAAAAAATCAATTCATACTGTGTATACCAACTCATATTTTAAACAAACCAAGAAAGCGATGGCTTAAAGACAGAAAAACCAGTTTAAAACACAAATTTCTTTATGACATGAGTAACTGTTCTCCAGACTTGTTTTTATAAGGTTTAATCTTTATGTTTTTTTTTTTTTTTGTCTCTGTGGATTAAAGTAGATATGTATAGTTCTGTGTAATAATAAACCAAGTGGAAGGCAATGTTCCCCGCAGGAAAGAACAATGAACAAACACATAAATAGCTTTCAGTTAGCACTGTGATTTCTAAGTCTGGTGCCTCACTAGATTCTATTACTAAACTAATTTGGACCAGCTGACTTAAAGGACATAGAATGCATACACAGTTGAGCAAATATAAAAACTTATTAATGGTCTGCTTTAATTTGCTTATTACTAATAGTGACTGGTACATATCAGTACACGCCCAATTAGCCTATTTCTCTGAAGTATAATCAGAAGCTAATTTAGTAATTTGTAAATTGTCCTTACCATAAAATTAGGTCAGTTTAAGAATGTACGTGACAGTGAAATTATCACACTTATGGATGGTGGTTTGACAGAAATCTAAGGTGAGGAATTTGTTAATGTTAAGCAATGTTATAAGCAGGGACTAGAAATAAATCATGAAAATCTTTACTGAGGTAAACTTTTTCTATGAAACACAAATGTTTAGTCTATCAGTGATGGCAATCACAGAGAAGGCTCTTGAAAACTACACAGAACTAAATAAACTTTGTTATATTTGAAGCCATGGATGGTTTCGGGTGATAGCTATCATGCCCAAATGCTTCACTATAGACTAATCAATGCGTATTTCCGTCTATTGGCCATGTTTTCAGTTCTACGAATAAGACTGTTGCTGGGCAGGACTCAGAACAAATAGAAGGTATTCAATACTTATTGGTTCAATGAATTAGTGAATTTCTCTTTGTAGTATTTCACCTATAAATCTGTGGCAAAACACTTAGAGGTAGCTAATAAAAAAACAAAAACTTTCTTCTAAAATATGTGCAATTTCAAAGGCAAATTTATGGCTTTGACATTTTGTTATTTGTAACATAATTGTGAGATCATTGTTATTTTCTTATTTTAACATTTTTAACAATTTTTATTTTACATATCGATCCCAGTTCCCCCTCCCTTCCTCCCTCCCTTCCTCTTTCACTCTCTCCCACCCTCTCATGCCCCCCGACCATCGCCCCCTCCCACTTCACATGTAGGGTGATGCCCTCCAGGAGGGCTCATCTAAATCTGTCAGGTCATTTGGAGTAGGGACTAGGACTCCTCTCCTGTCTCTAGGTTAAGGCAGTATCCCTCCACGGAGGATGTGCCCCCAAAGTCCTTTTGTGCGCCAGGAATACATCCTGGTTCCACTGTCTGAGGTCCCTTAGACTGCTCATGCCTTCTGGCTGAGACCCATGTTCAGGGGGGCCTGAGTCAGTCCCATGATGGATTCCCAGCTATCAGTCTTGGGGCCTGTTAGCTCCTCCTTGTTCAGGTCAGCTGTCTCTATGTGTTTCTGTAGCCTGGTCTTGTCCTCCCTCTCTGCATCTGGCTTCCAGTTCGGTTCAATGTTTAGTTGTGAGTGTTTGCTTCTGTTTCCATCAGCTATGGTGGATAAGTTAGTCATCAATCTCATTATCAGGGAAGGGCATTTATGGTAGCCTTTCCACTGTTGCTCAAATTGTTAGTTGGGGTCAGTCTTGTAGGTCTCTGGACATTTCTCTAGGTTTAGTTTTCTCTTCAAACCTATAATGGCCCCCTCCCTCTCCCTCTCTCTCTTTTCTCTTGTCTATTCCTCCCCTGACTCAATCTTCCTAGTCCCACGTGCTTTCCTCTCCTCCCCTTCTCTTTCTCCTAGTTCCCTCTTCACTCACTGCCCGCCCCCGCCCCCCTATGTACTCTGGAGCTCTTGTCCCTTTCCCCTTCTGTATTATTTGTAATAGCAAGAACCTGGAAGCAACCTAGATGGCCCTCAACTGAAGAACGGATAAAGATGATGTGGCACATTTACACAATGGAATACTACTCTGCAGAAAAAAAACAAACAACAACAACAAAACAAAACAAAACAAAAAACAAAACAATGGAATCTTGAAATTCACAGGCAAGTGGATGGACCTTGAAAAAAAAAAATACATCCTGAATGAGGTAACCAGTAACAAAAAGAGGAACATGGTATGTACTTGTTCATATATGGATTTTAGACCTAGAGCAAAGGATCACCAGCCTATAATTCACACGGCCAGAGGAACTAGAATACAAAGAGGATTTTAAGAGATTCATATAAGGTCCCTCACAGAAGGTGAGATAATTTTTAAATTTTAAAAAGTTAATAGTACTTTTCAAAATTTGTACTGAAAGATAGACACTACTAGTTTGGTTTGCATATAATAACTAAATTTATTACATCAACCCACTGTTGTAATCCAGGATGTCCAAAGCTCTGACTGCCTTTATACAGTATTCTGTATACAGTGAATACTGTTTACAGTATTCACACATTGACACATCAAAAAGCGCTTTATCCTTAGCAATTCCATCCTCTGTCAGGATCCATCCCCAACACGCAAATAGAGAAGCCAGAGTAGAATGCTCTCAGTTTGCTTGAGTATAGACAAGTACATGGCAGCATGTGTAACTATCAGGATACAAATGTATGTACCACATTAATAATGCATATAAAAATACAACCAAAATATATAAGAACCATGACAGACCCACTGTGAAAACTTACTCAGTCTACAAAAGATTATTCATTTTAAATAGTTGCCACTTACTTAATCCATTGCCACACTGACACTGCATTTAGATGGAATTATCCAGCATGAAATCTATGCTTCCTTGGCCATTTTCTTGTTTCAAGGTGAGTACACTAAATTTTCTCTATTTCCCCCAACTGCCTGAAAAGCCAGAAAGGTTATCAGCCAGTGTTCTTGAAAGCACACAACACATCTGCCTGGAAGCAATGCAGAACACTATTTACTGAAATGCCATGCTGGGTGATGACTCGGATAGGACAATCACTGATTACAAGGGAAATTGCCATCTGCAAGATTATTTCTGCAAACAAAGGCACAAAATGAAGTGGAACACAACAAAGGAAAAGAACAGGTCACAGTGAAAGAAATACAGCTCTTGAATTTTTTTCCAAGGGAATTATTTTATCACGATGAACAATTATTTTGTATTATCTTAGAAGTTAGATACCACAACAATAAATAAAAACAAATATGAGAAACGTGAAGTAAGATGTTTTAGTTTTGAGACATTATTTACATTCTACAGGCTACATAGACTTCAAAAGCTCATTTTCAAGTCATCCATTTAGAAGGAAGAAGAAAATCCGATAAGGTCTTCATAGTAATTTATCTTTTGTAAAACTGTTGATGACTTGGTCTGCTCTCCACCTTTCTCTACTTGACAAGCAAGTAAACTTCAAGGGACACAGGCACTTAGTGACCTGCCCCAGTCTTCTGGAGGGCAGGCAGCCACATATGTGGTGGAAGAACCCATTTCCAGAGCTGGTACAGGGTGTGAAAGCCAACTTGTCTGAAAAGATCTGACATCAGGTCCTGGGGCTGGTGCACTCCCTCAATCCTATTCTCCCGTTCCTTCTTGCCTCACCAAGATCCACACATGATGTGTTTTCTTTCCTTCCAATGGCAATGACAACTACTTCTGACCAGAGTTAGCCTTTGTCCTTCCTTCTGGTCTACAAAGAAAACATACAGTGCCCTTGGTGTTTTTCCAGAGTTTTGAAGACCAGATACAATTTTACTATTACTAGAAGTAAAATTGCTTATATTCTATAACATGTTAGTTTCTTTGATTGAAAATATAGATTTTATTTTCAGTAAATGATAAAGGCTACACATCCTAACATGGCTCATTCAGATCTTACAGGACTAACGTGAAATAATTTAGAGGTTGGCCAATTTTTGTTGTGAAAGACCAAATAGTAAACATGCTGGCTATATGGTCTCTGTCACAACTTCACAACTCTGCCACTGTTGCCAAAAGTAGCCATAGACATCATGTAAGTTAATAAGTGGCTATGACTGAAGACAATGTTATTTATGAAAACAGCTGGCAGGCTGGGGAGTTTTCTAATCCCCATTGTAGAGGAATATGTGTACCACACCTTTTTGGGGATTTTAAAAAAGTGGAAAAATGTTAGAGCTCTTCAAGGAGATGAGGAAGGGAGGGTCACTGGAGCACCATCACGATCCCAATTCTACTATGGGCAGGTAGGGTAGAAGAGGAATAACAGTAGAAGACAGTGAACACTGGACTTAAGGGAAGGTAGGCAGCATAGACATGTCTACACATGGGAAGGAGACCAAACGTTCCCTTGGTTCACCCAGGAGCCTTGTATAGAGGGTTTGGTGGTAGACCGGTAAGGAACAGACCCATGGTTCTCACTTCTTAGGTCCCATTACCACTTGCTCCTGGCCATTCTTTTCTCTATGGATTGGTGAGTTTGGAGGACCGGGTTCTATATGGTTGTACCCTTTCTTTAGTTTCTCTTGATAAAAGACAGCCACAGAGAACATGCTGTTCCACTGAGTTCTCTTCCCAGTGGGGGAAGCCTGCTCCAACTCAGCATATCCTGCAACTGGGTAGAAGTCAGTCTAATTATGGGATGCACATTGAGAAACCCATTTGCTTCTTGATTTAAACCACAACATTCAACTCAAGTTTCCAGGCAAAAGAATTTGGTCTGTATCATGGTTTTGTCGCAATTGGCCATATTTTCTATGAGGATTGTTATTACCTACAGCACATCCTTGAGCGCCTAAGTACCAGGATTGAACTGATGTGGACATAACTGGAATTTGCTTCCATACAAAAAGACAGGAGTAGGAAGCAACTAGAAAAGATCATATTCAGTGAGTTACCTCAACAGGAATGAAGACATGCATGGTATTGGAAACCTAGCCAAATACATAGGGTTGGTATACTAGCATAATCGCTAACTACATTCTAAATATTTGTCTTTACACCCATAGATAAGTGTAGTTCTTATCCACAATCAAGGAAATTGTCTCTTTGCTACAGACACAGACAATCTATAAAAATGCAGTTTTGGAGTCCAGTCCCAACCAACACATCTACAACATAACTCCTGCACCCAAGGCTTGAAGATCATTGCAGAGAGGGGGAAAGATTTAAGGGCAAGAGAGACAGGAGGTTTGCTGTGATATTGTGTCTCAAAGAAATGTCATTAAGCTACAAATACGAATTCTAACCAATATGGCTACCTAAGCAGGAACTGAACAAGGATGACAGCAATATACATTCTAACAAGGAAGAAATCTCATGAGTCTTTAACCCTAGACAAAGAACTACATGCAACTAAAAAAAAAAAATGAAAATAGAAGAACACATCAATTATATAGACTGAGCATCATACACACGTGTTCGTACACTCATACATGCATATGCGACCACCCCCCCACACCAGTAACAATTAAAAAAAGGTCACAGATTCAAAAGAGGGGGCAGGTGGAAGAATTAGGAGGAAAGGGAAGAGGGAAATATTTTTATATATGTATATATATATACATGTATTATAATCTTGAAAAATGAAAATGATAGTAGAAAAATATTTTTTACCTTTTCTTTATTAGAAAGGATTTATTTCTAGAATTCCACATATAAGAGAACTATTCCAAGGAGTTCATATAGGAAAAATATTTCTGTGAACAGAGTATGAGGAAAACCTGCAGCACCTAAGTTCTCAGTTGATTTTTAGTTTATTTTAGCATCTGAGAAATTAAATGGCAAAGATATGAAATGTTTTTCCCAATGCTTTTTGTTTCTTTTTAAATTCTGGAGCATTTTAGTCACCTAATGCCAGTAACCACCTTACACAGGCTCATTAACACTCTATGAGAAATGCAGATATAACATGTTTTAGCAATGTTGGCATAACATTGATTTTAAAATATATTTATCTGACACTTTAGAGGGCTCTTATATGGCCACATTTATTCACCTTTGAGCACTCATTTTGTAAAATGCTAACCCACACTTCATGCCTTTCTGTGACTTTCTTGACAATGCCCTGCAAATTCATTATGTTTCGTTTAGAAGAGACTAAGCAATATGTGGCTGCATTGTACTGAATAACTTATTCCAGAGTAGCTGATACTCTGTAGAGGAGAAAAAGATGGCCAGCTACCTGGAAGACACAGGACAAAGCTCCAGCTAATACTTAAAAAACATCTTGGAATTTGTGTGTGTGTGTGTGTGTGTGTGTGTGTGTGTGTGTGTGTGTGTTGGAAGTATGTAAGAGGGAGACTAATAAGAACAAAATTATGTATGAAAATGCCATAATAAAACTTACTGCTTAGCATGCTAATTCACAAAACTAACACTTTTTAAAAAGGATGAAAAATAAAAATATCACAGCCACAAATTCTACCAATTAGACATTCATTAGAGTTAATGAGCTCTGCTTTTAAAATGCAAATACCCTCTGGGAGGGTTTGCCTATTAGTCATTCACCAAGTGAAGTAGTGGAAAGAACAGTGGACCGGCCATGCCATTAGCTCCTTTTTAATCTTCAGTCACACTCATTATACAAGGCAGTCTGGCACCGTGGAAAGAGAATGGCTTTGAAATCTGTCAAGAGCTCCACCCAAATCCTTTACTACTTCTAAAACCTTATGTAAGTTATTTGAGCTCTTACAGCCTCAATGTCTTCATCTGAAAAATGGGAACGATGATACACAAGATGGCTGTTACAAGGGCTAAATGAGAGAACATGGCAAACACTAGTTGTAGACAATGAAGAGATGGAGTTTCAAGTGTAGATGTCACTGCTGTCCTCCCTTTGTCAAGTATCTGCCGCCTTATCTCAGTACAATCACTGAATTGAATGTCAGTGTTCCCTCAGAACCCACATCTAATCCCCATCCATCTAATCCCCACCGCGACAATATTAGGACTAAGGCCCTGATTTCATCATGAGGGTGGAGTGCTCCTGAATGGGATTATGCTATCACAAGGGGCCACAGAGGCCACTGTTCCCTCCTCCACCATGTGAGGTGTCCTTATAAGGTCTGCATAGTATAACATGCCCTCACCAGACTTCACATCAGTCAGTCATTTGACCTTGGACTTTTGAGCCTCTAAACTTGAGAACCAAGACTTTTGTTATTTATAGGCTACCTAGTTCATGGTATTTTGTTACAACAGCTTGAACAGAAAGAGGCAGTCAATGTGACAAGAAGCCCGTGCATACTCTGGATTCACTCAACAGAGGCAGGTGACCTATTAGAACCCACGGCTGCTGCAGATGCCATTTGATCCCACAACATACTACTCATTATGTCTTAAATTTTAAGTTGTTATCCAACTGAGCTGAATACACATCTAAGTCTCCTAAAGTTCAGTTTAGTTTTTTCCACCTTTTCTAATTCTGCCAGTATATTGTGTGTTTTCTTTCATAGTAAGAAAAAAAGGAACACAGAGAAAAGTAACAGTATTGAATGTTCCACACATGGCCTGCTCAGGACTCTGGTCAGATTCTGTTGACAAATGTTATATCCTAAAGGAATCAAGAATAGGAACAGCTAAGTAATAAAGGATGGAATGCAGTCAACAAACAAATGTAGACAAAAATTCAAGCATATTAAGACTAAAAGCCAAATCAAAATAAACATTGAAGAACACATTAAATTAGCATACCACAATTTAGAACACATCCACAATGGACAGAACACAGTTGGCATACTGACATCATTCTGGTGACAAAGTGAATGTTCGTTCAACAAACATGTGCTGAATTGGCTGTAGGCAAAAAGGAAAAGGAAGGACTAAGATTGTTAATTCTAAGAGTCTAAGAATTCTAACATTGTTGAAGGTGAAGATAACACCATGTCCTTAGTCCCAGTGAACCTGAAAGGAAACTCTCTTCCTTCTAGTGCTTGTGAAACTCTGGGAAGCCCACCTGAGATACCACATGCTACTGATGCCATGAGGATCCCAACTGAAGGTTTTTAGTGCCATTAATAAAGGAACCCAAGAATGGACTCAGAAGAAAGCAGAAGGAGAAGTTTTCCAGGACAAGCAAGCTGTAAATCTCAGGATCCTGGAGGCCGCTACTCTGAGGGACACTTCAAAGAATGGAAACCCTGAAGTACCAGAGGAAGTCTCTGGCCAGCATCTGAAAGAGATGGAAGGAAATGAGAAGTTCTGAGTCAAGGCTCAGAAGGATGGGGACCCCCAGTGGACCTCACATGGGACCATACAGAGGGCAAGCACACTGGGAAGGAAAAGTACATCATCTCATTACGTGCATCTGTTTTGAGTGGTCCCTTAGCCAGTCCAGCTAGAATCCTGGCTTTCCACGCAGGACACAGATTTCATTCTCTTGATGAGAGTGAAATAGCTTTCCCTTAAGGGGCCTTTAGTGCTATTATACCACTAAGGGAAGAAGGGGACAATTCCTCAGTGAAACCCTGTTATAGAACTTCTGCTGGGGGGGTAGCAAAAAATTTAGCACTACCCTACTCAAACTCCAGGACCACCATTCTCTCCACGGACTGAGCAAGTCACCCTGGAAAACACATGGGAAGGAGAAGTAACCTGGATTTATGGGCATACACATATTCAACAAGGCTGTGGGTTGTTGGCCGAAAACCAGACAGGGTCCTAATAGGGAAAAAGAACTCAGAAGTAAGGAAAATAAAAGACACTGCCCAGGCCTTGGACACTGAAAACCACTTGTGGAAAGCACAGCTATCCTACACACCAGAGAGGAGGCTGTAGCTGGAGAATGAGGGGGTAGGTACTAAGGGGACAAATCCCTAGGGCAGAGGTTCTCAACCTTTCTATTGCTGTGAGCCTTTAATATAGTTCCTCAGGTTGTGGTGACCATGAGCCATAAACTTATTTTCATTGCTTCTTCAAACTGTAACTACTGTTACGAATCTTTATGTACGTATCTGACTTCAGGATTGTTGATATGCGAACCTGTGAAAGGATTCTTCAATCCCCAAAGGGGTCTCGACCCACAGGATGAGAACCATTACCCCTCAGGACAGCTGATTCTTGTGCAGGAATCTGTCCCATCACTGAAGACATTTTGGTTTAAGTCATTTGAACAACAGAGACTAGCAGCCTTCTTTCTACCTGCACATACATGAAGGTAGAGGGGACTACATTAATGCCAGTAAGGAAGAAATACTGACTGATTTTATATATATATATATATATATATATATATATATATATATATATATATATTATATATTTTTTTAAAACTTTCCCTCTTGTATCTTACATTAGTTGAAGTTTCCATTTTACTTGGTGAAAATTTCATGAATGTTCTTTTTGTGTATCTATTATATAAAACTTTATTAGTTTTCATATCATGTACTCATACCTCTCCCTTATTTATAATTTACTCCTTTTTTTTTACTTCCCCATTCTTTCTTTATTTCTTAATTGTTAAGAACCTTAGCGTAAAGAAACAAAAGCAAAGACAAAAAAAAAATTTCAAACTGCATTTAACCTAAAAGTATCCAAGCTCATTTATTTCCAAAGCTTGTATTTTTGGTTGTGAGCCTAGCCTTTAATGGCTAAGCCATCTCTCCAGCCCGCTTTCCAAAGCAGATTCTAGAGTGAAAACGAAGCACACAAATACTGTGCATTCCATTTTAATACTGGTCTCGTCCAAATGCTGCTTTTGTTACTGCTATGTGCTTCAATCCTTCTAACTAGTGGCAGGGACTGAAAGCCCAAAAAGACTATACACCAAGACTTAGAAATAAAACACATGAGAAAGAGTGAGAAACGAAACAAAAGGGCATGGCATCTCAACAGACATATAGAGCACATAGTACTTAATTTAAAAAGCAGTCCAGCCTCTGGAATACCATCAAAGGCTCACAAAGAAAATCCTAGTTGAAACAAAAATAGTATATTCATAATCACGTTCAAGTTAAGTCCTATTCCTTTAGGAAATGTTCAGTGAATAGTGTATATGCCATGCAGCAGGCTGGGCAGCATGTGAACTAGAATGACATACTATCCCCACCTTTACAGAGTTCAAGATTTCACCAAGCATATGGAAAAACCATACAAAATGGTGGTAGAAAGACTGTGAAAAAGTGGTCAGCTACAACACTCACAAGAGTCCTCACTGGGGCTTATGAGCTACTCACAATAATGAGTGGTGACAGCAAAGTCTAAAGTTAATTGTGATCACTATATTAAATGGAATTCAAATACCAACTATGAGCTTATTGTATCACAAACGGCACAAGAGAGTTTCCTGAAAGCACACCACCAATGGACTAGAGAGATTACAGAAGACCAGAGTTCAATTGCCAGCACCTACACTGGGTGGTTTACAACTGCCTGTAACTCTAGCTCTGGGGGATCAGACACCCTCTTCTGACTTCCACAGATATCAACAGATACACACACACACACACACACACACACACACACACACACACACACACAGAGACAGGGATTAAAAATGAGTGGCTGAGAGAGGACTCAGTGGCTGAGAGCACTTGCTGTTCAACCAAAGGACTAACATTCAGGTCCCAGCAGACCACGTCAGATTCACAATCTGTAATTCCAATTCCATGGAATCTGTCATCCCCTTCTAGCCTCTGCAGGCACCAGGAATGTGCACAGACATATATGTAAGCAAAACATCTGTACACAAAATATTAATATATGCATGTATATATATATATATATATCTTGAAAAATAAAAAAGTTGAAAATACACCATTTTTTTAAATAGCTGATGATACATATACTTATTGCAATTAGGGCAAATGAAAAGCAAAGATATGTTAGACATAAGGATATGGTATGACATGATAACTAAATCAGAGTTTAACTTAAAATGCAGGGGAAGTTGGTTGGCTTTATCAAGAATGCCATATTTGTCATTAAATTACATAATTTTAAAGTATGAAATTATGCCCTGAGTGAGCATTACATCTCACTCATACTTGAGGTTGTCATATAAGGAAAGGGATTCGGTTCCCTTAAGAACTCAGGGAGGAGTCAGGCTTGGGGCCAAGTGCTTATAGTCCCAACAGCTGGGAGAGGATTGCTTGATTCCATCTCATGCAGCATAGTGAAACAGACACGGTGTGGGATGGAGAGATGGAGAAGGAAATGAGGAGGAGCAGGAGGCAGATTAAAAATAACAAAAATGTAAAAATCTGAGTAACTCAAACTAAGAAACCTAAACTACGAAGTGCTGAAATTTGGAAACACTGAAAACCACAGTTAGACATTATGTAAAACTCCAGTGTTAATACAACTCTTCAAAGCAGGTACTGAGACTTTTGAAGGAGAGACATTTTCCATCCTCTGAAGTCTTCATGCCAGTAGGAGAGAAATGAGGTTGTTGATGACAGAGTTCAGGTGTTAAAGGACAGGGATTCGTATTACCAGACATTCAAAGGTCTTTATTGCTGCTGGTTTGTGTTTCTTTAGAAACGAAAAACATTCTATGAGCTCAGGAAAGAAAGGGAGGAGTCACGGCGAAGAAAGCAGTGGACAGAATTATGCTTTGGGAATCCGTTCCTGGCAGATTCTATTCTAACAATGCGGAAACTTTGACTTGAGACCTCCTAAGGTGACACCACTAATTCAGAATTATGGAAAGATGTAAAAACAACAGCTAATTAATTATGAATTAATTGATTCCCTGGTGAGAATGAACAGGTGGGTGTGTGAGCTGTCTGAGGATTTGCTTGCATACCATGTGGGAAATCACAGAGAGAGAAAGGCCCAGATTTTTTTTTTTTTTTTTTTTTTTTTGCATCTAGAAGGTTCCACAAGCCAAATTACAATCAGCTAGTAGAGATTCATACATACCAACCTCAACTTTACATATACAGATCCCCCCAAATAACAATATGCCCCATACTTGTCTCACTCTTCTCTGGGGCCCCCCACACATCTGCAATAACCATTTAGTTAGAGTCAAGCACAGGAATCACACTTGCTGAATGCTGTCCCTGAGGCCAATGCCATGCTTATTTGACTTGTTACCATATTTTCAACATTGACACAGTGAATGGTATGGTGGAGACACACAGGCCCTTAAGTACAGGTCCATTTTCTGAGTGATGTATAGCAGCAAAGGCTCACAAGATCAAGAGGAAAAGAAGATTCTGATGAAACTATTGGTTTGGATGAAGGAAGCTGAAATGGGTGTACAATGTCTGCTAAAAGGAAGTAAGTTTATTAATAGCAATTTGATCTGGATGAAAGGCAGAGGCTGAACAAGAGGCTAAGGAAAAATCAGTAAGCACAGCTCTCACCTAAGGTTTGGATGGGATTCTGTGACAAGAGGACAGGGAAGGACATGAGACATGGAGACATCTTCCAGAAGTATGTAAAGGGGGGAACATATAGGACAAGGAGCCAACAGTGACTTTGAACTTGCATTAGGAAAAACCCTGCATGCAGTCTATTAGAGTGTTCTCTCTCTCTCTCTCTCTCTCTCTCTCTCTCTCTCTCTCTCTCACACACACACACACACACACACACACCCCTGCTGAACAGCTCAGTCCCAGAAAGGCAGGATCTTGGAAGGAGAGGAGGAGAAGGCATGGGGAGCAGTAGTACCAAGTACCAAGAGCTCAGTTTGTACCGTTAACATACAAGTAGGATACAGAAGGACCGACATCAACTGTTATCTCAGTTATGATGGGAGATGCCATCTGTAACGTGTACACAGTTACACAGCAAGTGCTATGAGAATGAGAGGAGGACTTTGAAGGGACTGCAGCAAATCTTAATAAATTTGGCTGCAGCTGACCCAAATCTTAATAAAATGTGGCTGCAGCTGACCCAAATCTTAATAAATTTGAGAAATTTTAATAAATAAGGATAGTATCATATAATGACTTAAAAATAGAAATCAACATACTGTATTAATGTACACAGATAAAAGAATGAGCAGATACAATGATTGGAGGGAAGCATTCCTTATAATATAATATAAATGATTAACCTAAAAAATTATAAAATCACCATTTAACAACTATCACAGTAATAATTCAGCCAAGATGCTGAAAATAATAATAAGATGATGAGGAAGAGAGGATGAGGAAAAATATGGTCCATCTGACTAAGGAAGTGACCATGTTCAACATCTCCAAAAAGTAATGACTAGGAGCTGTGCACTGACATATTGCAATGTGAACACTTCACTTCCACGATGTTCCTAACCAAAATTTTTGTCAGAACCTGAGTCTAATCAAGAATGTCAGATAATCCCAAAATGAGGTCTATTTGATAAAAACAATTCACCTGCAATCTTTTTAAAAAATGTGCAGATGTTGAAGGTCGATGAAACACTGAGGAACTGTTTGCTCAAGAAGGAGACCAGACAGTTCCTTGCTGTCTACTACGGCACAGGTAAAACAGAGAGCTCCAACAGAGGCCTACAGAGGCAAATTCTTTCTCAAGAGCTGTATGGGTAAGAGTAGAGACGAATGGACCTGAGCATCCAAGATTCTAGAGCAGCTAACAGGACAGAAGCAGCTGTTTCTAGGCTAGGTACACTGCCAGCTCCTTTGGCTTCAGGAAAAATAAAAAATGCCACCCACTATAGTCTGGGAGTCAGGACAAAAGGAATCCTGTTTAAAAAAAAAAAAAAAATCAACCCCCTCCAACTATCAGCTTCTCAAGAACTGGCAACACTGATCCAGGGGTAATATGTGACCCGGATGTTGGTTCTCAAGGCTCGGGTTTCTGTGTGGTACTGCGAAGTCCTGCTTCATTAACACAGAAAAGAAGTCCAGAACAGGCTCTACTGAGACCACATACTGCACCAACAAAATCAAAGCCATGTTTTGCTTCAGGCAGGAGTGTGGGGGCATCATTCTTCCTGTCAAATCAATGCTCTTTTCTATCCAAAGTCCCCCCCCAAACAAAACAAAACAAAACAAACAAAAAAAAAACCCACCAAAAACAAAAGCAAAAAAACATAGCTATCAGTAAAAACATATGTATGTATACACACACACACACACACACACAAGATATCTTGCTAAGATAAAAGCCTTTTACTTGAATGACATCATTCAAGCAAATATAATATATACAAACATAAATGATAAAATATAAGTTTTGGGCAGCTAATTTCCTAATTTTGATGGTTTATGCACACGTATTTTAGCATGTAGACTGCTTTCTCTCTGTCTCTTTTCATTTTTAGAAAATACTAAAGTAGTTGAAGTAATATAGGTTCCTACAAGATTTTGGAAAAAAAGAATGCTTTTTTGTTGTTGTTGTTTATTTTTTTAATCTTTGACATTATTAAAAAATAAATAAATAAGCAAGAATCCTGAAGGTAGGATATAGACACAGATGGGTACAGAACTCGGATCTATTGATAGACAGGGACATACCACCAAGGCTCCTTTAACCCATTAACCTCCACCAAGGTTTTTTTGGCCTCCACTTTCCCCTTTCCAACTCAACTGACCCAACTCTATTCAGGCCATCACCATCACAGCCTGGCCACACAATCTCAGCCTCCTCCATCTAGTCACATTGTCTTTCCTCCTATCTATTCTTGCATTCTCTCAAGCACACATCTGGACCCTCTGTCTACCTACATCTCCCAGCTACCTAACAGCCCCATCCAGCTTAGATAAAGGACACATTCCTTTACAAAGCTTACAAGTCTAGGATGAGATGGCTGGTCCTCGATTGTCCTCTTTCACCCCCAGCTCCAGGCCACCAACTTCAATTCTATATCCAGCCAGAAAACAACTTTCAGGCCCTTAAATATGTTAACTATCAAGTGTGTCATTTCCTGCCGGGAGCGCTTTCCCTTGTTCTATCTTACCTATTCCACTAAACATAAAAATCAAGGAATATTTTAAAAATGTGTATGCGTGCACAGATGTGTACGTATCTGTGCCAGTATGTGTGTGTGTGTGTATACACATACTTGAGTTGTGTTTGTTTGCATGGAAGACAGTATAGAAGTATAGCACTGTCAAATTATATTTAAATTGTATTTTCAGTAGGGACAGTGTTTTGTTTTTTTTCCAACAAGGAAAATTTGTACTTTCATAATCTTGGCAAACAGAGCACTCAGGGCAAGACACAGCCATCTATAATTGATCTGACCTAGTTTCATTTTACAAATGAGACAAGATGGGTACAACCAGTCTGTCTTTGTAAGGATTAAATGAGACCCTATAAAGTCTCTTCCTAAAAACCAGCAAACTACCATCTAAAGGGGGGCAGCTAATCTCTGGATCAGCCTTTGTAGTGAGTCTGTGGGTCTACACCAGAGATTATCCATGAGACAGTCTGCTATTGTTGTTGCTGCAGGCACAGAAGGTCAATAATGTGGATTAGCTAGGATTAAAGTATTATTTTCTGATTAAACTGGTGGTTCACATTTCTAGGTGCTTAAAAAAAAAACAACCTTTAAAGAAAGAACATACAATTTAAAATGATTACAAAGGAAATAATGAAACAAATTTTAAAGTTTTATACAATAAAGGAAAACATTAATAAAAGGTGTATAAAGGTAAATTTAACCGATGAAAAATTTACTTTTATTATATTTGCAACAGAATATATACAAACATATATGATATAGACATATTTTTTGAGAAGGTAAAAAGACAAAATATGACCATTTGCATCTTACATACATACATATGAATAAGAGAAAGAAATCATTAGAAAGAGGCAGAAGAAAGATACAGGGAAAATAAAATCTGAAAACAAAAGTAAAAAGAATTCCATGTGCTTTGTTTCCTTTAAGGTTTTCACTGGGAATCAAATAATTTCTTTTCATACTATAGCCTTCCCGGAAACAAAACAGAGAATAGGATATGTGATACTTATAAGCTAAGATACTGGAAAACAAACAAACAAACAAACAAAAACAGAGTAATGTAAGTGGCAAATGTGTCTTAAAAATAACTACTTTGCCTAATGTGGTGACAAATTACATTTACATTTAAAATGTTGTTAATTTTGTATTTAACTTTGTAGTTTGACTCATCCTTCAGAATACAGGGCTAGAGGAAAAGCTTGGCTTTGACATAGGTGAATACTTCAAGGTAACTTATATGCCATCCCAGAGCCTTCATCTAGTAGCTGATGAAAACAGAAGCAGACACCCACAGCTGAACACTGAGCTGCACTCCTGGAATCCAGTTGCAGAGAAGAAGGAGTGATAAGAAAAGGGGTCAAGACCAAGCTACGGAAACCCATATAGACAGCTGTCCTGAACAAGGGGGAGCTCATGGACCCCCAGACTGATAGCTGGGAAACCAGCATAGGACCGACTGACTCAGATCCCCTGAATGTGGGTATCAGTTAGGAGGCCTGGACAGTCTATGGGACCTCTGACAGTGGAACCAGGAAGTATCCCTGGTGCACAGAAGAGGCAGAAGGGAGGGCCTAGTCCCTATTCCAAATGATGTGAAAGATTTTGATGATCCCTCCTGGAAGGCATCACCCTGTGTGTGGAGTGGCGGGGGTAGAATAGGAGGGGGCATCAGGAGTCATGGGAGGGAAGGGAGAGGGAACTGGGATCAATATGTAAAATAAGAAAATATAATAAAATATATAAAATGAAAATTTCAAATAATAATAATTCTACATTTTATTTTAAAAATATATTCCTTGATTATTACTTTTCAATACTTTATTACAGATGTCCATTTTTTTCTCTTTCTGAACTTAGAAACTAGAAGGTCTCAAACCCAAAAGCATTATAGAAGCAAAATAACCACTAACATTAATAAGAGTTCATTATAGGGATTAACACAAAATTAATATACAAAACTTTGTTTTCATATAACTAGTTATAAATGTAATGGAAAGAAACTGTAATACCCAAAATCTACAGATAGAAAATCTGAAAAATAAAATAAATAAATAAAGATTTAGCACCTCATGTGTATTTTGAGTAGCCTTATATGCATGGCCACACATTCCTATTCTAGAAAATTATATAACAAAGAGAATACTAATCTATACCTGCATCAAACAGTATGGTTGAATCTCATCAATGCAATATTTTGTAGTGAAAATGTCAGGCAGAAATACATTACACAATTCCACTCACGTGTTTTATATATGCTGTTATCTATATCAAGACACCTTTAGAAGTTAAGTGAACAAAAGGGTAGGCTGGGAAATGCTAGGATCCTATAATTTGCTTAATGTATAATAAACAAAGCATATGCAGTAATCATAACCAACATAATGATATACCTATAACCCTTCAAAGTTTGCTTGTGAGCTTTCACCCCTATTGACTAGTGTTCATGGTACTGGAAGGTACTATGTATATGAACACTGGAGAAAGGTAATCATCAACCTAGCTACGAACCTTGCAATTTACAACTGAGATCTGCTTGCAAAATATGTTGGTGCAAATAGTGTCACAAACATCGTGGTAGCAGCCAGATATCCTATGACTGAACTTACAGCTCCCCTCACAAGACAGGATCCACATTGGACACTGCTAGAGTGGTCAAGAACCTGAGACTGAATAGGCCACGGACCTAGGGGAAAACCAAATACTATTATTCTACTAAGGGAACACAGCAATAAAATGACTCCTAACATTCTCCTATACACATAATTAGTGCCTCATATATTGTCAGAGAAGCTCCTTTTCAATAAACGGGAATACAACTAGACAACAAGCAGATCAAGGGATTTTGGAACACTTGGTCCTAAAGGAGATGTCTTCATCAACTACCCTTCACTCCTCAATCATCACAAAAGCTCAGGGAGCTATGTGGAAGGAGAGGTGCAAATATCGGAAGAGCCAGAGGGATGGATGACTTCCAGGAAACAATGTCTTCAGAGACAACAGAACTGGTCCACATATAAGCTCACAGAGACTTTGGTACCATGCACACGGTCTGCACAGGATCAAGCCCGCCAAGGCCCAGCACTGAGAGGGGTAAGTGTTCTCAGCTTCCCACTCCTAAGCAAGGCACTTTTTACAACTGACATCCTTTTGCAAAGGAAAATTTGCATTTTCTCCTACAGAGTCTCACTGGGTATATTAACCAGACTCAAGGGTATGCCCAGGAGTAGATGACCAACATGAAACAAACTCAAATGATATTTTTATAGACCTTTTTTCCCCCCTCATATTGTTTGGCTTGGTCGTGTTTTTTGTCTTACTGGTCTTTTGCTTGTATATTATGGTTCTAATTATGTATTTGTATGATAGGTTTTGTTTTGGTGTTGTATGTTTCTATAGTTTTTCTTTTTCTCTTTAAATTCTGGTTTGTTTGGGTTGTTTTTGTTTGTTTATTTTCTAATGAGAGAAAGATAGAAAGTTGGGTGGGTGGGGAGGATCTGGGAGGAGTTGAAAGAGGGGAACTGTGATCAGTTTTGCTTTCCATTACTAAAGGCTGTGTTTTCAAATAAATTGAATGCTCTTTTCACTTTTGTTGGGTAAAGATCCCAGATAGAATGATAAGTTGTTACATGTTTACCTTTTAAGTAAACTGGCAAAATTCCAACATGGCTGTCCGTTTGTTCTCCCTTCCTTCAGTAACACACACACTAAATCAGCTACATCAACCTTTGTACCTGGCCACTCTAGTGGATGCAGTCATGCCTCATATGGCACTACTGATGGGAGATGCCATTATGTATATATGTTTCTCATATTGGTTAATAATAAAGCACTGTTGGCCAATAGGAAAGGAAGATAGGAGGGACTAGGAGACAAGGAGAAAATAGGAAGTAGTAAGGAGGAATCAAGATGGAGAGTCTGGAGAAAGCAGTATGCAGCCGGCTCCCCAGTAAGAGAAATACATAGATCAACAGAAATGGGTTAATAATTAAGACAGAGCTAGCCGATAAGAAACAAGTAACCGGGCCAACAGTATTGTATCAAATACAGAGTCTCTGTGTATTATTTGGGGCTGGCGGCGTGGCGGCGGGACAAGACCGGGCGGCGGCAGGCAGAAAAACCTGTACTTGTTACAAATGGCGCCCACGTGGTTAATAAGAACTTCCACTTAAATTTTAACAAAAGCTTAAAAAAGGGTTTTAGAAGCAACACAACAGAGACAAGCAAGGTTTCTTGGTAGCAGCATTTTTCTTGGTTGAACTCTACGACTCTGCGTTGCGAGAGACAAGCAGATATTCGTGCGGCTCCTTTAAGGGAAGGTTCCTGACTCAGCATAGTGGCAAAAAACTGCACGGCTTTAAAAAAGCACTGGTAACAATTTATTGGTGTGTATCAGAGATGACAATGGCAGTGACCACATCTCCAAGCCGGCAGCATGCTTTCTGGGTGGTAGCGCAGACCAAGGCGGTGAGCACAGCTTTCCGTGCTGACAGGTAAAAGTACCCGCCCATTTTTGGTAAACCGCGGCTGACACAGCTATGACTTTCATTTTAGCAAAGTTGTTGTTTACCAGATAAAAGACTTGTGGCCAGACAAAGATAAAGATTTACAGTAAAGACAGATTCATATTAAGAAAAACCTCTAAAGGTTTACAGTATGTTTTAAAATATACGTAGACATAAAAAGAAAAATGGTTTTAAAAAGACAAAGAGGAACTGGGTGTTGTAGCACACGCCTTTAATCCCAATGCTCAGGAGACAGAGGCAAGCAGATCTCTTGTGATTTCAAAGTAAACCTGGTATGCAGAGTAAATTCCAGGACAGATAAGAGTTACACAGAGAAACCTGTCTCAAAAAATAAAAAGTAAAAGAAACAGAGTAATAATAAAGCCACATAAAGATAAAAAACTCAGAGAGAATCTGGTTACTGTATGCTATTGTGTTGTCTCTGCATTGTTTGACTGCTGAGAAAATAACAACAATTGATAAAGGAAATGTTGCTGGATTAACTCAATTTATATATTTTAAAAATGCTTTGACTCAAAAATTTAAGTTCAAGGACAAGTTACTGGGGAAAAGGATTTCTATTTTTGTTTCAACAGGAAATAAAAAGCTGTGGATTCCTTCCAGACTAATGTGGTTTGATCAAGCCAGACCCCCTAAAACAGCGTTCCTGGTTATCCAACATTCAAAACAGCTTGAACAAAGCAGCCTTGCAGACTACAGCCAGGATTTCTGCATCTTCTTAGGATTCCCCCATGACAGCGCCCTTTACCAGCAGGAAGTAGTTTGGAAAGAATGACGCCCAAATTCCCAAATATTGTTTATAAATGTTTGTTTTCATTTAAATGGACTTGGTTATAAATGGTTAATGATCACAGCCAGTTCTTTTTAAAGGTAAAAAGGGAATTATGGTATAGATATCAATACTTTGTTTTGGAATGGATTTTCATTTATTGATACAGCTTAAGGTCAATTTTGTGATATCTATATTTCTTTTGTTTAGGTATTGTGTTTATATAGCTCATTTGGAAATGTAATGTATAATGTAGTACAGATAATAGATAATTATCTATGATAGTCAAAGTTTAGAGTTAAGTTAGTTAAGTTTTCTAGATATACAGAGATGTATTTGAGATGAATAGGCATTCTTCAAACATTTCAAAGACCTACAGAATATGGCATTTAAAGTGGTTTAGGGTTTTCGTGACAGTGAGACATAATTGCTCTTGGCAATACCACCTGCACCAGAAAGGAAGATGGACATCAAAGAAATGCATTATGAAGTTTGCTTTCAATATGGCAAGACTAGCCATGTGGACAAGATACTGCTCTTGTCTGGACTGTTTGACTTTGTGATGTATAAACTGGACATGCAGGATCCACAGAAAAGTGACTGCTGATTCAAGATAGACATTGCTACAGAGTTCCTGCTTCATGGAAGAGTCTGCCAGACAGTCTGCAGGATACAGAGAAAAGTGACTGACAAACTGCCAATACAAAAAGACAGTTTAAAGTTTCCTGTTTGCTAAAGAGTCTGCCAGACACACTATGGCCTATGGGCTGAAGATGGAAGATTACAGAAGAACTTCAGGTGACTGATCATGCAAGATGTCTCTGTCATTTCTAGAGTTTATATACTATCCTTCTATGGTCTTTGATGGAGTTGAAGACAAATAGTTATGGTTTTCCTTAGTTAGGTTTAAAGATAAGTTACATATAGGACTTTAGATTCACAAATATAGGATAGATGATAGAATAGTTTCTTTTAGTCTTGCTAAATGTTAATGGACTAAATATTGTTAGCTGTGATTCTTACTTGATAACTGTTGTGTTACATATTTTACTATGTTAAGGTTAAAACGCTTCTTTTTATTTAGACAGAAAAGAGGAGATGATGGGAGATGCCATTATGTATATATGTTTCTCATACTGGTTAATAATAAAGCACTGTTGGCCAATAGGAAAGGAAGATAGGAGGGACTAGGAGACAAGGAGAAAATAGGAAGTAGTAAGGAGGAATCAAGATGGAGAGTCTGGAGAAAGCAGTATGCCGCCGGCTCCCCAGTAAGAGAAATACATAGATCAACAGAAATGGGTTAATAATTAAGACAGAGCTAGCCGATAAGAAACAAGTAACCGGGCCAACAGTATTGTATCAAATACAGAGTCTCTGTGTATTATTTGGGGCTGGCGGCGTGGCGGCGGGACAAGACCGGGCGGCGGCAGGCAGAAAAACCTGTACTCCTTACACACTACTTTACATTCTCTGAGCAAGTGACGATGTTGAGCATATTTCCTGAGTTTACTTAAAATTCACTGGTCTTCTTTAATCAGATTCTAATCAAGTCATTCAAACCTTTTGTCATTTTTTGAAAGGGAAGAGCTGTTTGCTTATTAAAATTTGGAAGTCCTTTTTATTCTGAATTCAACCTCTTTATCTATGTATTTTCTCCTGATCTGAGAAAATTTACATTTTTGAAGAATATCTTTTGAAGAACAGATTATTAATTTTGACCAAGTCCAATTTAGCCATTTCCTATTACAGCTCTTTCTTTAATTCATTTTAAGCAAGAATATACTGCAGAGCCTCACTTTCTCTTCTGTAATTCATTAGTCAGCTCCAAGGACTGTGACTTCACATGGGAGACTACCTGTTTGAGTCCAGCGTTGTGCACTGTGTGTGTGAGCTATGGACTGACTCCTAGGGGGATCTGCCACAGGGACCTGTCCCGTGTCCCCTGAGACACAGGGGACAGGCAGTAAAACTGACACACGAAGCCAATGAGGGATAAATGTTCAAGTATAGGATGTTTAGGATGTTACAAAAGGTAACAAAATGCAGTAGTGGCTTCTGCAACATGAACCTCAACATAATGGGGAAGATGGAAAGCAGACTGCAATACACGGAAACTAAGCATGGGCAGTGATGAACGAGTGATGCAGTGATGCAGAAACTTTTGACAGTGAAAATGAAGCAACACGTGACCCTGAAAAAGGGCCCAGTTTGGCAGCACTTGAAATGCTGGCGAGGCAAGTAGCAGACAGGCAGAGTGAGATCGGATCGTGAAGACTACACCTTCCACGAAGGAGAACTAGAAAGGAAGTTAGATACGAGACATTTGAGTCTGGTCAGGGAAGTTCTCTCTAGCCTTGCTCAACTTTTCTGGAAACATTGAGGAGGAGCTTGTCTACTGAGACTAAGAAAGAGAGTGAAGCTAGACCTTGAGGAGGAGGAGTGGGTTTGGATTAGCACTGAGAAAGTGGTGGGCTGAAATCAAACGGTTATAAATTATTTATCCAGGAGGCCTGCAGCACTTGCAAAGGATCTGGTTGGAAAGTTTAGTATTTGCTGTGTTCTCTTTCTTTGGTTGCCAAGAGCTGTTTGCTTGCTTCCTTGCTTTTCTTTTGAAAGATGCAAATGAATGAATGAAGTGGCTTCCTACCTACATAGTAATAAAAGTTTTACTTGTGCTCTTTTCCAGGGATGTTTTTAGACTAACAACCTGTTTGGTATGTAGCAATGGAGACCTAGAGAATGATCCTACGGAATGGTCAGCTAGCGGGGACTTGAATCTTTTTATCACTAGAATTTCCAGTTCATTCTCTTACTGTATCATGTTGCTTTTTCCTTTCAACACTCCCGAGCTTAGAGCCTGCCAGAGACGATCCCTTCATAGCGTAGGGTCCACCACACACCCTGCTCTGGTGCCTATGCTCTACAGGGGCAGTGTAGTGTAGAGGGCAGTCCCAAGCTGCCAGCATCTGAAACTGCCAGGCTCCTCAGAAGGGGCAAGAGTGTGATGCACACCAGGGCTTCCGGAAAAAGAAGTGACTCTCACATTGCCATCATGGTTCGCCATTTAGGACAGCTCAGGCCTGAGTCTTGGGTGTTTTTGATGGCTTGTGGCAAAAGAAGAGAAAAGGAACCCGAAGAGCAGCAGTGTGAGGCTGAGAAGGAAATGGCTGCTGCCTTCTTCCCTACAACATTCAGTTTCCAGCAGAGTCCAGACAAACTGCCTCTTTCAGGAAGAAGCCCTAGGAGTGGCTGTAGCCCAAGCATCTCACATCCTTCCTGCATCTAGTGTTCCAAATTCCCCCAACTACAATGCAGTCTCTGAGGGTGTCTGCATAAAAATCATTGGTCTATGATAAAATCTACTAGCAAATCTACAGCTGGCACCTCTATTTTGTCAAGGTTGAAACTTTGTATTTTAGTGTTGGGCAACCAGGATAAAAACTCACAATGGGTAAGCGTCTACCACCAATCTTGCTTATTTGTGCACACAACAGTTTTCTAATTCAGCTCCCTCTGACCTTGCAGCAGTTATTTTTCTACTGTAGACTGTGATGCAAATGAAGGCATTTCTATTCTTATTTCAGAATCTGCTGCATAAAGTAAGTGTATGCTTTTCAAAGTCAGCTGACAGCCTGATGTTGAGGGTTCCCCCGCAGCCGGGCTGCTCTTCCCGAGCTTATTCCATTATTCCAATTCATGGAGAATAAACGCCATCTCCCACTTTTCACTTTCTAATTTCAAAGGAGAAAAAATCCCAGAATACTCGACTTCTTGTTTATAAAGTGGGTTTGAGAAGCAAACGCAACTCCGTTCCATAGAAGATCACGGACTTTTTAAATGCATCAAAATTAGCAGAAACATAACTGTAAAATTCCTCTTAAAAACAGCATTTTGAAGGTATATCTTTCAGAAATGAAATCATCTTGAAACTGGTACTTTTTAGTTAGTACTTTTTACAAAAACAAGCACTGTAGCAGAGCACCATGTGTTCCTTAGAGCCAAATAATGTTGCAAATCAGCAGAACCTGTGCAGAAATTATAATGATATTTCCACTTTTGCACATGGAAGGAAAAAAGTGAATAAATTTAAGATGAAATTCCTTCCTTTTTTAAAAAAAGGGTCTTTCTGTTATATTTAATCCACTTTCACACAGTTTTTCTTAATTACACTACAGCTGTCTGGTAAGACACAACTGACCACTTCCATCATGAAAACAAACTGTACCCCGCCATCTAAAGTTCTCGATTAAAAAGCAAATGTTTTTGTGAGCCCAGAGAAAACGGGTGCAGCTGCTCCATTTCACGAGGCGGGCACCTCTACTCCATTCAGCTGCGAAGAATGGCAATGACTGTAAATTGTTCTTCCTGATCGGTTCCACAATAAAAACAAACCACACTACTTTCAATTTTTCAAAGCCATTTTTTTTTTTAAGCCTCTAGTACGCTGGAAACAAGAGTTGTGTTCTTCTGATTCATGGCCTTTGATTTCGACATAAACGTCCCGGTATGCATGTAAAAACAGGTCCCTGCAGGGTACTCACAGACTGTATATATTAACTTACCAGATGTACCAGGAGATAGGAACTCCATCAGCCTACCTTTTAGAGCCAGATACTATTTAACAGCTTAAACTGCCTGTGACTAAAGGGTGACTGCAAGGAACATACTGTATGCAGGGAGACATTAGGTAGTTCATGAGAAAACTTCAGCATGCTTACAAAGGATACAGCAAATGATTGTGAACTTGTGTTTAGCCATGTCCTTAAGAACTGGAATACGAAGATATGGTTGAGGCATATATCTGCATTTTGCAACCAAATTGCCTGGAATCTGATAGGTAAAATGGTTGATAATTTTTTTTTTTTAAAGCTTTGGAACATTCCCAGTTTATTTGCTACAATTGAAGAGTCACTGTGGCTTCACTTGGAAGTACATTTTAATCAAACACACATAGCAACTTAAGTGTTTTAGAGTTTCTGCCCCTTTATATTTATATAAATCATATATAATTTATTTACAAACATGAGGTACTGTATTAATACATCTACTTAAAAAACAAAACTTGCCATATAATGGGAAAATAACTTACAAATGTAAGTTTTAAAATCTCTTTGTACACGTCATTGAACACATACCCTAGGGCAGCACTACCTTACTTCTGAGCATGGGGATCCTAAGTGGATCATGGCTAGTATCAGCTACACCCTCCATGGCATTGGATGAACTCTGTTATTGCTATACATTTCTACCCTGAATGTGTGTGAGGAGAGGTGGGGGAGGGAGGGAGGGAGGGAAGGAAGGAGGTAGGGAGAGGGAGACGGAGAGAGAGAAAGGGAGGGAGGGAGAGAAAGAGAGAGAGAGAGAGAGAGAGAGAGAGAGAGAGAGAGAGAGAGAGAGAAAGAGAGTGAGTTTAAGGATACAACCCACTTAACTGGAAGAGTGTTGTAGTGAAACTTGAATGTGATCAGATAGGTGCTTTCACTTCAGCGGGAGAACTGTTACATGCAATGATCCCTTACTCACACAAGACAACAGTCACCTAAATCAATAAACAGGCTTCCTGTGAAAACAACATCCTATGTCTGCTACAGGGATTGCACGCTTCACCATGCTGCCACCTAGCCTTCCATATGTCACCTACTAACAAATGACCTTTCCAGACTGTCTCATTTACAAACTGTTTCTTTCCTGAAATGGTGACTGTATGTGATTTAAGCAAAGATGGTTCTCATCAACTATGGGTCATTGATGATGGCTGTTGTAACTGGGACTTGTGAATAAGGCAATGCAACAGATATTTAAGGAATAGAAACAGTTTGGCCACATTTTGCTAGAACTTGGCTATACAAATTCTTTGTCTTCAAAGAGTCCTAAGGAAAACATTAAAAACTGTTAAAGCTACACACACACACACACACACACACACACACACACACACACACAGTATGTGTGTGTATATGCATGTATATACATACATACATACATAATACATACATACATACATACATATTATTGGCTATATTTCTCTGGCTGTTTTGCAGGCTCCTTTCTCCCATTTCCTGTGTTATTCCCTACGGTTATTCTCTTCTTATTCCATCTCTAGGGGATTTTATCCAAAACTGTAACTTGGGATATACCAAGAGGTCTCTGACTGTGAAAGCAATTTCCAAAGAAAAACATTTTCTTGGGTTACAAGGCCATCCATTGCATCCCATGTTTCTGATCGTTTACTTGATTTCTCCAACTGACTGTCTCAAGAGCAGTTAACCCCAGCACTTCCCCCAGTGAACTCGTCATAGTTTCTGCAGAACTTGCTCTGTTTCCTGTGGACACTTTCACAATTGAGGGACTTGTCATGGATCATGCTTTGTTCTCAGCTCACAGCTGTACTTCCCAAACTTGCCTCTTACTCTCCATCACCATCACCTTCATTCATTATCTTCTGAACAGGCACTTCCTCTCTAATTTCTACCCAGGTTCAGCCTCTCCACTCCCAGATGTATCTATTTAGCCAACTGCCTCATCCTCTTCAGTAACTTATAATGCAACCATAAAGCACATGCCATGTTATGGTGGACATGTACTTCCTTTATACAATTTACCCCCAAGTATCCCATTTGCTCTCCTCTCCTCTCCTTTCTTCTTTATGGGACAAAAGGAAAATTCCACAATAAAGCTGATCAGGTGCAGCCAACATGCTACTACCAAGCTAATGAGTTGGATACGAAGTCTAGAGCCTATAAACTGTCCATTAGGGAAAAGGAGCTGATTACAACAGAGGAGATCTGGATGAGCAGAAGTGCAGACAAGGTGGTCCATAAATGGTATTTCAGGAAGCAAACGACAGACATGAGAGAGAACTCAACCTAAAATACCCTTCTAAAAGATTCACTCAGAAAGGAAATCTCTCTTTCAAAGTAAGGGTGGAGATTGTGCCCATTTTCTTCACAGGAACTAAGACCATTCCTGCTTCATAAGGCAAACTCAGAACATGAAAAAGCCTGAAAGCAAGTGTATATTCGGATGTGAGAAACAGTGGAGCAGAGGTCAGAGCCAGAACACAGCTGTCACAGCCTTGCTTCTCACAGAGCTTGAACGCTGGGCAAACTATGTATCCTCAGAGCTTTCTTCTATAATATGGAGGGTTAATAGTATCTACCTCCAAAGGTACTTTGAGGATCAGCGTGATAAAAATGAGAATTTAGCCGCTAGGTGTACACTGTAATGTTTTGGAAGGATAGTGTTCCTTTTGCTGGTATGATCTGGAGCTGTTTGCTGTGCCACGGCAGCCACAGCAGCCATTCAGTCACAGAAGTCACATCAGCCACAGCAGAGGATCCCTTGCAAAGATGTTTATCCTCGTTATTCTGTATGAAAGTGCTGCTTTCCAGCTATTCCACACTTGAAACCAAAATAAACAAGCTTAGCAATGCATAATGTCTAATCCTACTTTTGGCTAAGGACTTAATTTCTTGGAATGTTCACTATTCACAATAAATAGTAGTAATCATCTCTGAGGCCACACACTCAAGCCATCTCCTGGGTAGAAAGATTTTTAAAAGACAGAATGTGTCTTTTATTTTCCTTGTCTGTGTTTCCCCAGGCCGGAGGCAACATGAAGGCAGATGAGCAAAATTGAGTATAAGAACCACCAGAATGTAAAGCTCACTAGAGGTGACGGCATCTGCTGTGCTCATCAGCATGTCCCCAACATCAGCATGTCACCAACATCTAGGTCTATGCCTGGAACATGACAGGATCTTGAAGTCGCAAATAAATGAATATTGTAATTTAAAATGAACTGTCCAAATCTTACCTAAATAATCAAATTCAGTTGTTGGAAAATAATACACATTTCAATAACGACCAAATAGAGATGGGAACAGTTTTTAAATACTACCTTTGTGCTTTAAGTGAAGTCCTGTGTTTAGCCCCAGTGCTAACCAGCTACAGCATCAGCAGAAAACATTGGGGAACCTACTGACTGCTCAAAGAAGGCTGCATGTTCAGCCAAACCAGCACATGCACCATTCAGAAGTGGTTACAGATATACACATTAGAAGGCTCTGGGTTCTTTTATTACAAGAGTAACACAACTGTTCTCTATACTTGTACCTGATGTGCTATTTCTAAACTACATGAAAATCCATTTTTTTCCATGACAAAGTTTGAAATTTGAGGCAATATTCATTTATTAATCAGACAAACTTCAGTGTCAAACAGTAAATATTTTATTTCCCAATAAAAACTGCTGCACTGCAGCATGCCTTGGCTAAGCACTACCTTGTGGCAATATGGATTTTTAATTGTGACAGGATCGACTGTGTACATATCCTGGGAGAGAAATGCTGCTGATTGGCAACACCGTCCTGTCCAGAACAATTAGTCATGGCTACTGTGTTTGTCTTTTGCTCACCACACTTGACATGGCCCAAAGTACCATGTAGCCTAGCATTTATTATATGAACAACAGCTACTTCCTTGGCTAACAATTAGGAAGTGTACTTGCAAAGAACAAACATCCCAAAGATATCAAATATGGGATAAATAATAATTTTCAGGAGGGTGTTTTTATTTTCAACAGTTCAGATACATGTGTGCTGATCAGGATCGCCTGAAAGAATCCGAGGTCTTCCGCTAGCTGCTGACCCTTTTCTCTGTTCTCTCGAAGAGTAAAGCTCACATCCATCCCCCCTCTTTGGCAAGGTCCCTGTGTGGGGCAGCGCTCTTTTACTGCCTCATCTGGCTCACTCATCGGGTCGGTTAAGTGTGCACAAATTCTATACATTTCTCTCTATTTATGTTCAATGATCTGTCTCTTCAGGAGAGTAAGATCCATGTAGGCAAGACTTTTATTTTTGTCTTGCTCACTCTACATATATCCTGAGGTCTTAGCCAAATTCTTACCACAGAGCTAGAGTTCAATACATATTTATTAAACCCATGCATGACTTTTTACAAATTATTGTTTAGAACAAAAATGTGAGCTTCGTAGGTCACACATAAATTCATCATCCTCACTACAGTCCTAACTCCAGCACCTGACATAGAAATGGATCTCAGGAAATGTTAAAAGGGTCAACTGAAGTAGTAAGTTTTAGTTCTGAAGTAATTTTCAATGTTAAAAAGCAGATTTAGGGTTCAAATGCTGCTACAAAAATTATTATACTTAATGAAATCATAAATATTTTAATAAAAAAGTACAAGATGTACACAATAGTGTGATTTTCCTAAGTATCACTAGTATTCAGGATTGGAATATTATACTAGGAACTAAAGAACATTTTCACTGACAGATTCCAAGGCCAGATTAATAATAAGGCTACTGGAGAACAACAGTTACATAAAGAATGAAGTGGAGAGAGGCAGAATATGAAAAGCAATGAAACAGAATTCAGGGATTTTAGTTAGAATGCTGTCTTCCCATTTTATGAAGATGTGCTCTGTCGGGTCCCGGAAAAAAGTTTTACAGGCAAGATGCTAATGTATCCAACTTATTTGTTCTTAAAAAGTGGCACTGGAGGAATGAGTGTCATCAATAGACAGTGACAAAGTGCAAGCCTGAGGACTAAGCCAGGACAGAGGGCACACACTGCAGGAGGAAGGAAGTACTTTGAAAAGAGAGCAGGACAGGCTCAGAGATGATAAGAGAAATTCTAGAAGCCTACATCAAAACCAGTGCTAAGAAAACAGCAGGGCCCCTGGCAAAGACATCTGAATGGTTCCTGAATGTATACACTGAACCACAGATTATAAACAACGGGAAAGAGTAATCCTACCGGGACAGACAACAGTAATCCTACCGGGACAGACAACAGTGGAAACATGACCTCATTGTTAAAACATGTTGTTGCCAATCCAATCTCGAACCATTGCCAAGCGTGGGCCTTCAGGTAATCCAGCTGCCATCCCTGCCTTAAATGCTACTTGAGCAGCTGTGGAACTGACCTAGACACTGAGAACTGCCTATGGAAGGATTCACACCACCCCCACCTTCCATGGGTCTCAGCTTAATTTAAATAACTGTCTAGAAGTTGATCTTGCCATGTCTACACTTGGAGGTCTAGCCCCAGCAGCACAGCTCACAGTGGCTTTCTCACAGAAATGGAGCTCTCACTTCCCATCAAAAAAGCTTCTTTTCTTTTGCTCAACAGGTGGAACCATCACAGATACCCAAAACTGGTCAAAATATCAGAGGACAACTGACTTTGGAGAACCCCTATCGCTAAGGCTCAAAGAACACCGTGGAGAAGGGGATGGAAAGACTGTAAGCCAGAGGACTGGACATCTGTGGAAGACAGTGTCTTCTATATGTTCAGGAAAGGGGCACCCATGAGATCTCAATATGGTTACCTAAGCAAGACTCAAACAATGCCAATACCAGCTGACATGCCAATGTGGATGAGGGAAATAGCTCTACCAATGGATGAAGAGCTGCAGATGATTAATGCTGCTGAGAAAGGGAGAATCAATTTCCTTCATTGTCAAGCCCCCTGGTAAGTTATCCAACCCCAAGCAGGCAGCTGTAAGTACATACCTAAATTACTCAACAGACTATATTTTTACGTATACATGACTGTGTGTGACAATAATAAAGAAGAGATGAATATACGAGAAAGTAGTTGAGGGGACACAGAAGTTGGGGGGAAGAACAGAAAACACAGTAGTCATATTTGAAATTATCAAAAAAGTTAAAAGAAAATAAATTTGTCTTCCACCAAGTTGTTCTTATGTGAGTAACTCCATATTGTTTTATTTCTTAACCAAAGAAATTTTTAATTCTTTTCCATTAGGTCAATTCTTCCTTCTTATAGAACCGCCCCCCCCCCCCTTCTTCCTTTCTAATTGAAGTACTGGCATTGGATCCATAGCCTCATAGGAGAGGCAAACACTCTATTATGCACTATAATCTCTATTTTCCAAACCATTCAAAACAGTAACAGCTGTTGGTTATATTATTGGGCAAATGTGGTCTTAGTACTCATGGTTCTTAGGTGATTTCTACTTTCTGCTTCACTGTAACAAGTTTTCAAAATGACCTACCAATTACGAGGGCTCTCTGCAAATGCCATACCCCACTTTTCTGTCTGATATTAACCTTGATTTCCTTTCAGCACTACTAAGTATTTTATCCTTCTGAACACCAGTTTCAGCGTGACTGGTCTTTGATGCAGTATTCTGCATATCACTGTTTTCCGGAACAGTCCTAAACTCTTCAGGTATTGCTGTCATTTCTTTGTAATTGTTATTTGAGATGATTCTAACACAAATTGTCAGGATTTTTCAAGAGTATTTATTTTTCTATGATGTATATGCTTACTTTAATTATAATTTCTTTCTTTCTTTCTTTCTTTCTTTCTTTCTTTCTTTTTTTTTTTTTTTTTTTTTGGACACAACCCATAGCAAAGACTGGCCTGGCCTGGAACTCTGCAAGAAAAGCTGCCTTTAATCTCATAACAATCCCTTGTCTCAGTCTCCTCAGGGTTGAGCTATCATGTCTGGCTCTTGATAGTTCTTTTCTTGAGAGTTAGCTAACATTGGAGGTGATGAATGTTTAAATAGAACAAGACTGGCATCTTAGCTTAAATCTCATACATTCAAATTAAAAAGGTTCAATGCCTTTGGATTTCCAATAACTAGAGAATATTTCATCAATTTTAATAAAGTCAAAGGCAACTTAATTAAATATCAGAGATTCCTATTGTTATATACTATATAATTATATTTATGAAAGTATGCATTTTTTCCTACTAGACTGTTTACAGCTTGGTTTCCTGTGCTCAAAACATTTTAAAAATATATTTTGGCTATGGGATTTCAGGATATTTATCTCCTCAGCACAAGGTTTACATAAACACAAAACTCCTGTCTTATATCCTTATTTATTTTAATCTAGCATTCCCTTCCTTTTGATAGCAGCTTAAGAGCATTTCAAAAACTAAAGTGGCTAAAAATTTTATTCTTTGAATTTGAAATTAAATTCTGCTAAACCAATTATACCTACCGTGCTTTTCATTCAAAAGACCTTAGGAACAGAACCCACATTCTACTATGACCAAAACAAGTTAAGGGTTAAAAACATGTACAACTTAGAAAAGAAATAAAGCTAGTCCACATATGTGGCCCATTCACAGTAAGGTTTACTCAGGGAATCCAGCTATCTGTCCTATATTATGACTCCTGTCCTTGCTCGCACTGAAGCAGGTACATATGTGCTCTCTTCCACTAAGCCAGTCTTCGCCTGAAAAGCAAGAACAAACTGAAGTGTTGGTCTCTTTCCAGAGGCCTCCCATAATATTTGCTCAAAACAGCTACATGATTGATGCTTGTCAGATCACAAGAGTGAAATTCTTGAGCTTGCCTTGATACACATATCCTATTAAAAATGGAAGGAAACATAATTAACAGGAGTAAGTGGTGATAACCAGAAAGTAACTAGTTATCAATGTATTCAACTTACTTGACTAAACTTCAAATCTTTAAAAATCACTTTCATTTTCCCCCAGGTTAAAATCTTGAGAAGCGTCACTTTTAAAGGTAGTCTCTATATTTATATTTTAATTTCAAAAAAGTTAAAATGGAAAAAAAAAAGTCCTTTCTGCATGAGACACACCCATCTGAAAGAGCCAACTGAATTGTTCTCCCAGTGTTGTTGCCAAAGGACCCATGATAAGGAGTCGACACAGTACTGGATTTCGCCATCAAAGTCTAGTCCATTGCGAAGAGAATGCATTCTAAAACAAGGAACTGTTTTTAAGACAGGGTTCTACCTTCTTAATTCTGGCACACCCTTAGTCTCCAGCTGCCTACAAATAACCTCACAGAAAATCTATAAGCATTTCTACAAAGGCAACACAACTCAATGGACATTTATTGTGCATCTAATGCCTTCAAAAGAACAAACATGGAGACCTGAGGGAGACTATAAGGAGAAATGAGAAAAAGCAATGTTCATAGGCGAAGGAAAAGATTCAGGTGTATAGTCTATGGAAGGAAGGGATGTTGGATGTCACAAACAAACAAACAAACAAACAAACAAAATCAGAGACTAGAAGAAAAGATAAAATTGTCACCATGTTAAATGCAAACCACTAGAATGAATAGGTGAACAAGTCTATTGAATTTTCCATTTTTAGAATAATCTACTATGTGACACTCAGAGAAAATCCACTTTTATTAATGTGATAATCAATCTCATTACTCTCCAGGCTTTTAACTTCCTTCCTGTTTCACTTTGATAACAAATGTGATCAGTCTATCACTCCTACTTATGTTGTGGTAACCAACAGGACTGATAAAAGCTGTATAACACACAAGAGTGTTTCACCCGGGGAGAGACAGTCATACCACAGATGTATACACTGCAATTTTTGTCAACAATTTCCCAGCAGGTGGCAGTCAAGTGTCTTATCCTAATCAAAATATCTCTATGGATACCTGCATCTACATACTATTTATATCTTCCTAACAGATGGAAGTAAAATGCACGGCAAAAGGCCACCTTTGCAAATTCCAGAATGTGCACATAGCGGGGCAGTACCAGGGCTATCCATCCAGTCTTTGCACTTTATTCTGGCTACCTGAAGGCACCAAATCAGAATCATATTAACATCTTGCATTAGCTACCATTGATCCCTATTTCTGCATAATTCAGCCAATTCCATAAATACATGAAAAAAATTTCAGAAAAGTATTTGTCTTTGCAAAAGGTCTTTAGCGGTTCCATATTATGCAATTTTTATCAACTCCCTTTACCCTCTCCTTAACCTCTTCTTCCCATCTAGCCTTCCATTGTTCCCTCAGCTTTATATATGCCCTGCCCTTTATGTAGCTATTTTGTCACTTCCTGTGATAGAAATTCTCTCCAAACATTCTTCTTGCTGGAAGTGTGACATCCTAATTTTAGTATATACTGGGGGTGATGTTCCAAAGACTGAGCATTGTTAGTACAAAGCACACCCCCACCCACCCCCAAACTTTGGTTGCTGTTTTAATTATCCATTGGTACATGACAAACGACTTCAAAGCTACCTGAAAACAATGACTCCTTTTGTTATACCTCACATGCATGAGAATCAGAAAATGAGGCAGAGGTGTGAGGAAGTGCGAGGATGCTCTGGGTTAGTGGTACATTTAGACTGCAGAGCCCAAGACAACTTTATTCCAATAGCAGAGCAGCTAGAAGGCTGAATCCCAAAGAATTAAAAGCAGATCATTAAAAAAAAAAAAAAAAAAAAACAAAACAAAACAAAAAAAAAAAAAACAAAACCAGCCTCTATGGAATGCTGACCTGAAGCTAGTTTCATTCTTAAACAGTGGTACAAGACTCCACATGTGAGTGGGTCAGACATCCTGTGACCAGAATTCTTGTAGAATCAAATAGAGGAACAGCTAGAGGTGTCTATGCTGAAACCAGATGAAGCCAATCCAGGACACACAAATAACATATTTTAAGTATGCAAATAATTATGTTTATTCTAAATCATTTATAATTACTGTAGATACTAGGAAAGATACAGTTGAAAGAGGAGGAAGGCTTCGTGGTTTGTGTTATTCTTAGTACCTGCTAATATTATATCTACTTTTGCCATGTACCAGTCATTGCTATAGCTACAGTCTCTATTCTCTGTTTCCATACAACAGCTCTACAAGGTGGGAATGCTAAGTTCATTTCAGAAAGGTTAACTGAGATAGCAAATGTGGACACAGGATTCAAGCCAATGCTAGATGTGCAATCAATACTACCTAATATGTACAAATTAACATAAAAAAAACTTGATTCTATAGGTGGTGCCACACACCTTTAATCCCAGCACTCAGGAGACAGAGGAAGGTGGACCTCTGTGAGTTTGAGACCAGCCTGGTCTACAGAGCCAGTTCCAGGACAGCCAGGACGGTTACACAGAGAAACCTTCTCTCAAAAAAACAAAACAAAACAAAAACGTCACTCATTTATATCAGCTTCCGAATAAAATGAAATATTTGTACCCTCTGTAAGATAGCACAAAAAAGACAGTTGCCACCACCTCCTCCTCCCATTCTATATTTACATAGTTTGCAAAGTTTCAAACTGAGTATGAATGACAGACACACTTCTAAGGGGAACTTTTTTTTTTTTCCTGAGGAAGAGGATTAAATGGAAACATACTACTACTACTACTAATAATAATAAGAAAAAGGAATGGGATTGAGAATCATTTCTTTTCTCACATCTTAAATACCTCATAGTAGTAGCAACACAAAACAAACAAACAAACAAACAAAGGATCAAGGAGTCCTTGAAGACCAGGGGTCTCAAGATGTCAGACTTGGAACAAAATAGAACTGACAACTGCTTATGACTAGATATCCTCTCTTAATATTTCTCCATTAACCAACTACTAAAACAGTTATATTTTCCTTTCTTCACAAGAGAAAATCATATTCGAAAGAGCAGCATTCATTTAGATAAAAGAAGATGCACATTAACTTAGTATAAAATAGTATTTAAATCTCAGAAAAATGTTCAGAATCGTCGAGCTCAAAGATCTGCAACCCTGTCAGCATTGTAGAGCTACCCAGAAGCTTTTAACAGATTTCCAAGCTGATTTTAAGTCTAAATGTGCTTAGTAAGGCAGTAAAAGTCTAGAAAATTATAGAAGTGTGTTCCCGATATCGGGGGAGATAAGGACCATGTTCAGAAAATACAAACCCAAGGGAGAAAGACTGAGAATTTCATATATATACACGTATATATGTGTGTATATATATCTCCTTCATAGTATACATAGTATGGAGAATAGAAGTAACCACCATTACAAATTGAAGAACTGTGTGACTGGCTTGCAACTGCTATGTGCAGCCAACCTGCAACCAGAATGAAGTCTAGACCTAGACACAGAGAAATACCCGGGGCATTACTTCCCTCTGTATAAAGCAGTCAACACAAGGACTGGTGATAAGATGTGCCTTTGACTTCAAACCAAGATTAAGATAGGTTTTCTGTTGCCTTCATTATCAATAATTTCCCATGTATTATCAAGGTCGATCGTGTTAATTCTTAATTTCCAAGAACACGATGAACAGCTCCTTTTTGGTAAATCCCCCAGGCTCATTAAGTTAAAATTTCAGCTCAAAAGTCCTACTATCTCCAAACAAGTTTTACCACTTGCTTGAACTCTCTCACACAAAGTTGTCTTTCACCCACTGGGGCCCCGCTTCATACATCGTCAGCTTTTGTATTGCTCACTTCTCTGACAGCACTACACATAACTGACTTTCCACTTAATATTCTTTGATGTCATTCATCCTCTGCTCTAGGGTAACACAGCTCTAACAAATACTACTTAAAGATGAAAGGCTGTATACTTTTTAGTTTGTTCTCTTATCACATCTATTCAGGTATGCTTGCTAGTATATACATGCATAACTATTACTACAATCTTATACCATAATCCCTTTGGCTTTCAGATATCCAAAAGTCCTCTGAAACGCTACATTCTTAAAATATAAACAGCTCAATAGGCAGTGATAGATTAACATTATATACAAACTCAGCCAAAACATTTGACCTATCATTACTTTGTTTAAAAATAGTTTTGCTTAAAAATATTTTAATTTTTTATTATTTTACATATCAATCCCAGGTGCCTCTCCCTCCCTCCCATCCCACCCCATCCCCCACTCCACAGGGAGGGTGATAATTTTTTTCTGAAAAAAAAATATCTACTTTTTATATACTTAGGAATCATTTTTGGGATATGTGGGCCAATGTGAAAGCCTTTTCCTTTTCTGGCATAATCTAGACTGTGGTGAGATGCATGGAGAGAAGAGAGACAGATTTTACTCCTTTTGCACAGTGATTAAAATGTGAAAGAGAGAATTCAAATGTGAATGCTAAAATTCAATCTAGCACAAGGGAAGCATCAAACCCTTCTCTCTCTCTCTCTCTCTCTCTCTCTCTCTCTCTCTCTCTCCCTCCCTCCCTCCTTCCCTTCCTTTCTTTCACTTTTCTTTTCTCTCTCTTTATTTCTTTCTCTGTCTTTCTCTATCCTCTTCTTTATATTTAAATTTTATTATGTGGCATGTGTCACTTTGCCCAGATAGAGGTAAGGAGATAATCTGAGAGGCAGGTCTCTCCTGCTGCCATGTGTCCTGTGGATAAATCTGGATGGGCGGGCTCGGTATGAGCAACTTTACACACTGAGCATCTCACCAGCCTAAGGAGGACCAGATTCTTATGCAGCTGGGAACCACCGCACAATATTCTTTCAGTGTGCTCCCCAGTAAAAGGAGCCTCCATTTTTTTCTTTGTTTAGCAAGGTTTCTATGTCCTCAGTGAGTGCTATTAGCGACGAAGAGAAGAATGATCTCACCATAGAAGGAACCAGTGGTGGCCAGAGAAAAGAGGAACTGAATCTGACTTTACATTTTATAAGCAGAGATACAACTTTACTATTACAGTCCTGGCTTTTAAAGAGTAGAACACAGAAACACATCACAGATGAGTAGATGTCTACCCACCCCCAAATGGAGCAAATGGCAGCGAAAAAACAGGTTCACTACTCTAGGCCTTAGACACACTCAGAAGTCTTGGAGTTTAATTTTCAGATGAATTTGAAGCTACTATAGGGTTTTGAGCACAGAAAGGGCATGACCTTATTTAATCTTTAAAAACAAAACCACTTCAAGGGCTACATAAAGAGTGTAGAAATAGAATACAGTATACTAATAAATAGATATAAATCAGAAGTTGCAATAGAAAGGTGTATGAAACATACAGCGTAGCACCTGAGAAGTATTCTTGTGTGTACACATACACACCAGTGGGTTTCACAAAATTTACTGGTAAAAAAAAATGACCCTCTGAAAGTCACTCTGAAATCCAAAACAGAATACTGTTCTTCAATTTATGTAACATTTAGTACCTCAGTGACAATTCAGATTCTCCATAGTCTTTGTTTGACCAGTGGCCATTAACTAGATTTTTAAGCAATCCATCAGGTTTGTTTATTACCTCTATTTAAAATTTAACTGTCCTTCTCAATGAATTACTGGTCTTGGTATGATCTAATCTTTTTTACATACTTTTTGATGTCAGAATAATTTCATTTTATTTCACGGTGCATCTTTATTAATTTGGTTCTGTGTTTAATTATCTGAAGTTCTCCAATTCTTTAGTAAATAAACATAAAGGCAAGAAAATAATTAACACTTTACATTTGTCTAAATCAGGAATCTGTAATTTTATGTCTTTTAAAAACATATTAAAAGGCCTGTCAAGCTACAGTTGCAGTTATGTGTCCTCAACTTAGTTTGCCTTTGGACAGTTTGGATAAAGCCTATAATAATCACTTCAAAGCCATCACATGGAAGGGAATGTGAGAGAAGGCTCAGGGTGAGAAAAAGTGTGTGCTATTGGCTAATTGTGGCTTAAATATCTTAAAATGTTTCAGGTTTTGCTAAACCACAGGCAGATGTGAGCACACTGATTCAGGTTCTCCCAGCCCTGAGACTTAAATCCCAGGAAATCAGGTCCTGGTCATCTTGCCTTGATTACAGTTAGCAAACTAGCATAAAAGGTTCCTGAGCAAACCCAGAGAACTGGCCCACACACGCCCACCCCCCACCCCCAGTCCCCGCCGGGAGATTCCACTCCAGGCTTTAGTACAGCTAGTAGGAAGTGGTACTACAAATTCTAATTTACTTTTCTGACTTTCCCCCATCAAAGCTGGGATTGCTTAAAGACAGTTTTGCCAAAATTTTAAGATTGAAAGAAATTAAAATCTTAATCAACTGAAATTTCTCACCTCAGAAGTTTTAGTTACAGTTTTACCAATCTATTGATGGCCGCTCCAGTGTTTGTCTCTCTAACGTTTGGGAAACTTGGAAATGTCAACTTACTTTAATGGAACAACTCTAATGGTTTCATTTGCCCCACACACCCACAAATATTGCTCTCATTTATAACATGAGTCGAAGCTGTGGCACATACAATTAAGGGAGAAATACTCTTCAGAGTTGAGTATTTAATTGGTTAAACCAGTGTAACTAGTGGCTGAATATGGGCAGCAATACAAGGGTATAGTCCCTCTGCTCGGCCATGTACACCATGTACACAGGGAACTCCTGCCCAGTCTCAAGCAGCCTATAAAGCAGGGGTCTCAACTGACTTGAACACAGCTGCAACTAAAGCTGCTTTTCAGTTTCTCTTCACAACTCATCCTATGGTTAAGATACAGAATTTCAAGACATCCATGGAGGTTATTGCTCCCCAAGTATTCTACTGATACTATTCAGTATCCCCATTTATCCTCTCCTACTGGGTACCCAGCAGTAGTACTCGTACAGTTACTGCTTTTGCCAAATTCTATACAACTTTAAACTATAGGCAATTAAGAGCACAAACTTCGGGGCCAAAGTAGCCATGCTTAACTGCTTTCTGTGGACATGACCTTATCAAGCCTCTTAAATACCTCAGGTATTCTATCTGTGAAATAATAATAGGATACCACAAGGATATAAGGATACCAATGAGTATTTCATGAATTCATGAATGTAAATATCCAGAGCACAGTCAGACACTAAACAGGAACATACACGTGGCAAATATGAGAAAATATGTATCAATGTGCAATATGAAATAAGCAGAGAAGCATAATCAAGAAATTACCAATTTGAAAGGCGTTTTACTAGTTTCTACCAAGTGTGCCAAAGACTTACCTTACAATGGATCAAAACAGTACATCATCAATGCCCCATCCATCTCTGGTCATAGAGTAGTCAAAGACTGATCATTTGGTCTCATGAAGTCATATAGTGATATATATATATTGAAGCAGCTTTAGACAAGTCATTTATTTTCCTGGAGCTCCAGTTCCCAGATATGGGGAAATGGGTATAATTCTATATAAATTTCTTATAACATGATAAAATCACATTATACATAAAGCACACATGGGGCTGGGAACATGGCTGGATTCATCAGGTTTTTGTTAGAGAAGAGTGAATATCAAAATTTAGATCCAAGAGCCCATATACATGTTGGGTGGGTGTGGCAGGCCAGCTGTAATCCCAGCACTCAGGAGCAGGAACAGGACGTTCCTAGGGCAAGTGGGATAGTTAGACTAGCTGAATTAATTGCTGAGCTCTAGGTTTGCTGAGAGTCCTTGCCTCAGTAAATAAAGCAGGCACTAAAGAAAACATCAACCTCTGGCCTTTACATGTAAACACCCACACGTGTGTGCACATAGATATATAAAAAAATGTGCACACACACATGCCACATATATATATATATATATATATATATATATACATGCAAAAAGAAAAAAAAAAAGGAAAAACAAAAATTCCCAACTATATACAAAGATGCGGTAGATGGCATAGATCCTGGCAGACATTCAATAAAAAATTAGTTACTATAACTACAATTAATCATCATCACTCTATTCTTTTAAGATTTCTGCTTATATATTAAACTATAATATTATAGACCACAGCTCCCGAGCGTCTAGCAGAATAATGAAGAGAAATTATTTTCTCCTTACTTCTTAAGACTTAATGTATGACCCAGTCCTGGACTAAGACTGAATAACATTGGTGAAAGAGACCCTTCACGGATATTTATGAATGCAAATGTGACACACTGGGCCTTTCATTAGTTCTTACATTATTAATTTTTTACATAGCTTGCATATGCCATCATAGAAAAGATTCATTTTAATTTTAGATGTTTTCTGTGCAATAAATTTTAGTTTATTGCACCTTTTACAAGAACTTTCAAAGTTTTCAATATATATTACTTTATGAATCTTTTCATCATATCTGCACATTAGATCAAATAGTAAAGCTCAGTTGTACTTTAGAAAAATACGAGGCCAAGGATTTATGACTTGCCTTCCTGAGCATGCCAAAAGAGGGGTCATATAATTTCTTTCTGGAAAAAAATTTTGCCACTAAGAATGCTATAAAATTAAGGAGTAGAGTCTAAAATTGCTAAAAATTCCATAAGCTATGAAAAAAAAATGCTTACCTACTTCCATTCCTGGAAAATACATTAACTAATGTCCTCAAATATTTTCCCTTGTATTGGGTGGACACAGTTCAAACCCAGAGAAGCCATTTCATCTTCACACGTGTACTGGCCATTAGAATGTGTGCTGTCGGAAAATAATCACACCACAGTGTGTCATCACTTTAAGTCAGATTATAAAAATCTGAAAAGAAGCTCTTCAAGGGAAAAGTGTTAGGGCCATTTCCAATAATTTATCACATCAAAGTTCACCATGTTCATGGCAAAGTTGTAGTTATTTTAACTCGAAAAAATAAGTAACTGGTATTTGAGTTTGTCTTTGAATACCAAACAGTTCTGCTGATGGGATACTAAGTGTGAAAAGGTCATACCTTGCGAAAGGACTATCAAGGGAAATCTGAAAACAAGAAAAAGAAAAGCAAATTGAGACACTGCTGCATGCTAACTTAGGTGATGAGTGGTCCAAGGAGAATACTGTCATATGTAACGAAAATGTTTCTCACTAGGGATAAGGAGAGAAAAAAAGAGGGCATTCGGAGCACAGGAAGTTTGTTAGTGTCCAGGCTCATTGGTGGCCATGCAAAGTCTCATGCTGACAGAGTTAAGTCCCAAAGGATTCTGAAGATTATGTTCCTTTCCTTAGATATTTGCTTCTAAAAGCAACAAAACGTTTAATTTATACGCAGAGTTTATGACTCCCAACAGAATCCATAGTATAGAACTTTTCACAGGTATAAAAAGGTAAAATATTTTACAAAATTTGATGAATGGGGCAAACAGCCAATACAATCACACTATTCATGTGTCATAATACTTCGCTGTAAATAAAAAGACAATGACAAACTAAGTCCTCTCTCATCTATGAGATCCTCGGTTATAGCAGTTCTAGCAACACTGAATGATTCTGGGACTAGTAATGAAGTTCATTGTTGGTCTGTTATGTTTCTATAAGTATTTCTTTTCTGAATGAACACTACATTTAGAAGTCATTCTAATCCATGAAATAGAATTTGGGTTAAAGAATTACTGTAATATCACATAACTTTATGAGATAGAGATTCCATAAAATATAAACACAAAACTATGAACCTATAAAATAATATATAAACCATATATAAAGCTGTCTTAAATGATTATAATTTATCTTTGGCTGAGAAATAGTATATTTTGTAAACAATGGCATGGTTAAGATTCAATTTTTTTGTTTGTTTGCTTTTCGAGACAGGGTTTCTCTGTGGCTTTGGAACCCATCCTGGAACTAGCTCTTGTAGACCAGGCTGGGCTCGAACTCACAGAGATCCACCTGCCTCTGCCACCGGAATGCTAGGACTAAAGGCGTGAGCCACCACCAATGCCCTGCTAAGATTCAATTTATTTACTCTAAAACATAAGAAACATGGAAAAGTACTTGTTAACATGAAGATAATAACGGTGAAGTTCTCCATTATAAGGAAGAAACAGGACAACTTAGTAAATATCAATAAAGAACTGTACCTTCTGAAATCGGGATCTAGAGGGCGCCATCCACAGACAAAAGGATGGAAACCTTGCATTTCTGTTGTTGGGAGTCAGTACTCTGGCAGCCTTCAGGCAGTTTCAACTGGCTAAAATGTATATTATATCTTGGCAAAAATATCTTTCAGAATTGCCAAGTGTCTCAATAACATGGGATTCACAGCTTTCTGGCTGGCACTATGATGGAGCTAGAACCACTCTCTGCTCTGAGCGTCTGATCTTGACCAAGTCACAGCATGTTTCCAGGTCTCAGGTTTTCTCATTCATAAGCCAGGATGAAACATTTGCCAGGCCTTGCTCTAGCATTCATGAAAAGTATCAAAGAAATAAGCATGTTAAGAAATGCTCTGTAATATAGAAAGTGTTACAAATGGAGTGCGGATCACATGTTCTCCCTAACTAGAAACAAGGTAATGAAAATTTCATAATGAAATCCAGTATTTTGTACAATGAATATTGATTAATATAAAAGAGGGGAAAAACCCACCAGTTTCATGACATACATAAGTAAGGCATGATAAACGTCTGTAATAAAGAAGGGAGGGAAAGTAACTAGAAGTAAAGGGGTTGAGGAAGAAGTAGGAACTGAAGATACTCATCCACCCATGCCAGGCAAGACAAACCCACAATCCTGGCAGGAGGACTGAAGAGTTCTAGGCCAGCCTGAGTTACATACTTGAGCTAATCTAGGGCTACAAAGTGGGATACCACACAAAAATAATGATGAAATAAAATATAGTTAAGCATAATTGGGCCTTATAGAACCTTCTGGTTTTAAGAATTTTAACAACTATGAAGAAACAGAATATTAGATTTGTTTTATTTTTTAAACAGCAACTATTGATACCGAGCAAGTACAGGCTGATTTTCCCTGCCCTAAGGCAGGAATTGAAAAGCACTATTAGCTCAGTATTGCTGTAATAACTCCAACAGAACACTAGGCTCTATTAATTCCTCCCTTATCTAATACTTAGAAATGAGTTCTCAAGGCCTCATCGTATACTTGAAGGCTAGTTTGCCTAGTTAGCACTCAACAGCCTTTTCAATAATACATGCAAGTAACACCTAAAATAAATATGGTAATATTCGTGAACAACAATTTGCACACATGTATACCTTCCACTTAAAAGGAACAGCAACATTAAAAAAAAATAAATACTTGTAACTCTAAAGTACCTTATTATCTGACAGTGGCAATAGGGGTTATTTGTGTAAACGGTAACAGTTCCAAGTTGTACAAAAGCTGCTTAAGCAAGGTGGCTTTTTTAGTGAGTCCAGATAAAGGTGTAAAAGATTTGAAGGACAGGACATTTGTCTGGCATTCAGCCACTTTCTACACCACATCATTTTGGTCCCTGCTGTTTTGTCTCATATGTTTTTTATTCTCCCTCTAGGGAAGTCAGAGCCTTTTCACTTGCAGGCCAATTGAACTGTAACTCTGGTAACTACTTTACAAGGTGATAAGCATTCACAAGAGGTTTTTACTAGGCCAGTAGCTAAAGCAAAACCTGCATGCACATATTTAGGCAACATGTGTGAACTGAAAACCTGAAAGTAATAGGAGATCCAGCCTAGCACATTAGACCTATCCATCCCAGGAAAAGGCTAGAGCAAGGCGGACATTGTAAATCATCAAAAATGGAATTGTGAGTTTGCAAATTTTCTTTCAAGTTATCAGCTAATTTGATCACTTATATTGCTTCTTGCACTTTCTAACTAACTGCTATGATTTGGACTTAGTATGTCCCCCTAGATCCCTTTCCCAACTGTTTTTGTGAAATTTAGCATACACACATTATTTTTTTTTTCTTGCCATGTTTCTTCTGCTCAGATCCACAGCTGTGTCACAAGTAAACAGTACAAATTCGAGTTGCATGCAGGTGATGGGGGCAGCCAGGCATTCAGATAGGACATTGTTAGTGAAGACCTGGTCAGGCATCACAGATACCACACTATTTGGAGATGGAACAGCCATCTGTTGTGAGAAAGGCACCTTCACAAGATACTTGAGATCCTCTTGCCAACCAGACTTGGGTAAGCAAGGAGAGAAGAAACAGCCAAGGAGAAGAAGAGACTAATGACCCAACATAAGCTTCCATGGTCCAGAGAGTCTGAAGTAAAAGCCTAAGGAGGGGCCGTGGAAAGAGTAGGGAAACAGACCATTTATCACTACACTAGACTAGCTTTTATAGGCCCTGAAGTGAAATACACTCAGTGACATTCAGCTCTCCTTCAACTCCTTGCAAGTTTCTAGCATAAATCTAATAAAATAAACTCTCTTTGGTTTGGAAAGATACAGTACTTTTCCTGATAACTCAACTCATTCTGACCTTCCAACTAGAAGGTAAGCTCAATAAAATGAGTTCTTTCTTATGCCACAGAAGCTAAATGGTGTCTAGCATATTGGCTAGACATCACAAATGCCGTCTGAATGGTAGAGCAAGGAAATGGACTCTGTCATTGATAGTTGCACCCCATATGCAGCTGTTTTTCAAAATAAAGTTATGGTGTAATTAAAAATCAGAGAGAAACAGCAATAAAATCTCAAAATACCACTCTTCTCCAGGGTCTAGTCTGGTAAATGGATGGAACTAAAAAAGATCGTATGTGGTGAGGTAACATAGACTCAGAAAGACAAATGTCCCATATTCTCTCGCATCTGAGGCTAGCAGCTCCAACTCTTCAGATCTGAGTCATGTCCTAGAGTGACAGCAGAAACTAGGAAAGCTAAAGGGGCATTGCTAGGGTGGGTACCTCGTGTGTTCTGGCCTGCCCGCTCTTCTCCTCTGTCCCACACTCCGCTCTCCTCAATAGGGCAGCTTTAGTACATTTAGCTCCTGTAATAAACTACAATCTTAACCGCCTCCAGGCCTTGGTACCTCTTGTTTCATCCACCTATGATACATGATACTCAGGTAATCATGACTTGTCCTTCAGGTTTCTGTTCAAATATCATTTCCACAGCTGATGAGATGACCCAGATGGTCAAATGCTCGCCAGCAATGCTGGCAATCTGAGGTTGATTCTTGGAAAGCAACACATGAACGGAGGGAGAAAACCAACTGCGTAAAATTTGTTCCCTAACTTCCATATGTGAGTGTGCATACACAACTATTGTTACTACTAAATAAATAGTATCATTTCCTTAGTGAGGACTTTGGTAACTCCTCAGATTAAATTAGTTCTCCTTTATAATTCTTTCTTGCATGGCTTCCTTTTTCCTCTTTATTATCATTACTATGTGTAATTAAATGAGTATGTATTCACAATGTATATGCATAGCATTATGTATGCAGGTATATACATATGCATGTACAAATCTTGGCTATTACACTAGGTTGTAAGATGAGCAAGCACAGGGACTGTGTTTGTTTTGGGCACCACTACAGAGACAACATACCGCTCAGCGTCTGGCACACAACCAGCTGCTTAAAAGGACTACTGAATTAATTAATTGTAAGTCCCCTTCACCATTCACACCCCATTCCCAGGGCCTTAAAAAAGCAATGAAATGTTAAAAAGAAAACCAGATATACATTTAACACATTTAAAAGAAATAAAATTCAAACACAAATACATTTCAGTATATTTACAAATTTTTGGATGTGAAGTAAATCTAGTGAAAATACTTTTATAATAGCAACTAAACAGAATTTGATAAGTATGTTTTACACAAAAGAGCCTTTACTATGTAAACTTTTGACATGTCACCAGACATTTATTAATAAATCTATCATGCACTGGGATGTGTTTTATACAACGGAGGTGGTTCAAGCCAGTATTGGTCTAGTGACAACATTTATGATAACTTTTATAAATTTATAAATTCAACCACATTAAAAACATAATGGGAAAAAATCATAGGGAATCAATCATATTATCTACCAAAATTTGCATATAAGACAGAGAAATCTATATATACATGTGTAGCTGAGTAGATATTTTCCCAACTGAAAACCAGTCAAGGAAATTATTTATCTACAACACAACTTTACCTAAGGCTTGGGAATCAGAGCAGAAGAGGGGGCAGAAAGATAGTAAAAGCCAGAAGAACAAAAAGTTTGCTGTGAGCTTTTGTCTCCCGGCATGTCAGAGAAGCTATACCCATCAAATCTCATCAACATGGCTGCCTAAACAGAACCTGAACAAGGACAACATTGACAGACATGCTAACATGAAAAGGGGAAAGCTCATAGGGCCTCAACTGCAGACAAAGAACTACAGACAACTAAGGAATGTTGAAGGTGAAAGTCTTCCCCAGGGAAGATTCCAGAAACTGGTTATCCAATATCAAGTGGTCAGTCCTAAAGTCATATACATGTAAAATTATACATACTGAGCAGGTTGTATTTATATATTTAGAAACACACACACACACACACACACACACACACACACACACACACACACACACACGAAACAGAGGCCATGATTTTGAGAAGGTGGGTACACAGGAAGGGTTGGAGGAAAGGGAAAAGGAGAAAATTATGTAATTATATTTTAATTTTTAAAAGTAATGGGTACATAATCAACATATAAGGCTAACCAAAAGAATGAATTTCAGGGACACAAGATAATGATAAGAAAACAATACATATAAACATAAATAAAGAAAAAAACACCAGTGAACATGGCCAAAATGTTCACAAACTATGGGATATGTTCAAGAGACCAAGCCCAAGAAAACATATTATAGGAAAAGGAGCTGAACTGCAGTCTAAAAGGTTGGGCAATTTATACAATGAAACTATAGCCAAGAATTTCTTAAATCCAAAGAAAGAAATGGACATTCAAACACTAAAGGCATTTAGAACCCCAAATAGATATGACCAGAAAAGAATCCTTCCATGACATATCACAGTCAAAATATCAATAGTACAATGCACATGAAGAAATAACCAATTACTTATTCCAAAGAAATACTTGTTATACTGTTGACATGTACACCCAAATGATAGGTATTAGGAATGGGGAAAATAGTTTACGGCCATACCACCCTGAACGCGCCCTATCTCGTCTGATCTCGGAAGCTAAGCAGGGTCGGGCCTGGTTAGTACTTGGATGGGAGGAATGGGGAAAATGTCAAATCTCACTGAAGACGACAAAATTTGCTGAAAATATGATAGATTTTTCAGGGATCTTCAAAGGAATGGCAGTGAGATATAAAATCCTCAATTCCTATTGACCCAGCCACCCATACTAAGAACTTCCATGTCCTCAGTCAGCATGCAGAATTGAATTAACCTCCAGTTAATTTCCCTCTTTAAAAATAGAGTAATCTAAATTGCTTAAGAAATCTAACAAGCAACATGTAAACCTTTTAATTATTTTAAAAGCTTATAAACTGTTTAGATATTGTGCCTGGATACTGGTACTGAGATGTGAAAATAATTTCTCATTACTATTTTATCTTCATTTTTGTCTCTCCTTGTAGAATTCCAAACAAAAGGATTCCCTGCACTTAACTCTCTTTGCCATCACTTCTTCCCAATCTCTGTATTAATTTTCTCTAGGTATCAACAAAATTTCATATGTACTATATCAAGTTGTCTATACACAGTAGCTTCAATGCACAGATTAAAAAAAACAAAACCAAAAACAAAAAACAATGGTATCTGGGGATATATCATTAATACTCCAGAAAAGGTGACGGCTGAGGGTTCTGTCCTACCAAAAATAGTGAAGCAGAAGAAAGATATAAAGAAAAATGACAGCCCTAGGCATAACCCGGGGTGGGGTGGGGGATTAGATTAATAGTAACACTACAGAGAAGACCCTGATAAAATTAGTTACCAGGACAGACACCTGGTATTCAGTGTTTAATGGAAATTTAAAACCATACCGTTTTGTGCTTTCATACTGCTGCAATAGCCCAGTGCTAGCTGATTCTGAATAATAATTCATTAAATACCAAGAGGTCCTGCTTCAATCATTGGCTAGCACCAGATACCACAGTAAGACATTTGCCTCAAATAGAGATGATGTAAACTTATGACTTGCTTAATACCACAATGATTTAATTTTTGGCACAGAAGACCTATGGGAACAAACCTGCATTTTGTTTGTTTCACTTTCATTGATCCCATAATGGGAAAACCATTAGAAAAAATACTAAATCCATACAGTGTCTACATTAGTCGTTGAGGATATTAGCTATCTTTAAGAAACTGAATGTTTTCATTAACTAACACTGTTTATTAGTCTACAGACTTTTTCATTTCAGGCACAACTTTTGTTGTTACTTTGGCTATATTAGGGCCTTAGAAGCTGATGTGATCCTAAGCAAATACATTCTTCTTTTTTTAGTAACACTGAAAATTTCCAGTATATATAATGGTAACTGTTAATATTTACAGACAAGTGTACACAAACACTGTGTTGGGCTTTGACATCTTTATAAATATCTGATAAATTGGATACTACCATCATTCAGTTCCATAGATAGAGAAACCAAGGCATAAAGAAAGTAAAGGACTTGCAAACAAATAGGTATTTAATGCTACAGGAACCAGACATGAACTATAACAGGAAAATCTAGCACATTCCAGAGGCCAAGTCCCTGGACACTAGAGTAGACTCTCCTTTTGGGCTCTCACATTGTAATTCACCACTCACAACCAGCCCCATAAATAAAAGCTACCTCAGACTATCTTCCTAAACAAGCAAGATTCTCCAGTCCCCCACCAAAAGCCAAACAAACAAACAAACAAACAAACAAACAAAGAAAGAAAACAAGCCTACATTAAATACCAGGGTGAGTTGTTTAAAACAAATCTGTAAGATTCTCACTTAGAGCATGCAAAAAGAATAGATAAAATCAAAGAAAGACTTGATTTCCAGGAAAAGAAAATAGTTGAAAAGAAGCAAATGTCTTACATTATGATGGTTCTATACTTTCTTGCTAAATTTATCTTGCCCATTCTTTCTTCAGTTACAATACATAAAGAGACAAAATAGCAAAGTCAAGGAAGTCTACCTGAGAAAAGATGCTTAGGTAAGAAAAGCAAAAATAATTTTATAAGAGATAAAAACATAAGGGCAAACTTTCTTCTGAGTAAATATGTGTGTGTGGTTTATGTTCATATATTTGTTTGCATGTGTGGGAGTGCCCTAATGAATGCAGGTGTGTGTACATGTGTGTACGCATACATGTGGAAGGTCAAAGTTGGAGTTCTCACTCCTTATTTTTATATTGAGGCAAGATCTCTTGCTGAACCTGGAGCTCTGCTATTTGAGCTAATCTAACTAACCAGCCAGGCCCAAGGATCTCATCTCTGCCTCTGTGTATTACATAGGTTAACATCACAACAGCCCTACTGAGACTGTGTCATCATCCTCATTTCATAGCCAAGAATACTGAAGCCCAGAGAGGTTAATTAACTCACTAAAGTCCCAGCAGTAAGGAGCAGAGCCTGAGATTCAGATTCAAATGTGTAACTTAATAGACAATGGCTCTTTCCCCTAGAGAGGTAGGTGTGTGTGTGTGTGAGTGATATTTTAATTTCTTGAAGCTTTGGTAGATCTAGTGGCAGAGCCACAACTCAACACAAGGAAGAGAACATGCAAGGAGACAAGAAGCCAGACAGGCACAATAAGCCTGGACCCAGGTTGATTTCTGTTTCCTGCCACTGGGGAATGCAAAGTGACCTACTCTACAAGAAGTCACTAGAAACCACAGTTCAGCTAGCAAGGGGCCATTGGTAACACGATATTTTTTTTTTTTTTTGAAAAGCTTACACACACACACACACACACACACACACACACACACAGTACACTGACTCCTCCCATTTTTCCATCCTGAGGAACCACTATCTCAGTTGTTTCATGCACTGCTCTGATACTATACATGAAAATATTAAGAAATAATTAAGTGTGTGGCTAGAACAGTAGCTCAGCATTAAGAGCAAGCAAAGCACCATACACATAAAATAAACTTAAAAAAATCAAAGAAAGAAAAAGTGAAGGTGTTCTTTCTCAAAAAAATAAAATGTGGTTTTTGGAAGGGATGCTCATAGATGCATTAAGAAGATCAGCAAGTAAATAAGGGATTTCATGCATACCCAGTAGTCTTTATTGGCAGAGAGCTTGAAGAGCACACTGGAATTAAATGAATAAAGACAACTGGACCTTTAAAGGCATTAAGATCAGGGATCTAACCTAGGCAGAATGCCTTCCTCTGGCACTCAGCAGATGAGAGGCATTTAGTCATCAAATTGGCAAAACTAAGTTGTGACCTGGGAGTGCACGGCTCAAAATAAGAACTGAACTTATGGAGATGCATTTATTTCAAAGTAGAACTATAAGTTCAAGGGCCTTAGCCTCAGCAAAAGGTTTCAACAGCTCTTCAAGAGATGACATACCCCATCCATTATGGGAATTGAAGAGAAATGACTTAGGAGCACCTTGACCTACAAAAAAACACTGAAATCCCCAGCTGCAACCAGCCTTCTACCAAAGGGAACACACTGAAGATACTGGATGATATAGCACAGCATTACATGTCATGCATTTTACTGAACATTTAGAAGACACCCATCCCCTCTCTCACCAAATAGCAAAACTCTCTAGTGGAACAAACCCCACAGATTCTCTTTCATTGAGAAATGGAAATATTTTTATCAAAAGGCAAAAACAAAACAACAATGGTTCTCAGGTCACAGACAGGTAGCGAAGACCTATTCCTAACATCAGCACAAATCCTTTAAAACACAATGTGTGGCAAAAATTCTATAGAAGGAAATTCAGAGTTGTTTGTAAATTCTCCTAAATTAATACAGCAGCATTTATAAAAATGAAAATTATTGGATTAAAAACTACCTTCATAGGAAAGAATTAGGAAAAGTTCCATTTTGAGCTGAGGATGTGGGACATCCTGCATGGCTTGTCCATGAAATGTGTATGACAAACTGACAGTGCTCTTGGTTAAAATATTACAGAACTCTACATTATACATGTTTCTACATATTGTACCTTTAAAAACTACCTTGAGATCAACTGCTTTCTGGTTAGATTTAAGACCTGATCCACAGGAGAAAACTCATGCCTTCTACTGTCAATCTAGCCACCAATCTACAGCTGGAAGATCTTAAACCCTGGGGGTGGGGAGCCTCTATTATTATTTCTCTGAATGGACACAGAATCAAATTGCCTTCTAAAGATACCTCTAACCGACTGATGATTAATGTCACTCTCAGCCCTCATTAAAGAAGAATCTTTGCTTAGTGACAGAGGGTAAGAAAGAAACTCACAACTGGTCAAAGTGTGGGGAACAGTGTCTGTGGAGTGTTCATCTGTAGATGGGACAAGGCTCAGGATATATCCTGAGATATGGGGCATAAAAATTCTAAAAGCCGGAAGTTGGGGAAGGCTAGAGCAAAACTATGTCTTCTTGATATTAAAGCATTGTTGCATCCATGAACTCACTGCAGTGTGGTTTCCTACACAAGACTTGCACAAGATCAATCCAGTAAACATTTTAACATGGGTAGGAGAGAGGGGCACCCAAGATCCCATCTCTTCTAACTCAGAAGCTACTGAGAATCAGGGCTGCCAAGGGAAAAAGAGTTGGTTTTAAGGGTGTGGTTCCTGGTAGGTTGATCATGCTCCAGGGGAAGACTCCACATCTATGATATTTGGACTCTAGGTTATAAACAAACAGACAAAGATTAGATAAAGCTAAAAGGAGCATATGGGGGCAATCTGGGTGGAGTTGGAAGGGGCATAATGGCTGAAATCAATTGTATGCATGCATGCCATTCTTAAGAACACATAAAATATAACATTTACCTTAAGAACTGGTGATGTAGCTCAGTGGTGAAGAACTTGCCCAACATATGTGAGACCCTGGAGTAAAGTTCCAGCACCAGAGAAAAGTATTTTATAAAATAAAATGACTTGATATCATGCTACCATTCCTTGTAATCTGATCCCATTATGTGCTATTTCTAGCTAGAATAGCTGTCTTATCAGGAGTGGCAGCAATCACCTAATTCAAACCTTTCTCTTTAACCTTGTAACCATACTTATTTAAGGCATAATCATTCTTCACCAACAAACTATTGTTTACTAAACAGTAATTTCTATGGTACATTCCTCAAAAACAAGTTTATGCCATTACCTTCATAAGACACATATTTTATGGGATAGTCGCCTAAAATAATGCTGTGTTTACAATATATTCATTAAGCACATCTCTGGTGGTATAATGTATAATAAAATATTAAGTAACCTTATTTTTATTCTAAAAACTACAATCCAACTGAATTAAGTTTTTTTTTTTTTTTTTGGTATAGTAAGTAGTCTTAGGTCTTATACCTCCTGAGCATTATGGAAAAATGCAATGAAATTTTAATCAATGCATTTAGAGTTTAAGACACTACAACAAAGTCAAGGGTGAGACCTCAGGCCTGTATTTACAGAACTGAATGCTAAGGCAGAAGAACAGGACTTTGAGGTGAATCTGGGCTTCAGAGTATAAAACCTCTCTCTCTCTCAAAAAAAAAAAAAAAAAGAGTATTAATGAATGAAAAGTAAGAGCTAGCTAGCATAATATTTGCTTTAAAGGCTAAAAGATATGACATGGGTAATTAAACCAATGCACAATTATTTCATTTTAAGGAAAATGTAAAATGAGAGATTATGTAGAATAAGAGACTAGGCATCTAGTTTCAATGTGCTGTGGAGAAAGGACTAATTTTATCAATATTCCTTTTGATTTTTTTATTGTTAAACCATCAGCACACATATTTTACTGAGTTGTTTTTCAAGTCAAGATTGTAGTTACATAAGCTTTTACATAAATTCTTTTCAATTTTGTTAGTGTAGCAGATAATAGTCTTGTTAAGTAAAATTGAACATACTTTTTAGGCATTCGGGAGTGTTTTAAAACATGCATGTGTTGTTCAATGTTTAAATCATGATCTATCTACTCAAACATTTATCATTGCTTTAGGTTTAAAAAATTCAAAATCCTTTGCTTTGTACTTTTAAAATAAGATATTAGTATTTAGTCATCTGTACTGGCCTGTCTTGGGGTTCTGACAGGACATGCCCTCAGCTGCAGCCACTAAGAACACCACCTGTGCATATTCACTATGTTGCCTTTTAAAAGGGCCCTGTCCAACTCCCATCCTTCTCTCTCCTTTTTTCTCTCCCTCTGTCAGTTCCACTCTCTCTTCCCCTCTTTCCTCTCTCCTCTCTCCTGATGTTTCTGTCTCCTGAGGCTGGTTCCCATACTGAGAGTCGAACCCAGGTCGCCTGAGTGAAAGCCAGGAATCCTAATCGTTAGACCACCAATGTTGTAACTTAAGCAAAGTAGCACATAAGAGAAAGATGCCATGAAACAGGGTTCAAGCAGAGGGTTTGTTTTTTTAATTAGGGAAAGCAGAGGGAGACTGACATCCAGAGACAGGAGCAGCAGGAAAGAGAGAGAGGGAGAGGGAGAGAGAGAGAGAGAGAGAGAGAGAGAGAGAGAGAGAGAGAGAGAGAGAGAGAGAGAGAGAGAGAAGGATGGGAGGTAGGCAGTGCCCTTTTTAAAAGGGAACACAGTGCATGTACATAGGTGGCACTCTTAGTGGCTGCAGCTGATGGTGTATCCTGTCAGAACCCCAAGGACAGGCCAGTACAGATGCCCAAATACTAACATATGGGACCTTATCATTCATTACTTTTAGTCATCTCAGCATACAATTAGCACCAGAACACCAGAACTTCTCCTTCACACTATAATGTGATATAACTCACCCCTGGCCACAATTTTCTTCCATTCCCTACCAACTGTATTCTGAACTGGTCTCTAACATTTACACCACAACTTCAAATCCATAATAACATTTACATAGTTTCCCAAATAATGCGGATAAACATGTCTTCCAATTACTTTACTGAAAGCCAAATAGGAAGGCATGTTAAACCTTAAAGGTATAAGCACTAACAATATGGCTTAATTAAATTAGAGAAGACAATTTCAAAGGTATCAGTAACTTCTTGAAATAAAACACTTAATAATAAATGTTAGCTATAATCCCACAGTACAGAAATAAGAGCATTTTTGGGAACTGAGGGAAGATTCACATCCACCTTAGGGTGAATCTAACAGCTTAATTTGACTTAGCCTGCTCAAATCATCCTATAGGAAAATCAAACTCTTAACATTCCATTGATGAAGAGTTGTCTAAATATTACAGAACTAATTTTAAGGTCTACAACTATAGCTCAGTGATAGAGTGCTTGCCTAGCATATATGAGTCTCCAGTTCAGTGGTTTCCAACATTCCTAATGCCACAACCCTATAATACATACAGTTCCACATGTCACAGTGACCGCAAACCATGAAATTGTTTTGTTGCTACTTCATAATTATAATTTTGTTAATGTTATGAATTATAGTGTATGTATCTGATATGCAGGATATCTGGTATGGGACTCCCCTCCTCCAGGGGTTGCAGTCCCATGCACTAGGGGAGGGGGAGAAATTCTCCCAAATAGCCAGACAGTAGCTTCATAATCAGTTTGCTAATAACACTGAGCAAAATTATCAAAACTTTTTTAAAAAATGATGTATTGCTATTTATCTTACTATAACAAAAGAGAGAATTATATCCCTTTAAATGCAAGAAAACTAAATGCTTAGAACTACCAGATATTACATTCATATTTTCTTTACTGCAAGATATTCATAGTATGGTACATGTTCATAATCATTTAAATATGTAGTGAATTTGCCTTGGAGAACACTTATTTCCATGATGGATCTAAGCTATTAATGAGAATAAAGTATGCTAAACATACAACATATAAATAGAAACAATGTTATCATGAACATTTAAAGTTCAGTGAAGTTGAAACTCAGTGCAGTATCTTAATAGGACACTTGACTTAACTAATGTGGCTGGGAACATGAAAGAGTGCCTTGGGATTAATTCCATACAATGGCTGAAAACACACCAGCCCATATAGCCAAAATGGCCACATACTGCTAATGTTTTCTGTGCTTTGTTCCCTTCATGCACCGCAATAATTTCAAACCATGAGCAACATCTATTCTAACAAGAGAGCCACAATTCTAAAGTGGGAATATAAAATTTAAACTGGCTTTGTTTTCTAAAATAACAACATAATGCCTGGGTGAAAGAAATTTTCACAAAAAAGCAATAAATAATGAACACAGGGAAGGCATCAACGCAAGCTTAGAGCCTCACAGTACGTAAAGATCACCAAGGGCACAGAGTCCTCCTATGAGACTTCACTTGGCATCCAGCTGACTACCCAGAGATTCTGGAGTCTCCTGCCAAATAAATGACAAACATCCCAACTGGGTACAGTGTACTGCTTACTGCTGGTAAAAAAAACAAAACAAAACAAAACAAAACAATGCCAGATTACGACATTCTTTGTCTACAAAAATGCCTGACATTTCTGGCTTAAGACCTTTTGAGCCTAATAAATAACTCCTTTTCTTATGACAGAGGTTTCTTTCATTGACGGGTTTATTAAATAAATAAGTAGTTCATCAGTTTACAGAATGTGTTATTTCACACAATTTAATATGAAAGAACCAGCAGGTGGTACCATTAAGAAGCATCAGTAGTGGGAATTGTTTCATAGATGACCAACTTAATCTACCTTTGGAACGTGGCCATCCTTTTATAAGGTTTTTCCACATAACACAGAGTTTTAGTGCCCATCTACTCAGGGTGTTTATGAAATCCTTGTGCAACTTTAAACTTGACCTATCCCACTGAACTGTGTTTTATGGGACTGTGCTAAAACTGTGTATTCATCCAGACCACATTCTTTAAAGAAACTTCAAGCCAGGATCATGAATGCAATTTATGAAATCACTCGGCAGCAGCTGGAGAACGTTCTCAATGAGGTGGAAAATCAGCCTGAATGTTGGATTACCAAAAACTGGTGGTTATGTTGAAGTCTGTAAATTTAAACTACAGTGTTAAAGTCTTATGATTTCAGTCATTTATAATTTCTTCTGCCACAAATAAAACAGATTAAAGTTTAAATTTAACCTGAAAAACAATTTAAATAACTGAAATGGCTGTTATTTTCCCATGTTTTTCCCATGTTATTAAAATAATAAGGACTCATTAGAAAATGTTTTATAGCATCCTAGAAATGAAGATATATATATATATATATATATATATATATATATATATATATCTTCATTTCCCCACTGGCTTAGACCACATTAACTTTTTTTTATTGTTTATACAGATGAATCTCTAGCAGCAGTCAATAAGAGAAAGTTACTACCAACATGCACCAAGGAAGTTATAGCACAAGGGAAATAAAAATACAAGGGGAAAACAATTGTGTGTGTGTGTGTGTGTTATGTATTTGCACACATCCATGTGTATGCATACCTGTGTGTGTAAGTGCAGGCCACACTTGCCACAGCACACATGTGAGGGTCCTATTTGCTATTCATTGCTGTGTTTACTGGAGTAGCTGCCCTGTGAGCTTCCATGGATGACAGATGCACACTACCATGCCCAGGAATACATGCATTCTGGAGATTTGCATGCACTACCTTATGCTTACATGACAAGCACATTACCTATTGAGCCATCTCCCAGCCTTTTCAGTTGTTATCTACTTGCTCTTTTTGTGGATTTTATGGATTTGTGCAGAATTGATGGATTACAGTCACCTAATGATGGGAATACATCCAGGCAAGGCATTATTAGGTGACTTTTATATCATGCTATGAACAGCATGGAGTGTACTTACTTGATGTGGACTCTTGATGAAAGCAAGATGTGGTAAACACTACCTACACCAGGCTGCTATAGGCATAGTCAAGAATGCTGTTCTACAGTATACCTTCTTGTTTATAAATAGAAATATAGTCTAAAAGAATGATAAAAATATAGACGTAACTAAAAGGAAGCCCAAAGGGAGAAAAAAAAAATGTTATTTGAAGTAAGAGCTTGCAAAAGGCATAAGAAACTTCAAACATGTCCATCAGCCTCTATGTTAACAATCTTGACTGCATGTTAGGATCAATCACCTGGGGAGAGTCTAAAGTCCCTGCTATGTGTTTTTCAGGCCAATTATGATAAGCTCCCTAGGGCTGGAACCACAGAGAGTATCTCGGGTATTTGTATTACTTTTGTATCACTATGACCAAAATGCCCGAGAGAACTACTTAAGTGAAGGAAAAGATTTTAAACTCACAGTTTCAGAGGGTTCTGTCCATATGGTGGGAGAATGTGCTTGCGCAGCTCCCATATGCAGACAGGAAGCAGAGGAGAAAGAAACTGGAGACTAGGTGTACCTTTAAAAGCATGTCCCCAGCGACTCTCTTCTTTTAGCTAAGCCTTACTTTCCACATTTCCATCGTCTCATCATCATCTGGGGACCAAACATTCAACACGTAACACTGAGATGGGCATTTCATACCAAAATTCTAACAGTGTTGATATGTTTTAGAGCACACCCAAGTGATCCCATGCATTGCTGTGGTCGAAATGTTCCATATTAAGACAACGCAGATGAAATGCAGTGCCAGGGAGAACTGACAATTCAGACAACTGGAAAGCAACAACAAATTATAGCATTAATGAAGCAGCTGGAGATATGGATCAGTAGCAGAACACTTGACTAGCCAGAACAAAGCCCCAAGTTTAATACCCCACAATGAACAACAACAGCACCTAAAAACGGCATTTTAACTTTGTCCAGCAATACTTAATATCCTTGAAATGGGGCATGCTAAAAAAAGTTAGTGGCAACTAAGAAATAGTTTCCTCCAATTCCAATATCAAATAGTCAGCTCAAAAACCATACATAAAAGTAACATTATGCAAACTGAGTAGTTATATCTATGATCATATAGATGAACACATTCATATATGTATGTAAAAAATATTAAAGAGGCCATGAATCTGACAGAGAGTTAGGAAGGGTATTTGAAGAGGCAGGAAGGGAGGAAAGGGAAGAGGGAAATCATGTAATTATATTATAATCTCAAAATAAAATGAAAAAAAATAAAGATTTTTTTTTTAAAGTTTGGTTTTCTCAGTGTAGAAAACTGAAAGGGATCAAAATAACAGAAACTTAACCCTGCCACCATTTACTGAAGCTTTGGAATAGACAAGAAAAGTAGACAGATGTGATGAGAAACTGAGCAGCAGCTATCCATGAGGTAAGTTAACAGGTGGTTATAGTGATCCAAGGGAGAACAAATTTGTTATATAAAAGAAGGATTTCTGGGCTTAAGATAAATTATTTCAGAGGAGATAACATTTTTAGTGATTATATAACCTAGAGCAAGCCAATACAAAGGATGGCTGGAGGAAAACAAGTTAGTGTTACTGGCAAAACAAAACTTCAGAGCAGAGATGGAAGCCAAAGGAAATAGCATCATGGATTTAAAGTGGTCCAGGATGGGGGAAGGGAAGAAATCCTGCTAATGGGTTCCAAGAAGTTTAAAGCTGAGGTAAGAGCAATTAGAGAACAATGGCAGGAAAAATTTGGAATATGCTTAAAACGTGATGCCTTATTTATAGGTGAAAGAGAAATGTGCTGAAGTGGAGAATGGCTATGAGAGATGAACAAGCAGGTAAGCAAAGTTTCAAGTGTGTAAACATCCTGCATCCTTCTGAAGGGCTAACTTCTCTCAAAGGAAGAAAGTGGAGTGTCTGACCAAGTCTGTATTTGTTAAGTCAGGTCTACTTCTCATAAGATAAAGAGAGGACCAGGGAGTACAGAATCTGGTATGAGCTGGGTCTGCTTCATCGTGGTCATACTACTGGTTCAATGCACTGAGGCCTGATGCTAACTAATCACTGTGCTGCAATCCTTCCCTCCAAAGGGCCATTATACATATCCTGTATGCAGTCTTAAACTCCCAGGCTCTATTCTCTATATATACAGTTAGCACATTCATTTTACCATTTTCAGCTCAAATATTAGTTACACAGAGAAGACTTCCTCAATTTTCTACATCTCATCAACTGCTTTCACCCTTTATGAATGTTTCTGTTTGACATGTATTTAAGTGGTCCTATACTTTATCTAGCTCTCCACCTGGAGTTTCAAGGCTATAAGGGCAGTTAAATATACCATATACTTCACTTATTCCAAATGCCTACCAACAGGACTAACAGTAGTAGCCCACTGTGTTGCTAGATGAGTGAAGGAGAAGGAACACAGACAAAACTATTAAAGAATATTGATACCATTTAGAAGATAGTCAAAGAAACCATTTATTGGTTGCTGCTCTCTGCTAGACACGCTATGTATTACTTCATTCATCAAGCTCTGACAGCAGTGCTATCATCTTAATTATATAAATTAGCAAACTGATGCTAAAAGACATTAAATGACTTGCCTACTCTACTGTCTGTCACCTGGGAGGTGTCAGAGATAGGATTTTCTCTGGTAAAAATAGCTTACCTTGGAGTTTTGGAGGTGGCCAAAACTATTATACTTATGTTCAAATAATTGCTCCAAAATTATCTTTTGATGAGCACACATATTGAATATGAACCAATCTGACTGGCTCCACACTGGTATTCTTCTTTATAATATTTTACAACAGAATCAAGTTCTAAATGCTAGAAACTGGGTCAGTGAACATGAGAAGCTCTACAAAATAAAAAGGGAGACAGGTATCCAAAATTCACAAGAATAGTCACAAAAGATCATGGAGTGAGATAAAGCAGTTGGTTCAGCCACACTGCATAGAGAATGTCCTTGAGGGAGAAGAGAGTCTTCCTGCTGGTGGGATACCATGAAAGACCCAGTTCCTTTGGTTATAAAAGTCTCTTCTCTATGAGACAAAAATCAAACACCATATGAATGAGCTTCTCTTTAAGGTAACATGGGTCCTGATGGCAGTAATCCCAGTGGTTTGTAATCATGAAAAGGTCACCTGATTTCCACTGGGAAAGCATCTGAAAGACTCCAGGGCATTTTAGAAAGAATTCAAACTTGATAACATTAGCAGATCTAGACCACATGAACCTCACTACACACATTACGTCTTTAGGTTTTGGTTTTTGATGTAGCTTTGGAAAAAAATCCAAATCAAGAAGAAACATTCATATATGATACAGCTTTTTAAAAAATATCCCAGCTGTGCTTTCCCCTCCCTCCTCTCCTCCTAGTCCTCCTCCCATTCTCTGCCCCCCCCCAATCCACTTTGCTATTTTTACGAAGTGGTCATAGTGATAAATCCACCCTCTCACCATCTTGTGTTGACTTCAAAATGTCAGGAGGGCCATACTTTATGAGCCTTTAAGGCAGGATCGTTCCTTCTCTTCCTCACTTCTGGTACTCCTGATAATTCTAGGTGCTCCCAGGTTCATGGGTGCATCACTCAGAGTCTGTTGCCAGATGGCATTTTCCTCTTCTTCCATGTTTTCATAAGGATACCACTCATTGGTGAAGGCCTATTTTCATGTAGATGGCTACATCTCTATTGTATCTGTGAAGATAATTTCTAAATAGTTCTTTATTTAAAAAAAAATTCTTCTCTCATATGATACATCCCTACTAGAGCCTCCCCTCCTTCCACAACTCTCAGTACCCCCACAGTCTGCTCTCCCTCCATTCCTCCCTGTCTCCTCTCCACCTCCCCTTTTCCCTAATTCTACTGCTTCTCCATTACCCTTCAAAAAAAAACAAAACAAAACAAAAAACAAACAAACAAAAAAAAAAAACAACCAAACCCCCCCCCCAAAAAAAAGACTCCCAATGATATCATAAGACACAACAAGACTAGGCATAAGCCCTCATATCAAGACTGTACAAGGCAATACTGTATGAGGAAAAAGATCTCTAGAACAGGCGAAAGAGTCATTGATAACCCCCATGCCCACTGTTAGGAGTCCCACAAAAAAAATCTCAAGTTTAGCAAACATAGTTTGTATGAGGGGAGCTAATGCTGACTTATGTGGGGTTAGGGGTTGCTGCTTCAGTCTCTGTGAACCCCTACGAGGCCTGCTTAGTTGCTCCTGTGGTCTGTATTCTCGCTGTGTCCTTGACTCCTGTAGCTCCTACAATCCTTCCTCCCCCTTGTCTTTGTTAGGGTTTACTATTGCTGCGGAGAGACACCATGACCACAGCAACTCCTATTAAACATTTCATTGGGATGGCTCACTTACAGTCTCAGAGGTCATCACGGTGAGAAGTATGGTTGTGTGGAGACAGATGTGAAGCTGAGAGCCCTACATCTTGACTCAGAGGCAACAGGAAGTTGACTGTCACATTGAGGGAAGCTGGAGGAAAGGGACCTCAAAGCCCGCCCACACAGTGACACACTTGCTCCAACAAGGCCACACCTCCTGATTGTGCCACTCCCTTTGGGAGTCATTTTCTTTCAATCCCCTCCTCTTCTGTGGGGTTCTGCTAAAACCATCCTGAACTATAAAATAAAAGAACTTCTGGAGGTACACAATCCCTGATTTTAAACTGTGCTATAGAGCTGTAATAGTAAAAAACAGTATAATATTAGCATAAAACAGACACATTCATCAAAGGAACCAAACTGAAGACCCAGACATAAATTCACACACCTATAAATATCTGACTTTTGATAAAGAAGCCAGAAATACACACTGGGGTGGGGGTGGGCGGGGGAGTATCTTCAACAAACAGTATTGGTCTAACTGGATGTCTGCATGTAAAAGAATGCAAATAGGTAAATATCTATAACCTTGAACAAAAAGTCCAAGTGGATCAAATACCTCAACATAAAACTAGATATATTGAATCTAATAGAAGACATAGCGGGGGATAGCCTTGAATGCACTGGCATAGGAGACAACTTAATGAACAGAACAGCAATAGCACAGGTACTAAGGACTTCATGAAATTGAAAAGCTTCTATAAGGCAAAGGATACCATCAATAGAACAAAACTGCAGTCTAAAGAATGGAAAAAGATTTTCACCAACTCCAAACCCTACAGAGGGCTAATATCCAAAATATATAAAGAACTCAAGAAACTAGACACCAACAAACCAAATCATCCAATTAAAAAAAATGGGGTACAGATCTAAACTGAGAATTCTCAATAGAGAAATGTTCAACACCTTAGCCATCAGGGAAATGCAAATCAAAAGGAATCTGAGATTTGATCTTATAACTATCAGAATGGCAAAGATCAATAGCCCAAGTGACAGTTCATGCCAGCAAAGATGTGGAGCAAGGGAAATACTCCTTCATTACTGGTGGAAGTATAAACTTGTACAGCCACTATGGAAATCAATATAATGTTTCTTCAGAAAACTGAAAATTGATCTCCCCAAGAGCCAGCTATACCACTCTTGGGCATATGCACAAAGAATATTCCATCCTATAACAGGGACACTTGCTCAACTATGTTCATAGTTGCTTTGTTCATAATAATTGGAAACTGGAAATAACCTAGATGCTCCTCAACCCAACAATGAAGAAAAAAGAAGTGATATATTTACACAATGGAATATTATTCAAATGTTAGAAACAGTGACATCATGAAATTTTCAAACAAATGAGTAGAACTAGATGAAAATCATCGTGTGCAAGGCAACCCAGACCCAGAAAGGCCAACACGATATACGCTCACTTATAAGTGGATATTAGCTGATAAGTAAATGATAATTGATCTACAAGCCACAGACACATAGAAGTTAAATAAAGAAGAGAGATAGATGATTGGAATAGGTGGGCATTTAGGGTGATGTGGAAACCTAATGCAGTAAAAACTTCCTGAAACCTATGAGGATGACCTTAATGAGGACTCATAGTAATGGAGGATATGGAGGCTGAACTGGCCATCTTCTGTAAGGAGGCTAGGCTCCTCTACCTGTCCAGCCTGCAAGATGTGCTAGGTCAATGATGGCCCAGAGCTTGTGGGAGTGGCCAACCAATGACTGGTCTTACTTGAGGCCCAAGGCACAAAAAGAAGCCCACTGCATGGACAGCCAGCAACTGGGAATGGATAGCTCATTCCTAATAATATTCTGCAATACTTACAGATCAGTGCCTAGCCCAATGGTCATCAGAGAGGCTTCCTTCAGCAGTGGAGGGTAGCAGATACAGAGACCCATAGTCAAAGGGTTCTGAAAAGTAGTTCCACATATATTCATAAAAACACACTTTGGGTCAGGGCAAATTCAACCCACCCATTCATCCAAATTCTCTCCATGCTACTTAGCCATAGCTTCAGGAAATAGAAGGCAGCATACTTATACTCAGTTCATTAAGCCTTCAACTATTCAGCAATCTGCCCTTTGTTTTTATCATATATAAATGTGAAAAAAAATCCTTAGATTAATTAAATCTAGTCACAACTAAAACATCATTGAACTGGCATAAAAACAGATGCATGACAAAGGAATAGAGGAATGTCCCAGAAGTGATTGATTTTTTTTTTTTTTTTAACAAATATGCCAAGAAAACACATCGGGAAAAGGATAGTCTTTTCAATAAATTGTGTTGGGAAGTTTGAAAGCCTATATACCAAAAGTATACCACACAGTAGACCCCTATCTCTCATCAGTTAGAAATAACCAACTCTAAATGGGTTAATAATTTAAATTTACAAGATTCTGTAAAATGAGGAAACAAGCAGACATCATATAGAGTAGGAGAAAACATGTGAAAACTATTCATCGAAGAAGAGGTAATGACCAAAATATACAAGTAACCCCAAAAATTCACTAAGAAAAAAAAAAAAAAAGACACATACACTTAAAAAGCCAATTCTAATGATCATTGTGTATATTAAAAAAGACCGCAACATCAATAAGAATCAAGGAAGGACATGCAAATAAAACTACAGTGAGCTCTTACCTCGCTCCAGTAAAAATCTGTATTATCAAAAGACAGGTGCTACTAGGATGCATGGAAGAGAATCTGCACACTAGCAGAGATAATACAGCCATTATGAAAGGTTCCTCAAGAAAAAAAAAAAGTCAAAGTGAAAACTACTGGATGATCCAGAAATCAAACTACTTAGTATGTTGGAGACATCTATGCTCCTGTAATTACTGCAGCAGTAATCACACAGCCAAGATACATAAACTAAAGATTCATCCACGAATGAAGAGAATGTGGTACATATGCACAGTAGAACACAATGTGGCCATTAATGAAATAATAAAATTACACAACTTGTGATGATGCGGGTAGAACTGGAGGTCACGGCCCAGGCATGTGGAGTCTAACAGCACTGCTCTCACAAGAGCAGGTGGCTGGGAGAGCCCAGGAATGGCTAGCCCTGGGACTAGTGACACCTAGGGAGGAGTAAGTTTTGGCACTGCAGAATAAAGAATATTTAAGCTTTTTTCCCTGCCAGGTACAAACAACAAAAAAATATCCGAGGAGATAAATATGATTTCTCAGAATGAAATAGTATTCATTAAATATGAATGTACACAATAAAGCATTGCACATACTCTATGGACACAGGTTTTATGTTTTTATGTATTGGAGAAAAATGAGATTTGAACAGAGTTTATTTGAGCAAACCAAACCAAACAACTTTTGCAAATGGGGCAGTCTCCAGAACCAGGGTGTATTCTGAGAACTCCCACCCAATGACATGATCAGACAACATTTACAGGAAATACTGAGAGGCACAGACCACATCTAGTCAGTCAGCTAGCTCCCTGGTTGCAGCTCATCTAATTAACTGTTTACAGCTCAGCCGGTTCACAGGCTCTAGGATGTTGTGCAACTTGGCCAAAGCTCAATTAGTATAATTAAACAGTACCTTGGTCTGGTCTGCAGGCCCCAATGCAGAGGCCAATTTCAATGTAAAAGAAGACGACGGGTATACTGGAAGGTGTGAAGGGAGGAAGCAGAAGGGAGAAATATTGTAATCACATAATCTCATAAAAAGAATAATGTTACTTAACTAAAATGTATGCCAACAAATTAGCACCTTCCACAAAATTGATATAGAAGCCAATAACTGGGGGTATTTTGAAGGAGATGTCCCTCACTGCCCTAGGCATTTGAGAACTTGGTTCCAGATGGTGGTACTGCTTCAGGTACTGTAACCTTGTGGGAAGAACAAGAATACTGGATCTGGGCTTGGAGAGTTAGAAGACTTGTGCCACACTAGCCTCAGATGTAGCTCACCTCTTTGCCTTGCATTTACGGTTCATAATGTCACCTCCACTTTCTGCTTCAGCTGCCAGGCCTACACCTGCTGCCTCCACTCCACCTTCGTGGGTTCAAGCCCTCAGGAACCATCACCCAAATAAACTCCCCAATTCTATACATTGTCTTGGCCATGGTGTTTTATCAAAGCAAAGAAAATTACTTAGTATAATAGCGATTAGAGTTTTCATTTTTTTATAATTACTATGAAAATGTCCCCTTGAAAATACTGAAAATTTTCCTGATATTTGGAACCCCAGTGCTTTGGCTACAGAATTACAATTAGTGATCTGTAATACTATAATACTATAGTTAATACTATAGTAGCTGGTGTTTATCTCATTAGCATATATCCAATTCATGAGGTGGTGAGGGAGGAAAATGCCTGGGATTCTCTCCAAGCTTGCAGATTCTGAAGTAATGGATCACGTTCAGGTTTATTTGCATCTAACATGCTTCCCATTACTCTCCTGTACACCAAGTGTATCAACTACCAGGAAGGAGGTTTGTGCACCTCCTTTTCCTTTTATATTCTCAAAGGTAATCTACAAACTCTGTATTTGAAAACTCTATATGAGCATGTGGAATTCATATCCCTTTTATTGCAATGTTGTACCATATGCTTGTGGATGTTAACAACAGAGACAAACAGGTGAGTTCTAAGTATTCTATTCAGTTCCCCATCAGAAATCCTTGTGTAGCTTGGCTCAGGCAGTACTTCTTTCCAAAGACAACACACACTCTCAGACATGTGGCTTTGTTCATCCTTACCAAGTTCCTCTGTACTAACACTGGAAGAAGAAACTATTATTCTGTTCACACTAGGAGAAAAGGCTCAGATCCAAGACAAGCAGAGGATTTCTTAATCACCTTTAATGAAAGACACTGTTAAATGTCACCTCAACAGAACAGGTAAGAGTTAGGAAGCTGCCTCTCTGACTATGGAAAATGTACTGCATTAGCATTTCAGAACACACTACTATCTTACCAATTCTTGTTTGTTCAGAGTGAAACTGTCTGGACAGTCTAATTATTTGAACTGAGTATTGTTCAGAAGCTGTGAACAGTTCTGAGTAAGAGCTTCTTTCCATATTATTTTCTTCACTTTCATTTTACATGTGAACACTAATGAAAGCCTTTCAAGCATAGGGTTATAAACTACTACACAGTGCTACGACCACTATTTGAAATTCTGAGAATATATATTTAAGTCTTTTGTGAAATCCATCGTGAGACTCAACTGTTGGCTGTGGTTAGAATACATTCAGCAGTATAATCAGATTGCATCACCGCCATCACCTGCTCAAAGGCCAGTGGCAGGAACATGTGCTCAGGAAGCTGAAGCTGGCATATTGTACTACACCCTCATGTAGGCTTGCCAGAGAGATTAGTCACCATCTTGCAGCTGGTTCTCAATTCAGTTGCTGTGCTACAAGTGCAGATGCAATGGTTTATCCTAATTATATTGCTCCCGTTTAATCTGTCCTTTGCAGCATACTACACAGTAGATCAAATTCAAGACTCAGACCTGGTTTCAAATAGACTTAAAATCACACATTTGTGATCCTCCCACATAGCTCACCCATCATATTACAAATCTACTCAAAAGATGTTTGAAACCACAATTTCACTAAATCTTGTCAACTAACAGAAAGTCAGGAAAAACTATTCTTAATGTTTTTTTTTTTTTTAATAAAAAAGAAGTTATCCACAGAAATGCTATTTTATTTGAAAAATTTCCATTTTCTCTCTGCTAGAAATTATGTATACTACTAGCAAATCCCAAGGAAGTTAATTCTAATTCAAATTGGTTCTTTACTGTTAATCAAAATGACTTCTGAAGCTTAACACACACACTCATGCAGACTTACACACTCATGCAGACACACAAACACTCCCCAGCTTAGGTTGTTACTGTATCTAGAGTCAGGAAAACAACAACAACAACAATAAACCTACCTCAGGCAGGCGTTTCTACCACCATTACCATCCATATTTAATGAGTGCTGTATCAAGAATGATATCAACAAAAAGAGATTGGGCAATGAAAAAAATTAAAATAAAAGAATCAAAACCCTGAGGCAATTTTAAATATTAATAATATTAACAATAATGACAAGACATATATCATGCATGTAAAACAATCTTAATTTTAGGTATCTTTAAGTTGTTCCTTCAAAGTAGTTAAACTGTGATTTTGAAGGTATACATTTTTAAATTCTGATTTTGCCTCTATGTTCTTGATTCTTAGTAATTATTTCATTCCAGGTAAAGATGGAGAATGGCAGTAGACACGGCATGCACTAATAAAGACAGCATCACTGGGGGTGTTGTGGAAACAAGATGGTGTACTCAAGATAGAGTGGACATCGCTGGAAAAAAACATCCCAGTTCTGTAATGTTTCTCTTTGCCAAATGAGCAATGCCAGTATTACTTTATAACCTCTATTTACATTATTATTTAACTTCATTATCTGATCTAAATTCTATTTATCATATGAAATATGAACCTAATGAATGGTATATGAAATGTTACTCAACCCACTGCTAAAAATGTCAGTATACCAGTTCTAAACATAAGATTATCTTTAATAAGAACACAAACATGAGAAGCAGAATCTATAGTATTTTTCACTCTTCTTAATATTTGAAAATAACTAAACATCTAGTTTGACTGATAGGGGAGCATATTAAGCATACTTTCACATGACAGAATATACTAACAGGACATTATTTATGGACGGGTAAAATTCAGCATATACAACAGCAGCAAGTTATAATGAAAATCATGCGGTCAGTAATTCAAACTCATTCAGGTCACAGTTACTAAACTATATGATTTTGCCAGAAGTGAGGTGCAGAGTATTTCATGTGCATTGTGACTGTGGGTTCTATTTAGATGGGGTTCTAAAACACACAAAACTAAATTAGAAATAGAAATAATATGCTAAAACTGTTTTAAAGAGAATCAGAAAGATACAATTACAGAGAAGAATTTAGCTCTGAGGTGGGAATAAAAGATTTGGGAACTTCAAGATGAACAATAAATTACTTATTTTTAAACTGAATAGCTCGTACACAGGTGTTCATTATATTGTCATTTGAATACCTTTTTATTATTAAAAAAACAAAACCACTTCAAGTTTATATTAAATTTTCTATTTGCATAAGCATGAGCTATTTAAAACAACTCTTTGTTTCATTTTTTTTTTCATTTTCCTTTTCTTTTTTTTTTTTTTTTTTTTTTCTCTTCTTCAATTTGCTTAATAGCTGAAGATGACCTCAAGACCTTCCAAGTGCTGGGATTACAACCATGTACCACAAAATTCTATTTAGCATAATCAACTTAAAATAGTGCTTTGTAAGATCTGACATCTTAAATCAGACAGTGGTGGCCCACACCTTGAATCCTAACACTCAGGAGGCAAACAGAGGTGGATCTCTGTGAGTTCAAGGCCAGCCTGATCTACAGAGCAAGTTCCAGAACAGTCAGAGTGAAACCCTGTCTCAAACAAAACAAAACAAAAATAAAAGTCTGTCATCTTAAAGACTTCCTTCTGTTGGTCACAAAGTTGTTGTAGGATATTTTGATCACACTGTGACCCTCCCAGACTGTTAAATAAATAACAGTTAAGTAAAGTTTACCTTGGATCAAGGGAGCAGAGCCAGTGACTAGCTGGCCAGAATTAACCATGGAGAAACCAGCAATTTGGTTAGAGAAGACACACAGGAAGGAAAGGATGAGGACTTAGGTTTGAGTTTCCTTTTGGTTCTGGGATGAGGGAAGAGACTTATCCCTTGTGGTATCTATCTCTGGCCAAAAAGCAAGGTCACTTAGTGTTTAATCATTCTCTCTGAGTTAGCAGGTTTCTACCCCAGCCTTTGACTCCTGAGTCTTATTGATAAATACAAAGGTAGAGATTTAATTTAAACCTACATATCATGGCTGCAATAGATCTAGGACTGTAGGACCTGAAGCCCCACTAGGCCACACTCTGATTGGCAAGCAGGTGCTGACTGTGGGGCCGTGTGGCCACAGACAATAATTAAAGTATCAGTAGATTCACGCTCAGCTGCTGAATTGACAGAAAAACATTTAAAATGTTTAAGTTTTCTGCAGTGAAATGTGGCCATTCCTCCCAGCAACCTTTAAAAATTCCCCCCCCCCAAAAAAAAAGATTGATGCCCCCCCCCCAATGATGGATTGTGGTAATGCCATTAAGCTGACAAACACTACCCACAGATCAGATTGGAACTACAAACCTCTCAGGGAAACTTAAAGCTGTTAGCTGAAGGTCCAGCCTCACAGACTAATCTAACCACAACTTCAAAAAAGTCCTGCATTTTCTGTTACACAGAGACTGGAATACAAACATTACAGCTAGTTTTCCCAGGACTTGAACATTATCTCAATTTTCTCAGGGTCCCCAAAATATGCTGTTGCCCCCAGACAACAGGAAGCAGTCTAGAGAACACAATGTTCATACTCCCAACACTTAGAGTGGATGGATTTGATCATTCAATAGATTATGATTGCTTATCATCATTTAGAGGGGTTGGCTGCAAGTTGTTATTGGTCGTGGTCAGGGAAAAAAAGCTAAACAAAGAAGGGTGGATTCAGTGATTTCTCTCTGAAAAGAAAAATGGGGATATGGTATAGAAATTATAGAAAAAAGGGTAAAATATTGAATATACTTTAAACTAAAAGGCAATTACTAATCTTAAATATTTTACAGTGGTATGGATTTTTGTATATTGATACAAATTAAATGTTATATATGTGTGTGTGTGTGTTTCTACACTTGTTAAGGTATTGTATCTATGTAGCTTATTTAAAATGTGAAGTATAATTAAGATATATGGGTTGGTAATTAGTAGTCTATTACTTGTAATCATTTTAGGTATATTCTCAAGGTTAAACAAAGATATATTTTAGATAGGTCAACTTCAATCACTTCAGAGAGCTATAAAATTCAGAGAATATAGAATATCTAACATGTTTTATTAATACAAGGCTTTTCATAATAGTGAGGTATGTGTGCTCTTGGCAGCACCAATCTACCTTAAAAAAAAAAAAAAAAAAGGATGGTGGGCATCAAAGAACATCCATATAGAGTTTGCTTTGATTGCGACAAAGTTAGTCACTAGGCAAGAAAATACTCTGGTCTGTTGACAGTATGCTGCCCCAAATGGACAAGCAGGATAAAAAAAAAAAAAAAAAAAAAAAAAAAAAAATGACTGCCAAACTTTGCCAAGACAAGGTAGGACATTCCTTTAAAATTCTGGCTTCACAGAGAAGTCTGTCAGACAATCTAGGCCTATAAGACAAAGATGGATGTTTCAACAACACAAAGAAACCTTGGGTGACTGTCCAGACAGCCAAATGTCTCTCTCATTTCTACAGATTTAGAAGTTGTTTGCTCTTCAATTTCTGCTTACTCAGGTAATATTATATCCTTGGGTCTCTGATGGTGTTGGACTACATAGTTATAGTTTTCCTTGTTACCAAATTCAGAAAAGAAACTTACATAAGGGACGAAAAGTCTATAAGGTTCAGGAAATGTTTTTAGGTCTAAAAATATATTTTTAGAATGGTAATGCAGGTTATGATAGAAGATTGTTTAGGTATTAAACTTTGGACTCACCAAGATAGAATAGATAATGGAGTAATTTCTCTGAATTTGCCAAATACAAGTGGACTGGATATCATACATGTAATAACTGTAAATGTAATGTTCTTATTGTATATCATATTACTATGTTAGAGTTAAAAGCTTTCCTTTTTATTTAGATAAAAAGTGAGAAATGTTATAGAATATTTCTTTATACTATAAAGCAGTGTCTCTGCCTAGAGCACCTTCTGTTTGATGCAATAAAGAGCTGAACAGCCAACAGCTAGGAGCGAGGTATAGACAGGACTTCCATTCCAGGAAGAATTTAGGTGTGTGATTTCACCAGAAGACTCGGAGCAAGTCAGATGTACCATACTAAGTAGAGATAACTGAGCCATGTGGCAGAATGTAGATCAATATAAACTGGTTAATTTAAGTTATAAGAGCTACTTGAGACAAGCCTAAACTAAAGGCCAAATTTTCATAATTAATAATAAGTTTCTGGGTCATTATATGCAGGATGGTGGTCCAAAGGTAGACAAACAAACAAACAAAAAAAGCTTGCTACACAAAGTAGTATTGCAAACTATAATTCAGGGGCAGGTCCAACAGGATGCTTAGCAAAGATGATCTCTGAGCAAAGACACCCTATGCATCCCATAAGCTTTACTGTGCTTGAAATTGAGGGCCTGACTTTGCTTCCAGCTTGAAGTTTCCTTGGGATTCTCCCTATGTTCCACTTTCTCTGCCTGCACTATGTCCTCTTCAGCTGGCACCAGTTGAAATGGACACCAACATTTGATCTCTCCAGACTATTCAGAGGACTACCTCACAAGATGGTAAGAGGACAATGGGTAGATCACCTGACAGTAGCTGGTGAGGATCCACAATTGAGCAGATTTCTAATATTCTTACCCCCAAAATGTGTCAAAAAATCTCACTTAACAATTTTGTATTTAGAAGCAACCCAATGTAAAATCATTCACACACACATACACCTAATACAAAATATTTGAGAATACACATTAAAATGTAATGAAAGCTCATTTCAAACAACTGAAAGCAAAAATTCTTAATAAGTTCCTTGATCATGCAGAAAGTTACAAAATATATTAAGATACAAACTGAATATACTAAATATTTTTTAAAAGGCATGCATTTTTTGTTTGTTTGTTTGTTTGCTTTTTTGAGGCAGGGTTTCTCTGTATAGCTGTGTAGCCTGTGCCGGAACTTGCTCTGTAGACCAGGCAGGCCTCCAACTCTCAGAGATCCACCTGCCTCTGCCTCCCAAGTTCTGGGATAAAAGGCGTGCACCGCCACCACTTGGCAATATGCAGTTTTTACTAATTAAATTTATTCATTTTATATCCTGGCCACAGTTTCCTGTCTTCCCTTTCCTTCCTTTCCCTCCTTCCAACCTTCCTCTGTCCCTCAGTCTATTCCTCCTCCATTTCTGTTCAGAAAGGGGAATGCCTCCCATGGATCAACAAAACATGACATATCCAGCTGCAGTAAGATTAAGCACCTCCCTTTGTAGTAAGTCTGGGTAAGGTATGAGGAGTAGAGCACCTAAAACCAGCCAATACGGTATGGATAGGTCCTGCTCCCACTGTTAGAAGGCCCGAGTGTAGATCAAACTACATAGCTGTCACATATATGTTGAGGTCCTAGGTTAGTCCCATGCAGGCTCCCTGGTTGTTGGTTTAGACTCTATGAGCTCCTATGAGCCCAGGTTGGTTGATTATGTGAGTGAGTTTTCTTGTGATGTCCTTGACCTTTTCCGGCTCTTAAATACTTCTTCCCTCTGACTAAGGTTCTACTATCTTTATTTCCCAATTTTCCTCTTACCCCCCCCATGTCTCCTGATTAAGAAATTCTAAAGTGAAACCTACACAATATAACTTGCTATACTTATATACATGCACACACACACACACAGTGTGTTTGATATTGCATGATAACTTTCATTTAAACCATCTATTAACAGCAAAACACCTTAATGCTTATGCCTATTACATCTGCCAAGACCCTTAGTATCCCATAAGAGCAACATGTTTATTTAAGGCAAGTCAGCTCAGTACTTACTCTTCATACAATATAATTGTAAGGTTACTAAAACACAGTAGTTAGAAAAGTATATTACTTTTAATGCCAGAACCTGCTTCTGTTTTTGAAGTCCAACCTACAAAGGACAAATACAATGTTATGTCTTAAATGAGTTCCTTTAAATGTTTCAAGTTATAAAGCACTGCTGCTTTTGTTAACATATTAATCTCCTAATCTGTCCCAGTGTATCCAAAAGGGTAAATGCTAAATAGTAAACATGTGAGTGATTGAATATAGTCGCTGCAAGTTGGTTAGCTAATATAGAAACTTCTAACATACAAGTGTATACAACACACACACACACACACACACACACACACACACACACACACACACACACAGCTGAGCAATCCATTTGGTCTTTCTCAGTCCTAAAAAGCTTATTCAACATTATCTGGTAAAGCAAGAATGAAAGGCAGGGCCCTAAAGCACAAAGAAAAGATTCATTTTACTCCTAATTCCCACTTGAATCTATGTGTAATGTTAAGTTACAGACAGTTAAGGAGAAGCTGTTGTTTTTGAATATGTAATTGCTATTTAGATGATAATGGCGTGGATGTAGCAGCAGAACCATGATCCAAATTTGAATATGGTCTTAATGAAGGAGGCTAGAAGAATGAGGAATGAAATACAACAGTGTCAGCAACAGACCTTAATGAAGCAAATTACTTTCAGTACCTTTGTAATTCAGAAGAAGCTGGGGTAAAAAAAAAAAAAAAAAGTGACAACCAAAGGATCAAAAGCAGGACCTTTGCAAACTAAACATGCTTAAAACATGACATCACTGTCTAGGCAACAAGGCATTGTGGAAAGCAGCCTCCGTGTTTGGGTTTGAAGGATCACATTGCAAAATAACTACATTACAGGATCTGGCGAGGCAAACCAGCTTCCTTGGAGAGCATCTTTATATTTCAAGCTAATGACATTTCCGAACAGAAAAGGAATTTAAATGCCCAAAGGTATCTTGGCTGATTTTTAAAAAGCATTAGATAGTAACACTAAGAATAGCTTTAAGGCAAAAATTAAACTGGCTTCTGGATCAGAGAAAATGAGAGATTTGGTTTTTTTAAGTTCCAAAGTATTTTTTACGTATAAGATGGGTATTATTTAATAAGTGCTGAAATCATTTACTCACACTTTAAATCAATTTCATTTTAAAAATTACACTGGAACAATCTAAGAGCACATGGCATTCCTGCTGCCAAACAGAGCATAAGTTTAACATGTTTAAAAGATTTAATCAAGGTAGCATTGGTTAGGAATTGAAAGCAAGACCCTGCTTCCATGAAAGTTGTTCAAGGCAAATAAAAAGTGCCTAATTACAAATTTAACTTGATAGTCATAAAGATATTATAATGTGCTGGCAGCATTCATTTCCACTAGGAGGGCAAGTACCACACAGTTTACCATCATAGCTAACACAATGTTTGCTGTACAGAGTAGTACACACACGGCTACAGAAACATATCTTTGCCTATGTATATCAACTTCTCAATATATACACAAATGACAATTTTATCAATCCAAGAATGCTAATGTAATAGTTTTATATTTATAGTCAGCAAAAAAAAAATCATCAACACAATTTATTGTTTTTAAGGACTGACTTCAAAGATAACAAGGGGACAGAAATATGAGCATGACACTCAGAAAGATTTGCTATCAGCCCTTGGGCCATTGTTAGTTCCACAACTGCAGGAATGTGTACTGCATTGGATTTATTTTAAACCTACATGAATTAAGATGGTCTAGCCCAAAATACCAAAACTAGCAGTCAGAATGTAGGTTAGTTATAAGCACGGACAGGCTAACTCAAAATCTCAACTCTGTCACTCACTCCCTGTGCAATCACTGGCAAGTTAGTTAGCTTCTTAACAGTCCAGCGTTCTTAGTGCTCATGTGAAAGGGGCTCATGTTCCTAATCATTATCAACTAGTATGTGTCTCTGGATGGATTATTTGAGCTTTGTATACCTCATTTTCCCCCAACTCTCAGAAATAAAATAATAACGGCACTGGGACACTTACAAATATCACCTACTAGAAACTAACAAAAGCCTGACGTATACTGTTGATAGTGTAAATGATTACAGTTTCCATCACCTTTTCAATCACTGAACTACTCAAATTCCCAAGTCCCTCTGATATTTCCTGAACTTGTCCTTCTGTCCTTGAACCAGCAAACCTAGACTAGGCTAACAGGATCAGCTTCACTGACTCCATCTAGGGTTTTCTCAAACCTACATCAATAACTCATCTTTTAGAAATGTTTTTCCCTCTCAAAAGATGGTCTACATTTTGTCCAGACTATAGATTTCACCTATCTTCACTGTATTATTCTGTCTTAAAGTAGCCAATATACACTAACACTAAACACAAGATAACTTCTATGATGAGAATGAGTTCCCCCAAAGATCAAGTGTTGGAAATTTAATCCCTAATGTAACAGTGTTGGGAGATGGACTCTGCTATGAGAAGATTAGAGCATGATGGCTTCATGAATATATTGATGTCTTTAGTGTGGGAGTGAGCTGTCTACTGTAGGCTTTTCATATACTACAGTGTAGCTTTCTTGAGCCCCTTTGACCTTCATGATGCTTAGTGTTATCAATCTGATGGGACCTGCAATCAATCAACTAGTAGACAAGCCATACCTATGAAGGATTATTGAGATTCAGTGGTCATCTGTACATACCTATGAGGGACTAAGAATCAGGTTAAATGAGATGTGAAGAACACTCTAAAGTGGGCAGCACCACTAACTAGGTTTGGGTCCCGGACTGCATGAAGTGACAAAGTGGGCTAAGCTACCAGCAATAAGCACTCTCCATGTTTTGACTGTGGGTGCAATGGGGCCATCTGTCTCCTTACACTACTTCTTTCCGTGACTTCCCTGCCCTGAAGGACTATACGCTCAAGCTGTGAGCCAAAAGAAACTTTTTCAATCCAGAGTTATTCTTATCAAGGATCTGCCATCTTGCACAGAAATCAACTCCAGATGGATTAGAAGCCTTAATAGGAAACCTGAAGAACTGAAACTTCTAGAAGAAAAGATAAGAACTCTATAAGACAGAGGCAAGGAATACCCTCCTTCAGTTTGTTGATTAGAGAAGTTAGAGACACAAAGCAATATAGGCCATTGCTAATGCCTTGTTATTCTGCCAGAACTTGAAAGTAATGTTCTATTGCTGAAGACATCGCATATTTTGGTCACAGGTCTTGGAGGAATTAAGCTGGTCCTGACCTGGATGTTTCCTCCCTGATGGTTGTCAGAGTGTAGGAAGGTGCTTGGAGAGAAAAGTTAACTACTTTCATCTTCTAGCTATGAATCCCAGGAACTATAATAATGCCAGGCCTGGCAAGATACACCTAGCAATGGCACTTACATGTTGGAGGTACAAACAGCTGTCTCATAGGAATTAGGCCTGCTCAAAAGGAGGGAATGCATGTCTCATACTGTACACCTAACAGGGAACCTGGGCTGGAGAAGTCATAGACTCTAAAGGACAAACTACTACCACTATTTGTCTAAATAAACACAGCCTCCAACTAAGTGCAGCTCTTACTCCACATTAAAGCTTGCTTTTATAGTAGAGAAAGGCTGTTACACAGATCTGCAACTTGTCAAAATGCAGAGGGTAAGTGACCATGGGATGTTTAACTCCAACCTGGGTTTGAATCTCAGAGCAGCACCCATACGGTGGTTCACAATCTTCTGTAACTCCAAGCTCCAGGGCATCTGATGTTGTTCTGACTTCTGTGGGCTCAGGCATGCATACAGTGCACATATATACATTCAGGCAGAACACTCACCTATAAATAAAATGACCACATCTTTTGAAATTTTTCAAAGAAAAAGGAAGTATAATGATTCAAAGAACCAAGGGAAAAGAATGACTATTCTTCACTAATGTTCTGTAGACATGGCAGAGATGCTGTACTCATGAACACTCAACAATATGGCATCCTACCAAGATATGCATGTGGAGACTACACAGTCAATATGCCAACATGGAGAAAGCATAGTTTCACTGAGGGATGGATGACTGAGGGAAGGAAAATCAGTTTGTCTAGGGATGAGCTTGACAAGACTCCAAAACTAAATAGACAATCATGTAAAATAAGCATGTTCTCTCTCTCTCTCTCTCTCTCTCTCTCTCTCTCTCTCTCTCTCTCTCTCTCTCTCACACACACACACACACACACACACACACACACACAAACGCGCACGCGCACACACACACACCCAATCCTAATTTGGCCTCAGTTTAAGCACATTTTCAAAATATCAAGTAGACTTTAATTGCCATTTTAGTGGGCAATAGTAATTACCTTGGGCAAATAACATAAACTAGCTGTACTTGATTATATGAATAGTCATTTGGTACAAGTCTGGCAAGGAAGAACTCTTAAGGAGGCACTAAATTCAGTATTGTGTTAAGTAGAAAACTGGCTGACGACATTACCCTGAAATTTTGGGGAGGCTCCTCACATTCCTTCAAAAAACACATCTTAAATTTTTATTCCAACAGGATCAAAGACTGATATAAGTAAGAATCAAGTGATTTTCCTCTGTGGCCAGAATAGTGAATATTACAGATGGTGACAAAACTATTCATAACAGACACAAAGTGGCTTGTCACTCAGCATTTTTATAAAAACAGCATGGGACTCCTCTGGTCATGGGTAGATGTGAAACCCAGTTGTGTTGCCTCCCACACTAGGATTCTCTCACTGTGTTTTACATTTTATCCATAAAATATCAAATCAAAGAACTAGATCTAGTAAAATACATAACACTAAAAGTATGTTTAAAAAAAAAGAGTTTCTTCTTTGAAAGTTAGCTTAAGAAGCACGGGGACTCCAAGCTCTGAAGAGGGCACTGGTGACTGTTTCAGTGCAAGGAGATCTTAATGAGAGTCTAAATACAAGACAGCCTGCAGGTACTACACTGATATCATCAAATGCCATGTTGCCAAAGCCAAACTATGAAAACTCATCTATAAAATCTAGGTTTCAATCAAAAAATAATAAAAGTGGGCACGATTAGATCTTCACATAATCACTTCCTGACATTGAGATACCTTACATAAATTTCAACTATATTTTTGTATACCCTTCCCTTCTGACTGAATTTCAGTGATTTTTACAATTTACAAACGACATCTTATTGTAACAGTTCATAAAAGAAGACACCAGAGGATTGAAAGAGAACAAGGGCTATAGCTTGTGGTAGTCTGAATGTTTTTGGACCCCATAAGCTCACAGGGAATGGCACTATTAGGAGGTGTGGCCTTGTTGGAGGAGACTGGATGACACATGCCTTTAATCCAGACCTTGAGGCTTTGCCGGCACACCTCTAATCTGGGCCACACCTTCTGGAGGAAGTATGTCACTGCAGAGGCGGGCTTTGAAGTCTCTTACTCAAGCTTCCCTCGGTGTGACAGTCAGTAGCTTTCCTGTTGCCTGCAAGATGTAGCAGTCTCAGCTTCAGCCAGCACCATCTGTCTGTTCCTCCCCATGGTGACGATGGACTGAACCTTTGAAACTGCAGGAGAGCCACCCTCAATTAAATGGTTTCTTTTTAGGAGTTGCCATGGTCATGGTGTCTCCTCACAGCTACAGTAAACCGGGAGACATAGCTGATGAAACCCTAACTAACAGAAATGGCTACAATGAAGTACTATAAGAGATAGGTAAAGGGAGAAGGAAGGATATACAAATACACTGCGGTAGCTGTCCAGAGCAGGTGGTCAGAGATGTAGTGAGGACTTGCCAGAAAATATCTAAGAATACCTAAACTACAAATGCTTGGCAACACTGGAGGGAGCTGACTAACAGACAACCAACCTCTTGTTCTACAGATGCTCCTAATTAACCTAATTATGTTTTTGAAAGACCAGTAACAAGAAAGACCTATAAAACAGGGACCGAAGTAAACTATGAATCAGTACCGCAGATGAGGGGGCCGTCAGTGGTAGGGTGCTGGCCTCGAGTTGGCTGACCCTGAGTTGGCTGCTCAGTGCAGCAAAGGGAACAAGACACAGACAGACCATATCACTAGACAAGCAGACACTCACAACGACTACTTTAGAAATCCTTAATCTTCAGAAACTGTGGAAGAGTAAGATCTGGGAAAGTCTCTTCCAAATAAGGATGGTAAACAGGCAGTACAGCTTTTTATACCCAAAGCTTAGCATGCACAAAATGCCCCAATGATTATCTTTGATGCACCAAGGCTGCTCCAGAAAAAAACAAAAATTCCATGAAGCACTTCCAGTCTAAGGATCTTTAACCCCAGTTTCCCCTTAAGATTCTAAGTTCCTTGCAGAAATTTCATCTTTATGTATGTTTTCAAGGCCCTAAACTTCACAGTTTGGAGGAAAGTATATAACATGTATATGTATATATGTAATTAATATATATATATATATGTATATATATATAAACATATATGTGTGTGCATATATTTTAAATAGTTCAGACTCCATTCCACCTCACAGGTTTCCTCTAGGATACTGAATATATTACTAAATGCTATTAATTAAATAGCTGTAGAGATTTAAGTGTGAGCTACACTTGTATGAATTTTTTTTTATTATTCTATATTTTGAGCTCATTGGTGATCCCCTTTATGAACTGAGTATTTTTGTCTTCCAAAAATGAGTCTGTTGGGATCTTAACCCCTAAGGTGAGGGTATTAGGAGGCCTCTGGGTGGTACTTAGCTATGTGGTTGGAGTCTTCACAAATGGGAATAGTGTCCTAGATCAAGAAGCTCTAGAAAGGTGACCTGCCTCTTCCACACATGGAGAAGACAGAGTGCATTCTGCAGCCTTCCCATCTGAGAAATAAATCTCTAAGTGCCAGTCTATGGTACTCCACTATTGGAACATGAAGAGGAACTAAGGACAGCTGGAGGTCAACTACAAGTGAGCAACTCAAAAAGTACCCTAAAGGCTTACAAGTAGGTAAAATATCACTACAAGGGAAAGATATTTCATTTCTGTTTCCATTTACTTTACCTTGCAGATTTATTTTTAACCATAGGTAAAATTTCTAGTGCTTAAAACTGTAATTTGGAGTCTAGCACAGAGATTTTCCCATGTGAATTCATCTTCTCATCTACTCAACTGAGATTTACTGAACACCTAATATCTAAAAAGCATTTTACAAATACTAAGATTCCAGAGTCTCACAAGGTGTGGTTCCCCAACAGCTTTGGAGTTAGAAAACGTACTAAATGTGATGGCCTAGAAGAAGGAAAGAGCTTTTTCTAGTCTTAAATTTAGAACTAAACCATTTTCGAGATGATATAAGAGACCGGAGCATCTCAGCCGTAGACCACCCTAGGGATTCAATTCTCCAGCAGTGTCTGAAGCAAAACTTTCCAGTCCTCCTCTTTACTACAGTCTGGTGCCACTATTTTTAAACAGTGTAATGATTTTACTATTTTAACACAAGTATAAACTAAACAGCTCTGTACTTCTAATTCAGAAATTCTTATAAAACTCTAAGCTTAAGTTATGAATGATTAAAACAAAAATAAACTTAACCTTCAAATTAAAAGTACAAAAATAAATCTAGGAGATGACAAAGCTAATTCTGGATAGGCATGGTAGCTCATGCCTATAATTACAGCACATATTAATGCAAAACATGAGAATACCACATGTTCAAGGCAAGCCTGAGCACAGAGTGAGACTGTCTCAAAAAAACTAAGCAGGCCTAACAAGCTGGTTTAGTCAGTAAGGTACTTGTCTGAGAGGCATGAGGACCTGAGTTTGAGCCCCAGAACCAATTTTAAGAAAGTCAGGGATGGTAGTGTATAACTGTAAGCCCAGCACTAGGAAGACAGGAAGGCCCTTACAGCTCATTGCCCAGTCAGTCTAAGCTAGTTGGGGCCATCCAGGCTAATGAGATGCCCTGCATCCCTCCCCCTAAAAAGGGGGATGGTAGACAATTTGAAGTTGTCTTCTGTTCTTCACGTAAGGATGTTCATACATACACATACCCATACATATGCATACCAAACAAACAAGCCACAAAGCTATATTACCTAATTAAAAACAAACAAAAAATGGGCATGATGGAAGGAAGCAAGCAAGTATGCATGGGAGAGATGGGAGAGAAAGAGAAGCTGAGTGGTCTATGCACTATGAAGAGAGGCAGAACTGGGGGAACTCCTTGATGTGAGAGCCCTTCACAGCCACCTGAGTGAGACCTTGGTGATGTCCCGTCCCATGCTGCATCCTAGGGCCATGCATGTATGGACCCATGATCCTGAGGCAGCCAGGACCAGGATGATGCCAGTGGCCCATACAATCACTGAAGTTTATGAGGATGTATAGGGTCTGTACTGCACCCAGAAGCCATGTTGATGTTCGAGGGCTGCTCTAAGCTGGCTCAATTCCCAACCAACCACCATACCATGGTGGTACCAGAAGTGTCATGGGCTTGGGAGAGTTGGCTTGGACAGTATGGATGCTGGAAAGCCAGCCCTGCCCCACACCAGGGAAGTGCAGGAGAGCTGGCCTTGGTGGTGTGGCCCTAGTAGCATAGGGCAGCAGACCCTGGTTTGAGGATGAAGGAGAGCTGGCCCAGGGGGCATGAGCATGGGGGAGCTGGTCCCAACCCTCAACTGTCCAGAGGGGGAAGAGGCTCTATTGGTGTGGATGCAGGAAAGCCAGCAGGTTGACCAACTCAACTATCCCCAGGCACGGATCCAGAGCTTTGAGTTGGCACACCCCAACATCTTCCCCACCTATGAGATGGTTCCAAATTGTTGTACATTCTAACAGTCAATGGCAATCACCAGAAAAGGAGTCTAATCCAAGAAATTCTCTAAAGAGAAAGTTACAAATCCTGTGAGGGTAGTCTGAAGAAGTGTCACCATTTTTATCTAAGCACACTTTTGGTCTAATTAAACAAGAGTCATTTCAGCTACGGAAGGGCTCTGAGTCACATTTAAAGTGCAAGGCTTACTCCAGAACACCCAACATGTGAGAGACACCTGATGATACAAAACAAATAGCACATCCCTGCATGTAGTTCATTGCTGGACACTTCGTAATTTAAAGCACTTTACACTATAATAACCATAACCTCAGCTACATAGCAAAACTGTCTCTCTTTCTCACACATACAAGAGCCCTGTTTCAACAACACCAAAAAAATACCTGATGATCTTGACTAAAACAGTGAATCTCAGGCTGGCATGAGGGCTCAGCAGGAGCAGGTACTTGCTGACAAGCATGGTGATCTGAGTCCAATCCTTGGGACCAGAGAGGACCACCAACTCCCTCAAGTGGCCCCCTCACCTCCCCATACATACCACAGTATGTGCATGCTCATATACAGACAGGCATGCATACATGCACGCACACATATATAAATGTAATGGAAGCTTTTTTGAGAGTTATCACCAACTTCAGAGTAAAAACGATATAAAATCAGTTATTAGTTCATTATATGATAACTGCAGTCTTGAGGGGTAGATGCCTTCTTCTGACCTCTGCAGACACCAGGCATACAGTGGTAAACATACACATATGGGCACTGACACATAAAATGCCCCAAATAAAGGTCAATGTTTCATATCCATCTTCCAAACCCTTGCCTGTTAAATGTATAAAACATAATGTACAAAATGCTATTGCAAATACAGTGGAAATTAAGCATTACAGAAGACAGATGTAGAAAAATTAAAAAAATCTAAAGATGATATATTTATTACAAAAATCAGGAGCAAAAGACAGATGACTATGTTGAACAAAAATGACTGCTGATGGACCTTGCTGAGGTGCACATGCTCAGAGCAGAATCTCTTCACTCAAGACTGCGGCACAGCGGGTCAGAGCCTGTGGCAGAAAGTCCACAGTCAGAAACTGACTGTGTCACAGCAGCAAATGCCAAGGTCTAGGAAGAGCCTGAATGTTCCTGCTCTGAGACTAAACACTGGGGAAGTTTTGTACAGGAAACTGACAAGGGAAGTCCATCGCTGAACATCATGCAACAAACATTAACTGGACAGTATCAGATTAACAATCATTTCAGTCTAGCAAAAGACAGGAGAAGCCAAAGTTAGCAGATGTTGGTTTCTCCAATCCTTTCTTATCTGATGGAGCATAGCTATTGCATGTTATAAATCAAACCCCAAAGTTGGCTGAGCCTAGAATTGTACATGAGATCATGAGATAAACTGTAGTGGAGAAAATGTTGACATCAAATAAACAAAATGATGTATGTTTACCTGGAAGGGAACAACAGTGCCTCTCTTCACTGGCAAACCAAGCCTAAATCTTTCTTAGCAATGTTTTGATATGATGCAGAGAAATAAATTTCCGATTACTTAACAATGCTACCCCATAAGTATAGAAGGACACCCAAGAGTTTGCCATTTTTTAAGTAAAAATTTCTTCAATAAGTAAGTTGGAAAAAAGTTAGCTCCCTCCAGTCAATAACGTAGTAACAGTCAGATCAATTGATAATAGCCATAAAGGAAAGAAACCTCACAGAGGCTGTAGACATGGCTCACTGAGTAAGAGGACTTGCTGCTCACTACTGTCTGTAACTGCAGTCTCGAGGGGTAGATGCCTTCTTCTGACCTCTGCAGACACCAGGCATACAGTGGTAAACATACACATACACATATGGGCACTGACATATAAAATTAAAAAAAAAAAAAAAAACAACAACAACAAGATCTCATAGGTTGGGAAGATGGCTCAGCAGGTTAAATGCTTTCTAAGAAAGCACTAGGGGGCTAACTTATCCCAGCACCCATTTGAAAGACCTGGCACTTCCTTATAACTCCAACACTAGGAGCAGAGCTTCCTTGGAATTTCCTGACCAGGCAGCCTAGATGACAGATACACATCCTATGAGATGGGGTAGGGGAGTGTGGAACAAAGAGAATTCCCAGTAAGTCTGAGGACTACTTAGACAGGAGTTTATAGCATGATAGAAACAACATTCTGCCTTGAGAGGGTCAAAGGTGAGACCAGATGCCTGAAATGTGCCCTCTGACTACCCTCCATGTGCCATGGAGTGTCTGTGCACACACACACACACACACACACTTACACATGTACCCATTGCAAATGTATACACACACACACACACACACACACACTAATAACAAACAAGATAAACATAAATGCAAAAAGAGCTTTAAACAAAATTTCAGAGAAATACCTTGCAGATTAATTTGAGAGGAGAGAAATATAAGACAATTACCAAAATAGCTATATTATTGCAATTATGATAAAAATTATCACAAAGTAAATGGCATAAGTTTTGATAACCCATTAAAAATAAATAAACACTTCTAAATATAGTGAAATCTTAGCTAAAAAAAATTACCTTAATGTTTAAGATTGTAATTTCTGGTTTCACGAAGCAACTCTGGGAATAAAAGTATTATCAACATCCATGAAAACACTGGAAAAATTAATAAAACACTGGCCAAGACATTTTTCATTATTGGGAATGCTTTAAACTACTAAATTGTTATAGAACATTAAATGACAAGTTTGAGACTTTCCTATACTATAGCTTAAGTCTATCAACTAATGTAAGTATTGCTATAAATATCTTAGAGAATTTAAATCATTTACAGACAATCTGTAAAATATACAATTTCAGTATATTGTAACAAAGGAGTTAAATCACCTGTCATGTGATGTTGAGTCAATGTTTTTCCTTCAGAAGCCATGGTGAACATACAAAATACACACAACAAAAACATTAACTATAGCATCTTTATAAGCTACAGTTGTCTGTATCAAAGATAAACAACTAAAAGTGTAATTACTGAGGCAAAGAACACCTACTTTGTTATACCTACTTTGTCAACATCCAGTACATATTGTCAACTTAATCTCCTAGCACGACTGTACAAATACAAATTCCCATCAAACAGTAGCAGGAATGTGCACATAACATCCTACCCAGTCATCTGCTTTCCTGACTGTCCCTCAATGCAGCTCTTCCCTTCTAAGGGAGATCCCTGTTTTTACTCTCTAGCTCTGGGGAATGCAAGAAAAATAACATACCTCTCCTAATTCCATCTTTATTTCTACCCAAGCCACTTTTCTTTTGGGATGTAAACTTATCTCCCCATTAACAACCATAACCAATGCTACCTCCTCTATTTGCTGACTAAGTGCTTTCAAGAGACCAAAAGTGGTAGCTTAGACTATTTTATGTACCTGCCATAACAGAATACTGATGAGCAGATAATTTGTAAAGAACTGGGATTCATTTCTTAAAATTGCAGAGGCCAGAAGGGCTCAGGCTGACAAACTGACATGTCTTATTGTTCTTATGTATTGTTCCATAGCAAGGGATAGAATTCATCTTTGAATCCATATCTTAGTTTATTTTACATAACTAAACATCTGAGGCCAGGTAGCTGATGCAGAAAAGGTACGGTGGAAGTGTTAGATTGGGCTACACCATGCATTTGGCTTAGAAGGTCCTCTGACTGTATCACAGCACTGTAATAGTTCATGTGAAAGCAGTGACAAGAATATGTAGAATGGAAAAGAGCTACATAGTGACAGAAGGCAGCAAGAAAAGAGAAGCGGCCCAATTTTCTCCACAATAACTTGTTGTCACAGTAAATAATCTGATCCTAGAGCAAGCAGTCCTGAGAGATGACTATTAATCCTCTCTGAAGGGGGAGGAGCCTGTCCTAATCTCCCCTCTTAGGGCCTCTTAAAGATACCACCTCTCAGTACAATCTATTTTACTCCTGGAATCAGCAACTAAGTACTCAGTCTTTACAATATGTCCAAACTGAGGGCTGGACAGATGGTCTGGCAGTTAAGAGCACTGGCTGCTCTTACAGAGCACCTGGGTTCAATTTCCAGCACCCACTCCAGTTCCAGAGGACCTCATAGCCTCTTCTGAGGCTTCTGAGGGTACCACACTAGCATGTGGTACACAGACAAATGCAGGACAAACATCCACACCCTCTATTTTTTTTTTTCTATTTTAATAGGAACCTGTTCCTATGATCTACTCCAAACTACTACATCATTAATTGGTTCATGAAGGCAGAACTTCTCTAATCTAACTGCCTAGTGTTATTGGCAACTAGATTTCCAACAAAAGAACTAGGGAGCTAAACTGAGCCCAAAGAGATGTTGACATTAGGAGAGATGCAAGACTAGGGAACGAAGTGCTCGCTTCCTTCTCAGAACAGCCGTCAACACAGGATTTCATCATGTATGTCTCAATTCTATAGCAAGGTGGTTCTCAACCTTCCTAAGGGTTCCTCGTGTTGTGGTGACCACAACCATATGATCATTTTTGTTGCTATTACATAAGTATAATTTTGCTTCTGTTAGAAATAGTAATGTAAATGTGTGATAGTTAAGATGGTAACCCCTGAGAGAGGGTCGAAAGTGGTCTTGATCCAGAGGTGGAGAATAACCAGTATAGCACATGTTGAAAGCGTTGAAGCTTAGCAGTTTGTCCCCAGCCTAAGTCTCCCCAAGATCCTAGCTGTCTGTCAGTCTTATGTTTTTCTATCTCTTTTTAAGAGAAATTCAGTAAAAGTTCAGCCAAGGCAGTCAGACTAAACTGCCATATGCCTTTTGTTTGGCAGTCAGTACACAGATTTATTGCTGTCCTGACAAAGAATTCAATGTATATAAGAAAACATTTAGTAGCATTGAGGTAGTCTAGCAGAGACTAAGGCAACTGAAGGATTTTTTTCAATCTTTTTAAATATATAAAACAAGAGTATTAGTAAAAAAGAAAAAAAAAAAAAGCTTTAGGAGAGCCTAATTCTCATTCATCAGAGAAGGCATCTCACCCAGTAAGAACACCTGAAACATGTAAGAAGGGAAAGGAAATAGGCAGCAAGCAGCCGCATCCTGGCCTTCACAGCATAATCCCTACACACATTGAGTGCTGTCCGGGTACTCAAAGTCAAATGTCCACTATGACATTCTCTTAAGCTATAATATAAATTATCACATTAAACAAAATTATGTCCTTGATGGGTCTAATTTTAAATTTCTATTAATGTGCCATTTATTTTAATGTGCAGGTTATAAAACAAGGCAAAAAATCGTGAGCATAACACATTTGTCTGAGGAAGGAGCGCGTGCATAAGTAATACCGCCCTTTGGCAAGTGTTCCTCTAGTGACATTGCTCCTAATCGATACACCATGCCTGCAAGAGAGTTGCTTATATAGTGTTGCTTGATTCTAGCACTAATAGAAAATCTTAGCATGAAGAGCCTGAAATCCCAAGCCTTGTGTGTCCTAGAACCTGGAGAAGATGACATTTACTCAATATTGGCAGTTCAATGCCCCTCTCCCTGATTTCAGGAAGCTGCACACAAACCACCACCTCAGAAGTACCAATTTTGTACCACCCCGAACACTCCATGCTCCAAGATCCTGTAACCTTGGAGGCTTAAAAGGAGCTGAGAGAAATTGCATACTGTTAGGGACACAAAACATTTACACATATCCCAACTGAGAATATTAAAATGTATTTGGATGTATTAGCATATTTTCATAACGGTGATATATTTAACCCAGCTTCAGCAATAAAAAGAAGCCTATAGGCAAGAAAGGCATCTCACAGTAGAGAGAGAATTTCCATTATAACTGGTTCAAATGTAATCAAATGTATTTTTGGCTGTTTTTTTTCTAATTGGGTAGCTCTATTGTATATTTATCTGACTTAGCAAACAAACAAAAAAATTAGATACTTTAAATTATTTTGAATAGGTAACTATTAAAAATAATTACAGGTGAGGGTAGCTGAAAATTATTCCTAAGATTCCTTTAGCCTTAAAAATTATTGATGCTGCCTCATTCTTATCTTCTAATAGAGAAATATTAAAATCCATAACTCAATTTATGATGAAATACTAAATATTTTAAAATAAAATGTTGACCATCATCCTTATAATGTGCTGTTTTGAGGATTATTAATGTACAATTCAAGTAAACTGTGGTAGTTTTAATTTTGAAAGAAACAGTCTGGTTCTTACATCTCCCTCAGAGACCCATAAAGTAAATGCTAGGTCCTGGATGCGTCACTCTTAGGCATGCTGTCACTTTAAGAACACAGCATCTCTCATAGCTCAATAGTCACTAGTATCCCAGGTCCTTGCAGGCATACCCTCATTCCCCGTCCTCCTCTCTTTCACTTTCTAGCTGGAAGTGTTTTTCCTAAAGTCTTCCCACTCTGATGTATATACTGCCTCATCACACCACTGAAGCAACAAGCTAGCCAGGTGGACTCAAACATCTAAAACTGTAGACTAAAACAACCTTTTCTTTTCATAAGCTGAACTCTCAGGTACCTGATAACAAGAACAACAAACAGCTTACAAAACAAGGTGGCATCAAAAATTTAGTGCCTGGCAATTTTAGGGTAATAGATATTAAATGAGGCAGTGCAAACTCTTTTCCCAGAAAGACACCTATAAAAATGGTTGCATGTAGTCTCAGCATCTTTCCAGACCATTCCACTTGACTTCCTAGAATGATTCACAATAATGGCTAAGACGGGCCCTAACAGAAGGACAATGGTTGATTAGCACAGTAATCTATCACTAAGCTACTTTGACGGCTACAGTTTTCCTTTGTTGCTGTCAAGCATATTTTCAGCCTATGTATCAGAAAACGGAAGGCTCCAGAAATAAAAAATAAGTCATTCCATACGTTTAGTACTTAATGGTTTGACTTAGAATTCCAAAAATTTGAACAACGATTCCTGTAAGTCATTGACTCAGTAGTTAACACATCATTAATGATATGAAGTGTGCATGCCATAAACGTCTATACCACTCTTGATGAAAAGAATACTTGTGTGTCTCCGTGCTGGGGGGTGACACAAGGGCCTTACACTTTGCAGGCAAGTTCTTTGTCACTAGCTACACTCTTTTCAGGCTGATCATCAGTTCTGGCAGCAAGCCCCAATTCTGCAGCCAGGCTCCCCTGCTCAAGGCACACTTTCAGTAGATTTGGCCAGTGACCATCTAAGCAGAGGGTGGCCTTCCAGCCTGCTCTAAGATCAGGAAACACCGTTCCCTCCCAAGCTCCTATAGATACGACAGTGTCACAGTATTATGAGATGGAACTTAAGAAGTGATTCTCCAGGAGAGCTCTAGCCTCAAGAATGGATTAATGCCATCATCTCAACACCAGGGCATTGTGAGAGCACGTTCCTGGCAAAGGGCCCAGTTCTTTGTGTTGGTTTTCTTGCCTTCCCTGTCTTTCTACCAGGATGATGCAGCAAGAAGCCCCTCATCAAATGTCCTGGAGGCCCTAGATCTCCCATTTTCCAGCTTCCAGAAGAATAAGTCAATAAATTTCCTGTACCAATCGCTCAGTCTACGGTATTGTTACAGCAGCACATGGACGCATCCAGTCTGCCAGCAGCTCTGCGGCTGTACTCTCCAGTTACCTTCACAACATAACCAGGCATCATGGCCAAGATAGCAGTTAGAGGTAGCCCAAGTCACCAAGTCCACAACCCAGCATGAGGGAGGGGCTGGGCAAGTGAGGGAAGACACACACCAGCTGCGTTTGTACGTTAATTTTTGGTGTTTATTTGTCATCTCTCTCTCTCTCCCTCTACTTCTCTCTCTCTCTACTTCTCTCTCTCTCATGAGATAGGACATCTCTAGTGTGTAGACCTAGTTGTCCTGCAACTCACAGAGATGCACTTGCCTCTGCTGCAATTAAAGGCATGCTCCATCACACCCAGTACTACTGTGTTTTTGAAAGTTTTCCTAGAATGTGCAAACAGCACAATCCCATATCTAAATGCAAAGTGGACACTAGGCAAGAAAAAAAAGGGAAGAAAGAAGGAGAAATACATACTATTATATTCTGCCTTGGGTCACGTTAAAACTGAAGGATATGAAAACTTTGAATCCTAGGTATTTGTTATACAATGTACAGTCCCATGCTGTGCAATTATTGTTTGTCTGGTTTATGTGTCACCCTAGTGTGGAAATTTCCCAAATACAGAAATAAATTCAAGGCATAATACTGTGAATAATTTTAAATGATTCTTGGTTTTCATAGAACAATACAAATTAACTTCATTTTTAAAAGCTATTACTAAATTTGAAATAAAAATTAAATCATCTATGCTTTAAAAAGGGACTAAAAGGTTCTTACTGCATAGGGAATAAAATTCTGATGTCTCAGCCCATCAGAAACTATTTTTCCAGACAAATTGATCATCAGTGGCCCTGATATACTTACTCTCTCTAGCAAAAGAGCAACTTCCACTGGCCCTGAATGACCTTCTATCTTGTCTTGCCTTATCACCTGAGAATGCTTTGTTCACCCACCAACACCTCAGCACTACCCCCCCCCCACATTGATAGGAGGATGTGAGGTTTTTCTGGTTTGGGTTCTAAGACTCTGTTTTGTTAGATGTAGGATAGGCCTACAAACCAGCAGCTTCCTTAGCAAACCACACAGTACCTGGGCCAGAGAAAGAGCTCAGGATCCCACCAGGTTCCTCAGCTGTTCAAACAAATGATGTGGTATCTGTATGTAGCTAGACATATCACATGCACTTTAAATCAGCTTTACACAATTTACTAAACCTAAGGCAATATAACACAAAAATAATAGTTATCCAATATATATTAGGGAATGATCCATCACAAGGGGGGAACACCTTACACACATCATTTAGTACAGACATCATTTCTTTCTTTAGATATGGAACCTGCAGAGCTAGGTGATAGTGGCACATGCCTTTAATCCCAGCACTTTGGAGGCAGAGGCAGGCGGATCTCTGTGAGTTCAAGACCAGCCTGATCTACAAAAGCTAGTTCCAGGATAGGCTCCAAAACAACAGAGAACCCCTGTCTTGAAAAATAAACAAACAAACAAAAAAGATACGGAACTTGCAGATACAGAAAGCCAGCTGTGGTAGTTCCCATCAGAAAGACTTTTATGTCTTCCAATCCCACCTGAGCTACTTTAATACAATACTCGTGATTGGACATTTCACAAGGTCTGTTCTTTATCTCTTCAACAGGTAAGATCAGGGTGAATTTTAAGTGAAAGCATGGAAACTACTTATCACAATTTTTCAGTTAGTCTCAGGTGCAGAAACTGCTGTTAAGAAAACCTGTAAGAAACCTTTAGAGGAGATTCCTAATGATGTGCACATTAACATTTCCCCTACAGATCATACTCTCAACAAGCATCCTTGAGAGCATACTATCACAATAATTCAGCCAACTTGGCCATCCCTATAGCTATACTAGAAATATGACTGCACGGTGGTTTTAGACAACAAATATAAGTTTAAAAATATCTTGGCTCTTATTCTTAAATATCTGTGAAACACTCTAACCTAAAGACAATAGAGATACATTGAAACTAGACAAAACAGTTACAGAGCACTGGGAATGTGCACTTATGTAATCAAACAACAAAATGCTTCCTAAATGTTCCACTTGCTTAAAAAAAGTTCCCAAATTTATCACATGTATAGACAGACTTCACTTATTCCAATAATGACGCTTTCTGCTCATTATTAAAAGCTTGGTTTTCCAAAAGTCTTGTGCTCTCACTTGCTGTTTGTCATTTGACATGGTCCAAGGGAAGTGGAAGACAAACTGCAACTTCCTGTTTAATGGGGTCTTTCTCAAAGCATCATGACATGTTATTTAATGGTATACAGTTACTAAATCAGAGAGTGAACTACAGTATTCCTTAGCCCTACATATCCTCTGGGAACATCTGCAGGGGATTTCTAGCCCTACTATCTCAGCCAAACACAGGCCCATTTCATCAGAACCCAGTGATGGGGGCTGGCGGGGGATGAGAGACTGTCTTTTAAGAATCCCAAGTAAAAATACAGTGGTCTTACTGAAGAATATGTACATGCTTTGATTCCCAGAATGAAGAATGTAATAGGAAAGACCCTTAGACAACCAATTACTTCCTGAAATCTGATTTAATACTTAAGCTATGTAAAGGCGGGAGAATAAGATATGTATCTCAATGCCAATACTTAAAAATGAAACCCAAGCTACTATGAATTACTAAAATAGTTTTAAAATTCAGTTTTACAAAACAAGGAGTTGATGGAAACTAAGAGTTCTCACGCCCTAGTTTAAGACGTGCCTACATATACTGAAAAATGTGATTGATTTCAGTTGTACCGTAACCCAATTCTTTTTGTCTAATAGTCCGCTTGCCCAATTTCATTCTGCCAGCTCCAAAATTATATGCAATATTTGGTCAACAATATTAGTGGAGGCAACAGCAATAATCTACACTACTTTCTTTCATTTTATATTCTATGATTTTTGTTGCTACTGTTTTCCCTATTTTTGCTATAACGTAATAAGCTAATGCATGCCTTATTATATGCCAACATGTAGGCAACACCATTTCCTAATTGAAAATAACTTCAAGGTTGTGCATTGCACTAGTAGATTTGTAATCAACTTAAAGATAATGTGCTAAAAGCACAATTAAATGTGTCATAACAGAAGAAGGCCCTGGTAATTACAAACAGTGCCATGCTTGCTGGCTTTTTAAACAGTAGCACAAGGCTGTGAAAAATCGCCACCCAGTGATGCAAATGAAAACTGCAATTTGTTTTTGTGTAAAATGAGTACCCTGGAGGATTACTTCAACTTCATTACTGAATGAACTCTTGCCTTCTTATGTGAATACACACTGGTTACACAAGGGAAAGGATGTTTTTCTACTAGCCCCACCTCTCCCTTTATTCTTATTCTGCATACGCTTCAATTTACAAAGGCCAAAAGCTGTAGAAAGTTTAGGAAGGAAAGAGGCTTTCCATCAACATAAGCCAACTCTAGATAGTCCCCTTATCAACAAAAGTGCCTTGGTTCGCGCTGGAGCCCAAATGTCAAGTCAATGTTAAGCAAGAAATACAGGCCTTCAGAAAAGGGTTTTTTCCCCAGTGGAAAAAGAGAAGGGATGTCATTGCTAGCCTTAAGAGTGCAATTTACTGTGACCTTCTTAGAAACAGGTTTTAAGGGTCAGTAAGGAGATATCTAACCAATTCAGACAGCCAGGAAACTGTTTCTACATCATATACTTTTATCATTCAGAAGAAAGAAAACAAAACTAATGTTTTTTTTTTTTTTTTTCTGTAATGTACCTATTTCATACAATAGTTTTAAAATCTTACATGAACATATACTGAGTGGTTTGGATTTTTTATTTGTTTGTTTCAGAGACAGGGTTTCTCTGTTTAGCCCTGGCTGCCATGGAACTCGACTTATAGACCAGGCTGGCCTTGAACTCACAGAGATCCTGCCTTTCAGGGTGCTAGGATTAAGATCACATATTTTAATCAAAACGTACCCCTGAGTTTGAACACTTGATCGCCAGTAGGTGGTACTGTTCCGGGAAGTTATGGAAGTTTAGGACCTGGAGGCTAGCTGGAGGAAGAGCTGGGGGTTGTGTGTTGACAGCCTTGTCTGATTTACAGTTCTCTCCCCTTGCTTCCTGGGTCAGACTGAAAAGGTGAGATGTGATGCCTCTACGTCCCTAACCTCTGGCCGCCATGCCTTCCATGCTACTATGGACATCTAGTCCTCTGGAACCCTAAGCTGAAATAAATTCTTTCTCCTATAAGTTGATTTGGCTGTGGTATTTTTATCATAGCCATTGAAAAGTAACTAGTACATATTCCAGAATACAGAGTATGGCTCCATGTTAACAATAAAATCACTAAAAGTATCTCACGAGTACCTCTTATCCTTTCAAAGTACCTTCATATGGTATGCCCTGAGACTAAAGTAGATGCCACACAGACACTGCTATTGAACGGCATGGCAAAAGGGGCAGCCTCCCAGAATAAATAAAATTTAAAGTTTGTCATATTTTTTAAAGACAATACAACATTCCTAGTAACTGTCAGGGCTGTCATCAGGAAAGTCAGTTCAGGCCTTGAATGCTGACAGGTTTGTGATGGTGATATTTTACATTAACATTTTTAAGCTTAAACTATCACCGATGGCAGGTTAAAACTGAGGACTTGGTGAAAACACTAACCCCTCTCGTCCACCTCTTTGATACGTTCAGAACAGTATCATTGTCTACAGTCCCCGTATTGTTTGTTAACAGCGCATCACAACTTCATATGCCTCTTGCTTTAGATCACCTAAACAAGTTTAATTACAAATTTCAATGCTGACAGTGCAGCATTTTAAGACTGCACCAGCACAGAGAGTAAAAAGACGGCGCTGGGATCAGATGACCCAGGCTAATTTCAATTTTCTTTATGTAAGAAGAAGCTGGGAAATTAAGTCCTCCGTGTACCGTGACAGAACCACCTCCCTTGCAGGTTATTCCAAGTAGTGTATGCACATTAACTCATTTAATTCCACACTGACCACATAGGGTACGGGTACGTAGATAACATGCTCGGTGACACGCAAGATTGTTAAACAGCTTCCTAAAGCTAGAAACCCTAATAAGTTGTGAAGCTGGGCTCCCATGCCAAAGGCTCTGGCTGTAGAGTCAGCATTCATATTTGTGCTTAAATGTCACCCTGTGCAGTCCTCCTGAGGGACAAAGGAGATGGTGTGACAGATGAAAAGAGGAAGGAAGCCGGAAGTAAAAGGACAGAGATGACAGTGACTAACGATAGCATGACACTTCAGGACAGCCAGCTAAGCCTGGTATACCTTTTTTTTTTTTTTTTTACAAGGAAATTAGTGAAGCTGGAATCTTTGCATCTAAAACCAAACAGGGTTACCCAGACACGAGTCTCAGCTGCCGGTTCCTGAGAGACAGGAGGCCTTGGCTGGCACTGGGAACTCTGGTCTTTATGGGGCATTTGAACAAGTTGTACTACCAAGTACACTACATATTTTATGTTCTTCTAGGACTACATTCAAAGTGATTCCTCTTCATAAGTCTCAACCAGAGACATATAGTCCTGGGAATATAAATCATGCTCAGTTCAAGATGGTCCTGGGAAAGCTGGCTTAAAGCTCAGCATGTCAGCCTTTGAGAAAATGTACCATTGGAGTGTGGGTACAGCAGACAGAGCAGCTGCTACTGAGTATATTAGAGTAATTAAATCTTGGAAATTCCCTCATGAAATAGCAAATCTGGAAGCCTGTGAGACTTCCGAGGCTCAATCAAAGATGCTTCTCACTCCAGTCTTCCTGGGATAGGACAGGCAGCCCATAGCAGATGAACCGTACCTGCTGAGGCAGGAGACTTGCAAAATAGACCCCTACTAGAGCAGTTGTAAGATGAACGACACAACATTTGGTCAAGGTTACAGAGATCAAACTAAAGCAAGTCACTTCCCATGGATAGGCCTTGTCTCTCATATTCCAGGCTGGCTAACTGAAGAGGTAGAAGGTAAAAAGATACATAAAACAAAACTCTAGAAACTGTATGACTTCACACACACAAGTGTGTCACTGTCGGGTTCTTGAAGTGAGTATACAGTGACAAAGAGAAATGGTGCCATTTCTAATTGTGTGTAAACAAAAACTGAGCGAAGTTCTCTATATATATGTCTTAAGTTTATAAAGATGTTTTTAAAAAAAATAGGGAATGGGTTGGAAAATCAGACTTAGCTGGAATAAATTCCTGAGAGACCATTATTGCTAAACTCCAGAAGATAACCGTTTCCAGAAGGCCTGAGAGTCTTCTCAAGTCTGTATACAAACTCTGGAGGTGGAGGAGGGAGCCATGAGAGTCTGCAGCTTCCCAGACACTATCACTGGGGCTAACAGAGCCTTTCTGTCTGGCCAAGCACTGATTCCTGAAAGTCAAAGGGAAGGGTCAGAGAAGGAGTCTTATCCACAATGCTTTCTAAATGACACACACAACTTACTCTGAAATTAGAAAACACAGTAGAAATCAACCATATAATCACCAAACTAACTTTTAAAACAATTCATCTAATTAGGATCTTGTTTCTTAAAAAGACTCACCTAAGAGGACAAATCCATCTGCTTCTGGCTCTGGTACAGCGGGCTTTTTGGATTCTGGAGGCTTTCGGAAGAAGTGAAACATAGCGGCTGCTGCTGTTATCTGAAACAGACATTCTGTATGAGGTCAATTCAGATGGCACCAAACTCCCACCCTTCTTAGCAGAGAGCCTGTCATAAAGGTAGCACAACAACAACTCTAACGTAGTTTATTGCCAGACTTAAAAGCATCAAATGTTCTCTAGCTATTAGAAGATAAAAGTATAAACCAAGACACATATCTTTATAGTCTAAAATCTGTGCCTTGAGAGTTCATAGTACAAGCACTGTCACTTTCTGAGGATTCAGAAAAACATTCGGGAAAATGCTCCATGAAAGACTAAAATCAACTGGCAACCCTGAATCTAAAGAAGTTCACAAACCACAGAATAAACATTAGTTTGAAGGAGGGAAAAGACTTGTGTGGGCTTTTTCCCTACCATACTTATCTGAAGCCTCATAAAGCCAAGGCCACTAACTAAGAAAAGAATGAGCCGCAGACACCCTTTACCCCCGGGTACCTGCTTCAAGCATTGTGCTGAACACTTTATAAAAAAGCAAGCCACTGCCAACCCCAAACTCCCATCCAGACAGATCTTTGTACCCGGCTTTCTTTTGGTCCACCTACCCCCTCCCAAATCATGACTTACTATTAGCTATGAATGCCTGGCCTTAGCTTAGGTTCGTTTCTGGCTAGCTGTTATAACTTAACCAGTTTCTCTTCATCTATGTTTTGCCTTGGGGCTTTTTAACTTTCTTTTCTTCTATATGTATATCTTACTCACTGCTTCTTGTGTCTGACTGGAAGCTGCCTGGCTTCTGACCCTTCCTCCCTCCTTCTCTCCTTCTCACGTGTTCTTCCTAGATTCCTATCTATTCTTTCTCCACCAGCCCCGCCTATCCCTCTCTTGCCTAGCTATTGGTTGTTCAGTTTATGTATTTGACCAATCAGGTGCCTTAGGCAGGCAAGGCAAAAAACAACCACACATTGTTACATAATTAGACAAATGTAGCATACACAAATGTAACACATCTTCACCTTGTTAACAAAGGCAGCAGAAACAAATGTAACATACCTTCACAAAGTTATATTTTACAGCATAAAACAAATAGTAACGCATCTTTGCTTAGTCACAATAATATTCCACAACAGATCTTGGCATTGGTGAATTGTCCCCCGCCCACCTCCCACCCCCCACAGAGACACCCCACCTACCACTACTGTCTTTGTACATTCCTGTGGAATGAAAACTTTTGGAAAACAATTAGGATAAAAGCTAAAGAGTGCTAACAAGAGCACATTATATGCTACCTGCAGTCCCTTTGGAAAAAGAATAAAGATAAGGCAGAGTCTTAATGGTAGAAAGCATTCCTAATTTTAATTTTCATAAATTCTAGCCCTAATATTTAACAATAGCAAAAGCCTTGTGATGCTAGGAAGGGTCCTAGAATTTATGCAGATTATCTTGACCAGAGCTGTAGGTCCAGGAAGGACACTAAGCCCAATATAAACAAATGGCAGAAGGAACCTACTGAACCTATTGACAGAAAACAGAGCTGGCAGATTTCAGTGTGTGTGTGTGTGTGTGTGTGTGTGTGTGTGTGTGTGTGTGTGTGGTTGTTTTTTTTATTTATTTTATTTTGCTGTTGTTTTAAAAATGGCATTACTAGACTAGAACCTACTTTTTTAAACCACACTGGTTTTGAACTCAAAATTGGCAGCTTCTGCCAGTCCCAAATCCCCAGTGCTCAGTGATGGGATGGGATTTAAAGCATGAGCCACCACACCCAGCAGATTTCTCTTTTAAAAGAAAGGAATAAAAAATGTAAAGGACAAAACACCTGCCATGAGAAAAGGATAGTATTTCAATACAGGAAGATGACCTCCCCCATTCTCAAAGATAGTGCTTTAATATTAAGGTGCCCCCCCCCAAAAAAAAGCCCTGAAAATAGGTTGGTACCCTTTCAGAGAAAACCAGGAGACATGGCCTCCACAGAAGGAGTGAAAAAAAAAAAAAAAAGATTAGATGAAAATACAAAAAGAAAAGAGGGAAATTGTGGTACATGCCTAGAATCCCAGCATCCAAGAGGGTGGAGACAGGTTCTTGGTATGGTATGGAGGCTAACCTCACTCATCTTCCTTCCTCAGCATCTAGGACAGGTAGGACTATAGGCACCCACCACCATGCACAGCCAAATCTTAGTGGTATCTGCTTTCAAATCAACAGGATGTCAAGGCCAGGTGTGATGGTTCATGTCTATAATTCCAGTCCTTGGCTACCACAGGAAAAAGGACCACAGTAAGGTAATGGCTGTAATGGCTGGCCAGTCGATAGAGCAAGTTCTCAGCCAGTGCTACATAGTGAAACCTGGGTTCAGTGAGTCAAAGCACCTGCTGTGCAAGCCTGACAACCTGAATATGGGCCCCTGGAAGCCATGGACAAAGCAGGAGGAGCAGCTCCCTGCTGTAACCCAAGTGCTCCAATGGCAAGAAGGGAGGCAGAGACCAGGTAACAGCCCAAGCTCACAGTTCCCAGACTGGCTAACCTGCAGTTAGAATCCTGAGTGGTGTAACAACTGACTCCAAAAGTTGTTCCCTCACCTCTACTCAAGCAATGTCATAATGTGCTGCAAAATGAACATGCACACACGCACAAACACACGCACGTGTGCGTGTAGTAAAAACAAAACCTGGAAGACAAGGAACTCTTAAAACTCCTTGACATTTGTGTGGGCCTTCAACACTAACATTCTTCTTTTGATTGCATTTCATTCCATTTCTGTCTCGATCAATCCCTACTTTTCCAAGCCTCGCTCCTCTCTGTTTTGAAGGCATCTCCAAATCCCACAGCATCTATGTTCAAGACTTTGATTTACTTTGTATTTCTATTTTGCCACCACTGGTTAGGTGCTCAGGGCAGGGCTGACACAGCACTGGACTCGTATTATGGGGGGACAAACTGTCAACAGCCTACAGTTCTTCTGGGGCAATAATGTGCAAGGGTATAATCTTAGAGCAGCACCCCGAAATAAGAAGGACCTGTAAACAGCACGGTGGTCCAGGGCTGCTTCTGATGTGCAAGGGTGATGATGTCTGTATGAGGTCCTGGGCAGACTCCAGCCTCTTTTCCTTCTCTACTGTTTTCAGTATTTTAAATATTTATAATGAGCAAAATTTTATTTATTCTTAAAAATCCATTATTTGCTAGCAGTGATACTGTTCCTGACTAAGCTAGAATTGAGTCATCCTAATAGACAGACAAGGGATCTCAGAGGTACATGGGGGTAGACTTCACATTCTAAAGCCACAGGTGGGAGAAGAAACGTGCAAATCAAATGATACTTCAATAAAGCTATGAATATTAATAGCATATTTAGGTGTTATATAAACATTTTAGTTCATAATTATTCAGAAAACCATCTCAAAGTGTTAAACCAATTTGTGTTTGGACAGGTAATCTCCATGTAGAAAACAAAACATTTCTTTTGGCAATCAACAGAGCCAAAGCATAAAGGTCAGTGGATTCAATTTTAATGATATACTCTGACCACACCCAGCAGGTATGCTAGAAGCTGGGCAGGACACATCTCATGGCTCTGAAGTGGGGGTCGGTAGAGTATATAATAAAATTATCTTTTCTTACTATTGCAAGGATTTCCTTTTAGGTTACATAACTTACAAAAAGATTAAGACATAAGAAAAACATAGATTTCTCAGGTTTATTATCTGTTAAATTCCACCAGACTCCCAGTTAATGTAACTACACTAAACTAGAGCAGACGCTTTATGATAGAAAATATATACATATTTTTATAATCACATTTTTTCTTTATGCTTGTGCCAAAATTCAAACAATGTGTAAATTTCATAGTTCTGAAAAATTAAAATCCTAAACAATGTGGAATCCTCTTCTGCAACAATACATTATGAAGTGCATGACTATGGAAATAAAACACAAATGTAAAGGAAGTTTACTAATTTCTACTGAGAAGTACCAAAATAGTGTAGAGCTGTGCTCCATGTTTTTTGCAATTTTAATCTTATATTAAGAATGCATTAAACAGTATAAATCACTTCCAAAAGATCACCACAAGTTCCTAAAGCCCATGTAGACTACTCGTTGGGCCTCAATACAAATGAGAGAGAGGGAAAGTCTTCTGTTAAGAAGGACCAATATGTAAGAAGGAACAGGGTGTTTACAGGACAGCAAAGACTTTAATCTCACTAGAATCGGGGTGATATGCAGATAAGCCACAGAAATCAAGACTGAGAAGAATAAGGACAAATTATTGAAAAGTCTAAAAAAATAGAATATACAGAGCAGTATACTAAGATTTGTTGAATATTAAATCATACACTCTAGGAGAGCCTTGTGCAAAGATTAAATTTTTCAAGCAATGCTACAGAGGCTAAGCATGACAACTGGATTAAGACAGGAAATGTCTGGGGAAAAGGGCATAGTGTACTGAAATGATATGGAATATAGCTCAGTTATTCTTACAGTACAAAATGCGGCTAAAGAAGAGTCAGTAAAAAATGACTATAGAGAAAAGAGTGATGAGCTGAGTAAGGAAAGCAATGTTTAAGAGAAGAAAAACAGTATGAAAAAGACACCATGAGGCCCACTCATTTAAATGCTAAACTAAAAAAATTAGTAACAAAAAGAAAACCAATTCCATTTCAATATGATTTTAAGGCATACGAGAAATTCAAACATTATGTAAAAACATAATTTTTATAAGGAAGCAATTTTGTAAAATATTAGGTTGCTTGACTGAATATTATGTAAACTGGAGTTGGCCTCAGATAATAATTTTAGAGCTAAAATGTTAATTTTTAATAGCTTAAATCAAATCAGCATGGGAAATCTTTTGAAAGACTTTAGGTATTCTAAATCATTCCTGAAGTCTGTCCACTTGTGACTGACTATTTTGGCTAATCTGAAATTCTACAGCAATTAAGAGATAGCCTGTAGGAAGTTGATAGATAATTAATCCCTGTTGGTAAACACAGTTTTGACAAAACGCATCAGTATTTACCTGGTGCTACTGAGTGATTAAAAGCTCCTTACTTGACCACAAACCTATGGACTTTTTGATTCTCTAGTAAATCAGCTGCAGCCATTCATTATGTGCTCCTTCAGCTCAACAGTCTTCGAAAGATGTTGTGTTTATGAGAAGCATGAATTGTTTCAAAATGCCTCCTGAAGTACCAGTTAAATCACCAACTAGGATTTCTCAAAGGGTCACCTCCTGTTCCTCATTCTACTTAGATTTTTGTTTCTGTGTGTTTTAAAATACTAGTTGAACAAGCAAAAGATATTTGTAGAACAGTCACAGAAAGGCATTGCATTCCATATCACAGATGAACAACACAAAACAGGAAAATCATTAAATCACAATGGTAAAATAATTTATTTTCTACTTCTTTGACTTATATTTAGGCCAAATACACACATAAATTAAGTAACTAAATATTGGATCTAGCAGTTTTGTTTTGTTTTAGACTATTCCAACTATTTATTACAGTATGGAGTGGGGAAGTATAAGACATGGAGAACATACAGAAATCAGAGGGCAAGTAGCAAGATTCAGTTTTCACCCTCTACCATGTGGTTCCCAGGGTTTAAATTTAGGTAGTTCACACTGGCAATAAGAGCCTTACATATGTTTTGTTTTGTTTTTGTTGTTGTTGTTGTTTAAAGCTATAGATCCCACTCAGTATAGGTCTCACTCAGTTGAAACAAAAAGAGCTTTTTGAACAAAAATCAGCTTTTTGGGGGAGAGGAGGGGCAGGAGAGGAAAACAAGGTAAAATGATTATCTGACAGCATTGTTTACCAGCAATTTAAGTTTTGTGAGCCTTTGCTTAGGAGTACACCTGCTTGATCACAATGAAAAATGTATTGTTTTTAGTTTGGGTATAAATGGAAGAGAGTCACAAAGCCAACCGGAACTAGATAGTAAAATGCTATTGCTGAAGACACCACATACTATGGTTGAAGAATATATAGGAACCAAGCTAGATGCTTCCATCCTGCAGGTTCTCACAGTACCAAAAGGTGCTATGTAGGCCACTAGGAAGAGAAAACATCAACAGTCTTACCCATATGTGAACATGGTGAATTAGAATACCAACCTACCAGGCATAATGTGCCCAATGTTCCAATAGTGGCATGACTACTATGGTGTAACCAACCACTTTCTGATTGGAATTAAGGCACACTTCAAAGGATGATATTCACGCCTGGACCTGGAACTCTAGTCAAAATCTTATGGCTGTGGAATAGGCCCTAAGGGGAAAACTGCTACTGTTATATTCAATCAACTGGACCTCAAATGAATTCTAAATATACATGGTTATACCCAGAGGTAAGTGCTGCACTCAGTTTTGGTCAGAAAAGCTTCTGGTTGCAGTAGGGAATGTTTAACACAGAGATTCATAACTGGTAAAGTGCCAGTAACAAGTGACTGTTAAGGAAAACAGCTCTGGAAAGGAAACCTGTATCAGCTCCTCCAACGCTCTGTGAACATCATAGAAGATGGGGGTGGGAAGAGCTGAAGAAGTGCTATGTGATGCTGATGTCTGGTCGTTACACCTATAAACCTCCAGAGGTAGTTAGCTGAACAAGACCTGCACAAGATGAGGCCTCGCAGCATTCCATCATGGATGGGGAAGGAGCTCCTGATGCCCTACTCCTCCCTCAGGAACTATTGCCAAGCAATGCTAGCTCAGAACAAAGAGTAGTTTTCATCAGTGGAGCCCATATTCCCAAAAGTAACCCCCAATCCACGCTGGAATCAAATCAGTGGGTCACAGAAAAACAACAAACAAGACGTGGAAGTGTGGGACCGGCTTGTCGTGAATGGGCTCAGCAGGAGTGTGCAGGGATGAGAAAGGAAATGGTGACAGTGGCAAACATGACCCAAATTCACTATAAATGGTAAGAAACCAGGAAAGGATAAACGTCATTAAAGTCTCAAAACTACTGACTGTATCCGGGCTCTCACATGACCCTTTCATCCGCATGTGTTTGTACCCTACTCCTGGTATAAGCGCTAGTGGGACAGTGGTGGCGCACACCTTTAATCGCAGCACTCAAGAGGCAGAGGCAGGCAGATCTTTGCGTTCGAGACCAGCCTGGTCTACAAAACCAGGGCTGTTACACACAGAAACCCTGTCTTGAAAAACAAAAACCAGAAACAAACAAAAAAGAATGATCAGCTACATCCACGTCTTAAGTTTATACCTGAAGATTTCCACTGAAAATTCTAAGACATTGTACTTCTCAACCCACTGAAAATGTTTATATGTTGAAATAAAACCCTTTATAACCCTTTAAGATATATATATCCAATGAAACCTAAACAGTGCATTTTAATGCCCACTCTCAACCATTTAAGATCCTTGAAAAATAGTAGTCCACAGAGCATGTGTCAGGCTGCTCCAAGGCGCTCTGCTACGTGACCTGTCCTAACTCGGAAAAGCCTAACCTTTTCCTTCTTCTCTTTATCTCTTACAGACACTGGCTGAACTCAAGCCTGCTTTCCCTGACATCTGGGAGTATTCGCTCTTCCTCTGAAGGCCTGTTCTTGTGCCTTCTCCCCTGCTAAGAATAAGAACATGGCTTTCTCTTACAATTCCCTTCTCCTGGCAGCTGCACAGATTTTACAGCAGGTCTGATCTGTTGTTTTTTCTCTCAAAAGATAATAAAAATGTTCTTGGACATCAAAATAAAGAAACAAATAAATAAAACAGCTTGAGCTTTACTAACAGTAGGGAACTTTTCATTGTTCTTTCTTTCTCTTTGATTTCTATTTCCCCTTCTAGCCAGGAGTAGCTTGAAAATAGCTTCAGATCGCATTAGACTAACTTCAACAGCACAGACAGACACATTGATGGTGGCAACTGTACTTCCTGCCGTTAAAGGTTTCATATTTTTACTATTGAACCAGCCAATGAACTAAGGTATCACACACACACACACACCAGATTACCAAATTAAACATGCTGGATTATGTAGATAATGGTGATATTTTCAATTTGACAATACTATGCTAGTGAGTTTGATGCCACATAAAGATGTGTGCCATCTCATTTGCAACTCATTCCAGTCCTTCCTACTCAGGACTGTACTGGAGTTTATTACCAGTTTACATCTGATTCTGCAAGACAATGTTGCCTTTGTTTCCAACAGTAATGGCTTCATTTTCAAAGTCTTGTGGGAATTTGCAAGATAAGGCAGAGTCAAGCATTCCACAGCCTCACTTTTAAGAGCTGTCATGCTCCAACTTAACATTCCTAACCTTTTCACTTATAGCCTAAATAGAAAGTGACAACAGATGCCTATATGTCAACAGAAAATAAAAACATTTGAGCTAATGAACCTTACTCTCCTAACATGACCTTATGGGTAATTTTAGCAAACTGCTAACAAATAAAAACAAAAACCAAACAAACAAACAAAAAACACTAAAAATATTTAGATGATCACAAACTAACTACAAGTTGCACGCAGAGCATCAAACTAGAGAGGACTTTGGAAAAGTACAAGGGAGCTCCAGAGATGTCACAGTGTCACAACCAGTCACAACCCAGGGGAAGTGCTCCCCCATTTGGCCAAGGTGGAATGGCTACAGAGTCCTATATTCATCCAGGTCCGTGATAGCACATACAAGCTATTTCAGCAGTCCTGGCTGGGGCCGCACCTTTAGAAGTCCAGGTAATCTGTGACAATCTGTTTCAGAGTTGCCTCAAGGCATTCCTGGAGTGCTCCAGCTACTGTGGGCTGAGGCTAATCTGATTCTGTTTTACTGACAGTCATTTTGCTCAAGAAAACTAGGGAAGCAAGGACATGTGCAACAGCTGTGAATTAGGAATCCAACTTCCCCATCCCCGACATCTTTGTGGATTTACGGGAAAACGAGTATCTAGTGGAAAAGTATGGTATAAACATAAAGAACTTATCGTTACCATAAACAATTTGTACAGATTCCAAGCATGCTTTAACAGTGACCAGAGAGAGAGAGGCTCTTCTTCCCCACCCCTGCAAGTCTCTCACAGTGATCCTATACAATGTATGCTAAATTGAATTCCTGGTCTCTACCTACTAAATACCCTTCAATGCTGGTATTCAGGAGACCTTTGTACATTAACAAATGCTCCCCATGTAACAAGACTGGCCTTAGTTGAAAACCAAGGCATTTGATGAAAGGGATTCCTGCAATATTAACGACTGAGCAGAGAGCCCTCTGAATAAAGGAATTCCATGAGAACCGGGAGTGTAGACTTCACCTGGGGATGAAGAACAGTGTTCCTTTCTTCTCTGTGAATACTGGCAGTGCATAATTAAAAAACAGAGTGTTTCTTGGTCCTCTGATGTTTTGTGTCATTATCACCTACCATGTAAGGAGTTCCAGTCAGGGAACACCTTCAAGTTAGAGGGTTTATTTCAAACAAAACAAACTCCCCCCCTCTCTTTAAAACCTTTGAAGTGTAAAACAGTTTTTGTTATTGTGTTTGTGCTCACACAAATACTCTCACACTCATCCACACAGGCACATGTGCATAAGCCCATGCCAAGGTCCAGATGGGAAGATCAGAGGACAACTTGTAGGTCACCAAACTTGGCAGCAAGCACCTTGTCTGCTGAACCTCTGTGCATAATTTTTCTATGGTAAATATTGGGGTGATACTGAAATCTGAAAGGCCAAGTTACCAACTTCTGAGACTTTGCAAGTTGCACTTGCAAATTATCATACCAGTCTCATTCACTCACCAAGAAAATAATTTATAGCATTTAGGATCATATTAATCCTTCTAAGTTAATGATTTAACAATTTATTTTTTCTGCTTTAAGAAAATTAAAAACATAATTCTACGTAAATGCCAAAGACAACTCTTGCTGGTTGGATATAAAAAACAAAACAAAACAAACAAACAAACAAACAAAAAACCCAAAACCAAAAAACTACATAGGCTATCAAAACAATATTTCCTACTCCATTTAGTGTTGCAACCCTGAAAGAAAAACACATTCTGAAAAATATTTCTGACAGTCTGAACATAAAACACATCTCTAGTATGGCAAACATCTTAGGTGAAATGACCATATATAATAAACAATATCCCATGAAGAATAAAGTCAGCGAGTGTGATAATTAGGGTGCCTGGTGTGCCCATTAGACCTCTGCGGGGTGGTGGTAGCACACACCTTTAATCCCAGCACTTGGGAGGCAAAGACAGGTGGATCCTTATGAGTTTGAGGCCAGGCTGGTCTACAGAGCAAGTTCCAGATCAGTCAGGGTTACACAGAGAAACCCTGCCTTGAAAAACAAAAACAAACCAAAACAGAACAAACAAGCAAAACACAAAAGGCTCTGTAAACAGAACAGGGGATTTGTCTAATTTCAAGTTCAGAGAGTTACAAAACAGTCCTCATTTTCCAACTCATTTAGAGGCCTTTTATAGTCTAAGCCACCTAACACCGAATTACTACCTAGAAGAGCCATACACGGTGAATGTCTACGAGCCATTAGAACCGAATGAATCAAAGCAACCTGGTCACTCATTCACCTAACTTCCAGGAATAGACACAGCAAGAAGCTCTATGACAACAATAAAAAGCTACGTCATCAACCCAGCCTCTCCATCGATTAGATGGAGATCAACAGAGCAAGGGGAAAGAGGGATTGATTCAAAGGCTAAAAGATTACCTGTCTGATGTCTCACAAGAAGTAGATGAAAATGTAGAAAACAACTGATTAAACACATTTGATTATAAGAGGCCATGATCTCTTACCTATCCGGGCTGCTAGGGAGAGCTGAGGAAAAATACTCCCCTATATGGATTCTAGACCTCCAGTCCAGACACTTCCTTCTGGACAGCAACTTGGATTTTCTTGGTTAATGTAGAACTGTATTTGTAGTCTTCACCAACCAGAATTCCCACACAAACTCTCTTAAATAACATTCATGGGATGAAGAAGAATAGGCATGCATTTCTTAATACCAGCCAAAGGTGATGTCGAAGAATTTGGTGGGTGCTGGAAGAATGCCGGATGAAGAGTTGAATGACCAGTTTCAGATTTTAGGAGAAACATTGAGAGTTCAGTATGGAGAATGGCTGGGAATAGCCTAATGAATGTACTTTCGGTACACGTAACATTACCTTTTTATTCACTGATTTTGCTAAAATACATATAACAGAAAAGTTACAGCTTAACTCTATTTTTAACCATGTAGTTCAGTGTGTTATGTAAATTCATACTGTAATGCAACCATTACCACCACCATTCCCATCTCCAGAACTCTTTATCTTCTAAACTCAAATTCTTTGACCATAACTCACTCATTCCTCAGCACCTTTCTTTCTCTAGTGCATGGCTATGTTGGGTTCCTTATGCAAATGCAGTGATGAAGTAGTATTCCTTTTGCATGGGCTTATCCAGCTTTGACTTTGTTCCCTAACTGCAAGTATTTTTGTAAAACTCTACTACATTCTTGTCAGATACCTACTGAAAAATAACACTAGAGCATATATAACATTTCTGGTAATATGAAAATTCAGATTTCCAAAAAATTGTACACACACATACACACACACACACACACGTGTGTGTGTTTCTTGTTTTGCTTTTATGTTTTTGTTTGTTTTACATACAAACTATGTAAAAATACATCTTAATGCCATTTAAGGTTGTACAGTCAAACCCATAAAAGATAAGGCAATTCTACAGAGGCCAAAAAGAAGAAAGGGCTAAAAGTCTATGGGGGAATATCTGAGTACTAACAATTTGCATCCTTCCTGTGGCCACTAGTGATTTCTAATGGATACAAGCCTGGGTTTTAATGACCCATGTCCCACAATGAACAGCCACAAAGCCTGGGGCCAAATATTGTGTAAAGTGGAAACATTGTTTCCTGAAAAACATAGCCTGAAATCAAACCAGAAAACAAGAAAAGTTCCCCAAAATATAAATCTATAATTTTAAATTACCAGACAAAAAGAAAAAACCCAGAGCAAGAAATTGTCAGCTGGCTTAAAAGCATAGACTCCAACCAAGAAAGGCTGTGCATCTCACACATGAGACATAAAGATCCATCTTAAACCTGAAATTCATGAAGAATAGCGAGTTAAACCTATACAAATGAATGTGAGGCCAGGAGAACCTAGGAATAGAAGGGCTATCTCTCATAACAAAGGTTATATACTGCAAATCTATAGCCAACATTGTATTAAATGAGGAAAACTCGAAAGAACACACGCACAAGCCAGCAACAAGACAAGGGTGTCTACTTCCTCCACTCTTAGTGTAGCACTGGATTAGCTTGAGCAATAAGACAGAAATAAATAAGAAGGTTACAAATATGTGTCTGCAGTTGTTCCTGTTGGGAGGTGTGGCCTTGTTGGAGGAACAGCTTCACTGGGGCTGGGCTTTGGGGTGTCAGAAGCCCAAGTCGGGCCCAGTGGCACTCTGTCTTCCTGCTGCCTGCTGAACAGGGTGTAGAACCCTCAGCTATCCCTCCAGCACCATGTTCTGTGTCTGCCTGCATGCTGTGATGATCCTGCCATGACAATAATGGACTAAAGCTCGGAACTGTAAGCCAGCCCCAATTAAATGTTTTACTTTATGTACTTTATGGGTGTTGCCAGGGCCATGGTGTCTCTCCATAGCAATAAAACCCCAGCATAGTAGAGAGTTTCTGAATAGAATTTCTATCACTCAGGAGACAAGACCAATAAACAAGTGGGAATCTCATGAAATTCAAAGGGTTTTGTATATCCAAAGAAAATTATCAATTGAATGAAGAGGCAGCCTACAAAGGGGGAGAAAATATTTTCTAGTTAGAGTTAGAGTTAGTATTTAGGAGCATTAGTATTTAGGAGATAAAAAGAACTCAAGAAAACAATTAACACAAACAAAAAAAGGCAGTGGTATGGAACTGAACAGAGCATTTTCAAAAGAATAAACACAAGCAGCTAGTAAACAGTTTTAAAAGTGTTTTAGCTACCAGGGAAACTATTTGGAGATTCCATCTCACACCAATGAGGACAGGCATCATCAACACAAAACAACAGAAAAACACACACAAAAGAAGATACCAGAAAAAAAAAGGGGGAGGGGGAGAAGATGAAGAAGAAGATACCAGTATAGGTATCTACTGATGGTAGAAATGTAAATTAGTGAAGACAATATGGAAATGTCTTGGATAGCTTTATGTCATCTTCACACATGCTAGTGTCATCTAAGAGGGAAGAGTCTCAACTGGAAAAAAAAATGTCTCCAAAAGATTGACAAGAAGACAAACTTGCAGAGCATTTTCTTAATATACAACCGATGTGAAAGGGGCCAGTCCACAGTGGATGGATACCACCTAGGCTGATGTTCTGTGTTCTATAAGAAAGCAGGCTGAGCAAGCCATGAGGAGCAAGCCGATAAACAGCACTCCTCCATGACCTCTGTATCAGCTCCTGCCTCTAGGAGCCAAGGTTTGAGCTCTTGCCTTGGCTTCTCTCGGTGATTCAGGATATGTTAGCCAAAGAAACCCTTTCTGTATCACAAAGCTTTTGGTCATAAAGTTTCGTCCCAGCAGCAGAAAAGTAACTAAGACAGGAAGCTGGTCTCAGAAAGATAAAAAAAAATATTAAGTGCCACATGACCTAGCTATACCACTCCTAGGTTTATATTCAAAGCTTATTACAGAGATAGTCTGACATCCATGTTCATTGCTACTCTGTTGACAATAGCTAGGAAATGGAATCATCATGAATGTCCACCAGCTGAGGAACAGAAAATGAAAAGATGTATGTATACACAATGGAGTTTTATTCAGGTGTGCAGCAAAGCATGACATTTACAAGAAAATGAAAGGAACTGGAAACTATTATTTGGAATGAGGCAACTCAAGCCAAGAAACACAAATACCACTTATTCTCTCTCATATATGGATTCTAGCTTTAAATGTTTAGATTTGGGTGTTCAACTTGTGGTGTCTGTGTTAAGTCAGGAAGCTACAAAATGTCAAAGATGGGAGTAGAGAAATCTTAAGGAAGGGGGGCAGTAGAGCATGTGTGCTATGAAATACTTTGTTGGGGGAGAATTCTAGAGAGAAAAGGCTTAAACGGAGATGAGAACAGAGGATGGGGTAGAGTAGGGGGCTGCAATAGTCTAACTAAGACTAAGGATGTATGAAAGGACCTCAAGGAAACCCACTACCTTGTAAGCTAACTCAAAAATACAACTGTTTTTTTCAAAAGGATTTAAATGGGGGTAACCTGCATGGGTGAAGACTGCTTTCCCAAAAGACATGGGTTACTGAATGAGAATCTCAGTGCAGGCTGGGAGATTCCTCCCCATGAGGTGGGAGGAGGCCGCCCCGGAAACACCCAACAACACAGCCCTCCACCACTGACTGCTCTTAGCTGCTCTCCATAATTCGACAGGAAGAATCTACTGCTGAACGCATCGTTAAATATGCTTACAGTACACAGAGAAAGCAAGCTGGAACTAACTTACTTCCTACCACCTAGTTTTCACTGAGCTGAAGAGTGCTACACACCAGAATAGAAAAGCTTCGGGGAGACCCGGAATGTTGTAATACTGACTTGCCAGGCCCAAACAAAATGCATCCCACAACTAATGAAATGCTGTAAACTTGTTTTAGCAACAACAGAATTAAGACAAACATTAACTATAAATATTAAGAAAAGCTAACAGTCATTTAAGATTTCAATCTCAAATTGCCATATAAAAATCTCAAAGCAGTTATTTCAAGACCTTAAACAAGTGCAGGATCACATTGTAACTCCAATTAGGACCCTTAATTTAAAGATAATAGAATGTGGCTTTAGGAAAATCCAGACACTGTTTCCACATAATTATGAGACCCAACTAAAATTGTGTTCTAATTTCTGCAACCTCTTTTGAAAGTATTTTCATGTGCACTCGTTCTGAAATTTCCTGGTCCCAATCCCCGTCGGTGACATCACTAGAATGAATAGCCACCAGCTTCCAGTCATACTATGAACCAGGGGAACCTCCGAGAATTTACCCCCAAATCCTGGAATAAATTGTCTTTCAGTCAACTCTATGCCTGAAATTACTTCAGTGAACTATATATAATATTATATCCCCAAATTACAATTAGCCAGTGTTGTAACCTAAGAAAAGCAGCACATGAGAGAAAGATGCCATGCAACAGGGTTGGGGGGGGTAATTACGGAAAGGGGTCATAAAACGGGGAAAGGGAAGGGGGGAGACCAGCCTCTGGAGATAGGAGCACCAAGAGGGAGGAAATAGGGAGACAGAGGGAGAGACGGGCAGAGATAGAAACACTGAGAGAAAGAGATAAGGATGGGAGGTGGGCAGGGCCCTTTTAAAAAGGGAACATAGTGAATATGCACAGTTGGTGTTCTTAGTGGCTGCAGCTGAGGACATGTCCTGTCAGAACCCCAAGGACTGGCCAGTACAGATACCTGAATACTAAGTCAGGACCTTGCAAATTAGCCAACCCCTCGTTTTGCAGATGGAGGAAATGCGATGCTGGTAAAGAAGCACTAGCTTGGATTCAACAGCTGGTGAAACCAACCTCCTCTGATTCTGCCCAATGGTCCTACTCTACCGGAATCCAAATGCATGTATTCGCTCACACCCAGTTAAGTGAGGAAACAGACCACTCCGTACCGCCAAAGCTAGAAATTGTACTAGTTGTAAAGAAAAGGTCAGCACCTCTTCCTGCTGGTGGGAAAAGCAGGCGCGTACGTGACACCGCGTTGTTATATAAAATAGACTTCAGTCTCCTAGCAACAACCTCTTGAGGGAGGAGATGATGATCCCCTTCAGGTAGATCTACATCAAAAATAAAAACACAAACCCCAGGTTCGGCACGCACCCGCGCTTCCCACACAGGAGCGGGTAACTGTCACCCCCGGAGCCTCGGCGCTCAGGTACCTGCGCATGACTCCGCCCCCCAGCCCTACGGTTCAGTCCTCTGGAGGAGAGGAGCGCGAAGATGGACACACTTCCCGCAAGAAAGAGCTACCTGAGACTCCGCCGCCGCCCGCCGTCACGGTACTCCAGCCGACTTCCGGGGTCAAGTCGCCGCTCGGGCACCGCAGATCCCGGGTCCGTGGCCTCGGCCCCGCCCCTCCCAGTCCCGCCTCCTCCACCCCCTCCTTTCAGCCCGAGCAACTTCCGGAACGCTGTGAGTCACTAGGCAGTGGACCCGTACTTCCGGACGCACGGTGCTCCTCCCCAAGCCCCAAGCAATGCGACTGGACGATTCTGTGGATTTGATTGGTGGCGCTGGAGCGCGGGTCTCCTCTGATTGGTGACCGGGAAATCTGCGTGTGTTGGCGCGGCGGGCAGCTAGCAGTCAGACCTGACTGCTTTCCCGCTGGTTCCAAGGGTTGGCGGCACCATCATGGTGGACATAATGGAGCTCCCCAAAGCGCGGATCAACGCCAGCATGCTAGCGCAGTTCATCGACCGGCCCGTGTGCTTCGTGGGGAAGCTGGAAAAGGTGCGCGGGCTCGGGCAAAAGAGCGGGGCACTGTGGCCACCCAGGTGTGGCTGCGGAGGGTGAAAGCAGGTAGTCTTCCTTAAGCAGCATTGCTTTATTTCCCACGAGCAAGAGTTTCCACTGCTAGGCCACTGCAGCTCCATCATGATGCCGCTTCTTCTGTGTCGCAAAAACAGTGTTTTTGGATGAGCTAACTTGTAGTTCCAGCGCTTCCCGCGCCCGTTCTGTATTTACCTGATAGATCTGGCTCCACTGCCTACTGTCTGAGTTTGTAGTTTAGCCCTGCTTGGCTGATGAATCTGTGTGTTTCCTGGTCTCTTGCTACCGTCTCTGTTAAGGGCCTGTTTTTCGCGTTGCAGTAGCTTTTCTGAGAAACATTGATAGCCCCTCCCATATCTTGTAGCTCCCCAGTATCTTCTAGCCCAGTCTTAAGACTACAGCTTTCCTTGTATAGCTGAGCAATTAGCCCTAAATCTCAGAGAAAGCCGAGGAAAAGAAAATCATTTGTAAGACTTATTTACTAGCTCATTTCATTCACACATTCCCAAAGTGAAAGGAATGTTATTCTAACTTCACAGGTAGGCTGACTGAGCCAGAGTGTTGATAATTAACTGAAATGCTCAGGGCCACAAGGGGCAGAGCTCAATTCAGATCCCAAGAGAAGTCCTCAGATCTGGCAACCAGTTCTTTAGTTCTTCATTCCTAACTTTAAAAGCATCCCTTCTGTGAGATGTACTAACTAAACCATGAATGTCAGCAGAATTCCCACTGTTAGGTAAGTGAAAACTTCCTTAATTTAGTTTTAGTATACAATTGCCAGATTTTACAAATAAAACAAGAAGCCACACATAACACTAAGCAAGTATTCATTGTTTACTAGAAATTCAAAATTAGCTGGGCTTCCTCCAGTGATTTGGTAACAAGGTTATAACTTGAACCAAATAAACTGTCCAAAACCCAATTACCTTATGTTCAAGTAAAATGTCAATGAATTTTTTAACTATGTCATTACTGTAGATTCTACTTTGTAAATCTATGTGGGTTTTTGTTTTCTTTTTTAGATTCATCCCACTGGAAAAATGTTTATTCTTTCAGATGGAGAAGGGAAAAATGGAACGATTGAATTGATGGAGCCAGTATGTTTTAAGTGATGTCTTGTATTTAATTTTTTGTTTGTTTGTTTTTTTATTACTTCTGATTTAGTGGATGGGTGTATGAAGGCTGCACTTGTTAAACCTTAGCTTTAAAATCAAACCTGTGCCCTAATATTTTATTTCCATTTCTAACCTGTACTAATTATTAGAGCTCCGTGTTTCTGAATATGTCCTTAAGTATTGGTTAGATAATAATTTTTATTACTTAAAAAGATACCCATAAAGTACATATGAAAATATTTTCAAACTTCTGTCATATACACAAGCCTGACCTTGAAGTGGTGGCCCCAGGTACTGCTCCTGCTTCAGACTGCTAATGGTATTGCCAACCATCTTTATTTTCTATTTTTAACTTTTAAGTCACATGTATTTTTAAAAACATCTTTGTGATCTTATGAAGACAAATCCGTATAGTGTTTGGTTATTCTATATAGAACACACATTGTAAGATTTATACGCAGTTCTCAGTGACTTCATATAAATCCCTGTTTATATTTCAGGAACTCTGAAATCCTCAGTGTCTTTGCCTTCAACTTAAATAACTGTGTCTTTGGATCTTGAGCATCTTCTAAAGATAACAAAACTTAGATTTTTGACAAACTATAATTTCTGTTTTTAATGTTGGTAAAATTTGAAACTTTTTTTTACAATGAAAAATTAGTAAGCTGTGAAACAATTTGAAAAACAAGAAACTATAGAACAGTTTTCCAAGCTCATGATCAGCTGAAAAAGTCAATATACCTAACTGACAGTTTTATCAACATTTTAGCTTGATGAAGAAATCTCTGGAATTGTGGAAGTAGTTGGGAAAGTCACAGCCAAAGCAACCATAATGTGTGCATCTTATGTCCAGTTTAAGGAAGATTGTGTTCGCTTTGGTAAGTAAAGCATTATACTACTTAGCAGTCTCATGTAAGTAGGAGAAAAACTTTTATTTACTTTGTGTTGGTCTTAAATCTCAGTCCTGGATATTTTTAATTTCTATAGAATGAGAAGAGACCTTCTTTTAAACTAATCATTTCTTGCAGGTGAAGGAAACTTAGTAAATACTATTTATAGATAAAGATGACTTAGATTATGATGAAATTAATATTCTAATATGTGAATTGAAAGCTTGAACATGCAGTAATTATGACCCAGCAAAAATGACTATGGAATAGACAACAAAATAGGTTATCATCTCTCCTTTCTTTGGGGGCACCCAGATTAAATAAACATGGATTCTGAAAAGGAGAGGAATAGGTAGAAACTTCAGGTGACTGTCAATGCTGCAGATTCTACTGTAGATTAAGTGTTTGCTTAAATGTCTCTTCCAGATCTTGAACTTTACAATGAAGCTGTGAAGATTATCAATGAGTTACCTCAGTTTTTTCCTTTAGGGCTTATACAACATGAATGAACTTCTTGAATTTTTTTATGATTGTCAGTGAGCTACATTGAAAGTTTTTAAAGAAGACTTCTTCAGTTTGAATGAGAGACTCCTCTAATATCTAATATTTAATTTGCTCTTTTTTATGTATCTTGTTGTAAATCTATTATGTAACAGGTTACAACAATCTATAAAATTTTTAAAATAACTACTTCTGCATAGGGTCTGAATCAAGAATTTAGAGTTTAGATTTCTGTTGTATAATAAAAACCAAAATAACATGCTGTTAGTCAATTGTTTTTTTGTTGTTGTTGTTGTTGTTTTCAGTCTTAAAATTGGAATTTTGTAGCTGTAAGGTCGGTTTTTAGATCTACCAAATGAAAGCCTGGGCTAACTGTGGTACAGATTTAATAACCATTTACCATGCTCATTACTGCTTGATAGAATATTTAGAAAATGCTTTTGGCGCGTGAAAGATCAGGCATATATCTAATTTGTGAAGTGTTTTTTCATTCTGTGTTTTAAAATGAACATATACCAATGACAAAGAAGTGATTTCTGATTATTGAGTTAGTGGAGTCATCTGACTTTCTCTTCTAGCCTTTAAACTGTCATTGTTCTTATAATGGAATTCTCACCGTTTTTATGTTCCGAATATGGAATGTCTTTCGCAGATCAAGCTATTTTGAGAAGTTCTAGAGACGTTAGATATGGCTTAGTTAAAGGAAGTACATCACTAGAGGCTTGTCTCTCAAGGTAGAGCTTGTCCCTGGCCCTTCCCTCACTGTAGTCATGTTTCTTGGCCACAATGGTATGCATTTCTTCTGCCCTATCCATGAGCTACCCAACAATATTAAGCCCTCCCTTTAAATTGTATATGTCAGGTATTTTGTCACAGTGACAAGAACAGCTATTTACACACACTCACACACTGAGTACCAGAGAAGTAAGGTGATTGCTGTGATAAATGTCACTGTGATTCTTAAGTGTTGGGGAACCAACTAGAGAAGTCCTGGAATGTTAACAGCACAGTTTAATGAGGAATAAATAACACTGGGAGCTTGGGAGACCAAAATGCTAATAAAAATAAAGATAGCTCATGAGTTTTCCAGTGGAGATGAGGCTCTTGGCAATTAGACTGGAAGATCTGTATTACATTCTGTGAAAGGATTTGTCTATGTTTTTGCCCATGTTCTGAGACCTAAGTGAGGCTAAATTCAAAATGAAGACATTCATTTGGCAGAAGAATTTCTAGACAGATTAATATTGGACCATGACATGTTCATTGCACACAGCTTTTAGCTGGGCTTATAATAAGAACCAGAGAAAAGCTGTGTTGGAAAATGTATAGTTGGGCTAGAAAGGGAACATTTAAAGTGGTCACAAAGAGAATATATGTGGTTGTTCAGAGCTTAGAACCATGAAAAAGAAAGTAAATGTGTAGGAAAGATACCATGAGGGCATCACAGAATGAGTTTGTTACTCATTTGGGAGGTTTTACATTATTAAGGGAGCTCCAGGAACATTGTGTGCACAGCTCTAAGGCTTGGTTTTTTTTTTTTTTGTTTTTTTTTTTTTTTGGTTTTGTTTTGTCACCCCCCCCCCCCAGTGTTTAGCTATGCAGGCATTGTTTAGCCTATTCAGACATGGCCTAAATGGGCCTGGCTCTTCCCCAGGCAGTCAGTACATCTTAACATCATCTACATGGTGCTTGTTTTTTCAGGCATGTAGAACTCAAGTTGAATGTCATGAAGGATTCCACCTATATTTAAAGGAAGACCTGGGAGTCTAGACAGTGTGTTTGAGTCAGAGTATCTGCAGGTAGTATGACAGCATGAAACATGAAACTTAAGTTGCAGTGGAGACTCCAGGGTGTTAAAGATGCCAGAAACAAACAACAGCAATGTCTTCAGAGGGAAACTACAGGCAACAGGTAGAGCCAACCGAAGAGAGGTCACATGGACTACAATGGGCAAGGGCATCAGGGCAGGACTGCCCCAACCTATTAGCACTCTCACATCACGACACCACATGCCATGCATGCCACACCTGAAACTACAAGAATTTAACTTTTGCCGAACTGGATTTTGGTCTTTAATCCCATTCTCTCTAGTTGTTCTCAACTTTGTATTTTTGTATATTGGAGATATGTAACTTTGTTTTTTCTACTTTATAGAAGCCCTGTTAAGAGCTGAAATATCTGCACAAGTTTGAATTTATAATTTTGAATGGTGGCCTATAGGAGGTGATATATATATATATATATATATGCACTGTGAAACAGCCATGATCTTTTTATAGTCACACGTGCAGTGTTATCTTTTGAGTATGAAATTACCCCACAGATTCATGTGGTAAGCATCTGGTCCCCATTTAGAGCTCTATTTTGGAAAGTTCTAGATTAAGTAGGTCACTAGGGACACAGCTTGGAAGGGGATTACCTGGTCTCTGTTCCTTCCTTCTCTTTATTTCTTGCCTGCCATGAGCAGCCTCTTCCACAAGTTCCAGCTGCTATGATGTTCTGCCTCACCACAGGTCCAAAGAAAGGGAACCATGTGGCCATGGACTGAACTTTCTGAAACCATGAGCCAAAATCTTCAATTTAGGTTATCAAATGCTTTGGTCAGAATAATTTGATTACCTTCAAGTTTTTATAGCCCTTAAATAATCTACAGATTACTTAAAGAACAGTACCACAGCTACTTATGGTAAAGCTTTTTATTATAAGAAATGAATGTTAAGTGTAGTTTGAAATCAAGGAGGAACATCAGCCATTTCCAGTAAGTTTTGTCTGAAATACTAGAGAAGGGGTCAAACTCCAGTTCTGTGTTAACCAACCCAGTGTTATCAAATATTGAGTGTCCTCAAATTGTACTAAGTCAGCCTAGGACCTTGCTTTCTTTGAGTCCTTCTTGCTAATGGCATGATGCTTTAACTTAACCTGTATACCAGGATGTCCATTGGCCCAGCAACTGAAGAAGTGTTGTCTAAACAAGTACTTCCCTGCCACGATTCCAGATTTTTTTTCTACAGTGATTTCATTGACATGTTATTCACAAATCATACAGTTCACCTATTCTGAGCATATAACTGAGTGATTTGTGTGTGTGTGTGTGTGTGTGTGTGTGTGTGTGTGTGTGTGTGTGTGTGTAGAATTGCTAACCATGCTCAATTTTAGAATGTTTTCATTTTCCCAAATGCAAATTCTCCAGTATTTATATGTTAATTTTTTACTCCTAGTAAGAACTCAGTAAATATTGAAGGAGTTTCAGTACACTCATTCATTTTTAATATGGTAGGTATACTTACACCTTTTAAAAACTATTTGTTTATAAAACTAAGAAACAGAAATGACATAGCACAAAAACTTTGTAAAAAAAAAATGCCAGCTCTAGAACTGTAATAGTCTTAAACTTATTGACACATTCAAATTTGAAATTTTACAAGGATTATCAGAATTTAATGTAGAAGATGACAAATCCAAAATGGTTTCCTTAAGTGGTAGTTCTGTATAGCTCACTGTTATGTTTCGTTTTTCATGGCAAAATTATATACAAATGGGAAAGCATCTTTTTCTGAGCTAAATGAGTAACAAACTAGTGTTATTAGTAAGTGTATAGAATTTGGAGGTTGGGTTTTTAGTATATTAATATAATATGCATTGATTGTCCTTCTACAATACTTGGTCCTAAGTTCTAAGCTAATTACTGAAGATACATATAAAAGTCTGAAGTCTGTCCACAGCAGCCTAGCCTACTCTCAAGGTGTCATCTCTTACTAATTAGTTAGTATTCAATTGATCCAAGGTTTCAAAGAAATACTGATTGTGAGCTGCCAGATATGGTTTTACTTTATGAAACTTCAATTTGGTTTCTTCCTTTATCTAATTCACATGGAATTTTATTCATATCTGTTTTGAAGATAAAGCTAATCTTAATGCCATCAAGTTGCCTTTCATATGGAGATGGTGTAAAACCTAGAATATCAGTAAAACACATGTTCTGAGTTACTTTCTAATAGTGATGTTGGCTTGACGTAAGCCATTTGTTTCTTATGACCCCATTGATCTACAGGATAGGGTTATATATGAGATGGCTAATTAAGACCAGAATTGTAGGCTTTGAACAAGTTATAATGTATTATGTTCCTCTTGATTGCAAGGAATAAAGTTGCAGTTAATATTACTTCTGCTTTCATATTACATAACATAACAGAAAATTAAGTTGTGTAGTAGTTCCTCATTTTAAAACACATAGTCTGAAATACACTGGTTTCTGCATATTAAAAATTTCTGTTTCGATGTGATTGTTTCTTTGGGTGAACAAATAAAGAAGACTTGAACGCAGTTATCAAATGCCACAATTTAGAAGAAAATAATATAGATGACTAGAGTAAGAGTTTGTAGGTCAATGCCATAGTTAACACTGACTTAACTAGTCTCATTGTCCAAGCAACTTCATTCTTCACAGTTTGAATTATTACTCAAGAAAATCTCACATCATAAAATGTTAAGGTAATAAATCTTATTTAACGATAGTTCTAAATGAGTAGAAAAATTATATACCTTGTTACCTGAATTCTTAAAGTTAATCAACAGGAAGATCTTTATTGATGGATAATTACTAATTAAAAGTTAAGACCATTACATTAGGCACTGTCTAGGTGTAAGATACCAATGCTTATTTTAGTTCAACTCCAACTGACATACTGCATACATATACTAGTCAAATAGTGTCAAGTGAATTTAAGACAAATTGAAATAGCACCATATTTCACTGTAACATTGTAATATTTCTTTTGCTTTTGAGAGGCTTTAAATTATATTAAATCACTGAGCCTGATAACCGAATACACTTTATTTAAGAGCTACATCTGCCCTTTGAAATGATCAGAGTTCCTTTTAGCAAATTATTTCTTCCATATGTCTCAGCAATGTTATGGTTTAGTTGGTCATGTAGTTGACCTTTTATGCAAGGCAGACAGTGGAACAGGGATTGCCTCATTTTGGAATTTCCTTAGAAATGACTAAACGTTTTCCAGATGAACACACTGGAGACTTAGAGAAGCAGGAGTAATTAGAAGCCATTTCTTTCAAACCAGCAGAGTTTTGTGGACTTATTTTTCTATTGGAAACCAGTGACCTAAAAGAACTGGGCCTCTGGGCAGTTTGTTTCACTTCCAAAAGTACAAATTATGAAAACAAGTTGGGATTAAATATGACATTTATAGTGTTCTTATTTTTGAAAAAATGAGATTAAGGCTGCAGAGGTTTCAGTCTTTCTCTCTTTTCCCATTATGAACTGACACTGTGACTTTCCAAAATGTAAACTTAGTTACCAGTAGGCATTAAATGGGGTGATTTATTGTCCTTGGTTTTCCCACTCTGCTAAAATTAGCACTAATAGCCTGCCTATTTCTCCAGAAATTAAAATGGGTTCTGTATTGTCATTGTCCCTTGATCTTTCATCATATGACCTAAACTTTGAGGTATAAACTTAAGGATATCTTTTAAGCAATTTAGTAAAAATACATTATGAGAACATTTGAGCTTTAAAACTGAGGTGTGTTCAAATAAGTAAGGACAATACTCTTGTATTCTGTGACTCAACTGAAAGCTTAAAGGAGAAGCTCTCAGAAAAGAAATTTGTGTATGGTTAAGATATCACTTGTGTGCTGCTATGGAATAATCCTTCTATAATACTGTGAAGATGTATTGCTCTACTCTTTAATAAAAAAAAAAAAAAAAAAAAAAAAGCTGATTATCCAATGGCTAGCCAGAATTTTGGGGGTAGAAAGAATACTGAGGAGAAGAAGGGTGGAGTCAGGATTGTGAGCTAGACTCAGAAGAAGAAACATGGAAGTAGGTACATGAGGTAAACAAGTCTCAGGGCAGAGAATAGATTAATAGAAATGGGTTAATTTAAGTTACAAGAGCTAGCTAAAAAACAAGCAAAAGCTATAGGCTGAGCAGTTACAATTAATACCTAGTCTCCCTGTGGTTGGTTATTTGGAGAGCAGCTGGTAGGACAGAGCTGATAGTGGTCTAGACAGAAAATTCCATCTACAAATGGCATTCCAACATGGGGTTAGGCCACATATATCCACATAAAACCTAAGAAAGCTTAAGAAAAGGTTTCAAAAACAAGACACACACAAAAAGGAAGTCAAACAGTCCCTCACATGGGCCATGGTACAGAGAGATGTCTACTATCTGTTGCCTACAGGCTTGTGTCTTCAGGGCAAGAGCCACCAGCATGCCATGAACCAAGCTGCATGGCAGGTTTAAGTTTTACCCTTGCAGACAGAAAAGATCACAGATATGCACTAAGATGGAAAAATCCTCTAAATGGGTTGCATTGTATTTGAAAATATACAAAGGCTTGGGAGAGAAAAGAAAAAGTACTAATAGTCATAAAAACAGTTTAAAAATAATAGTAGTAACTGTCAAACTTAAGGTCACATTAGGTATGTTTTTAAGGTTATACAGATACATAGATAGATAGATGGTATTCAAACACTTCAGAGACCTACAGAATATGACATTTAAAATACTTTAATAGCCTAAGGCTTTTCATTGACAGTGAAACATGTCTGCTCCTGACAGAACCAATCTACTTCAAAAAAGGAATGATGAGCATCAAAAAAAACCTGTATGAAGTTTGTTTTCTTTATTGCAAAAATAGCCATTTCAGCAAAGAAACTACCCTTGCCTCAACTGCTGACAATATACTGTCCAAACAGGACCAGAAGGATACACACAAAAAAAGCAACTGTCAAACTTTGTCATGACAAGGTAAGCCAGTCCTTCTAAAGTCTCTGCTTCTCAAAATGTCTGTCAGATAGATATATTAGGTCTGTAGGCCAAAGATGGATGTTCCAGTGTTACAAAAGAACTATGAATGACTGTCCAGGCAGTCAAATGTCCCTGTTGTTAGATAACATTATGTCCTTCTGGGGTCTTTGATGGAGTTAAAAACGAAATATTTAAACTTACAGTTTTCCTTTCTTTTGGTAAAAGGTAAATTAGGTACAACACTTTAGACTCACAAAGATAACCTAGATAACAGAATATTTTCTCTAATTTTGCCAAATACAAATGGACTGGATATTGTGACTACTTCTTGATAACTTTTTTGTTATAGTTTTACTATGTTAAAGTTAAAACCTTCCTTTTTAATTAGACAAAAATGGGGAAACTGAGGAATAATCCTTCTGTACACTGTGAAGATGTGTTGCTCTCATTGATGATGAAAAGCTGACCGGCTGATAGCTAGGCAGGATTTTTGGGGCAGTGTGAATGCTGGGAAGAAGGAGGGCAGAGTCAGAGGAGTTTGGAGCCAGACTCAGAAATAACATGGCAAGTATGTGTATGACGTAAAATGAGCATTGGGGCAGCACATATCTTACTGGAAATGGGTTCATTAAAGTTATAAGAGCTAGCTAAAAATAAGCCAAAGCTATTGGTTAAGCATTTATAATTAATAACAAGTAACTGTGTGGTTATTTGGGAAATAAAGTCCACCTACAGTGTGCACATCTGTGAGTCTTAATTAAAGGGAGGCAAAGTATTATATAATGTGCCATATCTAGGTATGTCTGGTACAGTTTGCAACTCATGAAATGCAGCTTGCAAATTCTAATGAATGCCTCACTGGAAAGGAAGCTAGGGAATTTCAGGGATTTGATGAAATAAAACAGCTTTGTAACAACAAAATTCACATTGTCTAAAAATACATCACAGAAACCATTGACAGGGTGGATGGATGTATTTCAGCTTTTAAAAATCCAAGTCAATGACCTTTGAACAGCATTGCTGCCTCTTTGTTCCCTACATATTCTAAATTCAACTACATGTGTCTTGTGATCACAAGATTAACAGCAATAATCAAGGTGGCACAGGGAAACATTTCCCCTCCAGCAGAGGAAGGGGTAGATTATGACACTCATGAAACCTGACTATTATGTCCAAGATAGCAGACTTTAAAATGAAAAGGGAATGTTTGCTAAGTATCTTGCTTAATCACTATATGAACAGTAAAGACAGATCTCCTGCTTTAGGCAAAACATCTAATATATAAATGGAAAACTTTAGGCACAAATATATGTGTGTGTGTGTGTGTGTATGTATGTATGTATATATATATATATACATATATGCATGTATATATATATATACATATATGTATATATATATATATATATATATATATCAGTCTCCACCTGGTTTTGATCTTCAGTTCCTGCTTCTTGTGACAGAGGACTGGGGGAATTTTTTTTCTTTTTTTAATGTCCCATAGAGTTTAATTTGTGTTTGCAATACACTCTTGGGTGTGGGGCCATCCACTGGAGCATGCTCAATGTACCAGAACCACACCCTTAAAGGAAACAGACAAAATAGTATGACAAACAGAAGAGTGCCAGATTTCAGTCTAGACCCTAGACCTAATTCTAGTTTTACCACCTAATTAGAACACTTCCCAGATTGGTCCTTTTTCTTCTACTTTATTTGTAATTTTACATGTCCTATTATTCAGACTCCAATTAAGTGGTTGAGTTAAGAATGCACAACAAACAACTACCAGTTGGTAGTTGCTACCTAGAATGCTGTGCTGCAGAGGAAAATTGTGAATGGTAAGCTACTTGAATCAAGCACAGAGAAGAGTGTGTTCATTGCTTACTTGCTACCCAGCTGTTAAGCAAAGCTTGGCCTAGCCAGTTCATCAGTGGCTGAAAAGAGTACTAATTCTTACTGGAGAATCTAAAAGATGAAGGAAGAAATCCTATAGAAATCCCCCCCCTCTTTTTTAATTATCATTTCAATGTTGCTGCTTAATATGATCCCTTTCTACCCATTTCCCCAAATCCAAGAAAATGACCGCTATCTGCATTAATCAATATTGGATAAAAATGCCCTCTAGTTAGCATTCTTCAAAACAACCTTTTCTAGTTGCTTCTTAAAATGCGCTCAGCACCACCACCCACCACCCAACTGCTAAACTCTGGAAAGGATCATTAAGTATAGGGATAGTTGCCCTCTGTTCAAAATCAGCCTTGGCTCTAGGGGCATATTCACTTCAGCTGGGGGAATGAATCTTATTCAGAGATAAATTAAACAGTAAGTCTTAGGAAATTCAGAAAGGGATGGAAAGGAACAAAGGAAAAACAAGTGGATTGGGTAAACTGGGAGCTACAAGTAAATGAAGGAGCTGTTTAAGTTCAGGAATGCTTGCTGACAATCCCAGGGGTAGAGAGAAATGCTAAAATACAAGGTCTAAGCCCCATTCCTTTTCCTTGTATGTATCTTTTACGAAAACCACAAGCTGTCCTGTTTTCATTGGCTATGTAGACCCACATTTTCTGCCATCTGCTTTAGAATGTAGCTCACATTGTCCTGACAGCTAAATGATGTTCTTGTCCTTTCCTTCCAACATCTGCTTGCTCAAATACAAGAGGATCTGAGAATCATGTGTCAATCTAAGATAATTTGGCAGTTGTATTGCTCACCATGGAAGATACATTTGCATGTCATACAACATGCCAGTGACAGACAAAAAGAACAAGCCAGGCATAATGATGCACATCTGCAATCCCAGTACTCAGAATACCAAGGTAGGAGAAATTCTCGGTTAAGAAGCAAGTCCAGTCTCAGAAAGCCCAGAAAAAGAAGTGTAATTCCAGACATGGCAGATCTTGACAAGAGCATAAAGTTTTATATTGCTCCTGGAAGGCAAACAACAAAACCTCCTTGGCAAATAGGACAATGACCAGGAAAGGCCTTGTTATCTTTAATGCTATAATTTTTTTGAAATGCTAATTGTTCTAGCACAACTTGGCAGTGGCAGATTCAGTTTCAGTAAGAATGCTGATGGCTAGAATGTGATCAACTGAAGCCTCCACCACTCAGTACAGAAGAAGTGGAAATGATAGGCAGCTCATTAATCATTTATCCCAGAGACAAGTGTGTTCTGGGGCAGAGAGGGGCCTGTAGGTGAATGCTGCCAAAATGGGAAATGTCAATTGTCAGGCCTCATGCATAACTACCAGGGCTATTTTTAAGCCTTTTTGCAGATTAAAGTTGTTTGCCACTTCCTTACAGTTCCGTCACATATGTTTGGCAATTTTGTTCTATGAAAATCCATTTTCACTCTGCTTAAATGCTAGAGAAAAATATTCAAATTCTAGAATATACATGCAAAAGGATATTTAGAAATCTCCAAGTTTCACATACTGGAAGTGAACTCCAAATAAAGAACGGTAGAAGAGACAAACTAGAAGTAATAAATTATTGGGTGGGGGGAGGTCTTTCCTAAGGATGTTTTATCTGGAAGGATGATACAGTTTTAATCTCAAGGTCCGAATGGGAAATAGTCATATACTTCATTCAATACTTCCTCGTGGCAGAAGTAATTCAACACAGTATACTTAAAATTATCATTCAGAACACTGGCAGGAGTGGTGATGTAAAATGACCCTGAGAAGCTGTGCCAGTTTATTCATTTCCTGTCTGTATCAGTATTTCTAGTGGAAATTAATATTCCCTGTTTGGAACAATATTGCAGCATTCATTCAAAGAATTATACTAAATTTTTAAAAATGCTTCTTTAGTCAGGCTCGATAAACTGCACACAGGAGGCACAGACAGGAAGGTCATGAGCTGAAGGCCAGCCTGGCTACTTGTCTCCCAAGTGTGGTGGTCAGGAAAGGCATTTGTCTCTCAGTGGACGCTACCTGCCGTCATTTTTTCTGTACACTCTTGTTTTTGAGGAATGGAAGGTCAGAAGATTTAAGACAAAATATTTCTTTTGCAACAGACAACTCTCAGATTTGTTGCTTAACATTTGTATTTATAAATGTATACCTCCACCTATTTAGGAAATTTATGTACACCTACATTGTGCAAGTATTAAGTATTCTTGTCTAACGTGAATTTCCAAATGGATGAAGTAATTTTACTTTATTAAATTGGAGCATAACTTTGTAAAACTCATTTTTTTTCACAAAATACTGCTATTATATGTTATTTAAAAACATAACTACATAATTTAAAAACATTGTCATATTTGACAATGGTAACTTCATATTTGACTAAAGATCATTAACTAAAGATGGCTATACCATAAATGTGGATAAGTATGAATCTGGGCATTTATTATTTCAAACTTCAGGGTTTCTTGTAAACTCAAATGTATATAAAGCATACATAAGGGAAACTAACATTCTTTTAAGTAAAAAGATGCAAAGCTAATGGTTTTTGTGAATTCATACATGTCTGTTTTGCATTTGAGACATGAATCTCTTCAAATATACTTCCAGACAATTCTGTCTTTGTGACTTTGATTTAAGATTCCAACTTAATTAGATTACTCTATCTGAATTTCCAGTTAGGAAATTACATTAAGGCAGCATGCTTTTCATAAATTGGATGAAAGACTATGTGCTGAATTATTATTGCCATTTCTGCCATTATACAAATTATCCTTAATCCTAAAGCAAAGCATTGTCCTATCAATGGTATTAGTAAGGAAATTGTATTTTGGAAGATATCATGGACAACTATTTCCTTCAATTATTTGAAAATAATTAGAAAATTATTTTTAAAATTCAAACAAAAATGAAAGAGACTGACATTTTGAATGTGAGGATGCAAATGCTGCAACAATCTCAATCTGTACAAATGAGGAAGCACATCTAAACATTGATGTGAATGACTCTGAACCTGAGTCTGGTGGAACTGTGCATTTGGCTATGACTTTCATCAGACACTCATTCCACAGCAATGATGGCACCATCAATCATTTAACTCTATGACCTTAACAATGTCCACCAATCAAGGCATGCAGATGATTGCTGGTCTATTAGAAGAATGGGCATCTGGGCACATTCAGAATTCGCCACTTACTGTAAAGAACTTATTATAAATGAATTATGTATATGCACTCCAAGTTGGATAACAACAATGGAGAGGGCAGACTTCCTACCACGGCCACAGAGCCGGAAGGGAATACTCAGAAAATCTATGACAAAGACAGGAGAGAAAAGGTTGAGATAGTTAATAATTATATACCAGTGACTTCAGGGAAATTAGAAGTTTTATAAACATTCCTCAATGTGCTAAATGGAAAGTGAAGTACAATTTCTAACTATATTTAGGTGCTAGACTAAGAGTATGCTGTTACTGCAGTATTACTACTAGACACAAAACCGAAAAAAACCACTTTCTGAATAAATTAACAACTGTAATAACTTTCCTATTAGGAAGCACATTTCTTTATCTGAGGATAAATCACAACTGGCTGTTTCATGATGGCAACAGAGGATACCTGGTCACAGTTATCTTGTAAAAGCCGGTGATAAGGATGATATACATTTGTGTTTATTTTTATATCTCTCATTATTGAAAGTAAATGCTAGATAGCAAAAAGAGAAACATTACCCAAAGCCAATGTGAAGATTGTCAAATTCCCTTGGAAATATACTTAACATGCTGTTTATGTTCCCATGTAACCAGCCTTCTTCACCTACCAATGGCATGGAGCTTCCTTAGTAAAAATATCTACTTTATCAAATAGTTGATTAGTATTCCCTGTGTATGTTTTAATATTTATTGTTGAAGCAGAGAACTACATCATACATATATAACATATATATGCACATATATCTGTGCATTTATCCAACTGGATATCCAACTACCTACTAACTCATAAAATAACTTTCTGCCATCTTATGACAAAAAGGTTGACTATTTCTAAGAATTTTTTTTTAAAATTTAGGTTTATTTATTCTACCTTACATGAACATAGGTGCACCAGACGCTTTCCTGCCGGATTCCATGAAACTGGGGTTACAGAAGGTTGTGAATCACCATGTGGGTGCTGGGAATTGAACCCAGGTCCTCTAAGAGAGCAACAAGTGCTCTTAATTGCTGAGCCATCTCCCCAGCCCTTCTAAGGATCTTAATATGTATTTGCTCATTTCATTTGAAGAACACTTACACTGACTTAATTGTTGCTCATGGTGTTCTCTAGAACTATTTCCTTCCCAGAGTCATTAAAATGCAGATACTCCCTGTTAACAGATGCAGACAGGTGAATAGCACCCTCCCTACTTTCTCCCTCTGTGTGTACGTATGTGGTACTAAGAAAACTTTGCGAACTCACCTTATGTATGCTTAGCTATGTTCACAATGACCCTACTCCTTCTATCCTTTGCCATCCTTTTAATCATGTTCTAATATATTTTCAGCTGTCATAATTTATTTTGTCTAAGTAAAAATGTCCCTATGTCTGTTACCTCATGTATAGAATGGGAACAACATCAAATAACTCAACAATATCTGTTTAGTCTCAAATGTCAGTGACCTAAGGAGTAAAAATAGAGAAATGATTTGAATCTATTTTGTTACCACATACAATGCAAGGCAAGATAGACAGCATGGAAGCTGTATTGTTAGTCTCAAAGGAAATGTTAGAAAGCTATGACAGACGAACTTTTAAAATATCATGATTACAAATAAGTCTATTTTTAAATAACAGACTTCATATTTATGCCTTATACTAAGTATCAAAAACTTAACTTCATACTGAACTTTTAGGAGAAGTAAAAATTTACATCCTAAGAGTTTGACATTACTTTGAAGCTCATGTTAAGGACACAGTAAGACAAAAAAAAAAAAAAAAAAAAAAAAAAGAGTACTTTAACTTATACCTATTATTAAAGATAATATACTAATAAAAGTACTAAGATTTATTCCTATAATGGCAATTTCTCTAAGAAATAAGTCATTATTGCCAAGTTTCCCATCTGAAAACTGTCACCCAGGAGAAATGTAAAGCAGATACACACTAGCCCCAACATTACTCTATGCCTTTTGCATCATCAGTCTTAAACAAGATTCAATTTCTCTTGAATATGTAAGTCAAGTTTGTGTCCTGTCTAATGAGACCTTAGTCTTTTGATAGTCTAGTTGCTGACAAGCTTTTAATAGTATTCAGCTTCAGACATCTCCCCAAAATCTACAAGAAAAGGATCCTCTAAGATTATGATTTCCAGCAAAAAATTCAGTTCAGATGCTATACACAGCAGATAACAAAGAAGCATTATACAAATCCATTCTCTTTAATCTGTCCAATTAGGCAGACAAAAAATGCAAACAAAGTCCTTGAACTGGCCCCAATACACATACTTTTAGCCACTTACATATAAAGTATACCTCAGGAATGACCTTGGTAAAAGGCAGACCCCAGAACTGACAGCACCATCAAACCAGTTCCTACATGGGATCCTGCAAAGACTTTATATTCAGACAACACTCCTTATGGTGAGAATGCTAAGTTAGTATGGATGAATAGAGAAATCTCCAAAGACAAATCAGAACACAGGAAGAGAAAAAAATTAAACTAAAAACCTTTTTAGCATGTTTTCCTGAAATTTCACACACTTCTTTATAAAGAAAACAAGTTTAGAGATACATTCTTTTTAAATTATTTTATTCATTTCTTATTTTCTAAGTGTTGTGTCCACCTGCCTGCCTCATGAAATGGTGCCCTTATACAGGTCAGTGGAGTCACGGCTTCCAACATGTGGGCCCCAGGGATTGAATTCAGGTCATTAGGATTGGAAGCATGCCCCTTATATGCTGAAGCATCTCACTGGCCTACTCTTAACTTCGATTTTTTGAGGAAGACAACAATGACCTATGTCAAAAATTTGCATTAAAATATAAATGAGGAAGTCTCTCTCTCTCTCTCACACACACACACAAACACACACACACACACACACACACACACACACACACACACACACGTACTTTTCTCAAACATATTAACATTTATTCTCCAGTGTGGGTCAGGTACTAATTTTCAATGTAAAAATTCATATTTTATCTGAATCACTGAATTTGCCAGTTGGCTTTAAATATGTACAGATTCTATCAAAACATATCAAGTTCAGATTAAAGATGCAGACACAAAGTCTGTTTTTATTCTAAAACCTTCTATACACATTCATTACTGACAAAACCCTAGAAGGCTGTTTCAAATGAACTTTAACATACTGCACAGCACACATAATGCTGATGTTTATTTCAGCAGCATCTGCCTCTCAGAAGCCATCAAAATCACTCAAACATCAAATTGCTGGTCGGACAGAATGATTTATTTTCCCATTATAGGAAGTCATGAGTGACTTGTTCTGAGGTATGTTGCTGAACTATGACGGACATCTATTAAAAAACTCCACACTTGAAGGTTTCTTTTAGGTGTAACATTTCATGGCTGGACTGTCTCTGCTGGTACCAGATTTCCTGTTGTATCCAACTGCATACATTTACATGTGCATGCAGATACAGGACACTCTGCATGGTCCCTGAAAAATGTGAAATAACAGTTAGGAATCTTCACATACTCAAACATGTTTAAGTAATTATCTTTAAAATGCCACTGGCTTAAGCATATAAATTAAAACCCTTAGTAAAAAACTGCATTAAGAGTACCAAATTAGGGCTAGAGAGATGGCTCAGAAGTGAAGAGCACTGGCTGCTCTCCCATAGGTCCTGAGTTCAATTCCCAGCAACCATATGGTGGCCAACAGCCATCTATAATAGGATTTGGTGCCCTTTTCTGGCCTGCATTCAAGCATACATTCAAGCAGAACACTGTATATGTAATAAATAAATACATTTTAATAAATAAATAAAAGGAGCATCAAATTAGAAACAATCACCAAGGTAAACTCTGAAGAGAATGATACTAAAAATGAACAGTCTCGCTTTCTACACTAATATACCAAAACAATTACTAAGGGTATGGGGACTGTATTAAGGTTAGCACAAACGAGACAAGGATCATGAGAGGGTTATGCTAATGAATGGCACAGGTCCACGAGCACTGGTCAAAATCAGTTTATTTGATACTCTCCATTGCAAGAGCTATTTATGCAGAGCTTACCTGGAAATAACTAATGTACTAGATTTGCCTCTGTGTGTGTGTGTGTGTGTGTGTGTGTGTGTAATTATATTCATGTGTGTATGTATTTATATAATTATACTCATAATTTAATTATATGAGATATTATAAGACATATAAAACGATAAATATCCTATCCCCTAATGGGGTTAAATAATGTTAAACATTTAATCCATAAAGGCAAGGTCACAATATTATAGGAAGGAATTTGCTATGTTCAAGCTATCCCTGAACCCATCTCATAGGGATCCACCTGCTTCTGCCTCCAAAGTGCTGGGATTGAAGGCAAGCACCACCACAAACCTGGCTGACATAGGTATTACTTTTAGTTTAACATTAGTTCCTTAATTTGACATAACACAATGATACCAAGAGCCCAAACTATTGAAAAGGCTACGTGGTTTATGTTTTGTAACTGTAAGATTATCAAGGAAGGAAAGTGCTGTTTACCTGAACCAACTAAGCATATGCCCGGCATGCCCACCATGCCGACAATTGTGACACCAGGTAAACCAATTGTTAAACTGAGCTAACTTTTTGTCCTTGCTCAAGTCCACTTTTTCATCGGATTTGGATCCACCTATGGAAACAGAAAGTGATCGCCATTAGCACCATCAGAGCAGTTTAAATTTCTTAAAGGGTAACTATGCTAAATAGAAATCATATACCATATTGAAATAACAATTTTAATGTTAATACCTAGTACTAAATAGTTTATACACACACACACACATATTTGTTGCTGTTTTTTTCAAGACAGTCTCACTATATAGCTCTAGCTGTCCTTTCACTATGTAGACTAGGTTAGCCTAGAGCTCACAGAGATTCACCTGCCTCTGTCTCCTAAATGCTGGAATAAAAGGCTTGTGCCATTACACCTAGCAAGTTTACCTATATTTGTTATGGTCAACAAAAAGTGCAAAAATGTAACTTATCCAAACCCAGTAAGAAACTACCTGAATTAAAAAATATTTCACTAGTCAAAAGCCTTTCCAAAAAGAAATCTAGGCACAGGTTTCAGGTGAGTTTTACAAAGAAGAAAAAAAGAAAGCTCATGTGATACCTCTTGGGCTCAGTACAATGTGCTAACAAAATGACTAAATAAATAAACAATTAATTAATTAAACAGCATGAGAAAGAAAGATTACAAACCAACCGATCTCCTGAACAGACATAAAAATAACAGGCAAAATACAGGCAGTCTCCTGCAACGACACAACCCAATTCTACTTCTACGTAAATGTAACAGAGACACTGTGAACATAATTAAAGGAGACACATGAAATATTCACAGCAGCACATTATTCATTCTAGTAAAAATGGGGAAATTAAATGTTTAATAGTATAGCAGAAAATCCTACTATATTCCTGAATGAGAAAATTAATAGCAGTGAAAAATAAACAAATTACAGCAGAATTCATCTGCATAAAAAAAGAAAAAAAAAAACCTAGAAGTACAAGTCCGAGATTAAATACAACAGGAAAATCAAATAAAAATTTTCTTGCCTTCTGCACAAAACTCAAACTTCAAGCAAAAGTAATGTTTGCATATAATCAATAGGCTGATTAAGAAACTCAGTATCACATGGTCATCCTTGAAACATAAACATATAAGCAACACTAAATGGAATCAGTGAGCTATATAAATATATATTTATATATTTTCTGTATCTGTATGTGTGTGTGCTGTCTCTTTAATAAAATAAAGGCATGAATTTGAGAAGGAACGAAGGGGTGGGACTTGGAAGGGGCTGGGAGTAGAAGGTAACATAATCATATCTTAATTAAAAAGACATCAGGTAACAACAGACTAGTATAGAAAGGGCTGCTGTGTGGTGGCAAATGCTTCAAAACCCAGAACTTAGGCAGAAGGAGGCTGATTTCTGAGTTCGAGGCTAGCTGGTTTACATAGTGAATTCCAGGATAGCCAAGGCTATATACTATGATCCTTTCTCAAAAATGAAAAAGACTGGTGTAGACCATGACTTAAGCAAGGGAAGGGAGGGGACTCTTAGAATTTCCATTTATCACTATATGTGAAATAAATATTTTCATCCATGTTCAGTTAAAAATAAAAGATATGTGCTACTATATAAAATTTGTTTATACACGTTCATCTTCGTACTTATTTCTTGTTGACCCTTCCTGTAGTACTTACATATTATGCATGTTGGACATCCCCAGGCTTTTCTACATTTGCTATGCCACTTTTCTGCTTCAAAACTATGTTGATTCTACTAATTTTGGCTACCCCAATGTTTTGTTTTAAAACAACAAATCAAATTAAAATATTTTAAGATCCCACACAATTAAAAGATAAAAATACAAAAAAATTAAAGTAAAATAAGTTACCTCTAAGCAATTATTTATTACCTTTTAAGACATCATATATAATAAAAAATTTACCTGTATCATTGCTAGTCACTTTTTAATAACTACAGGAATAATCTTATAGCTAGGAAGTTTCTTAAAATATCCATAAGTTTCTGCTTGTGGTATAAAGGTAAAAGAATGTATAAATAATAATTAGGAGGTAGTTGCACTGAAATTGTTCTAAAGGATTTACCAACAAATCAACAGTGAGAAAAAGGAAAAGAAGAAAAATACAGATTTTTATAAACATGTATTTTATACCCTTGTATAACAATCTCTTTAATGATTATGGGCTTTTTTTTTTTAGTTTATTTATATGTATGTGTATGCGTGTGTGCGTGTTTGCCTGTATGTATGTCTGTGTACCAGGTCTGCATGTAGTGTCTGAGGTGGTCAAGAAGACATTGGAGCCCTGAAGTTGGACTTAACAGGTGGTTGTGAACCATCATATGGGAACTCAGGAACAACTCCAGTGCTCTTAACTGCTAAGCCACCTCTCCAGCTCCTTTATTTTTAACTCCTAACTTATAGAGGGGACAGTCTAGAACAGAGTACTTCTTGTGTACATTTTTCTTTTTTAAATAAACCTGACATATTAAAGTTCTCCTTTCTACAAAGAGGTAATACTTTTTAAGATCAAGTGTGTTAGAATTTTTAAAGACTTACAGTGAATTGAGAAGATACACACAGCAAAATATTTGGAAATCAAGAGACTCACCCATGCACTAATGTAAGGAAGAAATCAGTATAAAATATGTCACCATCTAGATGTTCTAGAAAGGCAAGGATTTTTATGTGTGGTTTTATTTGTACACATAACAAGTACTAACAAGTGTTTGTAAAACGTTTAAAATTTATGTTAATTAAAACTTAAGAGGGTTTGAATACATAACTGAGTTAACAATATGCAACTCTTGTGCTCAGAAGAATGTGTGCTCACCGTGTGTGTGTGTGTGTGTGTGTGTGTGTGTGTGTGTGTGTGTGTGTGCACATGGATGCCTGTAAAGCAGAAAAAGAGAGGTTCACTAAGTAAGCTCATGAATACTGACTACTAGGACCATGAGGTATGATAATATAATGTCTGACTACAGGCATAGCACCCCAGAGGTCTGTGTGCTTGTGTTTCTAAACTGGGAGACAATGTTTGAGTTCCATTAGTTCTGTTTAATTTTGAAACTAAGGATTCTCTGATAAAAAGAACAAACTCACTATTCCCTATTTATTGTATCAGAGTCTTTAGGATGTGTTCACTATTCCTATTTATTGTATCAGAGTCTTTAGGATGTGTTCACTATTCCTGTTTACTGTATCAGAGTCTTTAGGATGTGTTGAGACTCCGCATTTTTGTGCTCTGCTTCCTATGAACGCACATCCTAGATCCAACAACACTGAGGCGGCATGCGCTGTTCAGCATAAATTCCCCCACACTTTCCATCCTTATCAACCCACACATAGAAAGGTTTTCATGACTATAACATAGTAAAGCAGGCCAAGCACCAGAGCAGTAGCTCAAACGATTCCTTCTGAGCCTTTCTAAAACTTACAATGTTTCTTTCAAAATTCCTAACAATTTCCTTGTAAAATACTCTTCATTCTATCCCCAATGGACAAGCATTTCAAAATTCAAAAGGTTTGAGGATTTTGTAAAAGTGATAACAAATACACTTTTTATAACAAATCAAGAAAGTCAGATACATTTGTAACTAAGTACAGTAGCATGTTTGCAGTAAGACATGTGGATATTCACAAGTATATAAAAATCTTACTACTCTTATTGATTTTGACCAGGTTTTATTGTCAAATGAGAGTATTATAAATTCATTTTAAAAAAAATCCTCTGAAGCCAGGTATAGTGAATCCCTTTAATCCGAGGACTCTCAAGGTAGAGGCAGGCAGATCTCTGCTCTACAAATTGAGTTCCAAGTCAGCCAGAATGTTACATAGAAAAACCCTGTCTTGAAAAACAAACAAATCCTCTGGAATCCCAGATCTTTCTAAAGATTTTGAAATGACACACACAGGACTTGTGGCCCATTCCTTACTACTCAAAAGATATGGCCCTTCTTCCTTATTCTCTATTCGTTCTCCATGTCCCATGTTTACTGTTCATCATGGGCTCTAAAAGGTTCCTGGACTCAGTTCATCAACCTTATCATAATATGTAAATACTAGTATAGACTTGTGTTATAGGCAACAAACATTATGATGTAATAAATCATAGTATTCCACATTTATTATATTAGTCTCCACAATAGCTTAAACTGACTCATGATTTTTTTCAATTCTAAATCATTTATCTTTTCATATATATTTCAAAACTAGGAAAGATCAAAAGCTAATATGTAATAAAAAAAATGAAATGCACTATAGTGCCAACAGAAGGGAAACATCCACTATAACTCCCTGAGATTTATAGCCCAAAGGCTATACTAAATATAACTATTTTTATGTATCTCAGTCCTCACAGATATGTTTTGTTTTGTCATTGTACTAGATGCTCCAAATTGTTACAATTTTGGTATAATCAAGACCACATAAATATGGATAGCATGTAGTATGTAAAATAAAAACACTTAATTCAAATTTAAACCAAACCTGGGAATGTGGTTGTGTACACCTGTAACTGGTTGTGTACACCAGTACTTCAAAGGTCAAGGCAAGAGGGTCATGAGTTCTAGGCCAGCCAAGGTAACATAATGAGACACTGTCATAAATACCAAGGTGTATCTTGAAAACATTACACATGGAGGAAAAGACACAATGGCTACTTTTGCATTAACCAGTATATCAAATAGCCAAATAATTTTTTTGTTAAATTGTTTTTTAAAAACAGGGTTTCTCTATGTAGGTGGTCTGGATGTCTTGCAACTTTTTATTTATACCATACTAGACATGAACTCACAAAGATCTGCCTGCCTGCCTGTTTCCTAAATGTTGTTAAACATTTCCTCTACCATGACCAGCTCATGTCAAAATGTTTTTGATGAAGACTTTTGACATTAGTATCATTTTCAAGTTACATAATTAGAATGTCAAAGCTACCAAGTATATTATATTATTTGCTGTTCATAAAAAAAATCCCATATTAACTATTTAGAAAAAAAATTAGTATTTTTAATCATCGAAAACCATACCCTGGCCCCAGAGTGGTGGCATATACCTCTAATCCCAGCACTTGGGGGGCACAAGCAAGCAGAGCTCTTTGATTTCAAGGCTAGCCTGGTCTACATAATGAGATCCCTTCTCAACAAACAAGCAACAACAAAACCCCACATCTATTTACTACATAACTGTCAAAACAGCAGAAGCAAGACTAAAACTAAGAACAAAGGCGTATTGGTTTCTGGGCTAATAATTTATGTATTAGAAATGAGGATGAAACAAGAAGGAATGTGACAGTACTCTGGGAATACCAAAAAGCCCTATGGATACATGGCATTTGGTAACAGCTGTGAGCACAGTGAATTCCAAGCACCAAATCTGAACTAGGAGCCATGAGAACAGTCTAACTATAAAACCACTAATATTTAAGCTCCAGTCATCAATTTTAAGTTGGCCAGCATCTATGAGGTTAACTGAGCCACCGTAAAAATATAGATTTTACTTTTAATGTACAGACTTTATCAATTAAAGAGGTAATTAAAAAAAATCTTTCAGGTCAGTCAATAAAGTGAGAGACATTAATAAATATTTTACTTGCAACAATAATTCAATTATGTAGGAAAAGTAAGTTCAGAAAAATATTTTGTACAATTATGTCATACCAGGACAGCTAGAAACAGGTGTTCCCATATTAATGAGGCAAAGTGCACATCGAGGAAGGGGTTTTCGACAGCCAGGGCAACTTGTGACTTTCGATTTTGTTGGTGAGCCACTCACACCATACTGACTAAAGCCTCTGCCCTGATGAGGCACTGAGGAACAGCTGTAGGAGATTGATTTGCCACAAAAATTACAGCTCACAAATACCTACAAAGCAAATGAAAAGAGCAATTTAGTGCAAACCACAATGGAACTATAACGTCTGAAACTAAGAAAATACATTTTAAAATTTTATTTTACATTATAAAATGATCTGTCTGATTAGCTCTCAGTTCATGTCTCCATGTAGCAGTTACATTATCTGGTATTTCCTGTTAACTTTACTTAATTACATTCTTCCTAAGACCCTCATATTGTGAAATACTAGAACTTTAGACCTTAACATTTTAAATTAGCAGGGACATTGGAATGCATGCAAGGCCATTACAAAATACCCAATGTGGTTTAATATTAAATGTGCTCCATAGAACACTTGTTTCACAGCTGAGAATAGGCCTTGTTATATGGCCTAGCAGGAGAAAGTGGGTCATTTGGTGTGGCCCTTCAAGTTTCTTAGGCTGGCCTCCCTAACTATGGCACAAGTATGAGCTGCCATGGTCCTGCTCCCATGCCGACCCCACCACGAAGGGCTATATTCCCCCAGTCCCTTAAGCTGCTTCTTGTTAGTTGCTCACAGCAACAAGAAGAGAAACTAAGACACCAACATGCAACCAACCACTAAACCAAAGTTCAGTGACCCATCTTATGAACAAAATCTCCTTATAAATGCAATACTCTGAGCTGGGCTTCCTGACCCAACTACTCAGGGAGTTGAGGTAGAAGATTGAAAGTTCAAAGCCAGCCTGAGTAATTTAGTGACAGTCTTGTCTCTTAAAAAAAAGAAGAAGGAAGAGAGGGAGGGAAGGGAGGCCTGCTGAGACCAACAACTTAGCACATACAAGGCCCCAGGTTCCATTTAAGGATAAAAAACAAAACATCCCCCATATTTTTTAAGATGAAAAGGAATTAAGGCTCCAGCGGTACGTTAAAAGTTTAAGCAAAGCTGGTAAGATGGTAAAAATAGCCATTAGAAGGTGCTCACTAGGCTTTATGAAAACTCCAGCTTTTCCAGATTAGTAACATATGGTATAATACTGTCTGACTAAAACACCTACTTCAACTATCACAATAATTTTCAACTTCCTTCCAAAATAAAATAACACCATCCAGAGTTCACAGTAAAGATAACCAAATATTTAACATCTGAAGTAATAGTATGATATATGATAATTGATCTCATATTAAAAGTGCCACGTATAGATATAGGTTTATACTTACTCTGTTTTTTTAAATCTCCAAATTCTGCTCTGCTGCATATAAATAATATATAAAACAATACACACATGGGATTACTAACATTGGAGATTCTAAATGAATTTAGCAGATAATGAATTTTGGACAACCCTAGCAATTAGGCTTTCCTAAGATCATCTGGGCCTACTGTCCTTTGTTTTATGTCAAAGTAAAGTTTACCTGCACAAGATGATTGTTAGCAATCAGAAATAAATAATAATACAATGGGAAAAAATTAAGAACAAGGTGTGTTCTGGGACAGACAAAGACAATAGGAGAAACCCAATATAAATAAAAGACAGGGTGCTAATAATTCATTAATCTGATTCTCACATATGAACACTGGCTTCTCTCTACTTACCTGTGCTAAAGGCTTGGAACTGGGATCCAACTTACTCCTGTGAATATCAAATTCTGCTCGTTTATGCCAAAACCTCCAGGCATCTAACAAATTTCTGTAATTCTCAATCCAATACTGAACCCTTTCATCTTTAAGAACATCTAAAGGTGAACCCTAAAAAGAAAACATGAATTATTTCACACACTTCAAATGTCCTGGTTTAAATCAGAGGTTTCTGGGTAGCACATGAGTGTGGGTTAACAGAAGAAATGGCCTTTTCCTGAAACTGGTTCCTAATGAAGAAAGCCTCGCTCACCTACCTTAAGCTGGACTTCATTAGTGATGTAACTCTATACCTACTTGACTAGGAAGTGAAACTCCCTTTTGAATTTAAGGAGCAAGTGGCAAACAATCCACCTTCCTGGCTAACGAAGTCAGCACTGATAAGAAAAGCCCTTGTCCTAACTATTAAAGCTTATGGATTAAAAAACTCTGCTTATAATGTATCCAAGTTACACATCAAAATACTTAACATTTAAACTATGACTGGGGCTGGCCCTTCATGTTTAACAGTTAAATACTGTTTTCACATAAATTAAATGTGAAATGCACATAGGCATTAATGAGAAGCAAGAGCTGGTTTTCCTAAATTTATTCCAAAACTCTTCATTTAGAACATCAATTTCTGACCAATAAGAATATCTCTAAAACAGATATAAGTGTCAGAGTTGCAGAAGAAAGCTTTAATGCAAAATATGCTCAAAAAAAAAAAAAAAAAAACACTTAAAGGCTAATGGAAAATAATCCCTTTCCCCTTAACTAGTGAGTAAATCATGAATGTAAACTTCTAAAGTTTATTTTTAAAAATACTTGTGGATAGAAGAAGAAAAAAAAAATTTCTGGCAAGTTTAATGGACAAGGGAAGTGACAGAGAAGAACAAATAAACAAACCAACATTAATTGTTCCACTGAAGCACACTACACCTTTAAACCCAGCACACAGAGGTAGACATAGGCAGATCCCAGACTGGCCTACGAAATCAATCCCAAGCCAGGCAGGATAATACAATGAGAACTGTCTCAAACCAAAAAGAAAAAGAGGGGGAAAAAAATTGTTCAATTGAAGAGGAGGAGGTCAATTATATAAAAAAGGAAGAAAAAAAATGAACAGAAACCCCAGCCTCTGAACACTAGGACTTGTTTACTATATGTATAATAAGGAGAAGAAGAGATAAAAAAGTCAGAAATAAAATACCCAAACATCCTAAACCTGATGAAAAAATGTTAACTGATAGACCCCCAAAAGCTCAGGAATCAACATGCAGGGTACAAAGAACTATAAGTAGGCACATAAGTGTCATTTTTTTTCCTGAAAAATAAAAAAGAAAGAGAACTTCTTGAAAGAAATCCATAAAAACATGAAACATCACATGCAGGGAAGCAAGGAAAACATAATTGCTAATCAGAGGCCAGATGAATATGAAAATGCTTCTTAAAGCGCTGAAGAAGAACCAAGAAGGACTAGTTGTTTCTGGTAAAGATAACCTGGGACCATCACCTGAATTACAAGAAATGCTACTGAATAAACAAGGTGGTTAAACAAGATTAAACTCACATCCACAGGATCTGAGGAACAGACACTAGGAACAGTAACAAATGAACAAAGAAAAAAGTCTCTAATTCCTTTCTTATAATTCATAGAACAGACAATTATTAACTACAGCAAAAACAACACTGTAAGTTGGAGCTTATAATATATATAAAGTAAAATATGTGATCACTAGACAAAGGAAAAGATGTATAAATAAAATTATACTGAAAAACCCAGTCCTCGATGTGAGGTAGTAAAGAGAGGACATTATGATTTGTCAAGTGTGAAATGCAGTATGATGGGAAAATATGATTCTGATGAGTTCAGGATGCATAGTGTAAGACCCAAGGCACCAGCTTTAACAAAAAGACAATGAGAAGGATATGGCTAAAAGCCAATAAAAGACAGTAAGGCAGGAAAAACAAAGGAACAAAAGGAAAGGGACAAACAAAATGAAAACAGCATGATGGTAGAGTTCATCTTGGCCACATAAATATAAACAGAGGAAACATCTCAACTAAATAGCAGCAATTATCAGAGTAGACTTTTTAAAGGTCACATTATATACTGAATGCACTTTAATATTTTACAAATTGTGCTATTACCAAACCATGTGTACTCTGTAGCCATATATCAGTAGTTCATTTAAAAGACAAAGATCTCATTCCAGTGAGAAAAGTATAGCAGAATACCTTTTCTCGCATGAGTAGTGGCTTGATATTTATATAAACTGACATTGCATTTTGAGCCGGCATTAGGTGAGCTCACAGGAAACATGCAGAAGGGAAGGAGTAAGCACATTTTGATTTGTTTACCAAGGTAAGACAGGCTTTGACATAAAAGAAAGAAGACACCAAAGAGAAAGGCGCTCATGCCACGCACAAAAGGCTAAGACTGCTGAAGAGAAGCGTTTGCCACAAAAGTAGAAAGCAACTTTTTCCTGGAGTCTGGCTTAACTACTGGACTGTTCAAGCAATGAAAAAAAGAAAATTGTTGATGAACTAGTTATTCAAATTACCTTGTTGTTAATAAAAAGGACATTGGGGGTTAAAAGTACTGAAGTATAAGTTCTCTTCTGCTGTTCAAATGAAACCACAGTTCAGATCAGGGAAAGGAGTCCTTGATAAGGAGGACTGGACTCCAACCTGAGGCTCGGGTTCCAAAAGAGCTTCACATAAACTCAGATGCAGTCAACACAGGTATTTCTCAGACCGGGGGGGGGGGGGGGGGGGGGAGAAGAACCTGGATAAACTGATGTGATTAGGGCCAGTAAGAGACAATACAAGCCCCCAACAGATCACTGAGGTAGAACTAAAACTAAAACTCCTAAGCAAGGAAGAGAGCATGTATGAGTTAGTTAAGAACACAACATGCAGAATATGGTTTGGCACTTGATTTTTAAGGGCTGTGTCAGACTAACCTGTAACATGCAGTAGCTTGCTGTCTGAACATCACCAGTTCTATCCACATAGCTCTCCATCAAGTCCACACCATCTTTAGTGAGGCCTGTGAGCAAGATCCCTTCCAAATTTCCAGCCTCTTTCATTTCGTTGGTCAGCTTTTCGATGTATTTATTTAACTGAAAAATTCAAAGTGATTTTTCTAATGCAATCTGTTTCACTACACATTTTATAACATTCAATTACTATATTTAGAACAATTTTGTCCTTGATGGAAAGCATTTTAAGACAGAAACTCTTGCCAGAATCTAAGTATGTAAGTATCAAATCTGAAATACTGGTAGAAGCTATGAGAATGGTCTAACTATAAAACCACTCATATTTAAGCTTTAGTCATCAATTTTAAGTTGGCCAGCATCTATAAGGTTACCTGAGTTACCATAAATAAAGATTTTACTTTTACAGTGCAAACTTTATAAATTAAGGAAATAGTAAAAAACTTTCAGGCCAGTCAGTAAAGTGATAGTGACATTAATATGTAACTTACTTGTAATAATAATTCAATTATGTAGGGAAAATGAGCATGTCTACATCTATTTCAAGTTTTAATACGGTGTTCATACTTTAATTTATTTTTGTGTGGAAGCTGAAGATGGGCATCAGATGTCGTTCTCAGGAGCTTACCACAGTATATTAGAATACAGGGCTCTCACTAAAGCTGGAGCTCACTGATTTGGTAGAATGGCAGAACACTAAGCCCCAGAGATCCTCATGTCTCTGCCACCCAACCCTGGGATTACAGGTCTACACCCAGGTATTTTCACGGGTTCCTTGAACTATGCTATCTCCCTAGTTCTCACAATCATTTTCAAAACTAACATGTCCTATGTTTACTCTAAGAAGTGTCCTCTTTACAGCAAATTCTTGTCTATCCTGGTAGTATGTAATTGAACCACAGAATTGGAAATACACGTTGAAAATCATCAATAATAACCATTTCCTTTACATGTTCTAATTCATCCTGTTCTAAACTCCAGCCAACATTCCTCTTCATTTCCCCCAACATCCTGTCATTAAAATAGCACTGCTGGTCATTCTGTGTGCATTTCATCCTCACAGCCCTCAGAAGCAACAGGTAAGTGTTTAGGTACGGAAATAAAAGATTTTTGTTTGAGTTTAAAATTTGTATCTGCTAAGTTTTCTTCTAAAAACAAAATTAAACTAAAACATCAAGTTACATTCTAAAACAAATTTAGTAAGTTAACATTCTAAAACAAATTTAGTTCACATGCATATTTATAATTTCAATTTAATAAGTATCTTTTTAGGTTCTATGCAAAAACTTTCAGGCACATAATTATATGTAAAGATTAGTTTCTTAAAACAATTCATAGTAAACATTAATCACCTCAGATATACAACTGAATCAATTCTCACCTGAGTATCACCAAGGAATTTACAAGCAAATGCCACTCTGTCACGGACTGCAACTTTGTTTTCATACTGGGGAAAAAAAAAAAAAAAACAAACAACTGTTCATGCCATAATTTTTCAATTTTTATAGACTAAATATGAACCTAATATGTAAGTTTATTTTTATATGTATTACAAAATACATATGTATTATATACATTTTCATATGTATATATGTTCAGATGTTGGAAGACTCACCAATTGCCAAAAAAAGCCTTTTCTGATGTTACTATTGGGAAATAAAGTACTAAGGTCAATGTCTTTGACAGTACAGATTTACCTTTCAAACACAGACTTGCCTAATTCAGTTGTATGTCTTTAAAAAATCAGTTCTTTCATCTATAACACCAATATAAACTATAAGCCACAAAGTATAGAATATCAAGTTTAAAATGACATCTAATCTTTCTTTCAAAGCAATTAATTTTGGACAAATAAAATTAATCATGAAATTTAGGAAATCTATGACTGAGTATACAAATACAGATTTAATAAGAATACTAATAACCTGGGGCTGAAAACATGGCTCAGTGGATAAGAACATTGGGTACTCTTCCAGTGGACCAAGGTTCAATACTGCAACACCAGCATGGTGGCTCAAACAAACATCTTCAACTCCAATACTAGGGAATCTGATACTCACATCTGGCTGGCCTCCTCTGACGCTGCACACATATGGTACACAGACATACATCCAGTGAAAACATCCATACACATAAAATAAAAATAAACCTACCTTTAAAAAATAAAGAACATCTATAACTCTTAAAAACAAAGCCTAGAAGTTGTAAACAGACCTTTCTGTCTAATACTACTATAAAGATAGTTTACAACAGACTCTTCAGAGGTAAGACATTACTCATCAATATTACAAAAAATAACTTTGTTAGTATAAACTTAGAAAGGTCCAAGTAAATTTGTAATAAAAAATAATTTATAGGTAGCAAAAAGATCCAGTTACTATCAAAATCATTCTATTAAACAGTTTCTTTTTTGAAAACCTAACATCCTTTCAGTTGATACCCATTTTACTATCTTCCCTCAATTATAAAATGAGTCTATCTCTAAAGGGAATAAGCTCATAGACTCAGTTACATGTGCTTAAAAAAAAAAAAAAAAGGTTTAGAACACAACTGGACCCATTTCATATCTGAGAAACATAATGTCCTGACAGTTAACTGAATAGCTAAAGTTAAACTGTACCAGAGTAAAGACTGGATCTTTATCTGGCTTCTAAATTCAGTACTTATATAAATATGATGATGTAAATAAAATTGCAGATATTAAATACATTCTTGAAATAGCTTGGATATATGAACTTCCTTCTCAGCTCTCCCTTTTGGTATAAGAGAAGACAGCATCTTATTATAGGTAACAAATTAAAATACAGAGATGTAATGTATAAACTGTGAGCAATTGAGTCATTTCTTTTTCTAGTCTCATTCTCTAGCTATAAGTATTCTGATAGCTCAAACACGAGACTTAAAAATCTTCTGTTTAACAAATATAGTAATAGCAGGTAAAAATAAACATTCCTTGATATTAATTTGAAGAGCTCAGAAAGGTTCACCAGAAATTTATTAAAAGCAATGGGCAAAATAAACTACACACTGTCAAAAAGGACACTAACATTTATTTAAATCTTCAGTATGAGAGGTCAATAAAATACATATTTTTACAAATCTTATAGATTGACAATTACTGAAACAATGCATATTTTATAAGAAATGCTCTAACAGTAAACCAAAGGGATAAACCTTAATATAGAAAGTGGTTTTTTTGTTTGTTTGTTTGTTTTGTTTAATTGCTGGAAAGAAAATAGAGACTACAAAGCAAAAAAAGTTTTATGTAAAGCTGTGACTAACAGCTGTAATAGGAAAGGGAACCTCACTTCATGACAAGAGAGAAATGATGTGGTTACACAAGTGACTAAAAGAACTGAAGACTAAATAAAATGTAATTTCTTATAAGCAGTATGACTGTATAATTTGCTTTCCAAACAAAACTTGTCTGAAAATGATGAACATTAACTTGAGATATATATGCACACTTTAGCAAAAACAACTGATGATCAGTTGTACACATACACACATATATACACACATATACACAAAATCAACAGCAAATATGTGTGTATGTTTATAGCTGTACATTTCTGCAGTTCTTCAGTAAATAGTCTTGGTCATGTAGCTAAAAACTGTATTAAGAAAACTACAAAAAGCAAACCTGTTCTAACTCAAAGGAGGATCTGGGGAAACAAAACAACTTACCAAAACTCCATCATAAGCTCCTGCTTCACTCGTTAGAAATGCAAACATGACACACAGATAGGGATTGTTGAGCTGCAAACGTAGTGTGCTGCACATCTCCCTCCAAAGGGAGTTCTTCTCATCCGTATAACCTGATAAAGCCATTGCTACCACATTGAGATTCAGATCTCCTGGAGGGTAAAAATATACACTAATCAAAGTGATCACAAGCTTAATAACCTTTTCCCACAGTTCTGAAATACTCAACACGGTAATCAGAGGGTGGATTTTCCCAAGAAAAGAAGCCTACCTCAATAAGAAAAAAAATTAAGACTGCTAATTTGGTAGATTACACTGGGAAAAGTTCCATTCTTAAAAAACAATTCACATACACACTTGTAATCCTATGTATAATAAATACTTCTTTTCCGCAGTGGATCAGTACTTATCCCTAGTGTACGTACGAATGGACTTTGAGAGCCCATTCCACATAGAGGGATACTCTTTCAGCCTAGACACATGGGGGAGGGCCTAGGCCTAGCTCCAAATGATATGACAAACTTTGAAGATTCCCCATGGAAGGCCTCACCCTCCCCGGGGAGCAGAAAGGCGATGGGATGGTGGTTGGTGGGGGAAACAGGAGAGGATGACAGGAACTGGGACTGACATGTAAATAAAACAAGTTTGTTGTTTCAAATTTAAATAAAAAAATTATAAAAAAAAAACTGCACTTAGGCATATTTGCAACAAAGCATTCTTTACCAATGATTTGTATAAACAGTTGCTCTGTGGTATACAGGGCTGCTAGCAAGCTGCCAACCTGCTCTTCAGTTCTGCACAGCCTTCTTAAGTTTCACTCTAAATGTCAAAGCTATGGTCTCTCATTGCTTTTTCTCTTAAGCATTTTCTACCTTTTTTTGATTCTAACCATTCTTGCTTTTCCAATTAAAACGATACCCCCACCCCCACTTTCTGTTCTTACCAGCTTCATTATTCACTTTTACAAAAATATTTTCCAAGATACTTACTTGGTGCTTCATTCCTCTGCCTACTCTATTGAATTTTAAGTCTTTTAAAATGAAAACATTTGAGGCAGTGGTTGCACACGTCTTTAATCCCAGGCAGAGGCAGTCAGATCTCTGAGTTCAATGCCAGCCTGGTCTACAGAGCGAGTTTTAGGATAGCCAGGGCTTCTCAGAGAAACCCTGATTCAAAAAACAGGTGGAGGGGATATTTTTGGTTTTTGACCGATTTGCTTCTCTAAGGATACTCTGGCTAATTGAAACTTAATCACTTTTGTTTTTTCCTTCCTTCCTTTCTTCCTCCCTCTCTTCTGCTACACAGAAGATATATTTTAATCAGACTTAAGTAGAAACGTTTTCCAGATCACAGTATGCCTTTCATAAGAATCTTCACTGGTCTAAACAAAAATACTATTTAGTATACTACCAAAAGTGAGAATATACATTAAAATATAACCAAATGTTTGTAGTAAAAGTGCTTACAAACAAAAGAAGATCCAACATACATGCCTTAATGTATATGATCCTTCTTTAAAGGGAAAGTGGAAATACATTATTATTAAAAGGCCATTTAAGAACATTTTGTTTTTACAGATCTATCAAGACTGGCTAATGGGACTGGCTAATGTTATCTTAGCATGATAAACTTTCCCTTTCAATAAAAATGTGTACAAAATGTTAGCTAGATAACTAAAAACTATCAACATCCCTTTTTTTAGTGGATTCTATGAACCTCTAATTCTCCGAACATAACCTAATACCTTTTTCTGAAGATGCTCCTTCATTCAGGATTTGGATTGCTCGCCGAATATCCAAGTTAAACAAAGCCACAGCAGCAGCTCTTTCCCATTCTCCTTCTTGCACAAGAGAGTTCAAAAATGGTCCCACATCTACATCTGTTCCTTTCTTTATCCACCCACAAAGCTGTAGTGCTAAAATCCTCTCTTCATTTAAGTTCTGAATATCAGTTTGTTTATCCAAGCCACTCCAATTGTGTCTGCTGCTTTCCACCATTCCTAAAAACAGAAAATGTTTTTATAGTTTTGTTCACTGTTATTTTAAAACATTATTAGGCAGCACCAGATTTACAAAAAAAAAAAAAAAAAGTTTCAACATTTAGAATATTCGACTTCTCAGCCATAACCTTACAATAGCATAAATAAGCAGTACACTGAAATTTTAAATCAAACATTTACACCACAGTTGAATTACTAAGAAGCTATTGCTGTAAGAATGGATGTTCAGGCTGGCTAAGCTGAGCCACCGCTTCTACCCTCTAAACTAGATAGCTGTTATCTAACTCACCACTTGTTTCCTGCATGTCCTATACACAGCATTTAACATAAATTCTCACATCTGTTCTCTCACTAGAACACAAACTCCAACAAAGTAGGTGGGTGAATTATTTTATTTGCAAGGAATGCCCTCTTCATTTTCTCCTGTGTATGTGCAGTCACATATTACTTAACAAGAGAGTGCTAAACTACCTTACTGTAATCTGCTACACAACTACCCACATACATGAAAAAAAATGAGATTACAATCATCAAAGGACTTCAAGATAAATAATAAAAAGAAAATAAATTGGAAATGATCTGACTATGTCTTACTCTGCTATTAAATTAGAAAACTATATAGTATCTTTTTTAAGAAAAAAGAACTACTTTTACAGCATTATACTGAAATCATGGTAGTTAGTTATAAAGGTAAAGGAATTTCATTTAAACAAATAAAGACAAAATGTACAAACATGAGATTTAGGGACTTTATCAACTATAACACATTCCTAAATGTTCTAGAAAGTTTTATAATCAAATTGTCAAAAATACAAAAAGATTTTCAGAGAAAATTATTAATGAGTGGTCTACACAGCTAGTTCCAGAATAGAGGCAGGTGGATCGCTGAGTTTGAGGCCAGCCTGGTCTACACAGCTAGTTCCAGGTCAGCCAAGGCTACATAATGAAACTCTGTGTGGGTAGGTGGGGGTTTTGTGATGGGGGGGGCATCCATTGATTGTAGACAAAATGAAATAGGGCCCCAGGGTTCCAACAGCTTGAGAACTACCCCCTTAAATAATCACCTCCTCTGGAATTTGATCTGAATCTATGACTAGCTTCTAGACAAGAAAGCTAACAAGAGATGAAAAAATTTACAGAGCTGACTGAATTCCTTACTCAATTGACTCTGAGTGATTCAATAGGTGGTTACATAGTCTAGGCTCAAGTTAATCAGTCCCTTAAAGACAGTCTACAAGTAAGAGAAGCAGTAGACAAGATCTCTGGGTCTTAAAGCAGTCAGAACTGCCACCTTGTTTACGGAGTCTATGAAAAGCAAAGAACTATAACCACTTTCAAGAGTCATGCATGTGTAGGCCCTGGCCACCAAGCAACCAGAAAGGACATAGCAACTACAATTATAAGGAATCCTCAGCCTCTCAGCCTCTGGTCACTAAACCCTAAAATCACCCCCCAACACACAACTCTGGTTAGTAAAGGATAGGTTCATCTTCTATCTAAAGCTGAATCTTATCTAAGTCCAATTCTTTCCCCTTCCTAGGAATTTTATCTCCTACAAGTGTCTTCTTTCTGTAGTGGTTGAACTTGACCAACAACCACATGAGGTTGGACGAGTATTCTGATCTCTAGAAGAAAACACTAACATTTAGGCACAACATTCATTTTAACTTTGTGAGACTTTGAGCAGTGCCCAGACTCCACTCCTGGAGACAATAAGACAATCTATGCAGCAAAAGACCCAAAACTGCCTAGCAACAATAAATCTCTCAAGGGATGAAAAATCAACATCAAAGTGAGAAAAATAGCTGGATGTGGTGGTGCATGCCTTTAATCCCAGCACAGTGGCCAAGGCAAATGGATCTCTATGAGTTCCAGACCAGCCTGGACTGTATTAGTGAGTTCCAGGACAGCCAGGACTACATAGAGAAACCCTGTCTCAAAACAAACAAAAAAATTTATACAGATAAATATTTAGAACTTTGTTGTCACTTTTAAGTTAAACTTTATACATGTAACATCTATGTATATAAATAAAAATCACTTAGTCTAAACACCTTACCAGGAATAAAAACAGGTCGAAGCTTTCCACAATACCTAGAATTCATGCTTTTAAATAACTTGTGTGATCATCACCTTGCTGGTGGTTTGTGACAAGCCTAAAATATTATCCTGTTAGTATTTTAAACTATAGCTTTTTGTTTTAGAGAAAAGTTGTAAGGTAAGTTAATTAATTATAATAAACTAATAATTACATATGAATTAATAGTTTTGTGGTGCTGTGACTTAAACCTTGCCTTGAATGTGTTAAGCAGGTCCTCTGTTGCTGAGGTATATCACCAACCAAAAGGGATTTTTCTCGGGGGGGGGGGGGGGTCGAAGGTGGGCAGTATAGAGAAATTGAAGATGGGGAGCGAAATGCTAAGTACCAATCTACTGCTGAATAACACTCTCACACCAAAATTACTTTTCCCCCAGGAACTAGGTTCTCATGTAACCCAAGCTGGCCAAGGAAGACCTTAAATTTCTGAGCCTTCTGTCTCCACCTCCCAAGAGCTAAAACTACAGAGTTCACCAACACACTCAATGTTATGCAATGCTGGGGATTAAACCTGGTGCTTCCTGTATGCTAGACAAATATTCTCCTAACTCTCACCCCCAAATTACTTATTTTTAAATAGAATTTATTATTTCTGGTATGGTTTTGACTAAATAGTGTAAATTATTTTTCTAGCATCTTAACTGGATGGAGTACAAATCAACTAATAAAATGTGGAGGTTGAACCCTAAGTTAAAAGACAACATAACATTATCACAATTTCAACAAAAAGAGTAAGAACGGCTGCTTAAAGCAACTAGGTTGAAAGTACTTTTTTTGGTGGGGGGGGTCTTTTATTTGTAAATAGTTATCAATTTAAATCTTACATTAATTTATCCTTTAACTGATTCCTTCACTTACTCATCAAGGACTTCCAGGTATTTTCTTCAAGTTAGGCCATATTTCATGTCATATAGCCCTTGTGAAAGTATTTGGGAAGCAAATCAAAGGGATCTTCTTCAGATAGAGAGCTTTTAATTTAGTATTTAAAACACATGATGCGGGGATAAAATCCAAACTAACAGTCAGCATCTTATAAAAGAACTTGTATACTACCTCACTTGAAGTGGGTCTTCAAATAAACAGCACAGAATAACAAATGAAGAGAGTTAAGAAATGTCTATGTCACATCAAAGAATCAAAGTTGCTTCCACAAAGCATCTGGACATAAATACACTCAATATACTTAACAATTCACTAAAATATCTAACAGAAAGCCAAGAGGGATAAAGATATATATGTGTGTGTGTATGCATATGTGTGTGTGCGCATATATAAATTTTAACCAACTAGGGATCAAGTAAGAACCCAAAAGTTATAAATGTATTTAAAAATATAAAATGAAATTTTCTTACCCAAAGATGATTTTACTATTGATTTAATTCCTGCATAAACCAATGATCCTTTGTTGCCTGGAGATTTTTGATCCATATCTTCTGTATACTGCTTCATAAGTATTTAAATGCATAGGAAATACTGGTCATTATGCATAATAAAGTGTTTCAAAGTTAAAATTATTTTTATATGGAGCAAATTCTTAAGACTCTATACAAATAAGACAGTTTCACTTTACTGATCATCTTTTCTGTCCCCAGTCTACAGACTAAAACTTTCAACAGTTTTAAACAATTTTACCTCAGAATTTTAGATTATATAATTTGTGTTTGCACAGAAAACATTCAGTATATTTACCCAGTTTCCTTCAAAATGTTAACAAGACAAAGGATATAGTGCAGTGTGTACCAGAGTGACTTGAGCTGTGGATCTTCATTTCCAGCTAAAATGTGGTTTCTCCATACCTGTTCTGTATCAAGTCCATACCTTGATAAAGCCCGGAGGCGCATTTTTGTTGCTATATCTTTTTCTAAGGAATTATCACTTTCTTCTTCTGCACATTCATACAAATGACGACCACAGGCCCACATTAAAGACGTAATGGGGCTCCAGGCAAGAGATATCCTTTCAAAAACTGTGAAGTCAGACATTGTTCGATTGGGAGTCACAACTATCATTCGATTTTGACTCGTTGGATGCCATGCAAAGGAAGCAATGTAATTGTCACAAGGTTGAACACTTCTTTCAATTATTGTGGGTTCAGTTTCATCCCCAATGGGAGTGGGTGTATGCTGCATGTCATACAGCCTAATAATATTACTATCCCTTGTTAAAGTGGCAAGCAGACCTGTCCGAGTTGGACACCACGCTACTTTTGTCAAGGGCTTTGGTTGCTCAGTCAAAGTCAAAACTGGCTTCTCAAATTTTCTAAGATCCCATATTGCAACCTGACCTTCATAGAAGGAAGCAACACGATCATGGAAGTATGGGTCTACTGTCACTCCTTGAACAGCTTTTGTATTTACAAACATCTTCTGGCTTGTATTCCGAAGATCAAATATGGCTAGGTTACGATGCATGCCAGCAAGGAGAAGTTTCTGGTCTCTTGGAAGCCAACAAAGAGATAGACAAGCATCATTTTGCCCCAACTCATACAGTGGTTTTGTTACTAATAACGTTGTTTCAGCTTCACCTGCTGAAAGTCTCACTTTTTCCATGGGAACAATATCAGGAGTATATTTGCTGCAGATATCCCATATCAGAACTGAAAAGTCAGCTCTGTGCTTGTCTAGACCAGCAGCAAGCCAGTTACTATCCAGTGGATTCCATGCAAGGGTATTGCATTGTCGAGCATGTTTTGGGACAAATTCTTTTCCTATCAAATCTTTAAACTTAGAGTTATGATCTTGACCAAGACTTGTAAGTACAACTCGACCATTTGCTTGTCCAACTGCCAGGAGACACTCAGGATCATAATTGAGATACCACGCAACACATTTCATATAGGGTGTATCTGAATTTATTGATAGTAATGTAGCTGCAGAGTCTTCAGATAAACGTAATGATCCAGCTTTGAGTTCTGAATTCACAGCCGATTCCACATGATAAAGGCTCAGTTCTGAGTCACACACAACAAATCTATCAACCTGGTGTGGTGCCCACAAAATATCAGGCTTGGTACCGCTCATGTTTATTGATAGGCTCAAAAAGTCCAGTCAGGTCCATTCACTGAAAGTGTTTAAAAGTAAGAGGTTTAAAATATCAACAAATAACAATCCTTCAGTTGAATTCTCAACCAAGTACCCTTTTTTTCTTCTCTGTATTTATATTTTTCTCTCCACCTACAGATTTCAGATAATATTCATTTGATTAAAAATGGAGAAAGAATAATCACTTCCTCCAATAAAGTGATCTAGTAGGAATATGAGAACCCTATCCCAGCTTTATTTCCCATGATGAATTATCTTAATTATACAGTTACTGGTGCCTTCAACTTAACCTCAGGTTATAATAACTTCACCATGATGAGTAAATTAATAAGTGCCATACCCATGAAAAGGAAAACTTAAGCAATGTATGAATCGCATCCCTAAGCACTGGTTAGAGCAGCACTCAATGAAACATTCCTCAATGGTAAGTGTTCTATATCTGTGCAAACATGGGAATTCCCAGCCACAGAGAGCTACTGAGTGCTAGTTAACTTACTTACTTTTGACTAATTTTACTATATGTGTATAATATAATTTAAAGTATAACATTAGGACATTGATGTTTTCATCTTTCAACAGTAAGAACCAAACTTCTACAGCAGAATAAAAACTGAAATGTACAAAGGAGATGTAAGATTGACTCTAACTTTGCTATAATTAGTAACAGGATGACCTTCTCATCTATTCAATAATAATGTCATTTAGATTAGTACTTCCCAGATTTTATGCATTCATGAACTACTTATAATCTACTGACTATTTCTCTTTAAGCTGACTCTTTTTTAAAATATGAACAACTTTAATTTCATCAGTAGTTTCAACAACCATGAGTATAGTATATTAATTATATTTTAGTATATGTTAAAATATATTAAAGTGGCTTGATTGTGTTTTACTTAAAAATTACTTTATAATCAGCAGTACACATGAAAAATGAGTTAAGTGACCATTAGAAGCTCTTAGTTTTAAATTTTATAAGGCTAGATAAGTCTTGACTAAAACTGGAACAGTTTTTAAAATTCTTGTTTTGATAGTAAAGAGAGGATGCAAATAGTAAGTATTTCCAAGTGGCTGCAAGAATTACTAGGTTAGATACAAATTTACAAAATATTTACAAATTTCACTGCAATTATATTTGTACAACCAGGTTTCAGTTTTCAGAAAAGTGAACATATGATTTACCTACATCTACTCCAAATATCAGGTATGGACTACCATACATCCCCAGTAAAGATATGCTTTGGTAAGTATTCAACTCACACATAATTTCTGTAACTCTTGATCTTGAAAAAAATTTTAGACATGAATTCCCAATACAGAATTTCATACACTTAGTGTGTACTTAATTTTTTAAAAGTTAAATACTTTTAAAAATATTTTAAAAAGATAAAGTGTACATATTGAACTGGAGGTTATCGTAAAAAAAAATAAAAAAGACAAGAATCTGAGAAGCGTTAGAAGGAAGGGATGCATTTGGGAGGAGTAGGGAGTGAATACGGTAAAAATACATTGTGTGTATGAAATCTCATAAATATTTAACTTTTAAAAAACATCTAAGGATGTGTATATGTGCAAGTCTGAGTGTTTATGCACATGAGTGCAGTGCCTTTAAAGGCCAGGAAATGGTGTTGGATCTCCTAGAGATGGGTGTTCCAGGCTACTGTGAGCCACCTGATGTGGGTTCTGGAAACTGAGCTCAGGTCCTCTGCAGGAGCAGAGTGCTCTTAACTATATTGCACCATCTTTCCTACTCTCATCTAATTTAGATGATTAGAAAAAAGTATGTAGGGATTCTTATATTGGATTTACTTCTTTAACACTTCTGGAGCTCTCAGTCATTTCAATTATATCCTTAATACCACTTTTACTTTTTTTATTTCCTTTTCCAGTTTGTTGTTTGCCTTTCCTTATTCCTAGATTATACCAGTTAAGTACCTCTTTCCCGCCTCAATTCAGGATACTACACTGAAAATATTCTCAAGGCACTATAAATGGCATGAGAACATATAATTTCTAGTCTGTGATACTAGCTTAGCAATTCTCTGAATTATCTTTCCACTACAAACCTTTAAAAGTCAGGATAACCTTTATGTTGTGCATAAATGTGAGCATGTATGGTTTATGTATACAGGTGTGTACATATTTGTAGGTCACAGTTCATGTTCTATCACTCTCTACCTCTTTTTTAATATAACATGTTCAGCAATTCTCTGAGAATTTCATATGCACAATGTAATTTCACCATATTCACTCCCTACTCTTCCAAAATACATCCCTTCATTCTCACGCCTCCCAAGGTCTTGTCTTTTTTTATTTTTTCAAGATAACCTACCCAGTTCAATTTGTACACTTTATTTTTGAAGCAAGGTCTCTTAATGAATTTGGAGCTCAAGGATTTGGCAACACTAGTTGGCCAGCAAACTCAGGGGACCCTCCTGTGCTCTCCACAGCCTCTCCTGTGCTGAAATTACAGTTCTACATCACCACGCTGTTTCTCACACAGATTCTGAGGATCTCAACTCAGGTTTTCACAAGAGTCTGTAGCAAGCACTACACTAAATCATCTCTCCATATCAGAATAATCATCGCACAACACGAGCAACCAGCTTACATAATTAAATAGTTTACCAATCTGTGAATACCTTCAGCTTCTACCTGTTGGTCTAACCTTCTGGCATACTCTACTTGCTGTGTTTTAGCTACACTGTTTTTCTTTCAGTTCCTGAAATCCACTCCTCTCCCCAATCACCTTACACTCCTAGCACTCTTGACTAAGAGAACAGCCTAAACTTTTATAATCAGCCATGTTCTCCTGTCTAGAAATATATTCTCAATTAATAATATTCTTTCTCTTTAATCCATTTAAGTCTCTTCTACTAGATTATGTTTTCCAAGACAAAGGTGAAATATCTTTGGTTTTCCATTGTACTTCAAGTACACAGTAAGTATTTGTCTAATGAACGCATGTGTTCAGGGAGTCCCTGAACACTTCGCACAACTGTTACTTCAAAGTTTTACCTGTTTCCTCATGCTTCCACCCTTTCCTACCCCAGAAGGAATCAACACTTCTTTTTAGCAGTGGAACCTTGCTGTAAGTCAAGAACAAAGCTCTCACTGTTATAATTGATCTAGTGACAGAAGAACCCAATCCTAAAAGATTAAATTAATACATTGTATTCTATTTATTTGTAACTGTTTATTTAGCACCTTGTGTGTTCCAAGCACTATTTTCAACTTTGGGAATAGAGTGTTAAACAGGGTCATCTAACAAAGCTGCATTCTAGTAATAGACACATTCAATAGAAAAGAGTTTGAATACTGAAAAATGAGGAAGAAGGGAAGCAAATCATGTAATAGGAACTAGCTAAGATGTCAAAAAGAAAAACTAGATACCACCTAGTTCTGGGCCTGTGGGTTGGGACTCCTTTGGTAAACCTCTATCTCCAAAAAATATTTACAACATGATCCATAACAGTAGTAAAATTACAACAAAAATAATTTTATGGTTTGAGGATCACAACTGGAGAAATGTTGAAAACTACTACCCTGGAGTAAGGAATAACAGTCACACTTATATTCTCACAAATAGAGGCAGCTTCTTAATAAACATGACTTGAGATTCTTGCTAAGGCCCCGAAAAGAAGAAAAAGAACTCAATACTAATATAAACACACTTTAACCTAGAATTCCATATTGTAAACTTATTCTTGATATAAAGTATGTAACAAACAAAAAACAAAAATAAACTTAGATTACATATAGAAAATACAATTCAAAAATGCAATTGTTACTGTAAGCTAGGTGTAGTGGTGTACGCCTGTAATCTTGGCATTTGGGAGGTGGAGGTAAGAGGATCAAGAATTAATTCAGAGTCAACCTCAGAGACAGAAAATCTGTCTCAAAAACAGATGTGAGTTAGTGTATGTGAGTTAGTTTTAATGGCCAACTTCAGATAATTCAGAATCACCAGATCAGGATCTCAATGAGGGATTGTGTAGACAGCCTGTGGGCCTGTCTAAAAGGGACTATCACAATTATATTAAGCAAAGGAGGAAGACAACACAATGTGGGCAGCACCATTCCAATAGGTGGAGGAATCATGGATTGTCTGAGAGTGGAGCAGTGAGCATGCACACATTAATTTACTGCTTTCAGCTCCTGACTACAAAGGTAATGTGACTAGCAGCTTCAAGTCCCTGTCACCTTGACTTTCCCAAAATGACTGCCTGTAACCTGGAAAGGGAGCTAAAATGAACTCTTCCCTCTGAAGGTAACACACAAGAAATCACAGAACTTTTGAGTTAGAAAGGAACTAATAAGTCTTTCTCATTTTGTGAGGGAACGAAGTCAAGAACAGATGGTGTGGTTCCTGTGCCAGGTCTGTCAGCTTCCGTCTTAGTCAAGTGCTGTGGAAAGAAGGGATCAGCTACCCTTTTTTACAGGACCCAGTGTAAAAGAAGAATGTCACATAGTGACAGTAGAGACTTAAACTCTAGCCATTCTAATGGTAGGCTGGTGCTACCACACAGGTTGTACATTACGAAGATGGGCCTGAAAAATGTGACTATAACCATCCTGAAGAAATCTAACCCACAATAAGGATGGGTTCTTGCTCATTAACATACATAATATGAATCTGGAGAGAAAAATCAAATAAATAAATAAATAAGAAAGAAAGAAAGAAAGAAAGAAAGAAAGACTCGGAAATTCTTTGCCACTTAATTAACTCAGACCCTTACCAATCCCTTAAGACTTGGTTAGTAAAATCTACCTAGTTTCCACCCCACCAAGTTCTAACATCCAAGACGATGAGCTCTCTGCTTCACACAGATGTTGGTATTCCTAATATTCTTTCAAACAGTCCTGGGAGACACTGCAGAATCCGTGGAGAAGGCAGGAGTTTGCAATAATTTAGGTCCTCACCTTTGGATTTAGTTAAGTAGTCATTTCCCTTCCAGGGTTTCTCAACAAATGAAAACCGTGCAGAGTCTCTGTTCACCACTATACAAAAGAAATACAATGAGCAATGGTCTATAATTCTCTAGCAGGCACATTTCAAAACTAACAAGTGGCATTTTAAGTATCTTCTAACTTAACCTATCAAATCAAAAATGTTTAAAAATATACAACCAACACAAATAAACAAACAAAAAAAACCCACTGAACTTTTTACATTTTTTTGCATTAAGTCTAGGGAATCTAGTCTGTACTTTACACATCTCAGCCTCACGTGTCTACTGGACACAAGTCCAAAACATTATAATAACGCAAAACATAAAAGCGTATGCTTGGAGGGGGAGGGGGTGTCTCTTTACTTTCTTAAGGGGCTTCACCGCTGTAGCAGTTTCGGGAAATCTGCAGTTACTACCATCTCCAGGATGAAGGCACGGCACACGTCCCTATTTTCGTTAAAATATAGTTATTCAAAAAGGCCAACTAGAGTAGTCACTTGCTGAGCAACTCAGCAAGGCAGGGAGGCTTCGTTCCTCTCAGGGATGTGCATTACTCGTGCAGGTGGAGAACAGAGCTCTCGGGGTGACAGGCCCTTTAACGAGAATGGAACCGGGTACGACTGGAACCCCCGGGGTTATTCCGAGAGAACCAGGAATCTGGTCGCGACTCCCACGTTCCAGACAGTCGCCCGGGCGAGCCGCTCGGCAAAGGCAGGGGGGACGCGGTCCCACACCCGCCGCGGCCGCTCCGAGGGCGGTTGCCACGCGGCCGCCGGACGCCCGGAGGCTCCACACGAGGCCCGCCAGCCGCCCGGCGCCGGGACCGGACGCCACCCGCCGGCGGGGCCCTGAGGACGCGGCCGCAGCTGCCGCCCCGGGGCCCACGCCGAGACCCGCTGCGGGCCGCACTCACTGACCTGAGGAGGTGGAGAGCCGCCCCGCCACACAGCCGTTTCCGGCCTGACGCCGCCCCTCCCGCCGCGCGAGCCGCGCGCCGGCAAGATGGCCGCCGGAGCGCGGGCGGGGACCCGGGCCACCCGCGGGGCCCACGACCGAAACTCCCACCGCGGCCTCGGAAGCCGAGCTCCACGCCTCGAGCCCCGCCTTCTCCTCGCTCGGGGCCGCCCCGGGGCGGGGCCACGGCTCGGAGGCCCCGCCCTCCTCCCCAGCGCTCCGCCCAGGGAAGACCCCGCCCTCGCGTGGCGCCCCTTCCGTCGTCCGCCCGTAGGCGGAGCTACAGACTAAAGTCCCCGCCTTCCTCTCTCGTGAGCGCTCCGCCCAGCCTAGGCCCTGCCCCGGAAGCCCCGAAAGCGAGCCATTCTTGACTCGTGGGCTTGTGGAGTTTGTTTGGTTCTCAGGAGCTAAATAACAAGGACCAGGCAAGTGCACACGCTTTAACATATGCGATCCATCTTAATTAACCCTGGAAAGTAATGACCAGTGATGCAGGAGAAAACTCAGGATTTGGGGCTCATGCTTTCACCTTTGGTTATCATGAACACCAAGAGAAGTTGGGATACAGAAATGAGTAGAAAGACATGGTCCCTGTAGAGTGATGGGTTTTTTAAGCTAATTGAATACTACTTCAGAGTAGTATTTTAAGCTAATTGAATACTACTTGAGAACACTCAATTCGGGGTGGGTCGGGGGTCAACGTAGCTTCTTTGAGGACCACTAGACTAAGAAAGACAAACATGGAATAAATGAAAAGGTAAAACACAGGAAAAGTTGGAAGAGAAAAACCTAGTACTGAAAAAGAGAAAATGCTGGGTGAGGAAAGGATATAGCAGTGGGAAAACGAGTCCCTCACTTACCTGTGGGTTTGCTGTATGAAGTTCGGATTTCCACTCGTCAGCCAAAGTCTGAAAACATTGAATGGATGATCTCATAAATAAATGATTCGTAAATTGTGATTTCTGAGTGTGATGAAAGTTTTCTGGGTCCTGTTCAGTCCATCCCTGAGCACCTTTTGTTCCAGTGTGCCTGATCTGCTCTCTGTGCTATAAAATCAGTCAGGCTTACCCTTCAAGTAAACCTTACCTGGTAGCCTAGTACTACATCACAAGGCCTACATCAATCACTTCATTTCATCTTATCATGTTGGCATCATATTGACAAATCATCACAAGAAGGGTTAGATTCACATACATTTTATTATAGCACTGTTGCGTCTCCTTTTCCTCCAGCTCTACACCTGCAGATCAAAATATGTTCTTAAAATTTGGCATGATGGAGCACATCGGTAATATCAACACCCCCCTGAGATTGAAGCAGAAGCATCAAGAGTTCAAAACCAGATTCTGCTATATAGTGAACTTGAGCTAGACTGGCTGTATGAAAATTACTCCATCTCTCTGTGTCTCTGTCTCTCATCTGTCTGCATCTCCATATGTATGTTTGCGTATGCCTATATTAATTAAACTTGTACATTTTTCCTTATTGTGGTTACTAAAGAATGTAGGATACTAACTTTTCACATCACATTTACATTATGTACTCCAGTATATGTAATTTAGAGATTATTTAAAGTACAGAGAATGTATGTAAGTTATTTGCCAATATCACACCAAGATAGAATAGTTGAGGATATATAGATTTTGGCATCACTGGTGAGGACAAAGGGACAACTGTTTCTGTTATAACTACTATATTATATTATTGTTGTTGTTACTGTGCCTAATTTATAAATAAGACTTTATAATACCTATATATTAATAGAAAAATATAGTATATTTAAGTTTGACACTAATCACGGACTGGCGTGTCTACTGATGAACTCTATACACATCCATCAAGGTGAAGGGGAAACTACTATATGAATAAATCAAGGACATAGGAAGAGGTTGAGAAGTTTTATTAGAAATGCATTAAAAAATTAGCTTACTTCTTTGCACAGGCTGTTTTAGAAAGGTAGTGGGATAACCAGTTTTTCCACAGAGAGCTAGAAGGGTACCATAGCCAAGTAAAAGATAATGAAGAGTCAAGTAACCGGTGGTAAGGAGACAAGCAGACTGCCTGTGGGGGTAATTCAGAAAGTGAGGTGGACAAAGCTTGGTGACTGATCCAGTGAGTGATGAAGGTTCTCGGGTGTGGTGCCTGAGTGATGCTGCAGGTGTTTCCTCTCTGACATAGATCCCCTTCAGTTGGCTGACAGCCTATGCTTGTGTGCTTGTGCTTGGCTGTGGGCAGAGTGGGAAGTGATTGGTCGTTTTGGTAAGAGGACGAGCTCGAGAAATGTATTTCATTTTTTGACTCCTGCTTTTAAAGAGCATGAAGTATAATCAAGAGAATATAATCATAAGATCCATCACTTCAGCATGATCATGCCCATCTTCTAGTTGTTTTTTGCATGGTACATATGTCTGCACATGAGTAAGACCGACCTCACATTTTTAATGGCTTTATCAGCACCTGCCATATGAAGACAACTCCATCAATACATGACTTTACTTATTACTTCAGAAAAAAATTAAAACTATTAGGCAGGGATCTCTAAAGCACCGCTCCCCATTGTTCACTGTCTCACCACCCTTCTTCAATCACTATCACACTTCTAGCAGACATATGTAGGGAACACATGTTTTCTCTGCTCTTGTGAGACATGACATTATCCGCTTGAGTTTTTGTGGGGTTTTGTTTTTTTTTTTTTTTTTTTTTTCTGTTTGGGTGTCTTTAGCTTCATCATTTCTGCTGAGGCTACTTGACATGCTCAAATCACTCCATTTTCCTCAAAGGACAGGATCGTACTTGCTCTATCTGATCCCACTTTCTACTGTCTTTCTGGAATTTATTCCACTTCGTCTTTCATGCCTACCATGCGGTTTTCCAAAGGTCAGCAATGATAGTCACTCTGCCAGTTCCACTGACTAAGACTTCAGGCTTGCACATCATACACAGCCGACTGCTTCTCTCTCTTGAAACACTTTCCTCACTTGGCTCCAGATCATCAGCCTGTTCTTTGTTCTGGTCCCTGTGAGTCGGTTTCTTTGATCAGGCAAATGTTGTGTTGGTTCTATGCTATGCAGTGATTTCTCCCCAGCTGGAAAGTTCTTTAACTAATCCAAAGCTGATTATGTATCTAAGACGTCATAAGACTTCATGTAGAAAGCAATGTCTTATTTACCTATAGTTATCCTCCATTAAGTTTTACAGTCGAACATGTCCAGATTCCACTGTCTTTTCCCTCCGCCCCCTTCCTTTCTCACATGTCTTCCTTTCCTTTTTTTAATTTTTTAAAATTCTGTGTTGTGTTTGTTTGAGACAGGGTGTTGCACTTACCAGGCTGACCACAAACTCCTGACCCTCCTACTCCTACCCCTACCTCCTGAGTGCTAGGGTTACAGTTGTGTGCTACCATGTTTGTACCATCTACCATTTTATAATAGCGTACCTGCCTCCAAGTTTTAGCAAGGCACTTGATGACTATGCACATCTATATCTATATCTATATCTATATCTATATCTATATCTATATCTATATCTATATCTTTTGGCCTCCCTTTCAGTTGGATGTAGGCAAAAAGCTGTGAGTGTGAGCAAAAATGGACCGTGTTCCTTGTAAGGGAAGCTTCTCTCATCCACTGCCTGGCAAATTGCAGCAATAACTATGAATCAGAAATGGAAGCTATATATTAAGGAATGCAAAGGGAACTCAGTAGTTTAAGTCTTAGCAATTTTGGAAAGCTGAAGGATCCTTCCTTGTATCATTTAAGATTTCTGGAGACGAAATTAACATCATGACTATTATTTTCTGTCCTATGCCTCTCCTTGAACAGTATTTGAATGAACTGTATTTGAGACTTAGAAACAGACAATGCCATTACATTCTGATAGTCTCTCTGTTCCTATAACCTATAGACTTGGTTTAGGGATTAGTTCTCAACCAGGTTAAGAGTCTTCCCTAGTGGTGCCTGCTCTCTTCTTCCTACCATTTCATATATGTAGCCAAACTTACCTTCTTGGAGAGCCCTCAAATGACCCTTCATTTAGATTCTTCATTTATCACATAACTTCTCAACCCAAACTCAAGATGTTAGTATGGTAGATGATAATAGTCAGTGTAATGGTTAGTTTTTGTCAACTAGACACAAAATAGAGGCACCTGGGATAAGGGACCCTCAATTGAGGAATTACTTCCATCAGATCGGCTGTGGAGCAATGTTTTAAATTGCTAATTGATGCAGGAGGGCCCAGCCCACAGTGGGTGGTGGTGGTGGTGGTGGTGGTATAGAGTATAAAAGTTAGCTGAACCAGCCATGTGTGCAAACTAGTAATCAATGTTCTCCCATGGTCTCTGCTTCAGTTCCTGCCTGAACTTCTGCCTTGACCTCTGTCATAAAATAAACTCTTTTTCCCCCCAAGTTGCCTTTGGTCATGGTGTTAATCACAACAACAGAGAGCTCTTTAGGGAAGAAACTGGAACCAGGAATTCAGGGAATGTGGGGAACATGATGAAACAGACCATGTTGTTTTGGGAAATATTGTGAAAACTCTGTAGCTTCGGGTTAGAAAAGCTATCAAGTGTAAGGATTCAGAACTTAATGAGCTATTATTGTGGGAATGGGGAAGATAAGAAAGTTGATATAAGTGAAGGCGTTAGAGGCATGGCTTGTGAAGTTTCAGAAGGAAGTTTGAGAGTCCCTCAAAGCCTCTATCAGGGTCTTTTGTATGATATATTTGATTAAGAATCTGTGCAAGTGAACCTGTGCTTTACTGGCACAATCTATGCTGGTTAGCTGGAGCTGAAAACAATCAGCTGTGATTAATGCCAGAGCAGCAGCGCTGTGAAATTTTCTAGGACATATTTGCTAAGGTTCAGCACCTAAGAGCGGAGGTTCGCAGAGATCCAAGAATGTATCACTAGCTGAACTTGGTAATGTGTAGGAATTCCCTACATGGTATTGGTTTTAAAAGTATGGAGGACTCATGGAAGTCAGTTGAGGCTGACAGTGTGATGGAGTTTACACCTCCCTATAAAAAGACTGGGAGGCCATTTATGAAGGTACAGCCTTAGTTGCAGTGGAAACTCTGGAGATGCCAGGCTATGGGATGGCCACCAATGACAATGGCAGGTATGGAATGACTCAAGTCTGAGCCTACTAGATAAGGTGCATGTGCTGTGGATGGCAGAACCACAAAGTTGAGGTTACCCAAGCTTTTTAGAACCCAGAAGATCAAGAGTTTTAACTGTCAGACTCTGAACTATTTAGATTATTGGAATTTGGTTTTACTTTGATCTGATTGTAACCATGGTCTGGCTCTTTCTTCTTGGAATAAGAAACTATGTAAATTATTTTGCATTTTATTAAGCCTAGAGTTATTATATCTTTGACTTTTAATTAAATACTTAGACATTTATTTAAACATTAAATACTTAAAATGTTGAATTTTTCTGCAGGACTTTTAAAGTTGTACTGTGTTTTATAACATGATATTAACATGAGATCTTGGGGACAAACGAAAAGAAAAAGTTATGGTTTAATAGTGATGTATGTGTGTGTTGAGTTGACAAGGAGCCAATTGTGTTGACTAGCTTTGTCAGTTTCCACAGGCTAGAATCATCCACAAAAAGAGAATGTCGACTAAGAATTGTCTGCATTAGAATGATCTGTGGAGCACTCAGGAGGCAGAGGCAGGCAGATCTCTGAGTTCAAGGCCAGACTGGTCTATAGAGCGAGTTCCAGGACAGGTTCCAAAACAAAGGAAACCCTGTCCTGAAAACAAACAAACAAACAAACAAACAAACAAACAAGCAGATGACTGCCATGAGTTCTTGCTCCAAGAATGTCACCTGGATGCTCTCTGAAACTTGACCAGAAAGTAAGGGAGTGAGCCCAGACCCCAGACCTAGCTTACCCTACACATTTGCACCTGTGCCCATGCGCCAATGGGCGTGGTCAGTACAAGAGGTGGGGGAGGGACAAAATCTAGGGACTGTCATTTGTCTAAACTCAGTTCTTTCTCTGAAATCCTAATTTCTCTCATTTATTTTCATTGTTATTGTTGCCTTTCCCAGTATACATACCTATAAAAGTTGAAATTTCTATGTTGATATTAATGTTTAAATTTTCCACAAGGAACAATGAATACCACGCAAGCAAATAAATACCTTTAATCAGAGTGGATTTTTTAAAAATGCTGCTAATGTAATACTGAAAGCCATATCTTAAAATTCAGATGTTTCTACCATAATAACTATTTTTGTTTATCTGTGTGTCTTTCAGGATTTGTTCACAAATCATTTATGTAACAAGATGTAAAAAATGAGATTTTGTCATTAGTGTTGGCCCTAGCCCTAGTAGACTAGAACAGGGAAATGGGGACTGAATATTCCCACAGTTCAAGGTGAGTTGCCACTGCCCATGCAAGGCTGGAATGAGATTTGCTCTCTTAAGACTCAAAACCTCTTAAGGATATGAAGTTCTTTCAACTGATGAGCCTGTGAAATACTATTTTTAGAGGAATTAATTTTGTAGGTGAGGTCTCTGTGCTGTTCTCTGTGGGAAACTTGCTTTGTATGTCTTAGAATAGGGGAGTGAGTTAGGAACAGGCTGAGCTGCTCTTACAGAGTAATGCCTGTACACTTGTAGGAGAAAACATGGCCCAAGAGGTTAGGGGTATGTGCTTTGAGACTCTGAACATTTGTCAGCACAGAGGTTGGCTAAGCCTGCCCTGTAAAATGAATGGAACCACCAGGCTGAAAGATTTAACTTGTTGGTGTCAACAGGACTTCCTGGCCAGAGTAGAGCATCCTGGGGAGAAATATGCTGGAAACATCCTTTTGAGGACAAGATGATATGTTATGGAAATTGTATTTGATACCTAGCAAGAGAATTTTTATTAAATTCAGCATTAAGAGAACTTTAGATATGAGAGTCACAACAAAGAAGTCTCCAAAGATTATACAAGAGTACTTGGGCACTTTCTGAAATCAAAACAGGCTATAACCAACCAAGTGTAGTGGTGTGAGATGAGACATCCTCCATAGTCTGGACATTTGAATACTTGGTCCTTATTTAGTGACTGTTTGGGGAGGCTTAGAAGGTGTGGCCTTGCTGGAAAATGTTTGTCACTGGGGATAGGTTTTGAGGTTTCAAAAGTCTTTCACTGGTCCAAGTTTGTTCTTTTTCTTTCCTGTTTGTGGTTTAAGATGTGACTCCTGGGCTTGATGCCGCCCTTCCCTGCCTTGATGGTATTAGACTCTTATTCCTCTGGAAATACACGCCCAAATAAACTCTTCTGTAAGTTACCTTAGTCATGGTGTTTTATCACAGTAACAGAAAAATAACACTCAAACTAAGTAGATCTTTTTTTATTTATTCACTTCTGCCCAAAACAGCCAGACACTGCTATTCATTATTTTGGGGAAAACAGGAACCCCCAAATAGGGAAACAAGAGAGTTTCTGATGCCCTTTTTTCACTTCCAGCTTCCAGTCAGCAGCAGCCTGGACTGAGGAAGAGAAAGCCCCCAATTTCAGTTCAGTTAATCACATGCTATGGACATGTTACCAATAAGAACAACATAGCTTTATAATGAAATATGAAAGAAATCACTTTTCTGTTAAAGACAGGCCCAAAGATTCATGATCTCTGCCTGCAAGGAAAATTATATTCTGCTGAAAACAGAGTATGAAAGTAGGGGAACAAATTTGTATTGTGATGCAGCCAATGGGCTCCTACTCTTTTAATGAAATAGTAACACAGAGCTGTAAACAAGAAAACAATTTTTATGCAACTAAAATTTGCAGTGCTAGAGGCTAAACCTGGAGCTTTACACATGCTAGGCAAGTGAGATACCTCTCAGGAGGTAGAGGCAGATGGATCTCTGAGTTTTAGTCCAACCTGGTGTACAGATCGAGTTATAGGACAGTCAGGACTACATAGGGAAACCCTGTCTTAAAAACAAACAAAAACAAAAAGGTGGTTCTTTAGTCATGATAATACAAATTATAAAATTTAATACCCAGTATGCAAAACTTTCTTTTACATACAGATTGAATTGCATAAAAAGTGCAATGTGATGTGGAGGGGCAATGGCATCAATTGCTGTCATTCCAGATTGCCATTGTCAGTTTGCAAGAGAGGAACTTTCTCAGTGTGGAATAGTACTGAGAATGATACCATAAGTAATGAGGCACGCTCACACATGGCACATAAATTATCATGTGATGGATGCTCAAACTTTGATTAATAAACAGTCTCTCTAGAAAGCAGCTTTACTTTTGCTAATGTAAAAAAGAATCTCCATAGTTGTTTAAGAGTTAAAATTCCAATCCATGTTAATATGTTCACTCCTTTATTAATATGTCAGAAGTAAATGTATTGAGCATAATTGAAGAGTCCCAAGTGACTGAATCTGATTACAAGGGGCTGGGCTATTTAAAAAGGGAGCCTGGCCAATTGTTTCTACAGGCAACCTTAAACATTCTCTAGTACTATCTGGAACAGGCTAAGTTCATGCTTGAGGTTTTGGTGCATGGTAAATTTTTAAATGTCATTTTGAACCTAATATATGTAAATTTACCAGCCTAATGGGAGGTTTTTGATATTCTCTGTTTATGTAGGAATACTTTATGTTAATTCATATAAATATTAAAATTGCATTTATTAAATACCTGTCTTATTGACAGAAAGTTCTTCTCTCTTGTAACTTTATGTAAATATTTGGGAAATAAGACTCTCATTTATGGGCCTCTAAAGGATGTGAATGTATCAGCAGCTGCTTTGATGTTTCTGGATATAAGTAAGTCTACACACCACATTCAATAGACTTTCACAGGATTACTCATTCTAATAAAAGTATTGACTCCAGAAGTTTTTGTGGTTAAAATGAACATCTATTACTACTAGCTCTTTGAAATTTTGATTACTGTAAATGATTCCTTTGAAGCTAAAGTTTTCTTTCATTTGTATTTATTTTACCAGGTAGAGTTTAGGGAGTGGAGACTATCCAAAGGGATGAAATAATACATAGTTACTTTGAAACTATGTCTACATATATACACAGGAGATGGTTATTATTAGTGAGTGCCTAGAGCATTCTTCCTCTGGGTTTAGCATTAAATAAGAAATATACTTTATAGTCAGAAACAAGGAAATCAAATGTCAGTATGAATCACTGAGTATGGCTTGGACCCTTCCTATGATCCAAACCAAGCTTCTTAGTTTCTGTTCTTAGACTTTGAACTCTTGGCACTCTATTTTCCAGAAACTGCAGCTTTAGAGGATGTCACTTTCTGACTCTCATTCTTGAATCTTGAAACATAAGTATGAAGAAGATGAAATCACACATATAAATGATGTTTAGCACAGTTTTAGTCTTCCAGTCCAAGCAAAATGGAAAAGGGATATTGGTCTTTAACATTAATTGTTCAGAATACATATCACTACTTCTCCCACAGGTATGATTGAACCAGGGGCAGACAAATGTCAAAAAAATATACAGTAGCAGAAATATTACAGAATAAGAAGGTGGAGGAATAGGATTCTCATGATAGATCCTAAAGAATTTTTCAAGTTTAAGTGACCAAAGTCTTTGGAAAGAGAAGATAGTTTCAGAATATAACATTTCAAATAATTCTTTGTCCTACAGTTACTACTGATGAATAATAATCATCATGTCTACATATGTACATACATAAACACACACACAATGACAGAAGTAAAATAATAATGAATGTCTTCCCTTAACTTGTGAGTTAACATTAGGCAATAGAAAGTGTTTACATCCCAGTGCAAAATGCTGTAAATTCTGTTAGATGAATGCTTCTATAGGTAATACTGGAAGAAATCACAGTATGCAGAGAGTTTAAGAGACTTTGGGTTGAGCCAGTTCAATTCAAAGGGGAAATCTGGATCATGTGCCATGCATGAGTCCAGCAATATAATGACCATCCATGTTGATTCAGTGATGGAGTGATGCAAATGTGGACCATGTTTTTTTTTTTTTTTTTTTTTTTTTTAATTCTCTGGCTCTCTGATTGGCTTCATCTGGCTCTTTTTATCTATAGGGATTTCTTCACATGTGGGGTCTTTTCTGAAAGTTCCAAAGAGCAAGAAAGCTTCTTCCCTAGAAATCACCAACAAATATCTTTGTAGTCTTATTGGCCCAAACTAGAAATTATATTGTGTCCTCTTTTAAATGAGTCACTATAGCTCAGGGGTTCTCAACCTGTGGGTTGTGACCCCTTTGTAGTCTCATATCAGATATCCTGCATATCAGGTAATATACATTACAGTTCCTAGCAGTAACAAAATTACAGTTATGAAATAGCAATGAAAATAATTTTATAGTTGGGGGGTCATCACCTCGTGAGGAACTGTATTAAAGGATCACATAATTAAGAAGGTTGAGAATCACTGCTATAGCCAGGGAATGGGATTCTGTTCATTAACTTATTATGACCCATATGCATATGAATCAATTGTATACATGTTATCCATGATGACTATGTTAATATTTGAACAATGTCTGAGCAATAATCAGAAAATAGGTTGGTGTTTGAGTTACAAAATTGCTCAGGAAATCAATTTAAATTTAAATTTCAGAAGGGTAATAAAAATTTTCAGAACTATGTTCTAAATATTATGATATGCACATGATAACAGGCCATGTATTTTTAACTGAAACTCAAAATCAACTGGATAGACTACATGTTTTTCTTGTATATGTGTGTGTAGTACAAATCCTAATTTTAATAATAAAAACCCATAGTCAGATATAGGGATTAATGCTGAAAGATCAGAGAAGTAGAGCAGCCAGCCAGTAGTTCTTACCTCTACTGACTCCTTAGACCAAAGTGGCCATTCTGTTCCCACGAATCCTCAGACTGAATGCGCAAGATCCTGTCTCTAGGAATCCTCAGACTGAATGCAATGAGCTCCTATCTCCTCTTGTCTTATATTACTCTCTTTCTCTGCTCAGCCATCACTCATGTCTCCACCTCTCTAGTGCTGGGATTAAAGGTGTGAGCCTCTACGGCCTGGCTCTGTTGCTCTTTTTCCAGGCTGGCCTTGAACTCACAGAGATCTGCCTACTTCTCCTCCCTAATACTGGGATTAAAGGTGTGGGTCACCACTCCCTGGTCTCTGTGGCTAACTAGTGGCTAGCTCCACACTCTGATCTTCAGGAAAGCTTTATTTGTTGAAGCACAAACTCTGTCTCTCTCCCTCTCTCTCTCTCTCTCCCCTCCCTCCCTCCCTCCCTCCCCCCTCTCTCTCTATTACTGAGATTTGAACCCAGGACTTCATGTATACTAAGCAAGCCCTCTACCACTGAACTATATTCCAAGATTATTTACATCTTATATAGAAAACTCAGTTAAAGTAGATAACTGTAAGACAATTACAATGTTTATAGCTAGGGAAATTGGGGAAGCTGCATAGAAAAGATGAGATATAAAGTGTTTGATGGATAGGTAATGCTGCTTGCTAGGCTAGAACATGGCCCCCTTGTTCATTACTTCTTCTCCAGCTTTCTGTTTTAGATGTGACCCTTACTACCTAAACTTGGCTGTCCCAGAACTCGCTCTGTAGAGCAGGCTGACCTCAGTGATCTGCCAGCCTCTGCTTTCTAAGTGCTAGAATTAAAGATCTGCCCTGTCTCACCTGGATATCAGCTTTCCTTTATTTCTTTTTTGTAATTTAGAAACCTAGCTGGGTGGGACCTTGCCTTCTTAATTTGTTTATCTCCTTGAACACAGGGCGTAGTTGTTTTATTCCACTTCCTAGTGTTCTTTTTCTTCTCAAATAGTACATTTTTATCTTTCCTTGCTCAGCAAGGTCCTTTTCATTATATATCTTTATAAGCATGAGCACTAGTAACCACATGACAGACTCTACACTAGACTATTTTGGGATTTCTTCTGCCAATGGAATTAATCCAAATCTCTCCACTTTAGCCTCAAGTATACTCTTCAGACAAAAGCAAAAAGCAGCCACATTCTTTACCAAAATATCACAAGAACCATATCTAGGCCATATATTAATTATTTTCCTCTGAAATCTCTTGAATCATGTACCCACAGTTCAACAAATTACACTTAGCACCACTGTCCTCCATGCTCCCATTAGTAGGGCCCATTCAGAAGCACTTAAAACATCCAACTGCTTTTCTAATCCACAGTCACAAGGTCCATAATTCTTCAAGCAAAAGCTTGGTCAGACCTATCATGGCAAGGCCCCACTCAGCATACCAACTTCTGTCCTATCTATTGCTTGGAAGAGTCACCATGACCATGGCAATCCTTATAAAGAAAAAAACATTTATTTGGGTTGGCATATATCTTTAGAGGTTTAGTCCATTATCATCATGGTTTGACATGGTGGTATGCAGGCAGACATGGTACTGGAGAAGTAGCTGAGTGTCTTTCATTTTTACTTGCAGGCAACGGGAAGTAGTCTGAGACACTGGGCATGGCTTGAACATATATGAGACCTCAAATTCTACCTCCACAGTAACACAGTTTTTCCAACAAGACCACACATACTCCAAAAGGCCATATCTAATAATGCTACTCCCTTTGGTGACAATTTTCTTTCAAATCACCACAGAGCCTGTCCTGGAATGGGCTTGATACATCCAGTGACATTCTACTCTAGAAAACTGATGCTCCCTTTTCCAACATGTTTCACTTACATAGCTTCTAGTTAGGAACAGGATTTTGGGTCCATGTCCCCTTTTCACTACTGGAATTTTGTCTGGTTTCAACCTGTGCAAACCTTGGATGTGCTGTCAGATTTTGTAAGTTTACACATGTATCTGCCCTGTTGTGTGTTCAAGACTGTTTTCTTGGAGTCATCCATCATCTCCTCTTCTACATATAGCTATGAGCCTTGAGGGGAGGAGTTTGATGAAGACATCCTATTTAGGACTGAGTGCTCCAAAGTCTCTCACTCTCTCTGCATTGCCCAGTTGTGGGTCTCTGTATTATTTATCATTTACTGCAAGAAGCTTCTCTGATAAAGGTTGAACAATGCTGAACAGAAGTTGACAAGCTTTCCTTTAAAGGGACAGAAAGTGAACAGTTTAGGCTTTGGGGACTAATGGCCTCTGTTGCAATGACTCAACTGTATTAGAAAGCAGCCACCAACAACAGAATAGTCAGTTGGCACATGTACTTTATATCACATGTCATTTGAACTCGTTGATAAGCTAGCTCTAGAAGGTAGCTGTAGTGGCCACTCCCCACTTTGGACCCAAACACATTTATGTCAAGTTTTCTCCAAGATCTTTTAGCGGGGTTCCCTAACTATGTTATAAACAGAAAAGCGAACAGGAAATCCACCCAAGAGTAAAAACATTGTGCCCTGGAAAACAGCCAGAAGAGTGAACTATTTCCAACAGAGATTACTAGTGTTTTTCCTGTGATGTAAAAATGCCTGTAGCAGGAAAGAGAAGCCAGAAGCTAAGCCACAGGAAGCTCATCCACAGAAAGAAAGATGGAACAGTAACTCCAGATGACTGGCACAACTTACCTGGTTGGTTGTTTTTGGATGTTTGTTAAGTCTCCAATTTTATTGTGTTAATTCTCTACTGTTATTTGTTCTTTTACTTGGAAGTCTCACCCTAGGGGATGCTGCTTTGCTTGGGACTCTGTCAGGAACTCCAGCTGATCTATCTATCTATCTATCTATCTATCTATCTATCTATCTATCTATCTATCATCTATCTACTTATTATATATCTAGCTATCATCTAGCTATCTATCAATCTATATCCGTTTCTTGCTATTTTCTTTAACTTTAGGTTGCTACTTAACAAACTCACTTATTCAGAACCATAAGTTTTGCTACTCTAAATCATTCTCCAGAGCTCAGACAACAGCAGGTTTGGCATAGAAGTGGAAAGCTGGCTAATGTCTGCTGTACATAACAGTGATATGCTAGTTTGTTTGGTAGTTCATCTTTGATAGTTTGACTATGACCTCACATTGTAGCTTAAGCTGGCCTGGAACTCATTATGTCACATTGGCCTCTTGGTGATCTTTCTTCCTCAACCTTCCAAGCACTATCATGCCTGGCAAATAGCTATTGCAGATAATGGTGCTTTTTGTCTAGAAGAAGCCCTTCTTTCATTCTGTGAACTGTTCAACATAGTACAATGAGGCCATCAGCCATACTTCCTCTAACAAGGATGAAAAGTTATCTATATATAAGATGAGCAGTTGCCACAGAGACCAAGTAGTCCCCAATGCCTAAAATGTTTACTTTCTGTACCTTTACAGGAAAGCTTCTTTTCCACAAGATAATACTTGGCATCACTTAACCCTCATTAGAGAAGCTTCTTCTTTCAGTGGATGGAAATTAACACAGAGACCCACAACTGGACAATGTATAGAGAATAGATACTGGAACACTCAAGTCTTAAATGGGATGTCTTCATTAAACCCCTCTGTGGGATGACTAAGCCCTAATGGCCAGCTTATCTAGATCAGACCTAACCAATATTAAAAGCATGTATCATAAATACTTCCTGAGAGCCAACCTGGGTCTGCCTGAGGGCCTTGATAACAGTAGCTGAGCTGTAGCAAGAGATGATGTGGACTAAGGAAAAGCAGCCCCATCATATCAGCAAATGCTAGCACAGCAGATCCTCTTCCCTCTCACTCTAGGCAGGTTGGGGGTTATATAAGGCTTGCCCCTTCCTTAATAAACAGAGCTTGTTGCTTTGATTTGCTTCCAGAGCCTGTGCCATTGATTCCTCATCTACTTGCCTCCTTCTCTAAGAGAAACCCATTAGACCCTATAACACCCCTCCCCTCAAGGCTCAAGACTCTATGTAGAAGAGAACTAAGTGATGGATGACTCCAAGGAAATAGTGTCTTCCAGACACAACAGGACTGAAGATAGATAATTCATCTGGCTTGTGTTAGACTAGTAATGAACACATGATCCCAGGACTCTTAGCTATAGATCACAAATAAGTCAGTCTCTGACCTTTTGTAGGCTCATCCTGATGCTGGGTTGATATGCAAATGGAGCTGTCAGCAGTGTCTCTCATTTACAGGAAACATGTTTGGATTTAGAGAAACACCGCAGAGCTGAAAAAATGCACAGGGAGAATGTGCTAACTAAACCGACTAAGGCTTAGATTCATTTTTCCAGTGTGTTTGTCCTGCAGAGCAACAGGATTCCTGGTAATTAGACACACAGCATCTCAGGCAGACCCCAATCTTACCCAAGAATGTTTAACACATTTAATACTGTGTTGGTTTTGTCTAACCTAGTTTGAGCTGGACTTTTGTCACTAACACTGAAAGAGCATAATACCTTTAAAGCTATCAGCTCAAAGTTATTTGTTACAAGTAGTTTTTCCCTGATGGCCTGGACCCACTGCGGTGGCAGCCCCAATTAACACACCGGAGACACTGTATTAGGTATAATGCTGTTGGCCAGGTACTAGTTTCTTATCGGCTAGCTCTGTCTTAAGTATTAACCCATTTCTGTTAATCTAAGTACTTCCACTTGGTTTCATCTTACCAGGGAATGGGCTGGCATTGTGCTCTCCCCAGTCTCTCCATCCTGACTCCTCCTTACTACTTCCTCTTTCCTCCTTGTCTCCTAGTCCTACCTGTCTTGGTTTCCTATTGGCCAACAGTGCTTTATTCATTAACCAGTATGAGAAACATATTTACAGAATGATATCTCCCATCAGTCATTCAACTAAAGGATAGATTACAGAAGACTTGGAGTGAAGGAAGATGAGGGTCAAGAAATCCACTTAAGAAGTATGCTGCTTCAGCTGCAGTCTGAAACCTAAACTGTGTTCTTAACTGTGTGTTTGGTAGCTATCTAGTGAGTTGATTGAGTGGCCCTAACAGCAGTCTTCAGACTTTCAATCATTGATTCTAAATATTTCATAAGCTATCTAGAAATTATCTGTTATTCTCAGTGTAATCTACCTACAGTTGACAAACTATGATCAATTACCCAAATCTATTCTGCTGCCTATTAACAGAATCTTACTGGAACACCACTGTGTTCATTTGTATGCACATTTGTCTGAGGCTGCCTTTGTGCTATAGTAATAGTTTTGGGTACTTGTAATAAATATCCTGTAACTGTCAAACCAAAAATACTCACTTGTCCTTTAACTGAAAATGTTTGCCAATTATTGAACAAGACCGATGGAATCCTTGCTTCCTTGAAGTCATGTTCCAGTAGTACACAAGAAAGAAACAGAAATATGATGAAAAAATTGTGGCTTTGTGTGTGTGTGTGTGCGCGCGCACACGTGTGTATAAGAAAGTCCTCTTGAGGACAAGAATTATGAATATAAAGAGCTTGACACAATGATATCTGAAAGCTGAGCATCTAAGAACTCTGTGCAAAAAGAAATTGTTAAGATCATAAGTTCTAGGCTGTGAAAACACTTTTTGAGCTAAGAAATAAAACTGTTAATGTAAGTTGGAAATTAGAGAACAAAAAGGTGACTAAATCCAACAGATAGTGGATTGTGTGGGATCTTACATAGGATCCTAGGGGCAAGTGTGTTGGTTAGATTTTTGTTAACATGACCCAATCTAGCCAACTGAATAGGGAACTTCAGTTGAAAACAAAAAATTTCCCTAAGATTGGCCTGTAGGCAAGCTTATGGGCATTTTCTTGATTCATAATTGATGTGGGAGGGCCCAGTACACTGTGGACTGTGCCACCCCTTGGTAAGTGGTCCTTGGGTGTAGAAGAAAGCAGCTGAAGGTCCAGTGCACTTCAGACTGTGCCGTGCCCTTGGCAGGTGTTCCTTAGGTGTGTAGAAAGCAGGCGGTACAAGCCAAGGGAAGAAAGCCAGCAAACAGCATTGCTCCAGGGCTTCTGATTAAGTTTCTACCTCCAAATTCCTGCCTTCAGTTTCCTCTCTTGAATTCCCTCAGCAAACTCTGTCCTGGGGTATATAAGTCAAATAAACTCTTTTCCCCTAAATTGCTGTTGGTCGTGATCATTATCCTAACAATAGAAACCTAACTAAATCAGTGGAGACCCTGTTCCCCTCACTCCTATAACTCCATCTTCCATGATAGCCTGGGTAGGAAATTATTTTACAGATCTTTTATTTATTTATCTACTTATTTATTTATTGGTTTACAATTTTATTGTGAAATTTTCAAACATGCAGAAAATAGAATAACATAGGACAATGACACACATTACCCATAGTTTGCATCCCAGAATTGATATTTCACACACACACACACACATACACACCTACATACACACACCAAATCATTACTCTATCATTTTTAAAAGATGCATTTCAAGCTGGGTGGTAGTGGCACATACCTTTAATCCCAGCACTCAGGAGGTAGAGACAAGCAGATCTCTTAGTTCAAGACCTACCTTATAGCAGAGTGAGTTCCAGGACAGCCAGGTTGACACAGAGAAACCCTGTCTTGAACACCCCCCACCACCAAAAAAAGTAAAGATGCTTTTCAAAAGAATTTACAGACACCAATAAACTCCTTTTTATATTTTATGAACTTCATTATTTTTAAAAACTTAAAAAAAAAACAAAAATTTGCATATCCAAATTAATGAGACCCAAAATCCATACAACTCAGTGAATTTGTATAGAGTTAGAATAGGCATTTTGAATGAAAGCTATGAAGCTTCATGTTAAATTTTACATTTTAAGTATTGAATATATTTTGTACCCTCAAACCCCCAAAACATGATAGAAATGGAACTAGAAAAATTGTGTAGTGGTTTGAATGAAAAAAGTCCACATTGGTCCACAGGGAGTGGCACTATTAGGTATTATGGCTTCTTTAGAGGAAGTCTGTCACTAGGGGTGGGCTTTAGGCTCTCAGATGCTCAAGCCAGGCCTAGAGTCTCACTCACAATCCTGACGCAGAACTCTGAGCTGCTTCTCCAGTCCCATGTCTACCTATGCACTGCCATGCTCCCTGCCATGGTGATAACGGACTAAAGGAGTGAACATGGTCATGTCTCTTCACAGCAATAGAAACTGTAACTATTTTTATATCCTCCTTCAGAAGTCATATCTATTACCTGTACGCAGTTCTTCTTTATCTTTTGTTTAGTCTTCTTTGCTTTTTCTTCTTCATCATATCCTGCACTGACATGTATATTTGTTTACACATCTACATATATTATTGACTCGATTCTGCATATGATAGTGAACATGAGGTTTATTTCTTTCTGAGATTGTGTGACCTCACTTAATATTGTACATTCTCAGTCCATCTATTTTCTAGCAAGTTTTTTTTTAATCTTCATTTTATCTTCATTTTAGGTATGAGTAGTGTTTTAGTATATATATATATACATATATATATAAACTTATATATATATTTTATATATACCAACTTATATGCATATTTTATATAACATATATACCAAATTTTGATTATTCATTGCTGATCGACAATTTAGTTGATTCCAGTTATTTTCTACAGTGAATAACGAACCAATAAACTTGGGATGTAAATATCTCTATGGTAGGGGATATAATTCTCTGGGCATATGGCCAGGAGTGAAATAGCTGGATCATATTGCTGTTTTATTTTTAATTTTTGAGAAATTTCCAAACTGAATTCCACAATGGCTGTATTACTTTGCACCTCCACCAACAGTGAATAATAGCTTGTTTTTCTACACATTCTCTTGAACATTTGTTGTCAGATTTGTTGATGGCCATTCTGAGTGGGGTGAGGTAGTAACTCAAAGTATTTTAATTTACATTTCCCTGATGACGAGGGATATTGTACACTTTTTAAAATAGTTATTGGCCATTTGTATTTCTTTTTAAAAAGCTATTTGCCCATTTGTTGATTGGCAGTTTTTCTCCTTGGTATTTATCTTACTATTAAATAACAAGTTAAATTAAATTAAATGCTAAGTATTTAATTTCTGCAATTTTTTAAAATTTTTGTCATTAGCACGTTCTCTGAAGTGTAGCTGGGAAAGATCTCCCATGCTGTGAGCTGTCTGTTAACTCTACTGATTGTTTCCTTTGCTGTACAGAAACGTTTTGTTTTGTAGTCCTACCTGTTAATACTTCTTGGGGTTAGTTCCTATGGTACTGGTGCTCTTTTTAAAAAGTTCTTGACTGAACCATTATCTTGAAGGACATTGAATGTGTTTCCTTCTAGAAGTTTCAGTTTTAAGATTTGAGTCTTCGATTCACTTTGAATTGATTTTTGTACAAGCCAAGTGATATAAACCAATTTCACTCTTCTGCAGGTGGAATTCTGTGTAGTCTTTCCCCTAGACATTTCAGAATTCCATAATTCAAATTTGATTACTATATTTGGGGGCTGATGCAGCTCTGGGACCCGGCTGGCAGGAAAGTGTGCAAAACAGATTACTTCTGAAAAAATGTTTGAATTAAGTAGTAAAGTTTAAGATGCCAATTACAAATCAGTGCATACATGTGTACATGTACTGAATTATCATGTTATATTCCATAAACATAAAAATGTTTCTCTATATAAGCATTTTTGGTAAAATTTGCCATTACCTTTTAAATTAATATTATTATTTTATGGGTTTGGGTGTTTTGCTTGCATATATGCCTGGGCAGCGTGCTGTGGAAGCCAATAGACAGTGTTATAGCCTTTGGAACTTGAGTTATAGGCAGTTCAGTTGTGAGCTGCCTTGTGGGTCTGAGAATGAAACCCAGGTCTCACTGAAGAGCAGCCAGTGTTCTCAACCTCTGAGCCATCTCTACAGACCCTCCCGATTGCTTTATTACTTGCTTGTTTCTCACACCAGATTACTACTGCATTGTTACTTGTTTCTACCTATTCCTCACATAGTAGGAAACAAATTAATTAACACGAAGGTGGATTTCGTGGGGATATTACGTTAGCTAGTTTTTCCATTCATATAGGAAAATAGTCTGGCCACTGTTTTGACTCACATCTTTGTTCTTCTAGTAAAATTTGTCAGGGCTGGAGACATGGTTTAGTTGTTAAGGGTACTGGCTGCTCTTACAGAGAACCCTGGCTCAACCCCCACCCTCACAAGGCAGCTCACCACTGTCTGTAATTCTAGCTCCAAGGGATCTTACACCTTCATACAGACATGCATGAAGGCAAAACACTAATGCACAGAAATCAAAAATAAATAAATCATTAATAAATGAAAATTTGTAGGAAACAACTTCTATCCCACTCATTCAGCACTGCTGACATTAGACGCTCACACTTTCCACAATGTTCCACAAGGTGGTGCCCAAATATCTTTTTTCAAGCAATAATGTCTAAGAGTTATGGTAGTCCCTGGCAAATTTATGTTAGTATTTGGCATTTCTGAATTTGATCAATTAGCAAAACATACAATATGCGATTGTAAGCAAAAATCACTTTTATAAAGTTACATATATATAGTTTTTGATATATGCAATGATTACTTATTATAGCAACTGACTTTAGTATAAAAGCTTTCAAAACCCCAAATAGTAAATTGAGAATTTGCTTCAAATTCATTTTCCTGTTAAGCTTTATCTACAACTGATATATCCTTCATGCAGAATTTAAAAGACTAGAAGAAGCAAGCTATTATATTAGAAAAATTGCATTTTGATAAAAACTTAAAAATGACTCCGTGACCTTAATTTGAAGTAATATTGTATGAAACAGTATGCTATGGCAGAGACAGAATGAGACACAGTGGGGGATAATAAGCTACATGATGTTCTTAAAACATTTTTGTTCGGGAATTCAAAAATTATTCACTTTTGTCGAATCTTATGCACACTGACCAGTTTATTGGATTTATTATTCATACCAGCGCTGAGCCCTGTGGTGATATGTTATTTATGATTTAATAAAGCTTGCCTGAAGATCAGGGTGCAAAGCTAGCCATAGCCATAGAGGCCAGGCAGTGGTGCAATATACCTATAATCCTAGAACTCAGGATACAGAGGCAGATGGATCTCTGCGAGTTCAAGGCCACCCTAGGCTACACGAGAGTGAATCAGTCTAAAAGAGAAACAGAGCTTACACCTTTAACCCCGGCAGTAGGGAGGTGGAGACAGGAGTGGCATGCTGGGCAGAGAGAGGAACACAAGGCAGGAGGAGACAGGAAGTCAGTGCAGTCTCAGTGAGTCTGAGGAGCAATGCAGCCACTCTCAGTGGCTGGCTGCTTTGCTTCTCTGATCTTCAGCTTTAACCCCAATATCTGTCTCTGATTTTTATTATGTGTTCTACAGATCCCTAACCATATTGCTAGCTGTATTTAGTCAGGTATCAAAAAACATGGACTGCTCATAACCTTCAGACTTGGATAAAACTACCCAAATCTGGAGGAGAAGGTTTTTCAGCCAGTAGAAAGTTCTATGATGGAGTGTTCACACCTTTGATGGTCAAACATTAAGATTTACACAGTGCAAAGCGAGACTCATAACATGTTGGAACTTGGCCCATGATGACTTTTCCTGAGCCACTTGCCCCTAAAGTTAAACTCATAGTTTCCAAATATAAATTTCTTGCCATGCAGCCTCCTTCTCTTGCTTTGCCATAAGCCTGGATAGTGTAAAAGGCTATGAGCCCCGGGGGGGGGGGTGTTTAGGGATAATGAGAGGTGGCTGCATAAAGAGCTCAACTTTATTTTCTCTCTAATTCTGGCTTATCCTTTTTGTGGCTGTTAACTTTCTCCCATAGTTTATAAACTCTACAATGGAGAAAAATTAAATGTGCTCTGTCTTTACATTCTGTTTTGAGGTTTGATACTATTCTTTGCTTTCAGTATAAGAAAAGTTTCAATACATTGTACTGGGGGATCAAAGAAGTCATCCACATATAGTACAACACCAATTCCAGAAAGTAGAGTCAACTAATTGAAAACCAGAAAATATTTTCTCTATTAAAAGCAGGATTTAGGGCTGAAGATACAGCTTGCAACTACAGAAACTACAGGGAAGCCAGTATTCATAACAGAGGGGGAGGACCAACACCCAAAGTACTCTTCTTACACCTACCCACACACTGTGGGACCCATGCGCCAGAATTCCCACACATGAACACAAGCACACACACACACACACACACACACACACACACCATACATACCCCATGTTCACAATTTCTTTTAAAGCAGGGGTCAATCATTGTTATTTAAAAATCTACTTCCTCCCCAATGGGTGTTGAATAAAGAAGTGTTCTATCCATTGAGTGAAGGGAAGAATCAAATTAAAACTGAACTTTCACAGTTAAGATTTATCTAACTTCTTTTTTGGTATTTATTAGAATGAAAAATTGTTTAGTTTTTCTAGATAGCAGCCCAATATTTTTGATCGGAAGTAGTTGCTTAGGAAGCAAAGAAACAACTTGAAAGACGGAAACATAAAAAGGGACATTCTGCTAGTCGTAAGATTGTTGTGGGGATTTATGCTGTCACTTTCCTCTTGGAGACAATGTGTGTTGCATATGTGACATTACTCAAGCTGGGAACCAAATGCCAGAAGATTAAGGAAACTATATTAGGGAATAAACAATGTAAAGCAAAACAAAACAATTGTTTCAAATTGCTGTTTGCATACGTCATTCTAAGAGAAAACATTTTAAAATAATAATAGCCAAAAAAAAAAAAAAAAAAATTAGAGGGTGCAGAAAAGGTAAACTCAATCAGAATTGATGAGGAAGCTGGCGTGGCACCCACTGTCCCAGGCTTAGGCAATGCCCCATTTCCTGAGCTCTATTGCCAGAGATGATTTTTGTTTCCATATTATCTTTGAAGAACATTGGTTTTTCTCTTTTCTGGTGAATAGGACCAATGCCTTCTTGATGTCCCTCCAGTTTACTGAAGAAGGGCATGAGAAAAATGTCTAAGCCACATTCTTGCGATCAAGGAGCATAATGAGTCCTGGAAGCTTCCAAGCTTTGTAGCAGTTGTCCCATAAAGTTTGACCACACCATGTTTTATACTGGAGGGAAAAAACAAAACAAACAAAAACAAAAACAAAAACAAAAAAACAGCGAGGGAAAATATAGCAGTTTCTCTGCAATGGTTAGGAAGCCCACTGCCTTCTCTCCTCTCTGTCACAGCTGCTGGCATCCTTTGTCACTGAATCAGCAGCAGTACAGAAACCGAGGGAGCTTCTGCAATGTCATGTGAAACCTTACTCTTGCCCCAGACATGTCCTTTTGATACAGCTTCCTGCTGATTTATGACCAGTTTTTTAAATGTTTTTATTACTTCACATAGAATAAATTTCTAAGCTATTTAAGGAAACAACTGGCTGATTTTCTTTTGAAATGCTACTTCCTATGCCTTGTCTCATCTCTGTCATATGAAGGAGAGAAGTGTGGCTAACATCTCCAGTGAAGTAAGAAAACATATGTTTCTGTTTTGTTTTGTTTTTTTCCTGAAGATTTCACTGTTCCTTAAAAGGTCCATGGGACTTCTTGAAAAATCTGCTTTATGAGGAGGTGACAATGGAACACAGAATTCACATGGTGACGTCATCTGATGATGGGATAGTTGTTAGACACGAGGCTTAAACAATCTCTTATGTTGTGATGCATATGTGTGGTATATGTATGTGTTCATGTGCATGGTGTGTGTGTGGGGGGGTGTGGGTATGGTGTCCGCTTGTGTAAGTATGTGTGATGTATGTATATGGTATATGTGTTTGGAGAATGGGGGGTTGCATGTGTGGTGAGTGTGCCAGTGCATGAGTGTGAAGTCCAGAAGAGGATGTTGGGTGTCCTGCTCTGTCACTCTCCATATTATTCTGAGTCAGAATTTCTCACTGAAGCTACAGTTAGGCTGGCAACCAACAAGCCCCAACAATCCTCCTGTCTCTGCTCCCCCAAAAGTGTTGGGATGACCTGGTTGGCTTTTTACATGGGTGCTGGGGATTTGAACTCAGATCCTCATGCTTGTGCATTGATTACTTTAATCCATTGAGCTATCTCCCCAGCCACTGTTCTGACATTCTCTAATGTTAGTATGACAGTAGGAACAGCTGTAAAATCTGAATTCTTTTTCTGTTTTTTTTTTTTCTTGCATTTACATCTTTGTATATATTCACATGTGTGGAGGCCAAGGTCCCTGTTGGATGCCTTTCTCAGTTGCTTTCCTTTTTTAGTTTTTGAGCTCAGTGATTGGCTAGACTTGCTAGCTAGTGAGCCCTAGGGATTCTGCTGCATCAACCAGCCCAGCACTGATGGTATGTATAGCCATGTGCTGCTTCATCCTTTACAGAGACTCTGAGGGATGGCATTAAGACCCACACACTCTACTCGTTGAGCCATCTCTGCAAGCCTCTTTTCATTTTCTTGAAACCTTTATTTCCTGTTCATTTAAAATTAATTTTTTTAACCAAATGATAATTGTAGATTCACATGCATTCCTAAAACAATGATGATGATGATGTGCAACCATGCAGTCTCTTCTTAACTTAACCTCCCCCAATTGGCAGCCTCCTGACACACAATGCAGAGGCCAAGTGTTGACATTGATAGTGAGAATGTAACCATTCTGTCACCACCAACTCTTGCTGAGGTTTATAAATGTGTGAACTTTCTTACCTTTACCCTTACTGTTTCTAGAGAATCTCTGCTAACCACTATTCCCCTGCTTCCCACTCCAGTGATGTTGAGATACTGCTTGTGAGGGTAGATGGTGAAGTATGTATGAAACACTCAGCGCTGTGCCTGACACCTGCTTGGTGATCCTGAAACAGAGATTGCTATTGTTATAATAAGGGAATTGATAATGTTACAATGCCACCCTATAATGATAATACCTGCAGTGTGTCTCAGACAGTTGATATTCTTGCAGCCTAAATCTGACAATCTGGGCTTAAAATGTAGAAAGAGAGAAGCATTTCTACAAGGTTATTTTCTGACCTCTACACATTTACTGGCATATACCCAGCGAATATATACATTCATAAAAATAATTAACACATTAATAAAAAACTAATTTAAAATAATTGTAACAACCTATATATTGTCTTCTCTAATAATCAAGCTGTTGGGCTGGAGGGATAGCTCAGCCGTTAAAGGCTAGGCTCACAACCATAAATATAATAATCAAGCTGTTACGTGATTTCAGAGGAAACCCATACAGAGAAGTCTATCATTTATAGAGTGATAAGATACATTTTGCCACAATAATAATGTTGATTTACCATGGGCTGAGTCTACAAATTAGAGAATGGGAAAAGGACAATGAAACAGCTTTAATGACTCCTTTCTTGTCTAGACATCTCAGAACACCAACTACTATAAAACTGTAACCACGAACCCAAGGTCATCGCTGACCATTTGAGAAGGCCACAGACTTGAAGGCAAGGTTTTTAGAAATGGAGAAAATTCTATTCAGAAATCCAGCAGTCCAAAGATGGGAGCTATCGCTAGCAAAAATCCATTTTGGTTAGGGCCTGAAGGTGCAAGACCCAGATAGGAATTTTAGAGAGGTATGTCAGATAGGTGGGTACTAGGAGAGTCACAAATTTAAGTGGTCTGCTTTTCCAATGCACAAACTGCTGTACCCTGGGTTGCGGTGGTCACTAGATGTCTTGACTTCTTTAAATATAAAGAATAGTTAGTTATTAGAAAGTCCTGTGCTAGCTGGGTGTAGTGGCGTCCACCTTTAATCCCATCAGGCAGGAGGCAGAAGTAGGCAGATCTCTGTGAGTTTGAGGCCAGCCTGGTCTACATAGTAAATTTCAGGACAGCTTGAGCTACAAAGTGAGATCCTATCTTGCAAAACAAACAAACAAACAAAAAACCCAAAAAACAACAACAACAACAAAAAAAACCTCAAGCCTTTTTTAGTTCTTCTCAAGCATAGGTAATACTGTACTTAGTCACTTAAAATATATCTTTAATTGGAGAACAGGGGAAGCATTGGTCCCCTCGTGAGGTGGGAAGGCAAATGTCACTCTCTTCTGATAGTGAAATACAACTTTTCTTAGAATGGCTGTAATCTGCTAGGTGTCTTTAGTTAGTGATGATACCGCCAATGATGGCCCCTCCAGAACCTTCAATCAGTGGGAAACCAACAATGAATATCACACTGCTCTACTCTGTCACCTCCAAAGTGAGTGGAGGTGATTTAAAACCAGCTAAAAGCAGAGCTGGGGAACTTATATTTAGGTTTTCCCTCATTATAGTTATAGTTAGAAGAACATCTTAACAGATGACTCTCTACCTTGCTTCCTAGATTGGAGAGCAAGTACTTCATAGAAGTTAGGGGCAGAGCCCTACAAAAAATTTCCAAAAATCAGAAGTAGGAAGACTATAATAACGAACTGCTACATGGTCACCATTCAACTTAAAGAAATATTAATCTCATTTTCTTAAAAAACAATTTTGAATCTGAGAGTGATACCATTTATATGCTTCACAATGTTATTCCAACTAGCATCTCAGAGAGCAAACCCAGGCAAAGAGGAAAAACAGAAATCAAAAGAAGGGTATATAGTATGAAGAAACAAAGGCAGGTTGCCAATCAATGCCTAAAATGAAGAAAATTTGCTCAGATTCTTTTTCTTTTTCAGAACAGCAGTCTGGAAAGCACAGACTTATTTTGAAGGGACTCTGTCCCTTTAAGTTGCTTACTGATCCCACCCAGATCTTGCACCTTGGCAAAATGCCTACCCACTCTAGTAAACAAGAATAAGGAGATGCAAAAAATTATTTCCCAGAGAACAGAACAATATCAAATAGCTAACTGTATCCCTAATCATAGTCCTTGCTGTGAGCATCTACTGCACTGGTCTGTCTTTCCTGTTTGAGAATTTGCCTAAGGTAAGACACAGCTGCTTGCTTTTCATTCCTTAACTCAGGACCTTCCAGGAACCCTGCAAGGATAAATGACTGATGTTCTGGTCATGTGAAGGAAGCTTATTGAAAACTTTGCCCTCTGTTGTTATTCAAAGCCAATTGTTAGCTAAACATGAATAACTGCTAAACTAAACTAAAAGTAGTTTTAAAGGTATTTAATTCTTTGTTTTGCAAATTTTATTCTAAATTTACAGTCTACTAAACTGTACTGCAATGTTGTTCACATCTTTGGCAAATTTTTTAAATTTGAAATTAATTTCTATAATTCACGATTAATCACAGAATATTTTTATCATTTTACTAGAAATTTGAATAAAGAATATCTGATCATTTTGTCTTCATGCAGAAGCTAGTAAAATGCAAAAACTATGAAAAAATTAATAAAATCCACAGAAAAATTATTTTATTCCTGAAAAATTATAAAATACAAAATCTCTTGAATGCATTGACCCTTATATTCACCTGAAAAAAATTTTAGGAAGAATGTCAAAATACGGTATTTGCCAAAAGATCTGTATTCATAAAATTTAGCCTATATTAACATAGAGGTTTATAACTTCTTTCATTTAACTAATTCATTTTCCATTCCTTCTAATCCAATTGTACATCTTCCTGAAAGATAAGAATAAAAATGAGAGCAATAGAACACGCTGTAAGTGATTAGAAGTGGGTGGGCTCTCAAAATGTCAAACTAACAAAGTCAAAGAGTTCAGGAAGGTAATAGACTAGAAAAACTAGCGAACAAAAAATGGAAGGTCAGGAGAGTGCTCAAGGAAGCAAAAAGCTTTGCCTCAGGGGGCGAGCGAAGAGCCGCCAGAAGAAGTCACACACACAGATATTATCATTACTGCAGGGATTGAGCTGTGTCCGGGACTGTCATCCCCATGAGGGTTGAGCTATAAATTCAGAACCCTAAGCCAAGAAAACTACATGTTCAGGTGCTTCGTTTTATTTGAAGCCAATAGTTCGGAAGTCCTTACATCTCATTCTGTCAGTGTCTCACTCCCAGAACTTCTAAGATGTTCCTCATGGCGTGGACTTGAGCCAAGGGAAAACACCAGTGTAACACTGATTTCTCTTCTCTTCTGAAATTGCAGTAGTAGCTGTGTGTGTCTATGTGACTCTATCTTTACACTAACCTTTGGAAGTAAAGTTGTAGTTCTTTCATGTTCTTCTTGGTTCAAACAGAGATGCCGATTGCATGTTCTATTTCCTTGGTACAGTTCTGGCGGAAAGGGGGGTGGTTGTTTGATTGTTTGTTTGTTTTTGCTGTTTTTCTTATCATAGTATACCTGATCTGACATTTAGCCAAGTGTGCTTGGTGCACGGGCCAGCACAGGTGCTTGTTCGCACAGAAGTGGCGTTGTCTTAGTAAATGTTCTGCTTCATGCTATTTGAGGAAGAGACTGTGGCCTGAAGCCAGCCATTGCTTTATCGCCAACCTAACAATCTTGCTTCTTTGGGGGATTCATTTTTCTGGCATGGATGAAAGAAGTCAGTCTCCCAGCTCACTCATCATGGCCTTTGCACGTATATCCACCATCTACTGAGCATCTGGAAAATCATGGTCATTAATTTCCAGTTCACATTCTTGGGAGGCAAGGTGCCAAAGGAGGAAATTGATTCCTTTTCCAGACCTCCTTGAGTTAAAGCAGCTGAAGGAGGCAAACATGCAAAACCATGCAGATTGTTAGTTCTAAATAAACGTTTTGTTCCCGATCCCTCGGGCATCCGGAGCTAGCAACATACGGGTCTCTCTTTGTCAGGGAATTCTGGTGATTTAAGCATCACTTTGTGTGTAGCCGGGCATATTAGACTGATACAGATGAGTGAGAATTTTAATACAGAATTAAAGTTCTCGTTGTTTAGCTACCTGGGAAAACAGTTTCACTGGGTTGTTTGAAGGGTAGGCCTCCTGATTTCTAGTCTTTTCCCGTGTATTGTTTGCAAGTTGCTTTTAAGCAAATCTATGGGTTTTTGTTCTCATATTCTTTAGATTCATCAGAAGAGTAGAAAGCAAGAGTAGAAAAGAGAAAGGAGTTAGGGAAAGCTGAGGAAGAATTTAATTCTGATGTGAGTTTTGAACTCATTGATGAGTTTTGAACTCATTCTCAGTAAGGCTAAAAATGGTAGAGTCTGTGTATGATCCAAGGAAGGGACAGATTTGCTAAGAATCAGTAATAATGAAAATGAGTGGAAGAAACATTCAGTCATCTGAACTCACTCTGAAGAATCTGAAAAGGACAAAGCAGGTACTGTGATAGAACCATAATCTCCAAACAGTGTGGGACTGAGACATTGATTAATGGATTTCCTTACTCCATGTTCTCCATAATATAATGAGAAATTAGTGCTGCTTAAATATAGCTATTAAATATAAATGAGTATTTACATAGAAATGTTTCATCATGGTACCACGGCTTGCTTAGGTTACAAGTTTTAAAAATCTCAGTATATTTTACCTAAAACGTGAAGATACTTGTGTGTGTGTGTGTGTGTGTGTGTGTGTGTGTGTGTGTGTGTGTATTTGAGTGAGCAGAGGACAGCTTGCTGAAGCTAATTCTTTCCTTACACTACATGGAGACAAACTCAGTTCGTCTTGCTTGGTGCCAAGTGCCTAAATTCACTGAAACACGTAGTTGGCCCTTATGCCAGTTTTTAACACTACAAACTCAAAATTATTTATTTATTTATCCCCACTCTCTGGGTTTTTTTTTTTTTTTTTTTTGGTGTGTGTGAGGGGATTCCTGAATATGAGAATGAGCGAGTCTCTGTTTCTTGTGCCCTCTCTTGAGCTCTTTTCTGTATATTTCTAAGTTTGTTCTGTTCAATTTCAATGTGTTAATTTTGTCATATCATATCATAGTCCCTTAGAAGCCTGTTTGTTTTCTAATAAGAGGCAGAAAGGGGATCAATTCTGATGGAAGGGGAGTGCAGAAAGACCGGGAAGAATAGAGGGGGAAACCATAATCAGGTTATGAGAAAAATATATTTTCAATAAAAGAAAAAAAAGATAAACATTGCCCTTTATGGGGATATTTATAACTGGATTTTCCATTTCAAGGTGTTACCAGGCAGATGAATTTTCACCATCTACCATAATGAGGAAAAGAGATGCTGCCTTCTGTCTTCTGCTTTTGCCAGCGTTTATGACTCAAGCAGTACATGGACAAAGAAAGAAAGGACCAAAGCCAAACATACTGGCAAGGAAAAATGACATCCGGGGTAAAAAATAGAGTGTTTTAAAAAAAAGTTTTAGTTTTAGTCTGTGAAAGCACTAATATAAAAGTATAGTGTTTGATATAAGTAGAAAATCATATGTATGTATACATAATTATATCATGATAGTAATAAACTCTACATATTTAGATCACCTCAGACATTTTAGAGTATTGTGCATGTGTTATGTCATTTGAACTCCACATGTATAATAGGAAGAACAGAGACAGCCACTCTCACAATATGGATAAACAGGTTCAGAGATCTTAAATGGCCATTCAAGGCCATAAGCAAATAAGCTATTAAGAAACTGATTTAGGATTCACATACAACTCTACTTTCAAATAAGTTTGTTTTCCTGTTGTTATTCCTACAATGAATGTAGGTATTTTTCTCATTTGATTTCAAGGCCCTAATATGACATAACCCAATTATTAAACAGAATGCTTTGATTTACCTTTAGACTCCTTTGTCTAGAATTTTTAATTGTAAAAATATATCACATTTCCCCTTTTTATGCTTTAAGTGGGTTTACAAGAGGGAAAATATGACACTTTTATTTGTTTGGTCTTGCTTTTCATTTAATGAAAGAAAAATATTTTGTAGACTTAGAAAGATATTTAATTTTGTACAAATTAATTTTAATCTTGAAGGCAGTCTGTCATCTTTCAAGGTGTCTCTCACAGTTACTTCTCTCTTAGAAGCAAAACAATTGGGGTTCTGATTATGTGATGTTGCATGTGAGGAGGGACAATTGTGTCACACAACCTTTGCGTTCTCTTTCAGACTCCATTTGCTTCATCGATGTTGCTTTTATCTTGGACAGTTCTGAAAGCTCTAAAATTGTCCTCTTTGATAATCAAAAAAATTTTGTGGACAGCTTGAGTGAGAGGATTTTCCAGTTGACTCCTGGTAGGTCACTGAAATATGACATCAAGTTGGCAGCCCTTCAGTTTAGCAGCTCCGTCCAGATTGATCCACCCTTTTCTTCTTGGAAGGATCTACAGACATTTAAGCAGAGGGTCAAGTCTTTGAATTTAATTGGGCAAGGTACCTTCTCTTATTATGCCATCTCCAATGCCACAAGGCTGCTTAAGAGAGAAGGACGTAAAGATGGTGTGAAAGTGGCTTTGTTGATGACTGATGGCATTGATCATCCCAAGAGTCCAGATGTCCAAAGTATTTCTGAAGATGCTAGAATTTCAGGAATATCATTTATCCCTGTGGGACTTTCCACTGTGGTCAATGAAGCCAAACTTCGCTTGATATCTGGGGACTCATCCAGTGAACCTGTTCTACTATTGAGTGATCCAACTCTTGTAGACAAAATCCAGGAACGTCTGGTAGGTACCAAGAGGGTCAAATATATATTGTATTTTGATATCTTAGACTTACACTATTAAAAAATATATACAAAATGTTGACAAAGTGGGATTCTTAATGGACATAAGGCACCAATCTTTCTGGAGCCTCTTTTCACTACCTTGACAATTTACTGGGAATGTGTGATGTTTGTTCCCTGAAGTTTCATCCTTAACTTTGTCACATGCTGAGGTTTTTGGAAAGATTACTTTTAAAGCATACACCATACTCTCCTGTCTATTCACCCTAAGATCATGTACATAGTTGACATATTCAGTTTGTTCTCAATTTGTAGTCTGATTTATTTGTTCTAACTTTATCCTTTCTCATTTCCCATTTGCAGAATTACCTTTTACTGTCTTATCTATTTCTATTATATACTCCTTAAACATATTTATTTTTTCTCCTTTTATTTCTTATATGTTACAAGCCTGTCTATACTACTTTTCCTATTGTCTGAAACAATTATTTTGGCTCATGAATTGAGGGGATAGTCTATCATGGTGTGAAAGTATGGTGGCAGAAGTGTAAGGTATCTGGTCACAGTGTCCATAATCTGAAAACATAAGGAAATGGATGCTTCCATCAGCTTAGAGTTTCTTTTATAGAGGCCAGGATTCCAGTCTATGGATGCTGCTGTCCACTTTTAGGGTGGGTCTTCCTGCTTTAGTAAACCTAAACTAGAAACTCCTTCATAGACAAGCACAGAGGCATATCTCCTAGGCAATTCTAGATCCAGTCAAGTTGACAATCAGCATTAACCATCACATGATCTGCTTAAAATCACCTGTAGTCAATCGATGATTTTTTTTGTTTTTGTTTTTTGTTTTTTGCATCAGAGCAGGTAATTCTTCTCTTTGTGTTATTGGCTACGACAGTGCTGTCTACCATCTTCCTGGAAGAGCTTTCCCTTGCTGCTTTGGGAAATGAGGCAAAACAATCAAAATGAAATCTCTCTTTACAATGTTTCTCAAGGAGAAAAACTCCCAGATAGAAGCTGGCTAATTGGTTAAGTGTTTAATATTGATTTTCTAAAACCAAACAAAAAAACACCGATTAAAAGTTTTTCATAGATAGGATGCACTTATGTATTAAGAACACACACATATAACAACAACAACTAAGGAAAAAGTGGGCAGCCATGAGTCTGCGAGAGAGTAAAGCTGAGATGGGGGTGGGAGTATGTAGGAAGTACTGGAAGAAGAAAAAGAAAGGGTAAAATGACATGGTTATATATTTAATTGCGAAAGCTTAAATGTTCTTTTCTTGAGAAGGCAGCAAGGTGGAAATGTCCTTTGGGCACTTGTAATCTAATCATTTCTCTTTAATATTTTCTAAACATTGCGAAGAAAATTCAAGCTTATTCCAAAGATTTTTTTTTTTTTTTTTGATTCTTTTGTCCTCTCCCCATCTTTTCTCAGGATTTAACTTTTAATCTGAGTTGAAAACAAACGCACGAAGCATGTTTTTTTCAGTAAAGAATGTGTGGAGTGCTGTCCGGCTTTCCGTGCTGTTGGCACTGCTCTGAGAATTCCTATGTTTTATATAATCTTTTCAAGATTTATTTTATATGTATGAGTTTTCCCTATATGCATGTATACAAAGCACAGGTCCTTGAAGGTCAGAAGAGAGCATTGGATCCTCTAAATCTGGAGTTAGAGGTGGCTGTGAACCACTTTGTGGGTACTGGAAACCAAACTTGAATCCTCTGCAAGAACAACACATGTTATTACCTGTTGAATAATTTCCCTATCCCCTCTATGCTTTATTTTGTTTAGTCTATCACAATCATGATGTAGGTTAATTACAATGTAAGATGATTATTATCACCCCATTTTATTGCTAAAGAGCTGAAAACGTAAGGCTCACCAAGATTGCACTGCAGGTATGCTTAGCCCTGAAAAGGCATACTGAAAGAGGAAATCACAATGAATTTTGAAAATTTGCTCAATCAGAACTGCCCCTAGACTAGCAACATCACTCTTCCAAAGTTACTATTGTTTCTTACCTCTTCTCTCTGGGCATTGAGGCTGTTTAGACTGGAGTCAGTCTATGGTTGCCCAGCCCATGGTTCTCAGGTGAGTCTGGCTAGGAGCAGATCCATCAAAGAAAAGGGAAACTTGTCACCTTGTGAGGACAAATACCTAGCCCTGCCTGTGCCCCTGGTTCATGGAGTCCTCATCACTCAGCTGAAAGTAAGGCGTTCCATTATGTATAGAGGAGAATCCTGGGAAGGTGGACACTTACTGGCCTATTGGTCCTTCCCTCTGTTCATCTCTAGAGTGAGAAGAGCTCATTTCTGAAGGTACAGAGCAGGCAGCTCCTTGTTTGGCCGATGTTTGGGCTCAGGATGTTGCCACCCCCTCTAAACACACCCTTGCTGAGATTCCTGCCCAATTGAAGTCAAGAGTTCTTGGCAGTGGACTGGAGCTGGGGCTGTTTGTTTCTGGGGAAACAGAAAATGACCATCAGGACTCTGCTTCCTCAGCATCCTGTGACTTCAGCTTGTTTGTTCAGGTGTTAGTTCTGTGAACCTCTCCTGACAAAGGGGGATGGGGCTACCCGAACGCACCCCGGGTCCAAAGTTCTTATTCAGCTTTGAAAAGAATGACACACCAACATTGAGTATTCGCATTGCCCCTCCCCATAAAACAAGTCCTGATTTTTTACCGGATCATTGGTGAATTCCTCATTTAATCAATGACGATTAACAATGTTTATTACATTATTAGTTGACAATTTTATTTTGAAACTTTTATGTGGTTAGGTTTTTAAAATAATTTACTATAATGCATTAATTACTTAAGTGCACAATTCCATGAGTTTTGGCAAGTAAACATATTATACAATCACAAACACAATTAGAATACAGAAATTTCCATCGCTTATAATACCTATTTAAATTTCTTTGTGATCTCTCTCTGTCTTTCCCTCCCTTTCTACAGAGCTACTAGCCTGACTAGAGGTTCATTTCTGTTGCAGAGTTTATATTATTTCAAAGGCTTTTGGTGTTGTTGTTATGGAAATTGTTGGCCTTTGCTCCTATCTCATTTTTATGATATTAATAACTTTGTCAATTCTTCATATTTCCTCCCTCCCTCTTTATATCATTGGCCTTGTATTCATTCCCAAAATTAGCTGTTCCCTTCCAGCCTTCTATTTTGACCACTATCCCTTTATACAAATCTGAATCCACTGACAGAATGTACTTCTTTTATTTTAGTGAGGACATTTCTCTATTTATTCTGGCCATTGATGCTCATGTTTCAACAGAACTTACAAGCCATAACTCAAACTGAAATTTGTAGACCTCCTTTTGAAGATGCCCACACCCTGGCTGTGACCCTGTGTGCTTTTCCAGTCATTCTCAAAGCCAACTTCCTCATCAAGGATGGAAACCCTGCTTCCCAGTGATCTGTTCTCTGGACCCTTCTGTCCTCCCTTTGAATATCTGTCCTCACTGCTGCCCTTGTCTTATTGCCCACACCAGTCTTTATGACTCTTTCCCCCACAAACTTTGACATATAGAGCAGCATACCATTGGGGTGTTAGTTGGTCCCTTGCGTTCCTTTCTTCGGAATCATCCAGAAGCCCCACCTATTCCAAGAAACCGTTACTGACTCCCACTCTCATCATTTAAGACTGCCTACACTGCTTTTGGCATGTTGTACTCAGTGGAGGTTTTCGACTGTAAGTGCCCTTAGGGATGGGGCTTTGTCCTTTGTTTGTAACAATCTTATCTATTATGAGTTTTGGGTCTAGTTGTGTTTCTGTAAAAATACAAATTCCAGAAAAATGTAAAAACAAGTGAGCTATGAAAGTAGTTATGTCATTTAAGTGCTAAAGGAAAATACAGTGAAGCAAAATTGGCTTTTCAAAGGGAAATCTGGAAAAAGGTACAAACACGGCAAAAGAATGAGTTTTAAAACCACTAAGGTAAGGATCCAAGGGTGGTGGCTCATGGCTGTAATCTTAGCTCTTGGGATGCTAAGGCATTGAGGTCACTCTGGACCACACAATGAGCTCTAGCTACCTTGAGCTACATAAGCCCTTTTCAAATAAAAAGCCCATAAAAATTTTAGATATGAGCCAGGCAGTGGTGGTTCATGCCTTTAATCCCAGCACTCGGGTGGCAGAGGCAGGTGGATCTCTGTGAGTTCAGAGCCAGCCTGGTTTACAGAGTGAGTTTCAGGACAGAGAAAGATGTATTATTATTTCTACATCAAATCATATTTATAATAATATTTTTATCATGACACATATATTATTTTTATCATTTAACTCCTCCTAGGTAGCAAGTTACAAATGTAGTATTCTATAAATAATGCATATTGTTATGGACTACTCAAAAGTTTCACAAAATATTTTAATACTATTTAGATGCAAAAGATGCAGCTCTTTTCCTTATATTGGGCTTTTTAAAGTAAAATATCATATTTGGGTCTCTTTAAAGTTTGAGTGAAAAATCCTTTCTCCTAGTAATCACAATAGCAGGATTGTGGCTTCCTGTGTTTCAGATCATCTTGAAAGATACCACCAGGATTATAATATTCTTTTTTTAGTGTTAATCTAATTTTATAAGACCTACTAATACTTTTACAAAAAGATGATTCCCAAATCAGTGTTTTAGTGCCAAAATCCCCCAAATGCACATATTTATAGATCTGAGGACAAGAAAATATATAATTATATATTTGCTTAAGTCTTTGTAAGCAAAAGTGAGACGTTTCTCATTATAGTCAATTAAACTCGGAGCTAAATTATGGATATAATTAGAATTGATCAAAGAAACAAAATAAGTAATAGAACTGGTCAAAGCAACACAAGGTAAAGCATAGGATGCAGTAGGATAAAGTTCCTAGGAAACAGAGTAATTTTGAACGTTAGTGCCCCTCATGTCTCCTATTATTACATGGCTGAGAGAGCTCCTGGGGTGGTAGGCTGCCTGGTTGTATTACTTAAAATGTTAAAAAGCTGAATTGCTATTCTTCTTGGAAATTGCATATCCCATAGAGAATAATTAAGATGAATAAGAAGATGGAAGCATAACTATTAATGGAGTTAATGTTTCATTCTTTATTTTTCCTTCTAGGATGTCTTATTTGAAAGGAAGGTAAGCACCACACACTTTATTACAGTGAATTACTCTAAAAACCTGGATTAGCCCTCCAATGTTGTGATTCACATCAGGTGTAACTAAATAAAAATGTCTAATTCTTTGAGGAAGCCACATGATCTTATTTTTTAAGCCTCTGTGTTTCAAATGTAGTTTAGAAAATTTTAGAAAAAGTAGAAAATGTTTAGTGGGATTTGAGAGATTGTTTTAGAGATCAGTGCTACCAACTGACAAAATTTCTCTTTACTTTGGCATGGATTCTTTTATTCTAAGCAGGGATCAGACACTAGCTGCTTGCTGGAGTCCTCTGATTTAGAAGCTACTCCTGCTATTGGCCAGCATCCATCTAGTGCTCAGCTTCCCGCTCTTTGCTGGTTGGACTTGAAGCCTATTCACTTCTTTATTTTGAAGAGAACTGAGCCAGATGAGAACAACCAATCAGAGCACATTGTAAAGGAGGCTAGATAGTAACCATCCATTGGAAAGGACATAGGATACAGTTGTGGTTTTTTTTTTTTTTTTAAAGTGGTTATGAACATGCCAAAGATTCATGAGCTAGACTTTCTGCACCATGAAAAGCACAGATGACATGGAAGCATTTGTTAAATGTGGTTTGTAACTTTTGAAGACATGCAGAGAAAACAATGACTTTGTCATGTTTGAGTCTGTTAGAAAGCTACCATAAGACTCATTCTGTTTTCAGAGACCTGAAAATAAAAACAAATGTGCACCTTGAATTGATAAAATGTGGTTCAAATCATGTTTTCTTTTGCGAGTATGGAGAAATTACTGTTTACATATGACTGAGCTATGATATGTTATGTAGAAGAGAATGAGTAGAAATTCCAAAATTTTATAAAAATGCTTATTTTTCTATTTTAACTAGTCTTTTTCTGTAAGTACATTGATAAATAGATGGTAGAACATTTGTTTTTCTTAACCATGGTGAAAGTTAATACTTCAATAGCTCACCCATCCTGTTTGCCTTGAATAATTTAATAGAGAAACTTTTTCAAGGGAGTTTCAGTTAGTTACATAACAACTAAGATTTGGTCATGCTAGCGCACGCTGCATTCCACTGTGTACTAATATTGTGTTTCTTGTTGATTCAGTGTGAACACAAGATCTGTGAATGTGAGAAGGGAGATCCAGGTGACCCAGGGCCTCCTGTGAGTAGATGTTTATGTTGAACTTGGGTTTGATGAAGACAGTGGTGAAATTATTTCCACAAAGGGCTTTTCAGTGTTGTTTCTCATTTGATAAATGGAGCCAGAATCTCTCAATGATGAGACAAAAACACAGAAAGAGTTAATAGAAGACACTGGTGGTTTAGGAGATGCTCTGTCTCAACAGTGATGCAGCAACAATGCCATGTAGCCTCCTGGAGAGGAAGCTGCTTAGGATGCTTGGGAAATCAGGTGAATTCCTAAAGATGAAAGCACCCATTTAGCCAATGAGGCACAGTGGTGGGAGTCACCGCAATTACTGATCTCTGACAAATACTGTCAGAAAGCATCGACTCCACTCATTCACTTCCCTATGTGATTGGAAATGTTAAGGGTTTGGAAGGCAGAGAATAGGTTTCACAAAGTATATGGAAGACCTGTTTTGAGCAGGAACTTGTATTTGAAAATGACAACACATACATTTGGATGAATGTGACATATTTTACCTAGAGTCTTGGGTCCAGACTTCACAATTTTTCGAATAATCAAGAGTTATTGGACTGTGGGAATTTATTTCTCATGAGATTCTATGAAGAATGGGTAAGAAAACTTACTATCAGGAGCCAATTGACATTTCCCACCACTCAGTACTGTCATAACATGAATCATTTCATGTTTATTTAGTACCCTCACAACTAGTTCTCAGGAAAGGAGGGTTTTGGGTAGTATTTGGTACAGGATGGAAGAGTTACCTTTTCTTATATCTGGATCTGGTCCCCTAGATCAGAACCTCTATGATCTTAAGCAAGCAAGCTGGCTCAGTAGTGGTCTGTTTGGTAATGATCCATAGCAGCTCAGGCCCAAAGCCACTCACCTCATGTCTATCAAAAGCTTTCTTGAGTTTAATTTTGTTTGGGAAGATGGATGAGAAGTAATTAAGGAAGAATTCAGTTGGAAAGACAGATATTATTTTCTTTTGAGCATATGGAAAGTTTTCAGTGTTCCTGGTACAATAAGTGGGGGGGGGGGGCAGAGTTGAATATCTGCTTGCCTGGTTAATACTGCAAAATGTTCAATGCAGCTGGTCAAATTATTCAAAAGCATAGAAAACTAATAGAATACTTAATAAAAATAAGCATTTTTCCTTTTACTTTCAGGGTACCCATGGGAACCCTGGTATCAAAGGTGAGCGAGGACCAAAAGGAAATCCGGTAAATGAATAAAAAGTTTTCTTTGATGCTAATACATCTTATATATTTATTTAGAGAATATCTTGGTAGGTTTCTTTTGTTTCTGACAACTTTACATAATCTAGCATTATTTGGGAAGTCAATCCTCAATTGAAAATAAAATGCCCCCATTAGATTGCCTACAGGCAAGTATATAGTGCATTTTCTTGATCCATGATTGAAGTGGGTGGGCCAGTCCCATAACACATACCACCCCTGGGCAGGTGGTCCTGAGTTATATAAAAAAAAGAGTCTGAGCAAGCTGTGAGAAGCAATTCAGTAACAGCTTTCCTCCCTGGTCTCTGCTTCAATTCCTGCCTCCATGTTCCTGCCTAAAATTCCTGCCCTGACTTCCTTCAGGGATGGAGTCCTTTCCTTACCAAATGTATTTAGGTCATAGAGTTTTAATCCCAGAAATAGACTGTTACGAGTAGTTTTTCCACCAGCCTGGTCACACAGCTGTGTCAGACCCAAATAACACACAGAGATATTGTATTAGATATAAAGCTGTTGGCCTGTTACTAGTGTTTCTTATCAGCTAGCTCTATCTTATATAGTAACCATTTCTATTAATCTAAGTGTTTGCACATGGTCTTATCTTATTGGAGAGAGGGTTTGATACTCTGCTCTTTTGGTCCTACATGTTGAATCTCCTCCTACCTCTTCCTGAATCCTCGTCTCCTAGTCCTGCCTATCTTGCTTTCCTATTGGCCAACAGGGCTTAACCAATATAAGAAACATATTTACAGAATGACATCTCCCATCAATAGACACTATAACTAAAATTAAATTAGTCTTGATTAACTGGGAACTCACTCTGTAGCCCAGGTTCAGAGTCTTGAGTGCTGGAATTAGAGGCATGTGCCACCACATTCAACCAATTTAGTCAGTTTCTGTTGTATATGAAAAGTTTTCACAGCTGATAAAGAAACATCAGGCTTCTATTGATTAAAGAGGCAAATAATTCAAACCATTTAAAAAGGAAATAATAAAGGAGGAAATGGACATTTTTATTAAGTAAGTAAAAGAAAATGACTAATCAAAGGATCCTCTTAAATAATAACTATATTTGGGATGTTTGGATCCCACAGAATTTTTTTTTAAAGAAACAATTTTTTAGTTCATACAGTCTTGATTTTTGGGTTTTTGAGTTTCAAGAAATGTTCCTTTTCTTCTTTCTTCTTTTTTCTTTACAGCAACGGAAGCTGCAACTTTAAGTAATACTAACTAGTGATTGTGGTGTGTGAAGCCTTTGCTCTCTGCTGCAAGGACAACCTAGTACTTACATCTTGGGAAGAATTTAGGCAATACATAAGAGCCATTAAAACACCCAAACTTTAAACCCATTTCTAAGAGTATTATTAAGAAGTTAACACACATAACATTGTAGACATGAGAGTATTCTTGGCACTAGCCTGCTTTCCCATGAGAGAGAATGTGTAACATTCTTTGCACGCTACAAAAACTGTCTCATGTTTACTCATTCTATCAGGTCCCAACCTTCTTTTGTTGTAATCGATATTCACATTTTGTTGTAATTAATATTCACATTTCATTAGTTTGGTTTGTAGCTTTGTGCTCCATACTTTATTTTCCTAAGTCTTGCTGAAATCGGGCAGCCTCTCTTGAGGAACATTTTAGAAAATATTCAAAGCTCTTTGGAGAAAAGCCAGAGTGTCTTGTTCCAGAAAAACACAATGCTGTGTTTGAGAAAACACCATGTTGTAAACTGGAATGTGGGGGAGCTATGAAAATCTATCTGCGTTATGCGCCCTGAACATCTGGCTTTACTCCAAAAGGCCAAACCTTATCTGAACTGCGATTTTCCTCCTAGAAAATGTCAATGGTCAAAGCTTAAGATTCTTCTCTAATTGGGTTAACCCATTATCTTGGAATAGCACATTTTATTGAGCAATCAATCACTTGCCGAAGGATTTTGACTGAGTGTGTTGTTTATTGCAGGGTGATGCTCAGAAAGGAGAAACTGGAGAAAGAGGACCTGGGGTATGTGAAAAATTGGAATGCTTTTCTGAAGGGTGATCCTGGGATTCTGTGACTGCCTGGCTTGACCCTGCAATGTAATTGCAAAGTTGATTCTTTAGGGCTCCAGCAGGCAACCAGACAGATATGATCTCAGCATTAGAACTATGAAGAGAAAATACTCTGATCAACAGAGTGATGATGGGACCTATGACACTCGCTAATGGCCAACTAAACTTTATGAAAAACTCAGATGACAAAGGCACTTTGCTCTACTTCTTGTGGGCATTTTCTTTGTTTAATGATAAAAAAATAAGCTAGAATTTTGAAAGTGTAAGAATCATATTGTCTAAACTATATCTTTGTCAATTCAGTTCTGTTGGCAAAAATAACTGTATCATTCTGTTTGGTTTCTTGAGATTGCTTGGGAAATAATTATGGTCCATTAAAATATTTTTAATTATATCTTCTAGGGCATTCAGTAAGGATAGCAAATAGTAACACTGACAGTAACAAGCAGGGGTTGTGTTGTGTTGCCTCTTTTTGCTTATCCCCTCGGTTACAGTGAGCAGTCAGTCACAGAATTGGAAGCAGAGGTTTAAGAAGCTGGTCTCTTAGAGTTCTTAATTAGTCACATGTAACCATCTGACAGAAAGCTCAATGCCATTGGTAGGAGTTTGCTGAGAACTTCTGCTACCTGTTCAGGGAACTTGTCTTAGTTGTCTTCTATATTACCAGTACTGGCTTTCTCTAGGTGATGGGAAGCTCCTGAAACCTGAGGTGAGGTAAATAACTCAAGAGTTGTGAATGTAAAATGGAAGCTTGGAGTGGAAACAAAGAGGAGAGAGGAAACTGAGATAATTATAAGATCTGACCCCTTTAAAAACTTGAAAGATGATGGATTAGAAATCAGAAACTTTTTATTCCTAGAAATGAGAAAATCAGAAACTTGGCAGAGACTGGCAATGCAATTTGGTATGTTTTAAACTGGAACATTTTAAAGCCAGTGATTAAGAGGTCCTGAAAGGGAAAAACATACAAACAAATAAATGAAACCCTGATAAGATGACCAACTGATAAGTGACAGAAATTTTGGAAGTAAATAAGAATATTCCATGAACAAAGTTTGTGCAGAGCTCTTTTGGCTCTTTCCAAAATCTATTCTTCCATCTTTCAACATGAATATCAAAAATTTTAAGTATTTGGGCATTGTATTGGGTAGTGGATTGCCCAAGAATTCTGAAATGAGAAGCCTACATATTTTTTGGTGTATTAAATGTGGATGATTTTTGCAGGAAATACCAAATTAACTGAGTATAATGCAGTCTTAAATTTTAAGCACCATCTTAGAAATTGAACAACTTATGCGAACAAATATTTCTACACTGGCTTAAATTACACTGTCACTCTGTTTTTTTTTTTTTTGTTAACTCCATCTTCAGCTTTTATTACTAAATACCCATTAATTCAGAAAGAAGTATTATTTCTTCTCTGAAGTTTCTATTTGGAAATATTACACATGCGATGAAATAAAAATTTTGTAGGCTTCATGTATAACTGCAGTATTACCTCATGTATGCTGTTGGTTTCTCCAGCTTGTATTAAATATGTCTTACAGTTCTATTTCTTGAAAATATAGTTGTAGAGTAGTGATGGAAAGGACTTGCTGTTTCTTGGAGATGGGCAATTTCCCAGTCCATTTAATACCCAGAATTGTGTCTATTAGAGCGCTTATGGGAATGACACAGTGGAAAGGGCTCCTCAGGATTCCGATGAGTGACTCAGAGGACAGCCGAGGTGCTGGCATCTCACTTAGCGTGAGATGAAAACCAATAACTCAAAGGTCACTGACTCATTAGGGCTGCTAGAGGAACCATTCATTTCGCTGATGTTATACATTTTAGACTCAATGTGAAGGGAAGACCACGATGGATACAGACATTTACAAATATTTTAAAGGGTATCTTCTCAGTTCATTTCAAAGCCAGTTTCTCTAACTGACCCTGAGAAACATTTAGCTGAAATAGTTTAATAGTTTTAAAGTCAATACAACAGTTTGAAAGTACTGTTATTGATCATCATGTCCACAATGACTTTCAGTGTACATTCTCTCCTTTGGTTTTGGGCCAGAGGGTAATAAATTGGATTTGAAACAGAAAAGTCTGGAACTGAGAATAGAATACAACAGGGAAACATAGGCTCATCCTTCTCCTTAGTAACAGCACGTTCCCAAGCTCAGGGAGATATAAAGCAGCTTGCACTTATGTGGTCTTCCAAGACTTGCTGATGGGATTCGTTCCACCTTGTATACGAAAACTATCTAGTGCTTCCTCTAATGCTGTTTATAATACCTTACTTTACCTTTCATTTTCTCTTTTAAACTAGGGAATTCCTGGCTACAAGGGTGACAAGGTAAGTCGGTAACAACCAGTTGAGCAGAAATTAGAAAGAAAAACATAAACATAGTGTATTTACCTACTACTATTGCCCTTCCTCATTTCTAAGTACTCTCTTAAGTCAGTTAAGTGTAGACTACTAATGAAAAATAAGATATGGCTATGAGTTGTAGAGGTAGAAGCACCCCTAAGATTCTAGTGTCCCTCTAACTGCAAATATGATTTTTTTTTTAATTGAAGAACCTGATTTGACAACAATAACAATAAAAAAGCAACACAGGTTTTCAGATGAAAATTTCCTCCCTGCAAACAAATGCAGCAAAGCTAACATTCGAGTAAGTAGCTGTATTGTTGCTTACGTTCTATGAGAACCCAGATTCTGACAATCTCCCTTGGGAAAGAGAGGGTTGATTCTGGGTAAGAAATAAAGAACTGTTGATCTAAAAAACTAAGAGCTTGCAGAAGGAGCAGGTTTGACATGTAAACAAATGGTATAAGTTGGTGGATAATTAGCTGGGTGGTAGTGGCACATGTCTTTAGTCCCAACACTCGGGAGGCAGAGGCAGGTGTATCTCTGTGAGTTCCAGACCAGCCTGGCCTACAAGAGCTACTTCCAGGAAAGGTTTCAAAGCTACACAGAGAAGCCCTGTCTCGAAAAACAAACAAACAAACAAACAAACAACAACAAAATGTAGGTAATTTCAAGATTATTTGCAAATTACAAACAAGGAAATTAAAGTGCTTTCAAAATAACCTAAAAAGTTACACTGGGTGCAGAATTCTCTGAGAGTACTCAGTCATTCACTGATTCAACTGTCTTACAGTTTTGTATGAGCAGATTTTTGTTTGAGTCAGAATGTGTTCATATTATCCATTCTAATTGTACAGAGCATAGGCCACAGACTTGGGCAACAAGGTTGCAATTTTAGTGGGTTTCGAGTATCCTTGGCTTCCCCATTTCCTAAGAAGTCGGAAGTTAACAGTTTGTGAATCTTGCACCATCTTTCTATTTGATAGACAAAAGCTCAAGAGTTCTTGCAAAATGGCTGAAGCCTGCTAGGTCTTACATAAACCTTTCCCATATCAACTACTTCCTAAGTCTGAGAGGAACCAAGCTGTGGCTGCCTGTAGCAGTAGTGGAATTCAGGCAGGAAGCACTTTAAGGCTTACAGCTTCTCTTCTTGTGGAAAGAGCAGGCTATAGGAAGTCCAGGGCTTTGAGTTTGGGGCTTGGAATGCATAGATATTTAAGCAATCTATCTGTTGTTCTTTGTTTGATTTTTGCAAGCCAGATCGTCGCGTATCCCAAGGTGGCCTCCAACATGCCATGTAGTGGAGGATGACCTTGAACTTCCTCTACTTCCTATGTTGGGGTTACCAGTGTCTTCTGACACTTCCAGTTCATCTGGTGCTGGGGATGTAACCCAGAACTCCAAACATGTTGGGCCAGCACCCTGTCAATTGAGCTGTATCTCAACTCATTTTATTGCTTTTTTATAAGTACATTTTTTCAAGTAGGAGGCCATAACATTAACTTGAGAGCTGGATTCATAATGTTGCAGTATCTTGAAACATGATATATGGGCTTCTGCTTGTACTCTTTGGATCTGAACCCCACAAACAGTAGGGGAGAATTTACACATAGGTCTATAAAGTATTGCTCCAGCATTGGTATGCCAAAAAGAGGGAGGTTAAGACATCCCATGTTTTCTAACTCAGCATCTAGGAAAACATGAGAAGCTCAAGATACTAGGTTGACTATTTCTTCTTCTACATGAAGCTGAATTAACACAGGCCTGAGTGATATACATAACTATTGGACACTCAGATGGAATAATGGGTATGACAATGTATTGTAAACTGTTTTCTGGTTCATAAATGTAAAGTGTTATTATAAAAAGGAAAGAGAAAGATGTTAATAAAATTTATATTTGTGAAATTTTTAAAATTCAATAAATATAAGGTTATCTTACATATGGTTGAGGAAAACTCATGGATGAACCTCCTCATCTTGAAGTGTGTGTGTGTGTGTGTGTGTGTAGATTCATTCAGCCTCCTGGGGAATTACAGACTTACTGGAAGAGTTTTTTTTTTCACTTGGAAAATACAAGCTGTCAGAGAAAGTGGCTCAGATCAGTTGACACTCTGACCAAGATTCAAGGTTGACTCATGAGGGACAGCGTTAGGAACTTGAGGCTGGGACAGGGCAGATATGTTCAAAGCTACCTGAAGCTTTGTGTGATTGTGGTCATTCTATGGATGTTCATGAGCCCACAAAAGAAAAAAAAAACTGCCTTTGCTGAGGCAAATTAAATGGAGACAATATTTTCATTGATAGAAGTCTGCCCAGGAAACAAATACTGTTCCTCTGGACCCCATTGCTAACAAATCTGTCTGTAGACAAATGGAATGTGAATTCTGGCCAAAGGAATTTTGAGTGTATTTATGGTAGTTTTCTATTTGGTATTTTGGTCACTTTGTTCCCATCCAACACTAGGAAATTAATTGTATACTCTAATTGAGACTTCAAGAGTCATTTTTCCACTTACATTCTGAAATAAATGTTTGACTTGTTCTCGGTGAAAACTTCAGTTTTTCCTGGGTCGGGTTGACTCACAGGCTGTGGTGAGAAAAGATCACCTACGAGCTGAGCACAGCTGGCTGTGAGAGCGGCACTTTCCTCCCTTCTGCCCAGATGCTAGCAGGAGCTGGGCAGTGCCCTGTGTGGAGGGTCAGGTGAACGCAAGTAACTTATGGCCCATGGCAGTGTGCCTTGCTGAGCTGTGGGTGATTGATAACATGGACTTGGAAGTCTAACACAGTCAAGTTTGTAGTCATGGCAATGTAATGTCTCTGAGCTTGTATTCCCTTCAGATGACTGGGGCATGTATGTAAATGCTGACATGAATATGTTGTGAAGATGTGTAGTCATAGAAAGGCTCAGGCACAAAGTTTGTGCCCATAACTGGTGATTACAGTAGTGCTACTCAGTGTGTGGCACACAGCCTGGCATCCAGTTTAGTTGATATCAGGCAATAAGATAGAGCTTGCACAAGAATATGAATACATCGTATTACTAAGTCCAGGACTTCTGCTGTATCTAGTACAATGCATCATTGTATATCATTAAGACGCTGGGGTTTCAGCTACATACTTTCATAGTTTGGCTTCCTCTAAAGAGAAGCGATGCACCAAATTAGATTCTAGTGTGATTTTCTCATGTCGCTGTGCACTGGCACAATTAGCAACATGTCCTAGAGCAGGACAAAGATAATAAGACAAGTAGAAGCAGGGCTTAAATGAAGGCTCTGAACTTCTCGAAGCTGACATGTAAACAAGCCATCAACCGCTTCAGTCCAGTTTCCTTCCTTTAGCAATAGGCATTGATTTGATGCTTGGAATAAAGATACACATGGAATCGTTGTTAGGTGCTAAAGAGTCTTATTAACAACAGATGTTAACATTTTGAGGAAACATGAGTCTTTTCTGTCTAATTGTCTGGTACTTTTCAATTCTAACTACTACAAGTTTGAAAAGACTGAGATAATGGGTTCAGAGGTTCTCAATTCTCCTGCACAACTGTAAAACTTGTAAAAAGATAAGTAATTAAATTCAATGTTTTGATTGTGAAAATTATATTTTTGTATGATATTATACTTTCAATTTGTATGCATTATAAAATGGTTACATTGATATCAAGAACTTATCACCACATTTGTCATTTCTTATAATGGCAACACTTTAAATTTATCCTTTAAATAATTAAGAGAGTAAAATTGTTATTATCTATAGCCATCTTACACAATACATCTTTTGTTTATATCACTAGACCTACAATAGACCTTTTGAACTAATTGCTCTCATCTATATAAAGCCTTGTGTCTTTTGGTTGGTCTCACTAAGCCCCCATGTGTTGTCTCTGATAACCACCATTCTCTCTGCTTCTATGAATTCGTCATTTTTATATTACATATAAGTACATATAAGTACAATCATGGGAGTGTTTGTTTTTGCATTTATTTATTTTATTTAATGTATGTCCTAGATTAATTTATGTTGTCAGAAATGGGATTTCATTCCTTTAAGCTGAGTGGTATTCTCTCTCTCTCTCTCTCTTTCTTTCTGCGTGTGTGTGTATGCATGGGTGTGTGTATGTGTGTGTGTGTGCGCATCACATTTCCTAAACTGATTTGAAACAAAATTGTTCTGTCTATAAAGTTAAACTAAGATTTATCTAAAGCAGTAAAAGTCAGGTAATATCAGCAAAATACTGTTATAAATTCTGGAGCATAATTTTAATGTTAGTTTTTGTGGTAACGTTCTAGGTAGATAGTTCAATGGATGTAATAAAGAAAGCTTTACAGCATGCTCAGCAGTGGACCCATTTTCCTCTGGAGAATCTTGCTAACTCGTCATGACTGCCTTCTCCAGATATAATATTGTCTAGTCATAGAATCTTTCTAATAGTTTTCTACTCTAATGCTACTAAGTAACTGATCAAGGTCAGTATTCAGACTGGAACATGGCATTGTGAAAAATATAGGGACTTTCAGTTAAAGTGAGAACTGGGCTAAATCCTGATTCTATTCTATACTTGCTATATGATTATATATATATATATATATATATATATATATATATTGTATACTAGCTATATGATTGAGGGACAATACTTCAGAGAGTTTACATTTTCCTGGTTGTAAGAGCAGAATTATAAAGCTAATTTCATTTATGTATCACTTGGAATCAGATCACTATACAAAGAGAGAGAAACATGGTAGTTATTTTCCTTCAAATTCCATTTCTCTCTCAAAGCTGCAAGCCCTTATTAAGTGGTACCACTGATTTGAATAACTTTAGAATAAATTAGGATAAATGGTGTGATATTGTATAACATGTCCACTTTGTATAATTATGCTAAGATTCTTTTTCTAAAACTTGGAATATTGAAGATTGCCAATATTTTATTTATTTATGTATTTATGTATTTATTTGTAGGGTGAACGAGGAGAATGTGGAAAACCAGGCATGAAAGGTGACAAAGTAAGAAATACCATTTTAAAATGATAACAGTTGTAATCCCCTTTGTCTTGAGTTTCCTTCATAAAAAAATTCCTGGGATGAATTATGTGGGTCTCTCCTTGCGATGGAGTTCAGTTTTCACATCTGAAACATGTATAAACTGAAGTAAACACACAAACATGAAGTAGGAAACCAAAGAATACATAACTCAGGGCCATTAAGGCCATTTTGTGACATCCCAGTCATTGAGGTCAGTCCTGTTGAACATTGTGGTTGGAAGAATAGCCAGCAAGTCAATGCAAGGTGCAGTTGGGTGCACTGGAAAGGCCTTCTAATGCAATTTCACACAGAAGAGTGAAAAATGCTTTGAAGTTAGTGAAATTATAGGAAGCATGTGACAAAAATAGACAAGGGTTTGAAATTTAGGAAATGCAGCAAGACATAAACAATAGTAATAACTGTTTACCTTAGTTCAATATAGATATGAATAAGGAACTTAAACTATTCAACTTAGCATGATAAAGACTTTGTTAATAGAGACAAACTACACAGACAGTGTAGTTACAATTATACATGATCCCCAAAGTCTTAGAATCAAAATAGTGACCATTCCAATTAAGAAGTATTGAGTATGAAGGCTAAAAAGAAAGTGAAATATAAAACATCTGAGTTATTTGTATGAATGGTAGTGACAAGAGAAAATAGGCAGAGGTTGAGGAGGAGGAAAAAAATAATGATCCTGACTTGTTGAATAACTTGATCTTTCCTGGAAGCTGACAAACTACTGTAGAGCTGTAGACAGGCAGTTGCAGGCTTGGTGATTATTTCTGAGTAAATCAAAGTGAGACAATGAAAACATTTGAATGAGAGAAGGGCGCAGGAATTTTTAAGTACAGAAGAAAGAATTCATGGAATAGAAAAAAGATGAAAGCCAAATACTTGGGGAAGTATTATGAGATAAAAATGGTTGACAAGTAATCAGTATGTTTCATTAACTAAGATGCTAGATATTGTAAAATGCTACATTATTTTCTGTGCCAAAAGAAAAATACTGCCAATTTATAAGATATGATCCATTTCAAGTATATCTAAATGTTAAGATATAAAATATGAATATATATGTATATATAGCATTCATAAAATATGGCATCCTTGATATGAAGCATTCACACAATTTTATAAAAAATATGTGTGAAAATATGAAGAGACCAGGAGAAACATAAATAAGAAAACCATCCAAATATACCTACAATCAAAGAAGTGAAATTAAGTCATTACTATCACTTTACACATCAAATCAGAAAACAGCAAGGGAATAGATGATACTTAATCTTGATTAAAGTCCCATAAGATTAAATATATATGTATATGTATATATGTGTAGATATATATGTGTGTGTATATATATATATGTATATATATATATATATGATAAACAAAGGATGACAGAGTCTTTAGTTGTCTCTGCTTCAGTAGTCATTGTCTAGAATCCTTAAGCATGAATCAGAACAGGACAAATATGTAAATACATACATCAATTCTAAGGTTATTTAAAATAGCATACATCAGGAAATCACTTTACTGTCAAAATTAGGGAATAATTAGCAAATTATGGCAGTCCCTGGTTCTTAACAAATAATTTGCAAAAAGGCTGAAAGCTTGGAAAAGGTAATCTAGACTGCATTGTAGTTACACAAAATAAATTGTAAATCTATTTTGAGATATGGGACATATTGAAGTATTTTGGAAGGTCATTGACTCTAAAAAAGTGGTGTGTCACATTCCTAGTTGGGGAAAGGAGTAATCTAGTCATCAAACAGGCTCATTGATGGCTGATTTAATGACATTGGTTTGCTGGAAGGAAATGATGTTCCACTAACTACAGGAGTTTCTACACTTAATAGAATGTTCTAAGGATCATTGTGAAGCAAGTCCCTTCCTTTGAACCAAATATCAACATATAGGCTAAATAGTGACATGCTAAGCTGGATTTTCTTGGAGTTTATTTATTGAAGCAAGTTTGACTCTTAGGTCTCTTGTTAATTGGGATCACTGGGATCGTTTCAGTTCATTCTCTTTGATGTCTGAATAAGCAGGGAAGAGTGAATGTCACCCATAACATACTTTTTAAATAAAATCTATGCTTTATGAAGGTGGATGATTAGAGAGACTTAACATTAATTTTACCCAACAGGGACCTCCAGGGCCATATGGACCAAAGGGACCCAGAGGAATTCAGGTAAGGAGGTGAAAAGAAAATCCATGTTTGAACTAGATTAACCTTGGGATAATCTTTGAATAACAAACAATAACCACCACTGATTTGGCCCATTTGCACCATCTTAGTTAAATTAGAGTGGCTAGGAATTGCATCCAGGAATCAGTATTTTATAAGAACTCCCAGATGATTCCAGTATGTAACCAAGTTTGAAAACCATTTTACTAATTTTTTTGATTAACTTGGCTGTCTAAAGACAGGCACCAATAGCTACCTCATCAATACACTTGATAACTCCATCTAATAAATAGCTAAGAAAATGGAAAATAATTTACATGAGGAAAGTCAGGAAAGTATGATAAAGAAGTAGTTATTGTTTCTATAATGGTAGTTATAAGAGTTGTACATTTTTTTCCTAAATTTATTTATCTACATATTTATATTATTCCCTTCAATGCAAGTATTTAATTCCTGAAAATATGAAATGGGTCTACAACTTAGTTATTTACTGTGGACCCTAGAAAATAATTTGGATCAATTTTCTCAGTGAAGGGACTAGTCTCTTCTAAAGTAACAGTGGATGCAGATGAGTTTGAAGAAGTAATTGCAGCATTGCAAAAACTCTACTGAAGGTCTAGAGATACAGCTCAGTGGTTACCAGGCAAGCACAAAGTGCTGGCCTCAATCCTTGGCACCACAAAAACAATACAAAACAAGGATAAAAATCAAGCCAACAAAATGCCCCTCCCCAGATAGGATGAAAGTTATGTTTTAACCCAAGAATTCTTAGGCTATATCCAGTTAGCCAGCTTTTTCATTTTGGCCTGTGTTTGCCAGAGGAAGGCTGTGACTGGCATTGCAGACTTGTTGCAAATGACAGCTTTCGATGGTCTGCTTAGATATATTTAAAAAGTTGTTTGATAGGCAAAAATCTTTTTTTTAAAAAGTGGAACTCGACACAGGAAGATTAAATACACAGGCTTAGAAAACAAATGTCCTATTCAAAGTATGTTTGTTTTTAGTATTATTGTTTTAAAAGCTACTAATTTGACTCAAGGAGTTCATCCTATGCAGTTTTTCCTTTGAATGTGATCCCAAAGTAGATCAGAGCCTCACAGTCAGGCTACTGACACAGGATCCCCCAGGAACGCTAATAATTGCTTGTTCTTCCTTGGTTGGCCTTCTAGAGTTTGGAACATAAATTAATTCATGGTTTTCATCTTGGAGCAGGGCATTGGAGGACCTCCAGGGGAACCAGGCCCAAAGGGATTTCAAGGGAATAAGGTAATTTTTTTCTGAATTTTGAGATGGGAAAAGTGCCATTCCCTAGTGCACTGTGCTACTGTGAGTTTTATTAGACAGGAATCAGTTAAATCTTTGAAAAGTGCCTCTGGAAATACTTAGTAACTTGCAGTTGTCTGCACAGGGTCAGGCTCAAGTACATACAGAGAGGCAGTGATATCCATTTATCATTTACTACTTTATTATTCAGGGGCATTATTAACTATGAGGAATCACCCGGCATCGTTGATATGTTTCTGTCTTACTCTTGATGCCTGGTATTTATGATTCACTGGGAACTGAAAAACAGCACCATTCAATGTGACTCCAGCCATTCCGTTTTCCTCCTAGTAACTGTCCCCACATACAGTTTAGTAGAGGATAGGATTTATGACTGGCATAAAAATGGAAACCAGCAATCTCAACCATCAACACCGTGTTTGTGACAACATCCCATAGATAATCCAGTATGATAGAGGGGAGGTGTGGGATAAGAGCCAAATAGCATCCAAAGATTATCTAAAGGGGAGGGTGCTGAAGGACCTGGTTATAGCACTTCCTTTCCTATGTCTGGGTACTTATTACCTGGAAACAACGTTTCTATTTCTTTTTCAACTCTTTTGAATGATTAGTAAATTTCATAGGTGTAATAAATGCACAGTAACGTATCCACAGATGTAGTGAAGGGAGTTGTGTAGAATATTTTGGCAACTATTGGCTGCAGAAGATGCCATTCTCCATTGACCCTCAATAAAGGTCATCTTTTGAAGATGGTGTTAACTTTAAGTTATAGAGAGCAGTTGGGCTACTTGAGTGTTAATTCTCCAGAGGGTAGGAAGGGAGTGACGAGTATGTATTTTTAATGAGATAATGACAATCTGAGATTTCCCAGGCCACTTTTAATTGGCAAATTAAAATAGAATAGGCCTCTCAGCAGGAGCAGGCTTGAGATTCATCTAGGGAAATGTCTTTTCCAGTCCTTGCCTATGATTAATTCTCTCTGGGGAAAAAAATGGCTCTGTTGAATACTGAGTAGTTTTCATGAGATTGCTTCAGCTGTAGGTAAAATCCTGCCAAAAGAAGAACCATACGCATCTTGACAGTGCATATATATTTCTAGGAATCATTGGTCAAGCGAGATGCTAATTTTTACATTTGTAAAACAGAGGCTTAAACTAGGGTGTCAGGGCAGAGGTTTGTAAAAGTGGCAGAAATACAGGACGGATGAGCCACAAAGGATGTGAGGGATTGTGCTGGCCTCACACTGTCATTTTGGAAAGGAGAACTAGGCCTAGAGGTGACCAGTGCATATGAGGCAGGGGCGGGGGCGGGGGCGGGGGCGGGGACGGGGGTGAGGGGGTTGAGGAGTGGGAGGTGGGGCTGTCAGTTTCACAAGGTACTAAAGAGGAGGAAACAGTGAGGACAGTGGTGATGGCTATGGTAGTGATGGTGTGTGAAGAAAGGTCCATAAAAAGTTATTATTATCTGGAATTTAAGGCACATGCCACTACCGCCCAGCCCATCACTGTTTTAAAATGCCTAATAGACTCTCTACTTAGGATTTTTTTGTTTGTTTGTTTGTTCATTGTTTTTTAAGAAGTAAACCATTTTTCATAAATGCCTAATAGACTCTCTACTTAGGATTTGTTTGTTTGTTTGTTTGTTCATTGTTTTTTAAGAAGTAAACCATTTTTCATAAACTTTAGACTTTTAGTTCTAGCAATATCCCGACTTTTAATATATGATACTTCTTTCTGGGGAGGGATGATTATAATGGAAAGAATAGCCCTGTGCTTGGTTCTCATGGCATATTCAAGAAGGGAATCATATTCCCAACAATATTTGATGATTTCGTCAAATTTTATCTTCAGAACATTTTCATCTTAAGAAACATTTTTATTTCTTATTTTTTGGGGGGATTGTTTTTATATGGGGAGGTTGTTTTTGAGACAGGGGCTTACACAACCTTGGTTGACCTAGGATTTAATATATAGACTGGAGAGGACTTGAACTCCGCAGAGATCTGCCTGCCTCTGCTTGTTCTGGGACTAAAGATGTGTGCCCTTCAGGAATATTTTTAAGTTTAAAAATTCCAATTGAAATTTAGTTGTGATAAATTATACATGGCATAAAATTACTTAGACTCTCTTCCATCCCCCATCTCCTTTTTCTCCCTCGCTGCATTTTTCTACTCTTCCCTCCCTCTCCATCATCATCATCACCATCATCATCATCATCATCATTATTATTACTGACATGGACTTAATCTGAAGTCCAGGTTGCCCTTGAACTCAGATCATCCTGCCTCTACCACAAAGTTGGCAACCAATTAAAAAATGCTAATTTCAGCCAGACTCATCATTCTATCTACTCTGGTGGGTGAGACAGGAAGACCACAAGGCCAGTTTGGGCAATTTAATCAGACTTTGTTTCAAAATTAAAATAATTAAATAAAATAAAAGGAAAGTGAGAGAACTTGGCTATAGTTCAGTGGTTGAATACTTATTTAGTATATAAGGCCCTGGTTTAAATCCCCATCACATACAGACATGCACACACACACACACACACACACACACACGCACGCACGCACGCACGCATGCACGCACACACACACACACACACACACACACACACACACACACACACACCACACACACACGAGCTGGGACAATTCTAGGAAACAATTTGGGTATTACTTAGAAACCGTGTGGTAGACATGAGTTTCTTTGTCTATCTTTAGTTATATTTCTCATTCCAGGTAATAAATGTAGTAGTGTCTCCTCTTCCTCCTCCTCCTTTTTATTTTCTTCTTCCTCCTCCACCTTATATTTCTTATTCTTTCCTATTTATTTCATGCTATGGCTATTTGCCTATATGTATGAATCTCCTTGAAACTGGAGTTACATGCAGACAGGTGTGAGATATCATGTGGGTGCTGGGAACTGAACTAGTATCCTCTGGAAGAGTTGCAAGTGCTTTAAAATGCTGGTCCATCTCTCTAGTACCTGTTCTTTTAATCTTTGTTTTGAAATTATTAGCATTTTCTTGCAATTTTTAATATTTGTGGGCCTGTTAGTCAGAGGGATACCTTAAGAATAAGGTTTGGGGGAACAATCCCATCTTGCCTCTTAGGCTATGCTTCTAAATTGCGAACATGTAATAAACAGTTGTTCTTCAGTCTGAAAATCATGTTATATTGAATATTATATTGATTTCTTTCTTCTCATAAATATTTTTAAGAAATTGTGGTTGAAATTTATGAAAAAGTCTCTAAAGTCAAGCATTCTGTATTTTTTCTAATGGGCATAGGCAAGATTACTTATTCTCACATGTCTATAATCATAGCTAACATTTATTGTACATTTCTTAAGTGACATGTACAGTTTTTAGTATGCTGCTGCCAATATTGCCTCCTGAGGCATGATTTATCCTTATAGCCACTATACAAATGAAGCTTCTGAGGTTCCAAGAATGTAAGCAATGTTCTCGGGTCCTTAGAGCCAGAAAACACCACCACCCAGGGATAAAGACTGCCTTTATCCGTGCTATGCTGTTACCCTCCTTCAGGAAACAAATGCTGAATTTCCTGAACATTTGACCGAGATCAAGGTGTTTCTTATAGTCAACATGGAAATTATGCCTCTCTTCTCTCACAGTCCATTCTAAATGTGAGAAACAGTTTGTTGAGAAGGCATGTCTTTTTGTTTATGAAATCACAGGAAAGAAAGAAGGAAAATTGCCTGGAAAAAAAAAGTGTTCCAACTACATTTTCAAGTACTGTGTCTCTAACAGACCAAAACAGAAATTGTACACTTACAACATTCAAAAAGATTCTGTGAGAGTTTCTAGATGGGGCCTGCCGATGAGTTTGAGTTTATGAATGGTGTTGCTCATGAACTACAAAACACTGTTTCTTGTTCTGGGATTGGATTTTCTTCATCAAAGGCCTCCTCAACCCACAGAAGGTGGTCAAAGAGCAAAAAGGAAAAAAAAATACATGTGCTAAATCAGGAAAAATGTGCCTCTGGCCCAGTTTCACCAATCATTTCTGCCGTTAATACTTTCCACAAGGAAATTAACTCATTCTGCCCAAATACTCTTGTTGCCATAGCAACAAAACATAGATGTTTCTTAGAAGGAAGCCTTGGTTCAGAGGCCTCAGGCTCTTCCATTGATAAGATCATATAATAGAAATAGAAGAACATCCCAACAGTCTTTGAAATCATTACAAGTATAATTATGGAAGTGCCTGAAATGCCTTATTCTTGGGACCAAGCTGAACTTATAACTCAGGAGATACTAGAGCCCTAGGGACATAGTACTGTCAGCATTCTCAAGGCCACTGTGGTTGGCCTAGGCTGCAATCAATGGGGCCCTCCCTCTGCTAGCTAGCTAGATTGCATCAAGATGGGGGGGGTCGATATTTGTAAATAATTCTGAACAAACAGGCACAGTAAATTCTGAACAAACAAGAGTAAATGAGCTGTTCTTGCTGGATCTCGAGACATTTCGGAGGTTATTTTTAAGGGATTTTTTTTTTCAAACCTCATGCAAATCTGTTCTAGTATTCTATCTGAGGGAAAGGACTGCATTATGGCATTATGTGGAACTGTCTGTGACACTCAAAGGTGCCTCACAGTAGAGCCTAGAGATCATGGCCCAAAGAGTACAAGTGACCAACACCTCTGTTGCCTCTCCCAAGGAAAAGTACTATATGTACCTCAAACTACTGAAATTGGTGATATTAATATCACATCACACGAACCTATCTTCAGAGGTGGTATCTTCCATATTCCTCCTTACATTGTTCTAGAATATCCAAAACATTTTCCAAACAATTTTTCTTGGGGTTTTCTTCTTTCTCTTTAGGTTCAAGTATAAGAAACATTAAGTACTCTTACATAGGAGACTTAGTCTTTATGTTCAGTTTAGCTTCAGAGATACTAAGAAAACTTGAGAAAGTAGGAGGGGGTAGTGGGTGGTGCAGGGAATTGTATGACTACCTGGAATAGTAAATTATTTTTCTAATATTGTAAACTGGCTTGAATGGGATAGGGCTCATCCATCAATAGCTCCCTGTGCACTAATTAAAGCATTGCTCATACTTACATCTTCTCCTCAAAGCGGTAAGAGGGTGTATGACTTACAGTCATACATGTGACGTAGAGTCTCATGTTTTCTACAATGTTAATTTTTTTACTGGGATATAAATATCTCTACTGAAGACACAGTAGTTTTAAAATGCATTACCTTTGGCTATTATTAAAATACTCCATTTGGCTCAAAGTTAGTGTAGTGGCCCTTTGGCAAGCCTCTATCTCTGGAAATATTTACATTAAGATTCATAACAGTAGCAAAATTAAAGTTATGAAGTAGCAAAGAAAATAACTTTATTGTTGTGGAGGTTACTACAACATGAGGAACCGTGTTCAAGAGCTGCAGCATTAGGAAGATTGAGAACCACTGCTCTAGGAGGTTAACCTATTGAACATGACTAATATTTATGGTTGTGGCTTGGAAATAGTTGAATACCATAATAAGAAAAACTTGAAGAATGTTAGATTTCTGCTCAAACTACCTACAAACTATGGTTTGTGACATGTTATGTAATCTCTTATAACTTGATGTGAGGTAAGTCAGATACAGCCTATGTGGTGTCTGCAATTCTTAGGAAAAATAGTTAACCAAGAGAGACTGCAGATTCATAATTCTCTAAGCCCATTGGTTGTGGACTTTGTGGAAAGTAGTATTAAAACAGCAATCAAACGTGCCAGCTTCAGTATTGTTCTCCCTGACAGTTCTCCTACTGAGCTGACAATTCTAAACTGGATTGTGTTGAATAAGTGCATAGGAAAATATTATAACTTTCATTATAATATTCATTGAATGAATGATACTGACCAAATTTTGAGACTCTTTTGCTTTCAGAAACATCAAAGTCTAAATATTATTTCTGTTCCAAACCTAATTAATGGAAAGAATTATTAGTAATTCAGCAATTCCTGATGTGGAAAGAGCTTTGACTTGCATGAACATCTGCTCACCAGGAATTTAAGAAAGCTTATTAATTAATCTGACATGAGACAACTAATAGTGAAAACTTTAAAGGGTTGCCACACATGTGGGATGTCAGCCAATGACTTCAAGGCAGATGATTTCCATGCCGAGATCTCTCATCTCTATGACTCCAGGAGCTGGGGCAGGCTGTGTGCATGCATGTACATGTGTATCTATGTGGTTAAAGACTGCCAACACAGAAGCTCTCATGAGCCAAAACACCAAAAGGGCTGCCAACACTTCCCAGGACATTTGTGTATGTGACTCATATGCCTAGTTACATAGGGTACTAGATAGAACAGACCCAGTCATGTGATCAGAGGAATGCCATGCTTTTTATAATTGTATCAGGGTCATTAATTCAAGTACATTTGCAATATCAATTTTGCCGGCCAGGAATGGGGGGTGTTGTTCATTCTAAGGATAAGACATTTTATTAAAATTGTAAAGTACATATAAACTAATATTGAGGAAAATTCATTGGCATTCAACAAGCTACCATTATTATTTAGTAGGTATTATTATTTAGTCTTCAATTTTAAAATCATTTCAATGACTTTTGTATGAAACAAACAATACTTTATCCTTCTAGCCTTCAAGCATGCCTTTTAAAGAAACACAACACACTGTCAAATTGATTACCCATTTCCATAAATCAGTGGTTTGGTTGCCACAAGAATTGAAGGTGTCCAACTTGAATATTTTCCAGCAACTTACTTTGTGCAGGAGAAACCTAAACTGTCCATCAGAGACGCAGTTCTAAAAATCTCTCCTGAGTGATTTCTACCAGTCTTTCATTTTAGTGGAAGTGATACTCACTAGATTTTATTGTGTGTGAGGGAGCACGACTTTGCATGAACTGTCATTTCTGCCTGACCAACATGATCAAGCACTGACAACCCCATACTACAGTTAATGAAATTGAGTAATACTGTTATCTGTAGGTTTCACCAGTTATTTGTTGTCGTAGAATGTTTTCTTTAGAAAACACAAATTGATAAATGTGTGAACTGTAGTCAAGTAGGTGACAAATATATTTAAAATTGGAAATTTGAAATAATGATGGTTCCACAGTTAGTACAGTTTGTTAATTATGAGTTTATATGTAGAGTTACATTATGTAATGACAGTATTGCCAAGCATAGCTTGCATTAATTTTATCACTAATGAAACCACATTGATGTTATAGACCTGAAATGGAATGTAAGTTGGTTTATTTAAGTTCGCTTTCCTCTTAGCTTCTATCTTACCATATTCATTTTGTCTTCCTCTGAAAAATCTTCAGCCATAAATATATTATAACTCTGACATTCATGCCTTTCATCCTACTCTAAAAAATCAAATGAGTTTTAACATTCTTTAAAAATATAATGTGTATGATTTTAAGAGGTGGTTGGATATGGTAGCTAAGGTCGCTGTCTTTGATGCCGAACTGTGAGGTTGACAGCAATGTGGGGTTTTATTAGCTGTGCAATTTGGCATGCTAATTTACTTCCCCATGACTCAGCTTTGTTAGCCATGCTCTGGGTTGATGAAAGTTGTTGTGAGGACATGATGAATTAATACATGCAAAACATTCCACATAGCATCTGTTCCAGAGTGAATCCCACACATGTTGCCAAGTTTTATCAAGCAATTGAACTTTTGACAGCCTTCCTCATAGCATCAGAGATCTATACAAGCTTGAAATGGAGAACAATTCAAATGTACTCAATGAATATTGACTTCCCCATGCTGCTCTCTATTTAAATTTTAAAAAAGGGTCTTTCTTGACTTTTTCCCGAAGTCTCTGCACAGGCCCTACACTAGGTTTCTGTTGAGAATGCAACCTGGCCATATTTAGGCCATTTTTTTTCATACAGAAAATGCACATATTTATCCTTTTCCATTTTGAAAGCACGAGAACATATGTCACAAGTTAGTGTCCCTTGTACATCTGAAATGATTCAAAGAAGTTGTCAAAACCTCTTTTCAATGGTGAAAGGGGCCCAATGTGTGGTTACATTGTTGATAATTATATTGAGTTTTGATGAATTGGGCAGCCCCTTAAATTAGTGGCTCTCAACCTTCCTAATGCTGCAGCCTTTTTAGTACAGTTCCTCATGTTGTAGTAACCCCAACCATAAAATTATTATTTTTTTAGAATCTTTTATTTATTTATTTTATATAACCAAGTCCATTTAAATGAAAACAAGCATTTATAGACAATATTTGGGAATTTGGGCATCGTTCTTTCCAAACTACTTCCTGCAGGTAAGGGGCCATAAAATTATTTTTGTTGCTACTTCATAAGTGTAATTTTGACTTGTAATGTAAATGTCTGTGTTTTTTTAAGGTCTTAGGTGACATCTGTGAAAGGATCATTTGACCCCAAAAGGGTCATGGCCTACAGGTGCCTTATATTATTTATTATTTTAGAGAAAGGAAGGGATATCTTATAGTCAGTGATAGGTACACAAGTGTTGGGTTTTCTTTGGCTGAACATTCCTGAGAATGTAAGCTTAGGCTCTCTATTATGATCTCATTATTCTTTTAGCTGGAAAAAAATTTAATTGTGTCTGGTGAGTTCAAAGGAGTTGTGGAATAGTCTCTTGGCATCATTATTCATTAATAATTTATATACCCAAACTAGTTGCCTTTATTGAAAATCTAAGTAACTCCAAAGGAGAATTCCCAGACCCATGGTTTCTCCCAGGTTTGACCAGGAATCCATACAGTTGCTGCTCCCTTGCTGATGCTCAGTGAACATCTGATTCTTAGGAGTCTACATGAATAACTATAATTAGCTAAGCATTGAGAAATAAAAGGGGACAAATTCTCATATATCCTGTTCTCAGACTGGTAGTGGGGGCTTGGGATCACTTTAACACACTAGAAATACAGAATTTCCGAAAAAATAGTGCTCTCATTATTGCAGTGAATTTCATCCCATCAGAGAATTCTCCTCTAATCACCATGCTTGAAATATAATCTGAATATAATGCTACCTCCAAGATAGCAGAAGTAGCATGTCCTAAGGACTGCGGAGATATCACATAGATGGAGAATAGTAGAAGATAACCAGGTCTAGGAGAGAAATGCTCTTAGCCTGTATTTAGAAGTGGCCAGTCTCTTTTGCAATTCTCTGTTTCTCAAACTTCCCTGAAGATGTTTTTGTAGATTTCCAGAACACATGGAATTATTAGCACTGTCCATGGTTCTGAATCTGGTCTCTGGCCTTTTCAGTCTTTCCAAAACTCATAGCCACATGAAGTTTTTGAGAACTTGGAATGTGTTTTATACAATTGGAATTTCTTCAAGCCTAAGGCACACATGAGCATCTATGATAACACTGAAATAATGAAAAGATAATCATTAGTACTTTAAAATATGGATAACATTAAAATATTTCAGGTAACAAGTAAAACTTTTATTAATTATAATTCATCTATTTTATTTACTTTCTTAATGTAGCAATGAGAAAATTTAAAATTATATGTTGAACTTGCCATATAATTTCCACTGGGTACTGCTGCTCTTGACTGGGATCTTATTGTCACCTTATTCCTAGCTCCTTGAGCCTACCAAACCTCTTGCTGTTCAAAGAACATTCTTTCCTCTTCATTTTTGTTGCTTTTCTTTTGTACCAGAGCATATAAAATTACTACCTCTTTGTTCATCTCAAATATCCCCCTCTATTGTTATAATAAACTTGCAGAACTCCTTGAGGCAGAATTAAACATTTTTCCTAAGAGATGTACATGTTCTGTTAGCATCTCTATTCTAGCTAATCCACAAGCTTGTGTTTGCTTTCTCATTTCCTTGTCTCTCTGGACAGACTATAAGCATCTGCAAAATATGGATGTAATGTGAGTCATGATTCACTGATACTCAATTACAGACATAGATTGCTGTTCACCAGATATTTGCAGAGCACCAGACCTTGTAGGAGATTGGTCAATAAAGTGAATAACAATTGAATTGTCACATAATAAAAATCTGGAGTATATGCTTGGATATGACTTGGAAATTTTACAGGCAACAATTTGAATCTTCTCAACAGTCCTGTGAGGTACCTATGATCCTTTTCATTTCCCATTTTAGAATCTCATAAATGATCTAATATTGCAAATGAAAGAACTAAGTCCATTGAACTAAATGGCTCCAAGGCCATGTTTTATTTTCCATGTGATTCTATGTATAGTGAAAAGTGGGCTCGAAATGTGTATTATATTCTTCCACTCTGAAATGGGAGAAAATCCTAGGATTGTTTTAATATTAAATGAGATAATGTGAGTGGTCTATGGGAGCCCATTCCCAATGGAGGGACACTCTCTCAGCCTAGGTACATGGGGGAGGGCTTAGGTCCTGCCCCAATTTATGTGATAGACTTTGATGATCTCCCATAGGAGGCCTCACCCTTCCTGAGGAGTAGATGGGAGTGGGAAGGGGGGTTGGAGAGGGAACTGGGATTAGTATGTAAAATAAGATTGTTTTTAATTTAAATAAAAAAGACAGTGGGTTTCATTTCACATTGGCTTCTTCTCACTTGAGGCCCAGAGCAACAGAGGCATTTATAATTTCTAAGAAGGACCTGACCTACTCATTGTCCCACCCATGCTCATTCTTCTATTCAGAAGAAGACCATAGAAAACAAACCATTAAACCTCTGTGGGGTTATACATCTAACCAGGTCTCTTAATGCTTTCATGTGGCAAATGGTTCTGGTAGTCAAGGAAAGTGAAATAGGGAACTAGCAAGTGCAGTAGTGTTGCAGGTACATGGTCCGTGCATGTGTGTGCACATACATGTATGCTGCTTAGGACTGTCAGGAATAATAGAGACAAAGGATAAAGTCTAGAGGATTCTCTTGTCTATGTTGCTTTACTGAATTCCCAGAGAGCAATTCTGAGTGTGGATTCCTCTGTATGCCCTGCCCTACTGAGCATGTCTCACAATGAGTATCACTTTCTTTACCACCATGGGCATGGTGGGGTAATTGAAGGGAAAATGCAAAGGGAATAAACATTAACTCTACATCAGTGCTTGCTTATGGGTCCTATGTTGTGACACTAATCTCCTGGGAATAAAGCTTAAGATAGTAGCAGGCGAAGATGAGTTACTCATGAGCTGTTTTGCAGTCAAGGAAAGCAATCCTCCCACACTCTTCACATCCCTGGAATTCTTTTGAAAAAGCAGAATGGTACCAACTAGGCAGGGCAAGGGACGTCCTGGGCTCAGGGGTGGGATGGCTTATTCTCTTCTTGATGATCTTGGGTCACATTTGTCATGGTAACTATCAAACCAATTCTCTGTCAGTAGTTAAAGGGAACTTTCTTGGAAACCTGAGCAGCAGTTTATTTTCAGTATCAAATTTACAGATAAGCACTGACTAGGGTAAAGCTTCCACACTCACAGTAACTCTGATTTCCCAAAATGTTTAGCGCAAGTGTCTTCTGACCTATCAGGAAACAAAACTATATTTAAAGGAGCAAAACAGAATAAGTGAATTTAAGGTTTTATGTTATAATTGCATTTTAATATTTTTCTAAAACTGGTCTTTTAAATTTAAAGAAGCAAAAATTAAAGAACATGTTTTAAAAAAGATTAGCTATACAACAGGTTAATTTCTTAAAAATTGACTTGAAAGATGGGTGGTAGTAGTGCACTCCTTTAATCCCAGCACTCAGTAGGCAGAGGCAGCTGGATCTCAGTGAGTTTGAGGCCAGCCTAGTCAACAAACAAGTTCCAGAACAGCTAGGGCTGTCTCCAAAAACAAACAAAAAATTGAAATGAGGACACTATTAACACAGTAACCTCTTTAATTATCTTCCAAAATAAAGTATTTAGCTAAAAAGCTATCCAAATAAATATGTTTAAAATATTAAGGCTGTTTTAATTTTTTTAACCTTATCTTGTCATGGAGTAATTTACCTTTTTCTTGATAACTGGAGGTTTTTTTTTTTTTTTTTTTAATAGAGTAGGTTATCTTACACCAATATTAATAGGAAGATTTTATCTTGAAAAAACTAGTTATGTGTATTTTAAGTGAATGTCTTTGCTATTTTGTAGGACTGTTTGGACATAAACCATGTACAATATACATTGAAGATTTGTTAATTATTAAAATAAAGCAGAGACTAAAAAGTCAAATTTCTAAAATTGTTATGACTTTGGAATAGTTCCATTCCAGATGTCTTTTTTCTTTTAATCTTCTTAAAATAAATAAAATATAATGAAAAGCACCAAGAGTGTTGAGTGGGTAATGGTGCTTGCTGCCAGTACTGGTGATCTAATATCAGTCCCCGAGACTCACATGGTAGAAGGTGGGAACCAAGTCTTAAATGTCCTCTGACCTCCATCTGTGTGCCATGGCATGGGAACTCACACATATACACCCAGTAAACAAACAAACAAACAAACAAATGTAATAGAACATTAAACAAACAAAACCATAAAACCCAAACACATACCCAGCCCCATGTTTAGTATTTTCCCGAGGTGCTGCCTTGGGGTGGGAGTGGGTGGTTGTACTGTATTATCTGTCAAATATTTGCCTTTTTCAGAGAAAATGTCCATGTTACATTTAAAAAATAAATGAGAAGCATGTCTTAAACTTCTCTGTATTTACTTCATGGTCACCCACATAGCAGGTATATGGTGTCCCTTTATGGACCAATGGGCTCAGCTACCCATATGGGACTCATATAACATACATGGGCATTCCAAACTAGAAAGAAAGTGTAAGAACCTGCAAGGCAATGTTCTTTAGAGAGAAAAAAGTTGTTGTCTCCAGGAGGCTGAGTCTATTCTAACTCTGCCTTATATTTTAAGATTAAGAAAACAGATTCAAATTTGGTATGAACTTTTATGTCTGATATGAAGAAAAAGAGAGATATTCCATGGACAGAATGTGTAAAATAAGAATGGACTTTAGCTGCCTGATATAGAACATTTGGAGAAAGCTGGAGCAACTGTAGAATTTCAAAAGGAAATTTCACTTGATTTATCTGCCAGACTGGATTTTCTTAACAGCATGAGCAATAGACAGTTGTGAATGCCATCACCCAAATGCCAAAGGGTCCCTAAGGTTTCTTGTGTTTAAATTAATTTTGCATCTGGACATGTGTTTTGGGAAGTTGACTTTTCTTCTTGTTCATTTTATTTTTACAGTTGGTCACGGCCCACAGGCTTCTCTAATGCCATGTTGTTCCATGTCAGTAAAATATTCCTTTGATTTTTCTCTGTCCCCTCTAAAGTTATAGGTCTCTAGGAGAAAATCAAACCTAGCCAAAAAAAAAAAAAACCCAAAAAACAAAAAACAAACAAACAAAAAACACCCTTTTATTTTCTTTAACTTGAGTTTTCCATAACTTAAGTCTGGTCTCGGTGTATGTCTAGCTTCACCTCTAGTAAACTTGAAGAGAAATCTCTTACATGGATAAAGCCTGACCTTAAATATGAGAGTGGGTAAAATTATCCCTTAGCATAAATTAAAGTGTCAAGTGGGCATATAAAAACTTGGAGACAACATGATGGGAGATGTCATTCTGTAAATATGTTTCTCATACTGGTTAATGAATAAGGCACTGTTGGCCAATAGGAAAGCAAGAGAGAAGGGACTAGGAGAGGAGGAAAGAGGAAGTAGGAAGGAGGAGTCAAGATGGAGAGTCTGGAGAGAGCAGGATGCCAGCCCACTCTCCAGTAAGATGAGACGACGTGGAAATACATAGATTAACAGAAATGGGTTAATATTTAAGACAGAGCTAGCCGATAAGAAACAAATAACTGGCCAACAGCATTATATCAAATACAGAGTCTCAGTGTGTTATTTGGGGCTGGCGTGGCGGTGGGACAAGACCAGCATGGACAGAAAAACTTTACTCGTTACAACAACATACTAAAATTAATCAATATAATAGGAACTTAAGTTTTGTATATGTATGATTTAAGATACATGACAAGTTGCGGTAGGATTAAGCACTTCCCCCTTGTATATAAGTTGGACAAGGCATCTAGTATGAGGAATACAAGTCCCCTGAGCCAGACAAAGCTCTAGGGTCAGCTGCTGCTCCCATTGTTAGAAGTTCCACAGATAGACCAAGATACACAACGGTCGCATGTCTGTAGAGGGTTTAGGTCAGTCCCATGCAGGCTCCCATGGAGTTGATTCAGACTCCATGAGCTCCTGTGAGCCAGATTAGTTGCTTCTGTGAGTTTTCTTGTTCCTTGACCTTTCTGGCCCCTAAATCCTTAGATGACTGGAAGTGGGGCACCTTTCAGGGTCAGGTAGAAGTGAAAGGAAAACAGGGGGAACTCATACAAATTTACAAGGACGACCCCAGCTAAGATTCCTAGCAGTAGTGGACACGTTATCAGATTGGTGACTACCTCAATTGTCACCAGAGAGAATTCATCCAGTGACTTATGGAAACAGATTCAGAGACTCATAGCCAGACATTGGGCTGAGCTCAAGGAATCCTGCTGAAGAGAGGGAGGAATGATGATAGGAGCCAGAGGGGTCAAGGAATATTATGTTTATTTTTTATTATAAGTTGAAATATATGTAAATGTGTATTAAAAACTATAAACAACTGAGGGCAGGGACTGAGTACTAGGCTTTGCTGTTTTTTCTCAGAGCTCTCATTAAAATCCTGCTCATGAAAGAACTGCTCAACAAATATTATTGAGCTGACCTAACATGCCACTCTTTTTCACTCTAGGGTGAGCCAGGTCCTCCTGGTCCTTATGGTCCCCCGGGAGTCCCTGGTATTGGACAGCAAGGTGTTAAGGTAAATATATTTGCTTCTTTGTCCATAGATGAGTATTTGGACTGGGAAAGTGGAGTGCACATTCTGCATTTTCTGTGGCAGTTACATACATTTTGGGTCTTTGCACACTGCAGCATCATGGTCTTGGATAGTTACGATAGAATAATCAAGATATGTTTTGATTTGGTTGGAATGAATACTTTGCTTGTCTCCAAATGTCCCATCTTTCACAATGCACATGTAGTTCTGCTGGGTTTTCCTGGGCTTTAAACTCTAATGTGCAAATAATTCTAGTGGGAAGTATAGCATCTTAATATGTAAACTACCACCTGCTCACATTATATGAGCAGAACCTAGAGGCCCAACACACTGAGTGAGTAAATGCTGGAATGAAGATTTGTAAGGAACTACAAAGGTAGGGAAGATCATCCTGGGATGCTCCATGTCAGAACGTATGAGAGAGCAGAGGTATGTACTGATTTTAAGTGAACTTCGTGGTCCAGACAATTAGACTTTAATACAGACCTGAAAGGAAGCAGTACTACTCACTGTGCTTAAAGGGCTTAGAGTCAAGTGCTTCAGCAAAGTGGCAGGATACAAAATTAAGTAAAAAAAAAAAAAAAAAATCAGTAGCCCTACTACATACAGACAGTAAAGGGACTGAGAAAGAAGTCACAGAAACATCACCCTTAACAATAGCTACAAACAACATAAAATATCTTGGGGGTAATGCTTACCAAACAAGTAAAAGACCTATATAACAAGAGTCTTTAAAGAGAGAAATTAAAGAAGATACCAGAAAATGAAAAGATCTCCCGTGCTCATAGACAGGTAGGATTGACACAGCAAAAATGGCAATCTTGCCAAAAGCAATCTATAAATTCAATGCAATCCCCATCAAAATCCCAACACAATTCTTCACGGACATTGAAAGAATAAAAGTCAATTTTATATGGAAAACAAAAGACCCAGGATAACCAAAACAACCCTGTACAATAAAAGAACTTCAGGAGGCATCACCATCCCCAACTTTAAGCTCCACTATAGAGCTATAGCCCTGAAAACAGCTTGGTATGGGCACAAAAGTAGACAGGTAGACCAATGGAAAACCATGATATTAACCCACACACCTATGAACTCCTGATTTTTGACAAGAAGCTAAAAAAGAAAGCATCTTTCACAAATGTTGCTAGCATAACTAAATGCTGGCACGTAGAAGATTGCAGATAGATCCATATCTATCACCATGTACAAGACTTAAGTTCAAATGGATCAAAGAACTCAATATAAATCCAGCCACACTGTACCTCTTAGAAGAGAAAGTGGGAGGTACCCTTGAATTAATTGGTACAGGAGACCACTTTCTGAATATGATACCAGTAGCACAGACACTGAGATCAACAATTAATAAAGAGGACCTCCTCAGGTCCTATAGGAAGCTTCTGTAAGGCAAAGGACACAGTTGACAAAACCAACCTGCAGCCCACAGACTGGGAAAAGATTTTCATCAACCCTACATCTGACAGAGGGCTGATCAACAAAATATACAAAGAACTCAAGAAGCTAGTCACCAAAACACAAAACAATCCAATTAAAAAGCAGGGTACAGAATTAAATAGAGAATTCTCAAAAGAGGAATCTAAAATGGATGAAAGACACTTAAGAAATTTCTCAGCATACTTAGCTGTCAGGGAAATAAAAATCAAAACAACTCGGAGATACCATCTTACACCTGTCAGAATGGCTAAAATTAAAAAACACCAGCGACAGTTTATGATGAAGAGGATATGGAGAAAGGGGAACACTCCTCCACTGCTGAGTGCAAACTTGTACAGCCACTTTGGAAATCAGTATGGCAGTTCCTCAGGAAAATGGGAATCAGTCTACATCAAGATCTAGAGATTCCACTCTTGGGCATATACCCAAAGAATGCACATTCATACAAGGACATCTGTTCAACTATGTTCACAGCAGAATTACTTATAATAGCCAGAACCTTGAAGCAATCTGGATGCCCCTCAGCTGAAGAATGGATACAGAAAATATGGTACATTTACACAATGGAATATTACTCAGAGTAAAAAAAAAAAAAATGGAATCTTGAAATTCTCAGGCAAATGGATGGAACTAGAAGAAATCACCCTGAATGAGGTAACCCAGACACAGAAAAAAAAAAAAAACATGTTATGTACTCACTCATATATGGATATTAGATATAGAGCAAAGAATTACCAGCCTACAATTCATACCACTAGAGAATCTAAGAAACAAGGAGGACCCTAAGAGGGACATACATGGTCCCTTGGAGAAGGGGAAAAGGGACAAGATCTCCTGAGCAAATTGGGAGCATGAGGGGATGGGAGAGGGAGTTAGGAAAAAGAGAAATCTGGCACTAGGGAAATGTCCAGAGATATACAAAGATGACCCCAGCTAAGAATCTAAGCAATAGTGGAGGCTATCTTAAATGCCCTTGCCTTATAATGAGGTTGATGACTGACTACCTTAGAGCCTTCATCCAGTAGCTCATGGAAGCTGAAGTAGATACCCACAGCTAAGCACTGAGCCTAATTCTTGGAATCCAGTTGTAGAAAGGAAGGAGTGATGAGCAAAGGGGTCAAGACCAGGCTGGGGAAACCCACAGAGACAGATGACCTGAACAAGGGGGAGCTCATAGACACCAGACTGACAGTTTGGAAATCAGCATAGGGTGGAACCAGGCCCCCTGAATGTGGGTGTCAGTTAGGAGGACTGGGCAGTCTATGGGGCCTCTGGTAATGGAAGAGCATTTATACTTGTTGCATAAATGGATTTGGGGAGCCCACTCCCCATAGAGGACCTATACACACCATGTAGGGCCTTGGCCCCACCGCAAATGATGTGACAGACTTTGATGATCCCCCATGGAAGGCTTCACCCTTTCTATGGAGCAGAAGAGGGATGAGATGGGGGTCAGTGGAGGGCATGGGAGGATGTGAAGGAGAGGGAACTGGGATTGATAAATAAAATTTTTTCTAATTTAAACTGAAAAAAAAAAAAAAAACAAAAAAACAAAACAAAAAAAAAAAAAAAAAAAAAAAAAAAAAAACAGGCAGTCAAGTGCTACCACACCTAGCCAGCATTTCAGCCATAACAACATAGAGACTCCAGGGAAGGCAGAACTTATGTGGCTATGTTGCTGGAGAAAGATTCTTTGGAAGGAAATCAATGTGAAACAGTTTAAGGAGAGGTGAAATGGAGAGCATGGAGACAAGGAACGGGTGGCATTTTAGGATAGTGGCAGGGAGTAGTGCACATCTCATCTTGGCTATCTCAGAAACATCCTGTTGCTACACTATCATTTATAAGGCTGGAGATACTGGGTTGCATTTACACAAGCGTTGGTGAACATGTTAGGGTGATTTGTTTGCTTCAATTCACATTGAAACTAATTAACCTCCTCCAAATATTACTTTTTGTTGTTTTTCTGGAATATGAAAAGTATTGGTTATTTTGCTATTTATCCCTGTTGAAATAGCCAGAACATTTTGTATCATCTTATTGTTTATTTAAAAACTCACCATCTAATTCTACTCTTCCTGTCTCAGGGAGAAAGGGGCCAGGAAGGAAGAACAGGGGCCCCAGGACCGATTGGAGTTGGTGAACCGGGACAGCCTGTAAGTGGCCAACAAATGGGAAAATATAATTCTATGTGTTTGTTCTGGTAAAGACACATGGCCAAGTGACTCTGCTCTGTAAGATTTCACGGTAAAAAGGTACATTAATAAAAGCAGAACCAAATCTACATTTCTTTTCATGGTTGAAATAGGCTATATGTAAAGTTGCCTGTGGTCATGGTGTCATTTCACAGCAATAGAAACCCTAATTAAGTATTTTGTGTGATCTTTTCAACTGGTCTTCTCTTATTGTAATCTCTTGTAAGATTAATCAGCTTGACAAAGAGAAAAGAGTTCTCATGTGTCAAAGGTTCCTAGGAGGTGACAGGTCAAGATTGTTGTCCATTGTCTATACATGGTTGCTGTTATCACTGAATCTCTGAGAACAATGGGAGCTGACAGGGGACCCGACCGAGGATCTTCTCATTATGTAATGCCTGAGACTGCTCTAAAGTTAGGATTGGTGATGGGACAAAGATAAAGCCTGTGTTATTCACAGCTCCCACCTTATGTAGCTTTGAAGTTTGCTATTGTTGGAAAAGGAAAAAAAGGTTCTGTCAAGAGAGATCTGAAGAGGAAATGAATAAAACATGATTCTTCTGTTATGAGGTTCTTCATAACTTCTCAAGTAATCTTTATTCACAGCAAAGAACTGTACTTAATTCACTAAGGCAGGAGCCAAAGCAGCTAGCCTCCCTGGGTGCATATTGCTTCATGAAATCACTAATAGAAACATGCTTCTTTGCAGGACCTGTGAATGAAACAGCAGTATGTTGTCTGAGGGTTTGTGATGTGTGTGTGTGTGTGTATGTGTTTGTGTGTGTGTTATGATTTCAGGGATCTACAGGGCCTGAGGAGGGGCTTGGATCTTCTGGAGCTGGAGTTGCAGGTGGTTGTGAGCTGCCTCAGTGTGGTGTTGAGACCCGAATTGCTAGAGTAGTCCTCTATAGTCCTCTATATAGTCCTCTCTATAGTAGTCCTCTCTATAGTCCTCTAATTTTACTTCTTGTAGAGTCTAGATATTTATCACTTATTAACATTGTTCTACATAATTTCGTTCTACCTAAATTATTTATCATTGTTGCCGTATTTTTTTAGTTAACATTTATTTGCTTTATCTACATCTTTAATAGTTTCTTAGTTTACGATAGTAGCTTCCTTCCTCTTTTATTCTCTCTCTCTCACTCTCTCTCTTTTTCTGTGTGTGTCTGTCTGACTCTCTCTCTGTGTATGTGTGTCTGTGTCTCTGTCTCTCTCTGTGTATGTGTAGGCATGCATGTTGTAGAGTGGACACTCATGAGCCATGATACACGTAAGAGTCAGTTCTCTACTTTCTTCATGGGTTCTAGGGATTGAACTCCATTTGTCTAATGGCAGCAATCCCCTTTACCCATTAAGCCTTCTCCCTGGCTCTTATGTTCTCCTTTTTGGGGTTGGGGTGGGAGGAGTCTTGAGAAAGGGTTACCCTGTGTAGCCCTTTGCTGTCCTAGAACTTGCTCTGTTGACTAGGCCGGACTTGAACTCGCACAGATGCACCGAGTGCTGGGATTAAAGGTATGTACCCACCACTACCCAGTGACCCTTATCGTCTTTTTTTCCTATTTAACATTTTTTTAAATTTAGTCTTTTCTCATTTTACATCAATCCCAGCTCCCACTCCCTCCTCTCCTCTCATTCTCATCACCTTTCCCCATCTACTCCGCATCTACTACTCAGAGAGGGTAAGGCTTCCCATGGGGAGGCAACAAAGTCCGGCACATCTCTTTCGGGCAGGACCAAGGCCCTTCCCCTACATCTAGGCTGAGCAGGGTATCCATCCAAAGAGAATGGGCTCCAAAAAGCCAGTTCAAGCACTATGGATAAATCCTAGTCACACTGCCTGTGGCCCCACAGACTGCCCAAGCCACACAGCTGTCACCCACATTCAGAGGGTCTATGCAGGTTCCTATGCAGGTTCCCCAGCTGTCACTAGCTCAGGTCAGCTGTTTCTGTGGATATCCCCAAAGTGGCCTTGCCTCCTTTGCTCATATTATCACTCCTCCCTCTCTTCGACTGGACTCTGGGAGCTTGGCCCAGTTCTTGGCTGTGGACCTCTGCATCTGATTCCATCAGTTGCTGGATGAAGGTTCTATGATGATAATTCAGAGTCATCAATCTTATTACAGGGGAAGGCCAGTTTAGGTAATGCTTAGGGTCTTAGTGGGGGTCATCCTTGTGGATTTCTGTGATTTCCCTTAGTGCCAGGTTTCTCGCTATCCCCATAATGACTCCCTCGATCAAGAAACCTCCTCTTTCACAGTATGTCCTCACTCATAAGTGAATAATAGATATAAAGCGAAGGATGACCAGCCTATAGTCCATGACCCTAGAGAATGTAGATAACAAGGAGAACCCTAAGAGAGACATACACAGATCCCCCTGGGAGAGGAAATAGACAAGGTCTCCTGAGAAAATGGGGAGCATCATGGCAGGGGTGGAAAGCAGAAGGGGAGGAGGAGAGAAAGAGGGAGGGGGAGGAGAACATGGGGGAACTGGATTGTGGAGATAGGGGACGGACATAGAGGGAGAGAAAAGAAAGAGATATCTTGATCCATATGTTCTTAACAGTGATGGAAAACTGCATTACAGGCTAATTCCACTGTCTACCACCAGCAACTGTGCCCTTTGAAATATTTGCAGCCTGTTTACAATTTCTTAGTAATGTATCCTTTATCCAGCTACACTATACCTCGACTGTAAATGAAGGCTTTTGCTTCTTGCACCAATCACACCTTTGCCTCTTTAGCGTTGTCCACAGAAGTCCATCTGCTCTCCCCTTGTGGCCTAGATGGAAATGGCTACAGGGTCATCTAAGTCTGTATAGGCTGACACGAACTATTTGAAATTGCCCTGGCCAAGGCTGTGTCTTTGAGAACCATGGAGATCACTGTGTGATTCTCCCAAGAGGTCGTAAATGATGGCTGTGGTGGCATAAGGATAGTAAGGGTGATCTCTTTATTGGCAGTCCTTTTGTTCCTGGAAGCCAGGGCAGCAAGGGAGTCTAACGTTTGCTCATTAGAGAGTCAGACCGCCCCAGCCCTGAAGCTCATTTAAAGGAAATGACCATCAGGAGTGCTTAAGAACTTAAAGAAGTTCTCATTAACTCTAATAGTGATTTAACTGCTTTAACCATGCCTAACACCTGCCCAGTGCCTCAGGGAGTGGGGAATCCTCTGGTTTTCTGGGCCACAGCAGCAGCTTACAGAGTGTTCCTCTAATTTTGATCCCTGAGATCTTTGCTGTTTCTCTGAGCTCAGTTATGCCTTTATGATTCTTGTCTGTCTGTTTTGTAGCTACAACACTTTCACAGTGTTGTCAGAACATGCGATTCTTGTGACACTGTGATAGTTTGTGATTTAATTGGAAAGGAAGATCATAAGGTGAGGAAAAGCCCAGTACAAAAATGTTGTGTCAAATATAATAATAATAATAAGTAATAATAAAATCAACCATGTAAAAATTGTAATTATTTAGAAGTAGCAAGGAAATTGGGAAGGATTCTGCTGAAATCACTTGTCTTTTGCCTCTTTACCTGTTCATTTCCAGTGACCTCAGGCTTAGTGCCACTCTTGGTGTCATAGTAATGTATGTGTGCTGATGGTTGAAGTAGCATTTGAGCTCTGATACCTAACTCTGAACTGTTAGCCCATGTCTCTGTGTAATTACACTAGTGTGGTGCTTATCCGGTACCTACACTAATTCATAAAAATTAAATTGGCCAAGAGTCTCCAGGAAATTTCTTTGTGTGTGCAAGTTTATTCGAAGCACTTTCAATAAAAAGTATTCTCTGAAGTAGAACTCTAATTGCTTTGAGGTTAAAAGTAAAATAGATGACACTGTTTGAAGATAATGGCCAATTCTTACTATGCATTAGCACACTTACCTCTAATTTTATTAAGGGAAGTAATACTATAAACATAATGAGCAGTCATATTTTATTTCATTGTTAATGTAGCCATAAAGCTTTCACTGATGAGACTGTACTAATTATGTTCCTGCATTATACATATATTTGGTAAAAGCCAAATAAGTCTATTGTGGTTGTAGTCACTGCTCATAGATTTTACAAAAGACAGTGAGATTATTTATGAAAGCCTTTCTGTCTTTAAAAGGTGATACACAGGTCTGAGGATGTAGTAGCTCATTTGACAGGATGCTTGCCTAACATGCAGAAGGTTCTGGGTTCAATTCCCACTGCTATAAAAATCCACTGTGATGGTTCAGACTGTATCTCAGGACTAAGGAGTTAAAGGTAGGAGGATAGGGAGGTCAGGGTCATCCTCTGCTACAGGAATTCGAGGTGGGTCTGGGCTACATGAGATCTTATCTAAACAAACACATACACAAATTAAAATACAAAATAAAAATGAACTCTTATATTAGTTTTGGGGGAGGTCATAAGCATGGGGTGGGGGTGGACCTGGGAGGACTGGGAAGTGAATATAATTGGGTGCATTATGTGAAACTTCCAAATAATCAATAAAAATGCATGCTAAAACATGAAAATAAAGCTGATACATAGCCATTTGCAGATATGTGTTTTTGTAAAATGGTAGTTTGTAGTGCCTAGTAAATTGACAGCATCATTCTTCTAGTCCAAGTGCCTGCTATTTCTCGTCTCTGGCTAATAGCCACCTTCCTTCATTTCCATTTAGCTGAAGGACCTGAGAGCATACTAATGGTATGGAATGTCACTGCAGCTTGTGGTGATTAAGCCTTGGATCGATGGTTTTGAAATCACCTAACTGTGTGTCCATGAGCTCTAGCTCAGGGCTTGGAGTCAAGAGTTACGTGGAATGCCGATACTCTTGCTTTCACCTCGGCCGACATGTTATAGAAATGCAGAGGAGGAAGGAAGGGGGACTGGTGTTGGTTCTGTTCAGTTTGCCTCTCTCCACACTGTTCAGTGTAAGCCAGTGCTCCAGAGGCTGGATTACATGCAGGCTTCCAGAAAGGGGCAGGGGTAGCAGTTATGGGACTCAAATCCACTTCTGGTCAACCCTAGCAAGCGTGCATTGGGTGATTAATACCTGGGACAACATTTAACTCACAACTGTTAAAATGTAGTACAACTTATTGTTGCACCTCAATCTAAAAGTCACTGAAATCAGTTGTAACTATCATAAAAGACCATTTACTCCCCAAGGCCAGGAGTGGGTCTGTCTGCTGACCCTGACTCCAGCACAGTTACTTTTACCTACCGGGTATTCTGTTGCTGTGATAAAATGCCATTACTGGAGAAACTTGGTAGTGGTGGTGGTGGTGGTGGTGGTGGGGTATTTCAGCTTACAGGTTACATACAGTCCATCACTGAGGGAAGCCATGCATGGTGTAAGCTCAGGAGCTGATGCAGAGGCCATGGAGGAAAAGCTGCTTACTGGCTTGATCTCCGTGTCTTGCTCAGAGTGCTTTCTTATACAACTTAGGACCGCATGACCAGTGTTGGCACCACTCATAGGGGCAGGACCCACTCATATCAATAATTGATCAAGAAGAAAACACCCCACAGACATGCCCGCAGTCCAATCTGGTGGAGGCAATCCCCTATTTGAAGTTTCTTTGCGTATGTGACTCTAGTTTGTATCAAGTTGACAAAAATTAAACCAGCACAATTGATCCCTTGTCAACTTGATACATGAATACCACTACAGACCCTTGCAGCAGAGGCATTAAGAATTGAAGGGGTCATGGGGAGAAGCTGAGGTCTGGCATCATGTGGCAGGGTTGGAGTTCCTGAGGTGAGGAAGCTATTGGTAAAAGTACAGACTCAGTTTCTGTGGAAGCCTCAGGATCAAAGGATCATGGAAGAAGACAAGGCTTGGTGCTAAATGGCAGAGTTGGAGTTCCTGAAAAGGCCTGGAGAGACCATTGGTGAAGATGAAACCTCATTTACAGTAGAGGCCCTTACATATTGGAGAAGACAGGACAGTGGGGTGAATACCAAAGAAAATGACAGATGTGGAGTGGAGCTGGCCTGAGCCTAAGAGACAATCTGTGTGTGCTATGCATAGCAGAGCTACAGAAGAGGGCTGCCCAGGTCCTTCGGAGTTCCAAAGCATGAGTGAATTACAAATGCCACACACTGATCTGCAAGATTTGAATGACACTGCTGAACTTGGCTTTTGCTGTGATCTGATTGCAACTGTGCTCTAGTCCTTCTGATAATAATATTTTTTTTTTAAAAAAAAAAAAACGTGTGTAATTTACTTTGGATTTTAGAGGAGCCCACAGATAAAAGATTTTAGATTCTAAAGAGAATGTGCACATTGGAATTGTTACAAACTATGAAGATTGGAAATTTTAAACTTTGAGGCTGTTTTATATTTTGTTATTAACATGAGCTCTTGAGAACAAAGGAAAGGCTACGATTTACAGTGATGTACTTGTGTGTGGGTTGACAAGGAGCCAGTTGTATTGTTTAATTTCTGTCAACTGGACACAAACTAGAGTCATCCAGGAAAAAGGATCCTCAGTTGAGGGAATTTTTCCATTAGATCCACCTGAGGGGGCATTTTCTTAGTTGCTAATTGATGTGGGAGCACCGAGACCACTGTGGATGATGCCATCCCTACATAGGTGTGTCTAAGCTATGTAAGAAAGCCAGTAAGCACCATGGTCCCTGCTTCAGTTCCTGCTTTCAGGTTCCTCCGTGAGCTGATGACATAGCTTTCCTAATGATGGACTGTAATTTTCAAACCAAAGAAATCCTTCCCTCTCCAGGTTGCTTTTGGAAATGAGGTTTTATCACACCAGTAGAGAAGTAAACTATTATATTTGGTGTTTGTTGAATGAATAAGTGAACTCAACACATATATTCCTCTCATTTAATGTAATTTTTTTTTTCATGTGTTATATCATTAGTTAAGAATAAGTTGTTAATGCTTTCACTGTTAAATTGTGTAATATTAGTTTGGCACTTCTCAGTTTAGTTTGCAATGCAGTTTTTTTTTGCTTGTTTTAATTTTTTTTCTCTGGTTAATTGCTTGGCCATTAGAGTAAACTGTCATAGATATTAGACTTTTGATTAAGGTTTTAGAGTTAAAAGCTAGCTTTCCCATAAGCATTGCAATTTAAATTAAATTCTGTGTTAGTTTTTTCTTTTAATTAAGTCTTTACTAAGTAGGCTATGCATAAATAACAAGGACCAACATTTAAAATATGAGCAAAGCAAAGAAAAATGTGTTCAAGACTGGGATAAAAATAAGGTTTATTTTTCTTTATTTTTTGAGACAGGGCCTCTTTAATGTAGTCCTGGTTGTGCAGACAAGGCTGGCCTTGAACTCATATAGATCCACCTGCCTCAGCCTCCCAAGGGCTGGGGTTAAGGGCATGTGCCATCATGTACAGCTTGTTAATCGATGTCTTGCATGAGGATGTGTGATGCGCATCATGCTGAGTCTTGTCTCACTGCCACTCTTGTGAAGAAAGCATCTCTAAAGCTTTTGGCATGTGTGCTGGAGGCCTGAGCTCAAGTCTCGTGATTGTTCATCAATTCCTTTATCCTCTGGTCATCTCCTCAATGCCCCAAACTAGGAATATTTTCATTTTCATTTATTTTTTGTTTTTGCCTGCATGTGTATCTGTGAAGCACATGCGTGCCTGATTTCCAAAGAGGGCAGAGGAGAGTGTTGGAATCTCTTGAAACAGGAGTTACAGACAGTTGCAAGACACCATGAGGATGCTGGGAATCAAACTAGATCCTCTGGAAGAGAAGCCAGTGCTCTTGACCTCTGACCATCTCTTATCCCCCAAGATGGGAGTTTTCAATGGTCAAAAAGATCCCCTCCTCTTGGGGGGTGAGGAGATGAATAGAAAAGGAGGAATTATTGGAACACACTTAAGCTATTTCCTCTAATAGATAGATTGATAGGGTTCCCTAGCCAAGGGAGGTGGCCTGTGATAGTAGTCTACTGAACTGACAACAAGCTCCAAAGCCAGCACCCTTCACCAAAGTGATGCACATCTGTAACCTTTGACTGTTGGGGTGGAGACAGGTAGATCCTGAGACTCAATGGCTAGCCAGTGTAGACAGAAACAATCAGCTCCAGGTTCAGTGAGACATCATGTCTCGGTAAGTAACAGGAGAACTGAAGGGATGGCTTAGCAATTAAGAGCATGCATTGCTCTTGAGGGGACTCAAGTTCAAATCCCAGGACCCATGTCAGATGGTATCACAAATGCCTGTGACTCCAGTTCCAGGGGATCCCCCCCCCACACACATACAAATGATGCAAATCCATTTTTTCTTTCAGTTTCCCATGAGTGGGGTTTCTGGCAGCCTACTGTGCACTGTTTTCTGTGTGAGAAGCCCTTACTTCTCTGAGTGTCCTTCTGAGAGAAGCTATGAAGACCTATTAAAACCACTGGGACTAAACACCATGTCCCCCCATTAGCGATCTTAGGAAGTTACAGAATGTATGCACAACATTGTCTGTGAGTCCTCCCAACTCCAAAACTAACTCGAGTTTGTCAGATTAGAAAGTGGGAAGAGAAGTCACGCTTCTCACAGGCCTGGGAGAATGAGTAATTCTTTCTGTCCTCACGTTCACACAGCTCTGGACTTCCTGATTCACAGGATGTTTTCTTACCCTTATTCTGAGACATTACTTATTTCCACTTTCTTCTAACTTGAAGACAGTGAGAAGCTCATAGGCCTTTCAGAGGGAAGGAATATTGAATCCAGTGAGGATCCTATTACTAACAGCTGACAGAGTGGCTTGCACAGGAATAATTCTTACTAAAAACAGAGCAGGACTATGTCATCACCATGTCTGTGGGAATGGAAATGATCCATTCTCTTCTGCTTGTTTTCCTCCCTTTTTACCATGGCCCATTCTTAACCCTGTTCTCTTGCCCATTTTCTCCTACCCTAACCAGGGTCCACGTGGTCCTGAGGGAGCAACAGGAGAGAGGGGCCCACCAGGAGAAGGGGTTCCAGGACCAAAGGTAACATTAAAGCCTCTGAACCACTGGAAAAAGTGCTCTGTCTTACACAGCCATGAATTACAAACTGTTAGAAGTCAAGTGTTCTCCTGGCCATTTTCACCCTACTAAGTAAAAGAAAATGCAAATTTCTCCATAACATGAAAGCACATAAGCATAAAATTTATAATTACAAAGTAAATAATCAGCAGTCTTGGCAATTTGTGTAATTACCATATATTAATTAGAAAATTATCTTAGTTTATAGGCACTAAAGCTACATGCATTTGGTTTTGGTCCAGAAGTTAAGTTACTGAGTGTAGCTATGGCAACCCTTGGCTCACAGCTTTGTTTTACTAAACTCAGATTAAAAAAAAAAAAAAAAGTCCAACGACCAGTTTTAATAGTATTGCTGTCAACATAAGAAGAATAATTTCATCACAAAGAAAGAACAAGACATTCTGAAAGACCCCCTGTTGACCTGGAGTTGGGAAAGCAGGCTTCCTACTGCTTCCTCGACACCAGTTCTTTCTGTAAAGGTCAAAAATAGTAGTTTCTTCAAGGGCTTTATGAGCACTTGATAACTGTTGCAAAGATTCAGCTCTGTTGTAGTCTGGAAATATACACAGTGTATAAATGATAGCATGTGGCTAACCAATAAAACCATATTAACAGAAGTAGGCAGTGGGGTCTGATTAGTGGTCTGTGGTTGGCCAACCCCTGGTCTTCAGTTTACAGCATATCTGCCTCAGCCACATAGAAAACAATTTTCTAAGGTACTTTGGGCCCTAGCCACAAAATTTCAGAATAAGAGACACGTTTGGAATCTCTTTTCATTTTTAAATTCTCTCTCTGAAACATACATGCTGAGTTATATACACAATCCTGAGAGCTACATGCTGCATGCTGCTCTCCAAGTGTCCAAGAACATCTCATGTGTCATTCTTTCAAGTCACTGAGGTCTGAGCTCTCAACTGCAATCATGTGAACTAAGCATCTCATTCTTACATCTCTCTACAATGATCAATATTGATACCCATGAGAAACACACATTTCAGGAGGGAAAAGTAGTTAGCTAAAACCATAGACATCAAATTGTGAGTGAAAATGGGTTAAACTTTTAAAAGTTGTCCTTGTTAAAACTGGAAAAAATATGTGGGATAGGTGACCTAACAAATGAAATGCCTTTGACTATCTTAAGGTTATATGTAGTTTCTTAAATATTTTGGTACTTAGTAGATTTCTATTTATGTCTAACCCAAGCAATCTGGAAAATTCAAATAGAGTTTTTCTCTTTATATCCATGTGTTAAAGCAAAAGAAGGGGTTGAGAATATTAGGCTAAATACTAAGATACTAGAAAGTACAATATTCCAGGGCATGACTCAATGGCAGGTCCACCATATTTTTATACTATATAAAAGTGATATATTGGGAGGGCTCAGTAATTAAGAGTACTAGCTGCCCTGCCAGAGAACTAAGGTTTGTTTCCCAGCACTTGCGTGGTGGTTCATGACTACATGTAACTCCAGTTCCAGGGGATCTGATGCCCTCTTCTGGTTTTCAATGTCTTCAGGAATACATGTGGTGCTCAGACATACATACAGGCAAATCACCTGAAATAGTAATAATAATAACCCAATGTTAAGAGTAGGTTTTCCTGCCAGCCTGGTCCCACTGCCGCGACAGCCCCAAATAACACACAGAGACGCTGTATTAGATATAATTATGTTGGCCTGTTACTAGCATTTCTTATTGGCTAGCTCTTAAATATTAACCCATTTCTATTAATCTAAGTATTTCCACGTGGTCTCATCTTACTGGAGAGAGGGCGAGGCATTCTTCTCTCTCTGTTCTCCATCTTGAATTTCCTCCTTACTACTTCTCTCTCCTCCTAGTCTCCTAGTCCCAATTGTCTTGCTTTCCTATTGGCCAACAGTGCTTTATTCATTAACCAATACGAGAAACATATTTACAGAATGACATCTCGCATCAACCCAGGGCATTGTATTCGCTCCTGATTTATCAATAAAAGGACATAGTACCCTCAGTGATGCTTTAGGATTGAGTATACATTATTGCATTCTGAGGAAAACTTGGAACACTCAAATTTCCCACCAGGCAGAGTTTAGATAAGGTAGCTAAATTGCAAAAGTGTAGGAAATAAGTAGTTAAATTATGGTGTTTGTTTTATTTCTGTATTTGTGATAACATATCTTGAGAAATAGCAGCTTACAGGATGGAGCGTATTATAGCTCAGAATTTCAGGTTAGAATCAATTATAGCAAGAGGTAATCACAGTAGGAGCAGGAGAGAGGTAGTCACATCACACATCACATCCACAATCAAGAACAAGGAGAGAATGGATTCACACATAGTCACTTGCTTACCTACGCATGCTCAGTTCTATTTCTCCACTCATACAGTTCAGGGCTCCTTCCTTAGGGACTGGTGCCACCCACAGTGGGCTTTGTCTTCTCATATTGATTAAGTGTTTTAAGGCAACTCCCCATAGACATTTCAACATGGCAAACCAATGTAGGCAATCTTTAATTGAGACTTTTCTGAGGTGACTCTACATTGTGTTAGGTTGAAAATTAAAGCTAACCAATGCACATGGCTGTACTGAGGAGTATAGATATATATCCCTGTTTCTTAGGAAACAGTCTTAGTTTTTACTCTTGGCTTTAACAAATGCATTAGCTGGATGTCACTTCTGATTAATTCATGTGGCCTCTTTACCCTATAAAGGCACAGGGTACTAAGACTTTATAGATATAACATTAATATCAGGGCAAGCCAGATAAAATATGTTATTATCTATCATCTTATTCAAGTCTTTCCATAAATCCTTATAACCTTATATTTTCAGTGGATTTTTAAAAATTCAAACATTGAATCAGTAATCCACTTCCAACAAGAATTAGTTCACAGGAGAGACAAATTTTCCTTATTATAATGGATCCATTTTCACCATTAATAAGGAAAAGAGGCTTTCTATCATTAGTCACACTATACGATTGATTGGTTCTCTGATGGGTTTGCAATTTAGCTTTTTCAGTTTAAGCAGTGCCTGTCTTAGATAGACCCATTCCTGTTTAAATGTTAAAACCAAACCTTTCTTTTCCTCTGAGTTGAAAATCTCAAAGTTAGAGTTATTCATTTTGTACAAGCAGTGAGTTTGGATATTTGACTTAAAAAAATTAATCTGAGGTATAATCCTCAGTAACTATAATGTAGATTCTAAAGGGTGGGCTGGGGGGGGATGTGAGGGAGTGAAGGGAGGCCAGGGGTGGGTGGGAGGAACAGTGGAAGGGAGAACTGTGGCTTGAATGTGAAATGAAATAAAAAATAGTCTTACTTTTCTTTGTATACTGATACCTTTCCAATTTGCTTTTAGGGTGAAAAGGGTTCTGAAGGACCAATTGGCCCACAAGGATTGCAAGGCCTGTCAATCAAAGGGGATAAGGTATTGAATACAAATTATATCATGTAAGCCTGAATAAAGGAAAATTATTTTTGACATTGCTCTTTATTCATGTGCAGTTTGAGTTGCATATAATAAGACAACCATCCCACACACGTATCTAGGTAATTATAAACTAGTAAGTGTGAAGCATTTTACCATGCAGGATGAACTGTAATGTGGAAATCCATATTATCTATATCTAAAATAATTCTTCACTTATTTGAGTTCTAACTTGCAATGCACTCTGTGATTAGCAACACATCTTTGAAACAGGTTATTAGCAAAAGATATTTCTTGGCAAATATCACAACTGTTGAAAGTGTATTGATGAAGGGAGGAAAGGGAAGGTGAAATGATGCAATTATATTATAATCTTAAAAATTAAAAAAAATATGTTGACTATGATATATCACATGTATCTATGCATCTATGTCTCTATCCTTACATCCTTGGGCTGACACTCAAAAATACTACCTTAAAATGAGCTAGAGTAAGGGAACTTGTTTAAGAAAACTAGCTCTGCTGTCCTTTAGCACAGGGACCTTCAGAGTCTGCCTCATGTTGGGCAAAGGTTATTGAGTCATTACAGTGAGGGAGACCCATGCTGTTGGAAGCCAGTCCCAACTCAGGACAAGGATGCAAGACAAAGATTTCCATAGAATCTGAGCTTGTTTTGGCTGGTTAGAGGAGCATTCACAAAAGCACACTCTGGCATTGAATTGGATGCTCTCAGGGGGTGGAGATGGTCTTAAGATTATTTTAATGAGTCTCCTCTAGAAGTTTCAGGAAAACAGTGGTGGATGAGTGGTGAATGGTTAATTTTTTTTTTTAAAGTAGAAGCATTCAGTTTTAGATAATATATGGGATCTGGCCGTTTTTTTGAGACTTAAGCATATTATTATTATTATTATTACTAATTTGCCTTTGTTCAGACATGATGATAGAATACTCTTGCTTCTCTATGGTCTATAACATTGCTTGGTGTTTGTGGTTTATGAGCTTGTATTCCACCCTGTAACCACACTGTCAGGTTTTAGCTAGCAGAATCTGCTTTACACCTCCCTAGTTACTTGTTTACATTAAAGGACTTGGTGATTAGGAGTGGAATTGAAGTTGGTGATAGAAGATACTAGAAGTTGATCAGACCCTAAAGAGCAATGGGGAGTAAAAGTTGTCAGAGGGAGAAGAGATAAAACATATACCATATGTGTGTGTGTGTGTGTGTGTGTGTGTGTGTATGTGTGTGTACACCACACACATACACACATACATGCACACAACCATACATAATTAAAAAGTCATTAATTCTAGAGGGAGTTGAGGGTACATGAGAAATTCAGGGAGAGAAGGTGGGATATAGATGACATAAATATAACATTCATGTATAAATTTGCAGGGCAAAATAAAAGTGTTGTAAAGAAAGATATATGAAAAACTAGATTCCTCATGTCAATCATTAGTTATTTATCTTTCAAGTCCTAGGCGTATCATATTATTTAAGCTAGGATAACAACTGATAAGATTATCTCAAGTGTTGGGTTTCAGTCATGAGGGATATATTCTCTTCTGACTGTATTTAATTACCAAAAATAATGATAGTGAGTCATGCAAATTTTGGATCTAATATAATTCTTGGTTCAAGTAGCTCAGTTCCAAGTGTAAATAGCTCAGTTCCAAGCAGTAAAATACTTCTTTCTTCCTTTGGAGCTGTAAGAACATGCGGTTGTTGTGAGCTCAGTGTCTTAACCTTCCAAGTTTGCTGTCGCATGGCATCTGTGCTTTCACATCTGGGGGCTGTTTTTGGCCAGGAAATTATATTTTATTTTAAAACAATCTTTTCTCATTTTACATATCAATCTCAGTTCCTACTTCCTCCCCTCCTCCTGCTCTCCCCACCTCCCCCAACCTCACCCCCTCTACTCCTTGGAGAGGATAAAGCTCCCTATGGGGAGCCAACAAAGTCTGGCACATCTCTCTGAGGCAGGACCCCCACCCCATAACTAGGAACCCAAAGAGAATGGGTTCCAAAAAGCCAGTTCAAGCACCAGGAATAATCCTGGTGCCAATGCCAGTGGCCCCAAAGACTGCCCAAGCCACACAACTGTCACCCACATTCAGAGAGCCTAGTTGGGTCCTATGCAGGTTCCCCTGCTGTCAGTCCAGAGTCAGTGAACTCCCACTAGCTCAGGTCAGCTTTTTCTGAGGGTTTCCCCTATGTAGTCTTGACCCCTCTATTCATATTATCGCTCCTCCCTTTCTGTAACTAGTCTTTGGGAGCCCGGCCTAAGGCTCACATCTGGAATTCATGTAAAGAAGACTTTGAAATTCCTGAACACTATCACATAGAAAAGCTTTTATTTGTTGTTCTATAAAAAAAAAAAAAAAAAAAAAAAAAAAAAAAAAAACCAACTCTGTCCCCTTTCTCCTTACTGGTCTTTTTTCTTTTCCTATTATTTTAAGTAAAACATGAGATTCAGAAACTTTAGTGTGTGATTCAGGTGACAATGTAGTACTCCTAACTTAAAGCTCAAACATACATAATTGGTTAAAATATAATAACAAAGTACTGATGACACAGATATTTATTGAATTATTTTCTTTAATAAAATGATTGTGTACATGGTACTGTGTAACATAAAGACATTTTCATTCAGTTATATATTATATGCTGGGCATAGTCCCCTTCCCATAATCCTCCTCTCTCCAGTCCAGGAGTTCCTACAAGTAGTTGTGCTTCTACTTTCAAGTCAAGATTTCCTGTAACACATAAAATCTAGGATATGAACAAGAGAAGACATAGAATGTTTGACTTTTGAAGACTATCTTAATTCTCTTTGCATCATTCTCTCCAGTTGTGTCCATTTAAAAACATTCATTTGTTTATTAATTACTTCTTGTAGTTACTTCTTGTAATAAATCAGAGGATGCCTTTGTGGAGTTGCTCTTCTCTTTCCGCCCTTACCTCAGTTCCAGGGATCCAACTCAGATTGCCAGGCTTGTGTGGCGAGCACCTTTGGCCACTAAATCATCTTGTTGGCCTAGTTGTTTCCATTTGGAGAGATGACTCAGCTGTTAAATGGTGGGTGCACAACCAAGAAATATTGTTTTGCAAATGGCATAACTTCATTCCTTATGGCTGAAAGAGTTCAATTATGTATGTGCACCACATTTTCTTTACCCATTTCTGTGTTGTTAAACATCTAAATTGGTTTCTTGACTCAGCTATTATGAGTAGTGCTAGAGCAAACACTGATGACAGCATAGGCATTTAAGCGTAAACTCTTCATGAAGTGGGGCTTTGCTTTCTTTACTGACTACTTGCAGATCATTGGTTTTGAGTTTGGATTCTGGAGTCAGCAGACTTGAAACTAACTACTGTCATCTTGTCATTCTTGAAAGTCATTTGGGAAATGGAGACATGGAAAAAAGTTTTAAAGATAATTAATCTAGACAAGTAAGGCATGACTTCCACCGAGTACAGAGCTCCTGGGAAAGAAAGGGATTAAGTTATGAGTTAGGATAGTCTATTGCTGAATCAAAATACGACACATTTTTATTCTAGGGCCTGTCTTGCCACAAGTTAAATATACTTTAATTTATATAAAATATGATCCAATTATGTAATTTTGTTCATGATATCTATTTAGCCTAAGTTGCCTGCCTGACTTTTTGAATCAAATGTCACTGGCACACAGACACACCTGATCATTTACCTTTCCTCTATGGCTGTTTACGTGCCACTAAAACAGCAACCTTCAGTTACAAAGCAGATCTTATTCTGCTTGTCAAGCCAAAAAGATTCCTTGTCTAGCCTTTTAAGAAAAGATTTGGTAACTGGGCCTAGAGGATTAGGCCCATAATTCCAGCTCTTCTGGAGGCTTAGATAGGGGGATCACAGATTCAAGACTGGACCACAGAGTAAGTTCAAGGTAAACAAAAACAATATGGAGAGCTCTTATATAAAAATGCAAGGTAAAAAGTAGTCTGGGGGTCTGTCTCAATGACAGAGAGCTTGCCTCACAAGAAACAGGCCTTAGGCCCAATCTCAAGTACCCCGCCAGAAAACATTGGCTCTCCCTGATGTAGTCTAAATATAATTACCACTAAAACAAATGAGTATTTGTCCATTCTGCTCAATGGCAGGGTTGACACTAGGTGTACTTGACCTAACTGTAGCACTTACTGACCCCGTCTCCTTTGAAGCCATCTCTTTTCTTGGTCTCTCTGGATGCTCTTCTTAGTTCACATTGCCGTTCCATTTCTCTAACCTTTAAAGACTGGAGTTCTAGAAGGACTTGCCTCTGACCTCCTCTGTCTCTTGGTAAAGTCGCCCAGGCATGGCATCGACTATTGTCATCATTTTGAAGGCCTCCACGTTGAAATTCCTAGTCCCGATCTCTCCCACTTAGTGCCTTCACTTAGACGACAGTTTTAGGTTTCTAAAATTTAACCAGTCTGGAACAGAACTCCAAGGATCACTCCCACCTCCAAACCTGCCCCTTTGGTTTCTTTCTCAATAAGTAGTAACTCTCTTCCTTCACAAACCCTGGAGAAATCCTGAATTTTCCCCAATCAGCAGCTAATTCTGTTAGCTTTCCTTCATGAGTAACCTAGGACCTGAGTACTCTCTCACACATACCCACTTTTTGAGACAGGGTCTCATTGTGTAGTCTTTGCTGGCATTCTAGGTAGACTAGGCTTATGTCTGACTCACTGAGATCTACCTGCCTCAGTTTCCAGAGTGCTAGGATTAAGCAAGTGTGCCACCACACCTTGTCCTCATAGGTAACTTCTGCTTTGTTTTCTTGGAGAAGTTTGGGTTCTTTCATTTTGTTTCCTTCATTTCTTAACTTTGGACATGCTATTTGAAAAAAGTAGAATACTTTCCTCTGGCTCATTTTTCTCACACTTCATTAATTTTATACTTTTGAATACATTAGCTGTGCTCCATAAGGAAATGTTTGTGTTTTTATAATAACTTTATATGGCTTGAGTAGTGAGAGAAATGGCTGCTAAATGTAAATTGATACAAATTCTAGGCTGTTATTATGTATTCAGGAATATTTATATGTATATACACATACACACACACATATATATGTATATATATATATATATATATATATATATATAATTAATAAAAGAAAGAGTTCATGAATTTGAAAGAAAGCAAGGAGGGATAGAGGGAGAGCTTTGCCAGGCAGAGTAGGGAGGGGTAAATGATGTAATTATGTTACAATCTCAAAAACTAAAATAAAAAATAAAAGATAACTAATTTAGATGAAAGAGTGAATAGATCACTATTTTGGTACATTGGACTATAAGTTGTTGAAAGGGAATGCAGGCTTTGATTTTTCCATATTGAATGTGTCAAAAGTGTAAAGATAGATTTTAATCTAGGTCAATTCCAGATTAGTAAATCATAGGTGAATAAGGCTTTGTCTACTCATATTTTGACAGGGGGATTTGGGACCTGTGGGACCCCAGGGACCAGCAGGCATTCCTGGCATCGGAAGTCAAGGAGAGCAGGTAAGTGGTTCTTGCTTCCTCTTTCTTGGCACAGACATTTCACCCCGGTCCTTGTATTCAGGGAGGACGAAGCCTACAAGCATCTCTGTGCTCATTTTGCAAATGAATTCCATGGAGTGTAAGTTCAGAATAATAAGAAAAATAAGAATACAGGAAAGGGTAAAATAGTATCATGAGGAGTTTGTAATTTTAGGACGGTCAGAGATTCAAAAAATAAATTATATGTTTTTTGGAGCTATGACTTCCTATATTAAGACCTTATTAATAGGTAACTGTTCTGATGACACTAGTTTATATCTGTAGTCACCCTTGGAAGAAAAGTATTTTCTTACCTGCTGGCTTGTGTATGTTTTCCTTTTGAAAATGACTGTACTCTCATCTCTTGAGCCAATGAAGGAGTGTTTCACATCCCCTAACCATTCACCTACCTAAGTATTACGTTGGTATCTAAGTAAGTACCAGAATCAAGGCACACTAATTAACTTAAAGGCATCCTTCTCCAAAAGAAGCAGACCATGATTTGTTTATAAGGGACATGGTGGTGACTCTGGGGTCAGAAGAAAGGAAGGATGTCTGCATGCTCAGAGATGGAGCTACTTCTAAAATCTCTGGATACTCAAGGAAGCTGGAAAACTGTGTCAAATGTAAATGGTATGAACCTTGGACATTAGTACCATCTACTATGATTCACCCTCTGCTATTAGCCGTGCAGTCTCATTTAATCAAAGCCAACAGCAAATATAGACATATTGCCCTGATTAGAAAGTGGCAAGTTCATTTGATTAAAATTTATGGCTGTGGTTTGAATTATTATGTTGCCTGGAGAATGCATGGTGCTTCCTTGACCTAAAGTGATGAAGGAAGAAAGAGGGTTGAAAGTGAGGGAATTCCAAATTTCATTGTTGGCCTGAAGTGTTGAGATTATTCTTAAGAATTTCGTTTACCGTTATTACTACATATTTGTTATCTCAAGCAATAGTAAGGTTGACTACTATTCCTTTTCCCACTTTGTCACCCTTGGTGGAGTTCCTAGTCTAATGTGTTAGGAGAACTGGGGTGCAGAGAACAACGAGATCAATCTGTAAATAGCATTGAGGTAATAATCAGAGTGGGGTATGAGGCTACTGACGATCCTGGGTTGACTCTCAGGACCTGTAGCTTGTCTGCTGGCCCCTGCAGGGCTACTCTCTGGTCCTGGCATCCTGACAGCACTGTCACATCCTGGGCTTTGTGGTTTGCTGGGGCTGAGATACTAATCTGGGACTGACAATGAGGTTCAAAGACAGACAGTCTGTCCAGATGGTCTGTGGATTCTAGCCTCCCACCTGTGGCTTCCTGGCTTCCTGCTCCCTTTAACTCTGGCTCTTAATGGAGACTGCTATTTTTTTTAGTTAAAATTTTAAAAAAAGAAACTTTTGGTTTTATGTTTTTATATGCCCTTTCTTTGTTACAAAAGAAAACAAAAACTTAAAGGCAAAATGTCTTTACAGGGCTGACCCTTAATGGGTAGGATGAACTTCTCTGTGCTTAGAATTAATTTACTCTTTTATGAGAAACGGCATAAGCGATACTTGAACTTAATCTCTGCTTATGCATTCAGTTCTGTTCCTGACTTTCATCTGGCATGTTCTTGTGCTTGGTGTTTCTTCCTGTGTTGGTTCTTTATGGAAATATGTTTCTCCACTCATCTATTTATCAGGAAAATCTGTTTCCAGCAACCTGCAGACAATGTCTTTCAAGTGGTCTGCAGATTTCAATGAAATATTCAGAGATCCGATCACCTCAGATGTTTCACAGTAAAATGTAAGAAACACACATGTAGGCACATATGTGCCATGTACATGCTGTGGTAACTTACTCCTTGTGGGCAGCTATAAAGTTAGGAAAGTTCCTTCTTAGAACCATAGTAGTCCCCTAAATTGGGAGACTGCTCAGTCTCATCAACCAGAGAAAAAGGAATGATATCTGCATTTTATTTTAAAATGTATTTATTTTTATTTTATATGTATGTGTGTTTGCCTGTATGTATGTATGTACACTATATGCATGCCTATTACTTGTGGAAGCCAGAAGAGGGCATCACATTCCCCAGAACCGGAGTTATAGTTAGTGGATTGTCAGCAGTCATGTGGGTATGATGAACTTAAAGAGTAGCAAGTGCTCTCTTAACCAACTCCCCCCAAACAATGTTCATATTTTAAAAATAAATAAGCAGCTGTATTGTCTAACTGGAGCAAAAGAGATGACTTTTTTGCATTATATAAGTATACATTAATAATGTATCTTATAAACATTATTTCTACAGTTACAGTTTATAGGATGCAAACAAGCATAATTTTAATGTTTTCATCTTGATAGCCACATCTTTTTTTTTTTTTTTTTCCTGCCACTGAATGAAATTTCCAGCCTAGCACAGACTTTGGATCTCTTTTAGACAACTGAAGTTGTAGTGCTGCTGCATTTTGGACAAATCAAAGACTTCTCTGGTTACTATTAACTTTCTCTTAATCTTTGTTATCTGGTACACGCTGGAGGGGACGAGGGGTTCTGATTTCTCCTGGGCTGAGGTAGAGAGAGACTGGGCAGAAGTACATGAACGTCCTTTCTTTATTGGTTCTGTGATACATGGCTTTGGGGGTTAGGGTTTGGGAGACATGTGATCTCACCTCTCACCTGTGGGACCCTTTCAGTCCCACAGTGGTCAGTCCTTCTAGGATGTGGGAGGAAATCTTCCTCCAGTTGCATCTCTTCTTAGCCTCTGTCTTTGTAGGACTTCATTCCTCCTGCTGCCCATCTCGGTCTCTTGGACAAGGTTCAAATAATGCCAGGGCACTCTTGGCCCCTACTTGGCATGCATTTCATCAATAGGAAAATCTCACATGCCTCTACTCTGACAAACTCTGTGTACATAAGATGATCCTAGTCTGGCCCCTTTGGGCGACTTCAAGCCATTTTAGATAACTCAGGCAATAGTCAGAAAACAGTTCCCTGTGTCCCCCAAACCAAAAGCAACATATAATTGGCTTCATTGAAGTCCTCCTTCTAGATCAGAGTAAAGAAGGTCTCAACCAAGCCCCTTCTCATTTTATGCAAAGAAAAATCCTTGTAATCTAGATAACTTTCTCCAGAAAGGAAGTTTGTAAGCCCTGTGTTCCTCTACCTAATTTTACCTACAGTGTAGCAAGGAGTCATGTATTTGAACATGTTTCACTTTGATGTCTGTCAGCTTGCTTTTCAGAGTACACATCATATCTTTAACATGTCACTGCATCCAACTAGGAAATACATTTCTGTGCATGTGACAAGAGGTGTGAATTGGTTTAGCATTATGGAATTTCCATTTTTAGACTGAAAATTGCAAGCTGGAGCAGAGGATTTGTTCATCAATGTTGTCAAGGGGCCAGGTGTTTTCACTTTTGTTAGTCTGTCTCCCTGGGAGCTTTCTTCATCCACATGGTACAAGATTACCACATGGCTTGACCACAGGAATAAGAAGAGATCCAACAGTGTTTCTCAGCACGTAGGTGGTGACTCCTTTGGGGGTTGAATGATCCTTTACAAGGGTTGTCTTAGACCATAGTAAAACACAAATATTTACATTATGATTCATAATAGTAGCAAAATTATAGTTATGAAGAAGCAATAAAATAATTTTAGGGATGGGTCACCACAACATGAAGAACTGTATTAAAGAGTCACAACATTAGGAAGGTTGAGAACCACTGCTTTAGAATAAATGAGAACTTACATATGTCACTCTATATTTTGGCTGTGGATACAATGTGGATAGGATGTAGATAGAATGATGCATGTACACCTGACTTCTAGGGATGAGGAATCATGAGTTTTTGTTTTTGTTTTCTGAGACAAGATCTTGCTATCTAGCATTGGTTGGTCTGGAACTCACTATACAGATCTGGCTGACCTCAAAATCATAGATTGTCTTCTTGTTGTCTCCCATGTGTGTGCTGGGATTAAAGGTATTCAGTGGAAGCATTCGATTTATTCCAGGTATTCACATGGGCCAACTGAGATTTCTTTTACTATCATAGAGGGAAAGGATATGCATTGGGGGTTAAAGAATGGGGTTTGATTGGATGATTTTAGTGGTCTAGTCAGTACAGTAGTTGGTGTGACATCAGCAATTTGTAATGAGGAGCTGTACTTGCACTTTAGAAGACAAAAGACTGTCGTCCAAACATCTGAATTTCACTGGTGACATTTAAAACTTTTTTCTAAAGGGAATTCAAGGTCCAATTGGTCCACCTGGTCCACAAGGACCCCCAGGACAAGGATCACCTGGTTCCAAGGTAACTTTCTGGATGACAGAAAAATTTAATACATTTATAGTATAATTATTGTTTGTGATTGATGTTTTGTATCTTTGGAAGAGAACAGGTGGAATTAACTTTAAATTCAGAACATTCTATGCCAAGTGATATTGATATTATAAATGGCTTGGAAGGTATAATGCATAACTTTTATTTTTTGTCTTGTTTTTATTTTTATTTATTGAGACCCTGTTCTAGCAAGTGCACATCAGTAGAGGCAACCCACTCTGGGCTGGTGAGCTTGCATTCTCACAGCATTCCCACAGTGGCTTCAACTTCCAGCACCTAAAAAGATGGAGACAGAAATGACCTAAATAGTAAAAGTTTTTCTTGAATTTTGTAATCAGGTTATCTCTTAATTTGGAACTCTTAAGCATCACATGAGGAAAGGGAGTTATTATAATTAGTTTCCACACTGCTTCAAGGATCACTATTCATTGTTATGAATAAATAAATTATACTTCTCATAAGCACTTGCTCACTTTGGAGCCCGCATACCAGAAGAAAAACATCATTTCTGCCCTTCAGATTACTGATTTATTTGTTTGTATATTTGCTTATTTATTTGTCTTTTGGGGTGTGGGGAAGACAGGACCTTTTTGTATAGACCAGATAAGTCTCTAATTTAGGTTCTTCTGCCTCTGCCTCAGCACTGAGATTATAGATGTGTCCTCGTGTGGGCCTTGTTGTATTTGGGGCTCATCATTGAGAGCTTGGTTGTTCTCTGGTTTTGTTATTGCTCTTAGTCAGAGATCACCTGTGCTTTCTATTTAACCATTTTGTAATGTAACTGTTTATGTTTTCAAGGTGCCTCTACAGGTGTATACAATATACAGGTGTATACTGCCTATAGTCAAAATTGCATTAAAAATCCGTGTAACTAAAGGGACTTCATGTATAACTACCACTGTGTATGTGAGTGAGTGTGTGTGTGTGTGTGTGTGTGTGTGTGTGTGTGTGTGGTGTGGTGTGAATTAGGCACATAAAATCTCACTTTGTTGATATACAAAAGGTCTGAGGAGCTCAAAGGTAGAAATGTATTACTTTTACTGTGCTTTAATATTAACAACCCTATCCAATATTCTTTCTTTCCCAGGGAGAAGTAGGCCAGATGGGACCTACAGGCCCTAGAGGACCAATGGGAATTGGGGTACAGGGTCCAAAGGTGAGTTGAGTGACTGTTTCTCAGATGCCACTAGTCAATTTACATGACACAATGTAAGGTTTCCTTCACATCCAAATGCAAGAATAAATATGCATATGCCATGTAAATATATGTGGGTGTGCATATATATGTATATGTATATATATGTGTGTGTGTGTGTTTAGCTTGTTTCTCTTAACTTGAAATTTGGTTAAGTGGAAAAGTATAATTAGTATTTCTTAGTTTTTTTGGTGTTTCTATTGGACAGGGTTGTTATAAAACTCATACTTCCCTTTGAGCAAGGGACCTTGTTCATCTTGTTATTAGATGCCAATTTTCACAACATGGTAGGCTTTCAAATACTGCTGAATGGATGAATTACTACTTGGTACAACCTTGTTACTTATCATGAAGTTATGTAGTTCCTAGTGAGCCACACTGAGTTGTCACCATATTTTGGTTATCACTGTCAAGATTGTTATAAACAATTGGGTACTAGAAGAAAACATCAGATGTAAGCGTAACAAAAACATATATATATATATATATATATACATATATATATGTATATATATATATAATAGCATATTAATAAAGCAGTAAAACTGTCATTCTTGCATGGCTTTGATATAATATGTACTATGATAAGTGATAAATATGATGTATATGTGTATGTACACATATAGACATACAGTGTATAAGTATACTCATGTAAAGAACAATTTACACGTTGATTTAGAAAGACAGTCCATAGTATGTTAAGGGCTATCAGTTAGACTATCTGGATTTAAATTCCAGTTTTTCCAGTTAACCTTAAGTCTCTCTCATTTAAAAATAAAATGCTTCACGGTATGAGAGTATCTCATTTCATGTTTCCTCCCTCTCTTGTTTGTGGTATTTAAGGTCATTCTTCTCTTGTCTTACATTTGCCAGAGCCCATGCCATAAACATGTCATGCTTCCTTCTGCACATACCAGATTACAAGTTTCCCATTTGTCAGTGCTCGTGCCATAAACATGTCATGCTTCCTTCTGCACATACCGGACTACAAGTTTCCCTGACATGTGGAAAGCAGAGGTGGCACTGTCTTCTGATTGGGTGCTGCAGGGGTCCTGTCTCACGTGGGCTGTCATTTCTTTAACTTCGTGCTCACAGTATATCCTTGTCTTAACTGGAAAATGGGAAACATACAAAGATACACTCCATCATTTTAGTTTTTATGCTCTGGGGACTAAAGAAACAGCTTCTTCATGCACTCTGTGGACCTTTATGTTGTCTCTTTGTAGATTCCTAACGATACTCGGGACTTTATGCTAGGTTATTGTTAGAGTCCTTTATACATCTGGATGTTAAAGTTTTTGTTGGCTGGGTTACTAGTATCTTCTCCTAGATTGTAACTGGTCTTTATCCTTCTAGTGTATAAGTTGACATTTTGGATGTGTTTCTCCCATTTTACGTCTTAGACTTTTAAAAAATTCTTTTAAAACCTCTTAAGGTCATGAAAATAGTCTTGTGTTTTCTGAAAATTGTATGCTTTGCTTTTTAAGGTTGCCTTTGTATCCACATGGACTTTAGCTTGTGTGGGGCATCTGTGTGAAGACTCTAGTCCCCCCCCCCATTGTTAATATATCTCTTTTAGTTCTTGAGAACACCATTTTGCCATGCTGGTTTGCAATGCCACCCATGCCTTGTGTCAGCTTACATGTGTATGTCCTTAGGAATCGGCCTCTATTCTGTCCTAGCATCTATTCATATTTCTCTGCACTATTGCCTTCCTATCTTGATTCTTCTAGATGTAAAATATATCATGTCACCCGGAATATAGCTCAGTTGGTAGAGTGCTTGCCTAGCATGTGTGAGAACCAAAGTTATGTTTTAAGTTTTAATTACTGTCCCTAAGAGATCCATGAAACAAAAGTGCCTTTAACCAGCAAGCCACCTGCCCAAGGACAGATATCTCCTAAAATGCTGGAGACTGTTGTTCATGAGAGATAATGAGTCGTATGTTTTCACTCCACTCTATTATACCTGATGCACCTGATCACATGTAGGTGGGAGAGGGGTGGTAGGTGGGCAGGAAATATGTCAGGATAAATGCTTGCCCCTGATTGGACCTGATGAGAAATATAGTAGCCTTACGGGGTTGCCTTTTTTTAAGTCTCTGCAAAATGTGACTGTCTGCTGTTTTCTGGGAACCCAGGAATGGATCTGGGTAGAGTTCACCATCCTGGCCAGTATTTAATTAAAACTGGCTTCCTATTTGTCTCGAAGTTATGGTAGTGGTTTTATTCTCTCCCTGTGTGATTAACACATGTGCAAAGCTCTGGATTCAGTTCCCAGTACTGTATAAATCTGTGTGGTAGTGCATGCTGCAATGCCAGCACTCAAGAGGTAGAAGCAAGGGGATCAAAGTCTTTCCTGGGGCTGTATAGAAAGGTAGAGGCCATCTGACAGTGGAACCAGGATGTATCCCTGGTGCAAAAAGGACCCATTGAAGAATATTCCCTTAACCTAGAGGCAGGAGGGAGGGCCTCGTCCCTACTCCAAATGACTTGACAGATTTAGATGACCCCTCCTGGAAGGCATCACCCTACATGTGGATTGGGGGGAATGGGAAATGAGGGTGGTTGGGGGATCATAGGAGGGTGGAAGAGAGGGAGGGAGGGAGAGGGAACTGGGATCAACATGTAAAATAAATTATATATACATACATACATACACACATACATGCCAACCTGGGATACATGAGAACCTTTCTCAAAAGGAAAAGGAAAGTCCCATCATGTGACAAGAAAAATATTCTTATTATCTCTCTTGCTTATTGTTGATTCTAACACATTTTAGAATTGTCAAATTTAATAAAATGTCTTATCAAATCTACAGATCAGCTATTGAGTTCTTCCAACTACAGAGTAAGGCTTTCTCACTTTTCAGGAAAATATTTTCATTTCTTTTTCTATAAAGATCTTCTATCTCATACTTTTGCTAAGGTCATTCTTGGGCTCCCCAAAGAAATTATGTCAATATGAATTGTTCTCTTTCCAACAGTTCTGATTAGCTACTATGAGCCTATTGGAGAAGCACTTGTTTTATTTTCATTTTGGAATGTTGAGTTTTACCCATAGTCACCCTGTGAAATCACTTATTATTTCCAATTTAAGTGCTTTATACTCTTTTACACAAAATCATATTGCCAGCAAAATTATATGATGCTTGCTGTAAATTTTTGAAGAATTCTTTTGGGTCAAAGAAATTCTGTTCTCTCTCAATTTTTACCATTTTTCCTTATTTATTATAAATAAGTAATGAATTTTACTAAAGTTCTGTTCCTAGTAAAATATTTGTTACCCTGTTAATCTGATACATTAATAGAGATCTTAGATGTTGAATCATTCTTGTATTCTTTTTAAAGATAAACACAACTATCCATGGTATTTACTTTTTAAGGATACTTCAGTTGATTAGTCTTTTGTTGAGGACATTGTGGCCTTTAAAAATGATCATAGTGTTTTTAATATATAACAAATAATTATATTTAGTATATACACTTTGACAGATTTTGGCATATGAATGCTCTAACAACCAAATGATAGAAGCATCCTTTATTCATTTGCGTCCTGTGCAAAACTGTCCTTCTGCTTCCTCTAACTTCTACATACTGATATGTTTCCAATGACTTTCACCATCACTGATTGCCTCTGAGGTAGATATTACTTCTGCTCATGCAGAAGAATTGATTCAAAATGCACTTTGCAGGGTGTGTGAATAATTGTTTCTGTTGCTGAAAAGCCCCCCATTGTACAGGGGTACCACAATATACTTATCCATTTTCCTGATGGCAGAGATCTTGGCTGTTGCCAAGCTTTTGATGTTACAAATTAGAAACATCTATTGCGGTGTCTTTGAACATCTAGTTTCCCTTTTCTTGAGTAAATGTCTAGGAATGAACTGGCTAGCTTAAATAAAAATGGGTAGTTTTGCCTCTTTTTCTGTTTTTATTTTGTTTTGAAATATTCTGTAAGATTTTGTAGAGACCCTGTTCTTCAAAGACTTCAAAGTTTATTGAGGCTTGGCAGGAAAGCCAACAAGAGCTTTGCTGTTTTAGGATGTGAAAATCCAAAGCAGTGGTTCTCAACCTTCTTAATGCTATGACCCTTTAATACAGTTCCTCATGTTGTAATCACCCCCAACTACAAATTTTCACTGCTCTCTCATAACTGTAATTTCACTATTGTTATGAGTCACAATGTAAACATCTAATTTACAGAATATCTGATATGTAACCCTGCCTCCGTGGGGGTTGCAACCCACATGTTGAGAACCATTGGTTCGGAGGCTTTAACTTGCTAGATCTGTTGCTACCAGCATTCACAGCCGCACTAAGCTTGACCTTTTAATAAAATTCTTGAAGATTATGCACTTGTTAATGTTCTTCTTTTCTTTTTCTAAAAAAAGGTTTTTAATTCATGTGTGTGTGTGTGTGGTGTGTGGTGGGGGTGAGTGTCAGTGTGTGTGGTGTGTGTGTGTGTGTGTGAGTATGTGTGTGTGTGGTAGTGTGTGTGTTGGGTGTGGGTGTGTGTGTGGTGTGGGTATGAGTGTGTGTGTGTGTGGTGTGTGTGGTGTGTGTGTGTGTGTGTGGTGTGGGTATGAGTGTGTGTGTGTGTGTGGTGTGTGTGTGGTGTGTGTGTGTGTGTGGTGTGTGTGTGTGTGTGTGTGGTGTGTGTGTGTGTGTGTGTGGTGGGTGTGTGCATGTACACCACATGCACACAGGAACCTGCTGAGTTCAGGAGAGATGGCAGATCTCCTGGCATTAGAGTTTAGACCAATGTAAACCACTGTGTGGGTATTGCGAACCTAACCCAGGTTCTCTGCAAGAGCAATGACTCCTCTCTTAACCACTTGTTCACAGTTTTCACTGAACTTTTAAATGTTCTTTAAAACTCTGTCCTTGAACATGCTCATATCAACTTTCCTTTTAATATTACTTATGGCATCATTTAACATACTAATCACCCCCGCTGCCGATTTATCTTTAGTTTTAGAATTAATTTTTTTTGAGTTCTTTCTGTTTCTCATTTTTATACTTCTAGTCAATTTTAAGGTTACTGTGATTTTTAAAGCCCTCCTCCCCTCCCCACTGCTTACTAGCTTTCTCAGGTTAGTTGACTTTAAAATAGTTCAACACTTTTTATTTATTTACAGTAAGACCACTTCTGTAGTGTTTGGAAGCTGTATGTGTGTTGTAATGAATGGTTTAAAGGAGACTGCTAATCATGAATCACCTGCAAAGCAAATGGGATTACTACATAGGGCTGGAGGAGTGTTGGGGCCACACTTCCCAGCTCCCCTTTGTAATAATCTCATGGAGCTGGTGTTACAACGCTATAAACCAAGTGCCTTGGAAAACCAGAAATCTCATAATTCTAGAGGTTATATGTCTGAAATCAAGAACTCTACAGCCATGCTTTCAACAAACCCTACAGGGAATAATCCTTCCTGGCCTCTTTTCAGCTTTTACTAGGTTGTGAATCCCCTACACTCCTTGGCTTGTGGCTGCATCTCTTCTGTGTTTGCCTCTATTGACTCAGTGTTTTCCGTTTGTTTTCACAGGGCTTTATCCTCTTTTTTATCATGACTTCAGTCATACTGAATTAGGATTCACCTTAATAACCTTATCTTAACTTGATTATATCTATAAAGACAATATTTCCAATTAATACCTCAAAGTGGAGGTTCATGGTAAAGACATTTCACTGAAATAAACTATGTTTATCCACCAGGGGGAGCCAGGTGCAGTGGGACTCCCGGGACAGCCTGGAGTCCCAGGGGAAGATGGGGCCTCTGGAAAGAAGGTAATTTTATTGGTGTTATATTATTAGGGTCAAAACGGTGGAGCTAAAGGAGCATCATGGTTCCCCAGGACCTGGGGTTAAACTAGCAGGGCAGACAGTACCTGAGAATGAACGTTCTTTCCATTGACCCTGGAAAGACCCCAGTTCCAGGGCTGCCTTGGGGCTGTACATGTTCTTTGCCTTGGTTGTTGTTTTGGCCTTGGCACTTGGAGATTTCTCTGAGAGTTCTAGAAATCACATCAATTGAATCTCAAACAAAAACACCCCTCTTCCTCCAAAAGAGAATCTGTAAATGCATCTAGTAAGTTAAGCTGTTGTTGTAAAGATGCTCTGAACTATTTTCTGTTGACATTTAAAGTGCTCCGATTTCAATGAAACTACTGAAAAATAGCAGATAGCAGGGTTTGTTGAAAACAAAACAAACAAACAAAAAGCAAAAACCTCTACTCAATGTGAATGAAGCGCCTAGGAAAGTGAGCTTAGGGCTTTGGAAATTAAGAGATATGAAATACCTTGTGGTATTTCAGCTGCTCTGGTTAAAGGGGAATTTAATGTTAATTTATACATTGATAAGCTTTCATTTTAATTCTGCATTCTGTCCTCCAAGAACCAGCTGAGACATTTGTGTCCTTTCCTTCAGGGAGAAGCTGGCCTTCCAGGAACAAGAGGCCCAGAAGGAATGCCCGGGAAAGGACAGCCTGGCCCCAAGGTAAGCAGATGACAGTTTTGCTGGTCCCCAGTCCAAAGAGCCAATTTAGGAGCGATCTGACTGTCATTCTTGCTATGTCAGGCATGTTTACATCTTGCAAGTGTATATTATCTGCCTTTGTTTTCCATCCTAAGACCTAGTGCTGAAAAGCATTTAACACATGTTTTCTCAATAAATGGTCAACTGATGTTTAAAGAAACCATGGGAAGGGAAAGGATTCTCAAGATTCATTGTTAGAATATGAAAGTGTCTAAAGCTTATTCAAATACTTATAGGCTTTTACTTAATAGTAAAGGACATAATCACCTCATTAAATGGCAATTTAGGGCATGGGGGTTTTGAGCTTGGTGAGAGAATGTGCTTAGTATACGCAAGGCCATGGGTTCGATCCTTAGTCTAACACAAGCAAGAAACAGAGTGGCAATTTACTCCCTCTAAAAATGCTACTTGAATCACATGTGTTTGTTTTGTTTTTGAGACAGGGTTTGTCTCTGTAGGCTGTCCTTGAACTTGATCTACAGACCAGGCTGGTTTGGAACTCTGAGATTTGGCTGCCTCCCAAGTGCTGGGACTAAAGGCATGCACCACCACTGCCCAACATTGTTGTATGTAAAGATGAGAAGATATAAAATCATCCATAGGATTAGGCCTCTAGCGGCATAACATACCATTTCTAAGGGGCCAGAATTCCTGTAGTTTTCATGCAGAGTTGGCAATCACACTGTGTACATATTAGTATTTTATTTATTATTCTATTAAAATACTGATTCCCAACAAATCAGACTTGTGAACGTATTAACTAAAGTCAAACCCTCAGTCTTAATGTGAGAAACTGAAATTTAAATATATCTATATAGTCGCAACCACTTGAACCTATCATCCTATGGATTCAATTTTTCCATAGAGCATCTTTTTGTTGATGTGTTGTTATAGTCCCTAAATCAGCTGGGTCTGCATCACCGTGGAATATTTGACATGCAAATTATTGGGCTCTAGTGGAGACTGACTAAATCAGAAACATTGGCTCTAGAAATTTGTGCTCTCCCAAGCCCTCCAGATGAAAACTGCAACTCCACCAGGTTTACCAAAAATGTTCCACGGGGCATACCAAAAATATGCCAGTGACCTCAGCTGCAAACCTGAGGAGAGAATCTTTCATTGACCTGAACCCAAATCTGTATATAATGCTCTGCAGCAGTGCCTCCTTGAAAGAGAGCGATATAGTTCTGAGAGCTTTGCTTTGGTGGAAGGTGGTAGAATTCTTCATGGTTGTGGGAACATTGCTGAGTACAGCCATGCTGAGGAGCCACGGGAGGCAGTTTCCGGCTCTGCCCCAAGTTACTGCTTGAATATCGCCTTACCAACACAATTATTGGCCTTCTTATGTAGAATCAACTAGACTCCCCACTGAGGAAGAAATGGTGCCCTGATTTGAAAAATGTCTCTTTTAATGTTTTTTAAACTGAAATAGCATGAAAATTGAGACTCGGGCTAAAAAACATCTCTTTTTTTGAAATATTGAATGTATCAGAACCATCTGTGCACAGACTCACGGTACAGAAGACTCAAGCAAAAGTTCTCTGCCGTTCCAAACTTAAAACTAGCAAATCATTTTGAGTAAGTGACAAAGGCTGGGCAGGTTTCTGAAGCACTTTGACAAACCTTGAGTGGCCAGGCTGTGCCCAGGTAAACTCACTTGAAGGTTTGTGTTTGCTGAGAGACTGTCTCTGATGTGGCTGCAAGGGCATTTGTTAATACAACCTCTATGTCTTTGTAATTACTCTGTCAGGGTGATGAAGGAAAGAAAGGGAGTAAAGGAAATCAAGGACAGAGGGGCTTTCCAGGACCCGAGGGGCCAAAGGTATGTTTCTTATATTCTCGTCTGTGCACGGAAGAGATGGTAATTGTGTCTGGTTTTAATAGAATATTAAACTTCCACTTCAAATTTGATTTCTTGTTTCCTTCCCAACAAATACATGACAAAAATGCCCAAGGGAAAATGTGTTTGGAAAACTTTCTCTTTCCAGACCATAATATAATCGAATAAAGTATATATTCATTTGTGCTACAGGGAACAATCTGACTGCCAATCATTTCTAGTAATTATGAAAAGATAGAGCCATATCACATCCTGCTCTCCACCATCTATTGTTAAACAACAATGAGTCCACCATTGATTGACAGATAGCCTCCATGATATTGAAGAGTGGCTTGGGAAGGCGGGTCCCACCCTGCTCTGCTTTGACCCACCTGAGCCAATCACTTACAGAGCTTGAGAATGTGATCCATTTCACAGAGCAAAACTCAGTACAATCTTTGGCACTCAATAAATGCTTGACACAGGAGTTATTCAGAGAGAAAAAAAATCAATACTGTAAAATGGAAAATAAGGGTGCTATGGGGGAAGTGGAATGTGAGGCAAGCAGTAATAAGTACCCTGATTTAGTGAGAGCTTGCTGTAGTTGATGTCAGCAATCTTGAGAGTTTTTGTCTCCAGGAAGGCACAAGCTGTCTTAGTTAGGGTTCAGGGTTTCTATTTCTCTGAAGAGACACAATGACCATAGTGACTCCTATAAAGTAAAACATTTAGTTGAGGTGGCTTAAAGTTTCAGAGGTTTAGTCCATTATCATCGTGGTGCAACGCGGTGGTGCACAGGCAGACATGTGCTGGAGCAGGAGCTGAGACCACAGGAAGTGGTCTGAGACACTGGGCATGGCTTGAGCATATATGAGACCTCAAAGCTCACCCCCACAATGACACTCCCTCCAACAAAGCCACATCTCTAACAGTGCCACTCCCTATGAGCTTATAGGGGCCAATCACATTCAAACTACCTCACAGGTTATCAAAAAAGAGGTAAGAATGTTTAATGAATAGGTGATGAGAAAGCAAGTCTCTTTTAAAGCTTTTGTATGAGATTTGTTAATTTTATTTTAGGTGTGTGCCTTTTGCCTGCATTTATGAATGTGTGCCATGTACATGACTAGTGCCCTTGGAGGTTAGGCAAGAACATCTGATTCCTGGGAATTGGAGTTAGGGATAATTGTGGTTCACCATGTAAATGCTAGAAATAGGATTCAAGTCCCCTGCAAGAGCTACAAGTGCTCTTAATTACAGGTCCATCTCTTTAGCCCTAGAAAAGCAAGTTTTAAAAACTGGTGTTGCCAAAATAAAAGTGCTACAATACAGCTTTGCCTGTAGAACCATGATTTGTCATAGATCTTAGGGCTGTGTTTCTCAACCTGTGGGTCACGACCTCTTTGGAGTTTCGTGTTATATATCCTGCATATCAGATATTCATATTACCATTTTTAACAGCAACAAAATTACAGTTACAAAGTAGTAATGAAATACTTTTATGGTTGGGAGTCACTACAACATGAGGAACTGTATTAAAGGGTTACAGATTAGTGCCTCTTGGTGCTGTGGCAGAAATTGTTAGAAACCAAAGTTTCTTGGTATTGCCCCCTGAGTCTCCAAGATCTGGATTTAGTAAATTTTGGGAGTGGACCCAGGTATCCATGTTTCTTCAAGGGTCACAAGTAGTTCAAGAAACATAAAGAATTGTCACTGTGAAAGAAATGTATTTTATTAGTAATAGCAATAAGGCATTACTTTTTATGTTGTATCAAAGTAAATCTGACATTTTAAGAGAGGATTTTTTTAAAGATTAAAATTGCCATATTTTAAATAATAATCATACCTTACTATCTTTATATACAATAGAGTTATATACTTTTCATATTTTAAAAGTAACAAACCTAGAAACATTTTTGTCTTAACCCTGATTTTAGTGAAAATTTGTTTATTTGTGCGTGTGCATATGCCATGGTATGTGTGTGTGTATGTGTGTGTGCGCGTGCACGCACGCACGCACGAACGTGAATCAGAGGATAACTTGTTGGAATCAGTTTTTTCCTTCACCATGTGGATTGCAGGGGTTGATCTCAGTGCCTCTACCTGCTGAGCCATTCATTTGCCTTTAGTGAAAAGTTTTAACTATGCATGTTTTGTTCCTTTGTCAGAGGGTGGGATGTGGGTTTATGTGTTGCCAGATCATGACACGTGTGTCACATGCCATCACCCACAGGTTTCGATTTAAGGATGAACACATGGCATGAAGCAGGTCCCAGCAGCCTGTGTGCTCAGTTAGAAGGCTGTACTGTGGAGAATCTACACAGCAGAGGCCTCAGCTGGGGAAGAGGAACATGGTTCCTCATCAGTGAATGCTTTGATGGTGTTCCTCCTGGAAGAATTGGGATAGGCCAATGCACAGTTCATGCTATTGAGTTTAAGGACACACACATCAGGCAAAGGAGGAATTAGTTATTGAACTAAGATCCTAGAAGTGGACTGAGGCATAACATAGAAATAGTTCTATGTCTGAAGCAGGCCTCTATCTTTCTCTTTTCTTTTAAAGGGCCAAGTAGAATGTAGTTCAGCTTTGTCTGCCAAGAAGCAAAATTGAACCTGTTATGTAGGCCTTGTATTGCAACTGCTTGAAAATATGGACACTAGTGTTAGCCCAAGGCTGTTCAAAACCTGGGACAAGTTGGCTTTGACCCACTGGTTGTAGTTTCCCTGTCCTTCCTCTGAACAGTAGTTTCCAAACATCTCTGATTATAGGCACATGCCAGTAAAATTTTGATCACATTCCAAATAAATTTGTTCATTTTCTTTAGTTACAATTTTAAATGTATAAAACATTTTGCTAATATATGTTTGGAACTTGATATAAAACGTATGAAATATTATAATTTTATGTATGAAAATAAAAGTACATGTCTTAGGGCTTCTTAACTAAATGACAACTCTTATAATGGAAAACACTTAATTGATGTGGTGGCTTACAGTTCAGAGGTTCAATCCATTATTATCATGGTGGGGAGTGTAGTGACATGCAGGAAGACATGGGCTGGCTACACTTGATCAGAAGGCAACAGGACATGGACTGAGTGTCACACTGGCAAAACTTTAGCAAAAGAAATCTCAAGGCCCATCCCCATAGTGACACACTTCCTCCAACAAGGCCACACCTCCTAATAGTGCCATTCCCTTTAGGGACCATTTTCTTTTAAACCACCACATTCTACTCCCTGGCCCCCAAAGACTTGTAGCTATGTCATAATGCAAAAGTGGATATAGTCCGACTTCAAATGCCCCCATAGTCTATCAATCTCAATAATGTTTAAAAGTCTGAAGTTCAAAGTCTTTTCTGAGATTCATGTAATCCCCCTATAAAATCAAAATTAAAAAGTAGATCACATACTTCCGACATATAATAGCATATTACCATTCCAAAATGAAGAGAAGAGAGCATAGTGAGGAAATACTGGACCAAAGCAAGGCCAAAAAACCAGCTGGGCAAACTCCAAACTTTACCTCTCCATGTCTGGTGTCAAACGCTCTTCAGATCGTCATTCCTTTCAGCTGTGTTGATTGTAACACACTTCTTTCTCTTGGGCTGGATCTGCTCTCTGTTAGCAGCTTTCCTCAGCATGTATCCCATGGCTCTGGCATCTCCAACATCTTGGGGTCACAAGGCTTCAACTTCACAGCTTTACACAATGACTTCTCTAGGCCTCCATCCAGGAACATTCCTGACACAATTGTTCTATCCTTAACTCTAAAGCCAGAACCGTGTGGCTGAAGCTGCCAAGTTCTTCTGGGGCTGGAACATGGCCCCCTCAATTACATATTCATCAGCTTTCTGTCCTTCACTGCCTAAGCTTGGCTGTCTTGAAACTTGTTTTGTAGACCAGGCTGGCCTCAAACTCAGAGATCTACCAGTCTCTGCTTTCCCAGTGCTGAGATTAAAGGTGTGCAATGCCACACCTGTCTCCAAACTTTTCTTTAATTCCATTTCACAAGTTGGAAACTTAAGTGAGTGGGATCTTGCCCTGAGGTCATCACTCTCTTTATTCCATTTCTTAATCGCTTCATCTCCTTGAACACAGAACGTAGCTAAATTCCACTTCCTGGTACTCTTTTTTTCTCCTTAAATTTTACATTTTGTAACTTAGCCTGCTCAGCTTGCTCCTTTTCATTATAAATCTTCATTGAAGTTACCACTAATACACAACAGAGTATATATTTGGCTGTTTTGAGATTTCTTCTGCCAATGGAATTAATCCAAAACTCTTCACTTTAGCAGCGTCTTTAGACAAGGGCAAAAACAGCCACTTTCTTCACCAAAATACCACAAGAAGTACCTCAAGGAAACATCTCTAATTCTTCTCCTCTGAAACCCTTTGAGTGAGTCCCAGACAATTCAAATAATTCTTAGCACTTCTGTCTTCCAGGTTCCTACTAGTATGGCCCCCTAAGCATGCTTAAAGCATCTCAGTGCTTTCATATCCCAAAGTACTAAAGTCCAAATTCCTCCAAGCAAAAACATAGCCAAGCTATCATAGCAATACTCCAGTTCCTGGTACTAGCGTATGTCTTAGTTAGGGTTTCTATTGCTATGAAGAGACACCATGACCACAACACGTCTTTTAAAGAAAATGTTTAATTTAGTTGGTGTGTTACAGTTCTGGGTTCAGACCACTATCATCATGGCAGGGAGCATGGGAGCTGTGCAGGCAGATGTGGTTCTGGATAAATCTTGATCAGAAGGCAAAAGTGGACTGAGTGTCACCCTGAGTGAAGCTTGAGCAAAGGAGACTTCAAAGCCTGCCCCCACTGTAACACACTTCCTCCAACCAGTCCACACCTGCTGAAAGTGCCACTCCCTTTGGGTACATTTTCTTTCTTTCTTTTTATTTACTTTGCTGTTGTTGTTGTTTTTTGGGATATATATATATATATATATATATATATATATATATATATATATATATATTTTTTTTTTTTTTTTTTCTTCTTTCTCCTCTTCTTCTTCCTCTTCTTCTAATATCGGTCCCAGTTCCCTTTCCATCCCTACCAGGCCCCCCAAACTCCCCCTCCCATCCCATCCCCCCATGTCCAGGAGAGGTCAACAAAATCTGTCAAATCATTTGGAGTAGGGACTAGGCCCTCCCTCCTGCCTCTAGGCCAAGGGAGTAGTGCTCCATGCGGAATGTGCTCCCAACGTCCTCTCGTGCACCAGGGATACATCCTGGTTCCACTATTAGAGGTCCCTTAGACTGCCCAGGCCTTCTAACTGAGACCCACAAGCCACCACAATATATAAAGTTGTGATGTTTTCGTTTTCTATCCCAGTGGGTCATTTTGAACACCTTGTGATGTGCAGTGACAAGTGTTTCAGAACAGCATCTTCCCAACTGTGTTAATAGCACTTGTGTCGAAATCCCCAGAGCTGCATATAAAAATTAATATTCTTGGGCCCCATCCTTTAGACCTATGGAATCTGGATTTTATGGGCTTGAAACTGAGCACTGAATATTTGCCAAACTCGATCTGTGTGTTGGCATTTGAGAAACACTGGTCTAGATTCAGATGAGACACAGAATTACCTTTGGGACTTAGTATTAGATAAAATGGAGGCAGAAAGTGTGATAGATGGAGTGGGACAGGAAGTCAATAAGAAGAAAGAGAAAAATAGATGTTTCAATTTTCCTATTCATTATATATATATATATTATATAATATATATATATATATATATATTATAAAGTCTGATTCAGAAAAAGGATCTGTACAATGAAATACTAATACAATGTGGGCCATGACAATAAAAGCAATAAAGGGAAAAGGCATATAAATTAGCTGAGTACTGTGAAACTTATGAGGGAGACTATTTCTATAATTGAATACAAGATTTTTCTCTGAGCTTCTTGGCATACAATATAAAACACAGGCACCACATGTTGCTCCATCTTTATTAGCCAGTAAAAAGCTACACAAGACATAAAAAATTCCTACTATTCAGGAATTAATTGAACACATTTATTTAAAGGCACTGAGAACTTACAGGGTAACAACTTCAGCAGTGGTTTACAAAGGATGTTCCAATCATTTTCATATTCACACTTACAGAGACAGGGGTTTGAATAGTCTAAAGTTTGCAGACATTTGTTTTCTTTCCTTATTATAATTACTGCGTATGGTTTCTCTGCTTGAAATGTAACAGCTATTCTGGTTTTCTCAGGGAGAGCCAGGCATTATGGGCCCTTTCGGAATGCCTGGAACATCAATTCCTGGACCAGCTGGGCCAAAGGTATGCATTCTCAGGACTCTTTAACAGTGGGGGGAAATGCATAGATGTTTTGATGTGGGTGATGCTGGTTCTAGGAAGCTAGAAGTTTAGTTTGGGAAGATCCTCAAGTGAAATTCACTGATAAACAGACTAAGGCCAGACTTCCCACCCCTGACACCAAGTTTGCATGTTCTCTGTGCTCTCTCTCTCAACCCTGAGGCCTCACCACACATTACAATGTCATTGCATTTACAGGAGAACCTACTAAAATCTATAATGGGAAAGTCTGGGAGAAAATACACTCTCAGTTTTAAGGGAATTCCTAGGCATTCTTACATCTGCATAGTTGAGTCTAATTGTCGGTGTTATTTTAGTGGATTTTCCCAGTCTCCTACAGAAATCCTTACTGACAGGTTTATTAACTCTTCATTTGAGTTTCTCAAATTTGTCTTAGAAAGAGCTGGATAGCTTGAGCTCTTTATGCCCAAGCAGTCTATTTCACTGTGCACTTCTGTGGCTCCCTGTGTAACCTAGAGTCTTGCCAATGTTATTTGAAATGGACAGGGAGATCGAGGAGGACCTGGGATGCCTGGTCTTAAAGGAGAACCTGGACTTTCTGTTCGAGGGCCAAAGGTATGGTTTATTTGTGCTCCCTTTCTGCGTGTGAGGAGGCAGACTTACGGCTGGGAATGCAACTAGGTGATAGAATACTTGCTTAGTTTATATGGGCCCTTCGTTTGATCCTTGCACTGCAGAAGAAAAGAAGGGTAAAAGCAAGGGGGTAGGGGAAACAAGAGGAGGAGGAGGAATTGAAGAAGGGGGAGGAGGAGCAGGAGGAAGAGAACTTGGTCACTAAAATGTTAGCCAGATTTCTGCCACCATGATGAAATATGTGCATCATCTTGTAAGCTTATTTTATTTTAGCCCATGGTTTCAGAGTTTTCAGGGTGTCCATTTTGCTTGAGTTCTGTAGCGTCTCAGAACATCAAGGTGGAAGTATGTGGTACAAGGTTCCTGTTCACCTCATGGCAGTCAGTGAGTTAAAAGAAATAGGAAAGCAGATAGGAAAGCACTGCTGTTCCCATATCCTCCTTGAGGAAATGTACCCAGTGACTTAAATTTCTCCAAATAGACCTGACCCCCTAAGGGCTCCACCCTCCTCCAGTAGGGCCACAGGCTGGGAACCAACCTTTGAACACGGACGTTCAGGGGATGTTCAAGATCTAAGCTATCCCATTTAATAAGTTGATTATTTACTTTTACTGTCTAGCTGTTGATGAAATAAATGTAAAGAGGCCATGTCTTTTGGGGAAAAAGAAAGGAATAAGCAGCAATTTTATTTTTCATATATTTAGAGAAAACTAGCTTGCATGGTTAAATGCTTCTCGACTCGGTCATTGTTAGAAAACACTCTTTTCATATCACCAGAGTCACAACTGCTCTGGTTTGCCCAAGATTGCTGGTTCCTGTCACATAAAGCTTTCGAGAATAAGTTTTAAAAAATCCCAGACAACTTTAGCCAGGTTGTTCATCCTGCTCCAGGGACCAAGGCTATGTAGTTGACTCAAGGAAAACTGTCAAACTATAATTGTTATCTTGTTTGGTTATGTGTGCAGGACAGTTTCCATGTTGGTTTGATAACTGGTTGTTCATATTCTGTGGTGACATAGTATTAATGATTTATTGAAGCTTGCCTGAGGGTTCACAATGCAAAGTTAGCCACAGGCCATAGACACACACAGGCCATGTGATACATTCAGCAGCCACATTAGCTAGCCATAGAGCCAGTCTATGGATTCAAGAGACAAGCAGCTGGATCTCTGTTAGTTCAAGGCCACGCTGAGCTACATGAAATTGATCCAGTCTAAAAGAAAAACAGCTCACACAAAGGTGATCTCAGCTCTTGGAATCATATGCGTTTAATACCAGCACTTGCTGTGTACAAGATAGGAGCAGATAGTCAGTCTGGGGCATTTTGGTCTCTAGCCACATACAGGGCAGGGTTGCCTCAGCCTGGGTAGAGGTTAAGAGCTACTGGCTTGGCTGCTTTGCTTCTCTGATCTTTCAGCTTGGAACCCAATATCTGTCCCTGGGTTTTTATTTTTCATGTTACAATATTCCATGTTTTATGCTGTTTATCTATCCTCGCTCTTGCCTTTGCATGACAGTGTGCCACTCCGGTACGCCCCACTTGCTACCTGCTGATAATTACTGGGCATTGCAGATGACGGTACTTCAAGCTGCTCGCCTCTTCAGCCATTTTCTCCCCTGTTGCGCTAAAGTGGTATTCTTAATGCTCTTCATTCCCAGCATAGTCATTTTCACACTTTTCAGGGTCACATACTCCTTTGAACGTCTAATGGAAGGTTGGCACGCTAATTCAGTTTTACATACTATACTTCAGGGAACTCTCCGGCCTGCCCTAATACCACACTTCAATTTTTGTTCTGATTTCTGTTGAATGAGAGACAGGCCAAAGTGAATTATTTCTGCAGGACATTTTCGTGAATCTAGCAGAGAAAGGCAAAATGGCAAAATTCTATTTATGAAAATGTTGTGCAGTGTTCTAAATAAAAATTTGTCCCTAGTCTTGACCCAAGTCACTTTCCAGATTCATTGTCTTGCTTCTGGCTGTGACCAAATACCTGAGAAGAAGCAACTTAAAGTAGGAAGGTCTCAGTTTGGTTCATGGTGAAGGAGGCAGAGTTCATCATGGTAAGGAAATCGTGGTGGCAGGAATTTGCTCACATCTTGTCCAGTCAGGAAGCCGAGAAAGGAGAATGCTGGTGGTCATGGAGCCTTTTCCTTTCCCCCTTTTTATTAAGTCCAGACTCCAGTGTATGGGGTGGTACCAATCCATAATCAGAGTGGATCATTCTTCCTTAGGCAAGCTCTCTGGAAACTTCTTCCTTGTCAGGAGTTAGTACTATTGGAGAGCTGGATTGAGGGCCACGTTTTGGGTTGGGATAATCACAACTTAATCGCAGAGTTTGTTTGTGTATAAAGGAAACATTTGAAGGTGCCATTTGCTTTTCCATTCTTGGAAAACAAAAGTTGGCCTGTTACTAGAGTTTCAACCTAATGTAAAATAATAGATAAACAATCTAAAGCACAAATAGCTCTTTATCAAAGCGAGCAATGTGTACAGACAAAGGCTGTGTGTTGCAAAAGCACCATTTTAAATATATGTTTCGTAAGTCTGTGAAATTAGTACATCTTCTAACAGATTCTTCATGTTCTTTTCCTTCCTCTGCTCCCATTTTACTCTACTCAGAAATTTCTTGGATTTTTTTCTTTGTAATGGAATTACACATTTAATAGTACACTCCTGTCAAAAGGACAACAGCCATGTCTCTCTGACTTCTGTACAAGAGATGTGTAACGAGTATGGTTTTTCCGCCTGCCACAGCTGGTCTTTTCCCGTCACCGCGCCAGCCCCAAATAACACACTGAGACTCTGTATTAGATATAATTCTGTTGGCCCGGTTACTTGTTTCTTATCAGCTAGCTCTGCCTTAATTATTAACCCATTTCTGCTGATCTATGTATTTCTCTTACCCGGGAGCCGGCCGGCATACTGCTTTCTCCAGACTATCCATCTTGGCTCCTCCTTTCTACTTCCTCTTTCCTCCTTGTCTCCTACTCCCTCCTATCTAGCTTTCCCATTGGCCAACAGTGTTTTATTCATTAACCAGTATGAGAAACATATACAGAATGACATCTCCCATCAGAGATGGATGGCTGCTAGTTGAAGTCATGGTGCCAGAGGTTTGCAGCAAATAGTCAGGGGCTGTCACTCAACCTACTTGATTCTCCATTGGGTGATTCAATGCTCTGTAATTTTGGCACACAGAGGAGCACAATAGATATAACCCAATGTGGTAGGCTCTTAATATTTGACAGTCTACTGTCAATTAGGTTACATATTTTTTTATTACCCCTACATTTTCTAAATTTTCTCACATGAAGATTTCTTCCTGATTTGTGGTACACTATGCATTTGTACATTTTTAATTAGAGTACTAGCAACAGCTATTTTCCAGTTCCCACATTTCCTATAGACGACTTTGTAATGGCCTTTGACGTCACACATCCAGTGACTGCAAATGAATAGGACCACTGAGGAGATAAGAAACTGCTAAATGTGTCAGGATATTTTCCTAAAGTTTCCTTTGCCTTATCAAATTCATCTTTGTTTTATTGAATTTGTGTTTAGCATAAGCTCTGCTAGATGTTTCATGCTTTTGTACCATGACTCAGTCTTGGGATTTTTGCAGGGTGCCCAGGGTCCTCGGGGACCTGTGGGTGCTCCAGGACTCAAAGGCGATGGCTATCCTGGTGTGGCTGTAAGTGTGGATGTGTCTTCTTTTTCATATAAATCATTTTAAATTTGTGCATATTAAATATGCATAGTTGGGCTACGGTATGATAATTTGGGACATGAATGCAATGTAATGACCAAATTGGGATGAATTAGCATTCTGTTTTCTTAAACATTTATCATTTATTTGTTCTGGGAACCTCTGAACTCTTATAGTTCCCTATAAATTATAGTCAGCTGTAGCAATATTGAAGCCTTCCCTCCCTCCTTTCCTCCCTCTCTTCCTCCCTTCTTCTCTTCTTCCCTCCCTCCCTTCACTTACAAGGATGCTATGTCACCCTAGGGACCTCGAGGAATGCCTGGACCCCCTGGACCAATGGGCTTACGTGGTGTGGGAGACACTGGAGCAAAGGTAAGATTTTTAAAGTAGGCAACAATACTAGTTACTAAGGAAGTACTTAGAAGGAACCTTGGTAAATGTGATTAATTTTTATCTGACATGCTAGAAGAATAGTGATGTGTGGAATAATTATGGATTTCCTGGGAAACACACCCATGAGTATATTGATTGATTTCATGGTTCTTGAACTGACTCTTCGGTAGGTAGCTTCTTCTTTGTTTCTTCCTCTTCTGTACCAAAGTCTGGGTTCAGGTCAGAACCCTCTTCTCTACCTTCATCCTGCTCTTCCCCTAGCTTTTCTCATCCTGTTGTATAGCTTTATGCCATGTCTTTATGATGATGGTGTCTAAGTCTCCAACCTTGCTTCCTTGTGCTTTTTCTCATGTGTCTTACACAAACAATCTTTCAATTTCTTTTAGACACCTTTAACCTAACATTCAAACCAATAACCTGAATTCTTACCCTGTGGTGTTATAAAAGGCAGGTGCTGTGCAGTCCAAGAACTTAGTCATTCTTTGGTCCTTTCTTGTCAGTGATTTTCAGAGTCCTGCCCTGTGCTTCATTCTGAGAATTTCATGTTGAGAACATACCAGCAGTCTGCATCGTTTTCTTCTTCAGCTTCCTTCGTGCAAACCACCACCATGCCTGGGTACCAAGATGACCTCTTCAGTGAGCTTCCCCTTCCCAAATATGCCCTCTTACAACTAAGCAGATTAGGTGGCCTTTTACAACTATGGATCAGAGAAAATTCCATTCCTTCTTAGAAGTACTCTGATGGCTTCTCTGGCCTTGGAATGAAACTCAGCAACCTCCCCCAGCCTTTGAGGCCCTCATGACCTGACACAGCTTCTGTCTGTTTGCCCTTGCCCTGACAGCAAGACACACTGAGCTCCTATCCCTGCACCTCTTTCATGCTTTCAGGACCATGGATCTGCAAGAATAGTGAGATGTTAAGGCCTCAGCTAAAGGTCCCCCCCCCCAGGTTCCCCTTACAAAACATCACCACCGCCCTTTGACACGTATTTCATGTGTAGACTGCATCATTCTCTTATTTATTGTGTTTATTTATTATGAATGGTGCTCTAAAGGTTCCATGGCATGTAAAGTTTCTTGGAGGCAGGTTCTTTGCAATCTCTGCTAACCTCTGGACTCCAGAATTAAGTGTTATCACCTAAAATTGATTGAATGAATAATCAAAGTTTTTATAGAAAGAAGTTTGTTTTTAACTACTCAGCTATTCTGTTCTGTCTCTCATGCTTCTAGGTCATTGCAGAAAGACGATATATGCATTTAATGTTAACTGTTATCCTTTTGTTGTTCTTTCTGCCACAGTAGTTAGCAGTGAGAATGCTTATAGACCACTCCGTTATGGTGTAGTAGGTGCTCTTTTCTCGTGCCTGACCCAAGGAGAACAAAAGGTTAAAGATACATGGCAATAAGGATCATCTGTAAGAGGGATTTCCACATCTGCCCCAGTTGTAATTCTTGGGGTAACTGTGAGAATGCCAGTGAGAGGTGTCACTGAAAGTGTCACATAAATGATACATATAGAATTTGAGATGCTCTGACCAAAGTTTAGGTGGGTTTGAGTCAGATCCTTGAAGAAGCCTTAACACTGTCAACAAACCATACTGTATTCAGTATGGCATTTTTTTCTTTAACACGTAGCATCTATCAAAACATTAAAATTTAATAAAGTAGAAAGACTCAGTATGTAAGTATCATTACTTCCTGCTCCAAGTAAAACATTGGTAAACCCTTTTGTTATTATACTAAATATTTCCCTACAGGAAGCAGAAGCTTATTTCTGTTTAAAATAAGATATGAAATAAAATATGTTAAATAGATACTTGGCTGTGTTTGTGTTGCGATAGAAGCATATGGCCATTTATATTTTTCAAAGATTAGCTGGCTATGAATATGTATAAAAGTATTATTATATTAAGTTATTATGTTACTGCTTCATATTTAGTATTAATAGCTACACCAGTAAAGAACATTTAAAGTTTAATCCTTGTGAAGTCTTCTCTCTCAGATATTTAATATGCAGACTAAGATATTTTCTGAATGATTTTGTATATCACAAAAATCTCATACTTCACATTTTTCATTATTTTTGGCAAAAATACCAAGCAAATTGTTCTTACTTGCAAAATTTTATCCTACCTTTTTGATTTCAGAAGTAGCAAATGTGTTTCCAGAAGGCATTCTGTGAGTGAAACTCACCTTGGACTTCAACTTGCTTTCCGCAATAGAGTGTGGGGGAGGACCATGGCCAGGATCTCCCTGTTTCTGCTCATCTGCCTCCCTCTAAGATGCCTTTTCCTCCTCTGCATTGCCTTCTGTTTCTTCCTGTGCAGAATGTGTTAGCCACAAGAACTCCAGCTCAGAAGGAGATATTAGGAGCATGAGCTTGTCTTAGAATCAAAAAAAACTTTTCAACTATCAATCTGAAAATAAAGAAAAGTCTGGAAGCAAATGGTAGCTTTTAAATAACATCTAAATTCATCTCTCCTTTTGCAGAGAGGCCCCAAGTCTCCATCTGGCCTTCTTTTCTGAAAAAGACTATGAAAGCACACATATACACAAACACATATATAGAGATAAATGAGGAAAACAAGGGAGATATTTTGAAAAAGTTGACTTTGAGTTAACTTCATCCTTCCAATAAAGTAGAGATCAAATCATCAAAAATTGTCAATAAGAGGCAACAAAATCCTAGTACCCAAGTATGCGACAAATCTTTCTGTTACTTTGAGTTAAAATACCAGAAAAACTGTAAGTATCTAGAGGTAGGTGTGTGTGTGTGTGTGTGTGTGTGTGTGTGTAAACGTTCATATCCTGATATGTTTTTCATTTAAACTCTGTGTAGAGTTAAAACCTTGGCCTTAAGGCATGAACTTGCAAAACAAATGTGTTTTGAAATGAGGAAACTATTAAGGTTGATGATTAATTTATGATGGTTTATGCGCTATTTAGTTAAGGTCACATATGTTTAGCATATGACACAAACATTAGAATCAAAGCATTTATGTTTTAAAACATATAAAAGGCAATGCCTGGCATCTAGCACCTCGTGGAACTCTAGTTTCCCCTAGTGGAAAATGTTTATAGACCATCAAATTTTGGCAAGAATTTCTGAGCTATTTCAAAATTCTTATAAAAATTTTCAAGAATCATAGTAGATTTGTAGGTTTGAAAGTCCCCTGGGCAACATGCTGGGAAAGGACCAGCATGTTTAGTCTCTTGCTGAGTGGACAGGGATCGTGTTGTGTCCTGGTGTCTGCAGCCACACTGATGGAAGTCATTCTCAGACCCCATGCCTGTCACTGCCTGTGTCCCTCCACCGGAACCCTGAGAATAACGGGAATTGTTGTGATTTGAAGACAGTTCTGAGCTACTCTCAGCTTCCTTTTAAGAACTTCAGCTAAGTCATTGCTCTTAAGTCTTTAGCTAAAAAGCCCCGAAGGTGCCTATAGGTGAGAGAGAGCTAACCCTCAGATAAGCCTCAGTATTTGAGTTTGTTTCTGCCCTTACTGAAAAAGAATAGTAAGGTGGCTCTCCATGCTCCTTAAGGGAAAATTCATCTTGCCTGGTCCTCCTTATTTTGTTAGTGCCAGGAAAAGCCAAGGTATCACCCAAACCTGTGAAATGGTTTCATATAGACTAATCCTTCAAGCTAGCCTGAATTTGGGGGCATTCCAAGGACTTGCTTAGCTATCAAGTAGTTGAAATAACATACATGGACAGAAGGATTATTGGGTTGCTATTGTTCTTTGAATTATGATAATGGTTATAACTAGTATTTATCACCTAGATATTTCTAAAATACTGCATTTTGAACATTTCCCTTATTTTACAGAGAAGGATACTAATGATTAGAGGTTGAACAACTTGCCTCTTTGCAGTGTAAACATATTATAACATGTATAGTTGTGTTTGGGAAGGAAACTATGAAGATGAGAGACAGACTGAATGGAGGAATAAGCTCAAAGGGAAAGAATGGCTTCCCAGCCCCCAGTGCTCAGTCTTCCATGCTGTCTGTCCTCTAATCACTTTGTGCAGTTTTACATGTAGCTACGTTGCCCTTCTTTCCAGTCTAGCTTTCCCACCATCAAGACCTAGACTGTAAACTGTAAAGAGAAGCACAAAAACAAACCAAAAAGAGTTAAACATGTCCCCAAAACCTTAAATATTGAGTAGTGTAAATACATCCTTTATTTGACAAAAGTGGCCCATAGTAATAAATTAAAATGCAAGTCTATGTGAAACTCCACTGAGTATCATTATTCTAAAAATGTTCCCAGAGTCTGAATTGCTTCTCTGTTCTCTGCAATGGCTCACATATGTGCATTCTACCACCGAGTCTTGGCAGAATAGAGGACCAATTCACACAGCGATGCATTAGGAATCTGGGGCTTCCATCAGCAGATGCAGACTGGACAAGGAACTCCATTTTGAACAGCCAGACAAGAAGGGTCAGTCAAGGATGCAGGATTCGGGATAATGATATTAAGAATTCATGATTCCAAAGCAGACTAGATACCCACCTCTCCCTAATAGTCCCCAAATTCAGAGAAGGCAGGGTAGTGGGGCTGGATCTGGGAAGGATTGGACTATGCATATGATCAAAATACATGGCTATGAAATTTTTCAAATAGTTAACAAAATTATATTAAAAATGCTAAGGAACTGGTCATAAGCTCAAAGCAGAAATAATTAAAGCCAGAAACATGAAGTTTGAAGGGTAGAGAGTTTGACCTGAAAGTTTCTGAAAATGTTGAATTCAGGACCTGGGAAATTAATGAGTTAACTTTTCAAGGCGATTCCTTGAATGCTTGAAAGCTGAGCTGACTCCAGGCTGCCCACTATGTTAAATACTGCTTTCCACTCTGTCTGCTGTTTTCTGGGGCTACAATCCTCTTCCCTGGAGCTTACACACCACTGCAGCCCCCAAAGACAAATACTAAACCCTGAGCACTGCCATCTATACATTTTGTGTTTCTAGTAATGTAGACTGTAGGAACTTCCTCTGAGGAAGAGGTATAGTGAATATTCACAGGAGAGGGCCTCTTCTTTCTTTATTAGGGGCAATATGGGTGCCTTACTTGCATAACTCTGAACTCCGCTGACTATGAAAGGCTTTCCCTTTCCATTGAGATTCTTGGCACCAGGAAATCATTCGCTCAGTTTCAATGAGCTGATTCTGAGAAAAGGAAGAAATTACCAGCACACCTCACAGTTCTACAGCAAGCATTAAAGTTAGCAAGAACTAACAGATACAAGAGTTTGAGGGTGGATATTAGTGATAGAGGATCTGAAATTTAAAGCTGGGGAGACATCAGAAATGTGATAGAAATTTGAGAAGCTGGGCTTTCTCCAGCCTTCTTAATTGTTTCTGTATTCTCATAGTCATCATAATGGCCATCAATGAGAAGTGACAGAGGGATATGACAAGCATTAGTCAGTCAATCGTTACATGACTCCTATCTAGGTGTCTGAACAAAGCCTCTAAAATTCCCACCACTCTGACAACGTGCGAGTATTGTACACGAGTTACTAACCCATGGCATCTGCTGACATTATTCACAGTGCTTATGCCTATGGAAGCAGAAGATGTAGTTACAGCTTATTTAGAACCCAGAAAGAGGGAAACATTAAACACATGATAATCACTGCTTTGACTTCTCCCTTATCTTAAAATTGAACTTTTCCCTGGCTTCATCATTTAGTGGAACCTTCAGAGTGGCATTCCTTGGATAATTCTGTTTCTTTTTTTTTTTAATGTAACTTTATTTTGTTGCCTCTTTTCTTGGCTTTTTCTAAAAAACTCATTGTTGGACCCCCCTGTAACTGGGGTTACAAACAGTTGTAAGCTGCCCTGTGGGTGATAGGAATTGAACCTTGGTCCTCTGGAAGAACAGTCAGTGTTCTTAACTACGGAACCATCTCACCAGCTCTTCCTTGGATAATTCTTAAGACTGATTCTTTCAATTTAGTTTTTGGTATCCCCAAACTAGAAAAGCATGAGACCACTGGATGACCAGCTGGAAGTTGCTTTTATAGTCCTCTTAAACAATGGCAGGGGCTTCATTGGCATAAACAAAGGAAGAGAAAGTCAGTAAGGCCTTATTAATGTTTACCTATGTGTAAAGTCAGTATAATAGGTTAATTATCATCCAAAATATTTTACCTAAGTCTTTCACAGCCACAAGGCTATGGTCTCTGCATTAAATAGTAACTGGAATAAGGGCTCTAGAGATGATTACCCTTTTATGTCCGGTTTTAGTAGATATAAAATGGTAAATGGGCTCTGGGAGTCATATCTGGCTTTGAATTTCACCAAGCTACATAGGTTTGAACATTTTACATGTCACCTGAAGCCTCCATTTCCTTATTTATCAAATGGAATAAGTTGATGTTTATAGGATTACATAGATAGTGACTGATAATAAACTTCATAAACATTCATTGTTGCTCATAATAATATTACCATTATAAGATACAGCAAAAAAAAAAAAAAAAATGCTGATGTGAGGAAAAGGTGCACGCTTCCTATAACCATGGTAAGAACCTGCCCATTTTTAAAGGGATCAAAAATGAGCACTCTGTAAATTATGGTGGCTAAAACTCTTGCTAAGTCATTCATTCACAGGAATAGGTGTATGGATCACTCATTCTTAGGAACAAGTGTGTAGTCTGTCCTGAACATGGACATTTCTGTGGAAATGAAAAAGGTGTTTCCCATCTAGAGCCCCTTTTAGTGTGCAATGAGAAGCAGGAGGTCTTCTAAACAGCTCTTTTATGAGGAAGGCAAGGCAGATAATTGTAGAATTTGGGCTGCGGGATTACAAAGTTGGCGAAGTGGTTATAAATAGGAGCTCCAGAATTTGCTATTTTGTCCATTGTCTCCTAGTACAAGGGCTCCCTCTGCAGGCTCCACCACCCTCCAATGTTACATGGCCAGCTAAACCCATTATTTGAGAATGGCACTCTACTACTGACAATTTGTCTACATATTAGAAAATGCCATAGGTAAACACACTTGTGTTTAGACACCAGTCCTGTGTCATGGCAGAAGCACTGGTGTTGAGTGGCGACATGAGATTCATACAATCCCCTGTCTTCTATGCTCCAGCTGTCAACAGGGACTCTTGGCCCAAGGGACAAGAGACATGACACATTTACTATGCATTTTCTCTTATCATGGCGAGATGCTATTTCTCTCTATTTGCCAAATTCCTGATATTGCTGTCTATGGAAAGTATATCGCACATATGTGTGTGCACATGTACATGTTTTAATATGATCTGTACTAGTTGAGAAGACACTTTAACTAAAACCACAAGGAAAATATCACGAGTTTAATAGCATGTCAATTCTTTTCTTCAAAGAATGAGATTTAGAAAAAAAAAAAAAACCTATGCCATCATTTACAACACTTTAAAAAATTATATGACATTTGGTACATACAAAGAACGCTTGAAACATGCAAATTCTATCCATAATGCTCGTTATCGACTTGTGCACCTCTCCCCTTTGGCTGTTTTTAAAAAATCATTTAAATTACGTAATCTTTTCCTACAACACTACAACAATACTGACTCATGGTAATGGTGAGATTTTTATTGGATATTGTTCATGAATTTAAGACAACGTTATCAAATCCATTTATTGTAAACATTAAGAAAGTCACCTGACACAGCTTTCACATACTGTTATCGGTATGCATTCTGTCTCCTTTCATCTGTATTCCCTATTTCTCTCCCCGGTGCCTTTTTCTGAAATAATCCTCAGACAAGACATCATCCACATAAAGATTTGATATTTATCTCTCAAATAAAAGAATTTCTTTTCAAAACATAGCTGCAGAACTACTATAAAACCTAAACACATCCACAAGTTTTTACTACAGCAAATATCTAGTGTTCAAATTTTCCAGTTTGCCTCATGAATTTTTTATGAGAGTTTTGTTCAAATAAGTTGCGTCTGAGTGATGCCCACACATTGCATTTGCTTGTGGCACCTCTCAAGTCTCTTGAAATCAGTTTGTTCCCCCTCAGTATGCCCTTGTACTTCCTTCAGAAGTATGTTGTTTGTACTTAAGGCTTTTGCTGACATTATGCTTTATTCTCGGTGTGGTGGTTCATGCATTTCTCTTCCTGTCTCTAAAAACAGGCAGACCTATCTATACCTATTCAAACTGGAGCCAGGTCTGGTTTTTCTCAGCCATGTTATTCACAGGTCAGGCGGTGTGTTCCACAGAGTGTTCCACAGGGTGTCCAGCCACATCATGATGAAACTGTCTACCAAATTCTGGGACGACAGAGGTGATTAGCAACCCAGGAAAGGAAGCCATCGATCACATCTGTTTGACAACATATTTAGTAATTCCAAGTAAAACCTGCATGGCTATATTTGCTGGTTTTCTCTTTTGTTGGATGGTATTAAAACCCTGACAGATAAAAGCCCCATCTCTCTTAAGAAGCCGAGAGATCAGTCAGGTGTAGCTAGAGGCCCTCACACAATGCAGACTCTTCCTTTATGGGTGTTTCAGAGGGTCTCAAGAAAGCCAAGATCATAGAAATGTGTCTGACACAGAGTATTCATGCTCACTGCTTCAAACTCTTTGTGTGAGATTGATCCTTAGTGCTGGGAGGAACTTGAAGTCACTCAGGCATGACAGTCAGTAGGAGAGAGGTGTTGAAGAAATAATTAGCACACGCATCCTAGGTGGCAGAGATGGAGCTGTGTCACATGGGCTTCTTTCAAGAAACTTGAACACATGTCCCAGGGCAAGCATGATGAAAGAAATGAAGAAATTATTTCACTCAAGTGCATTTTGGAGCACCAATGAGTTCAATTGGGATCAACCTTTCAGAAGTATGAATGGAGAATTATATGCAGGAGCCTGGGAAACTCGTGGATGGCTACACCACTGAAGAAAAAAATATCTTCCAGCAACCATGGCATGGACTGTCCACAAATCCTTTGCAAAGATGTGGAGAAATGAGCCAGTAATAAAGTGAGCTGTAAAGTTACCCAAATTATTTTAATTATTTATTGAAACATTGTAGAAAGACAAAGATCTTGGAACAGGTAGGTCCAAAACCTGATTCTGAATCTTCTTTTAAAAAGAAATAACCTTAAAAATTAAATTATATATACATGGTATTTTGCTTGCATGTGAGCTTGTATACCATATGTTTGCCTGGTGCTTTCAGAGGCCGGAAGAGGGTGTTAGAGCCCCTGGAACAGAAGTTGCAAACTGTTGTGAACTGTAGCGCTGGGAACTAAACCTGGCCTTTCTGGAAGACCATCTTGTGATTTTAAATGCTGAAACACCTCCCTGGAACCTCCTCCCCCCCTTTTTTTTTAATTCGTAATTTTATAAAAACATGCCTATTCATAGGATCCTTCCATTAGGTACACAAGCCAGTGATTTTTACAGTAAAGTTTAGTTTACAACTGTCTTCACAGATCAATTTTAGAATATTTCCCATAGGCTCCTTCATGCTTATTTATGATCAGTTCATGTCTTAATCCTGGCCTCAGGCAACTACTAGTATATTTTTGTTTTTATAGTTTTATTTACTTCTGGACATTCAATAATTGGAATCCTACAGTATGCCAGTACCTGTCATCAAGAGCGTTGTTTTTAATGCGTGTTCATATTGTAACATGAATCCATAGTTTGTTTCTTGTAGGGTTTCTGTAATGATTCAGGCATTATGCTGGCCTGCCCCTGTCACCTGACAGAGTGCACTCAGGCAGTACTCTGGTCAGCCCAGGGTTCCATGACTACTAGTCTGCAGCAGGTGCAAAGGTTCTGTTTAAAAGAAAGACCTCGGCTGCATCCCCTGTTTCCGGCTCTTTCCCCTCTTCTATGCTCCACTCTATCTGTTCTTTTCCAATTCTTCTCTCTCTCTCTCTCTCTCTCTCTCTCTCTCTCTCTCTCTCTCTCTCTCTCTCTCTCTCTCCCTCCCTCCCTCCCTCCCTCCCTCCCTCCCTCCTCCTCCTCTCCACCCCGCTGTACCCCTGGGACAGACAGGACTTTTCCTGTCTCTCTGTTCTCATCTGTCCTCTCTCTGTGTCTCTTTCCTTCCTTCCCCCACTTTCTAATAAAGCTTCCCACTTAGACTCCGTCTGCTGTCGTGTTAGCCCCTGTGTCTCGGTCACGATCGCCCACCATGGAATCGGCTATGATCCCCCACCCAAGGACCCGCTCAAGCTTTATCCTAAGAGTTTTGTTCACTTATTTGCCAGATGATAGACACTGGATTCTTTCTGGGTTTGAGCAATTCTGAATAATTCTGCTAAGGACTCACATTTGCCTGGCTTTGAGTGTAATGTGCTTTTATTTTCCTTGAATGCGTCTTAGCGATGAAATCAGTGGGTCGAGTGGCACATACATGTTGGAGTTTTAGAGAAAGTGCCACGCAGTTTGCCCAAGGGGTTGTAACAACTAGTCAGAGGGGCTGCGGCTTCTCCACTTCCGCTCAGCCTCTTCTGCAAGTAGCTGGGCAGAGTTGCAAAGCTTTAGTCGTGTCCTCTTTAATTAAAGCAGGTTTGTAATGATCTGACATTTACCAAGTGATTATCCTGTGCTAGGCCTTATGAATCATTATCTCATTTCACTCCAATCCTTAATGAAGTATAGACATTATTTCCCACATATCTGTTGGATTTACTGAAGTAAAGATGATTTAAACGAGTCAGCATGGTGACAGAAGATTGTCTGAACATTAAATGATATCAACCATGAACATTCCTAACATTATCTTGCCATACAGGGATTGAAGATTGGAGCGGATTTTATTTGTGTCTTCTTGACAATGCCATCTCAGGAAGAGCCCGGACACCAGCCTTAAAGTGTCACGCCTTGGAGAAACAGCAAGATCTTTACTGAATTTACACTGTGACCATAATCACTATTGCAGCTCAAGCATCAGAGTAAACGTCCAAGTCAAATAGCCTTATTTTAGTTGAGGAAATAATAGGAGCAGCTCATTCAGGATGTGGTCACAGCTCCTTGTGGCCTCTTTTTATCCTTATATTTCCTTTCCTCCTCTATCAAAAAAGCAGTAATTAGATTTCCAAATTCCAGAGAAGCAAGTTCTGGAAGGAGCACACATTAATGCTGCCAAGAAGTTAATTAACTGATTGATTTGAAGTGGAACTCTTTATCAGGAAAGAGTACACACGTGACGAGAAGAGAATGTACAACTTCAAAACAGCAAGCTGATTTAGGTGAAATGGGCTCAGTGAATTTCTCAGGGAAATTTAAGGAACTTTAAAATGTGTAAACGGTATTTAAAATGTATATTTAACATGAACATTTATGCATGTTTTTTATAATTGGTAACTTATCACTCATTATATCTTTTCAGGGAGAGCCAGGGGTCAGAGGCCCTCCAGGTCTTCCTGGGCCTCGGGGCGTTGGAACCCAAGGACCAAAGGTGAGTTCTCCAGTCTCTGATATGCGTGAGCATCGGGTGCCAGTTAGGATATCCCTAATTGGAAAACCCCAAACAAAGAAAGCTCCAAATTTAGAAACTTCTGATCACAAATGGTGAGTCCATAGCTGACTCCATGGAATGAATAATGGTCAAAATCTTGGTGCCTTCAAGCGTCTATAGAGGGTATCTGTGAAACATTTTGTGTTTCAACATGAATCCCATCTCCAAAGTAATCCTCATGTACAAATATGTACTCCAAATGTGAAAAAACTAAATTCTGAGGTTTTTTGTCACCCAAGCATTTCTAAGACAGGACAACCAAGAGTTGACACCAACCCATTCGACAGCTCCTTCATAAGAAGGCTTAGTTTTTTCTGGATTATTGATGAAATCTTTGCTCAGGTCATGTGATCTACACTATCTTTAAAACAGTTGCTTCTCTTACAAAATCAGAAAGTCAACTTCTCACAGCACAGTTGATAAACTATATAGTTTCAGAGTGTCCAATATAAAAACTGTCCTAAATATTTCCAGGTTTCTCAGAGGCTGTGCTATCTCATCAAGAAGCAAATCCTAGCTGGATACAGTGGTATACACCTCTAGTCCTAGCACTTGAGAGGCAGAGGCAGGAGTATTACTAATTCAAGGCCTACCTGTGCTACGTGTCAAGTTTGGGCCCATCCTGAGCTACATATGGATAAGAAAAAAAGTTACATTTTTGGTCACATTTTTTTTTTGGGTGGACTTTTAACAGGTCACTGGCAAATGTATGTACTGTATAGTCTATCTCCAGCCACTGTGTCAGAACTTGGTGTAAAAATCAAACTTCATTGTCCCCATAGAAAGTGGTTTCTTCCAGGGTCGCTTTCCTTTATTTCTATATCATTTGCTTAATCTCCTCTAGTTTGGTACTTATCAATTCTTTAATTCTTCTAATCCAGTGTGTCCTACTGAGGGGGATTTTCTCCTCATCTTCAGAGATGCTCTTGGAGGCACTTAAACATTATCACTACTGGGGACATTTGGAGCCATCTTAACTGAAGATGATACTGACATTTACTGGATAGAGTTCAGGAGTGCTGTTAAACAATCTCTGATGAACAAGATAACTTCCCCAAACACAGAGTTATCCCCATCAAAATGTCAGTAGTGATGAGGGTGAAACGCTCTTCTAATTGTTCATTCGTTTATTCAAGAAATACATGTTTTATTTGTTTAAAAGATGAAGCAAGAAAGTATTGGTAAACCAGTGCCAATGCGCCACACACCACAAATTCATATTTTAAATAGGTCTAGTCACATCCAAAATCATGTGAAATTGAACCCTGTTATTGGAGAAGAGGGCAGAAATAATTCTTGAGTCGTGAATTTTGTTGAGGATCACAACCTCATCAGATTTCTTAATTCCTTTTTCTTCCTTGACTTTCATCTCGAAGAAGGCTAGTTTAGAAAACTCATGGGGTCACTGTATATACATGAATGATCCCCTACAGTGACAAAGTCACCATCAGGGAAAAGTTGAATCCATTTTTTTTTCATTGTCATCTGTAATTTTAGTTTTAAAGTATTTTTTGGAATGAGAAAACATCCTTACAATTTGAGAAAAAGAAAGCTCTTGTATTGGCAAGAAAAACAAACAAAACATAATCCCCCGACTTATTTAGTAACTAATTCCCTCTTCTCAAAGCATGTGCTGTTCAGGGTGAATGTACTGTCTCTTGGGATATGGAAAGGTAAACTGCTTTATTGCAAAATTTCTAAGAGCTTTAAAATGGTCATGACAAAATTCCGTTGGTTACGCTGCACATTTGAAGAGTATAGCTCTTAGTGATGTCACAAAACCTTAGTTTGTGTGTGGATACTGATGCTTGTATAGTAACTGCCTAATCATATACTCTACAGCATATACTCCCATCACTAAATGCCATATGGCTGCATGAATGTGCATGTTTGTGTGTATACTACCTCACTGTGTACTGTTGTGTGTGTATACATGTACCTTTGTGTATATACAAGCACATTTGCCTGTGTGTGTGTGTGTGTGTGTGTGTGTGTGTGTGTGTGTGTGTACGTGCAGATGCCTGAGCCTTAGATGTCATTCCTCAGAAACTACTTACTTAGCTTTAGAGACAGAATCACTCATTGATCTTAACTCATCGATTTTTGCCAGCTGTTGAGCCCCAGGGATTGTCCTGACTCTGTCTCCCCAGTTCTGAGATTATAAGTACCATGCTCTGCTTTTTCATGTGGGTGCTGGGAACCCAACTCAGGTTCTCATGGGAGGTACTTTATAAACCAAGCTGTTTGCCAGCCATTCCACTGACTCTAACAGCATTCCCAGTAAACCGGCATTCCATATTAAAAGTGAGCAGCATGTTCAAGCCTGAATAGAATTTGGCATTAGTGGTCTTTGAACTTGGTGTGGGCAAGCTGGAGTGGGGACATCTAGATTTGCCATGCAGAAGTCCCTGGCCTCTCTTCCTGTTTCTTTCAAGCTGCTCTTCCCTGCCTCTTTACCTATGCTTGGGTTATATTGAAAAGCTTGTTTGTAAGCAAGTAAGTGGCCTAGTAATATTTAGATCAACATATCTTTAATGAAATTGGAACTATTTTATAGCAAGAGAATCCTAATCGGTTTAGGTAAGAATGAAGCCAAGAGCAGTAATATGTCCATTTTTCCCCTCGTTAACCTTTCTATACTTTGTTGTCAATTTCTCCCTCTCTTTACACAGGGTGATATTGGTCAAAAAGGTCTGCCCGGCCCTCCTGGTCCCCCTGGTTATGGATTACAAGGAATTAAGGTAAGGGAATCTGATTGCGCTGGAATCATCTCTCAAATCAGTAGGATAATGAGGAGGAGAACATGTGGCTTCATTACAAAATTCAGATTTAGTGAGAGTGTCACAGTTAAAACTGCATCCAGGATTTAGAAAAAACACCCAGAAGTGTAGAGATGGTACAAGTATAGTCTTTTGTAAACACTAACCATTACACACTTTGCTTGGTGAAGCGCTGGACGGTTCATTGATTTGAGAACCTTTGGAATCTCACCTAGCAGTATGTTCTCATCTCCCTTGAAGCTTGCTTGCCTGCTTTAGCTGAGTGCTCTCTTTCTAGCCCTAGGGATAAAACATGGGGGAGGTGGGACATTAGGTGGGGTGTGAAGGCACAGGGAATGGACCATGGGAGTTGGATTGGCAGTTCTTGTGGTTCTAGCTTGCAGTGGAAGCAATAGGAGCCTCTGGGATAATATTGGTACCCTAGCATGGAGCTTTGAAACTTAACTCTCCAGTAGAGCTTGAGAACCTTCTAAGCGCTCCAGATGGTTCTCCAAAGCAGCCTGAGTGGCCATTACTGCTCTTGGTCTTTACTGCTGGAGTTCACAGCCAGCTGGTTCCTACTTTGTATTTGCTCAGGAGCAATAAGTTTATCAAATGAGTTGGATTTCTCAGGGTTTCCCCATATCTAAGAAGGAAAACATCAGTAATTACATACTAATTACTGTGCAATTTCAAACAGTCCCCTTTCTATGTCTAACATGTTGAGTTCGTTTGTAAACTGTACCACCTCACCTATCTATCTTTCTTTGTGCAATAAATCAGTACGTATTTATTGCCCTGTGAAAGAGAGTAGTTGCTAATCTACAACTACAGATAATTGAACTTCATTCTAAACGTGGAAAGATTTAAAACAGTTGTTCTCAACTTTCCTAACGCTAAAACCTTTTAATACAGTTTCTCATATTGTGGTGACTACCAACCACGAAACTATTTTTGTTGCTACTTCATAACTAAAATTTTGAATTACATTATGAATCACAATGTTAATACCTGTATTTTCCAATGGCCTTGGGCAACTCCTGTGAATGGACTTTTTGACCTACAAAGGGGTCACAGGTAAAGAACTGCGGATTTAAAACAAACTCTCTTTCAAAATAGCATAACTTTATAAGTAGGAGACAGAAGGCGCCTAAAATAAATATGAAAGCCCTGAATTAAATTTAAACCACATACTTCTGTACAGCATGAGCTAAATCAAGAGAAAAAAAATCACTGAACTAGTGTTAATTTTCCAATCCAAACACAATATCTGAAATTTGCAGGATAGGTCTTTTAAGTAGCAGTTATTCATCTGCTGGGCTGAATTTCTAAGCAAAAACAGGATAGCACACTGTTGATAACATACAGGCACAGGGATTTAGAGTGGAGCTCCATTTATTTATAAACTATACCACTCTACTTCCCCACCCTCAAATTCTACGTTTGAAAGTTGGTAATGTCGTACGGAAGTTTTTGCCAGAATTTTTGAAAGAAATATGGAGAGATGGCTCAGCAGTTAAGAACCATGGCTTCTCTTCCAGAGGACTTGGATTCAATTCCTAGGACCCACATAGTGACTTATAACTGTCTAACTCTAGTTCCATGGGATCCAGCTGTCTGTCCTCTGTGGGCACTGGATGTGTGTGGTACACAGACATGCAGGCAGAACACCCACCTACATAAAAGAAAAAGCATTTAAAGATGAGATAAAAGGAAGAAATAAATATAATGATATGTCTGGTTTTGTCACCAACATGAGCTCAGTTTCCATGTGCTATGAGCCTATCACCTCCACTTCTAAGTCCAATGTCAATTGTCTTCCTTCCATTATCTGGAATTTACTTCCTATATTCACACTGAGCACCTTGAGTTGCATTCAATTAATCCTTCTCACCAACCATGACTCATCTTCAGATTACACCATGCTCACACCCTGAGTGAAATTAGGTCATAGTTCCTGGCATGACATGGATCAAACTTCAAACCTCCACATGCCACAGACAACCCTATTGGCAATAAGATGGAGTACTTTTCCTCCGCTTTGGGCTGTGACAAGATGCTTAGAAGGCTGAGTCACACAGTTTCCTTAGACAAGCTGGTTTGCCTGGTGTCCAGCTAGCAGCAGGGAATGAACCCTTCTCTCAGCAGGCTTTCCTGGACCAACCTTAGACCATGCCCATAACAGGGAGAGAACTCAAAGATAGAGCCGGCATTTGAAGACTACACAGCAAGTGGCTGACATTTTAGTGCTTATAGTCATTTCTTGACACAGTTCTCTCACCCTTCTAAGAAAAGATGGATCAATGAACCATGCACCTTTGCTTCCATCTGCCCAAAGGCCTTGATGAGACCTTGGTCAATACTGGGGCTTAAACTACATCCTGCTTTCCATAGGGAAGATAGAACCAAGGCTGCGACCACAAAATAGGTCTGTTGGCTCCTTAGTCATGAGGTGGTAGGATGCTCCAATTGGGGAAGCCAAGCAAGGAGCAGTCAAAGATAGCTCTCCCAAGCTCTTCATTCTACTCAAGAGTTGGCCTTCCATGTCTAATCTGCCTTCCATGTCTAATCTGCCTCAGGGTTCTTACCAGCCAGACATTCCCTTAGCACTGTTTCTCGGAGGATTGGGAGGTCTTTAAAGTCCTTCCTGACTTAAAAGCACTTCTGAAGTAGGTTTGTACACCGAGTTCTGCTGTAACTTTTCCTAGACACATCCCACTTGTTCAGGAATGATCCAGCCCAGCTGGTGGACTTCCTGTTCACTGTGCTTGGGCTGGGTTTCAGGCTGGCAAGTTTATTATCAGCATTGAAACATTGCCTTAGGAACTTGCTGGGGAATTTGGTGAATGCTGTCTGACAGAGGCCCCAGTGTCTGCAGAGATGACAAATGACAATTATTGTAGTGCTCACACTGTCACCAGGCTAACAGGCACCCACTAGAACATCTAGGGACTGTAAATGAAAGGGATCCAATTAACAGTGGTGGATACACAACCAACCTGAGCAATGAAATAACAAACTTTGAAATGGGCTCTTTTACATCCTGAATATGGCATATTCACTTTAGTTTCCTTATCTGAGTAATGTGGATGGTAACAGTATTGTCTCCTAAACTTTCTGTGAGGTATAATTGAAACGAAGCAGCACAGGAGGAACAGGGCACTTGTTTGTATGTGTGACACATATTTTCATTTATTCATGACTATCTCTTCCTGCTTCCCGTTCTGCATGGCATTTTCTAGGAGAAAGGTCTGGGGCTCTAACATCCAAATTATTTGACTCCCTTAAATATAATATGTTGGTTGTACTAGTTTACACCAGGCACCAGTGCTTTGTTGACCTTAAAAAGTGTAATGGTTCGTGGAACAATCCAGTGTGGGTTCATGGTTAGTGGGAAATTTTCCTCCAAGAAGGATGGCTTCCACTTCTGGCTTCCCCATTGGTGTTGGCTGGTCTTCTCTATCCCTTGCTCCCCAACAGATACAAGGAGAGGGTGAGGAAAGGACACACTTGCCTCCTAAACATTCTGGCTAGGATGTGACACATATCTTTTCCCGCAATTTTGCTGTTGATATTGTTGCCATATGGCTGTATTACTTGCAGGAGAGACAGGGAAAGGTGGCTTGACTGTGCATCCAAGGAATACTGACTGCATCCAAGAAATACTCATAGGGACCATCAATCATGATTGTAACCCTTTTCAAGGAAAGATGAAAAAGCTGAAGTTAGTTGTTGTTCTGAAGTATGTTGATGCTTTCAGAAGAAAACAGAAAACATGGATAGTCTCCATGGCGACTTAAAGGATACCCAGATATCCCTAGTACTGTGAGGTATAGTTCTTAGATTTGTAAGGACTGAAGTTACCACTGTCAGTTCATTTATCTCACAAAAGACATATTGGAGTCTTGATAATCTTGTTTATTTCAAGCAGGATGATGAGATTGACTTTCTGAGGAGCCAACTGAGTTCCTGTCCAAGGCTGGAGGAAGCCTGGGGTGGGAGGGGCAGGACAAGGAGGAGAGGGATGTGCTTGTATCTACAGAACACCAGGGAGAGGAGCAGGAGGGCTGCTGGAGGATGTCCAGAGCTGGCATTGAAGGAAAGGGTACAAACATCTCACATAGGGAGATGAAGAGGAGCCAGCAGTTAGGCCCATGTAGGAAGTCGGGAAGGGTTGGAGTCCTGAATCACTTGTAAGGCCAGCAACCTTCTTGAGGCTGGCATGATTATGATAATGGATAGGTCAGCCTAACTTATGGGCCCTAGTGCGCCAGTACTTGGAAAAAGAACAGCTACTCCTGCCTGACATCTCTAATTCAGGAACCCAGGTTAAAACACGAGATTCTAAACTTATGGATTCTGTGGGATTCTAAACATCTAGATTCTGTGTTTAAACTTCATGCCATTTCCTAGGTGCTTTTGTGTTGGTATGTCTCAATTATGTTGAAATGACTGTTCATGTCACTTCCAAATTCTTTTTTGGGGGTGGTATATATTCTTGATTTTCTTAATACATTTGTTTTTGTTTTGATATTTTTGTGTATCTTATCATTTTTTAATTTAGTATGTATTCTTAATGAAAATGTAATTGGATCAGTTTCTCCTTTCCCTTTCTTTCCTCCCTCCAGTGTTTGTGTGGATGCATATGTTATGTTGAAGTATGCAAAAATATATAAATATAAACTTCTGAGTCAATTTTGTTGTTTGCGTGTATATAGATGTAGTTTCAGTGCTCATCACTTTGCACTGGGTAACCAATTAAGGGGTTTATACCTGGGGGGGAGGCTAATTGTTTCTCTTTCAGTAGTCTTTACTTGCCTGTAGCTCCTTGTCAAGCTGTGCCCCTTCCATGTCGCCCCCCCCCATTCTGTGTTAGTATGTCTGTTGATACTGGTATTGCTCCAGTCTTGTTTAGTTAGTCATTTTTAAGGGAGGCTGTCAATACCAGCAGACTTCCTGGCATTTGGTTCTTATAATCTTTCTGGCCCTTTTTCCATAGTGTTCCCCTAGCCATAGATGATAGAGCTTTGCTGTAAATGTACACAGTGGGGCTGGACCCTGCATGATCCATTGACTTCTGCATTGTATGCAGCCATTTCTGTAATAGTCTCAATTTGCTGTAAAAAGGGCCTCTTGCATGAGGAGAGGTAGCCACACTCATCCATGGTTATAAGATTTGTGTGTGTGTGTGTGTGTGTGTGTGTGTGCGTGTGTGTGTGTGTGTGTGTGTGTGAATGCACATGTGTACTTGTCTTTGGATTAATATAGGATACTTACCCTTACTGTTAATTTGGAATTCATACTCTAATTCCCCTACATAGAAAGATAAGTAAAAACTACAGAAGCCCCTGCATCCTGATATATGCCTGTAATCATAGCACTGGGACAGGTGAATTGAGAGTTTGAGGACAGCCTCGGTCAACTAGTGAAATGAAAAACAGGTGAAGTTTTATTGTTGCCGGAGTTCAGTACTTGGGGATTATGCCTGGCATAATCAACTGACTAGGGAGGTAGGGCCTAAAAGTTGACCGTGGCAGTCAAAGTTTGCACATCTCATTTTCGTGTTGAAGGCATGACCACATCTCCATTGTGTTAAAAGTGCCTAAAGGAAATAGGAGATAGTCATATGGACAGTGAGCTGGCACCAACTGGATAGCATTCTGTGGGTTGCTGGCATCAGGTCTGCTGGTTGTTGTTCAGTGGGACTGGCTCTGAACCATTTGTGGTTTTCACGTGCTAGTTCACACATGCGTGTTCTTTTGGCCAAATCCTTTTTCTTCTGTCCAGCCAATGAGGTAAAAGCCCTGCCCCATCTCCCCTTCCCCTTTCCTCCCTCCCTTCCCCTCTCTTTCTTCTCCCCTAAATCCAAGGATATTATTAGGTGATTTTTTTTCTCTCTCTCTCTCAATTTCATTTTACTTTCCTTTCATTTTCCTTTTTGAAATTTCAAGACAGTGTCTTACACAGTGCAGGCTGACCTTGAGTTCCCAGTGCAGCCACAGATGGCCTTAAATGTTGAAGCCTCCTTTCTCTACCTCCCCAGTGCTGAAGCACAGGCCAGAAGCAGCAGATACCACACGTTTTCCTTCTGCAGCAGCCAGTGATAAGTATCGGATCTCCAGTTATTGGGTATCCTCCACTGATGCAATAAGCCACATCAGACCGAATTAGTAAATCCAGATTTAATAAACAGAGAAAAGCAAAGCAGAGCACTCCCTGGTGACTCTGGGTAGGGCAGGCGAGAGAGCACAGGGCAGGTCTGGCAACCAGGTCTTAAATACCCTATAGTCTTGGGGAGGAGCAGACTCTTGGCAGACTTTTTAAGGGGCGGGGTCTGGAATGGGAGGAGTGAAACCTAAGGTCCCAGTTGGGATGAACCCTTTGAATTCTCCTGTTAGTGGGGCCTGAGTCAATGCTGCAGCTCATAGGTTTTTGTTTGTTGTCTATATACTCTAAACAAGGCTCTGGGCCATGACCTGCGACCATCATCCATCTGCCTACCTCCTACCATACTCTTTACACTGTAGTGAACTTAAAGAAAAGTCAAACCCCAAAGTTCATTTTGTCACAATTAATACGACACCCTAGTCCAAAGTTTCACAAAATTTCCCAATTCAAAAAACAGTTAGAACAACTGTTTGTCCTGGAGATGAACAGCTGTACAATGCATGTGCTCATACCAAACTTTAGAAAAAAAAAAAAAGATATGAAATAATGTCAAAAGCTACTAAAGTATATATGATATTTAATTTGAGCATATGTATATATATATATACACACACACACACACCTTTTTATTTAAAAATTTATCATTTTACACACAGACCCCAGTTCTTCCTCACTCCCCTTCTCCTGCCCCCCATCTTCATCCCTTCTCACCCCATCCACTCCTTTGAAGGGGTAAGGCCTTCCTTGGGGAGTCAACAAAGTCTGGCATACCAAGTTGAGGCAGGACAAAGACCCTGGCCCTGTATCAAAGCTGAGCAAGGATGTGCTCCAAAAGTCAGTTCATGTACCTGGGATAGGTCCTGGTGCCACTGCCAGAGTCCCCCCCTCTGCCCCCCAACAACAGATAAAGCCACTTAACTGTCACCCATATTCAGAGGGTCTAGTTCGGTCCCAGGCAGGTTCCCAGCTGTCAGGCCATAGTCAGTGAACTCCCACTAGCTTGGGTCAGCTGTCTCTGTGGTTTTCCCCATCATGATCTTGACCTCCCTTGTTCACATGTACCCTCCTCCCTCCCTTCAACTGAACTCCAGGAGCTCAACCCAGTGCTTGGCTGTGGATCACTCATCTGCTTCCATCAGTTACTGAATGTAGGTTCTATGATGACAATTAGGGTAGTCACTAATCTGAATATAGGGGAAGGCTGGTTCAGACACCTTCTCCACTATTGCTAGTCTTAGCTGGGGGTCATCCTTGTTGGATTTCTGAGACTTTCTCTGCACTAGGTTTCTCCCTAAGCCTATAATGGCTCCCTCTATCAAGATATCCCTTTCATTGCTCTCCCCCTTTGTCCCTCCCCCAACTTGGCCCTCTAGGTCCCTCATGTTCCCATCCCCCATCCCCTCTCTTTTATCCCTCTCCCAGTTTACCCAGGAGATCTTAACTATTTTCCCTTCCTGGGACCCTCCATGTGTGTCCCTCTTAGGGTCCTCCTTGTTACCTAGCTTCTCTAGAGCTGTGGATTGTAGCCTGGTTATCCTCTGCTTTAAATCTTATGAGTAAAGTACATATTGTGTTTGTTTTTCTGACTCTGGCTTACCTCACTCCGGATGCTTTTCTCCTGGTTCCATCCATTTGCCAGGGCAGGTATGTATTTAAAACCCCCATGATGCTGTAACAGCATATAAGTTATAATGGCAGTAAGCTCGTGGGAACTGCTCCTTCCTCCTTCCTCCCCCCTCTCCATCTCTCCTCCCTATTCTGGCCTCCTCCCCACCCACTGATACCTGCCTGTTAAGATATATTTATCCCTATCAGTTTTGTAACTGATAACATCTCATCAAAGCCAAGTTTAGCAGAGTCATGGATGCATTTCCTTTAGCTACTGTTACTGTCTTTGTAGCCCATGAATATTACTGCTAAAAACTGATAAAAGGATTTTACTGTTCTTCTATCATCAATGCCTGGTAGTTGTATATTTTTCCCCCTGTCCTTTTAGCAAGGTAAGAGATACTTTATCTCTCAGACCCGAGCTCTAGTGAGAGTTGGGATTGTGATGCTTCCCAGTTCCATGTAGCTTTCTCATTCAAGTGCTACTGTCCTAGGAATCCAGGAACTAAAGCATTCCCGCACTGCCCACTTGAAATTTAATTTGCATCTTGTTGTTAGCCCCTGACACTTTCCCTGCAAATTCAACACTGGAAGAGAGGAGAGTATAAAAAGCAGCAGTGAGCTTTAGAAGAGTCCAGAGACCTCTTAGGAGTTACAGCAGGATCTAGCTGGTGCCTGAGGCAGTCCTAGGGTGAGGCTGTCTTTAGGTGAGGCTGGACTTGGGTGTGGTTGTATGCCCACATATACCATCAACAGGTTTGTCAGGTTCCTGGGGTAAGTTTGCTGAAGACTTTACCCTGTGTCACTACAAACTTCTCTGACCAACTGGTGAGCAGCCCACAATCTGTGCTAACATTTACTGTTCTTGCAGACATCTTAAGTAGGTTCAGTAGTTGGTTTTTGAGTATTAGCAAACTATCTATATATGGCTTCTCATTTGAAATACACACATAAGAAGGAGGAAATTAACTTCTAGGTCAAGGTCATTAGGATATCTAGCATAAAGAACAGGTATAGTTTTTAATGTGAATTCATAGCTCTAGATGGCAGACAATAAAGATAACTCCAGAATAATCTTTCCTTTATCTTGTGAAGAATTCTCTCAGAGCAGTTAATTCTTGGGGTGGGAACCATGAGTCACCATGCAGGAACCCAAGCCTCTTTGCCTCAGGCAAGCTGAGTGAAAGACTCAGGCATTACAATGGGGAGAAACAGAGGACTAAAACCTACTGCCTCTTTGATACAGCAAAAACAAGGAGGTAAAGAAAGAAATAAGAGATAAATAAGTGTATTTTTCACTTTACTAGTTTGGAAACCACAAAATGTTCCCCTCTGCATCTAATATTTATTTTTGATTAAGATATTGACATCAAGCCTTGCATTGGTGGCACACGCCTTTTATCTAAGCACCTAAGAGGCAGAGACAGGTAGATCTCTGTGAGTTCAAGACCAGCCTGGTCTACAGAGCAAGTTCCAGGACAGTCAGGACTGTTATACATAGAAACCCTATCTTGAAAAACCAAAACCAACCAAACAAACAAGATATTGACATCTGTTCTATGAAACTCCGAAAGTACTTTTACCAACAATGGTAAGAGAGAAGGCTTTAATTCCTTACCTTACTCTGATACTGTTATTTCATATCTTAATCGATTTTATATTCTCAATAGATCTTATTTCTTAAAAATTATTGTCACTGTTTATTTAGATTAATCCATACATTTATCGTTCTCTTTTTTTAATTTAATTTATTATTTTACATGTCGATCCCAGTTCCCTCTCCCTTCCTCCCTCCCTTCTACTCTCTCTCCCTCTTACCCTCTCTGCCCCCTCACATGCACCCTGACCACCCTCCCCTCCCATCCCCCCACCCCAATTCCACATGTAGAGCAATGCCATCCAGGTGGGGTCATGTAGATCTGTCAGATCATTTGAAGTAGGGACTAGGACTTCTCTCTTGTCTCTAGGTTAAGGCAGTATCCCTCCATGGGGGATGTGTCTGCAAGTTCCTTTTGTGCACCAGGGATACATATTGGTTCCACTGTCTGAGGTACCTTAGACTGCTCAGTCCTTCTGGCTGAGACCCATATACAGGGGGGCCTGAGTCAGTCCCCTGTTGGCTTCCCAGCTATCAGTCTGGAGGCCCGTTAGCTCCTCCTTGTTCAGGTCAGCTGTCTCTATGTGTTTCTGCAACCTGGTCTTATCCTCTCCATCTGCATCTGGATTCTAGTACGACTCAGTGTTTATGTATGGGTATTTGCTCCTGTTTCAACAGGTATTAGATGAGGGCTCCATGGATAAGTTAGTTGTTGATCTCACTATCCGGGAAGGGCAATTATGGTAGCCTTTCCAGGGATGCTCAAATTGTTAGTTGGCGGCAGTCTTGTAGGTCTCTAGACCTTTCTTTAGGTTCAGTTTTCTCTTCAAACCAATAATGGCTCCCTCTTTTATGTTCTCTCTCTCTCTCTCTCTCTCCTTCTCTCTCTCTCCTGTCTTCTATTCCTACCCTGACTCAATCTTCCTACGTACACGTGCTTTCCTCTCCTCCCTTTCTCTTTCTCCTATTTCTCTCTCCATTTACTGCCCCCCCCACTTCCCCGGTGCTCTGGAGGACTTCTTCCTTCCCCCTTCTGTGAAGGACTTTATATGAATCTCTTAGAATATACCTTGTATCCTAGTTCCTCTGGTGGTGTGAATTATAGGCTGGTGATCCTTTGCTCTAGGTCTAAAATCCATATATGAGCTAGTACATACCATGTTCCTCTTTTTGTGACTGGGTTACCTCATTCAGGATGGTTTCTTCAAGAGCCATCCACTTGCCTGCACATTTTAAGATTCCATTATTTTTTTTCTGCAGAGTAGTATTTCATTGTGTAGATGTGCCACATCTTCTTTATTCTTTATCCATTCTTCCTTCAGTTGAGGGGCATTTAGGTTGCTTCCAGGTTCTTGCTAATACAAATAATGCTGCTATGAACATAGTTGAGCAGATGTCTTTGTTGCATGGATGTGGATCATTTGGATATATGCCTAAGAGGGGGATTGCCGAGTCCTGTGGTAAACTAATTCCCATTTTCCTGAGGAACCGCCATACTGATCTCCAAAATGGCTGTATGAGTTCGCACTCCCACCAGCAGTGGAGGAGTGTTCCCCTTTCTCCACATCCTCTCCAGCATGAGTCCTCATTGGTGTTTCTAATTTTAGCCATTCTGTCAGGAGTAAGATGTTATCTCAAAGTTGTTTTGATTTGCTTTTCCCTGATAGCTAAGGATGTTGAATACTTTCTCAAGTGTCTTTCAGCCTTTTTGATTTCCTCTATTGAGAATTCTTTCTTCAGTTCTGTACCCCATTTTTTAATAGGGTTATTTGGTGTTTTGTTGACTAGTTTCTTGAGTTCTTTGTTTATTTTAGAGATCAGCCCTTTGTTGGATGTAGGATTGGTGAAAATCTTTCCCCAGTCTGTGGGCTGCCATTTGGTCTTGTCCATTGTGTCCTTTGCCTTACAGAAGCTTCTAAGTTTGAAGAGGTCCCATTTATTAATTGTTGATCTCAGTGTCTGTGCTCCTGGGGTTATGATCAGGAAGCAGTCTCCTATACCAATTTGTTCAAGGGTACCTCATACTTTCTCTTCTAAAAGGTTCAGTATGGCTGGATTGATGTTGAGGTCTTTGATCCATTTGAACTTAAGTTTTGTGCATGGTGACAGACATGGGTCTATCTGCAGTCTTCTACACACCATCATCCAATTGTGCCAGCACCATTTGTTGAAGATGCTGTCCTCTCCCCATTATATTCTTTTAGCTCTCTTGTAGAAAATCAGGTGTTCATAGGTGTGTGGGTTAATATCAGAATTTTCAATTCAATTCCATTGGTCTACTTGTCTATTTTTGTGCCAATACCAGGCTGTTTTCAGAACTATAGCTCTGTAGTAGAGCTTAAAGTCAGGAATGGTGATGCCTCCTGAAGTTCTTTTATTGTACAGGGTTGTTTTGGCTATCCTGGGTCTTTTGTTTTTCTATATAAAGTTGATTATTATCCTTTCAAGGTCGGTGAAGAATTGTGGTGGGATTTTAATGGGGATTGCATTGAATCTGTAGATTGCTTTTGGCAAGATTGCCATTTTTACTGTGTTTATCCTACCTATCCAAGAGCATGGGGGATCTTTCCATTTTCTGGTATCTTCCTTAATTTCTTTCTTTAGAGCCACAATGTTCTTATTATATAGGTCTTTTACTTGTTTGGTAAGCATTACCCCAAGATACTTTATGTTGTTTGTAGCTATTGTAAAGGGTGATGTTTCTCTGATTTCTTTCTCAGCCTCTTTGTCGTCTGAATAAAGCAGGGCTACTGATTTTTGAGTTTGTCTTGTATCCTGCTAGTTTGCTGAAGGTGTTTATCAGGTGTAGGAGTTCCCTGGTAGAGTTTATTGGGTCGCTTATGTAAACTATCATATCATCTGCAAATAGAGACAGTTTGACTTCTTCCTTTCCAATTTGGATCCCCTTGATCTCCTTTTGTTGTTTAGCTTTAGCTAGAACTTCAAGTATGATATTGAAGAGATATGGAGAGAGAGGGTAGCCTTGTCTTGTTCCTGATTTTAGAGGAATCGCCTTAAGTTTCTCTCCATTCAGTTTGATGTTGGCAGTTGGTTTGCTGTATATTGCTCTTTTTATGTTTAGGTATGTTCCTGTTATCTCTGACCTCTCCAAGACCTTTATCATGAAAGGGTATTGAATTTTGTTGAAGGCTTTTTCAGCATCTAGGGAGATGATCATATGGTTTTTCTTTTTCAGTTTGTTTATATGGTGGATCACGCTGATAGATTTTTGTATGTTATACCATCCCTGCAATCCAGGGATGAAGCCTACTTGGTCATGGTGGATGATTTATTTCTCTGATGTATTCTTGAATTTGGTTTGCCAGTATTTTATTGAGTATTTTTGCATCAGTGTTCATCAGGGATATTGGTCTGTAGTTTTCTTTCTTAGTTGTATCTTTGTGGGGCTTGGGTACCAAGGTGATTTTAGCCTCATAAAAAGAGTTTGGCAGTGAACCTTCTGTTTCTATTGTGTGGAACAATTTGAGGAGTATTGGTATTAGTTCTTCCTTGAATGTCTGGTAGAATTCTGCACTGAATCCATCTGGCCCTGGGCTTTTTTTGGTTGGAAGACTTTCGATGACTGCTTCTATTTCATTGCCAGTTATAGGTCTATTTGAGTTGTTTGTCTGTTCTTGATTTAATTTTGGTAAGTGATAGTTATCCAGAAATTTGTCCATTTCCTTTGAATTTTCAATTTTTGTGGAATACAGGTTTTCAAAGTATGACCTGAAAATTGTCTGGCTTTCTTCTGTGTCTGTTGTTATGTTCACCTTTTCGTTTCTGATTCTCTTAATTTGCATGTTCTCTCTCTGGTTTTTCCTTAGTTTGGATAAAGGTTTGTCTATCTTGTTGATTTTCTCAAAAAACCAACTCTTTGTTGCATTGATATTTTTTTTTGTATTGTTTTCCTGGTTTCTATTTTGTTGATTTCAGCCCCTTCTCTTTAGTCCACTTTATATCTCACAATTAGAACCACTCTCTAAAGATGGAGTTTCTGTTCTGCCTTGTCCCATGGCCATTTAGCACCAAATAAACATACAGAAACTTTTATTAATTGTAAACTGTTTGGCAAATGGCTCTGGCTTCTTACTGGCTAGTTCTCTCTTAATTATTAACCTGTAACTGCTAATCTATGTATTTCTACATGGCTTTATCTTACCAGAGAATGCCTGGTATCCTATCTTTCCAGCAGCTCCATGGCATCTCCCCAGTGGCTTCTCTTTGCATCTTCTCCCCAGTATTCTTGTCTGGTAGCCCTGATTATACTTTCTGCCTGGCTGCTTGCCAATCAGTGTTTTATTCATCAACCAATAAGAGAAACATATATACAGAAGAACATTCCCCATCAACTCTCCTTCCACCTCAACTACAACTGAAGAGAGCTTTCTTTACAAACAGGTCTGTCTGGATGACTCTCTGCTTGCCTTACTTGAAAATATCTTTCTTCTTTAATGCCCTCTTACATTTCCATGTGTAGAATCTAGCTATATGGATTTTTCTCTCAGTGTAGAGAATTTTCTCTGACATTTGGTGTTTATTTCCTATCTGAAGACATGGCCATCAGTCTATTTATTTCATGGTAATTTATTCTTTTCTCTGTTTTTGGAGGGTTTCCTTTCTCTTTAATTAGTAATTAACTGTGTATTTAATAGATGTAGATTTAATAGAATTGTTGATTTTTTAAGGCTATATCTTTTATTATTTCTGGAAGATTCTCTGCCATGTCATTAGACATACTTTTGGCCCAATCTTCCTTCCCTGTGGCCCCTTTTACACACCTCTGGAACTTCAGTTGTTTGAATCTGTTTGTACCTGTTTGCCTTTTTATATTTTCTGTATCATCTTTCTGAGCTACAGTATGCCTAATATTTTTTCTAGTCTGCTTTCTAGTTCCCTGGAAATTTTCTTTTAGCTGCATCAAAGCTGTTTAGGGAAAGAATTTACGCTCTCACTTAACAACACTTCCATTGTCTGCCTAGAGCATTTCTAAAAAGGAAAAGTAAAGAATGATAATAATACAAGCTATTTGAAGTGGATGCTGTTTCCTATGTGATTTTGCATCTGTCTGACTCTCCATCCAACATGATTAGGGCCTCATGTTTCTCATCCTGTTTCTGAAAACAGACTCTTCTCATGGGCCTTGGCTCTGTTGTTTCTTCTACCTTGGCATTTGACATGAAAGTTTCCTGCTCCTCATGTGAGCCTTAGCTGAAAAGTGATCTCCATAGCAACACCATCCCTGACCACACTCTCTTCTCTTTATGGAACTCAGTGTCATTCTATTATCCTGCTTTATTGTTTTTACAACATGATCAGCCTCTGAAAATGTTTGTGTTTCATTTGATTTATTTTCTGTCTTCTAGCAAAAGAAGATTCATAATTTGTGCTCACATAATTTACCTAGCACCTAAATCAGTGTCCAGTATATAGTTGTAGTCAATAAATACTTGTTTGATGAATAAATGAAGTTAATACTTGAGTAAATATATGGAGAGAAGTTGCATGCTGAGTGATAATAGAGTTTCCCATGAAATTATACTATTTAGCCCTCAAAAATAAGTCATTCATATATTATGCTGTAACTCAACAATTACAGGATTCTATCATTAGTGGGACTTTAAACTAGTGAAATGATTTTTTTACCCCTGTAGCCAGTGTTTAGCTGTGTAATTGCTTTGCTCTTCTGGGTAGCCCATTGGCCGACATTTTCTTGGAAGAAAGATTTAGCTTTCTTACTGTATGGTTGTGGTCACAGTATCTATTACTAATTGTAGTAGCACCACAGTGAATGTAGTAAAAAATGTAATTTTCTGATCAGAACAAAGCTGAGGGCATTGGATCGGTGTGTTCAGTGTGATTCTGCTCAGCAATCATAGGGTATACATTCAATAAATTCTTGATTGACCCTACTCATAAAGATCCTATGACCAATATTTCACCTACCATTGCTAGATTACAAAGCAGTTGCCTATCACTAGAGCTTTCAATCACTGCTAGTGTTACACACCCGTGGCCATTCTAGGTTAGTGGATTAGAAGGAAATGAGACAGTGTGTGCTGGCTGCTTCTTAGATTTTTTTCACGACTTTGTGCTTGTTTGGGGAAGTTTAGTCCTTGGGAAGGGGCAAATTCCTATTTGTAGAGATGACATTTAAAGAGCAGTACTAACACATTCATTACAGTCCTCTGCAGTGGCACAGACAGGAGCTTTTATTTGGCTTATGCAGCTATGCCTTGAAAGCAGAAAATAGGTATTCATCTATTGGAATGCTACTCTATTCAAAGTTCCCTTACCAGCTTCTGTTAATTTTGAAAAATGAAATCAGTTGAACTAATAGTTCCATTTTTGATTTTATGCTAGTTTTACAAGAAGTTAATCTTCCACAAGCCTCATCTCTCTTCCCTTCCTAAGTTACCTTACTTGGGTGATTTTATAAGGTCAACCATTATATTTGTTGTGCTTTTCTGCTATGTATGTACATAGATGATAATAAACATACACTCCTTGCCAGAGTGACAAGACTAATCATGTTAATATACTTTTCAAAGTGGAACAAAAGCGGTAAAAGTTCAAAACCTCATGGAAACTGCATCTTCTTGGTAATAAGTACAGTAAGTAAGAAAGCTACAGAGCATGTTTGAAGATGAGAACACTATGGGGGGGGGGGATAAGGAGGAGAGGAAGTGTGTGAAGACATTTTAAGTGGATGGCCTTGAGGGGCTAGGATGGCCATCCTAGGATGAAGGAGAGTTCTGGCGAGTTTCCATAGGGACAGCATGGCTGGGGATGCTGAAGGACTCACAGCCCTTCAGGTTTGTAGGACCCTTGGCTTTCCTCAACAGTGAAGTTGGGAACCACTTGCTGGGTTTTGAACAGAGTTGTGGTGAAGTCTGACTTTCTCTGCAGAAGAACTGTGATACTTTGCTGAGGATAGACTGTTTCGGGGCCAGGACTGCAGACTTGCAAAGGAATCCAGTCCTAAGTCCTTAGGAAAGGATCTCTATGTAATGATCTATGCCCAAAAGCTGAAACATGCAATAGAAAACACTTAATGATTACAAAACTGGACATGGTAAAGACTGGAGGCAGGGAAATTATGCAGTTATATTTCAGTGCAGTTTCTGAGCTGCACTGGGCTGAATTTCTATCAGGACTGACACAAAGCAATGCTTCTAACCTGCATGTGTATCTGCATATGCAGCTATCGAGAACACAACTGGAATCTGTTACTTTTCCTCTTTGTTTAGCTCATGATCCTCAGACTCTGAGCTGGTATCAGGTTCCCAGATATAGAACCCAGTTAACAGAAGGTCTGCCTGTCGTATTTGACTTACCTGCCAAAGTCCAATGAAAAGGTATTTGCCTTCTATTGGTCATCAACAAACACTCTAAAGTACACTTCATATTTTAAAATTTATTTTATTTATTTACTTATGGCTTTTCTAGACAGGATTTCACTGGGTAGCCCTGGCTGTCCTGGAACTCATTCTATAGACCAGTACTGCATCCCAGTGCTGAGATTAAAGGTGCGCATCACCATTCCTAGCTAATTTATTTGATTTTTAATTAAAATAGTATTACATTTTCTTCCTGCCAGCCCCTAACATGCCACCACCCCACCATGCTCCTTTTCAAGTTCATGAACTTATTCCTTAGTTATTATTGTTAGATATATGTGAAATATATGTATATTTCCTGCTGAGTTTATTGAGTGTTGCTTATATGTATGTGTTTTTGGGCTCATCACATATACCAGATAACCAATTATGGGGCTTGTCTCTGGGGAAGACAGATTCTCCCTTTCTCAGGAGTTGTTAACTGCCTGTAGTTCTTCCTTTAGTGGTGGGTCTCATGAAATTATCCCTACCCACAATAGCATGTGAGTTGGTGTTGTTCTTGTTCTGGCCTTGTTTTATCAGCCATATTGATGAGATTTCATGGGTGTAGCTTCCCTGTTATATCTAAAAGACATAACCTCAAAGCTAACGTCCTGATTCTTACACACTCCCTGCTCCCTTTTCTGTGATGTTTCTTGAGTCTTAGATGTAGAGGTTGGGATACAGATGTGTCATCTGGGGCTGGACATTCCATTGCCAGTTGTTCTCTGCATTTGTGAACAGTTGTGGCATTCTGTAACCATCTCCTGATGTTGCACAAATAAGTTTTGTTGATAAGCAGTGAGAACTACACCTACCTGGGGGAATAAGGATACCTAATTAGAATGCAGTTAAGAATGATAATGGTTTAGGAAAATGGCAGTAGTAAAGTCTCCTCTTGGATCTGTAGCCTCCATATCCATGAGCAGCTGGCTAGGTCTTCAGTACCAGCCATGATTTCTCTCCTGTTGTGTGAGCCTTAAGTCCAATTAGATAGCTGTTGGTTACCTCAAGCATGTGAATGCCACTATTGTACTGTTAGGAATATCTTACTATAATGGTCACTGTTGTGGCTCATAGGTGTCACAGGTGGGTAGAACCATCTTTGCTTCCCTTCCTTAGCAGCTGGAATAGCACCTTTTGGTATTAGGAAAGCTAGTCCCCAGGAAGGGAACTTTCAGATCTAGTTAAAGCCTGAGTCTTGGATCTGGAGTACATGGAATTTTCAGCAACAGGGATTTACCTTCAATGTCTGTGAGGCAAGAAAAGAGCAACAGAAGTAGCCTATATTGTTTTGGGAGTCTTTTGGATTCCCCTCACTAACAACCTGAAAGGAGGTATCTCATGCCTGCTACTGGGGCTTTTGTTAGACTACATTTATGGCTCTTGGAAGGATAATTATCATCCCAAATGGTATGCGTTTACTCCCCCCCCCCCATCTATATTTTAGATAAGTATAAAAACAATAATATTCCTGTGGCTTTACAAGCATTGTTAGTGTCAGCCCTCCTTCCTCGCTCTCCCTTTGTGTTGTCTTCCCTTCTTCCTCCCCATTTAAAGCCTCCCCTTGTTTATCTCATTCCCTTTTTCATATTTCCTGTATGCTCCTTGTTATAATTTATTACAACTTTATTGGCAAGAACTTGCATCATACAGTGCAATTAAGTATTCTTCTTAATAAACTTAAACTTTATCCATAGACAATGTAGGTGTGAATATATGATCCCAAATTCCGTTTATGATTTTAAGACCATTCATGTGTTTATTGAGAAGACAAGTGGCTTGTTTTTAATTGGGTTTTCAATGTACACTGAGAGTCCAGCTTTCTTGAGTCTCCTCTGTGCCTCAGCTCTCAAATCTACTCATACTGAGTATCTTTAAGTTCTCTGTGACATATTTGTTTCCTGGCCCCAGTGCTCTGTTCAAGCTGATTCCTTTGCAAAGGTTGTGTGTGTGTGTGGGGGGGGGGTTCCCTTACCACCCTGCTTCACCAGGTCAACTATGGTTCAGTTATCAGGGCTCATGGTAGACAGTTAATACTGCCTCTGGAAGCCCCTGTCTCCTTAAGCCTGTGTTCTGCTTGGGTTCGATGGTACTTCAGATCATCCCAGCACAGCATGCCCCATGCTCCAAATCCTCATTTTCTACCTAAGCACCAGATGCTGAGATAGCAGATGCCTTGTTTTATGTTATATCTAGACCACCTAATATAACCTGGCACAAGACAGTTAGTTATTCAGTACAGAAAAAGGAAGTCCTCACTGTATCTTTCCCTATAACTTTAATTCTGCCCATCTTCCAGAGCAAATATTAACAAGCATATTATGTGCAGGTACTGGTCCAAGTGCTAGAGGTAGACATGTCTATGACTCATAAAACTCATTGTTTTTCATTAAATGAAAATATCGAAACATACAGTCAGCAAGGTGTCTCAGGGTTAACGGTGCTTGCCACAAGACTGGCAATGTGCATTTGATCCCTAGGACTCAGGTGGTAACTGCTACAAGTTGTCCTCTGATCTCCCAGTACATTCTACCTCTCTCTCTCTCTCTTTCTCTCTCTCTCTCTCTCTCATCCTCTCTCTCTCTCTCTCTCTCTCTCTCTCACACACACACACACGAACGAGGGAGAAAGAGAAAGAACGGAAGGAAGGGAAGGAAGGAAGAGAAAGAAAGAAGAAAGAAAACGTAAAAAACAAGTTACATAGCAAAAGAGAAAAAGAAAGGGAGCTGATCTTTAGAATTGGGTTTCTTGGTCCTTTGTCTTATGCAGATACCAAACAAGGCAGCATTGTTTAGCATTTGACCTGGTACGTATTTAATACCTGGTAGAGTTAGTTCCAGCATTTTCACTGCATGGTGAAAATTACAAGTTCATATACTCTAATTCTCTAAACTTCAGGTAAAAGCAGTTTTCTTATTATGAGATAATATCTGCTACACACATGCTCTCATAGGTTAATACAGTGATGGGCTATGTTTGCTTCAAAGGTTGGTATGTAAAGTAGGCTTGGGAATTAATAATACAGAACTCATGCGCTAAAGAGAGTATATCCTTCAGAGTCAGACACATGTTCATAATTTATCATTTCTCATTACAAATGTGGCCAGCATTGCAGCCAGCCTCATTAAGAGGAAATAATACAAAGTTTAACCTTGGTATTTCCCTGATGAGATTGTGAACTGGAAGTAATCTTACTCATGTCAGCCACTATACAAAACAAATAATTTCCCAGAGTAACCAGCTGCATTAATGGTTACTCAATAAATGGTTACTATGTAGCTTTGTAGCCTTGGCTGACCTGGAACATGCTATGTAGACTAGGCTGGCCTCAAACTCACAGGGATCTACCTAGCTTTGCTTCCTGAGTGCTGGGATTAAAGGTATGTATTGCAATGACATTGCAGATTTTTAAAACAATAAGAATAATAGGGAAGAGACTCCCATTGGAAGAATTTTACATTAATTGTTTTTTGCTCATTTTGTCAAAATGCTCTCATACTAGCAATGTTTGTTATCATTTTTCTCAAATGGCCCTTGACACTCAGTGCTGTATGTTTGTAAGTAGAAACCTAGGCAGTAGGCAGAGGTAATTAGAGGAGTCCTAAGTTACAAATTTGGAAACAAAATCCATGGCTGGCACGTTTAAGTGTATCAAGCCTTGAGAGCTAAGGAGAAGTGAGAGGTGTGTGCATTTCAGCTCAGAGTGTCAGGGAGTCGTGACTAGGTGACTAAGTCTGGATTGGATGTAGCCTATAGTACAAAAAAAAAAAAAAAAAAAAAAAAAAAAAGAATCAAGGAATATTAAGATCTAGAGCCTGGTTGAATGAAAGGATGGAGTTGCCATTTTCTTAGGTGGAAGACAATGAAGGAGAATGAGGATGAGCAGGGCAGAAGAATTTGGAGGCTTAATGCTGCATCTGTGAAGATAAAGTTTCCCTGGAGTTACTCAGGAAGAATTGGGGATAGGAATCCCAGTTTCAAGAGAGAGGGCAGGGCCAGGCAGGGCAGGGCTTACAACTTATGTCTCACAACATAGATAGCATTTAATTTCTTGAGTAAGATAAGACAAACAAGCGTGGACAGAGCACAGCACTCCTAAGTGTTCGGAGGGTGACAAGAGGAAGAAGACTCTGAAAAGACAGGCGGTTGAGATGAAGTAGCAATGAGGTTTCCTCCAGTGGCATCAAGTGAGGCTGAGTTTTGAGGATGGTGGTGTCGGTGCTGGTGTGTAGATGGCAACTGAAACATAACCACAAGAACTGAAAATCTGGATGTCATCTGCTCACATACGCGGGGGAGGTGGGCACTAATTGACGAACCCGGATCCAGGGAATGTGGGGAATATTTGTAAGATCCTTATTTTTTTTTCCTATGAGCTTGAAATTATTTTAAAATGCTTAAAAGTTGAGAGTGATAAGAAAGGAAGTAAAGACAGACCATACAGGCAGCATTTGGGAAATAGGACATAGAACTGGTGTGGGATGATTACGAAAGGTATTTTTTAAAGGTGAGAGACATCATAGTGTGTTGCATAGTGATGGAAATAGCTTCAAAAACAAGTTTGTGACACCAAAGGATTTCTTCTATCCCCTCCCCCATCTTGCTACCACCCAACATGAGAATCAGTTCTACAACATTCTTAATGGCCAACTGTTTGGACATTCATAGGGAATGGAAGCTTTCATCCTTTCTTGTATATTTTCCAGTGACTTTATAACAAATTCAAGAAAAGATCTCACTTTAAATAAGGTAACAAGGCATACCCTTTTTACACTTTATACCTCTTTTTCCCTCATACCATTCAACCTTGTAAAACTCCCCTTCGCCCTTTAGTCCTGCCATGTGGATATTATCACTGCCCATATCGTGGCACGCAGCCTCTTTCCCCTTCTTTCAGTTAGATGTGCATGTTCACATGTAATTGGGTGGACTCTTAAAATCATTCTGTCCTGTACTTCCAATGTGATCTTCCTCTCTCACTTAATGTAACATGGACACTCTCCAAGCCAATGTATACTTTATTGTAGAGTAGTCCATAAGATGGTTGTAACATTTTATATACCCCACCCACCTGCAACAGTGTTAGAGAGAACTCATGCTTCCTCATTCTTAGGTAACGATTTCTACTCCACCCTGTAAGCCTCGCCTGGGACAGCCCTCTGCCTGCCATGGATTTTTTCCGTTGCTGTCAAATCTTGGAGGTGTTTTTGTTTGTTTGGGTTTTGTTTGTTTGTTTGTTTGTTTCACTTTGTACATGAGCGTAGGCTTATAAAAATTTTGGGGAATGCAAGTTCATCATTCGTATATTTCTCACTCTTACTGTTAAGCTTTCACATAAGTCCATGATTTACCTTTGAAGCAAGCACAATGCAGCCAAAACCCAAGTTCACAAATCACTTTTCCTTGAGGATTTGTTTTAATAAGAGACTGTGACTCCACAGCTTTTTTGCAGTTCAATTCATTTGCTTGGTTTCAGATGCTGTCCATACATCTAAGCTTCCAGGTTAGCAAATTAGTTGTCACTGAGTAGTTAACTGAAGGAAATCCAGGAGAGTTTTGCTGAGAAAACCAAGAGAGAAGTTTCCTTCTGTGAGTAAGTTGGGCTGTTCTGAACTCAACGAGAGAGAAAGCGGCATATAGATGAACGAGCTGGAGGACCGCCCGCAGGAAGTGTTTGTCGTAGGCTCTTCATACTTTATTTAAAGAACACACAGAACTTTAATCCCCAGAGCATATAAAAAAGTGAACACTGAAAGCCATTTTCTGAGAAGTTGACTCACATGGTGGAGCCCAGTAATTCTTATTGTCACAAAGATGGGAAGATATTTCTTATGTAATCAAAGTATAGGAATACCTGCTATGAAGATAGAGAGGTCTAAAAGGATTTACATTCCCTTCCTATTTAACCATCAGCCTGGACAACCACTAATCTTTCTATCTTCATAGATCTCCCAATTCTGGATGTCTTACATAAATCAAATTGTGATCTGTGCACTTTTGTGAACAGCATTTATAACAGAAAATAAAATTTTCAAAGATTGTTCATGATGTATCAGACCTTTCTTTTTAAACCAAATAATATTACATTGTGGGAATATATTACCTTCTTTTTATCCATTTTTCCAGTGATGTACATAGTTGTGTGTTTCTACTTAAAGTTTTTATATGTAATATGACATACATATGCTAGTTTTGTATGTATATGTATTTTGTTCTTGTTGCTTATTTGGTGTTTTTAGACAGAATTTCTCAATGTAGCTCTGGCTGGCTGGCTTCCCAAGTTCTGGGATTAAAGGTATATGCCACCATGTCCAGAGGATAGGTTTTTTTCTTATTTTTTTTCCCCTGCCATGCCTGTCCTCAGTGTATACCATTTGCAGTCACTCTCTTTGTGCTAGCTGGCCTTTTGTTACCTTGACACAAGTTAGAGTCATCTGAGAGGAGGGGAACTCAATTGAGAGATTGGCTTTGTGGGCAATTCTGTGAGGCATTTGTTTTTTGTTTTGATTGACGATTATGTGGAAGAGCTCAACTCACCATGGGCAGTGCCACACCTCAGCTGGTCATCCTAGATGCTGTAAGAAAGCAGACTGAGCAAGGCAGCAAACAGCATTTCTCCATGGCCTCTGCATCAGCTCCTGCTGGCAGTTACTATTTTGAGTTCCTGCCTTTTCTTCCTTGGATGATGTAGACTGAAATAAACAATAGTGTTATATCCATTAAGATTTACTTCTGACTTAAGGGGTCCAGAACTATGGTAGACTAACTGTGAGTCATATTCAACTTGTGAATTTGTGGCCACTTGTTACAGCCGCCACAGTGTTTTACCATAGCAACAGCAGCACAAGACACTCTTGTTTCTTGGTAGTGCCTGGGTATTCCCAGATTGCATGTGGAGTTATCTCCCTGCCTCAGACTCTGAGGGTCATTTGAAGCATGGAGAAGAGGGAGAAGGAAGCTTGTGCTTCACCTTAAAGGGGCTCTGAGGATGGAATTGAGCTCCATCTTTAAGTATAGGATTAAGAAACAATTCTAATAATATAGACCACAGGTGATGTTGGAGACAAAGGAAGTTAAAGGGATACATGCATATGGTAATCAAACTATCACTCATATTGAAGCATGGCTTTCCAACAATATCTAGGAATATTGCAAAGGCTAACACATGGAAAAGCCATCCCTTTCCCTTGGCGTGAGAGTGTCTTTCCTAGCATTCCTTTGTCTCTGAAGAGTGAAATGCCATGGATGAACAGTATTCTCCAAAAAAACTGTCCTTGCTTTGAGTGCTGGTCTGTACAATGCAAAACCATGCTGAGCTCTGTTCATGGCTCCTCTTCTTGGCTTCATGACACTTGGAGTAATAATTTTGAGCCAACTTACTTTTCATGATTTAACACACAATGTTGCTGTTATGCTCTGCCTTGCCAGGAGCAAGAAGAATCACTTTAATCTCTGTGCTGCCTTCCTATGGTTGCTGTAAAAACTGCCACACATTAAGCTTGAATACAACTCACCTGCAGTCTCTTATAGTTCTGGAAGCCCTTGAATATGATATGAATCTTAATAGATCCACATTCCTATTGTACCTTGACATAGCATCATTCTCCATCTGCAAAACCAATGGATTCTATCTACCTTTCCCATTGACTCTGTCTCTACTGCAGGCCACCTGCCCTTCTGTCATACCTCCTTCTGCTTCCCTCCAAAGAAGACTCATGATTATACTTAAGACCCACAAAGATAATCAAGAATGATTCCCCCTGTGTGAAGAACTTTAACTTAGCCACAGCTGGAAAGATCCCCCTTTCCATGTAAAAGAACATACACTTGTTCCAGGTGTTAGGTTTATTATGGTCCCAGAAGACTCATGTCTTGAAGGCATGGTGGTGTTGTTGGGAAGTGATTGGATCACCACAGTGCTAACCACCTCAGTGGGTTAAACTCCCTGATGAGTTCCCAGACGAACGAGCCTAATTGGAGAAAGTGGGCCATAGGTTGGGTGTGCCTTTGGGGGAGGTGTATCATATTCCTGACTCTTTCTTTTTTTGGTACCTATCTGCTACAAGATGAGATGTTTGCTCCACCGCTCATTCCCCATCAAAATGGGCACCCAAAGATGCTGCTAAGCAAATCATGTGCTGCAACTTTGGCAACCATGAGCCAAAATACATCTTCCTTCTTGTAAATTTGCATCACAGGCATTCTGTTACAGCAAGAGAAAGCTTTACTAACCCAGGACTCGGCCTACTCCAAGGTTACATCATTATGAGGACACTTTACCCTTTCCACCACTTCTGTATTCATTCTTGTCTGTAAATGAGCTGATCCCTTGGGGGAAAAGTACACAATGTGTCATAGAATCTGTGTGTTCAGTAAACCTATGCAGAGGGATTGAATATTGTGCTAAGAAGCCCACTTTCTGCTGCTCAGGTTGTGGCTGGGCCTGTCCAGGTCAGCATTTGCTGCTGTCCCCACACACCCACTGCAATGGCCTGTGAAGTCACAGTCCCCACAGTGGGTTTTCTAGCACATGAACCCTCTTTCCTGGTTTTATTCAGCTGTCTCAGAAGCCAATGCTATAGGAGCTATTTACAAATTGACCCTGGACCCAGCTCCACTTTCCTAGCCCAGAGAACCTGGTTATGAATATCTTCTTCAGCTGATTCACCACTAAATACTTACTGAACTTTCCACACAACCTTATTTTATTATCTCATTTCCATTTTGAACCCCCAGTATTTAAAATTAAAATATCATTTTCCTCCATTCCATTTCCTTCAACTCCACCCATGCTGTCCACCTTGCTTTCTCTCAAATTCTTGGTCTCTTCTGCTTTAATTGTTACTGTTACATATATATGCTTAAATATATCAGTACAACCTGCTGAGTCTGTTCAGGGTAGTTTGCATGCACATGATTTTAGGGCTAACTACTTGGTTTGGGGTAACCAATTAGGGAGCTCCTCCCTGGGAGAAGACTATTTCCCTTAGCTCAGCATCCTTGGACTTACCTGTCATTCCTCTTCTGGGGGTGGAGTCACATGACAGTTCCCCTTCTTCATTAGCATATCTGTTGGTGTTGTCCTTGTTCAGGTTTAGTTTAGGAGTTATAACATTGAAGAATCTTGGGTGAAGGTTTTCTGTCAATTCTAGGGAGCATAGCAGAGTTTTTGGTACCCTGACTCTTCCAGTCTTACTTGATTTTACTTGAGCACTGGGTTGCAATAGTTGTGTTGTAGATATATCCATCGGGGCTAGATACTCTATGATCAGTTCTTTTGTGTTCCAAGAAATTTTCCTTAATTAGTCTCAGGGGCACCTGTGTGGTTTATGAGGTTAAATAAGATGGAATTTAGAGTACTATGTCTTTAGTCAACTTTTATAAAAAGGTGGCCAACCTCCATGTCCACTCTTTATAACTCAATACGATGTATAGGTATCTGAAATATGTAACTGAAATATGTAACTCAGAAGGTTAAAAAAAAGACAGGATTAATAGTTTCTTCTTTGGAAATTTATAGTAAATAGGATGGATATGAGCATTCAAAGATGTTATGACATACATGGTATTAGAAAGGTTGATATGAAGAATGCTAGTTATGGCTAGAGTGAGGACAGATGGGAGAAGACTGCTTGGATGTCTTAGGAGAGTTGGTCCATACACACATGTTGGGTAAGGTTGACCAGGGACAATAGAGGTTATGACGCAGAAAATTTGCAATCCCTGGGATGGGGAGGAGGAATGAGGACACGAAGGACAGAAAATGTGGCAGAGTAGGACTTCTGTTTTCGATAGATTTGGTTCTGCAGTTGCTATCATATGGAAGACTCTATAAAGTAGACAGGAAGTTAACCCATGAGTCTAGAGATAATAATGACTATTGAGATTAGAGAATTGGAGCTTAGCTTTATAGTCACCACTAAAGTCTAAAGTCACAGATGCAGACTCAGGATAATAGTAAGAAAGGAGCCTGGTGTATGTCTATCCTGAGAGCACAAGGGACACCAAAGGAAAAGTTGGAGTCACCTAAACCAAACTGCCATGGTTGGAGAGTTAGTTAGCTCAGTGGTTAAGAGGACCTGAGTTTGTCTCCCAGGGGTTGGTTCATAGCCACTGGTAATTCCAGCTCTAGGAGATCCAATGCCCCTCAGGACTCCATGTCTGCCTGCATACACATGCATGCAATTAAAATAAATCTTTAAAAGGAACCTAACAGCAAAATATGTGCTTTGCTAGAGATCCAGGAGATGACAGTTGGCCAGCAAAGGGGATGCAGTAGATACCTTTGTCCCCAAGATAGCCAACTGCCATTAATCCCACTGTCTCTTTGTATTTGTGGTACAAGTATGTTTGAATGTTAACTAAGATATTCATGAAAGTTGGCAGGTTTATAGACAGAAGACTTAGACAAAAGGCAAGACAAATTGATATATGTGGCTGAGACCAGCTGGCAAAACCTTACAAAGCCATGGTGCTTTTTGTACTATGACCTGCCAATATATTTAATGCTAGGATTGAAACTGAGAGCAACTTTATTATTAGAAAATGAGGCTAAATTCTGCCAATCAAGTAAAAACTCATGACAGTGAACATGGGGCTAGGAATCAAGCAGTTAAACTAAGTGACTTGACTGTTCTGGGATTCTTTTCAAATGCTGGTCTGTTGCTTCCTTAACCCCTTCCTCATCTGCTGGTGGGTATACATAGAAACTGGAAGTAAAGACCAAAGCTTGAGCAAAATGACTAGAGGAGCCCAGCATCACCAACGTGAGAATATTTATTTATATGTATTGTATGTTATGTGAGGCTAATTTATATAATTGTTTATCCTTTTGATTGATTGTCAGTGGTTCCTGGAATTTAAAACGGTATAGACATGATCTACTTCTTCCTAAGTCTTCTATCTCAAGACATGTTTCAATGGAAGCAGGTTTCAGATAGACTCCTACTGTAAGTTAATCCTTTTTTAAAAAGAAAAAGCAAAAATACATACACTGAAAGTCTGGTCAGAGTCCCAATTTTATATCTTAATCACCTGACTCTTAAATTATTTGAAGTGAGAGGCAAGTACCTATACAGCCTTTTCTTTGGACTGGGTGGTGGTGGTAGTGCACATATTTAATCCCAGTACTTGGCAGGCAGAGACAGATGTATCTCAGTGAGTTCAAGTCCAGGCTGGTGCTCTGGTGCAAGTACATACAGTACTAATTGAAACATGTGTCTTTAAGTGTGAATTATGAGCTATGATGTAGTCATGCTTTACCTAACAATGAGGATCTGTTCTAAGAGATATCACGAGGTGATCTCATTATCATGTATGGAATATGGAATGTCCTTACACAAATAGAGATTAGGTATAGTTCTATCATTTAATATGGCTGCCTGATGCAATCAAGAAGTACAGAAAACATGACATCTGTGAGTCTCCTGCAAGAACAGCATAGTGTACTATTTTATAGTCATGTTACAGTTATGCTGGAGTATACTCTAATGCAATGATTAAACATGTAGGACCATTAGTGTGTAAGAAAGAAGCATGTGGGTAACATGAAAAATAAAAACCCAGAGACAGATATTGGGGTTCAAGCTGATGGTCAGATAAGTAAAGCAGCCAGCTACTAGCTCTTACCTGTACCTCATACTGAAAGGGTGATCTGGCTGGCTCCACAAATCCTCAGAGACAAGAAATAGCTCTCCCTGTCTGGAAACTAAATCTCCACATGAGACCCTTTGCTTCTTCCTTTTATACCTCTCTAGTGCTGGGATTAAAGGCATGTAATCCTAAATGCTGAGATCAAAAGTGTGAGCTCTGTTACTCTCCACTCTTATGTAGGCTAGGGTGGCCATGAACTCAGAGAGATCCATCTGCTTGTCTCTGGAGTCCTGGGATTAAGGTGTGTACCACCCCTGCCTGGCTCTATGACTTGTAAGTATGGCTGCTAGGATTAATGGTGTGCACCACCACTGCCTGAGCTTTATAACTTGTGACTAGTTTTGCATTCTGAACCCTCGGGAAAGATTTAATAAGTCACAAATAAAGTCTGAAGATTTGTAGGGGCAGGATTGCCCATTTCGGTGTGAGGTGAAGTAAGAGCTGATGGCTGGCTGCTTTGCTTTTCTGATCTTCAGCTTGAAGCCCCGTATCAGTCTCTGTGTTTTTATTATTTGTGCTACACATGTATTTGTCATCAAGAGTTAGGTACTATACCTAGTTTGTGTGTGTATATAGTATGGTATGGTGTGCATGTGTGGTGTTTTGTGTGTGTGTGTGTGTGTGTGTGTGTGTGTAAGCATGAGGGTGATGTCACATGTCTTTCCTTGATTGCTCTTCAACTTTAGGAGATAGGGCTTCTCAGTGAACCCCAAGCTCATCATTTTGGCCAGATTAACTGGCCACTGAGTTCCAAGGATACACATATCTTCACATATCCTAACCCTCGGTACTAGAGTTACAGACACACATGATTTTGCCTGGCTTTTAAAATGTGGGTGCTGAGAATCCAAACTCAGGTCTTATGCTTGCCACTGAAGGCATATTACTGCCTGAGCTGTCTCCTAAGCCCAGAGGGTACTACACTTTTAATTCTTAAAAATGTTAGTTTTGAGAATTTCATACATGCATGTTACAGTGTTTTTGTTTTTTTATCAAATCCACATCCCACTCTCTCTCCTGTCCTCCCATGTTCTATACTTTTAGATTACTGGCTACATTATATTTGCATCACCACAAAGATATGAATAGTGATCAGGCTATATATAATGATCAGCAGGATGGCGAAAATTCTGGGAATTTTTCCTCTCACTTATGATCTTATAGTACCTACAGCAGAATACACATGGCTGTTTGTTAAATACAATGTCATTATAGAACACACGATAAGATATTTTAAGTGTTACATAAAATGTTTAACTCCACATCCTAGAGTGGAAACTGAATTAACTTGCACAGTAGCATACTAGTGGCATTATCTAAATAGCAGCATAGTAAGGCTAATTACAGAGAACATGGCAGGAATAAGATAAAGTCACTATGTAGCTGAACAATGATGGAGTGTGGACTTATTACTTTATGACAGAAGGAAAATAGAAATGAAGTGGGAGGAGGTTGTTCTACCTGGGTGGACCCTAAAGGTAATCTCAAGGAAGAGGAAGGCGGAAGGAGATAGGCTGTGGTAGAAGTGATATGTTGATAGAAATAGCCTGGAGTAGAGGGGGATAGACAAAACCACCAAAGACAAGAAGGCACTTGAAATTTGAAAGAATGAAGGCAACATATTTTATCCTCAGAGCCTCTAGAGAAAATTTGTTCTGTCTATATCTTGGAAACTGATTTCAGATTTCTAACTCCTGGAACAGGGAGATAATAACAGGCAGTATTTTATACCTCTCCATTCGTGGTAATTCATTATAGCAGCCCTAGGAAATAAATACAGCCATCGGTACTGATGTCAGCAGCATCGTGGTCCAGCTCCTGAAAGCTGTTCTGAAAATTCTCACTGAATATGGCTGGCATTTCTTGGCTCTACACCGAGCCCATGAAAAGTGAAGAAATACACATAGCAAAGGTGTTGGATTGTCTTTAGGAACAGAGTCAAAAATCAACCACTGAATCTGTAAATGATTTCCTTGTCACTCACCAAACACAATTGCATGTAGATCACCATTTGAATGAAAATCAAATATAATGAAGCCATGTTTTTGTTCCATTCAGTCTATTGGGATTATGTTCTGGCCTGGTACCAGAAGCCCTGGGGCTCTGCTCCAATAAATGCTTGCCTGATAGCATATAACTTACTCATCGATTCTCCTCCTAAGCAAATGGGCTACTTTATCAAACAAGCATTAGGCTGTCTTATAGTCCCCATTAAAGAGTGTTAACATATCAAAATGGGACGTTCAGTTAGATGAATGCAGTGCCACAGGGGAAGGGATTTTAAGGAACAGGAAGCAGTTGATTATCAGGTTAGGGAGGGAAAAACTGCCCAGGCTTCTAATTGGTGCCAAGCTAGAACAGTTAAAAAGCAGTAGGGCCTTTGTTTGGAGGGTCCCATCAGCTTGCATTTTGGAAACAGAATTACTGTTGAAAATATTGCGAAACCAGGTATAATCCAGGGTAGTTTGAGAGAATTGTCAAAGGCTGACTTTTACCACCTGTGCATTTGCTCATGGGACTGTTAAAAAATTACACAGAAACATAAATTTGTCCCTTGCTCATAGGGAAACAATAGATGACACTTGCACAGCAGCAGAGTGTGATGATAAGAACTTTCAGGAAATCACTGGCCAAATAGCAGATTCATCTGGTTTTTGAGAAGTTCCTAGACAAGCACCTTCTACCTACATGTACAATTTAATGTGCTACAGAGGCCAATACAAATGGAAATTTTCCTTCTCATGTGAACTAGCTGTCCCCACAAAGCAGTACAAAGTGGTTTCTGGCTCACAGGCAGAACACTGGAGGACTATTCAGGCTGGTCATTGATCTGACCAACTGTACCATTCATCCTCTAAGTCAGCATCCTGGTACATCACTGCCTTCTTTTTTCCAGTTGGCAGAGAGTTTTCTTTCTCTGCTTTCAAAATTTACAAGCACCTCCCCCCGCCAAAGTTCTTATTAGTAATGTGTAATCAGAAAGGGAAGAGGTAGCATAGAACAGAAACAGAGGGAAACATGATACTTTAAAAAAAAGTCCTGGGATACTGTAGGTCCATTACAAAGCAATGACATTTACACTTTTTCATGTCGTTGCACAACTGCATAGAAAAAAAAAAAAAACCCAAAAACAAAAACCAGAAAACCTCACAAAGCTAAATCCCTTCCCATTCCCTAATCCTGTCCAGCCAGTCTCTCAGCCTTGAAAGTCCCTGCTGACCCACAGCTGAAAGCTAGCCAGAAGCTTCTTTGTCTCTGCGGGTCTCTGACAAGGCTACCCTCTTGTCAGAGGAGATTTTGTTTGAACTGGAATCTCTGGCTCTGGCTTGCCTTATTGATTTTAGCCCTCTCTCTTTTAGTAAGTGATAGAAAATGCCTAGGAGGAGAACAGCTCAACAGGAAAATGACAAGGGAGCAAAGATAAAAATAAAACCAAGATGGTTCACGTTTTCACTGAACAGAGTCTGCGTTCAGGTTTTTTTTGCTCTTACCTTTCAATCTGCAGTGAGGCAGCAGGCCTGAGCCAAAATTTCTAGAACATCTTGATACATTTTCCCTTTAATAATGGGCTTCTTAGTTACCGTTTCTAAATATGAAACTCATATCTCTTCTTAGAAATAAAAATCTCTGTTCTGTAAATGATTAACATTGCTGTTACTTATGAGATAATGGAGAAAACTTGGGTGGCATGAGCTCCAGCAGGAAGGTGCAATGTTAGCCAGAAAGTCCCTTTGCTGAAAGGTAACCTGGTGTCACACTTCTGTCAACATTTACATTTTGCTGAGGTGGAAGGTCCTAATCTGGTGGTATATAACCACACTGGGAGGAGAAGCCGGTTGTGTTCACCTGGGACAATGTGATTCTTGTTTCTAGTGTTGAACTGGAGGCTACATGAATGTAAATCCGGGGAACTATAAAGGCTGCCAGTGATGGTCAAAGCCTCCTGCCTTCAAAGGGCAGAAATGACCTCAAGAAGTTCATATTGCAGGCTGGGGAGATGGGCCAGTGGACAAAATGCTTGCCTGTGAGCATGATGTCCTGCCTTTGTTTCCCAGTGCTGAGAGGCAGGGACAGGAGGTTCCCTGAGACTCTCTAGTCAGCTAGAGACAATTTGGCCTGGCCTAATTGTCTAACACCAGGCCAAAGAGAGCCTTGGCCAATAATAATAATAATGATAATAATAATACAATGCATACTCTGGCTTCCACAGGCATGTGTACTCACATGTACATTTATCTACACAGACACACACACACACACACAGACACACACACACAATACACACCACACATGAAATGCACATGCTGGACTCGGTTGTAGTCTTATGGGGCTTATTTAACATGTGAGTTCTCAGACTCCCAATAGCCTGTGTACTTAGCTGCTCCAATGACTGATGGCAACTTCGTGTATTGGTTTATTTTCTCATTCATTTGTTTCAGACATTGATCTCTAATTCTTATTTTGAAATAATTACACATTTAAGCAAGTTGCAATTATAGCATAAAGAGTTCCTATAGGCTCTTTGCCTAGAGCTGCTAAATGTTAATATCACCAAATTTGAAAAACCAAAGTATGTGTACATGTTTTTTAATGAAATATTTGATAGTATATTGAAGATATGGTATTTTTACTTTTTCTCTTAACTACATCAGTATTTTTTTGTTACAAACAAGCACATTCTCTTATGCAGTACAGCACAATGGTAGATATCTGAAAATTGTCAATGATATCATCCAGTTTAACCTATACACATAATTAAAATTTTGTCAAGTTTTCCATTTCTTAATTAAAAAATTATTTTTACGGGTGTTTTGCTGCATGCATACCATGTGTGTGCCTGCTACCTGCAGAGGAGAGGGCAATGGATCCTTGGAGTGGGAGTTACAGATAGTTTTGAGCCACCATGTAGGTACTGGGAATCATACCCAGGCCCTCTGCAAGAGAAGGCAGTGCTCTTAACCACTGAAGCAGCTCTCTGACTGGATTCTTTCCATATTTTAAAGGACTTCTGTTTTCATTATTTTATGGAAAACTATTTGTATGAAATAAAATTCATAGCAGTTCTATGTGCAAGAGGGTCCTGCCGGCCTAGGCTGACCATGCATTCCCGGCCCAAAGCAATAGTGCAGCTTAAATGCTGGCTTTCCTCCGAGGCCTATACCACAGGGACCTTTCTCCGGGTGCCCAGCCTTCCTGCTTGCATGTCTTTCTTCTGAGCTCTGGTGGTTACCAAAAGAGCAGCCTGGGGATAGGTGTGATCTCCTCTTCTGCCTGTAGCCCCAGCATCCCAGCATCTCATAGCAGCCATGCTGACTCTTAGGAATAGGTCCAGAATTTTATCTGAGTCCTTCTTGCCAGATTACACGTAACATCTGGTATTTCCATCAGGGAAGGGTGTGCTGAGTCCTGGCTCTTCCTAACGGTCCAGTGTTTCTAAGACACTGAGCAGACTAGTTGTCCTGTAACTACGGGCCCATGACAAAGTGCAAAAGAGTTGTGGCTTCACTTAGACAGAAGATCTGGGAGGAGTTCCATACCTTACTAACAATTATGCAGAACGATTGTTTCTCAGGCAACATTTCAGGTCTCTACAGCAGATATTACAAAAGACATCCAATAAAGGTTTATGACTAAAAATAAATTATACTTAAAACAACTATATATAAAATGTTTATATAGGAAACACTTCAGGGTAGGCTCCTGGACATTCAGTTACCCCTGTGATAGCTGCCTTCTCAGCGATTTGCCCTCAGGATATGGCTTCTCACTTATTTGGGAAATTGCCTCAGTTCTTAAAGGCAGTTACTCATAAACCTTTATTGGACATCCTTTATAATATCTGCTGTAGAGATTTGGAATATTGCCCAAGAAACAATCATTCTGTATAATTGTTAGAAAGGTATGGAACTCCTCCCAGACCCTCTGTGTAAGTAATGACTTCCCAGTGATGATTCCCCACTACATAATAGTATAATATTACTTTTCACTATCTGTCCTGCTTTGGGATAGGGACAAAGTCAACCACTGGATTCCTTTTGAATATTCTTCTGTGAACCTTTTGTCTCCATTGTACCTAACCAGTAGTCTGTCTGGACCCCTCAGCACAGATACCCATGGTCTAGGGCATCGCCTCAATCCAAAGCTTCCTTTTTTACCAAGTATTTCATTGGATGAAGATGCCCCTCATTGAATTCTACAAACAATCAGAGGAAGCTAACCTACACGTGCCCTTCCCTGAGTCTTAAGACTATACATGTTACATGTGGATTGTTCTCTTTCCAATTAAAACCAAGGATAGTAGAACTTCAGGCAGTTGTTTTTGGGGTCCTTCATACTTCTCTGTAGGTTGACCACCTGGTCCACAGGTAGACACACACTTGTATACTGAAGATGAGGCTGGCATTCACACCCACTGGAGCCTATTTCCTGGTAAGCGTGAGGTTGGTCTGTTGTCCTTACATTCCTGCTTACTCTTTAGATGGCACATACTTTATTTAGCTGGCACCAGTTTCCATGCAGAGTTCTGTTTCCAGATTTCCAAGTGTGATAAGAGACTCCCTCTTGATTGTAAACTGAGCAAACCATGTCAATAACTTCTACTAAGCTCAAAGAGGACAACAGCTTCTCAAGGGCGAGTCATCTTGGGCATGTCCAGAGTTTGCAATGCCACACAGCCATTCCTTCCTGCTGGCCTCACAAATCTAATAGACTTGGCTTGAGGACACCAAGATGAAAAGACATTCAGGGAATAGGTCCTTAAATTTGGCCACTTGCTTTGTAGGAACTTGCTTTGTATCTTGAATTTAGGAGCCCATAGTTCTACATTTGCAGTCTATTCAGATGCATAGGAACTCTTAGAGCCCCGTCACATGAGATTGACTCAGGGCAAAACAGACATCTATCTCTCCCTTCACCCCTTCACACTAGTCTTTTTAAACTGGTGTGAGGTGGGGACTAGGGTTAGAATTTTTATTTTATTTTATTATTTTTTTATGTATTGACATTCTCCTGGGGTTGGTTCGGGTACTACTGAGAATGTGACAAAAGGGAACAAAGATGGCCCCGCTAGTCCAGGATCTTTGGTACTTTGCCACAGACAAATGGCCAACTGATTCACACCTAGGTAAGGATGTAAGGTAGATTTCTTAGCAGCATAGTTACTGTGACTTTGTGATTTATTAGTGATTATTTCTGTTTCATATTCTATACCATGATGTTGCTTTTGCCCTTGTGTGTTTTGGGCAAGAGAGGGAATTAAGATGTGTGGAGGAGAACCGAAGACAAGTCCTGCCTGTTGCTATAAATGATCAAAGATGCAGCTAATATGTTATCGTCAATTATATAAATAGCTCCTTATCTTTGATTGGAGGAAGATGTTTTATTTTCCCCATTATTAATATGTGCTTTTAGCATATATCAATAAATATAGGAAAATACAAAGATAAACTGAAACATTAGCTATTTGTGAACAAGTATGTGTGCTCAATGCTTTAGGTCAAGACAGGGGTGTCTATACCACACAAATGCTAGCAAATCAAGAAGCCTATCTTTATATGTATATCTGTACCTATATTTGTATTTTTATGACATTCCTCAAAATTAGGTAAGACCGTAGTGCAGTTTGGAAACTGCAAATGAGTTTCTAACTCCCTAAATATTCTGAGTTATTCTGGGGAATTAATAACACCTCTTTCTTATATCTCACATAGGGGGAGCAAGGACCTCAAGGTCTTCCAGGGTCAAAGGGTGCAGTGGGTCATGGCCTCCCTGGTCAGAAGGTAACTGAATTAGAATCTTATGGAAATACTTAGACACACGGTCTCAAATGCTTAGCCTTGATTTTGACAGAGATCTCGTGTTTCCTGCCCCTCTTCACACAGCTAAAAGAGCCACCTGTGATAGAACCAAATCCAATGTATTTTCCCTCATTATTCAAAGGCAGCCAATAAAAGAGTAAATCCTTATGAGACATATGTCGGAGACACAGAAACCTCGGAAACCTGGTAAATTATACAACAGTTGAGTTTCCCGAAGGCAACGAGCTGATCAGAAGATGTCTCAACACCTCTTAAGTGCAAATGACTTCTTTCCCCATGTGTATTTTTGTCAATAAGAACGCCAGGTCTTTAAGGGGATTTTAGTTGCAACAAATACAATTGGGGGGCTTTTTGTTTTTTCTTATTTGGCTTTAATATTCATGATTTAAGTTTATCTTTTAACCATGTCATACAGGGAGACCATGGAGAACGGGGTGATATGGGAAAAAAGGGTGAAAAAGGCGAAATTGGGGAGTCTGGATCTCCAGGAAAACAGGCAAGATGTGGTTTTTCAAGCCTTGCTGTGGCTTTATAGCTCTCAGCTGGGTCTAGCCTATCCTGAATGTTACTCCTTTTTTCTGCCAAGTAGGGTTTACAAGGACCAAAAGGAGACCTGGGACTTACGGTGAGTGTCAATCCTAGAGGGTAACTGAGGGGTCCATGCTTGCTGAATTATTCATGTTGTACCTTAGAATTATGAATGTTTTGGATGTTGGTTTGTTCTGTTTAGATGATGGTGTCTGCCACTGGGTCAGTGTTGATGTGGGTGCAGGAGGTAATTTCATCTGGATGAGAGGAGAAATCACACTAGGAAGCCGTGCACAGCTGCATGTGAACAAATAGGGATGCTCTCTCTGGCCTCTGGTAGAAATGATCAGGTTGTTGTTATTGGCAGTAAGGGAACTATGTGCTTAGAAGAAATCCAGAGGCCAACTGAGCTTTTATTTCATGGGGCTTTTCTCACTTCAGGCTAGGGTCTCTTTTTCTCTTGAGCAATTTCCTTAAGGAAGTGCTGTGAGGCTAGACATCTCAAAGCTGGGATTATATGTATGGCCACATTTAAAAACTTGTTAAATATCTACAAACCTTTTCTACTCTTTCTCACTCGGTATTGAAAACAACAACAAAAAAGAGGATTCTTTACATTTGAATGTGCTAGAAGGTTATAGAATTTTCATAGCAAATTCAAACTCTTCCTTTCTGGTTAGAGAGCACATCATCTCTTGGACATTAGAAGAGGAGACCTTTAGTTCTTCTTCCTTTGTCTTTTTCCTTCAGTTACCAGCTGGGGATGTGGTTCCCATGTAGAGTGGCAGGACAATCTGGAAGGGAAGGGAGTCTGTCAGCTTCCTCCTGTCGTCCCCTACCACTCATTAGATCCCCAATGATGTCTACCGTGAGAGAGAACCCATGTGTGCAGCAGTTACCTGCTGACAGTAGCAAAGACAGAGGTTATACATCAATGGGAGGGGCTTTTGCCACAACTTGAGATGTGCCTTGGTCCAACATGGGGCCTGTGCAGAACTGTTTTCCTTCATCCTGGCATTTGGATATCCTTTTCACCAACATTCCTTGGGTATTTACTGTGGTCAGACTTAAGGATATGCACTATGAAAAGAGGAGCCTGAATTTGACTCCTGCAACTCACACAAGACTTCACATGTAGCAGGGGCCGATCATTCCCTCTCCCTACCCACTGTCTCTGTGTCTCTCTGTCTCTATCTCTCTCTTTCATATACACACAAACAAAAGAGTAGTAATGATAAATAAATTTAGAAAAATCAAAAGGTTGAACATCCTTGCTTTGAGCAAAATGACTTGTGGTCCCTATTTAAGTAGTTACACATACCATAGCATTTCTTGAGTCTGCCTACAGTTTGGACCACTCCTTGGAGCATCAGAGCTTATATCCTACAGCAATCTGAGCATCTTCAGGTGGATGTCTCAGAGATGCACCAAACTCACTGGGTTCAGTCATCCACACCCTACCTACCTCTGTTCTTGCCTCCCTAGCTCAGAGCAAGCCCATGGTCATCTGCTTCCTCTTAAACTCTCTCTTTCCCATCCTCTTTTCTTAGTTACTTGTCAACCTATTTTTTTCACCATTTAAAGTATGACTAGGTAGTAATAATAACCAGTACTGTATCTGAAATAAAATGGATTTCCTTCTGTACCACTGTTGGAGGCATTAGTTCTCACTTCTCTAAAACATAGCTTTGAGCATTTTACTGTTCATCAAAGAACCTTAAAGATGACCATGCCTTTGATCAAACTTTTTGGGACAAATAATAATATGAAAACAAATTATGATAGAATGTTAAGTGAAAAAATACAACCATAAAATTTGGTGTTGATATTTTTCTCACATACAAAAAATTAAATGGAAAACTGTATGTGGTGGTGTATGCTGAAAATCTCAATACCTAGAAGCCAAGGCAGGAGGATTACAAATTGTAATTGGGCTATATTATAAGGCCTTGCTTCAAATAAACCAGATGAAATATTTATATTTTTCCATTCTACATATATTTACATAAATACATACCCTTCCCCTTTCAGCATGCACTCTAGTTTCAGATTTATCAACTATTTCTCTGAATGTGGAGAAGTATGGCAATGCCTGAAGAGGAGAGACTTGTAGTAGATTTCTTTGGGCTGCCAGCTCAAAAATAATGACACAGAGACTTATTAATTATGAGAGCTTGTCCTATAGCTTAGGCTTCTTCCTAACTAGCTCTTATAACAACCTGTTTGTATTCATCTTTGTCCTATCACATGACATTACTTCTCTTCCATCTTGCACCTCCAGTTTCTTCTCTGTATGGCTAGAGACTCGACTCTTCTTCCAGAGCCCTCTCTGTCTGCAGAAGTCCCACTGAACCTCTTTCTAGCTATCGTCCATTTAGTTTTCTACTACATCAATCACAGCAATACACCTTCACCCAGTGGACAAATATCCCACAATAGATACTGCTGTTGATTCTTTCCTCTTTGATTAGTGCTACCCAGCATCATATTGAGAGGAATCATTTTTTTCTGTTTGTCATAAAACTATTGTTAGATAAAAATAACCTCAAAAGTTCCCATGATGCTGTTGTTGATTTAAGTTAAGTTGTATCACCAGTTACATATGTCTTTACCCCAATTCTGTCCTTATGGGTTTGTTCTTTAAAATTTCACTTTGTGTGTCCGTTAGTTTTATCTTCTTACATTGACTCTGTTTCCTGTTGAGATCTAGAGTCCTGCTAACCATCACTTTCAGCTCCATGTCTCTAACACACACAGACTCTGGCCTCTGTTGTCCCATCCAGTCACTTGTAAACAAGCAACACACAGCACTGGCAGACTGACTTGGGAGCCTGTCATCAGAGCAGACAGACAACTTCTGTGCTTGTCAATGGAGCAGGCAGACAACAGGGCAGGAAGAGGCTTTTAGAAATATGAGGTCATTTCATAAGGCATCAAGAAGAACAGCAGGAAATGGAGGAGGGGACTTAAGAAATGAGAATTAGAACAGAAAGAGGATCAACAATGGGTACCTGTAGGCCTCAGCACATGGTCTAAGTCATTTGCCGATTGGCACCGTGACAGTGGCAGCAGGACTAGGTGGGCACAGCCCTTACACATTCATTAATATAATCTGCATCATCAGCCCAAGACCCAGAAACTCTTACATTGTCTGACATCCCCAGTCCCACTCTCATGCTGTCTGATAGCCCAGGTCCCTCTCTTCTCATGTCATCTGAGAGCCTGGGTCCCACTCTTATGTCGTCAGACAGCCTGGGTCCCACAGCTGACATGTACTGGAGTTTTGATTTAAGATCTAAAATTCTGAACTATGAAGTTTTACTATTCAGCCTGATCATACCCAACTTCCAACTTTTGTGCTATTTGTTTAATTTTCTCCAGTGAAGGAGTGAATCAAATGATCCAATGACAATTGTAAGACACATCTCTCAGGATTATAGGAAACATACTACAGCCATAATCTTAATGTTAATGCATTTTTCCTTTCTCCCCAGAAAGAAGAAATTATCAAACTTATTATTGAAATATGTGGTAAGATTTAATTACCAAGAAAAATGAGCCGTCCTGTACAGCATCAACCCTATTGTGTGCTGTATTGCAGAGCTAACGTTCAGGAGACACGTGCACATGGCTGGTGGGGAAATGGCAGGCTCATCTGAGAAGTCAGTGGAAAAAGGAGAGGAAAAGGGGAGGCTGTAGGAACTCTGGGAAGCAATTGTTTTCTTGTTTCCTTAAAGCTCTCTGGAGAGTAGGCGGCTCCAGGGTAAGGGTAGTAGGGTGGGGTGAGTGAAAGGTTGTGGGACTGGGAGGAGGGAAGAAGAAACTGGGATTGCTATGAAAAGTAAAAACAGATTGTTTAAAAAAAAAAAAAAAAAAAAGAGAAGTACTGTGCTCATCCATAGTCAGTGACATACCTGAGCCTGGGAAGAAAACAGACACAATGGAAAATTGGTTGCAAAGGCCCAGTGGGCACCCAGTGACCAGCTAATGACGGTCACAAGCTTTTCCCTCAGCTGGGATGTCTTCCCAAAGTGAATTTCAGTGTGATTTTCTGCAACCGTGTTCTATCTCTCTGGCAGGAAGACATTCAGGGGTTCACCTTGTTTTTCAAGGAAATCTAAATACCTCCATGGCTGAACACTTTAGACTCGGGGTTACCAGAAAGAGGGAATAATGAAAAAGTTTAGCTGAAGGAGAAGATGAGTGGAGTAATGGCGGACTTCTGTGTTTAAAGCAGACAGAGGCAACAATAGCACTAAATTCCAGCATGTCTTTGTCTCTGGAGAACTAGCCTGAGTTGGCTGGTAATAGGACAGTTAAGACATGGCTTCTGGACTAGATTTTTGGGGACCCTGGCTCTGAATGGTTGCTTATTGACCAGTATTTTCTGGACTCCTTCTTGTCAAAGAGTTCATGGTGCAGATGGACTGCTGACCTCCCTGATAGCATGGGAGCCATAATAATCCTCACAGTGGGTGAGGTGTCCCTGCCTAGAGCAGCTGCTCTGTGTAGACTCCAGGGCCCTAATTTACCCCCTAATTAAACATTTTCATCCTGCCACTTTATCCATCTGGCATCTCCAGTTTTACTTAAAGATATGGTTGAAGGTTAAAATAGCAGCTCTGGGCTGTAGCTTAAATACAAACTGTAGAATTAGGATAACAAATTCAGGACAGTTGTCATTGCTGGGAGAGGAATGGAACCAAGGAGGCTTACACAGAACATGCCAAATTTTAAAAGGTTTTTACATTTCAATATAAGAAATAGAAATATAGGTGTTTAGTGTCTGCTACACTGTAGTTCTACTTTTTTATTTGTGATACCATTAGTGGGGATATATAAACAAATGTTTGTTCACCTCAGATAGGGAACTGGTGACAGATCAAAGTAATAATATTACCAAAGTCCAACTTAGTGAGCCAATGAGTTTATTGGGTAACTCATAGAAGCATACTGGAGGGGTTATTTACAAGAATATAAGTGACTCAAAGACACCAGCATTACCAGAAAACAACCGTAGCATGGGTGCCTGCTTTAAATAAATTAGAATCTCAATTCTAGAACTCTCAGTGTGATTGGTAGCCAACTTAAAAAGACTAGAGAGTTGCTTCTCTTCAACAGGCCTTTATTCTTCAGTATAAAATCTGCTAAGTTTCAGAGACTTTCTAAGACTTGTGAGTTGTTGATTTCCTTCTTTTAGAACGTCCTTCATCTTAAGGAACTTGTGTCCAGGTTAGAATATTTCAATTTGGAGGAAATTTCTACATATAGTCCCCCCATGTATAATTTTTTAAAGTGCATAATCCAAAGAGGAAAGAGTTATAAGCTGTTCCCTTCCCAGTATAACAGGAAATGAAGACCACAGCTGAAGTCTTTAGTTTATTTCTACCAATCTTGCCACTATAGTGATATTCATCTTTGAAGGTTTGTTTTCCATTTTTGAAACATTTGTAATTTCTATATTCATCTTTTAGGTTGCGGGCCCAAATGCAAAGAGACTCCACTGGAGTTGGTATTTGTAATTGACAGTTCAGAAAGTGTAGGTCCAGAGAACTTTCAGATCATCCAAAATTTTGTGAAGACTCTGGCTGACCGGGTATCCCTGGACCTTGCCACAGCCCGGATAGGCATAATCAACTATAGCCACAAGGTGGAGAAGGTGGCTAGTCTGAAACAGTTCTCCAGCAAGGATGACTTCAAGCTGGTGGTGGACAACATGCAGTATCTGGGGGAAGGCACCTACACAGCCACTGCTCTTCAAGCAGCCAATGACATGTTCAAGGAGGCAAGGCCAGGTGTAAAGAAGGTGGCCTTGGTCATCACTGATGGACAGACAGATTCCCGAGATAAAAAGAAACTGGCAGATGTGGTGAAGGATGCCGATGACTCCAATGTGGAAATATTTGTGATTGGGGTGGTGAAGAAAGATGATCCAAACTTTGAAATTTTTCACCAAGAAATGAATCTCATCGCCACTGACCCAGAACATGTTTATCAGTTTGATGACTTCTTTACTCTGCAAGGTAAGGATGTCTGCCCCAGAGGAAAGGAATTTAGGTTGTTGTTTGCAGTGTCACAAGTCTAGGTTATCCTGACAAAAGGCAGAAATCAGGGAGTTAAAGAGGATTATGTCAACACTATGTTGTAATCTATAAACTATAGAACATTAAAGACTAAGTGTTGTGACACTGAGTGCAGAGGGCACAATCCTGTATTTATTCACGTAAAGTGAGTGTTCAGATGGAAGTGGAGTTCAGCTGGAGTTTCCATGGCAGTATAAAGGATGAAGGGAAAGAATGGGACCTTTGATATTGTGACTACTGTTTACTGTTCAAAAGCTTCCTAATTAGAATAAGGAATGAGCAAGCCAAAAGTAAAGCAGAAGAAACAAAACTGGAATTGAAAAGAAATTTAAAAACTTGATGATAAAGTTATGGAAGTCTAAAGAGATGAGAAGTGCAAGCCATAGGGATTAGAGGTCATGGTCTAGTTGCTCACTTTATGCTAGCAATTTACCTTAAAGAATAACCTTTGGAAATATGTCACTATTCTAGCCTGATGGGTATTATACTAAGAATCGTTTTATATTTACTGTTACTTAGTAGTGGTAGGTTCATTCGATATATTCATTTTCACTGGGCTGTTCATATGTTATAATGACCAGAAGTATCACACATTTGAGAAAATGGTTATATTTGACTAATTGAATTAAGGCTCAATCATATTATCTGAGAGAGATTGTAACTTGATACAGTAATAAAGAACATATTTGAACTAATTGGCCTTTTGTTAGCCCTAAACCAGATGCAATTGCCCATTTTACATAGTATTAGGAGGCTAGCCTTGTCCACAGAATAACTCAGTGAACTGGCATTTTGGAAAAATGGGCATTGGTGATACTTACGCCTTCCGTGTTACTGTGTTTTACAAATACAGAGATTTGACATAATATTTTACAGATAATATGAAAATATTTCCTAGTGTAGTTAACTTAGCAGTTGATTTCAAATGATGGGAAGTGTCTTACTTAAGGACATTGCTGATATCTTTAAGTAGGATTGAGTAACGTTCCACGGCTTTCACTAATCCCCCTTTCTGCTTCTGTTTAAAAAGATACTCTGAAGCAAAAATTGTCTAAAAAAATTTGTGAGGATTTTGATTCCTATCTCATTCAAGTTTTTGGATCATCATCCCTTCAACTTGGATTTGGGATGTCAGGTGAAAATCTTGGCACATCCACTCCAAAGCCCTCAAGAGAAATTTCTGAGTTGGTAAGTAAATGTGAGTTGGTGGGTAGTTGTGAGTTGGTAAGTAGCTGCAGGTCAGGAAGTAGCTGTGAGTTGGTAAGTAACTATGAGTTGATAAGCATCTGTAGGTTAGTAAGTAGCTATTGGCTTTCTCTTTGAACTTAAATGGTGTAGTTTGTTTGATATCAAAGACTTTGTCCCTGCCTTGCCTGCTCAGAATCACCTGAGGTATGTATAATTTTAGGTCCTTGGTTCCAAGCATTACTACCTTGATGGTAGTTTCCAGTTCTGAAATAGCCCTGGAACTTATAGCATGAAGATGGGATTAATTTTTTCCATATTTGATAATAATTTATTGTGTGTTGCAAATAATATATTTTTAAACTATTACCATCAATTGTAAGCATGTGCCCTGGAACAGATTAATATTTTGTTAAGTTTACACTCCTGTTATGCTTTGCAGATTCTCTAATACCAGGCTACAGCTGTCCCTCATTCATTAATGTGCATCCACCTTGTACCCTCTCAAAGTTTACCCGTGTCCAAGTGTCAACCTCCCAACTTCATACCACACTCCTGTCCTTCAGGATTTCTACTTCTGTTCATGGAATGGGAGGAGTGGGGTTGTGCATGATCATGGTACAAGATGGGCTCATGTTTGGAGCTTCCCGGTGAGGATAGAGACATATATGATTGACTTCTCAGCAAGCTTCTGGGAACTGACTTAAACCAATCAGATCCAGAGGAAACTGGAGATTCTCGCCTCTGTGCTATCCTTTTATGGAAGTTTTATTAATCACAGTATTCTAGCACCAGGATTTGGCTGACTAGATGAAGTCCCCAGGAGACATTAGGATCAGGAGACAGGAAAGCCTTTGAAGGAGTCAGGCCCAGGATACCATTCATTCCTACAGGCACAGATTGCAGAACTCTCTAGATTTCTATTCCTTATTCAGAAAGGGTAGAAAGTCCCCTGGCATGCTTCCATCTGTTGGAATACTGATTCCAAATGAATATTTCTGTTAGGGCAAGAGATGTATACTGAATTGTTTTAATTTACACATTTATACCATCAGATGTATAGCAGATGTGCTGACACTAATGGTCATAGCATTTCTGTTCCAACTTTTTAGTGTTATCTTTGAATTGCAAAAGTAGTAATAGAAAATACTTGAGTAGGCATGATTGTGCTCTAATAAAACTTATTTAGCAAATGTAGGGTGGGATTTGGCTCAGTGATAGAGTGTGTTTTCAACTCACAATACTCAAACCAAAGTAAAACATTTTTTTTTTTTTGCATATAGAGTATTTTTTATTTAATTTTATATAACAAAGTCCAATTAAATGAAAACAAACATTTATACACAATATTTGGGAATTTGGGCGTCGTTCTTTCCAAACTACTTCCTGCTGGTAAGGGGCGCTGTCTTGGGGGATTCGAAGAAGATTCAGATATCCTAGCTGTAGTCTGTAGGGCTGTTTTGTCCAGCTGTTTGGAATGTAGGATCAGCTTGTACTCTGTTTCAGGCGGTCTGGTGTGATCAAACCACATTAGTCTGGAAGGAATCCACATCTTTTCATTTTCTGTGGAAACAAAAATAGAAATACTTTTCCCCAGTAACTTGTTCTTCAACTTAAATTTTGGAGTCAAAGCGTTTTTTTTTTTTTATTATTATTATTTTACATGTCGATCCCAGTTCCCTCTCCCTCCCTCCCTCCCTCCCCCCAAGCCCTCCCTCCCTCCTTCCCTCCCTTTTGCCCTCTCTACCCTCTCCCATGCACTCTAAACACCCCCCCCCTCCCAACCCCCCACCACAATACAATATGTAGGGGAATGCCATCCAGTTGGGGTCATGTAGATCTGACAGGTCCTGTGAAGTAGGGACTAGGGCTTCTCTCCTATCTCTAGAATAAGGCAGTTATCCCTCCATGGGGGATATGTTTGCAAAGTCCTTTTGTGCACCAGGGATACATCCTGGCTCCACTGTCTGAGGTCTCTTAGACTGCTCAGACCTTCTGGCTGAGACCCATATTCAGGGGAGTCCGAGTCAGACCTCTGTTGGCTTCCCAGCTATCAGTCTAGTGGCCCTTAGCTCCTCCTTGTTCAGGTAAGCTGTCTCTATGTACTTCTACCGCATGGTCTTGTCCTCTCCATCTGCTTCTGGGTTCTAGTTTGACTCAGTGTTTATGTATGGGTGTTTGCTCCTGTTTTCAACAGGCATTAGTTGAGGACTCCATGGAGAAGTTAGTTGTTGATCTCACTCTCCGGGAAGGGCATTTATGATAGCCTTTCCACGGAAGCTGAGATTGTTAGTTGGGAGCAGTCTTGTAGTTCCCTCGACCTTTCTTTGTGTTCAACTTTATCTTCAAACCAATATTGGCTCCCTCTTTTATGTTCTCTCTCTCTGTCTCTGTCTCTCTCTCTCTTTCCTATTTTCCATTCCTAACCAGGCTCAATCCTCCTAGTCACACATGCCTTCCTCTCCTCCCTCTCATTTTCTCCTACTTCTCTCTCCATTAGCTGTCCTCCCCCACTATACCTGAGGTCTGGGGGACTTGTCCCTTCCCAGTTCTGTGAGGGACTTTATATGAATCTCTTAGAATACAACTTGTATCCTAGTTCCTCTGGTGATGTGAATTATAGGCTGGTGATCATTTGATCTAGGTCTAAAATCCATATATGAGTGAGTACATACTGTGTTCCTCTTTTTGTGACTGGGTTACCTCATTCAGGATGGTTTCTTCAAGTGCCATCCACTTGCCTGCGAATTTCAAGATACCATTATTTTTTTCTGCAGAGTAGTATTCCATTGTGTAGATGTGCCACATCTTCATTAACCATTCTTCAATTGAAGGGCATCTAGGTTGCTTCCAGGTTCTTGCTATTACAAATAGTGCTGCTATGAACATAGTTGAACAGATGTCTTTGTTGCATTGATGTGAATCCTTTGGGTATATGCCTAAGAGGGGGATTGCCGGGTCCTGTGGTAAACTAATTCCCATTTTCCTGAGGAACCGCCATACTGATCTCCAAAGTGGCTGTATGAGTTTGCACTCCCACCAGCAGTGGAGGAGTGTTCCACTTTCTCCACATCCTCTCCAACATAAGTCATCACTGGTGTTTCTAATTTTAGCCATTCTGGCAGGGGTAAGATGGTATCTCAAAGTTGTTTTGATTTGCATTTCCCTGATAGCTAAGGATGTGGAGCATTTTCTTAAGTGTCTTTCAGCCTTTTTGATTTCCTCCATTGAGAATTCTTTCTTCAGTTCTGTACCCCATTTTTTAATAGGGTTATTTGGTGTTTTGTTGACTAGTTTCTTGAGTTCTTTGTATATTTTGGAGATCAGCCCTTTGTCGGATATAGGATTAGTGAAAATCTTTTCCCAGTCAGTGGGCTGCCGTTTGGTCTTGTCAACTGTGTCCTTTGCCTTACAGAAGCTTCTAAGTTTGAAGAGGTCCCATTTATTAATTGTTTCTTTCAGTGTCTGTGCCCCTGGAGTTATGTTCAAGAAGCGGTCTCCTATACCAATTTGTTCAAGGGTACCTCCTACTTTCTCTTCTAAGAGGTTCAATGTGGCTGGATTGATGTTGAGGTCTTTGATCCATTTGGACTTGAGTTTTGTGCATGGCGACAGACATGGGTCTATCTGCAGTCTTCTACACACCCTCATCCAATTGTGCCAGCACCATTTGTTGAAGATGCTGTCTTTGCCCCATTGTATCATTTTAGCTGTTTTGTCGAAAATCAGGTGTTCATAGGTGCATGGATTAATATCAGGATTTTCAATTCGATTCCATTGGTCTACCTGTCTATTTTTATGCCAATACCAGGCTGTTTTCAGAACTATAGCTCTGTAGTAGAGCTTAAAGTCAGGAATGGTGATGCCTCCTGATGTTCTTTTATTGTATAGGGTTGTTTTGGCTATCCTGGGTCTTTTGTTTTTCCATATAAAGTTAATTATTATCCTTTCAAGGTCGGTGAAGAATTGTGGTGGGATTTTAATGGGGATTGCATTGAATCTGTAGATTGCTTTTGGTAAGATTGCCATTTTTACTATGTTTATCCTACCTATCCAAGAGCATGGGAGGTCTTTCCATTTTCTGGTATCTTCTTTAATTTCTTTCTTTAGAGTCACAAAGTTCTTATTATATAGATCTTTTACTTGTTTGGTAAGCGTTACACCAAGATACTTTATGTTGCTTGTGGCTATTGTAAAGGGTGATGTTTCTCTGATTTCTTTCTCTGCCTCTTTGTCGTCTGAAAAAAATAGGGCTACTGATTTTTTTGAGTTTATCTTGTATCCTGCTAGTTTGCTGAAGGTGTTTATCAGCTGTAGGAGTTCCCTGGTAGAGTTTATTGGGTCGCTTATGTAAACTATCATATCATCTGCAAATAGAGACAGTTTGACTTCTTCCTTTCCAATTTGGATGCCCTTGATCTCCTTTTGTTGTCTTATAGCATTAGCTAGAACTTCTAGTACGATATTGAAGAGATATGGAGAGAGAGGACAGCCTTGTCTTGTTCCTGATTTTAGAGGAATTGGCTTAAGTTTCTCTCCATTCAGTTTGATGTTGGCAGTTGGTTTGCTGTATATTGCTCTTATTATGTTTAGGTATGTTCCTGTTATCCCTGACCTCTCTAATACCTTTATCATGAAAGGGTGTTGAATTTTATCGAAGGCTTTTTCTGCATCTAGGGAGATAATCATATGGTTTTTCTTTTTCAGTTTGTTTATATGGTGGATCACGTTGATAGATTTTCGTATGTTAAACCATCCCTGCAATCCAGGTATGAAGCCTACTTGATCATGGTGGATGATTTCTCTGATGTATTTTTGAATTCGGTTTGCCATTATTTTATTGAGTATTTTTGCATCGATGTTCATCAGGGATATTGGTCTGTAGTTTTCTTTCTTAGTTGTGTCTTTGTGAGGTTTGGGTACCAAAGTTATTGTGGCCTCATAAAAAGAGATTGGCAATAAACCTTCTGTTTCTATCTTGTGGAACAGTTTGAGGAGTAGTGGTATTAGTTCTTCCTTGAATGTCTGGTAGAATTCTGCACTGAATCCATCTGGCCCTGGACTTTTTTTCGTTGGAAGGCTTTCGATGACTGCTTCTATTTCATTTCGGGTTATAGGTCTATTTAAGTTGTTTGTCTGTTCTTGATTTAATTTTGGTAAGTGATAGTTATCCAGAAACTTGTCCATTTCCTTTGAATTTTCAATTTTTGTGGAATACAGATTTTCGAAGTATGACCTGAAAATTGTCTGGATTTCCTCTGTGTCTGTTGTTATGTTCCCCATTTCATTTCTGATTTTGTTAATTTGCATGTTCTGTCTCTGCTTTTTCGTTAATTTGGATAAAGGTTTATCAATCTTGTTGATTTTCTCAAAAAACCAACTCTTTGTTGCATTGATATTTTTTTTTTTGTATTGTTTTCCTGGTTTCTATTTTGTTGATTTCAGCCCTCAAGTTGATTATTTCCTGGCGTCTGCTCCTGCGGGGTGAATTCGCTTCTCTCTGTTCTAAGGTTTTCAGTTGCGCTGTTAATTCATTTATGTGACTATCCTCTGTTTTCTTCATATGGGCACTTAGTGCAATGAACTTCCCTCGTAGCACTGCTTTCAAGGTGTCCCATAAGTTCGGGTATGTTGTATCCTCATTCTCGTTGAATATTAGAAAGTCTTTAATTTCTTTCTTTATTTCTTCTTTGACCCAGGAGTGGTGCAATTGCACATTGTTCAGTTTCCATGAGTTTGCAGGTTTTCTGCTATTTGTATTGTTGTTGAATTCCAATTTTAAAGCATGGTGGTCCGATAAGATACAGGGGACTATTTCTATTCTCTTGTATCTGTTGAGGTTTGTTATGTCTCCTAGTATGTGGTCGATTTTAGAGAAGGTTCCATGTGGAGCAGAGAAGAAGGTATATTCTTTTGTCTTTGGATGGAATGTTCTATAGATGTCTGTTAGCCCCAGTTGAGACATAACTTCTGTTAATTCTTTTGTTTCTTTGTTGAGTTTCTGATTTGTGGTCCTGTCTAGTGTTGAGAGTGGTGTATTGAAGTCTCCCACTATAAGTGTGTGAGGTTTTATATGAGCTTTGAGTTTTAGTAGTGTTTCTTTTACGAATGTGGGTGGCTTTGTATTAGGGGCATAGATGTTCAGAATTGAGACTTTGTGTTGATGGATTTCTCCTGAGATGAATATGAAATGACCATCTTCATCTCTTTTGACTAGTTTTGGTTTGAAGTCTAGCTTGTTAGATATTAGGATAGCTACGCCTGCTTGCTTCTTATTTCCATTTGATTGGAAAATCTTTTCCCAACCCTTTACCCTGAGGTAATGTCTATCTTTGGAGCTAAGATGTGTTTCTTGTATGCAGCAGAAGGATGGATTCTGTCTTCGTATCCATTCTGTTAATCTGTGTCTTTTTATAGGTGAGTTAAGACCATTAATGTTGAGGGTGAGTAAGGACCATTGATTGTTGATGGTTGTTTGATTTAGGTTTGTTGTTGGCAGTGGTATTGTGAATATATTTGTTCTGCTTCACCCTAGGTTTCTGGTGTAGTTGGATTATCTGTTGCCTACATTTTTGTGGGCGTAGTTACCTTCCTTGGGTTGGAATTTTCCTTCCAATACTTTCTGTAGGGCTGGATTTGTAGATACATATTGGGAAAATCTGGTTTTGTCATTGAATATCTTGTTCTCTCCATCTATATTGACTGAGAGTTTTGCTGGATATAGTAGCCTAGGCTGGCATCCGTGTTCTCTTAATACTTTTAGAACATCTATCCAGGACCTTCTGGCCTTGAGGGTTTCCATGGAGAAGTCAGGTGTAATTTTGATAGGTCTGCCTTTATATGTTACCTGTCCTTTTTCCTTCGCTGCTCTTAATATTTTTTTCTTTATTCTGTATGCTAGGTGTTTTGATTATTATATGTCGAGGGGTCTTTTTTCTTTGGTCCAGCCTATTTGGGGTTCGGTATGCTTCTTGTACTTTCATGGGCATGTCCTTCTTCAGATTTGGAAAGTTTTCCTCGATGATTTTGTTGAATATGTTTTCAGCACCTTTGAGCTGGGCTTCCTCACCTTCCTCTATGACTATTATTCTTAGGTTTGGCCTTTTCATGGTGTCCCACATTTCCTGGATATTGTGTGTTAAGGATTTGTTGGATTTATGGTTTTCTTTGGTCGATGAATCTATTTCTTCTAGTTTATCTTCTGCGCCTGAGATTCTCTCTTCCATCTCTTGAATTCTATTGGTTATGCTTGTGTCCGTGGTTTCCGATTTTTTGCCCAGCTTTTCAATTTCCAGCTTTCCTTCCATTTGTGTTGCCTTTATTTTCTCAATTTCGGTTTTCAAATCTTGAACCGTTTCCTTCACCTGGTTAATTGTTTTTTCTTGGCTTTCTGTACTTTCCTTAAGGAATTTGTTCATTTCTTCCACTTTTTTGTTTGTTTTTTCCTCTATTTCTTTAAGGGATTTTCTCATATCTTCTTTGAGGGCCTCTATCATTTTTATGATGGTGATTTTTAAGTCATACCCTTCTGCTTCCTCTGCTTTGTTGTTGTGTTCCATTCTAGTTGGTGTAGATTCCCTAGATTCTGGTGGTGTCATGTTTGTCTTTCTGTTGTTAGGTGTTCTCTTGTATTGCCTTCTTCCCATAGTTTCTTCCTGTAGGTGTTGGTGGTGTCTCTTCCCTCTCTCTATGGTCCTTCCCAGATGGGCTTATGTGGATCAAAGATTCAATGTCTGTATCTCTGTGTGGTCCAAGCTCTCTAGGAGGCTTCTCTCTGGCCAATAGCCGGGAGAAGAGGACGAGGGCTGGACTGGAACTTGAGAAGGTTTTGCAGGGTAGTGGGATCTCACTGGAAACTGGCGCTCTCCAGCTGAGACCTCGTTCTTTGGCAGGGCCCGGATTTGGGGGTCAAGGATCTTGCCTGCAGGAACTCCAAGTGGACCCGCTGAGATAGGCGGATCTCTGGGAGGGGCCTGGGACTCCAGCAGAGGACTGGAGGCGGGGTCAGGGACCAAGCCGGTGGAAATTACAGGTGGTCCCAAGTGGATAGTCAGGTCTCCTTTGTTCGGAGTTGCTCCGAGAGGTCTCCGAAGTAGGGTGGACTGTTGGCTCCACCCTCTGTCCCAGTGCTCAACCAGAGCGGCAGGACCGTAGGTGGGGTAGGGCACAGGGTGGGGGGGGTAGGCTGGAGGTTGGGATGGGTGGGGGTGTATCAGAGCTCCAAGGGTGCTCTCAAAGGGGACCGGAGACAGGAGCAGCGGATCAGGGGCCAATCCAGGGAGTTCAGGCGGGGGGAGGGGGGTAAAGAGGTTGAAGGGGACAGGCAGCCCCGATTGGGCCCAGACTCACCTCTGGCCAATAGCCGGCAGAAGAGGACGAGGGCTGGGCTGGAACTTGAGAAGGTTTTGCAGGGTAGTGGGATCTCACTGGAAACTGGCGCTCTCCAGCTGAGACCTCGTTCTTTTGCAGGGGCCCGGATTTTCCAAAGTAAAACATTTTTATAAAAGCAAATGAAGATGAAGTTTGGTCCAGAGGGTTTTCCTGGACTTTGTCTATCTAAAATATTTTAAAGTAAATTTCAGACAATAGTATATGGCCTGGGATATCCTTTTGACATTGTAATTTGACACTGTTGCAATCTACAAAATCCATACTAGACAGCCATAGAACTGAATTACAATAAATATATAAATAAACCATAATAGTTTAAGTTGTCATAGTCATTGTTCTACTGCTGTGAAGAGACACCATGACCATGCCAACTCTTATAAAGGAAAGCATTTATTGGGGCTGGCTTACAGTTTCAGACGTTTAGTCCATTATTGTTGTGGTGGGAAGTATGATAGCACACAGACAGACATGGTGCTGGAGAAGTAGCTGAGAGTTCTGCATCTGGATCCACAGGCATCAGGAAGGGTGAGAGAGAAACAGTGGGCGTGGCTTGAGCATTTGAAACCCGAAACCCCACCCTCAGTGATACACTTCCTCCAAGGCCACACCTCCTAAACCCTATCAAGTAGCACCATTTCCTAATGAGCTAGCATTCAAATCTGTGAACCTACTGGGGGTCATTCCTATTCAAACCATCATGTAAGCTGGCAGTTGTTGTTGTGTTACACCCATGACTCCTTGTGACATAGGTCCCACCCTCTAAGCAAAGATTTCTCTGTGTGACTTACCACTGGGTCTTCCAGCTGAACCAAGTGACCAGTTTCCTAATAGGTATGTTGACATTTTCTGAAGTCTTCCTTAAAGAGAACAAGCCAAAATTTCAGCCAACAAGCAGTGTATAAAGAGACTCTTTTGTACTCACTGAGCACAGTTTGTTTGTGTGAACACCAGTGATTCTCAGGAGCACAACCAGGCCATTCACTGCCATCATGTGTTGGTTTCACTTTATTAGAAAGCTTGAAGATCTCCCAGATGCACTGATCCACTAAGAGTGTAGCAGAAGGGTGTCCCATAAGAAGTGGGTCAATTACTTTCAGGAGAGGAAGTAGAGAATGCTGATGTCTACTGAGGCTAAGGGTAAATAACTAAATAATTAACATTTTTCACTGTTAAAAGACTGGAAGGGAGCTCTGAATCTGATGTTAGGCTCACTTCTTGGCTTACAAACTGATACTTTCTTGTTACTGTCTCATATGATGGAGAGACAGTATCTCTTCTATGAACATCACTGCTAACATGCACCAGATCCCTCTATAGCCCCATTGTTTCCCAAAGCTCCCACCTTCAAATACCTTTGCCCTGGGGAATTCCAATTTTAATATGTGAATTTTGGAGGAACTCCAATTTGGTCCATAAAAAGGAGCTGGTATTTATCTCATAAAAGGTTGTCATTACTAATTTCTTAAGGGGAGAGTAGAGGAAAAGGTACTTCTAGCACAGGGAGCATGTAAGAAGGATGGGGATGGGTTCCAAAGTTCATACATGGCACTTCAAGAGAAAAACTTCAGTCCAGTAGTAGGCTGAGGTGTTTGTGGCAGAATGGAGAATTTTAAAGCTGGACAGGTACTTTGAGAACTAAGTACAAATGATTTCATATGTCATGCCAAGGAGTCTGAACTTCACTTACAGACTACGCAGCCAGTTTGGTAGCAGTGTGTAAGGCAAAGGCTATATGGTCACGGTTGGTTCACAGAAAGAATAACATTGGTTATGGAGTGGAAGATAAGAGGAGAGGGTGAGGAGACAAGAGGCTGGGATGTGAGATGTGTAAGAATCTTGATGAGAAGTTGTAGGGTTGTAAATAAACTAAGCAGGGACAGTATAAATAAGAAGAAAGTGTAGATTAGTTAGCTTTTTCTAGGTAAAATTAGCAAGATTTTGTGAGTTGGCATTTAGAGCAAAGGTGTTGATGTGACCATGGTGATTCTAGCTTAGAGATCAGATAGTTAGAAATACCATAGACTACATGAAGGCTACATGTTGGAGGGTGGTAGTGGGGAGGGGAATACTTTTTAAAAGGAAGATAACAAAGTTTGTTTATATCATGTTAAGTGTCATAGCAGCATCTGAGGATAAGTGAATATAGGAATGAGGATCAAGAACACCATATGCCTTTGATATGGTATTCTAGGAATTCTGATTACCCTGAGAGACAAGTGTCTTTAACTGATGGTGACGGGTAATGCACTTTCCTTGGGGGTGAGGGTAGTGAGATATTGGAAGCTTGCAATGAATCCAAACTTCTTGGAATGTTTCCGAGTCAAAAGGTTCTCTTAGTAGAAGAATTTATAAGCCAGCATTTTTTCCAAACTATTTAGTCTGAGCAGACAAATGTATGTTCATATTCAGCTTAAACCTTTGAGATACCTGAGAAATCTCATTGATTAAAGATATAAGTGCATACACAAAAATGAAATGCTATTATAAATAAATATGTACATATATAAATAGTTATCATCTTAATCACTGTTCTATTGCTCTGAAGAGATACCATGACCAAGATAACCCTTACAAAAGAAGCCTGTAATTGGGGCTTATTTATCATTTTAGAGGATTAGTCTATGATCATGTTGAGAGACAGTCAGGGCACTGAGTAGTAGCTGAGAGCTTTACATCATGATCCACAGGCATCAAACGGAGAGAGATGGGGTGGGAGAGGGGAGAGAGAGAGATGAGCTTGAGATGGGCTTTTGAAACACTGCCTTTAACAAGGCCATAGCTGCTAATTCTTCCTAAAGAGTTCCACTAACCAAGGACTTAGCATTTAAACATATGTGGGGAGGGAGGTTAATTTTCATCCAAACACTCATTTATATTCTGTACATGAGTATCTATCTGTATATCTATAACATCCAAGCATCTAAAAGAAAGTGACTCAATCAAAGCCTTTAGGTTCTCAAATGGCTCCCAAGTCTGTACTAGGCCATATTACAAAGTAATTAAATTCGCCTAGAAGTCCAGTGTCTTTTTCTTTTGTGTGTGTGTGTGTGTGTCTTATTCCTTTCTTTATTGTCTCTTTTATCACTTCACTTAGTTATGTTATTCCTACTTACTTTTCTTTCTACAAAATCTGTTCTTAGAGGAAAATATTTGGTATTAATTATTTACACTTTAGTGTGAAATCTAAGCTAGGATTTAGTGTGAAATCTAAGTTAGGAAAACCTAACATTCTAAGCATCACATTTTAACTATGGAAGGAGTCTTGATCCTGACTGAGATGTACTGTAAATATCTGAGGACAGGTATGTTGAGAAATACGGACATCAGAAGAATCTCCTGGTTCATGGCTTTGTAAGCCTCTGCTATTTCTCTTGTAGAACTTGTAGGGGAGCTATCTGTGGTTATCCATCATACTGTGTCCCACTTTTTTGTGTAATTTATGCTTTCTTCTGTAACTTATTATACTATATATTATTAATAATTGTGTATGCATGCATGGATGTGCCTTAATCTTCCTAATGGATTGAAATCCCTTGAGAACACAATCTGCATCTTATTAAACTTTGTGCCCTGAACATGACTTAAAGTTGTTTTGTTTTCTATCTTGTAGACATTGAAGATGGGTTTATAGATGAAATAAATGCTGTACCAGCTATTGACCTAAAAGAAAAATCTGAAGATTTTTCTTAAATGAAAAACACTAATTATACTGCTATAAACATAAAAAGATTCCAGGATCCCAGGAGTACGGGAATTAAAACCAACAAAATTTTTGGTTGTTTAGGATTTTTTTGAGTCAGGATTTCACCATCTGTCTCTGGTTGTCCTGGAACTCTAAAGTATATAAGGCTTCCTTGAACACCATAGAGATTCACCTGCCTCTGCCTCCAGAGTGCCACTATGCATGGCTTGACCAAAAATGGGAACTTTTTTAATTAGAAGGGTTCTGATTTGGGTGAAAAGACAGCCTACAGAATGGTTAAAAATATCTTTACCTCCCCTGCATCTTACAAAGAGTTAAAGAGTTAGTATCTAGAACATACAAAGTACCCCCCCCCCCAAGTTGGTGGTGGTGGTTTTTCCTAGCCCCATGTTGGAACTCCAAAACATTGTTGGTTTTTTTATTCTTTGGCTCTTTCGGGAGGTCCCAAATAAATCACACACATGGAGGCTTATTATTACTTATAAGTGCCTGACCTTATTATTTCTTGGCAGCCTTTCTTAAATTATCCTGACTACCTTTTGACTCTGGGCTTTTTCCTTTTCTTACTTCTGTATATCTTACTTTCACTCTTACTCACGGCTGGCTGTGTGGCTGTGTGGCTGGCCTCAGACATCTTCCTCTCCTTGTTCTATCTTGCATCTTTCTTCTTTCCCTCGTTTACCCCTTCTATTTATCCTCTCTGCCTGCCAGCCCCACCTATCCTTTCTCCTTCCTCGATACTGGCCATTCAGCTCTTCATTAGACCATCAGGTGTTTTAGACGGGCAAAGAATCACAGCTTTGCAGAGTTAAACAAATGCAGCATAAACAAAAACAACACATATTTACATCTTTAAACAAATGTTCAAGAGCATAAACAAATGCACGACACCTTAAAATAATATTCTATAACACCCCATCCAGAAAAAGAAAAAAAAAAAAAACCACCTCAATTTAAAAATGGAGTTCTCACAAAAGGAGACACAAATGGCTGAGAAACATTTAAGAGACGTTCAAAATACTTAGCCATCAGTGAAATACAAATTAAATTATTTTGGGTTTTGGGATTTCATTTTATGCTAGTCAGAATAGCTAAGCTAAAAACAAAATGATGGCAAGTGCTGGCATGGGATGTGAAGAAATGTGAAGAAAGGGGAACTCACTGCTGGTGTGAGTACAAATTGGCGTGACCAGTATGGAAATTGGTGTAGAAGTTCCTCGAAAATCCAGAAATAGATCTACCATATGATTTACGTATACTCCTCCTTTGCATATATATAAAGAACTCTATATCCTACTGCCTTAGTTTGGGTTTCTATTGCTGTGACAAAACACCATGACCAAAAAGCAAGCTGGGGAGGAAAGGGTTTATTCAACTTATACTTCCACAGCACTGTTCATCATTGAAGGGAATCAGGATGGGAACTAAAACAGGACAAGATCCTGGAGGCAGGAGCTGATGCAGAGGCCATGGAAGGATGCTTATTTGCTGTTTTGCTTCCTCTGGCTTGCTCAGCCTGGTTTCTTATAGAACCCAGGATCACCAGACCAGGGATGGAAACACCAACAGTAGACTGGGCCCTACCCCATTAATCACTAATTAAGAAAATGCCTTACAACTGGATCCTAGGGAGGCAATTCCTCAATTAAGGTTCCCTCCTTTCAGATAACTAATTTGTGTGAAGTTGACATAAAACTAGCAGCAAACCCACTACAGAGATACATGCTCAGCCATGTTCATTGCTGCCCAGTTCACAATAGCCAGGAAATGGAAACCATATGTTTCCTTCATCAACTGATGAATAGGATAATAAAAAAAAATTGGTGCATTCACACAATGGAATCTCATTCAGCTGTTAAAAAAATAAAATTTGTAGGTAAATGGACAGAGCTAGACACAATCATTCTGACTGAGGAAACTCAGAGTCAGAAAAAAAAAAAATATAATATGGTTTCTTATTTGTGTATGTTCGTTTTGAATACGCAGATATGTATGTTCCACATTTGCAATACCCACAAAGATCTGGAAATTGGTGAGAGGCCATGGGAAACAGCTCCAAAGTAGCGAAGAGAGAGCACAGTGATATAAAGGGTTAAGGGAGAGTAATGAAATGGGAAGGCTTAAGGGGGTGGGGGTGGGAGGACAGGGTCGAAGAGAAATGACAGGATAAATAACCAAGGACTTCAAAGAAGCCAGTGAAAACTTTCCACCGTTAATGCTTCCTCAATAGTTGGTGGCATTAATAATGTTAACACTTCGCATTTGTTTATTTTTCCTCTCTTGGACAGTTGGGTTGCGATTTTGACCATTTAAGTGAAAATAAGGTAGTGAAATCAATTAAACATCAGGTCAATGTTTATATTCAGTAATAGGCCATTAACTCCATAAGCGCCTTCATTTCCTGTGTGATGTTATCTTCCACGATTCAAAATGAACTAATAATTAGTGTCTGTGCATGCTTGTTAATCCACTTGAACTAGTTTTACAGAGTTCTTTACATTACTTTTCATTTTGAAGAAGTAGAAAGGAATAAAATCTTATCTGTTCTTGAAAATATTTTCGTATCATGAAAAAATTCTTCCTCAACTGCATATAACTTAGATAACTGACAGCCAGACCTCTATTTCCCTGGAGGAGGATGTGGGGTTTCTGTACATAATGGTTCCCTAGCAACCGAATGACTGACAGCCAGGCTAGTGTGGGATGAGCCCCAGGGGTAGCTTTGTTACCAGCTAGAGGAGGTGTGGTGGAGGAAGCAGGGAAGAGAGTTACCCTCTTCCTGATAACAATCTGATATCTTCAATGCTACATGAATCTCCTGCACCAGTGTACATTGTAGAAGGTCAACACAAGGCTGACAAATCTCTGCTGTGCCCATTGCTTCTGTCAGTAGTCCACCCTCTCTTTGGGCTCATCATCCCATCTCAAGGTCACCCAAACAAGCCATTTCTGAGCCTGGCTCCATTGGGAAGGTTTGTTTGTTTTTTTTAAGATGGGGGTTATTTTGTAGTGTGAGCTGACCTGAAACTCACTATGTAGCCTAGGCTGGCCTCAAATTCATGGCAGGCCTCCTGCTTCAGCCTCCTGTGTGTTGCAATTACAAACTTGAGCCAACACACCTAGTTTCTACTGGATCCTTCTCAAAGAACTGCTACCCTGGTCAGGTTCAGACTTGATGCTAGAACTGAATTTGTTGCTTCATCCCAGAATGTGAGCCTGGCCTCTGTCCTCAGCTCTGATGTGACATTATTTAATCCTCCACTGGTGTTCTTCTACTTGGCCCAAGTTGGGACTTGGCTTCCCTATCCCCACCAGACACTTTTCCCAGGCTCATTAAGTAGGTTTCAGATTCACCCATCTTAAAAATATAGCAACCCTTTCTGATGTCACTTGGCTCTTTTGGTAATGTTGTATTTATTTCTATCTGCTAAGAATAAAATTATCCCCTTTAGGCTGGAGGTTTGTGTTCCATCATCCTCTTGCTTTTTTTGCGGGGGGGGGGGAGGGGGGCTTTTTATTTTCTCAGCCTATCTCTGATACTTTACTTCTTCGCTGCTTCCTCCATTTCCCCCATTTCCCTTTCTTCCACTCCTCACTCTCCTCTCATTTTCTCTCATACCTTATGCTTCTTCCTTGACACTGAAGTCCCCTTACTTTATAGGAAGTTTCCTGAAGCCAGCGTAGAGCCTCCAATATGCCTCTGCAGATGGCTCCCAAGGATCAGCTAATTACCTAATTGCCAAATCCTTACTTGAGCTCATATTTTCATGTCACATGACAGCCACTGTTTGAAAGTGGTGGTACATTTTCTGTTACTTAAGAGTTCCTTTCTTTTTCTCTGCCTGCCTCTTACATATAGACACTCCTTAGGTCCCCCCCCCCCCCCCCCCGCCTTTTTCCTCTTCTGAGATTTATTTTCAACTAGCTTTTTTTTTTTTTTCTTCTACCCTCTCATTGTGAGTTCCAGTGATACACATCCTGACAACTCCCACACCTACCTCCCCAATTCAGACATTGCTCCTGGCCCCCAAAGTCACCCTTCTGATGATCTCTGTGTACCTTATTCTGACTATTCTACACACGGTTAGCCCTGAAAGTCACTGTGTTCCTCTTCTAGTTTCCCTTCTGTGGTACAGCCCCATTAACCAGCCAGTCATCTCTCAGGAAACCTGGGATAAATCCAGAGCATGATTCCCCATACTTACTTGTACTGTGTGTCTTCTCTAGAATGTTGTTGACATTCCTTTGCCCATTCTATGAGCTTCTCTTCTCACTGGGTCATTATGTCATGGATCAATAACTCTTTGTTTGCTTATATTAATAATATCAACACATGGTCATAATTTATATCTCAACTCTTCGCTAAATTCTCTCTAGCTTATTAGCAATGTCATTTTTCCTTCTTAAAAAAAATAAGCCATTTTACTTGCATATAATTCATTACAGCTGACTTTTCTTAGAAACCTGTTTATAATACAGCAACTGATGGTAATTTGGTACTAGGGCCTTGTGACAGAGTAGGAGAAATAGATGTTTGACAGTATCTGTGTTTTCTTTGAGTGTTCTATAAAAGTAAAAATTTGTAGGCTACTTAATCTTATTATAGTGACTATGACAAAGTACCCTATCCAAAGGTCATAATCAAGGACACCGGAAATGTCAAGAGACATGAGACCATGCTTATTATTGTTCAGTTTCTCTGATGCTGGTAAAGTGAAGTTGACATCCTGATATCAGAACTAATTATCCTTAAATGGTCATGACTAAATCATGTCTACAGATGTGCTTATGTTGGCCAACTCCCAATTTACTTGTTTGTAAAATAAAATTAATGTTTTCATCGTGGTGAGAAAATCAAAATCTCAGCAAAACCTATGGAACAGCTAATTATTGGAATGTGAAGTTGCTGGGTAAGCACCAACTGTTACTGATGACTTATCACCCCCTGAATATGAGGTGTTCTGTCCTACGGAATAGAAAACAAGGCACCAAGACTTACTGAGAACGGACCTACAAGAAATACTCAGACACGGAGTCAAAACACTTGGTGTGTATTCTCAGTGCTGAGGATGTATACTTTATTATTTCTTTACATTTTATTATTTTTAAAATGGAAATGCATCTATTTCATGTTTACAAAGTGACTTCTAAGTTCCTTCTTGTTATTTCATGATGGATGGCATTCAAAATATAGGAGGCTTTAAGCTGAGTACAGCCCTGCATCCTATCTCTCTGAAAGCCCCAGATCCAGGAAAGGGCAGCCTAAGCACAAGGTGGCCTGCAAACCTTGGGATGAAAATAACTTTCTGTGTATAAGTGCAGATGGACCACCAAGAAGAGTCACCATCTGGGATAGTCCACCTAGGAGGAATCCAGTAAAGCCAGATAGACACCTTTAAAGGTGTTGGCTTCACCTTCCATGCTAAGAAACGCTGAATCTGAACATAGCAATCAGTGTACTTGCTTTAAAACAAACAAAAAACCCACTTAGAATTATTTATTTTATTATTTTATATGTGTAAGTGTTTTGCCTACAAAAAATGTGTGTATACCATGTGAGTGGAAGTCTTGGAGGCCAGAGGAGGACACTGGATCTCCATGTGACTGGAGTTGTAGATGGTTGTAAGGTGCCATGTGGGTACTGGTAATTGAACCCAGGTCCTCTTCAAGAACAAGTGTTTTTAACCACTGAGCCATCTCTCCAGCTCTGCACTTGGTTTTGAACAGTGTTATAGAGCAAAAATGGACAGAGCAGTGGGAAGGCTTGGATTTCATGTTTAAGTTGAGAATTCACTTTTAGACAGTGGCTCTTGTGTTATACATAAACGAGAAATCAAGTTACAGTCTCAGCCTGCATTTTTTGTTGTTAAAAATATATTCACATAGGAAAAAAATAGCGTAGGGAAAATATATCAACAGTAATTATCTAGGAGTAGAATTGCTTCTGATTTCCATTTTATTTTTTTCGCTTGTCCATTATTTTCTAAAATTCCTTTCAGCAAACATGTTTGCTTTTGTAAGAAGGAAGAAAAATTTTAAATTGCCAACCACAACAATTACACATTTGTTTAATAGTCTCGAACTTTACTGTGCCAGAAGATTGATGAAATTATTTTCATTTATAGAAGAAAGTTAATTGTGTTTATTCTAAAACATGGTATAATGTCACAGTTGTGGAAATTCCTAAATGATCATGTAATTTGGGAAGCAAATAGGCTTTTCTACATGGAGAAAAGAGGAACTTCTCAGACTTCAGGATTTGAGCTCTGAAAATATTCAGAAGCAGAGGTACTTCCTTTAAGGCAGTGATTCTCAACCTGAGGGTTGTGACCCCTTTATGGGTCAAATATCAGACACGGTAAATACCAGAAATTTACATTACAGTTAATATCAGTAGCAAAATTACAGTTATGAGGTAGCAGTGAACATGGTTTTATGGTGGGGGTCACCACAACATGAGGAGCTGTGTTATAGAGTCCCAGTAACAGAAAGGTCGAGAACCACTATTCTGAAGAAACCATGCTTCCCAGAGCACAGGATACCCCCATAAGAGACCCTCCAGTCACCTGGTAGACTCCTGCCAGCAGCTTTTCTTTTGGTAAAACGGCCACGGGAAGGAAGAGAACAGTTTCTTTCTTGGGTCACAGCCTCTCTCCCTTCCGGTTGGAGAACAAGGGACTGAACCCTTTTGTTGCAGCCTTAAAATGTTCTATTCTAAGACAGGAAGAGGCAGGCACACGTAGGCAATCAGATTAAAGTGTGCTCACTGGTATGTGAGTATGTGTATGTGTGTTTGCATGCATTTGCACACAGAGTCCAGTGCTGTTAAGCAGTAGAGAGCCGAGGGCATCTAATGATTACAGCTGGCTCCACTCACTGTCTGTGGGGCCACTGGTTTAAAAACCATCAGAAAAACTACTTTCTTTAGTTCATAGATTTGCTCCATAAAATAGAGAAAAAAGGAGGAGAACCAGGGGCCTTGTAAGAATAACCATGCTGGGCTAGAACCGAGGTTGGGTGACTGACTATACTCCATATAGTTGAGATCAAAGAAAGATAAAAAAGGACCCTACTTCCAAGTATTCCTACAAGTTGTTTGCCTAGATCTTAATAATGGACAAGACAACACATTTTCTTAAGTAAGTACTTTCCACATTTCATTATATATCATGAATTGGTCTAAAATTTGCTTTTGGAGTTATAGTCTTAGAGATCAAGTGTTTCTCAGAATTCTTAGAAGCTTAGCACCCTACAACAGTGGGTGTTACTTGGACCCTTGGTGACAGTAGGAGGCACAGGATTTTCGGCTAGGATTGAGCAAGCAATCAAATGGGATGCTAAGGGTTTTCATTTAAATTTTGTTGTGCTCTGACTCCTGTTCCCATTCTCTGATCAAAACTTCATTGACATATTTTGAAATATCTCAGTAAGACTCTAGTCTTAGGAAGTAAAAGAGACCAGAAAGTGCTAAATTAGCATTGATTTTTCGTATTTTAGCAATAGCTAAGAGAAGAATAGAGGCCATCTCTTTCCAGTTTTATATATTTCATACCCCGCATGCGATTTTCCCTGGAAGTGCTCAGCAGACATCTGTGCCCAGATGTGGACAATGAGTGTGTACACATTAGAACCCACCGGAAGTGGTGGAAAAGTTTCCCCTTCTCTAGTCAGGACTGGGACACGATTTTGTGAGCTTTATTTGAAATAGTCAGCATTGGACAGCTGGGGGACACAGCAACGATAAACTTTGTATTTTCCAAGAAATCAGTTAGCTTTGTCCAGTTGACATCAGAAACAAAAAATTGTAATGTTATTTTTTCCTTCTTTCTTTGTGTTTGTGTGTGTTATGAATGTGGTGTGATGTTTGTGTGTGTATGTGTTACATGAATGTGATGTATGTGGTGTGTGTGTGTGTGTGTGTGTGCGCACGCATGTGCACGTGTGTGTGTAGTTTAATTTACCTAGAGGCCAGAATGAAGAGAATGAACCCTCCATGTTGACTGAGGCTGATAAACTGGCTGTCCTGACCCCGCCTGAGGCCACCAGTACACCTGAGCCATTTCTCAGCAGCTCCGAAGCAATGGAAACCAGAACCCAAAGTCCCAATTTGATTTTACAGTCAGAAAAATCTCTATACAAAGGTAAGAGACATCTGTCACACAGCTGCTGTATCCACAGTGTGAGGGTGGCAAACAAGTGGTCTCTAGAATGTCCTCTGAGGAAATGCTGTAACTTAATAGGGAAGACAAAGCCAGTTTTGGCTGAGTCATATGGAACTTGAGAGACAGCTGTCTGGGGAGCAATGTGGTTATGGAAATGTCACAGTACTGGTTTTAACCTGAATGTTTTAGAGGTGATTGTTTTCCATTTGCTATGGCCTCAGCTGTTCTGTGTTCTCCTCAAACATAGATATTTGGGTTTTTGACCCTTGATTGTATAACTTGGATTTGGACCCAGCAACATGTTTTCTATGAGTTCATATACATATAGAGCAAACCCATCACTGTGTATGTTTTACAACATACAAAAAAGCGACAACATCCAAGACCAGCAGAAGCTTAAATGAACTTGAGAACAGGCTGCATGATCTAAGTTATTTAGTTCTTGAGGTGGGGGTTGTGTGAATCTGTTCTTTTACATTAGGCCTAAGAAGTCTTCATAGCAGCAGAAGTAGGTTTAGAGATCAGTATTAAAAATGATATCAAGACACACTCCAGACTTGGGATAATTTCTTCAGGTAGAAAATTAAGAATTGTCATTCTGTATTGTTGATCAATGAGAAGGGATTTAATAAGTTGGAGCCTCAGTTAAATTAACAGAATGTGGTCTTATTGTTTTGGCTTTCTTATAGGAGTTGCACTCCTGAAGTTCATAATAACTGACATTAGATGGCCATGCCCTGTCTATTTGGGTCCTGCAACAGTTGTCCTTTAAAAAGAAAACTAGAGTCATTTTTTTTTAATGATCCCTCCTGGAGGGCATCACCCTCCCTGTGGAGGGGGGAAATGTGATGGGAAGGGGGGTTGGGGACATGGGAGAGAGGGAGATGGAACTGGGATCAATATGTAAAATAAAAAAAATATATATGTATACACATACATACACACACATACATACACATACACACACACACACACACACACACACACACACACACATATATATATATATATATATATATATATATATATATATATTTGGAGAGAGAGAGGAAGGAAGAAAAAAATAGAAAACTAAAACCAAGACTTCCCTTTGGTGCTTGTGTGTTGTCTAAAGTAAAAGACAGAAGTCCTGTGCTGAGCACAGAAGTACAGTTCCTCCGGAGGTAAAGGGTAGAACATTACAAGTTCAAGGCCAGCCTGGGCTGCCTAGTAAGAATTTTTTTTTTTTTTTTTGAGAAAGGGTTTCTCTGTGTAGCTTTGGAGACTGCCCTGGAAGTAGCTATTGTAGAGTAGGCTGGTCTCTTACAGAGATCTGCTTGCCTCTGCCTCCTGAGTGCTGGGATTAAAGACATGTGCCACCACCACCAGGCTGCCTAGTGAGACTTTTTTAAAAAAAAATGCTGTGTTCTCCTGTCAACTAATTCCCCAGAGATATTTGTCAATGGATTGTCACTCATGTCTTCTTGGAAATGTGCAATTGAATAGGCTTTCCTAACGATGAAAGCCTTGATTTTGAAGGAATGGATAACCAGTGGTAGAGTTTTAGGTGGTAGGAAGAATATTTGGGGTAATATAGAACTCTCCTTTCAATAACTTAGAACCATAAAGCTTTCCCCCCTCATGTCTTCAATGGAAACAAAACAAAACAAAAACCTTCTAGTAACATCTACCCCCTTCTCTCCCTAGATCCAAGATGTGAGGAACCCCTGAAACCTGGAAACTGTGGAGACTATGTAGTTCGATGGTATTATGACAAACAGGTCAACTCTTGTGCTCGCTTTTGGTTCAGTGGCTGCAATGGCTCAGGGAACAGATTCCACAGTGAAAAGGAATGTCAAGAAACTTGCCTTAAATGATGAAGAAGCTCATCAGCCTGCTCCAATCAGAGGCTCAGAAAGAGCCCAACACAAACTTTGCGCCACAGCCGAGCATACACATAGTAGCAATAATTCATAAACATATAGAATCCTCACAACCACCACCGTATAATATTATATAGACTATATATAGTATTACTAACTGCCTCCCAGGTGAGAAAGCTAACACTCATGCTTTTAGTGGCTTGTCAGCTGTCACCCAGCTGAAGGGTGGAAGTACTAGGGACTTGGACTCAATTGTGTAACTTTAGAACAGAGGCTTTATCTGCCTCACAACCTGCAGCTTTTTCCTGATTCCCAATCATTCTATAACACATATTATGTCAGGTCAAAACCTACCCTGCCTGTGCCTCCACTCTTACAGAATGGTTTGTGATGGGAAGGACTCTGATTTGAACGTTGGAAGTGGAAGGGATGTTTACATGTGTGCTGGGATAGTGGCAGAGGATGATGAAGACTGAAGAAATCAGCCCCAAGTGCTAGCAGAGATGCATCTGAAATAAATTCACTAATTATATGGCAAATGGACACTTCCCATTCCCTTGGTACCAAATCCTTTGAATGCTTAAACTATGTATTAAAATGAAGTAGTAGGCTTTACATCTTTTCTTTGCAGACAAATGAATGAGCCTCAATTTTATGGTGAGGGGGATGAGAATTAAGTCTATCATTTTGTAATAATTTTGTTACATCAAGTGTGGGAGGGCTGATAATTCTAAGACAGTATTTTGGCACATCATCAACAACATGCTTTCTCCTTCTTAGCTTGTCATTCTCATTCAAGTTGGGCACCAGAAAGGTCCAGACTAAGGAAATGGAAGAATAGCCATCCTGGCAAAAATAACATTACAGGGGTTTCCATGGCATAATTAAAATTGTATTGTGTAATTTTTTATTAAAAAAGAATACATACAATTTGTCTGTCATTTATAAAACAGGATGAGACAGGCAGTAACCTACAGATTAAACTAAAGCCTTGACACTATGGAAATCCCCTCGCTAGCTTTCTGTGCCAGGGACATCCTACTTCAAGCTTTGTGTCGCTATTGGCTTTTCTATGTGATTTTACATGTAAAACTACTTGTATGTAAATAATACATAGTGTTGCATAGCTTATAGCTTTGTAAGAATGATGCTATATTCTCACCTTCCACAACTTAATATTTTAATTTAGCTTTGTAATCAATCCATGTTTTACTTATATAAATACATTGCCAAATAATTTATTACTTAGATGTTGGAGTCCTAGTCAACTTTCACTGAAATATGTACTTCTCTGTGATTTGCTAGATGACATCGTCATTCATATGTGAACATTTATATGAATGCCATACTTGCATAATATTTGTAAGAATATATAACAATATATTTAATCATTGCTTTGGCTGTGATCAGTTGAGGTGTTTCTACTTTATTTTTTTCACAATTCCACAAGCATTACTGAGGATGTTTTCATATCTGTATCCTTGGATACACACATTCCAGATTTTCAAGTATATATACCCTAAATGGTATTTCTGAGATGCTTATATATAATGTATGTAAACACACACACACACACTCACACACACAGAGAGAAAGAGATACACATTCAAAACTAGTATACATCATGCCTATTTTCTCCCCAAAGTGAACCAGTTTATTGTAGGTTCCCTACCAGTTGCATCAGAGGTATTATTGTCTAATGACTGTCAAATCCACTGTCTTTAGATACTTACTGTTAGCAGAATTCTTCCTTTTGCTTAGATGACTATAGTGCATCCATATCTTGTTTTGATGTGGTGTTCTCCGGGAACACCTTAGCCAGCTTCAATACCATCTGTGCTGCTGCTTCTGTGAAATGCCTGTTTATAACCACAGATGATTTTTTTGTTAGATTGTACTGTTTTCTTTATTGAGTTTGTGGAGTTCTTATGTATTTTGAGGTGTTTTGAGTGGTGTTTATATTGCTAACACGTGTATAGCCCACCTGTCTTTCTCTCTGCTTCCTTCCCCCTCTCCCTCCTCTCTCTCATTGTGTTTTGTTTTCTGTTTTAATTTCTTTTTTCTTTTTCTCTTTTTAGACAGGGTTTCTCTGTGTAGCCCCGACTGTCCTGGAACTATCTATGTATACCAGGCCAGCCTTGAACTCTCAGAGATCCACTTACATCTGCCTCCTGAGTGCTGAGATTAGAGGTGTGCACCACCACTGCCCAGCTTCTGTTTTCGTTTTTAATGCAGTGAAATTTACCGATCTCTATTTTCATTGCTCAGTTTCTCATACACCTTTCCTGAGGGGAAAGACTTCCCAGGACCAGAAATTATCTAGGGCAGGCAATAGGTCTCTACCTTCCCACTTTGTGCCTGGTGATTGATTCCTTCCTTACATACAATGCTCTTGGGTTGTTTCAGAATAGTGTCAGTATTTGTCCTTTGTCTTCTTTAGTTGACCCTGAATGAAGGTATGAGCTTGGACAGAATGTAATGGCTCTATCACATTTTTCTTCTTCTCTTGTGGTGGAATTAAGGGCTTTGAGCACTTTCTTGTCCTCTGGAAGTCTAGCGATGCATTATAAAGTGTGTATTAGTCACCATATGTTGTTGGAAAAGTCAAAAGATTTCACAATGTTTCACTGCAAGTTTGACAGGAACAAAGTATTTATATTCCCTTTTCAAGCTTTCAAAATGTTGCTCCCACAGAAAGATGAATTGCAAACATGTTGCATGTTGACTTGGGTTTCTTCTTTTGTCTGGGCATCCTCGTCCTCCTTCCTGACTGTGTCCTAAGACTTCAAGGACGATCAGTACCTCCCCTACCCCCTGCTTTGTGCTGTCTTCTTAATCCTGCCATCCATGTTCAGCACCAGAGACCCACACACCTACCTTATGTTGTCCCCTTTTCACAGTGACCACAAGCTCAGCTGCTTCACACGTCCTGGAGCACATCTGCTTCTTGAGACCATAACAAATGACGACAGCCTTAGTGACTGAAATAACAAAATGTGTTAATGTGTGGTTACATGGGTTTAGTCTCCTGGACCAAAACTAGTATGTCTAGAGTCCAGATTGTATTTCTTCTGGGGACCTGAGGGAGAATCCTTTTCTCTTTTCCAACATGGAAAGGCCACTTACATTCCTTGGCAGGCATCCCATTGCATCTCAGTCCATGTCTGTCTGTCTCTCTGTTCCCCTTCCCCTGTCTTTCTCACCCTCCCTTCATCCCCTTCTCTCTTTCTGTTTGTTAAGACAAGATCACACTGTAACCTCCACTTTGTGCTGTCCTGCTTTCCTTTCGGAGTGCTAGGATGGAAGAAGGCATGCATATGAGACTCCAATACTCTGTTTTCCTTTCCTTTAATTATTTTATTTTACGTTATGGGGTTTTTATCACAGCTAAGACAGGAACTTACTATGTAGCCCAAAGTGATCTAAAACTCATGGTTATCCTTCTGCCTCAGCCTTTCCAGTGATGGGATTACAGTTGTGTACCACCACATCCAGCTTCTCCCTCTGTTTTCAAAATCAGCAGCACTGGTGGGGTCTCTCTCTCCTGCTGCCATCTTTCTGGATGTTTGACTAGGAACCAGTCATTGTTTTTTAAGAATTATAATCAGATATCATCCATTTGAATAATCCAAAGACCTCTTACCACAAAGTCCTTCACCCCAGTCACACCTATCAAGTCTCTTCTACCAAGTATGATGGATAAAGGAGTGGATGTCTTTGAGACCATTCTGCTACGTGCCATACTGCCTCTCCTCTACTGTATGAGCCATTCATGAGCGAGGACATCATGCATCATCCTCCCTGGACCTTTAGTTCCTTGCAAGCTGGAAGAACTCAGGAAATGTAAAAGCAAATTAAATTCATTTTTATGAAAGCAATTTTAGAAATGATTATTTGCAAGAGAGGAATAGAAAAAGATCATGAAAAAAATCATGAGTTTTTAACAATACCCCAATATGAAAACTATCCTTCTCAGATGTGTTTTGACAGTAAAAAGCCTCCCCCTCCATCACTAGCAAGTGAAGGAAAAGCCATAGGATTTGCTGTCTGGATAGATTTGGGGTCAAAGAAAATAAAAGATCTGGTAATTTATTCTGGAAAAGAGGATGAGGGTTCATAATTTTAATTTTTGGACACCCATCACACACTTGATAAGAACATTTGTCATTAGCTAAACCATCTTACACCATCATTTCTACCTTTTAGCTTCAACTTCACTATCTTCACAAACTTCAACTTCACTAACTACATAAAACACTTCTCGGGTATTTGAATTCCTGTTGTGGGTTATTTGTACACTGTGTGAAGATTTATTGCTATAACTGATGTAATGAAAAGCTTAACAGCCAATAGCTAGTGGGAAGGGTTACACAGGACTCCATAGCAGAGAGAGAACTCTGGGAAGAAGTTGCCCACTAGACAGAGGAAACAGGATACATGCAAGAGGAAAGGTAACAGCCACAAGTCACATGACAGGGCAAAGATAATAGAGATGGGTTAATTCAAGTTATAAGAAATAGTTTGGAACAAGCCTAAGTTGTAGGTTGAGCTTTCATAAGTAATAAGAAGTCTCTGTGTTATTATTTGGGAGCTGGCTGGTGGGACAGACTTACTACAAATTCCCTGTTAAAGTTAAGAGATAACAATTAGGTTTCTTGACTTTATTCTTTATCTCGAGAATGAGGGAAAAACATTTGCAACTGTAACAGATGTTTTTAAATGTCTCTGAAAAACTGAGATCCTATAAATAAAAAAGAATTTTAAAAGAAATCTAGGAAATCAAAGTGTTAGTAATTCAAATATGATGCCCAGTAAACATATGAAAAGACACCAAAACAGGTCTCAGAAGGATCTGGAGGGCAGAAACTTGGTGAGGAAGAAGGACCACAGGAGTCTGCCAAGGACCTCGCTGAGAACCAACAAGGGATGTCTCTTGAGAGAGAGTCCAGTTAGATGTTTAACTACCTATGCCCTTGCCATTACAAATCTTGAATCCAGAATGTTCAGTAATAGCAATGTAAAACCTTTTCCCTCTCCTTATGGTATCTTTAAATGAAATGTCACTAAAATAAGATACCCAGAATAGCCCAGAAACGTATGCTGACTGTTAAACTAAAACAGAATCAACTCTTGTATCACACATACATTCCTAGCATTTCATTTTTCAATTTTTTAAAAAATATTAGACTTATTTGCATTTTTAAAGCCCTCATCATTTCTTAACTTTTAACATTAACTTTATCTTCCTGGGGGAAAAGCCTTAAATTGATTTATTTAAAATTATCCTGGGCTCAAAAAATTACTAATGTTTAAGACTTGTTAAAATTAGTTCAGATATAAGGGCTCTTAGGCAAACCCATAGACGCCATGTTGCTAAGAGCTTTCGACAAAACGCTGTGAAGAGTTAATGGAAGCCGGTTTCTGATAGGACACCATGTCCTTCGGAAGCAGCTCATTCCTCAGATTCCATCTCTGTGACTGGACCTGCTGCCTCCCCGGATTCGGCCATCGCACCATTATTGTGATTGTGTTATTATTTTAGGACAGTCAGCTATCGTCTTTCATTCTGGCTGCATCAGTCACTCTTCCTTCCATTTGCCCTCCCTGCCCGGTCCTCTTCTGTAATTCTTAGCTTGCCCTCAACTTCAGAAGATTCTCCCAGTGGCTAGAATGGGACAGGAACAAGCTATGTTCTTTGTCCTAAATACATTCCTTTGGGCCCATAAGTGGCCACCCGCACTGGAAGAAGACAGGAAAATTGCCCTCCATCATCTAATCAAAGCAGAGATTACGCGATAAGAACGGGTTTTTGTTTGTTGGCTTTTCAGGGCTGGGTGTCAAACTCAGGGCTTGCTCATGCCAAGCGATGAAAAGCACAGACCTAAAAAGGAACTGCCAAGTGTCAGATAGGAGCTGTGGGTTGCAAAGATGTCTTTCTCTATTCCCTCTCTAAGATGGACCAGAGACTTCCATTTTATTTTCATCATCCTTCAAATTTGTCCTTGTGTGCCACACTCTAAGTTTCTTGACAGTCTATTTTAAATACTAATGCAATTCTGCAGTTATTTCCTCCTTGACATATTGTTAGTTTGGTGTTATGTTAAATTTATCATTTGGCCATTTTCTCCTCTTGCATATTAATGAGGAGCTCTATGGTTTGCCAGTGTCTGCAACTTGGCATTTTTCTCAAACTGATTCTATTATGAATAAATCACCACTCAGAATTGCCTTCAGCTATTTAAAGAGCAGCGATAACAAAAGCCAGAAAATGTCTGTACTGGGAAACAAAACCAACTCTCCTTTATGTAATTGTTTCATCTCATCTTATCAGTAATATCAGTAATAAATATTTGGCATCAGTATAGACTTTCTGCTGTTTATTATCTCTTTGCCATCATAAAAAGTGGAAAAATGCAATAAAATCAACTTAAGTGGTACTTCTCCAAATGTTGGGGTATTATCCTTGTTTTTCCCATGTTAGAACTTAAGACAAAACCTTTTATGTCCCTCATTCACATTCCTGTGAGAATGACACAATACATGGTCTGTCCCCCTTTACATCATGGAATCTACCCCTTATTCAAAGGTTAAGAACTACCTTACTGCTTTTTTTCTCCCTTTGAAAATGTTTTGTATTTATTTAGTATATATATATGTTTTGATTTTTTTCTTTTTCCTTTTTATTTTACATATAGATCCCAGTTCCCTCTCCCTCCCTCCCTCTTTCCCTATCTCCCACCCTCTCGTGCACCTCCACCCTCCCCTTCCATCACTTCCCCACTCCATGGGGTGATGTCTTCCGCGAGGGGTCAACAAAATCTGTCAAGTCTTTTGGAGTAAGGACTAGGCCTTTTCTCCTGTCTCCAGATTAAGGGAGTATCCCTTCATGGGGACTGTGTTCCCAAAGTCCTTTCGTGCACCAGGGATACATCCTGGTTCCACTGTCAGAGGTCCCTTAGACTGTCCAGGCCTTCTAGCTGAGACCCATATTCAGGGGGTCTGAGTCAGTCCCATGCTGGATTCCCAGCTATCAGTCTGGGGGCCCGTTAGCTCCTCCTTGTTCAGGTCAGCTGTCTCTATGTGTTTCTGCAACCTGGTCTTGTCCTCTCTCTCTGCATCTGGATTCTAGTTCAACTCAGTGTTTAGTTATGGGTGTTTGCTTCTGTTTCCAACAGGTTCTAGATGAGGGCTCCATGATGGTGGATAAGTTAGTTGTTGATCTCATTATCAGGGAAGGGCATTTATGGTAGCCTTTCCACTGTTGCTCAAATTGTTAGTTGGAGTCAATCAGGTAGGTCTCTGGACATTTCTTTAGGGTGCAACTAGGAAGACAGGAGAGAGAGAGAGAGAGAGAGAGAGAGAGAGAGAGAGAGAGAGAGAGAGAGAGAGGACATAAAAGAGGGAGCCATTATTGGTTTGAAGAGAAAACACAAAGGAGTTTCCAGTGCTATGAAAATAGTCTATATTTGACAAACAGGAAATTATCAAACTAGTGAAAAGGAACTTCTAGACCTAAGATTTTAGTGAGCCTCACACACAATGAATACAGAACAAAGCAAATAAGCAAATAATCATCCCTCCACCCCTGAGCTACACAGCTGATAGTCAGCAGTGAATGCCAAGTCTAGAAAACAACTAAAGAAAAGGTCACAACACACACAGGGCACAGCAATGTGTTAACTGACTTCTCATCACAGACAAACGATACCTCATTTTCAAAACACTGAAGGGAAACCACCTGGGCAGCAAGTGTAGTTGAGCTGGTAGAGTGTTTAGGTCATATATCCAAACATATAAATAAGTAAATTAAATAAAAATAGTATAATTGCAAAGCAGGAAATCTAAGACTAGTTCTCAAAAGAAACAAAATAGCTATGTGGAGGAAATTATTTCAAATTCAGAGGAAAATAACAGATTAAGAATACAAAAGATGAGGAGTTACACTATGCAAATTGCATGCCCTACAAAGGAAATGTTGTAACATACAATATATTTGTTTTGTCAAAACTCATAAAATACATTTAGTTGTATGTAAATATACCCAATGCTTTGCTGTCAAAATTACACATTGATGACCTATCATACATGTCATCATATATGATAAAGGAAGAGGGGAAACTGGAAGATCATTCATAAAGACCTTTTCCAGCATTCAGGAAGAAGAAAAGGAGATTTAAAATATAAAGAAAGAAAATGATGCATGGAAAATAGGAGGGAGAAATTTGGCATAAAATTAGCCGAAGTTTTAAAGGATGACTAAAGGCTATGAAACAGTGGCAACTTTTTCAAGCCAGTGAACATGGTATGGTCGAATATATGGTCTTTTGGTATCCACTACCCACTGAGAAGATATTTATTCATCTGATACATGTGCAAACACACACTAGTGCATATACGCACACACAATACGCAGTGTTCATTGGATTGAACACTACAACAGTTATGAATATCTTGGCAAGAAACACTCCCAAAGGACTATAAAGGCTTGTACAATGACTGAGATGCCTAAAGGACTGAGATGCCCAAACAACAAGTATGGGGCATTTCTTCCAAAAACTTAGCTGCAGATTAAGGAAGGAGGGAAAGACCTAGTAGCTTAAAGAGGACCAGTTAGCTATCACCATGCAACAACCCCAAACTCAGGACTGTAAAGCAAACACCTAGGATTAGTAAGATGCCAAGAGTAAGCTGAATGGGGACTGGCTGAAGGATGAACATCCACAAGGACTCTACTCACAATTTTGAAAATCGATTTTCCATGGATTGAGTTAATGGGCCAAGTTTCTCTCTTCATCTCTCACACTAGCTCATATGGCAATACTAGGCATCTACAGCAGAACAGAGGATGATGCCTATATGTGCATGTGAGTGTAGGACCATCTCTTCAGCATGGGTAGCCTCTTGGGACCCACATCTCTGAAAAAGTCTGTGAGATCTTCCAAGGCATTGTCAGGAATTGGCACAACATTCTGTCACACAGGCTGCCAGAATTCACTGCACGGGGAAAGAGATTGACCTACTACTAGCAGCTATAATTTTGTCACCACATATGCCTATTGGTTCAGTCAATGAGGGCCATTTTTTTCAGTCATGAAATGAAAACTGGCTTTCTATTGTTTGAAAACTTCATACATTCACACATACATCCTGAGACTGCTCATTTTTTTTTTTTTTTAGAAGTGAAGAAGAGACAAGTCTCTTGCTGTGTCTGCTGGTTGCTTCTTGGTTTCTCTGATCTAGCAGGTTTTCACCCTTACATCTGACTTGCAGCAGAGCCTGAGCTGTGGAACCAGAAGGCCCTCCATGCTTCAGCCTTAGGATGATGGGGCACTTATTGGGGGTTGAAGGTGAATGGATTCACAGACAGTAATTAAAACGGGATTCTTTTGCAGCTGCTAAGCTGACAGAAAAACTATAATAGACTTACTCATATTTATGTGATTTAAGAAAGGAGTTTTGTATATGATAGGTTGAAGACAGGATAAAAGAGATCATTGGAAGAAGGAAGTTCCTATGAAGGGAGAACATAGTCTACTCATGGAAGGTGAAGGGTGAGGGGGCTTCCATCACATGCAGAAGGGAGGAACGATGGGTGGAGAGTAGTGTCTACTAACTTGTGTGGGAAGTAGGCTAAGTTATTGTCTGATGACTCTTATCCAGTAAGGAGGAAGAAATCAAGACTTTATCAAGAATGACGGGGAAATGGGATGCTTGGAGATCTATAGACATCGGAAGGAAACCTAGCAAAGAAAGTAGTCTTGGTTGAGAGATGTGATTCTGATATTACATCAGATTGTGTGCTTTTAAAATGTTTCCCAGGCACATATTTTATTGCAGACATAAACAAGATCGACTGGTGCATTCACCAAGGTTCAAGCTTTGCCAGTAGACCCAGCTGAAAGAGTTAGGAGGCAGAGGAAGCAGTGAGTCCTTGGACATGTATCAGACAGAAAGCGGAATAAACATGGAAGGCAGGTGCACTGGATCCTATGCCTGCTGTGGAGCATAGCCTATACAATCCAGGTTGCAGAAACAGCAGAAGTGTGTTTTCTTGCAATTCTAGTAGCTCTGTGAAAAGCCAATCTTTCCGTAGGCTTTGTTTCTTCTGAGGCATCTCTCCTTGGCTTCTCCAGTATACACACATCACAACCTCCTCTTCATTTTTACCAGTGTGTGCAGGTGTGTAAGTGTGGGCACTGTGTATAGAAGCCAGACAGTAACTTCAGGTGGCCTTTCCATGCTGTCCACCAATTTCTTTTCTATTCTTGAGACAGAATCTTACGGAAATAAAGAGATCTCACAGACAGCTGCTCTGCTGTAGATACCTAGCATTGCTGTATGAATTAGTGTGAGGGATGATGACAGAAACGTGGCCTGTTCAACTCAATCCATGGAAAATCGATGCTCATCCCTCAGCCAGTCCCCAGATGAGTGAGTGAGTTCAGCAAGGGTCAGAGTCATAAACCATTCAGCTCACTCTTGGCATCGTACTAATCCTAGGTGTTTGCTCCATGGCAATAGCTAACTGAGGCACTCCTTGTCCCCTTTAAGCTACTAGGTCATTTCCTATTTAATTACCAGCTAAATTTTTGAAACCCTTTCTTGAAAATTGGCCTGGGACTTACCAAGCAGGCTAGGCTGGGATCCTTGCTTCACTGTTTCCCTTCCAATGGCTGCTTTATAAAAAGTAGACTCTTGGGATCAAACTCAGGTCCTCGTTTCTCAAGGAAAGTACTTCAGTGCCTAGGCTCTCTCTCGTAATGGACATCAGTCAAATTGGCTTGGTCTTTACCACATATGCCCTCATCATGCTTCACCCTCTGATGAACCCCGTTTCTAAACAACCACATTCTAAGGGGTTGGGGATCTAGACTTTAGCACAGCAAGTTTGGGGGGGGGACACAATCTCTCCAGAGTTGGTGATAAATTGGAAGACAAAAAGGTTTAGCAAGTTACATCCTCTGTTAAGCCAAAGAGCCAGTGTCATGGAAACAGAGAAAGGAAAATTGCAAGCATGATGCTTGCAGTTAACAGTCTGATGCCTGAACTTATTATTTCAGATTCATGGTTGCTTCTTAATTATGGCAAAGTCAAAGCAGGGCTAGGAGAGAGAGTGGATGCAGATGAAAGATCCCAGAGCCCCCACAGTCAGCATTTGGAGGAAATTTCACCTCATTCTGAGAGTTACTTGGCTGATGACAGACATGGGTGATGGTGACTAGCACTGCAGTGGATATGAGCCTTGAGGGTCTTTGACATTTATGAAGTTGTGGAGATGAGATGGGTCTTTTTCTTTATACGGATTTGCAGAAGGCAGATATAAAGTTGATGGGGTGACTCCATTCTCTGGAAGGAGTCAGCGTCAGATTGCTGGGATGCAGAGCTTGGGGGAGGCTCTAAGTTCCAAAGTCCTGTCAGACCCTAGGGTTCGAAAAGGACAAGGAAGTTTGTGATATGGGGGCAGTTCGGGTGGGGGTGTGGGAAAAAAGGCAGACAATCTCATGCTTTTCAATTTTCAGCTTGTGTTGAATTCAAATTGCACAGCATCAGAAGGCAGTAACAAATTCTGAGTGATGGAGAAAATGAATTTCTCTCCTCAGTTGTTCAGCCATAGATTGTTGAATTCTATAGGTTTACCTTGCCAATGTTTTGTTACTATGGTTACCATGTTTTCCAAGTGAAATACATGAACACTGGATGAAATGTGGAAATTGAGAACAGGAAGGCCCTGAAACTTTGTTCAGATCACCACTACTCATAACACATCAACTGCATATTATGTGCCAACTCGTGTGCTGCCATTTAATCTTCAGAACAATCTTCCTTTTAAGTTAACTTTTAGATATTCTGCATTTTGTGTCTGTATCCATTATCTATATGTCGGAAACTCTGTTCTCTTCATAATGTCATTAAAACCTTAATCTTTCTTATTAGTAACATCTTAATTGTACTGCATATATATGTGTGTGTATGTACATGCATGTATAATATATTTTAGAAAATGTCCTTATGAAAGATATATATGTGTGATGTGAAAATGTACATGAAAACTCACATATATATACATATACATATACATATACATATACATATACATATACATATACATATACATATACATATATGTGTGTGTGATAATATGTGTCTATATAGAATTTATGAAAGGGCTGAAGAAATGGCTAAATGGGTATCAGTACTTGCTGCATAAGAATGGGGTATGAGTTTGACCCCCAACACTAAGTCCACCCACAAAAGTAGGTATAGCCACACTCTCCTGTAACCCCAGGATTAGGTGGTGGAGACAGGAGGGTTAGTGGAACTTGCTGGTCCTTCTTCTTGGATGGAAAAAAACATCTGGCATACTCCAGGTTCATTGAGACTCCCTTACTTGGATAGATAAAGTAGAGAGTGATAGCACAAAATACAAAGAGTTGACCTCTAACTTCCACAAACAGGAGCATATCCCACCCCCCAACACACATACATCTGTGCGTACACATACATGCAGTACACATGACCTGATATTCACAAATGAGAATAAACATGATGTCTGTCTTTCTGAAACTAATGTCATTTTCTGGTATGCATATCCTCACTTGATTACTGTAGGGAGAAAAGGGCCAACAGACAAATAACCAACCAAACAAACAAATAAAATAACCCTGCCCCTGACCTGACCACAGGGTTAGGGTTCAGGGCTTGAAGTCACAGTGTTGGGCTCCAGAATTCTACCAATCCTTGAGGTCCCTGAGCTCAAAATGCCACCAATCCCTGAGCTTGCCCCAGAATCAGACCACAAAAATCCACCAATCCACCCTGCAAAGCCCCCCTCCCCAAGAAACCCTACATAAGCTCTGTACCCTGTTCAATTTGCTGTTCTTCCTCACCAGAGGCGCTCACCTTCCTGGATTCTGCCTTTCCACTATCTCTTGAGTGAGGTTTCTTATGCAATGTGACACTTTCACCCAGGAGAGCACACCTGTAACAACTTTCCCTAGAGCCAGAGTAGAGTAGAGCAGAACTGTAACACTTTCCACTGGGGAAGACTTCCTCTAGCTGAGCAGAGCTGTAACTCTTCTCAGGCGCAGAGTAGAGCAAGCTGTAACACAAATTCGCTTGCGGAAACCGTCCCCTAACAGAGGAGAGCTGTTAACACTTGCATTGGGGAAACCTTTCCCTGATCCAGAGCTGGAAGCTGGAAGCTGCTACACTTATGGTAATATTCTCTGGCTCCCAACTGCCAGAATACAAATGTACTTATTTCATTCTTTTTATGGTCAAAAAAGTTCATATATATATATATATATATATATATATATATATGTGTGTGTGTGTGTGTGTGTGTGTGTGTGTGTGTGTGTGTAAAATCATATTTTCATTATCTATTCTTCTGTTGATAGACACTTAGTTGGTTCCATACTTAGCTTCTATCAACAATATTGCAATAAATATTGTTGACAACCATATCTGTGGTGTGTTCACTTGGAGGCCTTCAGCTTGATACCCAGTAGGGGAAAAGCGGGGTCATATGTTAGACCTGTTTTCTAGCTCTTGAGAAACGTTCATACTGGTTTCTATAGGGAGTGGATCAGATTGCTTTCCTAGCAGCAGTGTGTAAGAGGTTTTCCTCTGGATTCTTAGCATTATTTGTTTTGTGTGTTGTCTTTTCCCTCTTTTACTGAAAATATATTCTCTTCTCATACAATATTTCCTGATTATAGTTTCCTCTCCCTATACACCTTCTAGTTCCTCCCATCATACCTCCCCTCCAGATCTACTCCCTTTCTGTCTCTCATTAGAAAAGATGAGGCTTCCAAGAGATAACAGCCAAACATGACAAAATAAAATACAGCAAAATAAAGCAAAACAATCACATTGAAGCTGGACATGGCAACCCAATCTAAGGAAAAGAGTCTAAGGGTAGGCTCAAGAACAAGACACCCATTCATTCTCACAGTCGGGAGTCCCATAGAAATACTAAGCTAAAAGCCATCATATATACTCAGAGGACCTGTGTAGACCCATGTAGCTTTATGCCTGCTGCTTCAGTCTCTGCTTCAGTCATCTACACCATGTTTGGTGGATTCTGTGGGCCATATCCTCATGGTGTCCTCCATCCCCTCTGGCTCTTACAATCTTTCTACCTCCTTGTCCATGGGGTCCCTTGAGCTCTGAGTGAAGGGATTGGATGGAAACATCCCATTAGGTTCACCCTCCATGTAATGTCTAGCTGTTGGTCTCTTCATTTGTTCCCATACAATCTACTATAGGAGGAAGCTTCTCTGATGATGGCTGAATATGGCATAGATCTATTAGTATATCAGAATATCATTAGGATGTCATTTTTGCTAATGCTTTTCTCCTTCTCTTCCTTTTCTAGAGCAGTAGTATTTGGTTTGACCCCAGGTCTCCTGGCTATCATGTCTCTGGTTCTTGTTCGCCAAAGCAGTGTTAGTATGGGTTCCATATCCTAGAATATCTTGCATGCAGGACAGATTATAGGTCAAAGGTTTTATGGTTGGTTTGATGTCTATGTTTTCCTTTTGGTAGACCACAGAGTACCTTTCCCTACCAAAGATATCAGAACATAGGGGTAAAGGTTCTATGTAGGCACCAGCAGGACTTCTCCATGGCAATGAGTTATGTGGATGTTGTTCTCAGTGATGGACTCCACTGTCAGTTTGCCGAGAGCATCCCATTGTCTTAACAACAGTCTAGGTTATTTGGGGGATTTTCGTGCTACCCTCTAAGCCAAAAATTTAATTAAGTGCAACCCAGTCACATTACTGGAATTCTTATTTGCTAACAAATGATGGCCAGTTGAGATTCTGTATCCCCCACTATTAGTAGACCTCACTAGGATCATCTTCCTATATTTTAGGAAGTTTCCACTGCACTAGCTTTCCATATCATCCCTCAAATGTTCCTCAATTCAAGCTATCTCTGCCTGCATTCTCTCCCTCTACCCCATCTCTCTCTCTCTCTCTCTCTCTCTCTCTCTCTCTCTCTCTCTCTCTCTCTCTCTCTCTCTCTCCTGACCTTCCCATTCTTGTCCCTACCTGTATCAGTCTTTCTTGAACCACCAGCCCCATATCATGACATGGAGGCTTATTATTAGTTATGAATGTTCAACCTTAGTTTAGGCTTGTCTCACTAGCTCTTATAACTGACATAAACTTGCTTCTCATCATCTCCATTTTGCCTCAGGGCTTTTTTACCTTTCTTTCATTCTGTATGTCCTACTCTCCTGCTTCCAATGTGTCTGGCTGTCTGTCTGGTCCTGGAAGTGTTTCTTTCTTTCTCCCTTGTTCTCTCTTCTGTTTTTAGGCTAAATTCTTCTTCTTACTTATTACCTCTGTCTACCAGCCCTGCCTATTCCCCCACTGCCTAGCTATTGGCTGTTCAGCTTTTTATTAGATCAACCAGGTGCCTTAGTAAGGCAAAGTGGAACAAATGCAACATGTATTTACATAATTGAAGTAGTTTTCCACAGTAACCCCAGCCAACCAGTAAAATATGTTCTATTTTTTCCTCCCAGGAAGAATAATGTGTTCACATTAGACACTTCCTCTATACCTAACTTTGCCAGGTTTATGGATTGTAGCATTGTTATTATTTACCTAATGGATAATATCTAAATGTAAGTGAATATATGCTGTATTTATCTTTCTGGGTTTGGCTTATCTCCCTCTGAATTATTTTTTTTTTTTGTAGTCTCAGCCACCTGACTGCAAATGTCATTATGCCAATTTTTTAACAGCTGAGCAGCACTCCATTGTATAAATTTATCACATTTTCTTTATCTTCTTCAGTGGAGGGACATCTAGGTTGTTTTCACTTTCTGGCTATTATGAACAAAGCTTCTATGAACATAGATAAGCAAGTGTCCTTGTGGTAGGATAGAAACCATTTGAGTATATGCCCAGGAGTGGTATATCTGGGTTTTGGGGTAGATTGATTCCCAATTTTCTGAGAAACATCCATATTGATTTCCAAAGTGGAGCTGTCACTTGTATTTTTTATCTTAGCCATTCTGACAGGTGTAAGATGGAATCTCAAAGTAGTTTTGATTTTTATTTTCCTGATAGCTAAGGATGTTGAACATTTCAACTGTTTCTGAGCCATTTGAAATTCCTCTGCTAAACTTTCTCTGTTTAGATGTGTACCCTATTTTTTCTTATTTTTATTAATTTATAATTTATATTCCAATCCCAGTTCTCCTCCCTCCTCTCCTCCTAACCCCCCACTTGCCCCACCTCCCATCTGCTCTCCAGAGAGGGTAAGGCCTCCCTTTGGAAGTCTTCTAAGTCTGTCCCATCATCTAGTTGAGGTAGGATCAAGACACCTCTCCGCCTCCCACACCTCTTCTAGACTGAGCAAGGTATCTCTCCATAGAGAATGTGTACCCTATTTTTTAATTGGATTATTTTGTTTGCTGATGTCTAGTTTCTTTAGCTTAATTTGTATTTTGGTTACTTGCCCTCTATCAAATGTAGATCTCTTCCCATTCTGTAGGCTGCTGTTTTGTTCTATTGATGGTGGCCTTTGCCTTACAGAAGCTTTTCAGTTTTATGTGGCCCTATTTATTGTCTATCTTTGGACCTGTACTATTGGTATTCTGTTCAGGAAGTTGTCTCCTGTGTCAGTGCAATCAAGGCCAATCCCCATTTTCTCTTCTAGGGTCATTGTATCTGGTTTTATGTTTGACCCACTTGGACTTGAGTTTTGTGCAAAGTGATATGTATGGATCTATTTGCATTCTTTTACATGCTGACATCCAGTTAGACCAACACCATTTGTTGAAGTTTATTTCTTTTTTATTGCATATTTCTGGCTTCTTTATAAAAAATATCAGGTATCCACAGGTATATGGATTTATGTCTGTGTCTTCAATTCTATTCCATTGATTAGCTTCTCTTTTTTTCTTTTGCCAATATTATGCTATTTTAGTACTATAGCTCTGTAGTAGAGTGTGAGCCTAGAAATAGTAATAACTCAAAAGTTCTTTTATTGTTGAGAATTGTTTTAGCTATTATGAGTTTTTTTGTTTTCCCATACAAAGTTGAATATTGTTCTTTCAAGGTCTGTAAAGAGTTGCGATGGATTTTGATAGAGATTTTGTTGAATCCATAGATTGTTTTTGGTAAGACAGCCATTTTGACTATATTAATCCTGCAGATCCTTGAACATTGGAGATCTTACCATCTTCTGATACCTTCAATTTCTTTTTTTAAAGACTTGAAGTTCTTGAAATATGGGCCTTTCACTTGCTTGCTTTGAGTTTCCCCAAGATATTTTATATTATATTTGTGGCTATTGTGAAAGGTGTTGTTTCCCTAATTTCTTTTTCTTCCATGATTAAAGTTAATCTTGTATCCAGCTGCATTGCTGAAGGTGTCTATCAACTGTAGAAGTTCCTTGGTAGATATTTTTTTTGGGGGGGGGTCACTTATGTATACTGTCCTATCATCTTATAATAGTGATAATTTTACTTCTTATTTTCCAATTTGCATCCCTTGATCTCCTTTGTCTTATTGCTCTAGTTTAGAAGTTCAAGTACTATATTGAATAGATATGAAGAGAGTGGACAGCCTTGTCTTGTTCCTGATTTTAGTGAAATTGCTTTGAGTTTCTCTCCATTCAGTTTGGCTACAGGCTTTCTGTATATTACATTTATTGTGGTTAGGTATGTTCCTTGTATTCCTGATCTCTCTAAGACTTTTGTCATAAAGAATTTTGTTGAAGGCTTTTTTTGTGTCATCTAATGAAATGATCATATTTTTTTTTCTCTTTCAATTTGTTTATTTGGTAGATTACACTGACAGATTTTTGTATGTTGAACTATCCCTGCATCTCTAGGATGAATCCTACTTGATCATGGTAGATGATATTTTTGTTATATTCTTGGATTCGATTTGCAAGTAGTTTTTTGGGGGGAGGGTAATTTTGCACCAACGGTCATGAGAGAAATTGGTCTTTCTATGTTGAATCTTTGTGTGGTTTGGCAATGTTCCTTCTGTTTCAATTTTGTGGAATAATTTGAAGAATATTTGGATTAGCTCTTCTTTGAAAGTCTGGTAGAATTCTGTACTAAGTGGCTCTGAACTTTTTTTTGCTTGGGGAAAATTTCAATAATTGCTTCTATTTCCTTAGGGGTTATAGGTTCATTTAAATTGTTTGTCTGGTCTTGATTTAACTCTGATAAGTGGTATCTTCTGAGAATTTTTTCCATGTCTTTTAGATTTTCATCTTTTGAGGGGTACATGTTTTTGAAGTATGATGTAATGATTGTGTGGATTTCCTTGATAACTGTTTTCAGTTCTGATTCTGTTAATTTGGATATTCTCTCCTTTCCTTTTAGTTAGCTTGGATAAGGGTATGTCTATCTTTTTAATTTTTCCTCAAAGAATCAACTCTTTGTTTCACTGATTCTTTGTATTGTTCTCTTTGTTTCTGTTTTGTTAATTTCATCCCAGAGTTTGATTATTTCCAGCAATCTATTTCTCCTGGGTGTTATCACTTCTGTTTGTTCTAGAGCTTTCAGGTGTGCTGCTGAGTCATTAGTTTGAGATCTCTCCAGATTCTTCATGACAGCATATAGTGCTACGAACTTCTCTTTTAGCACCACTTACATTTTGTCCAAAGACATTGGGTATGTTGTATATTTATTTCATTGAACTCTAGGAAGATTTTAATTTCTTCTTTGTTTCGTCTTTGGTCCAGTAGTCATCAGTACAGAGTTGCTCAGTTGCTATGAGTATTAGGCTTTCTGTTGTTACTGTTGTTGTTGACATCCAGCTTTAATCTGTGGTGCTCTGATAAAATGCAGGGGCTTATTTTAATTTTCTTGTATCTGCTGAGACTTGTTTTGTGACTGAGTATGTGGACAATTTGGGAGAATGTCCCATGAGGTGCTGAGAAGAAAGTATATTCTTTTATGTTTTGGTGAAATGTTAGGCCCAGTATTTCTGTTTCATTTATGTCTAGATGATCTATCCATTGAAGAGAGTGGGATATTGAAATCTCCCCCTATTGATGTGCAAGATTCTATGTGTGATTTGTGCTTTAGTAATGTTTAGTTTACAAATGTGGATGTCTTTGTGTTTGGGAGATTAATGTTAAGAATTGAAATTCTATCTTGGTGGATCTTTCTTTTGATGAGTATGAAGTGTCCTCCACCATCTCTTTTAATTAATTTTGGTTCGAAATCTATTTCATTAAATATTAGGATAGCTACACCATCTGAATAAAAATATTTTATTCAGAAAATATTTTTTCCAAAGCTTTACTCTGAAGTAATGTGTATTGTTGATATTGAGGTGTGTTTCTTGTATGCAGGAGAAGGAAGGATCCTGTATTCTCATCCAATCCATTAGCCTATGTATTTTTATTAGCGAATTGAGTCCATTGATTTTAAGAGATATCAATGACCAATGATAGTTCATTCCTGTTATTTTCTTGGTCGTGGTGGTGGTAGCAATGGTAGTGTGTGTGTGTGTGTGTGTGTGTGTGTGTGTGTGTGTATGTGTGTGTGTGTGTGTGTGTACACATGCACACACATGCTTTACTTCCTTTGGTTTGGGTGTAGTTAACCTTATATTGGAGTTTTCCTTCTAGTATCTTTTGTAAGGCTTGATTTGTAGATAGACAGTTGTTTAATTTGGCTTTATTATGGAAGAGCTTATTTTCTCCATTGATGGTAATTGAAAGTTTTGAAGGGTATAATAGTTTAAGCTGGAATCTGTGTTCTCTTAGAATCGGCAGGACTACTTGATCTTTTTCCCTTGCAGCTTTTAATATTCTTTTTTGTTCTATATGTTTAGTGTTTTCATTATTACGTGCTGAGACTTTCTTTTCTGTTCCATCTGATTTGGTGTTCTGTAAACTTCTTATACCTTTATAAGCATTTCCTTCTTTAGGTTAAGAAAATTTTATTCTATGATTTTGTTGAAAATATTTTATGAGCCTTTGAGCTGAGATTCTTCTTCCTCTATTCCTATTATTCTTAGGTTTGGTTTTTTCATAGTTTCCCAGATTTCCTGGATGCTTTGTGTCAGGAGTTTTTTTTTTTTTTTTTTTTCTTTGACCATTGTATTCATTTCTCCTATCATATCTTCAATGCCTGAGATTCTTTTTTACATCTTTTATATTCTGTTGATGAAGCTTGCCTCTGTGGTCCCTATTTGAATTCGTAAATTTTTCATTTCTGGAATTTCCTCAGTTTTTGTTTTCCTTATTGATTCTATTCCTATCCTCAGATCTTGAACAGTTTTATTCATTTCCTTCCACTGTTTATATTTTCTTGGATTTGCTTTAATGGTTTATTAATTTCCTCTGATTGTTTTGAGTTTTCCTGCATTTCTTTAAGGATATCTATTATCTTCATGTAGTTTATTTTATGGTCTTTTTCTTGTGTTTTAGCTATGTTGGAGTATCAGGACCTGCTATGGTAGTAGAGCTGGGCATTAGTGCAAACATATTGCCCAGACATTGATTGTGTTTTTATGCTGACATCTAAGTATCTGAGTTTGGTGAGATTATAGGTCTAGGTGCTTATCTGGGTTCCATATTTTTTGTTGTTGTTGTTCCTTGGTATCAATTTCTTCTCTAAATTTCCAGAGTGTGACTCCTACCTGATGCCAGTTTTCTCTACCTATTCAGCTAGTGTGTTCAGAGGGAGTACCTGTTGGTGTTGGAGGCTGGGATATTGGGATGAGTTGAGGGAAGGAAGGTGAAGGATAAGGTCTTTGTGTTGGGGATAGAGTCAGAGAGGAAAGGGGGACCACAGCAGGGGTTGTTGTTGCTGTTTTGTTCTGTGTTTTTGCTACAGAGTTGGAAATGAGACTGGATGAATTGTAACTGAAGGAGGCAAAGAATAGGTGTGGATCTGCCTTCCAAATACTTGTTGCCTTGGGGTGAGTGACCCTTTGGTTATCAGGAGGTATCTGTTGTGGTTGGGGACAGAGCAAATAGTGGGGAGTGGGAACCCGCAGTAGATGGGAGCAGGGGTGAGGGACTGCCACTGGTGTTTAGCTGAAGAGCTGGGGAGGGGAATAAGATTAGGGGATTGTTTCTTGGGGAATGGAAGGAGAAGAGAAGATCAGTAGGCAGGATATCTGGTTTTCTGGCCTTATTTGTTGTCTTGATGACTGCCATTCTGACTAGGTTATGACAGGAATCTTGATGAAGTTTTATTTTCTTTGACAATATAGGCAAGTAAATTTTCCAAAATGAAATGATATAATGCCTACATAAGAAGTTTAGGCAAAAAGAAAATCAAACCACACGAGTCAAACTCAGTGTTCTAGTTAGTTTGGTTTCTACTAATGTAATGCAACCCTGACTAAAACTAACTAAGAGAGGAAAGTATTTGGCTTGAAGGTTACATCCCATCATTGGGGAAATTTAAGGCAAGAATCTAGAGGCAGGAACTCAAGCAGAGACTATGAAGAATGGATACTTGCTTATATAATCTAGGACCACTTTCCCAGAGGTGGCACCATTCACAGTGGGCTGGACCCTCCCAACATCAACGATTAACCAGGAAAATGCTGCACAGGCCAACCTGAAGGAAGCCATTCCTCAACTGAAGTTGCCTCTTCCTAGAGCACTCTAGTTTGGTGAAAACTAATCAGTACATGTCCAGCATAGAAAACATAATAATGAAATCTATTTCCTAATCCCTTGACAAAAATGTTTAAAAATTGTACACATGAATTTTCTGACAATAGGTTCCGATTCAAACAGATAAATATAATTCTACATTTTTCTCCCTCAATTTCTGCCACTTCCCTTTTTTCTTCCTCCCATGGCTTCATATTCCTGTATAGGCTACTTACAGCATTTTCATTATCAACTCTACTAAGATATGGCAGTTGTAGCAATATCAAGCAAAATTTCTGAAATAAATTGACACTGGACTAGTAAGGAAAAAAGAAAACTTGTAACAGGGACCCAATATCATTTAATATGGCCCAGCAAAATTTTCTTGATTCTAGAGAAATCTATCATTCTTAAATAGTTGCAAGTTTTAAAACTGAATATGGTGGCACCCATCCTGTCCCAGCAGAAGGTGAGTGACCCACCAGCCCCTAGCCTTACCTGGTGCCCCAAGTCACCTCTGCTGTGGACAGATATATTAGATCTCAAAGAGCCTGATGCTGACAGATGTTTACTTCATCCCACTAAATCAACCTGCTCCAATTTAGAACCTTAGACACTGCTTATGATTCCCACCTGCACCATCAGGGCAGGGGGTCTGATTCTCTCTCTCTCTCTCTCTCTCTCTCTCTCTCTCTCTCTCTCTCTTTCTCTCTTTGTGTGTGTGTTATTTGCCTACTAAATGAAAAGACAGGCTGAAATTTTTCTTGTCAGTGATTCTTTAAAGACTTGTGCTAATGTAATTTCTCTGTAGGGCTGGGAGAACAGAACATGGATGATGAAGTGTAAAACTTGCCCCAGAGTCACACTCCAAACTGGTTAATATGCAGAAGTTATCTAAATTGGAAAAAAAAATCATTTAATTTAAGAATACATAAAGAGGCGTGAGAGCCATCTTAAAAAGCAGAAGACTAAGCCTGCCATGAACAGTTTTCTTCCACTCTAAGGCTATTTTGTAGCTTTATTAAGTGGTATATGCCTCAGGCTTTGTCTTTTAATAATCCCATTTTTTTGTGGACTCTTGTTCTGAAACACTCTAGGATCTGAAATGTTAAGCATATGAGGAGAATAATTGAGACATGAAGGTCTGTTTACTTTCCCCCAGTACTTGGGAAAGCAATTACTGACATGTCTGGCACCATCTAAAACTTGGAGCCTTTCACATTCTGGGTGGAATAGAGAATTTCTCAACCTTTGTCTCCTTGTTAAATAAACGAATGGGACTTTTGCACGGAAGTCAAGAAAAACAAAGAAAAGTGGTTGGGGTGTTTTAGGGTGGCACAGGACAGACCCTTCTTGGATCCAGCAGGTGGTCCCTTTCTTTGTTCCCTGGGCAGAGAATAGGTCATGGGGCCAGAAAGCAGAAGGTTCTGAGATCTAGAACTGAGGATCTCCACAAGTTCTCAGTCTCCATCCAAGACCCTCTTCCTTTCTCTCATGCCAGCTCCTTTGCTCTCCTCCTACTAGAGCAAGGAGGAGACGAAGGCCTACAAGAACTGCTCCCCAAACCACAGAATTGCAGGGGTCTATGTGTGTGCTTAGCAGTTCCTACAGTTCACAAGTACTTGTACTTGTCAGGTTAGCAGAAGCTCCTGGAGGGAGAAGGCTTAGTCAAAAAACTGCACTTGTTCCGCATCTCTTAGAGATATGCAGTCCAATCTCTTTGATAACACAAGGAAAGAGATTTAGTCTTAGTCTCGGTGATATGACCTAGTTACTCTTCTCTGTACATCCTCAGATACATCTCCAGCCACATCAGATGTAATTATGAATTCTATTTTAAAATTTGGGGCTTGAAGAACATAAAATTGAAAGACAGACGTGAAGTTGCAATGGACGGATGAGAAGACGGTTGCTGTGGCAATACTTTTACCTCTTTGGGCAGCCACCTTTGCAGAGAGCGAATCTATTTAGTTGATTGGGTATGGGGCATGGGGTGATGGGTTTAGCAACTTGGTGAAGTGCCCCCAGACTCAGCTTCGGGACATTTGATTTCTAACCATGATGCATTGAGAATATGTAATAGGCAGGGTTTGAAGATGTGGGATGCATTTGTGTATGCAGGTACCACCACGTGCCAGCATCCTCCTTAAACTTTACCTCTAATTGTTTTCTGAAACTTGGGGCAGCAACAGGTAACTTGACAATGGTTTTACAGTCATCTTTTCTCATCCTGAAGGCTCTTTGAGTTTGAAAACTCCCTTTGTGTCTCCTGAACAGAAGCATGTAATAGCCATGGGGAAAACGAACAAAAGTCTGAAGCAGGATTCATGGGGAGGAGGCAGCGAAAGACCAGAAAAATATTCTTCCTCAAAATTAGAAAAACACACACACACACATAGTTTGTTATCTGAGGAATATTTAAAATGGCAAATTAAGCCAGAGTCTGCAGGAGAGAACCAGGAAGGTCAGAAGTTTTCCGTTTTAGTATGCAACATTGCTAATGTTTTGTGTCAGTCTGAGTAGGGTCCGGTACCCAGATGTTTTGGCCCCAAACCAGTCTGGCCTTGTTGTGGGAACAGATGTGATTAATATTTAAATTAGTAGACCTTGAGTTAAACAGATTACCTCTTGTGATGTAAGTGGGTTTCATCCAAAGGACTGCTGGCTGGAATAAAAATAATTGAATAAAAATAATTGAATTCCTTTCTAGACTGCCTTCAAAGCCCTAGCTTGCTAACTCTTCCCTGGGTCTTCAGCTCTGCAGATGCGTAGTTTTCCAGTTGTACACTGTGTGAACTGGTTCTTTAAAATCAATCTCTCTCCCTTCCTTCTTCCCTCCCTTTCTCCCTCCCTCTCCCTCTCTCTCTTTTTCTCCTCCTCTTTTCCTGTAACACCATACCTAACAAAGTTGAGAACTTGTGTGTGTGTGTGGGGGGGGACATTGGGACCACTCTGGAAACATTAAGACTTTTAGAGCAGCTCTCAGCAGGTGCCTGTTCTTTTAATGTCCCATTGTAGTACACAGGAGAATCTTCCAAATGTGTGCCCTCTGGATCTCATTTTCAGCCAGTGACCTTCTTTAAGGGGGAACATCAGGTGTGCTCGAAGCTTAGCTTACTGACTGATTAGCTGGTAAGGCAGAAGTGACATTTAATCAGAAGGGCCAGATCAAACAAGTGACATGTCCCTTTTCTGCCTGATTGCCTGAATTCAGTCACTAACAAAATTATTCATTGCTAACTATACTTAGAGCAATGGACTACATATAATTGAGATGAAAAGGAAAGCAGAGACATCACACCCTTGTTCAAGCCATATACTAAAAAAGACAAGATTAAATCCACATGGAGACAGAAAATCAATTATAATATTTCATAGCATAATCATTTTTAGGGGATGTCAGGTATATGCAACAGAATCATTCTTATAATCTAAAGTTGATCTAATATTAATTTTTTAATATTAAAGATTTTAATAAATTACAGTTTGTTATTAAGGAAATCCAGGATGTTGTGTCAGCCAGGTATCTTTTAACTACAGGACAGTTTTAATGGGACAATTTGAAAATATAGTTTGGCAATTCCAGAAAAATCAAGACTTAGACTTTATATGTAGCTTACATCGTAAACTATATAAAATCCATTTTTCCCATCATAAATCTTGATAGAAGTTCACGATTTACCAGTTCAATTGAGTTTCTAGCTTTTATTTTATAAATGTCACAACTCAGTTACTGGAGGTGGGATCATTTTCTCACAGTCACTTTGGTTAATCTTGCTGGTCATACTAGTTAGTGAGTGAATCAACTCTAACACCAAGAAACACATTGCTATTTCATTTTCTGCCCACACGATTGCCTAGAGTGGCTGGACATAGGATAACTGACATGCCAAGCATCTCTCAGACCCACTCTCAAACATTGGTTCAGATCTGGGCCAGGCTCAAGTGCCACTTACTCTGTCATTTGCTAAGGCCTCAGAACCCAACGATGAAGAAGCAGAAATCTCTTGCCTTTCTAAGTCTGGGCCATGCCTGGAGCACAGGTATCTGGAAGGGTTGATTAGCTATGACTCAGCTCTGCAGTGTGTTTGGCACCAGGAAGCCCAATTACTAGAACAGATACTCCACTCATCTCCATATGGGAAAGACATTATTTGTATGTGAGCAGTCCTTCGGTACTACGTTGGTTTGGAAGCAGGGTGTTTAGAGTCTCTTGAATGTGTTACCTGGACCTTGAGTGTGGCCCAGCTAAGTATCTTAGAATTTTAAGACACTACACATAACTGAACTCCTAGCTTCCTTCCCCATAATGCTGCTGTATTACAAGTGGTCAGTGTCTGGCCTAGTGTTTTCAGTTCTTGGTGTCTTGTTCAAAGTATTGAAGTAAACCCACAGAGATCTGCAAAGTGGTGGGAAATTTTTATTGAAATCAAAATGATGGTATGTGGAAGAGAGCAGCAGGCCCCATGAGTCAAGATATTCAAGAGCTCCTCCAATTACTGTTTGAGGCTTCCCTTTGTGGGGTTCAAGAGGAAGAGTTTGGTTGCTAGGGGACATAAAATGTTTCTCTGTTTTGACTGATAGATTAAGTTATATAATAGTTTTTTGTCAACCATGTCTTTTCCCATAATACATCTAATTTCAATCATAATCCATACCCAATTTTACATAAAACGGTAAATGTAGGGTTTTCCGTAATATTTCCCTTAAAGGACAGTTTTCTTTAGTATGTTTCTACTCAGAACTAGTTTAGGCCAACCTGACCCATTTCACATAATTCCCAGATGAATTGGAATAGAATCAAATTTGTGTTTGATGGTCCTTAGTAGAAGGAGAGACTGTTGCACTGTTCAGAGATGGGTCTTTATACTGCTCAAAGTAGGTAGAGACCTTAGGGTGCTAACAGGTACTAGGTGAATTATTCAGAAAAGAGAAAGAGTGAGTCATACCTGTAGACAAGGCTGCTAAGTGCACTATGTGGGGTTTGTATATTGTGCAAAGCTAGCAAACATTTGTCTCAACTGTTAACAGGGGCCCCTCTTCTGTTCTCTGGAAGGAGATTGCAATTTAGGATGGATCCAGGGTGGATTCCATTAAAATTTATACTCATCTCCATGCATTACATTCTACATAACTGTTTTGCAATTACCATTGCCTGTTATTTGTAAACCACCAGATCCCCCTCCACATTAATACGGAAACTCATCTGTAATTTTCACAATGCATGTCCTTCTGATCCAGCAGTCATTCCCCACCACTTAAGAATTAGATTAGAGGGTAGCACTCCAATATTAGGGAAAGCAAATGAAATCTCCTAGAATGGAATCAAAGGGCCTCCGTAAGTTATTCACAAAATTAATGAGTGTTCTCTAGGTGCTGGCATAAATACCAAGGACAGAACATTCTCCCTTAACCCAATCTCCTGGCCCACTTAAGGCATGGAGAGCTGCAGCTCAGCCGCCGTCACAATGGATTTGCCTTCAATCAGGCTCCTCTGTAGAACCACTCTCAGGCATGCTAGGTTCTAGCCTCGAAATAAGCCCAGAAATGCCTGGTGTCCAACCACCCCATCCTCCTCTAGGTGGCAAAGACCCCCACCAGATGCCTCTGTTCTGGATTATAAAGAATTTGTCCTCTCCACTGGGATGCAATGCTGTACCTGAAACCTTCTTTTGTATAAGATGTTTCTTGAGAACGCTGGTCTTAGAAGAAACAAGGGCTTACCATGAAGAAACAAACAAACAAAAGGACAAGGTTTAGCCCTCTGAGTATCAAAGGCACATCGGTGCTGTCACTACTTAGCTAGGGCTCAAATTTTAGATTAGTCCTAGTACTATGTTGTGGTCCACACTCTCAATACTGACTTGATCTTGGGTCTTTACATTCCTTAGGGGAAAGCTCGCACAGAGGCCTGCTGTCCTTTGTCCTCACTCAGCGCAGCCCTCTTCCCAACTGTCTTCTTGCCCACTGATCTTCCCACTCCGCCCTTGCGCACCAGGGTGCCGCTCACTGGCACTCCTTCAGTGTTGCAGAAGCTGAGAGAACACGGGTCCCAACACACGCAGACATCCGTACAACACCGTACATGGGCGGTTTGTGGAAGCACGGTCTCATGTGCCTCTCAGAAAAGGGCGCATGTGTTCCTTTGATGCTTTGGGGTCTGTTTTCGAGTTGTGCGCTCACGCTTCTCGTCTGACTTCCCATTCCTACTTCCCTCACACCCCCTCCATTTATACTGCCCTAAACTCTTCTAAAACGTAAACAGAAAACGTGAGTTTGGAAAGCCTGCTTTCCCTTGCACTTTACAGAAGAGGCCTAACTTATTTGGGGGATAATTCCCGTTCTTTCTTCACATCTAGGGAAGCCTGCCAAACATTTGGCCTCTTAAAATTTCTGCTGGATCTAATTCTCTAAATCGTGCTTTTAGGCTCTTAGGTGGGCACGAAGAAGCATGGTGGTATGATTTTTGTTTGTTTGTTTGTTTAGACGATAGTATCACAGGGAGGGCAGGTAGTGAGGAAACTACTTCTCAGTCCAGTGTCTGCTCCAATCTCAACACTTGCAAGACAAGGATGCCCAGGGAGCCAGAAATAGAAGAGCATAACCCTTGTCATTTGAGCAATGGGAGTTGTGTGTCTGGCCCAAATGTGGTGCAATGTCTCCCTGCCCCCATTCATTTCTGTGGTTAATTGAGTAATGTTTCATGTTCAAGATGAAAGTATAAAGCAATTAGTGGCTTCCAAAGAGTAATTACGAAGAAGTGAGAATGCTTTTGAAATCCATAGGTCCTAACATATAATTTCTCTATATGTTGAATAAAGGCCACAGCCTAGACCACATTTTCATGCCTGCTTTGGGACCGCTCCAATGCCAGGGCAGATGTGAATCTGATTTGAAAGGGGACTTTCTTTGACTCTTGGGAGAAAGGAAAAAAGCAACTTTGGATGAAATGGTGGCATATCTAGGAATGGGCAGAGGATGCACCCTGGGAAGTGTTAAAGCTTACCAACCAGAAAAAAACGGCTCAGTGAAACATCCAGGGATGTCCACATGTGCCCCAGTGACAGGAATGGGGGAGGGGTAAACCAAGTCCAGAGAAGTCATGTTAATGTCTCAGGAGCATCACCCACAAATGTCGATGAGCAAGGGCAGAGTCTGCTGCAGAGTCTAGCATGAGAGCCCTGGTGGTCAGACGGAGAGCAGGGGACATGTGATGAGCACATGGCAGTTGAGGCAAACCCAGATGGTTGGTTGCGAAAGTTTGGACTTATCCCTGGACACTCATACCTATCACCAGTTGAAGAGCAAAGGACAGCAGCAGAAGCAGGAGTGATGTGCGTGTCCAGATGGCTGCAGCTGTTGCTTTGTGGCCATCCATACCTAGCAGAACAGACACAAGGACCACTGAGGAGAAATCAACGCCATCGAGTTCTTTGGAAACTCGGCAAAGCGTTCCAGACAGGGATTACAGCGTGCTTGCTTCTCGGAGCTGCGATTCTGCCTTTGCCTGCTGAGTGATGCACAACAGGCCGTGGAAGAGTTCCTCAGGCTTCCTTTCAACCCTGCTCCCTCCAGCCTCTGCATGGGATGTGTCCTGCCTCTGTGATCGTTATTAATCCAAACCATGCAGCCATTCTCTTATAATTAGCCACATCCAATGACCTCTCATTAAACATACAAGACAGGGCACAGCGTGGCACAGATGTTGCCGCCTCTCCCCTCCATTCCCCACCCCTGGTCTGTCACTTGACTGACAAGGCCCCTTTCTGCCTCAGACTAATTGTACGTTTTCTTCCCTCTCTTTCTCAGCCATTTGAAGGGCCGGGCTGCTCTTTTCCGCCTAAGTGGCGTGGTCTTCCCTCACCTAGCTGTCTGGAGTCATCTTTCCCACAGTGACTCTTTCCCATGTGGTTTAGTTTTGTTACCTCTTCTAAGGTCCAGTGCCTTGGATGTCCCACTCACTAAATGCCCAGAAGCCAGCGAAGTATCCCATGTGTACAAAAGTATCCCAGTGAGTGTGTATGAGTTGGCTGGAGGGGTGGAAAATTATCTTAGGAGGTGGGTTGGGGAAGGCAGAGGGTCTGTGGTCCCACATTTTATATAAATGACCCAGAAATGCCCCTTCTCAATTGTGATGGACAAGTACAGTGACAACATTTGTGAGTGGGAGTTTCAGGCGCAGACGAAGCAGCTTCCAAGGTTCTGTGGCAGACAGAGTGCTTTCCCCCGCCCATCCTAGATCCCCAGCCAAAGCTCCTGTCACGAGAGACAAGGCAGTAAGAAAAGTACAAAAGCTTGTTTAACATGAAGTTATACTCACCATGGTAACTCTTATCAGGAAACGAACACACCCTCAAGCCCAGATAAATCTGGATGTATTTTATGAAGGTTGGGTATTCATTTCTAAAAGGCTTGAGATCAGAAGTGTTTTGGATTTTAGATTATTTATGGTTGTAGAGTATACGAATGTAAAATAATAAAATACCTTGGAGGTAAGTTTAACCATGGCATTAATTTACATTTAATATATACACGTACCTTATACACACACAGCCTGAAAGTAATTTAAAAGAATTTTGCATGGGAAATGAGGTTTTGAGTTGTGGGATTTTCCACCACGATAAGAAGCTAGTATTAAAAATGTTTCGGATTTATGTACATTCAGATTGTGCAGTTTTGGCTTAGGCCCGCTCGACCTGTAGTGAATTTGGTGAAGAATGGATAGGGAAGCTTTGGCTGGTAAACAGGAATGCTTAGCAGGATTCCTCTGGGCATTTCTCCACCTGTGTCCCCAGTTCCTCTGGGACACATCTCCCACGAGGGTCTTCTTTTCAATTTTTAGATTTTTAAAAAACTTTTGAGATTATAGTACGATTTCCTTTCTCCTTCCCCTTTCCTCCCTCTAAACCCTCTCGTATAGCCCTATACACTCTCCTTCAAACTCACGCCCTCTCCGTTCACTAATTGCTATTGCATGCATACATATATGTATATGTACGCACATCTATATATCTAAATATAATCTGCCCGGTCTTTTAATGGTACTTGTGCGTATGTTTTCAGGGCTGATCATTTGCCACTGAACCTGCTCTGCTCTTCCCTTCCCAACACCGCAAGTCCCGCTCCCAGCTTCCCTTGGTTGCCTGTATTTCCACCCATATGGTTGAGGTCTCATAGGTTTTCCCATCCACTATGGCACCGCATGGGGTTCTTAGGAACTGGCCATGAACCCACCCTGTGGTTTATGAAGTGGGTAGGTTAACATTGCACGAGAGGGGCTGCAGTAAAGAAACTGCTGATGTGACCACTCCATTATTAGAGAAAGGTTTTATTGTGCACAAGAAATAGAACATCCAGAGGTATCTGGGAGAGTCCAGAGCAGAGAGACTGGACATGGTCAAGGCTAGGGAAGCCGGGGAGTGGGAGGGAATTGAGGCAGCATAGTAAGAGAAGTGAGAGAGAGTAAGAGAGTAACAGAGAGTAAGTGTCTGGATAGAAGACTACCCGGTTACAAGGAGGGTGAGTAGCTGGGGGGAAAAGGGTCAGGAGACTGGGGATAGGTAGGGGCATTAAAAAGTGCAACCAGTACTTGTGAACAGGACTGAGGGAGTCTGGAAGAGACAGGGAGATCCTGATGGAGCCATATGTTCTTTTGCTAGAGGTAGGAGAGATGTCTCCTTTTGGCAGAGGAATACCAGTTTCAAAAGTGTCCGAGGAATGTTATATTTTATCCAACCACCAGAAATCCTCCTACAGTTCAGGCTGAGCTGGGCTTAGACTCAATTTTAGCTTAAGTCAGTGGGTCTTCCCTTTGTGGGGAGAATGTGCTACCCTTTGCACCTGACAAGCATGACAGATGACTTTTTTTTGCTTCTGCTGTTTTCTCAATGCTGAGATAACATATTTAGAGTATTGTGTCCTGAATTCTGTGAGTTCTTTAACACAAAGGGCTTGGGAAGTCTTCTGTGACTTTAAAATACCCATCACAGCTGTGTACTTCTTTATCAAAGGCATTGTGCAGTCATTGTTTGAGTTAAGATGTTGCCTCCTGGAATCTCCTTTTCCAAATGTAAGCAGCTATGGATGAAGAAGGACAAAAAGTCACCCCTGGGTTCCATTAGTAGGGGGAGTCTAGTCTTTGAGTTCCAGAGTCCCTATAATCCTGCTTAGGACTGAAGCCTGCAGATACAGGAAATCCCGAGAGGAGGCTGGGAAATGGCCTAGTGGATAAAATGTTCATGGCCATGAGTGAGGACCTGATTGAAGCCTCAGAACTCAGTAACAGGTGTCTGAAATCAGTTCTGGTGCTCTTACAGGGGAATTAGAGAGAGAGACAGGAGAATCCCAGGAAGCTTGTGGGCCAGATCAACTGAATCACATAGCGCTAAACAAAGAAAATGAGGCCATGTCTTAAGTAAGGAGGAAGGCAAGAACTGACATCAGGATTAGTCAGCGATCATGGCATTTGTGGGTCTCTGTTCTCTCTCTCTCTGTCTCTTTGTCTCTGTTTCTCTCTCTCTCTCTCACACACACACTCCCAAGACACCAACATTTTTACACCATGACAAGAACAATCCCTTTAAAAAAATTGAAACAAAAACAAAGACAATTTAAAGAAAACAAAATGTTGGAATAGCAGGGAACAAACAAATCAAAACAGTAACGAAAACACCACTAAGTAGGACTAGAACTAATTACAAAGTCAGCTCAACAAGAGGAGGGAGAGGAGTTCATTAACGAATTATGTCATGTGTTTTACGTAAATGTGAGACAGAAATAATCAATCCTTAAGATGACAGTTTTGAATTCTGTCATCAGAAAAGGACAGGGTGTTTATAAAGAAGTAAGAGAAAGGTTATGAGGTCGTGGTGGCAGCTTGGGGAAGGCAAATAAAAGGCAGACAAAAGCAGGTTCCTACCTGGGTGATGTAAATTCCCCTGATCCCATTGCAAGATCCAGAAGGTCAAACAAAAACTGTCTGGGGTTACCCTTTGTTTCTCTGGCTAGAGACAGAGCAGGAAGGTCAAAGTCCATCATTATAACTCTAAGCCTTACTGTTAGACAAATACAGAGAAGAATGAGAACTCACTATATCCACACCTTCCAAATTACCTGCACCTCAGTATTCCTTCATATCTTGGGGAGACACATTCTGATTTCCCATAGAAGCAAGGAGAGAATAGAATCTATCCCATGTTTTAGCAAAGCTGAATGCAGCTCACCTGTAGATCAGAGGGGTCTTAACAGGTTTGGGGAGGGGGTCAACACTGGAGATGCTGCCCAGTTTCAGGAGTGCAGCCACATCCCCCCTCTCTTGGAGATCTGCTCCTCTTCAAACCAAGAGTGCTTGGTTATACCTCAGATAGTAGCCCAGGACCTGTTTAACCTGCCTCACAGGCTACTTAATGAGGATGGGTTGAGATAAAGGTAAATACTTGTCTTGGCTTAGGCAAAACCAACAATGTTGACTTAGGCAGTTCTTTCCTGGGCTGAAGCTGTTCCTCTGCCTCTCCCAAGTTACTTTGGAAAAGCTCCAAAAAGACAGTCACATGGTCCTGGATGGATCTTGCCCCCCCCCCCAATCAGCTTTAGACATGACCTTTAGTGTAAATGACTCTTTTTTTAATTAATTTTGTTTATTTTTATTTTACATATTGATCCCAGTTCTCTCTCCATCCCTCTCTCCCTCCCTCTTTCTGTCTCTCCCACCCTCACATGCACCCTGACCACCCTTCCCACCCACTCCACCTCCCACTCCACATGTAGGATGATGCCCTCCAGGAGGGGTCATCTAAATCTGACAAGTCATTTGGATTAGGGACTAGGACTTCTCTCCTGTCTCTAGATTAAGGGAGTATTTCTCCATGGGGGATATGCTCCCAAAGTCCTTTTGTGCTCCAGGGATACATCCTGGTTCCACTGTCTGAGGTCCCTTAGACTGCTCAGACCTTCTAGCTGAGACCCATGTTCAGGGGGTCTGAGTCAGTCCCATGCTGGATTCCCAGCTATCAGCCTGGGGGCCCATTAACTCCTCCTTGTTCGGGTCAGCTGTCTCTATGTGTTTCTGGAGCCTGGTCTTGTCCTCCCTCTCTGCATCTGGATTCCAGTTCAGCTCAGTGTTTAGTTGTGGGCGTTTGCTTCTGTTTCCATCAGCTACTAGTTGAGGGCTCCATGATGGTGGATAAGTTAGTCATTGATCTCATTATCAGGGAAAGGCATTTATGGTAGCCTTTCCACTGTTGCTCAATTTGTTAGTTAGGGTCAATCTTGTAGGTCTCTAGACATTTCTTTAGGTTCAGTTTTGTCTTCAAACCTGTAATGGCTCCCTCTTTTATGTTCTCTCTCTCTCTCTCTCTCTCTCTCTCTCTCTCTCTCTCTCCTGTTCCTCCCCTGACTCATTCTTCCTAGTCTCGCATGCTTTCCTCTCCTCCCCTTCCCTTTCTCCTACTTCTCTCTCCACTCACTGCCCCCCCCACTCCCCATGTGCTCTGGAGAACTTGTTCCTTCCCCCTTCTGTGAGGGACCTTATATGAATCTCTTAGAATCCTTCTTGTATCCTAGTTCCTCTGGCGGTGTAAATTATAGGCTAGTGATTCTTTGCTCTAGGTCTAAAATCCATATATGAGTGAGTACATACCATGTTCCTCTTTTTGTGACTGGGCTACCTCATTCAGGATGGTTTCTTCAAGTTCGATCCACTTGCCTGCAAATTTCAAGATTCCATTGTTTTTTCTTTCCCCCGCAGAGTAGTATTCCATTGTGTAAATGTGCCACATCTTCTTTATCCATTCTTCAGTTGAGGGGCATCTAGGATGCTTCCAGGTTCTTGCTATTACAAATAATGCTGCTATGAACATAGTTGAACAGATGTCTTTGTTGCATGGATGTGGATCATTTGGGTATATGCCTAAAAGGGGGATTGCCGGGTCTTGTGGTAAACTAATTCCCATTTTCCTGAAGAACCACCATAATGGCTGTACAAGTTTGCACTTCCACCAGTAGTGGAGGAGTGTTCCCCTTTTAGTGTAGATGACTCTTGAATGTCATTATTCTTGAGAGATTAACATCTTTCCTTCCCTTATTTGTAGACTTTTCATTTCAACTTCCCATCTTCCAGCCTTACATACTCACTCCTTAGTCCTCTCACATGCACATCTCTCTCCATGATTGACCTTTTGATCTGGAGCAGGCTCCAGGCCAGTTCCCACCCACCAAACTTGACCTACATCTTCCTCTCTATTCTCTGGAGCTGGTGGAGTCCCAGCATCTCTAGTAGTTATTAATACAGTTTTCTGCAAACTGCACTTAGACAAAGCACCCAGACCTTGACCTCTTTTTCTAGTCCTTTGAAAAAAAGCCTGAAATTTTGTTCTTGTGTTTTCTTCTCTTTCTGCATGGCATTAAAAGGTACAACATTTTCTACTTTAGTGTATCTTTATTGTAGCTTGTGGATTTTTCCTCACACCCTTGATCTAACCTAGACCTGGGAATATATCCCATTCACATTTACTTCAAATAGCATAGGCAGAAAAATTTGAGCTTGCTGATAACCAAGACAAATAATAACTTTGAAGAAAAATAATGGAAGGAAGAACAGAGGTTGTATCTTCTGACACATATTTTACAAAGTAAACTTTAAAGGATTCTCAAGCAACTTAACCAAAGGTGTATAGAACAAGCTAAGATGTTCTCTGGGGCCAGGGCCTGCTGCTTTGTCCCATCTTAATCCTGTTGTGTGGGATGACAGGGGCTTCTTTCAGAGGGAGAACTGTGGACAAGGAATGTACAGTTAGTATATCATTAAGGATTAGGTACAGCTACTATTCACTAAAAAGTAAACACAACACAGAGTTGTGAGCAAATTGGAAGTGTTACAGGACTGTCTAGGCTCCTTCCATCATCCCAATACTTTCTTCAAGGAGTGTCTGTAGTCTGACTGGTGTCAAGATGCATTTATAGCCAGATCATACGTGTTTGGGGCAGGAGGAATAAATAATAGGAGCTGGGAGAAGTGGGCACTTAGGACAGTTGAATTTATTTGTCTCTTCAAGGATTTGCCAGAGTTCTTCATCGTGTGGCTTTTGTCTTCAGCCCCCTGTCTGGATCTGTGTCCCAAGATCAATTCTAGTTCCCAGGCCACAGAGCCATGCGATCCTGAATGCAATGGTGTTCTTTAAGGAAGCAGCAGCAGTATTCAGTGGGTAACTTGCAGAGAATGAACTGGAACGTTGGCTCCAGGGGCATGAGGATACACCTGTTCCATCAAATGGGAAGAAATGTGGGGAATAGCCCAAGGTGATGGGAGACTCATTCTCACAGTCCTTGGAGAGCAGTAACTTCCTCTTCTTGTGGATTCATTTTCCCATCAGTTTTGAGGAAATCATCTCCTGATTTCCTCCTCTGAAACTCACCATTTCCTTCAGTCTCCCTGGCTGTGTCCTCTTCTCTCCTGACCTCATACACCAGAGAGGCTGTTGTCTCAGCTCCCTCTCAGGCCCCAGAAGGCTTCTCTATCTTCTCTTCCTTTCCAGATGTCTCATCAACTCTTGTGACTTCTCTTATTCTTTATATGATTGTTAACAGTTTTTATCACCCGCATTCTCTCTACTCTCTAGTCTTAGCTACCTGTCTGCCCCCAAAACATACCCATAGGCTTCTCAAAATAACATATTTCAAAATCAAATTTTATTATTCAGACCCTCTCTCAGCCCTTTTCATGCATGTATAATAGAATTCCACATATGGGTAATTTGTAAAGATAAGAATTTTATTTCTCACCATTCTGGATCCTGGAACATCTTATATCAAGTCAGAGTGTAATGAGGAGTTTCATGTTGAATCATAACATGTAAGACAGAATCATACTTTTGTGTGTGTGAGAGAGAGAGAGACAGAGAGAGAGTATGAAACTCACCCACTTTTATAACAAAACAATTCAAGTTAAATGAACCTACTTCCACTACAAAAACATTAATCAATTCCTAATGCATTAAACGCCTCTAAAGAATCCTATTTTCAGCCCATAAATATGGAGGGTCAACCCTCAAATTTAATACCAACCTCCTAGCTTGGTGTTTCATGCTACCATTCATGCTTCTTCCCAAAGCCCAAGCTCACACTCAATGCTTCTGGCTTGCTCTCACCCAGTGTGAGACCTCCGTGACATACTGAGATCTCACCACCATTTACCAAGCCCAGAACTATGTTCTTGGTCAGACACTGGCATTTCACATAGACACCTCACAGCTACTCTCTCTGCATCCAGTCTTGCTCTCCTTTTGGTTTGTGTCATGTGAGATGGAGAATCTTGGTGCAGCTCAGGCTGGCTTTGAACTCGGGATTCTTCTGCCTCAACTTCCTGAGTGTATATTATTAATGCAGGCCCTTCCTTCTGCAGCCTTTGATATTCGGTTCCACAGACTTCTATGGAACATTCTTCCTGTAGTCAACTCCTCATGTTGCAGCTAGAGCGAGCCTTTTAAGGTAGAAATCAGGTATGCTCTGTGTGTAGCTTCCGTAGTTTGCTGGTGAGAATGCTTCATAATAAGAACATGGACAGTAATGCCCCTCCCAGGGGACTGCCAGGCACACCTGCCTTATCAGACTGTATTCATGAGTTACTGGCCTCAGCTAGTAGACGCATGTCACAACTAGACCTAAGATTTTGACAGGATTTTGGAGAATCTAGGCTGTGACTAGGCTGCTCTCTGGTGATATCAGCTACTCTCCAAAGCCTCTTTTACATCCCTGGACAGCTGTGTCACTTCCTCCGGGGGTGGGGGGAGGTGCATGCTTGCTGTTGTGATCTCCCCTGTGTAGATCAATCCTTCCCATTTAAGTCTGTCTTCTAGAAAAGACACCTCAAAATACCAACTTTGCACCCATAGAGGCCAGCTTGTGCCCCAGTTGAGCAACTAGACTAAAACGAAACCAGAACTCCTTCTCTCTGTATTTATTGTGCCCATTCTCTATGAATATATTTTTGTTATTCTACTCTTTATGCATGGAAAAAAAAAAAAAAAAAAAAAAAAAAGAAGAGTGTGCTTCATGGATTCAACCTTCGATCTTATCTGATGTCAAATAGACTTCCTGAACACTGGCTCATGGCTTGTAAGAGCTCCACAGCGTCTCTCCTCTTTCCCCTGTATGTAACCTTCTAGCCACACGCAGCTGTTTCCTCATCCCTGAACACCCTAAGCAGTGTCCCCTGCAAAGCCTTTGGCCTGGAGGTTCCCTATTCCAGAAACGTTTCGTTCATCGCCTACACTGGTTCTGCTCTCTGTCCCAACCATGTTCTCTCTTTGGAGAGCTCTTTCTAGCTGATGTAATCCCTCTTTTCCTCACGCCCTTCAACTCCATTACTTTATTTTCATAGTGGCTATATCTACCGTCACAGTAGACATTGATTAATTTAGTTTATTTGTTGTTGTGTGCTTCATAAAATAATAAGAATTTAGAGATTTTAAGATAGTTTACCCTCATCACTTGTGGTGGTTTATCTTCTTTACAAATTTGATAGGATGTAGAATCAGGTGTGACCAGCCACCACACATCCCTGCCACCATGCCTTCCCATGATGATGGGCTGTGTCCTCAAACTCTCAGCCAAAATAAACTCTGCCTTCCTTCTTTCATCAGATGCTCTGTCTCAGCAACCACAGAAGTAACCAGTTCAGGGTGTGCTGCATAGCAGTAACTAGTTCAGTGTGTTGCACAGCAGATATGCAGCCAAAAATTTTCAAATAAATGGATGAATTTGTAATGAAAGATAATAAAAACATTTTGAGAGATTAGTCATAAAAGGCTTTTTAGACTTTTAAAGGGAGTTTACTTGTAAACATTAAATTTTTTCCAAGATATAGGTAAATCAAGTTGGCAGTACCCTTATAGACATCCTTTGAGGAAGCATACAATGTGCCTACTTATATGAGTATTAATTCCCTCTACTTTAAGAGACACTGCTGACTTGCAACAATATCTTCACACTTAGAAGTTGATGACAACTTCAAGAATGGAAAGTAAAGGCATTGCTTTGTCTTTGAAATGAAACTGAAAACATAATCTGTGTTTAACCCAAAGAAATGTCAAGACTAAATTATGGTGTGCTGGGGCTGCTGCTGAAGTTGAACATTAGGAACCTACTGGACCAGTGGCATCAGCCTGACCCTGGCAAATGGGATAAAGATGCTATACATTCTGTTCAGCTCACTGCTTGAGTATTTTAAAGAATGATGGACAGGGGGGATACATGGATAGATCTAGGGTCAGTATGCCAGGGCAGCAAAGTGAGACAGGAGACCGATTACCCAGATGGCAGTGGTCCAAGAAAACCATGAAAGACCTATGTTCTGTGGCAACTTTAGACATTGATGACAGGGATAAATGGAAGTTCCCAGGAGCCATGGTCCATGACAAATTTCTAAAGGCTTCCTCAGATTCCTAGACATAAGAAGAAAGTACAGAAGTCAATTGAACAAATATTGTTACAATTGTTTCAGGATAAGAAAAGTTCTTAACTACATTATAAACACCTGAGTCCACTGAGTGCACAAAGAAAATAACAAGTCAGTTTATATAAAAATAGATGTTGCCGTAAAAATTAAAAAAAAAAACTAACAACAACCAAAACACATTATTTATTCAACATAACTGGAGGATACAGATAGCAAGGCAATAAAATTGTATAAAGGGAAAGGAGCAGAGAAATTTATCATCAACGCAATCTTTGTGAAGAAACAAGTTTGTTCCTTGACACATAATTAAAACATAATTATTTCCTAAAAGCCTCTGCTAACTGCACTGTCCTAAGCATCAGCCCCTCCTTCATGCTTGACCCAGCTCTGCAAGTTTTCAGGCTTTAAGACAATCCCATCCCAGTTCCAGCATCCATAAACTTCAGTAGCATCTCTGTGCACCAGTGTCTCTCCAGTACAGGCCCAATAGTGGTAGGGATGGAGCAACGGCATCTTCCCTGGTCAATACAGGAGCAACACCAGCCCAGGCCAGACTATCCTTCTCTCCTCTCCTTCTCTCTCCCTTTCTCCAGTCTATCTCTCCCTCCTCCCCTCTCCCTCCCTCTGTCTATCTCCTTCTCTCATCTTCTCTCCTGCTTGGCCTTGGTTTCCACAGATAGGCAAAGTAGGCAAAGCCACCCATCACTGTGGTTGCTTTATCCTGATGCTCCTGCTGGGGACTCCCCTGCAGAAGTGCTCCTACACCTCAGGTCAGCCTCTGCTGGCCTTCCTAATTGAGCCAGCTACCTCTGCACCATCCTCTCAGATTTCAGGGGAACTTTTCTCAGAAAACTTAAAAATCTATTTCCTGGGATTAAGACCTGTTTAATGATTTCCATTTGCAGCAAGAACAAAGTTATCAGCAGCTTGAAGGGTTAGGATAGAAGGTGGCGGGGGGCACGGAGAGGTGGGGGCAACCCTGTCCCATGCACCCTTCCACTGCCTACTCCAAGAGAACTGCAGGTGGCAGTTCTTGTAAGGCTGTCCACGGCTTGTAACTTGTGTCCCTTGTCCCTATCCAAAGTCTCTCCAGGGAGCTCCCCCTGCCCTGCCGGGGCCTCGGGCTTTCTCTTTGTATTTGGGGACCTGTACACTTGTGCATTAACACAGACTTGAGTTCATGTAACTGAGAATTCTCATCCCTATTTGCAGCAAATGCTTTAATTCTGAGATTTCATGAAGCCAACCTGGCTGGAAATTGTGCCTCAGCTCCTTTGGAGCACTCCTGGGTTCTCTTGCCCAAATGATCTCAAGTTTCTAGTGCTGACTCCTAAGTGTGAAGGAGGCTGTTAAAATTTTGTTCATCAGTTTTACGTTTTTGTAAAAAAGGCTATTTGCCCAGAGAACATGATGGCCAGCAAACAAGGGCAGGATGAGGGTGGAGGGTCCTCCTATCTCCACCTCTATATACAACGCAGGTTGCTTGGCAAGCAACTTCACTCACTGAATTACTGCCCCAGATCTGCATCGCCTTGGAATCCCAGGGACTACAACGTCTTCCCTCTAGATTCAGCCCTAAGCTGTTTGTTCCTGAGGCCTCTTCTCTTCTGTAGGCTTGTAGCCTGAAGGAAAACCATGGTCTTGTTCCTCCTACCCTGTCTATGTCTCCTGCCCTCAAGCTATGGGGTATCTCTCTCAGGCCTTTCAGTCTCTATAAGAATGACCCTACCAGCACCCACTCCCCTCACATACTGACCCTACCCTTTCCCCTTAAGGCCTGATCTCAGGTGACAAGCTCAGTAAAAGAGATCCAAGGAGTCCCTGCACTTCCACACACCTCTGGCTTCCAACCTTCCACATTCACAATTATTCACAGAGCATGTTATAAGCAGGGATAGGGCGGGGCTGAGCGAGCTGAGGCAAAGGAAAACCTGGAGAGAATAGGAACTGCACAATTAGCATACCAAAAAATCTCTGGGGTTTGTTCTGGTGTCTGTGTTCTTAAGAACACATGGCACTTGAAGAAACCATCCTGAATGAGGTAACCCAGTCACAAAAAGAGGAACACAGTATGTACTCACTCATATGGATTTTAGACCTAGAGCAAAGGATCACCAGCCTATAATTCACATCACCAAACGAACTAGGATACAAGGGGTATTCTAAGAGATTCATATAAAGTCCCTCACAGAACCGGGAAGGGACAAGTCCCCCAGAGCACAGGGGAAGTGGGGGGGGCAGCTAATGGAGAGAGAAGTAGGAGAAAATGAGGGGGAGGAGAGGAAGGCATGTGCGACCAGGAGGATTGAGCCCTGTTAGGAATAGAAGACAGGAGAGAGAGAGAGAGAGAGAGAGAGAGAGAGAGAGAGAGAGAGAGAGAGAGAGAGAGAGAACATAAAAGAGGGAGGCAATATTGGTTTGAAGATAAAATTGAACACAAAGAAAGGTCTAGAGAACTACAAGACTGCCACCAACTAACAATTTGAGCATCCGTGGAAAGGCTACCATAAATGCCCTTCCTGGATAGTGAGATCAACAACTAACTTATCCATTGAGCCCTCATCTAATACCTGTTGGAAACAGGAGAAAACACCCATACATAAACACTGAGTCTAACTAGAATCCAGATGCAGAGGGAGAGGACAAGACCAGGTTTCAGAAACGCAGCTTACCTGAACAAGGAGGAGCTAAAGGGCCCCCAGACTGATAGCTGGGAAGCCAGCATGGGACTGACTCAGGCCCCCCTGAATATGGGTCTCAGCCAGAAGGACTGAGCAGTCTAAGGGACCTCAGGCAGTGGAGCCAGGATGTATCCCTGGTGCACAAAAGGACCTTGCTAACACATCCCCCATGGAGGGATAACTGCCTTAACCTAGAGATAGGAGAGAAGCCCTAGTCCCTACTTCACATGACCTGTCAGATCTACATGACCCCAACTGGATGGCATTCCCCTACATATGGAATTGAGGTGGGGGGATGGGAGGGGAAGGTGGTTAGAGTGCGTGTGAGAGGGCAGAGAGGGTAAAAGAGAGGGAGGGAGGGACGGAGAAAGGGAGGGAGAGTGAACTGGGATCGACATGTAAAATAATAAATTAAATTTAAAAAAAAAATGCTTTGACTCTAAAATTTAAGTTCAAGAACAAGTTACTGGGGAAAAGGATTTCTATTTTTGTTTCCACAGAAAATGAAAAGCTGTGGATTCCTTCCAGACTAATGTGGTTTGATCAAGCCAGACTGCCTGAAACAGAGTACCAGGTGATTCTACATTCAAAACAGCTGGACAAAGCAGCCTTGCAGACTACAGCCAGGATTCCTGCATCTTCTTAGAATCCCCCATGACAGGCCCCTTACCAGCAGGAAGTAGTTTGGAAAGAATGACACCCAAATTCCCAAATATTGTCTATAAATGTTTGTTTTCATTTAAATGGACTTGGTTATATAAAATAAATTAAAAAAGAAGAAGAGCACCTGATGTGGAGTAAGTCCCCCCCCCCCCAATGGGGCATCAGCACAGGCTCCCTGAGAAGTCGGGTTCACTAGCTTTCTCTTGTTACCTTCTATGTCTGTGTCAGTAGGAGTAAGGTTCCACACAGGATGGTGAAAAGTAAGAACTCCCTATTCTAAACAACTTCTCTGGGGTCAGCGAGGAAATTGTCTTATCTGGATGATGCACAGGCGTTTCACAGGGAAGGCAACTGGACATGCATAGATTGCTTAAATGCAGCTGCTAATGAGGTTTAAATGCTCTTTTTACCGCCTCCTCTTATCTCATCTGGCTGATTCTGAATGAGATTTATGGCCCGGAGTAGGTGTAATGGAGCACGCCTGTAATCCTGGCACTCAGGAGGCAGAGGCAGGTGGATCTCGATGAGTTTGAGGCCAGTCTGGTCTACACAGAGAGAGTTCCAGGATAGCCAGGACTACACAGAGAGACTCTGTCTCAATCAAATGAAAAACAATGCAGCTTATATAAGAAACTTTATATATGATAAGCCCACTGCTGTGTGTTCTCTGTGCATGATCTAAGTGGTTCAAAAGTTTTACACCAACTGTCTCCCAAATCTCTGTCTCTGCCTGTTTGTCGTTGTGGTCAGGACATTTTGTTCCAGTTTTCTCTCCTTGACAACCTGAGAAAGCCCAGATTTTCCGAGAGGAAAGCTTCCACCGAGGAATTGCCTGCGTTAGATTGGCCTGTGGTTGTCTGTAGGGGATTGTCTTAGTTGGTTCAGGAAGGCCCGCCCCCCCTTCCACCCCCCCGTGAGTGGCAGTCTCTGTAGGCAGGTGATCCTGGGCTGGGTGAGCTAAGCATGAGCCACTGAGCAATCCAGAGGGCAAGAGGTGCTCCTCCATGGGTCTTGCCTCCAGGTTCCTTCCCACCTGGACTTCCTGCTCCTAGTCCCTTCAGTGATAAACTACGCCCAGGAGATAGAGCAAAATGAAGCCTTTCCTCTCCCAGGTTACTTTTGGTCAACGTGTTTCTTCACAGAAACAGAGTGAAACTCTATTCCTTATTAAATGTGAGCACACTAAGAAGAGAAGGAGACTCCTTCTCTGAGAGAGAGTACCGACAAAACCCATGGGGAATAATAGCCCAGAGACTGGGAAAGGCTGGATGAACTGGGAAAGGCGGGAACAAGGCTCGGCTGCTTTCACTGAACTCTGTGCTTCGTGTATTTGCATAAAAAGAGAAGAAAAGCAACATGAAGACTGAAGTGGGGAATGAAGTGGGAAGACTTTTGTGGTCTTTGGTGTAGAACATTCTAAGGAATCTAGAAAATCTATTACTATAAAGTTTACCGTTATGATAGAAGAGCAGATCAGTTTACAAAAATTGGTTGACTAGTAGACAATATAGTTTTAAAAGTGAGAAAAATACCTTACATCAAAGAAAGTATTGACTTGTGTAATAATGACATAAAAGTATAGTTGGTAGCATTATCCAACTGAAGGTGCAATTCAGAATCACAAGAAACGACTTCATATCCATGGGCTTTGCTGCAGTGAAAATGGCTTTCAATGCCAGCTGTTGGTGAGGATATGAAGAAACTGGATCTAAATGTGACTGAACTGGAACAAATTTTAGAATGTAAAGTATTCTAGCCACTTCAGAAAACCATACTAAAACTTTCTTTAAATTGAAGCATAGACTTAGCACAGAATCTGCAATTCACTCCTAGGTAACGAGCCATGGGACATTAAAGCATGTCTTCACGACAAGTGTACTGCAAAGTTCATGACATCATTTGTAGGAGCCCCGAACTGGAAAACATCCTGGCATTAGACAAATGGAGGCACAAACTACTACAGTGTGTCTGTCTGTGGAATACTGTCATGCTATAAAACAAGCACAATACCAATGCCATAACGTGGATCAACTCCCAAAACAATATGCTAAGTAAAAGACTCTAGACTTGACATTACATATTGTGAGTGGTCCTATTTGCTTAAACTTTCTAGGAAAAGGCAAGACGATGGAGACAGGGAACAGATGGGACTGCGGATTGGCTGCACATGAGCAAGAGAGAACTCTCTAGATGATGGAAACATTAAAACACAACCACAATGGTAACACAACTGAAGAAATGCACTGACTGTAGCAACTGTGTGTGTGCTGCTGGGGCATGGCATTGAGTTCACTAGCCATAGACAGACGTTTCCACTCGGCTCGTCTGCTGCACACTAACCTCCTGAGCCGAAGTCACTTTCCCTGAACAAGGCCCACTAACTGATTTTAACCCCTGTGGCTGTGGAGAAGTTGGAATGGTGCAGATGCAGAGCCACATATCTCAGCCTATCTTAGCCCCTTAGTCACTTACTCCATACCTCTGTGTGTGACCTAACATCCTGTGGCTTCTTTCAACAAGAACACAGCCAGATAGCATTCCTACCCTCTCCATGTACACACCAATGTATCTAGAAGTGTTTTCACTTCTTATTTATTTATTTATTTATTTATTGTTCTGCTACTGTACAAACTTTATGAAACTATCAGCACATTGGAACGTGGAGCTTAAGGTAACCCAAATCTGTGTGACAGGCTCTTGTCAAATTCTAAATTATGTCATCTCATTGATGCATCTGAGTCACCCACAAGGTCTTATCCAGCAAGGCCACACTGGCTCAGATCTCATTTCCTAATAAAGGTCTTTCCAAGGATGTAGGAGTCAGCTTCTCCCAGATCCCAGCAGGAAGTTGAGAGCTGTCAGTACGTTCTTGGCCACATCCTTTAAGTTTAGCAAGCCTGGACAGAACTTTGCATCCATTTCAGGTAGTGAGACTTACAGATAAATAGTTAATTTAATAAGGCTGAGTTGTGCAGCAAATTCTATACACTTAACATCTGCAGAGTAGCCATTGGCTAGGTGTGTTCTCCATGGGCAGTGTATGAAGCCCAACACTGTTCCGGGCTTCCTGCTACCAATATTCCCCGTCCTGAGTCAGGATGGCAGCTCTCCTGAAGGACACTAGCACCCCCTCTTTTGAATATCCCTCTCCTGCTTTCTCAGCTCTGCTTGTGTGTCCTGTTAGCTCTCTTGGACTACTGGATGAGCTCGCCACTTTCCCCAATTTTCCCTTCTCATTTTCATTTCTCTCTCTCTCTCTTTTTTTTTTTTTTTTCTTGTCCCATTTCTGTGGATTCCCTCAAGTCCTAATGTTTTGGTTGAGTTTGTGCCACTGAGAAATAAATATTTAAGGGTTGGTTGGCTGGTGTTCTTTTTTGTTTGTTTGTTTGTCTGTCTGTCTCTTCCTTGGGATGTAGCCCAGAATCATATAGAAACTCTGTGTGGTATTTTCTACTCGAGTAAAAGAAATAACCTCCCTGTGTATGGTCAATGTTATTCTCCAGCCTCTACGTGGAGAACTGAGTGAAGGATAAAACACTAGAGGGAAGATGGCTGGTTGAACAAAATCAACCATAGTCTTCAGTCCCGAGGGCATGAGTATCTAAGCAGGCATTGGAGAGCTTTTAGAGGCAGAATGTGTGTGATGTCAGCAGGAAAGAGGGGCGTATTCTCTCACAATATCCACAACCACCCTGAGAGAAGAGATAGAAGAGTTTGGTGAGGATAGGACTTATAAGCTGTGGAGCACAGGGGGAGATTTGGTTTTGTAATGAAATCAGGAAGGAAGAGAGGTCCAGTGGGTGTGTGGAAAGGCTTGTGTTCAGAAATGTGTTCTGAAGAGAGGTCGGGGCTGCCTTGAGAGTAACTGAAACAACTCTCACAGACAGGACCCAAGGAGGGACAGGACCAAATGGGAAAAACAGGTGCAAGAGAAGAATTGCAAAAGCTTTGTGCAGACAGATGCAGAAACTGGCAGGTATTCTTCAATAAGTGATGGGAAGAGGATGTGGACGGTCGCGGAGTGAATTAGCAGGACACTGGGGAGCAGAGAGAGAAAAACTCGAGTGTGTAGAGGAGGGGGAGCAAAAGAAAGCATGAAATGACACAGACCAGAGCTACTAGGATGGTGAAGAGCAAGATCATGAACCAAAGGGCTATTTTCAGGAAGCAGACATTTGACAGAGTTGTAGAGATGGCTCGGCAGTTAAGTTCATTTGCTGCTCTTGCAGAGTACCCAGGCTCAGTCCCCAGAACTCCCACAGCATTCATTTCAATTGTACCTCCAGTTCCAAAGGGTCTGATGCCTCTTGTGACCTCTGTGGACATCGGCATGCAAACGTATACACACTACAAAAATACATCTTTTAAGAAGAAAGTACATGTTTTACCTTTTCCCAAGGTGGATGAAGAGAGGGTTATGACATCTTAGTGTGTTCCAATGCACCCTGTAAATGAACAACTTAAAGTATGTTGCCAAATTCATGGACCCATGTGAGATGGGTATCTGTGACTTTGTCAAAGGAAATTTAGAATAATTGGTAAGGAAGATATATTATCATACTTGAGAATTATCTAATTAGTACACATGGAAAATGTTTTGCATCATCACCCTTTTGTTAAGGTCCAAAAACAAGTTCCTTGAGATTTTTTTACCGTCCGCTGTTCCATTCTTGATTAATTTCTTACAATACTGTGGCTATTTTTACATAAATTAACAGATAAAGGTTTATGGATATGTTGTTGCTATAATTCCCTAATACTATTGAACTAAGGTTGGTTATGTCATCACTTACCGCATGGTATCATCCATCATCCTGTCCGTGCATACTGACTGTCGCTGTCCCTCTCTTTCTGTCTCTCTCCCTCTGTCTCTCTGTCTCTCTATCTCTCCCTCTGTCTCGCTAGCTTTCTGTCTTTCTATTTCTGTCTCTGTATCTTTATCTCTCTGTCTCTCTATCTCTCCCCTTTCTCTTTCTCTCTGTCTCTAGCTCTCTCCCGCTTTGTATCTGTCTCACTGTATCTCTGTCTCTCTCCCCCACCCTTGCTCTCTCCCCTTTTAAATGTTACTGAAAAGCACACTGCACTGTAGATTTTCGGGGCCTCTCTTTGCTTATGCCTCACCATCTGCTGTGTCCTCTTTCTCACCAGGATAGCATATCTCCCATGCCACCCCCGACCCACCCTTGTCCAGTCAGGGCTAAAGCTTTCAAATAGATTCTCTTAGTCTACTCTGCAAAGTTTCTGAGTTTACTCTCTGATTGACACTTGTGTTTCCTGCCCTCATCTGCCTCTTAGGATGACTGCACACTATCTATCCTTCTTGTAGTGCTAGAGAGTCTAGCAGTCTGCGCGTGGGCATCATTTGCTGTCCTCCAGATGTTGTCTAAGTAGAAGAGTCAGGGTAAGCAACCCTCTGTTGTGGAATATTAGTTTAAGATGTGTTACATTCATTTATGCTGTGGGATATTTGTTTAATGATGCAAAGATGTGTGGCATTCTTTTATGCTGCATTTGTTTAACTCTAATGCTGTGTTGCTTTCCTGTCTAAAACACCTGATTGGTCTAATAAAGAACTGAACGTCCAATAGCTAGGCAGGAGAGAGGACAATGGGGACTGCTAGGCAGAGAGAATAAGTAGGAAGACACACAAACACACACACACACACACACACACACACACACACACACAGAGGGAGAGGGAGAGAGAGAGAGGTAGAAGTGAGAAAAGGAGGAGAAGAGGACACCAGGGGACAGCCACAGAGCCATACAGCCAGCCACGGAGCCACACAGCCAGCCACAGAGTAAGAAGGAAAGAAAGATATATAGAATAAAGAAAGGTAAAAAGCCTAGAGACAAAATATAATTGAAGAGAAACTGGATAATTTAAGCTAGAAAAACTGACCAGAAACAAGCCAAGCTAAGGCCAGACATTCATAAGTAAGAATAAGTCTCCATGTAGTTATTTGGGAGCTGGATGGGTTGTCCCCCCAAAGACTTAAAAAGGAAAACCAACAATACCTCTTCTTCAAATATGCCTACAGCAGGTTAGAGTTAGAAGTGAATAGGAATGAAAGGGCCTGGAATGCTTACAAATGATCTGAAATGAAAGAACTGATCCTCAGCCATTATTGGCATCAGACCCTAACTGAACTTCAAAGAGTCCTCCCTATCTTGCTAGGTTAGAGGGTACTCCATCACGCAGATGGAAACAAGAGCTTTCAAATGCACAAGGGATGTTACATCCCGGTAAGTGGCAGGTTATACTCCAGCAAACCTGTCAACAACTGACAGTACCTGGTCCTGCTCCTATCTTAATAGTTAGGGCTTTGAATGCGTATTCATTGCTATTTTCATAATGTAGAATTTTGACATATCTAGAAATGTTTTCCTCATTAAGAAAAGTTAATTTGGATGGGCAATATGGCTCAGGAGGTTAAGGCACTTGCCACCAAGCCTGACAACCCAATTTCAGTCCCCAGGTCCCACAGAGTAGAAAGAAGTATAGAATCCCCTCAAGTTGTTCTCTGACTTTCATATGTGTTTTGTGTGTGGCATGCATATACATACACACAGATAATAATTGTAATAAAAGAAGTTCATTCTACATACAAAAATGCAGACTCACGAGCTGTATATCGCAAGCTGGAAAAAAAAAACAGTATCAACATGGAGTCACATGCCTTTGGACACAGGAGAGATGGTTGCACACACTCATCATTTATGGTCTCGATTTTACACTGTGTTCTTTCTTAGTTTGCTACCTGTGCCCAGCCAGTCTGCAGAGCCACAGGCCATGCATCGTTTTTCTTTCTTTACCTCACTCGGCATTAATGTTCGCTCTATTTAACTTTCTGCGTGAGATCACTAGTTCTCCTTCGGATCTTTTGCTTCTGGCTGTGAGAGGTGAACATGCACTCAAGGTCAGATCAGATGCATTCTGCTTCACTTGGCTGCTCAATTGGAACACACTGTCACTTCATCTGTCTGAGAACAAGGTATGTCTGCACAGAAACCAACATACTCTTTGTTCAATGGAACAGTCCTTAGGAAACTGTACGCAAGAAAATCATTTACAACACTTTAAAAAGCAAAACAATAACAAAATTATTGCTTGGAGTGGAATAGGGACGGATTTGTCAGAGGACCCTAGGCAGTGTGTGTCTTTAGAAAGAAAGTGAATTTAAAGCCATTTCATTGGTGATGAGATGACCAGCTGACACCCACTGGACCCTTGCTTCTCTGTAAAGGGCATTGGTCTGTATCTAGCCTCACTACCTAAGTGGCTGCAGCTGGATCACATTGCCCCAATTTGGGGTCATGTCTGACTGGGTCGATGGTGAGCAGTGAGTGAGTTGAGATGCCTACATTCCCAGATGGGTTGGCTTAGCATCCTAAGATGAGTTGCATAGATTAATTTTCCAGGGCAATTGTAGCGGAGCACCATAAGGTGAGTGATTTAGAACAAGAATTTATTCTGAAACCCATGATCAAGGTGCCAGCAGGGCCAGATGCCTCCAAACACACTAGGAATGATCTTGTTTCTTTTAGCATCTGGCAGTGGCCCCAGTCCCTCATGCCCTTGAGCTTGAGGATGCAGTATTTCATTCATTGCCTCTCATGTCACATGGTGTTTTTTTTTTTTTTTTTTTTCCTATGATAGAATGTGATCTCTTCTAGTAAGGACACTAGTCATATTAGATTGAGGACCTATGCTAGCGTCATATGACCTCATCTTACTATGATTAATTACATCTATAAAGATCCTATTTCCAGATATGTCTGGGTCATTATCCCCCGGGGTTAGAAATTGAACATGTGTTTTTGACAGACACAGTTCAACCCCCAACACTGTCTTTCTCTTTGGAATGCAAACAAAAGGCATACTCAGCACTGCAGTCATTTGGAGGTTCACAGAAGAGGGATGTGATGAGCCCATGTACAAGCAGGGCTACATAAAAGATGCAAGATGGACGATGCTAAGGAAGGGAGTGTACACACTAGGGCAGTCAGAGAAGGAAACAGAATGCTCTAAGAAGTGAGGATGGTTCTGGAAATGGCCCTGAACTTTCTTGCCACATCCTTTCGACCATTAAACCTGCCCCATTCTAAAGGGTAACTGATCCAGTAAGAGTCCTGGAAGAGCCTTCAGAGTAGAGGAAATAGAGGCTCTGAGAGATGTAGTGGTTCTGGCCCAAGGTTCTGACACTTAGTGTGGCCATTGCGTATGGTACAACCCCTTGACCTCTGGGATCTGGAAGAAAGCCAGAGGGAGTGCCACTTGCAGTCAGCACCTCTCTGAACGTACAATCGTGACTCACAGACCAGCAGGAACATGCCCAGGTGTGTTCAGGAGGCACAGAGGATGGCAGAACTGCCATGTTAGTCTGATTTAGGGAACTTGGCCAAGTCTTAGGCAGACATGCAGGACGTAGTCAGCTGACTGCCCTTTATCAGCTTTGCATCCTGGTAAAACAGAAGCTGACTCTGGGCTTGGAAAAAAGCCAGGATGAAGTAGGCAAAGACTGCACTTGGAGCCTCTGACCCAGTCTCTTCCAAGCAGGCATACAATAGACTGTAATAATTTCCGGTTACTAGCAGAAATCCAATTATATAGTCCTAAACAGAAGTGGGGTGGGGACACTAAATAAGCACAGAGGGCTTTATTCTTGGACACCTTCATATTCTACTCCCACCTCATCCCAACTCTTTGCCTCTGCAGAGGAGTTTTGTGTAAGCAGAAAATAATTTCCATTCCAGGACCAATTCAATAGGTACTCATTAAAAATTCCTTCATAACACTCTCGACTGTGAAAGCTTGAATGATTGAAAAATCCATGTTAGTTTAAATTTAAATAGCAGGTTTGAGAAGAAATGCCAATTGGTGGCCTGAGAAGACTTCTCTACTTGTGTTGCTTGGCTAAGCCAGGCAGTTGAGCAAGGATTTGCCTGGCAATCCCTGTTTCTGCCACTGATCTGATTCCTGGACCAGCTGGCTCTTGCTTGGCTGAGGAGGAGCCCAGATGAAGGGAAGGATGCTTAACTGGAGAGCTGACCATTTACGTGAATGTGAAGGACCTCACTGCCAAGTATCTTATTTAATTCTCAGAAGTGCACAGAGTAGATTGAACAAACGAGGGATTGGAGAATCCAGAAGATAAAGCGAATCGTGGGACTTGAATTTCTGGTTGGGCAGGAAATGAAAGGAGGTCACCAAGACTCCCTATTTTTTGTTTCCAACCTTCATTAAGTGGGACCAGAAAGTTAAAACAAAAATTGGTGGTACTGCCTTAAAAGGCAAAAAGTTCAGTATCAGTTGCTAAAAGCTTGCAAAGACTTTAATATCAATGTAGGGAAGTGTTTATGTTCAAATATTCCATTTGAAAAGCCAGAGACAAAAATACAAATATATTACAAGAGTCATTATGTTTCCTAAAACAACAAATGTAAGCAAACAATAGAAGAACTGATTTTCCAAATCCAGAGATACATAGGCCAAACTATTAAAAAGCAGATGTAGTAAACAGAGTAGTCATTCATGTTTTCTACAACAAATAATGTCCCTACGGTAGAAAGAAAAAACAAAAACAAACAAAACAAAACAAAAAACAGAGCATTATAATCAATTTAAAGAAAGTAATTACCCCAGAAATTGGGCTTCAAAAGGGAGTGGCTTGGGCATTTAGAGAAATTGCTGGTATTCTCTATAGTTACAGCTTAGGAAGATTCTTTCTGAAGGTTCAGGGAAGCAACTGAGGACTTCAAAGTGAAATTCCATTGAGGCCATGTTTACATTGCAGTGACTGCACTCTGGACATTGTACAGAATGAACTGGAGTCTAAGAAACCAGGAGGAGACCGTGTGGCTCTTATAACGGTGTACACAATATAGATTTTCTCTCACACAGGAGGCATGGTTTGAATCTGACATGTCTGTTACAGGCTTCTGTTTTGAGCACCTGTTCTCTGGTGGCTGGGGCTTTTGGGAAGTACATAGGACTTATGAGAGGCCGAGCTGCTAATCTCTGTAAGGTATACCTGGCCTACACTGCAAAGTGAACAGTTTCTGCCACCCTGCCTTCCTGACCATCATGAGCGAAAATCTTTCCTCCCTTGTTTCTGTCAGCTATTTTGATGACACTGGCACAAGATAACTCATACAGAAAATTGGCACCAGAGAAGTGGCATTGTTGTTGTGACTAAAGGTGACTGGCCATGTGATTCTTCACCTTCTGGAACTGGTTTGTAGAAAGACTTCAGGAAAGTCTTTGTGTGGTGTGGACTGGAGAAGCCTCAGACCAGCATGAACATGGATGAGTCTGGTGGGAATTCAGAACAGAATGGCGACAGAGATGTAGACAGTATAGCTCTGATCATGAGGCTTCGGATGGCAGCAAAGACTGCACTAGGAATCGGACTAGAGGCTGTTCACATTACATTCAGCCAAAGAATTTGTCTACATTTTGCCGAGGTCTTGAAAACTTGGGTGAGGCTGAATTTTAAAGTAATGGATTAATTAATTTGGCAGAGAAGTTCAAGAGAGCATAACAGAGTGCAGCCTTTAGCTGGTTTACAGATAGAATTTGGAGTAAAACATGGAGCATGAATATGTGAAAAATATGTAATTGGCCAGAAAGGGGGCTCATTTAAAGTAACAGTCACAGATGACTTTATTGTTGGAGAACACCGTGCTATTAAAAGGAAGCCAAGGAAATTGCACAATAAGGAAGGTGTCTTCAGTAAACTGCAGAAGACAGAGAGACTGTTGCAGGTCCCAAAGAGCTCCTGTGGCTCTCACAAGGCCACCCAGGGAAGTGTTTTCCTGGGTTCAGCTGCCTGAGGAAGCATACAGAAGCCAATGCAAGGATAATGCAAGCAGGCGCAAGAACTGGTATCATCCACAGGTGCAATTTTTACAGTCATTTGAGATCTAAGAGTTGTAGGGTTGGAGATTTTCACCGAGATGTGGGTCTAGGGAAGCACTTGCCACCCAAGCATGAGGACTTGAATTCAGGTTCCCAGTGCTTAGTTAAAAAAACAAAGTCACCTTGGTATACATCTGTCACCCCAGTGATGGGAAACTGACAAGAAGATGTCTGAAGCTGATCACCAGTCTACCCAAACTGGTGAGCCCAAGGTTCAATGAGAAAGTCTTTCTAAAAAAAAAAAAAAAAAAAAGTAAACACACACACACACATTCACACGCACGCACGCACGCATGCACGCACTCGTGCACGCGCACACATGGGGGGGGATGCAATAATATGTACAAGCCTAAATGAGACAGACAAATTAAGGGTCTATATACTGTAAGGTATTAGAAGAACTTGGAGTCCCTTATGATCAATCTGAGAACCCATATACAGTGAACATGCTTTTCTTACCATTGCAGACAGCAGCTTCCTCTAAAAGATACATAGATGTTCTATACATCTTTATTTGTACAGAGATGCTTTGACCTGCCACGTCTACAGTCCATGGTGAATGAACTGAAATCTCTGTCTGCAAAAGTTCCATGAAAATTATAAAGACCTCTCTCTCTCTCTCTCTCTCTCTCTCTCTCTCTCTCTCTCTCTCTCTTGACCCCGACTGGAAGGAGCCATGGAGGCTGCACCAGAGAAGAAAAAGAAAGTTCTTGCTGTGCCAGAAACCCTTAAGAAAAAGCAAAGGAATTTCGTGGAGCTGAAGGTGAAGAGCTTTCAGAAAAAGTTTGCACTGAAAACACTCCGGAAGGCACAGAGGAAACTCATCTATGAAAAGGCAAAGCATTTTCACAAGGAATACAGGCAGATGTACCAGACGGAGATCCGCATGGCTAGGATGGCAAGGAAAGCCGGAGACTTCTACGTGCCTGCAGAACCCAAGCTGGCATTTATCATCCAAATCCGAGGAATCAATGGTGTAAGCCCAAAGGTCTGCAAGGTGTTGCAGTTCTCCTTCTTTGTCAGATCTTCAATGGCACCTTTGTTAAGCTCAACAAGGCTCCGATTAACATGCTGAGGATCGTGGAACCATACATTGCATGGGGATACCCCAACCTGAAGTCAGTAAACGAGCTCATTACAAGCGTAGCTATGGCAAAATCAGTAAGAAGAGAATTGCCTTGATGGACAATTCCTTGATTGCTTGATCTCTTGGTAAATATGGCATTATCTGCATGGAGGATCTGATCCATGAGATCTACACAGTGTGGCCCTTCAAACTGTCTTCTCCACAGGGCAGGATGAAGAAGACCACTCACTTTGTGGAAGGTGGCGATGCTGGCAACAGGGAAGACCAGATAAACAGGCTTATTAGACAGATGAACTAAGGTGCTGCTGGTGGTATTTTTGTAATCTGTTCAGTTAATAAACAGTCACAGCTTGGAAAACGGGGGGAAAAAAAAGAAAAGAAAATTATAAAGACCTCATCTCGGCCCAGTGGGACAGGGTTAAAATCCCAGCCACTCTGGCAGCTGTAGAGGGAGGACCACATATTCAAAGCCTGCCTGTACTATAGAGTGAGTTCAAGGCCAGCCTGCATAGCTTGCAGAGACTTTGAGGCTGAGCACATACAGCCCACTGATAAAGCAAACAGAGGGCTCAGGGTTCCCTTCCAAGTTTTGTGAATAAAAAAGGAAAAAAGTTAACCCTGTGCAAACAACAGGAAGCAGGAAATGCTTTCTTATACTTAGAACTTTGAACTGCATAGCATAACATTTCCATAGAGCCTGTCACAACTGATATTCACTTAGAATAGGGAGTTTTACTGTTGTACCTAACAGCAATGAGGGGAGTACTATTCAACAATGCAAGAAAAATGTAATAACATGCTTTAGCTATAAACCTAACACATACCATGTTTGTGTGCTCCTTTAAGCCAAAAGTAGAAGAGGGAGTCTTGCTTGGTTCCTTTTGAACTGTTTACTTTCTGTGGGTTTTTGACTGCCCTAAGGAACGAAGCTGGTATACTTGCTTCTGGATCTTGCAAAGTAGGCACTAACTGCAGTTTTCAGATTAGAGAAAACTAAAAACAAAGAATGCCACTCACTTTTCTCTCGAGGATATTTTTAGAAGCTAGGCTAAAATTACAATGTTCAGGTTTCCTGTTAGGTAATACTTTTCTCTATGTCCAGGAACAGACCAAGCAAGAATATGCTAATTCTGCAAAAGGGTTGACTTTTGATGTACATGCTGTAAGAAATCACATTTTAAAAGGTGGACTTTTCATGATCTTCCTGTAACAGGCCTAAATTTTAGTAGGCTTCTGGCACCAGACCGTAGCACAACCGACTCCATGGTGGAAGTACCATTCAGGATGTAAAACTCAGCATGTAGATAGCACCACCTGCCAAAAACTAAAACAAAGGCCTGATCCATCAAAATCCTTAGTTCTGGGAGTCTCTAAATGTGCTAACTTTGCTTTTTAGCTTCTGTAGTTCTGCTTCTGGATAACTGTTCACTGAAGTATGTCAACCTACAACATGGGTTTTATGCTTAAATGCTCAGCCTGAGAAAGGCTTGGGGCTACACTGTGATCCTAATCAACCAGTGTAGCGACTGGCTAATAAAGAATTCCTATTGACTTAAACCCATGTCTGAGTATTCTTCTCTGGTGAATATCCTACAATACTTCCTATTCGCCACCACGTCTGGTACTTTGTATCAACAATACATGAGAGAGGAGCATTTGTCGTCTTCTTTCTGGCAAGTGGCAGAAGGGTCATGCTTGACAATTTTTTTTCCCTGAGACAGGGTTTCTCTGTATTGCTTTGGAGGTTGTCCTGTAACTAGCTCTGTAGACCAGGCTGGCCTTGAACTCACAGAGATCTGCTTGCCTCTGCCTCCCGAGCGCTGGGATTAAAGGTGTGTGCCACCAGCGCCGGGCATTGACAAATCATTCTTAAAGATCATCTTCAACAGATTTCCCTAGTTGCCTAGCAGCCCTTCTATAAAGTGTTAGCAAGTCCTGTGAGCCCGAAATAAAGGCTTAATGCCTCACTGAATGACTTAGGTTTCTCACTGACTTGAGAATTCACATCGAGGAAAGGTTTATTTGGCAACATAAGATGCAAATTCTTCCCAGACTTCTAAAGGCTATGTGAGGCAACATTGTTTTCTACTATTGACAGTACTCACCTGGAGCTCAGCTTCTCTGCCTAAAATACAAAGAGTGACCTATAAGCTGGAACAGTTGCTGTTCTGGTGACCTGTGCCTGGTCAAGCCAGTCAGTAACATCATTTTTTCCCCATCCATAAATGTTTAAAGAACACAGAGCAGATGTTTCACACCAGCTTTGGGGATTGCAAATGTCCTACAGCACAGGCAGGAATCCAATGGTATCCTTCTTGCTTTTCTATACCTCAGCAGCTAGGGTGGATATGAGTGTTAGGGTGAAGAAGCCTCAGCTGAAACACCTTTGGATTACTTTGATTAGTTCCTTACATTGTAGAGATCTGCAGGGGGCGTGGCTTTATCCAGTACAGAGCAGTGTTTCTTCCCACAGATCCCCTGTTTCCATTGGTACTTTCTGAGGATGCTGGTGGAGGACAATGGGGTCCTATCTTCTCCTTGTGTGAAGGTGCAGTTGTGCATGTTGGTCCCCTCGGGGCAGACAGGTGGGGATATGGCTGTGACTTTGTCTCTTTTGCTCTGTAGCTGTCAGCTAGACTGGACATGTTATTATGTGATGATGATCTGAAAGGTTACAGACCTTGTCTTAGATGTCTTCCCGAACAGATCTGGGATGAATCCTCAGTGTGGGCATGAAGAGAAGTCAGACATTTTCCCACAAAGCCCATCCTTCAGTAAACCATTCTTACATGTTGAGATGGATCAGGAGATTGGCATCTGCCATGTAAGATGGGTGTTTTTATGATTACCACTTTTATCATATTAGAGTCAGGGCAAATTCTTTCACATCTTACAGTAGAGGTTTGGAAAGAAGATTTACTATAGGAAAGGAAAAAAAAACATCACTGGACTGGACCATCAAGGGAGAGATGATCTCTGTTGTCTGTCTCTCCACACAAGGATATCCCTGCTGGGTATATAGAGTGTTCTCTGTGTCCCAGTGGAGGAAACTCTACCCTTGGTGCCCATCCTTTTTACATGCCGAGAGGATACTGTTTACAGAACTTGTCTAGAAATGCCAGAAGTCAAGCAAATAGAAACCCTACACCCATGGGAAGCTGAGTAAGCTAGGGCACATGTGGGAGGAAATGACTTGGTCCCTTGAGCAGCTGCTGTGAGTATAGCATAATATCTCTTTGTCTGAGGAAGACTTTCTGCTCTCCTATTGTCCTGGCAACCAAGATGAGTGTCTGAGACCACTTCTGGCTCTTCTGACCGTAATCTACAATGTAGCAGGGGTGGGGAGCAAGGTGAATCCCACCTTTCCAGAATGGTCAGTTAGGTATCTAACAGCAAAGGGGTGTGGTTGATAGAAAGACCAAGAGAGGTTGAAAAAGGCTTGAGGAAAATTTTTATATCAAAAAGTAGCCATCACTTCCTGATGAGAGTTTGGTGAATGCTAAAAGGAACTAAGTCTGCTAGCTACAAATCAGGTCATTGACTATTTTATGGTGAAGTGGATTAAGAGGAAAATCTGCCATTTTACTTAAGGAAAAAAAAAATGGCTGTGCTCTTTTGCCTTTACCCCACACCCAGAATGGTAGAAAAGGAGAGCAGTAATTTCAGTATCATCATGAGTTTCTTTGATATACTTACCACCTTAACATCCATTTGGGGACCTAACATAATTATTTGGAACCTAGAGTCTCCAACCTCCCCTCTGTGTGGTTTATAATGTACCTCACCTGATCAGTATTTACGCCTAGTAAATGAATGGACTTTGGGAGCCCGTTCCATATAGAAGGATACTCCCTCAGCCTAGACACATCGGGGAAGCCCTGCTCCAAATGATAAGATAGGCTTTGAAGATCCCCCATGGAAGGCCTCACCCTCCCTGGGGAGCAGAAAGGGGATGGTATGGGGGTTGGAGGCATGGGAGGATGGGAGGGAGAGGGAACTGGGATAGACATGTAAAACAAGCTTGCTTTAAATTTAAATAAAATAATAATAATAATGTACCCTACCTGTTACCCTGTAATCCCAAATCCAATACTCCCCACATCTTTCAGCCATGAAAAAAACAAATGACTAGCCCCAAAGAGCTGGAAGCTCCTCCTTCTCACCTGATGTTTCTAATCCAGCCATCCACAGCCTCTGTAGAAGCCTGAGGATAACTTGAAGGACCTGGTAAACATTGGTCCAACAGCTCAGCTTTCTCTTGCTCCCTCCCCTCTGCTTCCTGTCACACTCCATGTTGCCTCTCAATGTCCCTCCAGCCTCCCATTAGCACCTGGTCTCTCTGCATTATGGAAGCAATCTATTGCTTCTGGTTCATGCATTTTGGGTCTTTCTTTGTGTCCCCTGAACACACTGTGGCCGAATCTCTCTCTATTTGGAGCTGTTCTAGAATGTAACTATCTTGGTTTATTCTACACTCAACAGGTGTCACGACCAGGTTAAAACAACAAATAAAATCAATTAAAATCATAGTTGGGATCGATCCTGAGATTCTTCTTTATAAGACTCCACTGTCTAGAAGGCCTGCCTGTTCTTTCCTGCCTAGCTATTGGCCATTCAGCTCTTTATTGAACCAATCAGAAGGCACCTTAGGCAGAGATACATATTTACAGTGTACAAAAAAAATTGCCCCATAACATTTCTCCCTTTTGGTCTAATTAAAAGGGAAGGTTTTTAACTCTAACACATTGAAACTATATACAATAAGAACAATTATTAGGTAAAACCAAATAATTCTAAAACAATACAACATGTGCTGTAGAATGCTATCCTCCAGATGTGCTAAAGTATATAGACCATGGATGTTAAATGGAGGGTTTGTAGGCAAGGGGAAGGGGAAATGATGTAATTATATTATAATCTCAAAAAATAAAGTAAATCATTAAAAAATTAAGACACTAAAGCAATGCAGGCTTACCAGAAATAACATAGTTTTCCTACAGAATTCAATGTAATATATTTTCTTGAATGTAAATACCTGTAGTTTTCCTCATTTTCACTGAGGTATGATTGGAAAATAAACATTTTGTATGTAAGATGTACAATTTGCTTTAAATATAAGCATGCTATGAAATGATTTCCATAATAGAGCCAATTAACATGTTTTTTTTGCAAATTTCAAGCATAAAATATGTTATTACAAACTGTAGTCACTATCCACCTCTTTAAGACTCTATATGAACTTTTCTTCGTTTTGCTCAATATCTAGGTATCCCCCAACAGTTCATGACTACTATCTCGCACTGTTTCTGATTTCAGCTTTTGTAACAAAAGTTTTGGGTTTTGACCTAAGTGAGATCATGCCTGTTCTTTTGTTTGGTTGATTTCCGTGTAATGAAAGCTGTCTGTTATGAATGAGGTACTGCCTGCCTTATAGGGTAGAACAATATTCCTTCGTGTGGGTGTCTATTACAGTCTTGACCCATCCAGCCATCAACGGATACCTAGATAATTTCACATTTACGTCCTGTGATTACAGCTGCAAGAGAACCTAGGAGCACAGGTATCTTGGATTAACTGGCTTCTGCTCTTTGCATAGTTGTGTGCTAGTAAGAGTTTTGAGTTTTGGATTGTATAGTAGTTTGACTTTTAGTTACTTTAGGGGGAGAAGGGACTTCACTCTGTGTGTGTGTGCTGTGTGTGTGTGTGTGTGTGTGTGTGTGTGTGTGTGTGTGTATGTGCATATGTGATGTATATACTCATTTTCAATTCCATCAACAGTATACAGGTTTCTGTTTTCTCTACATCTTTGCCAGCATTTGTTTCTTGATCTGAGATAACCATCCTTGTATGCTTGAGCTGATATGCCATGTTTTTAAATTCCCTTCCTCTGGATTTAATGAAAATAAAGGCTTTTCATTGTTGGCTCTTTATCTGACATCTTTGATAAATGTTGATTTAAGTCCTTTCTCAGTTACTTACTTGACTTTTTATTGGGTTTGCTATTGAATTGTATGTCGCAGTGGCTTGGGAGTTTACCCTCTTATCAGAACTAGCTCACAAAGTGTTCTTCCTGTTTTCTGTATCTGCCTTTGCACCGTCTTTGTGGTGTGGGGTGTTTAGGTTTGGCTCTTACATTAAAGATTTTTAGTTCATTTCAAGTTGATTTCTACATGTTGTGTAACATCAGTGTTCATACTCTTCCCCTCACATGTGGACTTCCATTTTCCAGCATTGTTTACTGTTCTGACTCCATTGTGAATTCTTGCTGCTGTTTTCAACATTAACTAACCACATGTGTATAATTACCTCTGTTGCCACTGAGCTATGTGTCAGTTTCTGCTAATACCACAACTGCTTTGACTGCTATAGTTTTGCTATATAGTTTAAAAACAACTAGTTTGTCATGGCTTAAGGTAGCTTTGGTATTTGAGAATCACCTATAATTCCATTTTTAAAATTTCTGTTCTCCATTTTGTCTATTCATAGGCATAGGTATACAAAGCAAACATTTACTGGTAACTCTTAAAGAAACATTTTTAAACAATTGTTTATTATGCATATAACCTTAGTACTTACTAAAGATCCAGTCAAATTCACAGACTAATGAAGTGGATGTGCTTGCTTGTTTTTGAATAAAGAACTAAATTGTTACTGAATATTTGATGCTGCAGGGTATAGAACATCTTCGGCATTCCAAGATGGATTGGTATTTGATTTCATAATTATCAATGTTGAGAAAGCCAGTTTCCATTAATACATGGTACAAAATAGCAGAGGTATGTTTGGAGCTATTTCAGACACCATCAGAAATTTTATCTCAAGTCAAAATTCATGATTTTTGAAAAATAAAACTAAAACTCAAGTAACATCTCAAACAGCATTTTTTAAAACCAAACAATTCTCTTTTTTGTCTTTAATTCTGAAAGTGTGGCCGGTAGCTCGGGCTTTTCCCTAGTAATCTACATTCTGCCATGTGGCCCAGGTGCCTTTCCTTTGTACCAGACATCCCACTTGCTCTTGTCACGCTGGCACATCTGAGTGCCTAGATTCGAACCCTGAGTCATCTCTGCCTAGAAGGCCTGCCTGTTCTTTCCTGCCTAGCTATTGGCCATTCAGCTCTTTATTAAACCAATCAGAAGGCACCTTAGGTAGAGATACATATATACAGTGTACAAAAAGATTGCCCCATAACATTTCTCTCTTTTGGTCTAAAAGGGAAGGTTTTTAACTCTAACACATTAAAACTATATACAATAAGAACAATTATTAAGTAAAACCAAATAATTCTAAAACAATACAGCATGTGCTGTAGAATGCTATCCTCCAGATGTGCTGAAGTATATAGACCATGGATGTTAAATGGCGGGATTCTATTTATGCAGCTATCACTAAGTCATATGTGCCAGGGTGAGACTTCCCAGTGTGGTGGCTGAGATCACCCTTGACCCTGGAAGTAACTTCTCATGCATGCTCTGTAAGTAAGCCTAACAAACTCATGGGTTCTCCATGTTAGACTTTTGTGGAATTACACTTCATTTTGCTGTAAGGACCATATAAGGGAAGGGTAGACATTTGTTTATGTCTCCCCATAGAAGGAAACCTCTCAACAATCTGTGAGATTGTTTTGGGGGGAAGGGGTCATACTGCCATGTTAACTTTTAAAGTTTTTACAGCTTCATGCATATGCACAATATAATCCTTCCTCTCTAGTATCACCCTTCTATCTTGTCTAAGCCATTTTTCTTCCTACCTAAACTCCCAGTGGCTATACCATGAAAGGAAAGGACTCTTCCTCTTATAGCCCCCTTCTAGTCCCAAAAGACAAGCCCACTAACAGTCCATGTATCTTCAACTTGTCATGGGTTCAATAGTACTGTCATATTTGAATGTCAGCATTTTGTGACATTATTCCCCATCCTCTGGCTCTTAAATTCTTTCCATTCTCTTTTCTGATGTCTGTCCTGCTTAAAGCTGAGTGTTCACCAGACTTTTTTTTTTCAGCACTTTGGATATGAGCCTCTCAATTAACCATCACCTTGTGCAGATGGGGAGGAGAAAGAATGAAAGAGCTTAATGTAGGAGGAAGGAGGACTATGAAGTGATGTCTAATGGTCTAATGAAGGAGGTCTAATGAAATGATGTGACATGGCCATCGCATTCACTGAGCTGCTATCTTATGGCTGCCTGCACAGACTGAGCTGTTAAATAGTCACTGTTGGATGATGAGGCACTCATGATATCCTGTCCTACCCAGGAAAACTAAAGCAGTTGGGAACTGTTGGAAAAGAGGAAGCCATTGTGTTCAGGAGTGCAATCATTGGCAAGTTACTCGTGCTACAGTAGATAGCATTACATCCATGCTTATGAGTGGCCCTGGTTAAACCCAATGGGTCACAAAAGAAAATAAAAAACAGCCCCAAAACATGATAGGGCATGGGGACTTTGGAGGAAGAGAGAGTTGAGGGGTGAGTGTGACAGAATGTATTGCATGCATGTATGAAAATCCTAAAGAACAAAATAGCACAAAGGAAGACGGGGGTTTTACACTACAATTATGGAAGGGCTCCAGGGAGCTAGGCAAGTTCTCTTTTTATTGTACTGCATGGAGATATTGCATCCCTCTAATGCAAGCAACAGGACTCTGTCTTGGAAATGGGGGTCTCACCATACACTAAACCTGTTGATGTCTCAACCTTGAGTTTCTAACTCCAATGCTGTAAAAAAAAAATCTTTGTTCATAAAGTACTCTGTCTCAGAGTAATATATATATATACATATATATATATATATATATGTATATATAAAGTAATGGAGGTTTAGTCATGAACATATTTGCTCAAACCAGTATTTGTCCAGTATAATAATTATGTCAGATATTGTTTTCATTAAATATTTCATTTTGAGATAATTATAGACCAATGTACAGCCTTAAGAACTATCATAAGAGGAGAGAGAGAGATTGCATGTACTCTTCCCCTCACCAGCATCCACTGTAATCTTGTCTTACCTAAAGCCATCATAATCTGTCACAGTTGAGTAATTCATGTCGGCAAGGCATGGTGGCTCATGCCTGCAATCTCAGCAACTCAGGAGGCTGGGGCAGGACCGGTGCTTGAGAGTTCTAGACCAGCCTCCTGGATTTCAGGCTACCCTGCGTGAGTGTGGTCATTGTGAGTAATTCATGTCACTGCAATCGAAGTTCAAGCCACTTCCATAGTAACGGCGACCAGATTCTGTATATCATAGCTGTCACATTTCTGCCTGCCTCCACTCTTCCTTCACCCTGGGAGAATTATATAGAAAGCTAACCTGTTACCCATTTATGTAATTTTTTTTTCATTTTAAGAATATTAAATAAACTGAATTACATGGCTCTTATTTGCTGTGGACAAATGTTAGATAGGAATCAAAGCAGATATGTACCTTCAGTGAACTATAAAAAGGGATGGAAAGTGTAGGGAAACTAAGGTTCCAAAGGTAGAGAGCATCAGACCATATAAGCAATCTGAAAAAAAAAAGTTATGGGAAGCATTTTGAAACCTTTAATTAGCAGAGTGATAATTTCAGATGTGTGGTCACCAAAGCTGCCGCTGACTATATGTAGTGCATGAGCCTGGGCTAGAAGCAGGGAGATCAACCAGATTGTGCTCTCATCAGTGCATGGAAGCAGTCTAAGGGGTGAACTATGCAGTGCCAGGAAGAGAATGAGGAACCACAGAGAGAAGGTATTAAAGAGAAGGATGGGAATAAAAGTCTCAGTGACCAGACAAAACAATAGACAAGTTCAGAGGGAAGATGTTGAGTGTTTATGTCATCATTTCAAGGAGCTTAGGAAGCCTTGATGGACAGTGCCAAAGAGGATAGGCGGGGATGAAGAGCTACAGAAAGGGAGCAGCTACACTGATTATTTACTGGTCTTCTCGCCACATACAAGAGGTCAGGGAGTGTAGCATAGACAAAGACACAGAGCAGGACAAATCATTTCTTAACATCAGAAAATTGTGTATAATGGCAACACCAATCATACATCACATACCCAGAGCGGGGACGTATACATGACAAGGATTAAGAACTTTACAAATTCAAGGCATTGCTATTAAAAATAAAGACCAACTTAAAATACAGAGCTATAGGGAAATGGCAGCAGATTTTAGCTCATTTTCCTTTTAGCACTAAGCACTTTTGTAACATTCTCCAATTATGGCATGTTCCTATCTTTGCAGAACCCAGAGTGGCAGATGTGTAATTACAGTGATGTTCTGAGTGGGTGTTCAGGCATAAACAGCAGCTTTAACAGCCAGGATCGTATAATTAGGGGCAAGTTTTCAGCCACAATTAAAAAAAAATAGTGGGATGTTACCAAGTGGAAGTACCAAAGAAAGAGGTCCTCATTGAAAAGTAACGAAGCAATGTCTCCATATATCTTTTCCTCAACAGGGCACAGCCATTTCCGAACCGTCCATTCATTCTTTGTTCTGAGTTCTCTTTGCTGTAGAAGTTAGATAGAAGAGACAGTCATGTGGGAGAGAGCAACATTCCAAACAAAAACAGTCATTGGGAAGGAAATTCCTCCATCTCCCCCTCCCCACAGCCTCCCCACAAGCTAACCTAGTTTCTCTACTTTCATTACATCTCTTTATAGGAATAGGATCCATGAATGCTATGGGGGAAAACACGAAAAGGCATCCAACTGGTTGAACATATGATGTACGAAGGCACTTAACTGCCTACACTTGGATGTCAAACCTTAATTTTCTCCTTGTATGCAAGGGATGAGGGAGTAGATTTCCAAAGGAGTCCAGATGACTTGCTGATTCTGTCAACCTCACTCATTGACTTATTGGCCTGATTCTCTTTTGTTGGGAAAATTAGAATTCTTGTATCCAAATTGCTCCTGATTCCTTGACTGATGGGTGCTTGCATTCATCTGAGGAGCATCCACTGGGGGCTGTGAGCAAGTTCCATGTTAGGCTCAGGGCTAAGTCTGGGCCTTGGGGAGAGAAGCCCTGCTCAGAGACATGATAATCTGGGCAATGCTGGTGACTGAGTAAGATCTCGATGGTGATATTGTAAAAATATTTCTATTTAGATAATTCCATGTGACCTAAGAGACCTCAAGAAACCAAAACTACATATGTGTGCTTCAGACTCTGCACTTTCTTCATTTTTATTATTTTGGGGAAAGCTGTCAAAAGGGAAATATTACTTATCATAGCTGAACTTCAGAAAGATTTTTTGAGGAGTGGCTAAGGATCTAATATCTAAATTAAAGAAAGGAAACCCTGTCAAGTACAGTAAAGAATCCTAAATATCTAGGTGATATTGCAAGGCTATGCTTGCCCTTTTCCTGTAGAAAGCCTTTAGGGCCATTCGGAAGCTTTGCGGAATAGACTCACACAGCCCACAAAAGTGTTGGACGAGGTTCACGGTGCAGCAACAAATGAAAGTCAGGAGGTCTTCATCCACCTCTCCTTTGTCTTACTAGACTTTATCTGGACTGAGAAAAAGCTTCTGCCAGATTATGACCAATTGGAATGGCTAAGAAAAGTCCCTGTGTGGACAGCAGAGCAGTAACCAACTATATTATTCAGTAGAGGAAGCTAAGGGGAGGCTCACTTTGAAGGTTGCTATTGTGACTCAATAGAAACAAAAGATATGTTTTCTTCTTTTTTTTTCCCATTGAGGAAAGGGAATGAAGATATTGGGTATGGGGAACAGAATGGAGGGAAGGACATAAAAATTCTCTCTTACCTGGACACATGGATTTTAATTACTTCTAAACCTAGAATGGATTTTCAAAGGCTGGCTGACTCTTCATCTGTCCTATAATTAAAGTGAGATGGAATCCTAGCCAGTTTAATTAATCACATTTTCAATGAAGATTTATCATTTACCTGCCTCTATGCGGCAAGCTTTCAAAACGCCGGAGGAGCAGCAGCAACAGGAAAGAGCCTCCTGTTCTGGGTTGGGATAGGATATTGGATGATAGTCCAGTGGCCGAGTCCCATTTGTCCCTGGGCTGCCTGACTCACAAATCTAACACTGGACATGGCTGTGTGTCTTCGACCTCTAATCCACATGCTTCACCTTCATTGTTTACGACAAAAGACACTAACTCTCAACTTCAGAGGCAACTCAGCCTCAGCCACACTGTCCTTACTCTGGTATCCCCATCGGCTCGCTTCTTGACTGAAATAAAACCCTGACAATGGGAAGTATTTAGGCCTCATCTACTACCCGAGGCTTGAGGTTCTGTTCCACTTTCTATTTTTCATATCAACCATAACCTCCACTCTGCACATGCTGGCTACATGTCTCCTGCTTTGGTATACCAATTCCCAGCACTGACCCTAGTTTCTGCATCACATCCAACCAAGAGATGACTCCTTGCACATCACTACTCAAGTATCTACCGCTGGTACCCATGCTGAGAAGCAGTTATGTCTACCCTTCTTCCTGTGCACAGCAGGCTGTTCTTTGCCTGTCAACTCCCCATCTACCATACTCCAAAAAACACACTAGTCCTATGGGGCTTGTTCTTGTGTAGATAGCCTACCTTTCAGAACTCAGAATAACCAGACCTTTCTGACATGGGTGTGGGTGTAGTCACACAGGAAGGATGGAGAAGCAGAAAGCTAAGCCCTGACAGACTCCTATGCTTGTGCATAGTCTGGTTAGAAGCAACTGGAGACTGAAACTCTGAGCTGGACTGTTTGTGAAGTAACCTTTCATCATTTCCAATTTACTGTCGCTCATTGAGGTTATTGCTTTGGGATTATATAGTTTCACAAGAACCACCAGTCATTGCTAAACGATAATTTACTAAAAAATAAAAATTATTGCCACTGGTGAGTAGCTTTGTGTCGGTCATGAAAGACAGCTTCCCCAGCTTGCCCCCTTTCCTCTGGGCTGCAGGTAGTGTGATGTGTCCTGGACTACACCTGGAGAGATTCACATTCTTTGGGTGCTTTGATCTCCTGGGAAGATGAGACACAGGCTCAGAATGTAGAAGATAGAGTTGTGTACAGTGTCATAACAAAAAAATGCAAATTAAAACTGTATTAGTGTAAGTGGAAATTTTAGAGAAACCAGGAATGGAGATACAATATAAACATGAAAGAAAGCTTGCAGAGAGCAGACTCCTCTCAAGGTCCTGAGAATCATGCCTCTTGGCAGTCTGCACTGTCATAGCCACCAAAAAGAAGGAAAACTCTGGGGGCAAATCCAAAGTCTGTGATAAGCTGTCAGGCAGTCATTAGCATTCCTCTGACCACAGAGTAGCTTAGATTTGAAGGTCTTGCCTGATCAAACACATTTTCTCAGTAATGAAGTCTTGAACCGATCGTTGAAATAAAAACCCTGTGAGTCTCCTTGGAACCACACTGCCATGTGGCATATGCCATCTCTCTTGTGGGCTTAGCCCTACTGGATCCATTTTCTTCCTGAAATTTCAACCATTAAATTGGATGGAAAGGATTTACTTAAGAAGTGACAGCTCACCTATATTGTTTACCTAACCTGAGTAAAGAGACAGATCTTGTAATTTTATAAATAATAGCTGGTTCAATGCTAAAACAGGTACTAGAAATTGGACTGGTTGTTTGTGTTCCTGATAAGTCTTTGTTAGTTACTCACATGTGGATTGTATGTGTACTTTAACCAAAGTTGCCTTTTATTTAAGAAATAGAAACACCATCTTTTTCTACTTTTTTGAATTTGAGAAATAATATTCTCTTCACTACTTATGATGTCAACAAATGCACACCAAGTTTCCTAAAGGAATCATTTAGAAATCTGTCTTGTGTTCACATTTAACATATTGACAGTGATAAATGCAGAACTTAAGTAGTTCAAATCTATGAAACAGCATGATTTAGGAACTCAGCTGCCATCCCCTCCTCAGGAGTCTGTAATTAAGTCTCTATAATTTACCCCGGGTGTGCAGAATTAAAGTTAAAGAAGTTAAAGTATTTGTTAAGGAGCCTACATGGTGACCAGCTTTGCTGGGGCTATTAGTTCCTCCCTCATCCAACTGCTAATTTGGTCTCCAAGAAATCCCAAATTCAAGAGAGCGAAGTCAGTACCTATAAGACTGTTTGCTGGGATGGGTGTAACACTAGGCTCACAGTCCTAAAGGATTATAGCACAGTGCTTCCTCCCCAAGAACATTTAGCTTCCTGATGAAATTTGCCAGTGAAATACTATTTAAGGAAAGCATGCTTTGCTTATCTTGGCCAAAAAGCTGAGAAGTAATGGGGTAAGACTTGTTAGGATGTCTTTTCAGTAGAATCTTTTTTCATCAAGACATTTTATTAGAAATATCTGTCAGAAATTCCATTCGGATTCTTACTCCTTCGTCCTTCAGTTCCTTCCATCTTTGGTCTTTTTAGTCATAATTTTCTTCTTCATGGTTCTGAGATAGTTGCATTACAAGCATCAGGACCACTCACAAGACAGGCAAGAGAGTACTCAGGGAAAAAACATCCTCCTCTTAGGCTTTGTCACTCCGGGGGAAGAATGAACCACCTCTGGGATGCATGCCCATGTTTCAAGGATATCATATCACACACTCAGCTAAAAGGGAAGTTCAACTTCTGAACTAGTGGTATGTGTGACCTAGAGAAAAAAATGTGAATTTGCTAGTTAAGAACAATAGGAAAGTAGAACCCAACAGACAGCTAGCTGTAATTGCTCCAAATGGCTTTCTGAATTGTTATCGAGGATGTTGCCTTCTGCTTTGTAGCTCCCAGCTTCTCAGCACCTCAGTACCTTCTCCATCTGTGTACACCACAGGCTATGGCTCTGTTACTCTTCTAGTCTATCAGCCATTTGGCAAGTTCCACTTCTGTGGGATCCAACCACCTTCACATGGAAAATATTCAGGAAAATAATTCTACCTATACAGAACATCATAGGGCTTTCCTATTGTTATTACTCCCTAAATAAATATGTATAACGATTGCTTAACTATTTACATATTAATGCTGTGTTAGGTAAAATAAGTAATCTAAGTGATGGGAGAAAGTACAGCAGGAGGATGTGTAAAGTTTAAATGCGGGTTCTTTACATCATGGATTCCAATGTCTGGAAATTTTCTAATCTTGCCTAGGTGTCCTAGAATCAATCCACTGCAGGTAGAGAGGGACAACTAATTCATTGCACAATTCTCTAGTGTTCACCTCCATGCCTCCTTCTATACAAACGTGTGTGCGTGTGTGTGTGTGTGTGTGTGTGTGTGTGTGTGTGTTCTTTTCTTCATTTTTTATGTAACATTGACAGGAGGTGTTCCTAATTCTAAATTCTATTGTTAAGCGAGAATATACCCAGAAAAAAAAATTCATGTTGACTTCTCCTAAATGTCACTAAGTGTAGACATCACTCAAATATTCTATGTCTGTAGATTTATTTTCTCTAATTCAGTTTAGTTTGCTGGAGGACTGACACTTAGGAGGTCTTTGGTAATGGATTGAAGGGTATGAGCTCAGGTGACCCAAGGGTACATCACCACTCAAAGTAGCAGTATCATTGCTGAAAATGGAGGCTATTTAGAGACTCTAAGACCCTGGAAAAGACAAGGTTGGTATGAAAGTCTGCAAAGCACTGTAGAAGGAAACTGTTTCTGCACCATTAGCATGCTCTATGCTCTGTTAATTTACTGATAAAAGTTTGAAAGCAGCATTCACTAACGATTCTTTTGAATCTGCTTTAAACGCTTTCCATAGATGGTAAGAGAACATTGGCATGCTTCACAAGGATTTTCCAGGCTCCTCCTGAAAACGTGAATGCATTAGACCCTTGGAGGATAGTCTTGCAGGCACTTACAGTGGCTAGAGAAGTCTAAGAGAAGAAACTCAGCTTCACTGCTCCCAAAAGGCAGGATCGCAGGGTCACATAGCCAAGTGTCCTCCATGGCAGCTGGCGATGTAACTGTGAAGCTCACTTCTTTGGAGAGGTAGATTTATTTGGAAGCAAAAATAACTGAATCCAATCCAATTGGCTAATCTCTCTCTCTCTTTCTCTCTCTTCTTTCCTTCTTCTCTCTCTCTCTCTCTCTCTCTCTCTCTCTCGTGTGTGTGTGTGTGTGTGTGTGTGAGAGAGAGAGAGAGAGAGAGAGAGAATGTACATGCTCTGTGTACATGTCTGTGTAAATGAAGGTCAACATCTTGGATCTTCATCTGTCTTTCTGGACCCCATTTTTCCAAGCAGAGCCTGTCACTAACCATAGAGTTCATTAATTGTTTAGACTGGCTGGTCAAGGACCACAGCAGAGGGGTGAGGGGTGTTGTTGCATGTGTACTTCATGTTCTGTAGCCTTGTGTTGGAGAGTAAGAAAATTCTTTCAGTATGCTCTATCCTGGCTAAAATGTCCCTGTAATAGCAAATACTTTTTTTCTGGCCACCCATAATCTCTTAGATGAATTCTTCAGTTAACCATGTTGATTTTTGTAGCATAAACAGGAGAAGAATAAACTAACTTTACATTTAAAGCTGAATCTTGACATTACTCTGATTGTAAATAGGCAGACTTGTATTTCTCATAACTTGGGTTATGAGATTGCACCTGGGTTGCTAACCAAACTCATATCATAGCCAACATATATTTCTTTAGTTTTTCAACCTATAAACATTTTTACGTTGTCCCTGATGTCTAGGAGTAGGAGAGAAAAAATAGTCGCTTTTATCCCAGTCTGGATACAATCTTAATTTAAACTAATAAAACAATCAATCCCTTCAGATAATATTCAGCACACAAAAATGTGTTCCATATTTCCTTTCTCCTCCTCCTCCCTTACTCCTCCTTTTCCTCTTTCTTTGAGGCACTCTTCATGTAGTGATGGCTGTTCTGGAACTCACTAGGTAGATCAATCTGGCCTCAAACTCACAGAGATCCTCCTGCCTCTGTCTTCTGAATGATGTGATTAAAGGCATGTGCCACTACACCTGGCTTCATATTTCTTTTGAAATTTATTATTGGTGTATGAACGCGTATTTGTGCACACACAGGCATGCCAGTGCCATGGTGTATGTGTGTGTGTGTGTGTGTGTGTGTGTGTGTGTGCACATGTGTACATGCACTTGTATGGGGGGCAGAGAACAACTTTCAGAAACTGGTCCTGGCCTTCTGCCTTAGGTTCTGGAATCTAACTCAGCTGGGAGGCTTGTGTGATATCACTTTTACTGCTGGGCTGCCTCACCAGCCCCCCTCTGTATTTTTTATCTTGGACTTTTTCAGACTTTTATTTAAACATTTTAAAAGTTGTTTATTTTTATTTTATGTGTATGAGTCTTTTGTAGGTATGTTTATGTTTGTGTACCAAGTGCCCAGTCCCCACAGAGCTCAAAAGAGAATTTCAGATCCCCTGGAACTGGAATTACAGATGGTTTTCAGCTTCTGTCTGGGTTCTGGGAACAGAATCGGGGTCCTCTGTAAGGGTGACAAGTTCTCTTAGCCACTGAGCCATCTATCCAGCCCCTTGAGTCTTCTTATAATAACTCTTTTGGCAATGAGAGACTATTATGGTTTTTGTAACTCCTGAGTTAGAGAGAAGAATGTCTTGGCTGGGTTGTGGAGATGGTCATTAGCAAGTGGCCTCTAGGAATAGAGGACCCAGTCTGTGTGGTCGGTACTTGTGACTCCATTCCATGACTGTTGTGGGTTGTATGACTCATTTGTGTAGGGTTTCCTTGGTTCTATATCTAGGTTTGGTTTCTTTCACATTTTTCTAGACCTCCATTTCTGTTGTAACAGGAATAATCAAAGCAGTGAACACTGTTCTATAGTGTTCAAGTAGTGGCAGCATGGTAGATGTCATCTAAGCAGCCCTTTGTGGACATTCTGTCATCTTGTCTCTTCTTGACTGATTTAGCCCAGCAGGCTCCATATGGGTTCTTGACACTTGACTCAGAGGCCTGCTGACCTGCCCTATACAACTATTACAGCAATCCCAATGGAAACACTTACTACCACAGCCTAGTTGCTGCAAGATCTCTATACACACCACAAGGAAACTGAGGCCACTGTAGAAGGCACAGCCTCCTGCTAACTTCTGCACTACCCTGTGACATGGATTCTTTTCAAGCTGGTGCAGAACAATCTTCCAGGTGATTCCCTTACAAAGTCCCAAATGGAGGTTTAGGGAGGGAAAAATCTTTACATCTCTGTCTGCATTCCAACATAGGGGTGGGTTGAGAGCAGGGTGGGCAATGCCTGAAGACAAACAGATGCTTGGTAAGAGACTTTTCTGGCCCTCCTTCGCTACCCTGTCTTCTTTTGGTAGGAGTGGAGATGGCTTTTCTTTTTGCTGACACTGTGCCTTCTTCCCTACTCATGTAGTCCTTGAAACCTGGCTGTCATACATAGCAAAGGTTTCTACTCTGGGCTGTGGGAGAACTCCATGAGTTGGATCTTAGGGCTGGGGAAGTGATGCGTTAAATAGGGCAGAGAAGACTATTTTGGAATCCCACTCCCAGTGCAATAGCTTAAGCTCAAGTCCTTTACTTCTTCCTGTACATCACTGTTTGATATGCTAGGGTTATATGATACAATTTGGATGTGCTTTCTTACTGTAAGTCCTAATGTACAACCTCTGCCTTCAGTTAGGTATCAAGGTCAGCTAGAGGAAGGATACTCTTTAAAAAAAAAAAAAAAAAAAAAAAAAAAAACAGGCCAAAAAGAGATGCAATCTACGAATGCTCCTGACTGTTACAAAATGTATTACTCCAGGAAGTTCCTGCATCTCTGTGTGAAGATGGATTTTGGGCAGCCGCCAATTCCTTTATAAAAATCATAGCGGGAGGCAAAGATTTCATTTTCTTGAGAGTTTTGTTTTCTATAAAATACATAGAAGTGTTTTGTGTAGACACACTTCCGGTATCAACTGCATTAAACAGCAGTACACAAATAGCTACTCCTTTTTGAAAATGAATATAGGCAGTGGAGCTTGTTTTACCAAATACAACAGGGGGCCATCAGTACAAACTGATTGGTACATATAGCCTGTGTTACCTTGTGTTTCAAAAGCAATATAAGATTGAATACATCAGTTCCTTTCACAGTTAACTGCAACAGTTCACAAAGAATTCATCTACACTCTCTCCCACAGTTGACTCCAGACATTATTGTGGTATGGCTCATCAGGCTGAGGACTCCTGGAAAGAGAATATGGGGTTATGGTCTCTAATGTGCTTCCCAGAGACTCTGGCTTTTCCCACAGCCCTTTAAACAGATCTCATTAGAAAAAGAGACACACTGAAGCCTCTTTGGTTCATTTCTTTGCAACACAACTTTTAAAAAGTGTTTCTAATACTTTTACATTGTCCTTCAAATGTGGCTTCTTTTCCTTGGTGTAGGATTTTACCACTTTTTTTTTTTTTTTAATTCAGAGACTTTCAAGGCATGACCTCGAGGTTTAGTCATGATCAAGACCCTCCCTATTACATGCATACCCAGTATATCTACTCAGATATAAAAAAATAACATCAGAGTTTCAATATCTAATATAACAAGGTACACAGATTACTTTGCTATTGGGAAATTCCATCTCTGGCTAATGTACAAAAGAACCTAGATGAAATTTCTGGGTATGTCTGTGTCTTTATAGCCAACAACAACAACCAAAAAAAAAATAGCAAAGGTATGAGATTTCACTATAGAATAAATAAAGTAGCATATTAACAGTAAATGGCTAATTAATAAAGCATACCTGTCCACATTACTAATATATTATCATCTATACATGTATCACAAAATTACCTTCCTATATGGCAAGACCAGCACAGCCACAAGAGATTAGCCACCACTGCCACTGGCACTGTGATTGGTGTTTGCACATATATGTGTTGCTAGTCTTTCTCTGTCCCACCAGCTAGCTCTCAAATAAATGACACAAAGACTTCTTATTAATTATGAAACCTCAGAAATAGCTTGGGCTTGTTTATAACTAGCTCTTATAACTTGAATTAACCCATTCTTATTCACCTATGTGTTTCCATGTGACTAGTGTCTTTTACCTCTTTTCTTGTAGGTCTGTTCCCTCTGCTTCCACTGGTGACTCTGCCCTTCTTCTTCTTCTTCTTCTTCTTCTTCCCAGCATTCTCTGTGGCCCCAAAACCCTGTCTAGCTATTGGCCACTTCGTTTTTTATTAAACCATCTTGAGTGACATTTCTTCCCAGTGTACAAAATGATTATTTCACAATATAGATTCACATATAGAAATTGATAGCACTTGACTCGGCTGTGTACCCTATTGCACTGGGCGTTGAGAAGATAGGCAGCCCAACAGTCATAAGGACTAAATCTGTGCTCATTGTTTTTTATATCTTTCAGTGGGGCTGGGAATTGAACTCGAGGTTTGACATGTGCCAGGCGTGTTCTCTACCATGTAACCACACCCTCAGCCTTAATTTTGCTCTCCTGATAGGAAATAAGGCATGTCTCCCTTTCAGAGAAGGCATCAGCTCCAGTAAATAATATAGAAAATTGTAGGTAACAGCCAAGTTCTACATGAAACTGAATCCTAGATGCACCATCTAATGTCATATTCTGAAATGTGTGAACTTACACCTCTGAGCACTTATTCATTAAATTTTACCTCAATTTCTTTTAATACTTTTATAGGTCTAGCAGAAAGAACCCCTTTCAAGCCTCCATCCTCTCCAAAGTGAGATGGAAAATGCACAGTAAACTAAACTAACTGCTGGCAGCTTGGTGAACTTTACTATTAGTCTGTGATACATCTGGAGAGCTTAGTGCTCACCTCCCAGACTCTGTCAAAATATTCCCTACACACATAATGGATCTCCCTGGAAGACTTAGTGAACATTTGTCTTAATCTTATGCCTTCAGAAATGCTTTGATATCCCTTGTGACTGGTGCCTTTGCTACCTGCCTCATTGACCTTCCCTTTAATCCAGTTAGGAAAACATCTAGAAGGAGCTCATCCCCCTCTATCTAAGTTGCCACGATAATGACGTTTATTGAATGGAAGGTGTTGTGTGCCACAGTACAGCAGGGAACATCTTATCAGTAATATTTTGCTGTGCTGTGTAACACTGACCCACACAGAGCATCAGGTAGGGAATGGGAAGATGGCTTCTTAATCTTTTTTCCCTTTTGAAAGTTCATATGAATAGATGTCTTTGTAACTGGATCAGAGTTCATTGAGATCTTTTTCTTTCTGAGAAACTAAGTCTTTTCTAAAGAGAGGGCTGAGGTGGCTTCACTACTAGATCCAGACTTTTCTACAATCTCATGACAAGAGTATAAGAAACTGGAGTGTGACACCTTGCTGCTGTGTTGTTTCCCAGTGCTATCCTGACTGGGAAAACAACAATCACCACTATGGAGTTAAGTCTCTCCATGTTCCAGACACTGTGTTAAGTGGCTTGAACGCATGGTCACAGTCTCACTTGTGTCTGTTTTGTGGGTTTGGAAAGTGAAGATCGATACTTTAATATATGTATTTAAGATTGCCCAGCTGTTATGAGTAGGGAGAGCTAGGATTCACCCTGAAGGGAAGCATCCTGTTTTACTTTGATGAGGAAAGTAGGATAATTAAGCCTTCCCTACGGAATTATTGTGGGCATTCAATGTCCATTTAGGTCAGATTCCTAAATTAGGACTGAACATTTAGCACTGAGTGTTGAGATGAGTGCAAATCTATTGGAAACATTTGTTGTCTCTGAAGACTGAGATATGGTTTCCCAACTGTGGATTATTTCGGTTGTGTTTCATTCTCTTGCAGTAGTGTGTACTGTCCTCTGTCCTGCACCTGTCAGTTCTACAGCATGATTTTGTTATTGTTGTTTTTCAAGACAGGGTTTCTCTGTATTGTTTTGGAGCCTGTCCTGGAACTAGCTCTATAGACCAGGCTGGCCTCGAACTCACAGAGATCCACCTGCCTCTGCCTCTGCCTCTCAACTGCTGGGATTAAAAGTGTGTGCTACCAACACCCAGTTTACATCATGATTTAAAGCATGTAAGCAAGCTGTGTGGTTTTCTTTTCTCGCTTCTCTCTTCCTTTTCTATTTTGTAACTCACCACAAGGCAAACAGCTTTGGCAAACTCATTTAAGAAGAGCATGTTGGAATATAATGCCTACCATGTCTTATCAATAAATCTGTCACATTTTATTACCCATATTCCATCTTTGAATTGAATATTAGTTTATATCTGAGACACTGGGCACTCCATTCCAGACCACTCTGATTATATGGGCTACTCTTCTCATCACTGAATAAAGAGCATGTAGTAGAACCAAGTTCAGGGAGGATGAAATTATTTTGGCTTCAATTTCAGGGAAGTCAGTTCATGGTGGTGGGAAGGCACAGTTCTACAGCTCAATCAGAAGCCATGGGGGTGGCACAAAAATAGATGTTACCTTTAAGAACTGCACCCAAGAGAGATTTACCCTCTCCAAGGAGTGGGGATGGGTGGGATGGGGGAGTCAGGGGAGTGGGAGGAGAGTAGGGAAGGGAAACTGGGATTGGAATGTAAAAAAATAATAAGAAGAAGAATAAGAACTGCCTCCAAATCACCCACTTTTGCTAGCTAGGCTATAGTCTCAAAAGATCCACATTCTCCCAAAATACCACCAGCAGCTAAAGAATGAAGACATTCAAACACATGAGCCTGTGGAGACCATTTTGCATTCAAACATGCAATGAAGCAACTATCAGAGTGAATTGAGTCCCATGTTTCTTTTGGGTTTCCCTGCTCATATGAGATTTATGTTTCTGATTTACTCCTGTCTGTTAAGTGTACAGTATACACAATATTCACATCTAAACCCAATGCATATTTAACTTAATTTCAAATAGGATGTTGTTTAAAACTGCTCAGAAACATCTGAGACTTCAATGAGTCATATTCTTGTAGCTGATGGACCTTGCATCCATGTAGATAAATGGCTGGTCAGTGATGAGGGAAGTGATTATTGAAGGCTAGGGTGTATTACTCTGAAAACAAGACAAGTCTTCAGAATGTCACATAAAATTGCTTTGTTACTTACAGGCTCCTGGAAGCATTTTATCGACAGTAGACCTTCACTCAAAACAGGAGCCAAATCTCTCAACCTGTGCTGCTGCCTACAGACTAGGTATGTATAACATCTGAAGTCTTTTGTTGTCATTTCAACAGTGCTTGCAATGTCTTCACCAGGCTTGGATTATAGCTCAGGAACCCACTCTTTCTACTCATCTATATGAAGCAATCTCTTCTTTATTAAAGTTTATTACAGGATTGCAAAATTCAAACATGTCCAGGCTCCACTCTGTTGAAATCTCAACCCTCTCAAAGTCATCCATGGGAACTGGAATCTACTTCTGTGTTTCTATTAATGTTGACATTTTGGGCTATTTGTGAGTCACATAATTTTTAATGGAAAACTCTTTCTAAATTTTTACTTAATTTGTCTCAAATCCCCCAGTAGTAATAGTAGCCTTATAAATAATGCTTATAAATAATGCTTCTTTTCTTCTTCTTCTCCTCCTCCTCCTCCTCCTCCTTCTTCTTTTCTTGCTTTTTTCTTCAGGCATGGGTTCTCTGTAGCTTTGGAGCCTGTCCTGGAACTCACTCTGTAGATCACACTGTCTTTGAACTCACAAAGATCCACCTGTCTCTGTCACCCAAGTGCTGGGATTAAAGGCATGCACCAGCATAAGTAGTGTTTCTTAAATATGGAATTATTCCTCAATCTGAAGGGTGGATCTTGTGTTAGCGTGTATAGAAATAACACTGATCTTACTATATCCCCTGTTCAAAGCTCTTGGGTAGTCAGTGAACATAATATTTTGAAAGCATTTTTTTTTCTTGGAGTAGAAATCCTTAACAGCACACTTGAAATATTCAATAAGCCATATTATAAACAGACGAGCTTTACAGAGCACGGGGGGGGGGCAGATTTAATGTAGTTGTTACTGTCCATTAGAACTTTGAAATAACAAATGAGCATTGGCTTCAGCCCAAGGCAACCAGCTGCACTTTCCTCTAGGAAAGTTGGGAGCTTTTCGTGCTTTGATACCAAGCATCAGTTGGGATCTCTAGCTATGGAAATTCAACATGGTACCCTTTTCCAGCATGACTGCTCAGGGACATGGGGAATGTTGTTTGCATAGACATCTTCATCTGCAACCTTAGTTGCATCTCCTGGATTTGCTCGTCAGCAAAGCATTTTCTGCTTCAAACTGAGTTGTTGTGTAACACAAAGGCCCTTCAGCCTCATGAACAAATATCTACAAATATCTTTTAGGTTCAGACTGCGTATCTGTGGATTCTTCACTGCCTAGTCTTTATAGAATAAAGAGCTAAGGCTTTGCTCTGGAGTAGGTTGTAGCTAGTTTGATTTTTCTATCCAGATTGTTAAGATTTTTTTTTTTTCATATCGGCAGTAAAACTGCTTTCTTATCATTTTGTGTTCCCTGGAGTAGCACTTTTAATTTCCTTTGAGACACTTTCTTTATACAACTCAGCTATTTGTTTGAAAAAGTGTTTATCTAGTCTTTTGGCATGTTTTCCTCATTATGCATAGGTTTTTGTTTAAAGGGAGAGATACACGTTCCTTTTTCATTATTACTTTTTACTTTCTTCTCCTCTTTCTCTCTCTGTTCAACCAGTGAGATTAACTAGGGTCATTTACAGTAACATGGGAAAGGGCTTTTGTATAGAAGCATGGGCAATTTACCTATTGGCAATACCACTGAGGAAAATGTCTCTCTCTGGCATCCATTAATTGCATATAAGATCTCTGAGAGTGGTAACCCCATAAGTACCTCCCTACTTAATGTTGAAATGTTAAAGTTCCCAATCCCATAAAGGTCATATATAGGTCATCATGACCACTACGTGTTCATGGGTACAATGGTCATGTTGTTACTGCCTGACTGGAAACGGTGTTCTGCAACACACCTCCCTATCCTCCTGCTCACAATCTTTCTACCCCTTCTTTTAGGGACTTTGATATAGATGCCCTACTTAGGGACAAGCTACTCAACAATCTCTTATTATCAGCACTGTGACAGTTATGAGTCTCTGCAGTGACTGTTTCCTATAACAAAAAAAAAAAAAGCATCTAAGAACAAAGCAACAGTGGCATGAGTTGATGAGCATAAACAAAAACATGTAGAAGGCAATTTGATGAGCACATCATGTCTATTCGACAAAACAAACAACAACAAACATCAGTAGCTATGCCCCTGTGGTTTCTAGCTATTGGCTTTTGGCCAGGTTTATAATCACAAACACATTTTTTTCCTCCTGTAGAATGTCTCCCAAATTCCATTATGAAACAGATAGATAGTTACCCCCACAACAGTCTTGTTACTTTTGCATCAACATACGCATCTTGACTTTCCAGTCAGTAATATAGCATGCATAGTCCATAGCTAAGTAAGAGCGTTGGTGACAATTCTCTCCTAGCAGCCTGAACAGATGGCATCTTCCAATACCATGGAAGCTAGCTATCAGGGAGAAAGCTTCCTGCCCAGTTCCATCTTAATTTTTCTGTATCCTGCAACCAAGCATATGATATCTTCACCAATAAAGTTTGCCTTTCTACGAGCCTCCTTGACAATTAATCTTTATTGTCAATGTGTCTGGATTAAGAGTCACCTAGGAGACACTTTTGGGCTTTTCTGTGTGAAGGCATCTTTATAGAGGATGACCTGAAGAAGGCAGACTCATCCTAAATATAGGTAACGTTATCCAATGCACTGTAGTTCAGTACCGAATAAAAAGGTAAATTAAGTCAATGTTGCTACCTCCATTACTCTGTTTTCTGGTCTTCTGAGATGTAGTCAAACAGCCTCACTCCTAACCACAGCTATAAGTCACCCAGGCTGCCACGGCTTCCCAACCACATGAACTGTATCTCTGCAAACTGAGACACAATATGCTCCTGTTGTTTCTTATCAGATACTGGGTCACAACAATGAAAAAGTACCTAATAAATAAAATCCTTTCTGACCAGTGGGGTTGTTGTGATAAACTTTTTACCAGGTGGTTTATGTATGTGTGTGTGTGTGTGTTTTTTTTATGAAGATATCTATAAATCTATAAAGGCATTTAAAAAATTATAAAGGGGAAGAATGAAGAGTCATCCTGAGTGTGGGTAGCACAGTGCCATGGGCTATGGTCCTGGATAAATAAAGGAGACAGCCAGATAAGTGCTGACATTACCCCTTTCTTGTGTTCTTGTCAGCAGAGACATCATCAAGCAACCTCATCCTCTTGTTGCCACAGCGATAAGGCACACCAGAGCTCCTTTACCATCCATATCATGATAGACTCGGGTTCTTCAAGCTATGAGGTGAAATACATCTTCCTCTCCCCTATTGTTTTCTATCAGCAATTGGTTCATTATAGACACAAACAGTTACACTAATTATAAATGATCAAACCTTGTCATCACCAATTTAGTAATGATTTTTTTAAAGTTAAAAATATTGGAGAACTACCAAAATGTAATGTAGAAATCCTGCGCCATGAATATAGTGCATGCTATTAGAAATGACTAGGTTTGCTTGATGTAGAATTAGTTTGGTGAGAAGCATACTCTCTGTGAAGCTCAGTAAAAGGCAGGCTATAAAATATGGTGCATTTGCATAGGTGTTATGGGGCTATAAGTTTCTTTGCAGTTATATTTATGTTTTAAAATATATACTTGGCACATAATGAGGTTTTTTTTTTTTTCTTGTAGGGACTATTTGTGTAGTAGAATATTGTCACCATGCAAATCTTTCTAGAAACACCAACAACCATCTAAAAAGTGACAGAATAGACCAAAGAGGACTATTTGCTGTGTGTTATAATGTCAGGCGTTATAGATAGTCCCTTTCCTAATACAAATTTTACCTAATATTTAAACAAATATTTGTTTAATATTTAAACAAAATCAAACACCACCATTAAGAAGAACTCTTATTTAGGATTCTATAAGTTTTCAATTCAGGCTTACAAAGTCTCAAGTTATCCTGTAATCCTGTCCTTTGTATGCCTAGGGTCTTCCTCCTAGTTTGTGATCAGTGTTGATCCAGGCCTGGGTAGAGTATGACTTGGAGACCACACATAGAAACAGGAAGGGTAGTCTGTTTAATGTGTTAAGCCAATCTCATTTCATATACTGTTTTTTTCAGACGCACTTTATTCACAATACCCTTAGCTTCTTCCAGGAATACTTCCTGATGCCATGTTCTCCATGCGTGCTGGGCCATGGTCAGTTAGCTTATTCATACAGCAAATTCTTTAGTCCTATACTTTTAGCAAGTAGGACTTCACTAATTGGAATAAAGTTAGAGATCAAACAGCAAGTGAGACCCAACTTCAACCATCCTCTATAACACGGATCCTATAGAAAGGTGCACTGGTGAGAAATAACAAGGCCTGAGTGTTTAGAGTTGTATCAGTAATTTGGATGCTCAAGAGTAAACACAAGGTGTATCTGAATGCCCATCACAGTTCCTTCTGGTGCATTGGTTCCCTTGGGGCTGAGTGGAAAGAACTCCCCTCCCATTGGGAGGAGTTACTGCCTCCATCTTGGGTTCCATCACCTGTCCTGGATACTGTAAGACACATGCAACTATCTCGGACTTTCTCCCTGACTTCTGAGAAATCCAGTTTACATATTAAGATAGAAGACTTGTTCTAAACAGTTGTAACACTAGCACTATATAAAGTATAGACACAAAGAGCAAGGTTTCCTGGAAGCATGGGTATTAAGCCTGAAGTGAAGTAAAAGGACTTGGACAACAGAGACAGAGGCCAGGGGGAGTCACAATGAAAATATATACAGTCCTCAAAGGTTCTAGAAATCCCACCACAGTTACAAGGCAGAAGGATGCTGTCAGCTAGGCTGGCATGAGACACATGACTACTTCCCTCTATCAGGGAGCAAAGAAATCCCCAGTGCTCTGAGATTCAGTTGTCCTCTATAGAAATAAAAAACAAAACAAAATAAAAAACCCAGAATTGGAGTAATGGAGTATTGCGTTATTAATGTCCCACCGAGTCCCCTAAATAAGATTTCAGTTCTGATCTATCAGGAGAAATGCACAATTTTTGGTGTTGAGTAGAGGACAACCCAGATTTAAGAAAATGTATGTTCATTGCAAGACAACACTTTTCCTCCCAGGTGAAAAGTCGGCCCCTTGTGAGGTTGGAGCAGCTGCAGGGAAGTGAAATCAACTGATCTGTTTATTAGCTGGTTTCTAGTTGATGCAGCTTGTCCAAAGGTAAGATTCATTACTGCCGTGAGTCAGAGAAAAACAGATTTTTATTTTTTCATACCTTTAATGAGCTGCCTACTTTCACTGTAGAATATCAAACTGGGTTGTGAAGAAGGTGAGGAGAAAAGACAAAAAAGGTCAGAAACTTTGTGCTCTGGTGTATTGTGATGGCATGTGCACATTTATTCTCGCTTTTCTGGCTGGGCTGTAAATTTTGTGTCACACTGTCCATTGGAAGTATTCGGATTCTGGTTTTATAAAGGAACTCATGGGTCCTTTCTTTAAAAGGGCAGCAGAATGCTATTTGTTAAAGGTGAAACTCTTGTGTATCTTGTGTATCTTGTATATCTCAGTAGAGTAGATGTGCTCAGGGAAATTTTGAAGAAGGACGTATCCGGAACATAGGAGCTGAACCTGTGAGAAAGTGGTGTTGGGCTTACCGAGCACGGTTAGCCCTGTGCCCTTTAGAAATGCATTTGACTATTCTCAGTGGTTTGGGTTCAGTCTGAGGGAATGACATAGAAAAATATTTCAGGTTCCCACAGAACAGGTTCCCAGGATGTAAATGGCGTCACAGAGGATCCGGATTCCTACAGTTGGTGTCAGTCATCTGCTACTGCTGTGTCCAAAGCTAGGACTTGCAGGCTCTGAGTAGGGCAGAGTGGAGGAGGTGTGACTTTCTGTGCATGGGATCACTTCCAGTGAATTATCAGAGACGACACTCGGGTTAGGATGAAAATAGATACTTGAAATGGGAAATCTGGGCATGATTTTAGGCAAAGAGATTGTATTATTATAATATATAACTTAATAAATATGTTCTTATAAGTGAAATAAGTATGAGACCCAAGAGCCTCTCTAATGTGATCAGCTAATCCTTCTCGATTAACATGAAAAGTGAATGATTGTTGTCTAGTCTGTCTTTTCTCATCCTTCCTCATGTACTCACATTCTGCAATTTATTTACAAAGGTGAGTAAAAATATGAGAAAAAAAATGTTCCTCCCTGAGCAAGACACTCACAGGTATGTTTTCTCCAGACTGCCTTCATGTGATTCTCTGGTAGGTTAAATACCATCGTTGCCACAGGGATTGGCCTTACAGATGACTTCCCAATGCAGATTCTTTCCATAGAATAGGAGTGACTTTGGTTTTTGGACTACTGATAACAGCAGCATTTAGACTTCCTATAGAAAACTGAGTGGTTGACAAAAATCAAGAAACCCAAGCCCACCAATAAAAATTCTTATTTTCTCTTGAGTTTAGTCCTTTTGCAATTAGAAGAGACAAAACACCCAATAAGAACTTCAATATCACTTGTGACATGTCTCCTGATAATGAAGCTCAATGATAGCTTGGCCATCCTAGGTCCTTCTGTCTTTTGGTCCTGTCTCTTCTACATATGTCAGCCTTTCATCTAGAGAAGTCTCACCTTATAACCACTGATGATGGCTGCTCCCCCAGCACATCCTCTCTCTGTCTTGTGCAGGAATAGAACTGCCAGTGCTCTTATGCATCTTCCACTTTGTTTACTAAAGATATATTTTACTTTTAAATTGTGTGTGTGTAAGTGTGGGTGTGTGTGTAAGTGTGGGTGTGTGCATATGAGTGCTCATGGGCATGGAGGCCAGAAGAGGACACAGGACCCCACAGAGTTAGAGTTACAGGTGGTTGTGAGTTTTTTGACTTGAGTTCTAGGAAATGAATCAGGACTTTGGAAGAGTGACAAGCCCTTATTGAGCCTCTCTGGCCCTACTTGCTGCTTCTTTGGATGGAGAATCTTTTCCAGAAACTCCCTACTTGTAGTAGTCTCCTTACATGGTTTTGGCCAGAACTGTGTCAGTGGTTGGCCCTACCTCAAGGAGAGGGGATTGACCTCGAGGGAAGCAGACACAGTAGAAAGAGCCCAGCTCATAGTGTTCAATTTAAGATTCTTCTGGCTTTATGATAGCATAAATGTCTAATCTGTTATTTATGTTTGTGTGCCCACAAGTGTGCTGAGGCAATAACACCTTGTCGGAGTCTGTTCTCTTCTTCTATTGAGCAATCTTGATGGCCCCAGGGGGGAAAACAATCTTCATCTTTTAGCTAATAGAGTGGGATACTCTTATGAAACTGAGCAACAGCCGGGAGCCTTCTGCATGCTGTATCATACTGAGATTCCTCCTTATCTAGCAGTCACACCTAATTCAGGGCTTTGAGCATCCTTCAGGGCCAGTGAACTTGCAGCTGTGTATGTTCATAGGGACTAACCGCCAAACCACTTTACTATTCATGATCTGTACAGGGTTGTAAAAATGACAGGAGGTATATAATATTTCACTATAAAACAGGCTTTGGGTTAGAAAATTTTGGTCTACTATAAGCTAACTGATAGGTTCCTGTACTCCGATAACAGGTTTCTCTGCTGACATGGTAAGCCAGATCAAGCTGAATTAAAAAGGAAAAGACTAGGTATATTTGAGCACAGCACCCTGGTGGGTCCTCCAGCCCCCAGAGTTGGGGTGGAGGAAGGGAGCAGGAAAGAGATCACAGGGCCATTCTAAAGGAGATGGCTTAAATTCCCTGTAAGTGCAGGGGGTTATGCCAAATTATAAGGTTTTGGGCAGGACTGGGGAGCTGACATCCTCAGGGGAGGAGCCACTGTCAATAGCCCAAGTCAAGCATGTGAAGCAATGTGTTTCTTAGGAGCTTGAGAGACTTGGGCAGCTGCATTCTTGAAAAGCCCAACTGTCATGGTTGGTGACTCACTGAAGCTGCAGGCAGCTCCACGGGAAGAGTCTCCTCCCCCACTCAACAATAGATTAATCTCATGTCAGCTCAGGGAGGGGCTTTATGGCACTTGTAACTTTCCGGTGAATTTTATGAGCTTCCTTCCTTCCCTCTAGGAGGGAATACTTCAGTTCCAAGGAACTAACTACACAGCACGAGTATAGAGTGGACGGTGGAGGGCCAGGGAGGTAACATGGTTCTTGTGCCAGTGCTGAGGGACACTGATGGAGCGGCTTACGGATCATGCTAGTAAACATCTGGCTATAGCACAATCATCCAAGCATCTTTTAAACGTTCTAGATGCCCAATATCATTGATTTAGGCTGAGGCTCAGCATAAGGAGTTTTAATTAGTTATTATTTTTATTTATTTATTTTAGGTAGGTGACTTGGGCACAAAACTAGACTTGGGAACTCATCAGTGTCAGGACCAAAAGAAACCCAGGACAAATGGCTAACTGTGGTACCTATCAGCACACCAAAGCACACAGGAGCTTCCAGGCCTCTGGATTGTTACAGAATTCATGCTGCTAGACACTCCGGCTCCCCTCACCCCTTCTCACCCGGCCCCCTCCCCTAACTTCTCCAGCTCATGGGCTCCCTTTCCCCCAGCTTCTCATTCCTACACCATGCCATCTTGGCCGCGTGCTTTCTTGCCCCCCTCTTGGTCCCCTCCTCTGTACCTCATTCACAGTCACTGTTGTCAGGGCCCAGTTCATTCTGCTGGCCAAGTTCAGTCTACTACTTTCTCTCTCTGCTCTGGACCCCTCCAGATGCCTCTGGCTGTTCTCGCCCTTGTATCTACAATAAAAAACCTTCTCAGTCACGCACCTTACAGCAGCCATGTCCCCACTGTGTACAAGTATGATCAATCAGTGTATCTTAACCCCTGTTAGAAGCCCACAGAGATGCTATTAGGATTAGAATACTGCCCCAACAGACAAGTGTGAATATACTGTCGAGGCTCAAGACAGAACATAATAGGTGAAAACTTTTTGCACCTTAATCCACTTCTCTTATGCCAGATGATTATAGGAACAGGTTCCTTCCAAAGCTATGCTGCTACTGTTTGTTTGTGTATGTTTATAATGGCAACAGCACGGCTCTTCTATTGCTGTAGTAGCTAAGCAACCACAAAGTTGGCAGCTTAAAACGCAAACTCATTAGCTCTGCAGGCTAGAGTCTAGGTAGGCTGGGCTGATTTTTATGCTCAGTCTCATAGGCTGAGACTAGTAGCAAGGTTGGCTGCTTCAGGCTCTTAACTAGACTCTTGAGTGAAGAATCTGCTCATGAGTTGATTCAGGCTTTTGATGGCCTTCAGCTCTTTGTGTTGGAGACAACTTGGGATCCTTTCCCTGCTCCTAGAAGCTTCTCCCAATGGTTCCTTCACAGCCTCCTCTTCAAGGCCAAAACAGTGTGCCAAGTCTGGTGGAAGCTATAGCTCTCTCTGACTTCCTTGTATGCCTCTCCCAGCCTGGAAAAACTGTAATGATAAGAAAGGTGAAGTGGGTACATTTCAGTGGGCCCTGCCAGGGTATATATACCACTAAGCAAGCACTCGGCACTCAACAGAGTTAGTGCAAGAGGTTTCCCGGGGTGGGGTGGGGGGTGGCGAAAGAGCACAAGGCCCTGTGAGAGTGGGGACGTGACAGAATCAGACAGACAGACAAGAGGGAGAAGGTACTTGAGAGAGAAGCAAGGGGCAAGAAAGGAAAGAAGAGGCAAAGAGAGTGAATTGGGCCTGGCTGGCACGTCTAAGGGCTGCACATGCCACATAACTGGCCGTAGAAAGGCACCTGGGGATGTTATAACTGCTTTGGTGGCAGAAGCAGGCTGCTGCCCTGGTGGACACTAACATTCCTACCTTGGTTTATTGTAAGAAGGTGAGGAAATAAGGAGGGCTAACAGGTGAGGCAGGAGTGGGGGCATCTTGTTCTCTAGACCACTTCCTGTTGTATGGGGGTGTCAGCATCTTTGGGGGAAACCCGAGGAAGCTTGGATGCTGCCCAAGTCTGGGGGGGGGTAGCTGGCTGTTTCCCTCCCCAACCAGGCCCTGTGAAACCAGCCAGCACTGGGAAAGTGCAGACCTAGTTGAAGCAGTCTGTGAGGTTGGACCTGGCAGAATGCCAGCAGAGCAGAGATAAAGGTAAGCAGCTTGGGGGCGGGGGGAACTTTTTTCCTTAGGTCCTGGTATTTGAGGAAGGGGAGTCCCAAGACCAGGGAAAGGTGGGGTAAGCCCACCCTCAGGAATAGGCAGTAAGGTAGGGAAATGTAGGCTGTTGATTGACAGTGCTTATCTGGAGTTCATTTGATGACATGTGTGAGGTAGATCCAAGTCGACTCCCCAGAGCTTACAAGAATTTTTTGAGTTTGCAAAAAAAGAGATAAATTTTTAGATACATTAGCATTTCCACTGTTTGTAATCTGTACTGAAATCTGCATTGTAGGGAAGGCAGTAGACTCGCGCCTTTGAGTCACTGGGGGGCCCAAACATTATTCTGGTTTAAAACATTCACTCTTTCCTGTGTCCAGAAGAATGCATGTATGTAGATTTAACATGGTTTTTGAACAATGAGAAGCACTTTTAAGTCTAGACTTGGAAAACAAGGAAAGGGATTTTAAAATCTTGAGTTTGTGACAATGATAATGGCGGCACTCTGCCAGAACTGGGTTAGTAACCTATCAGGACTCCATTGACTAATGTTATGACACAGTAGAACACTGAGGTAAAGAAATCTGAAACACTTTTCATTTTTATATACGTTAAATCGCTTTGTCTTTGTCATCACGTAAGCTTGTTCATCCTCAGACCTTACAGCTTGTATTTATACACCTTAAAACACCTCAGATCCTCACACCGTGAGCTTTAAACTCTACACCTTTTTCTATCTAATAATTTTCCATGAACAGGTGCTCGATCACTGAGGGCAGTCATTTTAGGGCAGGCAGTAAAAAATTACAGGTAAATCTGTTCTGTGGGCGTATCTCTTTTCTGAGTCTGATAATAAGGTAAACTGAATCTAGACCCAGTAGTTGGTCTAGGAGAGTGAGGCCTGTGGCCTGAATTTTACACACAAAAAGAACTGAGAAGGCAGCCTGGAGCTTTGGTTGCCGCTGTTAGACTGAGGAAGTTATCACCCTCTCTGTGCAATGGGGGGGGGGGGGTTATGGGAGGGAGGACATGGGAGCGGGTAGAGAAGGAAGGAGGGAGGGAGAGAGAGGAAACTGGGATCAATATGTAAAATAAGAAAAAAAAAAGTTATCACTAGCCCACCAGATCTGAGAAGGACACATTTTACCTCAGTGAGCAGAAGTGCCAACTGAGCAGGTTCCGAATCTATTAAAAATGACAGAGATGTACTGGCTACTTAGACAGCTACCCCAGGTTTCCATGGTTGTTGCGGGCAGAGGTCTCAGGGCAGCATCAGTCTTCAGCTACCAGACCCAGAAGATCTAAGTGTGTGTGTGTGTGTGTGTGTGTGTGTGTGTGTGTGTGTGTGTGTGTGTTAGGGGTGGGCTCCTGTCTTGTCTAAGCAAAGCTGGGCAATCAACTCCCCAGTGTCCTGCATGTCCACAGCCTAGACAGGTCTTGGCAGTAGTTGAGGTGAAAGGAAGCTTTTTTGCCTAGTGTCAGGCTTTGCTACATTTAGAGTAAGCTCCAGGTAGAGGCTCTTCTGTGTCCATCCATCTTCTCGGGAGGAGATAGGGGTGCTGCCAGAAACTGGCATGTCTCTCTACCATAAAAAGCTTAAAAAAAAAAAAAAACCAAAAACCTAAACACTTTAAATAATATATTCTGCAGATCTCTGAAGCATTTGAGGACCACCTATCTATTAGGTATGTCTGCTTAGACAAACTTTGCTTGTTTCTAGTTACTTATTTTAGGCTTAACGTTGGAAGCATATACAGGGACCTAAGTAAGGCTTATCCCTGTAGTTAATTATATTAGTATTTAACATGACTACAATTAAAGAATTTGATCATTTACAAGACGTCTGCCTAAGGAATTTGTGTTCCTTAACAGTCTATAATAAGTTAGCAGCTTTCATAAGACTAGAACTTTCTATCTCATCCCTGATTGAGGTGATGGACGATTAACTTGCATTTAATTATCCATAACAGTTTACAATAAGTTAGCACCTTTTATATAAGAATGAGACTTTACATTTCATTTTCCATCCCTGTTAGACTTAGCCTTAAAAAATAACAGATTTTTGAATTGAAGTTCTAACTTTTTAATCATAGATAATGGTTTCAGTAAAGAAATAAAAATAGCCGTTCCATGGGTGAAATTTGTTCCATTTATTCTGAACTAAACCTGTCTTCCTGAGAAGGCAAGGAAAAGCAATCCCAATGCCCACCCCTGGAAAAAAAAGGACCCTTTCAGGTGGCCATGCATTCCATTATAGAATATATATCTTATTTATCAAATATCTTATTTAAATTCTATAGAAGCCTGGCATTGAACACTTGGCAAAGACATAAACACTTAGGTGTAAATCTCTAAGTCAGTATTTGTTAATCTGAATAGATCTTTATAACCTTAAATTGTTTATCATCATATAGAGTATATTCTAAACCATAGTTGAATCATATATACAGTATGTTGTAATAAATATAACCTTCCATTTCTATCATCATACAAAAGTCCATACCGATCCAAAATATTTGAGACTTGTTGCTTCCTTAGTCTAAAAGGAGATACAATGAACAGAGAGCTCATTAGGACTAAGAAGTGTCACATGATATGTCCTCTTCAACCTTAGTAAAGATGGTTGTCAGCCATATGGCCACCTACAGTCACATGGTTGCTATTTAAAACATGTTTTCTTAAACAGCAGTTGATTCTGAGTTGCACGAACATATACACACAGTTGAATCCAAGTTATATACATATATACACATATGTATGTATAATATATATATGTACATACACATATATACATGTAAATCCAAGTACATTTACACATATGTAGAGCTAAATTCAAGTTATATATGTACACACACATACACACACATCTTAGGAGTTGAATCACACTCAGACATATATGCATATATTATATATATATGCACCCATGTATAGAATTTTAATTATTTCCTTTTTTATAAGTTTAAAGCTGAATTCTGTTACAGATTATACAGATTTTAAACTGTTCTAATAAAATCTGAGTCTGTGGAGGAAGAGCGAGGATCCTAAAGTGGAAGACAATGCCGGTGTGTTCCTCTAAGTTCCAAGGGGAAGTTGGAGTAAAAGCAGGCAGGAACTCAGAGAGAATACAGTGGGTCTGCAGTCTGGCTGTGAGAGCCAAAGCACACAGCAGGCTAGAGCTTAAGGTGTGGGTCTCCCTGGCTGCTGAAAGAGGGAAGCAGGCAGCAGAGAAGACCACATGGATGCAGCAGATTGCAGGAGCCATGCAAACACACATGTGCCCACATGGAAAGTAATGCAGGAAGACTCAGACTCTGAGACTGGAATTAGATTCACTTATAGACAAGTGATCGATACATACCTTACTGAGGGTTAGATCAGCAGATACTGCAGGGAAGAACTGGTATGTGCTGGGCACAACAAAGCTGGTCTCTCCATGTCTGACTCTCGGGTTGAAACAAACAACAGGACATTTACCAAGTTTAGAGAACAAGACCAAACAGAAACAAGCAGGTCTCAGAGCAAAAAAAGAAAAAGAAAAAGAAAGAAAGTGGAGAATTCTTCCAGTTCCCTGACTGCCTAGTTGCCTAGTTCAAGGTATACTAAGGGCAGATTTGATTTCAAAGGAGTAGTCAGAAGGAGTAGTCTCCAGAAGACATTCCAGTGGGAAGTGGGGACAGGCAGGTGTATGACACAGTTCCCAAGGATGAGGCAGAGAGAAATCCAGAACCTGAGAGCCTCCGGCATTCCTGAAACTAACAGGAGTACTGAACAGGGACAGGCTATCCAGTACATCGTCATCGCGCAAGAGCAGGAGCCCAAGCAGGACACAACAAAACCAGGACTTCAACAAAAGCCAGAGGGCAAAGACTGCTGGATGAAACAAAGCCTCATATCTGAGGAATGATCAGAGGTGGGTAACCCCACCAGAGACCCAATTGCCTGCAGAAGGCACAGCCATCTGAGTATGGAAAAGCAGATCTGTTGTAAGCAGAAGAGAGAAGATCTGGTGTGGGTGGAGCTGGAGGGCGGGATTCCAGTATTCCAGTGTGGCCAGACTAAACACTAGGAGAGCCTATCTGAGCCACAGTACCAGTGTCATGATTAAAAAAAAAAAAAAAAAAAAAAAAAAAAGCAAAGCAAAGTGGGTGCCTTTCATCAGGCCCAGCCAACGTATACCACTAAGCAAACACTCCATGCTCAATAGAATTATAGCAAGAGGTTAATTGGGGGAGAGAGGAGAGGGAGAGTAAAAGACCAAGATGCTCTTGGGGAGTGGGGACAGGATAGAGGCAGTCAGACAGACAGATGGACAGGGAACAGACAGGAGAAAGAAGAGAGGAAGAGGCAAAAAGAGTGAGTTGTGCCTGGTGGGCACTTTAAGGGATGCACATGTGGTAAAGTTGTCTGTGGAAAGTTACGGGGACAGATGACGATATAACTGCCTTGGCAGCAGAGGCAGGCTGCTTCCCCAGCAGAAATTAACAAAAGCTCTTTTTAGAAATGTTTTAAAGGCTCCTATGGTTACTCTGAGCTCATGTGGCTAAGCCAGGAAGATATCTTTATCCTAACGTTGCCTGTACTTCATCACCTGGCAGGATCACAGAAATGCGGTGTCATCATGGTCAAAGGTTTTTCGGAGTAGTTTAAAGATATGTCTGGGGATGATTTTTAGATATCCTGCCTGCTATAACTCCCCATCTTCTTTCCTGGTGAGAGTCCGTTCCCTGGGGCTCTCGCCGATGCTATAGTCCTTCAGTGACACATGCTACCTTCCAAGTCTTTATTGCAGCTCCATGTCAGTCTAATTTATATACCATAGAAAGCAAACAGCAGGGTAAGAACGATGCCAAAGCGTATGTATCCTACAATTGTCCAGAGTAGTTTTTCAGGAGTGCACAGGTTGGCATTGCTTTAGTCTGAGTTTTAATCACCATACTGGAAAACAGCTTAGGTATTAGAATCAAAACACAAAGAATGTCTGGATTACTAGGAATAGTAATCTTCAAAAACTAATCAGGGTCAGTAAGATGGCATGGTAAAGGTGCTTCTTCCCAAAACTGCTGACCACCCGAGTTTGATTCCAGGAGCCTCATGATGGAAGGGAAGAACAGAGTCCTACAAGTTGTCCTCAGATTTCCACAAGTATGTTATGCCATGCACACATCACTATACCCAAATAAATGAATACATGTTTTAAAAAACTGAGAAGACAAGCAAAAGTCATAAAACTACAGGTTTGATACAGAAGTTACAGGTGAACATTCATAGCATGTGGTGTGTGTGTGTGTTTGTGTGTGTGTGTGTGTGTGTGTGTGTGTGTGTGTGTGTGTGTGTGCTGGGAATTGAACCTAGGGTCTCAATTGTGCTAGGCACACCCCCTGGGATATATCTCCAGCCATCATAACCACTTTCTTACTGTGATTTTACAATGGTATATGACCTAGTCTCTGCTCAAACTTGAGACATTCATTATTTGTAAGCTGCCAGAGGTGTTGGCAGCTGATGGCTCTTGCTGAACACTCATAAGGGAATTAGTCTTAGCCAAAAAGAAGTGTTTTGCCCAAGGTCTTGGTGCCTTTCTGGACACCACCTTAGAGCAAGAACAGAGCCCTGCCTCAAGAACAAAAATAAACAGCTGTCCCTGCTGCACCCTATCTCTGAGTGTCAGCACAGGTGTTGGCTTCTTCAAAGCCCAACCCATCCCTTTGCCCAATCCTGCTCCCTTGATCTCTCTAGAGGTATTAACCCCTAGAGTACCAACCCACCAGACGGTGCATTCCTCTCTGGCTGGCAACAGATCCTGACAGTCTCACCAACCTTGAGGACAGATTGTGTGACAGACACCTTCACAGTAGATGTGCTTGTTTTCAAGACACATAAGTGGTTTTTAAGTGAATCTGAGAATCAAGGGGTAAAATGATCCAGCAGTTTAAAATGTAGTAGGTACTTTTGAGATGGGAAGATTTGAAAATCCTACCATGTACTTCAAGTCCATTCCCAGGAGATATGCAGAAACAATTGATAGAAAGTTAGAAATTTCCCAGAGGCCATAAATACATCAGGCCCATTTCCTTCAGTGATGCACTAGATGTACCATGTCTGGGGTACAGAGAGGAGGGGTAGGTTGTCAGTCATGTGAAAGGATACAGGATATGGCAGTTGTAAAATAATGGAGCCATTTCAAAATTCAAATTAGTAACAATTGACCATGTTCCCACCATTTTTAAAACAATAATTGGAATGAATTATTTCTCCAAAATTCATCTATATGCTCAATATGGTCAGTGGGGCTGGGCAGGACTGTGACATGCTGGATCTCTGCGTTTTATTCTTCATGAAGATTATCTCCGGGATGTCATTTAGTGTAATGCTCATAAAATTCCAATTAGTAATTTTATTTTTGTTTTAAGTTCAATTCCAAGCTCTAAGCTTAAGAACAGGATGCTGGATGGTGAACAGAAATGTTATAGCCCACATTGATATCAAAGCTGTAGTCATATCACGCATGTGGCTTTAATATACAAATTGAAATGAATACATTTTCAGTGTTTCTGCCATGTTCCATGTAGTATGCCTTGTCTTCTGATCTATTTATATGCAGTTCTCCTGGTAATTAGCGGTTTTAAGGGGTTCTTTCTTTCACAGCCTTAAGATTCAAGCTGAGTTCACTGTCTAATCCATATATCAAGACAGGATTTGCTGACTGGGACCTATCTGGGACCCAACTCTTCATCTTTACTATCAAGCAAGGAGCTGCAGTTTCTCTCTTCTGTGGCTTTCAGCGAATTCAGGTCAGTTAAGTGTAGCTATAGCTCTCTGTAGGACACAGCTATGCTGAGGAATGAAAGACATCACCCTTCTCGGTACTTGGGCTCTCAATTTAATTTTGGAGTCCACTGAAGTATGACTGCTAAGGGATTAAGTGTAGACTTAGCCCCGCCACCCCAGTAAGACCATCAGGTTCAGCTCACCTTCGATTGTCTAAAATTGAGAGACTTCCCTGGGTTGAATACTAATCAAAGTGAGTGAGTGTTCTCCGCATCGCTTTGCTTCATCTGTTACTCTGAGCGCAGTTCTTTGCTGAGTTCCCTGTAATTTCACTACAGAACTGGTAAACAGAATTCAGTTAAAATCTTGGCCTGTCCACATGGCCATAGGACATTGGAAAACACATATTGTGGCCTCTCTAAGGTAGGCTACTGTCCATTTTTTTCTAGTTAAAGGGCTTCTATGAAGTATGATGGTCCTGCCAAAAATAGCACTCAACCCACAATAAGATAGAAAAACAAAAATGAGCCCCCAAAGAAATAACAGATAAAAGACTCAGAGCAATAAAGCATTCAGATAATGACATCATTTACATTTTTGTTTGTTTGCTTGCTTGCTTGCTTTTTTGAGACAAGGTTTCTCTGTGTAGCTTTGGACCTGTCTTGGGAACTCACTCTGTAAGCCAGGCTGGCCTTAAACTCACAGAGATCCACCTGCCTCTGCCTCTGCCTCTGCCTCACCAATGCTGGGATTAAAGGCATGCACCACCACCGCCTGGCTATTATTTACATTTTTTTAGGAAATAAAAATTAAAGTGGAGAATACTAGCAGAGATCTGAAAATATTTTTTTAAAGTACTCAAATGGTATTCCTGTGCTCCAAAATTTGACAAACAAAACCAGTAACTCAAGATAGCCTACCCTAGGGGAATGAGGGTTTTCATCTTATAATTGCTCTTTATTTCTAAACCCTGGCTCTAACTGCTCAGGCTAGCTTGGAGTATTTGAATTGTCTCCTTGACTTGGAGGAAGCATCATTGGGCAAGGAATACCTTGGACTGGAATCTCCTTTCTCTATTTAACCTTAGGAGGAGCAAAATGCTGCTGGAAGAGAAACCATCATTTATATGAACATAAGAATAATAACCAAAGAATAGAGGAAAGTTGATGAGAAGGAGCAACCCTTGCAGACATGAGTTGAGCAGCATCCAGAAGTCCCTTCTTGTCCCAAGTGGTTTCTCTTGCCTGTATCTCATTATCATCATCTCTCTAGTCAGTTACCTTCTTGCTGGGACCCCTCCTTGTGTTACTGGACGATACTGTTTATTCTCCAAGGGAATAATGATGAGTATCCATAAGAGGACAATTCTAAAAAAGGCTTTCCCACTTCTCTAATTGTTTCAAGTGTTTTAGGAGGTCAGCTCAAATGCACAGCCAAATGTTCTCTATGAGAAAGGAGACTGTGAGCATCACGTACAATTGAAAGATGCTACTCTTTGCTCACCTTGGTTCAAGAATAGAATACTAAAACAGGGTAACAAACAGAAAATAAATGATAGAAGTGAATGGTGAGTAGAGTTGCTGGCCTGTTCCCTGGTGTATAGAATGAAGTGGAAAATGGGGAGAGCTCCGTTCTTCATCCGAGCTGTTGACCTAAGTGAATAGTGAGGTCTTTGTGGAATAGTTTTCACCCTATTTCATTAAGGTCACACTGCTGAAAGATAGCTCTGAAATGTCAGAAGTCTTTAAGAGTTAACAACCATCTGGTGCCTGGGAGACCCCGGAGGTTTCCAGGGGAGACGGCGGTGGAGGATGAGCCTGCAGAGAGCAAAATATCTCCCGAACAACCTAAAAAAGACAGCTCTTCTGGGAAGATGCTTTTAAAAATGGGTTTCATGGAATTGGGGGAGGGGGGAAATACAGTGGAATGGAACGGTACATGCAGCAGGACAAGGGGGACTAGAGACAAAATGCCAGGATCAGGACTGCCACCAAAACCATGTGGAAGGAAGTCCATGACCTGTGTAGCTGGCCACTAGCTGCTACTGACAAGGAAGCTTCTTTGCAGTGGTATTGATGACTGCAGACTCATGACTGAAAACGAGACAGTCATGTGACCCCTTCCCCCCCCCCACACACATACATAAATAAAAGAAACAGTCCAGACTGGAAACTATTGAAGAGGGTCCTTGAAATTTTGATAAAGATGCTGAAGTTCAGCTCTTGACAGTTGACGGTTTCTGGCAGCAGGGGTGGGGCTGGGAGGAGGATGGGGGTTGGGAGGGTGGGGAGGTAGAGAAGACTCTGTTTTCTCTAAGGGTCTGGCCAATGGGAGCTTGACGATGTTTCAGTGAGTATGTGGGCAACACAACTTAGACTTGATGTGTTTTTCTTTTTGAGGGGAGGGGGAGGGCACAAGGGTGGGAGGGTGGACCTTGGAGGAGTGGGAAGCAGTGAGTGTGATAAGGGTGCACTGGATGAAATTCCCAAATAATGAAAACGTTGTGTTGAGAAAACAAGGCACAGGCTCAGCCCTTGAAGGGACTGCAACTCATCACAGGGATGCTTGTGTTCTTTCCTAATACCTAATAGAGGTATTAGGAGATTTGATGTATATATTCCATGCCCCAGCCTCCTGGGCATGATTTAGACCTATATTAAAGCTAACAAGATAGAGCAAATGTTTGCTGACCTGTGGTGTTTGGATAGTTTGGGTGAATCTTGGGTCAAATTCCTGTTGAGATTATAAAGAGAAAAGTAACAATGCCTGTGATGTCAACAAGCCCAGCAATGGGGGAAGTTAATCTTTAGTTCTTTAAAAAGAAAATGATCAGCATCCTGCCACATAACACAGAATCTGGGGGGGAAGCTGAAGCACTTCAAAGGAAGCCTCCTACTTTAAAAAAAAATCCTCATTAAAAAATAACAACATCACAGATGCTCACAGCAGTGCTGCTGGGCCAAGTCCCCACTAACTTTTCTTTTCTTTTTTCAGGCTCCCCTTGCATTCACTTCCTTCAGTTTCAATAGAAACAAGGGATTTTAGAAGGCCTGGGCAGCCTAAGGGACCTCTGACAGTGGAACCAGGATGCGTGAACCTGGTGCATGAAAGAACTTTGGGAGCACATTCCTCACAGAGGGATACTCCCTTAACCTAGAGACAGGAGGGAGGGCCTAGTCCCTACTCCAAATGACTTGACAGATTTTGATGATCCCTCCTGGAAGGCATCACCCTCCCTGTGAAGTGAGGGGAGGGATGGGATAGGAGGGGGTTCGGGGGCATGGGAGGGAGGGAACTGGGATCGATATGTAAAGTAAGAAAAAATGATATACTTGTGTGTAAATAAACAAGAAACAGGGGATTTGAGTAATCTGGCATCAACATTTTCAAATGCAAAGAAAGAAAAGGATAAACTGACAAGTGATTTTCAAGCAATTTCAAGCAGTAACATGGAGGACTTAGAGAACAAATTTAGAAAACACTCTGAAAGTCTGGGGTTTGTAGACTATGGAATTGATGAGAATCCAAGTAAAAGAATTTCTAAGGCTTACTATGGAGCAGAATATACCACTAATGCAAATTAACCCACTAATTTGCATTATTGTGAGTCAATTGACTGTGTGTGAAGTCCTTTGTGGCTGTACACAGAAATTTAAGAACACAAAGCTGTTTCTCCTGTTGTCCTGTCTTTACATATTTTCCAACACTAGGAAGACTGGATTTTGATGTTTTGAAACCTCACACTCAGGTTAAATTTCTCCGCTTCTTCTGAATCACTGTTCTCACTGAAACAGTCACTCAACATCTGGATGCCATCTTTCAATGGCGCAGGTTTGTGGGAGGACTTGTCCAAGCAGGCTGATTTGGTCTAAGCATAAAATGCATGGACTATAGGGCTAATCTGGTAAAGATGGTGATTTTCATGCCCAAAACTAGCATTTACTGCAGAAATCGCTGCTCTCGTGTCTACTTATGCTCATTTCGAAAGGGTAATTTCATTCTTCTTTGCAACTGATCTTCCCCTTGCACTTTTTACTTAGTGTGTGTGTGTGTGTGTGTGTGTGTGTGTGTGTGTGTGTGTGTGTGTGTTTGCATGGAAACATGTGCACCCAGAAGCCAGGGAACTACCCCAGGTACCATCCTCAAGCACATCGAACTCTTTGAAACACTGTCACTCATTGGCTTACAAGCATGCTAATGAGAGGTAAACTGACTGGTCAGCAAACCTAGGATGCCCCTGGCTACCTCCCCAGCACTGAAATTACAAACGTTCACCACAACACCCAGGGCTTTTAGGTAAGTTCTAAGTGTCAGAGTCAAGTCCTTGTACTTGTCAGACAAGCCTTTACTGATTGAGCTATCTCCTAAAAGCTAGCCCCTAGAAGTTTGGTACTTTAAGGGAGACAGAGACTAATTTAGAAGTAGTTTTTTTCAAGGAAAACAAAACAAGAACAGAATATAAGTGAGACCAAGGCTAACTGGTATAAGTGGGTGACATAGTAGAGGTTTGAGCCCAAGATGTTGGAAACTCTCAGTGTAGCAAAAGCAAAGCAGAAAACAGGGCAGAGTTTGGCATGGTCTCCTCTGGGTTTGGCTCTTGCCCCTGCCTAAATGAAACACAGGCTTTATAACATTTTAATGGTGTCGGTTCATTAGATTTTTCTCATAGGGAATATAAATTCAAGCTGCAGACCGCAGTACTCTGAAACAGCAAAGGTTTTCACTGTTGCCATTCTGGGGTGAGGTCAGAGCTTCAGGACAGATGCTGGTGTAGCTATCTTGAGATCTGAAGACTGGTGCCTGGACTGTTTCTGTAGTGAGACTGTTAAGCTACTGCTGGTGCCCTAGAAACACCTGGCAAAAAAAGTCGGGAGCCAGCCTGGTACAGGATTCTTGGTGACTCTCATAAAGGAGCTTCTGGACTCTGTCTTCCACTCTTTGGAATTGCTGGGGAAATGTAACTACACCGAGGTAGATGGGGATAAAGATGATTTTCCCCCCAGAGACAAGCACGTCACAGGATGGAGTCACCAGCCGAAGAAGATAACATACCATCTGTGAGCCTGTTACTGGGAGAACAGACTGGGAACTAGGTGAGATGGAAACAAATGGCACTGGCACTCTCTCAGGGCAACACTTTTAAGGGTGGCTTCTTTTATTGATGGCACTGAAGAGAGTTCAGTGGAATGTCATAGTATGTGGCACAGTCATGTATATTGTCTTAAAAATTATTCTGACAATTGTTGCTATGAGTCTGAAAACAATATGGTATTACAGAAGGAATCGGCAGGAAAACAGCAGAATGCAGTTCTCATATGCACTTAAAAGATATATGTCATATACAATACTAGTGTTCTAAAATAAATTTTGAAAAACTGAGTAGTCTTTTGGGAGAACTGGGTTGGCATTTTCTAACATCTTTTCCTAGTTTACTCCAAGTAAGTAAAAAAAAAAAAAAAAATTAGAAGGGAGGGGAAAATACAAATACACAAACTCAAATACCAGCGAGTAAAGGAGGAAAACATGAGAATTATTGTTTTGAGAATTTCATACATAAATACAGAGTTTACACGATTTCTACTTGTTCCCCTTCTTCCCCTGCCTTAGCATTCACCCTTTTTCTTTTCTTTTCTTTTTTGGTCTAATGATTATTGTTGCATATGTATACAATCTACTGGGTTCATTTTATGTTTCTCCCATGTACATGTGTTTAGGGCTGATCACTTGAAATGGCAAACCTACCTATCAGGGGGTTCATCCCTAGACAAGAATAATTCTCCCTCCCTTAGCATACACTGACTGTCCGTAGTTCCTCATCTGGGGGTGAGGCCTTATGATCCTTCTCCCATCCCTTTGGTACCTTGACTGATAATATCAGTGCTCAGATAGCATTTAGCCATATTGTTGAGATTCAGGGGTTCAACTTCTTTGCAGCAGCTTCCTGGTCTTCTAGTTCTTACAATCTCTTTGCCACACTTCATCATTTTCCAGAGCCTGAGGTGTAGAAGATGTATTATAGATATACTAATTTGGGATGGATGGGTAGCTTAGTAGATATACCTATTGGGGATGGGTAATTAAGTAGTTGTACTAATTGCGGATGGGTAGCTTATGCCCACTTACTCTTTGCATTCTGACTAGCCGTGTATTTCTGTAGCAACCATCCATCTGCTACAAAGGGAGCTTCTTTGATTAGGGGTGCGGGCTACACTTAACCTGTGGGTGGTTTATAATACAGTCAGAAGTTAGATTGATTTAGAAAAATGGTAGTAGTTTCTCCTGTAGAGTCCATGAGTCCTCCAGCCATGGCTAGTTATCTAGGTTTATGGAACCAGGCATGAATTCCCTTTTATTAAGAGGCTCTGAGTCCTATTAGACAGATGTTGGTTGCCCTCAAGAAATAAGCATAGCTGGTCATTGTTGTGAACCACAGGCTTAAAAGCTAGGTAGGACTTTTTTTTTTTTTTAAATCTTTGGCAGCTCAAATAGCACCTTCAGGTGTCATGGGAATTAGTCCTCAGGAAGGGGGCTTCGAGGCCAGTACCAGCTGGATTCCTCCAAGCCCTTTGTCTAGAGTGTGTGCTGGCCTCAGATACAGTGTCTTACTTTCTCTTCTTTTACTGGCCTACATTCTCTTAATATGAATGCAGGACTTTTTTTCCTGGTGGTGTGTTATGTGGAAGTTCAAATCCACATTTTCTGGAGTAGAAAACCTGTTGAGTCATTGCATCCATAAGAAAGGTGTTTGTGCTAGTCAATTCTATAAGTATAGGAGAGAATAAAGTAGGGGCTTTATACCAGCCTCAAAACTTTTCTTACAGCGACATGGTCTCTTGTCATTTGTCCCTATGCTCAAACAATATATAATTCCTATTATATGTCATACAAAGTGAGAAATAAGACATCCAACCCCTGTTTACATCGGGCACAACAATGTCCCCCTATAATTTAAAAACCAGTCACTTAATTTTTTTTTTCCCTGAGTGCTGGCAAGGGAAGTCTGCATAGACACAGTACAGTCTGCTGAATGGCGGTTGAACAGAACTTCTGAATAGAGACTGGTTCTGACAGGACACGTGTCTAAGAGTCAGTAAGTGAGGCTTCTAGGTTGAATAGAGTCAGGCAGGAAGGGCAGTCATTGTACAGCATGTTCTTTATAATTCCCAGGGGCTTGGGAGTCAGATGCCTCAAACTGAACCCTCAAGGGCTGCTTTCCAGTCCTTTTGCAATAAGCACTGTTTTATTTTGGGCTGCTGTAAAAGAAAATTACTGCAAACTCTAGAGACTTAAAACAACAGAAAGTTATTTGCTCACAGTTCTGGAATTTGAAGACATGGAATTAATGTGCTGGCATGGCCACACTGTCTCCAAAAGCTCTAGATAGAATTCTTCTCTGGCATCTAGTGGCTCCTAGCATTTCTTGGCTTGGGGATACTATCTTCAATCTTGACTCTCTGCCCATATGACCTTCTCTGTTTCTCTCTGTGTGACAGCTGCCCTTCTCCTGTCTCTTAAAGGACATTGGAATTAGCTAATTTCAAGATCCTAGGCTAATTACCTCAGTGAAAGTATTTCCCAATAAGGCCGCTATTAAACACACTACAGGGATTAAAGGCCACTTTCCTCCAGCGTCCATTTTGTTACTAACCAAATGGATCAATCAATATGTGTACTACAGACTTTGTTGATTCAGAGAAAAACGATTTAAATAGCCATAATAGAGCTTGGAAACTATTATGGTACTTGTGATATGTTTGCAAATGGCAGAAAAAATACAGATTAAATATATTTGGGTTTTATCTGTTAGTTTTATGTGCAGCTCAGGGTGTTCAGGAAAGATGGAAATGCCATTCAGTGTAAAGACCACTGACCTGATATCAGAATAAGCTGTTCCACATGTGGCATTCATTGCATCTTAATAAGCATAGTGTCTCTGGGCCTGCTTCTGGATTTTCAAAGACGTAGTTGTACAGCTTAAATCTCTAGGTAATGGCAGAGTTGTGTTTGTTTTTAATATGGAGAAGAGCTCACTCATTGTCTTCTATCTCAGTGAAAAACAAAAGAAGACATAAGCTAGAATAGATGCAATTTTAGGTATGGGAGTAATTCATAACTCCAAGGCTTAGAGAATGAAGAGTAGCTACCAAGTATGTTTGTTCTCAAAGTGAGTAGAAGGAGGGATGCTAAGAGAAACTCTTGGTCATTGGATGACTTGACTAGTGCTATCTTCATGTGACTTTTCTCCCCTACCAGCTATCATTATCATTAACCAAGCAGTCACCCTTATATCCTCTATGGGAAGATTCCTCATGACAAGGTAAACAAGGAGCCTACGCCAGCTCTGAGAGTCTTCCTCTTCATGTGAGTACCAAAGATGCTGTTTTCGGGCATCCGTGGCTGTTCTTTACCATGGGCAGTAACAGCACCCATGACTGAGGGACAGGAGCATCTTTCCTCCCTTAGACAATCTCTACTATCAAAGTCTTTGAAAAACTTTCAAAACGTAACGTGACAATGAATCCCCTTGCAATTCTAATACCATCCTATGTTTGCGGGTGGTTATAGACACACATTTGCATGTGTCTTAGTTTTTTCATCGTTTTACACTTTCCATCTTGAATTATTCATCTTTTGCTCCAAGGCCTGTGTTATCTTCACACTGGCATTTTAATAGTTAAAGGCTTATATTTTTAGTTATTTTGGTAATTTTATGACCATATTTTGCATATTCTGTTCCTATTTCTTGATGGACACGTTTCACAAAATTTCTAACTTCTGAAATCTCAAAGGAATTAAGGCCTTCCTTCCCATCTTCCATTCCCTAGCTTGCCATTTCTATTTATTTATCTATAAATCAAGGTTTACAACCATGTTCTGCTATCTTACTCTTGTATTGAAACAATGAGATAATCAGCACACACCCTTCCGATCTTTGCCAGTCCTCTAGTTTTAATAGCTGTCACCAACCAGTTTTCATAGCCATGTTCTTTGACTTTTCTCACTTGCCCTTACATTTGGGATCTAGGTTGGCTTTCGCCAGGCACTATGAGAATGTGGTAGGTTTTGCTTTAGCACTGGATGTTACAGAGAACCCTAAAGGCAGTCTGTTATTTCTCCTTCCACCCCCTTCCTTCCAGAGTGACAACTAAGTTGCTGCTTAGATCCAAGGTCATCCTCACTCTAGGTCAATCTGCAGATTTTCAAGAACACTATTTTAAACATATGCATACTATTAAGGTAGTATTAACTATACATTTAGGCAGCTGGTCATTGTTATATATGCATGGTAGAATGTAGAGTTCTGTTGTGTGCATTTTAATTCCTGAACCTTAATATTTAATTAAAAAAAAATAGTTGACCTCATCTCTTACTAAACGGATTTACTGGCCCCTTGAAAAAAAGTTGCCAGGGAATATGCAAAGGGTAACAGAGTTGACTTTTGGGTGGTGGCTAATTTCTTTATTTGTAGTTTTTTGTGTTTTGAGAAAACTAACACAAAAGAGAGGGAAGCATTTTGATTATTTTAAAGAAAGTTACTTCTTGGTCTTGACAGCTTGGATGGGCCGATGGGTTTCTGTAGAGAAATAGAATCCCCTTTCTGAGCATCCAGGTTCAGGGTGCTTCATAAGCTTAAGCAGTCTTGGCAGTATGAGGTTATGGTATAAAAGGCTGGGTGGAGCTTTACACTTACGGCTGGCTATGGGCTGGCTATGGGGTGCCCTGGGGATGCTGCTCAAGGTCCTACTTATACGATTTTGCCTTTCCTGTACAGCATCTGGTTCTTTCAGTTCTCCTTTCTTAAGTGCTTTCTGGTTAGTAAACAAGATACTCAGTTCTGGTCCCTAAGATTCTTCACTATGTATCATTTCTAACTGCAGTGTCCGATAGAGAAAATGCATGCCACTGAAAACTTGGTCTCTCGATGAATTTTCAAGATGTCCCACTATCAGTGGATGAAGAACCTGAAGATTCTGACTTCCCTGCTCATTCTTAGGTTACTTAAGCTTGTGGGTGTCTTCTCAGTTGTTTGTAATACTTTTACAAACATTCTCTTCTGTATTCTGTGGTCATCTAGAAAAGACTTTAGTTTAGACATGTCAGGATGTGGAATATGGGCTAAAGGAATTACCCCAGGAGGAGTTACAAACTATTCTGTATGACCATTTGTGAGGGACAAAACTGATGACACAAATAACTTCACAGAACTGAGTGAATTTCTTATATTTTTAAACAATTTTGAATACAATTAAGTAGGTACCAGTTCTCTAATGTGTGAAGTAGGGCACATTTCTGCCCTGAGCATTAACACAGGCATTGGCGGCCCATATCAATACATCAGGACCAGCAGACCCTCTCTGAGAACTCTAGCTCACCAGCATGTATGCTGTACCAGGAAGTGACTCTAGTTTTGGCAAGAGTCAATTTTTGATGGGGTATTTTATTAGTAAAGTGGTTTTGATCACGTATCTTGACTTTCCAAGTACTAATGGACCAATATTGTATCAAAGCATATGTAAGCATTAATGTACACATACATAAAGGACAATGAAATAAAAACAAACAAAATATCCCCACACACCAATGGACTATTTGAAGAGCAGTACATAGAACATGGCTGAGAAGGCAGAAATTACTTCTGTGATGATCTAGGATTAATTCAAAGAGAACAGGTTCATTAAGTAAATTCCAGACAATAAAGGTGTACACAGTCATTGAATAGAACTTACCAGGAAAAAATAAAAAATAAAACAAAACACTCAACTGGTCAAGAGTTCTTTTCCTATTGCCCCTTTATTAAACTTACAGTATATAATAGTGATTAATAATCTGTTTCATTGACTTAAAATGTTGATCCTGCTACTTGTTATCGATTCAGACCTGGATAAATTACTTCATCTACTACCAGGACTATGATTGAATATTATCATCCAGTAGAATAATATAAAGTAGCTAAAGTAGACTGGATGTATAATCCTAGTGTGTAACTACCTTTAACTTTTTTTTTTTCCATTTTATTCCTTATAGAAAGTAAATTCTCCGAGACGAACAACAAAAGAAATCATTTGCCTATTATATAGTTAGGTGCTTAACTTGGAGAGACACTCAAATATTGCTTAAAATGTTTGATTAGGAGCTGAATTTGTGTGCAGAGTTAAATATTTGGGTAATAAGTATCAGTAAACAATAAGGGAATGACATGGTAGGATCAGACTGTGGAAGATCATAGCATCTTTAAGTACACTGTGATAATGGAGCTGGGCTAGGTGCCACAAGCTTGTAATTCTAGCTGATTAGGAGATGGAGGCAGGAGGAGCACAAACTTCAACTCCACCTAGGCTACAGAGTGAATATTTAAAAATACAGTACTATAGGTGTAGTAGGTTCAATATCTAGTGAAAAAAAATGAGGTAATACAGCACTGAAATTTTGAGAGGACAATCTTAGTGCCAAAGACTTTAGTCTTGTTTGTCTACAAAGGTTTTTCTCTCCCAATTGAGATAGATTACAATGCATGTGTATTTTTGTCCTTTATACCAAGAGATGTTTCACTCTAGGAAACAGACATTCTCCTTTCTGGTTGTTGTTGTTTGCCAATTTCCCCCAGTCTTTAAGATTAAACTTAACCTGCTCCATGATGTTAGATAGGGCTCCAGGCATTTCAGGAAAATGACAATGTGCTAATTAAAAGAAATGTATCTGAACCAATGAAACCAATGCACAGCTCCTTGAAACCAGACGGACCGCAAGGCTAATTAGATTTCAAATTGCTTCCCTTGAGAAGTTGCACAGCTCCCTTCCCATCGCCTCGCCTCTATATTCCTCAGCCCACCTGGGCTTAAATCAGATACCAGGCCCTCTGTAATAGCCAGAAGACAACCTCAGGCTTCTTGCTACCTTCCCACCTTCTGTCTGAAAAAGCTAGCCATGCTTCCTTTCAGCTGGGGAACAACTGCCTCTCAAACTAACAGGACTGCTGATAGTGACAGGAGTGTCACCTTCCTGAGACCCCTGTTTCAGAATGCCAATCATTATTTTCCAATGTGGTGTGAATGTCACCTCCAGCAAACCAGAGAATAGTCAGCGTCATTGTTTCAAACAAGCGGGAAAACATGTCTGATGGTGTTCCTGTGAGCTCCCTTTAAACACAGTGCCGATTTTGCCAAAGAAGATGGTATCAACTGTAGTTTTAAATTAAGTTTATCTCACTGGGTAGTATGATTTTAAGTATACATATGTTCACTATGTGAGTTTTAGAGACATTTCTGCTGGGAAGAAGAAACTCTAGATCCTATTAGCAGGTATTCTCAGCCCTCATTCAGTGACATAGGGAAGCTGCTTAACTGCATTTCTCATTTAACTACCTAATAAGGTATAATTTCAAAACCAATCTTCAAAATATTCCTGCTGATAAGAATGGGAAAGTTATAATGTTAGCAACGAGAAGACAGCAGGGGTGGTGCTGGTGGAGGTGGGAACAGGGGGTGAGGTTTTAAGGAGCAGAAATCAAAAGACCAAGGGTAAGGAAATTCAGCTGGGCAAGGCTTCTAAAAGTTGCTTTGTAAGTTATCTCTGGCCAATTTTTCTAAACATATACATCCACCTATTGAGAAATCTGGTTGAGGAGACAAAAAGGGCAAGTTGTTTTAATATTTTAAAGAGAAATGGAATATTTAAAACAATCACAACCATACTTGTAGTGGTTTGAATGAGAATGCCCCCCCCCCCCCCCCCCCGCTCATGATGCTTGGTCCCCAGTTGGTGGAACTGTTAGGGAAGGATTAGGAAGGTGTGGCCTAGTTGGAGGATGGATATATGTCAGTGGGAGTGGGTTCTGAGATTTCAAGACTCCTGTAAGATTCCTAGATCTCTCTGCCTTGTCATTGTGGATTAAGATGTGAGCTCTTAGCTCTTCTTGTCACCATGCTTTTGCTCTGCCATCATGGGCTCTAACTAGATATAGTAGTTTGATGAGAATGGCCCCATTTCTTCATGTTTTGATATTTAGTCCCCAGTTAGTGGAACTGTTTGGGAAGGACTGGGAGGTGTGGTCCTGTTGGAAGAGATGTCCCTGGGGGTTGGCTTTGAGGTTTCAAAAGATGTATACCATTACCAGTGTTCTCTCTACTTCCTTTTTTTTGGATTAAGATGTGAGGGCTCAGTTATTCCTACTACCATGCCTTTGTTCCATCATGGACCCTAACCCTCCCGAACCACAAGTCCAATCATGTGCTTTCTTTGTAAGTTGCCCTGGTCGTGGTTCTGTCACAGCAATAGAAGAGAAACCGAGACAATACTGTCTCATACACCCATATTATTAACAACACAAGAACAAGATGACTTTGTGTAGAACAGATGGAAATGTTAAAATGTTGAATCATGCTCTCCCTACTTCTGGAATTTATCACTATATTTCCACATTGTAGCAATGACAACATCAGTGGAAAGTAAAAATCCATCCTGGAATTTGATTCTGTTACTACACAGAGGGGGAAGGGCAATGGAAAGTGTATCTATGAGGTGTACAAAAATCCAAACAAGGATTTTTGAATGGCAAAGTACTGTGACTCTTTAACTGGGGATTCATTAGGAAACTCAGACAACTAAAGATCTAGGGCTTAATTTCATTTAAAAGTGTGGGGAAATTTTTGTTACTACAACAGAAGGTGTATTCAGTTGTACCAAACAAAGATAAACTTTCAGTTATGGAAAAAAATCAGAACACAAAACAATAAAAACCTCAAATCCCACTAGTAACAGAATGTAAGAGAAATAGTTTTAAGACCAAAGTTCTTAGCAATTGCATAAAATTCACTCATTAGTAAGAATTAATCAAACTGTTGGAAACATACTTCCATGTTACTAGTACAGAGTTATCTGAAGAATGCTAAAGTTGCTGAACTTAACTTTGGTTGTTAAATGTCGGTTAGGCCTTAAAAAGAATTTCTATTGCATAGTCTATACTGTCAGATATACTAAAAAAATTTCTACTGGATAGGCCATAGTGTCTGATATATTAACAATGTATTGCAATATATCTTTAAGGTAAGGCTCCTTCTTTTAGAGATGAGATATACTCAGTACTTCTGTATTATTTCTAGTACTATAAAAAATTGAACAAAGTAAACCTGTATGTATTTATATAAATACTTAAAAATGACTTAAAATAGCATCACAAATTTATTAATTGAAATATTTTGGCATCTGAGTAAATCATTACAACCAAATCACCACAGTTACAAGGCAGTATGAGGGTATGTATCTCTACCTTTCCAAGGCTGCTACCGAACACACACAGGTATGTATGGCAATAATGAACATATGGCTAGTGGGATATAAATGAGTTACACTGTTTGGACTCAAGGGCTCCATGAGCATTTGCAATGTTTGCCTAGCAAGAATATGAAGTCAGTTTTGATTTGACTTAAATATCGTGGACCAATTTAACATTAGTAGACCTGAGCCTCATATGAATTCAGACCACAAACACAAGTACGCTGGGCCATCATCACATCTCAGTGAGCTCGCACATGTGTCCAAAGAAGTCAAGCAAAGATGGCAGCCTATTTTTATATACCAAGAACAAAGAGGGCTGGAGGGATAGCTCAGCCATTAAAGGCTAGGCTCACAACTATAAATATAAGAGTTCATTCCCAGCACCCATTGCTGTCCCTCCGGCTACCTTTATTTTTTGTCTGGCATCGGTGACACATGCCTTTAGTCCCAGCACTCGGGAGGCAGAGGCAGGCAGATCTCGGTGAGTTTGAGGCCAGTCTGCTCTATAAAACTAGTTCCAGGACAGGCTCCAAAATAATACAGAGAAATCTTGTCTCAAATAAAGAAAAAAAAAAAAAAATGAAAGGCATAGACAACTTCAGAAACTCACAAAATGTCTGTCATTCATGTTAGAGTTAACTTTCTCTGAGTTGAGACAACTGTTCAGAATACTGCTTTTTTTTTTTTTTTTTTTTTTTTTTTTAAATCAGTCTTTGTTCTCCCAACACCTATTCCCTCTACTGGCTTATCTCCTGGCTTGAGAATGACAACTGGAAAACAGGGAGTCTTCATGTTCTACTTGCCATTGTATTTCTGTTGATAGTTGGCATAATTATTTAGTGAATAAACGAATCCCTCGGTTTACACGAAAGATAAAAATAATTAACAGGAAAGTGATCTTTTTCCTCTCCTTCCTTGCGGTCTCTCATTATCTCTCCCCCTCCCCACTTCCCTTCTTTCCTGGAGCAGTGAGTAGACATTCTAATTTTAAAGATTTGTCATGTGTGGAATACTTTGTTTCCGTACATAATATACATTCTAGAACAATTAGGGAAGTTATACAAACGGAAAAGCTTTGATAGAGAAATCCCCAAAACTATCCATAAAAGGTATCAACCCCCTTATATCAGTTAAAAATACGCAGATGAAGCAATTTTGAACATGGTCATTTATTTTGTTTGAATCCATTGTTTAAAAATTTTCAAAAGGCACTTTAAAAAACATTTAAAAATACATTATTTCTGACTTAGGGGTGATCACTTAAAATAAGCAAGTCACCAGTTAAACCCTTCATTGACACTATTACTTTAAATAATTTTGAAATTCCCAAACACAAACATTCACTGTATAATACAACACACTGCTTAGCAGTGAGGTTAGTTCCCCTCTGATATATTTCCTGTAGATCATCCCGTTATAGCGCCCTGCCCCTGCAAAGTCACTCCGATGTAACTCCTGTACCTGAAAAACTTAGGAGGTGAGGAGTGAACTGAGTCCACTCAACTCAAACGCTGCTTTTAAGTTGCTTCTCTGGAGAGGATCTGTATGACGTCCTCATTTCAATACAGCTCTGATACATAACCGTAAGTCATCTTTAGTCAATAGAGGTACATTAGTGTGAAATAGACCACAGCTTGTCTACCAGATTTCCCAAGTATGTTTCCCTCCGGCCTAATACAAAATGAGAAATGAGGGTATATAACTTTACTTCCTTTAATTATTGATGTAAAATTGTTTTAGGTTTACATGTTCAGTTAGGGTATGTAGCCTGAGAGTCAGCAAATACTACTGTTGTACTTTTAGTCTCAAGGGAAAGCTAAATGTAGTAGGCATAAAACCATCACAAATGATAGACACACTCTCATCACCCAAATCCACAAGGAGACAGCACTGTAAGGAGCTAGAAAGTGGAGGGTAAGTACAAAGGAAATACCAAGACAGAATAATGACCTCACCAATTCAAAGAGCAAGTACGCAGCTAGGTAGGAGCTGACAAACCAAGTGATGTCTTTCAAGTGTAACAGGGCCTCGATCTAGCAATATAGTTTGACAGGCTAAGAGGGTAAAAAGTTCAAACTCAAGAAATAACTATAAAAATAAGTAGTTAGCAACTCAATGCTCAAACCCAATTACCACATTCAAAACACAGTATGATTTATTTTGTCATCCTTTATAGTAACAAGTTGATCTCTGAAATTTAGATATGTTCAAATGTTCAAATAGTAAAACCCTGGGTCAAAAAAAAAAAACAAAAAACCCAGCTTTGTATCTATGAATTTCCCACTAGAAAATCATAAGCATATTATTAATAGAGAACATAAGACTTTATTAAATCTTATGCCTTGAAACCACACTACAATCAATTATTCACAAGGCAGATCTTAATCTAAAAGATGGCAAATAAATCATTATCACCATAAAAATCTTGTTTAATGTGCTTTATCATACATACACTTAGAAGAAAGATTTAGCTTCATTAGATCATCGTATAGGCAAATGATGGTTGAAAATGATAAAACTTAAGCTGATGGCATAAACTAGCAGAAAATACTTGGCATATTATGAAGTAGCATTTTCCTATTTCTACTGGAAAATTTTAGCAGCTAGTGGACATTTTTCATGATATTAATTTATATGTTTTAATGAATCCATATATACATATTAACACTTATTGAACCCGTTCTGCTCTGTGTGGAATGACTAAACTTGGAGAATTATAGATTTTGAGGATCATGGTAATAGTCACTATAGGGAAGTAAAGAATTTTGCCCAATCCAATGATGCATTGACCCTTTAAACTCCATAGCATTTTACTTTTAATATGGTATGTTCTAGGACTATACTGATTTAAAACATGTTTTAGTCTTTGAAAAATGCCTCTCTCCTGGGCAGAAATCCTGAGTGTGTTTGTTCCAAAGACTATTTGCACCAAAATCACGTAGGTAAACAGGCAATAGTTCTCAACATAGTATTAGAAAAACCAACCTCCAGGACCTCTTTAAACCAAACAGCTAGCCTCTATCTTGGAGTTTTTGACTTAGGCGATCTAGGTGGGGTGAACAGGGGCTACAAACTCCACCAAGCTGCCAGGAGTGCTAATTTAGTAATTCTCACTAGAAGGCATCTGGTTATGAATACTCCAGGGCCTCATGCAAAAAATCAACACTTAAGATCTTCATCTCAAACTCCAGGTAAGGCTGTGAGGATCACAATTTAAGAATCACCATACCAATTTAGCTGTTTGACCACTTAGACTATTACTGGAGAAAAGTACCAGATGTTATGCATGTCTGTGTGCATGTGTATACATAACTCATTAATCCATCCATCCATCCACCCACCCATCCACATGACTAACCCTAGAGCTGACATAATACAAACAACATACAGGTTTGGATTACAAATCCCAGCCTTCTTACTTACTAGCATTGTGACAGTGGAAACATTATTTGAATTCTTTGAGCCTCAGTTTCCCCATCTAAATATAGGAATAACACTCAATTTTTTAAGATTAACACAATTGTACTGAATAAGATCAGTACCTGACATAGAGCAAGCACTAGATGAATAATACATATTACTTATTGTAAGAAATGCACAAAGTATTTCTTTGAGATATAATTTGATCATTTCATTTATCTGAATCAATTATTTACACTCCAAGGTAAATGCTTAAGACCATGTCCTATCCTGAGACAATGTTCTCATAACCTTATGCCCAGTCATTTATATACTCATTAATATCTTGTGAGGTAGGTAGCATCCTTGTCCCTAATTTATAGATGGGGAAACTGAGGCACAGAATAAGTAAATTGTTCAAGGTTACATGTGATGGAGGAGGAACTTAAAAGCCAGGCTGCTTGGCTTTGTAGCCCAGAATTCACTGCAGCATTCATATGAATAAAGGTTAAGGTTTTTGAAGAAAGCATTTACTCTGCCAATAAAGAAGAGTAACATAAATGGAACACATGGTAAAGAGCTGTTAAAGGAATAAACTAGAAAGCCTAGGGTATCAGAAGATGACACTACCATGAGAACAACCCAAACCAAATTAGGACAGAGTGATCCATAACTAGTCAATGAAATAAATACCTCTTCAAATATATCATCTATAGAGGTTATGGTTTTGACACAATAAATATAAATTACTTATATTTATTATTTAGCTCAACTATAATCAATGGTGTAATAACCATGCAAAATTAGCATAATAAAATGTAAATCTTTTACAATTAAAAATAATTTTATGGAAAAATCTGTAAAATATTCTGCTCTACACTCAGAAGTTTTTCTACCCTCTCAGAGACTCAGCAGCAACTGGAGTTGGAATGATACAGATTATTCTGATAGCAGTTCTGAATGGGACTCTGTTCTTAGACTTATACTGGCAAGACAATTATCTCCAAATAAGAATTCAGCATGAAATAGTTATTTATAAATAAAGTGTATGATATGTTAGCTTGTCTAAATGTTCTTTATTTGCTAATGTTTTGAATTAACTCTGGCCAAAAGCCACATACAAAAATTTTTGCCAGTGTTACCAGGCACATCAGACATAAAAATTAATTTTAAAAGTGCTTTAAGCAAGTTATGAAAGGCACAACAAATTTCATCTCCACAGGATGAAAATAAAAGGAACAATAATTATGTAGTTGGAAAGACTTTGAAATAATCAATTTGCAATGTCATGAATAATTCGCGAGAGTGGTACCAATACAAGAAAAGCTTGTCCAAATAGCATTAAATTCAATTAAGTTACCCACAATTAGTAATGGGTGAATTTGGAAACAGAATATTTTTAAATGCCCGTTTTATAGAATGCTTCAAGTAAATAAGCATTAATAGTGAGAATGGTATTCAAGAGTTAAACATTTAGGAAGGAGTCAATGGGGACTTGGTACAAGGTTGATTATATATAGAACTAAGCACATAATGTAGTCAAGGCCCATAATAATCAGAAAATGTGGTTTATTAGTGAACTTCTGGGTAAGTGTCATTCTTATTCTACTTCTTCTTGAGGAAACACTGCCAATTATAAGTAATATAATCACAGAAAATTTCTCATTCGATAATTGGGAGGCTGGTTTGTATCATATACACGTGAGCAAGGTGTATACTGAGCAACAGTTATTTCTTTCTAGTTTTAAGGCAGATCTGTTCAGCATTGTGTTCTAACAGTGCAATGCAGCAGGTGGTTCAAGCTGAACCACTTCAGCGTTAATGATAACACACGCTGTCAGGAACAGGGACAGAGTCTTTCCAGCTCTTCTCTCTTTCACCATTTTAAAAACACAAATTCTTCATATACAGAGAGTTATATATTACTGTATCAAAACACATTTTAACAGACTTCACAGCTCTTTAAATGCTTCAGATTATAGTCATCCACTGGAAAAATTTCTATATGGAATGTTCACTGCAGATGAGTTCCTCCCTGGTATTTCAGGATTCTGTCAGAAAGGCAGGAGTCCTGCAGTGCAATGAGACCATTCAACCTCAGTTCACTCCCGTTCTGCTTTCAAGGGTTGCCTAATTTTACTTTTGAATCTTCGTTTTTGTTTGCTTGATTAATTTCTTTTAGTATATCCTCAGGTAAGGCAGGTTGATATCTATATAAATAACCATATGGACGAAGATGATAAACGAGGTATTCTAATTCATACATAGTTGTGGAATCAACGTAGTGAAAAGAAACTGCAATATCAGAACAGCAACCAGGACCCTAAAAGATAACAGAAGTGAACATTGTTAATAAGGGGCACAGTGGTATACAGTCACACTCATTACAATACTCAAGCATCAAGGCTTGAGAGAGAAGGCAGTGGTGCCTAGCCCATCAGATGGTATAAGATGCTAATAGTTCTCTCAGTTCCCAAGAATTTAAAACCCAACCTGGAAGTGCCTAAGCACTTTCAACTAAATCTGAGTTTTCTTAACATTATTTAGTGCTGGTCCATTTAAAATTCTTGATTTCTTCAAGTTAAAGGGGAAGCTATACAAAGAATAAGGCTTTAGTCTGACGTTTTTAGTGGACAGCTAAAATATTGCTCTTAAGTATTATAAATAAAATACAGTAAGTAAAAAAGAAATATAATTATTGGAAAGAAAACAAAGTGGCCCCTTGTAGGAGACTATAAGTTACTGGAAGATGGCAAGAGTTTCAAGTGGAAAAAAAAAATCACCAGCTATAAACAATGTCACAACAGATGGCTTCAAAACTACTTTTAAACTCAGATGAAGCAGATATAGTAATGCTAATATATCTCAATGTGAAAAAAAAGGAAATTTGTAAGAAGATGTGTTACAACTGAATTTCAAAATCTACAAAACAATGCTGACTCATTATGCATGTATCAACATACACGAAAAATATAAAAGTTCGCATGATAACGAATGACATGTAATTTCTGGCTTAGTTTAGGGGACAGAGATAAGAGAAGTAGATTGAAAGGGTACACAGGACTCAACTGTCTGCAAGACTGTTGTTCTCAATGTGGCAATAGATTTATATTTGGTAAAGCTGGATGTGCACACGTGAGATAGTTCACAAAGGTACAACTCTGAGAAATATACATTAAGATACAAACTAAAGCCATGCTCATCATTAAATACTGTCATAGGCTATAATACATTGTAAATACAAGTAAATACAGACAGATTACACCCTTTTTGCAAATGAAGAAATTGAGGCTTCAAATCTTGTAAACCAAGATGATCCAACTATGAAGTGGAAGAATAGTATATGAACCTAGTCTTTCTGAACATTTTCCCCCCACTCCTCCCCAGATAACTATAAGGTATGGTTCAGGGTCACCTCTGTACGGCAGCCCACTCCACTTCAGGTTACAGTCTCCCTGATTTTCTTTATGGCAATGGTTCTCAACCTTCCTGATGCTGCAACCCTTTAATACAGTTCTTCATATTGTGACCCCCCCCCCGACCAAAAAATTACTTTCGTTGCTACTTCATTAACTGTAATTTTGCTACATTATGAATCATAAATATTTTTGGAGATAGAGGTTTGTCAAAGGGGTCAGTCCACAGGTTGAGAACCACTGCTTTAGAGCACCTGGCATTGTCCAAAGCCTCATCTTTATAAGTATGCCCATTTATGCTGTAGTTCTTTGTGTAGAAAATAAACCTGGAACTTGATGTATTGACTTTCTGTGTGTTAGCAGCTGGCATGCAGAGGTCTCAACAGATGTCTACTAAATGACTGGCTGGGCCTCTATTCTCATCTGCTTTGTTATACTGCCAGTCTATACACTAAACACATTCTAGTTATTGACACTAATAAAACACATACATATTAACTACTCTGTTCTTTATATTTTTTTAGGTAAACAAAAGTCAGACCCAAGTTATTTACATAGTAATTATAATTTCTAGACTTACCTCTACAGGAGGATAATAGTTGTAATTCCAGTACCAAAATGTTTTTGGTAGATAACCTTTAATTAAGTGGTGTTCTGGTACAAATGGGTGGAAAGTTTCTTTCCCAGTGGTATCTCTGGAATCTCCAGCTTCTACATTTATAATTTCCATGCACCTTCCTAGTGCTAAGTCTTCGATGGAGGAACTATGTGTACATTTTTCTGTTTTAAATGCATCAACAAATCTTCTCAAGGCTTCTTTGCTTAGTACATATCCTGCCCCTCCACTCATGTAACCCTGCTTCACATAGGGCTTAAACCTTCTCCCAAAGTAAATGGGTTGTTCAGGGTTATACTTTGACAGAAGCCATCTCAGATTGTCCAGGATGACATATGTGTCATCATCTGCTTTCATAAACCAATCAGCATCTTCTAAATAATGGTCATGTACGTACTGAAAAGCTTTGATTGTTTTCCAGTACAGTTGCTCTCTGCCTTCTTTGGTTTTCAGTCCCACAGTGGGGAAGTCTTGATTTTCTTCTGAACTCATAAATAACACTTTATTACAACGCTGGGCCCATGTAGCTTTGACATGTTTGGCCTTTTTCTCTAGATTTTGAGGACTTGTCATAACCCAACAAAGAATTTTAACTCTCTGATAGAGCTTCTCAGCAATGTCCGTGTTCTCATCTATCAAACAAACATTTTTAAAAGTTACATTTACACAGATGTAAATCCTAATAAATCATACCAAAGAAACTTTTCATAAATTATTTCCAAAGCTCTATTTATTCATTTGTTATTAATGACTTTGAGAAAAACACAACCTAACATGACTTGACATTCTAATTTCCAGTTAGTTTTATCCACAAGATCTCTAAGTGTTACCAGTTCTTAAGTGCTTATTACTCAAAGTGACCAAAATACCATCTTCTGGGAGTTGGCTGGGTACAGTAGTATATCAGGTTCCACCCCAAACCCAGCAATCCACACTCAAAGACCATCTCACACTTGTTATGTAATACTACAAAGAAAGGAGCAGAACATTCCTGGGAATTTCTCACTGCTGTGCATGAGTTTCCATCTAAAAGACAGAAGAATAAAAAACAACAACAACAAAAAAAAACATGCTGCTGAGGTAAAGTTCATGTGGCAATTGTTATGGATTTCGCAAGTACTCTAAGATGTTCTCGAAGACTTTGATGATAACATCAGTTCAAAAAATAGGAGTTAATGTAGGATTGAGATTGCTCAGATAATACTATGTACTTCATTCCAAACTGCAACCAGAAATAGAACAGAGCAATGGGTAGTCGTTGGATTTCTGAAGTTATCTAGAGCAGTGTCTCTGTAAGCTACCAGTCTACAAAGACACAGGAGGCTCATGTCAGAATATACAGCAGAGTACCACCATTTGATGAAAATGCCTATCACACAGTAATGAGCTTGAGAACTTAAACTGACTGATTACCTGGGTGTAAACAATTCTCAAGCTGTCAGCCGTCAATGTGAGCATTGCCAGTCTAGAGGAAGGGTTTGTTAGAAGATCTAGACTAGTGCTTTTTAAAAACAAACTTTTCTTTGAAAGCTGTATACAATTATACAGTGTATATTGGTCATCCACCACTATATCCCTCCAACTCACTAGTGTCCCACTCCTTCTTTCCCCAAATTCATGTCCTCTTTGTGTTTGAATTGTTATTAATAACTGGAGTTTAATTAGTACCATGCATATGTACATAAGTGTGTGGCCATAGACCAGGGCTTTTAAGATAATATGTGGTAAGCAGCAATGTGTTACTTCCAATTGCTAGAGGCCTATACTTTTATAAACATGATAAATAATAATCATTAGAAAACCCTCAACTTTGGAATATGTAAAATACAAGCCCTACATCTCTATTTTTAGATCTAGACAAAATTAGTTTGTAAAGCACTGTTTCACTCCTGATTCCCATCTTTATTTAGTTATGGACCAGTATGACTCTATAAGACACGCTTGATAAGAAAGTTCTAGGCAATTCTAAGAAGGTCCAACACTTTTAAGGGTAAAGGTCAGTAAATTGTTTAAGTCTTGGTCCTGTAAAAGATTAACAATGAGGTACAGTTAAATAGTTAACTGACTGAAAGAGAAGAGAAGGTGAAGTGGGCAAGAAAGAAAGAATTATCATGCCACAGGATACCCAGAACTCAGTCCAGGAGGAGAGCAGCCGACTCAGCAACCTGTAGTTAGGAAGCATCCACTGCTTGTGGAACTAAGAAATCAATCTCTTCCTCACACAGGCACACAGAAGTGGACAGCAAAAGTGGCACATGTAGAACAAGACAGCTTTATGCCCACAGCTGGGATCTGGCAGACCCTCTCACTCTTCCAGTCATTAGTTCCTTTGTACCAGCTATGTGCTAGCACAGAAGGGGAAATTATTTCCTAGCAGACGAGAACTCACAGTTTAGCAGGGAACTTCCCAGGTAGACCAGAGATCATTGCATAGGAAGAAATGCAGTGACAGGATGATTTTTTTTTTTAAACATATTTATTTAAAGCATATAGGTATGAGAGTGTTGACCCACGAACGTGGGCAAAACAGGAGAAGGGAGAGCTGAAGTGGCACTTGACTGCTGAGGACACGGGTCTTCAGTAAAAGCTCACTAAACCAAAGGACAGGAAAAGGCATGGGGAAATTGGATCGAATGTAGATATGTGCAATAGCTGAAGCTTGTTGCAGGTGACCCTGCTCAGACAGCCCTTGGGGGAAGGGGATGAGAAGATGCAGCACCTATGACTCAGGAGTCAGTGAGTCGCAGAATGTGCTGCAGACTTGTTTATTAAGGGACTTAGGCCTGCCTTTATACCCTCTCACAAGGTCCCATGGGCTCAGGAGCTGACTCTGCTGCCTCGTCCTCTCCTCATTGGTGTCTCTGGGTCAGGTGCCCTTTAGTCAGCAATCTCTGGGCGTACAGACAGACTTAGCTCAGCTGGCCTGGGCACGGGTGGGCTGGGTGACTGCGGCTTAGGTAGGCTGGCCACAGTTTCTCCTACAGAGCTGACTAGGGGAAAACATATTTAGATTAAGAGCAAGAGGTCTTAGAAAATGGCAAGGCAGTATTGTTAGAATTAAATAACAACTGGAACCAACTGAGACGAAGAAATAACTGTCCCAAAGTTTCATAGTTCTCATCTTACACGGTTGTTAGATAAAAAAGAAAAACACAGAAATATTATGCTGAGATTGAGAAGGAAAAGAAGTTCAATTTATATATTTTGAGAGTAGTGTAAGTAAGTTTTTGGCATTACCCACATTTTGTGGCCTATAAAGATAACGAATATTTATCAAACATATATGCATACAGTGAGGTCCAAAACAGCCTCTCTATAATTCATAAGTTTGGCTCCAATTAATCATCTGAAGACTTGGAGTTGTGCAATAAAGTAAATACACAGCAAGTGAACTGCTGTAACAACACAGAACACCATTGGATCACTGTGCATAAATTCATGCAACACGGTAACTTGCTACACTACGAAAGTGCAGTATTAGTTGATGACATACAACCAGGTTTTGATACCCTGACCCTTAGTGAGAGGTAAAGAAGACGCAATTTACTACTGGGAAGATAAAAGAACCATCTCTCAACTAGAGGGAGCTTTTCCATTTTGCAATTCCAATTATTCCTACTTGTATTCTGTTCTGCCAAACAAACCAGTTTCAGAGATGTTTGTATTGTGTTAATAATGTCTTCTCTCAATGTCTGGAGATAGGCTGAAGACAAACTCAGTAAGGGAAAGGTAGAAATAAGTGACATCATATAGAGAGAGCTAAAGGACAGATATGTAGAGAAACCAACATTCAAGGGATATACAGAAGACTCCACTGAGAAAGTGTCTGGTTTCAGTTTTCAGAACCAGGAGAAAATGAAGTCACTGTAACAAGTACTTACATTCGCTACTTCTAAACCTCTTTGACCCTCAGCCCCCAAAAATGATTAGTTAGCCACTGATAAAAATGCAAATTAAAATATATGCATCTTATGTGTTTCTCTAGGGTAACAAACATTAGTTTATATAAATCATAACAAAACTGACACTAAAGAAAATTTCCCCAAACTCATGTCTTTCTCTATATTATGGTTTATGAAACATTTTCACTTAAAACTAGTTGAAAATTATTAACTTCTTAAATAAATCTTGGGGTTTTACTCTCAAGGCAAATAAATCAAAAATCACCTTAATATCTGCCACATAGTGCTCATTTCAATCAATAGGTTTAACAGTAATATAATGAGATTTATGTAACTTCCCATCACTTTCAACAGTTAAATACTTCTTACAACACACATCTTACCTTTATGTTGGCTAGAGTCTGCATTGAAGTTCACTTGCCCCTTGAGGTGGCTGGGCTCATTATCATCTAAATGTCTAGCATGAGGGTCATTATGAAGCATATTCGGCTGGGTGTCAACCTGTTCTCCCAATAAAATACTGAATAGTTGAGAACACAAAAAAAATCCTATTGCTGATCCACAGAGGAAAGTTAAAAAATTCAGCCAAGATTTAGAGGCCATTTCCCGAGAGTGTATTTCTGTAAAAAAAAAAAAAATAATAATAATAATAAATAATAATTTAAAAATTAGCAACCTGTTATGAAATTGTAATGTGATCTACATCATCAAGAAAAAATTCTGAGGTTTAGTTATCATGGGAAGTTGATACCTTCTGTAATAAAATATTTTTAAAATGTTTATTTATTTATTTAACTTTTATGTGCACTTGTGTTTGGACTGTATGTGTGTCTGTGTAAGGGTGTCAGATACTCTGGAACTGGAATTTATAGGCAGGTGTGAACTGCCAGTGAGTGCTGGGAATTGAACCCGGGTCCTCTGGAAGAGTAGCTAGTGCTCTTAACTGATGAGCCATCTCTCCAACCTAAGAAGATATTTCCAATAGTATTTACCTTCTCCTCACCTATGACTACTCTTTCTGTGAACAATTATAAGCAAGTAATAGGTGGACTTGTATTTGCTGGCACAGAGGATCAGCCTCTCACCATGAACCAAGCTTGTTTGGCAGGATCACTTTTATTCTTGGCTCTTAACTGTAGCTCCTTCACTTTTGTAGCAAACATCACTTACTCTAGTCTTCAATGTGGAGTTAGCAAACTCTGAAGAATTAGAAATAGAATTCTTTGGGCTCTGTGAGCTACATACTGGAGCACCAGGAAAAGAGAGACTGAGCATTTGCAGAAACAAACTGAGCAGCATGAGATGAAACATTTAAAACATTAGATAATTAAATGCATGTGCCCCCCACACACAGAATGGTCTGTATCATTACCCACTTATATAAAAACATAATTCTGAGTAAGTAATACTTGGTCTGTGCGCTACTAACTGATGAGAAATTATCAACAGTTTAAGGGAGAAAAAAAAAAAAAAAAAAAAAAGGCCTAAAACTTGGGGAGGATAGGGAATGGCTACAGTTAGAGTCAGCAATGTTTTGAGACTTGGGTTGTTTTTGCAAATGAAGCCCACACTTTTAATCCCAGAACTTGGGAGGCAGAGGCAGGAGGATCTCTATGAGTTCCAGACCAGACTGGTCTACAAGAGCTAGTTCCAGGACAGGCTCCAAAGCCACAGAGAAATCCCGTCTGGAAAAAGTAAAAAAAAAAAAAAAAAAATCTGATTCTTATCCATTTTGTTACAGTTTTAAAGAACTGTGGCTACATTGGTCATGCAATTTCAAAGATTTAACATGTAAATTCGATTCACTTGAATGTGTAGAAAGGAAACAAAATTAATCGGAAAAAGTATTTAGAATGATCTTTCTCTAAATAAGTGATCCTTTTATAAGATACAGAAATCAAAACAGTTTTATAACATATATTTGAATTATAGGCTGCATTATTTTTGTGACAAATGTGGAAATCTGTATATATACATATGCTCACATTCAACTTCATTAGTTTTATTTGGCAAATGTTTGTTTTGAACTAACTGTTTTACTGCTTCATATTGGAGCTATATGAAATTGAACTCCAAGTTTATCAATAATTATTTTTTTACCAAAGCTCTCCTAATCCTAAATCTTCACTCCTGGAACTCAGCAACTAGTTGTGCTAGTGCTAACAGATGCTACAACTGGAAGTCCTGTAGGCTCGAGAATGCTTACTACTTTCGCAGAAAAAGTGTAACTTGATTCAGTACAATTTTTCCTCCAAATTTTGTAGTTATTACGCCATGGTCTTCTCACATGGGTACAGCACAAGTTTTTATCCCTTGAAGACGTTTATTTTTCACTCCCTGTAGACCCAGGTGTATGTTGAAGTACTGCCTTTGCAGACATCCGGTTCTTGATCAATGGGAGACTGTGGCCATCTGCACTAAATGAGTCTATTTTTCCAACAGCATCTGCTCGCGCTGTATCACTGTCACAACTGATCTGGAGACCTGGGGGCGGGGGGGGGCACCAAACCAGAGGGAGTAGTGATAGAAACCACACTGAGGGCCTCACACATGCTGGGCAAGCCTTTTCAGTCCTTATTCTGAGACAGTCTCACTTAGTGGTCCAGGCGGACCTGTAACTCATTCTATATCCTGAACATGTAATCCAGTTGTCTTGGCATCCCAAATGGCTAGGTTTGCAGGCCTGACTCACTGTCATTAACTATTACAGTGACCTGGAATCAGTGATCTTGCTATCAGTATTACTACTGTTGGGAACACCATGAAACACACCTGTATGAGACTGTGAACCTAATAAAGTTCTATGTGTTCTGATTCATTCACTAACTTCTTGTTCTCCAGTCCCGCCCCCCCCCCTTCCTAGGATATAATACTGAAACCTTAGGTGTTCAGGTGAAACAAACACTCCAGACACCAGTTTAAATCCAAAGCTGGAAATATTTAGTAAGAAAGGCATGACAAGCCACGTTTCTTATGCCAACTAGCTAAGTAGTAAAGGAAAGGAAAAGTTCTGGAAACAAACTGACATTGCTACTGCTGTGTACACTCAAATGACACAAGGACTTAACAGCCCCACTGATGACATGGTGAACTGCATCAAGGATTAATTATGGTATCCCAAAGCCAAAATCTAATTCAGAGCAAGGCCTTACCTTAATTCTATACAGGCCAGAGGTGAAGAAAATGATAAAGCTAGCAGAAGTTGGTCTATGAGGTCTAAAGATACAAGTGCAAAGTGAAACAGAAAATCTGAGGTAGAAACGGCAGCAAGTTATCCCAATGATCTAGCTACAGACACTGCCGAAAGCGGCTACATTACATAACATTTTCAGTGTAGATGAAATAGCCTCACATTAGGAAAAACGATGTCACCCAAGACTTTCATAAACAAAGAACAGACAATGATGCTGGCTTCAAAGCTTCACAGAATAGGCACGACTTTCTTGTTAGGGGGTGAATGCAGCTGAAGACACTAAGCTGAAGCAACTATTATTTTATCATTCTCAAAATTATATTCCCCAAATTCCCTTTAGAATTCTACCAAATTTACTCTCCCTATGTTGTGTAACTGAAGTAACAAAGCCTGGTACTTCCTTTGGCACAGCTTACTGAGACCTGCTTCTGAGGGAGAAGGCTTCTTTTCAAAAGATTACTATTCATTGTCATGGCACCCAGCCACCCAGGACCTGTTGGAGACGTGCAACATGCTTAATGCTGGTGTCACAACTGCTAACATATCATCCATTCTGAAGCCTGTGAATCAATGAGAAGCTTCAAATCTTATTTAAGAAATACATTTTTAAGAGTGCATCTGCTTTAGGCAGTGGATGGATGTGGCCAAGAAAACTGAGAACCACCTGGAAAAGATTAGGGATTCGACTTTCTTGATGTGAATGTGAGTGAGCATCTGTGATTGTGGAAGGCATCTTATAAGACCGTCATTTGAACCCTCTGGTAATTCCATGGAACTCAAGACCAGTGGAGGCAGCAACTGTAGGTCTGGAAAAGGATAGCAAGGGAACTAAAGTGTGGTCAGAGGTTACTAAAAATTCATGTTGGAACTGCAAATGAAGTCCAAATATATAACTGAGTAGAATTTCATCATAAAACATTAATAACTGAAATGTTAATTCTTACAGAAGGGCATAGAGAGGTTTGTTTCTAGAAATGGAAAACAACCCTGACAAGAACAGTGGACACTGCTCAAATGACAACATCAGATTCAGAACATCCATCCACAAACACAGCAGAGAAAGTATGGCAAAGATTTGAGAGGGTTTGGTACAATTTTAAGGGAAGTCCAATAAGCACCAATTGCTATCCCACAGCTTCCTTGTGACAAAGTGATCTTTCACAAGAGGAGGCATCAATTGATGGGGCAGTCTTCATTTCGCTTTCAGAAATAGTCGCATTACCCTTCCCTAACCTTTGGCAACACACCCCCAACCAGTGAGAAGTCAATATGAGTCCTCTCCCATTGATAGTATCACTAACTGAGGGCTTAGGAGACTCTTGTTTGCTAGCAATAGTGATAATCCCTGCATATACTTCTAGAAAACAATGTTACTGCTCAGTTGTAGTACTATGTAAATGTAACATATCCTGACAGAACCAAAACTTTTTTGATTAATTTTATGTGGTGATATTTGCTTTATTGCATAGGTCCAAAATGGAACTCAGTATCTCTGGGGTCCACTTTCATTGTGTCCCTTCTGTGATGCTCAGTTTTCAGTCACACCAGATCACTAGCACCCATCACAAGGACCTAATTTTACTGTCAGACAAATTCCTCATCTCCACTTCTCAGACTCCAGTGTTCACCAAAGTCCGTAAGACCCTATTTTATGTTTTGGAGTAACTCAAACAGACTCTCTCTTTACCAGTTTATACCCTGCTTTCTCCTAAGTGCCAACCAAGGAAGTTAAACAAAAGATCCCAAGTGAGGTGAGGTGGAGGGCCACTTAACTCAGGCCCTCAAGGCAGAACTGGTTCATCACTGCTTGGAATCAGTCTTAGGAAGAAAATGTTTCAGCAACTTCTATAGCATGTATAATGGCAATGCAGCTTCAGAATTAGGGCAGCCACACTCTACAAAGAACAAGAGGAAGGGACTAGATGTTTAGAATGAGCACCAGTGGCAGAACAAGACCTTAACTGGCCTTTGGACAGAGAGTCCTGGCTTCACCTGCTACCATGATTTTGAGGTAGGGAGAGTTAAAAACTAGTTTGGATTAGTACTGACCAATGACATACTCACATTAGATCATCTTACACTTAAGGTTCACTGGTGACTAGGCCCAAAAACATGTCCAGAGAATACAATCAATTTTTAGCACCACTGTAAGTTATGAAGTCATCTAAGAATTAGCAGATATTTAGGAAAAGCTCTATGTAACTCATGAACCTAAGTAAGAATCACCCCAAGCCCACAGTTCACAGTAGGAGCTGGCTAGTAAGCAGCTCCCTTGGATGGCCTCTGTATCAGCCCTGGCCTCCAGGTTCCTGCCCAGACTCCCTTCAACATTGAAGGTTGACATGAAGTGAAATAAACCCTTTCCTTCCCAAATTGCTCTGATCATGTTTTGTCACATCAATAGAAACCCTAACTAAGACAGATGCTCAACTTATGAGAGTTATATAGTTCAATAAACCCACTGTAAGTTGAAGCTATTTGAGTAAGGGGAAAAGCTATTTAAAATACACCATAAAAAGTTTAAGAACACATTGGACCATTTAAAAGCCTCATGCTGGAATAGCTCAGTGGGTAAGTGCTTGCTGCGAAAGCCAGAGCACCCAAGATCGATCCCTAGAACTCACAATGGAAGAGAAAACTGACTTCTGAAATATGTCCTCTGGACCTCCACGCATGTACTGCAAAAGGTAGTACTCATGCATCACGCACAGCAGTAATTTTCTCAAATTTCTGTATCATTAAACAAAACCCTGATGAGCACTGACTCCCCATGGGGTTATATTCTGATAAGAATGTCATAAAGACAAACAGTTAAAAGCCCTGGGTTCTACCATAACGGCATAACCACTGCAGAACTTCCTCCTGTCGACAGTAAAGACTTCCAGATATCAAAATATAGCATCTTGTCTGCCACAGTTGTTGATGATGATCCTTTTCTCAGGACAGTCTGTTCTTCAATTTCAGCCAAAAGGAAGCAAACTACCTGGCTCTGTTGACTGAAAACAGCACTCCTATTCACACTCCATACCTTCTATCTAGCCATACCTTCATAGCTCTACTTTACCTTGTCATCATGACAATTTCTCACCTTAAGTTGGAAACTTCAACCTTTTCTCGATTTTAATGAGCACATCGAGGCTTCTCTTTGGCATGCTCACATTGCCCCTACTGACACAGTTTGGAACCATTATTAACTTGTTTGAACACAAGTGCTGAAGACTATGACAATGGCGCTGATAACCAAGACAGCTATGAAGAGACCAACAGCAGCATGTGTAGCATGAACACCCTGAGACAGCTAAGACTGCTGAGCCTTTCCAATGCCACAGGTGTTAGTCCAACTGCTAGACCTGGCAACAAGATAGCTCTAGTTTATCTGCACTGTTTTTAAAGCTCATTCTTTTCTCTCTCTCATATATTAATTATATTGCGGCTTCGGTTTCCCTTCCCTGCACTCCTCCCCGTCCTCCCTCCCAGATCCACTGCTCCTCCAGGTTCCTTCAGGAAAGATCAGGCCTCCGGGGATATCAACCTGAACATGTTAAAGCCCATTCTTAAAGTTTGCCATGAACTTTTATATGGATGGCTCCGACACTTCCATTTTTTCCTACCCTGAATAACCTTTCCTATTTTATCTTACGGACAGATGTGTAGTTTTCTTTTAGCTTTAGTATTATGGTACCCATGGAAAGTATACAACAAATTAATCTTATCTGTAAAATCCCAGAGCCAGAGCTGGGTGGTGATAGCGCACGCCTTTGATCCCAGCACTCAGCAGGCAGAGGCAGGTGGGCCTCTGTAAGTTCAAGGCCAACCTGGTCTACAGAATGAGTTTCAGGACAGGCTCCAAAGCTACAGAGAAACCCTGTCTCAAAAAGTCAAAAAACAAAATAAAACAACAACAATAACAAAAACAAAAAACAGAAACAAACAAATCAAAAAATCTGAGTAAGATATCAGGGCAATAACCTCAAAGGTCAGAGAGAAAGATAAGCAACCACCAGTGCCCACTTACCTCCTACCAAAAGGGCCTAATCCCATCTCACCCTACCCTATCACTTCCTGTCTCTACCTCCCAAGTGCTGGGATTAAAGGTGTGAACCACCAATGTCCAGCTTCTATGGTTAACTAGTGGCTAGCACTGCCCTCTGACCACCAGGCAAGCTTTACTTGTTAGAACATAAAATGTCATACAACATTTCCCCCTTTTTGTCTAAATAAAAAGTGAAGATTTTAACTTAGTAAAACTATATACAATAAGTACAATAACTATATACAAATGTATATAGGCAATAATTACATTAATAAAGTCTAGTCCACATGCATTTGACAAATTCAGAGAAAATATTCCATTATCTATCCAATCTTGGTGAGTCCAAAGTGTTGTACTAACTCACTTTCTATCTTAATGTGTATTATAACCCCAAAATATATTTTTATGTTTCTCAACCTTATATACTTTATACCGCTTTAGTGAGTTTCTTTTCTGAGTTTGTTAACAAGTAAAACTATAGTGTTCAACTCCATCAGAGACCCATGAAGGAAATAATATTACCTGAGTAAAGAAAAAGTACAAACAACTTCTAAAAAATGTGAGAAATAACAGAAACAGCTGGCTGCCTGTCAATCATCCAATGTCCCTCTGCAACACTGGGGCATTAATCTTCGGCCTACAGGCCTAGAACATCTGACAGGCTTTTCTATGAAGCAGGACATTCTGAAGGGCTGTCCTACCTTGTCTTTGCAAAGTTCTTCAATCACTTTCTTTTGTGTCCTGCTTGTCCAATTTGAACACCATACTGTCAGCAGTCAAGGCAAGGGTAGTTTCTTGCCCAGTGGCTAACTTTTACCACAAAGAAAGTAAACTCCATATGGAATTTCTTTGATTTCCATCATCTCCTCTGAAGTAGACTGGTACTGCCAGCAGACATGTCTCAATGTCATGAAAAAGGAAACTTATATTATTAAAGCATATTCATGCCATGTTCTATAGATCTCTGAAGTGTCTGAAGACCACCTGTCTCTCTAAAATATCTGTTTGATATTGAAAACATACCTAACATAACAAGTTTGACTGTAATAGGGGACTAACTACTAACCTGCATTTCTTTATATATCCTAAATAGTTTGTAATAATAACTTTCAAGGACTACAAATTTGCATTACATTGTTAAATGAGCTGTATAGATATGATACCTTGAACATGAGTAGAAATGTGTGTACATTTCTAACAAAAATAACCTCAAATGTGTATCAATATACAAAAATCCATACCAATGTATAATACTTAAGACTAGTAGTTGCTTTTTTGGTTAAAAAGTAGATTCAATAATCTACCCTTTTTCCTATCATTTCTATATCCCCCTTTTTCTTTTCAGAACAAGATCCCTGAATCTAGTCTCCTTTGGTCAATCTTTTTCCTGACTATTACCAATAACAACTTATAACCAACCCCCCCTAAAGAGGACAAACATCCATAACCCACTGAACAACCAAAAACTGCCTGCCCCACCTCTTTGGAATGTAGACGTCATGTTCTTAAAATTACGTCCTATTGTCTGGGGGCAATGGCATCTTTAGGGAACCCTGAAAAAAACTGAGATAATTACCAAGTCCTAGGACAACTAGCTGTATCATTTGTCCAGTCTCTGTGTAACAGGAAGGTCTCCACCCTGGCTAGAATAAGTAGTCTCTGAGGCTGGACCATCTCAGCTAGCCACCTTGAAATTGTCCTGAGCTGTTTATATTCCAAAGCTGCTCTTTGTCAGCACAGTGGCATTATCATAGTCTTGGTGGAATTGTCAACTTTAGGAAGGTTCCCTGTGGCAAGTTATATCTGATCAAATGAAAAGCATTTGTTAGTTTTATAAGTTAGTTTAGACTGAATGGTCACGCTGTTTAATGAACTATCACCTCTTCTAATCAAAAAGTCTCATTTGTTCAAATCTAATACTTATGATGTTTACTTTATGGTCTCTCCTAAATTTTTGTTTTCTCTTCTAAAGCTGTTCTATCATTCAAAGCAGTATTGTTTTATTTTGTTTTGTTTTTTATAATAGGCATTAGGTCCCTTAATTGCTCTAGGCAGAGTTTCCCCCAGGGTGACAGGAATGACTGAGTCAAATTTGACTTGGGGGCCTGTGAGAGCCACGCCCCCCCCCAGGAGTTTCCCAATGGCAAAGAGTTATCTTGTCTGTAGCTTGTTGTTCTGCATCCATTGGTCCAATGTTTGCCTTTGCCACACCTTCTATACACTCCAGAAGGCAAGGGCCTTCAGTTTAGATTAGAAGAAACACTGTTTCTAGAAATGTCCTGCCTATATAATCTCTTTTTAGGTGACCTTATTTGCCTCAATTAAAACACCTGACATTTTGATTTTTCTTCTCTGGAATTCATCTGTCCTATCCAATTATCATCATGGTTATGACATTCAATATTGACTATATCTAGGATTGGATCCATTCCTCTATGGGTACTGATCTTGTCTTCAAAGGATTAATTATTCGTTTGTATTCTGAATTAGCATTTTCAATAGGATCAGATTCAATTATTATTTGTCTAGCTTCTGATTTGGTATCATCTATTTACTGCTGAAGCCAATTTCAGTAAAATTTCAGTGAAGGTTTCTTTTGGGCCCTATATAACTTTATTAGATGACCCAGTTCTCTTTTGAACTTCTTCAATTCTGTCCCAAGCACTGAAAGCTGCTGCATGGCATAGAGCCAAGATATGGTCATTTAGAGACGACTGTCTTTGTATATCAGCATAATCGCCCTCTCCAAGAAGTTGGTGTTGGGAAACTTCAATACCTCTAGCCCTATCTCATTGTTCAATGGTCCTAGCCTCATCTTTCCACCAGGTCCTCCAGTGTAATTGACGGCTAGGCTCCAAACTGCTGTAACCAAGTCTTGTAGGACAATTCTATTATTAGGTGACCATGAATTTAACATCTGCTTCACCAAAGGTGAATAAGGTTAATGCATACCATATGAGACTAACACTTCCCTAAATTTTCTCCTCAAATCTAACATTTCAAAAGGAATCCAGTCATCTCTTACACAGCCTCGGGAATATCTGTCATTTGGCAGTTGTTCCTGTATGGTGACTGGATAAATTAAGTTTGGTTGTTTGATAATCTTAGGTTGTTTATGTAATGCTGAGGTTGGTTCTCCTTTAAATTCCTCTGTCTTTGTCTGACTATCTCTTAAGGCTTGTAACTTATCAGTCAAATGGCTTTTTTTTTTTTCCTCTAGTAACTTTTTCTAAGGCCAGTATCTTGGCACTTATATCAACCAACTTGGCACTCATATCAAACAACTTTTTTGGGGGATAAAAAAAGATTTATCAAACCAATGTTTATAACTGACATTATGTAAATCCCATCTAAGTTAATTATCCCCTCATTTAATCGTTGCAATTTTAAACTATCCACTGTATAATCAGCGACCTAACTCTCTCCATTGTTATATAGTTTCCCACTTACCATAGGAAAAGCACTCTTTTTTAAAACTAATTTCCCCCTTTAAGAATTCCCAACTGTCTCACTAAATCTGCTGCTGATGATGCTGGAGCATGAGCTGTGTAGCATCTGGCACACAGGCAGCACACAGCTTGCAGAGGGCAGCTGCAGCTAGCTGATAGTATGTAGCTGTGAGCTCTCCAGATCCTTTGACCAAAAGGCAGAGATCCTGTCTCCACCTCCCCAGTCCTAGGATTAAAGGAGTGAGCCACTACCATCCAGCCTATATGGTTAACTAGTGGCTAGCTCCACTCTGATCACCAGGCAAACTTATTTTGTTAGAACACACAACAGCCATGGCCCACCCATCCAAACTAAATTAACCACTCTTCCACAAAGCCCTTCCTTGTCCCTCCACTTATACCTCCATGACACTCAGACATTATCAGAAGACTGTACCTCTCTCTACAATTAAACTATGAGCTTCCTGTATTTGTTATTTTTATGGTAGTTGTGACAAAACGCTTCACACAAATAGCATATTTTGATTCACAGTTTCAACAGATTCAGTGCATAGTTGCTTGGTCCACTGTACCTGGGCAAAACATCACATCAGTAAGAACAAGTGTAAGAGTCTGTTCTTTCATTCCAGCAAACAGGAAGCACTCACTGTAATTTTACATACTAGAAGCCTCCCAGGAATAGCTAATATTCCTCTAAACCCCATCAGCTCTGTAGCTACCAGCAGGCTGAAACCCAATTCAGCTATGAAGACTTAGATTATTGTGGAAAGGTTTCTCTTTTTACTATTTCTATTTTCATGAGAACAAAATACCCTTTATCGGCAGTATTTACCAAGATATCTACCTTCTGAGCCTAATAAATTGCCACATCTATAGATACTTCTTCCCTTTCTACATCAACAGTACATACTAACTGAGACACTAAACTTGTAGAGCCTAAATTAACTTTACCAATTATGGTGAATGCATCCTTAGATCTTCTCCAACTAAATTAAACATTAATGCATGATAAAGGTGTAAGTTATTACCACCACTACCAATGCCATAGTATTATACCAGAATTATACACCAATGCAACTAAACAAACAAAAAAAGTGTGTGTGTGTGTGTGTGTGTGTGTGTGTGTGTGTGTGTGTGTGTGTATGTATGTATAAATAAACAGCACAAAAATTACCAAGCAACTGGTAATCTGGCCAATTGTGAAGAATTGGAAATATTAAAAAGAAATCATTTAAAGGTGGCTATTTGTGAAGTGTATCACATTTTTATATACAGATATTAAGTAACTATATAGAAAATAATTGTAATAGAAAGCAAAAAGAAAACTGTAAGTAACAGAGAATAACTATCACTTTAAAAGTACAAGGTCTACAAAAGGGAAATATAATCCCACTGAAGGGTCAAGAATAAACATGGAATTAATGGAAAGGCAAGACAACATATTTATGACATATGAACAATCAACAATATATTCTTGGAAAAGGGTGAACTGAAGTTATATCAGGAATCAGTTTTCCCATCTAGACATTATATAGGTAGAATGTGATGTTAACAATTTTAAAACTCTAAAAAACTATCAAAGGCTTCAAATTTCCCGGGAAAGACTTCAAAAGTAAGGTAAATTGCAAACAATTTCAGCTAATTTCACCTCTTAGAAATAAGTACTCACCTTTCCCTCAACTAGGTTTGCTTAGTAGGTAGCTATTTGTGGAGCACATATGACAGGGCAGTTGTTTGAAAGTTATGGGAACAAAGGTGGGCAATAAAAACCCGCCTTCTGAATCCTACAAACTGCTTCTGACCACAGACCTAGACACAGATGGGCAGTCACAGCTGATACACCTCACCTGCCCTTGTAAGCCCCTCCGTCTCTGGCTAAAGTGACTTTTATGGGAATTGAAAGGCTGATACCTTCCCCATCCCTTTATTTTCTCCCTCTCCCCCAACCCCCAACCCACACACCTTTTAGGAACTGGGCAATAAGAGCTGAGACAACTAAAAAGGCAACTGCACGCACAAGGGCAATTACCAAGCCAGTTTGCATAACCAGGTAAAACACAATCTCAAAACTATCTTGGTTATACTTATTCTTGACAGAGAGACAGACTGCAACAATCTAAAACAAAATGCCAAACACCAGGGAATGAGTATCTGATTTCATAATCACAGTATTAATTGGAAACATGGGTTTTTTTTTTTTTTTTCCCAAATAGCACAAGACACAGAGGTGAAAACTATGATTCAAAGCAACAAGGAAGTGAAACCTAACAGTCTCTAAGTTAGATCTGACAGCAATCTATTAAACAACTTTGCAAAAACAGAGGACCTAAAAAAAAAGAAAAACAAATAAAAAATCTAAAGTTTCAAAGCATTTTTAAATAAACAAGAAAAACAAAACAAAAACCAAATTTGAGCAGGTAGGAAAAAGAAAGAAACAGCAAGCCTGAGGACAGAATATTTGAAATGACAGAGTCTGAGCAGCTGAAGAAAAACGGTGAATGTGAGAGCAACAAGGTCTATGGGACACCATGAAGGAAGGAGCCCAGCGCACACACTGTGGGATTCCTATGCAGGAAGGAAAGGATAGCCAAAGAAACAACCACTAGCAATCCCCAGATTCACTACAAGATTTCAGTATTAGCACCCAAGAGGCTGAACAGACTTCAGGGAGGGTGAATTCAAAGATTTATACCAGCATACATTTTAATCCATCTGTAGGCCAAAGAGACAATTCTGAAAGCATGAAGAAATGATTCATGGCCTATATGTGACTGTCAGAAGATTATCATAATTCTCATCAGAAACTCTGGAGGACAGAAGGTAGTAGGCTGATATATTTAAAGTGCTAAAAAGGAAAAAAAAGTCAACCATGAATCCTACATCTGACAACATTTTTCCTTTATAAGTAAAAGGGAATTTAAGGCATTCTTGTATAAACAAAACCCAAAGCAGTTTATAGACCTGCTCTGCAGGAAATGCAGAATCCTGAACAGTAGATGATAAGAGTAAACAAGAATTAAACACACAGGTAAATAGAAAACCTCATACTATTATAACTTTGGTTTTCAGCTCTACACTTGTTTCCATATGATTTAACAAGCATACATTAGAACAGTTTGGACACACAATGCATAAAGATGTAATTGTGTGCAATCAACAAGTGACCTGGAGGAGTTATTTTTTTTTTTTTTAAAAAAAGGCAATTCTGTATGCTTCTGAGGTTAAATGAGTATGGACTCTAACTACAGTACTACAGCTTAAGGATATTAATTAGAATTCCTTTGATAACCAAAGAAAAGAGCTGAACAATATACTTAAAAGGAAATGAGAGAGCAATGCAGTAAAGAGGGAAACAACTTGGAGGAGCCCTCCTGGTTTGTAACTACTTTAAATAACAATGGATTAAACTCTCTAACCAAGAGGCAGAGCTAGGCAGAATGGATAAACATGATCCATCTATGTTTTATCTATGAGACTAACTGCCCACCCAAAGATAGGTTGAAAGTAAAAGTACAGAAAAGAGACACTGCATACAGACAGTAACCAAGAGGACAGAAGTCCATTATGTGTGTCTAAAAACAGACAACTAAAACATATGAAGCAAAAAAATCAGCACAAATATATTTCATGATCATGGATTGTAAGACTAAAGACTGATGTATAGTCAGTATAATTAACAAAATGACCTATAGAGTCAAGCAATCTGTAGTATAATTCCAACAATTTTTCTACAATAAGAAAAATTAAAATTTATATAAGATCCCAAGAGGCCCTAAATAATAGTCAAAACAATACTGAATTTAGCAGCAAAAACAAATAACAAAACCTAAAACTTTTTGCATCTAAAGACTTTATTAAGTTAAAAATCAAGCCACATAATAAACAAAACATTAATCATATTTATAATTTGGGATTTATGGGGCTTATGTTATGTGATGAACACCTAAAAAAAAAAATCAGTGACAACAAAATCAACCCAACTCAAAATGAATGTGTTGTGAATAGTTCCCCAGAAAATACACAAGTCAGTAAGTCAAACAATTCCTCATGTCTATCATTAGTGAAATGCCAGTTTATACTCATAACAATGGCTATTACCAACAATCAGAAGATAACTAGTGTTGGCAAGCAAATAAAGAAATTGTAAGCAACAGTCCTGCAGCTGTGGACAGCAGTTCAATATATCAGGTCCTAAAAAATTAAGACTAATCATCACTGAGTATGGTGATACTCAAATTTTAATCTCAGCACTTTGGAGGGAAAGGCAGGCAGACTCTGAGAGTTCAAGGTCAGTCGGATCTACATATTGAGTTCAAGGCCAGCCAGAGTTACACAGTAAGACTCTACCTAAAGGGGGAGGGGAGGAAATTATCACATGATCCAATAATTCCACTTTGGGGTGCATACTCTAAGGACCTGAGAGTAGAGTCCCAAAGAGCTATTTTTACCCCACTAGTAGTCACAGCAAATTAAAAATAACTAAAACGGTGTGTGGGGGGGATTAAAAATAACTAAAATGGTGGGGGGAGCTGCCTCACATTATCTGCCAGATAAATGAATTAGTAATTATGCAAGGGATTATTGTTCAATTTTTAAAAATGAAGAGAACTCCAATCTGTTACAAACAGATAAAAGGAGGACATTTTGTGAAGCAAAGCAATCTTAAGGAGACAATGTGTGGTTTCCCTTAATACTTTTCAGTAAAACTCAGGCCCGGGTAGAACTTTGGTTGATGGTTGTGGAGAGGTAGAATGGGACTCAGTGTTTAAGTGATATTGAGTTTCAGCTTCACAGGATGCAGAGCTCTGGAGTAGCACAATGAAAATGGATGTATCACAACACAAATGCAAATACCACTCAACTGTATAATTAAAAATGATGAGGATTAGCATTGAAGGTGTATTTTATCAAAACAACAACAACAACAACAAAAAATCAATGTTAAAGATGTCAGTTTTCTACAGATCAATCTGTGTATGGAATGTGATCCCAGCCAAAACACAGAAAGAACGTTCAAAATTAAATAACTCTAAAAAGATATTGTAAAAGTTTTGGAAAATGAGAATGTAAGTTTTTATTTATTTATTTATTTTTAAGATCACATTACTATGTAGTCTTGGCTGTCCTGGAATCCAAAATATAGTCCAACTAGCTAGGAATTCCCAGAGATCTGCCTGCCTCTGTCTCACAAGTGCTAAAATTAAAGACCTGTGCCACCACCATGCCTGGCCAAGGAATGGATAATTCCTGAATGTTGAATTTGTGGAGGGAAACAGACTGCATATTTTATTTTAAAATCTCATGGAGGCATGATGGCACACACAATCAATCTCAGCACTTGGGGGGTGAAAACAAAAGGATCTAGGACTTAAAGGCCAGCCAAGTGTCAGCCTGGGCTACACATCAGCATACTTTCTCTTCCTCATCACTAAATCAAAAAACAAAACAATCAAACCAGAGATTAACTGAAATAATTTAAAAATTAGGTGTTAACACTGACTGGCCAATCACAGTATCTGTAAAAGCATGTGAATTAGCTACAGATTTGCAGAGCAATTCTACAGATTGAGTGCCAGGAACCACATCATTTGAAATGCCATCAGTGAGATTGAGTCTCCACCTCTTTGCATGGATGACTGACCACTATGCATCCAAAGCAACCTCAATTTCCAATTCAGAGCTTCAGATAGCATCCCACAATTACCTTACCTCCTCGGTCTCCAAACACCAGGCCAGATGTTTAGTAACCTTTTGATACCCAGTCTAGGTGTGTTTTTAAAACTATTAAGTACTGTAACACTAGAATTCTGCCTCAACATCCTCCTCCTCCAAAAACCTACAGTACTGTTCCTTCCCCAGTGAAATCTGCTCCTTCTGCAGCTCTATAGCCTACTGCACTGCAGCAAACTAATCAACTACTCTTGTCGACCCCAGACAGACACTGAGCTAGTTTTTACCAGAAAGACTTAACAGAATGAAATGGTTTGTGGAAAAACAAAAAAACAAACAAACAAGTACATGTGCAAATGTATTACATAATCCACACAGCACTGGAAAACAAAGAAGGGATGGCTTATGCAAGGCATAGCATGAGAATACTTTGGAAAAGATAGAAGCAACCAGCTGGGGCCTTTTCTAATAATTAACAATTCCAAATGCTTCTAGGAGTTAAATATTTAAAAACAGACTAGGAGAAATCATCTTTCTGCATATTTATATGGAACACTGAGAGCTTCCTAACTTGGAAGCTGGGCTATAGGAAAAACAGTTCACTCAGTGGGCAAGTCCTAGAGGCAAAGCAAGAGGCTCATGGGACAGTTACTTTATAACATGCCTTTAAAGTGTGCAACATAAAGACAAATGATTAACAACATAAAAAAATGATGAACACAAGACAGGAAAACAAAGTAGTTAAGGCTATTCAATTTCACCAATGATTCAATGATTAAGGAAAGGTGAGAGAGTGGGGGGGGGTTCTAACCTAGCATAATGGCAGGATTTCCAGTTTATTAACATACAGTATTTATTAACTGGAACTGCACTGAAATTTACATTAGAGAGATATGCCACTCTTAACATTACCATGTATTTCCCCCAATACAACCTCACTTGTTTTTACTGTATAAAAGACTTTTTTTAAAAAAGTACTGAAGCCAACATAGCACAATGTCATTGTACTTTTTAAAATAGTTAATGTGTGTGTGCGCACACACACACACACACTCACATAGTCCATTCCCTATGTTCTCCCCTCAGAGATTTTTAAATCACATTTCCTTAATCTTGGCGCTAGTGATGCTGTTGTGCGGTTGTCTAGTAATTTGTAAGACCTTTAGAAGTGTCCCCTCCTCTGTTTAGTAGATGGCAGGAGCATTTCTAGTAGTGGTGACAACCAAAAACCTATCTAGACAAGAACCAACATTCTCTTGGAGGAGTAACTCAGCTTCAGTCAAGAACCATTCCACTAGGAAGAGGCAAGGGCTGAGTGAGGACCTAGGTTCAATCCACCACAACCCATATAAAAGAGCAAGGTGCAAAGCCAGGTGTTGGTGTGGCATGCCTTTAATCCCAGCACTAGGGAGGCAAAGGCAGGTGGATCTCTGTGAGTTTGAGGACAGCCTGGTCTACAGAGCTAGTTCCTGGACAGGCTCCAAAGCAATATAGAGAAGCCCTGTCTTGAAAAAACATAAACAAAACAAAAACAAAACAAAACAAACAAAAAAAAACAACAAAATATGGTGGAGAGAAACTGAGGAAGACCTGATGGGAGATGTCATTTTGTAAATATTTTTTTTTTTATTGGTTAATGAATTAAAGCCCTGTTGGCCAATAGGAAAGCAACATAGGCAGGACTAGGAGTCAAGGAGGATTCTGGGAGATGTAGTAGGAGATTCAAGATGTAGAGATTAGAGCGAGAAGAGATCTGGACCCTCTCTCTGGTAATATAAGACCACGTGCAAATACTTAGATTAATAGAAATGGGTTAATATTTAAAACAGCTAGCCAATAAGAAATGCTAGTACTGGCCAACAGCATTATATCTAATACAGTGTCTCTGTTCTTTGGGGCTGACACGGCTGTGGGACCAGGCTGGTGGGAAAACTGCTCACAACAAAAACCCCTGAAGTTAACCCACAGTGGCACAGCCACGAAACACACACACCCCTGCACTAACCTGTTGCAGCACAGTTTCTCATACATACATAAAACACCTCAGAAAGGATATATAGAGACTAATTGCAATATTGATTATCTTTAAGGAAGAGGGTTACTAAGGTAACCAGAGAAGGGGAGACGCTTACTCTTTATAATCACTGTCTAGTACTTCCTCTAGTTAGCTTCTCTGCTCTTCCATCCTGATCTCAACTTCGTCTTTCAATTACGGCAACAGCCTTTCAGCCGGTACTTGTCTTCCTCTCTCTTCTTTCTTTACACTCTTTTGGTTAGCATGCCAGAGTGGTCCTACCATCTGAAATCAGATCCTGTCACCCATTTCCTCAAAAGCCTCTATTGCCTGCCTAACGTCATTTTCAAAAGCCCAAACCTTAAAGTGACCTTTACACAACACTGCCTCACACTGTTTTCCCCAAGGTTTTGCTTTGGACTCCTTGCTTTGTTCACTAAACACGCAGGGTCTTCCTGCTTGCAGTACTTGCTGCAAACGGTCCTCTCTCAGACATTCCTGCCTTTCACTCTCTAGCTACTTGAGCTCTTGACTTCACAGAGGTCTTCCGCAGGCACACCTTAGCATTCAGTGTCTTGGCATCTGATCAGTTAGCCTGTCTGGAAGACGAGTTACAAGTTTCCAAATCAAGAGATCTTCAATGACTTTGAAAATTCACATTTCTAACAAGTAACCTATGAACTTGATGATCCTAGGGAGCCCATTTTTATAACTAATGTTGCAGAGCCATGGAACCTAAGTCAGAAAAGCTATGAGAAACACATTAGATTCTCTAGAAACTCTACAGCACAGCCTGGAAAGCTCTTACATGTACTCCTTTATTTTGATAGCCTCAGAAAACTAACACAGCAAACAAGAATGCCAATGACTACATGGAGCTGAATATAATTTCAATTCTATAGTTAAAATGTGTTGCAGCATTCAGCTTTAATTATAGAATAATCAGGTTTCCAAATTCACAATATCCCAATATTGCCTTCCTAGGCCCTCAATACACTTCATACTGCAGGTGCAAGGTAATTTGTTTCAGTTTCTTGTTTTCTCCCACCGTTTAATGTGATTCCCTGATTCATAAAGAACAGCTCCCTTTTTTTTTCACACATAACAGATACTGGCATGTTCCTGAGTATCCCACCCTTGCGGATCCCCACCCCAAGGAGGTGGGCATTAAAATTAGGTGCAAAAACTTTAGTATAAAGCCAGGCATTGGTGGCACACGCTGTTAATCCCAGCACGCAGGAGGCAGAGGCAGGTAGGTCTCTGTGAGTTCAAGGCCAGCCTGGTCTACAGAGCTAGTTCCAGGACAGGTTCCAAAACAATACAGAGACACCCTGTCTCGAAAAACCAAAAGCAAAACAAAAAAAGGTAAGTATACTTTGACATTTGTTTCTTACCAGATTCATAGATAAAATGTTAACTTCACATCTTATGGAACAAAGTCCCCCCCCACTTCATTTAAAAGAATAAAAGCAAAGTACAAAGAAATATGTATATCGATCTTATCTTGCATGTTAATTTAAATTTTTAATTTTTTAAAAAACCTTAATCCCACCAGATTTGGTATTAAAAATGTTTCTTTTAACCTTGATAAGATTTTCAGCTATCTGTTTTACTAAAATCTCATAAAAAAATATCTTTTAAAAACACTGTACTGAAAAACCACAACTTTTGAGTGTAAAATCTAAATAGGTAATAACTTCTATTTGCATTTTATTTATAAATACACTGTCACAAGAAAATTCCAACTAATAATTTCACCACAAAAGACTCAAATTTATATTACCATGCATTATAAAGTAAAGCCGCACATAACACAATTTTCATCTCAGCAACATCACCATACAAGCAGTACACAGCCAACATATGCACAGTGGGGAACTTCGGCACACAATGAGCCAGACATTAATTCATTATACATACTCTTAAATAAACTGCTTACAAAATTCCACAATTTCCTTAATATTAAATTTATTCACAACTATAGGCTAGGATGATTTTTTCAAAAACATAACTGGATTAAAAAAAAAGTTTAAGTGGACAGTAACCACATAGTATTTGTAAAATGCTGAGTCCTCAGTAAAAAGATACAAGAAAACATAAATTTCAAGTAAATCGGAGACACTGAATAGTTTTCCACTAGTCCTGAATTTTAAGTGAGTCATACTTGCCTTCCTAAATCACTGTTTTACTTAACATATGGTGAAAAAGAGTTAACTGTTTGGTAACTTGAAACTTTATATTCATTTAAACTGTACAAAAATATATAGTAAGGCTGGCAGAAAATAAAACTGATGGCATACAATGCTGAGAATACACAATATCATGTGCATAAGGCTCAGCTGACATTTCTCTACTAAGAGACTGGAAAACTGTCATACCTTCTAAAAACTCAGAGTTCCACTTCCAAACTTACACCAGAACCAAACAACTTGTATGTGCACAGCACTTTTTCTTGGCATTCAGGCAGAGCTATCTATGGTCTATGCTCAATTTCCAGGAAATTACCATATCTCTGTCCTTTACGCGTTGCCTAACTACTCAGTCTGATGCATAAAAGTTCTAACTTTGTAACTTTCTAATTCAGAATACGTTTTTTGGTCGTTATGTACTAAAAGGCAACATGGTGGTATCTACAATGAATGAAAAAGGCTAGACTAGAAAATAATTTTTTTCCAGAATGTAAAGAACCTTAAAAGAATATTCCCGCCGCTGGTTTTTAAACACTGAAAGGGAGATACAATTTTTAAAAGAAAAGAAAAAAAAAGAAGAAAGAAAGAAACCATTCTCACTCCTGAATCAGTCAACCTAGGAGAGCATCCACATTCAAAGCAGTTTAACTGGCCAGCATCTAGAAATCCCATCACACTTTTTCCCCCCCAAGAGAGGAGGAGAAAAAAAAAAAAAAATTAAATCCTCGTGCGCGCAGCAAGCCCCGAACACACCTGGCTAGTTTACAGTCAGCCAAGGGAAACTTCCAGCCAGAAGAAACCGGCGGCAGACAAAGCTGACGGTCCAGCCGGCGGCAGGCAGCCAGGCACCCGGGACCGGGGCGGCCGGAAGGTGCTCGCACCTGAGTGCAGGGCTGCCGGCCGCTGAGCGCGCGGAGGCCGGGGCGGGGCGGCGGGCAGGACCGCTAGGCGCTGGCCCGCCCCGGGCGCCTCCCGCCCGCCCCGCGGGGCAGAGGCGAGCGCAAGGGCGGCCGCTCGCCCGCCGCCCCAGACACCTGTTTGGCGGCGCTGCCGTCCCCGCAGTCGCCCCGCCGCGGGCAGCCGAGCCCCGGGACCCGCAGCTCTCGGGCGCCTCCGCCCGCCGTACCTGACATCGGCCGCGGCTCCCTCTCGCCCCTCCCGGAGGCGGGGAGGAGGACGACCCACGACCCTCGACCTTCGCTGCCCTGGCCGGCCGCAGCACGGGCAGGGGCCGCTAGCCAGGGCCGCCCGCGGCCGCCCAGATCATCCCCCGGCGGCGGCGGCCGAGGCGGGCCCGGCGCGCGCTCCCGCCGCTCGCTCCCGCCGTTCGCTCCGCCCCTCCTCGCCGCGCGGCCTGGCCGCGGCCCGCCGACGGCGCAGTCACCACCCAGGGCTCGGCGGAGAGCTGACGTCGCGACCGCCGCGCGAGCCCCGGGGAAGGGCGGGGCCCCCGGGCGGCGTGGGCGGGGACACGGCGACGTGCGGACGCGGCGATTGGCCGTTCGGCGTCCGCCCCGCCCTCCTGCGGAGGGGGCTGGGAAGTCCCGGCTTCCTAGAGGCGAGGGGTTGGACTGAGCCCCCTTGCAGTGGGGTTGGGTGAAGGGTCTGGCTCAAGATCATGCTCTCAGGGACAGCGCCATCAGCAGGGACTGCGAGGAGAGGGGGCCTTGTGAACTGTCACCTGCGGAAGAAACCCTGACGCCTTGCTGACCTCTAACTCACTCAGCCCCCTTCACACTTTTCTTCCTCTTGTCCTCTCACGGTATCTCTCTGTCCTTAAGAAATGGGGCGTAATAAAGTATGCAGTAGAGGACTATGTGAGCAGATGTGTGTCCCAGAAGGGCAGAGACCCCAGGTAGTGCTAACGGAAAGCCGCTTGACGGAACGCACGTGTGGCGCTTTACATCTGCCTTGCAATGGTCAAGTACTTAGCAGCTTTGCAAAAAAAAAAAAAAAAAAAAAAAAAAAAAAACCCTCTGCCCTTCGAAGATGCTGTGAACCAGGAAGCTATCTTTGCTACAGAGGAAGTGGGCTGCCACCTGTTGAGGCAGCAGGGAGTGGGAAGTAAGATCTACAGACTTTGCTGGCCTTAACCAGTTTCGACAAGGTCAGGGTCCGGGATGGAAAGGCTGTGTGTGTGTGTGTGTGTGTGTGTGTGTGTGTGTGTGTCTGTGTCTGTGTAAGGCTGTGTGTGTGTGTGTGTGTGTGTGTGTCCGGGATGGAAAGGCTGTGTTTGTGTGTGTGTGTTCTGCTTGATAAATGCTCAATTTAGGCGGTTGTGAGCATACCACAACATAGCTAACGAAAGTGAGGATTTTGAAATATGACACTAAACTTTATCCGAGTTCATTTTCTGCCTCTAATACTAATGATGCTAAGTTATAGAGGACAGGCATATTTTGGCTGATTGTAGACAAAGATCAAGGAGCTTCATGCGGTGACATGTTTGTTTGTCAAGCCCTGAGCTGAAACAGCAGGATATCGTGGCAGGACACAGAAAGCTTAAAAGAGACCTAGCCAAAGAAGATAACCCATTTATTCATTGACCCGTTAGTCACATGAGTGGACTGAGCCATTCCTAAGGGCAGAGTCCTAATCGGCACATTTACTTAGCCTCCACTTTCCACTATTTAATAATGGGATTAAATTTAAACTTGAGTCTTGGAAAGGACAAGCCACATTCAAACCATTGCAGGCTGAGATCTAGCTAATGGCCCATTCATTGTGTAATTTTAAAAAGTTACTGAACAGCATGTTTGAAAAGAATAATAAACAGGGTGTGTTGGCTGTTGCTCTTAATTTGCCGTTAATTTACTTGGGTTTGGCTTTAGTGCCATTTGCTAGGATGCAGACAGTAACAATAGTGTGCCCCCTATCCCCCCGCATCCCCACAAATCTCCCAAAGTAGGTTTAAAACTTGAAGCAAAGTTGGTGATTTTAATCCAAAGGCCTCTTTTTCATATGAGAAAAATAAGGACAAAGTAATAAACTGATGGGCCCAGGCCAGAAGAGAAGGGTGAGGTGGGCGTTTTTATACCCAGGTATGTGCCCTTTCTCTGGTCTAGGACCCTCCAACTTCTCTCCCACACATGCTTAGCTCTATCCCTTTCTTTCTTAACTCCTTCTTAGCCTTAACATTCCCTTAGCACAGTTTTCCACAAGGTCATTTTACCAGTCATAAATGGAAAGGAGAATCACCTGGAAGTCAAAATGTTCTAAATATAAAACAAACCTAAGGATTCTACGTGTCCCTAATTCTATTGAAAATGACTACATTTGAAAATATACTTTATATTTGGCGCTCAAAACTGACTGGACTCCCTCATTTAAAAACAGATAAATCCCAGCCACTATTGTTGTCTGTCTGGTATTTAATGTCTCAGAAAAATATATCAAAGCTCTTGGGAGCAGACTCTTAAGTCAAAGCTCCTTGGGATAAGACCGATATTGTCTAAACAATATCCTTTTTAACCTTTCTCGCAGAGGCATGATAGTTTGCAGGGTGCCAATGTATACAGCTGAATTTGTTTACTTCCTCAGACACTTAATAAGTTATGGCTGGCCATGTGTTTATTAGTGAAAGCCAGTGTCTCTAGAGCATCCGAAAAGTTTTTTGGAAGCAATGTCCTTTCAACAATCTGACCTACATTTTCTCACAACAGGGATGTTGTGATGGTAATTTTGATGATTAACTTGATTGGATTAAGGAACACCTAGGAGATTGCTGAAGCATACTCCCGGGGGCATATTTGAAGTAATTTCCTCAGGCAATTATATCCTGGCATTTCTGATTCCTTGATGGATTCATAATATTAGGGCATCATGGTGAGGAACTGAAAAGTAGTCAACAGGACCTTTGGAGGAAATAGGTCACTGGGGTGTCTTTGGAGGATGTGTCTCTCCCTGACCCTTCCCTCTGCTCTTTGCTTTTCATAGTCCAAAAGTGAAGAGAGTTCACTAACATACACTCCTGCTGTAAAGCACATGGGCCAAGCAGCTACAGACCGAACTCTCTAGAGTCTTAAAACAAAGTGGTATTTCCTCCCTCACATTATTTATGTCATGTATTATGTCACGGCGACAAAAAAGTAAGCCACCCATCTTCCCACTATAATTAATAAAAGTTACAAGCACTATGTTGAATGTGGGAAATGAAGGAAGAAACTGGGTTCATGCTTACTTTGGAGAGCCACCTTTTCAGGTCTGGCCTGCATCCTTGTGGACTGTTGTTACACAAAGAAAAACAAGTCTCTCCTATTATAGTTTTAAATTGGGTTTGTGTTATAGACATTGAATACAATTCCTAATTGACCTAATAAGATAGGTCATCATTCATTCATTACTATATAGAAACTTTAGCACAGAATTGTAAGATGAAAATTAACACATGCAATGCAGACAAACAACAGTAAGACATTCCCTTCTCTACAGCTTTACTTTTATTTTATCCCTGTATTAAATACTCTAACCTGGCCTGGTATGGGGGCACACACTTCATCCCAGCACTCAGGAGGCAAAAGCAGATGGACCTCTGTGAATTTGAGCCCAGCCTGGTCTACATAATAAGACCTTCTTTAAAAGCTAAAAAACAAATAAATAGATTAACATATGATTTCATAAATATGTAAGTTAACATTTTAAGTTACTTACATCCACTCAAATGGAAATTGTAAAATACACCCACAAATTCTATAATGCTTCTTCACAGACACACTTGGTGGCTGTTGTGACTACTCAGAGGAGTTTATATCAGATATTCTAGCTTTCTTGAATCACTTGCTGGGGAAAGAAACTGTCACATCATAGTTACAAAACTTCTGTGGCAACTTTACTCAATAAGTAATTAAGGCTTCCAGTCAACAACCATGCAGATAATCTCAAAAGCAGATCTGGCAGCCCCAGTTAATCCTCAGATGACTGGGCACATTCCTAACCAACATCTTAACTGTAGCCATCAGAGGGATTTTGAGCAAGAATCACTCAACTAATTCCTGCCCCACAGAAAATAGAAAAATCTGTGTTTGGATCAGTGTCTTATACAACAATAGGCACATAAGATCTGGGTATAGTAGAGTCTAGTATAATCCTGGCATGTAAGGAAGTATTTGCTCATTTGTTGTTTGAATGACTAAAGCTTTGGATGATGTAGATAGAGTATAGCTACCATACTGTAATGGGTCACATACAATGCTGATATTATCTTTGATCCCTGACATCTACATTATATAAAGTTTTAAAAATAAACTCGAGTTTCTGTGACTTTGTTCCTTCTCTAAGCACCGAGGCTCTGGTCACCGGCTTCACGCCAGTTCCCTCATGCCATGGTCCCAAAATGGCAATCTGCACTCCTGCCTCAGTCCAAGAAACCCAAATCAGTTCCTGCCTCGAAGCTGGAAGACAAGTCTGCCTCCCCTGGACTGCCGAAGGAAGGAAAAGAACAGCAAGAAGCAACTGAACACATTAACGTAGTACAAAATGAAATAGACAGACTTAACGAACAAGCCAATGAGGAAATTTCAAAAGTAAAACAAAAATATAACTCCGCCAGCCATTTTTTTTTTTTTCAGAAGAGGTCAGAATTGATCACCAAAATCCCAAATTTTGGGGTAACAACATTTGTCAACCATCCACAAGTGTCTGCACTGCTTGGGGAGGAAGACGAAGAGGCTCTGCATTACTTGACCAGAGTTGAAGTGACAGAATTTGAAGACATTAAATCAGGTTACAGATTTTTATTTTGATGAAAATCCTTACTTCGAAAATAAAGTTCTCTCCAAAGAATTTCATCTGAATGAGGGTGGTGACCCATCACCAAGTCCACTGAAATCAAATGGAAATCTGGAAAGGATTTGACAAAACGCTCAAGTCAAACAAAGAATAGGGCAAGCAGGAAGAGGCAGCACCAGGAGCCAGAGCTTCTTCACCCAGTTTACTGACCATTCTGATGCAGGTGCAGATGAGTTAGGAGAGGTCATCAAAGACGACATTTGGCCAAACCTCTTGCAGTACTATTTGGTTCCTGAATGGATGATGAAGAAGGAGAGAAAGAAAAAGATGATGATGATGAAGAGAAGGAAGTCTTGGAAGATACTGATGAAGAAGGGGATGAAGATGAAGGTGAAGAAGATGAAGATAATGATGAAGGTGGGGAAGGAGAGGAGGATGAAGGAAAGGATGACTAGCACAGAAGACTCATGGATTGCAGCATTCGTTTTAAAAATTTTCTTTTATTTTTAATTTTCTCCAGTCCCAGAAAGAAGTTGCAGCCATTTCTCTCCTCTGCCTAATCTCTCTTGTGCTCAGTTGCCCTGTTTTTGAGGTCTTTTCTCAATACCATGGTTCTCGACTTATTTGGGGTGAAATGCCTTGAGCAAAATACAACAAGAAAAGAATCTCCTCCACTCTTCTGTTCTAAATTCATTTTTTATCCTTGTCTCAAACTATGGATTCAACACCAATGTGCTCTGGCTCCCTGGGCTCTGCTGGAGGCTGGGGTGGGGGTGCTAGGCCCCTGTGTAGTAGTGCATAGAATTCTAGCTTTTTTCCTTTCTCTGCATATTGAGATCAAGAGATTATACTGTGTCTCTATGTGAATACAGATAGTTAACATTTACCAACATCTATCTGTCTACTTTCTCTTGTTTAATAAAAAGAAAGAGGGGGTATACAAGGTCAGCAAGGGTGAGTTTGAGGTGTCTGGGGGGGTAAGTGGGCATTGTGACAACACAGTTTTTCCTTTGGCATGTTTAATTGTGATGTTTAATGGACATCCTTGCAGTTTAAGGTAACACTTTTAAAATAAAATTCTCTCCTAATGATGACTTGAGCCTTGACACTCAATGGGAGAATCAGCAGAACCTGTAGGGTTTTATTTAGAATTGACATTCTCTGTTGTAACTTTATTTTTAATTTTTTAATTTGTTTTTTTTTTTGGTCTTTCACTGGAAGGAAAAAGATGCTCATTTTTTAAATGTTAAGTGTAAAAGTTGCTTTGTTACAATAAAACCAATGTGTACACAAAGGACCAGATTCTTTTCTGTCAGTGCAGATGCTCAATATGACAGTCCAAGTTTGACCTGCATAAAAGACATAATGTCAAACTCTATCTCCTTAACTTGGTACTTTTTGAAACAAACTTTGCAGGATGACTTCAGGGCTATGCAGACTGAGTGAAAGGGATTTGAACCATGTCTTAATGTCCGTAACTGGATGATTGGGTATAGTTTGTTGAAGTGGACTTGGACCCTTGATTTTTGTCTCTATTTGGCATTTTATAAATGGGCCTTTAGTTACCTGGATATTATGGCAGTACCTGTTCCTACAATGTCATGGACCTGTTACTCTAATGCCATTTGTATGAAGGACAGCTGCTGGCAAGTCTACATTGGCAGTGTGAACTGGTCAAGAAAGTGGGCTGTCAAAGTATTCAGTCCTTGGGGTGGTTGGGAGTGCTCTGCCCCAGGTCTGTAGCAGAAGCTCTCAGATGTGACTGGGAACTGGGTGGATAAAGAGCTCGTGCCTGCTCAACGCCATTGTGCAGAGAATAATGTTCTGGAAAGCTACCTGATACATAAGCTTTTTAATGTAAAATGGAGCTAAAATTAAATGCCACTTTTTCAGAGATGATTAATGGACAGCCTTGTCAAAGTCAAAGTTTTTTGATGTATAAAACTTAATAAATGGAACTATTCCATCCATAAGCAAACTGTAACTGAAATCTGTCTAGATGGGTAGTGTGTAGTATCTGTACAGGATTCTATTAGTAAATACATCACTGTACATATCAGGAATCTTGCTCCAATAAAGGAATATAAAGATTAAACAAATAAAATAAGTTCATAGAAATCAATTGTGAATCCGAGTGAGATCTGATATTGACAGTCTTGAATATAGCATGGCAAATAGAATATACTTGAAACTTATGATTACCTAAGTAACCTAACCCTTCTAAATCTCAAAACCCCTAGCTTTTAACTGGGGACAATAATCTCAGTCTTTCTCAAGAGATAGCTAATGAAATTTTAAGTGACTGGAAAGTATTCACATCCTTTTAATTAAGTTAGATTGACAAGGGGCTGGAGAGATGGCTCAACACTTAAGAGCAAGGACTCACATACTGCTCTTGCACAGGATCAGAGTTGCATTCCCAGCATCCAACATCTAACAGTTCACAGCTGACAGTAACTCATTCTTCCTGCATCCTCAGACATCAAGTACATATATAAGCTGCAGGTGCAGATAGGCAAACAAACACACACAATAAAGAAATACTTTTTAAAAAGTTAGACTGATGAAGTTTACTTTTTTAAAAAAATAAGGAGTCATTAAATATTGGGTGTATGTGAATATCATGGAGATTTTCCCTAAAGAGGAAACATCTTGCTTACTGATTCATATACATTTGTAAAATATCAGCATTATTCATAGAAAGATATTGAATTTAATTGTGTGGCAGGATGGTAGCTTATTATGTGGCAGACCTCATTTTATTAGCCTTTGAAAATTTATTGTGCTTTTAGAAGATACATAATTATGACTGGATGCTTTTTCTTTTCAAGAATTAATTTGTAACTGGGCTGTGTGTCTGCCCCAACCCCTCCCTTTGCAGCACAGTGCTGCTTAAATATTCCTCGTCAATAATGGTCCAAGGTTGCAACCAACAACAAGAAAGTAAGTAGTAGAATATATTTCTTCCTCTTTCACGGAGGAGGATAAATGGCGCACAGGGGTAGATAGTTCATGCTGTTACTGACAGTCCTCAGTTCTGTGGTGCTGAAACAATATATACCAGGGACCTGAAAACAACAGACCCCAAATAGTTCAAAGCTGCTCAGGCATCCCATGCTGGGAGAGGGGGGAACTAAAGCCCAGGTGATAGAGAGAGAACCTCCTATCAGAAAGGTTTCACATGAGTCAGAGGAATCAGTAGATGCCAGCATCCTGACTTATGTTCCACGTTTCTGTGCAATTGCACAAGAAAGGTGGAAGAACCATTCTTATCCTGGTTCTGGCCAAACTATAACTTAATTTGTTTTCCTTCTCAAAGTTTTGTTTCTATTTTCTTTTAAGAAGTTAAGGTGGCGAGGTTCCAGACCTAAGTGCCTGCTATCAGCATGAGCAAGAAGTAACTGTATCAGAATGCATAAGTTAGGCATTAATATACAGTACAAGTACTGCCCTTGCAATTCTTCAGTCTCCCTGGCTTTGCCAGTATAGTTGTCTCCAGGGAACATGTTTCAGAACCTTCAGTGCTTAACAGAAGTGGCACACAGTATCAAACCCTCTATATACTGTGTTTCTTCCACACATAAATAGCTACGATTAAAATTTTATTTATAATGTTGGCATTGTAAAAGTTTAATAATAGCTAATAAAAATAGAATAATTATATTAACATATAATTAAAAGCTGGTCTCTGTTCCACAATCTTATGCTACCTTTTAAACCTCAGTATATAATTCTCTTTTCATTTAAAGGAAGTAAATTCTGGCCTCTTTTTTGCGGAAGTCATAGTGTTAGCATCATTATCCTTGCACTTTGAAGCCACTATTAAATAAAAAAGAGGGTTCCTTCAGCACGAGCAATGTGTATGATGGCGAGCTGACAGAAGAGAGAGCTGTAAAATATGTAGTAAGTGAGTGGTGTACAGTGTTGATGTGCTAGACAAGGGGATTATTCCTTGCCCTAATGAAGTGGAATGGCATAAGATTTCATCATGCTAATTAGAATTATGCACAAGTAAGACATTTTAATAGCTTATTTCTGGAACTTTGCACTAGTAATTTTGGACCATAATTAAGAAGAGGTAAAGAGGATCCTCCCGCAAAAAAAAAAAAAAAAAAAAAAAAAAGAATGAAACTGAGTAAAAAAAAAGGTTGTTTTGTTTCTTTCTTACTTTATGCCTTTTAGCTGTGGCCACCAGCTCTGTTTAAACTACTGTCTTAACTAAACATTGGATTGATTGTGTTTGGAGGTGATTTCTGAGTAGGAAGAAGCATTTTAAGAAAGAGACAGAACCTCATGAACCTCTTTGCAATATCAAATTCAGTAATAAAAGATGAACTTGGGGAAGTGACGAGGCAATGACAGAATCCTTCCAACAGAGCATCTTTTCCCCTCTGGAAAATTTTGAATGGTCTTTGTTCGTAATAGCCATGTCTTCAGAAGATCTATGAAGACACCAGGAAAGGAAGGCTAGTGCCCTTTCTGAATTGACTGACTGAGGAAGGGCTAATGTGGAGAACAGGCAGGGCAGGGGATAGTGTAAGGAAGTCTAAAATAATTTTAACCTCAAGGGAAGAGGACTCAGCATGACTCACACATTCAAGTGAAAGCAAAGGCTGCCTGCCACATGTGTACCAGGAACTGGTGTCGTCTCTGGAATGTCTGCTGCTCATCAGTTCAGGTTCCCAGACATTACTCCATACTCTCTAACTTCCTGGTGTAAGGATTGCAGTATTCCTCTGGTGGCTCACCTAAAGCAGTGAACATTTGTTGCAAATGGAATAATTGAAGCTTGCTTTGGTTTGAAACGTTGAAGGAGTTAGTTATTTATAAATGCTCTTACTGTTTGTTATTGAGATATAGTCTCACAAATTGTAATGCTTAGCATGGGAAAGCTTTTTTTCTTTTGTGTTTTTAGATATAAAGAGGGACTGTAGTAGATGACTTTATTATCTCATTTATTTAATTACGTATATTTGTGTGGATATTCGTGTGGTGGCATGCATGTGTCATGTTATATATGTGGAGTTCAGAGGACAACTTGCAAGAGTTATTTCTCTCCTTTCAGCTTGATAGGAAGCTCCTTTACCTGAAGAGTCATTTAGCCAGCCCTGTAGTGGGCATCTTTAGGATTCCTCCACCTCCAATAAAAAGTACCCATTCCTTACCTCTTTTTCTCTAAATTGCATCCCATGATCATGTCTGTAGAGAAGACTTTCTTCCTACTTGCATTTCCCTAGCAGGCATATATTCCAAAATTGTTTGTTCTTGTTAAATTAATTTGAGTAGATAATTTTTCCACTCTTCCACGTGTATTTTACGAGGCACAGGGATTCACACCTGTAGTCACAGCACTTGGAAGACTAAAGCAGGGAGACTGAGAGAGTTGGAAGGTGGCTTGGATTATGTATGAAGATCCTATCTCAAAAAATATAAAGAATTTAAAAAGCTACACAAATTTTTCATGAGGATGAAAATATATCAGATCACTTCACTTAGGAGAGGTGTAAGTAGTTGTTTTTATGAGAGACAAGAAGTGGAAAGTGTTGGTCTAAAGAACAGGCTCAGGAAGAGCCTGGAAAGCCAACGGCAGCCAGACAGCACAGGAGGGAGCTGCAGGTCCTTGTTCCACTGTAGAAATGTCTGTAAAGCCAATTTTGTGAGGCTCTGGAAAGCCAGCCAGACTTTACAGAAACAGCTAGGCACTGACACAGGGAGCAGGTGCTTGACAGCACGTGGGATGCTCTCTGCTGATTGTGCTACCCTCCCTCAGGCTCTCCTACACCGGATAGCTCAGCAGCAGGAGACTTAGGGTATCAGTGGTGCACAGCCTCAGCATTGTAAGGCTGCTACAATCACAGAAGACAACAGCCTTAAAGCAGAAGCAACCCTGCTGCTGTGTGACAGCATTTACCAGGTTCCAGAAGGGATAAAACAGACTTAGTTGTCCAATGAATGAGTCTGTCTGCTTGAACCTCACTGGGGTACTATGAGCTGACTGAATAAGCCTCATCCCAAATTCACATGTTACAGGGCCTGTGGGGAAGCAACAGAGGTTGAATGAGGTCCCAAGGGAAGGATCCGCTCTGATAGAGCTGGTGCTGCTAGAAGAAGAGGGAGGGATGAGGAGACAGAAGTTCTTCCCTGCCTTTCCTCTCCACTTCTTTCTTATCCTCTTCCTCCTCCCTCCTTCCCTCCCTCCTGGTCTGTCTCCCTCCCTCCCTCCCTCTCTCCCTAGGCATACATATAGAGAAGACTGTGTGAGGATATTGGAAGACTATGTACAAACCATGCAGAAGAGCACTGAGCAGGAACTGAATTTGTCAGATCATAGACTTCTGGTGCCCATAACTCTAAGAAAAGGAACTTTTGTGTTTAAGTCACCCAGTCCCGGATATTTTGCTGTAATAATGGAGTAATGCAATAATAGATAACACTGTATAAATTCTGGCAAATTTAGACAATGAAATACTTTATGATTTAAATCTGCAATATCTCCATAGGCTTTGCTTTGAGTCCTCAGTCTCCAACTTCTATTGCCATTTTGAAAGCAGTGTGGTCATTAGGCAGTGCTGGAATCACAAGGGGTGGGCCTTTCAAGGCTATGGCCACTCTGGTTTTGGCTTTTCTTCCCCTGTGTTTTATGGTCTATGGCCATGTGAGAAGTCCTCACTATGTCCTCTCATCCCCACAGATGGATTCTGATACCCTGCTTCTCCCCCTACCCACAGTAGTAGGGGGAGAAATTTCTCTGGAACCCTGAGCCCCAGTAAACATCTCCTTCCTTAGATTGTTCCTGTTGGGCACCTGTCCGAGTAATGACAAAAGTGACTAGTACAAATATTATTCAACACTATAAGAAAATAAGGTACAAAGATCCTAAAGTAATGGAATCTTATGGGCATATTAAGTGAAAAAAAATCTGAAAAAGCTAGATGTTACATGACTCCAACCAGATGATTTTCTAGAAAAGGAAAAACTATGCAAAGTGACCAAAGGTTGCTGGAAGTTTGAAAGGAAGATGGCACAGATAGGTAGAATATAGGAGATTTGGGGCAGAACATTATGGTACTATAAAGGGAGTACACATGATTATACATTTCTCCAACCCCAGCAAAGATTTTTACCTAATATAGCGTAATGGACTTACTATAAAGCTTAAAAAGTATAAATACAAGTATCCTTTATGGATAGAGAAGGGAAAAGCCTGCAACAAAGCATTGATAAACTGAACCCAACAATAAAATATGATCAACCTGAACAAACAGCAGACAATGACTACAGTAGACATCTGGTAAGCACAGGAAAGATGTGTGATATCCTTAGTCATTGATGTATTTAAATCAAAGACAAAAAGGAGGTGCTATTGCCCACTTCCAAGTAGTTAAAAGGGAAAAATACAGAAAATATCAAGTTTGAACAAGGATGTGGAGAAGTTGGAATACTTGTGCATCACTAGTAGGCACATAAAATGGTCCAGACAATGTGGGAAAATGAATACGGTCTTTAAAAGCTAAGCACAGGCTGTACAGAATATGTCAGTTACCTTTGTGTTTTCTGACATAGGTTACCTGAAATAACATGTTAAAGAAGGAAACGGTTATTTTGACTCATGGTTTCAGAGGATTCAGTCCATCACAGTGGGGAGCGCCTGGTAGAGAGCTAATACCATGGTGTGTGCAAGGCACAGAGACAAGAAGGGGACTAGGAGCTAGTACCATCTTCAAAGACTGTCCCTGGTGATTTACATCTCCCAGCTAGGTTCTACCTTTCAAAGTTTCCTCTTTGTCCTAAAAGAGCACTGTCAACATTCAGAACACAACACCATACAATTCACTATTTTTTAGATAAGCTTTTAAAAGTGAAATCAGGGTTAAGATATCTGTACATGAATGTTCACAGTAACAGTATTCATAAAAGCCAAAGGTAACCTAAGCATCCAGAAAATGATTGCTAAATAAAATTGTTTGTCTGTTTGTTTGTCATGGTGAAATAGTAACCTGACACAAAATATTTAAGGGGATCCTGGTTACAGAGATTCCATTTCATAGTAGTCTGGATCTATTTTTTCTGGGCCTGCATTGTGACAGGAAAGCAAGATAGTACAGAACTGTTCATCTCTTGGCAGCCAGGAATTCAGGAACAAAATATAGCCCTCGATAACACTACCCAATCACCTTGAAAGCAGACTTCTAATTTGCCACAGCGATGATAATAGTGACTGTTGAGCGCTCAGCCCTAACACCCCTCCAAGGCTCAGGAAACTCCACAGAAGAAAGTTCAGAAAGAACCTAAGAGTCAGAGGCCGGGAAAGAGTTCCACAAAAGCTGTCTTCTAAACATGATATGGCTGTGGTACTGAGAAACTCAGCAGTGATTGCCTGTACAAGACCTGATCAAGACTGGACTGGTCATCAGTCTATAGTAAACAAGCAAGAAGCTCACAACGCTCCAGCCCTCTCTGATGAGCCATTGGCAGTAAATGGTTTCTAAGGGAAGATTCATATTTTTCAGTGGTGTAGCCACTGGTAAGTTGCCCTTTTCAAATAAATGACTTCCCCACTCAAGCTTATGTAGTTAATATTAGTTAAATGAAGTAATAGCCACACACCACACACCGGGTACAAACATTAAAATAGAAGAGCTTCTTGAGAAGAAGGGAGTTGTTGAGAATGGAAGGGAGATAAAGAATGACGATGATAATGATGATGATGGTGATGATGATGATGATGTGTGTGTGTGCACAAATGTATGTACGTATGTATGTATATGTGAGATTGTGAGAATTTTTTTTATTAAAAAAAAAAACACTCCCCAGTCATCTATTCCTTTAGCTAGTCCTCACCTTCTAAAGTAATGTATCCCAACCTTCCTAATGCTGTGACTCTTTAATATAGTTCCTCATGTTGTGCATACCCAACCATAAAATTATTTTGTTGCTACTTTATAGCTGTAATTTTGCTACTATTATGAATCACAATGCAAATATCTATGTTTTCTCATGGTCTTAGGTGACCCCTGTGAAAGTGCTGTTTATTCTGAAGAGGGTGGTGACCCACGGTTGAGAATCACTGTTCTGAAATGTTGGTATCTTTTTTTAAAAAAGTACTGCCAGCCAGGAACCAACCTCAGGAGGAATGCATCCATGAAGATGAGCAATACCAATGATGCTTCTTGCTTTGATCCTGTCAGTGACTTTTTTTGAAGGAGGACTGCAAACCTGTATAATTCCATGAGTGACATCTTGACTGAGTATGATGTTAAAGCTCATTAGCCATAGCAGCATTCTTTAAGCAATAAGCATATGAGACCCTATTAAGTTTTATAATCTTAACCTTAAACTTTCGTCTTCAATTTAACATTAAATGTATGTATTATTTGCAGTAAATTAAATTTTTGTTGCTGTTAGTGATAAGACGGTCTCAGCTGCACCTGGCACATGATCTTACAGGTATACCCTCTCAGAAAATCCATTCTGATGACTCATTAACACAGAGGTATAAAAACCAGGCCTCCAAAACTATGGTATTAGGGTCATCCCTGCTTTGGAGCTCTTGTTAAGACTGTATCACAGCCCAACTTTTGCTCCTGCCAAATGCTACTTTCTTTGCTTGCTTTCACAGCTATTGTCTGACCTCAAACTGCTATTTAATAAATAGTCTGTATATTAGTCTCCACTTCAGAATCTGTGGAAACCCGTGTATGCCAAAATCTGATGAAGACCTGCTTCTCAAACTTCTTGAAATTCAAACTTTAAGTATCTAAAGTCATTAGTTGACAGCTTTGAGTTACTTCTGCTTACACAGCATGGACTCTGTGAATAGCAAGTCCATTAACATCAATGTCCCATACAAAGTGGAAATTACTAAGTTATTCGCCATGCTGATCAGAGTAATTTGGGCAACTGTGAAAACTTTTAAACTTTTCATATTGAATCATAGAATTTCAAATTACTCAAACTATGTCAGCCTTCTTTGTGACCTGCTTGTGTCTATTTTTACCAATATTATCTGCACATGTATACACCTTTTTTGATTGAAATAGCACATACCATATAATGTGGGAAGTCCTCATGTTTTCTGAAGTGGACTTTAAAATTCTACCATGGCTCACTCAACCTGATGTATAATAGTGTGAGAGAAGATGGTGTTTCAATATTGGCTCTGCTACTCTGATTTCTGAGTTTCCTGGTCTTAACTACTAAAGGGCTAAGCAGAAACATTTGCAAAGAGTGCAACACATTACTGTAAACAGTAGCTTTATAAACAACTATAATGATGACAAATGGATTGACGAACGATTCTGAGGCAATACTTTTAATCAAACATGTCGATTTGCTATTTGGTCTCTTTGCAGAAAGCACTGAGTAGCAAATATGGAGATACTCACTATAAAGATGCATATTGGAAATGGTATGATTTTTTAATCCAAGGAACAATCATCATCTATATCATCTATATGATAAATGAGTTAGACAAAGTGATTTCTAAGCTCACTTTTAGCTGTTAGAATCTTCACTGTCTATGAAGTAGAGTGGCTCTCTAAAAATAGCAAAAGTGAAAGATCTATACCATCTCAAGAGAAGCCAGAGTGTAACTCTTCACTCAAATTGAAGCAACTGCTTCTGAGAATTTGCTTTGAATTTGAGTCTGACCTCCTTAATAAACAAAAGGAACAAACAGTTATTAATATGAGTGCATGCACTTATGTAAGTATGATTCCTACATGATGCCATTGTAATGTATATGTAATACACTCGTGAGTGTGTGTATGTGTGTGCATGTCTGTGTGTGAGAGAGTATGTGTTTATGTGTGTGTGTCAGAGAGGAAGTGTGTGTGTCTGTGTGTGTGCATGTCTGTGTGTGAGAGAGAGAGTGTGTGAGTATGTGTGTGTGTGAGAGAGAAAGTGTGTGTGTGTGTGTGTGTGTGTGTGTGTGCATGCGTGCATGTGTGTGCATGTCCCAGTATCTATGAGAATTGGTTACAAGACCTCTAGATATCAAAATCTGTGTACACTTAAACTTATGACGTGTATATATCATTTAATGTATTTTAAATCTTTAGCTTACAATCTAAAAGTATGTAAAGAGTTGTTATTGTGTAGTGAATAATGATAAATAAAAATCTGCAAATATTCAGCACACATTTGAATTTTAAAATATATTTTGAAGGTTCAAAACTATATCATCAGTTAAGTGCATTTACTGTGTAAGCCTTCCAACCTGAGTTCAATTCCTGGGATGCACCATGAAATGAGAGCACTAACTGCCCAAAGTTGTCCTCTAACCTCCACACATCTGCTGAGCTGTGTGCTCACACACATATTGTACATAAATATGCAATGGTAAATAAAACCTTAAAAAAATATTTTAATCCATGATCAGTTGAACCCATGGATATAGAACCCACAGTTACAGAAGAATCACTAAATACAAATGTATATGTATACATTTATGTGATATGACATGAGGAATATATGCCACTAAAAATATTTTCATCACAGCTATGTCTTGCAGGAATTATTCTACTCAAATATGGGCATTGAGACACAGACAGATTGAACAGCTGACTCGGCCCATCTACTATTAAGCAGTAGAGTTAAAGGGCTGGAGAGATGTCTCAGTAGGAATGGTCTACCTTTGCTCTTTAGAGGACTTGGCTTTGGTTCCCAGCATCCTCATCAGGCTTATCACAAATGATTGTAACTGTTGCCTGTTGCTCCAGGGAATCTGACACCTTCTCTGGCCTCCATAGACAATGCACACATTTGACAAACATTGGCTCAGGCATGCTAATACACACACACACACACACACACACACACACACAGAGAGAGAGAGAGAGAGAGAGAGAGAGAGAGAGCTTTCTAAGCTCAGAGCTATGTCTAATGCACCATAGAGGATGATTTCTTATTTACCTTCAGGCAACACAACATGTAGCACACACTCAGTTTGGAATGCTGACAGAGTTAAACTAATCAGAGTCAAGTACAGTGCTCTGCAGTACATTACTGCAGGTCAGAGATGCAACCCCACCCTAGCCTCCCATATATATATATATATATATATATATATATATATATATATATATTTGTCATTAGAGAAAAGATCTCATTCTAGCATTCTAAGGGGTAGATAAAACTTTAAAATTTTCAGAGAAATATAGAAATTTCACTTTATTCTTTAGGTCTAGCAGGGAGAGAGTAAATGGCTTGAATATCCCAATTTTCATCTGAAAGGAATGTGCTGTAAAGTTAATTCAGTAGTAAATAAAACATGGAAACCATTTTCAATTTAGCAAGTCCTCTGAACATTAAAGGAGGCATTGTGCCTGGGGGTCCTAAAGAGCAGTATGAATCCTGTCTGTGAAGAGTATTAAGGCAATTCTCAAATGAAGTCTTTTAAAGGACGAAGAATTTCATTTATTGAATAAATTGCTTGAAAGGCACATGTCCATATTTTAACTAAGAGTAGCCAAAGAAAAAAGACAATATTTGAAAGAGGTTTATTATACTTAAAAAACAAACAAACAAAAAACTTTACATTATAGAAGCCAGTAAAAACTTAGCTAAGAGAACCAGAAACTGTATTACAAGTCAGCACAACCTCGGGAGCCCGACAGAGTTACAGAGTGGTGCAGAATCAGAGACCACTGACAGACTGCATTGCTAGGCTCATGACTTAAAAATAAGCCTGTCTTGGAGCAGGAAGATTGAGTAGGGGGAAGAATAGAGGAGAGCAAGAAAAGAGTTACCATAATAAAGGGAGCCATTATAGGTTTGAAGAGAAATCTGGCATGAGAGAAATGTCCAGAGATCTACAAGGATGAACCCAACTGAGAATCTAAGCAATAGTGGAGAGGCTGCATTAAATGCCCCTCCCTGATAATGAGATTGATGACTACCTTATATGCCATCCTAAAGCCTTCATCTAGAAGCTGATGGAAGCAGAAGCAGACACCCACAGCTAAGCACTGAGCCAAACTCCTGGAATCCAGTTTCAGAGAAGGAGCAGTGATGAACAAAGGGGTCAAGACCAGGCTGCAGAAACCCACAGAGACAGCTGACTTGAACAAGGTGAGCTCATGGACCACAGACTGATATCTGGGAAACCGCCCCAGACCCCTTGAACGTGGGTGTCAGTTAGGAGGCCTGGGAAGTCTATGGGACCTCTGACAGTGGAACCAGGATGTATGGTGCACGAAAGGACTTTAGGAGCACTTTCCCTTAGCCTAGAGACACGAGGGAGGGTGAGACTAGGCTCTACCCCAAATGGCTTGACATATTTTGATGATCCCTCCTGGAAGGCCTCATCCTCCCTGGGGAGTGGATGGGGAATGGGATGAGGGAGGGTGGGGGCATGGGAGGATGGGAGGGAGAGGAGAGGGAACTGGGATCGATATGTAAAATAAGAAAAAAAAATAAGCCTGTCTTTAGGTCAGGACAAAACCATGAATTGCCCAAAATATGTTTCTAAAAATAAAAATGAGTAACGAGAGTAGCACAAACCATAACCACCATGTTCTCCAGAAAACTAACTGAAAACGCATCCCAGTGAGTGTGAGAACACCAGAGGATTGTGCCCCACCCAAACCACAGGCAACAGTGGAGTCTCTCCAGGACAATAGACAGGGCCTCACTTGGAGGTTCTCAGCAGTTACTGTGAGAATATTCCCTGGAAAGGAGCTGGCACCAAGCCCCTATTTGCAGGTGAATGAAACAGACAACCTCAACCAAATGCAAAAGAACCCTCAGAAATACCTAACTAAACCTCATTTTTGTGGGAAAGACTACTTTCATTTTCTGTTGTGAAAAATAACCCGTGAAAAGAACTCAAAGTGAGGGTACAAGTATAAGGGAATGAAAAGAGTTGTTAAACACGGGGGAGGGGGAGTAGGTAGGAGTCCAGAGGATGCAGATCTCTGAGAGTGGCTGTCACTATGTGTAAGGATGGAAAAAATTAGCCTAATTTTCCCTAGACTCTGCCCCCTAGCAGTGAGTAGGCAAAAGGTCATTCTTGACTGTTTATGACAGGGCGGTTTACTGACAGTACCTGTGAGTGAATGTGAACAGGAAATGAGCCGTGCCACACTACCCAAAAGCCCTAGCGAAAGCAGACTTCCTGGACAAAGCACAGGCTTGGATAGTTCAAGTTGATTGGTCCGCACTGGATGCTGTGAGATGATTGGTTTGTAATGCGCGGGCTTTGTTGTAACCCTATAAAAGCTGTCTGAACCCTGTACCAAGGGTTCCCAGTCCTCTACCCCATGTGGAGTATGGCTGTGGACCCCAGTGCACTGGAATATAAAAGACCTCAAGCTTTTGCATCAAGACTGTTTCTCGTGAGTGATCTGGGAGGGCTGCCTTTCCTGAGTCTGGGCGTGAGGGTCCATGCCCTCCGCCGGTCTTTCATATGCAATACTATGGCTGTATGAGTCCATCTATTGATCATTCTACCTACCTACTTTGTGTTAGTAATAGGTGGGAACTTTCAGGTAACAAAAAGCCTCCCCAGTCCCCAACAAGGTAACCACGTCCTAACTGTTCAGCACACTTGATTATGTTTATGCACAGTAGAAAAGGTTTTCATGATTGCTAAGCTTCATTGCCAATGACAGAATCACCATGGACACACACTGGATGTATCTGTGATGGTGTTTCTATAAATGTTTCACTGAGCAGGGAAGACCCGCTCTGAATGTGGGCAGTGTCATCCTATGTGCTGGGGTCTCAAGCTGAATAAATAGGAGAAAGCAAGCTGAATGCTAGCATTTATGTTTCTCCGCTTCCTTTATGTAGATGTAATATGACCATCTGCATCATGCTCCAGCTGCCCCATCTTTCCCCGCCACTGTGGATGACACCTTCAAACTGAGACCAAATAAACACATCCTAAGCTGATTTTGTCTGGTATGTGATCCCAGCAACAACAACAACAAAAAAAAAAAAAAAAAAAAAAAAAAAAAAAAAACCAAAAAGGTAACTAACATAAATGTAGAACAGCAAAGACTTATGTTCACACAAAAGAACAATGAAACTACAGGTAATAAGAGTGTGCCAGAAAATAATTAATAAAAAAAATGGCTGAAAGCTAATATAACAAGGTAATCTAAAACTGAAGAAAACTACAGAGACTATCAAAGAACAGCATATATGGAGGACGAACATCAATTGGGGATTGCCATAAGCAGAGCTGGATTGAGTTGCTGTGCTCTGTGGAATTACAATTTACCCAATGCTCCCAGTTGACACCCCGGAGCGTTTTTAAGGATCTCCTCTACCCTGGGCAGAGCTGAACTCCAATTTTCACTCAGCTTCTTGAATCCATCACAAGTGCTTTTCAATTTCTCATCCTTTCATTTATTGTTTTCAAGTGGGCAAATGCCTCCATAGTAAAAGCAATGAACTCTGGGTTCCTTTTTCTTCTGAATCCTGGCCCCATGAATCCACACTGCATGGTTATTCAACACTTTCAATTTGTTCTTCAGCAACCTACTCCACAATCGCCAGAGGTAAAACGTGGAATTCATTTTAAAGAGAAGAATGAATAAATAAATAAATCTCAAGAGGGAAGGTGGCATAGAAGACAGGAAAAGAAATCCTAGCCTGTGTGTCAGTTACAGTGGGTGGGGCTAAATGGAAGCCATGAACAAAGCAAATACAAACTTCACAGTGCTTGGAAAGCCTCGTGAAATAAAAAAGAATACCTGTATTAAAAGATCACTATTGATCTTGGAATAATGAATCAAGAACACTCAGTCCTGAGCCATATTTAAACAAAAGTGAACAATTAAAAAGAAGCCCTCTATGTAGTTAGGCATTAAAGACTGTCACTATAAAGATAAATAAATCATACTTACATCTGACTTCATTTTCTCATAAAATGGTGGAACAGCATACTTACAATGCTAAAGAAAATATGAAGCCATGATTCTTATACACAAACTACTTTGAAGTATAAGTTACCCAAGAATCAAAGCAGTTATACAAGTATACATAGCCTGTAATTCCCTGAGGAAAGTACCCAGGAATGAAGCTTCCTTGAGCAAACTACAGGAGAGGCTCCAACCAAACTGCAGACACCCAAGACCCTGCTGACGAATGATATTTGAATAAACGATAGATGAATGAATTTATAAGTGGGAGGGGGGATAATTCATTTCAAGATTCAGATAGAAAGGAAAAGGAATAGGGACACTTTTGCCACTGGCCAGAATGTTACTATTAGAGAAAAAGAACTTAGATCCAACAATTTAGCACCCTTATTTCTTAAATAAGTAAACTGTTGTGTTGAGTGTTGTGGCTAAGACATACAGATGGTCCATGGCTGAGCCAGAAAATGGATCCAGATTTTTATGATGCTTGGTGAAGTTAGATTTAAGAGCTTATTCAATGATATTAAATATCGTTACTCATTCCCCCAAATAAACAAAAAAATCCTGTTCCTTGTAACTAATAGAAAAAATAAAGGAATTAATTTAATTAGTTTGTTGCAGCTTATCTTTATTATAGAAACAATAGAAATAAAACCTATCGCATATTTCATTGCTCTAGAAAAAATTTTTATCAGTTATAAACATGATGTTTTGGGGACTTTTCTATTTTTGAACATCAGTATACTCATGTTTAAAAGAAAATTTGGAGTACATGACATATAGATTGGCAGACAATATATATCATAATAATTTTTCATCATCAGTAAATTCTGTATTAAATCACAGACTTCAAAAACAGATTTTATAACAATAGAAATGGAAATTTTATGTTGCCTTGTATTTTATTTTCTTGAGGCTTCTGGGCCTTCAGCTCAATCAATGTATTTTGAAATAACCCTTTCTTGTCTTTCTCTGACTGGTCTTTGGGTTTGGGTGGCATATTGGCATAAATTCTAGGCTTGCTAAGATGATCAATTGCAGTCTCCCCAAGCTTCATAGACCAGAGAGAGATAGGTTTTCCCTTGAGTGGAGAAGGAGAGGAGGGTGAGAAAGGTGGAAAGCTAAGAAGAAAATAGCTACCAGCAGATGGGCTAGACGTGAGTTTATTCTATAACACAGTGTTTCCTTGCAGGCCCAGCCTCTTATGGAGATGCAATAATGGGTCTTCTTCTGGAGAAGAGCAGTTTCTTTTTCATGACTGTGGCTGGAGAGGCCTAGGGCAGCCACAAGGAGCTGGCTAGCTCCATATTTGGGAGCTGCGTTGGTAGAGCCCTCCTTTCTCCAATCCACATCATATCAAGAATATTAAAGGAAAATAATTTTTCACAGAAAATACCAATTCCATCTCACCAAATGAAAATTTAGCTCTAAATGACCAAATGACATAATACAATTGTCCCTATAGGTGTTTAATGTGCCCCAGCGATTTCTTGATTTTTTTTTTTTTTTACATCAACATGTTTTGAAGGCTTAAAATTGGTTATCACATTTTGCGTCATTACTGGGAGCAGAATCAAAGGCATCTAAGGGCAACAAATCATTGCATTTGTTGCATTTTGCACTAGAGCATTATTTGATAAGAAATAGTCATTAAACATAGGCATCTCCCTAATAATGAGGACATTTACAAAGGAAATTAAGATTGGTAGCATAATGTTTGAATTTCTGGAGCCATATTGCTACCCAGCCTTGATTTTCCTATTTGCAGAATATCAAGAGCATTGACCTTAAAGGAACATTGTGATCAAATGATAGAACACTGCTAAGTGCTTAGTGTAGGTGCCAACAGGTCTCAGCAAGGGCTAGCTGGCATTCTGTCACTGCTGTTGAGATCGTGATTGCTATTACTGTGATCCTATGAGGAAGATGTAGAGGTCACAGTGACAACTCTGCCTTCTCATGGGTGATTGTAAATGGGTCTCACCATTGTCACTCGCACATGTGTGATGGTGGCTTTTCCTTTTCTTCTACTTTATTCCCTCTGCAGGAAAGATCCCATTATTTTTCCAGGGATCTTTGTGAATAGGCAACTGCCTAGCTAGGGCTCTCTCCCCTCTTGGAACACTGGTCAGCATCCTTGGGCTCTGGCTTGGTGTCTGGTATGTGACAATCTTCATCGTTGCTATTATTACTTGATACTATTGTTGCAATCTTAACTAAAACCTCATGGCTGTTGCAATTCACATCAAGGCTCTCAGAACCACGATCAATTAAATTTGGGTTATAGAAGATCACCAAGTAGAATAAACAAAGTTTGGGATTTAGGCCAACTTGAGTTCAAATCTTAGTATTAGTGGCTGGTTTTGAGGCTAGGATCACTTGCATGACCTCTGTGTGAAGAACTCTTATTAGCAATTAAATGTACAAGACAATGTCATCTCAGGAGGGTCTGAGAAGGGTGAAAGAGGGCAGTCGATATGCTTGGATTAAAGTGAATTCCTCAGATTGTTCACTTATACTTTATATATTTAAATATGCATCGGTCTTAATTTACACCTTTCCTTCTCTTTCTTTCACTATTCTAGCTCCATATTTGCATTAAGATGTACAGAACAGCTGGGAGGTGGTGGCTCATGCCTTTAATCCCAGTACTCAGGAAGCAGAGGCAGGCAGATCTCCGTGAGTTTGAGGCCAGCCTGGTTTACAGAGTGAGTTCCAGGACAGTCTCCAAAACTACACAGAGAAATTGTGTCTCAAAAACAACAACAACCAAGAAAATCTTTGTTGTTGTTTTTGTTTTGTTTTGTTTTTTTTGCTTTTGTTTTTTTCTGAGAGAAACAATAAATAAATGGGACCTCCTGAAACTGAGAAGTTTCTGTATATCAAAGGACATGTCAACAAGACAAAATGGCAGCCTACAGAATGGGAGAATATCTTCACCAACCCCACATCTGACAGAGGACTCATCTCCAAAATATATAAAGAACTCAAGAAACTAAACATTAAAAAGACAAAATAATCAAATAAGAAAATGGGGTACATATCTAAAAAGATAATTCTTAACAGAGTAATCTCAAATGGCCAAAAGACACTTAAGGAAATGCTCAATATCCTTAGTCATCAGGAAGTTGCAAATCCAAACAACCCTGAGATACCATCTTACTCCTGTCAGAATGGCTAAGATAAAAAGCACTGATGACAGCTTATGCTGGAGAGGATGTGCAGAAAGGGAAACACTCCTCCATTGCTGGTGGGAGCACAAACTTGTACAGCCACTTTGGAAATCAGTATGGCAGTTTCTCAAAAAATTGAGAATCAATCTACCTCCAGACCCAGCAATACCACTCTTGGTCATATACCCAAGGGATGAACACTCATACCACAAGGGGATTTGCTCAACTATATTTATAGCAACACTATTCATAATAGCCAGAACTTGGAATCAACCTAGATGCCCCTCAACCAAAGAATGGATAAGGAAAATGTGGTACATTGACACAATGGAGTACTACTCAGCACTAAAAAACAATGACATCTTGAAATTTGCAAGCAAATGGATGGAACTAGAGAAAGGCATCCTGAATGAGATAATCCAGACCTAGAAATCAAATATAATATGTACTCACTCACAAGTGGATATTAGTTATAAAGCAAAGGACAACCAGACTACGGCCACAACCCCAGAAAACCTAGGTAACAAAGAGGACTCTAACAGAGACACATGTAGATCTGCCTAGGAAAGGGAAAAAGACAAGATCTCCTGAGTATTAGGAGTGTGGGGTCAATATGGAAGGTGGGAGAGGAGAGGGGAAGAGGGGAGGGGAGTTGGGAAAAATGTATAGCACAATAAAAATAGCAAAAAGAAAAAGAGAGAGAAGAATATGTATAGAACAATGATTTCAAATTTATTTTCCAGGAACCTTTGAATGCAGAGGTATCTTTCTGGCTTATGTAAGTAACATGCTAATGCTAATACCTCTTTTCTTTCTTTCTTTCTTTCTTTTTTTTTTTTTTTTTGTTTTTGTTTTCTTTTTTCTTTTTATTACACCTTAGGCAATTACTTAGGCAAATTCTATGTATTTGACCTTGCCTTATTTTCTGATTTCATTACTTAACATAACCACTAGCTTGTTTGATTGCCTTCAATTAAGTTGAATTGGCACCTGAACATGGAAATACCCTTGTTTCCTCGTAGGCCAAGTTTCCCCTTTGCTGATTGCGACAATTTGGTCTGCCAGTTTTGCCTTTTACAAATAAATTGGTACTCCTACTCTAACAGCCATCTTAGAAGAAGTGCCAATTATAAAATATTTCATTGGAATGAGCATTACAATCATGATATAGTTTATAAAAATATATAAATGTATCTATAAATATATGTAGCATTAAAAATGGAAAATACTTTTTTCAGTTAAAAAGGAGCTCACTCACCCTGTGGTTGTCAAAAACTACATACTTCACTTGTCTCCATCTGCTTTATCCACTCCCAGGACAGAGCGGTATAGGTTACAATTAATTAAACTCCTTAGGCTCTGCGCCAATTGCCAAATCTCTTATTGTGGTTTATATGGTTTATGTCTCTCATGTGGTTTATATTTTTAATGTGCTCTATTGTACATATAGCTTTGACTTCTAAAAATCTTTCCGTCTCCCCCAGTATTCAAACAATATAAGACTAACAAAGTCATTGCCCATTGAAGAAAAGATGGGCAAGAAGACTCTAGGAGAGGAATTGTATGGGGGGGCATACATGTGAGTGTGACCATTCTCTTTCTGTCTCTGTGGCTCTCTCTCTCTCTCTCTCTCTCTCTCTCTCTCTCTCTCTCTCTCTCTCACACACACACACACACACACACACACACACACACACATCCTGAGAAAGAGTAAAAGAAGGTCTTTGTCCTTTCTAAATTCTGGGGCCTTTCATCCCCAGGGGAGTACAAACTGGCTTTTCTAAATTCTGGGCCCTTTGTCAAATGTATTGAGTTCTGGTTTCAGAGAAACAGGAAGCTTCTTGTATCCTACAGCTGAAGGGAGATGGGAATGGGGGCTTAGTATGAAACCAGAAGTGTCAGGTGCAATGCGGAACTGGGAGAACTCTTGTGACTATTGTCTTAACACCCATGTGGTGGTCTGAGTGGGAGGTCCATCCAGGCCTGGACTCCTGGAACCATGGTGGGAGTGTCAAGGTGTCCCACAAGGCAAATTCCCAGGCACTGCAAGAGGGAACCTTGGGAAGTCTTAAACTGCCAGTGTGTGTTTTCCTTGGAATCCATGGTGTCTAGAATGGTGACATCTTAGTGTGCTCAATAGCAAATACCCCTGGGGACTCATGTTCGATAGGAGCCACGGATTACTTTGCAGTCACACAGCCTAGGTTTATTGAGTCATCAGCATATGTCCAGTTCTTGGTTTGTAATTAGTCTTTCGAAAAAAAATCCTTTTCTTTCTAAAACTCCTGTTTCCATCTTGAAGCCAGAGGCAACAATGTTGGTTTCTGATTGGATGTAGCGTAAGCAGATGGTGTGAAAGATAATGCCAAGGCTTTTCACCTAAGCTACTAGAAAGGTAAGGTTTTATTTATAAGTAGATTGTAGAACTAAGGGGAAAACATGCCTTGGGTAATAGCACACATTTTATTTATTTTTTTAATAGTGTGTTAAGTTGAGGTGACTATTAGATATGCAGTGTAAGATATTTTATAGGTACATAGCTGGAGTTGTAAATTAGAGGTTTGCAGTGGGAGCCTGTGTTATAAGTGTAGAGACTTACTGAAGAGTAAATAGATAGCATTTATAGCCATTTGGGTGGTCAAAGTTCTTATCCTCAGAACCCTGACATTCAACCCTGACTTTGGCATAGAACCATGTACGTGTTGCAGGCCAGATCAGGACCACGAGCACAAGACATCCACCTGGTATCAGTATTACTTCGATTTAAATACATAATGAAATTTGAACACTTCCCAGAAGAAACACTCAGTGAGGATTGCAATAGCATGTGTTTGTCACAGAAAATCCAAATGCCCGAGGAACTGAGCAAAACCAGTGGTGAGTATGATTAGAGGACAGGAGAAAAGCTTTGCAGTTTTCATTGAGCAAATGGCATGCTGTCCCAGCTCAACTTTGGTAGAGATTCTATGAGCCCCACGTGAACTACAATGGGTATGTGAACTGCTGCCCAGAATAGCAGAAGCTGGGACAAAGGACCCAGGAGAAGCAGTTCTGGGAGCACTTGCTCAAACAGCCAATCTCCAGGTCCAAAGAAATGGGGACATGGCAGTTTATGATGCCTGATGCTGATCTAGACTCTTGCCACTGCACAGCACTGTGCACTTCAACAAACCTTCTGAAACCTAGACTAGGACTGCGTCTTGAATGCCTCTGTAAATTTAAGAAGAATGCTCACAATTGGATGGGAGCATGGAGTTGAATGTGTGGTTAGCCTTTTTGTTGGTCTTAGACCCCTCTTTCTCCTAGGTCTGCCTTTTATGTGGGTACTGGCTATTGGAAACCAGTCTGCTGATCCCACCCCCTTGACGATGGACGGGACAGGCACGGCCATGTCATTGCTATATCACTCATTAAGGGGCTGTGTAGGGACTCGGTTTCCCTTTTAAAACAAGCGCCCCCTTTCTCTCTCTTCCTCTCTCTCTCTTCCTCTCTGCTCTCTCTCTCTCCTGCCTTCGGTTGGCCACCAGCTATCCTCCTCTTCTTCTCTCCCCCCTCTCCCCTTCTCTCCTCTTCGGTTCCCGATGCCTCTATGTCTCTTCCCTTCTCCCTCACTCCCCTTTCTAAATAAACTCCTCATTCAAGCTCTATCTGCCTGGCGTGTTATTCCCTCCGTCTCCCGCCCTGGTCACCCTCACCTGCTAGGAACCTGCTATGTTCTCTCACGTGGTCCCTTACCTTGGGACCCCACTCACTTGGGACCCTCACTTGGGACCACCACGTCTCCACTGCTACTCCACCTTTTATTCTTATAAATGTAACCAAAGAACAACATTGGGGATCAAACTCTGCTTCTTATGCTTTCACAGCAAGCACTTACTGAACAGACCATCTCCCAAGCCCCTATACCTTCTTAAAATGGTAATAAACTGACTCACATCATGGTGGCATTAATCTGTCAAGAGGTGGTTTTCCCCATGACCTGAGCACCTCCCATTTGGCCCCACCTCTCAATAGCACTGCAATGGGGGGTCATTTGCAGCACATGGAATTTGGAGGGAGGTATTCAAACCATCACAACAGTGGGATTAGAAACAGAAGTAAAAGAGAAGACCTTCTGATAAAGAAAGATCAGAATGGATATGGTTTCTAATTGATTGGCAGGCAGGTACCATCAGCCTACCATGTTAGGCGTGTAAAGCATTAGCAGTAGGGGTGTCTTCATGACAGCAAACCTCAGTAGAACACAGTTAGCCCATGCTGAGTGGGCCACCCACCTGGTGGCCAGGTAGGAACTGGCCACCAGCACCCAAGACATCTGTTGCTCCCAGCAGACATTTTGAAATCAAAGGACGATTTTAAAAATGGACCTTTTTGATGGTGGTAGCATGTCTTTGGTTCAGATACATGAGTGATTGTTTCCTAAAACTGAAGAAGGCTGTTGGCCCAGTCATCAAGTATTTGATTCCAAGTGGGGTATTGTGCTCATAACTTTATAGCTCATAATGGAAACAAGGAGTTCATGGGTCTGAAATAAGTGATCTGTTTATCAGCCAATGCATGGGAATGTTGCCAAGCACCAGGATAAGCTCTGAAATGGTGAAATCTTTAGTTGCCAGTGTTACTGGAGTGTCCACTCTCCGTCTATCTCACACTGACTTTCCTGTACTCCTTACATGGTCACTCAGTTCCATCCACTACCTCTCTTTCATCCGTTACACCAGCCAAATAGATCTCTATGTCATGTTAGGACTGGTGTCACTTGTGGGCACAAGACAAAGTGAAAGCATAGGGTCAGTGGATAGAATGGCCCAGAAGTTCAGAGTGGATGTGAGCTTTAAAGAAAGCATGAGGTCTTTCTGAGTGGGGTGGAGCAGGTAACAGCTTGTCATATCCCCACTCACACGCTCTCTCACCAGTCCGCCTAATTTTCTTCGGGGCTCTGTTCATCAGGAGACCATTCTGGAATGCCTTCCCCAGAGGCCTATAAGCTCTCACCTTTGAATGATCTTCGTTATTGGACCCAATCGCTTTTTATGTCTTGTTTATTGTCTGTTTCCCTCCTCTGGAATAGAAAACCCAAGAGAACAGGAACTCTGTCTTGTTTATTGCTATCTCCCCAGGCTCTGGAATAGTGCCTGGCAATTATGCCTTTGACAAATATTTGCTGAATGGATGACTAAATGAATATCATTGCTTTACCTGATAAAATGTAAGCAATCTCATATTTTATTTTCTTCCCTTTGTAAAATGCTTCTAAAGTTACAAAAAAAAAAAAAAAAAAAAAAAAAAAAAAAACCCAATGCATCTTCTACTTCTTCTCTAAAGACAGTGTTTATGGTGTCTTCATCATTTGTAGTCTACAAAGCTGCATCATGAACAGGATAAGTGAAAGAGAGATTTGCAGATCCCGTGGAGCCTCGCAGAGCTTTGTACAGCAATTCTTTTTAAATATTTTCATTTCAAATGTGTGTGTGTGTGTGTGTGTGTGTGTGTGTGTGCACGCGCGCGCATGCATTTGTGTATGCCTTTGTGTGTGTGCATGATTTCTTTTCATTTGTACTTATTATTTGAGGCTAAAATGTGCAGTTTCCTTCTGGGAAACAACCCTTTTGGGTGGTGGTTTTCTGCATGTTACATACATATATGGCTGCAATAGCCTCCGGGGCTTACATATCCCTCTTTCTGCACACCACTGCTGCTCTTAGATCAGGGAAGATGGGTAAGACAGAGGAGAAGGGCAAGGCGCAGTAGATGCAAGAAAGACGAAAGAAATTTAATTTAAGATGCATCTCTGTCTCTGGAAGTTATTTGCTCATTTTCTAATAAAGGCTCCTCTGTGTGCCCCAAATGTAATTATTTAAACAACCCCAGTGACCATGTCTGGGACTCTTTTTTCATCAGATATCAAACACAGCTCATTCAATTTAAGCAGCACTATCTCCTTTTAATAATACCCATGTCAATAGGTTTCTAACCTTTCAGCACCAGTGATTACATATTGATTTCTAAACAGTGTTCTTGACCCTTGAAAACTAGCATTAGTTTTGGAGTAACCTGGAGGTTCCTTCCTTCCTTCCTTCTTTCGTTCATTCCTTCCTTCCTTCTATCCTCCCTCCCTTCCTCCTTCCCTCCCTCTCTTCCTTCCTTCCTTTCTTTTTTTCTTCTTTCTTCTTTTCTTCCTTTTTCTTTCCTCATTGGGTAGCTCTGTTAACTCTTGAGATTTAACAATCTTCCTTAGCCTTTTCTCTTTTCCTGATGCAGCCTTTTAAATCCTTTCTAACATATTAACCTCTCTCTTCACAGTGGTTAACACAGTACCCTTTATGAAAGAGAAAGCTGCCCCACTGCAATGTTTCCTGTTTAAGCTTCTCTTGACTCTAAAATTGGGATTGCCTTTTTTTCTTTGTATTTAAAATTTTAAAGGCAGACTTTTTTTTTTGTATAGGAAATTTTGTCTCCCTCTGTGTAGACTAAATACTTCTGACTGCAGTGCCATCATGAAAAAAAAAATACTTGCATTATTGCCTGATGAGAAATTGTGATAGAGAAAGATAGTTGGATAACCCCTTGTCATGTCGTCACACTGACTGGAGTTTGGGGCATGTAAATGAAACCTGGCACCTGGATATGGCAGCTTTAGTCAAATGCCCCCAAGTGGGCAGAGGCAACTTGCCAATTCCCACTCAAACTGTAAAATCATGACAAATAGATCACATATAAGCACATACTTCATAGTAATATTTATGCTAATGATGAACACATGGATGATGCTGGTGCCATGAACTAACAAAGCCCAAAACATCCCAAGTCCTGGGGACATTTGGAATGTCACAGTGTGGTACATTGCTCATGTGTTTGTGATCATGCTGATACAAACAGATCTACTAGCTTTCCCGTAATCTAAATGTATAGCACATGCATTTGATTACCATACACAGTACTTGATATTGATAATACAGTGCAGAAAAGAGGGTAAAACGAGTGTAAGAGCAAGAATGCCAAGAAGTCTGCTGCAAATCAGCCTCCCCTGGAAATGGCTGCATTAAACAAGACCATGGACATGTTAATATGAAAAAGGGAGTTTTTCACAGGGCCTTCCGTAGACAAAGAGCTAATAACTACCGGAAGAAGGAGAGTTAGCCTTTTCCAGGGATGAGCCCGTTGCTGAGTGCTGAGTGCTCATCCCTAAAACCATATATAAACATAAACTACAAAAAGAGGTTGCATCTGTATAGATTCGTACACACGCGCGCGCGCACACACACACACACACACACGTATGTAACAACAATAAAGAAAAAGAGGTGATCAATTGAGGGACCTCGAGGGGAATGGTGTTACTAGTTGGTTTCCCACCGATCTGGTCTCACCGCCATGCCAGCCCCAACTAACACACAGAGATCCTGTATTTGCTATTATGCTGTTGGCCTGTTACTTGTTTCTTATCAGCTAGCTCTGTCTCAAGTATTAACCCATTTCTATTAATCTAAGTGTTGTCTCATTTTACCAGAGAGTAGGGCCAGAGTTCTGCTCTCTCCAGTCTCTACATGCTGACTCCTCCCTACTACTTCCTCCAATCCTCCTTGTCTCCTAGTCCCGCCTACCTTGCTTTCCTATTGGCCAACAGTGCTTTATTCATTAGCCAGTATGAGTAACATATTTACAGAATGATATCTCCCATCAGAATGGTTCAAGGTAATGTAGCTGGGAGGAGCTGGAGGAAAGGGAGAGAAAGTGATGTAACTCTATTTCAATTACAGAAACTTTACTATAGAATAGTATGCTGTACGCCCTGTCAGCCACCTCATGTGTATCATGCTCACCGTGTATTTTGATGGCACTGTGAATGCAAACAGTCACACCTTCCTCTTACTCTGCAAGGCTGATGCTTTTTAAAAAGTGCCTTGGTTTATGATTTTCTTTGTTCTGTTACTATTAAAACTGTATGAAGCTGTTACCATGTGGTAACATTAAGTTTTGGGTAACATGAATCCTAGGTCATGGTCACTCATATTTGGCGTCAGAATAAATTGTCTATTACCCCTTTTGAAATGAGTTGTATTCTTTGTGCCCACGGTACCAAGGAGCCACAATGAATGATTGGCCTGTGCCTGTTGGAGACCTGCTTTGGTGGGGGTGGGGGGATAGGGATGAGGTGTTTAAGTCCCAAAGAGGATTTATGGAGCAGGGGTGGGGTGGGCAGAGTTTGAGGGTGAATCGGGATGGCTGCCAGTAGCATTTAATGGAAAAGGGACTATGCCTATTTGTTTGTTGGGGGGGGTTGTTTTGAGACAGGGTTTCTCTGTAAGACAATCCTGACTGTGCTGGAACTTACTTTGTAGACCAGGCTGGCTTTGAACTCATAGAGATCTGCCTGCCTCTGCCTCCCAAGTGCTGGAATTAAAGTCACGCACTACCACCATCCAGAGAGACTACTCCTTTTATACTCTGTAGTTGCATATAAGGTTGAAAAGGGGGCATGTGAGTTGGGGTGTGGCTTGAGACCCTGGGTTTTGAGGAAAGGACTTCAGGGGAACAGACTATACTACAGTTTCTTAGTGTTACTGTATGGACCTATTCCCCTCATACACTCCCAAAAGAGAAGGTCCTGATATCTTACTCTTTTCCCATTGTACCATACCTTTCTGATTTCTCTGTGTTCATTAACTGAGCTCTTGACCTTAATGGCCTCAGGTTCTGGATCTCAATTGCAGGCATTTCATCCCTGGGATCAGGTGTGTCTAGTAAATCTCTAACTTTCCAAAGAATTACTTTGTTTAGAGAAACTGCCATTGTATGTAGTTTTATTATTTACCAAAGCCCATACCAAATTTCCCAAAAGGAAAGACATTAATATTGAGAATCATTAAAAATGAAAGCGAAAAGGTGCTGGAGAAGTGTGGTCTGCAATGTCGAAATGCTGGAATTTGGTCAAGCAACAGTGGGTACATAGTCCACACCATGTGCCATTTGGCTTATGTATATACTTCATGATGTTCACATGGTGGCAATATTATTAAACTTGGGGACATAGTCTATGCCCTGTGAATCTAGGTTCAACCCTCTGTCCTAGATAAGTAAATTACAACAGTCAGATTAATAAACACACAAACACATGCACACACAGGAGATTCACTCCATGTAGTCACACTGGGATGAGGGACAAAGAGATCCAATGATTACTATTAAGTCCATCCTTGGAGACCTGAAGTTTAAGTTTTAGCTAGAAGGTCATGGATATGCACATCTCGGCAGCCCCAGTCAAGGTGTGGACTCAGCCACTATTGACTCACTGTTGTCTCTGTGCAGTTGTAAATCTCTTTCCTAAGGAAAAGAGTCTCTGGGTACTGTCTGCTCTGGCTGGCCCAGGCTTTCCTTCTCCCACAATGAGATTACTGGGTTTAAAGAGCTCCCTGCCCCCCCCCCCAGTCATCTGAGAGCTAGCATGCCTCTTTAGAATGTATTTTTACCAAGTGAGTTACAATGAAATCACCTAGAGAAGCCATTCTCAGAGCCTTCCTCCTCAACAAATGATGTGTGGTTGTAAATAGCTAAGTTGTCTAAGAGTAACTTATTCAATACCAGGAACAGGCCTTGCAGCCTCATCGTCACTGTCTTCAAAGCCAGCCACCACGTACAAAGCTTGAGTTAGATCGTGGAATGATGGCAACTCATGGTGGGAGAGTGAAGATCCAGCTTCCAGCCATCTTTAATCAAAGCTCTGGATGTGTGTGTTAAAGCACTGTTTAGACTCCGTAGTGGGGTCCAGCTGAATGCAGCTCCATGAAAAAAGCCTCAAGAAGAACAACCAAGACACTACCTAAACAGCTTATAGAATCAAGACTGGCTTTTAAAAATACATTCCGTGTGTGTGTGTGTGTGTGTGTGTTCCTGGGGAATCGGACTCAGTCCTGGGGAATCAGACTCAGACTTGGCAGCAAGTGTCTTTACCTGCTGAGTCATCGCCCTGGCCCTCATCATTGTTTTTAAGCCGTTAAATTTTGAGGCATTTTGTTATACGGCAATAGATAATAGCCACCCTCAACACAGCGGCCCTCCTCGGAAGGGCAGATAGCAAGGAACCGGTTTACAGTGTGTTTGAAGCTTAGAACTGTTTAATCCTTAATCGTGCACTTCTGCTGTGCCAGTTGTTCTACCCACGTTGTTTTCATCCAGTTCTTGTGCTAACACTGTAATGCAGATAATAGGGCAGCTGAGAGAGCTACATTTCAGGGGTGTGTGTAATTTACCAAAGGCTTCTCAGGTAGCACAAGCGCGTAGCATGGAACGCCACGTGCTGTATAGGAGTCCTCTGATCGTTCTCCCTATGGCTGCGGTGTGACTAACTGGTCTCTCACTTCTGCTAGGCTTGCCTTATTCCAGCAGATCCAAATCAGTCCTCACTAAAGCTAGTGGTATCAACTCAGTCAGTGCATCTGGTATGGAATGCTCTGACCCACCTACTTCCAACCTTTATTTATAGTGTGGGCAAAGCATTGGGAAGAACGTGCCTGTGGGATGAAGTGCAGAACATACAAGGCCTCTCTTACTTCTGCAATTCTCTCCCCTTCCTTTCCCTTCCATCGCACATTACTTTGATTCCCTAAGTGCAGCTGACCAAAGCACACTTGAAAACCCCATGAAACTCTGTTTCCCAAGTACAGCCTTAGTAACACGTATTATTTGAAGTTACTCTTTATTGCCCGGTCTGAGAGCACCTTGACCTTTACCTTACCCTGTGTCCTCTCAACACCCAGTCTAGCTGTTCTCTAAGAAAGGAAGTAGTTTAGGGAGGCCAGAAAAGAACCCAGAAAGGGCCGGTCATGTTGCCGAGGGCCGGAACCACCCTTTCAGCTAACATCCGAACTTTTAACGTCTCTAGCCCCAACCCCACTATAAGTATTACTACGTTACCTTCCTAGCATCCCCCCCCATTATGTATCTTCCAGGTTTTGAGAAGGATGTAAGGGGTCTGGGTACCCACTTGCCCAGATTGCCTCTTATTCTCACATCCCACACATCCTGACATGGTCATTCCACTTACGCCTATCTCTTTCCTCAAATGCTTCATTCCTGGCCTGTTTTTCATTCCCCTAAACCAGCTAGAAATCAAGCTATGATGACTGAAAGGTTTTCCTTTTTCACATGATTTCAAAGTGTTGAGTAGACAGCACATTCACCTAGTCCATGGTTTATAATAAACGCAGGAGACTATGGTAGACAAGTCTCATTCCCAGCTCATCCGCCCCACTTTTTTTCCTTCCCTGGCTCTAAATAGTTACTTAATTAACTTCTTTGATGTTCCTCCAGGGTTACTTGCACACATATACTACAATTGAAATAGATAAAAACGTGTCTTCTCTGTTGAGTGTTGTTGGCAAAAGTTATGAAAATATGCTGGCTGGACCTACTTTCAAATCTGTGCTGTCATCTGCTTCCTTGGGCTCCCCTTGATGCACAGAAAAGTCCTGTTTTATTTTCCATTCTCCCATAGAGATGATTTCCATGGCGACAATTTAAAAAAAAAATGGAACACAAGGTCTGAGAGGTGAATCATTTTAGAATATAGTATCAAATAGTGGCCGTGGCCTGCAGAGTGTGGGCCAAGAATCAAGAATGTGTGCGACTATTCTAGACTGGACCAGATTTTTTTTTTTCTCTGAGATATCAGGCTTTTGGCATTGTCTTTCTCAAGGACAGGATTACAGATAAAGGAAGGGCTGATACGATTCAACCTGGACTATTACGTATTCATTGTATTGATTCAGGGAATGTGACAGTGGCCACTCTTCTCCCTCTGGGCCGGTTGCCATCTGACTGACAGAGCCAGCCTTCGGATTCCTTCTCACTTTTCTTTCAAGTCCTGCTGCTCTCTTTCTCTCTCTCTCTCTCTCTCTCTCTCTCTCTCTCTCTCTCTCTCTCTCTCTCTCTCTCTCTCTCTCTCTCTCCTCGTTGCTTCTTCCTTCCCAGGATGCCTTGAAACCTCCGCGTCTTTTGTTTATTCTTGAAGCAATTCAGTTTTGAAGGGTAACACTTCCCAAAGGTAACAATCCTTTGGGAATGCCTGGGATGAGTGAGAGAAGGTTCTTGGAAACCATTTAACGTATGCAATCAAGCCATGCTGTAATAACCTGCGCATGGCTGGGAAAGCAGCAGGCCCACACACCCCACATAAAGCTGGTGTTTCGACTTGGAGCAATCATCTCACAGATCTCTCAACAAGGTCTAATGTGTTTTATACTCCGATTCCCTTTACTGGCCAAGGCAAAGGTAATTAGAGTTCCTCGGATATCTCAGGTGTTCTAGTACATTACCCAGACTCACTTGCAGAATGAGCAAAATATATACGTGTCACTTCAGATGTCGGTGCTTAGAAATCGATGTGTTTTCCTCTATGCCCCCCCCGCCCCCACCTGCAGTGGATACCAAGCATTCCAAGTGGCACAGTTAGAAGTGTCACATATTAGACTGCGACGTGAGTGAAAAAAAATATACATTTATTGCAATGAGCCATCGATATTTTAGGTGTTTGCATTAATATTTAATTGTGTCTGTATTACTTAAACCAGCATTCTTAAACTAAACTAAATCTCAGAGTAATGTGTATTTTAGGCTATGCAAATGTGTACCTGTAAACTGTATGAATTATACTTTGAAAATCATTGTGTCTGTTTATATATTTGAAGGTCCCATGGGTGTATGAGTGAATTCTATGAAGTGTGCCCTATTTCCTATCACTTCTATTGTCAAAGTGAGTGAGAACATTAAATATTAAATACAGCTCTTTACTCTGTGTTCGGTTGGAACATTCAGCTCACCCCTGCATAATTTGGAAAACCCCATTCCTCCTCCCCCCTCTCTCCCTCTTCCCTCTCTAAACCCTGACCACTCAGAGAGTCTCCAAACAAAGGAAAGGCAGCAAAAAGCCCACTTTTGCATTCCTAGTGACTACTGCATTTGCTTCCCCTGAAGTTGCCTCCACGCAAGTCCCTGACTAAAGTGCTCAGTTTTTGACTATACTTGGGCACAACCCCAGCTTGTAGTGGATACATCATCACCCCATCACCTACAACATATAAAGACTCCCAGATTTAGTTAGGGGGCAATGCTAGCTTCTCCAGCCTCCATCTCTAAGACTATAGAAGTTGCCTGGGATTTGCTTTGCCCAAATAAACCTCTATTGGTTCATTTTGATCTGGCTTACCATGTTAGTGGAGAAACCTATTATGGGGTATGGTGGGGGTGCAAAATACCTCTTACTCTTCAGTCCTTTCTTTTACTTCTAATTCACAACATTCAGATACAGGTATACTGTAGTGTTTGGCTCCAGAGCAACAATTCATTTCAGCAATTAAAATAGGAAAATATTTTCAAATAGATGCATTAGATTCATGGAAAATTTAGGCCAATCCCTAAACCAAGACTTCAGCAATACTCTTAGGAGACAACCATTAAACTGATTTGCCCCAGATTGACTCTAGAGCCATAGATCCAGTCAAATACATGCAATAAGAAGTCTATAATAGAAATGTCTGAGCCCTAGGACTTACTACCACAGTTGCAGTTTGAGAATGGGAAAGCCACTGCCATCTTTAGAGACACTAGCTGTAATCTCATATGACTCTGCAAAGTATATGCTGAAATGTTCTTGCAGGGAAACCCAGCACCTACCTGATCCTACCTGTCAGCAGTGACAAGCATCCCAGCAGGCCTTGGTCTCACTTCTGCCTTCCCACTCAATATCTGACTCACAATCAGAACATTAGCTGTGGAGGAGTCCAAGAAATCTAAGAGCCATAGTTAGGATTCCTATTGTTAAGACAGAACACCATAACCACAAACAACTCAAGGAGCAAAGGATGTATTCCAGCTTACAATTCTCAGGTCACACACCACCAGTGAGACAAACCAGAAAAGGAACTAAAGACAGGAAGTTGGAGGCAGGATTGGAGAGGAAGCCATGGAGGAGCGCTGCTTACTGACTTGCTCTTCCTGGCTTTTTTCCTCATATAACTTGAAATAAAAAAACAAAAGCAAATAACCAAGATTGGCAATGCCCACAGTTAGCTGGGCCCTCCTAGATCAACTATCAATCAAGAAAAAGGCTCTACAGTCTTTTCCATGGATCAACCTGATAGGGATGTTTTCATAATTGAGTTTTGTTCTTCTCAAATGACTCCAGCTTGTGTCAAATTGACAGAAAACTAGCCAGTACAATAACTTTGAGCTTTTCAATTTCTTTAGTAAGGAAAGATACTACAAAAATGTGATTGGATAGATGCTAAGATCTAGCATTTCCCATCTCCCATGCTGATTTTATGTGCATGGAAGGTTGTAGTTGCCTTTACCCTGAATATTGGGTTCATTTTGGCTTTTAAAAACATCATCTTAGTCAAGGCATAGTTTTCACATAATAAAATGTACCAATTTTCAGTGTGGAGGGGTTTTTGACAAATGATATGCATATAATCAATGTCATACAAGATGTAAGAAATGCAAAGGGGTCAAGAGTTCAAGGCCTAGTAGGTAACAGAAACATCTGGTCTCACAAGGAAAAACAAACAAACAAGCTAGATAGCTAACTAACTATGATCTTTCTGTCATTCCAAACAGTTCCCTGGTGCCTAGAGTCCTTCTTGTTCAGGCAATCCCATTTCTCTCTCTTATCCATGTTCTGTCACTATTAATTCATTTCTCCTACTCTAGATTTCAGATAAACCAAGTCATGCAGTGAAATAGAGCTGTTTGCCACGTCTTTCCTTCCTCCTTTTTTCCTCCTTCCTTCCTTCTCCTTCCTTTCTTGTGCTTTTCCTTCCTTCCTTATTTTATTTTTTCTTCTTTTGCTTGCCAAGAATGCAACATAGCACAGTAGAACAGGTTCTTGATTTAGACAAAGTTAAATCCCAGCTTTGCCTCCTACTAATCTTCACCTTGTAAAAGTTGGATGTGCTGAACTTGAATTTCTTATTGCCATAACGATAATTTGACAAAACATGATAGGAAAAGGCTAGGATGAAAGCACATACTTGATTCTTGGAGTGTGATGACTGCATTGTTCTTGTTGATGGCCCATCCTTTTCTCCTTGCTCTGTTTCTGGCTGGGTTCATCTGCACTGAAGTGCTTTTCTGGGGGGGAGAACTCTATGCTGCCTTTCAGATGTAATTGCAATAAAAATAGCACAAGCCAGTCCCTAAGCATCAGATTGTCTTCCGGGTTCCTGCTCATACAAGATTCTGTGTATAAAATAGGAATAATGCATAGGATGTCTGTGGGAATCAACTGAGATAATACTCTTTAGCTAGTGCTCACTGTTATTTCAGATTGACACTTCCTGAGGATCTCTCAAAGTGGATAAAATCTATATTTTCAAGTTCCCTATCCCCTAGAGAATGTGCTTTTCTTTTATGGCCAACTCATTTTCCTGTTTTACCCACTAGGCAACTTCTCCCTTCAACAAAATGCATTTGTACCCTCTGATTTGGCACTCACCACATACTTCAGATTAACCCTGAATCACAGATGGTATGTAACATTAAAAAAAATGGTGCATTAAATTGTTTCTGAAGAGCACATCTTTATCAGGTATACTAGGCCAGAATTTGGTCTCCTCTTGACCAGTCCTGCATCTAGGACATGATTGAAGTGCTTAGCCAAGTTCCAGCATGGGTCGGCAGCAGCTAACTTCACTGGCTTGAGAGTTTGTGAAGTACACAGCAGCCCCTTGATTTTTGAGGGAAACCTAAGACCTTGTGTACCTACCACCATGGCCAAACTCCTTGCTCACACTGCTGTGCCCCAACTATTTATTCTCCAAGATTAAAGAAACAATAGCCAATGCTGTGAAAACATAATTACACAGTTTATCAAGGAGGTCATCTGAAAGTACATCACACGTATTACACAGTATGAGGAGGATATGCTACAAAGCCGGCCATTCTGTGCTCAAGGCAGGATATCCTGCACAGTTTCATGTGATGCTGATAAATTACGGCTGAGGTGACGCTGGGGTTTAGTGACTGGCCATATATTTTAAAAGGCCTCCGTGTACTCACAAAGTAAACACTTTTGCTCACCAGATACGTCTTCGGGTAAATAATTTATAGGGAAATTTCAGTGATGCATTTAGTTCAATAAGGTACCACTAAGAGCCTCACATCTTGCGTTTGTAAGGGAAACACAAGTGGATTAAAAGTAAAATGCAGACAAAGCAGTGTTGCATTTACATGAAGCACAGAAGTTTTCCAGCTTCTCTAGGGCTGACAGCATTGTCCATATCTGTATGCTGGCTTGGACTTTGGCAGGGGATGAATAAGGAATGTTGGGGTGGATATGACCCAGGAAAGAAGAGAAGGTGGTGCAGAAAGCTAGGGCATTTCCTTTATGAATGTAGAAGAGAAATCTCCCTCACAATTCTTAAGATGGCAGATCTTGACAATTCTTTGGATGGAAGAGTTTATAGAACTCAGCATATATTTGAACTGAGGTTGAAATCTGTGGCCAGGAAAAAAAAATGCAAAGCCAAACCAGAGACAGAAACAGGTGCATGGTCAGAGGCAGAGGGAGACTGGGTCTAGGCTTCCAAGTGTCCTGTCACCATGGAATGCCTCAGCTCTTTCACAAAAAGACATGCAAAGTATTCTCAAGGGGACAATTCAAAGACTTACTGCCCAAGGATTCTAATCAAGGATTGATCAGACAGAAACCCTCTGCCTGACATATGCTGACATTTCAGACAGAAACAAAGCAGAGGTTCAGCACAAACTGTGTTGCTTGCACAGTGTAGCCATGGTGAGCCACTACTGTTTTTAGGCCAAATTTCCTGTCAGTGTGGGGCTCAATTTACATCCTGAATTTCCAGGTGCAGTCCGGGGCTTAGCAATTGGTATTTAGTGGTAATTAGTAATGCAGTTTTTTGTTTGGGGACAGGGTCTCACTATACATCCCAGGTTAGACTGGAACTTGTTATGTAGACCAGACTGGACAGATATCCACCTGCCTCTACTTCCCAGTGTGAGAGTTAGGATTAAAGGTATACACCACCACACCAAGCACAGCAGCTAGTAATTTTACTTACCCTTAAAAGAAAGGATTACTTCTGAAACTGGGAATATTCAGAGTTCAGTGCTGATCCAGAAAGAGTGACAGGAACAGGGTTGCTACTTCTAGGACGTGAACTTTTTCTCTAGCACATTGCTGCTCTACCTGGAGTGCTAAGCTAATTTATCTTCTCATCTTCAAACCATGGCTTGTGTCCGTACTTTTGTTTCAGTACTATTTTATCATTGACAGGAACTTGGTAACATGGCCATATCCATCTTTTAGTGAGGCTGAAAACTGAAGTCTTTATTCTAGGAAGTCATGCCCGTGATATGATTTTATTATTACCAAGGAAAACAAGATAAACAGATGCGTTATAGTCTTTGGAATGGTCCCAGTGCAGAGAAGGAACTCAATCTAGTTGCTCAATACTTTCACTTGTACTGCAGCAAATAAGTTTTCCTCCACCCTGAGGCTGGGAAGTGTTCCAGGGATGAGAAATAGTCCCGAGCTTTCCCAGAAATGGGTGTGGCCAATGGGTTTAATGGTAGGTAGATACAGGAAGGCAAAAAATTTCTTCCATCAAGTTTTTCATGTTTTTGGTTATATATGGATCTTGCCACTAATGCATGCCTGTGGCCTGGCAGCTTCAGCGTAATCTGGGAGCTTGTTAAAATGCCAACTGTGCATTTTAACAAGCTTGTGAGATGGATCCCATGTGCAGCGAAGTCTGAGAAGCATTGTTTGTTCCCCTCTTCCCTCAAAACACATGTACCAGAAATTCTGTAATTGAGGCCAAATGGTTTCTTCTAGCAAAAAAAAAAAAAAAAAAATTGAGAGAATTCATTAACAAGTGGTACATTGTAGTTGGAATAAGTTAACCAGAATTTTCTGTAGAGTGGCTCTTTATCTTACGTGAAAAGTACTTATACCCTTCAGTGTCTTACTAAACTGTGTTCAAAGTGAATCTACTAAGAAATAGAATATTTGAGAAGCTAATTAAAACTACAGCAAAAATAGTTTGCATGGAACTGCCTTATATGGATGGCTATATCCCCCAAGCTGTAAGTTATTAAAGGAAAATTCCAATGCCAGGAGAAGACTACATTCATTAGATTTGTTGGTCAGGCAGTTTCCCCTAGGCCCTCAACACAATAGGTAATTGCCACTGCATGATTGCCCACAAGTAAGATCCTGTTGAAGATGGCAAATGCCTTGGACAAAGGACAGAGAGAAATCAAGCTGGAACTAGATTGGAAGTTTCTCTCCTGCTGGCTAGCCCTCACAGTGCTGGAAGGTAATATGCAGGCTGGTAGTGGAAAACTGGCATCAACAGTCTCATTCAGCTGTGGACACTCTGTCCAGCAATACCAACTGGCCAGGTGAAATGTGCCCAATGATGCAATAGTAACAAGTTTGTTATGGGCGTGACTAACCATTTCCTGATGGGATGGAATGGCTGCTCCATAGGAGGGAATTCATGTCTGCTGCTATTAACCTGGTCAAAAGTCTATGCTCAGAGATGTCAAGGCCCTAGGGGAAGCTACTGCTCTTTTGCTAAATGGAGGTGATGTATCTGTCAAATTGCTTCCTAAGTAGCTATGTTTATACTTATAAAATAATGCTGATATCAGTTCGGGTTAGAAAGGATTACTTGTTAGAATGGTCAGTAGTGGCCACTAACCCATCCGTGGTCAAAGCATTGAGAGTACATTACTTTTTAATGCTCACCCACAAGTAGGACATCTATATGACCCCTTTCAAGGCTCAGAGAACATCACGGAAGAAAGGATGGCAAGAATGTAAGAGCCAGAGAAAGTGGGGGAGGAGGAGCAGTGGACTCAGGCAATGGCATGGATTTTGCATTATTAAACTGACAGCAGCTGTGATGACATATTCCCATGCTCTGTACAAGACTAGGCCATCAATATCCTGTCAAGACATTGGGAGGAGGCTCCTGGGACCTACTCTGCACCGAGAATTTAAACACAGTTAATATTTGATGGCAAAAATAAGAAAAAAAAAAAGACATGAACAATGGTAACACCAGTGGACATGCTAACATGGAAGGGGAAGATTCGGGAAGACCTAAAGCAGACTAGGGAATGCTGAGAGAAAAATGGTCTTCCACAGAGGAGCGCTGGCCCACTGGTTATCCAATATCAGTGGCCAACCCTGAGATCATATACATACAGGTAACACATAGATAGAGAGGGTTGTATTTGTGTAGTTTGGAATATGTGTGGGTATACTTATATATGCAAACATACATAGCAACAAATAAAGAAAAAGAGGCCATAAGTTTGAGAAAGGGTAAAGGGGGAGTGGCTTCATAGGAGGGGTTAGACAGAAAAAGGGAAAGGAAGAAATGAAATGTTATAATTTCAATTTTTTAAAATTACAAACAAAAAAAAATTATGGAAGAGAGGTTTTCTTCAGTGGTGTATTCACTGGTAAGGTTTCCACTATCCTGTAAACAGACACTCAACTATGCTTCTATAAAAATAACCAATCAAAACCAGGTAGTGGTGGCTCACACCTTTAATTCCAGCACTCTGGAGGTAGAGGCAAGGGGATCTATGTGAGTTTGAGGCCAGCCTGGTCTACAAACCACACAGAGAAACCCTGTTTCAAAAACAAAACCAAAAGCAACCAAACATACAAAGACCCAATCCAATGGGTCACAAAGAAAGAAAACTATAGGACTTGAAAGTACAAGGGAGGGGCTTAGAATAAGAAAGGGGATTAGTTGGTGAGGGGGTGGACAAGAAAGGCTGAGCAGAGAATCGTGAATATGCTCGAAATACATTGTGTACATACATGAAAATATCACAATAAAGCCTATTTTCATGTGTAAGTAAGATACACTAATGAAAGCATTTTACAAAGGAAAAGTGGACCTAGGACAAAGGTTGATGACTAGTCCTTCAATGCACAGGAGCAGCAGTCCTTGTATAACGGGACTGCTGAAGACTGCAGTCGCTGCCCAATTCAAAACGCCAGCAGAAAAGGTTGTGAGATTTCATCACAAAGAAGTGAAAAAATGTTTGGGCCTACAACCCCGTTTAGCCTGATTTAAATGCTGTTTAGTGTACATGTGTCAAACATCACACAATACCCCATTAACATGTACAGCTTCCACGTCTTTGTGTACCCGGTAAAACCTCAATGATAAAAACATAACGAACATCAAAAATCAAACTAATAAGATCTTGTTGATGCACAGTGGGACAATTTCCCTCAACTTTGCCATACTTTTCTAAGTATTCTTTTATGGATACAAGCCATCTTATAGGGGAAATGCTAATATGGAGATCTATTTGTTTTGGCTATCTCTTTTTTTAAGAACCAGTTAAAGACTTGAATAAAGTCATACTCCTCCCCACTCCTGGAAGATCCAGCATCGTTATGAAGGTACCGGAGTCAAGTTGTCAAGTTTCTGCAGTGGTCCCTGTAAACAGCTCACTCCCAGGAGACAGCCACGATTGTTTGCAAGTATTAGTTTTACTTGCTTACTTTTGCAACTCAAAAAATGTAATGAAATTTTAAAACTTGGTTTTAAAAATATTTCCCTATTGAAACTTGGCACGAAATTTTAATAAAGTTTTCTTGTGGTAATTGAAATGATTTCATTCTACCATACTTACTGGATAACTGAAGGTCCTATCTCTGAATCCATTGAGTTCACTTTAGAAACAGCATACATAAAAAGCACCAGGACCTAGTGCCTGCATTTGGGGGCAAATTTAGAGGAAGACTGTAAAACTATCTTATGGCTCTCCTTCAAATTAGCATTTGTTTAAATACTTTTATTCTGGCTATATATTTTTATAATTCTAGGCATTCTTTCCCAAATCCATGTAATATCTGATCCATTTGATTTAGAATTGAAAAGAAACTCTAGCTTCAAGGATCAAAGTGCCATCTAGATGTCATTTCTATAGCAGTTACAGAAAGGTATTGTGGGCACTGTGCTTCCTCGGCTGCTGGAAAAAGATGGAGAGGAATAAATTCTGGTAACAGAGAGGATATTAGGTTTCCCTGGTTGGTGGCTGACAGGATCGCTTCTAGGAACACTTGCAACAGAAGACTCATGACTAATCAGTGAGTGATTCTTCAAACAGATTACTGGGAAAACATTGTTGTTGTTTTAATTTTATTTTAGCAGGAGAAATTGACTAAACTCACTAAAAACAGACAGGGACCCTTGAGAATAGTCCATATTCTACCTGAAGAAATGTAAAAAATTAACATAACTTCTCTGATATTTTAATGCATGTTTTGGTTGACACTGACATTACCTTTGGTTTTCTAAAGACTTGATAGATGACATGCATGCCTTGTAACCTTGAAGATGTGATTTCATTCTGCAGAACCCATGCACAAAAGCTGGGGATGGTGGCTTACCTGTAATCTGTCTGGAAACAGACAGATCCCTGCAGTGAAACCAACCTAGACTATTTGACTAGTTCCAGGTTAGTTAGAGATCCTGTCTTAAAGGGGGAAGGCTATAGATGGTACTTGAGGAATGAACACTACTTCATGTACACAGGCACACATACTCTTACCCCCCCCCACACACACACAAATGCTTTCTTTTGAAAGTAAAAACTGGAACTGGAGGGATGGCTCAGCAATTAAGAGCTCTCACTTTTCTTCCAGAGGACCCAGATTTGATTCCCAGAACTCATGGTTTATAATGTTTTGTAACTCCAGTCCCAGAAGATCCAAAACCCTCTTCTAGTACATACATCCAGGCAAAATACTCATAACCATAAAATTAAAAAAATATCTTTAAAATAAACAAAAACCAGGAAGTTAAAATAATAAAGTTAAGGATCCCTCCACCCTTGGATGCAAGGACTAGAAACCCACCCAGTCAAAACAGCTACATTAGAAAAAGCGTTTTGCTGGGCAGTGGTGGGGTATGCCTTTAATTGCAGCACTTGGGAGGCAGAGGTAGACAGATCTCTGTGAGTTTGTGGCCAGTCTGGTCTACAGGGTGAGTTCTGGTGCAGCCAGAGCTACATGGAAAAAATCCTGTCTCGGGGAGAAAAAAACAAAACAAGAAAAGAAGAAAAGACATTTGTTTCCATGTTAGAAAGAAATCAGTTTGGGCCTTGCCCAAACTGGAAAGCTGTTGAGAGGGGAGACAAATCTCATTCCCTTTCAGCTTCTTTCTTCCCATGTGCCTGCCACTTGCTTCTCTCTGAAGATTCATTTGCGTAGTTCTCCTCTTATGAACAGCTTTCTCATCCACTGAGCTGACAACTTTACCATCCCAGACCCATCCGTGACTACTGACAAGTTCCATTTCAGTTTCAAATAATGGTGAAGGGGATCTATCGGGGGGAGTGTCTGTTCTGGTTAAGTCACAGGGGGTAAGGCCTCTGATCAGCCAGTGGCCAGGCTTCTCCCAACCTCCAATCAAGCAGTGTAAAGACTGCCCGCATGATCCAATCAGCTATGCCCAGCCTGAGAAGGAAGACATGTCCAGAATTAATGCCTCTGAATTCTGGCATTCCAGTGTCCTCAGAGTTGCAGCTGGATCAGCCAGCACACACTCTACTACAGCCTGCCACTAACCAGTCTCAATACCCTTTTAGCATAGTTAGAGGCTTATGAAAAACTTGGAAGAAAAGTACAAAGAAGTGTGAACATTTTAGCATGTACACTTTATTCTCTACTCTCCTTTCTCTTTACCCCATAGACAGAATTAGCAACTTATATAGAGAGAGGAAAGCATTTTCACACATAGTTTACTTTTCTAAAATCTTGGAGAGCAAATTGCTGACACGATGTACTTTGAGCCTAGGTATTGGCATGAATTTCTTAAAAGCATTCTCTCACGTAACTGCAGGGAAAATATAGGAATCAGGAAGCTACCACTGATATAACACTTCTAATTATAAACTATGTTAAGATTTGGCAACTATGAAAACAAAAGTCCCTCTTAGCCCAAGATATTTCCAGAGCTGGGTGAGAGTATAGTTTAGTGATGGAGTAATTGTCTTGCTTGTATGAATTCCTAGATTCAACACACACACACACACACACAAAGAGAGAGACAGAGACAGAGAGGAGAGAGACAGAGGGAGCAGAACAAAAGGTTTGATTAACACAGGCTTCTCGCTCACAGAAAGGAAGAAGTGAGCTCCATCGTAGTTTTCAGACTTCAGCTGAGTCATCAGGAACATCAGGCCACCTTCCTTTTTCTACTATCAACTCGATGGCTTCTCTTTATTCAAAATCCAAGACAGCTGCTGAAACTGCAACCATTACTTCTAAATCAAGCCCACAAAACAAAGTGGGGAGGCAGGGAGCTCATCAAAACGGTGGCACCTAATTAGAAGCAGCTTTTGGATGTATTGCTTACGTATACCTCACTGGCCCATCTACAAACACAGTCCTTTTTTCTAGGCCGCAACATGATCAGATAAAAACATCAGGATATTTTTCACTAAATAAGGCCTTATTAGTATTCAGTCAGACCTCTGATAAATACTGCCACATGGCTCAATATGCAACACAATTATCAGAGCAGAAAGGAAATATAAACCACTAAATTAAAAACATCTAACAAGCACCTAACATGATACATTAAATACGCAATCATAACTCTGAAACTTTGGCAATCTAGATCTAAGACTTGCAGCGTAATTCCAAACAAATCAACATATTTAACAAATACATAAAAGATGCTAAAAAATGAAAAGACTGCCAATATAAACAAAAGTGAAATATGTTTTAAGATGAGGTTCTGAGTAAAAGTTTTTCTGTTAACTGATGCTATAAAAAAAATAAACTCAGCTTTTGAGGGATGATATTTTGGCAACAATTACCTAAATATGAATACATTAGTGTCTGCTGCAGCTGTAATAAATTATCACTAACAGTAGCTTAAAACCTACCTATGCCTTGTATGTATGCATGTGTGTTTGCATATGCACATGTGTGCACATGCATGTGGGGGCCAGATTTATTAGAGCCTCCATTCTCCTATAGTTGTGAATGCTATTCTTTCTTGTTCTTGTAGTGGTTTTGGTTTTGGTTCTGGTTTTTGACAATGTCTGTCTGTGTAGCCAAGTGTGCTTTGAACATATGACCCTCCTGATTCCATTTCTCAACTCCTGGGTATAGATGTATCACCAGGCTTAGCTAATGATAATTCTTAGCTTTATATCCACTGGGAAGGTGGAGAAAAATCTCCACTGCTGTGTCCCTTGTTAGACTAAACCTGGAGATAGTGGCAAAGTGTTCAAAATTATAGTCTTTGGGAAAACACTGTGGTGATATATTATTTATGACTTATTAAAGCTTGTCTGAGGATTCAGAAAGCAAAGTCAGCCATAAGTCAAAGAAGCCAGGCACACACCTTTAATCCCAGTAGCTAGAAGTTAGGAGGTGGTGGTACATACCTTTAATCCTCAGGATTCAGGATTAAGAGGTAGACATCCTCAGGATTCAGGATTAAGAGGTAGACAGATCTCAGTGACTCCAAGGACACCCAGGTCTACACAAGATTGATCCAGTTCTAAAGAGAAACAGCTCACACAAAGATGATCCCAGCATCTGGGATCACACGCCTTTAATCCCAGCATTTGGGGGTATATATGACAGGAGCAAGATTTTAGTATCAGGTATTCATTCTCCAGCCACACTGAGGATAGGAAGACATTGAAGTCTCAGGATTCTCCAGCCACACTGGGGAAAGGTTACAGTGTGAGGTTTGGTGGATTGCCTTTCTGTCTTAGTGTAAGAGCTAGCGGCCAGTTGCTTTGCTTTTCTGATCGTCAGCTTGAAGTTTGAACCCCAGTATCACACTCTGGGTCTTTTATTTTTCATGTTACAAAATACCTTGGCCTGCTGGGCTCCAAAGTGAGTAGCTTTCTTCCAGTCCCAGAAACACCCGGCTCTAGTGTCCATGGCCCCACAACTGGTTTTCATCTTTCCTGCTCCTTAGGGCTGCTTTCTGGCACAGGAACCACAATACAAACATTTGTTCATCTCCTTTGCCACTCATTGTATGTCACCTTAGCTAATATTTACATTTATAGAAGACTGCACTTAACAATGTTTAATGAAGGGCTTTGTTTGTAAGGTGTGAAGGGTTGTAGATTGAGTTTTCATCTTTCCCTTTGTATCCTGGAAAACATTCAAATAATTCTATGTCCTTTCACTTTCCCCCCAAGCACTGAGTAACAAGAATTGGTAGAATAACTCATCCGATGATCAATACCCAATTCCTAGTTTCTGACCAATACATCAGTAGATTGTTGGCAGCACTGATTTTTTCCCCCTAATTAATTATATCCAGATGTATAGGAAGTTACAGACACAAAATGCTTCCTACAACCCCGTATTATTGATTGGGAATTCAATTTCAGAGAACAAAATGGCTCGTGGGTTGGAATGACCCTCCAAAAGCCTTCTACCATAGAGTTACCACTCCAGGCAAAGTTCAGAGACCTAGAGCAATGTACGGAGACGCTTTCCCCTCAACCCTTCCATCTCATGCTTTCCTGTTTGTTTGCTAGCTGGCCTTGTTTAATTTTCATTTGTTTATTTAACAAAGTTTTTGAGAACTGTAAACCTTTCTCAAGTTTAAGAAGCAAAGGAGCACCAGAAGCCCTCTTAAGCGGCGCAACTCATCTTTTTCTCCTCCTTCTCATTACTTGACTAGCAGTGGCAGGCTTTGAACATAGAAGGGAAACTACTTCACCACCAAGTTACATTCTCAGGCCCTCAATATCTCTATGAGGGTGTTGACATAGTTGTATATACATGCACAACATGCAGAAAACAAAACAAAACAAAAAACAACCAACCAAACAAAACTGGGAACCCTGATTGCTACTGAAGCAATCATTTGTTTGTTTTTGTTTTTTGAGACAGGGTTTCTCTGTGTGGCCCTGGCTGTCTGGGAACTCACTCTGTAGACAAGGCTGGCGTATAACTCTCAAAGATCCGCCTGCCTCTGTGTCCTAAATGTTGGGATTAAAGGCATGTGCCACTACTACCTGCTTGAAACAATTTCTAAGAGGCTCTCATATGAATACATCTTTAATGCCAACCGTTGGAAAGCAGATTAATTAATGAACGGTTTTCAGAGATGTAAAGTTACCATTTGCAACACGGAACCTGTGGATTTCCTTGATAAGGGAGAATCTGGGGTACTGAAGCCAGCTCACAGCTCTTCCTAAGGGCAGGCTCTGAAGGAAAGAGTGACACTGATGCTTGGAAGCCTGGAATTTAGGTCAGTGGGGTTAAAAATTGGTCTAGCACAAGCCATATGGATGCCCATTATCCTCCACTTGAGACTATGTTGGTGTCCAAAAGCCACCCTGTTGCCAGGGCCATACCAATCTGAGTGACCCCGGTCTGCCACCTAGGGTGACGATGACATCCTGGCACTCGTAGCTGCCAAAGGGCATGTCTGGATCCATGGTGCTACAACAGCTTGAGTCTGTATTGATGCCTTGGCCCATGTCATTGACCGGGGGCCGTGGGATAACTGGCCCCAGTGGCCTGGGCATCTGAGAACTGGCCCTATTCTCAATGACTGACCCTTGATGGCCCTGGGAAAACGGCCCTCACTCCCTCACTAGCTGCAGCAACAGGAGAGCTGGCCCCAAGTCTGACCATTTGCGTGGGAGAACTGGTCCAGATTAAGAGAGGAGACTGAGCTGGCTCTGACCCTTTTTTGAGGGTTTCCGTCCCAGGATAGACCTGGACAGACAAGCTCAGCTACCACCCAGGCCCACATCCAGGGATTTGAGTCGGCCCCCCACCACCATCTACCCCATCTATGACCTGCTGGAGTGCATGAAGGGACTGGTCCTGTGGAACCATACTGTCAGGATCTCCATGACTGGGACAACAGCAGGATTTCCAGAGGAGTCTTGGTGAGAGTCCAGTATTGACGGTGTACCAGAGGCCAGAGGTCTTGAACCAGACCAACAACTCATTGCAATAAACATATGCAAGTAAAACTGTTCAAGTAGAATGGTATGCTGGGTGACACATGACAGTTCCCAAGACCTCTACAACAAATACATAAATAAATGCATGATGGAGAGTGGGAAAGACCGAAAAGTATTTATTTGTTTATTTAAATTTTATGTGGGTGGAGAGCAGACATAGAAGGACTGGGCAATGAGTGGGGTTGGGGTACATGATGTGAAATTCCCAAAAATCACAAAATAAATGCTTAAGCTAACTAGAAAAGAACTTGGTCTAGAGTTATTTTAAATGACTCTGGTTGGGAGTGCCGGCATTTCTAGTGCTCAGCAAACAGAAGTGGGATTGTGGATTAGTGGCTGCCATGACCTATACAGTGAGCTTCCAGCCAATTCCCAGCACTCTATTGGAAGACCCTGACTCAAAGGTGAAGGGCCCAAAGCAATACTGCCATCTGTTGATAGAAAAGGAGAATTTTGTTTCAATTTTAGTTGTTTGGGATTTGTTTATTTTGTTTTGAAACATGGGTATTTTACACTTCCCAGGCTGGATTCAAACTCATGGCCCAGCCAGGCATAGTAGTACACACATTTCCAGCACTTGGAGACAGGATGACCAGCCTGGACTACTGGGAACTCCGTCTCAAATCAAAACAAATAAACTCCTGGCCTGGACTACAGGCACACAACACCATGCCCTCCAGTTTCCATTATCAGCTTGTCAGGGTTTTATCTATAAATCTTAATAGTGGAGTGATTATCACACAATGATGAACACATACACACACACACACACACACACACACACACACACACACACACTCACAGAGAGAGAGAGGAGAGAGAGACGGGTATCTGCTCACATTCAAATCCTGCATAACACTGGCAAACTTACCCTAAGATATAGCTCACATGATTCTTAAAAGTATGCTAAAAAGTCAAATAGATAATAATTTAAAGTCCTTCTGGAAAAGTAGCATTTTTCCTAAATTTGCTTGAGATGCTATTGCCTTTTGTTCCATAAAATCAAAATCTATAAACAACAGACTTCTTTTGCAAATTGTCCAGTTAACTACATTTTTAATAGAAGGTATGTGTATCTACCATGTGTTATTTGGTAAGTCCTTGACTTTCGTTAACTAATTTTGTTATTTTTATTGCTGAATATAATAAACTTTTGCTATAACATTATAGTAAATGCTTTCTGAAAATAATTGTTGCCTGAGCATAAATTGCTTTTTCCATTGCTCTGAAAGGATTCTGACAGAAACAGCGTGAAGGAGGGTGATTCTGGCTCACTGCTCAGGGGATACAGGTCATCATGGTGGGGTGGCATGGCCGTGGGGTTACTTGTGGCTGTGCCATAGGAGCCCGAGTCAGGTGATACATGGAGGCTATAGCCAGGAAATAGAGAGCTGGGCTAAAGAGAAGGGGGCTTAGGTCCACTCAAGGTCCACTTCCCATGATTCACCTGCTCCAGACAGGCTCCACATCCTAAAGATCCCCCAGCTTCATAAAACAGCGCTCCCAGTGGAGGTGTTCAAACACAGGCGTATGGGAAAGCAGTTCAGATGCAAACCATAATAAGCTAATTTTTGATACAATATTAAAATGTTACACTAACATAATTATGAAACAGACTTAAAATAATGTTAGCAAATGTGTCTGTAGATATAACATAGAAAATGTAACAATTAATTTTTCATGCTTTTTTCATATTTACTTGTTGACTCATCAAGATTGCAATAGAAACTTATTCTATGTTAGAAGCTGGAAATACAAAGGCTAGTGAAATGCTGCTTCTGGCTCAGAGGGTTGGTCACTCACTAAAGAGGAAGCACATACCCAGTGATGCACAATACTGCATGAAGTCTGCTATTAGAACATTCTGAGGACATGGGGAGAGGCCTCCCTCCCAATCCTGATAAGAATACGGAGAGGAGTTCAGCTTAACTGGGACAAGCTCATCCTGTTGTGACACACAGGGATCAACTAGGCAAAGTGTGGTTCTTTGGGTGGGGGGAGGGCAGGCATGGTCTTTGTACTATCTGTGTTATTGAGGAAGAACTGGAGATGAGAGTCACAGGAGGAGGGACACAGCATGAAGTAGAAGGTATTACGTCAGAATGTTGCCTCAAGGAACTGTGTAGTAAGAAGACACCTCTGGGTGGCAGAAAGACACCCGAGAAGACAGAGGGATGCTGGCTTATGGACAACCTCCAGTAGCAAAAGTCAGAGATTCTCAAAGACCACCAGAAATATTTAGTCGTGGAATACAGGGAGACTAATTCACAGTCATTGGCTCAAATTGAACCAAAGTTTCATTTTGTTTCCAACATTCATAGTGTGTGTGTGTGTGTGTGTGTGTGTGTGTGTGTGTGTGTGTGGTGTGTGTGTGTGTGTGTGAGAGAGAGAGAGAGGGGGGCGTATGGGGATGGGAGTGTGTGTGTCTCAGCCAGAGATCCTCTCACTCTCCACCTTCTGGGTTAGCAGGTTTTCTTACCAAATCAGCTCACAAAAATTTTAGATGGGAAAGGATCTCATTCATTGTCAATGAGTAACAAGCATTGAAGAGGAGTAAAAGGCAGAATAGCAGAAATTCGTTAAGTATTCACAAATGGGGACAGGAGCAGCACCCTCTTTCTGGGCCTGAAGGTGCCTGTCTGGAAGACTCAAGTGTTTCAGCCTATGTAACCAAGGAAACCCATTCATCCCTATCTCTACGGGCCGGGCAGGCCAGGGCCAGTTGTTGCTGGAGATAGGGAAGTGTCTGCTAACTCTCCCTGTTGTTCATATATCGTGCTTTCCTGTGACACAGTCCTCTCCCCAGAGAATATCCAGCTCTTCTCTGCTTTCTCCTTGGCTTCTTTTGATCTATTCAAGTTGTAGTTTCAATCAATAACAAATTGTCCCAAACCAATTCTCTTTTCGGTAGCAAGGTAATCACGATGCTTGTTCAAATGTGTCCACAGAGCAAAACCAGGTATCCATTTAACATATTATACCCTGCAAGAGCGTCTTCTCCCAGCTCTGTTCTAACAAGGGCCTGGGATCAAGATTATTCAAGGGGAGGATTCCAACAAAGAAACCACAATAGGCAGCTTAACGAAAGAAAGGAAATGCACCATGTGCAGTTATTTCATTTATATCTAGCATCATTGTAAGATATCCTTCATCATCTCATTCAGTATAACCGCCCCTCCGATTTTCCCAGACACTTATGCTTCACCATGTCAAGTATGGGTTGACACAGAGAAAGCCATGTACAAACAGCACAGATGCTTAGATTGGAAGCTGTCAACATGCAGGGCTGTACTATGCCCTCCTTTCCTACGCCTTAGAGGCAAGCTGAGGCAGTACTGTTCTCTCAGCTGCTGAATCTGGAAGAGAGGCACCTCTGTCAGCCTCAAAGTAGAATACCCATGAAGGAAACCTACATTCCCTGGCTTCCTTCTGTGTGGCCTAGGCATGAGTCTGACTCCAAGGCTGACATTGGTCCCTGCCAGTAGGTAGCAATCCTTATGATATAGCATGACTGTGAAATGCTGACCACCAGTTTTGGTTGTTGAGGACTTGGTGATAGATGTGACTGTTGTCTATAATGTTAGTCCCGGGCTCCACAGTGCGGGAGAAGGACTCACAGAGATTCAATTCAGCACATCACTCCACTACACCACCTCCCCCAGCACCTAGCATCTCAATGGTGCTCTTTTCTTTCCCCAAAATTATGTTCTAGTTTTAAGCTCTATTATTTTCCCACTCAGATTCAGTTGTGGTTCAGGAGCAGCCCACCCCAGAGGGAGGTTGAGTCTGCAACCTAGAATCAATACTTGACATCAGTGAAGAAGACAGAGTACTTGTAGCACTTGACTGCAGGCTTAAGAAAAATAAATAAGCAACAGGAGGTGGGTAATGAGATTTGGTTCAAGGACGTGTATAAATGAGCCTGAGGCTTAAGAGGGGGCTTTACTAATTTAGCAGGTAGATATCAGTCAATGCATTAGCATATTAAAGAGCCTGTGGCAAGAGCAGAGAGATGGGAGAAAACTCATATATGACCAAAAGAAGAAAGAAAAAGAAAAGTCAGGGATAGAGGTCAACGGAAGAAAACTTTCCCAACAAACATAAGGCTCTAGATTCAGTCTGCAGCAGTGAAAATAAAAACAACAAAAACAAACAAACAAACCCTACACATACTCTTAGAGTTGTTTCTCTTCAGCAATCTGTCTATATAGTTGACTGTTTGTTGGCCTGTTTGTATATTACTGCATCTTCACCATAGTAAAGATGAGTATTTATACAGTACTGGGCTTTAGACACTGCACTCTGTGAGGATCGTGAGGATCATGCCCACGTGGTCACAGCCTCTGAGATGGTCCCTAGTGATCCCTGCCTCCTTGTGGTTACACTTCTGTGTCCCCACCTCGCCTTCAAGGTGACTCGTTTCTAATGAATAAATTGTGGTGGAAGTGAGGGAATCTCACTGCTAAGGTTAGATTATGAAGAGTCTATGCTTCCGTCTTGGGTTCCCTCTTGCTCTCTTGCTAGCTGGCTTTGCTAGAAGACAGATGGCACGATGTGAACTGCTCTACAGGCACAGGACTAGATGGTAAGGGTTTCCAAGTGGTCCCTGGTGACAACTACATATAAGCTAAATTGTGCCAGCAACCACACCTGTGGCTTGGAGTAGGCGATTTCCTGAGTCGAGCCTTCAGATGAAAACCTATTCCTGGGTAGTGCCTTGATTGTAATATTATGGTGGTGCAGGTGCATCATAAACTGAGATGAAAAATCTTAATTGTTTTAAGACTAGAAGTTTTGAGATGTCTTGCTATGTTTGATGTCATACCTGAAATGGATCTTGGAAACAGCTAAACTGAGAGAGCTCTAATGCAAAGCCTCAGTCGAGGGGAGCTAACAACAGTAATGAAGGGGTCATATATTTTAAAGAGGGGACAAGAGGGGCATGGGAGGAGTTGGGAAGAGGAGAGGGAGGGATGGAAATTATGTGAATACAGTACTCATACGCACAATTCTCAAAAACGTGAAAGTTACAGTGAAAATTGCCAAAAACAAGAATGGCAGCAGACCCCACTGAAGCAATGCAGTTGGGCAGGCTTTAACCCTGTATGGAAGGGCTAGGGCCTGTGAAATGCTTCTCTGGGTAAGAGCACTCGCCACCAAGCCTGATAACCTCAGCAACGTGGTAAAAGGATAGAATCAACTCTCAAAGTTGTCTTCTGTCCACTTAACATGTGCCTTGGCCCATGTGTGTGTGCAAACACACACACACACACACACACAGAGAGAGAGAGAGAGAGAGAGAGAGAGAGAGAGAGAGAGAAGCAATTGTTTTCAACGTTAAAAAAGAGGAATTCTCTAAAGTGAATGCGATGGTTATGGGCCATTATTCCCAGAGTGGGGCACAGCAGGCAGATCTTAGGGGCTCTCCGGCCAGGCAACGCACATAGTAGGTGCTCTCTGGGTTAATCGAGATTCCTTGTCTTAAAATTTAAGATGGAGAGTGCTAGAGGAAGATACCAACTTTGGCCCTCACAGCTCCCCCCCACACACAGAAACACAAACACATGCACACACACACACACACACACAAACCACAAACACACACATACACAGACATAGACACACACACATCCACACATACATACACAGAAACACACATAGACACACACAGAAACACAAACACATGCACACACACACACACACACACATACACAGACATAGACACACACACATCCACACATACATACACAGAAACACACATAGACACACACACAGAAACACAAATACATGTACACACAGAGACACACATACACACACATACACAGGGAGAAAAACATACACATTCACATAAACGCACACACACACACACACACACACACAAAGTTTCCCTTGTTACTTTCAAAAGTTCTAGATCCAACAGCGTATGGATGGAGGTGTTTTTGGACTATGAGGCACACAGAAAAAGTCAGATGTGGGAGATCTTAGCAGGGGCTGCCAGGGGAGATCGGGGAGCGTCTCACACAGCGTCTGTTGTGTGTCAGCATTCCAGAATTAAGTCTTTATGCAAGCTAATGTGGGGTGGATTGATCTAATGCGAAGTTGTTTTATTAAAAATTTTTCCAACTTTTCAGAGGTTCTGTCTGCTTCTACTCGAATTGGGCAGAAACATTAGCTCTGCCAACATTTCTTACCAATTACTTTTTAACCTTTTCTCTTGTCACATTTCTTCTCCATTAAATAACGATCTTTACCCCTTTAAACGCTGCAGTCTCTCCCTGTAATAACTTTACATGCAGGCTTCATGTGAATTTGGCCTCTTCTGTTTTTTCTTATTTTCCGGCCTCTCGGTGTCTACTTCCTCATGACCTCTTTGCTGGATTACAGAACAGCCTCTCAGCAGGACTTCCTCAGCAGCTGCCAGCAAAGGATCTGAGCTGCACTCTAACAGTGCTTATTATAACAGCACTTCATTCAAGAAATTATAGCTGTTATTTTTATAAGCACACAGCAAGACTGAGGAGGAGAGATAAAACATGTCTGACACAGCAGATGAGGAGGGAATGAGCTAGGTAGAAGCAGGCAGCTACTAAAAGATAAAGGGATATAGACGCCCAAAACAGTGAAGTCAACAAAATAACCTGGTAGGTCAGTGGCATCTAGAAGCTGATTTCAGATTTAAGGCTTAAAGAGGTGGTGGGTTTGGTGAGCAATTACACTGAGGCCAAGGAGGTCCAAGGAGCCAGAAGGCTGAATTAGATTGTCAAGCAAAAGACACACAGTCGGCTGAGCTGCTGGCACAGAGCATTTGTGTTGGAATAAATAAGCTCCGATAGTTATTTCTCCCCGCTTCCAGCCTAAGGGCAGCGTCTAGATGGAATGAATGTGACAGCTCAACTATAAACATTCTGGTTGATGTGACTTCAAGACAGATAGAAAAGGTTGATGTATTCTGGGGGTGAACTGGCTGCTGACATCACAGCCATTTCTTGTTTGGTGCTTAAAGGGTAGCATTGGGTCAGCCATGGCAGGATCTCAGCCGCAATTAAAGAGAAACAGCCATCATTCTGGATCCTCCCAATCCTTTGAGAAATCTCTAAGACTGTCCAGAAACCAGTAGTTTCTGTTTCTTGCCACTGCCCTTCTACCCTGGACCCAGAAACCACCCTCAACCGCAGCACGCAGCACCTTCCAGAAAGCTCCAACCACAGCACAAACCCCTTCAGAAAACTCTGACCACGGTATGCAGCAATCCTAGAAAACTGTTCTGCCTTCTTTTGGCTCTTCTGAATCTAGGCTGGAATTTGTAGTCTCCATGTTACCTTCATCAGATCTGGTTCTGTGTCTCAAAAAAAAAAAAAAAAAAAAATACCTGGAGTATCTAAGAATATAGTCCTGAGATCCTTCCTCCTACATTAAAGCTACTTAAGCCCAGAAGAAACACAGATACCTTATGTTTTCCCTAACTATTGTTACACCTGTATCCAACTACCCAGGTGTGGGTGGGAACCATGAAGTAGGAAAGCCAGGGGAGATGACTCCTTCTGTCAGTTCTCTACCTTATTAACCTGGATATCTCTCTCACAGGATAGGTATCACTGAGAAAGAAAAGCATCAAGAAAAATTTCATACATATATTCACATATACATAAATTCATATACCATGTTAATAAAACAAGATGAAAACTTGCCAAGACACCCACCACCAATGAATCAACTGCTGTACCTTTCCATTTTGCATTCCGACCCTGTCTAGGTTCAATTTGCAATGAGATTTGTAATCAGAGAACAGATACAATCTGTCATTCCTAGGTTCCAAGTGTTTTCAGCACTAATCCTCCAATCTAATTAGAGTTGATATCATCCTTAACTCTGGAAGAGATGAGGCCTAAATCCCAGAAATGTCTAAAAAGCATGTTTATGATCACCAATTTTTGTTTGTTTGTTTGTTTGGTTCAGGAAGGAATCCTAGGAGAAATCGGTTGTAAGTGGGTAGAGGTGAAGAACAGTGTGCAATCCTCTCCACATTCCATCAGGGGCCTTATGGGCCGGAAGGAAGGGAAAACACCAAGGGACCCTCAATAGCCATAGTCATGGCTCTTACCAGATGAACAAGGGTGGTTCTGCTTATGCACAGATGTCGCTTTAGTCCCTTCTTGCCCCTTAAGGAAGAAGAACAAGTCTATAGTTTGTCCTCAACCAGGAATCCTTTACTGAGAAAAAAGACACTCTATCTTTCTAGTCTTCATCCCAAGAGCATCTCAACTCTGGCCTTTGCTGACAACACAAAGGTGCAGGAGCCACTCCTGGTAACAAAGCTATCTTCACTGCCACCCTCCGGGGTGTCTGCTCACTCCCCTTTAGCCTCCATCTGAGATTAGGATCTGGGTGAACATTCCTCTCAGCGGACACAACGCTCTAGCCTCCCCCTTCTTACTAGAGTCCTTTGTGCCAAAGTGCTGAGAAGCTGAGACTGTGCAGATGTGAAGGGCAGTCTCTAGAGTCCCAGGGGACCATGCTGAGAGCATGGCACTGCATTCTGGAGAGAACATGGATAGCACAGGGATTTTCTGATATATTATAAATCATCTTATTTTATACAGCAATCCCAGTTCCCCCTCCCTCCCACCCTCCCATGTCCCCCACCGATCCCCCCATCTCATCCCCCATCCACTCCCCAGGGAGGGGGAGGCCTTCCATGAGGGATCATCAAAATCAGCTCAGGGATTTTCATAGGAAGGGAAATGACAGGTGTGTTTGCTGGCCCTGTAAACTTTTAGGTTTCCTTCCTACAGCTGGCACACTCGGAGGTATGTGGATTCAAATATATGTATATCCCTAAACACATAAATCCGAACTGCTCAGTTTGTTTATGCATTCCTTTTTGAGGGCAATAACCCTTAAAGGAAGCTGCTAAATGTAGGGTTTCTGCACCTCTGCATCACATCCCAGTGCCTGCAGGGGAGGGGGTTGGTGAATATAGTAAATCCTGGGAGCAGAGTTAACACATTATTGTTGAGAACAGGAAGTTTACACGTTCAGGGGTTATAATTAATTAGCAATATATTCAAGTATCTGCACCTACAGCTTTAGGGCCAATTCTGCTTTTGAACATAGAGTATCATTTGAATACAGCCCACATACATGTTACATGCCGCTTAGTGATACAAAGACAAAATCAGGCTATTTGGACAGACACATGAGGCCAGCAAGGCCTAAGGTATTCACTATCTGGCCCTTTGTGGAAAAGGTTGTGCTGACTCCTTTAATTCATTGCTCTGAGTGACCAGCCATGGACTTACAGGTGAACACAAAGTTGTTTTAAAGGACATCCATGAGTGTGTGTGTGTGTATGTGTGTGTGTGTTTAAAGGTGAACTTTTAAAATTTTGTTTTGATAAACAAAGTGATTGTTTTCAAAGTTTATAGTAGCCTTTTGTCTTTGTGTATATTGTGGAATTCTATGAGGCTTATTTATATAATAGTTTTTTTCTAAAAATAATTGAGAAATATTGATCTGATTAGCTTCTTTAAGGCAAAATGCTTTTCAAAACATGAAAATCTTATTTTAAACATTTGAGACTAATTTTGCTGCAGGTGGCATCTTTCTGTCACTGTGACAAGACATCTAAGAAAGCCTACTTGAAGATGGAAAAGTCTATTGGCTCATGGTTTGGCCCAAGGCAGAACATGATGGCAAAGCTCAGCTGTGACTGGGAAGTGGGTTGGGATAGAGGAAGAGAGAGACAGAGATACAGGGAGACAGAGATAGTCTGAGAGAGCTGGCTGGGAACAAACTATATCTTCAAGGATATATAACCAATAACAAATGATGTATTTCCTATAACCAGGATTTTCCTCCTAAAATCTCCATCACTTGTTTTTGTATGCATTCTGGGATGAGTCCTGTTGCTTTGTGTGCAAAAGATTAATGTGTGAACATTTACTCACATGTCATTAATCTCTCTTTGCTTTTGTTTTGTTTTCAATGTCTAGGTCGCAGTGCTAGAAATCTGGTCACAAGCTTTTATTTATCAAACTTTTCTGGAATGTGCATCTCTCTAGCAAGCAGGGAGGGAGGATGGCAAATATGGCTAAGAGATGTGGCCATGGGTTCAAAGTCCTGTTCCTCCATTCCAGTTCCTTTTAGTTTGGTCACCTGCTACTTTTGTGCTATCTCAGAGATTATACGGATTAAAGGTAACAAGCATGTCTGGAGCATCTCTCTTACTGGAGGAAAGTCACATGGCAGACTGTACTACAAACCTTGCATGCCGTCTGTCCCCTTCTGAGTTCAGAGTGGTCCCTTAGCTGCACCTGATTAAATCCCTTTCAATAGTTCCTCTCCTGGTTTCCCCAGACACTCAAATCACTTTGCAGGCAGCAGGCACACATGCAGCAGACAATCTGGCCACTTTATTTTATCAAGGAAACGAAAATGTTCAGATAAAATGTCTATGCACCCTTTCTCCATCCATGCCCCACATTCCCACAGGAGTGCTTTGTGTTATGTAGAAGACAATGCATGCAGACGACTTCAGCTTTAAAAATGGGCACACAGATTTTAAATCTTATGCTTATTTCTGTAAACTGCCCCCTTTCCTGCGTGAACAATAGTAAACTGAAATAGCTCTTTTCTATATTCTTTATTTGCCTTGGGGTACCTCAACAAATCTAGCACTAGAAACTCTTCTTTGCCTTCCTGAAGATTTTCAGGTCTTGGAGGTAGACCTGAGGCAGGCTCTTTCCCTTCAAGAATGCATTTTCTGGACTGTGAGGTCCACTCTTGCCTGCCTAGGATCTCCTGGAGGCTTGGTGATACCCAGTCTGTTGAGCCATTTACCCAGATTTATGTTCCAGAGCTAAGCTGGGGTCCAAGGACAAGCATGTCTAAATGCATCTAGGTAATGCTTCTGTTCTAGGGACCATGTGAAATTAAGAGGTCTTTGGGGACACAGGTCCTAACATTGGCAAACACAGAGCAGGCACACTGGGACATTTCTGCAGAAATGCCAAGTGCAGCAGGGTCAAAGCAAAGGGACAAATTACGTTGCTAGGAGTTGCAGAAAGGCTCCAGTAAAACCACGGGACATGTGATGAGAATTTCCCACCATTCTGGATCTCCACTCTGCCTCTCATTCATCAGTCCAATTTACGAAGTAGAAGTTTGTGTCTGTGTAGGATTCATATTTGAAAACCGCTCACTGTTTAAAGTCAAGAGAAAGGAAGGCAGTAAGATGCAGACAACAGGAATTAAGGAAATAAATGATGTGTATTTCTTAAAAGGTTTGTAAGCAAATGCAATAAGAAAGGCTCTTTGGGTCTGGATGGGGTTCTTTGTCTATAAGCTAATGCTCGGCTCTTTCTGGTTACTCTTGCTCCTAGCTGACTAACTCATCTTCTCATGTCTCCTCCTCTCTTCCCCGGACTCTATCTAGTCTGAACTAGAATCTATCCGGCAGCACCAGAGTCCATAGCCTTTCTCACAAACCCTTGTAAAAATGATGAAATGTCTAGTCTGCATTCAAATTGGCAGACAAACAGGGCATAAGAGGGCAGAAACAGCTAAGGAAGCCACTGCTGCCGCCGGGGACGGCTGCCTCATTCTTTGGGATCACACTGCAGGTAATTTGCAAAGCCCCATAAAACTCTGTTCTGTGCCCTCCTAAAGTTTACCACTGTGCCCCCACATCTGTTGGTTTTGGAAAGGATGCTTGGCTATAAATTGAAATTATCCTGGGAGAACAAAACAGGAAAAACCAGTGCTGAACAAGCCCTATTTATGTCTCATTTCCAAGTTATTTCTTATTTACTGAAATACTAAATATTTTGAAGGTAAAATTTATTATGTGCTAGTCTTTTTTTAAATTTTTTTTCCCAATTGAGTTCTTGTGGATGATACAGTTTGGAGTCCCAGGGTGGACATCTTCATATACTTGGGTCACTTCACCACCAGAGGAAAAAGAACAGAAGGGAGGTGGATAGAGCCAGCTTAGAGCATCTCTGCCTAGTGGTTGAGACCCTAAACCTGGGGAGTGGATCTGTGTGCACTTCCCATGGGAGTGGATCTGTGTGCACTGAGCATGGGAGAGGATCTGTATGCACTTCCCATGGGAGTGGATCTGTGTGCATTGAGCATGGGAGTGGATTTGTGTGCACTTGCTATGGGAGTGGATTTGTGTGCACTTCCCATGGGAGTGGATCTGTGTGCACTTCCCATGGGAGTGGATATGTGTGCACTGAGCATGGGGGGGGTGTAGCTGTATGTACTTGGTGCTGTTTTCCATAGAGACGCCACCCTCTTCACAGTCATTGCCTTTGTGTGTTCTCTAGTGCTGTTTACCACAGAGACACCACCCTCTTTCACAATCCCAGCCTTTGTGTGGTATAATCCAGCTTGCAGTTCCTGGTCAAGTTCTGACTGGGGAAACAGCTAGCAAACTGGGCAGTCTTCTGTGCCCTCTCTCCTTCAGACCTGAAGCTGGGACACTCATATCCACAAGGGTATTTTTGGTGCAACTGAAAAGCTCCCTGACCAGGATCTCCATTTGTACACTGTCATGTCTGTATATTCAATACTTCTCTGTCAACAAGTATTTGGGGGGAATGAAAAAGCCTCTGGTTTTTATTTCATTTTTATTTCTATTAAAGAATAAATATTCCGAACAGCAAAGAAGGTTGGAGACAGAGCTATGTCTTGGTTTGGGATTTGATGCCTTCAGTCATGGTGCTGACTTTTGGAAAGGGTGTCAGTGAGGGTTTTAAGATGGACAAGAGATGTCCTAAAGGAACACATAGCTCAAAGTGCCCTTGGCGTGGATCTCTTATATGGTGGAATCCTAAGGCCAGTGGTCTGATAATAGTATCTAATAGGAAAGATTACAAGTCAGTGAAAAGTATTAATGATTCTTAGTTATAATTCTAAACTACATGACATAATTTGGTCCTCTCCTGCATCCTGTAGTTTTATACAGACTGGAAAGCATTCTTCCTGTGGGGGCCATCTGTTCCCCAGGCATCATCACCAAGCAACCAGCTCTTTGGGGCAGTCTCTCACTAGGGAGGTTCCGTAGGAGCCAGGTACCCTGAAAACTGTCTAAGTACCTAATTGTCCTAACCCTTATAATGGCCCCAAGAGATACTTCTTTTGCTGCCATTTTAAGGGTAAGGGTAAGTTAAGAGAGGAAGGTCACCAGCAGGGAGAGAACAACTTTAAGATGTTTCTGATACTTTCAATGGAGGAATAGACAACAAAGTACTAACTTGGTGCTGGGCACTGGATTTAGCTAAGTAAGTCCAAGCAGAGTAAAGATCTGGGTGTTGGTGGAAGGGGAGACTGGCACCATGGAGATGTTTTGATTGAAAGGTAGCTATGGTGGTTTTCCAGTGTGAAATGTGGATACTTGATTCTATCTGGTCAGAGTTGGGGCATTAGATGGAAGAGTGGCATGGTCTAGTTTGTGTCTTTGTTACTGTGTTAATACACTGACCAAAAGCAATTTGTGTGCATGTGTGTGTGTGTATGTATATCACAGAGTGATGCCAAGGCAGGAACTCAAGGCAGGAACCTGAAGACAAGAACTAAAGCAGAGATTATGACAAAATAATGTTTACAGATTTGTTCTTTATGGTTTTCTCAGGCTGCTTTCCTGTTCAACCCAGGGCCATTTGCCCAGAAGTGGACACCCCATTGCCCACCTCCCACATTAACAATCAAAAATATTCTCCATAGACTAATCTGATGGAGGCAATTCACCAACGGAAGTTTCCTGTTCCAAGGTGACTCTGATTTGTGTCAAGTTGACAAAACCAACCAGCACAATGTGTAAGGAGTAAGGATTTTCCTCCCGCCACCTGGTCTTGTCCCGCCTTCACGCCAGCCCCAAATAACGCACAGAGACTCTGTATTTGATTTGATGCTGTTGGCCAGGTACTAGTTTCTTATCAGCTAACTCTGCCTTAATTATTAACCCATTTCTGCTGATCTATGTATTTCTCTTACCGGGGAGCTGGCCGGCATTCTGCTTTCTCCAGACTCTCCATCTTGACTCCTCCTTCTACTTCCTCTTTCCTCCTTGTCTCCTAGTCCCTCCTATCTTCCTTTCCTATTGGCCAACAGTGCTTTATTCATTAACCAGTATGAGAAACATATATACATAATGGAATCTCCCATCACAACTGACTCCTTGTGACCTTGACACACAAACACAACACTGTCTTAACAGTGTTAAAAATAACTGTTTAAAAGTGTTAAAAACTAGCAGGGCATTGGTGGCCCACACCTTTAGTCCCAACACTTGGGAGGTAGAGGCAGGTGGATCTCTGTGAGTTCAAGGCCAGCCTGGTCTACAGAGCTTGTTCCAGAACAGCCTCAAAAGCAATACAGAGAAATCCTGTCTCAACAAACAAACAAACAAACAAAACCTAACAACAACAAAAGTGTTAAAAATTGTTAAAATAAACTTTCAATGCTGGTTTATTTCCATGTTCTCATGTCACAGATCACAGTATAAAGGATACTATAAGTTTAACAGTTCCCCAGTCTTTAAATTTTTCAACACTTTAAAAGTCCAAGTTCTTTTTTAAAAAGTAGTATCTTGACTGTGTTCTCCTGCAAATTTAAAAATACTTCACATACTTTCTTATTCCAAGAGGACAGAACCAGGACTCAAGGCAGGCCACAATATAACAATGTGAAAAGTGCAACTTCCAAAGTCTGGGGCTCATTTCTAATCTTCTTGGCTCCAAGGGGGCTGGGCAGCCACAATGCAGGCAGCTTCTTCAGGAAGCTCAAGTTGACTCCATTCTGCACCTGTTGCTGTCCTTGATGGTCAGCTCATGATTCTGGCATCTCCAATGTGCTGGAATCGCTATAGCAACTGAGGTTGCATCTTCACCAATAGCCTTTCCTAGGCTCTCACAATGCAAAGTCTCACGTGATCTCCATGACCTTCAAATTAGTACTACCTGGGATTCTTACAAAGTATTTGCCAAGTTCTGCTGCCGGGTTGGTGTGTAGCCTTGCTTCTGTGTGCTGATCCAGAAGATATATTTTTCTGAAGATCTTGCCTTAATGATACTGCTCCCTTATTAATCACAGCTGATTCTACAGCCCCAGATGAACACTACCTACTAACTCAGTAAAGCACAAGCTTAACTTACAAAGATTTTTTTTTAATTCAAATACGACAGGAGTGATCATGACAGAGTCTTTGCTTCCCTCTGAGAATTCACAAGCCAGGACTCAGTTGTTCATTTCTCTCAATATCCTTACCTTCCATACTCCTACAACAAAAGCTCATTTAGCTCTAAACATTTCCAGCCCAGATTTCCAAATGCTTCCAAAATCCTCCCCAATACAATATGGTCAGATCTGTCACAGAAATACCACAAGTTCCAAATACCAATTTCTGTCCTAGTTTGCTTCTCTGCAACTAACCAAAAGCAACTTGGGGACTTGAAAGTGAAAGGTTTGATTTGGCTTCCATGTCCCAGGCCATCATTGGCAGAGGTTGGGCAGGAACTCTAGCAGGAACCCAGATGAGGCAGCCACTGAAGCAGAGACCATTGAAGAACACTGCTCAGTGGTTTGATTCCTGTGGCTTGCTCAGATTGCTTTTTAATATAACCAGGATCACTTGCCCAGAAGTGGTACCACCAAAGCAGGGCTGGGCCCTCCTACATCAATCATTATCAAGAAAATAGATCACAGACACACATACTGGCCATTACAATAGAAACAATTCTGCCGTTGAGGGTCTACTTTGTGTTGTTGACAAATCCTAATCAGCACAAGGCACCTTACATAACCTCCATACAAGGTGTAGCTATTAAATCCAGCTGGAGGTGCCTTGCTTGGTTGGATCCCCAGTACCAACAGAAAGAAAGGGTGGTTTGGGGGGGCATGGAGAGGGGGAGGCAGAGGGAGAGAGAATGAACCATTTAATTTCTTTTTTACGGTTGAGATTTAGGGCATGAGCAATAAATATACTTAATGTCTAGTGATTTCTAAATGATTACAAACTGATTGGTTTAATTTTAAAGACAGTATTGTTTCTACTTTACATACTTGTTCTGGGCACATTAGAATGGAAAATGTGTTCAAACATGTGATCCAGGCCAGGAATCCAGGCAGTTTGAATGGGTAAATAGATATCGATCATGCATTCCTAGTGAAAGTGATATTGCCCACACAGGACTTGCTAGCAATTTGTAGGGCTATAGTGGTTTGTTGGCCTAAAGGAGGCAGGAGAATATAAATATATACATTGTTTATCTGTGGTATTAACATTTCATGGTGGGTATGGTGAGGGTTATACAACCCTTAGGGGACTGATAATGAAAAGGCTGGATGGTTGCTCTAGGGGGATATCAGAGAGAGAAGTGTACTGTGATAAGGCATTAGTGTGTCACATTGAAGGCCAAGTCTCCAAAAGGGAATGACAGGAGTGAATCTTACTGCATCTTACCTGAAAGAAAGCTTACTATCTGTTAGGATAAATGGTGTTTCTCTTTAGAATATTCCAGACTTGTCCCCAGTAGGAGCCATCATTGTTGTTTTTTTAGCCACAAATCTGTCCTCACGGTCTAGATGGACAGTCATGAGCTGGGTAGCCACGTTATTGAATTGCAACCATTTTCTATAAAGGGGGAAATATACTTGCAAGAAATTATAAATCTGTTTCTCAGGTAAAGGAGAATAAGCTGAGGAAGAGAGTAAGTAGGATAGAAAAGCAAGACACAGCTACAAGTGCAGTAAGAGATTTTAATTCACTTTAATCCCCCTTATCCATACGGTGGGTCTAACATACAACACCTGCAGCACCTTGGAGGATATGTGATTTTTCCAGAGCTATGTGATGCTACAGGGTGAGAAAGTAGTTTCAGAGTCTTGTGTGTGTGTGTGTGTGTGTGTGTGTGTGTGTGTGTGTGTGTGTGTGTGTGTGATGTTTCAAACTTGAGAAGCACAGCTCTAAGCCTGGGTCATTCAGTCTTGGTAAACAGCCAGAGAGATTAGAAACTAAGATTTCTAGGTTCTACTAGAGGAGCATAGATCCAGCACTTGCTTGGAAAAGCCTTATAGATGTGAATGCAGATGTGTGGCTAGATTTCCAGCAGGAATAGCTCACCCTGCTGTCTATGGAGTCTGCCTTCAGAGTGTGTGTGGAAGAAGTCAGAGCAAAGGGAGAAAGCAGAGAGGGAGGAAGCATCCCATAAGTGCCCCACCGAACAGCAGAATAGACCAGAACATTCCACCTTCCTTGTACTCCTGAGGTTTCCTTCCAGACAGGGAAGAAATTCTAACTCACAAACAGTGCCCTTTGTTCATTGGCATTCTGGAATGATCAAGGCGGTTATGAGTAGCAGCATTTTAAGAAAAACCACTTTGCAGTAGCAGCATGGTAAAGATAGATCCTCTTATAGCCAGGCAGTGATTCATGCCCGCAGTGCCAGTACTTGGTAGACAGAGGTAGGAGGAGGGGCACAAGTTCAAAGCCAGCCGGAGCTATATAGCTAGTTCCATACTTATATATTGAGGCACTAAAAATTGGAGGAAGGAAATAGAGGCTATTAAATTGCCTCTCAAGGTACCACAACTCTTTGTCTTTTGTGATCAAATAACACCGGTTGGTTTCTGTCATCTGAAATACCACTAGTTTCAATTAGAGGAATCAGCCAAAGAAAATTAGGAACACAGAGAAGGGATTTGGTTTGGGACTGGTTTTGAACAGCAAATGCTGATGAACTGGATGTGGTAAATGAAGTTCTTTGATAGTGTAGTAACTATGGTTTATTAAATGATGGATTACTTGATAGATTTAGCTTAAATAGAATTTTGCTTGTTATATGGTCAATGGTATCATTTGATTTAAAGCTCAGATTACTTTTCTGTCTTGAAATTGTATAATGTTTGGGTGGGGTTTTTGTTTGTTTCTTTGTTTGTTTGTTTGCTTGCTTGGTTTTGGTTTATCAAGACAGGGTTTCTCTGTATAGCTCTGGCTGCCCTGGAACTCACTCTGTAGACCAGACTGGCCTCTAACTCAGAGATCCACCTGCTTCTGCCTCCTGAGTGCTGGGATTAAAAGTGAGCAGCACCACTGCCTGGTCTGAAATTATATGATGCTTTTTATAACTAACTTGTCAGGGTTCTGGGACTGCAGTTTCATTGTCACATCACTACAGTGACTGTGTTATTGAGAGATCTGAATTTAAGTATCATCTTCGTCCCAAGTCACCACAGACAAGATGCTTACTCATTTCCCAATGGATGAAAATCAGTGGCCACAGGTGTCTTGGGAAAGCATGGATTCTCAGTCATCACTAGCACTTTTGACTTTTGGAATGTAAAACTCTATGCTGGGGTGGGGGCTGTTCACTGTGGAATGTTTAGTTACATCCCATCCCTGTGCAGTGGATGCCAGCCAGTATCACATTCACAGTTCTGAGAAGCAAATGTATCTTCAGACATTGGCAGCTATTCCCTGGGAGGCAGAGTGGTCCTAGGCTCATAAGTACTCAACTAAGGCTTGTTTGTTTGTGGTCTAGTAAGAGAACTCTTCGAGGAGACCCTGTCTTCATTTATTTATTTATTTTCTTTCTTATTAATTTATTTTTTACATTCCAATCCCAGTTTTCCCTCCTGCCTTCCCTACTCCCCCCTACTCCCATCTGTTCCTTGGAAAGGATAAGGCTTCCCCTAGGAAGTATACTAAGTCTGTCCTATCATCGTTGAGGCAGGACCAAGGCATCTCTCTACCCCTACATCCCTGTAAGGGCAAAGTATCTTTCCATATAGAATGGGCTCCACTAATTCAGTTTGTATATTAATGTTAGATCCCAAGATCTAACTGCCAGTGGCCTCTTATATTGTTCCAGTCACACCATTGTCACCTATATTAAGGGAGTCTAGTTCAGTCTTATGAGGGTGCCCCATTTGTCAGACCAGAGTCAGTGATCTTGCATTAGCTCAGGTCAGCTGATTCTATGAGTTTCCCCATCATGGTCTTGACTCCTTTGTTCATATTGTTGTTCCTCCCTCACTTCGATTGTACTACAGGAGCTTGGCCCAATGGTTAGTTGTAGATGTCTGCATCTGTTTCCATCTGTATCTGGAAGAGGGTTTTAGCTTCTTTCAAGAGGCTTTGGTCGTAATAATAAGAATCGGAAGAAAGCATCAACAAATGTTGCTGGCATAACTGGATGTTGGCATGTAGAAGACCACAGATAGATCTACATCTATGGCCATGCACAAAACTTAAGTCCAAATAGATCAAAGACTTCAACATAAATCCAGCCACACTGAACCTCTTAGAAGAGAAAGTGGGAGGTACTTTTGAATCATTGGTACAGGAGACTGCTTCCTGAACATAACACCAGTAGCACAGACAGTGAGATTGACAATAAATAAATGGGGTCTCCTGAAACTGAGAAGCTTCTGTAAGGCAAACTAGCAGCCCACAGAATGGGAAAAGATCTTCACCAACCCCACATCTGACAGATGGCTGATTTCCAAAATATACAAAGAACTCAAAAAGCTAGTCACCAAAACACCAAATAATTCAATTAAAAAGTGGAGTAGAGAACTAAATAGAGAATTCTCAATAGAGGAATCTAAAATGACTGAAATACACTTAAGAAAGTGCTCAACATCCTTAGCCATCAAGGAAATGCAAATCAAAACAACTCTGAGATACCAACTTACTCCTGTCAGAATGACTAAAATAAAAAACACCAATGACAGCTTATGCTGGGAAGATGTGGAGAAAGAGGAACACTCCTCCACTGTCGGTGGGAATGCAAACTTGTGCAGTCACTTTGGAAATCAATATGGTGGGGTTCCTCAAGAAAATGGGAATCAGTCCACCACAAGATCCAGCAATTCCACTCTTAGGCATATACCAAAAAAGATGCACATTCATACAACAAGGATGTCTGTTAAGCTATGTTCATAACAGCATTGTTTGTAATAGCCGGAATCTTAATGCCCCTCAACTGAAGAATTGATAGAGAAAATGTGGTACATATACACAATGGAGTACTACTCAGCAGAAAAATACAATGGAATCTTGAAATTTGCAGGCAAATGGGTGGAACTAGAAGAAATCACCCTGAGTGAAGCAACCCAGTCACAAAAAGACAAACATGCTATGTACTCACTCATATATGGATTTTAGATATAGAATAAAGTATTACCAGCCTTCAATCCACACTGCTAGGGAAGCTAGGAAACAAGGAGGACCCTAAGAGAGACATACATGGTCCCCTGGAGAAAGGGAAAAGGACATGAGCTCTTGAGCAAATTGGGAGCAGGGAGGGGAGGGGAGGGGAAAGGAGAGGAGAGGGAGTTAGGAGAAAGAGAAGGCGAGAAGAGTGGGGGGGGGAGGACATGAGGAAGCAGGAAGATTGAGTTAGGGGAAGAATACAGGAAAGCAAGAAAAGAGATACTCTAATAGAGAGAGCCATTATAGGTTTAAAGAGAAATCTGGCACCAGGAAATATCCAGAGTCTACAAGGATGACCCCAACTAACAATCAAGGAATGGTTGAGAGGCTACCTTAAATGCACTTCCCCTACAAGGAGATTGATGACTACCATATATGCCATCCAGCAGTTGATGGAAGCAGAAGCAAACAGCAAACACCCACAGCTAAACCCTGAGCGGAATTCCTGGAATCCAGTTGCAGAGAGGGAGCAGTGATGAGCAAAGGAGTTTAGACCAGGCTGGAGAAACACATAGAAGCTGCTGATCTCAAGAAGGGGGAGCTCATGAATCCCAGACTGATAGCTGGGAAACCAGCATAGGACTGACCCAGAACCCCTGATTGTGGGTGTCAGTTAAGAGGCCTGGGCAATCTATGGGGCAATCTATGGATCAGTATTTATCCCTAGTATACGAATGGACTTTGGGAGCCCATTCCACATAGATGAATACTCATTCGGCCTAGACACATAGGGGAGGGCCTAGGTCCTGCTCCAAATGATGTGACAGACTTTGATGATCCCCCAAGGAAGGCTTCACTCTCCCTGGGGAGCAGAAAGGGGATGGGATAGGGGGTTGGGGAGGGACAGAGGAGGAGGAGAGGGAACTGAGATTGACAAATAAAGCAAGCTTGAGTCTGATTTCAATTTTAGAAAAAAAGGGGGGGGGATGGGAATCAGTTGACAGTCCACAGCTCTTCATTGTGCTGCTTCAGGGATGGCTTGTGTCCATTAGGCCTTTAGCATGAAATCAAGTAAGATGTTAATGAGTGCATAGCAGGGGTGTCTGTCCCACCACCTCCATTCCTAAACTGAAATTATAACCCAAGGTGATGCTTGTAGAAGAAGGCAGTGAAGTCAGAAACTCCAGTTACATGGTACTATATCCTTCTTTCATTTTTAGCCCTTGATAGAACTAAGGCTTTTGTGGATATTGAATTTCCTTTTCCAATGTTTCTTGGTGCCGCAGTAGGATAAGTTCCCTTCTCTAGTCCATTGTGGAGGACTTAGAGGTTACCTACACAGATATGGCATAACAGATCCACTGTAGCATACCAGTCTTTATAAGCTTTTGGCCACTGTGTGTGCATGTCAAGGTTATTAAAGACAGAACCGATTTAATGTAAAGTTACTTTAACTCAGTAACAAGCAGATACTTTTGGAGCCATTCTCAATTCTGTTGAGCTTATGCACTGACTCCATATCTCTGCTTGGTATGCCTGAATCAGATCCAATGCTGTGTTTGTTCATTGTTTCAACATCTTAGGATCCATTCTCCTACATGTCACTGAGGTTTTGCATATGTAAATTGAAAAATAAGTGTGGTTCTTTTGGTTTACATCAACCTTCTTATGAGTTGCATTTAATAGCTTACCTCCTGGGGCATGATAAGGATTGAGCCTAGCTCTAAAAGTGTCACACAGCTGTTGAAGATGGTCAACTACCCCTAATAAAGTAACTGCTAAGGGAGATGATTTTTGTCTCTTCAGGCTCAAGAAGACCCTGCTCCTTAAGGAGGGTTAAAAGGGCTTCTTCTGTTGGTACATTCAGGAGATCAAGCCTCCAACTTCAATTGGAAGCTGTTTCTATACATTCTTTTCACTTTTTAGGCCCTAAGTTTCCCAAGTCTATGTCTTATTCTTAACATAAAAGCTTCTGTGAAGTTGGATGCTCGATTTAGATTGTATTTCAGCCACCCACAGGATTAAATTTTACATCTGATTTTCAAATATCTTAGCCCTATAGTACAGTTACAAATTATCCTTAACTTGTAAGGCAGCCACTAATTCTTAAGTTCAACATATTTTTTCCCTTACATTCTTCAGTGTAATTAGAAACAAACCTTTAACTTTGTACTACTTTACTATGATTGAAATTTTCATTAGCAATTAGTTTATTCAGGTGTTCACCTTCCGTAGGTACTTTGTTGCAAAATATGTACAGGTAATTAATTCAAGATCCCCTCACCCCCAATCTGTGAACTACTAGTGTCTCTGCTGTTGGCAAATCTAGAGAGCTACTTTTTAAGGTCCTGTTCCCTTATAGCTACTATGGTATCAATTTCTGTATTGCTTAGAGTTCTGCTGAGTAAGCAATCACTATCAGTTATATGAAACATGAGATTTGTGATAGGATTTAGACATTACTCATCAACAGGAAATGTGGAAGTCTATGGAAAGCTGTTGACTGTATATCTAACACTAGACATTAAGATTACTGAACTCAGTAGATCCAGGAGCTGGGGTAGAGAATTAAATGTGCATGGGTGAGAGCAGATTAACTGGATCAACACCTTTCTCCTAAGCCTGGATGATATAGGATACACAACAGTGCTCTAAGATACAGAGACTGAAGAGAAGGTCTGAGGAGGGGTGATGGAGGATTCTCAGCCCAGCAGCTACTCCACTCCAGCAAGTGACCCAACAGGAAGCTACACTGGCACACTGCACTGGCCTGTAGAGCTGAATGGAGAAAACTTCACTTCTGAGACTAAAATCTTCTGTAAATGTCACTGAAGTCCAACCCTAACCCACAGCTGCACAGAGAACGGAATTATGGGAAAGCAATGCCCCTTCAGCTCCATTAATCCAGTAGGAAGCTACCACAGATGAGGCTGGGTTTGCAGTTGACATAGAAATGAAGATGACAGCATCTGTGGAAAAACTGGAACCAGTAGAAAGGGAATGGTAACTTATGTCCTCTCTTTGAACTATTTCTTTTTGTAAACTTAAGTTCTGAGTTCATTTCTGAATTCTGATTACTGTTGACACGGTTATTAGTGAGTTATGAAAATCATTCCCTCTCTCTAGTTTTGCAGTTCTCTTTCTCCCATTCAGTCTCGGCTACCACAATCAGACATGAGGGTGCTTTATTCTTGCATCGGTAGTGAAAATCATGAATCTTTGGCAGCAGACTTGAGCTGCCCCAGGTTTGTCAAATGGATGCATCATTACTTTTTTTCTTGGTTGTGTCAATATCATTAATCAAGCATCTTAGAAGATGCTTCTTCTCTCTTGCTATTCTAAAGTAATTTTGGTCATTAACCTTCTTTTCTCTGGAAGACTTGTACACTACACCAGTATTTTTCCAGTGTCCTCACATCACTTCGTGGAGCACTTGACTCCCTCATTAACTCAAGATTAATACTTAGTCTCCACCATAGGGAATGAATTTGCCCCCTGTCTACTGAAAGTTTTCTTCCAGTAACTTTCAGATCCCTATCTTTCCCTGATGCCTCCCTCCCTCCCTGCCTCCCTCCCTGCCTGCCTCTCCCTCCCTGCCTTCTTCCCTTTCTTCCTTCCTTCTCAACCTCTTTTGCCTTTTTCGAGCCTGCATTCCAGGGCTATGACTATTCTTTTTCTCCTTTGTTCTGTGTTGGTCATGACTTATATTATTTCAAGGGAAGATATCAACACGCTAGTGACTTGTGCTTTACAAGGTAACACTCTGCATAACGTGATGATCCACTACCACATGTTATGTATATTGTTAATAAATAGTCTTTAAACTTTTTAAATGCTTTGAAATAAACTACTGATTGGGTATTAATTAGAAAACCAAATTTTCAGACAATGAAACTAAGTTCCTGTCTGTAAAGCTCAGAACTTTCCTTTCACCAGTTATTAAGTGGATTTGAGCTGGGGAATGCCTGAATTAGAAGCTATTGTCATAATAACTAAAGTGTGCTGCTAACAACTAGCTTACCCCTACCCCCTTATCAGACTTGCACACACACTGGCACCTTCAAGGGCATACTTGCATGCTCCACTATCGTTTCCAACTTAACTCATATAAACACACAAGAGCCACATCAATCTTAACAACTATTTATCTCCAAATCCCACCTGCTTTATTCTTATATTTTACTTTATTCTTATATTTTATTCTTCAGACGTTTCCAAATCTAGGATTACCTTTGGACATTGTATCCTGTGCTGCCCATGTGTTTCTTTTTCATCCTCTCGTCTATAAGTGTGACTAGAGGTGACTGCATTACCGAGGTTCCTGGCATCATTTCCCCATCTTCTTCTGACCTCCTGCTACTTTTATTTCCAAAGCACATTTGGCTTTCCACACTGCTGCTATTTACTGTATTTATATGCCATATATACATATCTGTGTGCTTGTTTTTGAACATGGAATAAATTTAATATTTGTGATATGCCAATCAAGGCTTCCAACAATCGCCCTAGCCTATTTTGCAGTCAGCTATTTTTCACACATATGCATGCTGATGATATTTTTCAGATGGATATAGATGCTGTTGGGATTCAGGAAATATAAACTTATTTCCAAAGTTGGCAGCAATCACTTTGACTTCTTAGTCACATTTTCAGTCTGTCTTAGTTCGGTTTTCTATTGCTGTGATAAGACACCATGACCATGACAACACATAAAGAAAAACATTTAATTGGGGCCGGCTTACAGTTTCAGAAGTTTAGTCCATTATCATCATAGTGGGAAACATGGCAGCGTCTGGCAGACATGGTGCTGGAGAGGGAGCTGAAAGTTTTACATCTTGATCCATAGGTAGCAAGAAGTGAACTGGCTTGAGCTTCTGAGCTCTCAAAGCCTGCTCCCCCAGAAAGATCATACCTACTTCACAAAGGCTATATCTTCTAATAGTGCCACTCCCTATGGGCCAAGCATTCAAACACATGAGTCTATGGGGCCACTTCTATTCAAACCACCACATTCCATTCCCTGCCCCCCAAAGTCTTGTAGTCTTATCAAATGAAAAATATATTTAGTTCAACTTCTAAAGTCCTCACAGTCTATAATAGTTTAAAACTTTTTTAAAGTCTAAAGTTTAAAGTTTCTTATGAGATGCATGGCAATATCTCAACTGTTATCCCCTATAAAATCAAAATTCAGATCACTTACTTCCAACACATAATGGCACAGGATATACTTTACCATTCCAAAGGGAGCATAATGAGAAAATACTGGACCAAAGCAAGACTATAAACCAGATGGACAAATTCCAGACTCTACATCTCCATGTCTGATGTCAAAGTGTCTTCAGATCTCCAACTCCTCTTAGCTTTGTTGAGTGTGACACACATCTCTCTCTTGGGCTAGTTCCACCCACCATTAGCAGCTCTCCTCAGCAGGTACCCCATTGCCCTGGCATCTCCAACATCTTGGGGTCTCTAAGGAAATTTCAGGCTTCAACTCCATAGATTCATGGAATGGACTCTCTAAGCCTCCATTCAGGGACACCTTTGACACTCAAGCCTGGCCTCATCAGCTTTCCTTAGTTGTGGAACAAGATTCCAAATCCCTTTCCTCTATCCTTGACTCTAAAGCCAGAACCAAGTAACTGAAACTGCCAATTTCTGCTGCTTGCTGAGGCTGGAACATGACCCCTTTGTTCAATTACATTTTTACCAGCTTTCTGTTTTTGATGTTTTCCTTCATTGCTTAAGCTTGGCTGTCCTGGAACTTATTCTGTAGACCAAGCTGGCCTTGAATTATGAGATCTATTTGCCTCTGTCTTCTGAATGCTAGGATTAAATGTATGTACTACCTTGCCTCAACCTAAGCTGTTCTTTAATTCCTTTTAACAAGTTTGAAGCTTAGCTGGATGGGGGTCTTGCCCTGAAGTTGCCACTCCTTTATTCCATTAATATCAGGCTTTTCTTTAATTTGTTTATCTTCTTGAACATAGGACTTAGCTCTGTTCCACTTTTTTGTGCCCCTTTTCTCCTCAAATTGTATATTTTGTATTTTTCTTTGTTTAGCTTGCTCCTTTTCATTATAAAACTGAATAACAGTAACCACTAATAACCACACAAGAGAGTCAATGCTAGGCTGTTTTGAGATTCTTCTGCCAATGCAATTAATTCAAAACTCTTCATTTAGCCTTAGGCAGACTTTTCAAATAACACAAAAAGCAAACACATTCTCCATTAAAAATATTATAATAATAATAATCTCTAGGCCCCATATTAATATTCTTTTCCTCTGAAACCTCTTGAGCCTGCCCCCACAGTTCAAATCATCCTCAGCAGCACCATGTTCCACTCTCCTATTAGTATGGCCCATTGAGACCCACTTAAAATTTTCAACTGCTCTTCTAATTCAAAGTCCCAAAGTCCACATTCCTGAAAGCAAAAGCATAATCAGGCCTATCACAGAAACACTCCAGTCCCTGGTACCCACTTTATCTTAAATTAGGTTTCTATTGCTATGAAGAAACACTATGACTTTGGCAACTCTTATAAGAAAAACATTTGATTGGGGTGGTTTACAATTACAGAGGTTTAGTCTATTATCATCATGGCAGGAAGCATGGCAGCATGCAGGCAGATATGATGCTGGAGAAAGACCTGAGAGTCCTACATTTTGATTCACAGGCTGCAGGAAATGAGCTGCTTGAACTTCAGAAACCTCAAAGCCCACCCCCACAATGACACACTTTCTCCAACAAGGCCACACCTTCTACTAGTGTCACTCCCTATGGACGACAAATTCAAACACATGACTGTATGGGGCCATTCTTATTCAAACTGCCACACAGTCCATGGTGATTTTGCTAGTCAAACTTTTCCTCACTGTGACAAATACCTAAGAAAATAACTTCAAGGGAAGAATTTATTTTTCTTCTTTTTTCAGAGGTCCTTGTTCATGGTTGAGTCAAAGCATCATTTCTGAGATGTGGTGAGACAAAACACCATGTTAAGAGAATGTAGTGGAACAGAGATAGCCTGTGTAAAGAGCCAGGGACAGATACATCATTCTAGGGAATGTTGCCAGTCAAAAACTTCTTCTATTTAGACCCAACTTCTATACTCACCCACCATGATGCCATTGTATTACAAATCTATCAAAGGAATAATAAGCATATTGATGAGGTCAGAGCCCTGAAAATCTGAATACATTCCCAGAGCCTACTGTTAGTCAGAAATTAAAACCTCAATCTATCACCCTGTAGGCAGCCATTTCAAATTCAAACCATGATAGTTTCTTTAAAAGTATACAATATTCATGCAGGCTTACAACGTTTGGAAGGAACAATGCTCTCATAATATGAATATGACCAAGTAGATTTTCATTAAATATTTCTTTCTAAGTTTCCATGTTTAATGATTTAAAGTCACTATTTTAGCCAAAGCTATTAGAAGCTATTGATTCTAACCATGACAATGGCTGATAAATTTGATTAAATTTGGTATTCAGGAGGGGAAGGATGGAGGACTCTATGAGAACTACTAGTTCCAAAGTCTGTATAGAGTAAGGAAATATTTTATTCATTATTCTTAACAACTTAAATGAAGTTTTTTTTTTAAACATTGCTGGCAGACTACAATAAGAAGATTATGAAAAGGACATGCTGTAAAAACTGGATTTTGGAAAGAGAGAGAGAGAGAGAGAGAGAGAGAGAGAGAGAGAGAGAGAACATAAAAGAGGGAGCCATTATTGGTTTGAAGAGAAAACTGAACCTAAAGAAATGTCTAGAGACTTACAAGACTGAATCCAACTAACAATTTGAGCAACTGTGGAAAGGCTATCATAAATGCCCTTCCTTGATAATGAGATCAACAACTAACTTATCCACCATCATGGAGCCCTCATCTAATACCTGTTGGAAACAGAAGCAAACACCCATAACTAAACACTGAGTCGAACTAGAATCCAGATGCAGAGAGAGAGAGGACAAGACCAGGTTGCAGAAACACATAGAGCTAGCTTACCTGAACAAGGAGGAGCTAATGGGCCCCCCAGACTGATAGCTGGGAATCCAGCATGGGACTGACTCAGGCTCCCCTGAATATGGGTCTCAGCTAGAAGGACTGAGCAGTCTAAGGGAACTGGGACAGTAGGACCAGGATGTACCCCTGGTGCACAAAAGGACTTTGGGAGCACATCTCCCATGGAGAGATACTCCCTTAATCTAGAGACAGGAGAGAAGTCCTAGTCCGTACTTCAAATGACCTGTCAGATCTACATGACCCCACCTGGATAGCATCATCCTACATGTGGAGTGGGGGGTGGGTGGGAGGGGAGGGTGGCCAGGGTGTGTGTGGGGGGGAGAGAGGGTAAGAGGGAAGGAGGGAGGGAGGAAGAGAGGGAAGGAGGAAGAGGGAACTGGGATTGACATGTAAAAAAAAAAACAAAATAATTTAAATAACTAAAAAGCTAAAAACTGGATTTTGTTGTTTCCTGGAAGAAAAAGGAGTTGAAACTATTTTTCTATTTAATGAAGCCCCAACCTAATTCTCTAGGCAACCCCAAAAGGACAGCTTCCTCTGCTTCAAGAGATATAGTAAGCAGAGACTAGGTAGGTTGTGGATTCAGGCAGATTTGCGCTCTAGCCTCGGGCATATTCTTGGCCATCATCTGAGCTTAAACCAATCATAACTTTGATGCTTATTCATTTATTTACTTTGTCTTCCAAATGGGGTAACACACAAAGTTGTGGTGAAATATGTAAAAAGTAAGGGAATTTCCAAGGAACTTGTACGGTCAACTTGCTTTACCCTAAGGTCATGTTTCTAAATTCCTCCTCTATGTGTAATAGTTCCATCTCTAGAAATATATACATCTGTAAAGTTGATTTAGACCACTCAGTTGATAAGTGTGGAAACTCAGAGGCATCATAGGTTATTTGCAGTTACAGTGTTAATCCTGAAGGTGCAAGAAGAAAGACCATCAATCCAAATAATGGCCAAATTAATTAATACAAACAATAAAGCAAGCTTTTTTTATGTGTCCACCTTTGGAAACTATTCATGAGATCACCAATGGACATGGTGGGATAAGGGAATTTATGGCTCATGGAAAGGGGATTTCCAAATGGTGGGTTTGGCAGGTAAAATGGGCCAGGTTATAGAAGCAGAATATAACAGGTGGTCAGATTAAGCAAAGAAGATTTGTTTGTTTGTTTTTGTTTTGTTTTTTACACAAACAGGTGGCTTTTTCTCAACTGTCTCCCTGTACAACCCAGGTTCCAGGAACACATCAGAGGCTTCCTAAGTGTCAGGTTTTCCTGGTTCAGCTAAAACAGACCTCTTTCATTTTCATCTAGGCTCACAGTAATGCATGACGTTCTGTGGTGGGCCTGTCAAACCTTACCGAAAGTCCTCAGGATTCCTTGGCTCTATTCTGCAACTTAGTCATTGAAACCATGTCACTGTGTAGTCAGATGCTACACTTCTCTGATTTCTCATATCCCAGTCTCACCATGGTGTCCCCGGGGTTCTAAGGCAAGTCAGAAAAAGAACTGGCCAAGCTCCCAAGTAACAAGATAGTGTGTGATGTCTTGCTTACTGTCAGGGATGGAGGCATGTTGTATGTCATTAGAATGTTCCATATCCTCACACGAGGATCCTACAGAACCAAAATGGAACCAGATGTCACAGAAAAGGTTTCTATGGCTTGCCAGAGGAGGGGCTTCCTGTGTTCTTTTTTGATACAGCTATTTGCTCAGATAGTTTGCTGAACTGAAGGTATGCCTCCGGGCCTTGGACTGTCTCCAACGTGGGCAGGCCCTAGGGAGCAGATCTTCAGTCTTAGGGAGTAGAAGGGAAGGGTCCAGCTTCTGAATTTCTGTATTTGGGTTAGGGTCTTCATCTCGCTGGGGCCTCCAAACATTAATCCCAAAGAAGCAAGGAAAAAGACCACCAACCCAAGTCATCATGGGCAAATTAATTAAAGTAAGATTTTTTATTTATGTACATGGACTGACTTCCCCAAGGCATGGTTCAAGAGACCATCATTGGAAATGGGGAAGATAACTGCTTTTATAGCTCAGTAGTAGGAAGTTTCCAAATGGGGGGATTTGGAGGGCAAAATAGGCAGTGTCACAGAAATAGAATGTAACAAACTAGTCATAACAACATTTTGAAACAAAGGTAGGATAGCAAGATGGTCATTACGACTTTTTGGAACAACAACGGCATGATTGCAAGGTGGTTGTAAAGTGGTTAGAACAACGGGTGATGAAATAACCTTTGAAACAATGGCATAATTGCCATTTCCTGTAACAGGCAGTCCAGAGCTATTTGTAGTTAAAGTTACAGGTGGGGCATAGCTCAATTCTTGAGGAACAGGTTTAATAATAAACAGGAATGAATCTAGTTTGATTTTACTATAAGATGGCTTTAAGCCCAAGTCTGGAGGCAGACTGACTAGTCAATATTCAAAAGGCTCTAAGGCCAGTACCCCACTTAATGCTTTTTTCCCCTTCCAGAATGGATTTCATTTTCTATCAGTGAAAAAAATCAGACACCAGCCAGTAATATGGAGATAAAAAAAAATGGTTTAGATGTATTAAATATTTAGATGCCTGCTTAATGCCAGAGGTGTGCTGAGAACTTCAGATAAAGTAAATTATTTACTTGAAGTGCTCCTGCCTGATAGGAGACATAGATTTAGCCCAATGTCTATGGGCAAGTTAGTCTAAAAGAGTTCTAAGTATGTCAGATCAGAGAAAAATTGGAAAGATGCATCTTAACTGGGGATGGAATAGAAGGACTTCAGAAGTCTGTACTGTTGTCTGTCAAGGCTTTCATGTCTTAACTGTATGAATTCAATACTAATCCATAGAACATCAGGTCTGGGTCAGATTCTGCATCCTCCAGTCTGAGAACAGGAGAAGGAATAACAACGAATAATGTGTGGACGTAGAGAGAAGACCATGCACAGGAAATTAAAACAATTCTAGGCAGTAATTTTCTCCTAGGATATATAAACAAAAACAGAAACAGTATCATTTGTGCTGCTGTGAACAGAAGGCCTCTAAACAGCTGACATGGTCTCATTGTTCTCTTTAAACCCTCTGTTACTCATTCACACTGCTTTCTGGCAGCTGGATACATTCATCTGGCTTTGTTCACACCCTCCTCTACTTCTTTGTCCTTATTGTCCTTCTTCCTCTCTTCATTATCTTCACCATCACTTGTATGGCCTAGCAGAATCTCTAGGCCTTTGACGTACTGCTGAGTCCCCTTAGAATGAGGAAGCTGCCCTGGGCTACAGCTACCCAGACAAGCAGAACTGGGAGGTTGTGGAAGGCTGAAAACAGATTCACAACACCTGAGAGAGGCTGCTAGTCCCCTAATGCAAGTTGTAACTAATTTTTTTATTACCTCCCCTCTACAACCTGGAGGTGTTTGTCTCAGACATCAGGTCAGAGAGCTGAGCTGTTATTGACTATCAGAATCTTCAAGGGAGCTCATAAATGTGCCATCCGCTAGATATGAAACTCTTGGTTGGAGGCCAAGTCTGGCAGGGTTTTATAATGCCACAAGCTTGTTTCTCTGGTGTGTAGACAGAGCTGAGAACCACAGGAGTGAATTCAATTTTGTTGAGTTTTTGATACAGAATTAATTTTGTGAGCCACTGTCACAGAATCTGGCAAGTCAAATTCTTTTACATACCAAAAAGCTAAGCTTCAAAAAAAAAAAAAAAGAAAAGAAAAGAAAAAGAAAAAGAAAAAAAGAAAAAAAGAAAAGAAAGAAAGAAAGAAAGAAAGAAAGAAAGAAAAAAAATTGGCCAAGTATGCAACAACATTAAGAAGCAAATATTTTCTAATACTTTTTTTTTTAACTTCTCTCTGTCAAGTTTGTTGGAAATTTATAAAAATATTAAGCACAGTACAGGTTTTCAGATCTGGAGGGACAGGACAGGGTATCCTATTGAATATCTGTATGTAAGATATGGTGGGATCTGAAAGTTACTTTTTAGTTTAAGTTTGGTAGTAGGAGTGCCTATTTAGTAGTCAAAATGGCATATTAAAATTCTTGCTACATGCCAAAGGCTCTTCTAGCAACCACCGCTAGGACTATTCAATGTGGGCACTTTAGCAGATCTAGGTCAAGATGTGCTGCTAAGATATCACACCATGAAACAAAGCTAATGCAAGATGTTTATTGGGGGGCGGGGTGGAAGTTCATCTTGGAGTGGGAACACAAGAGAGCATAGAGAAAGAGAGCCTGGAGACACTGAGAATGAGTGAGAGAATCATGAGAGAGAGAGAGAGAGAGAGAGAGAGAGAGAGAGAATAGAAATCTAGGATGGTAAGGCCTTTAAAAGGGTGAGCTTGTCACATAGGGAAAATACACAACTCCTAGAGACAGTAGGAATGTGCTGCAGCTTGCCTTGGCAGGTGATGACATAGCTGCTGATGCTGAATTACTGAAGGCAGGCTGTGGGAGCACCTGAGTTATAACAACCACTAGTCTCATGGTTGGTTTAAAACCCTACAACAATCCTAGAAGGTTGCCACATGGCTTCCATTTGGCAAGTAGAAGGACTAACAATGTCATCTAGCTCTTAAGTGATAAATCCAGGATTTGAAAATGTTTTTTCTTGGTCCTAACATCCAAATTCTCATATAAAGAGTTTATTGATTTTTAATGTTAACTTTAAGACATAAAAATATTTTGGATAAAAAGCATCACATGTTGAAATTAACCAGGCCCAAAGATTATATAACTCAATGAACTTCTACATGATTAGAATACCTATCCAAAACAGAAGCTTTTCACATTGAATTTTATACTTTCACCAATAAATACATCTTTAATTTGCTTATCTACTACAAAAATGAAAAATTTATGTCAGAGTTAGAACTGAAAAGTAATTAGCATTATATATATTTTTATATAACTCATGCTCCTTCAGTTACCTGCATTCAGTCCTTCCTCATCCCCAAATATTTAGTTTTTCTTATTCTCTTTTCTACCTGTTCTATTGTACCCACATACATTTTTTTCTCTTTGAGATTGTGTGACCACACTTAATATTACACATTCTAAACCCACCCACTTTCCTGCAAATTTTGTGATTGAATTTTTCTTCAGAGCTGAATAGTTTTAATACATACACACATATACAAACATATATACGTGTGCATATATATACATATATGCACATATATATGTGTGTATATATATCAAATTTTTATTATCCATTTATCTGTTGATGGACAACTAGGCTGATTTCAATTCTGTAGTGAACAAAGAAAGCAGCAGTAAACATGGGGGTGTAACTATCTCTATGGTAGGTATGGGCAACCTGAGAGTTTGTGACATCACGAAACAGGATGGAGAGAGATACCCAAATGAACTTGGGCATATGGACCAAAGAAGTGGGTAACGCTGATGAGGCTAGACCAGGGGAAAGAAGGTTGACAGGGTAGTTACTGAGACAGGATGCAGCTGTATGGCCATTAAACTGCTCACATTGGAGACCCCTCTGTCATGGCAGACAATGCCTACAGGTGAGCCTGACCTATGTTCCAAGGAAGTGTTCTTATTTGGGGTCAGGTGTAAGCTGATTCCAAGTCAGGCCTTAGCAGAAAGCCTATTCCACTGAGGTACATGTGATCTACCACTTGTGGAAGAGACTAAGTGGATATTTCCACTTTCCTTTGGTCCACCAGAAAACTATCACAAGTATTTTTGGCTCTCTTGAGCTTGATAAATGGCCAACTTTTCTTCATTATATTTTTCCTTGGAGACTCCATCTAGTAGGAAGTTTCTTGAGCCTTGGGTTATAGCAGTAGGTCCAATAATAGTAAGGTCTGGAGACATCATAAAGGAAGAAAATATAGTTTTGGAAGTAGGAAGAAAGCTGTCAATTGGTTCCAGGAATCTTCCATTGGGAGTGGACAAGCAGTCAAGGCTTATAGTCACTACCTCTCTAGAAAATATGGAAGAATACCTGGCTGCATCTGGGAACTGGGCAGATGGCTAGCTACAGGGTTTACATGGCAACTGGGAGCATGTGACTAGGAAATAGGTCAGTGTGAATTCAAGTAGGTGGAATGTGGCATAAAACTTGGCTAAAACTAAGTCATATTTTCCAGTATGACTTTTTCCTCCTTTAGCCCCCTTTTTACTCTTCAGGAACTTAGATGACTGGGTGAGATTTACACACATCAAGGACAATCTGGTTTACTTAAAGCCAACCAGTTGTCATTGTCAACTACATCTAAAAATTACCTTTACAGTAAGATCTAGCATCTGAGCAACAGCTAATAGGCACCATATCCCAGCCTTACTAACATAAAATGTGAATATCACAAAGCCTTTATTACCTGGAAGCATGGGTCAACAGGTGCTGTAGAGATGGAACACATCACAGACAGGGCGTCACTGCATAACTCTGCAAGTTGCATTTGGTGGCATGCATGAACACCAGTGTAGTACCACAGCAGTGAAGAGGTACCTAGGGGCTGACATTTGTTTGACAGCTGTGTACAGCTTTCCCTAGGGAAAGCCTCCAGGCTCTCTTCATGGCTAAGACCCAGATACTCAAGGTCTCCATCAGGATTGCAAAGGCAGGTGTTGTTTGCAGGTGGTTCTTTTTTCTGCCAAATCTTTCATATGAAAGATTTTTCTGGTCTAAGCAATTTCCCAGTAGGATTTCTACTAAAGCTCTGTGAACACAGCTAATGGTAGTACCAAATGGCTTAAGTCAGCCCTGAGGATTAAACTGATCTGGGGAGCTTTAACCATGTGTAGTCTTCTAGCCACAGGTAATATTCTCTTTTACTTACTTGAGAGTAGGGTACTGTCATATTTTAAGTTTTTCCATTTGATTTTAATATATGACCAGGGATGGGGAAATCACAGGCTATCTTCTAGAAGCAGATCTGGGTCAAACAGCTGCCAGTTGTTGAGAAAATATGGGATCAAAAGGAAAGAAGCTGTAGCGGGGATAACAGTGTGGAGGAGTCTCAGCCTTGGCTGGACTCACAGGGCATTCCGAGGCATAATTAAACCCACGTTTGTCCAGCCTTCAAGGAACACATAGAGCACATAGAGTAGAACACTCCTACTGCAACGTTAGTTAGTTATTAGGAGAAATGGAAGCTTCCGGCCACCTCCAGGACTCCCCAGTGCCCAAAGCCAATGAGCTGAGGAAGCTCGCAGGTTGAACAGCGATCAGCAAGCTCTCAGACACTGGAGGATTCATGCCCACAGCTGCTGGAAGTCATCCCAGGGGGATTTTTAATGGAGCATTAAGTGTTTTCATATAACACATAGGTGGTTATTATTGCTATTTCTAGGTCCATCTTAGGTGGTACAGCTCTGAGTGAAGTCATTAGGGAAACCGGGAAACCCATCAGACAAAATATCTGCTTCGAGGTTATAAAAAGCAATCTTTATTGCTAATCACACTTTTTAAATGTCAGATCAGGAACTCTGAAGGGTCTGAGAGTCCCCTCCTACTTGTTAACTGACAGGTTAGCTTGACAGTTTTATGGATGTTGGCAGAAGCCATGAGAGCTTCAGTCAAAGAAAATTTAATTACAGTAATAGCAGTAGCCAGGGTATGCTTTTGCAATGATTTTGAGACCTTAATTCCATCTGGCACTTGAAAAGATCTAGATGATGTGCACTCATGCCAGAAACAGGATAGAGAGGAGCACCTTGGGCCTAAGGAACCTGCTCTACTGTAATGATCAGTGAGTGAAGCCTCACTTTGGTATAGGGAAACACTCTTGTCTAAGACTATTCCCATAGTGTCTTGTCAACTGTGTCCTTTGCCTTACAGAAGCTTCTCAGTTTCAGGATGTCCCATTTATTAACTGTTGATCTCAGTGTCTGTGCTACTGGTGTTATGTTCAGGAAGCGGTCTCCTGTACCAATTTGTTCAAGGGTACCACCCACTTTCTCTTCTAAGAGGTTCAGTGTGGCTGGACTTGAGTTTTATGCATGGTGGTAGGTCTTCTACACACCATCATCCAGTTATGCCAGCACCATTTTTTGAAGATGCTTTCCTTTTTCCATTGTATATTTTTAGCTGTTTTGTCAAAAATAAAGCATTTATAGGTATGTGGGTTAATATCAGGATTTTCAATTTGATTCCATTCGTCTACCTGTCTATTTTTGTGTCAATGCCAAACTATTTTTAGAACTACAGCTCTATAATAGAGCTTAAAGTCAGGAATGGTGATGAATTCCAGACGTTTCTTTATTGTACAAGGTTGTTTAGGCTATTCTGGGTCTTTTGTTTTTTCATATAAAGTTGAATATTGATCTTTCAAGGTCAGTGAAGAATTATGCTTGGATTTTAATGGGGATTGCATTGAATCTGTAGATTGTTTTTGACAAGATTGACATTTTTTTTACTATGTTGATCCTACCTATCCAAGAATATGGGAGATCTTTCCATTTTCTGGTGTCTTCTTTAATTTCTTTCTTTAAAGACACGAAGTTCTTGCTATTAGGTCTTTCACTTGTTTGGTTAGTGTTACCCTAAGATATTTTATGTTGTTTGTGGCTACTGTAAAGGGTAATGTTTCTCTGATTTCTTTCTCAGCCCTTTTATCATCTATATATAGTAGGGCTACTGTTTTGGGGGTTTTTTTTTGTTTGTTTGTTTGTTTGTTTTTGTTAATCTTGTATCCTGCCACTTTGCTGAAGGTTTTTTTTTTTTTATCAGCTATAGGACATTCACCAACCCCACATCTGACAGAAGGGTGATCTCCAAAATATACAAAGAACTCAAGAAGCTAGTCACTAAAATACCAAATCATCTGATTAAAAAGTGGGGTACATAACTGTGTAGAGAATTCTCAATAGAGGAATCAAAAATGGCTGAAAGACACTTAAGAAAGTGCTCAACATCCTTAGCCATCAGGGAAATGCAAATCAAAATAAATCTGAGATACCATCTTACTCCTGTCAGAATGGCTAAAATCAGAAACACCAATGACAATTTATGCTGGAGAGGATGTGGAGAGAGGGATACACTCCTCCACTGCTGGTGGGAGTGCAAACTCGTACAGCCACTTTGGAAATCAGTATGGTGTTTCCTCAGGAAAATAAGAATCAGTCTACCACAGGATCCACAATTCCACTCTTAGGCATATACCCAAAAGATACACATCCATACAACAAAGACATCTGTTCAACTATGTTCATAACAGCATTGTTTGTAATAGCCAGAACCTAGATGCCCCTCAACTGAAGAATGGATAGAGAAAATGTGGTACATATACATAACAGAGTACTACTCAGCAGAAAAACAAAAACAGAAAACAAACAAACAAACAAAAAAACAATGGAATCTTGAAAATCATGGGCAAATGGATGGAACTAGAAGAAACCACCCTGAGTGAGGCAACCCAGTCACAAAAAAGAGGAACATGGTATGTACTCAGTCACATATGGATTTTAGATATAGAGCAAAGGATCACCAGCCTACAATCCATACCACCGGAGAAACTAGGAAACAGAGAGGACCCCTCGAGAAGGAGAAAGGGACAAGATATCCTGAGCATATTGTTTGAGGGGAAATAGTGAGTGGAGAGGGAGTTAGGAGAAAGAGAAGGGAGGAGGGGAGAGGAGAACATGAGTGAGCAGGAACATTGAGTCAGGGGAGAAATAGAGGAGAGCAAGAAAAAAAGATACCATAATATAGAGGGAGCCATTATAGATTTGAAGAGAAATCTGGCACTAGGGAAATGTCCACAGACCTACAAGGATGACCCAACTAACAATCTAAGCAATAGTGGAGAGGCTACTTTAAATGTCTTTCATGATAGTGATATTGATAACTACCTTATATGCCATCCTAGAACCTTTATCTAGTAGCTGATGGAAGCAGAAGCAGACACCCACAGCTAAACACTGAGCCGAACTCCTAGAGTCCAGTTGAAGAGAAGACGTGATGAGCAAAGGGTTCAAGACCAGAAGCCCACAGAGACAGCTGACCTGAACAAAGGGGAGCTCATGGATCCCAGACTGAGAGCTGGGAAATCAGCATAGGATCGACTCAGATCCCCTGAAGGTAGGTATCAGTTGGGAAGCCTGGGCAGTTTATGTATACCTGGTGCACAAAAGGACTTGGGGAGCACATTCTCCATGGAGAGATTCTCCTTTAACCTAGAGACACAAGGGAGGGCCTAGGTCCTACCCCAAATGACTTGATAGATTTTGATGATCCCTCCTGGAAGGCCTCACCTTCCCTGTGGAGTGGGTGGGGAATGGGATGGCGCGGCATGGGAGGATGGGAAGGAGAGGGAGCTGGGATCAATATGTAAAATAAGAAAATAAAATAAAGACATTCCCATAAAACCACTGTTGAAAGATAGTTTGGTATAGTCAATGCTTCTGCCCACAAGCCATACAGAATAAACAGAATAAATAGATCCTTCTAAAAGCAGAGAGGGGAAAGAATAGGGATTTCTTTGGTAGCTAAACTTGCTTCGGTAAATAGACATACAATCGTACTGGTAGTCTTTGGTAGATGGTAGATTCTGTGGTACTGCCAGGTGACACCCTCTTCAATTGTCATTTGGTAGTAGAAACTCTGAGATGGAAAAAATTACAAATGGTTGGCTTTATCATCTTCAGAAAGTCTGAGGGTTTACCTGTGTCCACCCATTCTAGGGTTTTTCATTATGAGGCAGTGAGTTTTGGCTATCATCTATGAGCTTCTTCACTCCTAACTTTTCAGAAAGAAAGACACAAAGGGCCAGGGCAAGAACTCAAGGCTGCACCCTAGAGGCACGAATTGATGCAGAGGCCATGAAAGAACACTGCTGTCTTGTTCCCCACAGCTTACTCAGCCTTCTTTCACATACAGCAGAGAACCACCTCCCCACGGATGGCAACACCCACAGTAGGCTGACCCTCCACATCAATCATTGGTCAAGAAAATGAATATCCTATATACTAGCACACAAGCCAATCTGATGGTGGTATTTTATCAATTGATGTTCCCTCTTCCCAGTTGAACTTGGCTTGTGTCAAGTTGACTATATATATATATATATATATATATATATATATATATATATATATATATATATCAGTACAGGCTCAATTTCAATACCCCCTCTTCAAAAATCCTTTATTTATTTATTTATTTATTTATTTTTGGTTCTTGCTCACTTATTTCTCTCTATATATGCAATAATTTCCAGCTTTGGATCCATTCTTCTTCTTCATTTCTGATTGTGTTGAGTGCTTCTTCCTTGAGGTACATGCACTGCATGACTTTGCTAATTTTCTGTCCTCTTTGCTGATTTTGTTCATTCTAAACAATCAACCCTTCTTCCATGTGCGGTAATTTCATGTATTACCATTTCATCATGTGACAGGGTTTCTGAATGATTGTTTTGGTTCTCATAAACAGGTAAAGGTTCACAGAAAAGTAATATGTTCTCTATAAATAGGTAAAGTTGTCCTGGAGACTTAAAGGTCTCTTCTGGACAGAGTTTTAGGCCTTAAGCATGTAAAAATATGTGCTACTTCTTACAACTGCATTGACAGCAGTAACAATGCAATGATACTCAACAATTTATTTTCAGCTAAAGATACCATGTTGCAAATTAGTCTATTATTCAGATTACAAAGAAAATTAGTCTCAGAGAAATGACTTGGTAGTGTCACAGTTACCTAGAATGTTCTAAGATTTGGGCTCAACTTAGCCCACTCTCTCCAATCATCACACTCTGATCCTTAGAGTATGAAACTGTCCAATTCAACATGAAATCCTCTGATGTTTCCAGAAAGACCAGCAGGTACACAAGTATCAATAGCGTTCTCTGCCCTTGATCGATGTTCTAAGATGTGGTGAAGGCCTAAACTATACACTGTGAATTTTATTGTATTACAAGCTGGTATGACTTCAGTTTCCTACTGAAGCCCCCCAAAGAAACAAGAGTCGCCTTCCTTGAATTATTGAGGATAAACTATATAACATCGTATCCTATTTATATAAACCATGGCCTAGTCTCTACTACCGTAGAGACACACATGCTTACTCTAATATAGGAGCAAACTTCTTTTATCCCATCACTCTTTGTGTCTATACTCTTACAATGTCTCTACTTAAAAAGTTACTTCACAAGAAAAAGTACTAAATATTGAAAGTGTGTGTGTGTGTGTGTGTGTGTGTGTGTGTGTGTAACTTTTTAAAAATATAAGGATGTCATGCTAAATGATACAGAGCCATTGCTAAGGAACGAATACTGCACACTTATATTCCAGATCTCCAGGGTACAGAAGCTCAGACAAGCAAGGGACAGAAGGATGCAAATGATGGTTGCTAGAAGTTGAGGACAAGAGCCTTGCTAGACAGTGCTGGTCCTGTTGATAACAATACTGTATTGTAAATGTAAACCTGTTATGAAGGTAAATCTCATTAAGTGTTTTAAATCACAATTAAAATATAATGTCACATTTTAAAACATGAGAATATTTTTTAAACACCAAGAAGTTTCAGACCATGTGATACTAGCTATGCTTTTATGTTTATTCCAATGATTAGAAAATATTTCAATCAAGTCTGTATGAATGTAGTAAAGCTTTGAAATGAGCTTATGTTTTCTCTATCACAACAGATGGATATGTGTCTGAAAATGTTCTCTCATGTGTGAGAAATGACTAACTATAAAGAAGGCAAGCCCAATAGTTATGGGCTTAAGACTTAAATATCAAGAAGACTGGGATTCATTCTATAGGCAAGTGAAGTCAGAAGAGGTTTCACAGCAAAGAAACAAAATTCTGTTGATTGAATTTTCTGGAAGATGGCCTTGGCAGCAGTGTAGAGAGCTGAGTGGTGCAGGGAATTGGATAGGAGGCAAATTATGCTGTCAGGAGCCACAGGGATATGCCCCTGCTAGATGTGGAAGAATGCCAGAGATAGCATAGCCATGGGCGTTTCCATGCTTGGAAGATGTGTTTGACATTGAGAAAATGAACAAAATAAGGAGTATCAGAGGATGCAGCTTCTTTGTGACTAATTGTTTTTTTTGGGGGGGGAGTTAGGAATAGAGAAGGACAAATATAACAGTGAAATAACGTATATGCTTAATATATACAAATCTGTCCAATAATACATCCAGAGTGTATAGAAGTGTGACATGCATGTAGACAATATCCAATAGGCTTCTGTATTAGTGGCTCTAAATCTGATGCAATAGAGTGAATATTTCAGGTAGCAGGAAACCATTACCCTAAGGAAACAGATTATGAGCTATTTAGTTTGATCCCCATTGTAGGCATTCTCTGTGACCTCTCTTGGGCATTCTGGAAGCAGCTAGAAGTGTTCGTCTAGGTGCCTGATGAACGAATTGGCATTTCTGAAGATTCTGTATGTTATTATAAACCCATTTCACAGTTGATTAAACTCAAATGTCTACCGGGGTTGTGATTTTCACTCCGGTGTTTTAGTTTAGATTCTCCCACAAACAGGAACTGAGACATAGGTTGTGAAGTAGCTTATCTGAGGATTTTAGGAAACCCTGGCATGCAGCAGAGAAGAAAAAGACAAACAAGAGGTCATGGTAAGCAAGCAGCCTTATTGGGAGTTTAGGGTTTAAGTTCAATTCCGGTTGACAGCTCAGGTCCCGGGAGTGACAGCTCAGGGTCAGGCCTTGGCACACCCAAAGATCTGAAGGACGTGTAAGGGATGAATGAATCATGTCTGCTACCTCAGGCTTAAGAAAAAAGTTACAGCTGGATGTAGTGGCACACACCTTTGGTCATGACACTTGGGAGGCAGAGGCAGGAGGATCTCTGTGAGTTAGGGGCCAGCCTGAGCTACAGAGAGAGTTCCAGGAGAGCCAGAGTTTTATAGTGAGAGCCTGTCTTGAAAACAACAACAGAAAGAGGAGGGAGAAAAGGAGAAGGAGGAAAAAGAGGAGGAGGAAGAGGAAAAGAAGAGAGAAAAGAGGAGAAAAAGATAGCGCAAGCAGCAGGAAGGACACCCACCCAGGCCTCTATGCTTATTGAGATCAGGTAGAAACTCAGAAACAATATGATCTTAATTGAGCAGGAAGAGAGATGTCACTGTGTGCAAACGATTGGACTTAAGTCTTCAAAGGAAACAGGAAGACGCAAATACACTGAGATGCACTAGTCTTTATCCGAAGTGTTCTTTTATTCTTTTACAAAATTACTGCACAGGGTAACATAAGCCATATTTACCCACAAGCATATAATATACTTTGAACATGTCCCTCCTACACCTGCAACTCTCCCATTCTCTGCCCCTCTAATCCCATAGTCTCCTTTGATCCCCTAGAATCTAGGGCCTAGTTTCTTACCTGCGTTCATGTCATCTGTTCATTAATTATTTTATGTATTTATCAATTCCAGAGCCCACAAATCTGGTGTTCTTATTATATAGTACTTAAGTGTGGTAACTAGCTCTGCACAGCTGTGACATATGCTAGATACAAACTTATAAAGATGAAAGGGTTTCTTTCTGTTATTTTTTTGATTTGGGGGTTCATTTTCTGTTTGCTTGCTTTTTGACTCTTGGTCTTAGGATTTCAGTCCATGTTGGGTTGCTCTCTTTGCTTTGAGTCTCTGGCAGATCACGTCATACAAAGCCTGTCTTTTCTATATTATGGAATAGAAACAAGAGTGGGGAGAAGATGGGGTGGGTGGCACAGGGTCCCATGACCACATTTGATGGGATGACTTCATCTACTTAAACTTCCTACGAAGTCTATGGCATAACCTTTCCATCCCCTTCCAATAGTGCTATGGGGGGTGGGGGGCTCAAGGCTTTAACTTGTGGTCACTTGCAAGGACACAGAAGATACACACTGTAACATTCTACCCATCTCACAGTGCAACATGCATTCAGTCCATCCAAGAGTCCTCACATCTCAACTGTTCAGGATCACTTAACAATTGAGCTCCAAATTCTCCTCTGCTTTAGGCAAACTCAGCTTTGAGCCTTCGTTGGAAAAAAAAAAAGCATAAGTTATATGCTTCTGAGATACAGTGGCTCAGGTTACACAGTCCTATTCTAGAAGGAAGTCCAAGGCATGGTGGCAGCAAAGCGGAACCAAAACCCAGCATGGCAAGCGTTAAATCGTGTCTCTGCCTTTGGTATCAGGAACAGGCTTAGGCAGCCCTGTCCTTGTAAGTTTGCTAGCTGCAGGCCACATCATCTCTCTTGGACAGGTTTTGCATGCTGCCTGCTTCTCGGATTGACAGGTATTCCTCATTCTTGGCCTCTCTCCTTTCCTTTGGCTTCCTCCTCCCAGCTCCAAGCATTGTCTTGTCAGGGCCTATTTGGAGAGATGCCACCCTCTGGCCTCTTAGGCTTTCATTTGAAGTCTTTCTGGAAGCTTCCGTCACTTCCTAAGTTTTACAATTTAGATATGTGGGGAGCATCTTTTATTGTAAATAGCTGTATGATGTAGGCCACACAATCATGGCTGAAACCATATGTTTGTTGTGATGACTAGTTTTCGTTGTTAACTTGACACACCGGAAAGAGGGAACCCTAGTTGAGGAACTGCCTCCATCAGATTGGCTCGTTAGTGTGTCTGTGAGACATTTTCTTGATTCTAAGTGATATATGAGGGCTTGGCACACTGTGAGTAATGCCAGTCCTAGGCCTGGGGTGTTTAAGGGAGGGATCTGAGCAAGCCATGGCAAACAAGGTAGTAAGCAGCATTCTTCCAGTGTGTCCGCCTTAACTTCCTGTCCCTCTTGCTATTCTCGACCCTTAAAATATAAAAGCAATTCTTAATTTCTAGGTAGTTGTGCGATTTGACTCATGGACCACCTGTTGCTGAGGCCTGCTTAGAAGCCTACCTCCTTGTGTAATATTTGCAGTCTTTATGTGTCTGTATCATACAGTGTCTATATCATTATGTGTCTCTATCATATGGCGGCCTTACCAGTGTTCAATATACCATTCCTCACACATCTTGTGCTATTGATTCACAGGCACACTGACTGACATTTCATTCATCTTAATGATTTTAACAGTGGCTTTGTGAATATCTCTTTTAAGTGCCATGTTTTCTTATAGTCATATTTGATGTTTAAATCATATAGTATAATCTGAGCCGAACTGGAATCCAGATGCAGAGAGGGAGGACAAGACCAGGCTACAGAAACCCACAGAGACAGATGACCTGAACAAGGAGGAGCTAATGCCACCCCCCCCCCCGACTGATAGCTGGGAAACCAGCATTGGAGCAGCTCAGACCCCCTGAACATGGGTCTCAGTTAGAAGGTCTGGGCAGTCTAAGGGACCTCTGACAGTGGAAACAGGATGTATCCCTGGTGCACAAAAGGACTTTGGGAGCACATTCCCCATGAAGGGATACTCCCTTAACCTATAGGCAGGAGGGAGGGCCTAGTCCCTACTCCAAATGATTTGACAGATTTTGTTGACCCCTCCTGGAAGGCACCACCCTCCCTGTGGAGTGTGTGTGTGTGGGGGGGGGAGTGGGATAGGAGGAGGGGTTGGGGAGTGGCATGGGAGGGAGGGAGAGAGGGAAGGAAGGTAGGAGAGAGAGAACTGGGATTGATATGTAAAATAAGAAAAAAAATAAAAAATAAATAAATAACTCATGCAGTGTAATAGTGTTTAGTATCTCCCCAAATCTGTGCCATCATTAGCTACTAAGTCTGGGACATCTTTCATCTCTGCAAGAAAAAAATTCACTTCCTAAGCTCTTTCTCCTTTTGTCAATCATTAGCCCACTTTCTGTCCCCTGTGTTAGCTTCCCTACAGAGTCCATATAAATAGAATAACCAACCTGAGTGCCCTGTATCTGGCTTTTCCTCCTCAGTATAATGTTTTCATTGTTTGTGTGTGTGGCAGCATGAATCTGTACTTTGTTCATTTTTGTGGCTAAGCCACATCCCTTTGTATGTACGTGCCATATGTGTTCTGTGCCTTGTCAATGTCTGGACGCTAGGTTCTTTTCACTTTTCCCACTACCATTAATAGTATAGTCACAAACATTCATGTACAAGTTTTTGTATAGACATGTGTTTTCTATTCTACTGGATATAAATCTAAGGATAGAATTACTGGGTCAGATGGCAACTCTGTTTAAGCCGTGAGCTGATCCCTAATCAGCGCCAGTCTTTGCCATACACTGTACAATGACTGCCACCTTGTGGACAGTAATTTTATTGCAACCCACTTGTAAGGCATTTGATGGGAAAATCGTGTTTAAGAGTTTATATAAATCAATGTAAGGATTCAGCTTCTGTCAATTTTATAATTTCTAGTTTGGTGAAGAAATATACTCACAACCAAACAAAAGCAGATTCAAAGGTCTGGAGAGAAATCAGCAGCAATCCGCCTGAAGGAGTGACACCGAATGGCCTGGACTCCATGAATCCATGCAGCTATCTGACTTCCATTTGGGTAATTCCTCAAAGTGGATCATTCTCAGGACCCACGCTGTGGCACTGTATCCATTGACACAAAAGCCACAGCTTCCATTTTAAAGGAAGGAAGAGAGTTTACTATAGAGCCATTTTGAGTGACTATGGCCTAGGGGCACAGGTTTAGGTTACTCCCAATTCTGTGTTTCAACATGGAAGCAGATTCATAAAAATTTATAGTTCTACAGAACAAAGTAAGTCATAAATCAGGCAAATTTAAAATACATGGAGTGGGGTGGGGACATTATGGAGGAAGTTACAAGACTGGGGTCATCTTATCTTTGTTTGTTTGTTTTGTTTGTTTTTTGTCATCAGATGATATATGGTGACTTTCTTAGCCTTGAGTTGGTGAAAACTAGGAGCCTACTAATAGATTCCAAAAGTTTTTATCCATTAGCAAAAAGATGTTGGTTCTGGCCAGAGGTGGGCAAGGAATGGCTGTTACTGCTGAGATGATCCTAAGACAAAGAAAGTAGCCACCGGGTTAGTAACACTGCAGCTTCCCACAGGACTACAGTTCTAAGAGTCAGTCAGTGTCCAAAGACATGGCTTCTTCCCATGGGTTCTCATTCACATCAGAAAAAAGTGGGGTGACAGAGACTATGCTAGGCTTCCAAAGACGACAGTGTGTAGAAAGGTTACATAACGGGGAAACCGTAAGTCAGGAGTTTAGGTTATGTCAACAGAGATAGGACAGAGCTACAGAGTCACACTGCCACTCTCAGCAGCCTGGAGAGTTCCCCGAGCCTTTAAGGGGCCTTTTCCAAGCCAAAGCAGGATCCATGGCTTCAACAGTAGACATCATTTTAGGACTAGCTGGTACAGAGAAGTAGAGAGGGACATCTTACTCACGACGATATTTTAGTATTGGCCTGAGAACGTTTGGGAGAGAGAAAGGAAGTGAGAAGTAACACACGTCATCTTCAAGTGTGAGTGTCAGCTTCTCAAAGTCACAAAAAAGGAAGACATAGCCGTGTGCGAGTGTGGGCTCACACATAATTTTGGAGGCTCCCCAGTTACACCTCTCTTTTCTTCTCTTTGTGGGAGACAGACTGCCAGGTGGCTGAGGGCTCAGGAGATGATTCAGATGAAGTTGCAATCTGATAAAGAAAGCCAGAAGCACACACTTGCTTGGGGGGGGGGGTGACCCTTGGTGTGAGTGGGGATTGGAATGAGCTTCCTCCCAACTGCAGGTTAACAGCTGTGGAAGGAGAAGGGCCTTAGGCAGTTCACAGCTTTCTGGAATTCTCTTCCTGTGGGGGGGTGGCGGGGGGGGGGGGGAGAGGCTTCAGTCAGATCCCAGGTGCAGGGCTCATTTTCTTTCTCAAATTCCCCAAATTTCCCCTTCCTTTTTTTTCTGCCTCAGTTTACCCTCCATGGCTTCTGTTGCATTTTTGGTGGTAGCATCGTATCCCTTTCCTGGTATAAGAAGTGTGTGTGTGTGTGTGTGTGTGTGTGTGTGTGTGTGTGTGTGTGTGTGTGTGTGTGTGTGTGTGTGTGTGTGTGTGTGTGTGTGTGTGTATAGGATGCCTTGAAAAGAGAAATTTATAGTCCGTTGTCAGGCAGAGAGCAGAGAGTTCTCCCATCCCCTTTAGTCTGGCCTTCAGCTCAAACTAAACCTCATGCAAAAGTGCCATTTTTGGGCACAGCACATTGCACTCCTCCACACAGTGAGCAGTGGCTTTATGGCTAAAGGAACCTTGTTAGATGCCATTAAGTTAAGGATGTTGAAATGGAGAGACTAGCTTGGATTAAGTGTGTGGGCCCCGGGCAATTCTTAGGATAGATGTAAGGGAAAGCAGGAGCCCTTGAGTTGGGATGAGATAGGAACAGGAAGTGGCAGCAAGCCTGGGATGCAGGCCATCTCCAGAAGCTCAGAAATGCAAAAGCAAGTCTACAGATTCCTTGCAATTAGGATTTCTAATAAGTTTTGTTGTTTTGTTTTCCTTTCCCGTTTAAGCCATACCTGGTCTTGTGCTGTCACAGCAATAGAAAAGCAGCACAGGTTCATCGATTATCTGGTGGAAAACATCAAAAGCAGGCTTGCATCTTAAGCTCTTCACTGGGGTGTTTCCATCTGTAAGCTGTATGATGAGATAAGAGGCAGAAACAGGAGAATCACAGGAAACTCAAGGGCTGGTTAGGTCAGCATACACTATGCAAGGACCAGTTTCCAAAAGTGGTCCTCCGACTTCTAGAGGTGAGCTGTCACCCATCTTCTGTGGGCTTTTCTAATGCAATCTGTTCTCAACTCTGCTCACCTGCTCCCTCAGGACTTTATTCGCTTAACGTGATTCATGGCTGAGATCCATATCATTTACTCACTCAGTTACGTTTGTCAAGTGCTTGTGGTACTCCTAGCCCTAGAGAACAACTGCAAGAGTTTCCTGAACCCTTCCTGTTTATCTTGTAGAGGGAGAACTGTAAAGATGTAAATGTACAACATATCAGATACAGACAAGAAAAAGTATAGGAAAATAATGCAGATTCAAACGCAATAGTCACATTAATGGCATTTAGCAAAGGTCACTATGACAAGCACCAGGGACAATGCTAATCACCTCACTTGTCTTCATTTAACTTCATCCTTTAAATTTTACCAAGTTTAACTAAATATTAGTACTACAGTTTGCAGAAGGCCTTTACCATAGGGCAGTAATTTGGATTTAACCTAGTTTAATCTAACTACACAACTGCTTTCTTAATCTACACCCTGTAGTATCAAATACATGCCCAGCGCTGTGTGTGCATCTTCTGGGGAGATTTGAAAAACGCAGATGTCTTTACTACAACCCTGTATTACACTTAAGTAACCATCACAGTGGTATGTATTTTTGAAAAAATGTCAGGTGATGTTGCATAAAAGAGAGGGAATATTCTTAGTGCCTGTTTGCAGGGCTACAACTCACTAGAGAGGTATTTTGCTACAAAGCCATCTGAGATGGAATCCTGGGTGTTATTTTGGAAGCTGAGAACTGGGAAATAGTCTAGTGTGATTTAAGATGGATAGGCATTCTTCAAATCTTTCAAAGAATATGTTATTTAAAACGGTTTAGGTTTTTCTTGACAGTGAGACTGAAAGACCCATGGAGGGCCTGGACCCTCATGCCCCAACTCAGGAAAGGCAGCCCCCCAAATCACTCACGAGAAGTGGTCTTGATGCAAAAGCATGAGGTCTTTTATATTCCAGTGCACTGGGGTCCACAGCCATACTCCACGTGGGGTAGAGGACTGGGAACCCTGGGTACAGGGTTCAGACAGCTTTTATAGGGTTACAACAAAGCCCGCGCATCACAAACCAATCATCTCATAGCATCCAGTGCAGACCTATCAATTTGAACTATCCAAGCCCGAGCTTAGCCCAGGAAGTCTGCTTTCGCTAGGGCTTCTGGGTAGTGTGGCACAGCTCATTTCCTGTTCTCATTCACTCACAGGTGCTGTCCATAAACTGCCCTGTCGTAAACAGTGAGCCTACTCACTGCTAGGGGGCAGAGTCTAGGGAAAATTAGGCTAAATTTTTCCATCTTTACATTCTCCACTTTTTCTCTGGTTAATGGTTCTAATCTTAGAATTGGGAGGAATAAAAGGCCATAATTTGGACCCCACTCATTCGCTCCCTAACAAAAGTAACAGTGAGCAACAAATAGGAGGCTGTTCCTGGGTCCTATAACCTTCTAGTGGCATGGGGGTGAGTCCAGGGGAAGAGGACATATTCTGGAATGGCCACAAAGTGGGCCCTTTCATCAAGTCTCAAGGTTGCTGTGCGGTGACATCTAACGTAGACTGATTCTCCTCCAACTTGGAAGTGATGTGGAACTTTTAGAACTTTCCTTCCCAAGTGGGCCTCCGGGAGCCGCTTCCACGTTCGCTGTCTCACCCATTTGAGCACCTTAAGTCTACCAAACAAAGGCTTGGAAAAACAGCACATCAGCACTATGTACAGAGGCAATTCCCATCAGTGGAGGGCCCCCCTCCCATAGAGCCATTTATAGGGGGTCAGCCCAAACAGTCCAGGGGTGTTTCTAACCCTGAAAAACACAAGGTTAGGAGAGCTATCCAGTCATTAATGCCAGTCTCTGCGGTCAATTTAGTGAGGGTCTCTTTAATGGTTTTATTTATCCTGTTTACCTGCCCTGAACTTTGTCTGTGTGTACAATGTAATTTTTAAATAACCCCCACCGTCTTGGCCAGTCCCTGACTTACCTAGGCAACAGTATTTTAGGGTAAGCCTCTACCCATCCTGAAAAGGTGTCTATAAAACTAATAAGTGCTTGTTGCCATATTTGGCAGGCTTTATCTCTGTGAAGTTCATTTCCCAGTGAGTGCCTGGATGGTTTTTCCTCAGTCTCTTTCCAGGAGGCATTCTTGCAGGGTTAGCATTAACCAGCTGACAAGGCACACAATGTTTCACTATTGAGTCAGCCATCCCCAATAGTCTCAGAACATGATAAGGATATGTTCTAATCAGTCTCTGCAGATGTTTAGCCCCTAGGTGGGTTAGATGATGTATCTGCTGGACATATTCTAACCCTCCTGAGTAGGGTAAAGTTTTTTCATCTGTGGTATAGCAAGTCCCCTTTGTTTACAGATAGCCCCGTGCACATGTACAGTTACAAAAGCATAACTGCTTCCGTGTAGATGTTTACAGATTTTTTTTTCCCCCTTTGGCCAGCTGCAAGGCCTGTGTTAAGGCCATGAGCTCAGCTTCTCGTGCTGAGGTTCCTTCTGGCAGGCTGCTGGCCCAAACAGTTCGGGTTTTATTCATATTGCTGCCCCAGCCCTTTCTTTACCTTTTACAAGGTAACTGCTCCCATCGGTGAACCAGGTCAGTGCTTCCCCGGCCAGAGGGAAGTCCGTAAGATCTTTGCGAACTCCAGTCTCTTTAACCAGCAGTTGATGGCAGTCACAAATCACCAGTTGATCAGTCTCCTCAGGCAGAAGAGCGGCAGGTAGTGCTTCAGTGAGGCATGCGGGCATTGGTCTTCCATCGGTCTGGGGGCTGCCGGACAATGCTCTCCAGTGCATGGGGGGCTATTGTAGTTACTTTCTGCCCCAAAGTTAACTTGTCAGCATCTTTGACCAATACAGCCATGGCTGCCATAGCTTTTAGACAGCCAGACCATCCACTGACTACAGGATCAAGCTCCTCCCCTGTTTATTGGTTACTGATGGCTATTCAGAGTCAAAATGAATCCGGGTTCCTACTTTTGACAGGATGTCTCTTTCTAACAGAGGGTAATTGGGGTAACTAGGAATAAGTGAGATACCCAGCCCACGCCAAGGTTCACTGTTCTTCGGGTAGTCCATGAATATTGCAGTTGCCCTGTGGCACCCATTACCCATTACGATATGCACATTAGTCTTTGTCAAGAGGGGTCCTGTTGCCCAGGCTTCCTGACTGTCTAGGGCCTGCTCTAAAATTTAGTCAAATTTCTTTTCTGTCTTCTGTCACACCTGTTCTCCCTCTAAAGGCCAGAGTCATCGAAGCTCTCTGGGCTTCTGAGGTAGGATCAAAGGGAGTAAACTGCCTGAAGGCCTTCATGAGCCTTTCAAAAAACAATGAGGGAAATTAGGTTGGTACCTGAATTACCTCTCTCACCTTAGCCAAATTGGTGGGCTGTCTCACAGCACCTTGGAGACCAGCCATCAGAGCCTGGTGATAGACTTTCAAGCTCTCCCTACCTTCCACTGTATTGCAGTCCCACAGTCCCAACTGGGGTGAGCCAAAGGGAATCCCAAGTCAATAGTATTCTCTCCCGCTCCTCCATTGTGAAGAGCGTCTGCAGCAGGCTGTTGACTGTTGACAAAACACAAGAGACTCTACCAACCCCTTGGGGCCTTGAGACATGGGGGTGGTTAGTTTTTAATGACAAAGATCTAGTTTTCCAATTATAAAGATCTGAGGCACAGCACTGGAGGCTGTAATCTAGCCACCCGACACTGGGGGGAGCCAAACATGCACAGTGGCAGGGTCATAACCCTGCCCATTCATTCCGGCGTGGCTCCGCCCCTGCTGCCCCGGCCCACAGACCTCTTGGCTGTAGCTCACCCTGGTGGCTTGCTCCAGGGGCTTTTATATTTTTGCTGGATCTTGCGGGTCCCAAAGATGAACCCGCATGAATGCTCTCTGGCAGTGGGTCAGGATGAGAGCCAGGTCCTGAAAAACAGTTGCCTTAATAGCTTGGATAATCTCAGAATTAAATGCCATCCAACACCGAATGTCCACCAACTCAGGCACAAAAGTCTGCCAGAATCTCCGTAGTCCCTACTGACAAATTATGGGTTAACTTCATTCCAGTGGTCAACAGTTAAACTAAAGGGGAGTCATCCGTCACAGTCAGTCCTAGGGTAAAACTACAAGACACCAAAGACTCACAGAACAAAAACATATCAAACTGAAACTAACAGATCCAGACATGTGACCTGCTCCATGCATCCAGCAAACAGCAGGCAGCAAACAGATGTAGAGTTGGGTCCTACCAACCAACAGACAGAAGATGAGAGCTTCTTTACCTCCCGGGGTGTCACCCTGAGGCAGCAAACAGATTCAGACTCAGTCCTACTGACCGGACAGATGGGAGCTAAGAAAGAACTGAGCATCCCCAGGCTTCCTATAACCTCCCTGGAGATTTCTCCAGGGCCACAGCTTTGTGACCGAATTGCACGTCTGCTTGTCACAGCCTCTCGGTCCTTATGGCCTGGGAAGGCAGCTGCAAACCGAAACTGAGAATGTGTTCCAGAAAACCGATATCAGAAAACACATCAAAAAGAAACTAACAGTTCCAGACATGTGACCCATCCGTGTCTCCAGAAAACAGGCAGAAAACAGATACCAGAAAACACATATTCAGAACAGAGACGCCGGCCAACACACAATACATACAAGCACATACACACACATCAGAGGGGATCCCCATACCTCCAAGTCCGGGTTCTCGGGTGAGAGGGGTGGTCAAGGTTTCCCGGCCATTCCCGGCCACTGCCTTTTAAAATGGTTTAGGGTTTTCTTGACAGTGAGACATAACTGTTCCTGGCAACACCACCTACATCAGAACAAAAGATGAATACCAAAGAAGCTTGTTATGGAGTTTGCTTCCAATATGACAAGACTAGCCATTTGGGCCAGATGCTACTCTTGTCTAGACTGTTTGACTTTATGCTGTATAAACTAGGCATGCAGGACCCACAGGAAAATGACTGCTGATACAAGATGGACATTGCTACAGGGTTTCCGCTTCATGGAAGAGTCTGCCAGACATTCTGCAGGACACATAAAAAAGTGACCGACAAACTGCCAATACAGATGGACAGTTTAAAGTTTCCTGCTTTGCTGAGGAGTGTGCCAGACACACTATGGCTTATAGGCTGAAGATGTAACATTACAGAAAAACTTCAGGTGACTGGTCAGATAGCAAAATGTCTCTGTCATTTCTAGAGTTTATATACTATCCTTCTGTGGTCTTTAATGGAGTTGAAGACAGATAGTTATGGTTATAGTTTTCCTTAGTTAGGATTAAAGATAAGTTACATATGGGACTTTAGACTCACAAAGATAGGACAGATGATGGAATATTTTCTTTAAATCTTGTTGACTATGGTTCTTATTTGATAACTGTTTTGCTATATATTTTGCTATGTTAATGTTAAAACCCTTGTTTTTATTTTAGACATAAAAGAGGAGATGATGGGAAATGTCATTCTGTAAATATGTTTCTCTTATGGGTTAATGAATAAAGCACTGTTGGCCAATAGGAAAACAAGATAGGTGGGACTAGGAGACAAGGAGGATTCAGGACTAACAGGGTAGAACTCCAGATCCTCTGCCGGTAAGATAAGACCATGTGGAAATATTTAGATTAATAGAAATGGGCTAATATTTAAGACAGAGCTAGCCAACAAAAAATGCTAGTAACAGGCCAACAGCATTATATCTAATACAGTGTCTGTGTGTTATTTGGGGCTGGCACGGCTGTGGAACCAGGCCGGCAGGAAAACATACTCGTAACAGACAGAGGCAGGCACTAGACAAGCCATTAATGAGCAAACTGGGACCAGGAAGCAAAGCCCTTCCTTCCTGTTTTCTCTATCAACAGAGCCTAGCATCATGCCAGCTGGACAACTTAAAGGGTCCAGATTCAATTCCATGGAGCAGTTTTTGATGACTTTGGATCTGAAAGGCTATTTACCAAAAGGTACAGGGACAGTTGCTGCAGGCTCCTTTCCTCCCTCATCATCTTATCCATCATGTCCCTGCAGAGCTTTCCTGATAGCTAGTGGTACCCTTATTTTCTTCCTCTTCAGTAGTCTCCTGCCCTCAACTCTTCCCACTGCTTCCTTTGACCTTTTTCCTCAAAGTTAAATATATGTGGTGATGAACTTGGAAATAATCTCTCTATTAACATAAACAAGATGCAAATAGGACCAAATGACATGGTAGTAACTAGTAAACTGATAGGACCCACAATATGGCAATAGAATACCTATATATGTACCTGGGCCTGAAAATTTCTTTTCTTGGGGATGGGTAGTGGTGAGTCACACCTTCAATCCCAGCACAGAGGAGGCAGAAGCAGGTGGATCTTTGAGTTCAAGGACAGTATGGTCTGCAGAGTGAAATCCAGGACAGTCAGAACTACATAGAGAAACAGTGTCTCAAACAAACACACACACACACACACACACACTTTCTTTTCTTGAATTTTCTACCCTGTTTTATCTCACTGATTTTTGGTTTAGGAATAATCAGTACTAATGTTGCCATGAATGGCAGGAATTAAAAGATTGGGTGAAGAATTAAAAAGCAAGAATCCTGTTTTTCCAAACCTGAATTTCAAATGCTGACAAAGAAGACTTTCTAAATGCTAGGTTGAAGATAAGAGCAAAGAAATGACCACCCTGTGGATTACTGCATGACAGTGTATATGCTGTCCTGGAAGGGATTAGATTTGGGAACAGGCGCCTTCTCCTCGACATGGTGCACAGGCATATAGTGAGCATGTGCTCATTTTAATTAAAAATCAGAAAGAAAGGGGGAAGAGAGAAATGAATGCTTAGGTCAAATAAAATGTTAATGTGTAATATTAACATATTTGTTTGCATATCAAAAATATTAGCATAGGAAACGTAGGGCCCATGAAAGTCACGATGCAGCCCCATGTTTGGGAGTCCAGTAGAAGTTGGGAATTCAATTCAGTGTTTTCTATCCCACTGGCTACAGGTTCACAGAGTTACGGTAAAACTTGATGAGTTTCCTCTTGTCATATTGTAGAATGAATGATAATCTCTGATATGAAACATTAGTGTGCCTTTAAGTGCTAAGATAAAATGTATTTTAAGGTATTTCTAAGGTCACTATGTCATAACATGTACTTGGCAGTATAACTGACAAAACAGCTCCTGGGACACTTGGACACTTATCTGGAAGAGGGATGGTTGTAAGAGTTATCTGTATAGACCCGTGAAGATGGCCGGGTCCTTGTTGGTTTCCTGGAGATGATGAGTAGTATCTAAAGTCCTTCATTATGAATTTTCTATGGTCTTCTTAGTGGTCATGGCAAGAGTAGCAGGCTCATGATATGGAGGAAATAGCTATGCCAAGACCTGAGGGCAAAGTAGTCCAGATGGAGGGAACGGGAACAGCAGAACAAAGTTCTGGAAAAGACGGTTGAATATATATATATCATCAAAAGTCATTCTTATGGGTAACTTGGGAAGAGATAAGAGGGCTAACTTGACAGTTTCTGTTTGTCTCTGAACGGAGACCACCTGGGAGATCAAGCATATTTATGGCAGTTATAAAATGTTATATTCCCTGAGGAGCAAAATGAGTTTAAAGATGAACCTAAATCCTACTCTCAGAGTCCCACATAGTCCCAGCCCTGGAGCTCACTTTGTTATTCTCAAGGTCTTGTTCCACAACCAAACAATTGTGTGAAGCAATAGTCAAGAGTCAGAACTTCTAAAAAGACTTTGTTGCTTATAAAACTGGGCCATAGATAAGGATGGGGAAAAATCACCGTTCAAGGGCTGAGGGTCACCTTAGTTATGTGTCCTTGGTTAGTTCTTTTAAATTTATTTTATGTTTTATATGTGGAAGTATTTTTGTGTGTGTGTGCCCACAGAGGCCAGAAGAGAGTGTCAGATCCCCTGGACTGCAATTAAAGACAGTTATGAGCTGGCATGTCGGTGGTAAAAATCAAACCTGGGTCCTCTGGATTTGCTCTTAACACTGAGACATCTCTCTAGCCCCTCTTAGTTAATTCTTAATAGAAAATTGTGTTGGATGAAAAGTTGTGAGCCAGATATTCTATTGAAAACTGGCCTTAGACCACATTCTGCCATGTGCCAATGAAGGCCCAAAGTAATGTTTTCACTATTTTTATTCACCTGGTAGAGCCCAAGCTCTACCTTTAGTCATTCTGACGTGTGGAAGGTTAATTTGAGACAAATGTAAACTGTTTCAGAGCTAGGATATGGTGGTCCTTACACAACATATCAATCAGAGACTAAAACCAATGGCGGGTCACAGCATGACTTAAGGGCCATGTTAGATGCCATCTATGAAGCTACAGGCTAGACATAGAATAGTTCTCTACAAATTGTTTTGTCTGCAATGAGTTCCTCACTTTCCAGTCCAATGATAACAGTTCCTTATTCCTTACACCAATGGTATTGACCCACTCTGTGCTAGTAAAACACTTGATTCATTGTTTGCAGCTTACCAGTCCCTGATAGCTTTCCTTTTCATGGTCTATTTGGTCAATGACCTTTTAATGACCTTTTTTTTTTTTTTTTTTTTTTTTTTTTAACTCTAGAGTATTAGTATTCTGAATCTGCCTTAATTCCTCCCTAACTCTCAACTTTCAGCATTCTTGTTTGCACTCTCTAAACATGTTGAGGACCATCAAAACATACTACTTTTTGATCGCCTGTTTTATGTCAGGGACAATGTATCTTAATTCTTCCAGCAATCTTGAAATGCCATTATTAACATACACTTCACACAAGGCTCAAAGCCTCATGCTTTGCTCAAGCCACTGTTTGGGAGAACGAGGATCTGATATCTGGCTACAAAAGCATCTATCGAACATATCTCCAGCTCAGGGGCCTCACGGGACAGTTTATACAGATCAATAAAAACTCTTTAAGCACTTACATTTTCCTTAGATCATTGATGTATAAACAGCTTTTTTTCCATCTTCTTGTGAGAGGAATGTATTTCAAGGTGTATGTAGAAGCTGAAGGGGTTACAAGTCTTTAAATTTTAAATACATTTATCAAATTACAAAATGAATGTCTTATTTTTCACAAATCATAATTAATAAATAACTATTGTCATCTGAGTTTGTTCAGTTTGCCATAGGAAAAAGACATGCTTATTCATAACTATATCAACTAGACTATGTTTATGTAAGTTTTCTTTTTAACTAATATTTTCAGACAGACCCTTCTTTGTCTGTGGACCTTGGGCTACAGTGTGTTAATTTTATAGGACAAACTGTGGGATGTAAGACAAAGTGCAGAGAGGCAAAGGTCACAATGCAGATACCAAGTCTTCAACTCAACAACAAAATCAATTCTCTCTCAATTGCTCAATTGAAACAAGAAAAGATTGCTTGTGGTCTTCTGTTAGCTCCCAAGAGGAATTTAGATAAAGCCTGGAAAAGGATCCTTCTTAAGAAGGTTTTAAACGCCACTGATCTAGTCTCCCAATCTTTGATATTGTACCACTATTATAAGGTTGGAGCATCAAATGAATGAAAGTATTGTTTTCTAGGGACTATGAAAAACTTCATCAGATGACTTACTCCATTCACTTATTCCATAGTTGAACACAAAGTATTTCAACAAAGATTCCTATGCAATAAGTCTGCTTGATGTGTTCTAAAAGGGTAGGTTCACTGATAAAGGTGAGGGAGAAATGAAATGGAAGGGAAGGAAATAGCAATTGACAGTGGCATTCCTAAAGGAATTGCCAGCCTCATTGCTTGCTGATTGCTGGCTGACTGACTGTGGTGCTGGGTGTGAATCTGGGGCCTTGTATACACCAAGAAAGTGTTCTGCCATTGAGTTATGTCCCCAGCTCATATTTTAAAGCAAGCCAGACAACCTCCTAACAGCCAGACATGAAGTCATCTCTAGGAAAAATGAGCCCCGACAATCTGCTCTCTTGTCTCCATTCAGAATGGGTGTTCCCATCCCAGACAAATAGAAGAGGATGAGTACAGTGGACCTTGCACGAGGATGTCAGCAAGAAAGCTGAGGACGGCTTTGGACAGTTGCATGTTACCCACAAGCCTCTGCATCTCTCTTCCCCTCTCTCCACACCTCATGGCACTCTGGCAAACAGAAGAACTTGTCACCCTGAAAGCTTCCACCTCCACTCTCCATCAGGGCATGGCAGGATGCTGGGCCATTCTTGGTGCTCTTGGAGCAACCAGATGAAGTGCATCTATAGGGTGTTTTGGGACCATGTTGAGATGTTTCCTTACTTGTGGCCTCCAAGCTCTCCTCCCTCTTGTGCTCATTTTCAGACTTAGCTCAATGGTAAAGAAAATACTTTGTATTCACAAGGCTCTGAATTATTCAACTTCCCCCACATTTGCTTACATACATATTTATACATATTTGCATATGTGTTTATACATGTTTACATACGTATTTATATGTTTAAATATAAATACATGGGTATGCATTTATAAACATGTATGTATATGAACATACTGTTAATATATAGGTGACATGAATTCACATTTCTCATTTTATAGTTCATAATTGGGTATTTACTATCCTCACAGTGACAGACAACTGATGCGCTTTTGTAAAGCATTTAAAATTGTGTTTTCTAATACCATGTGGAACTGAAAATCACCCCTGCAAGAGTTCAAACCAGATGCTAAGAAAGTCACGTTTTCAAAGTAGCCAGTGTTTCTTATGATTTTTATCATTTCTATTCTTAGAGCATTGAGACAGAAATGCAGACACACCTGGGAATCAATGAACGTGTTCTGCACACCTCCCCAAGTCTGAAAGGGTGAACGAGGCTGCCCTGGGTTCCAGAAGACCTTTCTACAGTGTGACACCCCCATTTCAAGGCCAAATGTCAAGGCAGTCGTCAGAGCAGGGAACACATTTTGAACTTTTTCGAGTGTTCCAGCTTCTAATCTAAGTTGTTAATCTTCTCATTCCTTCTAAATCTTCTAGGAAATCTGCTTATTTTCAGCTTTGCTCATCAGTGAAGGGACTGAGTTTTATGATAAAACGCAAGGGGAACCTTGGCAAATTCCATGTCGGTCAAGATTGACCGGAGGGACAAACATGCCAGACAAACAGAGCTTAGTGAGAAGGGAGGGAGCTTATTAGAAAGCGAGGGAGGAGGAAGAAAAAAGAGGTAAAGAGACACAGAGACACAGAGACAGAGACAGGACAGAAAAAAAGAGGGAGACAGGAAAAGTCCAGTCTGCCCCAGAGGATCAGCAGGAAAGAAGGGAAGTGGCCTGGGGTCTGTCTTTTAAAGGGGTCCTTTGCAACTGAGTACAGACTAGTACTCATGGAACCCTGGGATGACCAAAGTACTGCCTGAGTGCATTCTGCCCGGTGACAGGGGCATGGCAGCATAATGCCGGAATCCTTAAGCTGAGAGTCAGATGGGGACTTGCTCACGATCATACTGCTTCAAGGTCACTTAGTCTGGATTGCCTGATCCAGCTGGGGCCGTGCCAAGAGCTCTTCTCTCACAACTGTTTATCGTCACAACACTTCTGAAGTTAACCATGATTTTTGTTTTTTGTTTTTCTTTTTCCACAAACCAATCCTCCAACTATTTGGCCATAATTGGCATCCTATAATTTGATTCAATACTGTTTTCTGGTTTGCTTTTTAAGCTTGGAGTTAGTATTAGCCCCCACAGGTTAAAGGTTCACTCCCACAAGACTACATTCTCAATTCAGATTCTAAATTCAAGAGTTACTTCTCTTTATAGAAAGAAGAGTCTCTCTCTCTCTTGTAACCTAGATCTCAGGAAGGCATTTTAGTTAGGACCGCTTCATTAAAAAGAATCGACTTAGGAAGTACCAAATGGAAAAACTTCATGGGGCCTGATGTGGGGAAGTATGGCAATTGCATGCTAGATTAAATCACTGTCCATTGTTGATTAATTAAATCAATAGTGTCTGCTCCTCTAAGGAAATTGGGTGTGTGTGTGGGGGGGGTGGCTCTCTATTACAAGGCTGGTGCCTGTGGTGGCCAGCACCAATACTCCCACTCATTTCATAAGCATAAACTCAGATACAATGGCAAAGGACTTGAAGGACAAAGATACTCCCCTCAGCCAGCCAGGAAGTTCCCACTGTTTTAGATGTCAGTACAGAAGACAAAGACCCAGTTTGTGTTTCTTACCTTCCTTTTAAGACTATGTGAAACCCTGTGGGCTTAACATTCCATAATAGCCAAAAGTTCTGTGTGAACCCAAGATGTAGAACCAGGCAGGATGGGCAATAAGAGGCAGAGGACAGAATGCTAGCCAGAAGATAGGGACTATGCTCAATACTTAATCCACACTTTGCATCTGACCTCTCTTTCCTGCACAGCAAAGATTTACTGGAAGGTGTTGTATTCCAGTGTATCCATGGTGGAGGTCAGTTACAGAGATTGGGTGATGTGCTCTAATACACTCTGCATTGTGTGGAATAGTAATAGCCTGAGGGTTGTGTCTTGCTTTAAGCAACTCATTTTACAAGGGAGCGATGGTCTTCATTCTTGACTACAAATTCTGAAGTAGAATAAATATGTCTCTTAAATTTATTTTTCATATATGATATTTTGATCTTCTATACCTTCCCCCAATGCCTCTCAGATCCTTTCTACCAATTCAACTCCTTTCTTTCTCAAAAAGAAAAAAATAACCCCCAACCAAAAGGAAAGGAAAGTAATAAGACAAAAACATACCAAAACAAAAGCATTTGCACACAAACACAACAGATTTTGTTGTGTGTTGTACACCACTTTTAAACATGGGGCCTGCCCTGGAGTATGGCTGACACACTCAGTGTCACGCATCGAGGAAAACTCTTTCCCAGCAGGCATCAATTGCAATTAACTTCTTGGTGAAGGGTGGCTTTGTGTCCTTCTCAGAGTGGGGCTTTTGTCTGGTTTAAACCTGTTGCAGGTCGTGTGTATGCTGTTACAGTCTCTCAGTTGACATGTGTGTCAGCTCTGTGGTGCATGGAAGACACTATTTTCTTGGAGTCATCCACCACCTCTGACTCTTACAATGTTTCTGCCTTTCTTTCTATGGAGCCCTCTGAGCCTTGAGTGATGATAAAGGATGATAAAGACATTTAAAGGCTTTAAAGAAAGCCACTTTCTGCACATTGCCCAGTTGTGGGTCTCTTTGCTAATTACCATCGCTGCAGTGGTTCTCAACTGTCCTGATGCTTTGACCCTTTCATACAATTCCTCTGTTGTGATGACCTTCAGCCATAAAATTATTTATTGCTACTTCATAACTGTAATTTTGCTGCTGTTATGATTTGGGATGGAAATATCTTAAATGCAGGATATCTGATATGAGACTCCTATGAAAGAGTTGTTGAGAACCACTGATCTACTGCAATAAGAAGCTTCTCTAATGAGGTTTGTGGATGGTCTGGTCTGTGTCTTCTCTAGTGTGGCAGCTGTGGTCCCCAGGTGAGAGAGGTTCTGTGGTTGGCAGAGTCATGAAGGATTGGAGAAAGGCTGAATTCCAGTCTGTGTGACAGCTGTGGGTCCCTGGAAGACAGTAAATCTGTGTGTTATTTATGCAAGCAAATACTCACCATCTGTCCAGCATGGATGATGATGCTGACTGAAGTATGTTTATTATATTAATAAATATTACTACCTATGTACTTATCAAATTCAGTGAGGAACAAATGAACATATGGACATCAAACCTCATCAGAGAAGGTAAGCCCACACACTGGATCAATGAAGACACAATTGGCTGAATCACAAAGAGGAGGGCATGTGTCACTGGGGTTTTGGAACAGACCACACCTGTCATGAAACCACGGGTGCATGCATCATGGGCTCCACAGATGATGAACAGGGAACTGTGTCTCTAACATCTCAGTGTAACACTCATTCCCCCTGCTGATGGAGTTTCACGAAGCAGCCTGGGCCTTGCTGTCTCTCCTCTCTTGCCCTCACAGAGCTCAGAGACTTCCTCCTCCCAACAGCTTCATGGTAGAGTCCATTCCTGTCTTATCTAACCAGCCACATTTACTCTTTCTATTTATCAAGGCCTCTTTTAATTTTGAAACTTGTATTATCTTGCCTGTGCCCAGGACCTGATGAGGGGGACCTGCTCAATGTGATGGGTTTCTGGAGGGTGAGGCTCTTCTTGCCTTTCCTGTGAGTTCAGCTTCCAAGCAGGTTTTAGATGCTTAGCAGTAGGTAGGAGTAACGCGGTTGGGAAAGTGACCCAAATGCCCACATTAACAGTAGCTCTGGAGAGTCTGAGTGTGGCCTTCACCAGTGGCCAGTCTCTTGAAGGCCCTCCTAAGCTTAACAGGCAGTCTCCATACTGTTTACTCTTAGCTTTCTGGGGAAAGAATACAGCAGTGAGTGCCATTTGTACTAGTTTCTACCAAGAACACCTGTCTCCACATGCTGTTACAAATCCTACTTTGCCTGGGCAATGGTGGCATACACCTTTAATCTTTGCATTGGGAGGCAGAGGTAAGTGGATCTCTGTGAATTCAAGGCCAGCCTGGTCTAAAGTGAGTTCCAGGGCAGCCAGGATTGTTACACAGAGAAACCCTGTCTCAAAAAAACAAAACAAAACAAAAATGTTACCTTGAAATACTGGCTGGCACCTATTATGGTGGCCAAAATGGGTTAAGAGTGAAAGGATTCTTTAACTGGTGCCAGGTTGTACTGAGGTCTAGAATCCAGCAAACCATTGTTCAGAGTAGTACTGGCTGAGATGCTATAGTTTGGGTGTCCATAGCTGCCAGCCTTAGGAACTACTGGTAGGGTATTTTCTGAGCCTGTAATACTCTAGCAATCTAGACTCTGGAATACTATGCTGGAGTGATATTCTTAGTGTTTTACCAGATGTTGAAATCCAACTAGCTTTTTCATGGGATGATATTGTTATGACAGAGTGTCAGTATCGTGTTGTTTCTTCTGCACCATTTTTCTCTATAACACTTCTTTACTCTTACCTGTATGTTATACTCTCTCAATTTCAGTTCTGACAACAGGGATTATAACTACCAGAAGACAAAGGGGATGTTGGCCTGCTCTCTAGCTACACATGAACTTCCAGCACCTAAAAGTCCCGTTCATCCCTCTTGTGTCTGAGAACAGCGATAGGTCTGGTGTGTCTCCTGGAGAGATGAGGGTAGACATCTCAGGCTGCAGGGCTCACCATATGACCTTGGCTTTCAGGCTGCCAACTCCTGATGCGGTGTCTATAAACATCTTGACCATACAGGGTTCAGGGGCCTTTGCTTTGAGAAGATCTGTTTTACTATTGTGTTCAAGGACCTGGGCTGAGGAATCTTCGGTACCTTGTTTAAGAGCCACTGTAAAATTGCATCTTCATCTCTCATGGAAACACCCATACCATCCATTTCATACTTCCATAGCTTAATATCCAGACTTGTTTCCCCAGCCTCTTTATGTTCTCACTTCTGGCTTTCCTTCTTCCCATTCTAATAATTATATTCAGCCACTGTAAATTAGCTTACGCAGTCATAAACAACTCCCAAATCTCAGGTGCTTCATGCATGTCGAGAGGCAAACTGTGGCATCTTCCCACTCTATTGTCATCCCCAGCTCTGGCTTAGTGGAGCTTCTCCTGCCTGAAACACTGGCAGAAGGAAAAGTTGAAGGCAGTGAGCCACAGGAATGTTCATAATGACACTTGTCACTTCTGTGCACATGGCATTGGCAATTGCAAATAGCATGCCAACAGGCTAACAATAACATAATTCCCCTCTTGGGAGGAACCTTGAAATGTTTGAGCAAATACAGACTCCAACAAATGTGCTCCTGTTGCTGAAGCACACTTGCATGCTTCTTCCGTGTGTGTCAGCTGTCTTCCTTCCAACATGCTTGACCAAACCCTGATCTCTGTGTTCATCTCTGTGGCCTGACTTGAGCTCTTAGCCTACCTGTTAAGATAGGACTGTGTATGTCTTCCCTAATTGTCCCAGGACACACATCCCTTCCTTCACTGGACCACAATCTTTTCTCCCTCACCCAATTCTCTTTGACATTTGTCTGTTTTTGTTTGGTTTAGTCCCCTCCCCTTCTGAGCCCCTCCCTCTTTCCTTTCTTGCCCCCCCCTTCCTTTCCAGGTCTCATGCTTCCCTCAAACTCAGTATGTAGCTGTAGATGACCTTGAACTGAGCCTCCTGATTTTGCCTTCTAAGTGCTGGTGTTGTGACCACATCTGGCTATTATTTCAAAGGCTTTTATGGTTTGTTGTCCTCCTTGTTGGCTTCATATTCTTTTTCTATAAGCACAAAACCTCCTAAAAATTCCCGTAAGCCTATCCTCCTTTGTTCTCGCTGTTTTTCTATATTATTTAACATCATTGTTTAAACATTAACTGACTGTATAGATGTGTCTGTCTCTCTTGCCCCAACCTCCAGGTTTACCACACACACCACCACCTTTTCTTTTTTCCTAGAGTCTCAGAGAGAAAGTTTTTTTCCCCCTTCCCAAATGCTTTTGCAAGCTCCCCCTTTCCTACAGCACCCACTAGGCTCTGCTCCATTTGTTTCTTTGTTTTCTTTACTAAAAGGGCATCTCTACATTTCATTAGCTTCCCCCACCTGATCCATGGATGGGCTCCAGCTGTCCTCAGGGACACCCTTTCAGGTTCCCCTTGCCAGTTTCTTGCAAGCCTCTTTATCCTCAGAGGAGCACTTTCATCAACACACTGGAACCAGAACACTTGGCCAGCTGCTCAGTGTGGTGTGATAATCATTCTTTTTTAGTCATCCACTGTGTTTTTAACTGTCAAAAAGAGAAGAATAATTATTTGATAAAACCTAGATTTGATGTACAACGGATATTTTCTCACTAAAAGGTGGAAGTAGCATGCAAATTTCTGCCCACAGGTTATAGGCTCTCTGAGCTCTACTCTGAGCCACACTCACTCAGTCACTCTCTGTTCACAGCACTGTCTTTAACTCCTTAAATCACCAACTAATCTGATTTTAATTAGTGGCTTCCCTATCCATCTGCAACCTTTTACATCAACATAACCACACCCCATTTCCTCATTCCCCAGTCCTTTCAAACGCACCAAGGCACTTACTTGGCTTCTTTTATTTTAGACAAAAAAAAAAAAAAAAAAAAAGTTTGTGAAACTATGCAGTTTCTACTTACATGAAACCAGAGTCTCACAAAATGATTACCTTCATGGTCTAGGTTAATAATTGCACTTTTGTTTTTTAAAGACCAAACAGCAAATTCTAGAGTAGCATCAAGTAGAGTTGTCTTGCTTGAATACCTCCCAACTGGGAGGTATGAAATTGGAAGAGAAGCAGGAAAGGCACATGGGAAGACCAGAAGTCCCATGTTGAACTGCATTTCAGCATCAAGTGAAAGGGCTGGTAAATATACGACCAAATCTCATAGACAGAAGCGAAGGCTTCTTTCTGTGGGCCACCCCGACAGCTCACCAGTGTAGAAGACAACCAGATGCTTCTGATGAAAGGAATCAGTGGCTTGTGGACAGTCTCTGTGAGTTCCAATAAAAGGGGTCAAGCTTCGGGGATTCAAAGCGAAGCTATTTCTGACCTAGAGGTAAATCCATCTAACCTTGGACTAAAACATTTTCACTGCAGAGGCTGAGCAGGCTGATAAACTAATTCTGTTCCATGGGATGCCAGTGCTATTCTTCAATAGGTGATAGCCTTAGAAGTGTAAATGGCTTCAAAGCAAAACAATGCACCTTTGTTTCAATACGTTATTAATCTCAAAGAAGTCCTTTGTTATGAGTAGACTTAACCTTCACAAAGGATAGCTATCACTGAGATTGTATTGTATGCTTGATTACCATACATTAGAGTCAGAAAATGGTTTCCCTTCAAGGGACTCTTTGAGAAGAACAGATTCAATTTGTATTTAAAGGAATGTAAAAGAGTTTCGTTAAAAATTGATACTCTCAATGCTGAATAACTGTAATATTCCTTGTCGAAAAACAAACCCAGAGGCTTTTCAAGCGTTGGCTAAAATCGGAGCTTAGCAAGCTTCACAGTACAATTTTATTATTTCTCCATTTAGTGCTGATGTTTAGTAAACTGCAAATTCATTTAAGGGTATTGTAAAGTCAAAGTATTGATTTTGAATCATGGTGCATTTTCTCTACCAAAGAGAATATTAATAGCATACTACCCTGTTTGTGGCGTCGAGCTGAAAAAAACTTTTTTTTTTTTGAGGTGCTGAAAGGAATCTTTGTATGTATGTTCATGTGTATGTGTATGCATGTATGTATGCGTGTGTGTGTGTGTGTGTGTGTGTGTGTGTATGTATGTGTGTGGCCTCAAACTCTCTATTATAAGAGAATAATCTTGAATCCTTGATCCCCCCCCCAAGTTCCCATCCCCTGTGCACTTTAGGCCTGGACCACTACTTACAGCCCTCTAAAAGAGGTCTTGTACTTAAATGTTCAAGGTCTACTGATCTATTCGAATTTAATGTATCAACTTGATGTAGACTGGTTTGCACAAGTTTCTTAGGACAAGCCTTTGTTTATACTGTACTGTTTGTACCAGTTAAAGACTGCTTTTTTAAAAAAACATTTTTTGTTTGTTTGTTTTTTGGGTAGAGAATGGAAGCTTACATCTTTAATCCTAGCATTTGAGAAGCAGAGGAGGGAGGACCTACCTGAGACCAGCCTATGTACCAGGCCTTTTCTTTTAGGCCACCAACCAGGAATGAAGTTATGAATGCTTGGTCTAGCTTAGGCTCATTTCTTGCTAGTGCTCTTCCTCTACATTTTGCCTTGGGGCTTTTTACCTTTCCTTCTGTATGTCCTGCTCTGTCTCTGCAGGCTGGCAGCTGGCTGGCTGACCTAAGAGGTCTCCCTTTATTTCTCTCTCCTCTCTCAAGCCTAGGATTTCTCCTCATACTTATTCTCTTTGCCTGCCAGCCCTGCCTAATTCTTTCTTTGCCTAGCTTTTGGCCAGGCAGCTTTTCTTTTCATTAGACCAATCAGGTGCCTTAGGCAGGCAAGATGAAACAGCAACACATCTTTTCATAATTAAACAAATGCAGCAGAAACAAATGTAACACACTTTTACACAGTTAAAGTGATACACCACAGCATAAACAAATGTAACAGATCTTTACATTAAATATTCCACAACAAGTCAGCATAGCAAGTTCCAGCACAGCCAGACTACATAGAACAGTAGTTCTTAACCTGTGGGTCTCAATACCTTTGACCTTTCACAGGGTTTGCATATCTGATATCTTACACACCAGATATTTATATTATAATGTATAACTGTAGTAAAATTACAGTTATGAAGTAGCAATGAAAAAAATTTCATGAGAAACTGTATTAAAGGGTAGCAACATGAGAAAGGTTGAGAACCACTCACATAAAGAGACCTTGTCTCAACAAACAGAAAAACAAAACAATTTCAATTCACAGAGATTTGTCTGTTTTTACCCCATGCCTAGCTGAACATTTTTTAAAGTGTGTGCGTGTGTGTTGTATGCCACAGCTCTTGTGTAGAAGATAGAAGAATTCCCCCTCTACCATTTGAGTACCCTGGAACTCAGGCTGTCAACATGCCATGCATGGGCTTGGCAGCAGACACTTTTATATCCTGCATCATCTTGTCAGCCCTCAAATGCTTTTAAATGGTAAGTCTCCCTCTTAAACTCCATGTGAGGATTATGGATTATAAATAAGAGAAATGTCTAATTGTAGGACAACATTGTAATCTTTAAACAAAACCTGGAAAAGAAAACTTTCAGCTCTAAGATGAAACTTCATGCCTAGTGAAAAATCACTAGGTTATGCAGCTTCTTGTCCTTTTATTAGTGTCTCTAAGACAATCCAGCTATTTGGATAATGAACATGTCCAGGTCCTGGCATAGTAAGGGTGTGAGGATGGTCTTCCATTGGTCTCCAGTGCAAAAAATCCCCATAGCACGGCTATTTTGAGCCTTTAAGAGATAAACTGTCTTTCTAAGGATGAAAAAATGAATTTCTCTCCATGGATACCAATGCTCTCCCAATTTAGGATGTAGACTTTCAGGTCTGGGAAGACACCACTTAATTTCTTTGTTCTTTATTTTAAAGAGGAGAACCTAGGAATAGGGGTGTAGGTCAGTGGCAGATCGCTTCTGTAACAATGCAAGACTCTGGGTTTCATACCTAGAGCTTTCATACATACATGCATGCATGCATACATACATACATACATACATACATACACACACACACAGCCCAACAAACTCAAGACAAAGGAAAAAAGAAAAAGAAAAAAAGAAAAGAAAACCTAACCCCCTAAAGTGAATAAAAGACAGTTGTAAGAGGCACCAAAATTATCCTAAGTCATAGTAAAATTCAAATAGAAATTCAAGTCTTTTCTTAAAAGTGATACATCAAAAATTAAATACAGCAATGAGTCAAATTGAATTATGTATGTTTAGAATCTAGCCAGTGGTATTCACTCAGCTGGGGAATCCAAGGGGGAAGTCATAAATAAATACAAGGTCAAAAGCTGGCTACAACCAGAACACAACCACATTTTATGTTTGTCAGCCCTGCATATCCAGAGGAAGATTTTTCACCCTGCCTGTAAGTAGAGCATAACAAATCCACGTTATACATTTAATCAGTGTATGTGTGTGTGTGTGTGTGTGTGTGTGTGTGTGTGTGTGTATGTGTGTGTGTGTGTGTGTGTGTGCGCGCGCGCTTCCAGCTATTCCTATCTGCATTACAATCTCATTGTTTCACCAAGTATTTATGCATCCGCATCTATGTAATAGACACTCTGTTAGGGAGGGTTGAAGACTACAATTAAGGAGGGGGAGATCTACTGTTGATGGGAGGATGGGACACTGTATTCAACTGATGATGAATTCCCTAAAACATCCCAAGTACGAGGACTTCTCATTGGTCAGCTAGGTAACCTTGGGGGTAATCAGTGAGGCCCTGGGCCTGACCTATGAGGATATCCTGCACACAGGGTCACAGCACCTAAAAGAACGGAAGCGCAGGCACAGAATATCTCCTAGCTCTCGGCCCCAGGGTGCCTCTTCGCAATGGCCTCAGCCCCGCCTGGCGTCGCACGTCAGCACTGCGGGCCACACCCCTGCGCACGGGTTGGGTCCCAGCGACATGATGAAACTTCCCGCACGCGTTACAGTAGCTAGGCTGCTTGCTATAAGGTAAGAAGCAGCCTCTACCCCGTCTTGTCACTGTGCTGCCTCCGCTGCCCCTCTGGCCCTAGCCACTAGAGCGCAGGTAAGCGGGACCTGATGCTCGGCGCGGTGCGCTCTGCACGCCCGGGAAGCCGGAGGATGCTCGGTTCGCGCGGACACACAGGTCCAGGGCACGCGGGTACCAAACACACCGGCCGGCGGGACAGATGCGGTGCAGTGGGTGCCAGGGCGGGGCGGGCGCGGGGCGATTGTTGCGCACCTGGGACGGAGATTGCCAGGAAAGCTGTCCCAAGAGCGAAGTGCTTCGTGGAGGTTGGGCCGCTCCAGACCGGAGACAACGGTGGCCTTAGTCAGGACACCATAAATGTTATTATTTTTTTAATGTCTGACGTCTGAGCCTGGGAAAGTTCCGCGATCCCAGGGCCTTGCCTGGGACCAGCTGGAAGCCTGAACAAGACCAGCCGCAGTTGGGCGCCCCAGGCTAGTCTCCGGCCTGGTTGTTGCGCGGAACTGAGGCTCTCCCTAGCTTTAGAGCGAGGCTCTCTGGGGGGTGAACTGTCTGGATCCTGCTTACCGAGTCCCCACTCATCTTGCTGCCAGGCCCCCTCCCCCACTTCAGCTCCATACTTGCAAGACCGGCAGCCCCACCGAGGAGCGATCTGTTTAAGGTGACAGGCGGCCAAGTACAGAAAAAGGCAAAGGCATGCTTTTCCTTAATAATGGGTAGCTGTTCACAGGCCTAGTTTCAGAATTAACAACTTTTAAATACAAAGACAGGCTTTATTTTTCTTGGCCCGTGGCCTACAGCTGTTTAACAGTTAACTTTTCGTTGATTGTGCATAATATTGATGCAATATTAATTAGAAGTAAGAGTTGCACAAGTCCACAGGTTAATTATTGAGATTTTAAAATGAGATCCGGTGAAGTTTAGGTAGATCACCAGTAGAACAGAATTTCTGTTCAATGCATCGAAGTGGCGCTGTCCAGCTGGGGAGCCACAAGATCCATGCACTTGCATGCACTGACCTCTAGAAACACTGGCTAGTCTGAACTGACATGCATTACTAAGTGTAATTTTGATGATTTTGAAAACCGAACTTCTATCACTTTGGTTGTGACCCTTAGAATTTAATGTCTGAACTATTTCTCTAGCCTGGTTTTATTGATTTAGGTGTAAAATATAATCAATTTTGATTATATTGTATTGATTATTTTGTTTGGAGTGTGCATGTTAAGGTAAATTTAAAATTTATTTCAGGACTTTTGCCTTTTTAATGGAGTTTGTTAGTATATTAAAATCAAACATCTGATTCACATTCCCTCTGGGCAACATCATTATAGAATTTAACCATGAATGTGGGAAGCCACAGGGGCAGATAACAATGAGGAAAATGAGATACAAGGCGGGCCTTTCCCTGCATAGAGGCCTGATTCCAATTACAAAAAACGTTTGAATTTCCTTATTCCTGATAAAGGAAGATATTTTAAACTTTTCTTTCCACTTATAAGCGGCTGGCATATGTTTTGTATAACAGACAATTCATTAAAGAGGCGTAAGACCTAAGTAAACGATTTCCTGGTGATCACACTGATTTTCAAAGTGCATTGCAAATCCACTTTCTTTCTCCCCTTTTACTAAACACAGATTCTTTCCTCAAAGAATATAACTGGAATGCACTTTCATCTCCTTCTACCCCTTCTAGTTTCTCCACACCTGCTTTCCCATCAGGATCCACTCCCTTCCTATCTCTCATTAGAAAAGAACTGGTCAAAGAGATAACAGAACATAATAAAATAAAATATAGTAAGATAACATGAAAACCATCATATAGAAGTTGGACAGCATAAGCCAACAGAAAGTTAAAGCAGCCTCAAGAAAAGGCACAAGAGTCGAGATCCACTCATTTACACACTCCAGAGTCCCATAGAAGTCCTAAACTGAAAGCTATGGTATATATGCAGAGGGCCTGGTGCAGACCTGTGTGGACCCTGTGCTTGCTGTTTCTGTCTCTGTGAGTTTATATGAGCTTTGCTCAGTTGTTTTAGAGGGGCCTTGTTCTCCTGGTGTGTGGCTGAGCCGCTTTTCATTGGCATCGAGTCAAACATCGCTTATTAACAGCCACCCCTCCTAACTCTCTGCATTTTCCTACTGAATGTACAAACCCATCGTATTGTCGTTTGGACAGCATTGTGGAAGGAACTGCATGCCACTTGCATTTTGTCTTCGAGTTGCTTGGCTTGATACCATTTTTTATCATTGGATCTGATTTTGCTCAAAGTGCATCAAGCCTTCGAAACAGATGAGATATTTGGAAGGTTGTTCAGAGTGGCTGATGTGAGCGTGTGTTTTTAGAGGGTTTGTTCCTGTTATGCTGCCATTTCTTGCAGATGTTCTTTTTTAAGCAGATACAGTACTATTTGCTAGTTGGAGATTCTTTCTTAAACTATTTTGAGCTGGCAATATTCAAATGACATTTATATGAATTACTTCCTTCCTGGCCTACAGGGATCTAAGTTGCCCCTTCCCCAATGTTGCTTTATCTCTGTGTATCTCAACTATTTCACTCGCTAACCAATGCAGCTTTAAGGTAAATATTTGCGATTTTTTTTTTAATGAGGACATTTTGATACTGAACTTTTCTGTTTGTTGAGAAGAGATCTCATGTAGCATAGGCCTTGAACTCCTGATCCACACAGCTTCAACCCCCATCCACATGCTAGGATGATGTACCACAATACCTAGCCATAGCAAATATTTTATATCCTCAGTCAGCTCAAAATGCTTTTCTTTCCTTCATCACACTTAAATAAGTCATTTAGATGTTAAGCTAGAAGTCGTGTCATGATAATGAGATGTATTCTTACTACATAACAGTGTTTATAAGCTGCTATTTATTCCCTCTATTTTTGAACTTCACAAAGTGCAGATAAAGCAAGATCATTTAATCGTAGAGGCTCAGGAAGAGGCTGTACTAACACAGAGAGTCTCCCACAGCTTAGATTTTTTTTTTTTTTTAAGATTCTCATCTGGAGAATAATGAGGTTGGGATCCCTCTCTAGCTTGGAGCCAGCCAAGCCAGCCATTGACCTTGGGAGCAATCCTGGGCTGCAGAGACAATGTGATCAGGATGTTGTTGGGTCTAACTCCCACCAAATCCTAAGGTGGGAGACGTGGGCTTTGGCTGGATGCTAAGCTTATGTGTCTGGTTGAATATAAAAGTCATCTGTATTTTTTAATATTTGTAAGCAAATTAAGTCATTCTCGTGTGCCTGCCAACCCAATGGAAAACTACTATAAATAGAGATGGTTTGTGTGCAACTTTTGGAGAGACTTGTGTGAGTTTCTGGAATTTCGCTGGGTACTGAATTCGAGCCTACTGTGCTTTCCTCCACAGAGTGCCTGCAGCATGTGTGGCATTTGGGCCCTCTTCGGCAGCGACGACTGCCTTTCCGTGCAGTGCCTGAGTGCAATGAAGATTGCACACAGGGGGCCAGACGCATTTCGTTTTGAGAATGTCAATGGATATACCAACTGCTGCTTTGGATTTCACCGGTTGGCTGTGGTTGACCCCCTATTTGGAATGCAGCCAATAAGAGTGAAGAAATATCCTTATCTGTGGCTCTGTTACAATGGTGAAATCTACAACCACAAGGCGGTAAGCAGAATGAAGCTGGAGGTGGCCATCTATAATTAAACCTCAGATGTAGTGGTTATGGTGTGTATATATTGTGTCACGCTTTGTTAACCTTTTTGTGTGTTCTTACCTCATTTCCTCTGGTCATGTAGTTATATAGAAAGGTAAAATGACGTAGAAATATATATAGTTATATAGAAAGTTATATAGAAAGGTAAAATGATTAAAAGGGGATGCCAGTTCATTTCTTTTCTATTAGAGATTTTAATGTTTATTAGGGCTGTGTTATGTTCTGTTAGGTGACAGAGGTGAAAAAGATGGTTAGGGCTATACTGCAATGGACTTTGTTGTGCCAGAGACAGACAGTTACTGTATAATGGACTTTCTGAAAGAGCAAATTTAAAAGGGATACACATGGGAGAGCTATGTGCAGGAAACTTGACTTGGGACAGTCGCCCGAAAAAGCAAGACTTAAACTGAGACCTAATGGCAGAGAACACTGGGCAGTATTTCTCATGGAGAGGGGTAGCGTGTGTACAGCCCTGGAGTGGGTCGGGGAAAAGTGGGGCTGGGAAGACACAATAGTTGGTTTTGCACTGCTTGAATCTGGTATACCATTCCAAGGGCACCAGCAATTGAGAACTTAAAGGAGGGATAGAGTTGAAAACCTGGGAGGCGATGATCTTTGTAGCATTGTATAATACGGCCACTGAGAAATTTATTGCAGTCCCACACATAGTAGGAGCCAAATGGTAGAAAGGTGGCTGGAAGCAGTAGTATGTTAAGTAACTCGGCAGTGTTAAAGTTAGAACAACTTTCTACTCTGGTCTTAGAACAGGAGTGGGTGAGGGGATAGAAATGTTGATCCTGGAAGCCAGACATGATCTGAACCTCCCAATCCAGGATTATTTGAATAGTTTTTCATAAGGGAAAAATTAAATCAGTAATTCACGTGATTGCACAAATATAACTCCTTGCTATATTTCCAAGCTCATTAGCCCCTTCCTCAACCTTTAATTGCTCCAAAACAATGTGCATGGAAATTGATAATTGTTAATGTCTGCCTGTATTTATTTTATCTCTCTTAAGGTCTGCACATTCTTTTTATGCTGAATTATTCTAGTATTTCTCTACACTATGTAACTATTTGCCTGTCAAGAATTAAGACATTCTCTTAGCTAATACTAAACATAGACTCTATAATATCTATTATCTAATTCATGTTTAAGTTTCCACAAGTGTTCCCTAGAATATATTTAACAATGTTTATTTTTGTTTTGCTTTCCCTTTTTTTTTTGATGTGTATTTATGTGTATGTGCTAACTGGTGCAAATTTTGTGTGTGTGTGTGTGTGTGTGCAGATTTCCATCAAAGTTTAGTCATTTGGTTATAATGCTTCTTGGTAAAGTTTGAAATTATTTCTGTGCCTATTCTTCACTGGTATGCTTTCTATCCTAGCTAATCTTGTTCCTGAACTAAAGTTTTTATTTGCCAGGTTGCTTGCTTGTAGGAACACTTTGAAAGTAGGGTTTGACCAGTTAGCACATACGCTTTTATTAAAGGCTTACTGTATACAAAGCTAAATATTTGGAGATTAAATGGTAAACAGGGAAGTTAGGAGTGGAGGAAGGGAGTGAATTAGGAGGGATCCCGGTAGCAGTAGGTCAGGCTACTAAGTGGTACTCTGACAGTATTGCCCTGCGTCTCCCTGAAGTGAGGTGGGAAATATCTTGGTTTGTCTGAGTTTAGGACATACCTTGGTTTATTTTGACAGCATTGCTGTTTATTAATTTTGTTAAGATGTTAATATCTTTAAAAGTATATGTTATATTTGCAAAAACTTTCTTCTGTTTCTATCAAACATCCTAACATATGCTAATGAGACAGCTAGAAACTTGTTCAAGAGTAGAATGAACAAGTTTAATCTTACCTATTTTCAGAATTATAGCTTCAAAGTTCTGTCTCCATCCCCTGCTTTGATGATAACACAAAACAGCATTTGCTGGTCTAGGAGACAACAAAGATAGACCAGGGGCCTACAACAAGTCACATGCCAATGTGAGTCTAGGATGGTGGCAGGATATGGGTGCAGTATGTGCAGTATAGGAGCATCATTCCAGGAGTTAGAGTTAGTACTTGGGAATTGTTAATCAATGGGCACCTCTTTTGGGAAAAAAGAGAGGAAGTGGTGCTAATTATTTGCAAATGCTATAGGGTGTTTTTAGCCAGGGGGTAGGATTTCAAACTCCACCTCATTGAGTTAGGATTACCCTGGTAGTTCCTTAGTTGAGATGAGTGGCCAGATGGCAGTGTTGTAGAGAGGCACCACAAACCCATGTTTTGGCAGTTCTGTGCATGCTGTACACAAAGGACCACATCTTTGAGATGGAGATACCTGAGGCATATTTACAGGGCACACATATAGACTGAAAACACATTACAAGTCTGAAGTGGGGATACGATGGCTTTATTGTCGTGTTGGTGGTGTGCTTGTATAGTAGAAAGTCTTAGAATCTGGGTACAACTCAAACCTTTTCCCTTTGCCAGAGGTGACAGTAAAAGGCTCATTGCTCTTCCACTGGGGCATATGAACTGATGATAAAGCCCACGGTCATTTTGTCTGTCCCTGAGAAGGAGCTTTAATGTCACCACTGCCAAGGAAGATCTGACTGTTTTCCACCCCTAGGGACCAACAGCTTGGGTTTGGACTGTGTCGTTGTAATGGGATCATTTATTTGGCAGCAAGGAGGGGCAATTAGTTTTGTTCTTTCCCTTTATATTTTCAAGGGAGGTCTTTGACAATGAGCTAGAAGAACCTCAGCTGATTTTGAGTCCTAAACCAAAAGTTAACAGTTGCTGAAGACACGTTTTTAGTGACATGGTTACTAGGCAAACTGTTCTAGTCTGCTGGACTATCCTTAACCATATCCTTGTATTCTATCTTCAATGATAAGAACACAAATTCATGGAAAATGTTTGGTAGAAAATTATGTCTATACTGAACATGTGCACACATTTTTATATCCTACATGATATTGCATAACAATTATATTCTAAAGCATGTTGTATTAAGTATTATATATCTAGAAATGATGTAAGTATACAGGGGGAGGTGTGTAGGTTATATGTAAATAGCATTATAAAAGGCACCAAACCACTTGTCGATTATTATTTTGGGGCTGGGGTCCTTGAAGTAAAGGGTGACTGTGTATATAAATGTACATGTGTAATTACATTGTGTGAACCATGGTGTGTAATGCACTTGGATTTTTTTCATGCGTCACTGCTCTGATGCCTTCCCATCGTATCCTGTTTATCAGAATGCAGTTTTTGCCTTTTGGTGGAGAATTTACAGAAGTATGAGTTGAGGCAAGGTAGATTGTGATAATGCCACTTTTTTTTTAAATCATCAAAGCATATATATTGATTATAGGACATAAAAGTACTGAATCAGGATTATTAGTGGATGCATAGGATACTAACATTTTGCTTGCTCTGCTTTCTTAAGCTACAACAACGCTTTGAATTCGAATATCAGACCAATGTGGATGGTGAGATTATCCTGCATCTCTATGACAAAGGAGGTATTGAACAGACGATCTGTATGCTGGATGGGGTGTTTGCATTCATCTTGCTGGACACTGCCAACAAGAAAGTGTTTCTGGGCAGAGATACCTATGGAGTCAGGCCCTTGTTTAAAGCCATGACAGAAGATGGATTTCTGGCTGTGTGTTCAGAAGCTAAAGGTAATAATGGTGTTTTACTATTCTAGGTTTCTGTTTCTTCCTGAATTATATTGAAAATCCTGTTGGTGTCAATCAAAAATTTTACAAATGATGAGTAGATGGATACTCAGTGTGAAGAGGACTTGAAATCCTGATCACCCCTCTCTTACTTACTTTTTCGCACCTGTGTGTGTGCTCATGCATGCATGTATGCATGTGTACATGTAGAGACGAGAGACTGACATTGAGTGTCTTCTCTTATCACTCTTCACCTTTTTTTGTTTTGTCTCACTATTTAACCCTGACTGTCCTGGAACTCACTATGTAGATCAGGATGACCTAGAACTCACAGAGATCCACCTGCCTCTGCCCCCCCCCCCCCAGTACTGGGATTAAAGGTGTGTACCACTATGCCTGGCTCCATCTTAATTTTTGAGGCAGAGTCTTTGACTGTACTTAGAGCTCACTGATGTCACTGGGCTCCAGACCTCCACATGTCTGCCCTGTCCTGCCTGCCCTTCCTGTGCTGGAGTTAGAGATGCAGACTACTTCTACCAGGTTTTGCATAGGTACTGAGAATCTGAACTCCGGTCCCCATGTTTGCTTGATAGGCTCTTTATTGACTAGGTTTTCTGCAGCCCCTGACTCTTCTGGTCACTAGGAGGTGAGCAAGTTTCTTCTGCATACAGAGTAGTTCTGCCATGGTTTACAGATAGGGCCAAGTGACCATGGGCTTTGTCACTCTGACCCAAATGCTTAAGCTAAAATAAATATTCCCTCTAAAATACTTTATCTTGGGTATTTTTTCTCACAGCAACAGGTACCTTGCTAACACACATAGCATTTTCTGGCAGCAAATTTGGTAAGCATCTTTTGTCTTGACTAGTAGCAAGTTTCCTATAATACATCTTTGCTATTTATTGAATGCTTTACCACTTAGTTTTCAGATTTAATGTTGCTTGGAACAAGGATCTTGATCTGTTAAAGAATTCTTAGCACACTAACTATAGTTTGGGTATTAACAGATGCTTTGTTTGATCTATCAACAAGCAGCACAGGGCATTACTCATCATTTATCTAAAGTCCTGTTAGGGAAATCTGGCAGGAAATCAAAGCAGGATGGACTCCTGCTTCTGATGGCTATCCTCTGGACCCTTAGACCTAATGGCTCTTTGATAGGAAACTAATCTCATCAACAATTTATTCTCTGAAGTTTGGTTGTTTTCTGCATCCTTAACTCTGTCCTTCTCCTGACTGTCTTAATTGCTTTTCCGTTACTGTGATAAGATGTTATGACCAAGGCAAGAGTTCATTTAGGGCTCACACATTCAGAGGGTTAGAGTCATTATGGGGAATGTGGCAGGCAGGCAGGTAGGCAGGTTGTGGCTGAGGGCTTGCATCTTTATGCACAAATATGAGGCAGAGAGAGCTAACCGGGAATGATGTGGCCTTTTGAAACCTCAAAGACAACCTCTAGTGATGTACCTCTAACAAGGCCACACCTCCCAATTCTTCCCATACAGTTCTATCCACTGGGGACCATGTATTCAAACACGAGCCTATAGGGGCCATTCTCTCTTGAACCACCACACAGACTGAATGATACCACTTGGAGGGCTGCATTCCTTTATCAGCTTTTTAAAATATCTCAGCAGAGTTCTCTGCTTATCCCATCAGTGGCCCACATCCTCTACTAGGATGGGCAGTATTTGAGCTCTGCCAGCTAATGAGAACTTCCTTTGGCTTCCAAGTTCTGTATACACAGACTGGGTTAAGATACTCATAATAAATTATAAAAAGTATCTGTGTAGATAGGGTATTAATTTACTTACAGTGAAACATTGGCTTTTTGTGTCCGGTCATGGTGTCATAATGCATCTATATAAGAACTGCTTGAAGAAATTAAGTTATATGGCTTTCTCATACACATTATGTGGCAGCTACTAAGGGAGAGATGCCAGCTTCTGAGTGCCTGATAGTGGCTCATTTTGCTTGGTAAAGGTATGGGGACTATGGGTCTTTTCTTAAAAAATGTCTCAACGATGACAGAAATGCTTGGCAAGATATCATGATGTTAACATTTTGATTTCTCTATTTTCTCAGACTTATATCTCTTCTTGTTTGTTTTCTGGTAGAAAATTGACTTTCCTTTTAAAAAGTTTCATCCTTCGAAAATGTTATAGGCATCTAAAAAAATAGGTTTCCTTGATTTGAAATTTCCGGTAGATGCTGGAGATTTAAATGGAGGTAGCAAGGCCTTTCAGTGGGGGAGGGCATTTTCTGAGAAACTGTTACTGTAACAACTGGACAAACACAGGTTAAAAGGTGAAGTCTGAAATTTTTATCTCACACTATATTCAGAAATGATCTTGAAATGGAAGCAAGAGTCATTTTCTTATTGCATCAAATAACTACCAGTCCATGCAGTTTGTGTTCTGTCTCCATGACACTCTGGGTTTTGCGTAATTACTTCCTCTCCCGCTATTTTGTTTTTCTTTTTTCTTTTTGTATAGTGGACATATATTTATGTTTGTATATTAGAGGATGTTAGCCAACTGTAAAGGCTGCCGGGAAGCTCTCAATGGCATGTGTTACTGTTTTGCTTCTACAGGGCTCGTTTCCTTGAAGCACTCCACCACTCCCTTCTTAAAAGTGGAGCCCTTCCTTCCTGGACACTATGAAGTTTTGGATTTAAAACCAAATGGCAAGGTTGCATCTGTGGAAATGGTGAAATACCATCATTGCAGGGATGAGCCACTGCACGCCCTCTACGACAGCGTAGAGAAACTCTTTCCAGGTGACTGGTGCCCATGCCTATCCCGGAAAGCACACGAGCCATTCACACCTTCTGAATCATTTTGATTCTGAAATCTGTTTGCTCTTTGATTTGGAGGCGGTGGGATCTCCTTGAGTGATGGCCATCACCGTGGTGGAGGGGACTGCATGCCATACCTCAGCAAGCTCAGCTAGCTCGGCTTCTCGGGGCTGTTTCATTTACTTTCTGTGTTGATAGGCTTCGAGTTAGAAACAGTGAAGAGCAATCTTCGTATCCTGTTTGACAATGCTGTCAGGAAGCGTTTGATGACGGACAGGAGGATCGGCTGCCTTTTATCAGGTGAAGTCAATGTAAAGGAACATACCATCTTGCTGGTATTTAAATGAAATGCTGCTGTCCCTGAGCTATGTTATAGATGTGTTTATAGGCTGTATTAGTGTAAGGGCTGGTTGGTACACATTGCTTATAATCTAGTATACTAATTTCTTTTTTTTTAAACCACGTTAGATATAGTTACCATTGTAGGGACCAGTAAAATGTATGTATTTACTTGCCAAAGTTGATTTCAGTTTACAAAACTTGGATATCTTAAGAGGCAAACTCCAATCCAGATGTTTAGCAGGCATGTGATTACCTTTGCCTTGTCTAATAACCGTTGGTCTTATTCTCATGGTGTAGGGGGCCTGGACTCAAGCTTGGTTGCTGCCTCCCTGCTGAAGCAACTCAAGGAGGCTCAAGTACAGTATCCTCTCCAGACATTTGCCATTGGCATGGAAGACAGCCCGGATCTCCTGGCCGCTAGAAAGGTACATTGTAACCTGCCCGTTGTATATTTAGAACTTTAGTCTTGTTATTAGACTCAAAATCAAGTTGACATTGTCCTAATTTGCCTGCTGTTATTGTGCGATAAAGGCCAAAACCAAAAGCAACTTGGGGAGTACAGGACTTGTTTGGTTTACATACTCCCTGCCACCGTCCATTGAGGGAATCTGAGGTGGGGATGTGAGGCAGAAACCTGTAGGCAGGAACTGAATCAGACCATGGAAGAGCACTGTTTGCCCCTCCTGGCTCCGGATTCTTAGCTTTACTTCCCGAACCCTGAGTTCTTGCCTTGGTAATAAAAACCAAATGAACTCTTCCCTCCCCAAGTTGATTTTTTTTGTCACAGTCTTTATCACAGTCATAGAGAACAATCTAGGATAGAAATTGGTACCTGGATTGTGGGCTGTTGCTGTGACAGACAGACCTGAGTGTGCTGTCTGGGAGGATTGTGGAAGGACTCTGGAGCTTTGGGCTGGAGTGTTCAGAGTTCAGTGAGCTAATGTGGAAACTTGGGAGAAAACGCTGAGAGCCGTGTGCATGATGGGGCCTGGTATGTGAAGTTTCAGAGGCAGTTGTGATAAGACCCACAGCACTTAAACAAAACAATAGTGTTGACAATAGTGTTGCTTCTGTTTCTGCTGCTGGCCCTGGTATTTATTTCTAATAGAACTGAAGTGTTAGACTTTTATCTACTGGGTACTTTTGTTTTTTTTTTGAGAAAGAGTTTCTCTGTGTAGCCCTAGCTATTCTGGAACCAGGCTAGCTTCAAAGTCAGAGATCCACCTACCTCTGCCTCTGCTGGGATTAAAGGCCACTACTGCCCAGCTCACTGGGTACTCTTATCCACAGTGTCCCAAAGAATCTTGTCAAAGACTCAGTGATTACCATTTTCTTCTGAGAGTGAAGGTGTGGTCAGTGTTAACACTGCAGGCTTTGAAGTCTACTCAATGATTGAACTGTGCAAGTCTTCACTGTCATATAACAGTATTTGCAGTAGTATGATGAGATTGTATGTGTGTTTGAGTTTGAGGCAGGATCTTATACTTAGTTCAGTCTGGGCTGAAACTCACTTATGATCTAATGGCTGTAAGCTCATAGCAACCATTCATCGTCAGCCTCCCAAGTGGGAACTCCCCATGTTGTGGGATCACGGGCATGAGCCACCACACACAGGTTGCAGTGGGATAGTTCTAAAGTTAAAATAGGTATCATATGAAGTGTATGACGTAGAACTTTGTGTGTAGCTTAAGCACTTTAGTGAATGTGAGCTGTAATTTCATTTTTTATGAAGCGTTGTGGTATTACGAACTGTAAGCAGGGCATACCTTGTACCCACAACTCTCTGCAGGTATTGTTCTAGCTCTGGAAAGACCTAGAGTGACTGATAAAGGTCCAGAGAAGAATCCCAACACATGGGTATATGCTGGAAGACAGACAAAGAAAGTAGGAGACTGTTTATGTAGGACCAACATGCTAGCTATAAAATTAGGCATTTCATCTCAGCAAAAACTATGTTTAAAAGGGGACCATGTTGGACTAGAGAGAAATGGGGTAGGTTAGGTAATGTAGGAGAGATTGGTGCACTGATTGGAACTTGGACTGTCAGGCCCTAGCTTTGATTTGGAAAGAGCTGGTAGATTTGCTTCTTGTGGTTGAGTGGGGATGAAAGCCAGGCAGAGGCATTCAGCAAGCTTTAATTAGCATGTGGTGGTCTGTACTGCCTCTTGCCATGGTGTTCTAGAGAGATCTTCAGTCTTTTGCTTTGTTTCTTTTCACTATGTTAATTCAGAATTCAGAATGCCTTGAGAGGAACTGGCCTGACTCACTTTCAAAAGTAACCCTTTAACAAACATATGAATTTTTCTTCACAATCAGGTGGCAAATTTTATTGGAAGCGAGCATCATGAAGTCCTTTTTAATTCTGAAGAAGGCATTCAGGCCCTGGATGAAGTCATATTTTCCTTGGAAACTTATGACATTACAACAGTTCGAGCATCTGTAGGTAATGGATTTTGTTGTCATGAAAAGAGTTAATACTGACCAAGGAGAAGGTTTAAGATGATTTCAGTTTAAGAAAGATTGTCTAAATATGAATATAAGCAAAATTTCTATACAGTTATTAATGTTATATGTGTTTTTTAGTTTTAATAAATTTTATTTAAATTAGAAACAATCTTATTTTACATAGAAATCCCAGTTCCCTCTCCCTCCATTCTGCCCATGTCCCCCACCGATCCCCCCATTTAATATTATATTTCTAAGACTGTTTAAGAGTGTCCTGAATTTCTTTTCAACTGGAGGAAATGCTTTTAATGAATATAACCATATCTTCTGAACATCGAATTTACAAGGTCACTCTGCCTACAGTCTTAAAGAATGTTTCATAAAAATAAATAACATCTCACATTTACTAAGCACATAGTACATGCTAAGTTCTGTTTCCTACATTTCATATGAACTATTTATGGGTACTTCCATTGTAGCCAATATGTAGACTCAACACCTGTTGGGTGGTTCAGCACCCAAGAGACTGCTGCACATCTGGCATTTACGGCATCACTATAGGATGGATACATATTTGGGCTCCCCTTTCTTCCATTTTCTTTGTTTAAAGTATCTTGGATGATGTAGTTTGGTCACAATACTAAGCACCTTGACTTAGGAATATCTTATTGCTCTTGATGGTCTAAGCTGTGGGAAAATGATGCAGTATATTTGTGTTTTTTGCAGGATTGACAGTCTTTTAATTTTTAAGAAATGAACTTCCTCTGGAACAATTGTGGTGGCCTACATTTTCAGAGGTTCAGTCCATTATCAACATGGTGGGACATAGTGGATTGCAGGCAGCCATGGTCTGAGTCACACTGAGCAAAAAAACTTGAGCAAAAGGAGTCCTCAAAGCTCACCTCCACAGGGACACACTTCCTCCAATAAGCCCACATCTATTTCAATAAGGCCACACCTCCTAATAGTGCCACTCCCTATGAGCTTGTGGGAACCAATTACATTCAAACTACCACAAAAGCCAAACACAGTAAGATGAGATATGCCTGTTTATGTGTATAGGTTTTGTGCAAATACTATCACTTTTTAAGACGTTGAGGTATCTGAAGATTTGGGTAGCTGAAGGGAGGTCTCAGAATCAACCCCAAATGAATATTGAGGGAGAAGAATTTTTTTGTTTGTCTTGATTTTTCTCTAGACAGTTTCTTTATGTAGCCTTGGCTTTCCTAGAACTCACTCTGTAGACCAAGTTAGCCACAAAGTTACTAAGACCCACCTGCCTCTGCCTCCCAAGTGCTGGGTTTAAAAATGAATACCACCACTGCCCATCTGGGAACAATTTTTTATAAAATGGGGAATATAGATCTATACTATAATACATTTTCCTTAAGGAGTTCTTATGTAGATGTATTGTAATACTCCATTACACAGCTTACCCATTGCTAGTTATTATTTACATTATTACTTAAGCAGGTCACGTAAGCGATACTAGTTGTAGTTGGTGAACACATTCTGAGATTAACAGTGGACCACAAGTCAGATAGACCCAAGGTTGTTGAGCCTTTAAAATGCTACTAGCTGAGTAGGCCTCTCTTAAAACTCACTTTGGAGTAAAAAAAAAAAAAAAAAAAAAAAAAAAAAGCCCTTGAGACCTTGAGTATTAACAATGATTTGGCCTTCTGAAACATAGTTAAACAAGCACATTTATAACATGGCTGTGATTGAATTTTCATGGGGTGGAAGCAGAGTTAGGAAGGAAAAAGTCCTAAGAATTGGAGGTGATGGGAGTGTAGAGAGATGTAAAATGGGTACCAAGCAAGCTTGTTTCAATACCATGCAGAAGCTTAATCAAATGTGGAATTTCGAAGTGAGGAGTGACAGTGGAAAAGAGTAAAACAGTTAAAACTAAGTGTTTCCATTAGTTCATTTATCTGTTACTATAATGGATAACCTCAGGTGAACAACTTTTTAACAATGGTTCTTTTCTTTTTAAATTCAGAATTTTGTGGGCTGAAAGTCCAAAAGCGTGGCACTTGGTGGGTGACATCAAGGAGCCACACATGAGGGAGAGGTTTCATAGTGAGGCCAGAGGCCAAGAATAGAGAAGGGTTAGCTGGGCATTGGTGGAACACCCCTTTAATCCCAACACTCGGGAAGCAGAGGCAGGAGGATCTCTGTGAGTTTGAGGCCAGCCTGGTGTACAGAGCCAGGACAGGCTCCAAAACAATAGGGAGACACCCTGTCTCTTTAAAAACAAAAACAAACAAAAGAATAGGGAGGGGTTCTGTTTTAAACAATTAGCTCAGGAAAACTAATTTGGTTTCCTCTGGGAATTGCCTTAATGACTTCAAAGGCAAGATTCTTGAGGACCCAAGTAACCCCAAGCAGGCCTTACCCATCACTTCTCTCCTCACCATGGACCACACTTCCAACATCAGTCCTTGGGAGAACAAATTGCATCCAAATCCCTGCACTACCCAAGCCATTACTTTTCTGTAGTAATGTTAGTATGAAGCCATGGTATTTAGGTATTTGAGTGGTTCAATTTAGCACAATTTTGAAGTAGAATGTCTTGTTTAAGAACATAAGTTTGGAATGTATTTATAAAATATTTCAGTGGTTTCTAGGCTATTTTATTGCCTAAGTAGGGTTGCCTGCATTTAGATTGCTTTTAAGTATATCTGCGATCATATTTTGGAAGCTGCTGATATTAACTCAGGGTCCAACAAGACTTTCCAGCCAGCAGTTGTTTCTGAAAGCCAAGTTAAAGTCTTTCTAGAAGACACACTTACACCAATATTAGTTTCTCTTTCTTTAAGGTATGTATCTAATTTCTAAGTACATTCGGAAGAACACAGACAGTGTGGTGATCTTCTCTGGAGAAGGTTCAGATGAGCTTACACAGGGCTACATATATTTCCACAAGGTGAGCACTCTAGTGAAAAGATTTCCAGGTTGAGTTAAGAAAAGTTGGAATCACTTGATTGTTGTTTTCTATACTGTCTTTATGATGTGTAACATTTGTGTGTGTGTGTGTGTGTGTGTGTGTGTGTGTGTGTGTGTGTGTGTGTCTGTGTGTCTGTCTGAGTTGATGGTATCTGTTTTGGAAAAAAGAAGTCTCAATAGTATCAGATACTTTCCATTCTTAAACACAAGAGTTGCTTTTATATTTATTTATTGTATTTTTGTTTTGTTTTTTGTTGTTTATTTCCTCCCCCCCCCCAGACAGGTGCTCACTATGTAGCTCTGACTATTCTAAAACTCAGTATGATGCCCAGCGGTGGTGGCCTTTAATATCAGCCCAGGCAGGTGGATCTCTGTGAGTTTGAGGCCAAGCTGGTCTACAACAGCTAGTTCCAGAACCATGTAGCTAGGGCTACGCAGAGAAACCCTGTCTTGAAAAATAATTAAAACCAAAACAACAAAACAAATAGCTCACTCTGTAGACCAGGCTGGCTTCAGACTGACTGAGATCCACCTGCCTGTGCTTCTCAAGTTGCTGGGATTAAAGGCTGCACCACCAGGCCCAGCTGCTTCTGCTTATTTACATTTCTATGGAACTGTGACTCTTGCCCTGACATTTATCTTACTTGTTCCTACACTAAGCACTTTGGAGGGCGAATGGGTCTGTCTTCTAAAACATTGGTGGCCTCTGAAGTCATTTACTCCTACCCTTTACCTTGTGACATTTTCTGTCTTCCTCATCTCTCATTTTAAATGTAAAAGGGGAAGATAGGGGCTGCCTGTGTGCCAAAGCAAAGCCACTCACCTTTTGGTCTACTGAATAGGCTCCTTCTCCCGAGAAGGCAGAGGAGGAGAGTGAGAGGCTGCTGAAGGAACTCTACCTGTTTGATGTTCTCCGTGCCGACCGCACTACTGCTGCCCATGGGTAACTTTACACTCAGTTGTAAAGAAGAAAGGGAAAGGGGAAAAATTCAATGAGATCAGTTGCTTACATTTCCGTTTCTTTGCAGTTGACTGCAAGGAATGACTTTTAACTAAATTGGGCTACGGGCCTGGATACTATCATTGAAGTAGTGAGAGATGACCTTATCGTTGGGGTGGGAGACAGCATCTTCTGAGCTATGTCAGGCAGGTTTTGTGTCATCAAATCACAATAGTAATGTGCTATATGTGACCTAGAGGGAAGGCAACAGCAGCATTTCTAAGCATTTTAGAATGTCTTGAGGGGGCGGGATGAAGATGCATGAGGTTAGATATGATTGTATACTAAAAATGTTTCTTTGGTTTCCTTGGCTAGAGCTTTCACGTTTAACTGAGCTTGTTGAAGAATAGAAGGCCCTTATTGTGCATGATAACACCTGTCATTCAGTAACTTAGTTTCTTCTACTGACTTGTATTAGCTGAATGAGCTGCAGTCGTAGGTTTTGCCTGTCTGCATATCCTACCAGAGTCATTAGGACTGTGTACACATGATGTGCATTTGCCTCACGGTTTCTGACTCTTCTGCTCTTAGAGAAGCAGTTAACGTTTCATAGACACAGAAGGAAAGATAGTTTCAAATTGGAAGCTTTCAAATGCTGGTTTGATTTTGAGTATAGACTTCAGTATGTATCCAGGCATGCAGAGTGGCCATTAGGAGGCTGAAACGTGACTCTGTAATCTCCGTGGCTCAGTCTGGTGCAGCTGTTGGGACACACGACAACTGCTGACCAGCCTTCTGGTTGAGATTGTCTTCTGTTTTCTCCAAGTCTTGAACTAAGAGTCCCGTTTCTGGATCATCGGTTTTCCTCCTATTACTTGTCCCTGCCACCAGAAATGAGGATTCCAAAAGTAGGTAAATCACCCTGGATAAAAATGCCAAATGCCATTGGCTCTGCTGATGACCCCACTGATCCTTCTTTTGTGTTCATGTCAGAATGGGATAGAAAAACATCTCCTGCGAGAGACGTTTGAGGACTCCAACCTGCTACCCAAAGAGATTCTCTGGAGACCAAAAGAAGCCTTCAGTGATGGGATCACCTCAGTTAAGAACTCCTGGTTCAAGATTCTACAGGATTATGTTGAACATCAGGTCAGCCTTTCAAGATATTTTCTGGAACAATATAGTTTAGCAGAGACCTGGGATCTCTGTTTTGTATTTAGTTTGAATAACTGTGTCTATAGGAGAGTTACAGTTCCTACAAAGAGCACCTCTTTCATAAGTATTACATAAAAATTGAGGAATATGAAGTATCAATGATCAAAAGAAGAAGACGTAGAGGGGGCACTTAGTAATCATCACTGACCCTTTTACATGTGTCTGGGTACCCTGGGTACAAATAAATCACACATTGAGCACCCAAATATGAAATATGCATGAGAATTTTAAAGATATTACTGCCTCTGTTTACTATAGCTTGTTTTTTCTAAATAATGAGCAACTTAAAGGGTCTTATTAATTTATAGTATGCCTTAACTTTAGTTTGGTCTGTATCAGAGCAAATCCAAATGAAAATGTAATGTTCTTAATTTATCTTATAGGTTGATGATGCAATGATGGCAACGGCAGCCCAGAAGTTTCCCTTCAATACTCCCAAAACTAAAGAAGGCTATTACTACCGCCAGATCTTTGAACGCCATTACCCAGGCCGGGCTGATTGGCTGACTCATTATTGGATGCCCAAGTGGATCAATGCCACCGACCCTTCTGCCCGCACTCTCACCCATTATAAGTCAGCTGCCAAAGCTTAAATGCTTTCTGAACTCTAGTGTAAGTGTTTCTTCTCACACTGAAGGTAGAGACACCAAGACAAACACAGAAATAATGCAAATCAACCATCAACCGCTCAGGCTTACACAGGCATGGAAAAAAAAATAAAAATATTCCATCTAAAATGAATTCTGGTGGTGGATGCAGACTCATTAGCGGCAACTACAGACAGAGTGACATTTACTATATTCCCACCATGTGGATGACAATGAGCTAAGCTGAAAGGGAGAGCATATGATCTTCGCATCTCAGTCCTGCCTACGTTCGCAACAGCTGGCTAGATAGACAGAGATGTGAGTCCTTTGTCGGAATTCATGACAGCTCTGCATTATAGGATAAGGATTCAGTTTTTGCTTTCTTATGTTGTGTTAATATCCCCTTGTAGAGTTGGGAATAAACTTCTCAAACACAGAGTCAGATGCTACATTAGGCTTTTGTGGGTCTCTATGGAACTGTGGATTGACACTGACACACAACACTGGGTGTTATAAGACTACTTCACACAGCTGGTGGTAGGCCAGGTCTGGACCCTGGGTCGTTGTTTATTGATGCTTCTTCCGGGGGAATTGTCCAAACTATACATTACTCACAAATGTGTTTGGGGAAGTAGGAAATAGCACTTAAAAACAGAAGCTACTCATTTGAACACTTCCTGAATGCTTCAGGACAACACGGTGAGATACATAAGACAAATGAATTTAGCTGTTCAGAATGTTTGAAAAGGGAACTGATGGGAGATATCATTCTGTATATGTTTCTCATACTGGGTTCTATCCTCTCTCCTAATTCATGAACCTTATCCCTAGTGGGAACAGTTTGTAAAAGAATTCCTGATGGTGTCAGATATTTTGATTCATGATTCTCTGAGCACCAGGGAAGACTGCAGCAGGGTTAGTTCAAGGCCAGCCTGTGCAACATGGTAAGGATATGTCAAATGAAGGACTGCTTGATGGGAAAAGCTATTGAGGCCAGCTATGGGCCCTAACTTATCCTGTATAAATGTGTCGATGAAACTGAAGATGAAGCCTTACTGTAGGGTAACCTAATAAGCATTAGGTTGTCTTGCATTTATAGATATTTAAGTATTTAAACTTAGCTTGATTTGGCACTATACCTATTTTCTGCTAAAGTTTGCCCAGCCCAGCTACATGGCATTGCAAATACTTTGGATTGGGATCTGTGACTTTGATTGACACAATGCACATGCCAAGATCAAAGTGTGGCATGAAGCACACTGCCAGATCTGAGGGTGTGGGATCGGCTTTAGATTTTAACTTTAGTGACTAAGAAGTGTCCTGTTCAGATCCCATTGAGAACTTTGACACACATGGGGATAGTTAAGCCAACTTCACAGCATCAAACTTGTATGTGTGTGAGAGAGCCTTTTATCCCTTTGCCAAATGCCTAAGAAAAGTGTACTTCAGTTCATAGTTTGAGAGCTTATGGTTCATGATTGGCTTGTTATGGTCGTTGGCTACATCATTTCTTTGCCAGCGTTGAGGCAGAAAATCAGGGCAGAACACACTGGAACACATGTTCAACTCATGGAGGTGGAAAAGCAAGCAGAAGGGTTTTAAGGACAGCCCCTGAGGACATCTTAAGTGACCCACCCCAGGCCTCACCTTCAAAAGTTCCTACCATCTCTCAGTAATTGCCATTCAATTAATGAACCAATGAACTGATGTATTCATTGAATTAGTCTGAACCTTTATGCTCCAGTCATTTGACAATGATTGCTTGCACTAATTGGAGACTGAACCTTTGACCCATAAGTCTGAGGGGCAGACATCATATCTAAACCATAACAAACAAGGTTGCCCATAATGGCTACAGATAATTTTCAAATTATACATATTCATGTGGTTAATTTTTTCTTTTGCACCTTGAAAGGAAGGTTTGAAAAAAGAACCACTAGGTTTGTGAGTATGTGTGTAATCCACCAGCTTACATACTACACACACTCAGTTTTCTAGATCATCCCGATGGATCCCATTCATACAGGCCTGCTAATAAGCAGTCAGTCTGTTCAGGCACCTTTATCACTAAGGATTCCCAGCTGACACCTTGCCTCTTCAGCCTCTTGGGCACCTCTCCACAACCTACTCAGCAGAACTTTCCTTTGACTTTGTATCTGCTCTAAGAAAGGGTACCATGTACTACATGTACTACATTTTCAAGTTTTATTTTTAAAAGTGAGAGTAAAGCTCCAAGTTCTCCCTTAGCCTTTAAACAATGGTCATCATGTTCTTGCAGTTCTTTCACTGAAAAGGTACCATTGTACATGTGCAGGAGGATTTCCAAAGCTCCTAGTACAGGGGTAATATAAAGAGCTAAACCTGAGCCTGATAGGCTAGCCCCACCCCATTTTTTAAAGAAGTTTGTGACATTCTGGCTGTGGCCATGGTGTCAGCATGCTACACAATACCTTTTTGTTGGTTTTAGTTTGGTCTGGAGCCTTGGAGAAGGCCAATATGGTTCAGAATCTTTCTGTAGCAGTGTTCCTGGTCTAGCTCCCCCACATCTTTCTACTTTGTGAAATGTCTGCATCCTGAGCAAGGTAGGGGTTTATATTCATGCTGGCTAGCAGGATGTAGTAGAAGTCAAGTGATGTTGGGAGACTTGTGATTTGGTGTCACTTGTTTTTAATGTGGAAGGAAGACCCAGACACAGAGACGGGTCATTTGTAAGAGTGGACATCTCCAGTGACCACTTATTCAACATTGAACAATTACAACGATGCTTGTGAGTGAGCTTCTGGAAGATTCCAGCTGCTAGTCTGGTATTTCCATCTGTGGCCTTGGTGTGGTGCCAGAGATTAGCCAGTCTGGGACTCTGGCCATGTTCCTCATTCATAGACCCCAGAGTACAATGGGTTATCAGCAAAGTTAAGATGGGGGAGATAGTAGCTCTGACTTACCACAGTAACTGAAAACCTTAAATACTTCTGCCTTTGTTTACATAGGTTAGGGAAGCTGCCAGAGTGAACAATAGTCTAACTAGTAAGGAATTTACCCTGGGTAGCCGGGCTCTTTGCTCCCAGTGTCTTGGCAGTCCTCCCTCTCGATTACTGTATTGGGAAGCTAAAGGAAAAAGGTTCCTCTGTGGGGACAAGAACGAGGAAAACAGGGTATACCCACATATTCCTATAACTGCTGAGAAACCCATCCTGCTGTGGTGCATCACACTAGAGTTAGTTTTCATTAAAATGGTGTACCCATTTTGCCTAGTGGAGGGATTTGTTCGTTGTTGAGGGTTTTCTAACCACTCTGGTCCAGGAAGACACATGGGTTGAAACATGCATCAATCACTCATTATTTTCCAAATCAGTCATGCGGCAGCACTTTTCGTGTGTGTGTGTGTGTGTGTGTGTGTGTGTGCATGCGTGCGCGCGAGCGCACGCAAATTGGGAGCATCAAAAGGAAAATGAAGTATTTTGGGACCCCCCACCCCAAATCCATTAACTCACCATCTGGTCACCAAATAGTTCTCACCTTTGAATACCTACACTCACCCTCAAGAGGATTTCATACTGTTCTATGGCTTGCAACCAAGATGTTGGGGATTCTGATTGAGTGTGTCAGGCTGAGAAGCAGGTGGACTAATAGCCCCCCTTTCACCTGTCTGCTTTATAACAAAGAAGCAATAGCACAATCGCAGCAGCAACAACAAAACATATGCCACAGTATTGTGGGACATTTGTACACTGTGAAGACACGCTGACTTGGCAGGCTTAATAAAAAGCTGAACAGCCAATAGCTAGGCAGGAGGTATAGGCGGAACTTCTGGGCAGAGAGAGGAAGTAGGAGGTGATGACTGAGATGCCATGGAGGCATGGAAACAGTCGAACACACAACATGGGAGAGGTAAAAGGCACGTGGTAGAACACAGATTAATAAAAATATGGGACAAGCCTAAGCTAAGGTCGAGTTTTCATAATTAGTCTCCGTCTCATTATTTGTGAGCTGGTGGCCCAAAGTCAAGTCTGATTACACTGCAATGAGCGAGTGGCCAGGAAGCATGGAGCCTTCCCTGCTTAACTTCCTGCTTGAAGAACCCCATCTCTAGCAAAGAGTGGTCCTCCGGTGGCTGTTAGCAGCAAGGCATCCTGGTAGAAGGAAACAGGTAGAGGCTAGGGCAGCACCTGCCCACAGGTGAGAAATGAGACCATGGTGATTTCTGATAGAAAACCCTATTGGGCTCATGCATTATAATGTTGGTTCCCTAGAATAAGGTTTAGGAGTTATAGGTCCTCCTGTGAGTAAGGACTGCCCTGGAAACTAGTCTTATCAATGTACCTGTGTTCTGTCAAGTTCTTCGACAGCTTATGAATAAGGAAAGTAATGCACAATGGGAATTATGCCACATGGCCAGTGTCACAGAGCTGATAGCAAATGGGGAAAATAGTTGATTGCAGGTTACAGGAGTTTAGAAACTTCCTGAACCTTGTGACATTGCAAAGATTAGAAATATAAACACAGGAAAATACTATTCCAATTATATTGTAATGGGAATATTATTTCATTTTATGAATAGTAAATTATTTAGCAAGTGTACTGATTTAAACACAAGGTTATTTTAGTTTTCCAGTGGATAATGAACACATGTACATTTGCTGTGTAAATATTGCATGAGGTAGGTATTCTGAGTTCTGGCTTAATTCCAGTTGTGTCTAGCTGGTAAAAGCACTAGGGAATAAATTACTATGGAATTTGAAATAATTCAAAGAAAAGCTGTGGGAAGAAAAGCCATATCTACACATTGACAGAATATTTAAAAAGTAACATAAAAAAGTGTTTCATTTCTGAAGATGAACGATGTAACACAAAGAGCCACAAGATGGCAGCTCTGATGTATTTCTCTTTTCAGGCAAATGCTTTAAATTTCCCAAAGGCACTGGCGATACAGACCATCATAAAGAAACTTGTATGTTGCCTTGAAGAGATAGCATGTTCATTTCACAAAATAAATCACAACACAGAAGGTCTATGGTATGCATGGAAGTATACAATAATAACATTTTTGAAAGAGTGGCTCCTCTATTCTCTGGAAAGTAAAGGATGTGGAAAACCCACCTTGCCTTTTATTTGGTTTTCTTTGTTTTTCAAGATAGTTTTGCTCTGCGACTGAAGTTGTCCTCCTGCCTCAGTCTCCTGAGTGTGCCAACATTTCTAGCCTTATTTGCCTATGAAATGAAATAAAAGATCTACATGAATTTCATTTCTATAATCTCACACTCTTAACTGAAACTCATCTTAGTTTATGCAAATGCAGCTGAAAAACAAAACCTGCATCATTTCCATTGCATATAGTGGCAACCAACATGTAATGTGTGCCTAATGTTAGTCAAAGACAGTCTGAGCTGGGCGGCTGCGGTGCACACCTTTAATGCCAGGACTTGGGAGGCAGAGGCAAGTGGATCTCTGTGAGTTCAAGACCAGCCTGGTTTACAAGAGCTAGTTCCAGGATGGCCTTCAGAGATACACAGAGAAACCCTGTCTTGAAAAAAACAAAACAAAACAAACAAACAAACAAAAAAAAAACATTGTTCTGTGCAGCATCCTGAGAGAAAGTTGAAGAAATAAATGAAACCCAGAAACAGAAGATGGCCTACTGTAGCCAATGGAGGCTTCGCCTGATACAAGGGATACCACAGAAACTATTTCTATATTAGTGGAGTGTAGGAGAACCCTGAGGACATAAACATGCTGGTCTATGTCAAGAGTGAGAAGAAACACAGTTGCAAAGAACAGCTGGCCAGTGAATAAACTGGCTGAGCCTGTAGGGCTATACATCCAATGACCAGATCAAACTGTAGCTTAGAAACACAGGCTGAGCGCAACATTATCTTGATTCTATCGTATTAGTGTTTGGTCATTCACATTATGTTGTCATTAGCACTTATTATCTAGGCTGTATGGCTCTCAAATAACCCTAGTGGGATAAGGTGATACTCAACTGAATACGTTTCACCATCTCTTGCACTGAGAAGTTTCTGTCATTCTTAATATGTGTCCTGGCTATGTATGTGTGCATCTGTAGTTAAGCACGTTCCTTGGTTATAGATTAAAAGTCACAACCCCGGGTAATGAACATATAAACACCTCTGTCATGCTGTCTTGTGATATGGTATGCTACAGACTTGGGTAGTGTTTCAGACCATTTGTTTTCAATCAGTGTGCCATGGGACCCTGCTATGCCCTGTGATCCTTTCCAATTTCATGATTAACCTCGATTTAATGGTGTGAGAAAATGAACAACTCAGGGATTAAAAAGAAAGTGGCGGGGGGGGGGGAGACCATGATTCTGTACTGGGCAACAGAATTTCTGATGACAGTGGGGAATTTATGAAGCATATCATATGTCACAATGTCATCATTGCCTGGCCATTAAATCAAATTCTCAGTTGCCAAGGCATACATACAGGATGACATCTGCCTAGAGTGAGGAGCTGTAGCCAATGATGGAGGCTACTCACCTGTCCTCAGACCTAGTTCTTCCAAGCCATGTGACAATACCGGTGTCATGCATTGCAAGCAAATACAGAAATACAGATTTATGTAAAAGTTTTTTAAAATTCGGATCAAAATGTTAAAATACTAAAGAATGCTCAGGCCAAACAAAACATCCTGTGTGTTTACAATAATTTATATAATTTCATCAGTGTTAGACTCCGGAGGCCTCTTAAGTAAGGTAAAACCTGGGAACTGATGGGGGGAAGACCTTTTGAGGAGGGTACAGGTGTGAGTCACATTGGCCCTGTTCACTCTTGGGGCATCTTCACTACTGGGAAATCTGATGTACATGTGAACCTAGTAAAAAGCTAGAGTGGACAAAGCATCGACAACATCCCTGAATTTTTCAACATTAATGTCTACAAACGTGTTATGACCTTGATATAAATAATAATGTGTGAAAACAGGTTTTCTCCAGCACTCTAATAAACTTAATTTTGTAGTGTTGTGTGTGTAAGTTTCCCCTTTAACACTGCTGTGATTTTCACTAACGAGACCTAAAACATTTCTTTAGTGCCCCAAATATTTTGTTTACTCTCTAAGTTGTCTTTGGCACTCAGACAATTTATTCATCATTCATTGTTATATTTAAATACTCCCTAAGGTGAATCCTTCCTTAGTCTTTCAAAATTTGAGATAGGATGCTTCCTTGCTATTGAGTGTTTATAATCTTAGTATGTGCTCACTGTTAGCAATGCTGAAGGATGTTTGAAGGAGCTAGGTGTCTTCAGGACAGCAGAAGTCATTCTAAGCTTTCTGGGATGGTGGGGTGCTGTAAGGCGTTAGTGGTTTGTTGACTATGAAACGTACTGAAGGAACGATGAAGTTCAGGATATCCAGGAGTAGGAAGCTAACACAAAGACCTCAGTCTGAAGCAACAGAGGGACTCTCTGAAAGACGCTTTCTAGAGGTACAGCTTCTTTCTCGCTCCTGCCCATTCTGCATTGTGATGTCCTCCATGGGCAGCTCCACACTTTAGGAAGGGGATCACAAACAGGACACCTAAAGGAGGTAATGGCTTGGCCCCATTACAACAATCTGACACAGTATCTCATGCTATGTCAAAAGATAAAGCTTGAAAATAAGTCAGGGAATTGAGCTAATTTTATCGACCATCCCAGAATCAGTTTTTATCTAAAAAAGGTAGAGACCCTCTTGTTTCTTTTTCCTTATCTTTCTTTTTTTTTTTTTTAATAATACAGTTTGAGCAGAAGAAGAAGGCAGTACTGTGGTGATATATTTATGATTTCTTAAAGTTTGCCTGAAGATCAGAAACACAAAGTAGCCAACCACTAGCTCTTAAGGTGATCCTGGCCCCACCAAACCTCAGACTGTATCCCCAGACTGTGATGCTCTCCTCAACATGACTGGAGAGTCCTGAGACTCACTACTGAAGATCCTGCTCCTATCTTTTATACCTCTCTAGTGCTGGGATTAAAGGCATGAGCTCTGCTACTCTTCTAGACTGATTCAATCTCATGTAGCCCTGGGTGGCCTTGAATTCAGAGTCTTGGGATTAAAGGTATGTACCACCACTGCCTGATCTCTATACCTTGAAGCTGACTTAGATTTCTGAACCCTCAGACAAGCTTTAATAAGTCATCAATAATATATCACCACACAGTACAACACAGAACACAGGTCTGTCAACATCTGGTTATTTCCAGTTACTTCCCTTTGATAGTTAGGTGAAGGGTATTGCTGTGATAAAACCATGACCAGAGTGAACTTACAGAGAAAGAGTTCATTTTATTTTAGCATATGGTTCCAGAGGGAGAGTTCACAATTGTGAGGGAGGCATGGCAAATGGGGGGGGCAGTAAAATAGCATCTTTAACTGCAAACAGGAAGCAGAAAGAGCAAACCAAGGAGGAGAGGCTATGAACTCTCACAGCCCATTCCTGGCGATGTACTTTCTCCAGCAAGGCTGAACATACTCACCATTCCACCGTTTCCCAGACAGCACCTCCAACTGGGGACCAATGGTTCAAATACAAGAACTTAACGGGGGTGTTTCACGTTCAAACTGCCATAGCACTTGTCTACTACTTGTGCCTTTGGGACTTGGGTATCATCGGGCCCTAGCCCAATTTTCCGGAAGTTCAAATCAACAATTTAGTCATGTGCAACTTTAGCAGGAGTGACTTCAGGGTCACTTTGGCATCTACTGCAGAACCTTGGTCCAAATGGCCTCTTTACATTTTATTTAGCGTAGATCATCAACTCTCGTCATCTAGACAACAAATCTTACTCATAGCATTATGTTCTCAGTGTCCAAGGTCATGGAAAGAACCAAGTGAATGAGGAAGGGAACCAGATGAGTCTGACTGCAGTGTAAACGACCTCGCAGAGACCATTTGCCAGTGTGTGGAACAGCAGACTATCACACAGTTTGTGTTTGGTGATTTATGCTAAGAGGTAATTGCAACTCACCGTGACATATTTTCCAAAATGACAAGAGATGTCACAATTCTGAAATTTTAAATTATAGGTCTGGGGGGAGCTTTGGCAACCAGGGCTCTGCAATTGCTGAGTCCCTTAGGAGGAAGAGCTAATTCCTATACTTAATCCCTAAGCCATGCACAGTGTCTTTTGTGTATATTAGAATATGGCCACTAGGTGGTGCTCATGCTTGCTGTCTTTTTTAGACAAGGCGATTGAGGCTAATGAAGCCAGAAGTGCTCCAATTAGAAGGAAACTAACTGAATCTTCCCTCACATGCTAACTACAGTGTATTGACATCTGTTAAGAGTTAGTTCAAACAATACCTCGGGTAAGAATAAATAAAAGAATAACTGTCTAACACCCTTTGCTATGATTCTTTTGCGATTTGAGTTTCAGAACAGTTGATGCTCTTCAGTGTGTGTGTGTGTGTGTGTGTGTGTGGGGGGGGGGGTGTTGTCGTCTCCACTTACTGGTTCATGCATCCAGATACAGTGTGAGATTCCTAAGCTCTTGTCTTACTTTGTTGGTTGGTTGTTTTTGTTTGTTTTCATTTTTGTTTGTTTGTAAGACAGGATACCTCTGTGTAGCCTGCTGTCCTAACTCAGAGATCTGGCTCTCGAGACTCCCAGTACTGAGATGAAAGGTGTACAGCACTGCCTGGCTTACTTTTGAAGGATTCCCTCCCCTACTCCAGCAGGTGAATTGACTCTTGCATGAGTTCAGATTATGACTAACAGCTGAGCAGGACAAACAGGAAAAGCAGCTACAGCATGACTAAAACCTTCCCCTTTAAGATCCATTGATTTCTTTTGAACTGAGTTAAAGCTTTGCCTATGACATCTTAAAGTCATACATACTTATTGTATAAAATCCAGAAACAATAAAGAAAAAAAGAAAACACAATTAATCTGGGTCCCAACAAGTTTTATAGTCCTTTGTTAGTCATTTATTTATTTATTCATGTTGTGATAGTTAGCCTTAATAGTCAACTTGACACAACCTAGAGCCACTTGGGAAGAGAATGCCAATGATGGGCTACACGGGTTGGCCTGTGGGCACATCTGTGAGGGGTGGGCTTAAAATTAAGTTCATTGATGTCAGGGGTCTTGAACAATACAAGGATGGGGGAATAGAACCAAGTGCAAGTAGGCAAACAAGAGACCATGTAACTATTTGTTTCTCTCAGCTGTTGACCATGAATGTGACTTGATCAGCTGCCTGTCCTGACTGTCCCACAATGGGAGCCAGTGACCTAGAATTGCAAATCAAACCCTTTGTCCTTAAGTTGTTTCTTGTCAGACTATTTTATCGCAGCAGCAGAAACAAAATAAGGACACATGATTAGTCTTGTGTACTTTTCATATACTCTCAGTATTGCAGGTATCATGTTAGATTTTTCAGTTCACAAACACTGGTTGGTGTCTTCTAGTTGGACAACATTGTTTGTTGGTTTCACTGTTACACAAACACACACACACACACACACACACACACACACACACACACACACACAGAGTACAGAGGTCAGAAGAGAGTGTTGGATGCTCTAGAAATGGATGACTGTTAACCACCATCTGGGTGGTAGAAACCAAACCTGGACCCTCTGCAAGAGCAGCAAGTGCTATTAACTATTGAGTCATTTCCATTTTTCCAGATCAGCTCCACTGGTGTACATATATTTAAAAAAAAAAAAATCTATCATATTTTCCACACACTGTTTTAAAATTTATATTTTATTTTCTGGATAAATTCATCTAATTTTTCTATTCTTAAACTATGTAATAAAATAATAATTTAACTCATAATATTTCAGCCAAATCTTTGCTCACATCTGCAGTGGTAAAGCTAAGTTCCCTAAGGTGGGGATTTATATCGCCGGTTAAGACTTTGACATTTCTTCTTACACTTTCTGCACGAGACATGTATCGATTTGTCTCTTTGAATCCTTGCCATCAATGAGCATCTTCATTTAAATATAGTTTCTAGTTCTAAAGGTAAAAATAGTATTTGAAAATTTTATTTATTATTACTGTGTGTATAGTTTATATAGGACATGGTGTGTATGTGTGTGTGTGTGTGTGTGTGTGAGAGAGAGAGAGAGAGAGAGAGAGAGAGAGAGAGAGAGAGGGAGAGACAGAGAGAGAGAAAGAGAAAGAGAGAGAGAAGAAGGGAGAGATACATGTTTAGAGGTCAGAGGACAACTTTCAGGGGTTGGTTCTCTCCTCCCACTGAGTTCTAGGACTGGAACTTTGTCATCCGATTTGTACAGCAGGCATTTTTATTAGCTGGGCCCCATTTATATTCCTTTGACTACTAACAAGGTTGAATATGTTTTCTTGTTAATTGTTCTTAATAGTTTTTTTTTTTGCACTGCTTTGCTGATTTTCATTGTCATGTTTTTATTGGTATAAACTTTTTCTTATTGTCATAAAGGGATTAAAATGTACTAATTATTAATTCAGTGATCATATTTCTTAAGTTTCTATTGTGTTTCTGTCATGTAGAATTTAACATCTTATGAATTAAATCATTTTTGCTATAGTTTCTAAGGTTGGATTCACCATTATGTATCACTTAGAAATCAAGGGAGGCGAGAGAGGGTATTTTATGGCCGACAGAAGTAATTTTTCTTTGTGTCAGTAGACTATCATTTCTCTAATGAATCTTTGGCCAAACACTAAAGAAATAACTGGAAGTCATTCAACTCCTACTGGGAAAACTTAACAAGTTGGAGAGAGGCTAACACTATTTCCCTAGAGAACACTTGGAAATATATGGGGTCTTTTTTTTTTTTTTCTTATTGTTGTTTGATTGAATCTACTAGTACTTCTATCAAGGTTCCAGAAATACTAAGCATTTTAGAGAATTTAGAACAAGGGATTGTACATCCCCAGTGCTTACAGCAGTGCCCACCAAGAAACACTGAGTGAGACCATCATCCAAAGGCATCTTTAATACATACATTTGTTTGTTTGTTTGTTTGTTTTTGTTACTATGATTGATTGAGATAGAATGTAGCCTAGGTTGAATTTAACCTTGTGATTCTGCTGCCTCGACCCCCTGAGTGCTGGGATCACAGGCTGTATTACCTAGTTTTGTTTTAAATCAACAAATTCCTTTCCTTAAGACATTTGAAAACCATATTCCACCTTTTATATCAGTGGTTCTCAACCTGTGGGTCACGACTTCTTGGGGGAATTGAATACTCTTTTACAGGGGTCACCTAAGACCATCTGAAAACACAGATATTCATAAAAGTAGCAGAATTATAGTTATGAATTAGCAACGAAAATAATTTTCTGGTTGGGGGTCACCTCAACCTGAAGAACTGTATCAAACAAAGGGTTGCAACACTAAGAAGACTGAGAACCACCATTCTATGTGGTCATGAGAGAAAATGCACCTGTATTTTAAAAGTGAAGCAGCTTGAGTTAAGTGTTAGCGTTGGACTGACCTTCAGAATGCAAGTGGTCATCAATTTAACTTAGAGGATTAGTTTAATTATCATTTTTTCCAGAAAGTATTATGGAGGGAATTGAAAATAAATTGTTAACTTGGTAGTTACATTCTTAATGATGCCCCCACAACTGCAAAAATGCCCGATGGGGACATATCTTCTTTCCATTCTCCTACTGTTTCCAGTCCATATTTTCTATCAAAGATGGCAGCCTCAGCCTTGCCAATGCAACTGCCTTGGCTCATGTTGTCCTGTTTCTTCTAGGTGCTGTTTGTTTCAGTGAAATGTGGAGGGCAGGAAAGAACCAGGGGTTATTTTTATCGGTGAGCACATTGTTCTTGGAAATATAATTCTTTTGTTCACTTGAATTTGCCTTTGATCAAACAACAAAGAGGTGTAAGGCAGAGAGTTTTTTTTGTTGCCTGCAGATGGCAGTAGTTATTAACTTGTCATTTTAAATACAAGGTGTTGGTTTTCTCTAGTTCTAAAGAGCTATATTAATGCAGGGTTGATTGTGTTCTAATAAAAAAAATTAAAGATGCACATACCACATTTGGAGTAGAGAACTGAATCTATACACTTTATATAATGTCATTTAAAATATTAATAATCAGAAATTGAACACAAATGGTTTATTAAAGTAATACACTTCCCCCATTTGACAACATATTGAAAAATGACATAAAAGTTTAAGGACAGGATTTGATTAATGTTGGCCTGTGATTAAACTCAATCAATGTATGTTGGAAAATTGCATTTCAGAATATGATTACAATATGATAAACTTTATGATACTTAATTTTAGTTCCAGAACAGAAAATAATAGTAATGTTGATTGTTTTTTGAGCGATACCAATGAAATGTGTTCTGGAGTGTGGACACTAAATAAGGCTTTCCACTGAGCATGCTATCCAAATTGTAGACTATAGTAAGGTAATGAAAATCAAGTTATTACACCAGTGCCGTCCTCCTTTTGTGTATGCCATCATGTGGATATAGTATGCAATTCTGGTGCCATGAGGAATTTAGAGTGGGACTGCAGTCATCTGGGAAGAGTCCACTGAAATGGAAAAAAGAAACTGAAAGGAATTGCCTGAAGGTGCACTCAAGAGGTAGGTACATCTATCAAAAGTGGTAAAGGGCACAGCAATACAGTTGGAACCACTCCCATCCCATCTTTTTATGACAAAGTAGTTTCCTCTGAGAATAAAACATTGCATCCTCCAGGATGCTCATTAAGACTGAGAGTAAACAATTCCAAATAGCTTCAGGAAGTTCCTGAAACTGACCAGACTCACTAAGCCCCTTCTCTCCTAAGCTTATGTAAATAGTAAAGAGCATTGTACTTACTCTCTGGAGAGCCAGGCTTCAGGAAGACTTTCAGACAAGCCCAACAGCCTGAAAAAAGGAGAGACCAGTTGAACTGCCCAGAGGAAACCAAGACCAGGCAGATCTTGCCAGGAAGGGGCTCAGGCCAAGTGAACCACAAGGAAAGGACATTTTGCAACCTGTTAAACTGCCTGGAGGCTGTTCCAGGTTTTCAAGCTTTGTGAACTGCCACTCATGCTAGGATAGACTTAGTGGTCCATCTGTCTTAGAGTAATTTCCTTACCTGTATAAGAGTAACCCCTTACCTGTATTCTATTAAGTAACGCCAGCCAATAAAACTCATTGGTTTACCTCAATGGAAATGCAAGAGAAAATGTATGCATTATATAGAGACTGATTAGAATTGTATTCTATAATTGTTTTTTGAAAGAATTGTTCAGAGAGGAAAATGAGGGCCATGTATGTGAGGGGGGTGAACATGAATATACAATGCTGCCAGCTCTCTTTACTTCCCTCCTAAGTTGAACTTCCATTTATTTATTTAGTAGATATTTACCAAGCTCTTTCTCCAAGCTGGTGTTAGAAGCCAACAGTCTGTCAAATCTTTATGGTTGGTAAATTATGATAATTAGAAGTAGAACACAGAAGGAAGAGCAAACCATAGTTTCTCTCCTATGTGAGTTAAAGACAATCTTGAGAAAGGGAAGGACAAAACAGAGGCACTTGGATATAGATGCTAAAGAAACATGTACAGTAAGTACACAGTGCTGTCAAGTATTCTGCTCCAGCAGACTATAGAACCCTCTTGTACACATTGAAATATGGTCTTTTCATTTTTGCCTCTTCCAAATACTTTCTAATTTCCATTAATTGAATTGTGGGTTTATTATAAGTGTTTTATTTATTTTTCCAGTATTAAGGAAAATTTCCCAGATTATTTTATGTAGACTTAAAAATAATGTAGTTAATGTTTAATGTATGCTTATATGAATTGTTTTTTGAGATAGGGGTTCTCTGTATTGTTTTAGAGCCTGTCCTGGAACTCTGTGTGTAGATCAGGCTGGCCTTAAACTCACAGAGATCCACCTGCCTCTGCCTCCGTAGTGCTGGGATTAAAGGCATGTGCCACAAATGCCCAGCTTTTATATGAAAATTTTTGCAAAGAAAATTTAAAAAGAAGAAATATGCAGAATGCTGCTTCTTGGACTTGGGTAGTCACTAAACATATTTTCTGGTTAAGTAAAACTAATTGCTTAGCTATTGTAATGAATATATACAACGTCCAATAGCTTAACATATGAAATGATCTTTATTATAGCTAAGAGTGTTTGGTGGCAAACTTTCCTGTGATGCAGGTACGTAGACTCCATCATTCAGGCTCCATCATTCTTCAGGATCTCTTGGACTTTCTGTCCTGTAACTTTTATATTCAACTGCCTAAAAGAACATGGATGACCACACAGAACACTCTGGATGCTGAATTTGGAAGTGGTTTATATCTGATCTATTTATATTATTACTATCTGGGCCCAATTACATAGTCCAACCTAATAGCAAGGACAGAAAATATTGTTTAGGGGTGTTCAAAGGAAGAGGAGACAGAAAGGTTGAGGAAGGACCTGGAACCATTGATGAAGAAGGATTTGGAACCATTGCCATCAATAAAGAAGAAGGATCTGGAATCATTGATAAAGAAAAAGGATCTGGAACCATTGCCATTGATAAAGAAGAGGGATCTGGGACCATGATAAAGAAGGATCTGGAACAATTGATAAAGGCAGGTATTCCTTAAACTTTCTGAAGCTACTGGTTTCTTTCTTCTTTAAACTAAACCTCAAGCTTTCTTCCCATGAGATGGCAGAATGATGCTTAGATTCTGTAGGGTAATTCTATAGGTTTGCTGTTTGTCATCTGTCACCCACCTGTCAGGTGGCCATGGCTTTTGATATTTCCTCTCTACTGCTCCAGCTTGTCCAGGTCAGTATAAACACAAATGCAGAACCATTTCCCCATCCTCTTGGGCAACAGTGAAGCAAACAGATAGTAGTAGTCTAACTAGCAAACTTCATTGAGAACTAGGTAATCAAGTAGGAATTCCAGTTTAGAGCATGAAGACAACAGGCTCTGCACTTTCAAAGTTTTAGCAATGAAGCCCTGATCTAGAACCTTTCACCTGGACATTTCCTTCCAGGTTTTAGGGGATGGTGTATTGACAAGAATCTAGAAGTCTGTCTAAGCCTAGCCCCAATTTTCAGTTTCTTCCTTTCTGTAGAAGCCTTCCCATAAGCAAGAAAACCAGACAAATAAAAAACAAAACAACTCAAAATTATTTGTCTACTGAAGAAATAATTCTTTACCTGAGTACACTGAATAATTTTAACCCCTTAAGAGTCAGTGTTTCTCATAGTTTTTTTCCTATTTTTTTTATTATTTGCCTTTGCTTTGATCCTCTAAAAAGCCTTAATAATTTCCCTCAAGTAGCAATGTTTTCTCTAAAATGCATGTCCGTTTCCCAGAATAGCAATAATTGTTTTGCCCTTGTTTGTTTATTTGCCTGATTCCCTTTGCCATTTCCTTCCACCTTCCTACTACATTCTAATAGCATTCCCACAACTTGGGAAATTATTTAAAAAGTAGATGGGAATCTGAGCTATTAATGAACCCATAGGAGAGCACAGCAGATGATCCCACCTTGTCTGCACATCAGAATCCCCATTGGCTTCTAACACTCTTGCTTCCCAGACCACAGCCCAGGCCAATTAGATAAGAATGGTGCAGCTTTTGAAAGTGCGTTACATGACTCCAGTGTGCAGCTAGGATTGAAAACTAGCAGCTTGAAGAAAGATCCATCTTCAACTTCAAAGAGTTAACTTTTTAGATGATGGCCAAATTGCAGCAAGATATATGTGTTTTCAAAAGGGAAGTACTAAGTGTACCTTTAGAGCCACTTCTCTTGGGAAAGAGCCTACAATTTCTTTGGACTGTCACTGTTTGAAGATTTGACACTGGAGTATGATGTATTGGCTTCCAGATGGAATTATACTGCCTTCTCCCCTGCAAGTAATAGCATCAATCATGGCAATATCTTGACTGTCAAATTTGTACATTTCAAAGTTAAGAATAATTCCCATTACCAGTAGAATTTTATCTAGGGGTAATTAAAACATTTCATCATAAATATCATTTAAAATAGAAGAAATTTTATTAAGCTTTGTTATGTTTCTCTTGATTAAGATTATTAGACAGCTAGAAAAGCTTTTAGAACCAGTCACACGAAGAAAATGGGAAAATGATTAAATGGCTTTGCAGAGCTCCTACAAGCTTATCCCACCCAGTGTATTAATACATTATTAACTTCACTGTTACTTTCTGAATAATAACTTCTCTGCCCTGAATGATGGAAACCATCTGAAAACCCTAATTCTGTCTGTGTTAGTAAAGGCTGGAGAAACACAATACCACACACACACACACACACACACACACACACACACACACACACACAATGCCATTCAAGATCTTTCTAAATAGACCTCCACTGCCTACTAGTTAAGGAAAGGTTGATGGCCACCTTCTGTTTGCTAGGGTTCCCGTTCTTCTTTTTCCCCAAAAGGACTAATTCCTTTTAGTCTTCTACATCAGAGAACCTTGTTATCTTTCACTCCTTATTATTCCCCATTTCTGCACTTAAGGGCTACTGAACAAAGATCTTTCTCACGTTTGAACATCTTCTAGATGCTTAGCATTCTCTACATTTTAACTACTTTTTTTGGGAGGGTCAGCCGGTTGCTTATTATTGATCTTCTTAGCTGTGTCTCACTTTTAACGCTCCATGCCTTTTACAATTAAACCTATTTTTCTGTGGATTTTATCTTCTTGACTTTTATTTTCAACAAAGTCATGAGTTATAAAATCTTTAGCCTAGTTGTTTAGGAATATTCCCTGACTTTCCCATGCACTTTTTGTAGTCCAATACCTGTTTGTGCCACAAGGCATAAAGTTCCTGCTGTAAAGTATTAAAGGAAATGAAGGAAAAGGGGAAGTAGATCTGATAGAGAGTTATTAGGTATTTTGAAAACTGCTTTCAATGCAAGGTATTTCCCCGAGGATGTAATTTAGTTCATTTACACAAATGCAATTCATGTATTCCCCTAGAACCAATTGTTGTGTGCCTTGGGGAAATCACTTTGGCACTTGTCTGGTTGTAAAGGGATGATAGTAATTTCTGACCCTCTTCCAGTCCTTGTGAGAGTGGACAGTCAGAGAAGATAATTGACAAATTAGCATCCAGGAGGAGTTCATAAGTACAAAGGATGTTGTTTTTGAAATTTGTGTGAAGTTCATCCATTAATGGCCCGTCTCTCCTGTGTTAGCAGGTGGCACAAAGGATGCTCATGTGTAGACAGCTCCCTTCAACCCTTCTGCTTCATCCCTGCAGAAGTGGTAAACTTGTGTCAGGTAACCAGGCTTTTCTCTTGTTTCCTGTTTCTGCCTCTTTGACTCAGTGGCTTAGTCTCTTACTGCTCTAACACAACATCAAAGATGAGCTAGTTTCTAATCAACAGAAGGTTCTGTTCCAGAGTCTGGAAGGCCAAGTCCATGCTGCTGCTGACTCTGTGTTTGGTGAGGAACTGTTGTTTACAGACACTTTAGCTATTTTACATGGTTGTGGGAGAAGGAATTCTGGCCTTTTGGCCCCTTATAGTGATATTAATCCACTTCTTGGGGGTCTGTACTGTGAATGAAAGTTGAAAACAAGCTCTTTCTGTAAAAAATTATTGACAGATTAGATTGCAGTACTTTGGAGGTAATGCTGGAGGTTCAGAGGCTATACCTGTGTCTTAGGGTAGTTCTGGCTGGCTATTAGGAACAGCCATTCCTTGCCCATCTGTGTCTGAACTAACATCTGTGACTGATAGAAACCTTTTGGAATCCATTAACTTAACAGGACACTAGTTTCCACCAACCCTGAAAGTAAGAATGTTATCAAATAGTATCTTTGGCCTATAGAAAAACTTCCCCCATCTTGCTGTAACTGCCTCTATGGTATACCCACTAATATATTTAAAATTGTACTGATTCATGAATTTCTTTTTTCTGTAAAACTATAAAACCTCATGAAACTCCTTCCATGTTGAGACATGGAATTTGGGGTAACCTAACTCTGAGTTCCCAGGCCACAATCACTCTGAATGTCTCCACAATAAACCTTCTCTTATTCCGTTTAAGATGAACTGTGGTCTCCATGTCAGCACCACCTTTGGTGACGAGTCACAATGGCAGTCCATCGATCTGTACTGAGGCCACGTAGTTTGTAGTCTGAGGAGGAGGAGGAGGAGATGAGAGAGGGTAGAAAAGTGGAACTCTGCTGGAGGGAATATCTATAAGCAACAAGAGGGAGCTGAGAGAGAGCATCGTGGCTCAGATAGGCTTAGAGAAGCTGTGGGACTTCTAGGAGAGAACTGAGAGACAGAAACCATGGATGTAGGCAGTCACAGGTGGGACTTCAGCTCCCAAGGGGAGGTGAGAAACACAGCTGGGCTAAAGTGGATAAAGTGTCGCGATAACAATAATTTTCATCTGGGGGTGTCCCCAAGTGAAATGGGAAACTCGTCAAAGAGAAAAGTTCCAAATCACAGAGGGAAGATGTCCCTTGTCTTCGTCACTGGGGTCCAGTGGGGGATAAAAGGAGCTTCCTGGCACATCAGTGTGACTTTTGTAGTACTAGTAGACAAAGCAGGCAGCTCCAGGATGATACTTACCTTGTAGAAAAAAAGAGACCGGATGGCTGTAGCAAGTAGAGGAGAAAACAGCTGGAGAGACAAGCTGGGAGAGGTTTTTGGTGAAAGGGAGGATTTCAACAGAGAGAAAGAAAACATGTCTTAGTTTGGAGAGATGCCCAGATGGTCTTGGTAGGCCCCAGGAGCCATAGATAGTGGAAGAGAGTTGGATGGTTAGGGCAGGTGTGGGGTTTGGGGGTGGGGTGGGGGAGAGCAGGTAAAGAATTGGACTGTAGAATTTGGAATAAAATTTGGTGAGTGGCAGAAACCAGCAGAAACAAATGATCTGTAGTTATCTTAAGGAAGTTCAATGAGCAACTTGGTTTGGAGCAACTGAGTCCATTGGAAGGGAACTTGTTTATGCCACTCCCAAGTCTCTACAACACATGGAAGGAAAGGGGAAATAAGAGGAGGGCATGACTGCTTCTAAGGCATTGAGGGTTTTATTATAGCTACAAGGAAGAGCACATGCAGAGGCAGAGACACAGGGGAGAGTCCACAGGAACATGACTGCCTGAGAGGAGATGGGAAGGGAGACAGGAGGGAGGGAGGGAGGGGTGGAGCCAAGAGGCCAAGAGACTGAGAGATCAGAAAAGGGCTGGTAGCCAAGGTGGCTGGGGTTATGTAGGAAAGAGCAGCTGGGGGAAGAGTGGCCCGGCCTCTGGGCTGGAGTGTTCTTGTTGGCTGGGCTGGAGTGTTCTTGTTGGCTGGGCTGGTGTGTTCATGGTGTGGGGCTGGGTATGCCAGCCAGGAGGACCCTGTATCAAGTCGGGACAAAGGGATGACCCCGGAATCTGAAGGGCCAGCATCCACTTTGAAATGTTAATAAGCCCTATCCAGCTGTTTGTCCCTGGTTTGAGACCCAATACAACCAAGTTTCAATATTTAATGTAAAAGTAAGCAAGCATATTCGTGTCAATAGTGTGCAAATTTTTTAGATTTTAAAAGTTTTTACATTTTGTTGATTTATTGAGACAGAGGAAAAAAGAGAGTGAGATTGGGAGGGTGAAAGGGAGAGATAGAGAAGACAACTAATATATTATTATGAAAAGATTTAGGCAGAAAGATGAAATGACTGTGGGACATTAGGAAGTGAAGCCTCATTGGATGGAACTGGTCCCTGGAGGCTTAACCTGGAGCCACAGTAAACCTTTTCCCTCCTATGTTGCTTTTATTAGGTATTTTGCCATAGTAACTAGAAAAGAAATGAATATACTTTCTATTGTTATGTTTTATAGATCTGATGCCTACACAGAAGCACCTTTGATTATTATTTCTATTTCTCTTGCCAAAAGTGACATGGTAAATGCATTTAAAAAAACTTTCTGATTCTAGTTTTCATATAAAATTATTTGTTTTATCAAAGTTTTCTAGTATGGTTCATTTTTTTGCCAATAATATCGAGTAATCACTTATGATTTTGATTGTTCCTGTTTGATTATGGCATTCATCATAAACTTGGAATTTTGAGTTGAAAGGTTTTCACAACTTTCCAAGATCCACTGTCTGGGGGCCATGAATTCAAAAATATGAACCTATGTGACATTTCTCATTCAGATCATCACTAATGGATGATCCAAATAAATTTCAAATGCATAATGATATGATCACTACATTGTCACTAAAACCTTATGTCATCATACTTTATGTGTATATATCACATAAGCACACACACACACACGATGCACAAACACAATAACACATAAATAAAATTTTAAGTTAAAAATAAGATAAAAATGAAATCTTAAAGTAGTTTGATTAGTAATGGCTAAGGATATTGAACTACTTTGAGATTTCATCTTACAGCTGTCAGATTGGCTAAGATCAATAAAACAAGTGACAGCTCATTCTGGTGAGGATGTGGAGCAAGGCAAAGACTCATCCATTTGTCGTTATTTTATCTAAGTAGTTCTATTTACCAATAGAGACTCAGGAGGCAGATATTGGGGGTAAAAACCTGCTGGATCAGAGAGGTCAAGAAGGAACCAGCTAGCCTTCCTTTTTGGCCAGAAACCCAGCAAGAGAGCATCTCTCTACATTGTCCCAAGCTGAAAAGGCCTGTGAATCTCTAAGTACCTCTCCCCTTCTCCTTTCTGTGCATCTCTCTATTGGTACTCCATATTCCCTATGGCTAACTATTGTCAACTAGTCCCTGGTTCCACTCCTGGTCCATCCTAGGAAACAGAAATAAAATAGATAGTTACAAGTGGATACAGGATTGAGGGGGGCTGCTTGATGGGAAGATCAAGTGAGGAGGGGAGAGGGAGATGAGGGAGGGAATATGGAGGGAGACAGCTAAAATTAACGGCTACTTGATGCATATTACAGAAACATAATACTGTAGAAACTTCCTAAAATATACACATACATGAAGGTGATCTAAATACAATTGCCAAATAATGGGGGAGAGAAACTCCCAACTGATTATCTCTTGTCACCAAATGAAGCTTCCAGTATTGGGACTGGGTTACAACCAATTGAGCTGTTGGCCAAATGGCTCCCATTGGACTCCCCACACAACCCACTCTGTTGCAAGGATAATGGATTGCTGTCTACAAACAGACACCAAGTCTTTCCCACACAACTCATTGAACATGGAGAAGTAGAGCTGATGCATACTTAGAGCATTCACCCTACATTCTAGCATCTTTGTTGTCAGAAGGTACTCTGCATATCACCAAGAGAGAAATGTAAATACCAAGCAGCCACAAACCTTTTGATTTATAATGCTGTACCACCTACAAGATATGCAAGGGCAATGGTGGTACAAAGCTTATGGGAGTAGCCAACCAGTATCTGACTTGACTTAAGGGCCACTCCATGAAATGGAACCCATATTTGACATTGCTTGGGTGACCAAGAACCAGAGACTACATATCCCAGAAACCTAGGGTAACAAAACAACAACAACAACAACAACAACAAAAAGCCATAGTGATAAAATGTCTCCTAATGACATTCTGCTATGCTCATAGATATGTGCCTTGTTCAGCTATCATCACATAAACTTTATTTTGCCACAGATGGGAACAAATATGAGGTACCACCCCCACAAGCCTGACATTACACAGGGAGTGAGAGACCCTGGAATACTCACCTCTAAATGGGGTATCTCTATCAAATACCTCCCCTCAGAGTCAGGGAATCCTACAGAAGAGAAGACAGAATGAATGTAAGAGCCAATGAGATTGGAGGACACCAAGGAAACAAAGCCATCTACATCATCATGAGCAAAGCTCATATGCACTCAAACAGACTGAAGCAGAATGCACAGGTCTGTGCCAGATCCTCCGTGTATATATTATAGCTTCAAGTGCAGTGTTTTTATGACATTCATGAGTCTGCAAACAAGTAAGTTTTTGATTCTTGTGTCTTCCTTGAGCTCTTTTCCTTCTGTCAATTTGTTTTGCCCAACTTTGATGTTAGTTTTTATCCTATATTATTATATTTGATTTTATCGTATTTAATTATTATTTCTTATAAGTCTATTTTTTCCCAATAAGAGACAGAGAGTGTACCTGGAAGGGAGAGGGGATAGGGAGGTACTTAGAGGAATAGAGGGAGGAGAAACAATAAAAAGGATATATTATATTAGAAAAGAATCTATCTCCAATAAAAAGAAAAAATATAAAAAGAAAAGATAAAAATGGGATTGTCACAGAAGAATCACCTGCTCTTTATAAATGACAAAATCTATTGTTTCCTAGCAAAAGTTTAAACTATAAATAAAACTACTTCCTTGAGATGAATCTGTGATGTCTATATACATGTATAATAGCTAGTTTTTATATATTTTCGTATCCTGTTTTGAACAAAAATAAGCTTTAAATTCTACACATGCTAGGACAATTTGAATATGGGTAAGATAGTGTATAATGCTAGGAAATTATTGCTAATTTTCTTGATACTGATGGTAGTGTTTGAGTCCTAATCTTCTTGTTAGGAGATTCACATTGAAGGGTTAGAGTCCAAAATATCATTTCTAAAACTTAATCCTAAATTACTCATAAAAGCTATACGTAAAAATTCCTACATGGGCTGTGAATGTACAGTTGTATTGTTTTCATCTTTTATGTTTAGATATTTCTCATAATAAAATATTATATATTAACACAATTTATAAAGTAAGTAATAATGGAAACTTTGTAATAAAGTTTTGCTCAGTAACTATTATATTAGGTGATTTCTCTCTTCTTTTGATTGGTTTAGATAATTGGATTTTCACACTTAAAATTTTTACCATTAGTAAGTTATTAGTTTTTTTAATTTTTATATTATTTTATTGGAGCAAAATTCTTGAGGATACAGTGATGCTCTTATCAAGTAGAGTTCTGTGCTGAAATTACACACCATCCATCTAGACAGATTTTAGTTACAGTTTGTCCATTGATGGAGTAGTTCCATTTATAAAGTTCTGCACATCAAAAAGCTTTGACTCTAAGCTGTCCATTAGTCATCTCTGAAAAAGTGGCACCAAAGTTTAGCTCCTCTGTTTTTATTGCATTAAACAGCTTATGCATCAGGTGTCTTCACTAAACAGTATTCTCTGCACAATGTTGTTGAGCAGACAGAGCTCTTCACCCGCCCAGGTTCACTGTCACACCTTGGACAGAGCACCCCATGGACTGCATACTCTGACAGCCCGCCTTCTTGGCCAGTTCCCACACTGCCATTGAAGACACACTAGCATCTGCTCTTCATACAGGTGGTGTTAGAGCAACAGGAGTAGGTGCTGTCATAATATCCAGGTAACTAAATTTAAAAATGCCCAGTGGAGATACGATCCAGATCTCTTTAACTCAATCTGCAAAAGCCTGAGGTCACCCTTCAAAGTATGTATCAAAAAAAAAAAAAAAAAAAAAAAAAAAAAAAAAAAAGAAGTTAGGAAGACAAAGTTTGACATGATGTCATTAGGTAGGTCAAACTTGGAAGGCCATATCGAGCACCTGCCTTGACATAAAACCATCTGGTCCTTTTTCTTTTGTGTACACATTGGTTTTATTGTAACAAAACAACTTACACCTTTCAACATTTAAAATTAGCATCTTTTCCTTCCAGCAAAAACAAACAAACAAAAAAATTAAAAATGAAGTTACAACAGAGAATGTGAACTCCAAATAAAACCCTACAAGTTCCTCTGATTCTCTCATTGAATGGTAAGGCTCAAGTCATCGTTAGGAAGGAATTTAATTTTAAAACTGTCATCTTAAATGCTAGGATGCTGGTTGAACATCACAATCAAGCATGCCAAAGGAGAAACAATGATCTCACAAAGCCAACTTACCCCCCCCATGCCTCAAACCCAACTTTGCCCTTCTATATCCTTTTTTTCTTTTTATTAAACAAGAGAAAGTAGACAGATACATGTTGGTAAATGCTAACTGTATCCACATAGAGACACAGTGTAATCTCCTAGCTCAATAAACAGAAAGGAAAAGAGCTAGAACTCTGTGCACTATCGATATGTAAAATAAGAAAAACAAACAAACAAACAAACAAATAAAATAATAGAAAAGAAAAGAAGAGAGAAAAAAAGAACTTTATGCACTATGGCACAGGGGCCTAGGGACCTAGCTCTCCCACTCTCCAGCAGAGCCCAGGGAGCTGAAAGGCTCCCCACCCACACACAGAGAGCACAGTGGTGCTATTGAATCTATAGTTTTTGAGACAAAAAAGGATAAAAGTGAATTTAGAGCAGAAAAAGTGGATATTATTTTCCTGTTGTGCTTTGCTCAAGGAATTTCCCCAAAGTAAGTTGAGAACCATGGTGTTGAGAAGAAAGAGACCTTGAAAACTGGGCGGTGAGCACAAGAAGGAAGAGGTGGGAATGACTGCAACTTGCTCCCAGGGACTGGAGACAATTAAAATGAAATACAAAGAAGGTTGGAATGCATCGGTCTTCTTTGCCAGTCAGCCTTGTCTTCATCTTCCTCTCCTTCCTGCCCTTCATCATCATCTTCATTATCTTCATTCTCATCCCATTCTTCATCAGTATCTTCCAGTCCTCCATCGTCTTCATCATCATCTTCTGCCTCTCCTTTTTCATCGTCCATATCAGGAGCCAAATAGTACTGCAAGGGATGGGGCCAAATCCCACCTCCGATGACCTCTCCTCCCTGGCTTTTGGTGATGCCTCTTCCTGCTGGCCTTATTCAAGTGGTTTTGTTTTGTTTTGTTTGCTTTGTTTTTTGTCAAATCCTTTTCAGGTTCCCATTTGATTTCCCTGGGCTTTGAAGATGGGTCATCACTCTGATTCAGATGAAATTCTTTGAAGAGAACTTTGTTTTCAATGTAAGGATTTTCATCAGAATAAAAAAAAAAAAATCTATTCTGTTGTTACCTCCAAATTTGGGATTTTGGCGATCAATTTGGACCTCCTTTGAAAAAAATGACTGGCAGACTTTGTTATATTTTTGTTCTACTTTCAAAATGTCGTTACCGGCTTGATCATTAAGTCTGTCTGTTTTATGTTGTACTTGGTCAATGTGTTCAGTTGCTTCTTGCTGTTCTTTTTCTCCCTTCAGCAGGCCAGGAGGGGCCAGCATGTCCTCCAGCTTTGGGACAGGAACTGTCTGGATTTCTCAGGCTGAGGGAGAAGCACAGATAGCTGTTTTAGGGCATGGCCCAAGGGAATGGTGGGAAGCCAGAGACCAGAGCCTGATGTTCTCAGCAGGAAGAACTCACAGGAACTAGTAAATTATTGTTAGTGACTTGTTCCTGATGCTCTTTGAGGTGGTTATTTTTTGTGTTCTAGTTTTTAAAGAAGGATATTTAAGTTAGATGATTTTATTAATTAATTTTATTTAAATTTAATGTAATTAATTTTTCTGTGATCAGTGCCTTAATTGTACCCAATAGATTCTGACACATAGACTATTTGCCAATATTATTTAGAAACTCTGAAATTTCAAGTGTGTATTTCTACTTTGATCTAAGAATTATATAACATGTCAAGGTCATATGTCCAGATGAAGGGCTTTGCATTTCTAGTGTGAGCACAGGGTTTACTATTTTCTGATTTGGGATAGATTTGTTTATCTCTACTTTGTTGAGACTTACGTATTTTTTTGTGAGTTGTGTACATTCAATTTTTATTAACATGCTGTGTGCACTTGGGAAACAACATGATGGTATATAAGTGTTTACCATTTTTACTTCTCTTATAGCTGTTGAGTTTTGAAGGCTGTTCTGCTATTTGTGAAACTAGAATGTCTTACCGCTTTTTATAATTTTTCGCCTTTAGCATTAGAATTCACACATCTTTGTCCTGTCTTTGTGCACACAACTGCATCTGTGCTGATGATGCCCAGGTCTTCAGTTGTGTTTGCATTTTTCTAGTATAACTGCTTCTCCTTGTATCTCCAGCTTTTATGAATGCCCTTGAGTATGTCTTATGTTTGACAGTAGGTTTTGCTGTCTTGTCTTCAGCTGGACCTTATTCAAACACTTTTTAAATTATGATAAAAGAAGTGTGTTCTCCTTTAAGTAACACAAATGATAACTACACAGCACACAAAGGAACCCTCAAAGCTCTTCTAATTCTGCTCTTCAAGGACAACTGCTATTAGCATTGTGCTGTATTTCATTTAGTTATTTTCTGTCCTTTAAAAAGTTGTTATGAAGTAGTTCTACTTTATTTGTCACCTATTTTAAAAAAGGAGCATTACTTTTTTCAGGTCATAAATTCACTTTCTACATGTTTTCAGAACCATCAAGCTCAACATATTCACCTTTTGTATGTTCCCACATCCAGCCATTCACAATGCCCACTCATGTGTTAGTACTAAAGTTCAGACTAAAGAAAAAAACTCCAACTAGATTTTTTTCCTCTGAAAATTTCAGCCCTATGAAGTTTGTTATATTCTCTGCTCTGCTTTCATTAATATGTCCTATAGCGGGGTCAAGATGAGCTGGATGACCACATAATTTATTCTTTAAGCCAGGAATATTAAAATTTAAAATGAAAGGAGAGCTATTGCTATTTATCTCAGGATGAGAGACTTTAACTAAGGGTGTTTGGAACAAACTGGGTCTTTTAAGTATCATATATATATATATATATATATATATATATATGGGCCATATATATATATATATATATATATATATATATATATATATATATGGGCCTCCATTCTCAGGACACCTATAGGAGGGTATTCTCTCTCTCTCTCTCTCTCTCTCTCTCTCTCTCTCTCTCTCTCTCTCTCTCTCTCTCTCCCCCTCACTGCCTCCTTCCCTCCATCTGTCTCCCTGGAAGTCTTAATTCTTATTTAGCTAGCTGGCCATTTCATTGAATTAGACAAGAGTCATCTGCTTGCTTTCAGTATTGATCTTGTCTTGATGCTCTTCAACTTCCATTTTGGTCTTCACGATGAATGTGAACAATTTGGGTGAATCTTAACAACTAACCCATGGAGCTGGAGAAATCAATGGTTAACAGTGTTTGCTGCTCTTGCAAACAACCTAGGTTTTGTTCCTAACACCCACATCAGGCAGCTCATTGCAACTTCAGTCCCAGAAGATCCATCCTTTTCTGGTGCACATAAACTAATGCCAAGACACACACACATGCACACGCACACGAGGTTTACAGTACCAGAGAGACAGAAGCCCATCAAAGCCAGGAGCGGTACAGCAGCCAAGCATGGTACTGGTACAGCTGAGCACTCATACAGGGATCTGAAAACAGGAAGCAGAGAGTACTACCCTGCTACCCTGGGGATGGCAAGAGACTTTTGAAACATTAAGCCCATTGCAGTGACACTCCATTAACAAGACCATGGCTTCTAATCATTTTCAAACAATCACCAACTGGGACCAAGTTTCAAATATGTGTATGAGTCTGTGGGGCATTCTTATTTTAACCACCACAAGCCAGCTGATGGCTGGAGTGATTTTGTGCTGGTTCAGGCAAGTACTTCACTGGAGTGGATACCCCTCATCAAAGACGGGACTGTTGGGAGCAGAAGAAGCACTGAGTATTCAAAGTCCTGAGTGAGGTGTGTGGGTGACATGAACACTGCCCCATCAAGGACCTAGCCTCAGACCTAGAGGGAAGATCAGAAGGATGGCAAGGCCTTCCTCTGGTTCATGTGTGCATGTTGAGAGTATATGCAGAAAATATCTACCTAGCTCCTTCCCCCACCCTGGATATTTACAGACTGAACACTGCTCCCATATGGAGGCTACTCCTACTGAGATTAGCTAAGCCTGCCTCCTAGATCCTGCTATGTACCATAAATCCCACCTCCTTGTTTGTCTGTATGTAATAACCTTGCCTCTTGCCTCCTTGTTCAGCTGCGACAATCATTGACTCTGCACTGCTATTCAGTTGTCTGTAGGAAATGCTCTGAGCTTCCCCTCCAGAGAGCCCAGCCTACATGATCCCAGCCTTTCTGTGGCGTCTGTTTTTTTCTCTATTCCCTCCTCACCCAGTTATGTCTGTCTCTGGGTTGTGCAAGGATGCAGCATTGAACACTGAGGATTTCATCTTCAAGACTCACGAAGATTATCATAAAAGTGCAGCCTAACTCCAGGGTTCAAGATCAACACGCTGCATCTGATAACAGCCATCCTGTCCAAAGCAAAGCAATAGCAGTAGCATTGGCTTTTTGTTCGTCCAGAGACAAGGGATGCTTCTAGCATTGGTTTTGCCCTGACAGCAAGAATTATGAAAGCAGCTAGGTGGTGGTGGTAACGCATGTCTTTAATCCTAGCACTTGGGAGGCAGAGACAGGCAGATAGAGCTCTGTGAGTTCAAGGCCATCCTGGTTTATAGATCAAATTTCAGGACAGCCAGGGCTACACAGAGACCCTGTCTCTGCAACAAAAAAAAATATGAAAGCTTTGGTACCTTGAAGATATTGTAGCATACCAAATTAGCCTCTCTAATTTTAATGCATCTCTTCTCACCAAGGTGTAGACAGAATTTTTTTTTTATTTCCTTCTTATGAAACATCCAGGTCTTTGACCTGATTGACTTATTAGAGAAGCAAATAATTAAAACTTTCCTAATCCTACATTTGACTACAAAAGTCACATTCCGATATTAGCTGTAACTGGTTACTTGCTGTATCAGTGATTATTTGTTACTATAAATGTAACATGGCATCTCTGATGGCAGTGAGATCAAGTCTTCTCAAGGGAGATAACCTCCTAGGAATTCCTTCTATCAATGTCAACTCCAAGTTTCTTCTACATGACTCAGGACAGACTAATGGCTCATTAGAGACAGATGTAGAAGCCAGAGCTACTGCGGTATTCAACAGGCATTATTATTAACACATAGAATATGGAAATGGATTTCCTGCTCCCTACCACTGCTATCCTTTAAGTTTGCTATAATGAGGTTCTTCATGCTTTCAGTCTAGCTCTTCCTCCTTCTCCTGTTTTGTAATTCTTCTGAAGTTGAACCAGCAGTGCCTTGGATGCATTCTGATGCCTGGCCAATAGTGAGGCTGAAAAGATGAGTCTTTGATAATAACACCAAAGTTAGAACTGGTGACACACCCCTGGGAAATAACCATCCTGTAGGCAGGAGGTTGACTTTCAACCATAATTTCTTTTCCTGTATTTTCTGTGGGATCAAATTCTTATTGCCTAAGACCAATTGCAGAACAATGTTGGATAGTCTTTATAAACTTCAGGTGGTTGGCTTTGTGCAGAGGCATAAACTATCATCTCTGGTGCCTTCTGGAATGAATAGATATGATGTGAGTACCTTGAGTGACAGCTGCCAAGGAACAAAAGAAGTACAGCATCAGCTTCCTCATGAAGTGAAGCCGTAAACATGATTTTAACACTGATGCCTGTAGTAAGACTTTTTCTTCTTTCCCAAGATACAGGAGCAAGAAGTGCATACTTTTTCGAGGCTCAGTTTCATCAATAATTATTCTGTCTATCCTTGATGAGTAATGACACATGTTAACTGCTTAAATGATTTCTGAAATTTTGGATAATATACAACTATAATATGATATTTAAACTCTCTTAATGAGTTAATTTCAACTGGAATTGCCACTAGAATTTTGTGCGTGAAGTTATATATTACTTTATGAAAAGTAGAAAAACAAGATAGAGGCAAGGGCCTTTTGAATGGTACTTCAGTCACTCAGGGAACAAAGCCAACAATTCACAAATGAGACCTCATAAAATTAAACAACCTCAGTACAGTGAAGGAAGCAGTTAATCAAGTGAAGCAACTGTTTACAAATATGGCCAAAGAGTAGAGTATGATGAATGAATGCTTCTCAGTTTATTTTATATAGTCTGGGGTCTCATGACCAGGCAACGGTACCCCCTGTGGGTTGGTCAATCTTCTCACTCCCCTCAGTCAGCATAGTCAAGATAACCCCCTGCAACCATCCCCCAGGACCATCTTCTGTTCTCAGTCAGCATAGTCAAGATAACCCCTTACAATCATCCCCCAGGACCATCTCCTGTTGACAGTTCTCACTGCCCATTACAACTCCACTTTGAGACTCAAAACTACCACTTTAAGCTATTTACACCTCTTGCTTCCAAGGGCTCATGGTCACTTTATAAAGTGTATTCAGTCCAACTTTAAACATCAGCCTCCTCTTTAAAAATTCCAACACTTTAAAAGTTCAAAGTCAACCATGAGCTCCTTCCTATACAAGTAAAAACAAAGTTACATACTTTCAAAATGCAGTGGCAAAGAGAAAACACTATATTCCAGAATGGAAGATGCCAGGCATAACAAGGAACATTCATACTAAATCCTGCAGCTCCGTGTCCCAGTCCTCCAGCTCTGCTGCCCACAGCACATCTTTCCTGGGTTGGCTCTGTTCCAAGACTGATGGTCCTGGGATTGCCATAGTAACTTCCCTCTTACCTTCACAGCTTCATACAATTGGCTTCTTGGGGCCTCCTTACAAGGATGCTAAAGCATTTCCAGCCTTAGCTATTCTCTGATATCATGGACCCAAGACTTCTTGACCCCATCAATCCTTCATCTCCCATGCTTGCAAAACCACAGGGATCATGCTGCCAAGCTCTATTAGCTCAAGATGCAGCCTGACCCTGCTGGCCTGCCGGTGTCTGAGCTTCTATATGCTGACTCTGATGAAACACATTCTTAGGCAATTGCTTTGAAGGAGCTTGGAATCCCTTCAGTTCAGGCTTTCTTCATCAATGAGTTTGGGCCATCTTTAGGGAGCGTCTCTGGATGGATGGGGTTTTGCCCTGGGAACAGTTTTTCTGTTGTCTCAGTATAGAACACAAAAGGTTTCTCTTCAGTGAGGCTGATCTTTTCAAATAATTGCAACAGCTTTCTCAGCAACGACATGAATGTTCCCCTGACTTAAATTTCATCTGACAAACACACCATTCTATCATTTCTTAAATTTATTTTTATTTGTTTTAAAGGTTTAAAAATTATTTATTATGTATACAGTGTTCTCCCTTCATATATGCCTGCAGCCCAGAAAAGGGCGCCAGATCTCTTTATAGATGTGAGTCGCCATGCAGTTACTAGGAATTGAACTCAGGAGTTCTGGAAGAGCAGCCACTGCTCTTAACTGCTGAGTCATCTCTCTATCCCCCCAATCTATTATTTTTAAGTTCAATTTTACTTGGGTTCTTAGGACACAGGAAGAGTGGAGCCAGATTTTTAGCCATAATATGATGGCACTGGCCTCAGGCCCAGATCCATCGAGTGTCCTTGTTTTCCTTTGAATATCATATGTAAGGCCACCAGTGCTGTATTTCTTACAGTGTCATTGTCTTCTGTCACAGTTGGAGAATAGCCTCAATGCATTGTGTGTGTGTGTGTGTTTGTGTGTGTGAAAAATGCCCATATGTAACATAGTACTGTGTAAATTGAATATACACAAAGAAATAATAAAAAAAGAACTGCATGACAGCAAACCTGACTTTGAAATTTAGTATCTTTCCCCCATACCTTTAAACATCTTAGGATAATGCATCTTAAGTGTTTCTATGGTATATGTATTTGTTTATATTGCTTGATATCTTCTACTTGCATTTTCCAGTCAGACTTCTGTTGATCTGATTTACCTATAGTGATATATGTGGTCTAATACATTCGCTGTGGCATAGCCTTCTATTGTTTGAATGGATCCAAACCGATTCACTTTCCCATTTTTCTAATGATGTGCTATTAGGATGCTTCCTTTTTTATTGTTATGAACAATGCTGCTGTGATCATGAAAGCAAAGATGGATGCATTTAATTATATTAAACTATAAACTGCATTTAAAAAATCTTAAGAAAGTAGAAAAGGCAATTGGGTGGAATGTATTTTCAGTGCATATAACCAACAGAGGGCTGGTATTCAAGAATCATCAGAAACCTATAGAAATCAATAGGAAGAATATAAAGACAATAACAATCAGAAATAGTTACGGGATGACTTACCGTGGAGCAGAAGACTAAACCTGAGTGTCCAGTATAACAGTGACAGATGTCTCACAGGGCAAAATGCAGATTAAACTTATAGTAGCTACACCTATTACACCATAGGAAGAAGAGAAAGAAATCATGCTGAGAAGATGTGGGTTTATGATAACACATTTTCCATGACTTGGGGAAGTTTAGATTGATACAATTATTTTAGAGAACAAATTGACACTATCTCCCCTGAGTCTGTAGAGGTGTGTGAAGGACCTCCGGTCCTCTAACTAACTTGGATCGTGCAAAGCATACTGAGTTAGAGTGGTTTTGTTATCTCTGTCTCTGTATCATGAGTGTGTGTTGATTTTTTTGGGGGACTTTTATTTGTTTTTTAAATTTTGTGCTGGATTGAATCCCGGGTCCTTGCATATTCCTGGCAAATGTTCTCACAAGGATATGTGGTAGGTTAAGTGGTGAGGGAGGGATGCTGGGTAATGCCTGAAATCTGAGTTAAATTGTAGTTTTTCTGCTTAGTTTCATCTGTATATTTAAAAATAAATTTTGAGTGTAAAAATATCCTGAGATATTTAATTATTCTTTCCTCCCTCTCCCTTTCCCCTCCCTCTCTCTACCTCTCCCCTCCCTCCCTTTCTCTCTCCCCCCTCTCCCCATCTTTCCCTCCCTCCCTTTCCCTCCCTTTCCTTCTCCCTCTCTTCCTTTTCCCTCTCCCCCTCTCTCTCCCTCCCTTTCCTTCTCCCCCCCTCTCCCTCTCTCTTCCTCTCCTCTTCTCTCTCCCTTTCCCTCTCTCTCCCCCTGTCTCTCCCTCCCCCTCCCTCTCCGTCCCTCTCTCTCTCCCCTCCCTTTTCATCTCCCTCTCCATCCCTTTCCCTTTTCCTCTCTCCTCTCCCCCTCCTCTCTCTCCCTCTCCTTCTCCCTCCTCTTCTGAGGTCTATTGTGGGATGTGTAGTGTGCAGAAGTAAAGGAGGTACAACAGCTACTGATTATTGCTTTTAAGTTTTATTTTTAACTTTTTTTTAAGAGCACAGAGATCTGTGCTCTTATGAACATCTCTATCCAGAAAAGGCAAATAGAACTTCTCAGGGAGCATCCCATCATCTGGCTTAGCCTACCCTGTTTCCTGTCATCTCCATGTGGTCCTGCAGAGGATGCTCTGTAATCAGTGGATGAGAGCGACCCATGATGCACTTCTAACCTGCTCATCTCCTGGGCTTTTATCTGGGAAGAGATATTAAAGACATCCACTTAGTCACTAGAAGGAAATGAATACACAGATTCAGAATGGCTTGTGAAATTACCGAGCACAGCCAAGAATAATTCCCCAAGGTTCCCTCTCTCTGCTTCTATGAGTCAGGGGAAGTAAGCATAAGAAAATATGATGGCAGGGTAGTAGAAGAGGCATTTGTGGTTCTCTGTGTGCTCTAGTATATTGTTCCTGAAACCGTTTCAGAAGGAAAATAAAATGCATTTTCTGAAGTTCCTCCCCTCTAACCCCAAACCAAAATGGTAACACACAACTGTTGGTACCCGTGAGGTAAAGGAAGGAAGACCACTCTAGAACACACGGTAAGTTGGAGATCAGCCCGGCTGTGTAAGACACTTCTTAAAAACTAAAACCCAAACCCAAAACAAAAAAAAAGTTTTTGTCCCTATTTATGTCAGACAGGACTACTTAAAAATTTTTTTAAATTTATCCTCTGGAATTTTATACATGAGTACAATGTATTCATATCATATCTAGGCCCACTCCCTACCTCCAACCCTCCCAGATCCCTCTCTCAATTTGTTTCTCTATATCATGCCTTCTTAAAAAAAAAAAACCAGCACAGAATTGGGCAATGATATCATTTGGTTTTTACATATCACATACACTGAAAAAAAAATCTGACTTTTACATCCCACATATTGACCAAATTTGTGAACACTTCTTTCTCAGTTAGAAAATTGGATTTTAATATGATAAATGAGATCTCAGAAAGTGCTGTGTACAGATGATCAAAGTTGCCAATAGTATAAACCCTGCAGGCAAGCAAGGTCTTCTATAATTTATATCATTCCATTATTTATGAACAGCTTTTCAACAGTTTTGGAAATAATACCTCAGACTGAAGACACCATGAATTTTCTACCATGATAAAATGACACTCATGTGTCGCATACTTGGTTCTCCATGCTTTGCTGACTGAGTTTTCCCTGCTTTCTGGGGGGGACAATGAGACGCACATGTTTTCTCTGCTTCAGACTCTAGTGATGGTTATCAGATCTGGAACAACAAAGAGGTTAAGCATGCATGGCAGAATATCTTGGGTATCTACCACCCACTGAGACCTCTATTGCTCTTCTTATTGACCCAATTCCATGGGGCCTAGGGAGAATGTACCTCTTCTGCTGAGGTATATTACATGTTGTTACCGCTCAGGAGATGGGCCTCCACTGAGCATTTAATTTGGGTACCAAGATTAATGATGCAGTTCACATGTGGGAAGCACAGTACACTTATTAGCCATGTAATGTGGCCCTCTGAGGCAAGCAAGTTAACTGCAGAGAAGGGTAAGAAACGAGTAAGGACTCAGGCTCCAGGACACCGGAGTGCTTACAAAAGCTACCTACTTTTCTTGGAAGCTTAGGGAACTCCATTCTGATTGTGGGAAAGGCAGAGGACTTGGGCTAGCTCTTTCTGCTTGTTCCAGTTTGTCCCATGGGAACATAAAACACTCCAGGTCTTCTTGGGTGACAGCCACAAAACACGGACAGAAAGGCAGAGACCTGCCCACACTGGCAAGGCTTAAGCTACTGTACAGCTAAAGGAGGGAAAGGAAGGTTCTTCATTCAGGGGTGTGAACTGAGGAAACCAAAACCTCAAACACTGGCACCAGCACCCAGCAATGCTTTTCTTAGTTCCCTTTTACACCATTTTAATTTTCAAAATCAAAAGTTCCTTTATAACCTAGAGAGATGGCTCAGTAGTTAAGAGCACCAATTGCCCTTCTAAAGGACCCTGATTACACTCCAGTCCCCCATGTGGTGGCTTATGACCATCTGTAACCCCAGTCCAAGGGGTTCAACTCTTTATTCTGGCCTCTGTGGGCACTAGGTACTCAACAGATGGGCATATACATACACACACACACACACACATACATACATACACACACACACACACACACAATACATACATACATGCATACATATGCAGGCAAGACATCCATCTATAGATATACAATATAAATATTAAAATAAAGTTTATTTACTTTGATTCAAGCTGATACAAATGTCCATGGCAGTGTGAAGGGGAAAGCTCACCTTCTATCGGGAACCAGATGGGCCCCTGAGCAAGCTGTTTTGAGGGCATGCTAGAATGAAAGAACAGGTTCTCGGTATGAAGACATGCTCAGTGAGCTCATGGTCAGGTAAGACCACCATGGCAATTCATGCTAGCTGGAGTCAGAATGGATTGAGAGGCACAGGAAGTGTCAGACTCAGGAGGTGGTGACAGAAAAGGGAGGTAAATCTGTGGTCACTGTGAAGTGCTCGGGACACCAGAATGTGACTAGTTATTACCCCAGCAGTCAAGTCTTTGATTAGGTTCTTTTCTGTTTTCAATCTACATTTTAAAATATTTGTTTATTTTTATTGTATTTGTATGAGGATTTTGCTTGTTCATATCTCAGTGAACCATGTGGCTGGCAGAGGCCAGAAGACGAAGCCAGATAAATTAAAACTGGAGTTATAGACAATTGTGAACCACCATGTAGGCACTGGAAAGCAAACATGGTTCCACTACAAGGTCACTAAGTGCCCTTTGGTGTCTCTCCGGCCCCTAGATGTTCATTTTTTTAAATTTCTCCACTTAAAAAAATGTATGTTTAAGAATTTTATTTTCAGTTATCTTTGTTCTCTTAGGTTGATTTCTCTTTTGGTCAGCATATTGAGTATGACAACATCACTCTGAGTGACTAGAACTAAAAATTTCCCTCTAAAACATCTTTGCTACTTTTCAGAGAATTCAACTTTCTCAAAAACGAAAACATCCTTTAGCAGTAACGGAGGCGTGTTAGGCAGCAGAAACTTCCCGAAGATGATGCATTATAGCATCGTTTCACCAAGTGTTCATTCAGCTCTGGGTATTGTGCACAGAAAACACAAGGAAATAGCTCCAAGGATGGCCATAAAAATTTGCAGCATTTTGTGCTTCACTATTAAACAGAGTTGTAGATATTTAGGCAAAGTATCAAATGGGAAATCTAAAGTTGCACAGGAATAAGTGTTATTCAAGAAAAGTCACTCAGCAGACATCATGCAAGGCTCAGTTAATGAGCACAGTCAGTAAGTGCTCATGCTGGGAGAGATGTTTTATTAATACCATGCCATGGATTGTTTTAAAAATGCCTGAAAAGTTGCTCCCAAGACATTTCAAGAAGTTGAGGTATGCACTCAAAGAGCATAAATAGTGGGTGCAGGCTGTCCGCAGTCTCCTCTGGTTGGTACCTGGTTGAACAAGCATCCGTTGTGGGGTGGGTATGTCTAGGAGGATTAAGAGGACATGGCACCCAGGGACTGGCGCAACTTGAAGGCAAAGATGATGAAGAAGCAGGGATCTAGGTCAAGGACGGAAGACTGCAGTGGGAGGCAGGGGCTTGTCACATCTGGAGGGTCTGCTATAAGTACAGAGGAGGGTGGTAGAGCCTGGTCCAGGGCTTCAATGACATCTTCAGTAACTTCAATAACATAGTATTGGCAGGACTCTATTATAGACACAATGTATTTTAACCATAAATAAGAAACATTAGAGGCACATGAATGCAAATAAGATTTGAGGGTTTGGTAAAGATCCATGCTCACATAGACAAGCTTAAGAAATAATATTAAGAGGTAGGCATCACATTGGAAATGTTTACCATTGTTTCTTACATTGTCACGTTTCTGTGATGTATGGGAGTGTTTATGCACAGCATCGAATATTGTGTCACATTTTTCAAAAATTTCATTAAGAGTGTGTGCTTTCTGAAAGGCTCTTTCCTCTTTCAACTGTGTGTGCTTGTGGTTTAGTAATTTTAACTATTGTGAAGCATTTCATTGGCAAAATATTCCACAATTCTTTCCTCATCTTCCTACACATAGACTTTTCTATGGTAAAGGATGAAGAGAAGCCATCCTGAATCATTGAATTTGTGTCTAGAACTTTCCAAGCTAATTATGTGAAAGGAGTTATTAACTTATAGGAGTTATGTGTTTAGACATTAACTCTCATTAGTTATGGGCATTGCAATTAGTCATTTCTCTTTTATTTTCATGATTTCATTCTATTGACAGACAGATATTGTTCAATGGTGCTGAATTTATTGCCACATTCAGCTATGTTTTTAAACTTTGAAACTATTCTTCCAAATTCTCTTGTTAAGTTTGGAGTCTTGGTTTCCCAATCATACATTAAGAACTCAATACATTTAGAATCTGTTGCTGAGTAGAATGCCAAATCTCAAGCAAACATTTCTTTGGTTTGGTTGACAAGTTGGATCCATTCTCCCTCCACAGATCTGTAAAGTAGCCTGTTTCTACATGGTATTGGGTTTGCTGCCACTGTCTATACTGTGCACTGTATACTTGCCAATGCCAATGTCAATACTATAATAAAAATTATAGCTTTGTAACAAGTCTTGACATTGGGGTGTATTTTTATCTGAGATTAAGTAAGCTCAACAAGTAAAGACAACAAGATCCTTTACATAAATATTTACTTTTAAGAGTCAATTCCCTTTTTGAAAGATTATCTTGGTTGCTATTTGCCCATTGCTTTCCCATATAAGTTTATGAGATTAGAAAATTTCTTAAAACCCCCCTGATAAAGAGTTTGATTTATATAAATATTTACCCCTCAAGTCAATTCCCTTTTTGAAAAATTATCTTGATTGCTATTTGCTCATTGCTTTCCCATATAAGTTTATAAGGTTATAAAATTCCTTAAAACATTTCTGATAAAGAGTTTGATTGCCAGCAACTCCAAGCATTCGACACTAAGATGCATAGATAAGTATGGAACATTTTTAGTAAAATACTGCACCATGGGGAAAAGGAATCAACTTCAGAACACCCATCAGTATACAATGGTCTTCAAGGCATAAGCTTAAACAAAAGAAGCTCTTTACAAAAGGAGATGGAGAGAGAAATCTATTGTAAATGTTCAAGAAGAGAGAATCATGAGTCATAAAGACAAAACAAAAACAAAGCCAGATGAGAGATTATAAATGAGCAGAGGGTTGCAATCACTTCCAATGGGAGTAAAAAGGGGAGTTCTGTCACCAGAGTGGCATATGGGAATAGTGATATTCTATTTCTTGGCCTGGATGGAAAATACACAATGCCCATTTTATCCTGGCTCTTTATGAACTCTCAAGTTGCATTTTATAATTCCAACAAAGCCCCTGTAGATGGAGAAGTCAGTTTCCTCAGTACTAAGATAGCTAAACTTGCTCTTCATGCTATTAATTTTGTTCTTGCATTTTAGGCCTCTCCTCCCCTCCCTGCAGGCCTCCCCTTACCTCCCTGCAGACTCCTGCTTGTTTGCCAGTCTTCAATAACCACTGTCTCCTGACTCCTTTGCAGTCTACTCATATGCCATATGTGAACACTGCTCACACATCTTACTCTCGGAGTCCACCCCAGAAGTAGCCCTACTTTGTCCTGGATAGCAAGAAAATACAATACGCCCTAAAGAGACAATGCCTACCGAATCAGAACAGAATTTAGTGGCTTTGTAAGTAACTAACTGCATAAACACATTTCTGGCAGAGACTTTGTGAATCACACTGTCTGCTAAGCATTACAATCCAGGTCTTATTCTCTATGAAGGATCCACATACCCTATTGTACCTTGTCTGCCAATGCTGATCAACCATAGCTGATGCCACTGGCAAGGACAGTATAAGGAAGATTTTTCTGTAGGCCGTAGAGAAAGAGGTGGTCAAGATCTAAGCACAGAATCCAAAAAGCAAGACTAGAAAGGCTGGGGGTCAATTCTAGAAGTGCTGTCTAAATGCAATGACACAAATATATGTATCCAAAAAAATCATACGTTTTAATGACACTAGAGGAGGGGCTGGAGAGATGGTTCAGTGGTTAAGAGCACCGGCTGCTCTTTCAGAGGTCCTGTGTTCAATCGCCAACAACCAAATGCTGGCTCACAACCATCTGCAATGATATTTGCCTTCTGGCCAGCAGGCATACATGCAGGGAGAACACTATATACTTAATAAATAAATCTAAAGCATGGGCAAAACAACAGGAGAAGAAGTCAGAGTTTGTTCAGTAAATTCATCCTTTGAAATCATTCTCCACTGAACTTCTATGGCGAAGTTTGTGTTTCCCATTTATTCAGCCTTAAACATGAACCCACTTATCTCTTATTTGTCTATTCGACTCCATTCTACTCCAGAATTAGCTTGAAGTTGCATTTATGTGTCCTCTGGAAATTAAAACATAAATATGCATGCTATACGTCCGAAAGCATACTTATGTGACTGATTTCTCTGACATATTTCAGCTCTAGGATTGAATCAGAGGCAGAGTAACACTTAAAAGCAATGGTTAGAAGTGAACTAGTTCGCTGGTGGCCTTAGCTAAATTTGATGGCATATGTTTCTTGGAAATAAAAGCTTGAGCTACTGAGAGTGTGTCTTGTAAACTTTATAGTGATAAACTTAACAACATGCATGGGGAAACTGCAAATATTCAGTATTTAGGTTATTCTCCCCTAAGGCTTTTTATGAATTCTGAATAGCATGGCAGGGTACTTCTTTTTATAGCATCCCACCTACATGCTATAATTTAAGGTAAGTGCTGTATTGCATATTTCAAATATAGGTTGTCATCTTAAACACCCTTTATGTTATTGCTGGAAGTGGTTAGATACCTGTGTCACTACCAAGCAGCACCATGATGTCATCCTCTTCTGTTTCCTACACAGACAAGCATGTAAACAGAAGGCTAAACGACTCCGTCACAGAGAAAGCATGTGAGCATAGTATGCTTGTAATATGCCTCTGAGTTTTGATTAAAGATGGAGATTTGGGAAAGTCTCTGTAATGAAAATAGAATTAAAATTAAAACATTGCATTTGAAAACAAGATACTGAAAATATTAGAGAAAATCATCTATTATTTCTCCACGAGTTGGGGGGCATTTTTTTTTTTAGTCTAAAAGGCCAGGTTTATGTGGATCAGCCACTCTTCAGCGGCTCTGGTATATCTAGCCCCATCTGAGGTTTCCCAGGACCATTCTTCATCCTGATTGTCTGCAACAGCTAACAAGCCATTCATTCTACTTTTGAAATTATGAGGTGTTCCCCTAGGAGAATGTGATGGTGATTTAAACTCCAACAGAGGCCTCTGTTACTGAAGCTAGATCCTTACTTAGAGCAAGTGTAAATATATGCAGCAGAAGGTGCAGGAAGCAGGAAGTACAGAATATCCACAGTGGAAAACATTTATCTGTTATGATATCTTACTCACGCTCATTGGACATTCAAAAGGCTTGAAGTCATGAGTGAGGAGAACCTTGAGGGCAGAAACCCATCACTGGTGACTTGCTCACCACATCTCATGCTGTGACTTGCTACTGTGGTGTGTGAAATGGCATCAAGGAAGAGCACCATTTCCTAGGGTGGGTTGTGATGGTGACAAGCATGAATCAGGATAAATCCTGTTTATCTTTGGGAGCTCTGTTGGAGAGTACCTGAGTGGTGTCTATGGCAACATTATTATGCCGGTATAAACACAGGAATTAGTGTTCCAACAGCATAGTATATAACCTATGTACTTAGCAAATGGGTAGATTAGTATAGCATGTGATAACAAGCAGTTTGGTGTCACTTGTGTAATAGATACCTTGCTGAAATATTGGAAAAGTTGAAAACAAAATTGTGCTTTCGACAGCACAAAGAAAAGCAATGTAAGCCGTGTCCAACTTTCAGAAGGGCAGTCTTAGGATACATGTTTCTGATATAAAAATGCCTAAAGTCCACTGATTAGGTCAAGTACTGCTTAACTGCATATCAGGAGCACACAGTTTTCTTGGCTCTTTAAATTCTCAGTATTTGCTATAGAGAGAAAGGAAATGGTATTGGATTTTTTCTGCAGAGAAGAATTATGGTCAGATACCAATTAAGAATGGTAATGACACCCCTGAGTGTATGGATTTGGAGAGAAGGATGAACTCCAACCATACTGACAACTCACATGTTCACATGACTAAAAACAAACCCCAGTGTTAAATAGTGTCCTTAGAGTCCCTGTTGTGGTTCAATGACTCCTGGGACACAGTTGAAACTAGGGCAACAGCAGGAACCCCAAATTACTCAGGAGAACTGACTTTTCCTTTCACTTTGGTAATAGAGGTGGCCATGGTAATATTCTTATTAAGATGGGCAATGCACCACCAGCTTAAAAAATGAATAAAAGGAGAGGTCAGTGTACATTACCATTTTAGGAGAAATGTATAGTAACAAGAGCACAGTAATAGAATGAAAAAGAGTTACATGCTTTGCAAAAATGAGAAAAAGTAGGAATCAAACATCAAGAAAACTATCACAGTGAATAAAAAAGGAGCAGAATTCAACACAACCAAACAACCACAGCCTTCACTGGCAACAACAGCTGGCACCTTGGGACTGGAAGAAGGCTCAGTCTGTGTGCTGTGTAAATGTGAGGCATGTTTTTCATTTACCAGTACACATGTTAAAAAAAAAAAAAAAGCAAGGTATGGTTGTGGGTATCACAAAGAGCGATGGGGCTCAAAGACAGATGGATGCCTGGAGCTTGCTGGCCAGGAAATCTAGCCACTCAGTGAGTCTTGGGTTCAATGAGTAATCCTGTCTCAAAAGAGATCAGTTGAGGAAGATACCAGCATTGACCTGTGGCCATCTTGTACACACACACACACACACACACACACACACACACACACACACCAGGGTGCAGGGAGAAAGAGGCACAGCTTGTGCATTTAGGAGCAATTCTAAGTACTTCAGCCTGGGTCCTAGTGAAAATGATGCTACATGCAAAACACCATGATTAGCATCAAGCTATTCCCTAAAAGGGTGCTGGTGGAGGGGTGGTGGGGGGATGTATTGATGGAGTCAGGTGAGCTCTGTACCTCTCCAAGAGTTTAGACCTGGCTGAGGTTGTGACAACAGAGAGATGCAGCCATTGCAAGAATGAGACAGAACAGGGAAGTAATAGAGTTAGCTTGCCTCTTCCATGAATGTTTACTTAACATCATGAAAATACTTAGTAAAAGATTGAGTCTAATAAATAGAGTTTGAAAATTCTGAGAGAACAGAATGAGATGCAAAGAAATTTGCAAGTCCAGAGGAACAGCAGAAACTAAAGATAAAAATTACACTATGAAAAAACAAATCCTTATAATGAAAGTAGAAAAATTCAGACTGAAAATACATAGTGCATCAGCTTGGCAGCACACACCTTTAATCTATTGTCACTTACTATTTATGCCACTGAGGTTTGGTGCCAGAGAAGTGGCTCAGCAGTCTCGTGCACATATTGCTCTTCCAAAGGATGTGAGTTGCATTCCCAGCACCCATGCCTGGCAGCTCACAACCACCTGTAACTACAGCCCCATGTGATCCAACATCCTCTCCTAGCCTCTTCTGGCACCTTCACTTTTGTGTACACACACACACACACACACACACACAAAATTTAAAATAAACCTTTAAAAAAATACAGTGTTCATGATAGCCTTTCCACGGAAGCTCAAATTGTTAGTTGGCGGCAGTCTTGTAGGTCTCTAGACCTTTCTTTAGGTTCAATTTTATCTTTAAACCAATATTGGCTCCCTCTTTTATGTTCTCTGTCTCTGTCTCTGTCTCTCTCTCTCTCTCTCTCTCTTTCCTATCTTCTATTCCTAACCAGGCTCAATCCTCCTGGTCGCACATGCCTTCCTCTCCTCCCTCTCATTTTCCCCTACTTCTCTCTCCATTAGCTGTCCTCCCCCACTTCACCTGAGCTCTGGGGAACTTGTCCCTTCCCAGTTCTGTGAGGGACTTTATATGAATCTCTTAGAATACACCTTGTATCCTAGTTCCTCTGGTGATGTGAATTATAGGCTGGTGATCCTTTGCTCTAGGTCTAAAATCCATATATGAGTGAGTACATACTGTGTTCCTCTTTTTGTGACTGGGTTACCTCATTCAGGATGGTTTCTTCAAGTGCCATCCACTTGCCTGCGAATTTCAAGATACCATTATTTTTTTCTGCAGAGTGAGATCAACAACTAACTTCTCTATGGAGCCCTCAACTAATGCCTGTTGAAAACAGGATCAAACACCCATACATAAACATTGAGTAGAAATAGAACCCAGATTCAGATGGAGAGGACAAGACCAGGTGGCAGAAACATAGAGACAGCTTAACCTAACAAGGAGGGGCTAATGGGCCACCAGACTGATAGTTGGGAACCCAGCATGGGACTGACTCAGGCCCCCCTGAATATGGGTCTCAGCCAGAAGGACTGAGCAGTCTAAGAGACCTCAGACAGTGGAGCCAGGATGTATCCCTGGTACACAAGAGGACTTTGCGAACATATCCCCCATGGAGGGATAACTGCCTTAATCTAGAGACAGGAGAGAAGCCCTAGTCCCTACTTCACATGACCTGTCAGATCTACATGACCCCAACTGGATGGCATTCCCCTACATGTGGAACTGGGGTGGGGGGATGGGAGGGGAGGGTGGTTGGAGTGCATGTGAGAGGGCAGAGAGGGTAAAAGGGAGGGAAGGAGGGAGGGAGGGAGAGGGAACTGGGATCGACATGTAAAATAATAAATTAAATTAAAAAAATGCTTTGACTCCAAAATTTAAGTTGAAGGACAAGTTACTAGGGAAAAGGATTTCTATTTTTGTTTCCACAGAAAATGAAAAGATGTGGATTCCTTCCAGACTAACGTGGTTTGATCACGCCAGACCGCCTGAAACAGAGTACAAGGTGATCCTACATTCAAAACAGCTGGACAAAGCAGCCCTACAGACTACAGCCAGGATATCTGAATCTTCTTCGAATCCCCCCAAGACAGTGCCCCTTACCAGCAGGAAGTAGTTTGGAAAGAACGACGCCCAAATTCCCAAATATTGTGTATAAATGTTTGTTTTCATTTAATTGGACTTTGTTATATAAAATTAAATAAAATATAATAAAAAATACAGTGTTCTTGCTTCAATGAGTGCCCTGTGTGTTATATTATACTGTGTATGTGTGTATCTTATTGATGAGCCTCATCTCCTGTGTTAATTTACTACAAAAAGATGAGTAAGCAGTCAGCTATATAGATAGATGTCTGCCCAGTGGACACATAAAGCTTTTTCTGTGATTGAGTTTCAGAACTGAGATCCTTTTTAACCCAAATAGAGGATAAATCAATATTCTATTTGCTTATATATTAAAAGATAAGACCAAAAAGCCCATTTCTTAACAAATCTGAGAGAATGTGCTGCTTCTAAAACCGTGAATGAAATACATCCTTCCCAGGAAGACAATATCCCGCCTTTATTAGACTTACTAGATAGTGCGTACACAGAACAAAGCAAAACAAATAAAGACATATAATGTAGTAAAAGTGGGGGCATGAAGGAGCTACTGGCTAGTGTAGACAAAGCAAAACGTAGTCACTTCTCAGAGGCAACTGAAAGAAGAAAGGGGGTGGTGATGGTATGGATTTATTAGCCTGTGTTTTCTCTAGCAGCAGAGAAACAGGCATTGAACTTACTGTGACTATTAGGTGAGTTGAAGAGGGCAAATAGAGTCTCAGACATGGTCAATAGCTAATGTGGGGACCAGCAGGAAGATACAGAGTATATGAAATTGAGCTGTAACCATAGAAATCAGCAGACAGGGCAACTGGCAGCATCTCTCGACATATTTTGGTCTGTGTAATGAATGCAGAGTGCATTAGTTCAAAAAAGGAAGGTCATTGTAGATAGAGCACTGCCCTTACACTTGGCAAAGCCATGGTTTGCAGCTCCTTTCATCTTCATGATGACAGGAGAAATCAGAATATAACTCTTTCATAAGAAGAAAGAACTCTGAGTACTTGATATATATACATATAATCTCAAACCAGAAATTATGATGCATTTCTGTTTCCTTCAATAACGCTATGTCATTCAGTCTTGGTATGTCTCCCCTACATAAAGCTTTGTGAGCCTCTACAATTTATTTGTTTGTTCAAAGTTTGGTGAGTGAGCAAGCGCTTTTGTGGGTGTTAGTCTGCATACCCATAGTCTGCATATGCAGTGTCTTCAGAAATATGCTGAGTGGCGATGCTCCCATCTATTTCAGATCTATTTCAGTGAGTGCACATCTGGGCCAGTAGCATGGCAGCTGCTATATTGCTTAGGTTCTATGGAAGTCAAAATTCTAAGGTGATGTAGGCCTTGAATGTAGAGAAGACCCTGAATATAATGCTTATCAGGTTATGCTAGATAGCACAACTGGCTTAAAAAAAGGTGGTTATCCTGGGCTGACCTGAGATGATTATGAGAGCTTTACTAGGGAGTACCTTTTTCTTGGGAGAATCTGGGAGGTTTGAAGGATGAGAAGATTGGGGCTGCAGAACATTATTTGTCTACCTCTCTCCTCTCTCCCTCCTCGTGTCCTAGGAATTGAGCCTGGGCTAGGCAGGGACTCTGAGCCCAAACTCTTCCTTTTCAACTTTGAATATGGTGAGGAGGAAGGGTAACCTAGATGTCGTGTACATCTCTCCCAGGTGACAGCCAGCAAGATTACAGACCTCTGCCTACAAGAAATACAATCTTACCACAATGACCTGAGCTTGGGGAAGGTCTTGGATCTAGAGGAGAATTTCCTGGCTTGGCGTAGACCTTGATTTAAGTCTAGGGAGTACTTGAGTTGAGTCCCTGTTTGCTATGATAATAATGGTCTAGAAAACTATGACTTAATGACCAAGAGTTATTTTACACTGAAACTAGTACTAATTCGTTATGTGGCAATAAGCACTGATTCAGATTCTACATTTGAAATTTGCCTGGCTTAAGAAAAGCTAGTAATTGATGTTTCCCTGGCCAGAGACAAATAATTACATTAAGGACTAAGAAGAATCAGGCTTTGTCTTGTCTGTTCCTGTGTCACTGAGGGACAGTGTGACTTCTTTAGCTGGCAGCTGCCTTATCTGAGAGTGATGTATTCAGGTAAGATGCTATCTGGTTTCTCCTGCCCCTACATTCTGTGACTTTCTGTGGTGATGTGTGTCTGTAACTGGTGAAGTGACAGCTGCTGTGACAGGAGTGATTTTACTCTGCTTGCACAAACTGATTCCATCCCCCCCCCTTCCCCAAGAAGAGGGCAAAAGATGGAGAAGAGGACATCAGTGGAGAAGATGTCTCAGTTACTGGAGCCACAATGATGCTGTTCTTTTTAAACCTCTATATAACTCCAGACCCTCTCACCTTTGTGACATCCTTAAGACACATGGAAAGCTATGGGCTCAGCATTCTGATCAAACATTAAGATCTCTGTACCTGGGATGACACTTATTGGGAGATGTATGAATATAAATCTCTCACAAGTGTCATGTTACAGGTGAGGTCTGTCACCTCAGGCAGAGGACTTAACAGCGTCTTATTTAGAACAAAGCAGAGCAAGCAGAGCTACACAAAACAAAGAAATAGAAAAACATGTCAGTTGACCAGAACTGGATAACTTGTCTCTGCTTCATGCAGACACACAGTCCATATTCACGATGATGTGTGGGATGCTCTTAATGGTGGTGACTATGTCAAGGGAGAGTAATGATGCCATGTTTCTTGTTTTGCTTTGAATGCCTGGCTTCCTGCCTGTCAGCACACTGGTGTTGTAGCAGTATACTATGACAAAGGATGTTAATGATTAATGGCCATTAATGGCAGCAGTTTTCCAACAAAGCTTGAAAGCAGCTCTAGCTGGAATCTATCTAACCCTATTTCACTGTGATTTAGGGTGCTGCAGCTCAGCAGTTACAAGAATAATCCTAGATTTTGTTTTTCTTATTGTTCTTGTTACTTTGAAGTTGAAGAGGAGCTGTTTCTCCTCTATTAATTACAGGATTAATTCAAGTTCATTATAGAAACAAAGTGCAGATAATCATTATTTTGTAGTCCCAAATAAGTAAAAATCATTGTTAAATTGTTGATGTGTCTTCCTTCACACTTCTGAGATATATATATATATGTACACCAAACCTCCCACCTTCCTTAGCCCAGCTAGTCTCAGCCTTTCTCACCCACAATAGTAAATATAGGCAGAATTGTGTTTCTATTCAGTTAGTTCATCAAAATATATCCATGAGTGACTTTCTGTTGTAACTGCTAGGAATGCAATCCAGGGTCCTGTGTAGTTGGCCAAGCACTCTAACACTGAGCTATAGCCTTCAGGCCTATAGTCTGCCTTCTGATTCACTCCATTCTGAGGTACCTATCCATGCTTGTAGTCTACATCATTATTTTAAGTGGTTGTATGTTATCTTGGGATGCTATAGCATCATTTGTTTAATTAACTCTATGATATAAAACAGCTTTATTTTTTCCTCTGTATACAAAATCACTCTGATGAACATCTTATTTGCAAATATTTGTACTTTAGTCCAAGTCTTTTTGGAGTAAAGTGAATGTGGCTCTATGCTGTGCACATCACTGTAATGTTTGTTCATTTTGGTCTTTCAACATCTATTCACCCTACTTAGAAATAAGTGTTATGCTCCCCAGCATAATGAGTGAGGCCAATTGCCTCATCATTGTTACAAGTAGTTTTCCTGTTGCCAGCCTGGTCCCACAGCCACATTAGCTCCAAATAACACATGGAGACACTGCATTAGATATAAAGCTGTTGGCCAGTTACTAGTGTTTATTATTGGCTAGCTCTGTCTTAAATATTAACCCATTTCTATTAATCTACGTATTTCCATATGGTCTTATCTTACCGGAGAGTGGGTCCAGACCTTCTTCTCAAGTCCCTACATCTTGACTCTCCTACTATGTCTCCCAGAATCCTCTTTGCCTCCTAGTCCCACCTATCTTGCTTTCCTATTTGTCAACAGAACTTTATTCATTAACCAATAAGAGAAATATATTTACAAAATGACCTCTCCCATCATCTTCTTTTTTCTGTCTAAATAAAAAGAAGGGGTTTAACTTTAACAAAGTAAAATTACATAAAGCAAAACAGTTATCAAATAAGAACTATTGTTAACAATAATTAGTCCATTAACATTTAGCAAGATTTAAAGAAAATATTCCATCATCTATCCTATCCTTGTAAGTATAATGTCCTATATGTAACTTATCTTTAATCCTAAGTAAGGAAAACTATAACCATAACTATCTGTCTTCAACTTCATCAAAGACCACAGAAGGATAATACATAAACTCTAGAAATGACAGAGACATCTTGCTACCTGGTCAGTCACTTGAAGTTCTACAATGTTCCATCCTCAGCCTATAGGCCATAGTGTGTCTTGCAGACTCCTAAGAAAAGCAGGAAACTTTAAACTGCCCCACCTGTATTGGCAGTTTGTCAGTCACTTTTCTCTGTGTCCTGCAGAGTGTCTGGCATACTCTCCAACAAAGCAGGAAGTCTACAGAAATGTCCATCTTATTTTGGCAGTCACTTTTCTGTGGGTCCTGCATGTCCAGTTTATATGACATAAAGTCAAACAGTCCAGATAAGAGCAGTATCTTGCCCAAATGGCTAGTCTTGCCATATTGGACATAAACTCCATAACAACTTTCTTCAATGTCCATCTTCCTTTCTGATGCAGGTGGTGTTGCCAGGAGCAGTTGTGCCTCACTGTTAAGAAAAACCCTAAACCTTTTAAAATGCCATATTCTGTAGGTCTTTGAAAGGTTTGAAGAATATTTATCTATCTTAAATATATCTCTGTATATCTAGAAATCCTAACTAACATAGCTATAAGTTTTGACTATTATAGGTAACTATAATCTGTACTTAAATTATACATTGCATTTTTAAATGTATTTTAAATGTATATAAATACAATATCTATCTACACAAGATGAGACATTGCATATACTTATCACAAAATTGACCTTAAATTTGTATCAATAAATGAAAATCCATTCCAAAACAAAGTATCCGTTTCTGTACCATAATCTCTTTTACCTTTAAAAAGAGATTGGTTGTGGTCATTTACCATTTATAACCAACTTCCATTTAAATGAAAACAAACATTTATAAACAATATTTGGGAATTTGGGCTTTGTTCTTTCCAAACTGCTTCCTGCTGGTAGGGGCCACTGTCATGTGGATATTAAGAAGATGCAGAAATCCTGGCTGTAGTGGTCTGCAAGGCTGCCTTGCCCAGCTCTTTTGAATGTTGGATCACCTGGGTCACTGCTTCAGGGGGTCTTGCTTTTTCAAATCATGTTAGACTGGAAGGAATCCTTAGCTTTTTATTTTCTGTGGAAACAAAACTAGAAATCCTTTTCCCCAATAACCTGTTCTTAAACTTAAATTTAGAAGCCAAAGCATTTTTAAAATATATAAATTGGATTAATCCAGTAGCATTTCTTTTGATAGTTGTTGTTATTTCCTCAGCAGTCAAACAATACAAAGACAACACAATATCCAGACTCTCTGTGTGTTTTCCATCTTTATGTGGTGTTTTTTTATTCCTCTATTGCTTTCACTTCTATTTTTTCATTTTTTGAGACAGGGTTCCTGTGTAACTTTGGCCTGTCCTGGAATTTACTCTGTACACCAGGTTTGCTTAGAAATCACAGGGATCTGCTTGTCCCTGCTTCCCGAGTGCTGGAATTAAAGGCATGTGTCACCAAGCTCAGCTACTATTTATTTATTTATTTATTTATTTATTTATTTATTTTTAAAACCACTTTATCCTGTTTCTTTTTCTCTCCCAAGCCTATGTATATTTTAAAACACACTGGAAACTAGTCAGGAGACCTCCCTTAAACGAGCTACACAAATCTCTTGTTTGTCTCTAGCAAAACAGAGCCTACTGGAGAAAAATGCTGCTACCAAGAAGCCTTGCTTGCCTCTCTTCTTTTGTTTCTAAAACCCCTTTTTAAACTTTTGTTAAGTTTTAAGTGAAAGTTCTTGGGCCTCATGTTGAAAGTCATTTTGTTATAAGTAGATTTCCCCTCTGCCAGCCTAGTTCCACAGCTGTATTATCCCCAAATAACACACAAATAGATATAAAGCTGTTGGCTTGTTAATTACTGTTTCTTAATGGCTAGCTCTGTCTTAAACATTAATGCATTTCTATTCATCTAAGTGTTTCCACAAGGTCTTGACTTACAGAAGAGTGAGTCTGGACCATTTTCTCAAGTCCCTACATCTTGACTCTCCTACTATATCTCCCTGAATCCTCCTTGCCTCCTAGTCCCACCTACCTTGCTTTCCTATTTGCCAGCAGTCCTTTATTCATTAACCAACAAGAGAAACATTTACAGAATGGCATCTCCCATCACATCATTTCTTGTGATTGTAGTTCTTTGTGGGGGATACAAGGACCAAAAATATGGAGGATTCTCATTTATTAGTTTATTATAGTGAGGGTGGTCTAATGACAAGACTGTTTCAAATTTAGTTTTGCTGTTTGGCTTGTTTTTCCCTTTTCTTTTAGCTCTGTTTCTACATAATTTTAACGCAGTTTCTGCTTAAGTTATCAAGAGATGGTGCCTATCATGTTACAAGGTTCTTTAGAATTATTTTAAGGTTCTTTAGAATTATAAATGATCAAAATAACTTTGAAAAACATATCAGTTTATATTTCTACAAATGGTATATTGAACTATCCCTTTTAAGTTCCTCCTCCTCCTTCCAACCCCTCTTTTTGACTTCTTCCATGTATTTTGATGATAGGTCTTGGTGTATTACGCTATAGCTCAGGTTTTCTCTTGATTTCTAGCTCCTCCTGTCTCGGCCTCCCAAGTATTGGGGATTTTATTGTGCACCACCACATTTGGAACGTGTTAATCTTTACCCATATAGCTCTCTCACTTTTCTGTCAGAAAAGTGTTCTTATCTCTCATAAGCCTTCAACAGGCTTTCTTCTTTACAGTACCGTTTAAATCTTGAATTTGCTTGAAAATTACATACTGTGGTACTCGATATGTGACATGGCTGTGCTTCTTTTTTAACGGGGGGGGGGCTTAAATATCCTAGGCTAATCCTATATAGTCAAAACTGATCTTGAACTCTTGATCCTCATGCCTCCATCTGTGAAGTTCTGGGGTTATATATACTTGCCACCAAACTTAGCTAGTATCCTTGCCTTTGATTAACCAATGTGTAATGAAAATACCTTTGCCACCAGCATTCCAATAGCTAGTCTTTTTTTCTTTTCTTTTCCCACAAAATAGAGTTTAAAAGCATGTTGTTTTCCTTTCTATAACCCAGACTCTGTCACATTCCCCTTTCCCTACAAATTTTTCAGAGAAATATATATTAAACTTTTAATCTACTATAATTTTCCTATTGCTTTTCTCTTATTTTCTATGTGAAATTCAATGTCACATGATGATGCTTTGAAATAAATATTCATGAAAGTTATTTTGATTGTAGATTGTCCACTCTTCACCCTATTCAAATGTTTGCTATATTTGTAGAATACCATCATTCATTTTATAACACTAGATCTCTCCATTTTTTTTAAAATTTAATTTATTATTTTACATGTTGATCCCAGTTCCCTCTCCCTCCTTACTTCCTCCCTCCCTTATTTTTACCCTCTCTGCCCTCTCACATGTACCCTGACCACCCTCCGCTCCCATCCCCCCACCCCAATTCCATATGTAGGTGAATACCATCCAGTTGGGGTCATGTAGATCTGACAGGTCATGTGAAGTAGGGACTAGGGCTTCTCTCCTGTCTCTAGGTTAAGGCAGTTATTCCTCCATTGGGGGATGTGTTAGCAAGGTCGTTTTGTGCACCAGGGATACATCCTGGCTCCACTGTCTGAGGTCCCTTAGACTGCTCAGTCCTTCTGGCTGAGACCCATATTCAGGGGGGCCTGAGTCAGTCCCATGCTGGCTTCCCAGCTATCAGTCTGGGGGCCTGTTAGCTCCTCCTTGTTCAGATCAGCTGTTTCTATGTGTTTCTGCAACATATACAAAGAACTCAAGAAACTAGTCAACAAAACACCAAATAACCCTATTTAAAAAATGGGGTACAGAACTGAAGAAAGAATTCTCAATAGAGGAAATCAAAAAGGCTGAAAGACACTTAAGAAAGTGCTCAACATCCTTAGCTATCAGGGAAATGCAAATCAAAACAACTTTGAGATACCATCTTATTCCTGCCAGAATGGCTAAAATTAGAAACACCAATGAGAACTCATGCTGGAGAGGATGTGGAGAAAGGCGAACACTCCTTTACTGCTGGTGGGAGTGCAAACTCGTACAGCCATTTTGGAGATCAGTATGGCGGTTCCTCAGGAAAATGGGAATTAGTTTGCTACAGGATGTAGCAATCCCCCTCTTAGGCATATATCCAAATGATTCACATCCATGCAACAAAGACATCTGTTCAACTATGTTCATAGCAGCACTATTTGTAATAGCAAGAACCTGGAAGCAACCTAGATACCCCTCATTTGAAGAATGGATAATGAAGATGTGGCACATCTACACAATGGAATACTACTCTGCAGAAAAAAATAATGGTATCTTGAAATTCATAGGCAATTGGATGGCACTTGAAGAAACCATCCTGGATGAGGCAAACCAGTCACAAAAAGAGGAACACAGTATGTACTCACTCATATATGGATTTTAGACCTAGATCAAAGGATCACCAGCCTATAATTCACACCACCAGAGGAACTAGGATACAAGTTGTATTCTAAGAGATTCATATAAAAGTCCCTCACAGAACTGGGAAGGGACAAGTCCCCCAGAGCTCAGGGGAAGTGGGGGGCAGTGAATGGAGAGAGAAGTAGGAGAAAGAGAAGGGGAGGAGAGGAAAACATGTGCGACCAGGAAGATTGAGTCCGGGGTAGGAATAGAAGACAGGAGAGTGAGAGAGTGAGAGAGAGAGAGAGAGAGAGAGAGAGAGAGAGAGAGAGAGAGAGAGAACATAAAAGATGGAGCCAATATTGGTTTGAAGAGAAAATTGAACCTAAAGAAAGGTCTAGAGACCTACAAGACTGCCGCCAACTAACAATTTGAGCTTCCGTGGAAAGGCTACCATAAATGCCCTTCCTGGATAGTGAGATCAACAATTAACTTATCCATGGAGCCCTCATCTAATGCCTGTTGGAAACAGGATCAAACATCCATACATGAGTCAAGCTAGAACCCAGATGAAGATGGAGAGACCTCTCCATTTTTATCTTCACTTTTATAAATCAGATTTTATACATTATTTTATCCTTGTTTTGATTTTATTTTAAGCTGAATCTTTGTATATAACATATAAGTTTAATGATTTTACCTTTCATGGATGAATTTATCCTACTTATGTTTATTTTTATGTATATTTGGCTTTCTTTCTGAAACTTTTATTAACATTTCCTATTTTTCCTATTCATTGATATTGAAATCCTTCAGTCCTTTTGGCAAATGGCCTCTTCTTTCTTGCCTTTGTTTTCTCTTTTTCTCTGTAGCTTAAAAAGTAATTATTGGTTTTAAAATACTCTTACCAATCTCCCATGTATCTTTCAAATGATTTACAATTATTTCTTTCTTACAATTATTTCAAATAATTGACTATTTACTTCTCCAAGCGATCAATGTTGGGAGTCAAGCCAAGTAACTATCAGTGATTCATGTGTTATCCCTCCTGCCTTACACACACAATGCTTGACAACTTCTGCCAAGTTCGACCTAGTTTATTATGCTTAAATTGTTCTTATTTTCCATTAGTGTTTTTTCTTTAAAGACTACAGAATTACACTGTGTGAATACACTATTTGGACTTAAGTGGTCAAGTATCTCTTCAGAGCATGTATTCTCCAACTACAAAGTCTTTATGGCCAGTCTTTTTGTCTTATCTCTCAATTGGTTGGGAAATTCTAAAAATAGATACCCCCCAAAAAAAATTTATGTGCAGTGACATTTTACTCTGCCAATGGACTTAAGCTGGGGACCACAACTTAGGGTGTGGCTTCAGGTGTGCAGAGGTGACCCCTTATAAAGAAGAGGCAGGGCTGGCTCGAGCTTTCTTGGGTTGTGGTAGGAGCATCCTGAAGAGCAGAGGCTGCATCTCTAGGAGCAGGAAGACCTTGGTGGTTATTTACCATAATTGTATGAGTGCTCCCCAAATAAATACCTGTTAATTCTTTATCTATGTATTTATTGTTAAACCTGCCTTCATTTATGAGCATTAAAATCCTTGATTCCTTACTTAGTGAGACTGTCTTTCTTCACTTTTCTAAATGAATGACCTCATGGGAAAAGTATGTTCTGGGTGGAAGTCTTTTCTTGTTAATACTTAGTGCTCATTGCTGCGGGTAATCAGTTTGCAGTTGACTGTCCTTCCCAGTTATTGTTGCTTTGCTTAGATGGTGTCTTTCTTAATCAGAAAGCTTTGAGGTTTTTTTTTTTTTTAATTTACTACTTATCTTTGTGGTTTTATATGAGTCTTTTTCATGAAGAGCTCTGTCTTTGTGGTTTTATTAGTCTCATCATGAACAATATTTTATGTACATTCTTGTACATGCTTCCTCACACATTTATATAGAATTTACTGTAAGCCATACATCTTTGGAGTGGGATTCTTAGTATAGTTTGTACATGTTTCATTTTACAACATAATTTCAAAGCATTTAAATCCATGCTTTTATGTTTATATAACATCAGATATATAATGTTGATTAGTCTCCAAAGTACTTACTACTTTCCATATGAGACTAATTATATATTTCTTGATTATAGACAGATACCACACCAGTACAGATTCAGTGTAGGTACTCATTCTTACAAAATGACTGTAATTCCTACAGAAACAAATGTCAGGTCTGCTGCTGGAATATTGCACTCAAATGTACAGCATTGCAGCCTGTAACACATACAGCAGTTCTTTGTAAGTCATGTTCATATCTAATCACTCACATCTTTACAGACTCATTTGCCAGTGGTTGCAGAAGAATAATGGCCTTTGCCCCCACTTTACCTCCCAAATCTTCAATGCACTTACATACTAACTCAATTTTTCTTTTTTGTAAGTTTTCCTCTGTAGAAAATTGCTTTCTTTCAAGTTTTTTTTTTTTTTTACAATATGACATTACCAATTTTATACATTTAAATATGCAGAAACATATGATCTTCTCTTGTCATGATGGTACATTACTATAAATATTGTGGCTAAGACAACATCTATTTGCCATTACACAATTGCAGATCAGACTTTACAGTTTCCGTAAATGTCACAGTTGAAATGATTGCCTGCTGATGGCTCAGGTGATGTCCTCAGCTTCCATTCCTTAGTCACAGTTTCCTTTCTTCTTTCAAATCCAGCACTGGTCAGTCCAGTTCTCGTGCTTCTGGTTTCCTGCCCAAGTTTTTGCCATTTCTTGGTTTTCCTAGTGAATCCAATAACACAACGAGGAAAACCAGCTTTAGTATGATTTTATATCATAGAAGGATGCTCTAAGAAACTGACAGAAGGCAAGCAAAGCCTCCAGCATGTGAAAGTGTTCAACAAACCTCCTTAAATACCACGATGCATTCTCTAACTTTAGAAACTTTCTCTCTAAACTCTGGTTTCCAGTTCTAATCCTGGAGTTACTGATGCAGGTGATATAAGAGGGGCTTAGGAATTTGCCTCTTTAACAACTAAAGGTGATGCTGTTGCTAGTGGCGCAGGGAACCTGGTTTTGAGACCCGTGGGGCAGTAAACTAACCTCACACATTGGTGTCCTGTTCTGCTACCGCCAGCTCTTGGTATTTCTCAGTTCTTAGAGTGTCTTTCCATGGTTTCAAAGCACTCAAAAAGTGTCTTCCCTTAAATTAGTTAGATGGTTTTAAGCTATATGTGTTTGGACTCTTTTGTACCTCAAGTTCCTTGTAAATGAAACAGATAAAAAGTATTTAGTTGTTGTAATTTTTTTGTTTTGTTTGTTTTACCGGATACAGCCCGGTGCCATCTTGTTTCAGTTTCTCAGATGGAGTTGTGGGGTTCATGTGTAACTTTTCCTTTTTAATTTAGAAGCTATGATAGGACATTTAGTTGTAGATCAAATACCCACTTTAATTTTTTCCCCCCTCGGCTTTCAGAGGAAGAAGGTAGCAAGTACATTTACAAATAGCCAATTGTTTAAAACTTAGAATTTTCTTTTCAGGTTTCTCCATTAACTGAATAGTGCTAAGTAAATGCTCATTCAGTAAAATAATGAAAGTATCTGGTGATTCTAAAACTTATAGTGTTAAGATAAAGAACATTTTATGGTCTACCAATCATAGAAAAGAAAATGGGGTGAACTCTTCAGGCATCTTTGGAATGGCTGTTCCTGTCACAGTCTGTTACCCCCAGGCAATGGATGTGTGGCAAATGATCACTGTCCTATTGAAGGAACTAGGTGATGACACAGCACAGTAGTGTTGGTAACCAGACCAGACCTGGAGAACCAAACAGCTTTATAAAATCATTATTAGAAGTCTAAGACTCTGAAGCTTGAAAAGACAGATATATTACTATTACTTTTATAACTTTTAGCATCATGGGCTTTCTTTTTGTTAATCTCTCTATGTATGTATGTATGTATGTATGTATATATGTATGTATGTATGTATGTATGTATGTATGTATATAAGCCACAGTGTAAGTTTGGAGATGAGAGAACAACCCTCAAGAGTTGGCAATCAAAATTTATTTTTATTGTAATTTCTTCCATCGTTCCTACAGCCCTCCATCCAGGAAACACCCTGGCCTTCTGTCACACATGTCATGTGTCACATGTGTCAATAAGGTCCCTTAGTGAAGTCATAGTGAGGACCATTGGAAATATGTCATTCATATACTACAAAGTGTTCTTTTTACTATAATTTCTGAAAATTTACTTTTTGTTTCAAATTTTCAAAGACTTGAGGATCAAAAGTTGATTCATTTTCTGGCTCAACTGGAAATAGAACAGAGTAATTTTTACTATTTCTGAATAATGGAAGAAACATAGAGTTAATATAAAAGATACTATATGAAATATAGCCTCTCTGATATTGAAAGATCCTGATCTTTACGTATGACATTGGCACCATACATAACACATCATGTTGAAAATGTGAGGAATAATTTTAACCATTTAGGAGTAAAGAGAAGACCACTTTCTGAGTCATCTCACACTTTTGTAGTTGGAATTCCTTTAATTTAAGTATGACCTATAATTCTTAAGTTAGAGGTGTGCAATTATTTTACATAGTTCAGGGTACTTGCATGCTTTTCATTAATTTAACAAATTCTAGTAATCTACCTGTCTTTGTTTTCTATAAAATACCTACTTACAATGGTAAAGTAAGGCATGGTCAAGAATACCTACAGTACCTGTTACTCTGAAAGTTGAGCCGGGAGGATTGCTTGAGCCCTGGAGTGAGCACAACCTAAGTGATACAGTAATAATCTCCACCTCTGAATAGATAGAAAATAAGCCTGTGTTTTCAAGTTGTTAGTCTCACCTTTTGCTGAGCTTTTGTGGAATTGCTTTTTGTGGAAGTTCTGATAGTTAATTAGGACTTCTGTTCCTTTGAGATTTTTTTTTTAAAAATTCTATTGCATTATAGAGAGTAGCTGATGAATTCTTTTGATAAAATGGTAGTTCAGACTATAGACAAAACTTTCTGTACTTGCTGGTTCTGTATCTCTTCAGTCCCAAACAAACACACAGAAGTTTATATGAAATATAAGCTATGTGGCCAATGGCTCAGGGTTATTACTAATTAGCTTGTAGGATTTAATTCCCATAATTCTTTCCCATGTTTAGTCATGTGGCTTGGTAAACCATTCTCATCTTGTTTCCTCTGCATCTAGCTGATGACTATATCTCTGCCTTTCATCTTCCCAGAATTATTCTCTGGTCACTCCACCTATACTTCCTGCCTGGCTACTGGCCAATCAGTGTTGTATTAAACCAATACAAGTGACAAGTCTTTGCAGTGAACAAGAGCAGTATCCCACATCATCAGACTCTCTAAATGGCCCTTCTTTCCACTTCAAACTCTTTGTCATCTTTAAGATAGAAATGTTTGCATGATCTATTTGTACTTTTAAGGAGAGGAAGCAGCTCAAGTATCAAAGCAACTTTAAAAAGAGAAACATGTAACCATCATGTTTTAAAGCAGTTGCCACAGATTTTTGAGGGCAACTCACAGAGACTGAAGTACATTCTGAATTGGGTGTGTCATAGTACTATGTGCTCAACACCGCAGGCGATGCCTCTGGGAAGAACAGTACCCTTTTGATATATCACAGTTCAGCCAATTTCTCAAAGTCCTGGAGTGTGTTTGCCCATGTCCTCATGGAGAACTTCTCAAGGAGCTCTGTCATGAGAGTGTGGAAGGGTATCTGTGGATCATGCTAAGGTATCTATTGCTGAAAAGTACTGAGTTAGAATAATCAAAATAACTCACAAGCATGACCTTGTTTCTTAAAATAGTACAATGCATCTTCCAAGGACCAGATTTCTCCACCATTCAAGCTGGGGCAATATAACTTCTCCTTTTTTGTAAATTCTCCTCCTCCCATTCAATAAAGCAGGACCAGTTGCCATGGGCCAGCATTGTGTCAGTGGCCAGGGATGACTCGGAGGGAGAGGTGGGTTTCCTTTGTCTTCTCAGGGATAATCTTACTTTTTAAAAATGGGTTTCTGTTTTGTCAGTTAGTACAGTTTGGTCTTTGGGACATTTTCACCTTCCTATTATGCACAAAATGTTTTGATACCACTGTTATTGTACAATTCATGGCTATTTTCCTCTGTTAGACACATCACAATATTGTACATCTGTAAGACAGCTGATGAGTGATGAGTGGATGAAGGAGAGTGAAAGAATCAGGATTTCTGGTCTATTATGCCTGAGTAATATAAGATAAATTTTACTCTTGGAACAAAACAAGCTCAACCTTGATCATTGTGGATTAAAATAATGTAAAATACTTGAGCACCAAGGAAACCATTAGAGTGGAATTATAGAGCCATCTAAACTATTTCTGTGGAATTATAAGATACATTGTTATAGCCTAATAGAATTGAATCAAGATAGAAAAATGGTTTTAAATGGAGGATGATATATTTACCTAATAGGCTTAGTCTGTTTGGAAGAGGCCATTAATACATATTAGGAAAGAGTAGCATTTTCTGAAATTGTAGCAGGGAAAGGGTTTTATTTTATTTTTTTTAATTTCCCTAAATATTTCTTATTGTTTAATAATGGGTTACTGCACAAAGATTAAAAATATCATTTGTTTTATATTAGAAAATAAGTTTCTTTTGTCTGTGTAAAATATCATGTGAGAAAATACAGGCTGCTCCGAAAACAAAACAAAACATTGCTTTAATCTGAGATTCATATACACTACATTTAGAGAAGAGAAGGAAATGTCTGCCCTCTCTTTTTCTAGGGGGCAGTTTAGGTTTATTCATTGGGAGGGTTACCTTCTTTCTTTAGCTTTTAATTTTTTTTCATATTTCTCACCCAGTAGTGACCTTTTGTCTTTTATTTTCATGAATCTAAATTATTTTGTCATAAATGTTTTTATTACATGAAACAATCTTACAAGATTTGTTGTTTGTTTTACTACTTTTATTCTCTTGACTTTTGTTTGTGTTGGGGGGAGACTGCTACCCAACTCTGAAATAAATCACACACAGGTGGAGACTTATTACTACTTATGAATGCCTAGCCTTAGCTTGGCTTTTTTTTTCTAGCCAACTTTCGTTAAATAATCCCATCTTCCCTTTCCCTTTGGGCTTTTTACTTTTCTTTCTTCTTCTTTTTTTAAATTATTTATTTATTTTTTTATAACCAAGTCCATTTAAATGAAAACAAACATTTATGGACAATATTTGGGAATTTGGGCATCGTTCTTTCCAAACTACTTCCTGCTGGTAAAGGGCGCTGTCATGGGGGATTCTAAGAAGATGTAGGAATCCTGGCTGTAGTCTGCAAGGCTGCTTTGTACAGCTATTTTGAATGTAGGATCACTTGGTACTCTGTTTCAGGCAGTCTGGCTTGATCAAACCACATTAGTCTGGAAAGAATCTACAGCTTTTCATTTTCTGTGGAAACAAAAATAGAAATCCTTTTCCCCAGTAACTTGTCCTTGAACTTAAATTTTTGAGTCAGAGACAGAGAGAGAGAGAGACAGACAGACAGAAAGAGAAAGAGAGAGAGAGAAAACATAAAAGAGGGAGGCAATATTGGTTTGAAGAGAAAATTGAACACAAAGAAAGGTCTAGAGAACTACAAGACTGCTGCCAACTAACAATTTGAGCTTCCGTGGAAAGGCTACCATAAATGCCCTTCCTGGATAGTGAGATGAACAACTAACTTATCCATGGAGCCCTCATCTAATACCTGTTGGAAACAGGAGCAAACACCCATACATAAACACTGAGTCGAACTAGAACCCAGATGCAGATGGAGAGGTCAAGACCAGGTGGCAGAAACACATAGAGACAGCTTACCTGAACAAGGAGGAGCTAATGGGCCACCAGACTGATAGTTGGGAACCCAGCATGGGACTGACTCAGGCCCCCCTGAATATGGGTCTCATCCAGAAGGACTGAGCAGACTAAGGGACTTCAGACAGTGGAGCCAGGATGTATCCCTGGTGCACAAAAGGACCTTGCGAACACATCCCCCATGGAGGGATAACTGCCTTAACCTAGAGACAGGAGAGAAGCCCTAGTCCCTACTTCACATGATCTGTCAGATCTACATGACCCCAACTGGATGGCATTCCCCTACATATGGAATTGGGGTGGGGGGATGGGAGGGGATTGTGGTTAGGGTGCATGAGGGAGGGCAGAGAGGGTAAAAATAAGGGAGGAAGGAAAGGAGGGAGAGGGAACTGGGATCGACATGTAAAATAATAAATTTAAAAAAATACTTTTCTTCTATAACCTTTTTTCACTCTTACTCCATGGCTGGCAGTGTGACTGGGTGGTTGTCCCCAGTGTCCTCCTCTCCTTGTTCTCTTGCTCCTTCTTCCTCTCCTCCAAGATTTTTCCTTCTATTTCTTCTCTCTGCCTGCCAGCCCCACTTATCCTTTCTCCAGCCTCTGTCATTCAGCTCTTTATTAGACCATCAGGCGATTTAGACAGCAAAGAATCACAGCTTCACAAAGTTAAACAAATGCAACATAAAAGAATGCTATACATCTTTATATCATTAAACAAATGTTCCATGGCATAAACAAATGCAACATATTTTAAAAATAATATTCCACAACAAAGATTTTCTCCCTTTTTTCACATGTATGATATGCATGTATTTATGTATGCATGTTAGCATGTGCGTGGGCATGCTAAATCAGATCTAGAGCTTCACAGTATGGCTAGTCCTGCCAGCCCTATTGCTTTGGAGAGCTTATCTCCACCTTCTGAGGCTGGAATTACAGATGGCCCCAATGACACCTGGTACTTATGTGGATTTCTGGGACATAGCTTCTGGTCCTCATGCACACATTGCAAGCATTTTATCACCCAAACCACCTCCTCATCTCCATTTACAAAATTTCTTCTGTAAGATTTTTAACTCTCAACTCTGTAAAATATTTCTAGTTCTGAAGGCAGGAAGAGCAAAGGGAAAAGACCTCATTTCAGTTTTATGGGTTTGTCTTTGACTTTGGAAGCAGAGCCAACCAATGGTATTAAAATGTGTCACTCTCTTTTTAGGATACCAGTTAGCACCACACTGATACCAGTTATCAAGAAAGGTATACAGAGGCCAAGTTTTAGGTAATGAAGAGATGAGCATGGTTTTGCTGAATCCTATAACCTTTGAAACGTGTGTGTGTGTGTGCACATGTGTGCATGTGTTGCGTGTCTTAGTGTGTGTGTGTGTGTGTGTGTGTGTGTGTGTGTGTGTATACTGTGTCATATAGTGTAACACTGAAGAAGGTTGTAAGGCATGTCCATATGTTTTGGAAAATTATTATGATTATGAAATTGACAAATGTTAGGGAATCAATTTATAGTATAGTTTCAAAATATCCCATGTAGATTGTGCTCCCTCTTCCAACATAAGAAACACCATTCTGTCTTGTGTGAATTACGTCAATTATTTTTTTGGATTTTCTTTATAGAATCACTTATTTCATATCTCTAATACATGTTGTTTAGTTTTTTTTTTTTCAGAATAAAACTACAAACCCAGATCATTAGAAAAGGAGTGATGGGCATTCACCTTTGTTGACCTAAATAGATTTACAGCCCACTACAAGAAACACCCTGGACTTATCTGGCATCATCCCAGAGAGGTTTGCACAAGGAGGGAGACCCCACCTAAATGGGTGGCATTATCCTCATCACTGGGCTCTCAGACTACACAGAAAGGAAAAGAAGACAAAAGGAGTGGAACACTAGAATTCATTTCTGACTGCTTCCTGATTGGATGCAATAACCATCTCCCACATGCTCCCATCTCCATGCCTTCCCTGCCATGATGTAGTAGACCCAAAAACTGTGAGCCAAAATAAACTCTTCCTTATTTGGCTTACTATCTGTCTTAGTTAGGGTTTCTATTGCTGTGAGGAGACAGCGTGACTTTAACAACTCTTATAAAGGAAAACATTTAATTGTGGTTGCTCACTTACCATTCAGTTGGTTTAGTCCATTATCATCATGGTAGGACATGGCAGCATGCGGGCAGACATGGTGCTGGAGAGGTAGCTGAGAGTCCTACATCTTGATCCACATGCAACAGGAAATGGTCTGAGACACGGGGGAATATCTTGAGCATATACGAGACTTTAAAACCTACCAGCACAGTGTCACACTTCCTCCAACAAAGCCATGCTTCCTGATAGTGCCACTCCCTTTGGGGGGATTTTCTTTCAAACCACCACACAATTACAGACCACATTCTGAGGCAGGAGCTTGAAGCAGGCCACACCACATCTGTAGTCAAGGGCAGAAGGATTCCTTCACAGGGAAGGTGTAGAGGCCAGTGAGAGACCTCCAATTTATTTTCTACTAACCTTAGTGTTTTTCTTCTCCTGGCTACCAAGGAGAATATAAAAACATGTCATGCTGTACTGAATCCATAGTGAAGCAATCACTGTAATTGCTCCCTCAGTTGTGAAAATATGTTGTTGCTTATTGTTTGCAGTACTGATGCAAATGATTGAAGGATAGATTGGCCACGTTTCCTCCTCCTCCTTTTTCTTCTTCATCTTCTTATTTTCCAATATTATTATTATTCTTTGTGTCTTTCTCAAGCATGCTTCTTGATCCCATCCATCTCCTTCCTAACAGCAAAATAAAAAAAATAAAATTTAAGAGAAAAAGTGGGATAAGGGAAGGGTAAATTCTCGCCATGGAAGCTGCAGTGTGACACAGCGAGGCATGCAGTAAACCCCTTTACCTATATATCTTCACATGTAGGCATTTATCGAAAAGAATCATTGGTTTGATTTGAGGCCCCTGGTCTCTGATACACCATTGATGCAGGGCCCTCACTGGGGCCTGGACATCCCATTGCTGCTTTGTGTCATGGAGATCTTGTAGACCTGGGTTCACAGGACTTACTCCTACCCCACTCCCTCCCTTGCTCCAACAGATCACAGATTAGATAGATATTATGGTGGACCAACATATAACCCTGGTTCTGGGTCTAGATAGTTGCAGGGCTGGTCAGCCCACCAGCCACCCGGGTGCTCTCTCCAGCATTGTCTGGGCTAGTTCATCCCTTCCAGCTATGAGCAAATTGGGGGTCATTTCTCCAACATTTACATCCTCAGGGTCTGTTCTCCCACACCCATATGACCAAGACCTGCTCTACTGTGTTGCCTAGTTGAGGTGTGCATCCTCTCAAGCAAACCTCCTACTTCTCTAACCTCACTTCTTGCCACTGGCCCATCTTGTAGCTGTGCTCAGATATTCACACTCCTCAGAACACACCCTGTTATTTCACCTTTCATCTCTGTTCATGGTGCATGCTTACTTTGGACCTCTGCCATCCTTCCTGATTCCTCAGGCACACTCCTCATCCTTCAAAGAGCATCTATCTCGCAACAGAGATTACCCCTCCAGCTTCCTTATTGATGTTCTTCCTGCATTCCCACAATACTTACGTCTTTACACAAATCTCTATCAAGTTACATCTTAATCTCTCTTCTAAACTCTTGTATTTCTCCCACTCACTGAAGGCTTTGTGAGGTCAAGGACTATAGCTCCTGTATTATTTAACTAAATCAAATTATAACTTCCTTTTTGACATCAAATACCCAGAATCCAAACTTTTCTGACTGATTAACAATTTTTAAAATGAGATTTATGTAGAATTCAAAGAAAGCCCACAAATTGCCACTGGTTGGTGTTTCTCAATATTCTGTCATCCATCAGTTGTTGTTTGTTTGGTTTTGTTTTAAGGGGGGGTCTGGATACTCTTTTCTATAATGCCCCACAGCCAGGCATTCAGAATTATGTTCCTCTGTATCCATTTATCACATCTTTTGTGACCTTCATACTTTTCTAAATTATTAGTTAAATAATAGTAAACAAAACAAAACAAAACAAAAACTTGTGTGACTTTATTTTTGGTAAGATTTCTTACATACTGTTGTACAAGTGTATCAAGAAGCAACGCTTTCTGGCTTACTTCTCTATGTTGTCTGAGTAGCCACTGATGACTGTCACCTAGATTCACTGCTTCACTGGGGGTAGTGGAACAGTGATGGATTAATTTTAACATTTCAGTTGTTAGCTGGAAGTCTTGAACACTGAGAAACTTCTTAACAGCTTTTATAGTAAAGCAGGATGAATAAATCTTCATTTTAGTCTCACCATTCTTGAAAATGATCAGTTGGTTCCCCAACAAAAATAACCCAAGAATGTATTTTACTTTGAATAGCTGATGTTTGGCACAATGTGTGTTGCCAGTGGCCGTGTCAGAGGAGCAGCAGGTGGCAAATGAAGTTCAAGATGTCAGCCCACCATCTGAAAACTCTCATGGGTCAATTTTGGTTAGGCAAGGGCCTGAGATTACCAATCGTAGAATGTCTTTTGCTTCTGCTGTGCCTTTACATGTTTGCTGCTTTTATTTTTCTCTGGTGTCTGGCGTTGTGTGGATGGGTGCCTGTAATGTAGTATCTAATATGTGTAGTGTAGGATAAAATGCCAAACATTCTACTGGGCATTTTTAACTTGTAGATTATTATGTGGATGATTCCTCCCTAAGTTGTAATGTCTAATTGATAATGATAATGTTAGCTTTATACAAAGTTTTGATGAATAAAAATAAATACAAGGAAATGCTGCACAGATAGTGCCTATGAGTTTCACCTAAGGAGTTGTATAGATCTTACCTCAAGTTAATAATTAAGGAAAACAATTAAGTACCCAGGAGGCAGGCTGGCTCTAATTCTCTTACTGTTGAAGGATGCAGTCACAGGTTCAGGTGGGCATAATTAGCTGAAACAAAGCTTAAAATGACTCCAGGATACATCAGAAGCTTTGATAATAGCTTTGAGATGAACCCCCCAAAACATCTAAAGTTCACAAGTACATATAGCTGAGGTAAAAAAAAACAAAACAGCCCCATTGTTACTAGCTAATATACTTTCCTTGCTAGAGTTGGTTGATGATCAAAGGTGATGATTAATTTCTTTTACCCTTTTCTGTCCTCAATCTCCTGATAGAAACAAACAAAAAACTATTGATGAGTAGATATATACCCTAAAGAAAAATGTGTGGGGATATATAAACTGTAGAAAAAAAAGTGTACAAAAAAAGAAAAAGAGCTCAGAAGAAGAATAGAGAATAAAGGAAAAGAAAACATTAAGAGAAAGTGTAAGTATCTGTTTTCTGTAACCCCCTCAGTTAGAAAAGTATATGCTGATGCCACGAATTCCTTTTGAGCCCTATGTTGTCTAGAGGCTGGACCCCCTGGCAGTAACAATCTCTCTCTCTCTTCTTCTCTCTCTCTCTCTCTCTCTCTCTCTCTCTCTCTCTCTCTCTCACACACACACACACACACACAATCAAACTTCACAATATCATGTTTCATGAGTGATCAGAGTTAATACAGTAAGAAATGAAAAAATAAGCCAGGTGCTGGTAGTGTATACCTTTAATTACCAGCATTCAGGAAATAGAGGCAGGATGATCTCTGTGAACTAGAAGCCAGAGTGAGTTCCAGGACAGTCAGGGCTACACAGAGAAATTCTGTCTGGAAAAAATCAAAAGAAAAAAAATGCAATTAAACAATACACCTGAGATGGAACTAACATCAATTGTATATAGTCCTGCATATATACAGTCCTGCAGCTAAACAGATGGCTCCCATAACTAATGACATTGAGCAGCTTTTCTCGTGATTCTTGGCCATTCATGTGTCTTCTTGAGAGAAATGTATATGTATACATAAGAAATAGTTTATATATACATATTTTATATATTATAAAGTGCTATATGTATTTATGTATAATATTCAGATCTTTGCTCATTTTGCAATTTTCACTTTAATAATAATAACTTTAAATATATACACTGGCTATGAGTCCATTATCAGAGATAAGCTTCTCAAACACTCCCTCTCACTCTATGGGTTGTATTTTCACTTTCCTGATCCTTTTCTTTGATGCAAATAGAGCACTTAAATTCAATAAACTTATCAAAAATTTATCAATTTTTTCCCTTTGTCAACAGTTTGCCTTACTGAAGAACACAAAATTTACTTCTCTGTTTTCTTCCAATATTTTTTGTATCATCTTATCTTTTAGATTTATATTTGTAGTCTATTACGAGTTTCTCTCTCTCTTTCTCTCTCTCTCTCTCTCTCTCTCTCTCTCTCTCTCTCTCTCTCTCTGAATAGAGTGTAATGTGAACTGACCTTCATGATCACTAGTGTATAAAGTCTTTAGGCAGAAAACTATATCAAGCTACTATCATATTACAACAGTTTTAATAAAGATTATACGCATCATATCTATTATTTTCTTCCTCAAATTTGTGGAAGATATTGCTTTACTTAGTGGTTTTTTTGAGCACTTTCCCCTCATTGCATGATATGCAGCATTACCACAACAAGTCGGTTTTCTTCAAGGATCCCCATCTGGGGCCAGAGCCTCTCCTGGTTCTGGATTTCCTACTGGGGTCTCGCCTTGATGATGATGCTGTTCCAGTGTTTTCATTGTTAGGACCAGTTTAGTTTCTCCTCTATCAGAATTCTTATTGTTTTGAACAAACCCCTTTGTACTTGTTAATTTCCTTTAAGAACATACTTTGAAAATTACATATTTTATGGCTTAAAGGAGAGATTTTAACATATAAAAATGGTGGGAATATCTAATTTTTGTTGTTTGCTTGGGGTTCATGTGAGCCTATTTCCTTAGGGCATAGCTTTGAGCGGCTTGGTGGGGGGGCTTTCACTTTAACTCTCGTTTCTTATGAGCATTTCTGCTTGCCTGTTTCCTTTGACAGAATGTAACAGAGCACATACTGGTGGGTGTCTGCCATCTTCTCATGACTGCACCATTTGGTATTGCTGTTTACCTGAGGACAGCATTCCAAGGCCTTCACCCTGTTGTTGGGTTGCATTTGCTCAGTGGGAGGAGAGCAGGGTAGTGAGGTCCCCTCACTGCGCTCCACCCTCCTATATCTGATCACCTTGCTTGGCTTCAGCATCCCTCAGACTGTAGCTGCTAGACATCCTGTGCTCCCTGGTGAGCCTTCTGCCTAGAGTAGCAGTGACTCTCAACAGTGCTAGTGTGGAGAACTGGCCCGGCGTGGAACGCATGGGCACCGTTGCTGCTTGACGAAGTTCTAGAATTTCGACATTGTGAACCACACTTCTCCAGCACCTTTTTACTTTCCTTTTTAATTATTCTTACTATGGATTAAGAGAGTTTCCTTATGCCTTTTCCTTTGGGAGATTTTGTGCAGGCTTTGAAAGATGGAAATGTATAAAAACAGCTGTCTCTTTAAACAAAAAAAAAAATTCAGAAAAAAAAAAAAAAACCCACAAAAATCCAAGCCACTGTAGAACCAGAGAGGACCATACAGTAAGACTAAGACATAAAGGGACACAATTAGGGAACAGCTCAGTGCTTATCCCCTGAAAATTGCTCTTGAATTGTACTGGAGTAGAGTCTGTTTCTTACAAGTCCTTTTCCCATGGACAGGCATTTGGATAAGTGTCTCTACTCCCTTAGGGGCTTGGAGAACTTTCCTGCTTGCTAAAACAGTCATTCTCCCTATCTCTGGCAGGGGGAACCCATGGCCCTTTCATCAATGCAAGAGAGCTCCTGATAAAGTTACAGAACCTTTGAGAACATTGGCGTTTAGATACTTATGGCCTTTGTCTCTGGAAAAATGCTACAGTCAAGTTAATGGCTGTTTTCTGTCCCTGAATCTTTGAGTCTGCTTTCAATCCTGCCTGTGGCTACACTACTGAGTACAGAAGGTTTATCCCTTTTTCAATAAACAGCATAGGCAGCTATCCCAATTCCTCTCAAATTGTGTCTGTTTCCTTCTCCCTGCCAACTCTACTCATCCTCTTTGGGACATGAAGCACCCCACCACCATCACCACCACCACCAAACTGACCTTATGAAAGCCAACATTACATTTTAGGTTTTAAATACTGTGCTAAGAGATCCTTGAAACAAAAATGCCTCTGATCTGCAAGCCTCTAGCTCAAGAACAGATAGTTCCTGAAATGCTGGAGGCTATTGTTTATGGGAGATAACATGTCACATGCATTCACTCCCCTAAACAAGACTGTTTGACCCATCTACATGGGATGTGCTTGATCATATGTGGGCAGGATATTCACAGGCAGGAAATAGCCGGGATGTATGCTTGCCTATGATTGGACCTGATGGGAAATACTTAAGCCACTGCAAACTGTGACTGGGGGTCATTTTTCTGGGAAACCAGAGATGGACTTGGCCAGAGAATTCATCATCCTGGCCAGTATTTAATTAAAGCTTGCTTCAAATTTTTTTTTATTTAATTTATTATTTTACATGTCGATCCCAGTTCCCTCTCTCTCCCTTTCACCCTCCCTCTCTCCCTCCTTCCCTCACTTTTACCCTCTCTGCCCTCTCACATGCACTCTAACCACCCTCCCCTCCCATCCCCCCACCCCAATTCCATATGTAGGTGAATACCATCCAGTTGGGGTCATGTAGATCTGACAGGTCATGTGAAGTAGGGACTAGGGCTTCTCTCCTGTCTCTAGGTTAAGGCAGTTATTCCTCCATTGGGGGATGTGTTAGCAAGGTCGTTTTGTGCACCAGGGATACATCCTGGCTCCACTGTCTGAGGTCCCTTAGACTGCTCAGTACTTCTGGCTGAGATCCTTATTCAGGGGGGTCTGAGTCAGTCCCATGCTGGGTTCCCAGCTATCAGTCTGCTGGCCCGTTAGCTCCTCCTTGTTCAGGTAAGCTGTCTCTATGTGTTTCTGCCACCTGGTCTTGTCCTCTCCATCTGCATCTGGGTTCTAGTTCGACTCAGTGTTTATGTATACGTGTTTGCTCCTGTTTCCAACAGGTATTAGATGAGGGCTCCATGGATAAGTTAGTTGTACATCTCACTATCCAGGAAGGGCATTTATGGTATCCTTTCCATGGATGCTCAAATTGTTAGTTGGCAGCAGTCTTGTAGTTCTCTAGACCTTTCTTTGTGTTCAATTTTTTTCTTCAAACCAATATTGCCTCCCTCTTTTATGTTCTCTCCCTCTTTCTCTCTCCTGTCTTCTATTCCTATCCAGACTCAATCTTCCTAGTCGCACCTGTTTTCCTCTCCTCCCCCTCGCTTTCTCCTACTTCTCTCTCCATTCGCTGCCCCCCCCACTTCCCCTGTGCTCTGGGGGGACTTGTATGGCACTTGAAGATACCATCCTGAATGAGGTAACCCAGTCACAAAAAGAGGAACACAGTATGTACTCACTCATATATGGATTTTAGACCTAGAGCAAAGGATTATCAGCCTATAATTCACACCACCAGAGGAACTAGGATACAAGGTGTATTCTAAGAGATTCATATAAAGCCCCTCACAGAACCGGGAAGGGACAAGCTTGCTTGAAATTTGACTTGAGATTGTGGTAGTGGGAATAACAGTCTCTGGCAGAAAACCATATGGCCTGCTCACACTCAGTTATCACAAATCCTACTCAGAACACCCAATTTTAGCATCACATAAATTCACCCTCAACATTGGCCAAAATGAAAACAAACAATGTAAATGAAGTAATAGAATATACAGGTAACTTAATTATACAGCTTGATCTTTTTGGTGTTTTAAAGTAGAATAAGATAAGCAAGAATGGCAGTGAAGGAAATTTAGTTTAGCTAAAGGAAATGTGCCATTGAGGGACACTGAGTGAATGTTTTGAGTGCAAATGCGAGGCTGAAGTCTCTCTCAATTGCCCTACTGGCATTGCTGCTGGGGCTCTGGGCCTGGAAGAAGGCAGGCGTGAGTATGGCTGTACTGAATGACTGTCTCTCTCTAGCACTGGGACTGTACCACATAGATTTATAGGATTTTGCAGTCAGCCGGGGCCATGGGGACTAGCTAGTGCAGCCACAAACAAAACAGCACTACATAATTTGTGGTCTAGCTCCAGATTTAATTTGTGAGGAAAATATGTAAAAGCCATCCACCCCTGCATTGCACTTCAACATGCCTATGAAAATCCACCATGGCTAAGATATAACAATAATTTTCCCACAGGTGTTGAGCTATGAATGGTAGCAGATAGCATCCACTAAACACACACTGTCTGTGAGAGATTATGGGAGTCTCGCATGTTTCAAGGCTTTATCATCAAACAAAGGTTAAGGGATGTGCTTGGCATTACAAGAGCTTGAAGTGATGAACCTAGAACTCAGCCTAAGCACTCGGACTTTGAAACACGTGCTCATTACCACTACATTGTTCCCCTTATTGCACATATCTGCAGATTTTAATGCATTATGATGCAAAAAAGCTGCATTGTGACCAATAACAAACCACACTTGAGCTTTCATGTTACCAGTTATATGACAAGGCAACTTTAAATTGCTGCATCACTTTCTAATTCGTCAGAATATGTTTGGTCAACTTCATTGTTATCTTATTTTTGTCTCACCATTTCCTCAGTAACTCCTTTGTAATCCATACTTCTCTACTATTACAAGCTTCCCCCCCATCTTGACAGTTCCTTAGGCTTTATATTCCTATATATATACTAACAGCAATTAAAAAACCTCCCTCATTGAGTGATCATATATATATATGTATATACACACATATATACATGTACGTATACATGTATACGTACATGTATATATGTGTGTATATACATATATAATTTAGCTAGAAAATAGGGATTTACAGGACTTTAAATATTTAAATATTACAAATGACAGCAGTAAGATTATAATATAACTTGTAAACAAACTTTTCAGTTCAATTACTGACAATGAAGTTAGAATACATTTTGACTTTCTTCTCCTGGAGATGGCTTCATTGATCAATAGTCACTAGACAGCCTAAGTTCACATGGTTTTACAACAATAGGTGCTGCCAGTCCTGTATCTTTTACTTCCTCTTAATATTTCACACTCTGTGTGTTAGGAAACCTGATCCAAGAACCCCATCCATCTTTCCCCGTTTATTCTTGATTCATTTTCCCCAGGCTTCTGCTAGAAGATCATGCGTGCAAAAGCATCCCCTAACAATGCTAGAGAGGACTGATTGCCTTTATTATGACCGGGCATCTCTCAACTGTCTGCATAGTCTTCCAAGTGTCTCGTTTGCTTTCCCAATTAATGTACCATCCATGCGCTAGTGTCTTTATATGTGGGATTTAAACAGGCATAAAACTGTGGTGTGCTGATGTGATATTTTACTCAACAAGGAACTGAAACAGCCAGTGAAATTAATCTTGAAAACAGGACAGATTATTATCTGTAATAATAACTCATAAGCACATTTGGCTTTTACTCTTTGTATTCCAAAAAGGAATTGCTTTATTTCCTATCAAATGGATTAGCAAAATAGTGTGTGTTTGGGAGGGGGGGCATGTATGTGAGTGTGTGTGCATTTGTGTATTTGGGAGGGGGATGGGGAGAAAGAGAATGTATTTTAACCAAAGCAGCTTTGAAGATATTTCATGTCATAGAGGAATGGTTGTTGATTGGATATAAATATTAAGGAAAGAATGTGACGAATTCCTGAAGATATATTCTTTTATTTAAAATGGTAGCTATCACAACACACCATACAATGAATGAAGACCAGAGAATCACATTGGGAAATTTTAAAAACATCTCTATATAGTCACAAAACATGAAACATGCTGCTAGGATACCAATAGAATCAGATACCAAAGTTTCTACATTGTCAGCCTAAAAGCACAAGACCACACAGGCGTTCCTTCGTTTCTGGCGGCAGTTGTCTGAACCGGCTCAAATCAGCCGTTTCTTTCTTTGGCGACTACATCCTTGGCAAGCTTATGAGATTCCATAGACGCTGTGCTTTGCTGAAGTTACTACTAATTTCTACTGCTGAGGAGGTCACCACATTAGAATTACAACACTTATTGGCACAATATGAAAAAATAAACACTTTTTTTTTTAGTTTCTCCACTCATAATAACATTTGTTATTAAATAAATAATCATTCCTCATAGTGCATGTTTTATTTTACCTTTCACACAAATGAAGCTGAATAATAGTGTGTTAGGTAGTTTATTTACGTCTTCTTTCATAGTTCTGCACTGCATTTCTTTCATAAGCCACTGCAAACAAAGAGGAAGGAAAAGTGTGTTTTAGGGAGACTCACAGAGGGCGTAAAAAAAGGTCAATGTATACTCTAAATCACTGCAATGTCATAGTGACTTCCCCCCCCCTAGAAGAAGGATTTCTAAGACTTTTTAAAAAATATATCATCCAAGGGTGTCTGACACCATAACCTGCTTAGCAGTGTCCTAGCCACAGCACTCATGGTTTATTTGGTCATCTGCTGTACATCTGGAATCCTAAAAATACAGCAGTGTATTTCTATAATCCAGTAACATTCATTTTCAGTAACCGAATAAAGCATTTGCATCACCCATGGTGAACAGAGGAAGAGACATGCCTACCTTCGCCATGCTTTAGGAGGGTAATAAAGAAATGCTCGACTTTCATTTTAGGACAAAGGTCAATAAACTACAGGCCATAGGTCAAAGGTACCTAGGTGTTTATTCTTATAAACACAGTTTTATTTGGATATATACATACTCAATTCCTGTACGCATCATCTAGACCTGCTTTGGTTTTAAAATGGCAAATTTGAGGAGTCACTATAGACCAATATTTAGGCTTCGGAAGCCTAAAATATTTACGACCTTTTTATCTCCAGACAAAGATGTTCTAACCTCTGTTCTAGGTTCCCCTGATGGCATGAGGGTCGCTTTTCTCATGGATAACTTCTAATGATTGATTGGTTAGCCATGTGACTAAACTCACTCTTACTCTCTGCAGGCAACTCCACTGAACTCACAAATACACAGCACAATTTCATGTATCTCTTACAATCTGGGTGGGGGGGCTGTGAAATGTCAATTGCTACTTCCAAAAGTACTTAACACCTGACCACTAAGTAATTTAAGTACTATGACTCATTTGGAATGAAAAAAAATGCAAAGATGTATTATTTTATTATGCCATATTAGACATAATTTCAAAGGATCTGTAACCACATAATGTTAAGGATCAGAATAGCTGTCTATGTAAGGCTATTTGGGCATTTCACCATCACAAGCCAGTATTATTACTTAGATTTGCATTACAATGAAATGAACATGTTCATGGAAAATGCCCTACATGAAGTTCTGAATTGAGAGGAAACAACATATACAGAAGTCATGGTGATACTGTACAGTTCCTAGGTGATGAAGGGTTAGGAGAAAGTGGAAGCACCAGAACTCTCAGCTCTGTTTTCCCAGGGCAGCCCCTAAGGCCTGCCTCCCTCTAGGAACATGAGCAGCACGCTAATGTTTAGCTTCAGTTCTACGTATAACCTGAGCTAGAGCAGCCTGCACCCCAAACTGGACACTTCTGATGGAGACAAAAATTCATTTCTCATTCTCTTTTATCAAGTAGCTCAAGTTTGTCCCAGACAGGCTTTTTGGATACCAAGACTCTGTGGCTTCCGGAAGTAAGGTGAACGATAATTAAAGCAACCAAAGTCAGTTTGGCAGCATAGCTGGGACACAGTGGTCTCCTGCAAAGAAGCAGAGCTTACCTTGTCCTTGAACTCTCTGAAAACGTCTACCAGCTTCTGTGCATCAGTACTGGTAAGAGTTTCTCAGTTTACCAGACTGTCAAAGGTGTGTGTGACCAAGAGACAGCAAGGATCAGGTATGGCTGGGGAATGCAACTATCAGAACCAAGTCCCAGTAAACATGTAAAATGGGCCCTGCTTATCCCCCTCTTTTCCCTTTGTATTTTTTTGACTAAATTATAAGAGCAACAAGTTAGCTAGCAATTCTAATTCATTGCAGCAACTCTAATTTTATTAACTATAATTATTACTCTAAGTATATTTAATCTGCTCTAATTTGCACAGCAGCTATGTTGTTCATAAGTTAATCATGTTCTGAAAGGTGTGAAAATTCTAGAGATGGAGAGTTGGCGATTAATTCGACTATGAAGGAAACCCCAGCTCTGTAAGGACTGATACATTTGGGGGCAAGCACTGCAGGGGTCCACATTCATATTCCATTTCTCAAAGCTAGAAGACAACATAAATATGCATAGAAATGAAACAATTGCACGTTTCAAACAGGTACATAACTTCTTTAAGAATTAAACTTTGGTAGCCCCAAGATTACAAGTGAGGAAACACAAAAGTTGTGTCTAAATTTGCAAAGTGAATTAATAATAAAAATCCTAGAATAAAAAAATACCATTAATAATTAAGCCAAAACATCTTATAAATTTTATGGAAACTATATGTTTTATAAATAGATATGGCAGCTCATTAATCTCTAATCAGATGATTATCACTTTATTCTCACTGATAGTAAAATATATAGAATTTCAGTATTTTTTTTCAGGGTGCCTAAATAAGGGCTTGCATGGGCTTAACAAAAAGCCAATTTCCATGAATTGGTTGTTTAACACTGAATATAGTTGAATTAAGTGAGGTAAGCGATGAAAGGTTTTAAAAATATGTCTATGGCATTTACATAGAAGGTGCAAGCTGAAAGACATAAGGAAATATGCAGGGTTTTCTAAAAGAAAACCCTCCTTTAGAGTTACAGTAGATTTTAAGAGTTGTGGAATTTTTTCCTTAGTCATATAGTCAGAGCTGAAAAACGGTTCAATGTGCTCCTTTTTGAAGGCCACTGCATTTGTCCTCTTCAATCCTATTAAGAGACTGGAATTTTGAGCTTCCATAACTTCAGGCAAAGAGAGTGCTTTTTAGAAACAGTTTGCTTGTTATGTCTATTTATTTTTATAGGACGGATAGATGTAACAACTTATTGGTCATAAGTGAAAGGCTCTCATCTCTCCCTAAGGGTCCAGTACGTTTTATTGAGGCATTTTTGAGAGAAACACACTAATACCGTGGTGGTATTAGCTTAAGGATCTATCAGTCCATTCTTGGTTACAAACATTACTCTGAAAATTTGTCTACAGAAATGCTCATGTTAAGTCTATTACTCCTTTACTAGTACTTTGAAAACCATGCTTTATAAAAATAATAGAAGTGGATTTGCATATTTTAAATATGATTTTATACATACCAGAATTTAAAGCTCTTTTTCCCATTAGTCCAACAAAGGAATCTGTTTTATGCCCTGGAAAATACATTTAGGGGTATTTTAGTATTATGTCTTTGAAGAAATAAACTCACAACTAGTACAAAGTATAGCAAGCTTCTGAATGTATTCTTGTATAATAAATATACTCTTCCTTCACATACTGGTGAACCCATAGAAGATTTTATATAACTTTTACAAATCACACTAAAACAATGCATTGCAAGGACTTTTCTCAATTCTATATCCAGACATTAGCAGAATCTTTGATCTGTATTATATTTCATCAACTGTGAGGTTCTATGCCAACACAGTGGGCTTTGAAGTTTTGGGAGTCAATAACACATTTGTTTGAAAGAAATATAAAGTTTATTTTTCATTAGCAAATATATTGCATTGCTCAACGAGTGAACCTTAAGCCTGATCTCTATCCTTGGTGGCTGTAATATTCTAAGAGTTCACATTTAGTGGGTTTAGACTTAAAAATACTCTTTTTTTTTAAATGAAAACATGTTGGTTTTGACACTACTAGGATACATTTATTTTTATTACATATTTTAGCTTTGTAAAATCCTCTTATTTAAATCTTTAGAGGGTAAATATGAATAGAGTTTTTTCCTCCAAAGATGAAGGGAAACGTTATTATCTTACTGCCACTGGGGGACTTTTTTCCTGGTTTCCACTGTTATTTCAGACCAGGGTTAAGGTTTGGGGTCTACCCTGACACTGGGTAAATCAATCCATGGCACTCACAGAAGCAGGCCACACTGCCAGGGACCCATGGGACTTCCTGTCATCTCTGGATCCAATTAACTAGGGAGCATCTCTAAAGACCCTCTAGTGACACAGTTCTGCAATCTTCACTCTCCTCTGTCAGGTTTCCCAATCAATTATAGGATCAAGGGGAAAAATAGCCCTGCATCTTTATCTGTTTTCATATTTTAAGTGGATTTTCTGCTCAAATGATCACCCACTCCATTTAATTAGCAGCTGAATAACCACCTTTCTTGCTATTATAAGATCAAGTTCATGAATATGAGTTGGAAGGTGTATATAAGTGCTCTTTTCTGTATGTTCATGGGTGGGAAGTTGAGATGAAAGCTCGTGATGAATGTTTAACCCTACAGTGGAAATTCTACAAATAAAAATGTATAAGTCTTAATTCTTTTTTCTTTTTAAAAGGAATATATGCTTTGGCGTCCATTGTACTTACACAATAGTTTAGTCATGGTGATTATGTATCAAATCATATTCTGGATATGTCTTTTCCTTTCCTACATCACCTTAATTAAAATTACTGGGCCCCATGTTGTGCCTCAAAAGGTAGCATGAAGTAGAATTCAATGTCACTAACAGTAGCATTTGATAAATGTCAAAATAATTGTGAACTTACTTTTGTGAGAGATCTGGCCATGTCCTAGCAGAAAAGAGAAGCAGACATGCAGGTTTAGTTTGAAAAGCTACTTTAAATGTTTGGCAGAGAACTTAAAGACTTATTTTCAAAATATTTAACACTTTCTATTTATGTACCATCTGGGGGAATCAAGTAGATGAATGATAATCAATTTATTAATGAAAGCCAAATATTTTAACAATCAAAGGAATAAGTATTGAATAACCTTCTGTGGGCCATGGGTTAAAAGGTGGAAGTGTGGGACTTTGAGCTCTGTTAATAATAGCAAGGCTGTACTGACTTCAAGATTGGTCATCTGCTCACTCCACATGCACAGGAGCTCAACACACACACACACACACACACACACACACACACACACACACACACACACACACCTCTTAATTAGGCATAACTGCAAAACCTTGTATTTCTAGCCTTAAAATACTTCCTTACATGACCATTCATAACAGTAAAATAGAGATTTATAGGAATGATTACCATAAAGAGCCTTTAACAGGGCCACTTGTTTTTCAATTGAGGAATCTGACAAGAAATGAATTAGCATTAACTCTTCACACGCCCCCCCCCACTGTGTCATCAACTCAAGGCAATGGAATATTTCTCTCACTGTAGCCAAATCTTTTCCAATCCCAGGAACACTATAGCATCTTTCACCCCAAGCCTGGACATACCCAGAGACCCTTTGCAATTTGCATCCTTAGTCAGGAAAGTGTTTAATTAACATTAGTTCCCAGTTTGGGTCATTTTGGTGCTGTGAAGGATGAGAAATGGATCTTGACCCCTCCTGCCCACCTCCCCCCCCCCTCGTGGGCTAGTGCATATGTTAATGAAATGCAGATCAGAGTTTTCCAGGAATCACAAGTCTTTCAGTGTATAAATTTATACTCTCAGGCAAGAAGACACTTGGGTGCTCCAGGAAGGAGAAGCATGCAGATCAGATAGCTGGATAGACCTAGTGACTATTGCTCATCTCACCAGCATCCCGTTTGCCCATTAATCCAAAGAACTGCTGAGGCTTGGGTCTCCGGGCGATTCTCTGCAGAAGATGCTCAAAGGGTTCTGGCAGCGCCTCCTGGGGGACAAACCCGCGTGTACACGTGAGTGAACCCGGGTCAGTTACACCTTGCGCCCCAGCTTCTCCAGGAGCCACAGATCCCCCTGAGGTCATGGGCTCACAGGAGTTCAGGTCACATAAGAATCTATGCAGCGCTTTCCCCCCACTTAACCCCGCCAGGGGCCAGGGACTTCCTTATCCCCAAAGTGGACCCTGGGTGCCCCTGCCCAGCATCACAACACCTTCTGGTCCTGTGCATTTTCTGCTCTTTATCCCAGCAGAAGACTCACTCTACCTTTGTCTGTTCTCAGCGAGATTTCAGAGACACACCCTCCCCCCCCCCCCGTTCTACGTGCACACAGTGGGGATGGATGCAGAAGTGAATCAGTACTTTACAAGCGACCCTGCACCATCTCACAACTTTCTGTTTCCCAAGGCGCACTCCTTCGCACCAATAGCTGAGAGCCATGTAACAGGAAACTTGGAACATCAAATACAGGAGTGTGGAGTTTGCTTCAGACCCTGAGACCCCCCCCCCCTGCTCATTAAGATCCCGCTTTTGCCCCCATCTTCTCTGTTCACTTCTCTGCTCAGCATCTCCAAACGCTCTGGCAACACCACTGGACCAAAGCCCCTAAGATTCCATAATTAGGCACTAAGACCTTGCGACATTTCCAGCCTGTTGAGGACACAGCTCTTTAGAGAGTATTGATCCCGCTGGGGAGACACCACTGAATCCGCAACACAGCCCTCCCGCTTGGAGGAAACTTAGTTCTGGGCGCAAAGCCTTGTGTGTGTGTGACCCGGGGATGACGCCCTTTACATTCCACTGTGCCTCTCGGGCTGGGCTAATCAGGGTGCTACCACAGGGGAAGGGAAAAGCTCCCATGCCCGGTTGGGTCTCACCTTGATCTGGTCACTGTCGGACCAGTCGGACCAATAATTTAGATCATCGTTGGCTCCGATTTCCTCTGCAAACAGTTGAGTGGAAACGAGAAAAAAGACCGCCGCGGCCACGAGGATTTTCATGTTGGATTTCTGGGGACAGTGGGAGAAAGGACAGGAGACATTACACACACGTAGGCGGTGACCACCCAAGAGTTAGAGCTGCAGAATTTCGGTGCCACAAGAAAGGGAAAACAGGTCCCGCTAAACCAAAATAAGAAAAATCGGGGTAACATTTCTCCGCACCCAGTAGGATGGAGAATAATGCTCCATGGAGCCTCAAATTCTGCTCTCCGCAGCCTCAGCCTCCCAGACCCTCAACCCACTGATCCACACCTTCAAGCCTGGAAACTCTGCAGGTGGGGGACAAAGAGGGGAGACGGCATTTGCGCAATCCCCTCCTGTCTGAGGCTGCACGGAGCAAAGCCAGGCGGGACGCCACCTCCGAACCAGGCAGGACCAGTGGCCTGCAGCTGGAAGCCGGGAGAGGTACTCACTGCGGTCAGCCCAGCGGGGATGCTCGGCAGGTGCGCACTCGCTGGGCGCTCCTCACTCTCCTTGGTCTCGGTGCAGGAGTGGAGCAGGTCCGACGGAGTGCGCTCTAGTTCCTGCTCCTGCTTCGCGGTATTTATCACAGGCGTGACGAGCCTAGAGAGCCACGTGACACTCCCCACGCGACTTTCTGCTCAATATTTGATTAGCCGCCCCCTCGCCTTTTGCTTGCGTGATGGAGAGTTTCCGAGACGGTAACCCGTCGGTGCCCATAACATCTGGACCCAATTGGGTTCGAAATGACGCAATTTTAGGGAAGTCGAGGTCTCACCACCCAATCCAAAGAAGCCTATTTTCTTCCGTCTGCAAATCTGACGCCCCCTCCCCTCTTCTTCCGAACAAGGTTCAGTGACACCTTAGATTACTCATCAAAACTGAGCAGAGTGACTCATGCCTCGGACTTCAAGAACTTTTCTCTCAAGAGACCACAGGAAAAGTTGCGCTTTTGAGAACGGACAAATCACTTCGGCATTAAAACCTTGTTGTGGGAAATCACACTAAGACAGGAGCAAGGACTTTAGTGGGCTGGAGCAAGCGGCTTTTTCCTCCCATTTCTACCTCCATGTGTCTTAAAGGATGGTGAGGCGGTTCATGTAAGACTCAATTGACAGTTCTCCCTAATCAGCCAAATTCTCTCCCCTTTCTCTGGCATTGCAAAAGAGCTTCTGTCCAATATTTCAGAGGATCAAAGCTTAGGGGAAAAGAGAAATTTAAAGCTGATGTAGAATGTACTCATCAGCCATTCGAGGACATCTTTTCTTCACATTGTCATGTGCAGACAGGATCAGAAGAGGATAATCGCATCTCTCCTCTGGGTATTCTCACTGGAGGACTAGGATGCTGGATACTCATCATTTGTCATCACAGGGCCCTGCAGGTCGGTCAGAGTCAGACGTCATTAGCAAACACGGTTACAGATGAGTTCTGTCCTAGCAGTGAACGAAGTGATGCAGTTGCTTGTTTTAGTTTTTTTAGACTGCGTCTCGTTATGTGACTTTAAACTGATTATTCTGCTTCAGCCTACCCAGTGCTGGAATTATAGGTGTGTGCCACCACAACTGGATTGATGTTGTCTTTGAGTAGAGCTGTTTTCTCTTGAGAATTATATTTTTTCTATAATGTTTTCCGTGTAGCAAAGGAAATTAGTGTTTGAGAGCCAAACCGATGTTTCCTCTCTAGTGTTTATTGTTTTATTTTTAACCTAGATGGATTTCATAATGTGAGCATTCTTTTTTTTTTATTTTCAAAACTTTTAAAATGGGAAATTGTGAACAGAAATGTAGAATCATTCACCTGAGACAATTTGTAAATTCATGTAAGTCCCCAGTTCCCCTTCACCCAGAACATTGTAAGCAAATTCTCACAAGCAAAAGAAACAGTATTTCAACCCAAGGGAAGGACTTCCAAAATGAGAACATCATTCTGGCATCATTAAGTGTTTAAGTGTTCTCTGGAAGTCCTCACTACCTCTGGTTAAAATCAGAATTACAATGAATCTCATACACATATCCTATCTGATCCAGTCTGGGCAGACACAGATAGATACCATGAACTGGGTGATTTATAAACAGCACAATCATTCTTGTTATTGCTGTGAAAACTGCCAGTCTGAAGTCAGGTGTCAGGGTGGCCTGATTCTCATGAGAGTCTTCCTTGTGGCTTCAAAATACCATTCTGTGTCCCTGTTGAGTCCTGTATGACAGGGAGAGTTCAAGGGTTATTGGATCCATTTTGAAAGGGCTCTACTCATATTTATGAGGGTTTTTCCCTCATCACCTAATGGCATATTTTTACACGACTTTACCTTGATCTTACATTTCAACTACAAAGGGTTGGGGGTGACAGGAGCTCACTATATGTGTCTTAAAGCCCCCTCCCTTCTTTTTAGTAGTTGATTGATGAAGCAGGTCAGTAGAGTGTGCTACTTTCTGTATTTTTCTGGTTCTTCTTCACTTTTCCTTTGTTCTATTTATCTCCTTATCTAGAAGCTTAACTCAGTTTTATGCTTATTTCTGACAGGGCTTCCCTGTGTGTTTTGTAGCTCTTTTCAGAAACACAACTTTATGAGTTGTCTTCAGCATTGACAATTGTCTTGTATGCCCTTGTCTTTAAGACTAGGACCTCACAGACTTAAACATACTCAGAACATTTCAATGTAAGACAGATGCTTTTTTAACTGATGCTCAAATTATGACATTCTTGGCTAGTAGATGACTCTGCCAAGGCTCTTGGTATGACTTTAATAGGATGTGATAATTTTCTAGGTTTTGGTCTGAAAATATTTCAGATTGAAGCTTTGTGCTTCCTATTCCAGATTCCTAGTCTCCCTCTAATGAGCCTTTATTTACATTGACTTATAAATGATAATTAGCATAAACTGGGCATTTAGGCCTGCATTGTTGTCAGGTTCCTTACTTCAAGATTATTCCAATGTATAGAGCTTGGGGGATGGTGGTTGTTGTGTGTGTATATATGTAGATGAGTGTGTATGTTCATGTATTCTGTATGTATGAGTGTGATATCTATGAGTCAGCATATATGTGTGTGTACTGTGTAAAATCATGAATATGTGGACACTTTCTAAACAAATAAGAATATCTCGGTCCTTATTTAACTTTCTCTATTTTACAACAATGTCAATAACAAAATCCCCAGTTGCCAATCAGATTCACATGGCCACTCACCCACACAATTGTCAACATGATCAACAACATCTTATTAGAAACAGATAATAGTTTTTGTTTGCATTTTTTCAGTCTTTAGGGTCATAGGTTAGGTATGTCCAATCAAGTTATTGCATTTAAAAATTGTTTGTAAACTGTCTGTAAATGGTTATGCTGCCAAGCCTTATTTGCTCATTTTGCTCTTGAATTTAGGAGGTACATTTAACTCAATCTTACAGTTGTGTAATATGCCTGATCTAAAATGCAGTCATTAATCTCAAACACTAACAACAATGTATTCAAAGCCCTGTAGCTTTTGGCCTTGCTTTTCCCTCCTCTTTGCTGGACACAGAGTGTGAGTTGTTTCCCGGCGGTTCATAGGCTACACACTTGGTCAACAATGTGGCCATGTTGATAAATGGTGAGACATTTAGTGAATAAGTTGTAGTGTTGGGTTATCAGTCATAAAACATGCTGGCTTTGGAAGATATTAGCATAGTTTTGTGGGGTTTCTGCTTAGTTCCTGGCAGAAGTTGTTATGTCAAGCAGCCAGGTTCTCACTCAGAGTTGCATTCTGTTTTTCTGATGTGATCACTTCCTCTTGAATGTATCCCTATAGTTGTGATGATATCTCCTCTGAGATCTTAGTCAAAGCTCAATAAATATTAGTACTTAAACCATTTCCCATTTTGTTTGTGATATTTATTAAATATTCCTTAATTTTCTTATTACTATCGTAGATTTTCTGACACATTTTCCCCTTGAACATAGTAGAACTGAGAATATTTGCATTGGTAACCACTGCATTTCCCTGGACACTATATCTTTAAAATATAAATTTTAATAAAATGCAAGTGTTCCTAATGCATATTATGCTCATGAGTATTGGAATGGTGAGCAAAGTATTTAATGCTCCATATTTTCATGTTTGCCAATGAATCACTTGTAGGAAAATATAAAGAGGGTCTGGAGAGATAGTCAGTGGTTAAATGCCCTTGTTACTTTTGGAAAAGATAAGGGTTCAATTCCCAGCACCCACAGGGTATCTGGCAAGCACCTGTAATTCTAGTCCCAAGGGATCTGCTGCTCTCTTCTGTCCTCTTTGGGCACTGCACACAGGTAATACATACAAAACACCTAAAATAAAAATAAATACATCTTAAAAGAGAAAACCAAAAAGATGCTGTTGTCCATTTTCATGTGACTGAACATAAACCCCTTCTAAGCTTTTTATACTGTTAACAATTTAAAGAAAAAAGCGTTAAATTATTTTCATAAAATACAAAAATGAAAAATCAAGCAATGTACCAAAATAAGTTCACTTTAAGAAATTATTCCCAGACTGACTCAGACCCCCTAAACATGGGTCTCAGCCAGAAGGCCTGAGCAGTCTAAGGAACCTCAGACAGTGGAACCAGGAGGTATTTCTGGTGCACAAAAGGACCTTGCGAACATATCCCCCATGGAGGGATAACTGCCTTAATCTAGAGACAGAAGAGAAGTCCTAGTCCCTACTTCAAATGACTTGAAAGATTTAGATGACCCCTCCTGGATGGCATTGCTCTACCTGTGGAGTGGGAGGGGGTGGGAGGGGAGGGTGGGGGTGCATGTGAGGGGGGAAGAGAGGGAAAGAGGGAGGGTGAAAGAAAGAGAGGCAGAGGGAACTGGGATCAATATGTAAAATAAAATAAAAAAATAGAGATTTTCAAGAAAAAAATAATAAAATTAAATAAATAAATAAAAGAAAAATTATTCCCAGAGGCTGGAGAGGTGGGTGGAAAGAATGGGAGAGAAGGGAGGGGAAATTTTGGTCAGGATGTAAAATGAATAAATAAATTACATTAAAAATGAGGATGTTAGCATTCCTAGGCTCCCTCCCAGCCTCCCCCAACTCTTCCCCATTCAATTTTTTATGTGATACCTTGTTCTGTTATTTGACATCACTGAGGCTTTTAGCACTCATCATCAGTTTTCATAGCAGATTTTTGTTAGTTGTCTGCTATTCACTCTTTGTTTAAGTGGAGTCACAGGTCCCTGCCAAACCTTTTAACCTGACTTTGCCATCCTCCAGTTGATTTTTAATCATCCCTCACTGCTCAGTGTCATTGTCAAGCAAATTTTCCTTCTGTAAGAAGTGAATGTCTGTCAGTCACTTGTATGTCAAATGACATCTCAAGCAGTTCTAATGGTTTTAGACTAAATTTCATTTTCCACAGAACTGTGTGGACTTTCCTCCACAGCCTTGATTACTGATCATTAAAAGGCATTCTGGGCTGGCAGGGAACCTTCTCCTGCATCTTGCATGGCTTGCTTTCCTGCATGAATGGCGGAAGAATCCTTTATTTCTGGCATTCAGAAGTGCGAATGGGATCTGTCCCTTGTTCATTGCAATGTAGCTCCCATTTTCCTGACGCATTCCAGCATTATTTTTCTTGAGTTGATTATTCGCCTAATTTTTTCTTTTTTCATTTTAGAGAAATTTTATTGTGCAATGACCTTGAATTTGACTTGAAACAGAATGTCTAGTTTGAGAACATTGCAGCACTTTTGATCAAATTATAAGTGCTAGTTTATTACGGGTAACACCAAGGGGAAGACTGATCTTTCCCGAAGGATGAATTTAAGCCTTTGCATCTGTATCCCCTTCATCTAGCTCATTTTTTCCCTGTGTGTCTGTAATTGAAACCACGTTTCATCACCCCAACTCCTCATAGACAGCAATTTCCCTTTTCAGCTCATTTAGCTGTTCTATTATTTTATTGAAATGCCCTTGTTCTATTTAGTTCACATTCATATTAAGATACTTTTAACCCCAAGTAAACCCCCAAAATTTTCTTCCATCTCCTGATTTACATTTTCTTCTGGTTCAGTGGCAAAATAAGCAGACATGATTTTTTTTTTTTTTTTTTTTTTTTTTTAGCAAACCCCATTTTAATACCATCTTAGTGACTTGCTAGCATTTGATCTTGGAATCTTAGATCGGTGCCTTTTCTACATCAAGTTTTCAGTTTGTTCAGAATAAACACAAGTACAGTTTACCAGGAAAGGTCTGCCATGGGTACCAGACATGTTGCATAAGCATAAAGAAGCCTATAATGATGTATGTGCTTGCATGTACACAATGGTTGATTTTACACATCAACTTGTCTAGGCTGGCTTGCCCACTGTTCCAACCGCATCCTGCATGTTTCTTTGAAGGTCTTTGTTTAGATGTGGCCAATATTTGAATCAGTTGGCTTTAATAATAATTACTCTTCATGCTATAAATGGGTTTGTCTGGTAAGTTGAAGCTATTAAGAGAAAAAGACTGAATTCCCTCACCCCTGGGGTGGGAGTTGAGGAATTCAGCCCCCAGGCATCCACTAGACTCAAGACACCTCAAATATTAAATACTTGCTAGAGTTCCCAGACTGCCTTTCAGGATTTATATTTATCACCTCCAACTGTGGCATCCAATTTTCTTCCTTTTTTTCTTTTTTAGTATTTATTTTACTTTTAATTAGCACAATAATTACACACATGTACAGTGTGAAGTTCTGATATATGCATGCCTGTGCAGTGCTCAAACCAGGATAGCAGTCATAACCATTATTTAAGGCTTTGGTTCTTGGTTGTGAAACAGTTACAATCTTCTCAGCTGATTTGAAATAATCAGTGGGTAGAGATGTAGTAATTACTCTTCTGTATAATGGAACACCAGGATTTATTACTTTCGTGGTTAGTGTGTGTGTGTGTGTGTGTGTGTGTGTGTGTGTGTGTGTCTGTCTGTCTGTCTGTCTGTCTGTCTGTCAGTCTATGGTGTACATACACCTGTGTGTACAGGTGTCTGTGCCAATGGATGCATTTATGTTATGGAGGCCAGAAGAGGTCATTGGTTATCTTACCATATGTTTCTCTGCCTTATTTCTTTTGAGACAGGATCTTTCAATGAACTCAACATTTCAGCCAGGGTTCCAGAACCTTCCTATCTCTGCACCCCAACACTGGGTTTACAGGCATACGTGGTTATGTTTGGCTTATAAGTGGGTACTGGAAATTCAAACTCAGATCATCTTATCCACTGACCTCTCTTTCCATCCCAATTCATTTTTAAAGTGAGTAGCTTTGTACCTATTGACTGTCTCCTGGGTCTTTCTGCCTCTGGACTCTGACTGCCATTATTCTGTTTTCTGTTGTAAATGATATCAACAATTTTAGATTCAGTCTATGAGTGAGATTATGCAGTGCTTGTATTTCTGCATTTGGATTATTTTACTTACCATTATGTTCTCCAGGCCTATCAATGCTGTTACAAACTACAGACATTAATTCTGTAGAACAGTCCTATATCGTGTACATATAGCACACTTTGTTTATCCTGTCATCTGTCACAGAGCACTTAGGTTGGCTTTGTTGTGTTTATCATAAATATCTCTGCAATAAACACGGAAGTGAAGATGTCTCTCTGATATACTGAGTTCATTTCCTTTGCCTGTTCACTGAGTGGTGGAATTGCTGTTCTCATTTTGAAAAACCTCCATGCATTTTTCACAGTGGGTATGCTGTTATTCCCAGCACCAGTTTGTAATGGTTCTTTCCCCTCTAGATTCTTGCCAGTACTTGTTACCTTTTGCCTGTTTGATGACAACCATTCTTATTGGAGGGAGGCGATAACTCACTGCACTCTTGACTTGCATTTCCTTCAAGCTCAGTGATGCTGAGCATTTTCCTGTGTGTCTGTCAGTGATGTGAATGGTTTCTTTTGAGAAACGAGAGCGCCCTTAGTGCTGGAATAAAGCACTGCAATAACACAGCATTGTGACATAACCAAGTGGTCCCCGCTCTGTTTGTTCCATCTCTGTGTGGTTAGGATGGAGCTGGGCAGACAGAGTAGGAGTGACTATTAAATTCAGTTCCTACAGTAGCCGAGGCTTTTGCCCTTCTCAGGATAGGTATTTTATGTTCCATGCACTTTTCTACCCTGAAGGGATGACCGTAGGAAGGGAGAAGTAGAATGAAGCAAAGTGCAGTCTGAGCATACAGACTGTTCTGTCCTCTGAGATTCCAGGCAGTCTCCTACTCCACCCTAATCCTCTGGCTGCAGAGTCTGTACCTTCCTGCAGAAATAGCTTGGATGTCTGTGCTGCCTGGGAGGCTGTCCCTGTTCTTAAGGAGTCAGCTTTAAAAAAAAAGTTCCAGTATTCTTTTGGTGTCATCTATCTCTCAGCCACATGTATCTGCTGCGTCTAGAACGAAAGTGAATGCACTCTTTCCATTTCCTCTTCTCCATGTATACCATCAGCCATGAGTCTCACAGTTTTGTCAACTTAGGAAGGCAAGGGCTCCGTAGAGGCAACCAGGGATGGGCACCAGTATGTTTGGTTTCACTCATTGTATATCAGCTTTGTTGTTCTTGTTGTTTTTGTTTTTGTTTTCAGAAACAGGGTTTTGATGGGAGATGTCATTCTGAATATGTTTCTCATACTGGTTAATAATAAAGCACTGTTGGCCAATAGGAAAGGAAGATAGGAGGGACTAGGAGACAAGGAGGAAATAGGAAGTGGAGAGGAGGGTCAAGATGGAGAGTCTGGAGAGAGGTGGACGCCAGCTGCCTCCCCGGTAAGAGAAGGCCATGTGAAAATACATAGATCAGCAGAAATGGGTTAATACTTAAGACAGAGCTAGCCAATAAGAAACTAGTACCTGGCCAACAGAATTATATCTAATACAGAGTCTCAGTGTGTTATTTGGGGCTGGCGCGGCGGCGGGACAAGACCAGCAGTGGCGGGCGGAAAAGCCGAACTCGTTACAGGGTTTCACTGTGTAAAGACCTGACTGTCTTGGAACTCTCTCTATAGATCATGCTGGCCTCAAACTCATAGAGATGCCTCCTGAGTGCCAGGATTAAAGGCATGCAGCACGACCGCCTGGCTCTACTAGTTCTAAAGATTGTTATATTAATTGAATATGACCTTTTCTTGGCTTGTGGTTATGGCTTTCACTTTATACATGGAATTAATAACCCTTACTTTATTTTCTAAAGGTCAGGGGGTCTAGGATAATATCATGTCCCTATTATCTAACTAGTAAGTGCTGGTAAACTAGCTACTTACCTGTATCAAGTTGATACCTCAGTTACTGGCTGTCTTGTTTTCTTAGACTTCAGACTAGGAAAACTTCCTGGAGCGTAGCGATACAGTGAATACTACACAGAACGAGTATGTTAGATGCAAGAAATAGTCTTCCAATTTCTGGATACATTTGCTTACCTTTTACTTATTGTTTTCCTGGGAAACCTTGCTTCTAGAACCTCTCTTTTGTCTTGATCCTCATGGATTGTAACTTGCTTTATTAGCTTAGTCATTTTTTTTTTTTTGCTTTTCATCTGTAAGATAAAGTATATCTATTATGAAATTTGTTATGTTAATGAACAGTTTAGTGGCATTAAATGTTTTCTTGTCACCGTGTGACTGTCACCATCCCTTTTCTTCTTGTAATGTACACAGAGGCCAGATGAGAGCATTGGATCCCCAGGAACTGGAGTTATAGGTGGTTGTGAGCCCACTTATGGGTGCTAGAGATTAAACCCAGGTCCTCAGGAAGAGCAGTAAGTTCTTTTAACCGCTGAGCCATCTCCTTAGTGCCAACACTTGCTATTTTTAATGATAGCCATTGTCGTGGGTATCCTACTAGTACTAATTTGCTTTTCCTTAAAGATTAGAGCTGATGAACATCTCTCCATTTGTGTCTTAGCCATTTGTTTGATGTCATCTATTTTCTTTTCTTTTCTTTCTTTCTTTTTTTTTTTTTTTTTTTTTGAGACTATAGTTACAGTATTTCCCATTCCAATTCCTCCCTCCAAAGTCTCCCTTCTGCCCATCATTGCTCTCTTTTAAGTTCATGGCCTCTTTTTGACAATAATTGTTGTTACATGAAAATAGGTATTACATGTATATCCCTAAATTCATAATATAACATGTTCAGTCAGTATAATATTACTTGTATGTATGTTTTCGGGGCTGGCCATTTGTTTTGTTTTGTTGTTGTTGAATTTTCCCATTAGTCTCAATATATCTTTGCTATTCATTCCATATCCACATGTAATTTGCAAACAATTGCTCCCATTCTGCTGTTTGTCTTCTACTCTGTTGATAGTGCCATTTAATGCACAATTTAAATGCTTTTGTACTAAAGTTCATTAAATTTTCATATTTTTCTTTTGTTTACTGTGCTTTGGTGTCATATCTAAGAAATCATTGAAAAATGCTCAAGCATTATGCTTTTGCTCTTTGCTTTATGTGATTGTATAGCTTTAGGACTTACACGTAGGATTTTGACGGACTTTGAGTTACTAATTATGTGAGGTATTAAGTAAAGTTTCAGGCTCCATGTTTTGAATGGCTTTCCAAATGCCATTTGTTGTAAATCTACTGTGGTGATATCTTACTTGTACAAATAAAGCCTGTCTGAAGATCAGAGGATGAAGCTTGCCACTTGCTAACCATAGAGGTCTGGTGGTCTGAATAGACAGGAAGTGAGATGGCTGGGTGGGAACAGGAAATGAGATGGCTATGCACAGACAGGAATTGGGATGCCTGGATAGAGGGAGGTTTTAAGCTGAGAGAAACAGGAACTCGCTCTCTTGTCCAAGAGAGCTTTGGCTTGTTCCTTCTTCTCTGATCTCTCAGCATTTTCCTCTATTATTTGACTCTGGGTTTTTATTATTTAGGCCAATCGAGAACTCCATTTATACCCTACTAAATGATCTCCACTAAATGATCTTGACATTTGTACTTGATCACATACACAAGAGAATTGATGTTTATCTCTTCCAAGTTTATATATTGAAATTGTAATCCCCAAAATGATAGAATGATAAAGTGAAGCCTTTGGGGTGTGATTATATCCTGAGAACAGAGCCATAGTTGATTAGATAGGCATCCTTATGAAAGAAATCTTAGAAAGAAAGGAACCTTTTGTCTTTCATGTTGTAAGATCAAAGAGGAAATATGACCATCTACAAACTGAAAGGAGAGAACTCTTGTCATGTAGCAAACATCCTGGTACCATGAGCTTGTACTTTCCTCCCTCCAGGACTGTGACAAACACATTGTTCATAAATGACTACTTCTGACATGTTGTTACAGTAACCACAATGGCTAAATCATCATGTATTTGGGTTTCCTATTTTGTTTCATTGGTCTACATCTGTGAATACTTGTATTACTTTGATGTCTTCTATGAGTATCTCTAGCAAGAAACTAGAGCTGTCTGCTGCCAGAGTTCTTGCTGCTAGATCTTACTTTGTGTTGCTATACAGTTGACAGAGTTACTGTAGTCACTAATGTGCTGAGTGTTTCAGTGATTATGTCTTTTTAGCAAGTTTGGAAATCAGAAAGTGTATGCCACCAACTGCTTCTGTTCACTGTGCTAAGGTACTGTATTGCATTAGTCATATATATATATATATATATATATATATATATATATATATATCTCCTTGCCTTCCAGGAATAATCCATTCTGGGTCATGGTTCAAAACCCTTTCAATGGGTTGCTAAATTCAGATTGGTAGCATTTTTATATAATCTTTGCACTGATGGTTATAAATAATTTAGGTTTGTAGTTTTGCTTTGTGGAAATGTCTTTGACTTGCTTTGGTTTCAGGACAATGATAGCTCATAGGATGAATGAGTTCCCTAGTCAACCTATCTATTTAGAGTGTACAGCTGCCAACAATTCTCTTTTAAAGTAATTGATGGGAAATTTATTGTTATTGATTTAACTCACTGTTAGTTATAGATTTGTTAAGGTTTTTCTATCCCTTTGTGACTTAGACATAGTATATTCTGAGCTCCTTGGAGTTTGTACATCTTATTCATTCTCTCCAACATTTGTCCTACAATTATTTATAGTATTTTCCTATAATTGTTTCCATTACTATAAATTTGGGAGTAATGTCTCTATTTTTATTTCTGATTTAGTAATATGAGTCCTCACTTACCTTTTCCTAGATAGTCTAGTTAAGATTTTTCAATTTTGATAAACATTTTGAAGAACATTTTAGTTTCATTGCTGTTATCAGTTATTTTTTCTATTCTCTACCTAATTTGTCAGTGTTCAAGATTTTATTATTCTTTTTTATTGCTTTTTTCTTTTCTCTTTAAGCTTTTGTTCTTTTCTTAATTCTGTCAATGAGTTGTGTTGTCGATATAAGCTCTTTATTATTTTTAATTCTAAGAATTGTATCTGCTGTTCCATAAATGCTGGTATAATGTGGTTTTGTTTTTCCGATTTCTCTACTTACTTCCTTATTTCCTTTGTGATTCTTTTCCTTGATCCATTGTTTTATGGTGTGCTATTTCATCTGTGTTTTTCAGTTTCCTTATGCTTTGATTTCTAGCTTCATTCCACTGTGATTGGAAGTGATGCATTTCATGACATTGTGCTATTCTGGCCCCTATTCCCTTTCTTATGTCTATTGCCCCACATAGTACTACATTACTGAATGCTACATATTGAAGTTTCTATTATGTTAAGGTAATACCTGTATCCCTTAATTTCTGCCACTTAAAAGAAAAAAAAAAACATTCTGAGCTGGATGGTGAGTGCACATACATTTAATACCAGCACTTGGGAGGCAGAGGCAGGCGAATCTCTGAGTTTCAGGCCAGCCTAGTTCAGAATTCCAGGACAGTCAGGGTTGTACAGAGAAACTCTGTCTTCAAAACTCTCCCATATAGATAGTGAATATTTGTAATTGTTATATCTTCCTATACTAAACCTTTTATTGATAAATAATATCTTCATTTGCTATTCATAATTTTTATATTGTCTATATCATCCAACATTGTGGCATCTATGATCTCTATTGGTTGCCACCTGCATTGGGATATTGTACAGATCTTTCCTGTTCATATCCATAAATTATTTTATCAATCCTTTCTGTCAATATTGCTACTAGGTTCTGAGCTATTTTTATATTTCTCATAGTATTTTAGACATCATTCAAAAGGCAAAGACCAGATAGCAGGGTTTTGTGCTGTTAGTGATAGACTAGATAGTAAGAAAATTTACTGAAAACCAGGTAATAAGGTGATCATTTTAAAGGGAATGTTGAGCCTCTGAGCATGAATGTATTACTAATTTAGCATTATTTAATGACACTGCTTCTTCAAGAGTTTACATTTTGTGTTGCTTTGCCCACAGAGGCAGCCCCTCATGGGAAGTTGTTTACAGTTCTTGGTATGATCAATTCAGAAACAACTATGCAAATGCAAAAAGGTCACAATATTCTGACCCTTCTGCTTTCTGCATATGACCATAGCAGAATTTTTTCAATAAACATTTGTTTGATGCTTGCTACTTGTCAGACATAGATTATAAAAAGAATACAAAGATGAAAATGGCTGAAAGACACTTAAGAAAGTGCTGAACATCCTTAGCCATTAGGGAAATGCAAATCAAAACAACTCAGTGATAGCATTTTACTCCTATCAGAATGGCTAAAATAAAAAACACCAAGGACAGTTTATGCTGGAGAGGATGTGGAGAAAGGGGAAACACTTCTCCACTGCTGGTGGGAGTACAAACTTGCACAGTTACTTTGGAAATCAGTATGGTGGTTCCTCAGGAAAATAGGAATCAGTCTACCACAAAATCCAGCAATTCTACTCTTAGGATATATACGCAAAAAGATGCACATTCATACAATAAGGAGATCTGTTCAACTATGTTCATAGCATTATTTGTAATAGTTAGAACCTGGAAGCAAACTAAATGCCCCTCAACTGAAGAATGATGGAGAAAATGTGGTACATTTTCACAGTTGAGTACTACTCAATGGAAAAACACAATGGAATCTTGCAATTTGTAGGAAAATGGGTGGAACTAGAAGAAACCATCCTGAGTGAGGTAACCCGGTCACAAAAAGACAAACATGGTATGTACTCACTCATATGTGGATTTTAGACATAGAACAAAGGATCACCAGCCTACAGTCCACACCACCAGAAAAGCTAAGAAACAAGGAGAACCCTAAGAGAGACATACATGGTCCCTCACAGAAGGGAAGAGGAACAAGATCTCCTGAGCAAATTGGGAGCATGGGGGAGGGGAGAGGGAGTTAGGAGAAACAGAAAGGGAGAAGATGAGGGGAGAGGAGGGCATTAGGGAGCAGGAAGATTGAGTCATGGAAAGAGTAGAGGAGAGCAAGAAAAGAGATGCCATAATAGAGGGAGCCATTATAGGTTTAAAGAGAAATCTGGTACTAAGGAAATGCCCAGAGATCTACAAGGATGACCCCAACTAACAATCCAAGCAATAGTGGAGAGACTACTTTAAATGCCCTTCCACAATAATGAGATTGATGACTAGCTTATATGCTATCCTAAAGCCTTCATCCAGTAGCTGACAGAAGCAGAAACAAACAGCTAAACAATGAGCTGAACTCCTGGAATCCAGTTGCAGAGTGGGAGGAGTGTGAGCAAAGGGGTCAAGACCAGGCTGGAGAAACTCACAGAATTAGCGGACCTGAACAAGAGGGAGCTCATGGACCCCAGTCTGATAGCTTGGAAACCATCCTGGACTGACCCAGAGTTCCTGAACATGAGTTAGTTTAGGGGGACTGGGTAGTATATGGGGCCTCTGATAGTGGATCATTATTTATCCCTAGTATAGGAATGGAAATTGGAAGCCCATTCCACATAGAGGGTACTCTCTCAACCTACACATATGGGGGAGGTCCTAGGCCCTGCTACAAACGATATGACAGACTCTGAAGATTCTCCATGGAAGGCCTCACTCTCCCTGGGGAGCAGAAAGGGGATGGGATGGTGGTTGGGATGGGGACAGGAGAGGAAATGAGGTTTTAGGAACTGGGATTGGCATGTTAAGCAAACTTGTTTCAAATTTAAATAAAAAAATATTATATAAAAAAAAGAATACAGATATGAATAAGTTGTAGATTTTCAGGAACTCCGGAGATGAAACAGAGAGTATTGATAGGGTGTGCACTGTATCATAGCAACAGAAAATAGATTTCCCCTAGTTGCAAGGAGTAGGGTGAGAGATCATTTATAGTGGTAGAGAGGTCAGGATATCCATTGGACATCCACCAAGGGAGCAAGAATCAATGTGGTAGGGACTCAGAGGGATGAAACAAGGCAAAGACACTTACTTTATAACAATTCTTTGCTTAGAGTAATCACCAATAAATCATATTACCAAGACAAAATAGTTTGTTATCAGGGAAAGGCAAAGCTCAAAACTTCTTTTCATTATTTTCCCTCAATAAAGCATTTTATTAACTTACAGTCACTGGCTGTTAAATCAAAGGGCAAGAGTTTAAGAGGGTGTCTTTGAACTATGCCTGTACAGTGGAGAGGAGAATTGTTTAAAATATTCAGCAAATATGATCTCTTTCCAATGCTTCTGTGTACAATTAAGATGGGCATATTGTATATACTTCCCAAGAGACTGAAGTTAATCTCTTTATTCAACATGACTCTGCACTCTTAAAATAACACATCAGACTAATAAGTCTACTGAAAATACTCCTAATCAGATATTAGTTTGGCTAAACTAGATCCTTGAAGGTCAAAAATCCAATTAAAATTACATACAACAGATCCAAATGCCTTTGCAAAATGGCAAGTTTATATTGTGTCCTAGAGAGAAGTTAAAATTTAGGAAGTTCACCATTTTGAATTGGATTAATGATAGGAAACATCACATTTAGATTCATTGGCTACCCTAAAACATGGAAGAACCTTTTTCCAATTCAAGTGAAAAACTCTTCTGTGTTAATTAGGATTATCATTGTTATAATGAAACACCAGGACCAAAGCAACTGGGAAGGAAAGGGTTTATTTGGCCTACACTTCCATATTGCTGTTCATCATCAAAGGAAGTCAGGAAGGGAACTCACATAGGGCAGGGACCAGCAGGCAGGATCTGATGTAGAGGCCATTGAGGGGTGTTGCTTACTGGCTTGCACATAACAGCTTGCTCAGCCTACTTTCTTATAGAACCTAGGACCACCAGCTCAGGGATGGTACCATCCATAATGGGCTGTGCCTTCTCCCATTGGTCATTAATTAAGAAGGTGTCTTACAGCTAGATAGATCTTATAGAGGCCTTTTCTTAATCTAGGTGCTCTCCTTTCAGATAACTCTGGCTTATGTCAAGTTAACAGAAAACTAGCCGGCACATCCACTGTAGGTATGGTGATGACTAAGTCCTATTTGTTGTACTAGTTTAATGGCTGATATAGAAAGTTGAAGAGATGGCTCAGTAGGTAACAGCTCCTGCAGGGGAAGTGGGTTTAATTTTCAGAATCCGTGTCAAGTATCTCACAACTGTCTGTGGCTCCACTTCCAGGGAGATCAGATACCTTTGGCCTCTGAGAACCACATGCCCCTAACACAATCAAAATACTAATACAATTGTCAAATGGTTAATCCTTTCTGATCACTCTAGCCCTTCAGGAGCCCCTCCCATTGAGGACCCACAACCACTGTGCTTCCATCAACATCAGGATTCTGAGTCCTGCTTGTCTGGCTTTACGGTGGATGGCTTTTACCAAACCTGTTGTCTGATCCTCTGTAGGGCTGATGTTACTAGTTGCTGGGAGCTTGGAGTGGGCACACATGTAGTGAAACAACTAACCAATTTTATTTTGTTTTTGGTTGTGAGCCTAGCCTTTAATGGCTGAGCCATCTCTCCAGCCCCAATTTTATTTTGTAAACCCTTTTTGGGAATCAAAATAGTCTTTGGAAAACTCATTGTGTGAACTTTATTGTTCTTCCTATATATAAAAATGTTCTTGGTGGTTCATGTAAAATATTTTCAACTTTAATTGTTTGGAATATAAGGCAGGGGAGTCATTGATTTAACAAAGTGCTTATTAGGAGCATATACATACATACACATGCATACATACATATGTACATACATACAAAATGGTATAGTTTGCCATGGTCAGAAGACTGAGATGATTCACTTCTTTTAGAATTCAGTGTCTTTGCATTAGAAAGTGGTATGCCTCCTACTATTATATGAGTGCTATTTAATCCAACATTTCTACCCTTCCTACCCTTTTAACATGCTATGATTTGGTTTAGTTTTTCTGGGCTGTCAGAGGACTAACACAGAGACATTTGCAAGGCTTCAGTTGTGCTAACTTCCCAGTTGGCTTACCTACATTTAAAACTTTTTCCCTGTTGTGTTTCCATTTAAAAATATTTTATATCCATTATTTACGGTAAATAACCTCAGCTAAAAGGTCTATTAAACTTGTGTTTCATAATATTGCTAATACTAATTCCATGCTGCAAGTTTCCACTATCTCCAGGTGATGTTAGTGTTTCCTTACATTCAAAGGCTCCTTTCACTTCCCTCCCAAACTATCCAGCCTGACGCAGCTTATAGCATAATTGTGGTTTTGTCTCTTCAAAATTTCCCCATGTTTTCCTATTTATTTTTTACTAAAATAAATGAAATGTATTTGATTTGTGGCTTCTGAAATTCCCTAACATGGAAACCTGTCTCAAACTCAGGCTTCCAAGTAGGATTACAAGAATATACCTATTGTTCACCTCAGGTTTTTCTCTCTTTAGTCTCCTTTGAAGTTACGATTTAGCCCAACCCGCCTGCTCATGATCAATCAAACTGCTTCGTCTAGAATTTAACCATCAATGTTTTAACCAATTTTTATTTGACCTTCTTTTCCTTCAGTCCATAATTTTGGATCCTTGCTCTAAATGTTGAACAAATATATTTATCACTCCCCATTTTCATTGTGAATCCTGGGCCAGGGTTATGTATCCAGAATTACTTCAGTGGTCTTCCAATCTATTCTCCACACTGGAATAAAAAGAGCCTTTTAAAACATAAAGCACTATGCTACTCTTCTTAAAACTTTAAGTGTCTTCCAAGAAATATAATGTATTCTACTGTTCTTCCATGGCCAGCAAAACCACAAATGATCCCTGCCTTCTAATTTCTTCAGACACATTTAATGTCCCTTTCCTCCTTTGCTCTACTTTGAACACCCAAGTCTTACCTGGTTTCTTAGACTAAGTAACCAGTGTCTTGTTTTATTTATTTATTTATTTATTTATTTATTTATTTATTTATTTATTTATTTTACTTTTTGCTCAGGTTATATGTTAGCATAAAGGAAGGTGTTGCCAAGCAATAACTCATAAACCAAATCTGGCTCATTGCCTGCCATTTTCAATAAAATTGTACTGGAATACAGCCATGCCCATGAATTTAGGTATTGTCAGTGGCTGCTTTCATACTCCAATGCCAGACTCGATTTGTGGTAACAGAGAACAAATGGCCTACCGAACATGAAACTACTCTCTGTTGTGTTCAGAATATTTGCTGCTCTATCCTGCCTTTCCTGTATAAGGCTGGTCTTTTCTTGTTTTATGATTCTCCAGTAGGTCTACCTCACAAAGGCAGGAAGACCACCTTGTCTGAGCATACCATTAGCTAAAGTTTCTGCCATCTTATCTAGTTTATGACTCCTTTAAATGTACCAGCGGATATACCTAAAGATCATTTGGTTACCTATGGCTATATTTTTTTTTTTTTACTGGACTATGTATACCTATTTTACTTAGTCAGTTTGCTTTCCATAATTTCATAAATGTGTATAGTGCATTCTGGTTGCTCTCACCCCTCCCTCACTTTTCTCTTTCCACCTCCTGACAGTTCCCCCTCCACCCTATAATTCCATTTTCCATGCTGATGTCTGTTTGTATTCTTTTGTGAGTCACTGATTTTAAACAGGCCCATCTGTGTGTCATGAGTTGGAAGTGGCCAAAGTTTGGAATACAGTGAGCTTAGTACTGGGTACCCAACTGAAATAAATGGCTGTTTCTCCTTCAGAATGAATCAGTAGGAGGTAACTCATCCAGTAGTGGTAGGACTCTGATTCCTTCTCAATGCATGGTGGGCTGTTGACGGGCCCAGTCTTGTGCAAGCAACCTGGGCTGCTGTGAAATGGTGTTTGCAATGGTTGTGTTGTGCTCCAAAGAGAGCATTTTGCACCCCTTCTCCCCGTCTTCCAGCTCTCACATTCTTTTTACTTTCTCTTCTGTGATGTTCCCTGTGCCTTAGAGAGGATGGCATAAATACCCTGTTTAGAGTTACTGCTGAGGATTCCACTATCACTTGTTTTCAGCACTGTGAACAGCTATGAGCCCATGCATTCCCCCATCCCCTGTCCATGATGGATGATGGCTGTGAGGTGGAAGTTTGCTTGACTCTCTGTTAAGGCAGCACAGGTGCATTTTGTTCATAACTTTATGCACAGTCATTAAAACAATACTGGCTCGTAGTGTGTTAAAGCAGTGAATGAATGCACCTGAACGAAGAAATGAAAATGTCCCACTTCTCTAGATCCACTTCAGAAGAACCCAGTTTCTAATTGACTTTGAAAATATTTTGAGATCTTTTAAGTGAGCCATTATCAATCTACTCTACCCTGGAGAAAGCCTTTTGTCCCTGCATTGCACCCCTGTGAGGCTCTCACTCCGGTCCACGCAGTTCACAGCTGGGATGAGGGCTTTATGCTTTTACTGTATCTTGGGCTGTGTGGCTCTGTATTTCCCCAAGGAAGAAAATGGCTTCTAGAAATGGCTTCCTTATTGAAGAGTTCCATTTGAACAAGTCTAGAGTAGCCTTGCCACATGGAGAAAGCATGAAGATCTTCCCTGACAAAGCATACCAGAGGATCAAGACACACACACACACACACACACACACACACACACACACACACGTATGTGTGTGTGTGCAAGTATGCCCATATTAAATATATCTACATCTATTCCAATAATGCCTGTTCTTAATAATTAATCAGTATTAAGGAACATCTTCTAGGACCATAGTATTAATAATATCAAAGAAACATAAACTTTGTTTCAGTTAGTACAGCTTCCATCAGAGCAATTCATTCTATAGGTGGACTCTGAAGATGTTTATTGTTCTTCAGATGTGTGCTCTGAATTGCAAAACTGAGAATTCCGATGGGAAGAGTGAGGTACTAAGTTACATAATTGGGCAAGTTGTGAAGTGTTGCTTAGAGCTTCATTCCGTGATATTTTGAATAGATCTGTCTAAAAGGAGTGATGAGCAGGGAATAAGGAAAGGGCACTGCTGTAAAATGTTCGGTTGATGTAACAGATGAAACTCAGGAAAAGGAGATTCAGGGAACATGGATAAACCAGATTAAGTTTATTAGTGGGGTGGCCATCTTCAAGACCTTGGACAAGAGAGTTTAACTTATTGGCAAAGAAAGAAAGTCTGGTTCTTGGGACTTTTACTAATGTTTGACAATGAAAAATGGTGGTCTGATAACATGTAATTTAGGAGAAGTCCTAAGATCTTGTTTTACTTCATATCCATCATGCTGAACTGGGGAGCAATCTGATACTTTGTTAGAACATCATTCTATACACAGCAGGGAAAGGCCTGCTGCTTCCTTCCACTCATTTGCCCTGTATAGACCATGAATCACTGTGAGGAGTATATAAAAATCAGTCATAAGACTGTCCCACTAATAGTGTTATCCTGGAGACAATTACCTGAATAAACAATTTTCTATAAAATAGTACTTTATTATTCTGCATTTATGTTAGCCACAGGAAGAATCAATAGCATTAGGAGTAAATGGATTTTTAATTATGAGGAAGTAATTTGAATAGAGGCTCAATGACTTTTCCTCTCTACTAGCGAACTAGAATCAAGAGACTTAGGATTGATTCTTCCCAAATTAGCAAATAGCATTATGAGAAATGCAGAGGGTATTTTAGGCTATCATCACTATCTCTTTTCTGTTTACTTCAATTTGGGTTCTTCATCACATTTCTCAGGCAAGTTAAGAAAGAAGAGTACGCAGAGGGAAGAGACATTTAAGCACATGTAATATTTAAAATGTGTTCCAGTGGCAGATTCATCTCCACGTTTGCTCCACCAATATGTAAGTATGTGCCAGGCATATGAAAATTGTAATTCCAGTTCCACTAGCTATCCCAGCTGCATTTCAGCACTTTAAGCCATGCTATGTCCATCCTTTGGAACTTTGCGTGCACACCCCTAAAATCAGCTATCCATAGATAACAAAATGGGAAAAAGATGTTATGGGAAGATGGACCACCAGTGTGGCTTCTATCATTAGCCATTGACCTTGGGCATATGATTTTCAGTGTGTGCTTTTGTGTGTAGGATGTCTACACTGTAGGGGTTTCTGTGAGTGTAATGTGAAGTCATATCACCAAACACAGCATAGTGCATGGAGAACGACAAGCTTTTATTAACTCGGTCATGAATATCATCATTATTCATTGTAATAGTAATTTTTTGTGTTAGGGAAGCATTAGCATTTCATTGGGAGACACTTTGGTATGGAGACTATTTCTAGAGAGGAATCAGGTCTGTATAAGTAAATAAAATTACTTGACACTGACTTTTTGTAAATAAAACCACACATAATGTGCCTCTGCTTTTCCTTATTGCCAGCCCACAGCACTGTACTTTGTGAATTCAAGCTTCTGGATCTTGGATCACATAATTAAGGTACAGCTTACTTTAAACAAATGGATTTGAAAGGCACCTTGAAAATGAGATGAAAGAAAGATTTGCTTTAATATTAGCTTCTTGTTCTTGCAGAACAGTCTGTGATAAAGTATTAGAATTGGAAAGTATCTTAGGAGCAATTTTGCCACTGTTTATTCAGGTGGTTAAGCTGATAACCAAGGGATATTTCTAAGGGTGTGCAGCCAGCTGTCAGCAGAACTAGGATTCTTGGTTTCACTTCGCTCCTTTTCTTATGTTGGGTTCTACATAGCCATTTGTAGTTCAAATGGTTCAATAGCATTTGAAATCCCAAGTTTTTCAGATGTTTAAAATATGATGTTAGTTACAAAAATGTATGCTTATTACTGACATGGGGGAGGCCAAGAAGACTGATGATGTGGAAGTAGGGTAGGGCAATGTTTTTGAGTTTCTACTCCTCCAATAAAACTTTATAACCAGCCAGGTGGTAATGGTGCACACTTTTAATCCCAGCACTTGGGAGGCAGAGGCAGACAAATTTCTGTGAGTTTGAGGTCAGTCTCTTCTACAGAGATAGTTCCAAATTAGACCCCAGAGCTACATAGATGAACTGTGTCTCACAAAAGGAAATCAAGGGGATACAAATTAGAAAATAAGAAATCAAACTTTCACTATTTGTAGATGATATGATAGTTTACATAGGTGGCCCCAAAAGTTCTACCAGGGAACTTGTATTACAGCTCATAAACATCTTCAGTAATGTGGCAGGATACCAGATCAACTAAAAAAAAAAAATCAGAAGCCCTCCTACATACAAATGATAAAAGGGCTGAGAAAGGGATCAGAGAAACATCACACTTTACAATAGCCACAAATAACATAAAATATCTAGGGGTAATGTTAACCAAACAAGTGAAAGACCTGCATGATGAGAACTTTAAGGCTTTGAAGATAGAAACTGAAGAAGATATCAGAAAATGGAAAGATCTCTCATGTTCTTGGACACGAAAGATCAACATAACAAAAATGGCAATCTTACCAAAAGCAATCTACAGATACAGTGCAATCCCCATGAAAATCCTAACACAATTCTTCACAGACCTCAAATGAATAATACTTAACTTCATGTAAAAAAAAAAAAAAAGCCAGGATAGCCAAAGCAACCCTGTACAATAAATGAACTTCTGGAGGTATCACCATCCCTGAGTTTATGCTCTACTATACAGCTATAGTCCTGAAAACAGCTTGGTATTGGCATAAAAACAAACAGGTGGACCAATGGAAGCAAATCAAAGAACCTGATATTAACCCACACACCTATGAACACCTGATGTTTGACAAAGCAGCTAAAATTATACAATAGAAAAAAAAAAAGCATTTTCAACAAATAGTGCTGGTATAACATGTAGAAGAATGCAAATAGATCCATACTTATTCCGTAAGTCCAAATGGATCAAAGACCTCAACATAAATCCAGTTACACTGAGTCTTTTAGAAGAGAAAGTGGGAAGTATCCTTGAATCATTGGTACAGGAGACCACTTCCTGAACATAACACCAGTACAACTAAGATGGACACTGAGATGGACAATTGATAAATGAGATCTCCTGAAACTGAGAAGTTTCTGTAAGGCAAATGACACAGTCAACAAGGCAAAACGTCAGTTCACAGAATGGGAAAAATCTTCACCAACCCCACATCTGACAGCGGACCGATCTCCAAAATATATAAAGAACTCAAGAAACTAGACATCAAAATACCCAATAATCCAATTAAAAATGGGGTACAGAGCTAAACATAGAATTCTCAACAGAAAAATATTAAATGACCGAAAGACACATAAGGAATTGCTCAACATCCGTAACCATCAGAGAAACACAAATTAAAACAACTCTGAGATACCATCTTACTCCTGTCAGAATGACTAAAATAAAAAACACCAAATGATAGTTTATGCTGGAGAGGATGTGGAGAAAGGAGAACACTTCTCCACTGCTGGTGGGAGTACAAAATTGTACAGCCACTTTGGAAGTCAGTATGACTGTTTCTCAGAAAACTGGGAATCAATCTACCTCAAGACCCAGCAATACCACTCTTGGGCATATATTTAAAGGATTCACACTCATACCACAAAGACATTTGTTCAAATATGTTATTATTCATAATAACCAGAACCTGGAAACAACCTAGATGCCCCTCAACCAAAGAAAGGTAAATGTGGTACATTTATACAACAAAGTGTTACTTAGTGGTAAAAAATAAAAAATAAAAAAGATAACTTGAAATTTGCAGTCAGATGGATATATATATATATATATATATATATGTATATATATACATACATACATACATACATATATATATATATCCTGATGTTAAGGTAACCCAGACTCAGAAAGACAACATAGTATGTTCTCACTCATAAGTAGATATTAGGTGTAAAGCAAATGATAACCAGCCTATAGTCCGTGGCTCCAGAGAAGCTAGGCAACAAGGAGAACCCTAAGAGATGTATCTCTCTGGGAAGGGGAAATAGACAAGATCTCCTGAGAAAATTGGGAGCATGGACAGAATGGGAGGGGAGAGGAGAAGGGCAATGGGGAGAAGAATATAAGGGAATGGGATGGTTGACATGGGGGAACAGAGAGGGAGACTAAGGAAAGAGATATCTTGATTAAGAGAATCATTATGGGGCCATTGAGAAACCTGAAACTAGGGAAATTCCCAGGAACCCACAATAATGACCCCAACTAAGACCCTAAGCAGCAGTGGAGAAGGTGCCTGAACTACCCTTCCCCTGTGATCAGACTGATGACTACCTGTATCTTCATAGAATGTTCATCCAGTAACTGATGGAAGCAGGTGCAAAGGCCCAAAGCTAAGCACTGGCCAGAGTTCCCAAAGTCCAGTTGAAGAGAGGGAGGACCAATAACATGAGCAAAAGTGTCAAAATCACTTGGGGGATACCTACAGAAACAGCTCATCTGAGTTAGTGGGAGTTCACAGTCTCTGGACTGATAGCAGGGAAGCCTGCACAGGACCAAACTATGTCCTCTGAATTTGCTAAAATGAACCAAGCTTGTGGAAACTTAAGAACTCAAGACTGACAGCTGTGGACCTAACTAGGCTCTCTGTATATAGGACACAGTTGTGAATCTTGGACCATCTGAGGGGTCCCTGGTGAAAGGACCAGGATCTATCCCTGGAGCCTGAACTAGCTTTTTGGACCTAATTCCCTATGGTGGGATGCCATGCTCAGCCTTAATGCAGGGGGAGGGGCTTGGTCCTGCCCCAACTTAATGTCCCAGACTTTCTTGACTCCTCATGGGAGCTCTTACCCATTGTGAGGAGTGGATGGGGTGTGGGCTGGGGGGGGCGCAGGAGGAGGGGTGGAAGGGATAACTGTGGTCGAAATGTAAAATTTAATTAAAATAAAAAGTAGAAATAAAAATGCAGAAAAAATAAAAATAAATAGCAAACAAACAAACAAAAACCATCACAACCAAAATCAACTTGGGGAGAGAAGGGTTTATTTCAGGTTACAACTTGTACATCATCATCCAGGGAAGCCATAGCAGGAACTGATACCAAGGCCATGGAGGAGTTCTGCTTACTGGTCTGATCCTCAGGGCTTTCCTCAACCTGCTTTCTTACAGAACTCAGGACCACAAGCCCAGGGATGGAAATACCCACACTTCTCACTTCAGTCATCAATCAAGAAAATGTACCTGTCTTGCTCTCAAACCCATCTAGTGGAAACATTTTTTCAATTGAAATTCCCTCTTCTGAAATGACTCTAGCTGCTGTCAAGTTGACATAAAACTAGCCAGTACAGAAGGAATGCATCCACTCCCTCACCCATAGATATATTGATGAGCAAATTTACCTGGACTTCAGGTAATTTGCAAGACGAGGTGTTGTTATAAGAGGTGGAGAGGGGTGTACCAGTAGTAAGCAAGAGATGCACATCTTTGGACAATAAAGAAGATTTTCCCTCCAATAATGTGAGATATAAATCATTCCCTTCTAGACTCTAGAATATTGTTAATAAAATGTTTACTTCCCTTAATCACACCTATTATTTAGTGGCATGTTAGGTAGGATGTAGGGGGTTTGCTTTGTGCCTGTAAAGGCAAAACACAATTCCCACCTCAAAAGGAATAAAAACCATCTTATTCTGGGGCTAATTATAAGTGACTATGGCCTAAGAACACAGATTTAGTTTTCTCTAGATGCCATACTCCAGTGTGGAAACTGTTTCAGGAATAGTTTTGTTTTGTTTTGTTTTGTACAGAACAGAGGACATTTCTCATGATTATCACAAGAATGTTAGGTCAGACACAGAGGCAAGCAATGTGTGGTTGTGAAGAAGGCTAAAAATAGCCCAGGATAATTTGACTCTGCATCTGAATATTCTCATTCCCCACATCATAACATTCTATTCCGCCAACCAGCCTTGAAGACTTTAACATAGATGTTACCTACTCCATGAAATTCAGTTTATACTTGAAGTCTTAATTCTTCCTCAAGACAAGTGCAAGGCATTGGTATCAATTACCCAAAGAGGCCACATCGATTCTGAGAACAGTAAGAACTGTGGCATTTTATATTGCATTCTTCCCAGGCGTGTGCCCTCTGCTCAGCTCCCTTCTTTTGGTGATCATCATCGTGACCTTGTGATGAAAAAGCAATTGCTATTTCCCACTTACTAACATGGCACCTAAAGTGTTGAAAATCAATGTAACCCAAGTTCCTAAAGATTTCAGAACTGTTTATGTTTTCCAATGGACCATCTTCCTAGGGCATGGCCCTACAGCGGAGCCTACACCATTGGATTGCGCAGTGCCCTTCTTATCTCTGGGGGGTGCTCCAGCATACAGTAAATCTACTCAAGTGAACCAGGCTATTTAAACTTTCCACATATTCAAAAATTTCATTCTTTTATTAGACCCCTGTGTGTTTTAACAATGAAAATTGCTTAGCAACAACAAAGGACACCTTGGTAGAGTATTTCATAGCATTTCAAATATCTTAGAGCAGGTTGCTCTGGACCTGTGGGTTGTGAACCATTTGGGTGCCCAGTGACTCTTTCACATGGGTTGCCTAAGACCATCAGACAAAAACACAGATATTTACATCACGATTCATAGTAATATCCAAATTACAGTTATGAAGTAGCAATGAAAATATTTTTTCATAATTTTTTTTAAAAATTTAAATGTGAAACAAGCTGGTTTTACATGTCAATCCCAGTTCCTTCACCCTCCTGTCCTCCCCTTCAAGCCCCCCCACAACAACCCTCTGGAGGGGAGAGGTAGGCAATGGAAATAATTGAGTGATTGGGGTCACCACAACATGATGAACCTGTATTCAAGGGTCACAGCATTAGGAAGTTTGAGAACCACTGCCTTAGAGCAATGCAGTTTTATTCTTCTTCTTCATCCATCAAAGTGTCCCATCCCAGATAGTTGGATGGAACAGACAGTCCAGACAGACAAAGCCACTACTGAGGGTATCACTGTCAACTGTTCTCAGTTCTTTTGAGGAAAAGATGCAGCTCATTTCAATCCACTCTGACCTTTGCCTCTAACAGCGTGAAATGGCTAAGAGTTAAAAGAAGAATGCAGTGTTTGTGCAGCGTACCACACCTGTATTGGTGTGCGGACTTCATCGTGACACACCCGTTCATCTTTCTGGTTCAGCCACTTATGAAGGCAGCAATTCTTGATTTGAAGTGTTATCTTCTTCGGTTTTCAATCTCAGCCACAGAGGTGTGTCACATAGCTGCAGTGCAGGGGGCAGCAAGCCAGCGGGGTCAGGTCTTTGCAGTGGCCAAAGCTGAGTCTCCTTTGACTTTGAATCACCAGAAATCAGCTGGGAAACTGGAAAGAACAGCTGTAAGTGACTGTCAGTAACTTAAGAAGATGGACTGCATTGCAGCCTTCTTTATAACATGCTGACTCTGTGTGTGGCTGTGTGCATGTGGAGTTTAATCTTCCCTTTTCTCTCATTAACTCCATGTCTTTACCTTCAACTTGATATTTGCGGTTTTAACCCAAGTGGCACTTCTCAGACACAAACCAAAGTCATTTGCTCTTGTTTTCAACATGGAACACGATCCTCGGTCTAACAGGTTTTATGAGCCACCCTCTAAAGACCACTTGATTTCTTCCTGGTTGGGTGAACAGGAAAAAAATAACGAAATATGTGGTATTAAATTCGGATTTTCTAGGATCTTATGGCTATTCAAATAGATGGCTGTTCTCTTATGAGCTTTGCACAGGACTTTTGTAACATAGTTTTTCAAATATTATGTAATTTTGGAATCATTGGCTCCTAAGGAATATTGTTTTGGAAAAAGTTGCACCAAACTTTCACAGATAGTGGTGCTGTTGTTATCACTCCAGGAAGGAAGTAATACTTTCCTAACCCTACTGTAGGCTTTCCTTCATTGTTTGTTCTCTCCCAGGTAGCCACCCAGGTGAACATTCATCCAAGTTCTATTTGTTCTTCTTTTATTCCAATGAAAACAAAAGAAAATATAGCACTTGTAATGGGAAGACATTGCAGCAGTAAATCTGAATAATCGTCTTCTGTCTGTGAATATTCTCTGGCCTTGCTTCTGAATATCCAGACTGCCTACATTCCTGTGTCTTATGTCTCTAGTGACAGGATGACTCCATTGTGCTTTCCTCTCAGAGTCATAAAGTATTAGTTACATTTTAAGTCATGCAGGTATTGACTTTCCTTGACTATTCCAAAGTTTCTTAGTTTGTTCTCCAAAACAATTGGTGGGCTCTGGTTTGTTTTCAGGGCTGTAATGACTTAGAGTGCTTTACATGTGTTTTCCCTTCTTCTGTTGCTGGCTCATGCTTAAGAATTGGTGGGTGAAAATGTGGCAAAACAGAATATATCGAGGGTGGGTTTAACTGAACAATACCTTAGTAAGAAGTTTGACACACGACTAAGCCCGATTACTGAGCCGCATTGGACACTAGCTTTTAGAAGTGGAAATAAACAAAGACCATAATGAACTGATGGGATGCTAAAGGCTAGAAATCAAGACAAACTTAAACAAAGCAAAACAAAATAGTTGTTCAAAACATCCATACAGAAACTGCGTTCAAACCAACAAGATCATGTAGGAAAATTTACAATTTGGCAAAAAGCACTTAAAACTTACTAAGAAAGATTAGAACATAATAAAATTTGTTAAAAATAAAAGTGTGGAAAATATCTTGTAGAAGGTGCATAAATTTGCAACTAATGGAAAATAAAAGGAAAAAAAATATAAAACAAATAATCAGTAACTGGATTCTAATGTCTAACATCCAGGAAGAGAAAAATAGAGTCAAGAGTAAATACCTTGCCAAAAAAAAAAAAAAAAAAAAAAAATGTACAAAACAACATGAAACCAAATAAAACCAAAACAAAAAATCTCAAGTTGAAAGGCACACACTTTTGCATTCAAAGAGTCCTCAATCTTCAGAACAGGAGACCACTTTCTAAATATAACACAAGTAGCATAGACACTGAGACCAACAATTATTAAGTGGAAGCTCCTGAAGCTGAGAAGCTTCGGTAAGGCAAAGGGCATGGCAAGTAAGACAAAATGGCAGCCTATAGAATGGAAAAAGGTCTTCACCAACTCTACTTCTGACAGAAGGTGTTGCTGGAGTTTCTTGCTCCACCAGGTTCCATAGTCACTTTAGCTCCAAATGAACACACAGAGACACTATATTAATTCTGTTGGACGATGGCTAGGGCTTCTTATTGGCTAGCTCTGTCTTATTATTAACCCATTTCTATAAATCTATGTATTTCCATGTGGTCTTAGCTGAGAAGGGTCCAGACCTGTTACTTCTTCCTCAGCTACATGTTATCTCCTCATGGTCTCTTTCTGCCTACCTTTCCCAGAATTCTCCTCACCTCCTAGTCCTGCCTATTTTCCTGCCTCCATTGGACAATAGTGTTTTATTCATCAACCAATAAGAGAAGCACATATACAGAAGAACGTCCCCCATCAAGAAAGCTGATCTCCAAAATATATAAAGAATGCAAGAAAGTAAATATGAAATACCAGATAATACAATTTAAAAATGGGGTATAGATCTTAACAGAGAGTTCTGAACAGAATTTCAAATGGCCAAAAGACATTTAAGGAAATGCTCAACATCTTAGTCATCAGGGAAATTCAAATAAAAAGGACTCTGAGATACCATCTGACACCTGTCAGAATGGCTAAGATCAAAAACACCAATGATAGCTTTTGCTGGTGAGGATGTGAAGTAAGGGAAACATTCCTCCATTGCTGGTAGAATGGCAACCTTGTACAACCATTTTGGAAATCAGTCTGCCTCAAGACCCAGCAATACCACCCACTCTTGGGCATATACCCAAATGGTGTTCAGTCATACCATAAGCACACTTGCTCAACTATGCTCATAGCAACATTATTCATAAAAGCCAGAACCTGGAAACAACCTAGATGCCCCTTAACCCAAAGAATGGATAAAGAAAACATGATACATTTACACAATGATGTATTACTCAGCTGTAAAAAACAATGATATCATGAAATTTTCAGGCAAATGAATGGAACTAGAAAAAAATATGGAAGTAGATGCTGGATCCATAGGCAAGCCCTGGGAAGCTGGAGTCCAGTTGAAGAGAGGCAGGAGGGATTACATGACTGAGAAGGGTCAACATCATGATTGGAAAACCCACATAAATAGCTGACCCAAACCAGTGGGAACTCATGGATTTTGGACTGATAGCTGGGAAACCGTCAGAGGCCCTCTGAATGTGGATGGAAGTTGCATGTCTTGGTCTGTTTTTGAGACCGTTGGCAGTGCGACCAGGAATACCTGGGGCATGAACTGGCTTTTTGGAGCCCATTTCCTATGGTGAGATACCTTGATACTCAGCCTGAATGCAATGGGGAGGGACTTGAGTCTGCCTCTACTCCATATGCCAGGCTTAGTTGACTCTCCATGGAAGTTCTACCCTCTCTGAGACATGAAGGGGGTAGAGTTGGAGGAGCAGGGGAAGAACTGTGGTTGGTATGTAAAATTAATAAAAAAATGTAAAAAGTCATTCTGTAGCTGTGATATGAATAGATTGGGACTAAGAAGGGCGGAGGGGATAGCAATTAAAAGTAGGATCCATGTTGAAAGGCCAAGAGGACAAAATAGGTGAAACAAGCTAGTCTCTGCACAATCTTAGCTATTATTCCTTCTGAATGTCATCTTCAAAGAAAATAGTGATTTTTTTCTCAAAAACTCCTCTGCATAATGTCAGTCTGATAGAGATCTGAACATTCATTCACATTTCCAGAAGACAGCTCCTAATTAAATTGGGGCTCAACAAAGAGAAGAGGATCAGCCCTGCTCCTTGGCTCTAGACTATCTCAGTTCATCGGGCAGTTCATCAAATTCTGTCAGCAGGAGTAAGTCTGCTCTACCATGGGGTCTCTGGGAAGATAAAGTGACTTAGAATCCAAGTGAAATCAAAATTGAGGTGCATTTCTGTTCTACCTTTCTTAGGTCATCATTTCCTACATAATATGTTATTTAAACAGTCCAATTTTTAAGTATGTTCCTACTTCAACCAAAAGTGAATTACAAGAGCCTAGGGAGAATGACCATTTGTTTCTTAGATTTAGTACTTCCTTTTGGGATTTTGTTTTCGAGACAGGGTTTCTCTGTGTAACAGCCCTAGCTGTCCTGGAACTAGCTCTGTACACCAGGCTAGCCTCGAACTCCCAGAGATCCTCCTGCCTCTGCCTCCAGGGTACTGGGAACAGAGGCATACACCACCACTACCTACCTGGCTCATTTTGGATTCTAAAGGCTAGTTTTAAAAAGGAGGAGGTGGAGATAGGTCGGGTATAAGTACAAAAGGGCATTTCCATTACCTAAGTAGAGGTGTAAATGTTATGACCAGTGTTTCTGTGCTGGACTTTACTCACTCACTGGAAAAGCCTTCAAAGATAAGAAGTAGTCAGTGCTATTTGACTAAGCATCTAAACCAAAATGGAGTCAAAATAGGAACAGAAATACAGCAGGTATGCAGAGATGCAAGAGAATTTCTATTAACCTTACAAGGACTAGATGTTGGCTATAGGGCTGATGGAATTCAAATTATACCTAAAAGGAATAATGGATTGTGAAATAGGATATGAAGAGGTTAGGAGGACAAATCACAGGAAAAGAAACAAAGGGAAAAGGGCATCTATGTGAGGGAATACAAGGCATGTGAGAAATATGGCTAGATAAATAACCAAGAACCAACTAAAACTAGGAGCTGAGGGTCTTTATAAAGACACCACACTTATTTTCACTGCTGGGATTTCAGCTCTGACAAACGCTTTCTGGCCATACGTTTTAAGCTTTAGTTAGTGAATGTTGCCATTGAGATTTATGAAAATAAATGAAAAGGAGAGATGGATTTAAATCCCTCCAAGAGGCAGTGTGGCTGAAAAACAATGTGCATTCGGTGTCATGGAAACCTGAATGTTTGTGAAAAATATTCTTGAATTCACTTATTTATGATTTTAAAACACTCCTCAGGTTTACATTTATTTTGAAAATCAACATTTAAAATATAAATTCCCAAGAGCTGGCAAACAAAGGCTGTTGGTTCTTCATCAACAAGATTTATATGAATGGTCTGCCTGAGACTGAATAGGAAATGCACCCTCTTTACATATTTTCTGGTATAAGAGTTATTGTTTTCTAAAATTGCTTCTGCTTTTCATTTTGTCTTTTCAGTTGAAGAATGGCTTCAGAAACATGGATGAGGGAGACCAGTTAGAATTAATGACAGTATATGCTGCTACAGTGTCAATTTGTTATAGTCCCAGTGACATAAGTCCAATTAGCATCCCTGAGGGTTTGTCAACTATCTGCCACCCTCTGTCATTTAGCTATAAAACCAAATGTATGGCTTATCTGTGATCTCTCTTGGAACAAAAGCAAAAGTCTACTGTGTAGTAAAAAATAGTTGTTCCATAGTCTTATTTTGTCCATTCATTATTGTATTTCCAAGATCTGGTAGGTTGAGAGCTTTCAACACATGCATTTTTGGACCAGTGAGTAGGACACATAGATTAGGGATGTCTGAACACTGTGGGTAAATGTGCTCCACTGGCAGGCTCTCCTCCAGTGTCCTCCAGCTGTATTCGTTGCTCTTTTGCTTCAGAGCTTTCCTCACACCATTTCTCCAGTTATGTCTCCTGTTTTCAAAGTTTCTGCACTGCTTGACTTCGATGTGCAGAACAGCATCTTCCCCATATCCTTCTCTGCAGCAGGGAGCCATGTGGGAAAGCTGCCAAGCTCTTGAGAAGTTTCAAAGTAGGAGGTTTTCATTCACCACAGCTGTAGAGTTTATATAAAAGTCTATAGTCTTTACTAAAAGAATTAGTTGAAAATTATTGTCAAATTTGTCTTGTTTAAAACAGAAGGGGAGGAGAGGAGAGCATGTGGGACTAGGAATATTGAGCCAGGGGAGGAATATAGGAGAGAGAGGGAGAGGGAGAGAGAGAGAGAGAGAGAGAGAGAGAGAGAGAGAGAGAGAGAGAGAGAGAGAGAGCATAAAAGGAGACATTATAGGTTTGAAGAGAAAGCTGACTCTAGAGAAATGTCCAGAGACCTACAAGGATGACCCCAACTAACAATCTGAGCAACAGTGGAAAGGCTACCATAAATGCCATTCCCTGATGATGAGATTGGTGACTAACTTATCCACCATCATAGAGCCTCATCTAGTAGCTGATGGAAACAGAAGCAGACACCCACAGCTAAACACTGAGCCAAACTGGAATCCAGATGCAGAGAGGGAGGAGTGATAAGAAAATGGGGATATGACCAAGCTACAGAAACCCACAGAGACAGCTGACCTGGACAAGGGGGAGCTCCAGCATTGGACTGACTCAGACTCCCTGAATGTGGGTCTCAGTTAGAAGGCCTCGGCAGTCTAAGGGACCTCTGACAGTGGAGCCAGGATGTATCTCTGGTGCACGAAAAGACTTTGGGAGCACATTCCCCATGGAGGGATACTCCCCTAACCTAGGGGCAGGAGGGAGGGCCTAGTCCCTATTCCAAAGGACTTGACAAATTTTAATGATCCCTCATGGAAGGCCTCACCTTCCTTGTGGAGTGGGGGAGGGATGGGATGGGAGGGTGGTGGTGGGGGCATGGGAGGGAGAGAGGGAGGGAGAGGGAACTGGGATCGTTATGTAAAATAAGAAAAATATAAATGGATATGATAAAGAAAAACAAACAAACAAAAAACAGAATTCTTGCTATTGCAAATCTTTTAAGGAGGGTGGAGAGATGGCCTAGTGGTTATAAGCACTTTCTACTCTTACAGAGGACCTGTGTTCAGTTCTCAACATGCACATGGGTCTCACAGCTATTCTTAACTCCAGTTCCAAGGGGTCATGAGATCCTTCACTCTATTCTGACCTCCATGCACATGGTATGATTACATTCCTGCAAGAAAAACACCCATACACACAAAATGTAAGTACATCTTTTTAAAAGAGAGAGAAAATCATTTTGTAGTATATCCCAGGGTTTCTCTTTACTTTCCTTTAATTACTTTTTCTCCTCCTCAACTTCCTCTTTTTTAAAAAATTAAAATCTAACTAACCACCAACACACAGTCTTATCTTGCTCTTCTCTTGGATGGTTTGAATGTATTGCCCTTCAAAACATTTATCTAAATGAAAAGAAAGCAGCTTAGTTGTGCAGAGTTCTTTCATTTCATATGCATACTATGCAACTTTATCAGTCTGCTCTACATATTAAGGGCATGCCATCAGACTCTTGTGCATTCTGCTTTCCTGAGTTAACTCAATGACACATCACTTCGCAGGACTCAGTATCCTCTTGGATATGGTCTTGACAAACAATGCAACAGGGTAAGGAGTGACTTCATAATTTTATAGCATTTCTTTTTCCACATTAAATTATGCCATTCCAATACTGTTCTGACAGTAAAAAGTTGTAGAATATATTCTGCCAATTTGATTCTTTTCCCAGACTTTTTTTTTTTTTTTTTACCCCTCATGGAACCCTTCAAGGCCTCACACTTTACTCCTACACACCTTCTTCTTCTCATTGGCTTCCGACACTTAATGTCACATCTTCTGGGTGGAACACAAAAGCTTTGCATCTGCAGCTATCAACCCAGCTTGTGTGTGGAGGGAAGGAGTGCTAAGAGAGTCCAACTGTCAATCTAACCCCCTGCCTAGAGTAACGTTTTAGAAAAGCAAAAATAAGAGCTGTGGTTGAGTTAAGAAAAAAACAAAACAAAACAAAAAACAAAAAACAAAAAAAACCCTAGCAAAATCCTGCTACTTCACAAACTTATTTTCACCAGTCTGTATATGTAGGAGTAACACAATTCAGTGAAATCATGGATGATGGATGTCTTCAGGGTATAAGACCAGCTGAGGCTGGCCTCTTGTATATTATATCTTGAGTCTAACTTTTATAATACATGATGAAAAGTTCTGTGGAAGTGCTACATCAGATATAATAGATAAAAAGACATAACCCAGGATAAGTGAACGCAACCACATGGAGCTGCAAGCATCCCTCTCTGGGTTGCAATTATCCCAGAGGTGTAACTAACAGGAGCATTATCACCCCTGAGAAACAATCTGTTACAAATAATCAGATACTTAACTTCATAGAGTCTGCTGGGGGAGTTGTTCTAATCACAGAATAGTGCTGGGAGGGAGCGTGGGAAAAGGAAGATGTTGAATGGATAGGAGAGAAGAGGATGTGAATGTGGTGTGCTGGGAGAATCTGAGAGGCTAACGGAATCATTTGGCATTGAGCCTTGGAGGAACGGGCAGCAGGTAGAGGAGTAAGGAGAGGTGGGATGCTGCACGGGGCTTCAGTAGAGGTTTCACCCATGAGCTGTGTGACTGGATATGATGCTGCATATGGACCTCCTGTTCTAGGACAAGAGAGAATGATCATACTTCTTGTCTTTTTTATATAGTCTCCTGGGAGGCTTAGAGCCACTGCCTTATCACCATTCTATAGAAACACCACCATAAGCAGTCAAGTTATATAAAAAATTTCAATTATTATATTTTCAGTCATATAGTGTTCTCTGTGAGCTTTGGAGTTAATTCTAAACATCACAGCCTTTGAATGAGCAATTAATTAATGACAATTGAGGAAAGCATTTAAAAATTGATAATATTCTACCTGGTTTTAAAATACATGAAATGGGGATTAGAGAGATGGCTTAGTGTTTAAGAGCATTGACTGGTCTCAGAGAGGACTTTGGTTTGATTCCCAGCACCCACACAATGGCTCCCAACAGTCTGTGATTCCAATTCCAGCAGATCTGATCTTCTTCTGGACTCTAAGGACACCAGGCATGCCTGTGATATACAGACAAACGTACATGCAGGCAAAACACCAGGCTCATAAAAAAACAAATAAAAATAAAATACAGGATCCTGAGAACTCAAATGGATGGTAAATTGATGCTATCACTGCTTTCCCTGCTGAGACAAATGCCATGTCTGTTAAACTTCTGATCTGATTTCTACCATGGAGGAGTGTTTTCTAAAACTTTACAATAAGAGGCATCTTTTCATATTCCCATAGTTTTTATGGTTACTCAACATAAATTTACATGCAACCCTACCTAGTCATTTTAGTGTTTCTGTTCTTTCTCAAGACTGTGATTTTTCCCCCCTTAGTATGAAGCTCTCGGTTGCAATGGTATGTAAAAACCTAGAACGATTTTCTTTGTCTGAGAGCTTATCTGGGGCCAATTTCCTTTAATGTGGAGTTGAGGAGAACATGAACATGTGTCAACAACTTCAGATATGAGAAGTGATGTCCTGAAGAGTTATTTAAACCTCTATTTAGACTAACATTTTAAAAAGTGTGGAGGAGAGGAAATCACTATGTGGGGGAGAGAGAACCATCTTTTTCTTGTTCAAAAGAATGTGGGTTGATATATTTTTATCTTTTGTGAGTCTTTGACAGTATGGGCTTGGTAAATGTTACCGAAAGAATCAATGCATCACATATTCCCATGTGTTAGTTAAAGTTACAGACAGAAGACTGGTTTTGTACAGTAAGAGCATGAGTAAGTATGGATGATGTGTGCTCGCTATAATAAGAGGAGAAATTATGTCTGAATAAATTTATTACTGCTAATTTTTCATGTAACAATATGCCATAACTTATACCAGTACATGTTATATGTAATTATTAATAAATTTAACACCTTTTTGTAATTTAATGTTGGCGATAATTGAACAGTTCATGTCAATTTCATTTGTTTGAGACAGTACTGCGTGTTATTGAATTAATTTATCACTTTTCACAATAGTCAATGTTTTGATTATTCTTCTTATAATCAGTGAATTCCAGTCCCAGTGAGCCTTTACCTTCCCTTATAGAGATATAAATCTTTCCAATCTTCCATTTCATTACAGGTGGGGGATTTGGATTAGGTCTGCTCATTGGATGCTTGAATCTATTCTGGCTTTCCTGCTGGTAGATACTGCAGCCTCTGCGTCTCTGGTGCAGTGATAGGATGGATGTTAGGGCACCAGTGTGGTTGGGATTTCTGTTTGGCAGGTCAGGAGTGGTTCCTTTAGAATAAAGAAGCACTGTGATAACATGATTAATATGTCTGAATTTTAGAGCCAGAAGTCCACATGGGATTGGCTCTCAACTTTACTGCTTGATAATTGTTTTGCTCTTGGATCAGAAGCACATCCTGAATGTGCCTGAAGATCTTTTCCTATGAATTAAGAATGATTATACACCTGCTCTGTTGGGTGATGAACACTGAACCAGTTAACTTTCTAACATGCTTAGGACAGTCTCTGAGCCAGAATAAGTGCTCTAGGACCAACAGAAAATTTCTTCAAGTAAGTTACTTTTGGGGAATTACAGACAGGGAGTAAGATTTGTTGGCATTTCCCTCGAGGACAACCTACTCTTTGTCCTAGTTACAGCCTTATTCATTAACTCATGTGCTAAATCTGGAGGTAAAGGACCATGGAAGAACATTTTTTATTTGGTTTTGGGGTGACAGTGATTTTTGACATTAGTTAGACACCAAGAGGTATCTTAAGATCTTAAGGTGGTTCAGGACATCAGTACTTTGCTGTTTTTTTTTTTTTTTTTTGTAGTTGTTCATTTGTGTATTTCTGAAATTTTATAGCTTTATGCAACTGGAATTGTGGCAGTTGGTGTGATTGAATGCAAGTGCTCTAGAATAATAGATGAAAGGGAAATTTCTATGAGCATATAGCAATTGTACAAACTAATTGGTTTCATTATGACATGCTCATACATGCATAAAATCATCCTGCTGTATTCTAAGATATCCATACAGCTTGTTGAGAAGTTCCCTGTACATGACACATGCCACCAGTAAATTACTTTGAGGTCAAGGACACTGACCATCAAGAACATTCGGAAACTTTGTATTTTATTTATTTATTTATTTTTGAGACAGCCATGCTGGCCTCAGCATTTTCAGCAATGTTGGCTCACAGATTTTTAAAGTAAGAAACATATTAAGGGACAAGTGGAAATCATTAGAGTTCATTCATGATACAGAAGAATAGAGCACCAAGAGCAACATCATGCTCCAGAGTGAATTGCTGAAGACATCTCTGCCTTAAAGATTTGACAGATGGAGATATATGCATGCCCACAGTGCCTGCATTTGTCTTACTCTTTGTCCAGTGTAGGGGGCTGGTGTGTCTGGAAGAACCATGGCTTGAGTTCCAAGAGGATTTGAGACCATTTCTGTGGATTGCTGTGAAGATTCCTACTTGAGAATCACAGTAAATCAAGTGTTAACGATTTGAAGTGACAGGAATGCTGCAAATTTAGACAAGGGTCACTCTGAGGGCTGCCGTGATGCTGTGGATTCTCAACACATCTCTCCCAGTATCAGGGCTACCACTGCTTCACCAGGGTGTCAGTGCTGGGCTGGAGCATCCTTTCCAATCCTTTCCAAATTCTGAGTTCAAGTTTACAAATGAGAACAGCGCAGAAAAGCTTTGTGTGGGATGAAATGGAAGGTATGCATGTGTTAGAAGCTGTGAGATGAGGCGTTGCTCTTGGCTTAGCTAGGTGCTGCCTTGGCTCCCAGGAAACATCAGCTTCCACCGAGTTCTGCACAGATTACAGCCACAAAGGCTACCACAGTCATCTTCTGACCCTAGCATGCAGTGGCAGGAAGCAGCACAGATGACCCCAGGAGTTCCCACCTTGGAGTTGTTTCTGGTGACTTGACGGGTGAAGCTGTTGGAATTCCACAGCATCCCTGGCTTTTCCATCAGCATCATGTCAGGCTGAAGAGATAATTAACTACTCCTTTCATATCACTTCCTTCATCAGAACTTTCACTTCTACCACTTTCTATATTATTGTAAGGTATAATTTCTTCTACTTAAATTTTCTTTTCATATTTATCCTTTGTGTCTTTCACATCATGCATCCCAATCCCACCCATTTCCTGTCCCCTCACATCTGCCTTCGACCTCTGCAACATCCCTCCCATGAAATACATTTTTTAAAAGGAAAAATCTCATTATGGGAGCTGCAATGTGACACAGCGACTCACACAGCAAATCCCTTTATCTATACATCTTTACATGTAGGCATTCATCACAAAGAATCATTGGTTTGGTTCAAGACCTACACTATCAACACTGGTCCCTCACTGAGACTCTTCCTGAACATCCTGTTGCTGCCCTGTGTCATGGAGAATCTTTAGCTCTGGGTCCCCAGGATTCCTCTTTTCCAGCAGATCATAGATGGGGTGGATGTTGTGGTGGACCAACACTTAACCCAGGTTCTAAGCCTGGATTGTTGCAGGGTTGGTCAGCCTGCCAGCTCTCCTGTCTTTACTACCAGGGTGAGCTCTCCAGCATTGCTTTGGCTAGTTCATCCCTTGTAGCAATGAACAATGGGCTGGGTCAGTTCTCCTGATTTCCCATCCTTAAAGACAGTTCTCCCACATCTACTTCTTTAGTGCTGGCTCTACTGTGCTGTCCAGGCAAGGGGTAGGAGCCACTCTCTAGAGTGCTGTAGCTGATGAGGGACAGGGACAACTCTCTTGCTCTTATGACGTCAGGGCAGCTCCCCACCAGAGGGGGGGATATATCTATCCTGCCCATGCTGCCACAGATGGGGATGGTTCTCCCATCTGCCTTAGCTATTGATTGGAGGCTGGGGTGGGGCAGGGGAAACACCACATAATTTCTATTTCAAAATTGTTACTTTATTAATGCTGCCTCTCCTTTATTGGCACACAGAATTTCATAGAAATCTGGAATTGGGCCTTTAATTTGAGTAGACATAAAAGCAACAATGACACAATTGTCCTTGGCAAAAAGAAGCCAAGTAGACCATGACATGTAGTGGTCAAATGGGTGTATAAATAACCACTCCTGGTCTCCTAGGGTGAAATGCTGATGGACTTGGCTGGCAAGGTAGTTGCTACAATAGAGATTAGTGGGAATAGAGAACATAAAATTTGTGGGTAGGCTGGTTACTTCTAAGTATGCTAGAGAACTCAAGAAAGAAAATAAGAAAATCAGAGTTTTTAGTGGAGCTAAAGGAAAGGCCAGAAAGACTTCAGCATTCCCTTGGAGGAAATACTCGTCTCTGGTACCACAGAGTTTGGATCATAAAGATGGCCTAAATACACACAACACAGATGTAAGCCACACTCTTACAAGGTTTTTGTTTTTAAGTTGGGGCATTAACTGGCAAATCCAGAAAGTGAAATGGGACACCTGGGTGTGTTCCAAATTCCTCTGAGCTTCCTTTTTTCAGCAGTAAAAGCCTTTTCTCTGTTGTCTGAGAAAATCAGTGTTCATTTTTGCAGGGAATTTCTGATGTGTTCTGAGGTCTTATAGGGAAACGAAGACTGTTGCCACTCTCTCTTCCTCCCTCCCTCCCTTCCCCCCTCTGTCTCTCTGTCTCTCTCTACCTCTCTCAGTTCCTGTATCCATGGCAGGACTCAGAAACAAACAGAACTCAATAAAGGGCATCCAAATTGTGATTTGGGAAAAGCTCTCTAACGACTGACATTTGTAAGATTTTGCAATGTATATTCGCAGAAATGTGGCTAGTGTGTCTGGGATGATTCCTGTGTCATAACATGGATGTCATATTGTGTTGGATCAGCTTGGTTAGAGATGAGAGTATACCAGCTAGATATACTCATTATAGTATGTTGACTCAAGTAGCTAAGAGTACCTCTAGTGACTCACTAGACCACATTTATTCATTAAATGAGGATGGCATTCCATCTCTGATAGAGACATGTGTCAAAATTCACAGAGGTGGGCATCTGAACTGGATCTGTAGAACTATATTAATCTCTGTTGGTCCCGGTGTCTCCCAGATGGGCTCAGGACAATACTTACAAAATCCTTGAAAAACATGCATATAGAGAAAATAAGAATCCTAGAAACAAATATTAATGGTGGTCCCTTGCTCCATGGCTCAGCAGTTAGAATAGAGGCTGATGGAAGTCAAAGACTAAAGAGGATTTCTAGTAGTCAGTCTCATCAATTGGTTCAGCAAGCTCTTAAAACTACATCTTGGTTATTTTTCCAGATACTGAATTCAGAGTTGAGATAGATCTACTCCGTAATTAGCAAAATCCCCCTTGTCATACCAACCTGAGTAGTGAGGGCTTGACTATAGGAAAGATGAACTAGAAGCTCCTAGAATTGCCTCCCTACAGGATAAGCATTTGATAAAGATGCATATTCATATCAACAACTTGAAGCTCTTAAAAGCCGTTGTTGATGGGGAATGTCCTTCGGTATATATGTTTCTCTTATTGTTTGATGAATAAAACACTGTTTGGCTCATAGAGGCAGGAAGATAGGTGGGACTAGGAGACAAGGAGAATTCTGGGAAAAGTAGGCAAAGAGGCACTGCCAGGAGACCCCATGTAGAGACTGGGAGGATAGGACTCAACAGGTATTCTCTGGTAAGATAAGGCCATGTAGAAATACATAGATTAGTAGTTATGAGTTAATAATTAAGACAGAACTAGCCAATAAGTAACCCTAGCCATCAGCCAACAGTTTAATAATTGATATGGCGTCTTGGTGTGTTCATTTGGGGCTAAAGTGTCAGTGAGACCAAGCTGGAAAGAAACTCTAGCTACACATTGTTCTACTACATCTCATTCACTCACTTCCCTGTGCTCTCCAGACAGCCCATAGATCATAACAGTATGAATATGATCATAGTCCTAACTGTGCTTCTTAGCTTTTGTCAACTAGACACAAACTATAGTCACATGAGAAGAGGAAACCTTAAATGGAAGTGCCTCCTTTAGACTTGCCTTGGTTTCCACGGATGAGAGACTGTAACTGAGAAACTTACATAAACCTTTCCTCCAAGAGTTGTCTGCAGTCAGCATTTGATCACTGTAAATGAATGCACTAATTGAGTAATCCTGCTACAGCTGCAGCATCACATGTGGCTACTCCTCGTGGAGAAAGCCAGCACACTCATAGCTCTTATTAGAGTCCTAACTGTATGTTCCATCGTAGTAGGGCAATTGATTCAGATTACCCAGGGAACTAGCATTGCTGTTATTCAGTGAAGGCAGAGAGGAATGGACAGAAGAAGAATGCCCTAATGCTTGCTGCAGTAGTGCAGGAGTGTGGTAAACTGTACTGGAAAACTGGAGTGTCTTTGTCCAGGCAGCATGTAACACACTCAAACCCCTCAGGGTAAAATTTACTGTCACCTCATCTGAAGAAGACAGTTGTGTTGTTGCCTTAAGGACAAAAATGTGCAATGCAAACTATAAAAGAAAAATCAGGATTATCAAAGTTTAGCTCTGTGATTTGAAGAAAAATAAGTGGATATTACAAATATGTATGTATAAAATTTGATGCATTCTTATCCCTATAATTGTATATAAAATATTTTTGATGGTGATTATATATACATACATATATATGCATATACCTATACACACAATGACACACACATATATACGTGTGTGTGTGTGTATGTGTGTATTTGTGTGTGTGTGTGTGTATTATTCAAGATGAGATTATGAAGAAAAGGAGACATAAACTTAGGTTATCCTGAACTTGGAGCTGAATACAATAGTCAATGTAGTTGGTTAGAAGTTTATAAGTAGATGAATGGAAGAACAGTAGAATAGTGATTATTTCCTATTCTTTGTAGCCTGTTCTTCATCTATACCTTTGTAAGTTGTTTTTCAGGATTCTACCCAATAAATAGTCATATCACCATGAAATCCACAAGCTTATTTCTCTAGCTTCATTGGGTATACACTTGTAATCCAGATCCTTCCATTAAGATGATTCGTATTTCAGTCTTGAGCTGAGTCTATATAACAATCAAATGCCATTACAGATCCATTCTGGCCTGGCTGACTGAAGAGCTATCAGGTTATAGTGGTATGACTGGCTGAGGCTCTGATGACAATAGATAGCATTCTGTGTCCAGTAATGCAAAGCATTGTGTCTTTTTTGTCTCTGCTATGTAGGGTCAGCAATGATGTCTTGATTCAGAACCTAGTCCTGTCTAAGACCCTCTGTGCTTATTGCTCTGCATTCTTGTAGCTCAGGTACTTGTTGGAAATGGTGATTCTGCTTTCTCCTTAACCAGCTAGAGTGAATTGACAGTGTTTGCACTGAAAATCTTCTGTTCAGGTGCACCCTCTAATATTTCTCACTACTGTGAATGTAAGTTTTGTTATACCCATTTTTGAGATTAAGTAGAGAGGAAATGATTTGCCCTAGATCACTTTCTTGTTGATAGTTCTAAGGATTTTTTGACGTACAGCTTAAAAGTATTTATATTTGTTATGTATAATTCATTACAGAAATACTGTCTAATATAGCTTTGTTTACTTAAAAGTATTATAAGTAATAGAATGTCAATATTTTGGTGGCATTTGTATCTTGGTTTAGTTTTCTAGTTACTTTTACTTATTGAACTGCCGTGCAGTTGTAAGTCATAAAAGATTGTTTTGGTTTCCTTATATTTAATATATTTTGTCATATATGGCTTGAGATAATATAAATTCTCAATAGCATCCTTGCAAAAACATTTATTTGAGAATCAACTCTCTAGTGTTCAATTCTTTAAACCAAGAATCCTTATATCTGTGTTTTATCTACTTCAATTTTTCATCAAATAGTAATTTTTTTCTCCATCAGGGCATAAAACTTCGAAATGAACCCATTGGGGAAACCAGCTGCCTTTACATAGCAGGAGGCAATGAAGAGATGTTTAAGGAAATATACTGAAAGCAAGTGGAATAATAAGACAAACCCACAGATGTGCTTATACTGAACCAGAAGCTGGGAATGCCATTCACAGCCAGTGAGTATGATAGAGACACATTTTTCAAAACTTCTAATTTCTGTTTTGCAGTTTCAGAAGTAGTGGTAGCTATTTATATGGGCATAAAGAAGGTAATGAATGACTCCTTGGAAGGGAAGATAACTTGTAATCAGGGACATTATTTCTTTCTCTATTACTTCATTAATATTTATGTTTACATACCCAATATTGAGATGAATATTTCCAATGCATAAATAAATAATGTGCATGGAGAAATATTTATGATGAGGACTTAAGAGAATCAGAATATTTTCTTTAAAACCCAACACAGCAAAACTATTCATATTCATTCCAACAACCTTTCTCATGATCATATCAAAGCTATTGAATATTCATATGGTACAAAAAGAAAAGAAGGTTTGGTATAAATGTAGTCCTTTTAACTTACTCTGTTATTGCTGTTTGCTTTATCTTGGTAAAATTGAGTTTGAGGGAAAATTCCAAGGATAACTTGAAGGAGTTTTCCTCACCATTCAAATGCATGTTTAACGTTTATCAGGTGACAGTAAGTACTCATCACTCACTCAGCATCTGAGTGGATAGTCTAATGAGTCAGTCCGGCAGAATGACTCACTGCAGCACCAGTGGCAAGATTTAGACCCACACATTAGTGTTTAGCATCAGGAGGGTTACTAATGTTCTCAGTACGCTCGGATCAGCAGCCAAAAAAGACCCAGGGGCCATGGAGGAGCTGCTGCCTCTCAGCCAGAGCTCAGCGCAGCAGTCACTCCAATTTGGCTTTTGTTTCTGACATGTATGAGGCTGGAGATATTTAGCAATGTGCCATGGTCCCTTCAAATTTGGGGGGGGGGCAGTCACTAAACTCTGAATCACTGGCTAGTTCACGTGCAACTCTATGAAGCATGATGAATCCTGATAGCCACCTTTTAAGGAAGCATGAGCACACATGTGCTTCTTTTCCGGTGCCTCGGTGACAGGCTTCAGGTTATATGTGTTTTATTTTAAAAATAGCACCTTTTATGAGCATAACCAACCACTTTAACTGACTTCGAGGCTCACTACATGAGATGGAACTTATATCTGGCACTGCTAAATTAGCCAAGACCCTGAGGCTAGGTAGGTGATGAGCCTAGGGTAAATCACCACTATTATTCTGGTAAAGGAACATAGTAATAAAATGACTCCTAATGACTATACCCATAGATCAGAGCATCTCTAAACTGTCCTCGGAGAGGCTTCTTCTTGCAATAAATGGTAATTAACAAAGAGATCCACAACCAGACAATGTGCTGGGTATGGGAGACATTGCAACACTCAATCCTAAATGGGATATCGTTATCAAACTCTTCCCTCAAGGTTCATGGATTTATGGAGAAGAGGAGACTGAAAGGTCATAAGAGGCAAAAGTGATGGGTGGCTTCAAGGAAACACAACAGGACACATGTGCTCCCCGAGACTGTGGCAGCACACTTTGGATGTGCACAACTTCAAGCTACATGGGGTACCACCAGGAGGAAGTGGACATGGACTCCCATGCCCAATCACGAAATTACTTCCAATCAGTAGTTTCTAGCCAAGGGAAAAATCAGTTTTGTCCAATGAAGTGTCAGTGGATATTTTCACCACACTCCAGGGAAGACCCCATTCCAGAGACCCCATTCCAGGGAGTAGCTGGGCAATACCAAATGAACTCCATCTTTTCTTTCTGGATTTTTTGTTTCATTTTGTTCTGTATGGGCATTTTTTTTTTGTCTTATTGGTGTTTGTGTGTGTTTGTTTTGATTTTCATTTTTTATGTTTGCCTGTTTGGGTTTTCTTTAGAGAGAGAAAGAACATGAGAGAAATGGTGAGAGCTGGGAGGTGGTGGGGAAGGGGAAAACAATCAAAATACTGTATAGAAAGTGCTTTAAGCGTAAACACTAAAAATAGCATTTTTAAATGTTATAATATGTTAACATTTTAGATATCTATCTTCCTTATGATTTGTTCATCAGAATAATGTGTGTCCCTGTCACTTGGGGTATACTTACAAATAAAAACACAGATGGATTTATGGAATGAGTGAGATGATTTCTTATGTGTATACATTTTGAAGTGATTATCATGAATTAAAATGTGATTGCTCACATATGGCTATCATGAGAAAATGTGTTTGTGTACACAATTAAGATCTCTCAGCAAAATGAACTTGACTAACAGCTTATCATTATATGAACATTTTAAGTAAATTTTCTCAAATAACTCATTATTTAATCATTCAATAATTTAATAATACCAAAAGCTATTCAAAATTAGGAGGCAAAGTTGTTGCAAAATGATAATATATACACAGACAAATCAACATATTCATTGTAGTTTCAGAAATATACGTGTATGGTTTGGATGTACATGTTTCATATATATGGAAGAAATAGATTATGCACTTATTTTGGACTCTATAATTTCACTAAAGGATATTACACTGGAACCAGATGGGTATTTTTATCTTTGGTTCTAGCCCTGATAGTCTTTGTTGATCTGAGCCTTATCATCTTTGAGACAGCATAATAGCAACTGGAGAAGTGCAGGTTCAAAACCAGGGATAGGGATGGTTGGCAACAATAACAAAGATAAATCCTATGGTATTTTATAGTGTCCAGACTTATCTTTTCTGCACTCAGTGGGTAGATTTGTATGAAAAGATGATACAATGTTTTGTGACAAATATGGAAGAAAAATATTCCTTTGTCAAAAGAATACTTGTATCTTACATGTATTATCTCCTTTGTTGTGTCTTGAAGGACTGCAACCTCCCTCTTGCTGAGGGGTGTGATAAAGTATGAGAATTTTGAAATCTCTTACTCTGTCCCACCGTGTGTGTGTGTGTGTGTGTGAGAGAGAGAGAGAGAGAGAGAGAGAGAGAGAGAGAGAGAGAGAGGCTTGTGCAGGTGTGAGTGCTGGTGCTTGCATGGCGTAGTGTGTGTGTCACCTAGAGGACAAGCTTAGATGTTATTCTTTGCCTTCTGTCTTTTGAGACTGAATCTCTTGTTTGTTGCTTTGTTAGGCAGACTGGCTGGCCAGAGAGCTTCTGCGAGTCTCCTGTCTCTATTTTCTATTTTGCTATAAAAGTGCTGAGATTACAGACATGTACTACCATCTCCAGCTTTATGTGGGTTCTGGGGATTCAAACTCAGATCCTCATGCAACTAGTCACAGGGCAGCAGGTAGTTAAAGTCTTCCCTGCTTTTCCTCGCCATTGGAGTGTTTGTTTGGATGATAAATATTGCCTGTGAGAGTCCAACAAAGGGAACACATATGATCAAGTTTAGAGGGCAATTATGGAAGTGCTCAGATAGGTAAGTATTTAAAATTACTCATAAGCTCCCAAAACAATTGATAATAGCAATCACAAAGTAGGATCTTAGGTGTGGAATACACTTGGGGCTTGAGAAGTTTAGGGAAATTATTCCAGATCAACACTGGAGCCACTGATTATGGTGAGAGTTGTGGGCTAGTGCCAACACACTTTTACACATTGTGCCTTAAGTACTTTGCTTTGAGTATGTGAGATGTTGGGGAGGTAATTACAAATGACTGCCAGCAGCAATGGGGAGATGTTTCAGTGGTTAAGAATACTGGCTGCTATTCCTAAAGACCTGGGTTCGATTCTCAGCACTCACATGGTAGCTTACCAATATCTGTATTCCCAGTTATAGAGAATCTTATTGACCTGTTTGGCCTCTGTGGGCAACAGGCACATGCATGGTGACATATGTACATGCAGGCAAACCACCATACACATTAAAAAATTATAAAATGAAAAAATTTAATGGTTGCCCACAGCTGGAGGAAATTTGGCTTGCTGTCTGTTTTCTTTCCCACTTGCATTGTCAGATGTTCTGTGCTGATGATATGTATCTCCAATGAGTCAGTGTTGAGGAGCATAACATCAAACCACTTTGAATGGGAGACCATGCAGTCCTCAATACAGCGGTTGTGAGAGCTAATTTCTTATGGACAATTTGACTGGGTTTAAAAAACACCTAGAAGGCTTTTCTCTGCAAGCATCTATGAGGGTATTAACTAATGGAAGACCTACTCTAGATGTGGGAAGCATCATTCTGTAGGACAGGCTTCTAAACTTTATAAAAAGGAGAAAACACATTGACCACCAGCCTCAATCTCTGTCTGCAGGCTGACAAAAAGGCAGTGTGAGCATCTGCCTCTCATTCATGCTGCTGTGCCTTCCCTACCAGGATAGATGGTAATCCCTCACACTTTTAAATCCTTCGATTGCTTGTTGAATAATCTATTACATTGACAAGGAAAGTTCTCCTTTTATAGCAAAGTCCCAACGCGAACACAGTAGATAAAGTCTGTGGAAGCAGGATGACCTAGACTTGCCTAGTGAGGGGGTTCCATCCAGTTTTTGATCTAGTATGATCAAGATTGGGGTCAAGTGTACCCTTTTTGGATAATGTTTTAACATTGGCACCCTGAAAAACCTAATGAATAAAAATGGAACATCACACTGACTGTATGAAGGTTTCATGTGCTCCTGGGAATAACTATTTGCAAATGATTGTCTCTGGAAGTCAATAAAGATGAATTCCACACTGATCCAGTTTCCCTGGTACCACAGACTCATTTTTAGAAAACTGGAACATAAAGCACATTTATAACAAGGGTCCTGTGTGTCAGAAGGTCTGAAGACCCAACGAGAGAAGTGCCCACTGCTTTGTTTCCTTCAAACTATACAAGGACATATTTGACACAATATCCTCTATAGCCACATAACTCTGCTTCCTCCCAGTAATTTGAAGCACAAGAATTGAAAACATAAACTATCCCTCAAGGGGTAGGGAAAGCATGCTTCTTTTCTGCTCCTGGTGCAAGAAACTCATTTTAATCATGAGCTTTAGTTTGCCCCCTTTCTCGAGGCAGAGGCATTTCTTAGTGTCTACAATAGAAAAATGACACCAATTTAGCCCTGTACTTTGCAAACCCACGCGTGTGCTTGTCATATTTCTTGAATTATCACAGTTGTCCATCAATTGTGTCAGACAGAGCTGGAAATTGGGCTGTGGGTTGGGTCCTGTGAAGATACAGATTTCTATAAAACATTCATAAGGGTAGTAGTTTCTTGCAGGATGGTGGTGGTGGTAGTGGTGTTGGCGTGTGTGTGTGTGTGTGTGTGTGTGTGTGTGTGTGTGTGTGTGTGTGTTTGGGATATAAGTGCTTTTAGTCACAAAGACCCTTTTGTACATTCTTACTTCAGGGCTTTCACAATCTTGGAAATTATTTTGTGGTCCTTGAGCTGAGCTAATTGTCTGAGGTCATTAGGACTCCACTGATGGTTTTGCATATTCAAGTAGATATTCTGAATTTTGTCCAGGGTAATGGATCACAATAAAGCTGTTAAGTCAAGATTTTAAAAATTAATATAATCTGCAATTTTAATGGTGCCAGGCAGTTTAAAGGTCTCCGAGTTCAACACATTTATTTTGCAGATGAGAAAACAAACATCCAGAGAGCTGTTAGGTTTTACCAAGGGTCATGCGGCCAGTTAACAGCAGACCTGGTATCAGAGTTTTGAAGCAGAGAGCTTTTTTGTATTCAAGGTGGAGAAAGCTGAGACACAGGGAGAAGTCTAGAGAATCACTTGGCTAAGAGCTGTATGTTCACTACACAGTTGCCAAATGTTATATATGTATACTTCCTTCATAATTAAATAAAACAATGTCAATATGTCATTTTTTTATTAATACCTAGCCTTCCAAATAAAATCAAACCGGATGAGCTCTTCTGAAACTTGCTGTTTATCTGGTTGTCCTGTTTCTCTCCCTTTCTTTTGGTGGTTCTTTGGATTGAACTCAGTGCCTGATACACCTTGGGCAATTAACTCCACCACTGAGTTACATTGCTACACTTGAAATTCACTCTAATTGATTGCCACAGTTTTCAAGATTTAAAAATAAATGAAAAAAAAAAGTATGGTTCATATATTTCTACCATTTCCCATGGTGTAAATATATCACAGTATATTTATCTATTAACCTCAGGGTTTCAACTGAGATTTGTATCATCACACTGTAATAAATATATTTTTTTAACACATCTCCTGTGCTGAAATGCAAGAATTTCTTAGTTACATTCTTTTTTATTTAGAAGCAATCATTTTACATAACAATCCTTCCTGTTCCATCCCCCTTCCACCCTCCCATGCCCCCTACTAACCCCCCAACCCACCCTCACCCTTTCTCCAAGGATAGTGGGGCTCACATCATTTGGAGGAGGGCCTAAGCCCTCTTCTTATGTGTCTGGGCTAAGAGAGTATCCCTTTATAGGAAATGGGCTCTCAAAGTTCATTTGTGCAATAGGGATAAAGACTGGTTCCATGGATAGCACAGGCCTCCTAACTGGAACTCACATTCAGAGGGCTTGGATTGGTCCAATGCTGGTTCCTTGTGCTCTCACTTCGTCGAGTCAGCTGTTTCTTCAGCATGGTCTTGACTCCTTTGCTCATCCTTCCTCCCTCTCCACAACTGGATTCCAAGAGTTTGGCTCAGTGCTTAGCTATTAATCTCTGCTTCTGCTTCCATCAGCAATTGGATGAAGGCTCTAGGATGGCATGTAAGGTAGTCATCATTCTCATTGCAGGGGAAGGGCATCAAAGGTAGCCTCTCCACTATTGCTTAGATTGTTAGTTGGGGTCACCTTTGTGGATCTCTGAACATTTCCCTATTTCTCTTTAAACCTATAATGGCTCCTTCCATTAGGGTATCTCTTTTCTTGCTCTCCTCTATTCTTTCCCTGATTCAATCTTCCTGATCCCTCTTGTTCTCCTCCCCTTCTAACTCCCTCTCCCTTCACACCCATGCTCCCAAATTGTTCAGGAGTTCTTGCCCCTTTCACCTTCTCCAGGGAACCCTGTATGCCTCTCTTAAGGTCCTCCTTGTTTCCTAGTTTCTCTGGCATTGTGGCTTATAGGCTGGTAATCCTTTGAATACATACCAAGTTTGTCTTTTTGTTACTGAGTTACCTCACACAGGATGGTTTCTTCCAATTCTATCCATTTGCCTGCGAATCACAAGATTCCATTTTTTTCCTTATTGTGTAAATGTACCATATTTTCTCTATCCATTCTTTGGTTGAGGGTCATCTAGGTTGCTTCCAGGTTCTGGCTATTAAAAACAATGCTGCTATGAACATATGTCCTTGTTGTATGACTGTGCATCCTTTGGGTATATGCCCAAGAGTTGAATTGCTGGATCTTGAAGTAGACTGATTCCCATTTTCCCGAGAAACTGTCATACTGATTTCCAAAGTAGCTACGCAAGTTTGCACCCCACCATTGAGGAGTGTTCCCCTTTCTACACATTCTCTCCAGAATAAAATGTCTTTGGTGTTTTTGATTTTAGTCATTCTGGCCAGTGTAAGATGATAGCTCAGAGTTGTTTAGATTTGCATTTCCCTGATGGCTAAGGATGTTGAACATTTTCTTAAGCGTCTTTCAGCCATTATATACTCCTCCATTGAGAATTCTCTATTTAGTTCTGTAGCCCACTTTTTAATTGGATTATTTGGTATTTTGGTAGCTAGCTTCTTGAGTTCTTTGTCTATTTTGGAAATCAGCCCTCTATAAGGTATGGGGTTGGTGAAGATCTTTTCCCAGTCTGTGGACTGCCACTTTGTCTTGTTGACTATATCTTTTACCTTACAGAAGCTTCTCGGTTTTAGGAGGTCCCATTTATTAATTGTCAATCTCAGTGTCTGTTCTAGTGGAGTTATGTTCATGAAGTGACCTCCTGTACCAGTTTCTTCAAGGGTCCCTCCTACTTTCTCTTCTAAGAGGTTCAGTGTAGCTGGGTTTATGTTGAGATCTTTGATCCATTTGGACTAAAGTTTTGTGCATGGTGTTAGATAAGGATCTATCTGCAGTCTTCTCCCTGACAGCATCTAGTTATGCCAAATTTCTTAGTTATATTCTTAGAAGTTGTCATATTCAACACTACCTGTATCACTAAAGTACTCTGAAATGTGTTCCATAGAACTGTTAAGCAACATCAATCCAAGGGGTAGGGAATGCTGCTCAGTGTGATTTCAACAATTTTTTTCTTATTAATAATAAAATCCATTATAATTCCCTATCTGTTACCAGTTAGCTATAGGAACTAGCAATAACGTTGAATAACAAATAACTGCAAACTTAGAAACAATTATTTACTTTCATATGTCTACTGGCTAATCGATATGACTATATAAGCCTGGGACTACAGGCCTGTGGACACAGGTCTGTTCCATTGTGTCTTATCCTTGAGCTAGTACACTAGCCAAGAAATATTCTGTCAGTAAAATCAAGAGCATTGGAACGTATGCTCCATTGCTTTGGTCATCATAAGTGCCCACTTGTAACCCTTCTGCTGATTGTCTCACTGACCAGGTCTGGAGGCTTAGCTGAGTCCGTTACTGGGAACAAATCCATCCCTTTAAAGTGAGGCAAACACTGGTACATACAACCACTACAGGGAAATGGAAACTTATGCTCTGTGATTTGACCTTGACATTATTGGGCACTCTGGTTTCATCTTCTGTGACTTGTTGGTGGAGTTGTTGCTCATGTGCTCTTGAATTGTGTGCCTTTCACTCTGCAGTTCTGAATAGTCTTTGTTTTCTGTAGACTTTCAGAGTATAACCTGACTTTCTGCCTGTGCCATCCATTTTTCTTATACACAGATTTAAATTTTAACTGTCTTTTACCTACTCTTTATGTTTTGGTTGAAGTTCCTGATACAGAAAATTATCTCTCCCAAGAGCAAAGAAAGAGATATCTGATCAACGGAATCATTATGGGGTTATTGAGAAACCTGGCAGTAGGGAAATTTCCAGAAATCCACAAGGGTGACCCCAGTTAAGACTCTAAGCAAAGTAGAGGAGAGAGCGCCTGAATTGGCCTTTCTCTGTAATCAGATTAGTAACTATCCTAATTGCCATCAGAGCACCTTCATCTAGTAACTGCATATGCAGAGATCCACAGTTAAGCACTGGGCAGAGACCCCAGTGTCCAGTCGAAGAGCAGGAAGAGAGATACTACGAGCAAAGGGGTCAAGCCCATGGTGGGGAAACCCACAGAGACAGCTGACATGAGCAAGTGGGAGCTAGCTGACTCCAGACTGATAGCTGGGGAACCTGCAAAGGACTGAATTTGGCCCTCTGAATGTGAGTGACTGTTTGGGGGGTTTGGGGGGCCAGGATTTATTCCTAGTGCATGAATTAACTTTTTGGAGCCCATTCCCTTTGGAGAGATACCTGGTACTTTGCTCAGTGAGGAGGGCCTTGGTCATGCCTCAATGTGACAGACTTTGTTGATTCCCCATGGGAGACCTTATCCTCTCTGAGGAGTGGATGGGGGTGGGGTGTGGGGAAGATAAGGGGAATAGGAGGAGGAGAGGGAGGGGAAACTGGGATTGGTATGTAAAAGAGAAAAAGATTGTTTAAGAATTTTTAAAAAGTGCTTTGGTGGCACACACCTTTAATCCCAGCATTCGGGAGGCAGGACAGGATAATCTATGTGAGTTCGAGGCCAGCCTGATCTACAGAGTGAGTTCCAGGACAGGCTCCAAAGCAATACAGAGAAACCCTGTCTCAAAAAAAAAAAAAAAAAAAAAAAAAAAAAAAAATTAAATAAAAGTATCCATTTCCTATTTGTCCATATTCACAATTAATCATACCAATATCTTAACTTTTCCATAATTTCTTACCTTTGTCTACTGTATCACTTACAGCTAGATGATAGATAGGCAGGCAGATAACTTATATCACACTACACATTTCTATTCCTTTGGACCCAGCATTAATATCATTTGTCTTATTCATTCAAGTAGTACAATAACAACTTATATTTTATGCAATATGTTCTTATATTTTGTTCTTTAGAATTGTAACAGATGTTTGACTTTTGGTTTCCCATTTCTTTAAATTTTACAAATTTCCCCAAATTACTCTTTAATTTCATTACATTTTTATTTATATAATTCTTTACCAAGTGGGAATTTTATAACTTTATTTTTCTTTGCTATTGTTAAAAAATATCGCTAATCCTCTATGAGTATTTCATCTCATCCATTTTTTATACTTATTCCTGGGTAATTGTATTATTTTCAATTGTTGTATAATGATTATCACAAACTTAAAATGATGCAGTTACCTTGTCCCACGTTTTCTCAGGATTCTCTGCTCAGGAACCTACAGGACTCAAAATGTCAGTAGACTCTTCTCATCTAGAAAGAGTGAAGGCTGAGGAAGAATTAGCATCTATGGTTGCTGGGGCATCCACACACAGCATCTTGCTGAGGCTTTCCAATTGAGGATCCCAGCTTCTTGGTGACTGTGAGCTAATACTTGCCCATACAGCCTACAGGCTGTCTCCAGCCCCTTGCATGGACTTTCCCAATGCCATTGCTTGCTTCATCAAGCCGACAAGGAGGGTCTTTAGAACAAGGTTGTTACTAAGATAGTCCTAAGTAACATGAATATGTCATGTTTGCTGAGATATGTTAATTGGAAATAAGTCAGTTGCCTGTTGACATTCAAGAGAGAAAGGCTCAGATAATGCTATGAGCAGCAACTTCAGCAGGGACCACCTTAGGCTTATCCTTTTCTCCTATTCTTTGCTACCATTATCAAAACTTTTTTTTTTTTAAACAACCAAACCATGGTCCAATATATCATAAAACACTAATGTCAAATCCCACCCCTCTATGAATGGGACTATAACTTATGTTCACACAGTAATCTAATTCATCATGTTGAATAAATGAACAGTGTTCCACTGTAGTCTGGAATCTCATGAGAGTTAGTTTTAGTGAGTGGCACCACCATAAGCCATAAGGAACACCTCTAATCAAGTTCAATACCATTGGGATGTCTGGTTTGGGGGTGGCGGCTAAGCAATACTGCTACCTCACATAATACCTTAAATTTTAGTTGTAACAGGGTTGAGTATAAAACAATGCAAGTGAGAACTGATTGGCTTGCAGGAGGAATTCTAAGCATCTGTGCTATGCTGTGAAATCTTCCGGATCTGGAATTACCCAGGTGGCACACATCTCAGTACAATCTGTGTGGGATTTTGCAGGAAGGTTAGCTTTGGAGGGAAGATTTATCCTGAATGTGGACAAAATCATTTCACCGGCAAAAGTTCCAGACTGAATAAAAATGAAAAATGGATAAAGCTAGCTGGGCACCAGCATTCACCTTGCTTAGCTCTGTGTTCTGGACTTACTATGATTAGCTCCCTCATGCTCCTGTTTTGTAGCTAGACTGGTCTTACCATACCACCACACCTTCCCCATCATGACGACTGTACCTGAAAACAGTGAGCCAAAACAAACCACTCTTTCCTTAAGTCTGTTTTGTTGGGCCTTTTATCACAGCTATGAGACCGTCAGCTAAAGCCAGCCTAAACTCAGAAAGATTTTATAGGCTTGTAAGCTTATCGACATAAACACAGAACACTATTTCTATGTGTGAGGAGGACTTTGTAGAACTGTCTAGATCCATCTGTCAATTTTGTATACTAACCAACAACATTAAAAGGTTAAAGAATTGTAAAAACTATTTCAGTGTCTCACAGTATAGCCCAGGCTGACCTTAAACTATCAAAGCTCCGAAGTACAGGGATTACAGGTATGTGTCACTATACCCAGCCCTGAAAACCTTTTAAAAAAAAGAAAGAAAGAAAGAAAACATTATAGATCATAACTAAAATGCATATAATTTAATAGGCCATTTAACAGCAATAAAAATACAAGGTGATACAACCTATCATAAATGGATGTAAAAATCAAGTAATTTAGGCATTATCTTGCCAATTGACAAAGTTTAAAGAATTAATCCAATCCTGGATTGAAAAAGATACAGCTAACTTTGTTCCCTTTTTATTTTTATTTTCACAGCACATCTTTTTCATCCACTTGGTTTCAGTCTGTGGGACATTCTGTAAGAGGAACAGAGTATCAAGTACTTTGGTCTTGTGTTTGTTTAATCCATTCAGTCATTTTGTGCATTTTTATTGGAGGTTGTAATCTATTTACATTCAAAGTATTCTCTCTCTGATCTCTTTCTTTTTGTGTGTGTTTTCATGTGCACATGCTCACATATGCCTCCAGAGAACACCTTCCTTCATATGGTTCTCAGAGACTAAACTCAAGTCCTTGTACTTGGTTGGTGTCAGGTCCCTTTACCTGCTAAGTCAGTCCCAAATTAATTATCGGTGTATAAAGAATAGCTTGTGTCATTTTGTTAATTGTTTTCTGGTTACACATCTGGTTTTTTTCCCTTGTTTTCTTTGTTGTTTGGAGTCTTCCTGCAGTGATATTCTGTCCTGGGATTTGCATTAAACATATTTGTAGCTGCATTTTTAAAGTTGGTAGCAACTTTAATTGCATTTACACAATATACTTAAACTCCTGTTTTCCTAAATAAACTGTTTTAATATCACATTTTATATCTTCCTATAATTTTTATCACATAAAATAATTATATTTGACTTGTTTTGCTTTTAAAACAACAAAAAATAATCCAGTCCCTACAGGCTGCATAGGCAGCTTCCCTCCACCCCACCCCCCATCTTGTGTATAATGAATTGGGACAGGTGAAGGAGATTCTGCTGTATATTATAACACCTGTCTCTAATGCCTCCCTCTCCTTTGACTGATCAGCCCCCACCCTAAAACTTAAGCAGATGGATGACCAACCACATACAAGAAAATGTCTTTTCTGAATGTAACCAATGAAAGCAAAAAGAAAGGTGGGTTAGGTGAATAAACGGCATTGTGGAGATTTTTGAGCTCTAGCTTCTACCACTGTTTGGAGAAATCCTTCCTTAATGATTTGCATCAATGAAGACCAGCTCATTCCTTTCACTGAGATTTATCTGTGCTTTGTAGATTCCAGAGATACCATATACATGTTATTAATTCTCCTTTTAGTCTTTGGTTCTCATTCATAAGAGGCATTGAAATAGAAATCTTTGTATAATGTTGATTTTTTTAAAAAGAGATTTTCAAAGGAGGGGGTTGTTAAACAGAAGAGTAAATCAGTGTTAAGGTTTATTTTGTATTTTACCCATAGGTCTTGACCTCTGTTACATGTAAAGGTCAAGTTAAATATTGACAACCTTATACATTAGCAACATATGGCTTAAGTAAGTACAGATCCCGCCTTCTGGCAGTTTCTCTAAAGCTCATTTAGGAGGTAGGGCGTGAACTGTTTACCCTGGCCCATTCCCCTTGCCTGACATTCTGGTTCTGCTTGGAAACTTTCCTTCATCATTGGATCTCCTCAGATCAAAGTCCAGAAGACAGGATGTGCTGGGGAACTATACTCAGGAGCAGTCATTGCCCCCGACCATGCTAGATACTGCAGTGTCCTTGTTCCTGGGCCGAAGTAATTCCACTGCCTACTCTAGGCCTTCTTAACTCCACAGCAAGATTAGTTCTGCTTCCTCCTGAGTTTACTTTTCATCTTTCTATCTATGCAATTCTAATCCTCTCTGGTGTATTCTGCAATCACCCCAGGCTTATCAAATATTCTGGTGAAATTCAACTGGATTTTACACCCCCCCCCAATTATCCTGAGGGGGAAAATATATAATCAAATAAATTGGGGAAATTTAGTATTTGCTTTCTTTCTGATTGTAGATTTATGAACTTAAGTAGAGTGGGGGGAAAACTCCAATCCTTTCTCCTTTTTTTCCCTTTTTAATTTAAATTTGAAACAAGGTTGTTTTACATGTCAATCCCCATCCTCCTATCCTATCCTATCCTATCACCCCCACAAAACCGCAGCCCATCCCCTGTCTGCTCCCCAGGAAGAGTGGGGCCTTCCATGGGGAGGCTTCAAAGTCTGTCATATCATTTATGGCAGGGCCTAGGCCCTCCCCAGTGTGTCTAGGCTGAGAAAGTATCCCTTTATGTGAAATGGGCTCCCAAATCCATTCCTATACTAGGGATAAATAGTGATCCATTACTAGAGGCCTCATAAAATTCCCAGTCCTCCTAACACCTGCAAAATGCCCAGTCCTCCTAATTAACACCCACATTCACAGGGTAAGGATCCATCCTATGCTGGTTTCCCAGCTATCAGACTGGAATCCATAAGCTCCCCCTTGTTCAGGTCAGTGGTTTCTATGGGTTTCTCTAGCCTGCTCTTGACTCTTTTGCTCATCACTCCTCCCTCTCTGCAACTGGATTCCAGGAGTTCAGCTCATAGTTTAGCTGTGGGTGTTTGCTTCTGTTTTCATCAGCTACGAGATGAAGGCTCTAGAATGGCATAAAAGGTAGTCATCAGTCTCATTATTGTGAAAGGGTATTAAAGGTAGCCTCTCCACTATCGCTTAGATTGTTAGTTGGGGTCATCCTTGTAGATCTCTGGGTATTTCCCTAGTGCCAGATTTCTCTTTAAACCTATAATGGCTCCCTCTATTATGACATCTCTTTTCTTGTTCTCGTCTATTCTTTCCCTGTCTCATTCTTCCTGTTCCCTCATGCCCACCTCTCCTCTTCTTCCCTTCTTTTTCTCCCAGCTCCCTCTCCCCTCTCTTACTGCTCCCAATTTGCTCTGCAGATCTTGTTCCTTTCCCCTTCTCCAGGGGACCATGCATGCCTCTCTTGGGGTCCTCCTTCTTTTCCTAGCTTTTCTGGTGGTGTGAATCGTAGGCTAGTGACCCTTTGCTCAATCCATATATGAGTGAGTACATACTGTGTTTGTCATTTTGTGACTGGATTACCTCACTCAAGCCTTCCCACTCTCTCCATATCTTTTCAATATTGTTACTTGAGGTACTAGTTAGAGCAACAAGAAAACAAAAGGAGATCAAGGGGATACAAATTGGAAAGGAAAAAGTCAAACTTTCACTATTTGCAGATGATATGATAGCTTACATAAATGACCTGAAACACCTCTACCAGGGAACACCTACAGCTGATAAACACCTTCACCAAAGTGGCAGGATACAAGATTAATTTAAAAAAAAAAAAATGGGGGGGGGTGAGAAAGAAATCAGAGAAATATCATCCTTTGCAATAGCCACAAACAACATAACATATCTTGGGGTAATGCTTAACCAAACAAGTGAAAGATCTATATAATAAGAACTTTGAGTCTTTAAAGAAAGAAATTAAAGAAGATATCAGAAAATGGAAAGATCTTCCATGCTCTTGGATAAGTAGGATCAACATAGTAAAAATGGCTATCTTCCAAAAAAAAATCTACAAATTCAATGCAATCTCCATCAAAATCCCAGCACAATTCTCCACAGACCTTGAAGAAATAATACTCAACTTTATATGGAAAAACAAAAGATAGCCAAAACAACCCTGTACAATAAAGGAACTTCAGGAGGCATCACCATCCCTGACTTCAAGCTCTATTATAGAGATATAGTCCTGAAAACAGCTTTGTATTGGCACAAAAATAGACAGGAAGACCAATGGAATAGAATTGAAACCCCTGATATTAACCCACACACCTACGAACCCCTGATTTTTGACAAAGAAGCTAAATATATACAATTGAAAAAAGAAAGCATCTTCAACAAATTATGCTGGCATAACTGGATACTGGTGTGTAGAAGACTGCAGATAGACCCTTGTCTGTCACCATGCACAAAACTTAAGTCCAAATGAATCAAAGACTTCAACATAAATCCAGCCACACTGAACCCCTTAGAAGAGAAAGTAGGAGGTACCCTTTCACAAATTGGTACAGGAGACCGCTTCCTGACATAACACCAGTAGCACAGACACCGAGACCAACAATTAATAAATGGAACCTCCTGAAACTGAAAAGCTTTTGTAAGGCAAAGGATAAAGTCAACAAGACAAAACAGTAGCCCACAGAATGGGAAAAGATCTTTACCAACCTCACATCTGACAGAGGGCTGATTTCCAAAATATACAAAGAACTCAAGAAACTAGTTACCAATCCTTTCTTTCTAACACAGAATTACACAACTGATACTATTACTATCTTATTTTTTTCTTTTTTCACATATTTGTGTATTGCTATATATGCTTGTATGTGTGTTTACATGCATATGTGGTGTGCACGTACATATACACATGCTTGTGGAGGACTAAGGCTGATGTCAGCAACTTTCCTCATTGTTCTTCCCCCTAAGGCTTTTTGAGGCAGGGTCTCTCAATCAAACCCAGACTTGATAATACAGCTTGTCTACCTAGGGCTTTCCTTCAAAAGCTGGAATTACAGCTGGGATATCATGTCCACATCATTTGTACATGGGTTCAAATCCTCAGCCTCTTGCTTGGGCAAACACTGTAACCATCTCCCTAGACCACTAACACTGTTTTCATTCAATATTTAATATCTCATTAAACTAGTATTCTGTGGGAAATAAAAAGAGAGAGAGAAACCGGTTACGTGTTACTGCATTTGTTAATCCCTGAATGCCCATTCTAAGCTAGAAAGTAGTATTTCCTCACTGCTAGTCCTTGTCAGGTAAGCATCAAATTATTTAAAGTATTTATTTATTATCTGTGTGTGTGCCCACATACACATGCCTCGCTGTGGTTGTGAGCTTGGGAGTTTGTTCTCTTCTACTGTGAGTTCTAGGGATCAAACTCAGGTTATCAGATTTCAGTGGGAGTACTTTTGTCTGCTGAATCATCTTGACAAATTAGTATGCCTTTTTGTTGAATTGTAATAGAATGTATGGTTTTTGTTTGGTTGCTTTTCAAGACAGGTTTCTCTGTGTAGCCCTGGCTGTCCTGGAACTCACTCTGTAGATCAGGCTGGCTTCAGACTCAAAGATCCACCTTCCTCTGCCTCACCAGGGCTGGAATTAAAGGTACATACCATCAGCACCTGGCAGAATGTTTGATTTTTAAATTTCTGCTTGAGTTGTAGAATTGAGTTTCATTTTAAAGAGTATTCAATGACTTCTGGCTTGGCATTAAACAGAATTTACAAAAATGTCTCAAATGACCCTAAAGATACTTCTGCAGTTATTACCATTCATTTACATGAAGCCGTGTTCTCAGCATTCATCATTATAAAAATGAAAGTAACAGTCATCTCTGAAAGGCATTGACAGAACTCCGTGTCCCGCAGTATTGAATATTCAACCAAGATTCAATGTTTTGTGTAAAACTAAATATATTTCACCATTAGTACCCATATTTGCTTTCATCTGTAATAAACATAAAAATTATATGTATGTCAAAGTTTGAAAACTAAATTTCTTCAAGAGTTATTGTCAGCGTGTCGGTAAGGTGGCAGGCTAGTAAGACTCTCCGTGGTATGGGGGGGGGGGGAGTCATGGTGGGTGTCGAGGCCACCATCTCAGTGGAGGAGCTGGATTCCGGGGTATGGCTGGCGATCGACTTCACCGAACATTTCCACTCCTACCCTGAGAGCTAGCAGCAATGAATGGAAAGCGCACAGGCAGCTCATCCTGTGTCACCTGCCTGACTATTGAGACACACTCCATGGCAGAGGCCGCCTGGACCAGCTGCCGTTTCTATCCACGGTCTGGGCCAACCACCTCTTCCTGGGTCGTAGTTACAATAAAGACCTTCTAGACAAGGTGATGGAAATGGCTGATGGGGTTGAAGTGGAAGGCCTGCCGCAGTTTATAAGCAGAAATGAGTTCATGAAAAAGCATCAAAGCTAAGGCAGATCTACCACCTTTTTACCCCTGGGGACAGGCTTAGAAAGGAGGCCAGGGTGAAGATGACTGAACCGTGGCAGTTCTCGAAATTACTGGTGTTTGCAACATAGAAGCAGCTGGAATCTAAAGGGACATGTCTACAAGCACTTCAAAGAAGTCTTGGTTCGTCCGGGAGCTGTTGCTGTAAAAGTGCATATGCGTACTTCTGTATTTATAAACAGCAAACTCTCTGAAATTTTTTCAGCATCGTCCAAGCCAAACTTTGTTTGAAACACCTTTTAAGTTGCTATAATAGTGACAGGTGATGAGTTTTACAATTTTATTTTTAGCAGAGTACCTTCCAACGCAATTCTGGTTTTTGCCCCCTCCTCCCCAGTTTTGTCCTTCCGATATCTGAACCCACCCTATACTTGTACCTCACTGCCACTGGCCACGGAACGACTGTGCGTTCACGGACTGATGCCTCACTGCAGCGCCTTCAATGCTGGACTCTCAGACCTTTGTGTAGGAAATGGGAATCACGTTGCAGGCTTAAAGTAGTCCAGCTAGCTCATAGGAATGGGGGCGATTACACAAAAGCATTTGGCTGCTTTTGAAAATTTGCTGAAGGCCAGAGATGTAGCTTAGTGGGATAGTGCTTGCATAGCGTGCTAGAGTTCCTGGATTTGGTCCCCGGTATTGCAGAGGGAGAAAAAAACATAGCTAATCGGATTAAAAATTCCTGGAAGTATATACAGCTTTCTCCAGCCAGCTAGCTGATTTCTAGACTCCGTAGGTCTCACAGGCTGCTCACGTGCCTACTTTCTCTTTGTTTCCAGAAGGCTTTCACATTTGAAGAATTGCTGTGCACATTGCCTCCAGGTTGTAGTACAATCGTGCTTTGCACTGAGGTGGTGGTATTGATATGATATTCCATCTGACAGCTGATATGTCTTTTCTGAGCCCCCTTCGAGTTCCTTCTGTTTAGGTTAATGCCCGAACTGTGGGCAGCAGTGGAACAGTGTACCACAGCAGGACTCATCAATGACAGTCCCTTTATGGTCAGTCAGACAGTGGGGTTTGCCTTGGCTTTATATACTGAATACAGGAAATTGGACACCCAGAAGTAGGGGCCAGTGGTGTCTGAAGTCAGAGCAATGGGACAACATTTGTGGTGGCTTGAGATGAAGGTCACCTCTTTGTGTGCTTCCTAGCTGAAGTCCCCAATGACCAGGATAGAGCATGAGTCAAGACAAACTTTCCCACAAACTTTCCCAGGCAATGAAGGTCGGGATGCCAATCCCAGCAGTCACAGAGGCCTTGGCAACATAGTGACTGAGAGCTGAGTTCTCTACCCACTGACACTTAGCTTTGTCTCCTAAATGCAGCCTTGCCTCCTTCCATTCTAATCATTTGTCACATTTGAGAGGCTTAAAAACAAATGAAAAGTGATGATTCACTTTAAAATGTACTTTCCATAGATGGTTCTTTTTATTTTCTGTATCCAACTGTCAGTAAGACAGCTTTTCCATTGGAAAAGAAAGTTATTGCCAGTAAATGTTTGATTGTAGACTAATTTTTACATGGTTGCGTACTCAATTTTATGTCAACTTTCTCCAGTGAAAAAGAGTTATGAGTTTTAGCACTATGTGTAGATTACCTAACTAGGTAACCCCGTAGAGGGCAAAAGTACCAGTTTTGTCTCCCCAAATACCTGAAAGAAGTTGAGTGATCACCAAGTCTCATAAAAATTTACCTATAAATTCCAAGAGGTTTGTGTTATGTGCTGTAGTTTCCGTGTAAGGACAACAAGAAGGGAAGATGAGGAAAATTTAAGTCTGGGACAAAAAAGAGAGAAATAGAAAAAATTAATACCAGAGACATCAAGGCAGACACAGTATACAGGGGGAGAGGCCACATCATCCTAGCAGAAAAATAATTTTAAGTGAAAGAGAAATTGGGAAGCAGATTTTGTAGAATGGTTAGTGTGTGACTATTGCATCGTAAGTTTTATGGTTAATGTGCATGTTTTTGTGTTATACTCAGTTCTGTTTAAAATATAAATGTCAGGGCAAGCCATTTGGACTGAGTGATTAAACGTTAAGGAAAATTAGGAAGCTGATTAAAATTTTATTACCTTCAATTATATCCTATTTATTATCAGCTGTTTGGAAAAGTAAATTTAAATAACTAATGGTATTCAAAAGCAATTATTATTAATATATGTCATATATAACTAAAGCAATATTTTATACTGTTATTTGCCTCATCTTCCTCATTTTATCCTCAATTGGAAGTATGTTCCTAAATCACCAAATTATTTTCCCACATTGTATCCAGTGCTCTTGATGTTTTGGCAATTTATCCACATGTTACAAATAAGACATTTGATGACACATATAATTAAGCATTATTAACTTTTCTGTGAGAACATGTAGAATGAAATTTGTATTCCACTTATTGCAATGAAAGACTAAGAGCTTTCCAGACTTTTCCTGCAGTGGGAACTTTGCAGACCTTTGAAGTTTCCATTGAGAAAGGGCTCTCCCTCTGATCGGCTCTCCTTTGTATGTGACCTGCAGCTCTTTCTCAGGTCCTTTCTTCTGTATGTGTGGTGTTTTAACTAGGACATGCTAGGGGGAACTCTGTTCCTGTCAATTTGGTGTTCTGTGACCCCCTTGAAAGTGTGTGGACACATCTTTCCTTAGTTTAGTAATATATAGCAAAAATAATTATAGAAGAAGAAAACATGAATTTGAGACGGAGGGGGCCTGGCATGAGAGACAACAGTAGAGTGGGTCTGGGAAGAAGAAGGAGTGGGAATTTTGTAAATTATGTATGAAATTCTCCCCCGCCCAAAAAAACAAAAACAACAACAACAACAACAAAAAACCCTGCCATGTTGCTTGTACTAAGAGCTGACTCTCAAAAGCATCACATGAAATGGGCCTACAAGTTTGGTCAGCCAATAGCAGCGAAAGGCAAGGAGCTGAAGGTAGAAGGAAATATATGAGACACCAGGCTTTTCTCTTTAGGTTAGGAAAATAAATGACCCATGTGAAGGACAGGTAGACGCATGATGTGAAAGACACAAAAAATAAGTAAAAAGAAATTAAAAAGAAAAATAGAGCAGGTACTATTAGATAGCCTAAATTAACATATGCCCCTGAGATTTTACTAGAACTTCACTTCTTAACTCTATATACTTTCATTAATTTGAATTTACTCTCAGAATACAATCAAATATTGGTTTACTTTTTAAGTTCAAAGAGGAAGAAAATAGTATAATGTAGTTAAAAATAAAGCTCAATATCTACAAAATGCAGGATTGGTAACTTTAGAAATAAACTGATAGAAAAACGTACTTATGGTTTTCTCACCTATAACTAAAGATCTACATGTCTGTGCCACCACAGACTGAGAATGATGCCCATAGGCTCAAGTTTGAATGCTTGGTTCCCCAGTCTGAAGAACTGTTTCATAAGGATTAGGAGGTGAGGCCTTGTTGGAAGAAGTGTATCACTAAAGCTGGGGTTTGAGGTTTCCAAAGCCCATGATGCTGTTATAGTTAGCTTTCCTTTGGCTCCAACTTTGGGATAAGATGTAAACTCTCAGTTACTGTTCCAGTGTCTGCCTGCCTGCCTGCTACCATACTCCCCCATGAGGTCATGGACTAACCTTCTGGAACTGTGAGCTCCAATAAATGTTTTCTTTTATATATTAAAAGAAGAAAGAAAGAAAATGGAGAGAGCTGGGTACCCCAAAGGGAGATGCAGTACTTTCTGCTCAATTCGCAAGGAAGCCTGAGCTAGTTTTAATTAAATAGGGAGAGAAAATGTAACTACATTAGAATCATAAGTATTTCTGGAAAAACTCATTCTTATTTAAAACACAAAGATTTGGTTTTCTCCTTATCCTTTCTGTTCCAATTACCTACTGTTGCATAGCTAAGTGTCCTGAAACTTGGGGGCACTTAGCAGCTATTTAGTGGGTCTTTGGCTTCTGTGGATCAGGAGTGGGACAGGACTCAGCAGGAGATGTCTGTCTCTGTTCTTCTCAGTCTGTGCTCTCAGCAGGAATACTCAAAGGCAAATAAGCCCCTGGGGTAGAACTAAAATAATCTGAAGTATCTTCATTCTTGCAACTTGGTGACTGACGCTGACCCTGGGTTGGGATTTTAGCCAAGACACTGATGTTTTTGTAGCCTGGGATTCCAGACAACAAGGTAGCTGGTTTCCTAGGGTCAGAATCTCAAGTGAGAACTATTGAGAACCTTCCCTTAATAGTCAGTCATGTCATTTCTGCAATAGTATATTTCCAGAGTTAATTACAAACTAAAGGTGTGAGAACAGGCTGTAGTCCATGACAGAAAAGGTGTGTGGTTGGTTAACAGAGTGGAACCAGAAATTCCACTGGAGTCAGTTTTAGACAACACAACTTGTCACATCCTTCTCCAGCACCACCCCAAACCAGGCATGTTAAAGAAAAGAGAACGTAACAGATCTGCAGTAAATAAATCAGATGCTGGCATATATTAATAACTCAAGTAGCAATTTAACTCTCCTCACTGTTCTGTCAAGAGTTGTAATTCCTAAACTTTGGAAATCAGTATGTCTGGATACAATTGCTTGGTGGTACACAATTAAACATAACAGAAAAATCAAACCAGCATTCATTAGTGGCATAAATATTTAAGATAAAGGATTATGAAGCCAGTGTTTTCTACAGTAAGCAAAAATCTAGAATGCAACAGAAGAAGAAAAAACAAGAAACAAAACAAAGAACAAAACCCAGCTGCTCCTACAAAGTAGGCTTTTGTTTCCTTTTTATCATTTCACAATTAATAGTTGATATTCCTCCTTCAGTCTCATATCCATGGAAAGCCTAGGGATTTGGCTCAGCTGTACAGTTCTTGCCTAATGTGTGAGGACCTGAGTTTGAGTCCCAGCACTGCAAAAAAAAAAAAAAAAAAGGAACATTTATGTTGTTGAATCAATTTTAAAATTAGTATGTTTTCCTCCAGGAATAATGGCCATTTATTTGTTAGTTAAGTCAGACAAGGATGCTAGAGATTTCTAAAGGATGACAGTATAACTATACCTGTGACCTGACAGGAGGTAGAGAGAGAGAGAGAGAGAGAGAGAGAGAGAGAGAGAGAGAGAGAGAGAGAGAGAGCCCAAGGCCAGCTAGAGAAGTTGGTCTGAGCACAAGCCCTGGGGAGAGTCAAGCGCCCCCCCCCCCTCTTTTTTTTTTTTTTTTTTTTTTTTTTTTTTAGCACCAAGCCTTCCTTGCTGGATCTGCACTGATTTCTGCTTAGAACGTTTTAAAGTTTTGTTTATTGAGCCAATGAAATCTGGGCCCATTGATACTGTAAGTTTCTGTCTTCAAAACCAGAGAGTTTGTTGATAGTGTAATTAACTTCCCCTCCTCCCTCAGACACCCATTCTTTCTAAAATTAGCTCATAAAAGTAAATTTGTGTGTATGTAGCAGCAGGATTCACTCTGTCTTCTTTGCATTGGGAGAATATACAGGCTTGCTTCCTGTTACAGTAAAGCCTGGATTTGCCTTCAGCAGAATAGTAGGAAGAAAACAGAATAAACAATTGCATCTAATGAGGAAAATGTGGTCAGTAAATCAACTCTTAGGAGGGATTATTTTAACTTGTCCTCACAAGCATCAGGAGATGTGAGCCATTACACCGCAGCATCAGCTCCTAATTCTTTTTATCTATGGCAACTGCCCTGCGTCATCAAAGCAGATGCTCCCTAGCCAACATCTTTGCTCGTCAAAGGTAATTAAGAAACGGCCTGCTCTATTTATTATGAACAGAAATGACTATTATATTATGTAAATTAAATTAATGTTGGTATCATATTTAACAGCTTCCTTTATGCTTATTGGGGTAAGCATTCAGAAATGTGAATGACTAAACCTGAACACACACATACACACACACACACACACACACACACACACACACAGAGTTACGCTTAAGTTCCTGCTGTTTGTTTGCACAAGAATCCCTCAATTTCAGCCACTCTAATAGTACAAACTTCTAGCCAATTTGACCAAGGCCTTTTCATCAAGCATAGAATAGCATGGGAAGATTGTTCTAAAAACAATATCTGTGACAGACACAGACCGGAATGATGGATAGTTTGACAGCAGGATGAGAGACTTAAGAACAGATCTATCCTGCAACAATGTGTGTGGTTACTGACTTCTCCAGCTCTCAGGGCTTTACGGATTGGGGCCCAGGCTTCCCTCTTCTTACTGAGATGCCCCATGGATTCCTGAGGCCATCCATGAGTATAAAGATATTGATGCAATCAGATTGTCTAAAATAACTTCAGTGTGTGTTGAATCAGAGGGCTTAGAGCTCTTGTCTTATATCTAATCAGAAACAGGCATTGGGAGGATAACTGAAAATGCATTTTTTCCCCTAAAAATGTAGTAGGGATTTTTCAGTTAACAGTATGAAGCTAATCCATCACAAATGGTTATGGAAATTCAGACAAAGGAAAAAAATTCTGCTGCTTTGTGGCTTTAAAACATTTCAAAAAGAAGAAGAAAGGAAGAAGGAAGAAAGGAAGGAAGGGAGAGAAAAAGAGGGAGAGAGGGAAGGAGAGAGGAAGGGAGGAAGGGAGGGAAGGAGGGAGGAAAGGAGGAAGAAAAGAATTCTGGAATTCTGGCTTTCCTACTCAGCCCAAGAGAATCAGTTGACTGTTGAAACCAACCTTACAACTTCCTATTGCTCAGCTCTTCCCCAGTCACTCCCTCTGCCTCACCTTCTTGGTTCATATCAGCTTTCAGTTCCTTTCCATGCCCATGAAGGACATTCTTAGATTGCTCTGAAAGAGAACTCCATCCACTAACATGGAACAAGCTGAGACAGACAGTAGACATGTAAGACTTCATTATTGGGAATGTGGAAGGGAACCCCAACTACAAACACCTGGTAAACATTTGAAAATGGGGGTTGCTCAAATGGAGATACACATTGGGTTTAACAACCTTTTTAAAAGATTGTAAATTATCCATAAGAATTTCAATACTACTTAAGAAACTTACCAAAGAAACAAAGGGACTACAGAAGTTAAGACCCAATTGAGTTTAACAGACATCTATAGAACATCTATAGACAAACACAAAATAATATACCCTCTCTTAGCGCCACATGGAACCTTCTCTAAAATTGACCATATAATCGGCATTATAGCAAACCTCAATAGGTAGAAAAAAAATTGTAATAACCCCCTATATCCTATCAGATCATCATGATTTAAAGTTAGAATTCAACAACACAAATTGCAGAAACCCTACAAACTCATAGAAACTGAACAATGCCCATTCCTGGGTCAAGGAAGAAATAAAGAAAGAAATTAAAGACTTCCTAAAATTCAATGAAAATGAAGATACAACATACCCAAACTTATGGAACAATTTGAAAGCAGTGCTAAAAGGAAAGTCCATAGCACTAAGTGCCCACATGAAAAAACTGGAGAATAATTGAGAAGTAACAGCACAACTGAAAGCCCTAGAACAAAAAGAACCAAACTCCCCCGGAGGAGTACACACCAGGAAATAATTAATTTGAGGGCTGAAACCAATAAAGTAGAAACCAGGAAACAACACAAAGAATCAATATAATAAAGAGTTAGTTCTTCAAGAAAATCAACAAGATAGATAAACCTTTATCCAAACTAACCAAAAGGCAGAGAGACCATGGAAATTAACAAAATCAGATATGAAAAGGGGGACATAATAATGGACAATGAGAAAATCCAGAGAATCTTCAGGACAAACTTTGAAAACCTATACTCCACAAAATTCAAAAATTTAATGGAAATGGACAATTTTCTGGATATATATCAATAGATATCATTTACCAAATTTAAATTAAGAACAGATAAGCAATTTAAATATACCTATAATCCCTAATGAAATAGAAGCAGTCATCAAAACTCTCCCAACCAAAAAAAAAAAAGCCCAGGGCAAGATGGTTTCAGTGCAGAATTCTACCAGAAATTCAAAGAAGAACTAATACCAATACTCCTCAAAGTGTTCCACACATTGGAAGCAGAAGGGTCATTGCCAAACTCTTTACAAAGTTACAATTATCTTAGTACCCAAGCCACACAGACACAACTAAGAAAGAGAACTACAGACCAATATCCTTCATGAACATTGATGCAAAAATACTCAATAAAATACTGGCAAAACAAATCCAAGAACATATCAGAGAAATCATCCACCATGACTAAGTAGGCTACATTCCAGGGATGCAGGGATGGTTCAACATACAAAAATACATTAATGTAATCCACCATATGAACAAACTGAAAAAGAAAAACCACATGATCATTTCAATAGATTCTGAAAAAGCCTTTGACAAAATCCAAAACCCCTTCATAATAAAGGTCTTGGAGAGAGCAGGGATAATAGGAACATACCTAAACATAATAAAAGCAATATATAGCAAACCAACAGCAACATCAAACTAAATGGAGAGAAACTCAATATGATTCCTCTAAAATTAGGAACAAGAGAAGGCTGTCCACTCTCTCCATATCTCTTCAATATTGTCCTTGGATTTCTAGCTAGAACAATAAGAAAACAAAAGGAGATCAAAGGGATACAAATTGGAAAAAAAGAAGTAAAACTTTCACTGTTTGAGGATAGTTTATATAAGTGACCCCAAAAACTCTACTAGGGAACTCCTACAGCTGATAAACACCTTCAGCAAAGTGGCAGGATACAAGATTAACTAAAATTAATCAGTAGCCTTACTATATACAGATGATAAAGGGACTCAGAAAGAAATCAAAGAAACATCACCTCTTATAATAGCCACAAACAATATAAAATATGTTGGGGTTACACTAACCAATCACATGAAAGACCTATATAATGTTACGAGCAGTTTTCTCTCCAGCTTGTTCCATCAGCCCCAAATAAAACACAGAGACACTGTATTAGATATAAAGCTGTTGACCTGTTATTAGCATTTCTTATTACCCAGCTCTGTCTTAAATATTAACCCATTTCTATTGATCTAAGTGTTTCCACAAGGTCTTATCTTACCAGAGAGAAGGTCTGGACCTCTTTCTCTCAAGTCCCTACATCTTGACTGTCCTTACTACATTTCCCAGAATATTCCTTGTCTCATAGTCCCGCCTATCTTGCCTTCCTATTTGCCAACAGTGCTGTATTCGTTAACCAATAAGAGAAATATGTTTACAGAATGACATCTCCCATCAATATAAATAGAATTTTGAGTCTTTAAAGAAAGATATTAAAAAATATAACAGAAAATGGAAAGATCTCCTATGCTATTGGATAGGTTGGATCAACACGGCGATCTTGCCAAAAGCAATCTACAGATGCAATGCCATCCCCATCAAAATCCCAGCAAAATTCTTCACAGACCACAAAAGGACAATCCTCAACTCAGGATAGCCAAAACAACCCTGTACAATAAAGGAACTTCTGGAGGCATCACCATCCCTGACTTCAAGCTCTATTATAGAGTTATAGTCCTGAAAACAGCTTGGTATTGGCACAAAAATAGACAGGTAGACCAATGGAATAGAATTAAAAACCCTGATATTAACCCACACAAGTATAAACACATGATCTTCAACAAATTATGCTGGCATAACTGGATACTGGTGTGTAGAAGACTGCAAATAGATCCATATCTATCACCATACACAAAATTTAAGTCCAAATGGATCAAAGACTTGAACATAAATCCAACCACACTACAACTCGTAGAAGAGAAAATGGGAGGTATCCTTGAAAAAATTGGTACAGGAGACCATTTCCTGAACATAAAATCAGTAGCACAGACACTGAGATCAACAATTAATAAATGGGAACTCCCAAAACTGAAAAGCTTCTGTAAGGCAAAGGATATAGTCAAGAAGACAAAACGGCAGCCCACAGAATGGGAAAAGATAATCGCCAACCCCACATCTGACAAAGGGCTGATTTCCAAAATGTACAAACAACTCAAGAAGCTAGCTACAAAAATACCAAATAATCCAATTAAAAAGTAGGGTACAGAACTAAATAGAGAATTCTCAATAGAAGAATCTAAAATGGTTGAAAGACACTTAAGAAAGTGCTCAACATCTTTAGCCATCAAGGAAATGCAAGTCAAAGCAACTTTTGAGATACCATCTTACTCCTGTCAGAATGGCTAAAATCAAAAACACCAAAGACATTTTATGCTGGAGAGGATGTGGAGAAAGGGGAACACTCCTCCACAGCTGGTGGGAGTGCAAACTCATACAGCCACTTTGGAAATCAGTATGGCAGTTTGTCAGGAAAATGGGAATCAGTCTACCTCAAAGTCTACCTCCAGCAATTCCACTCTTAGGTATATACCCAAAAGATTCCCATTCATACAATAAGGACAACTGTTCAACTATGTTCATAGCAGCATTGTTTGTAATAGCCAGAACCTGGAAGCAACCTAGATACCCCTCAACTGAAGAATGCATGGAGAAAATGCGATACACAATGGAATACTACTCAGTGGAAAAACACAATGGAATCCTGAAATTTGCAGGCAAATGGATGGAACTAGAAGAAACTATCCTGAGTGAGATAACCCAGACACAAAAAGACAAACATGGTATGTATTCACTCATATATGGATTATAGCCATAGAGCAAAGGATTACCAGCCTACAATCCATACTCCCAGAAAAGCTTTGAAACAAGGAAGACCCTAAGAGAGACATACATGGTCTCCTGGAGAAGAGGAAAGAAACAAGATCTCCTGAGCAAATTGGGAGCATGGGTGTGAAGGGAGAGGGAGTTAGGAGAAAGAGAAGAAGAGTACTGGAGAGGAGGGCATGAGGGAACAGGGAACATGGAAAGAATAGAGGAGAGCAAGAAAAGAGATGCCATAATAGAGGGAGCCATCGTAAGTTTGAAGAGAAGTCTGGCACTAGGGAAATGTCCAGAGATCTATAAGGATAACCCCAATTAACAATCTAAACAACAGTGGAGAGACTACCTTAAATGACCTTCCCTGATAATGAGATTGATGACTACCTTATATGCCATTCTAGAGCCTTCATCCAGTAGCTGATAGAAGCAGAAGAATACACCCACAGCTAAACACTGAGCTGAACTCCTGAAATCCAGTTGCAGACAGGGAGCAGAGATGGGCAAAGGGGTCAAGGCCCAGCTAGAGAAGCCCACACACTGCTGACCTGAACAATGAGGATCACATGGACTCCAGTCTGACAGCTGGGAAACCAGTATAGGAACAACCCAGATCCCCTGAATCTGGTGTCAGTTAGGAGGACTGGGCAGTCTATGGGGCCTCTGGTAGTGAACCAGTATTTATCCCTAATATACAAATAGACTTTTGGAGCCCATTCCACATAGGGAGATACTCTCTCAGCCTGGACACATGGGGGAAGCCTAGGCCCTGCTTCCAATGATATGACAGACTTCGAAGACTCCCCATGGAAGACATCACCCTTCCTTGGGGAGCAGAAAGGGGATGGGATGGGGGTTGGGAGGGGGACGGTGGAGGAGGGGAGGGTGAGAGAAGTGGGATTGCCATGTAAAAGAAGCTTGCTTCAAATTTACATTACAAACCGTTCTCATAAAAAATAATTTGTATACTAATTATGTATTGAAATGGTCATATTTTATACAAACTGGGCTAAATAAACTTTGATGGAGAAATAAATTTATTTTTGTCTGTATTTTAAAATATGGCTACTGGAATATTTTAAGTTACATAATTGACGAGTCTTTCTATAGAAAAGCATTGGTCTAAAAACTAAATATTTGTTCATCAAACCCAAAATAATGAGAAAAAATAAAATTGAGACACTAATATTCTAAGTGTTATTGACCATAATCTGTGCATTCAGAAAGTCTTGGTTTCCTTCTAAGAGACTCCCAGTGACAACTGTGAGTTTGTGCTCCTTTGGGGACCAAGGGACTGACATCTTGAATGACATCTACAATATCAGAGGATTATAATTTAAAAAACTGTTTTAAGCGAAAAGAGACTTTAAAAAGAGTTCATTAAAAACAATCAATCAATCAAACAAACAAACAAAACCACGGTGGCATTCTAAGCTAAATAGATTATTTCTGACATTGACGTCTACAATCCTTCTTTCAAGACTCTCGGGGTGGGTGATGTTTTTTCAACCGACCACTGCACCCCTGTATCCCACTGTCCTCTCCCAGCTACGGCACCCACCCACGTCCTGTAGCAGCCATTTCTTGTGTGCATATGTAAGGCTCTAACTAATTATCCATACCAATGTATAGAAGACTTGACTCATGCCTCTTAGAGTTGTTAGCACAAGGAGAGACCATGGCCCTAGAAAAGGTTTGGGTCAGTCCTTGCAGCATGCATAAGGAGGAAGTAGGGATGCAGAGACCAGCACTCATTCTGGTCCTTTCTGGAGGAGGCATTTGCTAGCAGCCTTTGTGGAAATGAATATATCAAACTATCAAAACGATGGGGAAAAAAAACTTTATAAGTGAATCATTAGTTGACCTTATTCTGACTTCCTTCCCAACCACCCATCCCCTGTGAGGATTTCCCTTTTACCTGTATTCTGTGTGGTGAGCATCTGTTCCTCACAGCAGTTGTAATTCTTACTATACATTTGTAAACTGAAATTTTTGATTCACGTTCTTTACACTTGAGAATTAGAGAGTGGGAGTCATCATCTCTGAATCTGGTCAACACTGGGGCATTGATGAAATCAAATGCCAGAGCTGTGACAGGGGGAGAGGGTGGGCCGCACAGGGGAGCTGTGAGAGGGACTGTCTGGGCCCACAGGGTTGCCAATTAATATCAGCAAATGGCATTTGCTAAGAGAAGACCTGGTCTGCCACTTTTTAAAAATTATTTCTTTTTTCTTTTATTTTCTGAGACTGTAATTGCATCATTTCTCACTTACCCCCCTCACTCCACCCCTCCAAAGTCCTCTCACTCCAACTCTTTCCATGTTCCCTTCACTCTCACACTAATAGCCCACTTTTCTTTAATGTTATTACATGCATATGTATGCACAACCTTCTGAGTCTGTTTCTGTTGTGTGCATGCATATGGTTTCAGGGTTGACTCCTTGTCTTAGATAACCAATTAGGTGGCTCATTCCTTGGAGAGGCTACTTTTTCCCCTCTTTCTGTGGTCATTGGTTGTCTATTGTTCTTTCTCTATGGCTTGCTGCCCCTTCTCAATTAGCACGCTTATTGACACTGTTCAGGTCTTATTCACTCAGCCATTTCTATGAGAGACTGACAGCAGGCGTTCTGGTATTCGCTCTTTTACAATCTCCCTGTCCTCTGTTCTGTGATGTTGCCTGAGCTATAGATGTGTGAATTGTGATATAGATGTATCCTTTGGCGCAGAATCCCCACAGTCCATTGATACCCAGTTGTGGTCTTCTGTGATGGTCTCCATTTGCTGTAAAGAGAGTTTTCTTTTATGAGGGGTTGTAGCTACGCTTATCTGTGGGTTTAAGTATAATGTTAGGAATGTAGCTAGCAATTATGCTTGTCTAGTAAAGTAGGGGTAGATCCGTATCTTCACTAGCCCTAGGTTGTTGGCCAGTGTCTAGGACCAGGAATCTTTTCCGTCCTCATGAGTGTGTCCAATTAGGCAGCCACTGATTTCCCCCAGCATAGGAGTGCTCTTTGTTATTGTACCTCTTTGGACATTTTTGCTGTGCTGGTCAATGTTGTGGTTCATAGATGACACTGCTGGTTAGGACTATTATTTCCCTCATTTGGCAGCTTGCATTGTGTTTTCTGGTACCATGGAAGCAAGCTAGATTTCAGGAATGATGCCTTTAGGTCAAATCCAGCTCAATTAGTCTGAGTCTCGTGTCTATGTGTCTTCAGCAATAGGTACTCACCACCAACCCCTGAGAGGTGACCAAGGACTCCCCAAATGAGGTTTCTCATGCCTGGTCCTGGAATGTTTGTCAGTCTATGGTTGTGGGGACACTGTCAGTCCAAGTGGCTTAACTTCTTTAAGGTGCACACGTGCATGTGTGCATGCATGTTGTGTATAATTTTAAGTGATATAAAACAATGATTCCTTGAGACTTTATCAAAACTTGATGTTATTTGTCCCTCGTTTCCCCTTCTCTGTCTATATTGGTCTCCCTCCTCCCTCCTCTCTCCTCAGTTAGAGCCCCTTCAGAAAACATTGAGTACATACAAAATAATCTTTATGAATAGTGTATAATTATTATTATCCTGGAATCCTCATACTTCACAGTTCCCCTTCATACTTTATTCCCTTCTTTCTTCTGCAAGGGAGGCCATCTTTTGATATATTTTGCTCTTTAGTTAAGATAATACAAAGAGAGAAATCCAATCCAAGCACTCTTAACAATTCAAAGCTAATTTGTTATGTCTTACGACTGATTTTATGACCATTGTTATTTTTTTGGAGAGGCCATTAGAAATGACCAGTTCATGATTATAATAAAAACCTAGAGGATGAAAGTGTGTGTGTAGGTATGTCTTTGGGTGTTTCTGTTGTCATACACAGGATGCAGAGTGTCTATGCGTTGAAGGGAATGTGGTATGTGATTATAAAACACAGGTCCTTGTGGTTATTCTATAAATTCCTGCCGAGTGAAGTAATCATTGGGCCAGTGTTTCTAAAATAGAGAAATGACTATCATGACACAAAATAGGGAAGCCTGGTGTGGTAACTACCATCTTTAATCTCAGCACTCCAGAAGCAGAGGCAGGTGGATCTCTGTGATTTGAAGCCAGCCTGGTCTACAAAGCAACATATCAGCCAGGGTTGTTACACAGAGAAACCCTGTCTCAAAAAAACCAAAAAGAAAAAAAAGGGGGATATATTCTCCCTGAACTGGCAATAGGGTGATCTGACTATTTTGTTATGGTAGAAAAAGTATCAGCAAAAATTGGCTCTAATTCTAGGTAGGTTTTGACTATTCTTATTTTAGGAAATAGAAAAGCATATTAAAACCTAATGCATGCTAAGGGAACATATGGCAGTAAGATATAAAATTTGCTTAACGACTTTAAAAATAGTGTGAAATTTATGTATTTATGTTTTTCCTTTAAAAGTGAACAGTGATTCACTAATTAAGAATTTTTGATGGATGATTTGTGTGGGCATACAGGGATCTGAAATCCCAGCCCAGGGGACAACAATCCATACAGGGAGGACTATGGGGAAGAATACATTACAGTAATTGATTTCAGAAACCTGCTTCAAAAGAGGGCATTTTAATGGGTCTGTGGGAAATCACGGTTCTGTTTGAAAGCACAGTAATGGAAATTCTTGAAGCTAAAGGGCCGTGGTTAGATACATTAGGCTCCTTGCAGAGGGCTGCTAGTCATTAAAAGCCCCCCTCCCCCATCTGAATATGCTGCCTTCTGTGTTATGCCCCAGAAATGAGATAAATTTGGCTGAAGACTTTGAAGTAGCAAAGCCTGTTCAGCCTTACACAGGCCTTTGTTTGGGGGGGAATTGCCGCCTTGTTACTAATATACTTGCGCAATATCTAAGAAAGTTTAAACATCGCTAAAAGCCAGATTTGGCGAGAAAGGGGATCAGCGTAATATCCTGGGTGAAGTGCTGGGGACGAGGCACTTGCTCTCTGGAGCTCTTCCTTAGCCCAAGAATTGGGGATGATAAATTGGTGACATTTGAAGTAAATTGAATTTCATAACTTACAGATTCATGGACTTGCTTCGGGTATTTTATCTGTGTGATTCCTTTGATTTGTAAGACCTCTGGACTATAATTGTCCTTTACCCTGCTACATGCTCATTATTAAAAAATGACTTGTGCATGTAGCAATACAATGGACTGCACAATGAGAAGTGACATTTAGAAAATAATGCCCGGAGTAAACGTTAGCCTCCCGAAGTCCAGAAGTAGTCTATCCATGGAAAACACGTCTGATATCGCGGTAAATAAGGATCAGGATAAACAAATAGGCCGAATAGATGTTTATTCAGGGAGAAATAACTTACAACCTAGACAGATGAACACCAGGAAATTCAACCCGATCCTCTCCTGTCCGAGTCACGCCAGAAAGAGAGCGCCTTACTTGGCCCCCTCCGACCTCCTTCCACAGGTTACTTCCGCCCATGGCTCCACCCCCCAATGGGCGTGGTCAGTGCCACTGAACTATCTCCCTACAGTCTGATGTGTGTGTGTGTGTGTGTGTGTGTGTGTGTGTGTGTGTGTGTTTTCTGAGCTCTGCCTGTCACAGGTTATAATTCCTATACTTGCTTGCACTCTTGACTTACTTGTTCTTGACATGTAGTAAACACCAGGAATAGGAAAAGTAATGTCTACAGTTATAAAAATGCATCTGAAACTTGAGCCATTAGTGGCAACATTGTCCTGAAGGTTTGAAGACAATGTTCCCTACCCCCAAAGTATGCTAGTTCCTGCTTCCTTCCAGATGTATGAAAAGACCTCGTTTTTAGCCTCAGTAGCTCCCACTCCAGTTTGCATAAGTTATTTATCATGTCTCTAATTAGCTCCCAGGAAACAAACACCCTGATTAGTGTTTGCTTTAGCAGAAAGATGGCATCAGTGATTTTAAAGGCGAGTTTGTTGCTCTTATTCCCAGCTCAACACCCTTTGATGACTTCCTGTTGGCTTAAGATAAGGAACAGCATCCTTAACATGGCCTCTGACATTGAACAGAATTGGCACATGTCCATGTTTCTGGACTCACTGCAAACAATCTTTCCAGATCTTAAGAAGCTAAGCCTGGAGCTAAGTAAGCCCTTGCCTTGGGATGTCCACATATGGAATCCATTGAGGGATACAGAGGAGCAGAGAGATTATGGCCAGGTTTGCTGAATTCAGAGAACACGTTGAGCAAATTATTTAAACCAAGGACTAGAAAACAAGTAAATATTAATGTCTTGGCAATCAGCAAGGTGAGAGAGAGCCAGGATAGCCAGAGTTGAGTCAGGTGAGCAGTCACATCAGTTTGAACAGGTGAAATAAATTTCTGGTTGCCTTGGGTTGGGTCCTCCTCTTATGGTGGGGCTGTTATAACTAGAAACAACAAATTAGCAGCAAACTTGTGAACCCGAAACACAACTTCCAAAGGAAAAGATCTTTGACTGATGTGTCAGCAATCAAGGAATGAAGCAGCTACTTAAGTAGCATGCCACACATTGGTTCTGATGGAGTATGACTAGTAGATGGTAATGTCAGGACTGAGAAACAGAACTTGCTTGTCTGGTATGATGCTTCTCAATCAGATGGTACTCCTAGCCCTGTGACAAGTTGTTGCTGCAGCTGAGGGGTGAGGATGGGTAGCAGGAGGGAGAACATTCCCTCAGTATGCTTTGTTCTTTCTCTCTCTTCTCCTGGCCAACCCAGGCTTCTTCTAGAGAGTCATGCATTATTTGTCTTCTTCCTCAACAAATCCCTTTTCAACTACTTATTATTCCTATAATAACACTTGTTTATTTTCTCAGGACTTATCATAGTTGTACTGCAGTGTTTGTCTTTTATCTGTGTCCATAAAGTGAAGCAAGGTTTGAACCAGTACCTGCAAGAAGTGATTCAGGGGCCTAACAACAAGAAAGTAAACTCCGATGTCAGGATAAGGAATACCAAGATGGGATAAGGTATGGAGCAATAGGAAGTTATATGGAAAAACTGTGGTCCTATAGATAGCAAAGCCCAGGGATAGGATACAGCAAGCGGGAACTTTTTTTTATTGTTGTTGTTTTGTTTTGTTTGTTTTGAGACAGCATTTCTCTGTGTGGCTTTGGAGCCTGTCCTGGATCTCGCTACTGTAGATCAGGCTGGCCTTGAACTCATAGATATCCATCTGCTTCTACCTCTGGAGTGCTGGGATTAAAGGCATGCTCCACCACTGCCCAGCACATGGGAACTCTTATGAGTTACAGGTAAACAAATACATATTTTCACATGGCAGTGAGAAAACTGCAGTTCACATGTGTGTACAGTGCCACACTCATTATAATAAATAAGCCCCTTAGAGGTCTTTAATCTCAGGGAGCCACCAATCATAACTGACAAAGGGACTCCTTCATAGGAAGGAGGATCTTGTGTTCAAGGGCAGAGTGGGCTATGCAATAGGACTCTGTCTCAACAAAACTAATATAAACAGAATACAAAACATTTTCCTGAGATAACCTACAGCGTCTTTATAGTGTAATGGGTTAATCTACTTAAATAGATAAAAGAATTCATTGGCAGAGTTGAAGACTAATTACCAAACATGTGGTTTATTTATAGCTTACATAAATTTAATTTCCTATAAAAATACAGTGAATAGATTGCTCAAGTAAATATGGCCTAACAAAAATATTTACAAGACTTGTGTTTATCACAGGTCTCTCAGCTGAATGTTACAGTCTTATAATTAAGGATTAACGAATTAATGTTGGAAATAGTACATAACAAAAAAACAAATCATGAGTATCTCGGCATGTGCCATTTGTTAATGTGTTCCAAGGCCATTGGAGCACAGAATAACTAACTGCTGCTTATCAAACTAAAATAGCAAGTTTTAGGTGGAAAATTCCAATTGCTATGTCAATTCATACTAATTGCTTAAGTTTTAAAGGTACTTAGGAGAACAAGGTGAGTTTTGTTTCTTTTTGAAATAATTATTCATTTATGTGTTATACATGTGTAGTTGTGTTTGAGTGATATATATATATGCACTGCATACATGCAGTTCCTGAATACACCAGAAGAGGACAGAAGATCCCCTGAAACTACTATTACAGAGGTTTGTGAGCTGCTATATAAGGGCTAAGAACTGAACCCAGTTCTCTGGAAGAGAAGCAAATGCTGAACCATCTCTCCATCTCCCCAGACACCATTTTAAAAAGGAATAGAATAGCTTCAATAACTAATATTTTTTAAATCAATAATATTTCCATATACTATGAGCAAATTATTCCACAAAAATTTAGAAAAATAGAATCATTTAAAATATCACAAAATAAAATATTAGGAAATCAATTTAACAACAACAATAACAACCAAAAGAAATGAATACTCTTTTCACGTGGCTTTTCTTAGGGAAGATGTGAAAAACTATCTGTGCTGGTTAATTTTTTTTCCACTTGACAAGTTAAAGTTATTAGGGAGAGAACCTCAGTTGAGAAAATGCCTTATCAGATTGGACTATGGCAAATCTGTGAGACATTTTCTTGATTAATGATTCATGTGGGTAGGCCCAGCCCACTGTAAGCTCCCCCCAGGCAGGAGTTGTCTAAGAAAGCAGAGTGAGCAAGCCAAAGCAAACAGGTCAGTAAGCAGTGTTTCTTCATGGCCTCAGCTTCAGTCCCATCCTCCAGGCTCCTCCTTGAGTTCTTGCCTGAACTTTCTACAGTGATGGACTCTGATTCCAAAGTTTAGGCCAAATAAACCCTTTCCTTTCCAAAGTGCTTTTGGTCATGATATATATCACAGCAACAGAAAGCAAGTAAACAATCTCTAGTCACCTAAGATGCAGAGGATACTAACAGAAAGCCAAGATTAGTGAACTAACTAATGAATTTACTGGGTTTAGTTACAGAATTGTAGGTGGCTCAGAGTCAGTTATATCCTGACATGTTAAAACTGCCACATTACAGAACAATCCAACCTAGTCAGTTGTTACCCTCTGTATTGTATTGGAGAGGGAGGGAGATCCCCGAGGAACTTGTGAAGGCTGTAGCAGTTTCTTCTTGCTCCTGAATATGTGAGTGTCCTATGGTGATCACAGCCACTTTGATTCAAAATGGTGATGGTCATATCCCACAGAAAGGGTACAGCTATACGATGTTCTATATACACAAAAATTTTTAGCATTCATAAATCAAAGACATAAAATAATACCTTACTTATGGCATAAAAGAAAATTATCATAAACTGTCTACACTATCCAGAAAGCTACAGATTCAATACAATTCCCACCAACATTCCAATAAGACTCCCATCGCTTTTTTAAAAATTAGCAGATAGTCATTGTACAGAACAATGGGTTTCACTACGATGAGTCTTACATTTGTATCATTTACATTGATGTTTTTCTATCCCTCTTATACCCTCCACCACGTTTATTCCAAAGAATTACCATTTGCTTTCTGGTATTTTAAAATACAGATTCCATGTATAAGATAAAGCTTGTAATATTCTCTTTCTGGATCTAGCTTACTTAGCTCGACACCAGAACCTTCAGTTTCAACCATTTTCCTGAAAATCACATGCTTTCACTTTTATACTAAAAATCCATGTTAAAAAAAATCACTGAAAATCCTCAAACAGCAAAGTAACCTTGGGGCAAGAAAAGCTGGTGATATCACCCTGCCTTGTCTCATAATCTGTTATAAAGCTGTACTCAAAATAGCACGGCAGCCATATCCACGAGTAGAATAGAATAGAGAGACTGGAGGCAATGTACACACTTACAGTTAACCAGTCTTTACAAAAGAGCCAAGATTACACAATCTCATTAGAAAGGGTGGATATCTATACGCTGAAGAATGACACTGTACATGCAACTCCTACCATGTGGTAAATACAGGGCATAGGACCTGAAAATATACAACCATTTAGAACAAAGGGATGAAACAACTCCATGAAGTTGGCCTGGGAAATGTTGTTTTGTTTATTTTTTTGTTTTCTGATTATGTATTTAAAAGTTCAGGAAAGTCAAACATATCCAAATGAGATGGAGCCAGACGACACATCTTAGCACACAGCAAAGGAAACAATGAGGGGAGGGAAAAGGCAACGGATACAATGGGGGGGTGGTGATTCACAAATCACCCACCTGACAAGGATTTTCAAAATATGTGAGGAACCCAAATAACCCAACAGCAGGAAAAGAACCTTCCTCTAAAAATAGGGAAAGTACCATAATACACATTCCTCAGGACAAGTCATGCACATAGCAGTCAGATGATTGGTGGATATTCAACATCACCAATCACCAGGAAAACACAGATCGAAACTGAAGTGAGCCTTTACTTCACACTTGTAAGAATGGCTGCTATATAAAGGGGATGGGAATGGTAAACATTGGCAAGCTTATGGAGAAAGTCATCATAGGCCTTATGGAAAACTGTATGGATGTTTCTCAACAGCTTATAACAAGAATTATGATGACATAGGATCCTGCAGTTCTCTTAGAAGGCATATTCAACATATTCAAATAGAGAAGAATCAGCCGGTGCTCACTCTAGTGTTTAAGGAAGAAAAAAATGATAGGGCATAGCGTATGTCCATGTTAATGATAGACTGATGGAGGAGGAGAGTGTCTCCTTGGCAGAGCACTGAATGTAGTTTTGATATCTCATTGCTGTAGTGTACAGTGAAAATGTTTAGTTTCTCAATTTACCATCTATTGGAATGCCTCAGTCTCATTGCCTTCAATGGAAAAGAAAGAGTTTTACTTCCATGTTCACACCATTAATTCACACCATTAATTGGTAGAATTTGGCCAGACACTTAGTAAAAGAAAACAACAACAAAAACAACAAAAATAAATAAATACAATTTTCTGCCTAATACTAATTTCAAATTACTCTATGAAGTTTATTGTACGTATTCTAACTTGTTGACTATTATGTTCTAGAATCTTAGAACCATCTACACACCCATCCATTCATCACATAAGCATTGAGCATCTGTTTTACATAGAGTGAACTGCAATACATAAAGAAGGCAGTGTGGTTTTGATATGTATAAAGAAGAAAAAATTGAAAGTAGTATTTCAATTACAGAATCAATAAAGGTAGGAGTGGCATGTGGGAATGAAGACAGGGGAATTCTTTCAATGAATTCCTTGGTGAACTGGAAACTTTGATCTTGAGGTCATACAGGAATGAAGCTAAATGCAAAAGGTCCATGTTCTCGATGTAGGAAGAAAGAACCCCTGTTAAAGGGCCAAAGATGAGGATGTCTCTGAGGAAAGCGGGAGTATGTCAAGAAATGAGGCTGGAGCTAGGAACAGCTCACCAGCATTGTGAACAACACTCGGGAAAGGACAGCACTTAGCGGGCTTACAGGGAGGAATGACACAATGGTTGTGTTTGTTTTCCTTTGATAAGTAAGGTGCTGCATGGAGAACATTGGCAGGCAGGGAAGGGCAGAGTAAAGGAATACAGGTGATGAATTTGAAAGTCATCGCAGCCTACTGCATTATCAATGATCAATGGGATGGGATTGGACAGGTTCATCTTGCACATAAATACAAACAGAAAGCTGTTTAGTGCCTGTCTTAGTAGTAGGGAGCCAGAGAATAGAGGTAGAGACTGGACTCTAGGATAAGAAAGATTTATTTTTGTTTCTCTAATATGAAAAGGGAAAGAGAGAAGATGGATGGGGCTACAGATAGATGAAGAGGATTTCTCTTTCAGTAATAAACTAAGGTCTATTTAATGAATACTGATAAACAATAATAATATAATGTTATGTGTTAATATATTATATAATAATTATAATGATGATGATGAATAAAGAAAATATTCTTTATGTCAGAGGCAAGGTTATCCACGGGGGGGGGGGGGGAAGAGGCAGAAGTGAGACTGAGGTGTGAGGCCATGAGACAGCTGGAAATGCAGTCTCAGGGATGGGCCATGCCTGAGACAAATGATGCCCACAGCACTGCCCTTTATAAAAAAACAAATTAATCCAGATAGAGTCTCTCTTCACTGCCTATCATGCCTTCCAAGACATTTAAGGCTGCTAATCGCTGCATTGTTCATTTGGAGTGTGCAGGTACAACTCTGTTGTTTGCAAGTACCCACCTGAGGAAGAGGCCCCTAAACAAACGGGTGACCCTACAAAGAGATGACTGAAGGAGGCGGTGGGATAAGCTCATCTCTGCTGATTACAATGACCAGAGTTCCACTGAAGTAATAAGCTGTGCAGAAATCATTAGAAAACTCTGTCTTTTAAACTCATTAAAAATTGGTGCTGATGGTTCGGTTACTTCCTTTTGTATGTGTTATATTAAAATATTCTTTAAAAATATTCTTTAGTTTCCAGTTTTCAATTTTTTAATTAATTAACTTGGTTCTTTGGCAATTTCACATATATACTGAAGACATACTGATCACTTTCAGCTGCTGCCCTGACCCATCATCTCCTTCCTACCATTCTACTCCCTCTCTTCCCTACAAATCTCATCCTCAGGTTCATGGCTATTCGTTTGTGTTTGCTACCCACGAAGTTTAACTAGGGCCATCTCTGTGTGACTGAATTTGGAGATAACTGTGGGAGGTTGGGCGGTTTCAACCATGTGTACACAACTCAATAGAAATTACTCCACTTTCCCAGAATGCATATTTGGCCAATGGTTCAGCAGTATGGGATAGGATTTCCTGAGCTCCTCCCACTTTCGTGACACTTACGGACGGACAGGACCAGCCCGTTAATACCCAGTGCAGGTAATCTCTAGCTTTTAGAAGTTTACGATTGCAGAGGTTGTGTCCTCTCCTGTGGATGGAATTTCACAACCTTTCATTCCATAGTCCAGCTCTTATATACCGTCTTCTCCCCCTTCTGTATTCTCTGAACCTCAGTGGGAGGGGCATACGCCCTTACCCAAGGCTAAGCACTCAAAGATCAGTTACTCTTAGTGTTTTGGGGCAACAGTGAGTCTGCGTTCATGGTGGTTCTCTGCAAAGAAGGGCTTCTTCGAAAAAGGATGAGAATAGCTTCTGTAGGGTCCAGGACACCCCGGTTTCCTGCTTTGGCTTCTCTCTGCATCTTTGTAAGCTGAGGATCATTGTGGTAAAACGTTTCATGGCTATGCAGAACAGGGGTTCACCATTAGTACTGATGTGAATGGATTTGAAGCCAAACCTTGTAAGTGGGATTAATGACCCATCTCTGTTTTTTTTCCATCCCTAGTGAATATTTAACCAAGTTATCTTTGGCTCTCTTGATTTTATTTACTCATTAGCTGTGTGTAATGACGATTCCGCAGTGACTAATTTCTCGACCTCACAGGAGGTTGGGACATGGTGGTGTGACGGAAGTCTATAGTGGAGAACAACTTTCTCTTCTCTCTCCAGCTGCCCCCCCAGAGAAGTGTAGACTTACAGCTGGCCATCACACACAAAGAGAAACCCATTGAAGGTTTCTAAAATAGTTACCGTGGAAGGGAATGTGGGTATGATGTTGTGTGAGCTGTAACAATTTTAAATCGATATGATAGATGCTTTCATTTTTAAGGAAGGGTCTGAAGTATCTCAGGCTGGCTCAAATTCACTAGACAATGCTGACCTTGAACTCTAATCTTCCTGCTTTAGACTCACTCTTGCTGCATTACAAGATGTATAACCTTGCCTGGCACCAACACACTTTGTTTGTTGATGATAAATCAATTGCAAATCTCCTTTTTATTTTCCTTTTTGTAGCTTTTATTTCTTCTACCACTCAGCTTTTCTCTAAACTAAGCAATAGAAAATGGAAAAGCCTAATTTTCTTCTTCCAGTGCATTTCTTTGTGCTTTTCTTCACAGCAGAGTTCCAAAGGTGACTTCAAGGCAACATCCTGTACTCCTATAACTCCAGCTACTTAGAGACTGAGGCAGGAAGGTCCTGAGTTCAAGGCCAGCCTTGAGCACATAGTATTAGAGGGAAAAAAATCCCATAAATTATTCCAATTAAACATTTTTCCTAAGTATCACAATATTTTATCTCATTAGATATTTTGAGTTCATGCTTTGCTATTCTGTCTGGATACAAATCTCTTTTCTGTGATCACAATTCTCTCACAGGATGGAATCCCATTTAGAACACTGGAGTTGAACCAACTTAAAATGTTAACAGACCAGGAGTGCTTGTCTTCTGAGAGAAAGTCACATCAAAGGAATTCATAGCAGTAAAAATTGGTAGAATTAAATATAGTTTGCATCTCAACCTGGAGACACGGGATCTTGTAGGACAGGATCTCTCATCATGTTCTAGGTAACAATAGGCTGCAGTAACAGATCCCGTTCCCGTTTTTAAACACTAGCTGGGCAGTTGGTAAGGATCTCTGGCCATGTTATATAATCTTCCTCAGTGGTAAGCCCTCTAGCTGCAGCATCATGTGGAATGCCCACAGCAGGCAGAAGGGACCCCAACACCATTCAAGGCCAGTTCCACTGTAACTGTCATGTTACATCTGTCAGCTTCAGCTTCCTCATCTTTTCAATGAGGATGACACCTACTTACAAGTAGATGCAGGCTCCTATTATACTCTCTATGGGAGGGCACATAGAAGTTAGAGGGAAAATTGGAATTGGTTCTTTCCTTCCAAGACATTTGCCCTAGGTATTAAGGTCAGGCCATCAGGCTGGGTGACAAGTGTCTTTACCTGTTTTTCATCTCTCTGCCCCCTCTGTTGTAATTTATATACATTTATTTAATGAAACTTAACAAACTAAGTTTTAATATTTGCTTTTAATATATGGCTGTTTAAAAGCATGATAAAATCTCAAGAGTGATCCCATGTTCATCTTTTTTATAAAATTTCCCACCCCCTAATATGTTGTAAGGATATTGCAAGCAATTAAACAATGTTTTGAATAAATTAAACAGCATCTATGGAGATTCACTTTCTAGAAAATTTTTTGTAAGTGCAATAAGAAAGTCAAAATGAATTAAACAAAATCTAATTAGGAGAGACAACAGAGTAATTGTAAAAACATGGGTTGGGGTATAAAGTAAATATCATGGAGAACATGAAAAATCATAGAAGGGGAAATACTGTCAATGATTGGAAATGTAGGAGGGTTCTTGAAGGGTTTCATTTCACCCAGCCTTAAAGAGTGGGAAGAGAGGCAGGCTGAAGCTCCTGGAACCATAAGTTGCATGAGCCCAACTCAGGATGAAGAGCTTGTCACTCTGCAGAGGAAATCATCAAGCAGGATGGAGCTAGTTTTTAGGAAAGAATACTCCTAGCAGAAGGTTTGAAGTTTTTTTTTCATTCATAATTAATAGAATTAGTACCAGACATTTCCCTTTGATCAGGTTTTACAGTTCAAGCAAAGATCTAATATAACTCATTGTTCTTCACCTGTAAGTTTTTCACAGTCTTTTATATACACAGATGGAAACAGAGAAAGCACTGCTTGCTTTCAGTGATATTTATAATGGGGATAAGGTAGGCAGAAGTTATTATTCTGGCTTTGAATAAGTAAATATATAATTTAATTGTCATAGTTGAGCCCATTATTCTTTTGTAGAGAGACATATGGACACTAAATGCCAACTATCTGGGGAATCAAGAAGCCTGGAATTTTTCCTCCTCAGAAGGAAGTTCTTGGCAGTGAGGAAAAACACTGTCTCCCTTCTGCATGTCTTCACTCCCAGGCCTGAGCCAACCTAGACACTAAGCAGGAGAGCATCCATGAGAGCCTTGTGAGGTCTCCAAACACTCAAGCACAGAATTCATACAGCTAATATAGGCCAGTATGCAGACTACAGGCAAATCTCAAGGATCCCAACTTTCTCCTTCTAGAATTCTAAAGAGAAAGTTCTCATCCTTAGATGGCACAGTGAATCTACCACTTTTGGAGGAGACAGTACCATTGCTGGTGTCCTTTAAAACTGGTTGATATCCAAACGGTTTTGTGTTGTACATGTTGTAGGATGGGAGATGATACAGTATGGGAGAATACCAAATAGCAAATGTAGAAAGTGATGGCCCTCAAAGGAAGACATGATAGGGTAATGACCATGAATGGTGACATAAGAGTGGGGAAACTTTGATACCAGTTAGAATGGTACACTATCAATGTCCTTTACGAGATGCGATGGTTGCTTTTGGATCCATCCTCTATTGCCTTACCTGTTGTTACAAGTAAGGTTTTTCCTGCTGGCCTGGACCCACCACCATGCCAGCCCCAAATAACACACAGAGACGCTGTATTTGATATAATGCTGTTGGCCAGGTACTAGTTTCTTATGGGCTAGCTCTGTCTTAATTATTAACCCATTTCTATTAATATTAGTATTTCCACGTGGTCTCATCTTACCGGAGAGTAGGCCCGGACCTCTGTTCTCTCCAGTCTCCCCATGCTGACTCCTCCCTATCACTTCTTCTTTCCTCCTTGTCTCCTAGTCCCTCCTATCTTCCTTTCCTATTGGCCAACAGTGCTTTATTCATTAACCAATATGAGAAACATATTTACAGAATGACATCTCCCATCAACCTGTGGTTTCTGGAGGACTGCACTTGGGCAGTGAGGCCAGAATAGAGAGCTAGTGGAGCCTAGAAGATTCCCTTTGTTTTCCTTCTGGGTGCTGTGCAACAATGGCCTAGTGACATCTGCTCTGCTGCCTCTAGATGGAGCAACCTTGAGGCAAAATTTCTTCCAGAACTCCCTGTAGGATAAAGCTGGATGAGGGACTTCCTGCAATGTCTCAAGTGTTTTGGCTTATTCCCAATTCCATGCCTGCTATGTACTGGCTACTTCAGACAGCACATCCTCAACAAATCACTAGTATGTAGATCTCAGAGTCAGCAGAATCTGCTTAAGGAGAAATGATCTGGTAAACAACACTGTTACTACATTAACTGTGGGGAAAAAAACAAAAAACAAACAATCAAAAAAATCCTTCTCACCATTATTTACAGGATAAAGAAGAGAAGAGGCATACTGCATTTGGCAAGGTGCAGTTCTGAAATACAATTATGAATCTGCTTCTTCCTGATACTCATAATATATCAGGATGTTAGCAAGACAACCAAATGGATAGAGAGGAATAGGAATATTGGTTATAATCTTTTGGAAACCCAGTTTCAGAGAATAAATAGATCCTCTTTCTCATACTATTTATCAAAATGTTCAGGTTTTCTAGGGTTGTTAAGTTGCAAAGAGGCTCAAGAGAATAAAACACAGTTCTTCTCCTCAAACAATGTAACTATCAACCCTGTTGGTTTTTGACAGAATAATCTCTATAGATCCTGCCAATGACCCACTTAAAATTGCTCTATGTGGCTGTTCCATTGACCACACAACCAAGACAGGGATTTGGTAACTGAGGAGCTTCTATGGTACCCATGGTGGATGAATAAGTGATCATGGAACCTGCATTAGGGAAGCTCCAGCTTGCCATCAGCAACAGAAGAAAGAAAAATTCAGGGGCAGAATCTCATGGTCTAACCAACTGATCTGTGTAAAATGACTATTTTACAAGAGTTTGGAAATAATACACCACTTTATGTCTCAACAATGGTGTGTGTGTGTGTGTGTGTGTGTGTGTGTGTGTGTGTGTGTGTGTGTGTGGAGTGCCCTCACCCTTGAAGCCTAAGCCATCCTTTCCTAAGACTGAGGATGACCATACAGAGTTTCCCAGCATTCTGTGTGAGGTGTTCATTTCATAGCTGATGGTTGTGGGTACTGTTACTATGTAAATGTTTCACCATGTTCTCTTTCTTATTAACCAGAGGATTGTGTCTCCTTCAAAGATGCCCCATAGTTTGCACTCAGGAGTATTTTTATCACTCTTATGAAAAAGATTGTTTCTGTGACATTTTCATGCCTCCAGGTTTATAATTCAGGTGCATACTTATTTATTGAAGAGCTTTTTGATATTCAAAGAGACCTTACAATGTGTTCTCTTTTTTCCAAACAAATATCTTATTAAATTATGTTCAGTGGTTTCCAGAGATTTTTACATAACAATTCAGCCTTATTCATTTATGTAGCTAGCATTTCATCAGCCAGGAAACTTGACTTTACATATGCTGTAGATGTTCTGAAAACAAATACTCACTCAGTATCAAGTTTTCATCGTGTGACTTTCTGGCTACCTTTGGAGAGCTAGAAGTAACTGGCTGGAGTTGAGACACTGCTTCCCCTATGAACTGAAGTTCATTTGCCAGTCGGTAACAGTGATGAGGGTTTGGGGTGACCAGGAAAGATCTGTGATGCTCTGTGTTCCATCTATGTTTAGTAACATCTGGTAGCTTCAGATACTTCCTCTTCTGTGTTTCCCTGTAACCAAAGCAGCCCCTCTCATTTAATTATGGCCGACTGGAATTTGCCCAAGCTCAGTTCTTCCATTTAAAAATTCTCTCGGCTTTAAATATTTTCCTTTGTTTGGACCATAGGTTCAGCACGGAGCTGAGTCTCATCTAGAAGATCTGCTTTCGCCATGGATTTAAGAGAGACAGTGAACTATTCATGGATGACTCAGCTTGGTTTCCAGTCTTCAGGGCAGGGGTGTATGCTTCCATGATAAAGGGGTACACTGAGAAGATTTCTTAAATACAGCCTATCACTCTTTATGTGCAAGAGGCAAGATCAAGGCTCCTGAATGTCTGATATTGACACTCTCCTCCTTGGCAGCCTTCCCAGGCTTTGGACCAGGTTCTCCTGCTCCAGCTGGGAGTTTCCAGAGATTCACATGGCCTGTAACACTACCTCAGAATCCAGTATTTTCATCTTTAGCTCTTGTCAGTTCACAAGCTTCATACTCCATGCGTGCCTGCCAGTTGCTGCAGGGACAGAGTGGCTTCATAGCTTATACTTGAGTATGAGCTTCTGGCAAACATGGTAGCTTGAGGAAGGCATTTGATACCTGCCTCTCATTAGCTAGCATTGACTTAAAGTCACAGGAGAAAACTGAAAAGATGGTACTTAAGGAGAGCTCTTAGAGAATCTTTCCTATCCCATGCGGCCAGGTGACTCCTTTTTTTATTCTGGAATAGTCCACCAGGCAGGACACTCAGCAAGTAGTATAGGTATTTGGCTGATGTTGGAACTCGTCTTTGCCATCTTGAAGCAGAGCAGATGTGGTCACTCACAAAAGACCCCCAGGAGATTAGATCTGTTAACCTTCTCTTTGTGAGGAAGAGGGAAGGTTGCAAGACCCTCATGAGGCCCTTCCTCTCTCAGTCTATGTAAGGAGGAATGGAGAAACTGGGCTAGGACACTCTAGTGGTACAGCTATTCATGAATTTCTCGGAGACTTTAGAGTGTTGTGTTAGCTACTTTCAGGCACCCCTGCTCTTGTCCGTAATTGCAGTGAGTTACCAAGCTGGGTTTGGACAGAATCCTTTCTCTAGTCCATCAGTCTCTTCTCATTGTGGGGTGAACAGGCATTTCCTTGGGGGCTCACAGGGAAGAATCAAATGACACAGGGTGACCTGACACACCCAAGAACAGGATTTTGAATGACTCTGTACAAGGGCTCAGGAGGACTTTAGTTTCCTGTTCACTTCTCAGAAGAAAAGGCAAAGTGCATAAGGAAACATTTTTAAAGGCGCAGAAGAGATAAGAAGTCATTGCATCTGTGAAAGAGGATCAGAAGGCAATGTATGGGGAAATATTCTGAGAAGAACAAAGATGTCAGGAAATGAGAACTGTGATAGAAGATAGGACCCAGTAACTCTCCTGGAAAATTGAATGTGACCAGCAAATATGAACAATAGGAACTTTCCAGGCCTCAGATGGCCAGGAATAAAGATATATCATTTGAAATAGAAGTAACTTATGTCTCTTTCCTTAGACCCGGTCTTCTGGTTCATTTTATTGGTGTTTCAGTTTCCTTGCGTTTCCAACATAGTTATGAGGAATGTTTGTCATGGCAGGGCCCTCTGCTTGGTTCCTGATTTGAATAGCAGACACCTCTTGTTCTGGCACATTTGTTTCTATGCTTTGTTGCCAGTGGTCAGGAGCAGAGCCAGGTGTTCCCAAGTTCTTGGCATTTTATTAAAAAGTAAAGGTGAACACACACTTCACAGTAGCACAAACACTTTATTCAAAGGAAAGTATAGTACAGATCATGAAGAAGTATGTTGTCAAGAATGACAGCAGGCCACGTGGGTACAGGTACTCAAGGACCTCAGTTACTATTTAGACTTCCTCTTACAGAGCTTAAAGAAAAAGGAGGTTGGTTGCTGGGGGGGAGGAGGGGCAGGTCTAAGAGGTGGTTGTCTGTTTTTATTGACAGTGTTGTATTATGTCTTTTCACACTCTGCTTGGGCCGTCCCACTATGCACTGGATTTTAGTCATATGCATGCCCATTTATGCATATATATTTATATGGGTTTTCCTTAAAGTTCACTCTGAGTCCAGTTTATTTCAGGGTGTGTGCACTCAAAATGAGTCCGGGCTGGACTGATCCATTACTTTTAATTCCACGATGTGTCTGAATGCAAACTGTCCAGGAAGGTGGCGTTTTGATGGTTGTTGGGGGTGGGACTTGTTCATGATGCAAGCAAGAATTCGATATTGCTAATAAATTGCTAGGTTCATTGTTTGGTGAAGTGTGTGCAATCATAGTATGCACAGGTCAGGGTCTAGGCTGCATAGTGCGCTGTATTGTGTGTGCACAGCTCAAGTCAAGCAGAGTCCCAGGTTTTTTGCTATTCTTTATATATGTTTTCCTGCCTCAGTTTTATTATGGCCTTGCATGAGTGAGGTGTTGCCAACTTGATAGGGTTAACGTGTTGAGCTTTTTAAGATGTTTAGATGCTGAGCATTTCTTCCTCTTCTTCCTCCTTTTGATAGAAACCAAACTCATAGAATGGAGCTGGAGAGATGGCTCAGCAGTTAAGAGCACTGGCTGCTTTTCCCAGGAATATAGGTCTGATTCCCAGCACCCAAGAGGAAGTTCACAACCATCTGTAACTACAGGCCCAGCAGATCTGATGCTTTCTTCTGGTCTTTGTGGGTACACAGTGGGAACACAAACACACATTCAGACAAAGCCCCCATAAGCATGCAAGAAAAGAGCCCCAAACATCTACAACATATACTTCACAAGGCAACAGCAGCTTAGACTAGTTTACTCTCTCTTTCTTCTGCTCCTACTGTATGAGGACACAGACTGAACTCAGTTCTGCCAGGAGCTTGATCCTGAACTTCAGCCAGCTGTACATTCCAAGTTTCTGGAAGTCTATTATAACAACACAAAGACATTTATTTTTAATCCTGAATGAATAAATTCCACAAAACAAAGATGTCACATTCTTCCTTAAAAAGTTAAATGTTTTATTTTGGTCCCATGGAATAGCAAAGGGTTGGGACTCAATGTCACAGATGCAGATGTGTTTTATTCTAATTGACCTCTTTAGGAAAAATACACTGTGCTTGATACAATACAAAATTTTAAAAGAGATACATATTAACAATGTGGTAAAAAAAAAAAAAAAGCTGTTTAAGCTATGATTTGTTCTCAGCATTGCTAAGGATTGAGCTAATTTGATAGACAGGAAATAACCGTGGGAGACTTGCTTATCTGATTAATTTGTTTAACCAATAAAGCTGACCCACACATTATGGTAAAAATTTTCATAGTATAAAAATATCTCAAAGTTACAAATTGCTCTAGGGTAAATTAAGATAAAAGGAAAAATAGTCTGAGACAGTGAGCCACCATTTGTGTACTCATGTCCCACCTATGGGATTAACAGTCTATGGAGATCTACCTCTTACTGTGAGATGAGTTGTATAGCTTTTTGAAGGTTGTATGACATAAAAGATGCAGGTTCTTTGCTGGAAAAATTACATGAAAGTAAGTTCTAAGTTTGTAACGAAGAACTGCTTCTAAGATCCATGGAAAGAAATACACCAGCATGGTTATTAAACATTCTGGACCCTGGAGACAGGCTGCCTGAGCTTACATCTCATACCCATCCTAGGGACTATGCAGAGTAGAATCTCTGGGCTTAGTTTCATTCTCTTTAAGATGAGAGGTATTTCCTATACATCGGAATGCCATAAGATGTAAATGGGTTAACTCACCTGGTCCATTATGTGTATATACGTGTCAGATAATGTTCATTTACATTTAAAGCTTAACAATACACATCTCTTTATAGATTACCAGTCAGACAATTTGCGGTTTTCTCTGCCTTAGGAGTGAGTACTCGTGTGCTCATGTACATGTGTGGTATGCTCCGTGTTAACCAAAATGACCCAATGAGTCAGAAAGGCAATGCCCAGTGTTGACAGCCCCCATGTAATAAAACCTGTGAAAATCAGATTAAGCTGTCATTGAGTGGTTGCTGCTATTTCTTATGACAGCAGGTTTTCCACAATCTGGCAAATATCCTAGTGTGTCTTGGAACAGAACTATGCCAGGCCCATCACACTCTAAATTGACCTCCTACTCAAGCTGCTTGGCTTTGGCTCTGGGCTTCATGCTTAGGAGGGGGACAGAGGACTTGGGAGAGAAAACCTTAACTGTGATACACAGAACAATGTTATCCTCTTCTTGAACCTGAAACTGCAACTGTAACATCCTTTCCTGAGCATCTCACACACTGTTACAATTGTACTTTCCTTTAATGAACTTGAAATTTAAGGCCATAAGAAGCAATAGAAACAGAAAACTTTGCTATTTTCACAGGAGGAATCTCAACAAGGAGACTCTGAGCAGATGCCTTGTGTCCTTTCTTAAAAGTTGGGTGTAAAGAACTAATCTAAGGACATCCTATGTGTTTCCTAGACGCCCTTAACAAGGCTAACTCTGGAAGGCACTGTGACGACCTGGTACAATAGTTCCTTTCCAGCCCCTTCCTCCTCACCACGGGAAGAGTCCAAAGTGCTGTTCCTTTGCAACAGTTCTCAACCCCTTTGGGGGGGGGGTTCCAACAACCCTTTCATGGGGGTCATCTAGGACCATTGAAAAACATGTATATTTACATCACGATTCACAACAGTAGCAAAATCACAGTTATGAAGTAGCAATAAAAATAATTTTATAGTGGGGAGTCAGGACAACATGAGGAACTGTATTAAAGGGTCCCACCATTAGGAAGGTTGAGAGCCAGTGCTGTAATGTTCACACAACTGTCTGACATAGCCTGTCGTCTGGGACATGCAGAGGATAAATGCAATCTCATTAACATGCACGAGATGCTGACACACTAGCTGATGAACAGCTTTTCAGTTTCAGGAGATAAAGAGCCAATCTCTGCTAATGGGGTTTCCCAAACAGAAGGCAATGGGAGGGCCTCAGCAACAAGCCATCCTGAACTCTGAAAAGCCAGCACAGTAGGCAGCTCTGCCGGCACGGAGCTCTACAGTTTATGTGGCACTTGCCAACATTCTTTACTTCTATAGCAGTGAGGTTCCCCGGGCTGAAAGAAGATTTTTGTCTGTGTTTTTCCCCAATATTTCACCATGTTGTTTGCTTTCTAATTTCACTCTCAGGTGTTTTTAAATGAAAACTTTGTCATTGCTCCAATATATGAAATTTAAATTTGGTCTTTGTAATGTTAGGGTCAATTGTGTAGAAATATTAATGTTGAATAAAGTTTTATCAATCCTTCCCCTTTCACTAAAGAGGAATACCATCTTCACTAATTGATGAGAACTGTAGGGTCTTTAGTGTTTTAAAATAAATAAATACATACATACATAAATACATAAAACCAGCTTGTCAGATAGGTATATTTCATCTTACCCCTTCCCCGCCCCTCTCCCGCCATTCTTCTGTTTCCAATTAAGCTGCACACAGAACTAAAATCCTGTGGAGTCTGGCTGAAATAAATGCCAGACTTAATCAGCCAAGCTACAGGTACCGGAAGCCCTAGAAACATAGCCTGAGGCTGGCTTTGGAAATCTGCTACTAAATTATTTACCCTCCTCTTACACTAGTTCCCTGCTGTAATATTTCCAGTGCGGCTGGATATATAAATTCCAGCCATGTCTGGTATTCACTTACCATGGTGGAAAGTACAGCCTTCCTTTGCTTCTTTTGGTAGCAAAATTTTTTTACCTAGCCACAATCATTGTTTGCAATAGAAGTCACGTGCGTTGAAGTTCAAAGATGACCACAGGAACTAGCATGGATCAGAGGGGCAAGTAATGTAGTTGACAGAGGCCTGCTCAGAGATGTACTGTGCTGATGCTCGCTTATGACCTGAATTCCATCTGAAGTTCGGTCTTCAGAGTGAGGAGATACATTAAATTTCATTGTTTCAAGATGATGAAAGACTTTTTCCATTTCTGATTCAGCCTTTTCCATGTTAGAATTTGTTCAGGAAAGAAAAAATGCACTTAGTAGGTGGTCAGTAGATATTTGTACACTTTATATAGTGGTAAACTACATTCTTTTTGTATAAACATTTTTTTATTAATGTTTAATTGCAACTTGACCAAAATATTTCTCTTGGCTCATTTCAGTGTATGGAAATTCACTGCAAAAATTCTAACTATACCAGTTGATCAAATTACCATGCAAACTGAAGGCACATGTTCATGTCCTTTTTACTTGTATGTGGTTGTGTTTCAAATGAAATGTAATATATGATTGCCTGGCTCGTGAATATTTATCTGACCTTTTTTATTTTTAACTGAGATTTTATGTCATTCTGTAATATTTATACCTTTAAGTTAAAAATTATTTGGACCTTTTAAAGTGACTTCTTAAAAAATAACTGGCAAGTTAGTAGAGCACAGAACAGCTGTGTTTTCATTCATTCAGTACAGAATTAAATTTGAGTTTTCTCCTTTATCATATGACTCCTCTGTAAATGGAGCCCTTCTTCAGGAAGGCTGCACATATGAAGTGTCTATGATGTTCAGCATGGCAGCTGCCAAAAGAGAGTCTGTTAATATTATTATAGAAGTTGACTTGTAAGCCATTGGACATTCTCTGTAAATCAAGTTGTTCAGTTTCATGATAACTCAATAGTTAATGTCAATAAAATAAGCTGGACTCAGCCAATGAGTGCTAAGAGTTTAGAACCTTCCAGAAATGAAGGCATTGCTTCTCAGGTGCTCATAAACTCATTTGTTACCTTGCTTGATGAGGACTCCCAACTAAATAGAGCTGCCTGGAGGTTGCACATTCCAAACAGAATCCCTCTGAGGACAGTGACATGGCTATCCATGGGCTGGGCTATGAGTACAATTATTCAAGTTCATGGCATCAGGCAAATACTTGAAGTGATTATTCCCACACATAAGGGATTTTATTGGGCAGAAGGAATGGAAAGGACACGTGCCCAGCATGTGCAAGGCCTTGGGTCCTAGAACTGTGAGGAAATAGAGTTTATTTTGAAATAAATCAAAGGGATGATGGTAACTAATCTGCCTCCTCAGTTACCTGTTATTGGATGTGGGTTTTTTTTTTTTTTTTAATACCATGCTTCCTTTTCTCATTTGGCCACCAGAAACGACATGTTTACAGAGGAAGTAAGATAAACAAACTCCAATATCTGTGTCATTCAACCTAAACATCCCTTTAAATCACTTTATATGGTTCACTCCAGCACAATACTTGACCCATACTAGATGCTCAAGAATTGATTGCTATTCTGTGACAATCCACTTATTGATGATCTTGAATTCACTATTTCACAGTGTTCACGTACTTCAAGATATACGACATAGATGCATATAAATTTATCTGCCACGCTGTGTTTTTCTGTTACTCTAAATGCTTTAAGTGTGCCAGATAGAGCATTTTAAAACATACTCATGCTTGGTCCACCCCCAAATCAATTAAATCCTAAGGTCTGTGAGTGGCTCTTGGGTGGATTTTTGAAGCTCCGGAGGTCGTCCCTTTGGGCATCCGGGGATGAGTGCTAACATGAGGTAGAATAAACATCTAACTTCTCTCTCTCACATCCCTTTTTCAGTTTTCCCAGGTTGCCAGCTTCTGCTGCCAGTTTCATCCTGTGTTCAGCCTTAGTGCTGAAATTCTGAGCAGACACCTTGAGATTTTCCTTTCCTGAGCAGCTGACTCTACCCAGATCTTTTTCTCGTCCTTCTCTCTCTTGAGAAATCTTAAGATGTTATAAAAGTAACATGTTTTTAGTTCTCAAAACCAAGCCAAGGGTTGGGAAATGCAGCCCAATTGCCTGAGTGATTATCTAGAGGACATGAAGCTATGGGTTTGTTCCCCAGAACTGTATAAACCAGGTGTGATGGTCAGGAATCCTAGCATTCAGAAGGTAGAAGATCAGAGTTTTATCCTTAGGCTAAAATAATAAGTTTGAGGGTAGCCTGGGATTCAAAAAGAAAAGAAAACTAAGAAAGCTTAAAAGTACAAAGGAAATTTGAAATCTTCTTTCCTTGTTCATGTTCCACATAACAAAAATCACCCCTTTGTGAACTCCTCTGAATATTTTCTGTTTACACCATCATCAGATACAGTCTTGTAGAAATTCACACCATGCCATACTATGTTATGAGCTTCCTTTTCCACTCAACATATACTGGAAATGTTTCCATTAATATGTACAGTTTGGCCTTATTCTTTTTAAAGGATGCATAGTAGTCTAAGGAAAAACTGTAGTTTATTTAAGTAGATCCTTATTCAGATACATGTAGGATGTTTCCAGTTTGTGACAACTGGAATCTGTCACATTCATCTTTATACATTTTTACATGACTTGGATGTTGTGACTGACTGTCCACTTTCCTCTCTCACCAGCTTTATTAGACAGTATGTCCCTCTCGCAGTAAGAGAATGTAACAGCATTTGGCCTCTGCCCTCCTCAGCATCTCCCAGCAGATCCAGGCAATCCTCCCTCTACAGGCTCAGCTGCAGGTCACTCTTTAGATTTATCAAGAGAGGAGGCTGAAGAAAAGTAGAGGAGAAGGAATAAAGCCATTATTATTACTTATATTTTATGGACCATGAAAAAGAATCTTATGGATATAGAAATAAATTATTTAAGAGAAAGAAATTGTTGAGCTGTGTGCAAGTAGCACTTAGGTTTAATTATTTTTCCAGAGTAGTTACCATGTAAGAGTCTAAAGACCAATACTACCACAACCATTTTGCTTTGGTTACCTATTATTAGAGACAGGTTTTGGAATGACACCAGTATCATAATTTAGATTACTTCATGATGGTATACATCAACACTGGATTGAAGATGTTTTCTCCTAGCTATCTTATCTCATGGATCCTCTGATCTCATAGAAATCTACTCCATTTACTACATATTGACTACAAAACTACATAAAACCACAGAACATTTTGAGAAAGATTTTTATAAGATTGTATTTATTACTGTTGTGTGTGTGTGTGTGTGTGTGTGTGAAAGAGTGAGTGCCAGGATGCTCTTGAAGAGGTCAAGGGATGATAGTGGCAGTTTGTTCCCTCCACCCTCTCTGGTTTCCAGGATCAGGCTTAGGACATCAGGCTTACACGGCAAATGCTCTTACCCTCTGAGCCATCTTGCCACCTATGTGACTGACTATTGTCAGTTTCTGGCTTATTCACAGAAGAGCCTTGTTTCACTGCCATGCTATTTGTCTTCCCATGAGATGTAACAAGAGGTTCTTTGTCCTGGCTGGCCCCATAGCCACCCTCAACTCCAAATGAACACACAGACACTATATTAGTTATAAAACTGTTGGCTGGTGACTAGGGCTTCTTAGAGGCTAGCTCTGTCTTAATTATTAACTCACTGCTATCAATCAATATATTGTCATGTGGTCTTGGCTTACAAGAGAAGGGTCCAGACCTGCTACTCCTTTGGCAAGCTACATTGTGACTGTTTCTGGCCTATCTTTCCCAGAACTCTCCTCTTCTTCTAGTACCACCTATCTCTCTGCCTCTATTGGCCACAGTGTTTTATTCATCAACCAATAAGAGAAACATATATACAGAAGGACAATCCCCATCAATGAGACAAAGCCTACACGTCCCAAATTATTCAGTCACATTTCTTACTATTTTTTTTTCTCAGTGAAACATGTTTCTGGAAGTTTGTTTTTCCTTGTGAAAGTAACATTCATTTATTATTTTTAAAGTGGAAATGCATAAATTAGATAAAGATTCAACTGCATATTATAACAGAGATGAATATTATGACATACTTTTGCTTCTACTTTCAGTCTTTTCTGTGCATATTTTAAATTTTAATTATCTTTCTCCTTTTGTGGGTGATCCTGCTAAGACACCCCTTGGGGGAGGGGGTGAGAAGATGCAGCATCAATGACTCAGGCTGGGAGTCAGCGAGTAGCAGAGCGTGCTCCAGACTCATTTATGAAGGAAGTTAGACCTGCCTTTATACCCCCTCCCAAGGTCCAATTGGCTCAGGTGGCTGACTCTGCTGCATTTTCCTTTCCACGTTGGTGTCTCTGGGTCACGTGTCTCTTTGTCAGCAGTTTCTGGGGGTCTGGGGGTAGAGTCAGGCTTGGCTCAGGGAGGAATTGCCTGCCATGAATGCTCATGCAGGCTGGCCTGGGCACTGTGGTTTGAGTAGGTGGCTAGCAGTTTCTCTTACATTCTATTACTTATATGGCACTTGGTTTTTAAGGGAAAAGTTGAAGATTTGGCCTGGAAAGATGAAGGGAAGTTTTGATTTTAGAATTATTTCTTATGTTGCCCTAGAGGGATCCCCTAGAGCTGTCTTGTTCAATATAGTAGCTGTAAGCTATTGTACTGGCTGCCTAATTTTAAAGAACTAAAATAAAATATAAAATTCACTTTGTTGGTCATGCTAGCCACATTTCAAGTGTTTAATAGCCACAGGTGGATGTGAGCATATAAATGACACATTTGCACCTTCACAGGTAGTCTTTAGATATTCTACAAGATTTCTCAGCCTTAGCACTGTTGACGTTTTAGGCCAAGTAACTCATTGTTGCAGAAGAAAAGGTCTTGTCCTGTGAACCATTGGAGGCTTCACTATGTTCCTTGCCTATACCTGCTAGATCGTACTTGCATTATACACCCCAACCAAAAGAAAAAATCATCCCAGAAGAAAAAATAATCCCAGACATGGCTACATGTCCCTGGGATACAAAATGACCCCAAATAAAAACCGTTGTCTTAGAGATGAAAAGCTAACAACAATAAAAATGATGAGCAATAGAAACACAGCAATCTGTCTGAGGAGCTGATTCTGCCTATCTACCTAGATATGCATCTGTCACCTCCTTCTTCATCACCACATGCTGGTCTCTCATAAGCTGTGGTCCTTGTTAGAGAGGACTTTTTCTGATATGGGAAATTGCTTTGTGTAAGGACACATGAGTAGCTGTGCTCCCTCTCAAGCTCTGGAGACCCATTTGTAGATTCCAAGTTAGTAGACTCTTCTAAATCCCATGATGCATGTGTCCATCTATCTTGCTTTTAAATAAATAAATAAATACTATCACTGTTGAAGACACATTCCAAACATTAACATATAGTAGGTGGTTTTCATACACATTGTCATCTTTATAACAACCCTGTTAGTAGGTACTGTTCATTATTTCTGCCATACAAGAGGAGATACATATGTATATGTATATATGTATATATACATATACATGTATATATATGCAAATCAAGTGTCTTTTCTGTTAAAGACCATTTGAGTTACTGATATGCACATCACCATCAAATTTTTACTGTCACAAATGTTCAGTCAAGAGTAAAATATTTTGGCAGGTCCTCTAGAGTCAGGGTTCTCTAGAGTCACAGAATGTATATATATATATGTGTGTGTGTGTGTGTGTGTGTGTGTGTGTGTGTGTGTGTGTGCGCGTGTGTATTTCTGAATAACTTACAGGCTGAAGTTCAGCCAATCCAACAATGGCTAGTGAATACAAAGTCCAAGAATCTAGTAGTTGCTCAGTTCCACGAGGCTGGGTGTCTTAGTTGGTCTTCTGCATAAGCTGGAATCCTGAAGAAGTAGACTCCAATGCCAGTAAAGTAATAGATGTGCTCTCAAAGTGTGGGCAAGCAGGCAAAACATGAATGAACCCTTCCTTCTCCCATTGTCCTTATATAGGCTTCCAGCAGAAGGTGTGGCCCAAATTAAATGTGTGCTCTCCTGCACCTTTCTGGATCAAAAGCCTGTGTCTTCCAGCCTCCAAATATGGATCAAAGTCATGTTGTCTACCTACTTCAATATCCAGATCACAGATATGCCCTCCATTTCTGGGTTGTAGTTCATTACAGATGTAATCAAGTTGACAACCAAGAACAGCCATCATAGCAACCTCATGACTTTGACTGATCCTGTGTGATGTCAGTGGTGGTTTGAATAATAATGGGTCCCACAGACTCATGTGCATGAATGCTTGCCCATAGGGAGTGGCACTATTAGGAGGTCTGGCCTTGTTGTAGTAGGTGTGGCAATGTTGGAGGGTATGTGTCACTAGGAGGTGGGATTTGAAATCTCAGAAGCTCAAGCCAGTTCTCTGCCAGCTGCTTGAAGATCCAGATGTAGAACTCTCAGCTCCCTCTCTAGCACCATATCTGTCTACAAGCCACCATGCTTCCTGTCACAACAATAATCGGCTAAAGCTCTGAACTGAAAGCTAGCCCCAGTTAAGTGTTTTCATTTATGAGTTGCTGTGATCATGGTATCTTTTCACGCAATAAATCCCCAACTAACAATATCTAGAGAACAAAAAGTAGGGACAAAATAACAAGGCACTGGGAGTGAGTCATAATGTTCAAAACAAAAAAGGAAAATATACATTAAGAATGAAAGTGGTCTCGTGTGTTTTGTAGTTATGTCCCCTTTGTTTTTAAGAAAGAACAGTTTTGGAGAAGTTAACAACTAACCTACGTTGTCAGACAGGAGTCTCATATCCTGACTCCTAGATTAGACTTTCTTCATGAGGCTGACATTGACTGTTGCCAACCCTATGTTTGTCTGGGCACTACAGAGAATGACGATAATAAGAGGTACATGAGGAGATGCTGAGAGAGAAAGAAGATGGAGAAAAATCACAGTATATGATTCACACATTTGAGTACAGGCTCTAGTAAAGTCAGAGCCTGACTTGAAGTATTGCTGGTTTTACACAATATAAATATGCATGTATAGAAATGTAGATATAGTTTCTGTTCAGCAGGGTCCCACAGCCACTTTGCTGCAAATAAATACACAGAGACGTACATTAATTACAAATCATTTGGCAAATAGCTCAGGCTTCTTATCGGCTAGCTCTTTCTAAATTATTAACCCATTTCTATTAAACTTTGCATTGCCATGAGGCTGTGGCTAACCCATAATACTCCAGCATGTTACTGCTTTTGACTGCTTCATGGCATCTCTCTCTGGCCTCCTCTTTCTATGTCCTTTCCCCAGAATTCTCCTCTTCTTCCTGTACTTTTTACCTGGCTACTGACCAATCAGTGTTTTATTCATCAACAAATAAGAGAAACATACATACAGAGGACATTCTCTATCATAAGAATGTGTGTACTCTTACCACAGCCAACCTCAAGCTTCAAATGTGACTGACCTCATTGAACACTAAGTTGGGGACATCTGAGTAATATTATTTCTTGCTCCTATTAATAAATACAATAGACACAAATGCCTTCAAAAGCATATGTAGCTTTTGTGTAAGAAATACACAATGCTGATGTGTAATGTGTTGCCTTGGCTTTAATACATAATATAAGCATAAATATAATAACCTTATAAAAGTGAAATTTTAATAATGACTTTATTAGCTACTATCTGACAAAATCCCTAAAAATGTGACAATTAGCTCTCACCAGACAACAAGTGACCTATCTAGCTCTTCATTTGGGTGTAGGTTAAGAAATCCATATCAGCATCTACAGCTGACCTTGAAGAAGTCCTTTGTAGAAATAACGCCACAAACACAAGATAGTTGCCCTGAGAGATTGCCCATTTGTTCAGTACAGTAAGGCCTGGGACATTCCCAGCCCTCACAAGATCAGTGGCTTCAGGAGCCCATCCATTTAGCTCTGTGGAGGGGTCACTTCATATCATGCATGCCATGGAGAAGAGTTTCCGTGACCTCTTCTGAAGCCATCATCTAGCCATACAATAAGCCAAATTTATCTTTTCCTTTATTTTATTTATATGTTCATTTAAAAGTGCAGCTAGACAAAAGTAAGCATGTTTGTATAGTGCATGAAGACATATAAAGGGAGGTTCTACAATAAAAATCCTGTCACACAAGAATCTCTAATCCAGTTAGTAGAACAGGACAAACTTGAAGCAGTGGCAACAGCAATAAAAGATAATAACAATATGCAATAAAAGACTGAGTCCATAGGTCATAACTGTCATTGCATTAGGACAGGATCTGGAAGACTAGACTTCAACCCCTTGGTTCACAAATCTAGTGACTTTGCATGATTTTAGCCAGTTGGGTAGGAAGTAAGACATGGACCAGGCCCGTACTCATTATCCAATCAGTCCACTCAATAATTAAGCAACTGTCTTGCCCCGGGCACTGTGTTCAAGGTGACTTCATGAGGAATAGGAAGTACAGTGTCAAAACCCCACAAAATTGCTTTAATTTCCTTAAATTAAATGTTTTAATACTTTTAATATTTCTTAGTATTTTAATTTCTTAACTAAATGAAATAAAATAAAAAAATGAAACAGAAAAGTTTTGATATGTGATATGAATATATTTGTCATACCGATGCAGTAATAATATATAACTTTTTAATATTTTCTATGAACAGTAAACCCGTGAGAACAAATATGCCTCAAAGCGTATGAAAATGTAATAAGGGCCAGATGATTCTAGGCACTGGGGAAAGATTAAATGATTATTGAGGCAGACGAGTCTCCTTTTCTGGAGCTTTCATTCTCTGAGTGGGGCATACCAATAATGAGCCAATAAATAAATCAATAAGCAATATCATTTCAGGCAGTGATAAAGTCGGTGGGAAAATGACACATGGTTTGATAGAGAGCACTTGAGGGAAGATGTTCCAACCACTCCTTTATGATGATGAGATATCAGTGCTGAGCCCTGGGCAATAAGAACACAGATTGATGTAAGTATCCAAAAGAAGCATGGTCCAGACAGAAGGCACAACAAGCTAGGGAAGCTGAGCCAGGGACAAGCTTGGTGAAATAGAGGAGCCTAGTCTAGCGGGCTAGAATGAGGAGAGGAAAGGGAGGTGGAGAGTAGAATAGGTTCATGGGATAAGGAGGGCTAGTGCCTGGAGGTTGGAGGCCATATAAAGGCCATAGATTCTGTGAGGAATACAATGGGAGCTCACCGAGGGTACTGAGCAGGGTAAGGAAAGAACCTCACATATTGTTTATGATTACTCTGTGCTGAGGTGGTGAATGTCTTGGGAAGGGTGGGGGAAGCAAGTAGCTTGTGCACTGATGCATGTCAGTCATGATGATACCCAGGATGGCGGCACTGGAAATGGAACAGATGCGATGGAACAGGAATCTGTTTGGACATGGAGCAGCAGGAATGTATGTGGGGATGGAGAGCAAGGGAAGATCACCAAGCAATTTCAAAGATGCTTTATGAAGAAAATAAGATTATTGTTCACAAATACAAGCACTTAAATCATTGGACTAAAAGTGCACTCCTATTAATGAGATAGAATGTATGCATGGCTAAATTACAATCATTTGTAATGTTTTGGTACTTGAAGCTATTAAAGGAAAAATAATCTTCAGCTTGTGCCATTTATGAATCAGACAATGGATAGCATTATAATAGTTTTCACTGTTCTGCAGAATATTTTATTAAAATATATATGTGTATGGAGTATCCACAAGGGAAAGCCTAATTTTGGATAGGAAGAGCACTCAACAAATGAAAATACATAAATTAAAACAAAGAACAATTTTGTAGGGATTTCATAAAATACTGAAATATTTCTCTACACAAAATAGCCAAAGGTAAATCACCATGTGAACATTGAGCAAGTATCTTCCATGTAAATGAGCTGTGAGAATCAAGTTTTAAGAAGGTCAAGACAAAATTTATGGAGAATTTTCATCTCTCTAATTCCTGAAGTGATGTAATGCCCAGGTCAGAAGCTATGTTAAGGAATGAAGGTATAAAACAACTTTTTATAGTCTGATATAAAAACTTTCAATTACTCAAATTATAGTGTTAGAATAATTAAACATGTTACAAGGTCAGTTTCAAACCAATTTATTTTAGACTAATTAGAGGGAAAAACCAAATCATGGAGCACAGATTTGAGCATCTATGAAAGCAAATAAAACTTTCAAAGAACGTTAAAGCTACTCTGACAGTATTATCTTTTGGAAAGAAATTGATTTTTCCTTTCATTACACTTAGTGTAAACACATATACTAAGTTTGAATCCATAGAATTGTGCATGCTGAGAATGGAAATGATTAAGAAATTATCTCCATATTTCCTGGAATACCTGTAAAATTGTCCTTTATTCTCTTTGTGTATTTTCATTTCTTTGGGGATCTTCTTTCTATTCTTCTGTTCCACGGGATGTCAAATTTTTCAGAAAGAAGGAAATGGGCTTTCATTTGTTTTTACAGATTTGTTTTACTAAATAAATATATCAACTAACCCCCATAATCTGCTATGGCAATGAATTCTCAACAGGTATTTCTGCCATACATATAAAGCCCACTGTATTGCTCTCACTTTTGTTTCTTTAAATTATTTTTTCATAAAGCAATTAGCAGTTGCTGATATGTCCTGGAAGCAGATAATTCATCCAGTGCCCCAGCTTCTGAAATGATGGGAAGCTTACCAAGGACAAATTGCTGGATGACAATCAAATTTAAAATTAAAGACCAACAGAATAGGTTTGCCTAATGATACAAAAATTACCATGGTAGCTTAATCTTCATGACAACGTGGATTGCATAAAACATGGATTTCACTGATACAACTTTTATTTATCTACACAAATCATTATACCAGATGCAAATGATTCTATTCATTAGATGATTTTAACAGATGTTCACAGAACATGTCATGTTGCCTGTAGAACTCTGGTGGGGTACCTTTTGAAAACAGGTTCTTCCAGTGCTGAGATTAATATCTACGTGGCTATTATATGTTATACAATTCATTCAGCAAAATCAGCTGTTATAATTCTTTATATTCTGTGCTACCTGAAACAGATATGACCAGTCATTACTGTAGGCAGAGATTTAAGTAGCCAGAAGAGGGTGGCAAGGGACACAGAATCAGGGAAAAGCTAAAGTCACTGCCAGTGTGGACTACCAATAAAGAATGTTGGTTACGAAAGTAGATAATTTCCCATAAAAATCTCCGTATTTTAAACACTAAGATAATAATGGTTCCATGGCCTATAACAGAAAGGTGCCTGGTAGATTGGACATGCCCAATATTTGCTTTGACAAAGAAAGCTTTGAAGTAATTCATGAAGGCCTTTAAGAAGGCAATGTAAACTGGTTGATTTGACTTATGAAGTTGGAGGCATTTCACAGAAAGTGATTAGGGGGAATTAGGGAGTGATGTCTACAGTGACTTCCCTGGAAATATATTTAGGGTAAATGGAATTATATTAAACATATGAAGAATCAGTGAGTTTGGGGGCATAGTGTAGACTGAGACCTCCCTCAGCTATGGAAAAGAACTGTTCAGAGAGCTGCTTTGTCCTAGGCATAGAAGCATGGCTACTCCCTGATACCTAGGTCAAAGTGATTCTCCCCATTTGCAAATAGATTGCTATTTCCGCTGCAAAGGACAAGCTATTGTGGTAATTTGAAAATTAATACCCTCACTGTATCAGCAACATTCCAGCTATCATGATAAAAAATATTATAATCAAAACAACGCAAAGGGGAATTTCTGTTTCTGAGGGGATAGCCATAAAGGTAGGGGACACGTGACAGCAGCTGGCTGCAGCAGGAAGGTGGGAGATCACATCTCCACCATACACAGGAAGCTGAAACAGTAAAACAGAAGTAGAACAAGACTATCAAGACTATACAGCTCCAAAGCCCAGGGATGCAATTCTTCCTGAAAAGCCCCACATCCTTAAAGTTCTGTAGCCTCCTCAAACAGTGTTAGCCACAAGAACCAGGAGTTCAAATCCCTGAGCCTTTGGGGGAACATCTCTCATTCAAGCTACCAAACCAGTTTTAAAGGTGGATTGAGCTATTTGGAATTCTGTATATCTGGTTTATTCTCAAGTTTTGGAGATTATGTTTCTTTAAATCACTATTAGAATAATAACAATGAACCCTGTTTTCTACTGAGTGCTTAGAAAGTCCAAACACCATATTTATATTTACTTTAAAATAGTTTAGGTGGGGAATGAAACTTGGGTGATTAATGTAGTTATAAAAGCTTTAAATGAAGCCAGCATAAAAATGTCTTTGACTCCAAAACAGAGATAATAGTTTATGGCACTTCCCCACTAAAATTTTAGTTTAAAAAAATCTTTTTTTTTGGTAAAGACAATAAATTCTTAATACATCTGTATATCTCTGTGTGACTCCATGGGAAAATGGCTGATTTGGTTCTCGTTTAGAGAAACACATACAGGAAACCCAGTGGTCTGGGCTGAGAAATAGTAATCACACGTGTCAGGGACATGAGTGTGCACAGAAAAGATGTATGCAAAACCAAACTCATATGATTTTACCCCAGTGACAATAACCCAGCCCCAGCACAGCAAGCCAGGCACTTCATGTGGAAGCCACCTCTGTCAGCGCCCTTCTCAGTCTCAGAGCTGTAAGATGGGCTTTCTTTCTTTCTTCCTTTCTTTCCTTTTTTTCATATTTTTTATTATTTATTTATTTTATATAACGAAGTCCATTTAAATGAAAACAAACATTTATAGACAATATTTGGGAATTTGGGCGTTGTTCTTTCCAAACTACTTCCTGCTGGTAAGGGGCGCTGTCATGGGGGATTCTAAGAAGATGCAGAAATCATGGCTGTAGTCTGTAAGGCTGCTTTGTCCAGCTGTTTTGAATGTAGGATCACCTGGTACTCTGTTTCAGGCGGTCTGGCTTGATCAAACCACATTAGTTTGGAAGGAATCCACAGCTTTTCATTTTCTGTGGAAACAAAAATAGAAATCCTTTTCCCCAGTAACACAATGGAATACTACTCTGCAGAAAAAAATAATGGCATCTTGAAATTCGTAGGCAAGTGGATGGCACTTGAAGAAACCATCCTGAATGAGGTAACCCAGTCACAAAAAGAGGAACATAGTATGTACTCACTTATATATGGATTTTAGACCTAGATCAAAGGATCACCAGCCTATAATTCCCACCACCAGAGGAACTAGGATACAAGGTGTATTCTAAGAGATTCATGTAAAGTCCCTCACAGAACCGGAAAGAGACAAGTCCCCCCGAACACAGGGGAAGATGGGCTTTCAAAGTTGTGATTGCTGCATAGTTAACTCACAAAGTGTCAGAACTGCAGAAGTGTTTAAAGAATTCAATGTTTTAATATTAGTTTTGTTTTACAAGGAACATACCACCTTCCTACAGGGGGGGGGAGGGAGGGAGGGAGAGAGCGGGGAAGGGAAAGGGAAGGGGGAGAGGGAAAAGAGAGATCCTAAGATTTCTTGGTCACATAGAATGTCAATGGGATAAATACATAAAATCAACTTCATTATTTGTAAGCTATTCCTTAAAGGCACATGACCCCCCATCTTCCTTTTATTAGAGCAAAGCACTGTGCCATCACCCTGAACAAGCATGTGGTCTCTGCTGTAAAGCAGGCATCTTTCCTCCACAGTCTTCCTAACGAGTGGCCATATGCACGTGTGTGATGTGGTGCTGGCCATGGGCACATATCCTCAGTGGGCTGCTATTCCTTGACTTTCCCTTCCATGCAAGAGGAAGGGGATATAATAATGACATTCTCTGGGGAGAAGATGTTGAGTGTACTTAAAAAGTTAAATTAAACCATTCACGTTTTTCACATTTACTTGGTTCTGGAAACTCTTCCAAACTGATTGCCATTGCTGTGTTGGTATTTTCTTTGAGAAATATTCATCTGTGGTGTGACTTCATTCAGCTCCATTCTTTGCATGCTGTCTCTCAGTAGGTAGTAATTGTGTTTCCAACATAGAAATGGAAAATAGGAGGCTCAGAAAAGTTGCCTGGAGGTGAGCAAATATGTGCTGCATAGGTGGTTTGTTTGCGTGTTCGTTTTGTCTTTGAAGAAAAAAACATTTTAAATGTGACTGGCTTTCTGTGATCTCGCCTCTTCCTTTACTAGCATTTCAAAAACTTCAGTTTCATGGTCCAAGGTCCACAGTGGGTATACTTATCAATCAGCATATCTGTAAAACTTCAGTTGGACAGCTCAAAAATCATGCTGACATTTGTATTTATTTCAAAAGTTGGTTGACACATATGCGTTCTTAAGTATGTCAAAGTTAGTTAATAGTCTTCAATTCAGGTAGGTTCCCTCAAACCTTTCCAATAGATAAAAATGTCTTATACTTAGTATGCAGTTGGTTTAGCAACTGTTACAGCATTAAGTTGGCCATCTTCACTCTCCTACTGAACAATGTATGCTGTTCTCTATTCCGTGAGCTAAAATTCAGGATGGAGCAGAGCCAACCAAGCAAGTGATGGGCTAGGCCAAATGGAAAGACTGTTGTTGTCAAGCTTCCGCTTTTTGGGAGGCTGAGATACAGCTTCTGTTTAATACGACCCCTAGGGATGTTTCCTGGATAATAAAAATGTTCACTCAACTGGAACCAGAACTTTTATCAAAATTGATAGCAGCCGGAATCTTCCATAGCCAGAACTTTAAATAGCCAACAGCGTGGTTACCTGTGCTGGTGATGACAACACAGTCAAAACTGGCACTTAGGAAAATCAAAATCAATTTTGTGCTAAAGAGCCCACCAAGGCTCACTTCTTTAGGTTAGCCATGGTAGGTTTGTGAATATGGAGATGATTAGCTTTGAGCATGGAAGACAATTCCTGCTGCTGAAGGACATGGGCTCTTTCTCCCTTCCGATGGTGACACCAATCAGTTCTAATGTGAACTGTAATTCTTTAGTGCCCTATAATTTTCCTAAAAGCTTCCAGATTGGGACATGCTGCTGAGACTGACGGCTCTTTCTCTCTGTGTACTGGCACAGCAGGCAGATGTAGAAGTGACAGAAATGTGTCCTATTTCATTGCTTCATCGTTTTGATGGATACCATGCTGAAAGATACTATCTCTTTATTGTACGGGGCTGGAGATAGGCATTCCTTGCTGTCATGGTTACATGTCAGTACTGGAATTTTAAAATGAGCTCCATTATAGCTGATAAGAGCCTTTCCCCAGCTCTGTCTGACACTCTTTCTGTCACTGGTAATTCTACTGAAGGAAGTCTGTGTCTATCACAAAGTGTCTAATCCAGTTTTCTTAAAATGATTATGGAGTTACTGCATGAGAAAGAGAGAGAAAGAAAATTCAATCCCCTGAGAATGAAATGGTCTATATTGGCTCTTTTCAGCAAGAAGCACTTTTTTTTTTCTATTTTTCAGAAAATACTATTTCAGTAAACAGTTTCAGAGGGACCTCAGTTAGTCCCTCATCATGGTTATTTTGAACCCTGAGATTGCTTTAAAAGAAAATAAAGTATTCACTGAAGTAGAATTCTGTGTACTGTTACTTAATTTGTCCCTCCAGATTTTAGTATTATTATTTCATAGAGAAAATGGTGGCTTTAGTTGTTATCTAGAATTAAGTAGGATTTAAGTACTTGTAGCACTTGATATATATAAAACACTGTAAACAGATTTTGACATAATGGATCCAAATAAATTCATTTCTAGGTGATTAATTTTGAATTCATTTATCTGGAAGCAGCAACATATGCTAAAATTTGTCTTGAAGTTGCTTATTGCATCCTCTGACAATAGTCGGCACCTATCAGCTCCTTTAGGATGGTCACAATGGTCTAATTTTCATCCTACCCACTGCCCCTTTTTGAAAATAGATGAATTAATCAGGTGTGTCTGGGGAAAATAAATCAAAATGATTTCAGAATGCAATGCTGTAGATTCAAGTTTATATTTATATTTTCACGTAGTCATGACAGTATTTTATGTTGACAAATGAAATTTCAGAGAGAAGAAAGCAATGTGAGTCCAATTACAACCTTTGCAAATAGACTGCACATACTATGTTTATGGCAAATATATCGCAATGTTAAGGAGTTAGCTTTTCGACTTTGCAAACATATCCCCCATGGAGGGATAACTGCCTTATTCTAGAGATAGGAGAGAAGCCCTAGTCCCTACTTCACAGGACCTGTCAGATCTACATGACCCCAACTGGATGGCATTCCCCTACATATGGTATTGTGGTGGGGGGTTGGGAGGGGAGGGTGTTTAGAGTGCATGGGAGAGGGTAGAGAGGGCAAAAGGGAGGGAAGGAGGGAGGGAGGGCTGGAGGGGGAGGGAGGGAGGGAGGGAGAGGGAACTAGGATCGACATGTAAAATAATAAATTAAAAAAAAAAAAAAAACGCTTTGACTCCAAAATTTAAGTTGAAGAACAAGTTACTGGGGAAAAGTATTTCTATTTTTGTTTCCACAGAAAATGAAAAGATGTGGATTCCTTCCAGACTAATGTGGTTTGATCACACCAGACCACCTGAAACAGAGTACAAGCTGATCCTACATTCCAAACAGCTGGACAAAACAGCCCTACAGACTACAGCTAGGATATCTGAATCTTCTTAGAATCCCCCAAGACAGCGCCCCTTACCAGCAGGAAGTAGTTTGGAAAGAACGACGCCCAAATTCCCAAATATTGTGTATAAATGTTTGTTTTCATTTAATTGGACTTTGTTATATAAAATTAAATTAAAAAAAGGAGTTAGCTTTTCTTCAAGCCACACAAAATATCATTTAAAACATCGCTTGAGTGATCTAACAAACAAATCTTTCAAAATTTAATGTGGGTACTTGTATTTTCTTTTTAAAACACCCCCAGGCCATCATTAAACTGCCATTTTTAATTTATAAAATGACCAATGTATTCTGTTGATTTCTTCAACTCTTTTTCATTACTTTAATTATGTTTGGTTGTCAGTTTCATATATATATATGTATATATATGTATATATATATATGTGTGTGTGTGTATGGGTATATAGATATATATAGATATAGATATATAGGTATATATATTGAATTCTGAACCTCTTCATCTTGCATTCCCCTGCCTCCTCCTCACTCTTCCTCTTACTGAAACTCTTCTACTTATGTCTTTATTATCTGGTGCTTTAAGAGCTCTTATTTGTATGAGTTGTTTGTATCAACCCAGGAAGTGATAACTGAATTCAGCCAGCTCTCCCACTGTGGCATACAGATCACTAATGAATATGGTCCCATTTCCCTGGATTTTTTATTTATGTATTTCACGTGGTGAGTCATGCTAATCAGCCTCAGCTGCTTTAACCAACCTTTGTTTCTTGAAAAGAGAGGTGTAACATGGAATGAGAAAGGAGATGTTTCATAACAGGTTCCATAAGATGCAAATAAAACACTTCTGTAGTAAATTTGTAAGGCTAATATATAAGCCAGGTCCTAACCAGTATACTATTCTGTAGAACAAGTGTGTGTGTGTGTGTGTGTGTGTGTGAAACCGTACAAACACAAGTAATTTGTGTGGCTAATATTCCTGTAGTTTTTTCACCTATTCACAATTTCTACCCTTTTACACTCCACTCATCATTTCCAAAATCCATCTAGCGCCATGTTCTTCTTTGTGGAGACCTTTCTTCAGGCGATGAATCACTACTTTTTCTTCTGTATGAAAGTATCTTTAGGCTACTTCTAAATGCTATTTTCCCTGTTCCCTGGCATTAAAAAATCCATTGTTTTGTTTTAAGTCCACTAAAGAGATTATTTTATTTTCATTTGATAAGAAATAGTCTGTCTTTTCAATTATTGTTATTTTGAAGATCAGAGTGTAGTCCTGTCTGGTTGCTTTGAGACAGTCTTTTAGGTTTCTTTTAGCTATGATAGGTAGGTGTGGATTTTATCACATATCATGCTTACACACTTTAAACCTGAAAACAATGCTTTTCACCAGGTTTGCGATCTTGCCCTCATCATTTTCTTCTCTGTGACTCTTACCTCTTCTCTGTGGCTGCTTCATTTACTGACTTCTTTGTTGTTCCCTCTGAACAATATAGATGTACCTTTCCGTGGACTGACACCATTTAACGGTGCTCAGGGTTTAGTTACCCACTTCCATTCAGTTCTAAATCTTAGTTCCTGGAAGTGTAACTTGTAAAATTTCTATCATGTTCCCTTTCTAATATTTCATGCAGATTTTTATATTTCAGTTTTTGTTGAAAGTTTCATTCACATTTTTATCTCTTACAACATGATCATCATGGTCATTTTTAAAGGCTTTTATTACTTCAAAAATATGGTCCTTGCTCAGTGTCTGGTTATTTATTGTTTCTGCTTCTTTGCCTGAATTGTTGTCTCTTTTCAGTATCTGATTAGGACTGATTTGGTACAAAAAGAAAAACAAGCTTGTAGAAGTAATTTGTGACATACATGATATTATTTTTCTCTGAGAAATATTTGCTACCAACATGTACCTGTGGGCACTCTAATCTCTAACCTGGCATTGCTTTAAACTGGTTTCAGAATTTATTGATAATGTGACATCAGGCTTTTGTCTATGTGGGGAGGTTTAGATCTGGCTCACTCTTACTCCTCTGAGTAAACCATGCTAGGGCACTATACCTGCATCTTTTTTTTCCCAGTTTCTCTGCTCTCAAAGAGTCTGGGCTTCATTCACCTCCTCTCCAAATTTCCAGGACTGACAAAAGCTGTACTCAGCCACTCAGTGATCAACAAATGTTCCACCAAAAGTAGTTGCAGCTGTTCAGCTCATATGGGTGTCCTGTCCTCATAAGGCTCAGGGAGCATTGGGGAACGGGTGTGAAGAACATAAGAGGCCATCCATGAGGAGGAGTGTTGTGAAATGCTGTCCTTTGGCTATGATGTAGTATTGCATATGCAGACTCACTGCAGCCATGATTAAGTGAGTTAAACTTTCCAGTGTGGAGGAGGGGGAATTCCTGAGGCCCCTCCCCTTGCTGCAGAGCTGTTGGCAATTGATGGCTGCTAGGGGAGGGAGAGTGACTTTTCTTCCAGGAGTTCCTCAGTAGAGAGAGGATTGCACACTAACATACATATAGGTGGCACTAATTGGCTCAGTGGGGAGTTAAAAGGAAGGCACTTGTTGGTCTGGGTATCCCATGAGTTTCCTGTTGTAGTACCCTGTAATGACCTGGATTTTCCAGAAAGAGAAGCTTCTTTGATGAGGGCTGAATATTTGAGATAGGAACTAGAGATGAGAGAGAACATGCAGTGTACCTTTCTAGGTCTGGGTTAACTCATTCATTATAATTTCCAATTCCATCCATTTCCCTGCAAATTGATTCCGTTTTCTTTACTGCTGAATAGCATTCCATTGTGTGTACACATTTTCATTTTCCATTCATCTGTTGCAGGACATCTAGTTTGTTTCCATTTCCTGGCTGAGCAAGGATCTGTGAAGTAAAATGTCTTCATTTATTTTGACTTTTGAGGATTCTTCATACTGATTTCTAGAGTGGCTGCACGAATTTTCATTCCCACAGATAATCAATGTTGGCTGTCTTTTTTCCAACACCCTCACTAGTATTTATTGTTATTTATTTATTTATTTATTTATTTTGTGGCTATTAGTTATCCTGACTGGGGAGAGAAGAAATCTCCAACTTGTTAAATTGCATCTCCCCAATTGCTAAGGATACTGATCACTTTTAGGCTACATGATACTTGGAAGTTTAATTAATCCTTTTTTCTTTCCTTTCTCCCGTTCTTTTTTCTTTCTTTCTTTCTTTTTTCTTTTTGTTGTTCCTCAGAATAAACACCTAAGTGTTTGAACCAAAACCTCATCTAGTTTCAGACAAGCTTCCCCAATTCACATTACAGTGTTTGTGATTATCACCTAACACCTAAGTCACAGTCTTCAATTGAACTTTCTTGAAAGAACATTCTATAGAATGTCCTGACAAAAGATTTTCAAATACCTGTGAAGCCAATTGAATTGTGAAGATGGACAAAAATTGGGACAATATTGCCACTTAAATGTATGTAGTCATCTTCTGACAACACTTCTCTTATAAATATTCTGTGCTGCTATTAACCCAGTAAGAGTCTAGGAGTTTTGTGCTTTTCAGTGATTTTAGAAAATAATTATTTTTTATTCTCTCTATTTGCAAAACCAATGATAATTAAGCCTCAGTGACCAGAGGAAACTGAACTTCTGGGGTTTTGATAAGTGAAAATTTACACAGCGTATTCCCTTCACAACTTTGCAGAAAGACAAATTAGCAGATAGAGAGCTTATTAACTACTTAGGAAGACACACTACAAACTTATGCAAAAATCAGTAATGAGGGCTCTGAATTTCATTCAGTGAACTGAAACACAAAATTCTAACCATAGAAAGTTCTGTACCTGGGACCTGGAAGCTTTTGAAAGGGAAAGGTACCATGGTCAGGGGAATAAGAATTAAGGAAATATATGATATCAGTAAATGGTATTTTAAAATTCAAAAAATATAGTAAGCTGTCAAGAAAGGAAAAGCTTTTTTTTGCAGTAGTTTGAGACCATTACACAAAGCCACAACTGGTCAAAATACAGAGACTAATTGAACATGGATGCCCAGCCCCAAAGAAAACATCTACAATACAATCCCTACACCCAAGGCTCGAGGAATATTACGGATCATGGGGCAGAAAGATTGTAAAAGCAAAAGGACTAAGAAGTCTGCTGTGAGATATGTCAGAACACAGTCCAGGAATGGAGTCGAATGAGGAGAGTTCTGAGTGCTTGTGAGAATATACCAAGGAAACAAGTGTCGAGCATCAGTTCTTCAAAACATGCAGTTGTTCTTGGAGCATGTTTCCGTGCTCTTCCCAGGTGTATCATTTCGAGTGAGTTTTCTTCAGACTATTCATTATTGATTGCTATTGTTATTCAATTATGCATGTATGGATAAACAGGTTTTCACCACATGCAGCTTGTTCTTGCAGTTGTACAAAGTGTGAACTCATGAGAACTTTACTCAGGTGATCTCACTTAACCTTCAGGGTATAAATCGTTTGGTGCTCTGAATAAACTTGGCTGTTGCATTCAACTTGAGTCTGCCTCATTTCTCAGCTCCACTCTCCCAGGTTCCATCACCTCCAGAACAGTAAACAGATAAGGAAACTATATCCATGAAACCTCAGCAATATGGTTGTATGAACAAGACTTGAATGACAACACCATTTGGTTTGCTAATGTAGGTGGGGAAATATAATGGGACCCTGCTCCTAAATGAAGACCCATAATGATTGCTGAGAGAGGGAGAATTAGTATTCCACAGGGATGAGGCCCTTAAACTGTTATATGATACCAAGTGGTTAACCTACTTCTTATGTATGTTGTTTTGTACATATGTATATAAATTATAATATATTTATACATATATAATATGCCATATATAATATACATACAAATTAAAAGACATTAGCAGGTTACATTTATATATTTATTTATATACCAATATGTAACAATAGTTTAAAAAAAAGAGCCCATGAATTTGACAGTTGAGTTAGGGGGAGACGTATGGAAGGGGTTGGACAGAGGAGAGGGAGGAGAAATGATGAAATTATATTTTAATTAAATTTTAAAAAGAAAGTAAAAGGTGGAGGAAATTCAAGATGGGGGAGACAGTAGAAGAGGAGGGAGGTGTGCTGTGGGATTTAAATGCAAACCTCCTGAGATGAATGGGGGGCAGCTGGAGATCCTGTTACCAGCTTAAGAGAGAGCAAGCACAGATGCTGAAACAGAATTGCAACATTTGCCTTGAGTCAGCATTTACTGTTCTAGTTACGATTTCTACTCTTCCTCACTGCCAAGGTCTTTGTCTTTTAAGAGAGACTTAGATTTTGGAAACATCTCCTAGTCTTCCAATAAGAACGATAGTCTCTCCGTAAGAATGGAAGCCAATAGTAACTGCCTCATCATGGTTCTACCAAGCTTGGCAAGGAGCCTCAGATGATGTAAACCCAACGTTCCTTACTCTGGTTGGCACATAGATGCCAAGGCCCATGGGATAGGTGGTTTCTTTGGCAGCTATTTCACATTACAGTGGTCTGCTTTCCAACCTTCTGAACTTCTCTGGGAAGGACAGAACAAATGACCACCAGCACCCTAAATGAAGACTCGAATGTTAACATGTAGGGATGTGGAAAACACATTCAAGGAAAGGTACCTTTTCAGAACACTGTAATTTGTATTTCTCTGCAGTATGTCCTCTTCTCTCTTACCCTTTTCCATTAAATCTGGTTCATTTCAGCCACTTGGACTTTTAGCACTCAACAAGGATCCTCAAATATAGTGGTCACCCCATGAGAGTTTTAAGTGTTCATTAAATGAATTGTTCAAATCTGATGGCAGTGTCTGTGATGGCTGATTTTAGGTGTCAAGCTGACTGTGTTGAAGGACACTCACATGGCTGGTAAAACGTTATTGATTCTCTATGCTTCTGTAGGCACTGATGTTCAAACGGGATCCCAGGTAGGTTTGCTTTGGTTAGGAATGACTAGGAAGCACCAAGTGTGTCTGAAATATTGGCCCTGGTGGACTGTGGGGAAGATTCACCCTCAATGTGGAGTGCTCATTTGTTTGAGACTCAGATGAAACAAAGAGGCGTAGGAACAGTGTGTGCCACAGCACCCCCATCCTAGCAAAGTAGCTTTCTTTCAGTGTTTTACATCTCAGAGTCACAGATTTTCATCTTTGGAACCGACACCAGCAACATCCCTAGCTGGCTTCCTAGTTTTCCAAAATCTTGACCTTTTACATGCTGTCTGATAATTCTACCATCAGCTTTCCAGATTCTGGAACCTCCTACTGGGACTGAGAGATGTTATCAAATCTTGCTCCCCAGCAACAGGTAGCCTAACTTAGGGACTTCTTCCCACTGTCTGGAATCCAGTAAGCCAATCCCCTAAGGTTCCCCTTTACTACCTGTGCTCATGTGCATTTATTTAGCTCTGTACTAGGGAACTCTGAGTGAAACAAGGTGGCAACAGTGTGTTGCTTTCAGTTTAAAGCTGTGAAACTGGAAAGCTTGAAACTTCCCCAGAGTTGGCAGAAATGGCCCCCAGGTTCTCAGCTGAAGTGACTATAGTATTCCACACAGACACCAGAATTACAGTTTTCTTATTCTAAATAACAGTTCGCTGTCAACCAAAGCAGTGACAATAGCACATACCACCACACAGAGCCCACGAATCGGAAGTTGAAAAGCCCACCCACACCTGAGATCCATCATTTGTCTTAGGCAATTTCTGAAGAAGCAGGAACAGCGGGATGCATCACGTATTTGCTAATAGCTTCCTCCTCCTCCTTCCTCTCTCTCCTCTCTCCATCACAATATAATACTAAGATATTTATTAACTATTGAAACAAAACTTCATCAGCCATACTGGAATACAAATACACATGAACAGAGTCCTATTTTCCTTCTGAAGGTTTTTGAAACCCACTCTGCTGCTCTTTACAGCAGTTTAGCCTTATGCCCTGAAAAAATAACTAGATCATTGCCTTTCTTGCATCTGTGCAAAAAATCTAATGAGAAATTCAATAACAATTTAAATATGGCTATAATTATACTGATGCGTCAGCACCCAATATGGGAATGTCCTTGTCATGTTAATCTCTTTATAAAATAAAGGTAATATAAAGAGCCTCCAAATAAATGACCAGTATTCTGTTTTAAGAAAAATGTAAATGTCTCCTTTAAAAATTTTTATTACATTTCATTTATTTATGGGTGTGTGCCACAACAGGCAAATATAGGTCAGAGAATAACTTGCACAAGTTGGCTTTCTCCTTCTCCCATGAAGGTCCAGGGGATCCATCTTGTCAGCTAGATCCTTCACCTACTTAGTTAGCTGTCTCACTGGTCTGAGACCATGGACTTTTCTAAGGGTAACTGATCATCTTAAATTTCCTGTCATTTTTGACTTAACGACTCATAGGCATGCTAAATTGAATTTGTTTGAAGGCTTTGTGTGTCATTTATGTAGAATCCCTCACTGAAAGGAAAATTATACATTCGAGGACAAAATTTGTTACGAAACAGTGTTCTGCTGATATGTCACATGAAGACATGTGCTTTGAAATGAACCACCTCATCCTTTATCTGGTTACCAGGTCTATTTGTTCCGATTTTAATATTTATTTTTAATTTTATAGTATGGTGATAAAAGAATGTTACCTGCAATCTCTAGTTCTGAACTTTTGGATAGCCAATATGTGTCATAAATATTGTCAAAAGTGACTTCTCTTTCAGAAGGATGTATGGTTTTATATATTCCTATGACAAACATGCATACATACAAACATCTAGTCATGTTTATTAACTATATAATCAAAACACTTGAAATAGTTACATATTTTCTATCACACATATTGTGATATCTTGCTTGGACAAATAAAGCCTGGCTCTTGTGGCCTGAGGCTGCACAGTCGCAGATGTCTTGGATGTTGGATCACCTGGGAAACAGCTTCAAGCAGTCTTTCTTGATCAAACCATACTAGTCTGGTAGGAATCCACAGCTTTTCATCTTCTGTGGAAACAAAAGCAGAACCTCTTTTCCAAGGTAACATGTCCTTTGACTCAAATTTTGAAGTCAAGGCATTTTTAAAATATATAGGTTGGGTTAATCAGGCAGGATTTATAATCAAATGTCTTTTAACAGCTGTTACTTCTTCCTCAGCAATCAAACAATTCAAAGACAGCACAATAACATACAGTCTGCATATTTTACATCTTTACATGGCTCTTTTTTATTACTCTATTTCTTTTATTTTTATTTTATTTTATATTTTGAGACAGGGTTTTGTTTTTTTGGTTTTTTTTGTTTTTGTTTTTGTTTTTTGTTTTTTGTTTTGTATCGTTAGCTGTCTATAACTCACTCTGTAGACCAGGCTGGCCTTGATCTCACAGTGACCCACACCCAGCTGCCCTATTTCTTTTTTAAGGACTTTATCACTTTCTTTTCTTTCCCAAGCCTAACCTATATGTATTTTTTAACACTCTGAAAATTGTTTAGAGGGTTTTCTTTACCTGAATCAGTCTTTACTGTATATCTCTATCTTTTTCTGACCACGAGTCTTTAATCTGCTTAACAGCATGGTTAGGATTAAAGCTGCTGCTTTGACTGCTGGCTCTGTCCCATTCCTTGGCTTCCTGGGAGTTTAGCTTCATGGCAGAGGTACTGGTGGGAGCCATGCTTATTGCTACAACTCTGGGGAAATACGCCACACACACATTTACCTATTTCGATATATTTGATCATCACATCTTTATGTAGTTTTTGGATTGTTTCATTTTTATAGGCTTAGCTTCTGTGGTTATTAAATATATATATTAATGGCTGGTCCATAATATTCATAAATTATAACATAATTCTTTAAAATATGATTTGCTTATCATACTGATCCACTTTGTAATTGCTTGCCTGTAAGCATGACTAGGAAGAAACAGTTAAAGGTGTTTCTACTATACAACATGAGTCCATAAAAACAAGTCTTAGGTTAGTGATATTGTAGCATGAATTCAGTGAAGCTCATATGTACTCTAGGTAACAGCCCTTACTTGGAGTCCATTGAGTTTTGGTTTTGTATTCTTCTAAGTCTTTTGCTGACCTTTTCCTGAAAGGCCCCTTTTAGCACAAAACCAATGATTTTTTAAGACCATGTAGGTGAAATTTTGACTGACTTGCAGAACAAACATTCCACTAAGGGGATGCTATAGGATGGAAAGTATTTCTTGTCCCAAGGAGGGTCCTTTAATAGAGGAGAAGCCTGATGGACCTGTCTGCTTTTTACCCTTGCTTTACACTGTGATGGAGCCATATGAGTGTGTTGTGGCAAGTCATCTTGCACTTTAAGCATAGTCCCCAGTGAGATTCTCATTCAACTATGGATGATGGTTAATGAATTTAGGTATGAGGATCTGGACAACAATACTTGAAACATTGATGGTAGCTGAGTTTGGAGTGTAAACTTTGGATGAAGGTGACTCAAAGGTTTGGAGTCTGGTTTTGTAGTTAGAATACCTCAAAGGCTAATTAGCTATCCATAGTAACATGATGTACTCATCTACAAATTTGTAACGCTATTTGCGCTGAAGTGGTTTCAAGCACATTACATTCAGTTATATCTACAGATGGAGAGAATTTTTAACAGGCTAGATTTAGAGTTTTTCAAGACAAAATATATTATTTTCACCATCTACCTTTCTCTCATCAGTCTGAGGACTCACCACTTGTAGAGCAGTCACAATGTCAGACTCAAATTCAATGCATTTTCCCTGTTCTCCTTACCTGATGAAGTCCAAAAATGACCCTTATATCTTCAGTCACTTAACTCACCCTGGGGACACCATTCCATGTTCTGTCACAAAAAAAAAAAAAAAAAAAAAAAATAGCATGAGTGCTGTATTCCAAGGTCACCAGTAAAGCACTGGAAGGAAGACTTCTCCGTACCACCAGTATCCTGTCCAGGGTTCTCTGGAACAAGATAGGTCTCCCCATGCATTTTTGTAAGTTTCTAGAGCAGTGGTGTTTCAACCTGTAGGTCATTACCCCTTTGAAGGTCAAATAATCCTTTTACAGGGGTTATGCATAAGATATTTACATCATGATTCATGACAGTAGAAATACCACAGTTAGGAAGTAGCAGTAAAATAATTTTGTGGCTGGGATCACCACAATCTGAGAAACCGTATTAAAGGGTTGCAGCATTGGGAAGGTGGAGAAACACTGCTCTAGAGGATCTGGATTAAGATGAATGTTGTAAAGACCAACACAACAAAGTTAAAACTATTATTTTGGTAGCTATGGCTATGAAGAAATAAATATACCAAGTATATAATTTAGGACATACAGACTATTACAAAGAAGAACAGAGGATTTCATAAAACAATGAACTTTTAGGTGTGTTTCTCTTCTTTTCTTTCTTTTTTGTTTTTGTCTTTGTATTTTTTTGAGACGGGATTTCTCTGCATAGCTTTGGTTGACCTAGAACTCACTTTCCAGATCAGGATGCCCTCAAACTCAGAGATATGACTGCCTCTGCCTCTGCCTCCTGAGTGCTGAGATTAAAGGTGTGCACCCCCCCCAGTATAGGTGTGTTTCTTTATGTCTTCTCTGTATAATATATATATATATATATATATATATATATATATATATATATATGAATGACTTGGTGTATTATATAAAACTTAAATATATTATGTACATATGTACAGGCATAGTAGCATAATATGGCTAATATTGTGGTGGTTTCAATAAAAATGGCCCCCCATAAGCTCATATATTTGAAAGTCTAGTCTCTAGTTGGTGAACTATTTAGGAAATGATTAGGAGGCGTGGCATTGTTGGAGGAGGTGTGTCACTAGTGGGTGGTTTAAAAATCCCACACCAGGTCTAGTTTAATATACATCTGGTATTCATGGAAGACATTTATCAGGAAACATACCTGAAAGTTAATAGCTCTATAACATTTTGCAGTTTTCTTTGTGATAGTCTGTATTTCCTAAATTACCTACTCTCTGCCTGATGCCTGTAGATCAAGATGTAGAACTTTTAGCTACTACTCTACCACTGTACCTGTCTGCTTTCTGTCATGATGATAATAGACTAAACCTCTGAAACTGTAATCAATTAAATACTTTATTTTTTAAGAATTGCCTTGGTCATGGTACATCTTCACATCAATAGACTAGAAATTAAGTTAATATTTATTTTTCTTACATTGTATTGTAGTGGTTTGGATGGGAATGCCATCCCCTAGACTCACAGAGTTGAATATTTACTTCCCAATTTATGGAACTCTTTGGGAAGGATTAGAGAGTGTGGTCTTTTTGGAGGAGGTGTATCACTGGGAAGGATTTGGAGGTTTTACAAACTCTTGCTATTTCCAGGTAGCTCTCTCTGTTCAATACTTGTGGATCAAAATGCAAGCTTCCAGCTACAGTACTATGCCTGCTTGCTTGCTGCCATGCTCCCTGGCATGACAATTATGGGCTCACACTTTGAAAATGTAAGCCTCAAATAAACTCCTTTTTTTTTTTTTTTTTTTTTTTTTTTTTTTATAAATTGCTTTGGTCATGGTGCCTTAACAGCAGCAAAAAAGCAGCTAAGACATCTGTGTGATAATGACATTCTTGATAATGACAATAATGACATACTTAGGGTTTTGATGGGAGATGTCATTCTGTAAATACGTTTCTCATACTGGTTAATGAATAAAGCACTGTTGGCCAATAGGAAAGCAAGATAGGCGGAACTAGGAGACAAGGAGGATTTGAGGAAGTAAGAAGGAGGAGTGAAGACGGAGAGTCTGGAGAGAGCAGGATGCCAGCTGGCTCTCCGGTAAGAGCCGGTGGAAATACATAGATTAACAGAAATTGGTTAATACTTAACACAAAGCTGGCCAATAAGAAACAAGTAACGGGCCAACAGCATTATATAAAATACAGCGACTCAATGTGTTATTTGGGGCTGGCACAGTGGCGGGAAAAGACCAGCGGCAGGCGGAAAAACCTTACACCTTACAGGGTTTATCTTTAGTTAATTCCCCACAGGCTGATGGGAAAAGATAGTCTATTGACTGGAAGCCCTATCTTAATACCCCCATGTTTTGTCAATCTCTCTCTCTATCTCTCTGGCTCTAGCTCTCTCTCACTGGCCTGTCACTATGTAGACAAGGCTGGCCTCACAACCGCATGCCTCTGCTCTGGAGTGCTGAGATTAAAGGCACAGGTCACAATGTTTGCTTTTTCACCACCCTTCTACTCTCTTTAAGAAAAGTGAAAGGTTCCAACAACTGAGGAAGAAAAGAAAACTTTTCCCTCTAGTTCTCTTCGTTCTCACACTTGTCATATAAAAGCCAAGGATGGGGGTATGGGAGAATATCTGAAATGCCTTCAACACAAATTTTGGGATCTCTGAGCCATTTCAATATACCCCGTGTAAGCAACAAACTCATGCCTATTTCTTTTGTTAGCACAAAGGTATATCCTTCGAATCCTTAGAATCAATAAAGTGTTATCCATGCTTTCAGTCCTTAAAACATTGGTCATGGCTCTAGCCCAGGGTAGAGACTGGCTTCGTGGTGCTTTGGCACTCTGAACAAGTGACTAGATAGAAGTGGGTGACACCCACTGAGCCTCACTCATGCAGCTGGTTTTAGACAGACAGCACAAAACTGGCAGAAGTCATGAGGAGACATCCAACAAACTTCCAGAGCCAAGCATCAACACATCTGGAGAAATAGGAAGCCACCTTCAAGGAGTGAATTTAAAACAGGGTTAAAACATATGAAGTAACCAAGCTCACCCAGCACCAACTGTATTAAGTATTCTTGTATTAGGCATAGGAGAGTTTTGAGTGAGATATAAAGAAATGCATAAATTAACCTACATGCCTAAATGCATGAATTCATACCCTCACAAATGTATATCTACAGCAATGTTTGTGGACTGTGTTCCTGTCATTTGTGTTCATGTTATACATTTCCCAGCTGAAATCTTGTTATAAAGGGAACAGAATGAAGTTTCTTTGTGTGAGTCCTTTCTTACAGATACTGTAGGTAGAACAAGAAACTGTCAGTTATTTTTTTATGTGAGTATGGATAACAGAAATCTCTGAAGACAAAACTTCAGTGTATTATTAACTCTCTGTGTGTGCAATTTAAGCTTTTTGACCAAGGAAATATTGGTGACTTTTTCTTCATGCAAAGGTGAGCTCATCTGGTGGAGGTATTAGACCGAGAGCAGTTTAAACACAGTAATGGGATGTTCAAGTTTCCTTTGATTGGCAATAGAGAATTTAAACTGGAGGTGTTGCACTTGGTCTTTCTACTTCTAACACACATTTTGTCCTTAAAATGTCACTATCTAGGATCAAGATATCTAGGACTCCTTACCTGCAGTAAGGCGAGGGGGATTTACAGATGGTGGAAGTACTTGTATTTATTTGGCTGCTTGGCATCATTTATTTTCCATTTTCCCAAGAGAAACTTTGACTTTCCTGGAGAAATAGATGTTTTTCTCTATGAAGAGAGTCTAAGACAATCACGCTGTAGGCTCTGACTCCAGAACAGGTATGTGGCAAAGGCAGGCCAATGCCAATGGTACTTTGAGTACTGTAATAAAGATGGAGTAGCTGGAGTTGATTCAATGTGGCTGCAGCACCCAATCCTGATGCCCAATACAGTCTATTTTAGCCCTGTAGAACTTGCCCTTTTCTAAATCTAGTTCACATCTTTTCTCTTCAATTTTTTAATCAATCCACAATTTTCCAAAATTGCATTGGAACTAGCACAGTGTAAGGATATATCTGAAATTTAATCTTGAGTTTGAAACTTTCTGTTGTGTATTCTTGTCTATAAAGTGGAAATTTCAGTGCTTATTAAGCCTTGGGAATGTCTTGAGACAAGTATAGGTGATGTTTGAATGCACTTAGTTAATTGCCACATAACAAGTTTTCCATACACTTTTCAATGATCTGACCAGCACCAGGCAAGAACATAATGTACATACTTGCATATAGGCAAAAGATATACAAACACATAGAATAAATAAAGCTAAAAATTTTAAGTAAGCATACATGGGTATTATATATTACATTCGTTACTTTTCTATTGCTATGATAAAATACTATAATCCTGGCAACTTATAAAAGAAACATTTGATTGAAGTTACAGTTTCAGAGAGTTACTATCCATTATGGCAAGGCAGCATGATAGCAAGCAACAGGCATATTGGTGGGAGGAGCAACTGAGCGCTCACACATCAAACCATAAACAGGAAGCAAAGTGCACATGGAGAATGGTGGGAATCTTTTGAAACCTTAAAGTCCACCCCCAGTGGCACAGCTCTCTCAACAAGACCATACCTCCCAGTCTTTGCAAACAGTTCCACCAATTGAAGATCAAATTTTCAAACATGAGAGCCTATGGAGGTCATTCTACTTCTTGTCCCACATAGGCTTGTGGCCATATCAAAATTCAATGCATTAAGTCTAACCTCAAAAGGCCCCATAATTTTTCAGCCTTTACACTGTGTAAGAGTTCAAAATCCTTGTTTTAACCTGGTTTCTCTGGGGTTGTGGTTGTATCCTGGCTATCCTTTGCTTTATGTCTACTATCCATGTTTGTCTTTCTGGATCTGGGTTACCTTACTCAGGGTGTTGTTTTCTAGTTTCGCTTCAAATTTCAAGGTGTCCTTTTTTGTTGGTTTTGTTTTGTTTGTTTGTTTTGTTTTTATTACTGAATAATGCTCCATTGTGTAAATCACCACATTTTATTTATTCATTCATTCATTGAGGGGAATTTATGTTGCTTTCAGGTATTGTCTATTACAAACAATGTTGCTATGAATATTGTTGAGCAAATACCCTTGTAGTATGATTGTATATCCTCTGGGTATATGTCCAAGAGTCATATTGAGGTAGATTGATTTCCAACTTCCTGAGAAACCACCATACTGGTTTCCAAAGTGGCTTTACAAGTTTGTACTCTCACCAGTGGTGAAGGAGTGTTCCCCTTTCTCCACATCCTCTCTAGCAAAAGCTGTCATCAGTGTTTTTTATCTTAACCATTCTAATAGGTATAAGATGGAATCTCAGAGTTATTTTGATTTACATTTCCTTGATGGCTGAGGATATTGATCAATTCCTTAAATGTCTTTCAACTATTTGAGTTTCTGTTGAGGATTCTTTGTTCAGATCTGTACACCATTTTAAATTGAATTCTGTAGTATTTTTGTGTCTAATTTTTTGAGTTCTTTATTTATTTTGGAGGTCAGCCCTCTGTGAGATGTGGAATTTGTGAATATCTTTTCCCATTCCATAAGACTGATCCCAGGTAAGACTCCTAGCAGTAGTAGAGAGGGTGCCTGAACTGGCCTTCCCCTATAATCCGATTAGTGACTACCATAATTGCCATCATAGAACCTACATCCAGTAACTGATGGAAGCACAGCCAAGCACTGGGCTCAGCTCCTGGAGTTCAGTCGAGGAGAGGGAGGAGGGATCATATGAGCAAAGCCAGGGTCAAGATCATGACTGGGAAAACCACAGAGACAGCAGACCTGAGCTAGTGGTAGCCCACATACTATGGGCTGACAGGTGGGGAACATGCATGGTACCAAACTAGGCCCTATGAACGTGGGTGACAGTTATATAACTTTATCTGTTGGGTGGGGGGAGCTGGCAGTGGTACCAGGACATATCTCAAGTGCATGAACTGGCTTTTTGGAGGCCTTATGGTGGGTTACCTTGTTCAGCCTTGATATACAGGAGGAGTAGCTTGGTTCTGCCTCAACTTAGTATGCCAGACTTTGTTGACTGTAACACAATAAATAAAAGACCCAAAGACTGATATTAGGATTCAAGCTTCAAACTGAAGATCAGAAAAGCAAAGCAGCCAGCCATTAGCTCTTACCTCTACTTCAGCTCAGACTAAAGGGGTGATCCTCAAACTATTCCCAATTTCACTGCTTCTCAGATCCAATCAGAGTGCTGTGCTCTCCTCAGTGTGGCTAGAGATTAATTCTCAGACTGAATGACTCTACCTTTTATATCTTTCAAATCCTGGGATTAAAGGCATGAGCTCTGATTTCATTGTCTAGTAGCCCAGGGTGGTCTTGGACTCAGAGATCCATTTACCTCTTAATCCGGAGCCCTGTATTAAAGGTGTGTACCACCTCTGCCTGATCTTTGTAGCTTGAGAAGACTGACTTTGCTTTATGAATCCTCAAGCAAGCTTTAATAAGTCACAAATAATATATCACAACCATTGACTACCTAATGGAGGAGTTACCCCCTCTGAGGAATAGAAGGGAGGCTGGGATGGGGGAAGTAGGTGGGGGAATGGGAGAGAGGGGGAACCAGGGTTGGTATATAAATTGAAAAAATAAATAAAAAATTAACCAATTAAATTTTAAAAGTCAACATAAAAAGTAAGTTCAAAGTGTCTTCTGGGATTCAAGGCAATATCTTAAATGTAACCCCTTATAAAATCAAAAGGCAACTACATACTTACAATATAAAATGGTACAGAATATATATTGCCACTCCAAAAGGGAATAATTGGGACATAGTGAGAACATATTGGAGCAAAGTAAGCCAGAAACCCTGAAGAGCAACTTCAAGTCCTGTGGCTCCTTGTCTGATGTCCGAAGCTCAACTGGCTCCACCCCTCTCGCTTTGTTGCTTGCAATATCCTTCTTCCTTTGGTGCTGGTACCATGCCTTGTATTTAGCTCTCCTTGGAAAATATCCCATAGCTCAGATACCTCTAACACCTGTAGCCTCCAGTGAAATCCAGATTTCATTTTCACATCTTTAAGCAACGACCTTCCAAGTTTTGATCTCTTCTTGGGATGGAGTCTGGCTTCCTTGAGTCAGTTTGTAGCAGCTTTGATTTCCTTTCATTAGTTGGAATCTTAGCTGCTTGGCATCTTTCCCTGACAGCGTCCTTCCTTTCACTCCAGTGCAGGTTTGCCTTTCCTTAATCTTATCTCTTTCAACCATCAACATTAAATTTTTTCTACTATTTTTTGTCTTCAAATCACAACTTTTGTGTTTCTTTTTGTACCACCTGCTCTTTTTCATTGTAGATCAGCATCAGAGGGATTACTACAACCTTGCAACAGAACCAGTATTAGGCTGTATTAGTCCATTATTTTTCAATTTAGTCTCAAGCAAATTCTTAGGACAAAAGTAGAAGGTAGCAAATTTCTTTGTCACAATGTCACAGGAATGCCTCTAGGCCAGCTGCTGTTAAAGTTTGTGTTTATCTCTGAAGTCTCTTGAGCTAGGCCTCCATAGTTCACATGGCTGTCAACACTGATGTCATGCAAATAGCTCATAAGCACTGCTTACAGCACTCAACTACTTTCCTACTTCAAAATCTTCACATCTTCCACATTCCTACAATAAACAACATGGACAGGTTTATCACAGACATACCCTATTCCTGCTACCAAATTCTGAAATGGTTATTTTTATATCATTGTGATCTTAGGTACAGCTTGATTCTGTGGGTCACAGATATCACCAATCAGAACAGTGATACAATGGCAATTTTCTTTAAAGAACAATTATTAGTCTGTGTGTGTGAGTGTTTTGCGTGCATGTATGGATATGTACCTCATGTGTGTTTGGTACCCTTGAAGTCAAGAAGACAGAGTCAGATTCCTTGGAATAGGAGTTCTGAACGGTTGTGAGCTGCTTTGTGTGTGAGAAATAAACCCAGGCCCTCTACAAGAGCAGTTAGTGCTCTGAAGTGCCAAGCCATCTCTCCAGGCCTATGATGCTTATTTTGGAAATAAAAGTCAGTAACGCCGAGAGATGATATCGTGTGTCTCCATTCTTTTTGGCCCCTATTGAAAATCTATCATCTCCTGCTATGTCACCAGTTATTTGGAGATTACAGTAGTTGTGCCATACCCATGGATGAAGCTATACAGAGAGAGGGTTTTTGGGGAATATTATTTTAAGGTGTGTGACTTTTGTTTGTTCTACATTTGTTTAACTCTGTGAATCAGCGTTACTGTGCCAATCTAAAACACTTAATGGTCTTAATAAAGAGTTGAACTTCCAATAGCAAGTAGGAGCAAGGATAGGTGGGGCTGGCAGGCAGAGAGAATAAATAGGAGAAACAACGATAAAACAAGGAGAGGAGGAAACTAGGGGCCAGCCACTCAGCCACCCAGCCAGACACGGAGTAAGAAAGAAAGTAAGATATACAAAAGTCAAAAAGATAAAAGCCCAGATGGAAAAGGTAGACAGGTTAATTTAATTTAAGAAAAGCTGGCTAGAAATAAGTCAAGATAAGGCTGGGTATTCATAACTGAGCATAAGCCTCCATATATTTATGTGGGAGCTGGGTGATCTCCCCTCCAAAAGAAAAACAAAACTTCTTACAACAGAGGGCAGCAGCTATAAGAGGCAAAGTGAGCTGAATAAACATTTTCAGGAGGAAAAGTTGACAGGCAAAGGTACAGCATGGAGCATGAGGCAGCATGCTTAGAATCTTGAGCAAGGCACAGAACTTCTTGCCTGATGGACAAACTGGGAGAAATTATGCTACATCAATTTTAGAATCTTTTTTTCTCACGCCTTTCATGATTCTTCAAAAACTTAGTGACAGAAAGTGTAAGCTGCCTACTGGTACCCATTGTCTTCTTCATACTTAGTAGCAAACCTGCTGTTTTTAGAAAAAAAAATTGCCATTGTGTTCTTCCACCCATGATTAGGTGTGGTCAATGACTAAATCCTAGCTAAATATAGGTGAGCGTTGGGTGGGATTTCAGATGACTGCTGATAACAGCAGATTCCATTTCAAAGAGTAGAAATAGATGACACTGAGTGACGACAAGGAAGAAGGTCTTAAAACAAATGGGGCCAGAAATACCACCATGGTTATTTAGGAAAAGATCACTTGCCAGTAATTTTATCACATTTTTGATCCACTCATCTTGCTGACACTCTGGTAATGGACCAAGCCACTCTACATTCTCTCACAGCTTCATTTTATTATGGAGGGAAATACTTTAGAAACAACTGTTAAACAAAACTTTCACATTGCTCAGTTGATAATTTTGTATTTTCAGATAGTAGAGCTGACATTTTTCTTAAAATATGGGTGTGACAGCCTCCGTAGTGTGGAAAGTCCAACTCTTCCTAACATGTCTAATTCCTGAGGGATTTCTTACTTCTTGGTATCTGATACTCCTCAACCATACTCGCGCCACTGAGAAGTTCACATCCATGTTCAGTTTTTGCAGAATTCCTTAGCTTCACTCTGGTGAAGTTGGAGCACGTCACTGAGGAATCATGCCTAGGTGATAACAGTGGTGGCGGTGGGAGTCCTGGTCAACCCGAGCCTCACTGGACACAACTGCTTGTTGCCCACACTGTATTGTCACTGTCATGACCTCTATTCTACACAGTGGAGACACCCTCCTTACCCTTCCATTATCAAAAGCAACTTTATCATCCACTCTGAAGATTCCACGTCAAGCAGCACCCTCTTTCAGAGAAGATATTGAGGTATCTTTCACGTATTAACATGTTTGAAGAAGAAACACATGCCTTTCTTAGGGAATTCTAAATTTAGCTTTTACATGCATGTGTGCATGCATGCATGAGTGTGTGTGTGTGTGTGTGTGTGCGTGTGCGTGTGCGTGTGTATTTCAGATGAGCACAATCTTTTCCAGACAGTGAGAAGAAATTTGGCCTTCATTAAATTTGAAGCTTTGGCAGCCTTCCCTAAGATGCATTTCAAAGTTATCTTCTTACTCTGTGGTATCTCAGGATGTTTGAAGCCTCAAATCATAACTATGAGGACTTCTGCTCCCACTTTTTCTCTGCTCTGGACCAACAAGAGGCTTCAGCAAGAAGGATCTAGGAAAGACAATGTGCCGGGGCTCACACAGAGCCACTGAGAGTATCATGAGCTGCATCTGGACAGTGTGGCTGTGAGATACAGAGATTGTAAATCTCATTCAACTCTAAATTCCTCAAAGTACCTCTTGACTACTTGGCAGGATGAATGGTGGCTGCATGGAGCCTGCAAGAGTTTATCTAGCTCAGTTCAGCACTGCTACTAATCAGGCAAGAAACAGTAAGTCTTTATCTGAGTGTTAATGAACTCCTTTTTTGTGATGCTCAGAAAATAATTTGTCCATCAGTACTTTGAAACACAAATATCTTTTGCTTATATGTCTGATTTACTAGAATTCACCACTTATAATTTAATATACACTCACCAAAATCACAGTTAACAAAACATCTCTTTAGACTAATTTGTGGTAGTTTTTTTATAAAATGAAAAAGTTATGTTTCTCCTTGTTCCAAAATCTCCATATAGTGGAAACATACACACCCTCAGATTCTTTGCGGTGCCCGTATAATGATGAATACTTTTAAGATACATCATTAGCTTCTGCAAATCTCATGGTAAGACTAAAATCCAGTGAGAATCTGGTAAGTAAATGTAAAAGGCATAAGAGAGAAACAGAAACTTGCCTAAGAAATAAAAGGCGACTGCAGGATTGATCACACCACTGTCTGTGGGATTGAAAAGGAAAGTGTTTCTTTCCTTCTGGCCCCAAAGGTCCTCATTTCCATGCACAAGTGCCACATGGCTGGGAGTGTCCACAAAGAAAAGGACATGGTTGCAATCCTGGAACTTGGAGTCTTTCTTCCTCAGCTAGGACAACCTAGCACAGAACAGCTTCTTGGACACAGTTGTGCAAATCAGCAAGGGCAATGTGATCCTTAGTATTGCAAAGGCTCTGAAAATCAGATAATTGCTGTATTCACAGTGCATAAGAGTAAACCAAGACCTAGCTAGTAAGTCTCAACAGGGTGAATATTTGATAAAGAAAACATTTAAAAATAAGTCTCAGAGTTTGCTACCATAATGGTGAAAAGGTCCAGAATTTAAATTTAAAAAGCTTTCATCCCAAGAAAAAGAAAAAAACACAAACCTGAATGTTAAAAAGACACTGCAGCCAGGTGCATACCTGTGGAGGCAAGATGCCCAAGAGTTCCAGGCCATTCTCAGCTGTACAGCAGGTATGAGCCCAATTTTAACATGGGACATATTAAAATGAATACTGTACATAAGAACTATGAGACCCTGCCTAAAATCAACAACTAAGAAAGAAACAAAAGAGATACAATGCCAACTGCACTGATTTCCTCCAGAATGAAACAGTCCCTCCTGGAGAGAAAGATGAGTCTGTAACAGTCAGAAAATTTACCAAACCCAAACTCAGGAAGTTTATGGACAGGAAAGACTTGCATGACTTTTAAATAGCAAACAGTTTCTGAGGAAAGGAAACTCTTTAACAGATCTGCCTACAAGTTGGACAGGGAGCTTCAAGGAAGCAAAGAGCCATCACCCATGCCAGGGTGAGATTCTCAGTAATAAATTGCCATTGAATCACCGATGCTCCTCCTGTAAGTGTCCCCAACAAAGCCACTGATTTACCAAGCTGGACATGAATGGGGTCATTTGGTCTGTCACCAGTGACCTACCTTGGGGACAATGAATGTTTGCTCATATCTCCCCAGGAAAAGTCATACAACACCAACACTATTGACACCATCATGAATCAGATAGTAGGGCTAGCTGACAATAACTTGAAAGGAACAGTACAACATGACTCAATCTGCAATTATAAACTGTTTTGAAATTAATGAAAACACAATGCCAACAAACCATAAGGAGCAGAGTATAAAAAAATTTTCACTCCCCCCCAAAAGAGTCCATAATGGAATATTTAAAAATCTTGCAATTAATAGGACTAGTACTGGTAATGTTGAGATGACAGAGAATAGAATTGGTGAGTTTGAGGATCCATAATAGAATTTACCCAACCTGAACATCAGAAACCCACACCAGAGAGAATGAACAAAGTTTTGGGAACCTATGAGACATTACTAAAAGATTAAATGTTTATACCATGGGTGTCTCTAAGAAGGAAAATGGGCTAAACCAATATTTAAATAGTTCCTGGAAATTTTCAGAACTGAAGAAAGATATAAAATCTCAAATCTAAGGAGATGAATAAAGTCTAAATAGGGTAATCCCAAATAAGTACTCAGTAAAAGAAATAGAAATTAAAATTAAAAAAAAACTATACATGAAGAGATTAGAAAATACCCTGATAAAGTAGTCTGTTTCCTAGAGTAAACATAATCCTTTTGACTGCAAATTTATTATTTGAACACATTTATTATCTGAACACAAATTTATTTTCTGAATATATTTATATTTCTGAAAGAATTAACCGTGAATTCTATGCTCACCAACATATCTTTCAGAATTAACAAGAAAGACACTCTCCAATAGATACCGACCATCAATGATGAAAAGCAAACAATGCAAAGAGCAAGAAAGTGATAGACTTGAACCATGATGGGGGAAATCACAGAGACAGCTGACCCAAGCTAGTGGAAGCTCATGAACTATGAGAACCTGCATCTAGATGCAGAGAGGGAGGACAAGCCCAGGCTACAGAAACCCACAGAAACAGCTGACCTGAACAAGATAATTTTGACTGTCTGTGAAGCCATGGATGGTCTCTTACACACCCCTCCAAAGAATGGGATGTTGATGGGAGATGCTGTTCTGTAAATATGGTTCTCGTTAATGAATAAAGCACTCTTGGCTAATAGGAAAGTATGATAGGCTGGACTAGGAGACTAGGAGGAGAGAGGTAGTAGTAGGGAGGAGTTCCAAGATGGAGGACAGAGAGAGAATGCTAGCCCCTCTCTCCAGTAAGATAAGACCACATGGAAATACTTAGATTAATAGAAATGAGGTAATAATTAAGACAGAGCTAGCCGTTAAGAAACAAGTAACTGGCCAACAACATAATATCAAATACAGTCTGTGTGTATTAATTGGGGATGGCATGGCAGAGGGACCAGACCGGCAGGTGAAAACACATACTCCTAACAGGAAGTTAGACATTTAATCACAGCTTGGGGGTTGTCCCTAAAAGCATCAACACTTGGAATCACTATGGTATATCTATCTACCTATGAGCTGATAGAACTTTGAAAAGAGTGACGGAAAGAGAAATTAAGCTGTGGAATCCCCTGGCATGGGGTGATTCTTGGTGACAAGAGTTATCTATTAAAGTTAGAGCCACAGATGATTAGAGTTGATGGCCTCATGTACCAGGAGTCTCTGCTGTTATATTTTCCAAAAGGTAAGTCTTTAGAAATATTGGTGGGAGATAATCTATAAAAGCATCAAAAGTTCAAGAACATCTGAAACAAATTTATTAAAGTTGGTAAAAATCTTATAGAAGATTCATAGTACAACTGGTGTTAGCTCAGACTGATAGTGTGCGCTGAAAACTAAAAGCATTTTTCAATTGGATCCAGTATCATTGAGGCATATATTCCCTGTCCTAGTTTTTTTTATGCAATGAATTTTTCTTTTACTTTTTCTTATATTTGCTTCTGGATAACGTAGTTTATACTAGATTTAGGGGATTTTATGGTAGTCCTTTAATTTCAAATGGTAGCCTTCTTAGGAAGGCACTCTTATTTTATCCATGGATGAGTTTTCCACAAGTCTTGCCCTGATGCCCTCAAAGAATTGACCTGACTTAGACTGTTCACAGATATGCAAGAGGGTGAAGTTGAAGTCCTCCCAGAGAGGACTCAGCTGTGTGCAATAGAGAAAGAAGGAACAAGGCTGTACTAAGAGCATTTGTCCAGATTGGCCCAGGTACTAGGTCAGGTCAGGCTAGGGAAGGAAGAGGGGAAGTAAAGCAAAGGAAGAGGGATGGTGACATAACGTCATTGGCTACTATCAGCCAGTGCCTTCCAATAAAATGTCTCTACAGAGAGAACCAGGACCAAGGGGTTCTACAGCCATTCATAATACACACACACACACACACACACACACACACACACACACACACACACACACACACACACACACTGTTACCTGTCCCTGTAGTGTGATAGCATTGGTAGCAATCCTGGGAGTATTGCCAATCACAATGCCCATCTCAGGGCAAAAAGCCCTGTGCAAATGACATCACAGGAGAAGTCAATGAAATACGGAGCAGCTGCAGTGATACTTAGAGGACTCCACAGCACAGGCCTAAGGAAGCAGGAGCTATCTGTAAATGAGAATCTGGGATGTGTGTTCCATAGACCTAATTGTTCATATTCCCCATAGATAGCCAACATGATTGAAGAGCTCTCTGGTATACTTCTTGTATCCACTCTACATTTTTGTCAACATAACTGTAGACAGTTTTCTTTTCCATTGCAGACAAGGACCGCCAATAAATATTGATGGAGGAAGAACAGTAAAACTTATAGGCTTCCAGGATTCTGCTTTAGTTATCCTTCAAATAAGAGGAAAAACTAACAGAATTTCTAAGCATATCAGTGGATTGTGAGAAGTAGCTTAAAGGTAGTTGATCTCTTATTACATTATCATCACGTTTATTACTATTCATCAAGGTTTACCTATTTCTTCTAGGGTTTATCATCTAACACATATATGCTTTAAAAGCATTTGAAAGGATAAAAATAACCACACTCTCTCTTTTATCTTATAGTTCTTAAAAGTCCATTAAACTCATTGTATTAAAATTACAGCTATAGCTTCTATGTAGCTAATAATAGCATTTACAAATACATCCATAACCTGATTCAAAAATTCAAGTGTGTGATACTGAAAGCACTTTGAAAATCCGCCTGCATTTTTGGTGTTTTGTATCTGAATGTCATTCCTCTCCAGTGAATTTATGTAAGCATTCAAGAGAGCATATTCTTCTTACCTGTGGAGAAAACATTTGGAAGGTCCTTGTTTCATACGACAATATGCTCATGACCATCCAGATGATAGTCTGTATTAGAGATATAAAATACACTTGTTTCCAGTATTTTATAGTGGAAATTGACTCCTAGTATGAACCAGCCTAACTCTCACAGTTACTAAAAAGTCTCCTGGGGTTCCCCTAAACTTTAGTAAACATGAACAAAAAAAAAAAAAAAATGAAAGGAAGAAAAAGAAAAGAAAAATCACACAGCTACAACAGGTGAAATTGTGACAAAGGGAAACTTTGAAAATGTATTTTTAATTAAAATAGAAATACATCAATTCCCCCTTCCTTTTCCTTCCTCTCAAACCCTACAAATCTCTTTAAAATTGATAGCTTCTTTTTGTCAGAGGGTAATCTCATGGGGCCCTGCCCCTAGACAAAGAACTACAGGTGACTAATAGTTGCGGAAAGAGGGAGAATTAGCTTCTTCCAGGGATGAAGCCCCTAATTATTTATCCAATATAAAATGGCCAGCCATGAAATCATATACATATAAACAACAACAACAGACACAGTAGGTTCTCTTTATGTCTTTATGCATGTGTATACACATCTATATATTATAATAAGCATCAAAGGCCAATGTTTAAGCATGTATCTCTGGGTCCTCTTTTTAAAAGGGTGCGGTTCAAATATTATAAATAATAAATCAAAGAGCTAAATGTAAAACAAAACCACGGCATTCCTAACAGGATAAATCTGGAAGTTCATAGGTTTGGCTAACCATTTGAATACAATGTAACTTATTCTGTGAAAGAAATAACTGATTTTTTAACTTCATTAAAGTTTTCTGCTCAGTGAAAGATACTGTCCAAAGAATGAAGAGACAGACTAGAAGAGGCTACTTACAAAAGAAACATCTGATAAAAGACTATTATATGAAATAAACTAGGGATGAATAAAAATTAACAATAACAAAAACAGTACGATAAAAAAATGAGCCAAAGATCTCAACAGATAACTCACCCAAGAAGATAAAGAATGACATAAAATGATATGAAAAGATATTCCAAATAATCTTTTATCAGCCAATAAAGATAATCACAAATCCCAGAACACTGACCACATCCCTATGCATGCAACAGGAACTCTCATCCATTGGTGACAGAAATACAAAATGAAAGAAACACTTTGAAAAACAATGTAGGAATTTCTTATGAAATATAACAGAGTTCGGCTCAGCATTTAGCTGTGGGTGTCTGCTTCTGCTTCCACCAGCTACTGGATTAAGGCTCTACGATGACATATAACATAGTCATCAATCTCATTATCAGGGAAGAACAATTAAGGCAGCCTCTCTACTTTTGCTTAGATTGTTAGTTGGGGTCATCCTTATAGATCTCTGGACATTTCCCTAGTGCCAGATATCTCTTTAAACCTATAATGGCTCTCTCTCTTGTGTTGTCTTTCTTGCTCTCCTTTATTCTTTCCCTGACTCAATCTTCCTGCTCCCTCATGTCTCCCCCCCTTTCCCCTTCTCTTGCTCCGAACCCCCTCTCCACTCCCCCCACACTTCCAGTTTGCTTAGGAGATGTTGTCCTTTTCCCCTTTGCCAGGGGACCATATATGTCTCTCTTAGGTTCCTCCTTGTTTCCTACCTTTTCTGGCGGTGTGAATTGTAGGCTGGTGATGCTTTACCCTGTGTCTAAAATCCATATATGAGTGAGTACATACCATGTTTGTCTTTTTGTGGCTGGGTTACCTCATTCAGGATGGTTTCTTCTAGTTCCATTCATTTTCCTGTGAATGGCAAGATTCCATTTTTTCCCCCCACTGAGTAGTTCTCCATTGTGTAAGTGGACCATATCTTCTTTATCCATTCTTCAGTTGAGGGGCATTTAGGTTGCTTCCAGGCTGTGGCTATTACAAATAATGCTGCTATGAACATATCTGAACAGATGTCCTTGTTGTATAGATATGCATCTTTTGGGTATATGCCTAAGAGAATAATTGCTGAGTCTTGAGGTAGACTGATTTCCTATTTTCCTGATTTCAAAAGTGGCTGTACAAGTTTGTCTTTCAGTCATTTTAGATTCCTCTATTGAGAATTCTCTATTTAGTCCTGTACCCCACTTTCTAATTGGATTATTTGGTGTTTTGGTGACTAGCATCTTGAGTTCTTTGTATATCTCTGTCAGATGTGGGATTGCTGCATATCTTTTCCCATCCTGTGGGCTGCTGTTTTGTCTTGTGTGCCTTACAGAAACTTCTCTGTTTCAGGAGGTCCCATTTATTAATTGTTAAAACTCAAGTGTCTATTAGTGGAATTATGTTCATGAAGTGATCTCCTGTACCAATTCTTCCAAGGGTTCCTCCCACTTTCTCTTCTAAGAGGTTCAGTGTGGCTGGATTTATGTTGAGGTCTTTGATCCATTTGGACTTATGTTTTGTGCATGGCAATAGACATGGATCTATCTGCAGTCTTCTTCAGGTCAGCAACCAGTTATGCTTGCACCATTTGTAGAAGATGTTTTCTTTTTTCCACTATATAATTTTACCTTATTTGTCAAAAATCAGGTATTTATAGGTGTGTGGGTTAATATCAGAGTTTCAATTCAATTCCATTAGTCTATCTGTCTATTTTTGTGTCAATAACAAGCTGTTTTAGGACTATAGCTCCATAATAGAGCTGGAAGTCAGGGATAGTGATGCCTCCTGAAGTTCCTTTATTGTACAGGGTTGTTTTGGCTATCCTGGGTCTTTTGTTTTTCCATATAAACTTGAGTATTGTTCTTTAAAGGTCTGTGAAGAACTGTGCTGGGATTTTGATGAGGATTGCATTGAATCTGTAGATTGCTTTTGGCAAGATTGCCATTTTATACTAAGTTTATCCTACCTATCCAAGAGCATGGGAGATCTTTCCATTTTCTGGTATTTTCTTTAATTTCTTTCTTTAAAGACTCAAAGTTCTATTATATAGGTCTTTCACTTGTTTGGTTTGTATTACCCCAAGATATTTTGTTTGTGGCTATTGTAATGGGTGATATTTCTCTGATTTCTTTCTCAGCCCCTTTATCATCTGTAATATAGTAGGGCTACTGATTTTTTTTTTTAGTTTATCTTGTATCCTGCTACTTTGCTGGAGGTGTTTATCAACTGTAGGAATTCCCTGGTAGAGTTTTTCAGGTTACTTATGTAAGCTATCATATCATCCGCAAATAGTGAAAGTTTGACTTCTTCCTTTCCAATTTATATCACCTTGATCTCCTTTTGGTTTCTTATTGCTCTAGCTAGAAATCTAAGTACAATATTGAAGAGATATGGAGAGGACAGCCTTGTCTTGTTCTTGAGTTTAGAGGAATTGCATTGAGTGTCTCTCCTTTCAGTTTAGTGCTTGCTGTTTATTGCTTTTATTATGCTTAGGTGTGTTCTTATTATCCCTGATCTCCCCAATACCTTTATCATGAAGGGGTGTAGCATTTTGTTAAGGGCCTTTTTAGCATTTAGTGAGGCGATCATATGATTTTTCTTTTTCAGTTTGTTTATATGGTGGATTAAATTGATAGATTTTTGTATGTTGAACCATCCCTGCATCCCTGGGATGAAGCCTACATGGTCATGATGGATGATTTCTTTGATGTGTTCATGGATTCATTTAGCCAATATTTTATAGAGTATTTTTGCATCAATGTTCATGAGGGATAATGGTCTGTAGTTCTCTTTCTTAGTGTGTCTTTGTATGGTTTGGGTACCAAGTTCACTGTAGCCTCAAAAAAGACTTTGGCAATGATCCTTCTGCCTCTATTGTGTGAAACACTTTGAGGAGGATTGGCATTAGCTCTTCTTTGAATTTCTGGTAGAATTCTGCACTGAAACTATCTGGTCCTGGGATTTTTTTTTGCTTGGGAGATTTTTGATGACTGCTTCTCTGTTATTAGGGGGCATATGTCTATTTAAATTGCTTATCTGTTCTTGATTTACTTTGGTAAGTGATATCTCTGCAGGGAATTATCCATTTCTGTTAAATTTTCGAGTTTTGTGGAGTATAGGTTTTCAAAGTATGACTTGAAGATTCTCTGGATTTCCTCAGTGTCCATTGTTATCTCCCCCTTTTCATTTTTGATTTTGTTCATTTGCATGTTCTCTCTCAGCCTTTTGGTTAGTTTGGATAGAGGTTTATCTAGCTTGTTGATTTTCTTGAAGAACCAACTCTTTGTTACATTGATTCTTTGTGTTGTTTTCCTAGTTTCTACTTTATTGATTTCAGCCCTCAAATTAAATATTTCCTGGCTTGTACTTCTCCAGGGTGAATTTGCTTCTTTTTGTTCTAGGGCTTTCAGTTATGCTGTTATTTCTCTAACGTGACTATTCTTCAGTTTCTTCATGTGGGCACTTAATGCTATGAACTTTCTTCTTAATACTGTTTTCAAAGTGTCCAATAATTTGGGTATGTTGGGTATGAATTCTAGGAAGTCTTTAATTTCTTTCTTTCTTTCTTCCTTGACCCAGGAATGGTGTAATTGGGCATTGTTCAATATCCATGAGTTTGTAGGGTTTTTGCAATTTGTGTTGTTGCTGAATTCTAACTTTAAGTCATGGTGATCTGATAAGATACATGGGGCTATTCAAAAATTTTTGTACCTATTGAGGTTTGTTGTATTGCTGACTATGTGGTCAATTTTAAAGAAGGTTCCATGTGGTGCTAAGAAGAAGGTATATATTCTTTTGTGTTTGGATGGAATGTTCCATAAAAGTCTGTTAAAACCAATTGGGTCATAACTTCTGTTAGTTCCCTTGTTTCTTTGTTAAGTTTCTGTCTGGTGGTCCTGTCTAGTGTTGAGAGTGGAATGATGATATCTCCCACTATAAGTGTGTGGGGTTTTTACATGCAATTTGAGTTTTAGTAATGTTTCTTTTATGAACATGGGTGCCTTTGTATTTGGGGCATAGATTTTCAAAATTGAGACTTCATCTTGATGGGTTTCTCCTGTGATGAATATGAAATGACTTTCTTCATCTCTTTTGATTGATTTTAGTTTAAAATCTAATTTGTTAGATATTAGGATTGCTACACCCACTTGTTTCTTGGTTCCATTTGATTGGAAAATCTTTTCCCAACTCTTAACTCTGAGGTTACATCTATCTTTGAAGTTGAGATGTGTTTGAATGCAGCAGAAGGATGGATTCTGCCTTTATATCCATTCTCTTAGCCTGTGTTTTTTATAGGTGAGTTAAGAATTAATATTGAGGAATATTAATGGTCATTGATTGTTAATTCTTGTTTGTTTTGGATTTGTTGGTGGTAGTGGTATTGTGTGTGGATTTCCCCCCATTTTTTTTTTTTTTTTGGTTGTTTGTAAAGTGAGATTATTTATTGCCCATGTTTTTGTGGGTGTATTTAACTTCCTTGGGTTAGAGTTTTTCTTCCAGATCTTTCTGTAGGGTTGGATTGAAAGACCCCAGCATACCCCAAGAGTTTGGAGCCTGTCAGTGGGGAAGGCCCTTGCCCCCAAGAGACAAGACCAGACCACTGGAAGCAAGTGCAAGAGGTTATTTATTGTTTACACACAGGTACCTATGGACGCCTAAGTCTTTCGAGAGACTGAGAGAGCGTGCCTGGTTAAAGCATATGCAGTTTATATAAGGTTGGTGTGGCAAGAAGCAGGCTTTCAGAAGCAGAAGCATGGTTACAGGGACTTCATTGTTTCATCTAAATGTAGCAGTTGTAGTTAACCAAGGACAGTTGGTTATTCGGGTTGGGCACAAAGAATACAAAGAATTCAGTTATGACTATCTTAGCATCCTGGATACTGTCCTGCTGACCTTGCTTTAGTCCAAGCTGCAGACCACAGATATCTGGTTGGCGTTGGATGAGAGCAGCACCTGGTTCCCTCCTGTACTTTTCTCATAACTTGACCTTGGCAATTAATGAGAGCAGCTCAAGCAGGCAATAAGCATAGTGGAGGTCTTTCAGGATTAGTTGATATGTATTGTTTAAATATGGTTTTGTCATGGAATATCTTGGTTTCTCTATCTATAGTGATTGAAATCTTTGCTGGGTATAGTAGTCTGGGCAGTCATCTGTGGTCTCTTAGTGTTGGTAGAATATTTATCCAGGACCTTCTGGCCTTCAGAGTTTCCATGGAGAAGCCAGGTGTAATTCTGATAGGTTTTCCTTTATATATTACTTGGGCCTTTTCTTGGCTGCTCATAATATTCTTTCTTTATTCTGTATGTTTAGTTTTTTGATTATTATGTGTTGAGGGAAATTTTTTTTAAATATGATTCACTCTATTTGGTGTTCTGTAAGCTTTTTATACTTTCATTGGCATGTCTTTCCTTAGGTTTGGAAAGTTTTCTTGTGTGATTTTCTTGAACATATTTTCTGCACCTTTGAATTTGTTAATGAATGAAGCCCTGTTGGCCAATAGGAAAGCAAGATAGGCAGGACTAGGAGACAAGGAGGATTCAGGGAGAGGTAGGTGGAGAGTCAACATGTAGGACCAAGAGAGTAGAGGTCCGGATCCTCTCTCTTATAAGATAAGACCATGTGGAAATACGTAGATTGATAGAAATGGGTTAATATTTAAGACAGAGCTAGCCAATAAGAAACGCTAGCAACTGGCTAACAGCTTTATATCTAATACAGTGTCTCTGTGTGTTATTTGGGGCTGATGTGGCTGTGGGACCAGGCTGATGAGAAAACTACTCATAATCCTAGTACATTGGTATAATATGTTATACCTCTCTTTAAAAGGTCTTTCTAAATCTGACTGTATTATTCATTTCCCTATATACTCCTGGTAAGGTGGTTCTTAACTTGTTTCATTTGTTCATTCATTTAACCAACAAATAGTGTTCAGAGTCACCAAGTTTGGTGGGATAGATTGTATACAACACAACTCTAAAAGGTGTCATTCGTAAACAATAATGTACTTCAATGCTGATGTACAACTGTAAGGTAAGATTTGTGTACACAGCATCTAGGCTTTATCATGCAGCAGTGAATAAAAACAAAAATACCAAATAAATTGTGAGCACATTCCCTATTGCTTTATCCATGGAACACTAGAAGAAAGCACTTTCTAATGCTTTCTAAAGCACTATCTTTAATTTTATCAGCCCTGTGAAACATTAAAACAGATAGATGATCAAGTAAAGCATTATAAGTGTGTATCTGTGTGTGTGAGAGGGGGAGGGCATGCCCTGTATGTCAACATCAGGGATCCTCTTCTATCACTCTCCACCTTATTCTTTGAGACAGGGTCTTTCACTGAGCCTGGGGCTGGTGCCACTGTGTCAGGTTTTTATAAGGGTCCCAGGGATATGACTCACATCTGTGTCATTGCACAGCAAGTGCTTTACTGACTGAGCTATCTCTCCAGCCCCAAATCTATGACTTTTGCTTTCTATAGTCAAAGGAATCATTTGATTGCTATAACTACTGCATGTAGGTGTCTTAGTACTTAATATTTCTTTAAAGCAGCTGCCAATTCATAGATGTAAAGAGTAATTTGATGAAAACAAATTAAAGAAACATTGCTGATCCTTCCCATGTGGTTGCAGGGGAAGTCGTTTCCGTTTCCATCACATTACCACTCATTATCTTGAATATGAAGTGAAAAGTAGCTATTGGTTTCAAAACAGGACCATCAAAGGTTTCAAATAAACATTTGCCTACCTATATCTATGTGTGATTTGTGTCCTTAAAATTACTTTTATGCCAAAAAATCACATATTCACAGTCTCTGGTTCTGTTTAAAGATTGGTAATTGGTTTCTAATTTAAATATGAGCCTTAGACCCACATTTTGATTTAATCTTATTAATGGCATTTTTCTCAATAGCAACACCTGTGAGAAAGAAAGGTATCAATTAGCAATATCCTCCAGATAAAAAAGAAATGGGCTCAAATTATTATGAGAGGGATAAAGGTAGCAATAATTAGATATAAGTATGATTATTTAGAATAAGACAAACAAGAACAAAACACAAATTTTGAAAACCGACAAGTATTAAAACAATAGGACAATGAAGGAAAATTCCCAAATAATATGAAATTCTCAATATTTCCCCATAATATCACAGCATTCCTTAAATCACTATGCCTTATGATAGTGATGCTGTGATATTTTCTATGAAAGAATAGAAATAAAATTCTATCTTTGCAGGGATGATACAGACATGTGGTTGTTCCCTATAGACATAGTCATCTTTTATAAGGCTATTGTAGGTTTGGGCTTTATATCCACTGGAAGACAGAAGAAGAGACAAGACAGAAGACAGAAGAAGAACAAGACAGAAGACAAAGATCTTGTGTATTTATGCTACATAACTGTGCATATTCCTACTAGGAGACAGCTTCTGTTCTGACTAGATGTGTTCACAGAAGTCAATACATACATACTCATTGAAAATTTCTACCCGTTAATTTCTGACACTTTCTGCTTCAAACCTTGTTCACTGACCATGTGCTCTTGATCAAGTGGAACACATTATTGTTATTCCTATGTATTGTTAGTCCTCACTTCACACTCAATCACCTGCTTCCCATTGAGAGAGAATAGGGGACCTATGTGAACACACCTAGCCTCAACAAAACTAACACAGCACAAAGCAAACTTTGCATGTCAGGATCCCCCACCTGTCCATGACCCCTTAAAGCTAACTCTCACTCTCACTCCAAACCTATATAACACTAGCAGATGCAGGTTCAAGGTCAGGGTGGAGAGGAACGTCTGTCTTTAGTAAATGCTGTTAATAAAGCACATAGGCACATCGTTTTTTTCCAGAAACACACTATATGAACACGTGATGACAATTCCCTCAGGCCCTGGATCCTGGGCCAAATGTAAGCCCTGAACTTCATCTTTAGTGGTTTTCAAGTTATACTTTCTCATAACCTCATCAAGAGAAATGAAAACATATGACCCTTATGAAAGATTCCACCAATAGCTCTGTCAACTCAACCAAAATCTTTGGTTTATGCTCTCATCTCCTTTTATAGCCTGTATGTGTAACTGCACTGAGTGCAGTCTCTGTGGGGATATTTGTGGTTGCTAATGAAGACTGCACACTTTCCAACACCTCATGATTCTCAATTCTTGGTTCAACTTTCTCTTTGTTCAACTTAACAGCTGATCTTCTGTCAGCTTGAGAAAGCTTTTTAGTCCAAGTGTAGACAAAACCTCTTTAATTTTTGTTCCTAATCAATACAACAAAATCAAAAACACAGTCATCATAGTGAAGGGAGATAGAGATATCTTTCTCCTGCAATGTTAATTCAATTGGTAAGGCACTTTTGTGCATAATTCTGCAGAAGCTCTTTATAATGGTATGGATTTTATAGTGTCAGTCTGCCTATACTAATACAATAAAATGCTGTAACTGGCCGACTTAAACCACAGACATGTCTTTTTTTTCTTTTTTTAAAATTTATTTATTTTTCTTATTTTACATATCAATCCCAGTTCCCTCTCTTTTCCTCCCTCTCTCTTCCTTCCTCCCTCTCTCCCTCCCATCCCCCCCAATACAACCCTCCTATTCCATCCCCCCCTTCACAGAAGGGATCAACAAAATCTGTCAAGTCATTTGGAGTAGGGACTAGGCCCTCCCTCCTGTCTCTAGGTTAGGGGAGTATCATTCCATGGGGAATGTTCTCCCAAAGTCCTTTCATGAACCAGGGATACATCCTGGTTCCACTCTCAGAGGTCCCTTAAACTGCCCAGGCTTTCTAACTGAGACCCATGTTCAGAGGATCAGAGTCAGTGCAATGATGGTTTCCCAGCTATCAGTCTGGGGATCCATTAGTTCCTCCTTGTTCAGGTCAGCTGTCTCTGTGGGTTTCTGTAGCCTGGTTTTGTTCTTCCTCTCTGGATTCCAGTTCAGCTGAGTGTTTAGTCTGCTTCTGTTTCCATCAGCTACTAGATGAGGGCTCTATGATGGTAGATAAGTTAGTCATCAGTCTTATCAGGGAAGGACATTTATGGTAGCCTTTTCACTATTGCTGAAATTGTTAGTTGGGGTCATCCTTGTAGGTCTCTGGACATTTCTCTAGAGTCAGTTTTCTCTTCAAACCTATAAAGGCTCCCTCGTCCCCTGACACAATCATCCTAGACCCACATGTTCTCCTCTCCTTCTCGTTCTCCTAACTCTCTCTCCACTCACTGCCCTACCACCCACTCCCAATATGCTCAGGAGATCTTGTTCCTTTCTCTTTCTGTGAGGGACCTTGTATGAATCTCTTAGGTTCCTCCTTGTATCCTAGTTTCTCTGGCGGTATGAATTATAGGCTGGTTATCCTTTGCTCTATGTCTAAAATTCATATATGAGTGAGTACATACCATGTTCCTCTTTTTGTGACTGGGTTACCTCACTCAAAATGGTTTCTTCAAGTTCCATCCATTTGCCTGAGAATTTCGAGATTTCATGTTTTTTCCCCCCACTGAGTAATATTCCATTGTGTAAATGTGTCACATCTTCTTTATCCATTCTTCAGTTACAGGGCATCTAGGTTGTTTCCAGGTTCTTGCTATTGCAAATAATGCTGCTATAAAGATAGTTGAACAGATGCCCTTGTTGCATGAATGTGGATCATTTGAGTATATGCCTAAGAGCAGAATTGCCAGGTCCTGAAGCACAGACATTTCTAAAGCACAATTATGGAGACTTTGAAGTCCAAGATCAAAATGCTGTTTACTCTGACTCTTAGTGAAGGACTTTTCCTAGCATTTGGACAAATACTGCTATTGTCTGGGTCTTGCATTTCCCCTAACAGTCCACATACTTACTTGAGACTAACTTTTACCCCAACTCTCAAAGCCATTACTTTACATAGAAAATACCTAATGTAATCCCTCACAGTCTTCACCACTGAAGACAAAATTATATCCTTCTTAGGGGTGACTGGATTCCTATGCTCTTAGAGTTCTTCTTTCTCCCTTCTTGCTTGCCCCCTCCATAAGGTCACCCTTGATCCCTTACATGAGCCTCTCCTCACAATCATTGCCAAGCCCTTTCATAAACGTTAACAGGCTCTCCTCCATCCCCTGGAATTATACCTATCTATTCTCTCTCTCTCTCTCTCTCTCTCTCTCTCTCTCTCTCTCTCTCATATATATATATATATATATATATATATATATATATATATATGTATCACAGCAAAGGAGGAATATGACTCAGGTCCCTGGGCCACTAACTTTGCAGCCTTCACATGTTAAAAACATGGGACCTTATTGCCCAAGGATAGGTACCCTGCCCATCTAGCCATGGCCAAACTTCTAATTATTAAATAAAAAATGAACAACTAACTTTTGGGTCACCTACTACTGTTTTTTCCTCTCATAACATATCCCATCTCCTAACATAAAAAGGTCTCCCTGAACACTGACCCCTTCCCAAATTCTCTCCCTTCAGGTAGTGCTAACAGAGGATACCAACTTAACCTTGCAGCAGTATAGTCCTTTCAGAATCTCAAACCTCCTCCTCTGACCAATCCTAGGATAATCCCTCACTTTTTGCATCAAATCCCTAGAACTACTACCTCATCCTTCACACATACAGGAGGATGCATTACCTACACTGGTACACAGTTAGCATCTCCTTCATACATGAGAGAGTCCTAAAAGCTGCATACTCCATTGTCTCAGACACCAAAAGGTAGTTGAGGCACAGGCCATCCCGGCCAGGACCACAAATAAACAGGCTGAACCAATAGCCTTTACTAGTGCCTTTCAACTTGTGCAGGGACAATCCCTAAACCTTTACACAGACTCCAAGTATGCCTTTCATATCCTCCTATCACATGTAGCCATCTTGAAAGAGCTAAGACTGATAACCACAAAGATAGAATCAATAGCCAATTCAAACCAAATCATGCTTATGCTAAAGGCTTTCATCTCCCTACAGGCAAAGGAATTGTCCACTGCTGATCCCACCAAACTGACAATTCCATCATCTCTAAGGGAGTAACAGAGCTGATGAGGTAGCTAGAGCCTATCTCACCTACCATAGGACATCTTCACTATCAAGCTCTGACACTATCTACACCAGCTATAGTTGTCCAGCTTTGCTTCACTTCATTAAAGGGAATCTACAGCCCACCCCGTGTCTGAACAATTGCTTACTACCCCATTTTGTGTCTTGGCTTAATGAATCTCTCGAGTGGGACTTTGCCAGTGGTCTGACTCTGTGGTATCTCTCATGTTCCTAAAAAGCCTGGGTTTCCTTTCAGTATAGAAGGAAATTGTGTTACAAGGGACATGAAGTTAAAGGGACAGTTGGGCATGGACTCCTTCCTGTTCTTTTCCTTTGTTTACTAGATCTCAAACGGAAATTGTTGGCCAGCACACACCCTAAGCAGCAACTATAGTATAAACTCCAGAGTGCAACCGGTATGAGCTGTCATTAAGATGAGGTAAATTGTCATAGCCATTTCTCTATATCTGGAAATATATGGAGTCATGGTCACTATGCCTCAGAAGTAAAAGAACCCGTTGATGCACAGAGTAATAGAAAATAACTTGTTAAAAGTTGTTGCTTTTAAATATCTTGCTATACACCCATAAATAGTGCCTCCAAAACATGTATATCAAATCATTTGGTATATCATACTATTTCTTGAAATGAATATTACAGTCGGATTTTTTCCTCAAGTTTGAATTGGTTAACTGGCTTGACCATAGAGGCTAATTTGCCTATAATTTATTTTAAGTATAATTAGTGATCATTTCACAAACCATAATAAAGGCTTCTTGGTAATTGCAAAGTTGAGAAAATCACTCTAGTGGGTCATAAGACCATTTAGAATGCCAGGTGGCTCTTAATTCTTTGCTTTCAATAAAGCTGAAGTGGGATTATATTAAGCTGTCTTTGCGGGATAGATCATTTTGTGATCCTTTTAGCATTTATCTCAGTAGTAACCCATGGATTTGGAGAACTTTTCTATAAGACAAAGCTTCTCTTCTTACTCTCATGCATATTGGTGGTCCTGGTGTTTTTTTCCTTAAGCCCTTTAGTCTATTTATAATCCTTTTTATTCTTCTCTCATTCCGTTCCTCTGGCCATCTTGTTTCACATGGCCCACCTCAAGTGTGTTTGTTGGCCTTTCCTCCATCTTATCAAATCTGCCGCTGAACCCTCTAGTGAATTAGTATTATTCTACTCCAAGATACTTTTCTTGGTTCTTTTGAAAAGTATTTTCTGCCTTCTTCAAAAATGTACATGTAAGCAGGCATGTCAGTACACGTGGGCACAGGTGTGCTCACCTGTGGGGGGCATGTGTTTGATGTCAAGATGTCTTCCTTAATTGCATTTTCACCTCGTTTTCTTGAACACAGAGCAGGCTGTTTCAGCTAGATTTATTGGCCAGCAATCTCCTAGACCCCACCTCTTTCCAATTCCCAGTGCTGGGTTGCATATGCAGGTGTGCATTGCCATGTTCAGCATGTGGGTTCTTGGGGCGCTGAATTGAGGTTCCCATGCTTGTACACAAGCATTTTAGCCACAGAGCCAATCCACAGCCCCATATTTTCATCTTTAATTGAAATTCTGATTTCATTCTTGCACTATTAAAAACCATTGAATATCTTTGTAGTTATTGTATAATTATGTGTCAGGCAACAGAAATATTTCTGCTTCTTTAAGTCTATTTTCCTGATGTCTGTTTTGGTCTTTTGGTATTTGTCTATTTCTTTTTTAACCGATATCTGTGCAATTAAACAAAATAGTATTCCTAGTCCTTGCAGACTACTTCTTACAAAATAAAAGAAATTGCAGCAGTTTCGTGTGTTTTTGTAGACATACTTTGTCTACGATTATGAGGGTAAATTCCAAATTATAGGGCTTCAGCTCTGTCAGCTTTGGGTACCATAATCTTCCGTTACTGTGGTAACTGTCTGATATGTGTGGGTCCTCTGGAACCACAGCCCCATGTCCAACTAGTTCTTGTTCTCAGTAGGGCCCATAAATAATAAATGGGCATGTCCCTGAAGTCTTCCAAGAGAGGTAAGATGAAAGCCTGCGCCTCAAGTAGTCCCTTCCCTTCTGTAAGAGTCATAATATTGGGCCCATACATCACTATCGTCTCTCTCCATGGAAAATCGCTTGTCTTGGACATTTGTATTGGTTGGCATAACACTTTGCTGGGAGTGAGGCTGTGGAGAGGCATTACCTAAGATTTTCCTACTGGTTGCATTTTGACTGAATTTGCCCTAGTCTTGACTACAGCCTTTCAGTTGGTCTCATTTATAACAAAGGGAACTGACCCATGAGTTGTTCTTGCATTGTGTCCACTGATGGAAAGAAGGATGCAGCCTTCTATCCAAAACCTTGTGATGGCCTTTTCTAACCTTATCTCTGGTTAAAATAGTTGCATCTTATTTTTGGACAATTTCCTTTAAAAAAAAAATGCATGACTCTAAGGATAGTGAATTGCCTCTAACAACAGTAGGGAGACATTAAGGCTCTAGGGAGCCAGGCTGATTCAAGACTTCCACAGAGGCCCCGAGGAAGGGACAAAGTGAACTTTAGTTCTGCGCCCTTGTCCAGGAGTGGCCCTGGCAAGGCCAGTAAACCTGGAGCCAGTGCTTCCTCAGAGGAGTCAAGGTTGCAACTTCCGCGGACTTGACATTTCCCCCTGTGCTGTGGTTATCAGTCCTTAGGTAGGTATGTCTGAGGTATCCAATGTTCTCTACCAGCATTGTCTGATGTATCTCTCTGCTGACTTTGCACACCCATTCCTCCACTAATAGTATATAAGCTGCTTTACTTCTTAATAAACTTGCTTGGCAAAAGTCATCAGCTATGAGAGACCTCCTGGTCTCAGCTATTGCTTTTGTCTTCCTTATTTCTCATCCCTAGTCCTTCCGCTCAACATTTCATGGCTCAAAACTCTTATTCCTGCTGGTTTGGATCATCAGGCTGTACCGGCCAGGCTACATCTTATAGCCCGGGATTACCCTCCATCTTCATAACCTGAAGAAACAGGGTGGTGAACACTGACTCTTAATAGCAAGCTCTTTTTTTTTTTTTGAATCATGTGTTAGATTTTTATTAGTCTTAATGGATTATATTCCAATTTATGTAATCTCTTTTTCTTCTATAATTTAAAAAATTGACACATTATTTTTAATGATTTGATACTTGTTTGTAATGTATAGCGACCAAATTATGTTCATTATCATTCCATTTTGCCAAACATTTGTCATTTTTATGAGGTTATATACTTGAGACTATACTTTGCTATTTAAAATATGTGAAATATTATGGTACCCTACTGAGACATAAAACACTAGAGTGAATTCCCCCTAACTGTATTTTGGTAGTTATTACCAAATCTCACTCTAACCCTCCTCAGCTCTGCCATTCTTCATTGTTAATATCCATTTATTCTACTTGTCATTATATAGGACCAGCTGCTGATGGTCACCTTGATTACCAATATTCACATTAGCTATTTCCATTTCTGATTATTTAAATAGTACAGAACCAAAAATTGAAGCACAGCACGTCTTTAGCACAATGACTTAGTTTCTCTTTGTTTTATTCTCAGTAGTTAAATAGCTGAATCATAAGGTTTTTCTATTTTTAGTGTTAAAGAAATTACCTTCCCACATTCCATAGTGGCCATCCTAACTTACATCCCCAACAAAACTCCGTGAACAAAGTCTTTCTTTCTCTACAGCCTTACCAGCATTTTCTAGTTTGCTTGTTTTTTGACACTAACCTTTCTAAATGGTGAAACAATCCCCCATCATGGCTTTCTTTGATTAGTGATTTTAAAGGAATCTGTTTTTAATAGTTCATTGGAATGTATGTCTTCTCAACATCGTAGACAGCCACTCCAGAAATGGACCTGAATATCTCCCAGCAATGAAATAATGGAAACCTGTAGACTTGAGGGCAATGCTGGTGTTTTAGGATGAAATCCTAGATTTTAGCAGGTTGTAAGGCTCCTGGAATCATGAGAACTCCATTTCCAGTGAGGCCAATAATGACATGAAATTCTATATTTTATGTAGGTATTAGAGGCTGATGCATGCTAAATATCCCCCTGGTATTTAATCTGTATCCTTGAAAATATAAAGTTGTCATAGAAATGCTCTAGACTATAGTTGTAGTAATATTTAATGGCTCTAATACAACCATGTCTTGTAAACAGAAGTTGCTTGCTTATATGTGACCAGTGTAGTCTCATTTGGAAAGCCACAGACTCTAGTCTATTGATCACACATTCTCCTTTGAAATAGCTCAGCCAGCCACTATCTATACAAATTCAAAAATCCATTAAGTGATGCATGCTTCAGTGTGAATTTGTTGAATTAGTTGATTAAAACTGATGCCCTCACCATACTTTTTGGGGGGATTTTCATTCCTTGGCTAGTGAGTATAATAGTAACACATTTTTCATCTTGGTTAGCACTAGAACAGAGATGATGTTTGAACATGATTGGAAAAAGGGATTCTCTCAGTTTGAACACAGCCACACTAGCTCAGTTGTTGACCTCATTCAGAGACAAAGAGCAGAAGAACCTTACCAACCAGGAAAGACTCAGAATTCTGATACAAGACAAACCTATGTGATCAGCTTCATCAGAAATGGCATATGGTGCTCTCTGGTCCACAGAGCAAGAACTCCACAGAGTCCCATGACAAGTCCACCAGCATGATGCCATTGCAGTTATACACAGCTTGGCCTGTGATATAAAGTGAAAGCTGTAGTTTTAAGGTTTTTCTGCTTGAGTTTTGGTATGATGTGATGGGATACCTGGCAGGGTAAACAACAGAAGTTGGTAACTCTAGAGAGCAGCCCTTGCATTCATCCTTTCCTGGAAACAGAACAATCCAATATTGGCTTCGAGAGGCATGCAATGTTTTAAAGCCATCAGCTGCTGTTACTTTGAAGCTTCCCAGGCTCATCCGTGTGCTTATTTCATCTCCTCCTCTGTTCTTCCTTTATTTCTCATTGCTGCAGCTACTGTGATAGGAAAATATTACCTCAACCAATCTATAACAGATTAGAAGCCCGAGGTCCTTTCACTATCTCCAGGAGGTGATTGGAGCACCCTGAACATTTCTCTTTTAAATTGCTGCAGCAGCAACTATCATTTTGTGTAAGGTCTAGACTGAATTTTTTTTGGTTTGGGATGAGACAATTGTGCTTCCTAGGCATCAGAATGTGAAAGGAAGCTGGTTAAGTAGGCTGTCGGCCATTTGATCTCTATGGTGAAAATTTGATGGTCTTCTGAGACTCTGAATCCAAGCATAAACACACACACACACACACACACACACACACACACACACACACACACACACTTAAGTTTTAAAAATCCTGGTTTTACTGTATAGTTGGTAGCTTAGATATTTTATTTTTTAAAAAGATTTTGAAGGAACATGTTGATGACAGGTGAAAGAACACATACCTCATATGATACACCAAATAGTTGCCCTTTGGGCAAAGTTGCCTTCCATTTATCATTGGTAAATATTTGAGATTTGAAACAAAAATGGAAAATGTTAAATAAAGTTTCCTATAAAAAATCTATGGGTTATGCTTTTATACACCATCTTTGCCAGTCTTTTCAGCATAAGTCATAAGTAATAAATTCACCTCATTGCCTTTCTGCACACCATCTGATGGACAAGTTTGCAATCAGTCAGTAGAAATGGCCAGAAATATCAAATAATCTTTGCATGAATAATTTCCTTTAAATGATAATCAGTTTAGTATAAATCAAAGCTTTGAAAGTAATTACATTACATGGAAGCTACTTCGCAATATTGGCTCTTTTGCATAATGGTGGAAAAATATAAGTCAAGATGTATAAAGACAAGATGTTTCCTATTCTAGTTCTTAAAAGCTAATGAATATTGTTGAGTTTGAAGAGTCAGGGGCATTTATAAAGGTCTTATGGAATCTCTGGAAAATGTAGCCCATGAATGGCAATGAATCTGTGATTAGAGCCTTATAGAATGGTTCGATGCTGATTGTATGCACAGGAATATCTATTCTCAGCCTCCAGGCTGAGAAACTTCGTCAATATCTTTACATCACCCTCTGCAGATATGACATGGAAGTGAAGGAAGCAAGATTGCATTATAACTGTGCCGATATCCACTGTCCCTGTAGAACGGAAGTTTCTTTGTGCTACATCAACCAATGAAGTGGCAGTATTGCAAGTACTGGAAAAATTCAAAATGTCACATTTATTTACAAAAGGCACAATGAGAAACACATCCATTTGATAAATGATGTTTTATAAATGATTATTCTAAACAACACCCCCACCCAAACCACCATCTTCCCAAAAGACATCAAGAAGCAAAAAGCCTCAGTGTCTAATACAACTTTGTTGTGACTCCCAGCTTCTGTAGCTGGCTTTATAGAACACAGGATTTTATGCACATGATATTTTTTTTAACACAATTCAATTGTTCATGTGCAAGAATGATAACACAAGAAAATGGCTCCCCATTGTTTTTTGGTTTTCTTCTTGATTACACGAGCTGCTGTTGAGTATTAAGCCTACCAAATAAGACTTACCTAATTAAGACCATTGTTCCAGCCAACTTCTTAGACTGCTTTTCCCATGTCAGGGCATCCTAGGGACAGCAACTAAAGATTGTCATAGGATTATCTCTTTTCTGCTGCTTTGCTTCTGAGTCAACTTCATCTGTTCACATTTTAAACCTTCTCCAAACCACTTCAGGGGCTCTCAAAGTCACTTGTAAGTAGTAGAAAGATGGCTTCAAATACAAGTTCATTGGTTCTCACTACAGTGCACCTTTTCCATGATGATTTTGAACATTCTCCAAAGACTTGGTGATTTCTGTTGGAAGACATATCATTTCTTGGAATGAGTTTAAGGGAAGATACTCTTAATATCACTGAACATGTGAAGACAGAGCATCCTAATTTCATTTTGACCAGTGCAACAAGTACTGGAAAATGAGTTTTATTTGTAATAGTTAGCATCTGGAAATAACCTAGATGCCCCCCAACCGAAGAATGGTTGGAGAAAATGTGGTACATTGACACAATGGAGTATTACCCAGCTGTAAAAAAACAAAAACAAAACAAACAAAACAAAACAAAACAAAACAAAAAGCAATGACATCCTGAAATTTGCAGGCAAATGGATGAAACTAAGAAAAAAAAACCCCAAAAAACAAAAAACAAAACAAACAAACAAACAAACAAACAAAAAATCATCCTGAGTGATGTAACCCAGACTCAGAAAGACAAACAAGGCAAGTATTCACTCATAAGTGGATATTAGATGTACAGAAAAGGATAACCAGTCCACAATTCACAGCTCCTGAGAAGCTAGGTAACAAGAAGGACCCTAAGAGGGATTCATAGATTACTCAGAGAAGGAAAAGTAGATGAGATTTTCTGGGGGGTTTAAAATGGAGAGGATGGAGGATGAGAAAAGATCATGAGGAAACTGGATGGTCGAATTGGCGGAAGGATGGGATAGGAGAGCATGGAGAGAGATACCTTGATAGATAGAGTCATTAAGGGGCTAGGAAGAAACCTGATGCTAGGGTAATTCCCAGGAATCCACAAGGATGACCCCAGCTAAAACTCCTACCAGTTGTGGAGAGGGTCCTTAAACTGGCATCCCCTGTAATCAAATTGGTGACTACCCTAATTGTCATCATAGAACCTTCATTCTGTAACTTATGGAAGCAGATGCAGAGATCCACATCCAAGCACCAGGCTAAGCTATGGGAGTCCAGTCAAAGAGAGTGAGAGATTATATGAGCAAGGGAGTATCAAGGTCATGAGAGAGAAACCCACAGAAACAGTTGACCTGAATTTGTGGGAGCTCATAGACTCTAGACCAATAGCTTTGGAGTCTGCATGGGACCGAACCAAGCCTTCTACCTGTGGGCAACAGTTTTATAGCCTGGTCTGTTTGCGGTCCCCACTGGCAGTAGGACAAGCATCTATCCCTAGTGAATGAGCTGACTTTTTGAAGCCTATCCCATATGGTGAGATGCCTTGCTCAGTCTTGATGCAGGAGTGGGGAGAACTGGCCTGGGTGAGGGGGAACTTGATCCTGTCTCAACTGAATGTGCCAGGCTTTGTCAACTCCCTAACGGAGGCCTTACCCCTTCTAAGGAGTGGGTTGGGGGGGGGGAGATGTGGGAGGGAGAACTGTGGTTGGTATATAAAATGAATTAAAAAATTAAAATAAAAAGAAAAATATATATTTCTTTACTTGTTTACAATAAAAACCATTGAATGTTAAAAAGAAATGCCGAAATTTTCTATAGGGATCAATCACAATCAACATTATTTCTGGTTCCTAATTGTGTCATTTTTTCATAGAACTTGTAATTATCTCCCCTTCCCACAATATTATAAGGAAAAAAAACACATTGAGAATAACCTTGGTTGTATTTACTCCTCTTGTAGAGGACAATGATTTATTTATAGTCTAACTTTGTCAAAATGTTTTAAGGAAGCCAAGATTCCTATAAAGTATTATGGCAGAGTTAGAGTTAGTTGTGAGCCATGTATATTTAGTCCAAGGCAGAAAGCCATGTTTTTTTTTTCCTTGCCTGTTTTCATCCTGCAGTAATGTCACATATTTTTCATTTAACCTTAAACTCAGAAAGTATCCCAATCACTGATTTCTTGAAATAGAAAAATCACTTACTTAAAGGATCAATTTATTTTAATAAAAAATTGCTGTCAATCAAATCAATTGAAAAATACCTAGCATGTACAATTATATGGTTGCACACATACACATGCAGAGAGAGAGAGATTTTGGATGTTCTCCACTAACTCTTTAGAACCAGCTCTCTTTTGCATCTTCCCTGTGAACACATATAGGGAACTCACTTGGCCCAGATGTTATGTGAATAACTGGTTCTAATTTAATGAGCTAATCAGAGTTTCCCTTCAGTTATAGTCTCTGTATGTCTTTCCAGAATGCTGCACGTTAAATTCTTTTGGGTCAGTGAGCATCCTGCTGGCCATCTCTTAAGTGACACTTCTTGTCACATTGCATTTTGCATCACTTTCCCACGCTGGAGGGGAGAGTGGCTTCTGACAAAACTCCAGTCTGGGAGCCCCAGTCACCCTATTATTCCAGTGTGATTTTCCTCAGGAAGCATGAAGAGTCTCAGATCTTCTGAGCCTATAGCCATTTAATCATGAAGTTTCATGTATGTAAATGATCATTTCATTGATTATTGAGTGCAGAAGAACAAGAACATTGCTTTCCTTGCATTTCTTGCTTCCCATTAATTTGTTTAATTAGTGTTAAAAATATTAAAAAAAAAACTCGGGGGAGGGTCAGTTAAGAATATAAAACCTAAAACATTTCAAACTACAAATCTTTCAGTAAGTATGTGAACATTTTCAAAAAGGTCTTTACACTTCCTTTTTTCTTAAGGTAAAATTTCCTACCAACGACCAAATCAGTGCAAAGTGGTGCTGTATAGACCTGTACTTATCAACAGGCATTTGGGGTTCCTCATATAGCAGTGGCAGGAAATGCCTTACAAAGATGGGAGTGGGAAATGATATCTGCGTGATAGATTTGGGGGGGTAGGCTGACGGGCCCCATAAGGATAAGACTGTCTTTTTCTTGATGGAAAGTTAGTACAGAAATAGATGTGTGAGTCAGACCTCAGCATGGCACTGACTTCCTGACAAGCGCTCTCCACACCCAGAGCATGCTAAGTTTAAATACAAGGAGCCACTACCCGTTAGCTCTTTCAGCTTCCAATTTCAACTATAAATTTGTATATTTAAAAAAGTGTTCTAAAGTAAAGACCCCAATGATTGCTGTGTGCAGCTTAATAGAGCTAATTAAACAATAAGGGGCACATATGCCCTTGGTAGAACTGGAGCACTGTGTAGCCGAGCACCAGGATTTACATTGTTTTGAGGAGTTGATATTGACTTGAATGCAATTTGGAAAAATTGTCAACACCAGTACAAAGAGATACATATCTGTCCCTTCAGTGACTCTGGGAATCAGGACCATTTTTCAGACATTACACATTTCCTAACTTTGAATAGCTTTTGTATTTGAATTTCTATTTGAATAATTTTAGAGAAAAATAAAAAAATATTACCTCCAATAGTTACTAATTTATGAAGTAGAATGGGATCAACTACTTTCAAGCAAATAGTTAACAATTACAGGCAACAGGAAGCATGGTTTATATAGTTCATCTGGTAACCAGCTATATCTGTGTCTCTTCTACTGTAATGATGGGAGAGATTAAGTATACAGTACATGTAAAACTGACACATTCATACCTATATTAATCATCATTACCTCTCAGAAGTTTTTGTTTCTGAATGACTTTTCTAGAGACTTCTATGTGCCTGAGTTTTAAGTAGCATGCTCTGTCAGCATATGTCAGACACATTGCCTTACCCACTTTAAATTACTTCCTCTCAACTTTGCATAGTCCTTTCCCTACATAAGTCAGAAGAGAAGTCAAATAAGAGAACTCTGCATAAGAGAGTAAACGAAAGTCAATCAGTTTCTAGAACAAATTAAATAACCCTCACTCTCACAGGCAGATCTGTGTCTTGCTGTAATTTGAATTGATGCAAATACATGCCTGCTTCTATTGATGCAACATTAGGGTCTTCTAATTCTTTATGGAAGATGCAGTATCTGTTTTAATATAGAAACAAACTCAGATCATTCATGTAATAATAAATCAAATATCTACACAGTAGGGAACATGTGATTATGGAAAGTGTTACTCAGCCCAGGTCAGCTGACCAGGACTTGCAAGGTTATCTTAGCAGTTTCAGGAATGAATGGCAAGATCAACAGTAGTGGACAGACAGAGTACAACAACTGAAGGTGGCATAAAGAGAATGGTGAACACTCTAGATTCAGCTATGCAGAAGAGTCACTGGCAAAAGAACCCTGGCGCTAACAGAATGGCCAAAGTTAAATTAACAATAGAAGAGTATTATAATCATGACAGTTGATCATCATTACAAACCTATAAAATCCCAGGCATATAGAACTTTACAATTGATATCCCAAGGGCTTTGTCAGTACTTAGATATAGTTGTAAATAGTTTATTATTATATTCTTGATAATTATACCATTACTTAAAATTATAGGCAGTTGTTTTACATATTACCAATATATTACATGTTATTTTAAACATTAATGTGACAAAGACCTGCCTGACAAAAATAACTTAAGAAAGGAAAGGAGGGCAGGAAGAGAGGAAGGAAGAGAGGGAAGGAGGGAAGGAGGGAAGGAGGGAGAAAGGAAGGGAGAAAAAGTGGAAGGAAGGGAGGGAGGCAGGCAGGCAGGCAGGTTGAATTTATCTCATAGTTTGAGAGCACAGTCCATCATGGTGAAGAGGACATGCGGGCAGGAGACTGGAGCATCTGGTCCCATCACATGCATGTTCTGGAAGTGGAGAGAGATGATGGGTGCTCAGCTCATTCTCTCTCATTCTTTCTCTGTCTCTCTGTCTCTGTCTCTGTCTCTGTCTCTGTCTCTCTCTCTCTCTCTATTTCATTTGGTAACCTAACCAAACAGAATGGTGTCACCCACATTAAGGGATCCTCTTTCCTATTAAACCTTCCTGGAAATACCTTACAGACATATCTCGATGTGTTTCCATGGTGATTCTAAATCCTACCAAATTGACATCAAAGATTGACTATCACACATGTCCTCTGTCATTTATATTGCATGATTCGATGTAGATCTCATAACCAAAGTTTTTCTTCCCCTCTCATTGCAAGATTCTTTTCTACTACTGTTTCCAGTTTGAGTAGTCACAGAGCCTCCCTCTAGTGTCATACTTACTTGGTATTCAGAGGGACCACTAATTATTATTTTCTGGCTAGTAGGCCAGGATTTGTCTTCTAGCCTCAGCGTTTGCTTTGGCATGACCAGGAGAAAAGAATATTGTTCAGCATTCTGGGTATCATGAGCATATGGGAGTAAAGGCCAAGCATATTACGGAGGAGGAAAAGAGTGAACATTGTATAGCTCAATTGTGGCTCCTTGACTATTCATCTCCTGCAACTGAGATGTGAGATCAATTAGAATGGACACCTTTCTTTCCAAGTCAGCACTCTAGCAACTGAGAATACCCTTAATGAATGATAGAGGTATGATGGGAGATGTCATTCTGCAAATATGTTTCTCATACTGGTTAATGAATAAAGCACTGTTGGCCAATAGGAAAGCAAGAAGGTGGGACTAGGAGACAAGGAGGATTGGAGGAAGTAGTAAGGAGGAGTCAACATGGAGAGACTGGAGAGAGCACAATGCTAGACCATCTCCGGTAAGATGAGACCATGTGGAAATACTTAGATTAATAAAAATGGGTTAATAATTAAGGCAGAGCTAGCCAATAAGAAACTAGTAACTGGCCAACAGAATTATACCTAATACAGCTTCTTTGGCGCTGGCGCCATGGTGGGTCCAGGCCGGTATGGGAAAAACCTTACTCCTTACAGAGGTATGTGCTACTTTGAACAGGTGAAGGGATGTAACGGAAAGATTTTCAAGGCCATCCTTGCAGTTTTACTTCAATCCAGGCAATCTGTAATGTTTATTTTTGCTCAAAATCTCAGGCACAAACACTGGTAAGTCTGCCTTATATCATCTTATCCCACAATAAGACTTCTTATACCTATTCAAAGATGTGGAAGGTGAAGATAAGCTCTGTGAAATGCTATGCTTCCTATAGTTAAAACTCAATCTTAAAATCACCCCTCAGCACAAATAAGAGCCAAATACGGTGTTTTCTATTGATTTGGGTAAGTTTTCTGAAACTAAATTCTACTGTTATTCTAGTTTTATTTTTTAAAGAACATATTAAGAGAGATACCAGATATTGATATCTTTGGACTGGATCTTGAGCACTTTGCATGTAAAAATCAAAGCACAATGCATGCCAGTTTTTCTACAAGCCAGCTTAGCAGATCTTGGCAAATTCACCTCTCTCGTCCTGGTTATTGCACATAAAACAAAAGTGCTAATAACAACTGTCCTGTAGTGTATGGAGAGAATTTAAGAAGCCACAAAGAAAGACAGAACACATAGGAAAGCACTTACACAGAGAAGCAAAATTTAAGTGTCAGTTCGTGCAACAGGAGGAGTTGCCTCTGTTCACAGTTCTGTGGAAATCCGGACACTGTGGCGGGTGTGTAAGGCAGAGAGGACAGACACCCCAGAGGATGCAAACCATGCCAGCACAGCCTGGAAGTGTCCTGTTATCCCCTTGCCTTTCCCATCATCCCCAATTAGGAAACAATGCAATCTTAGGTTAAATACCTGTGTTAAGCTTCCCTCCTCTGCTAATGAGTGCCATCATTAAGTTCTAACTCTGCATCTGCCAGGCTCTGCAGCCTGCTTTAAGTACAGAATCACTTAGAGAAACAGGTTTTGGAGATATTAGCTTAGGCTCTGTGCTAAAATTAGTAAAGTGGCTATGGAGTACCCAGTTTAGTTTCCCTATATAAGTAGAGCAACCCCCCTAGAGAAAAAGCTAATTTTTCCCCTGTAGGATATTACAAAATAAATGTTACTGTTTTGGGGTTTTTTTTTTTTTGTTTGTTTGTTTTACTGAGGACTAAAATATGAATGTGAAATGATTTTACTTAAAACTTCTATAAATAAATATTAACCTGGGTGTATCTAGAATCATTGATTAGCATTTAAGTTTATCTAGATTACTATCTTTATTTGTGCTTCTTAATAAGAGGAAAAACCACATCTTTTTTTTAAAAAAAAATTAATTGGAATAGAATTACACCATATTCTTTTCCCATTTTCTTGCTTCAGTATCTTCCCAACCACCCCTTCCCTTTGGATGTCAACTACCTTCCCACAAGCCCCTCCATGTCCTCCCCTCTCTCAAGTTGATAGCCTTTTATTTTATTATTGTTGTCTCACACACATGCATACATTCTATGTACAAATAGATGCATGTACAATCTGCTGAACCCATTTTTGGGGTGTGTGTGCATGTGCGTGCGTACGTGCGTGCGTGTGTGTGTGTGTGTGTGTTTTCAGAACTGACCACTCTGCATAAGGCAACCATTTAGGGGCCTCATCCTGGAAGAAGCCAGCTCTTCTTCTAGGAGCCATTAGTTGCCTGTAGTTCTTTGTCCAGGAGTGGATCTCCATGAAGTTTTCTCCCTTCCAGGTTAACATGTCTATTGACATTGCCCACTGTTCCAGTCTTGTTTATGTAGCCATATCCATGAGAGTCTTGTGCAGAAAAGTGCCAGGGAAACCAATTGTTTGATGTTTAGTAGGCATACCAGGAGACAAGATGGCTTGAGCTGAGCTGTGGCCTCTGGTGAGTTTCTCTGTTTCTTCCCTATTTGACTCCATTTCTGTGGGTGTTTGGAAGAGTACCGTATTTCAAAATGCAGGTAGATGTGTGCATATCTTCCTGTATTCTGGCTCAGTCTTTACTTGTTAATATCAGCACCTTACTTCTCTCTCTCTCTCTCTCTCTCTCTCTCTCTCTCTCTCTCTCTCTCTCTCTCTCTCTTTTTTTTTTTAATTTTGAGACAGAATCTTGTATAGTTGTATAGCTTGGTACTTCCTGTATAGCCAGGCTTGCCTTAAACTTGTGCCAATCCTCTGACCCCAGCCTCCCAAACACTGAAATTACAAGTGTGCATGCCCAGTTCAAAATTTGTTTTCACAAAAGCATGTATCTTTCCATTTTTATTAGCACTGTAAAACACTTGTGACTGTATAACATCATAAAAAAGATAGGTTTATTTTGACAATCGATTGAGGGGGTCACATCTGGTGTTGCCCTTCTGCTGAAAGTGTCTAACGCTGCATATGGAACCCCGTGGTAAGATCCAGGGAACATATGTACACCTCTCCTGATTTGTGTCCTTTTTATAATGTTACCAGTGTTCGGTCTTGGGAAACCCATTGTGATAATTTCATAAGGATCTTTTCTTCATATACCATAATCCCAAGTACAGTTGGGATTGTCTCAAACCACAGAATAAACAGTTTCCATTTTATTTAAAGTGGGTATTGAACTAACTTGAAAAGCTATATAAAATAAAATGTTAGAAAATAGGGGATGTTAAGTATCTACTTAGCATGAAGATTCTGCCTTAAAATATATGAAAATGGAAAGCTTCTTTCTAGAAGAACATTTAAATATTGAAGTATTAAATAGCAATCTGGAGCGGGTAATAGAGCTCACCCTTGAAGAAAACCCTCACTGACAAGTCACTCTGATCATGCAAGAGTAAGAAAGCATCCTGACTATTGTTGAAAATGAGCATAGAAGTAAACCCTTTAGACAAATATTCAGATTCATTCTAGCAAGTAAGTAAGAATAAAAAGAAGCAAATAGAATCAGAAATCATCCTGCAACTGAAATGAATTAGGTGTTCTTGAAAATTGTAAATGATTACATACAAATATATTTCCTCTCAGAAGCTGAACTTAAAATATTAGTGGTGCAGTCAGGGAAGACCATTGAGTATAAATGAGATGCTAAAGAAAGGCAAATCTGCCTTGGAAGAGGTAGACCAGTGGTGTAGTTAGTGCTGTCCACCTGATAGCTCCCAGAAACACCTGGGAGCAAGCCCCTGGGTGTGGTTTTGTCTTGATTACATTAATAGAGGCTGCAAGACCCAACTACTAAGAAGCACCATTTCTGGCTAGGACCCAAGACTGGATAGAAGGAAACCAGCAGCAGTGTACATTTGCTGTTCTCTGCTTCCTGGTTGTGGATGTTATGTAAAGAGTTGATCTGAGCACCTCCTGTCTTCACTTTCTCACTGCAATGGACAGTACTCTCTTGCACTATGGTCCAGAATAAACCTTTGGTACCTTCCATTGTTTTTTCTTGAGTATTTTATCATAGGAATAGGAGAAGAGCTTAAGATGAGCAGCAATAAGAAAAGGCAGATCATAGAAAACCAAAGAGCTTCAGGACAATGACCCCAAGGGATACGAATTCCTGTCAAGAAGTCAAAAATGAGGGCTCCTGAATCTAGTAAGTGTTCATGCCATGACAATGTGTCTATAAAAAGGCAATCTGACTTCACCAGGTCATCAGATACAAAGTGTCATCTAGGGGAGACAGAATAAAATAGGTAAAAATCCATGCCAGTCTTGATGCAAGCTCAGATAAACTTAAATTAATAAGAAAAAACATGTTTTAGCTTAGTCTCAACAAAATGAGTTGTAATGATGTGTTATTTAATGGGAAGCAATGAGTTAGGGGTTGCCACTGTTTTTGATGAATGATTATTTTAATATCATATATTATTTTATGGTATAATTATCTAATCAACCAGTCAGTAAAGCCAATATGTCACATTTAAGCGTGTGCACAGAACTCATTCTTTGATTTTGTTGAGAAGTCTGTTTTACATTTTCCACAAAACAAGTTGATTTCAAGCATGTTATCTGGTCTCGGTGTCAGCATTCCACTCTTTATTCCTTCATTATGCTGAGATATTTGACAGAGTCTTTCTGAGCATATAGTAGGACAAGAAAAAAATGAAGGAAGGAAGGAAGGAAGGAAGGAAGGAAGGAAGGAAGGAAGGAAGGAAGAAAGGAAGGAAGATAATTTCACGTGAAATTCTGTGCGACCTGGATAAATTATAAGAACATTACTGAAAAGGACCTACTTTTACATGCCTGGCTGTGCCACTACGTATAGAAGTCTCTCTCCCTTTCCTTGTTGCAATCCCTCTGCTCACTCTGCTCCATGAGATTCTTATTTTTTCAAATTCTAATGGTTTGGTATTTTGTGCTCTCGTGTGTGTGTGTGTGTGTGTGTGTGTGTGTGTGTGTGTGTGTGTGTGTGTAACAGACTGTTTAGACTGGGTTCATGTGCATCAGACATTGCTCGAACTAAAATAATGAAGGGGGCATGCAGGAAGAAAGACAACAGTGTGGTATGGACGTACAATAGCTCTGGTGAGTGTCTTCCCTTCTTGCCCACCTCCCACTAGCAGTAGATATTACAAGCAGAATTAGCAATAACATGGTAGTTGAAGCAAGATGTCTGAAGCCGAGGGCAGTACTGCTATGGGTTTTCAGCATAGGAAAGAGGATATGACTCTGAAAATCCCTAAAATACTTGAGAAAGAAAATCCTAAACATCCCACATGTTATTAGGGAGGCCTGAGTATATTTATATGTGCATATTGATGCATATATAACCTCAAATGCCAGTGAAACCTGACATATATTTTCCCAATGGAGTTCTCAATATCTTATTCCACCCATCCGTTTTTGTTTTTGTTTGTTTGTTTGTTTTTGTTTTGTTTTTGTTTTTTTCTGTCTGTGCCTTTGATTGTTTTGAAATAAGGTTTTATTCTATTTCTCAGGCTGACCTGAAACTTGTTCTATAGCCCAGGATAAGTTTGAACTTATGTAATCCTCCTATCTCTGCTTCCCAAATTCTTGAATATCAGGCACTCACCACACTTGGCTTCAATATCTTTTCCTGTTCACCCATTAATTTGTACAGCTAGAATGCTTTAGGTACCTTATGGTAAAATATGGAGAAGAGCTATGAGAAACTTTAACCAGAAATACTGTACTACATGAATTTGGCTATTTCCTAATTTACAACATGAAGAAAACATGTTAGCTTTTACTTGGAAATAATAAAAAAGGTGATGGCATAATGGATAAATATTCTTGTCTCTTTTTTCCAGCAGAGGCCCAAGCCCAGGGCTTTGAACTTGCTAGACAAGTGCACTATCATTGAGCTAAATCCCAATCCCAGAAAAATATTTTTGTGAAGAGTCTAGACTAGCATTTTTTTTTTTTTTTTTACTGGAGCAGCCATTTCCACTGGGGTAGGTTTAGCTTATCTCTTAGAGCTTTTATACATTTACTGCATAGATGTATATTCTTGCTGTCTTATCTGAAGTTGAGTGGAAACGGTGCTTCATGAAAGCCAAATGATTGGGTGGGTGATTGATAGAGACGTGAATAAGAATGTGGCTTTTTGATGCACATACATAAAACTAGAGTATCTGTTCATCTATGTTCATAGCAGCATTATTTGCAATAGCCAGAACCTGAGAGCAACCTAGATGCCCCTCAACTGAAGAATGGATGGAGAAAATGTGGTACATTTGCACAATGGAGTACTACTCAGCAGGAAAAAAAAATGGAATTTTCCAATTAGCATGCAAATGGATGGAACAATAAGAAACCATCCTGAGTGAGGTAACTCAGTCACAAAAAGACAAACATGGTATGTACTCACTCATATATGGATTTTAGACACAAAGCAAATGATAACATTCCTACAATCCACACGACCAGAAAAGCTAGGAAACAAGGAGGACCCTAAGAGAGACATACATGGTTCCCTGAAGAAGGGGAAAGGGACACGATCCACTGAGTAAATTCAGAGCATGGGGGAAGGGGAGAGGAAGTTAGGAGAAAGAGAAGGGGAAGAGGGGAGAGGAGAACATGAGGTAGCAGAAAGATTGAGTTGAGGGCAAAATACAGAGCAAGCAAAGAGATACCACAATAGAGGAAGCCATTATAGGTTTAAAGAGAAATCTAGCACTAGGAAAAAATACCCAGAAATCCACAAGGACGACCCCAACTAACAATTTAAGAAATAGGGGAGAGGCTACCTTAAATGCCCTTCCCCGATAAGAAGATTGATGACTACCTTCTATCCCATCCTAGAGCCTTCATCTACCCCAGACTGATAGCTGGGAAACCAGCATAGGACCAACCCAGACCCCCTGAACATGGTGTCAGTTAGGAGGCATAGGCAATCAATGGGGCCTCTAGTAGTAGATAATAAGTATTTTTATCCCTAGTATAGTAATGGACTTAGGGAGCCCATTCCACATAGAGGGATACTCTCTCATCCTAGACACATGGGGAAGGCCCTAGGCTCTTCTCCAAATGATATGACAGACTTTGAAGATTCCCCATGGAAAGCCTCACCCTCCCTGGGGAGCAGAAAGAGGATGGGGTGGGGGTTGGGAGGGGGACACTGGAGGAGGGGAGGGTGAGAGAACTGGGATTGACGTGTAAAACAAGCTTTTTTCTATTTTAAGTTTAAAAAAAGGGGGTAAAAAGGATGTGGTGTTTTTACAAAGTAATTATAAATGCCATGTAAGAGAAATCTCATTCTCCTATTTTCCACAAAAATCGCAAAGAAAAATAAAAACTTTTGGCTAACTAATAATACATAAGTAAGGACCTATGTATTAGATTCCCATGTTCTTTCTTCTACTGCTTGATCCTGGCTAGTTCTTAGAACCCACTTGGACATACAGGGTCTCATTTCTCGGAGACCAGGAATCAGTTGTGAAATCCAGTGTCTGTATGAAAAACAAATGAGATTTTTCATCAGTTGTGCAGTGGCCATATGGTACATATTTTTAATGGTTTCACAAAGGAATCAAACATGTGTATTCAACTTGTTTCTGTAAATATTTGTGGGTCAATACTCCTGTTAAGGTTCAGATAACGCTTAAGTACCTAACAGTCTCATGTACTAGAAGTTTGTTTCTGCATGTGTTGATGCTGGGATGTATGCAGATTTTAAGACTCAGAGCTGCTAAAAAAAAAAAAAAAAAAAAAAAAAAAAAAAAAAAGCCTGGTCATGTACTCGGAATAAATCCTGGTCCCCTGCCAGCAGCCCCATAGACTGCCTAGGTCCCTCCAGCTGATATCCACATTCAGGGGGCCTAGTTTCATCTTATACAGGTTCCTCAGCTGTCGGTCTGGAGTCCATGAGCTCCCCCTTGCTCAGGTCAGCTGTTCCTGTGGGTTTCCCTAGCATGGTCTTGACCACTTTGATCTCTATTACTCCCTCTCTACAACTGGATTCCAGGAGTTTGGCTCAGTGTTTAACTGTGGGGGTCTGCTTCTACTTCCATCAGCTACTGGATGAAGGCTCTATGGTGGCATTTAAAGTAGTCATCAATCTCATTATAGGGGAAGGACATTTAAGGTAGTCTCTCCACTATTGCTTAGATGCTTAGTTGGAGTAATTTTTGAGGGTTCCTGGGAATTCCCCTAGCAACAAGTTTCTCCTTAACCCCATATTGGCTCCCTCTAACAAGCTATCTTTTTCCTTGCTCTCCTTCTCTGTCCTTCACCCAAATCAACCTTCCTGGTTGCTCATGTTCTCCCCCTCCTCCTTTTCCCTCCTCTCTCCTACCTCCCTCTCCCAGCCCCCATGCTCCCAATTTACTCAGGAGATTTTGTCCCTTTTCCCTTTTAGGGAAGTCATGTATATCTCTCTCTGGGTCCTCTTGTTTCCTAGCTTCTCTGAGGTTGTGGACTTTGGGCTTGTTATCCTTTGCTCTATAGCTAATATCTGCTAATGAGTGGGCTAATGAGTGAACCCCATTCCCTATGGATGGATACCTTGTTCAGTCTAGGGGGGAGGGTCTAGGTCCTGCCTCAAATGATGTGACAGAGTTTGATGATTCCCCACGGGAGGCCTCACCCTCTCTAAGGAATAGATGGGGGTGGGATGGGAAGATGGAGGGGGGAGTAGGAGGATGGGAGGGAGAGGGACCTGGGATTGGTATGTAAAATAAGGTTGTTTTCAATTTAAATTTTTAAAAAGTAAAAAAAGAAAAAGAAAAAAGGAGTGGAGCCTCACTGGCAGCAATGAGGCCATTGGAAATATTGTCTTTGGGGAAATGAATGTAGTACCATGGGATGCTAGTCAATTCCTACAAAAATGAATTGTTGGAAACAAGATGATCTTGGCCTCAGAATCTCCCTGGTCTCCTATTTTACACCACATTACCTCTCTTGTTCACATTCCTGGCATCATCATCATCATGAGGCCTCACCAGAGCTGGGGAGATGCTGGTATCACATTCTCAGACCAAAGAACCATGGTCAGAATAAGCCTCTTTTCTTCATAGCCTCAGATATTCTTGTAAATAAATAATAGACATCGACAATGAAATGCTTGAATTTGGTGTAAATAATTTATGGAGTGCCTCCTTGGGACTGTAAATTCTGGAAGCTTCCTGATTATTGTCTAAAATTGTTCTTACATTTAGATTTAAAAATAGTATTTTGTATCAATCCATTTTATATACATACACAAAATCAATTTTATGTAAAAAGATAAACTTTTAAAAGAGGTATATTCAATTGAGTTTTAAATCATCAAACTTAGCTAAGCATCTTTCTCAAATTTCTGGATAAAAATATTTCTAAATGAAGATGACTTTTACTATTCTGTCTTCCAAATACATATATTTATACAAACGCACACACACACATATGTGTGTGTATGTAATATTAATATGTACACACATACAGATATTAACACAGAATATGAATATGTTTACACATTGATACTCTCACATATACATACAGAATATGTATACACAAACATGTATATGTATATATTCTTTCTACTGGTACAAAAATTCTTTTATCACTCTGTTTCATATTCCATAATCATCTTCACGCCATACAAAATTATATCATCTGTTATGCACAGTTCATCTCAAAGAGATTCAGAGAATAAAATGAGCAATGAGAAGTACTGGGAGTGATTACAGAAAATGTGTTTGGGCATGTAGATAAATTAAAGCATTCAGTCACAGAGCTGCTTGTGAAAGGAGGAAATTAAGAGACATAAGTAAAAAGATATTTTGTTATTGAGTTTTGGAGAGAAGTCAAGGGAGAGGAAAACATGAGTTCTCATTCAGGCTATAGAAATTTAGATGAAAATTAATGTGCATTTTGTAGAGATGCTAGATACATCAGTGTAAATAGCACCCTAGGCTCACTGGGCCAAAGGTAGAGAATGTGTGGTGTGGTATCATCTAATAGTATTCACAGTGTGGCAATGATATTCAAATTAAGACGAGGTCATCCAGAAGTTCATATACATGAGGGAAAGAAGATACTCAAGATCTGCAATTTGCATATTTGGAACAGAGGGATTCAACAAAGGAAATGGAAACATGAAGGAAAAGCCATGAGGGCAGAATTACTCACATTCAACTGCTGGGAGGAGGGTGCTCTGAGAGCATTTCCCTAAGGGCTTGGTAGTACTCTTTAGCAACATCATTGGTTACATCTTACAAGAGAAAGGGGCTTACCCAAATCTACAGCAGCCCTCCATGGGTAATCATTTGTATTAGCTTACTAGCACTGTCATACCATAAGCTGGCTTCCAAGCAACAAAACATTTCACACAGCTCTCAAAGCTATAGTCCAAGTTATTATCAGAGTTGCTGTGTTCTGAGATGTCTCTCCTTGGGTTTGGATAGCTGTCTTCCAAGTCTGTCTTCATATGGTCTGACTTTAGTTCTTCAATTTCCATGATATCTGTTTGTACAAATTTTCTCTCCTTAAAGTCATGGTCTGATTGGATTAGGGCCCACACTAAAAGCCCAATTTTAGATTAATCACATCTGTGAATATCCTGTCTCTAACAACAATGACATTCTAAGGAGGGCTTAGGAGTTCAACAAATTAATTTGTGAAGAACACAATTTACCTCATAGCTTTTTAAAAATGACAGAAAAGTTTCCCACGTGGAACTAATGAGAAATGGTAGTTTCATGTCCACTGAGTCTCTTTAGACCTAAAGACCTCCCTTGCTCAAATGTTCTCTCTTCCCTCTCTTTGACTGGATTCCTGGAGCTTGGCCTGGTTTTTGGTTATGGATCCTGCATCTGGTTCCATCAATTACTGGGTGAGGGCTCTATGATGATAGTTGGGGTGTTCATCAATCTGATTATAAGGGTAGGCCAGTTTATACACCCTCTTTACTATTGCTAGGAGTCTTAGGCTCCTCCTTGTGAATTCTTGGGAGTTACCTAGGCCATCTTGTTCTCTCCTGTTCTCATCCCCTCTCCCCTCTACCTTACCACGCCCCTGCCCTCAGTTTGCCCTGTAGATATCATCTAATTCTTTTCCAAGGGTGATCCATGTGTCCCTCTTAGGGTCCTCCTTGTTACCCAGCTTCTCTGGAATTGTGGTTATCCTTTATTTTACATCTAATATCCATTTATGAGTGAATACACACCATGTGTGTTTGTCTTTCAGAGTCTGGGTTACCTCACTCAGGATGTTTTTTTCTAGTTCTGTCCATTTGCCTGAAAATTTCATGAAGTCATTATTTTTTACCACTGAGTTGTACTGCTTTGTGTAAATGTACCACATTTTCCTTATCCATTCTTTGGCAGTGGGGTATCTAGATTGTTTTCAGGTTCTGGCTATTATGAATAATGCTGCTAGCTATAAACATAGTTGAGCAAATGTCCTTGTGTTATGATTGAACTTCCTTTGGGTAAATGCCCAAGATTGGTACTGGGTCTTAGGGTAGTTTGATTCCCTGTTTTCCTAGAAACTGCCATACTGATTTCCAAAATGTCTGTACAAATTTGCACTCCCATGACCAGTGGAGGAGTGTTTTCCTTTCTCCACATCCTCTCCAACATAAGCTGTCCTCAGTATTTTTTATCTTAGCCATTATGACAGGGGTCAGATGGTATCTCAGAGTCATTTTTGATTTGCATTTCCCTGATGATTAAGGATGTTGAGAACATCCTTAAATGTCTTTTGGCCATTTGAGAATCTTCTGGTGAGAATTCCCTGCTTAGCTCTGTACTCCATTTTCCCATTGAGTTAATTTGTATTTTTATGTCTAGTTTCTTGAGTTCTTAATAAACTTTGGAGATCAGCCCTCTGTCAGATGTGAGGTTGGTGAAGATCTTTTCCCAGTCTATAGGCTGATGTTTTATCTTATTGACAATGTCCTTTGCCTTAAAGAAGCTTTTCAGTTTCAGGAGGTCCCAGTTATTGATTGTTGCTTTCATTATCTGTGCTACTGGTGTTACATTTAGAAAGTGGTCTCCTGTGCCAATGCATTCCAGGCTACTTCCCACTTTTTTCTTCTATCAGGTTCAGTGTAGCTAGATTTATGTTAAGGTCCTTGATCCACTTGGATTTGAGTTTTGTACATGACAAATAGATCTATTTGCAATCTTCTGTATGTTAGCATCCAGTTATGCCAGCACCATATGGTGGGACACAAAATTAACTAAAAAAATTGGTAGCCCTCCTATATACAAATGATAAAGGGGCTGAGAAAGAAATCAAAGAAACATTACCCATTACAACAGTCACAAATGTAAAATATCTTGGGAACACTAACCAAACAAGAGAAAGACCTGTATGACAAGAACTTTAAGTCTGTAAAGAAAGAAATTGAAGAAGCTACCAGAAAATGGAAAGATCTCCCATAATAAAACATAATAAAAATGGCAATCCTACTAAAAGCAATCTACAAATTCAATGCAATTGTCATCAAAATCCCAACACAATTCTTCACAGATCTTGAAAAAAGAATACCCAAGTTAATATGGAAAAACAAAAAATCCAGAATAGTTAAAACAATCCTGTACAATAAAAGAACTTCCTGAGGCACCACCATCCCAGACTTCAAAATCTACTATAGAGATATAGTACTATAAACAGCTTGGTATTGGCATAAAAATAGACAGGTGAATCAATGGGATTGAATCGAAGACCCTGATACCAACCCACATACATATGAATACCTGACTTTTGACAAAGAAGCCAAAATGGCACAATGGAAAAAGGAAAACCTCTTTAACAAATGGTGCTGGTATATGACTATTTAAAAATGGACTTTGGGCTGTTTAAAAAATTCTGAAATATCAAACTCCCTTAGTCAAGTCTTCTCATCCAGTATCCCAGATGAAAGATAGCAAGAAAAGGAATTTAAGGTAGGGTGATTATGTGAATTTTGTTTTGTTTTATTCCTTAGTTTTCAAGATATAGATCTCTCTACCCCTGAAGCAATGAACATCAATAAGTACAGTTTGTCTTTTATGCTTCTAAAACCTTTGCTTCACAAGGAACAGTGATCATTTATTATAGAAGAACAAGATATGACATGATATTGCAATTATAAAATAACCTCAATACCTGACAACCAAAGCTGTTGATTTGGGAAAAATCTATCACAGCAATGGGACAATATAGGGATGTGTTTCTGACATGTGCATTTGTATATTGTGTTTGTACATGTAAATGTGTATGGGTTTCTCATGTTACCATGGTCAGATTTAAGATGAAACTACTTCTTAACATTTAAATGTTATAGTAATGGATATTTTTACATTTAGAAGATGGTATGATTAAATCTGAAAAGTATTTTGGGTAACACCGATGCTGAATTTGAAAACAATCTCTGATGATTAAATAGATAAACTTGTTGCACTTCATGAATCATATTGCCACACCCAAAACAAAACAATTGTTAAGGGAATTTAGTAACTAAAACACATGTAAATTCAAAAAGCAGATTGTGGGTTGTTCTCATAGGCACTAAACTTTTGGTCTATTTGACAGATAATCTAACTGGGCTTGTACCACTTTTTATTAAAAAACAAAAAAGCAACAAAGATATTACAATCGACAAATCTTTGCAGGGCTCCAGGGACTGATCTAACCAGGATAGTGAAGCAATAAAGAAAAACCAGACACACAGACACACAAACACTTGGACAGAAATGCTGGGATAGGGTGATTTCTGATGGAGACTCCACAGCACCTTGGAAGCTCTACATGTTTTTCATATATAGTTAAACAGGGAGGTGGGGTTATTTTATACATCTGGACAAGGAGGCAGGGTTATTACTATAGACAGACAAGAAGGCAGGGTTTCTGCAGAGAGTTCAACAAATAGGCAGGTTTAGCTAAACTTCATAGGAGTGGTTTCTGTAAGGGAACAGACTTCAAGCAATAACATTCCAAGGAGCAAGCTACAACGGATATTTTCTGCACACACTATCAACATCTGCACACAGGCTCAAGGAAGGCCTTGCTACCCCTCTGAGTCTCACCTGGGAAGAATTTTCCACTCTCAGGAAGCTAAAGCACTGGTCCTAGACTTGACCGTGTCAGTGTCAAACAATATACCCATTCACTCAGGATTTCACTTGCTCCCAAAACTGATGGTGTAATAAAAATCATACAGAATATTTAATAACATCTCCATAAAGCAACATTGAAATATTTATTCGCCCCATTTGGAAGCTCAGTGTTGATTCCCAGAAAATAAGAATTCACACCTAAAAGTAGTCACCATTTCTTTTACTTCAGTGACAACAAAACAAATTCCTAACAACTTTGAGATTAACACAGACAGTTTAGAATTGACTAGAGTCACCAAATTGTAAGAAACCAGTGCCCCTCAATGGTGCTTAGATCACAGTTTTTGATGGTTGGCACCAGTTACTAGAGTTGATTTAAAGTAAAGTATGAGAAAGAGAAAAAGATGATGGAGGCATGTTGTGCAGAAATGGTTTTGAATTAGTTGCTGATTGCTGGTGAAATTGGCTCATTTGAATTTCTCTTTAAAAACTTTTTATATGAATATACCAGCTGCTAGTTCATACCTGTATATGTTCCTCTCTTCCAGTGAGAATGTGGTTTCCTTGCTATCCCAGAAAGTTATTTTTTATATAAGTTAACAAGCTTTAAAGCCTGGGGTTCACTCCTAGGATGTGGGGGAGTACCTCTTGAGTGCTGAGGTAGGGTTTCGTGCTCTGTGGTGTGACTCTAGAAGCCTGTGGTGGACACTGGGTCCTGAGAATCAAGGAACAAGGGGGATTAACCAATAGATCATTGTTTCCTGGAGACAACACTAACTATGCTGAAATGAATGAGACACAAGTAGATTCATACTAACAATTGTACACTTAGAGTAATGTATCTTTTTAAGACATTGAATAATACAAAGTCTGTGTGACACTAGCAGTCCAAAAGATAGTGGTAATAATCAAGTCATCAGCACAGTGTAATTACCAAGATCCCAAGTTTGTTGCAGAAGGAAAGTGTAGGTGGATTTGTCTTTGGACCACCAGCAACAAATAATGATCTAGAGAGTTATTTTTAATTATGAAAGCTCAGCCTTAGCTAAGCCAGAGGAACATTCTTGTGATAACAGGAGAACAGCTGAAGATATATGACCTCCATCTTGCCTTGAGATTCAAGTTTGTCTCTTCCTGTAGGCAATGCTTCCCAGAAAGAAATAGTTTCAATTTGGCGTAGTGATGGGGAAATCAAGAAATGAAGACATGGGTTCTCACAGAAGAGTGAGGTCAAAAGTATCACCCAGCTAAAGATGTTCTGAAGACTGACGATTTTATAAAATGATTTACATGTCTTGCTGAAAGCCCACAATGTTTTCTGAAACCCAGCAAATACATCCATCCAAGATGCCCTCTAGAGAAGCAGAATGCTAGTGGCATCTTCTTGGTGAAAAAAATGCATAACTTAATCCAAAAGGTCTCTCCTGCTGCTAATTGCTAGAGTAACAAACTCTTGCTCATATCTCCTTGTATTTTCTAACAATTGTGAAGCTCTCTGCTAGTGAAAAAAAATGTTACAAGGAGATTGAAAGTAATTACAGTGGCTTTTCTTTCTTTTTTTTTTTTTTTTTTTTTTTTTTTTTTTTTTTTTTTGGCCTGGAATATATAATCAATTTCATTTATTTCTCAAGTAAAACATTCACTGAGGGTTCAATCTTTGAAAGACAACTTGATTATCTGTTCTACAGAGCAAGTCAGGAGATATCATTCCCAGTCCTCAATCATAACTTCCTATTATGAAATGTTTATGCCCCTAATCATTTTCCTATTGAACATGGAGCTAATTAACACATAACATTGAATGTGTATATTTTGTGAAAAATAATCTACATAGGCAGCATGTACTATGATGGGAACAAATTGCTGTACTTAGCTCCTTTGCTTAAATTTTGTCTTTTCTAGAGCCAGATAATGTCCTGAATGCTTTAGACAATGTGTATTATCACAGAGTTCAAAAAAAATTATAAGTACTCTTTGAAGGGAGGCTGAATAGGTGTCTCTGTACAGTTGTTGTCACAGTATTCTTGGGGACAGGAGAGAAAGTACTAAAGATGACAAGTAAAACATGTGCATTCTTTTGTGAAAGTTACCTTAACCTAACACTACAGCAAATAGCCAAAATTTTGTGCCTATTAACATTTTTTTATATAAAAGTATGGGTGAAGAAAAGGAAAATGGCCTTCAGATAGACAGGAAGTGTTAGTGGATAAAGAATTTGATCAGTGATTACTGCAGGCATGAAGCACAGTCAATTAATTAATATGTACAATAATACACATTTAAAAACCCTAAATTAAAGTCAGTGTAGGTGACCTACATCATCCCAGGCTTTCTGTGAAACTACAAATATTTGCATCTACTCTCCCTATCAAACTCCTGAAACATCAGCCCTAAAACAACGTATTTATGATGTTTCCAGACACTCCCCAGGTCTGCCAGCTAGAAAATTATACTGGTTGAGAACCCCATGCTTTCGCTGAAGCTAGGATAGCCTTCTTCCATTGCACCAGCTCCGACTATACCTGCTGGGACTTCCTGTCTTTTCCATTCTCTTATGTAATCTTACTCTCTGTAAGCATTGCCTTGGTCAATGCCTTGTTGTATGGCTATTTCATCTGCATTGAAATATTCTCTTAGGTTCAAGGAAAAAAACCAAAATGTACAGATCTCTGAAAGCTCCTGAATCTTACAAGAATTCTTATTAGGTCAGTTCCTATGGTTATACAAGCAGCAATAATTGCTGGAGAGGGGAGGCTCTCACACCAGCAGCACAGCCTGGTAGTCAGGACAGGAGCTCTACGGGTGCGTTCACGAGTCATTGCCTATGCAGGGAATGGGCTTCCCACTTCACTGAATTTTGGTATGTAGTTTTCTTCTGAGATTTCCTTGTTCTAGGAATTTTGTGCAAATTGGTGTGTTAGGTCAGTCATGATCTTTACTAAAGGGTGGTCTAGATGAGCTATGGTCTTGGGGTCTCACATTTCATCAGTTAAAGACACTGTTTGTGAGCCCATCAAGGTCTTCAAACAGTTTTGACCTTGGATATTGGATGATTAGCCCATGACTGTGGGCTACATACTGGAAGAAAAGAACAAAAGCCTCAATAATCAATGTAGAGCCCTTCACTGAATCTTTCATCTAACATGTTCTCATGCTGAACTGTGCCTGGTGTTGACAAGTCCATGTATCCTTTTGGACTCACTAGAGAACGAAGTTCAGGACTCCCATTTCAATATTTTAGAGCAACGTTAGACATACTGCTGACAGTGCCTACTGATATCCACAATTGGGGCCTTGCTGAGGCTGAGTCTACACCTAACACAATTGTCCCCAGGGCTTTGGCCCCATGCATGGTAGCCTTCTCCACAGAGAGTTCTTCCTTCCAACCAGACACTAGTCCATGCCTTTTTCCACCCTTGCTGGAATTCTTCAGAAATCAGCAGTGGCTTGGGCTCTTTGGTCTGTCACTGTATCTGGAAGGATATATCAAAGGATCTACAAGAAAAGGGGCAGAGGGAAAATACTTGTCTTAACAATGTAATCCCCCTCCTAACTGTACTGGGAGGCCGCACTAGACAGATGGTCCATTTATGTAATGTTTATGCCCCATCTTGCCATGTCAGGAAGCCTCTTCATCTTCTGTGTGGTTTCTGTTCATCAACTTGCTACATATCTCACCAGAGTCACTTGCAACTCTTATCCTCCATCTAAACAGGCACTGCAGCTCAGCTGCCTCTTGAGAGAAACTGCAGCAACAGGGCCAGCTGAAGGTGGTTGTTCCCCTGGCTGTGACAAACAGCTGTAGTATGACCTCCGTGCGGCTTCTCCCTCTGTCAAGCTTCATCTAAGAAGAACAGAAGTGGCAGCTTAAGGTCCCAGACTGCACAACCAGCAACCCATTGTAAGGTCATCTCTTTAAAGGCCTAGCTATGATTAAAATTAATTGGACTAAGAAATTTCATTACCTTTGGCCATTTGTCCTCTGCAAAATGCAAAAAGAATAGAAGAAAGAATTTTTAAGAAATGTGGTGGTATATTATTTATGGTTTATTAAAGCTTGCCTGAGCATTCAGAAAGCAAAGTCAGCCTCAAGCCTCAGGAGAGAACATCAGATTGATCTCTGTGAGTTCAAGACCACCCAGGAATACATGAGATTGAACCAGTCTAAAAGAGTAACAGCTCACACCTTTAATCCCAGAGAGAAATAAAAGATAGGAATGGGATCTTCACTGGTCACCTTCAGGATTCCTAGCCACAGTGAGGAGAGCATAGCAGTCTGAGTCAATCTGAGGAGCAGTGAAGTCTGGAGCAGTTTGAGGATCGCCCCTTTGGCTGAGCTGAGGTAGAGTAGAGGCAAGAGCTAGTGACCAGCTGCTTTGTTTTTCTGATCTTCAGCTTGAACCCCAATATCAGTCTCTGGTTTTTTATTTATTTATTTATTTATCATGCTACAAAGAAGTCATTTTAACTAGATATAATAAGAATTTACCAAGAACACATTTTATTTTATTTTGGGCTCTAGGGCAGACTAGCAAAACCAGTTTGCCCAGACTGGACAATTTTCCTAAGTGCTTAAACTAAATTTCTCAGTGAGAAGATTGGGATTCATCACTCTCTCGAAGGAAAAAAAAAAGTGAGATCCATTACTCTTTCAAAAATTTGTTTTTTCAAGACAGGGTTTCTCTGTGTAGCCCCGGCTGTCCTTGAACTTGCTCTGTACACCAGGCTGGCCTCAAACTCACAGAGATCTGCCTGCCTCTGCCTCCCTCCCAACAGCAGGGATAAAAGGTGTGCCACCACACCTATGATCCTTCATTCTTAATAACCAACTAAGCTTGAGAGTGTTGACATGCTAGTCAGATACAAAGCTCTTTTACAGAAAGTCACTGCAAAACTCTCCAATTTTAGTGCGAAGCTTTGCAAACTAGGTAATGTGATGAAGTCCCACATCCTAGAGATTTACTAAAAGTGACACTCTTGGAGCTAAATACTAATTATGCTTCCTAATTCCTGGATCTTACTTCAATCCCTATAAACATTGCTGTTGATAGTGACCCTGATGAACATTCTAAAGGAAGGCCACTGGGTGAGGGACAGGGTATGTGATTTCAATCTTTCATCCATGAAAACAGCAACATCTCCAAGGAGGAACATCTCACAACGCAGAAATGTAAAAATAGGCCCTATTTTTAAAGGTGATGCAAATTATTAATTGTACTGCTAATGTTCTCTCATTCTCCACAGTGTTCTTATGTCAAATGCCACCCCCACAGCCAAGAGAAGTAGCTGCTCCTAGCAGCTTATGAGGTCACCCAGCCCCACCATCCCCCTAGCTGCCAGCCCTGGAGAGGAGAATGAGCTGTCTCTTCCTGCCCCACGGTGAGTTTTAAAAAAAAAGAAGAAGAAGCCATTAATACTGCTTCCGTTTCTGTGCCCAGTGCCAGGAACTGGTGATTGATGGGGCCCCTGATCTGCTCCTGTTATCACAGAAGGGCAGGTGTGACTATCCTGTTTAATATCCTGTAAGAGGAAATGTCCCAGCCAGAAATCATGTTTGAAGAAAAAGCTCCAACTTCCTCAGAATTTATATAGTCTCAAAGAAAAGTCATCACCCAGATTTAAGGACAAAACGAAGGTAGGTTTGACCCCTGACACTCCATTTGTACTTCCTTGAGATTTTTTTTCATAGAAACTCGGTGTGTTTGGCCTAAGTCACACGGCTTGGAATAAAGAGGAATGGGAGTGATGGACAGGGGGTTTGATAACAACAGTGTTGTTGCCCAAGGACTGCTAGGAAAATAAATATTTGCCCAAAAGTGACATAGATTATCATCCTCAGAGATTCCCTCTCTGAAACTTATGTAACCCCCATAAATATCAAGAATTTCCACTTCTAGAACTTTTAAGATATAGGGGTTTGTGACTATGAATGCTACTGTATTTACGTGAGTTGAACACCTTTACAAATGTTGAGCAGAAGGGGTTGGAAAGGCAGGCCCCAGGCCCATTGCTCAGGATTTCATTCCTCTGCCCTTACTCTCTAGATACCTGAGTGATTTTGAATAACATCCTTGAGGCTCTATTTTCTAATATACAATGTGGAAAAGATACCCTTCCAATCTTACAGGGTTATTGTGCAGATATTTTTTTTTTTTTTTTTTTTTTTTTTTTTTTTTTTTTTTTTTTTGCTTGAAGACAATTTTATTAAAGTTTAAGAAGGAAAAAACCCAGGGTAGCCACACTATAAATTTGACAGTTGCCCAGAAGAGGATAACAGAGAAAGAAAAAGTTGTGTGTGTGTGTGTGTGTGTGTGTGTGTGTGTGTGTGAGAGAGCTTATGCGGATGGAGTTAAGCTGGCATAGAGGCCAGCCACTTAGTGGCCATCAGCTGTGAGTCAGGGAGAGGAGATCTAGAGAAAGACTGAATCCCAAAGTGCTGGGAAGCCGAATTGTTAGGAGATACATACTTAGGAAAAAAGTAGAAGAAAAGGGAACGTCCATCTTTTATGTTTTTTTATTCATTCAGGAAAGTGGGCAGAATTACCAAGTTGTATACCTACTGCACTGTAAAAGACTGCACTGTGGGACAGGGATTTGGGGAGAGAAAAATCCATTATCTATTACAGTGTTAATTGTTCCTCTTCAATCTTTAGCATGACTTCAGGTGAACCTGTCTTCCCTGGGGGCTCTGTTTGCCCAGGGATTAACATGGAGTGTTAGGTCTGTACCCAGGCCTTGCTCATTTTAAGGTTGACAACAACAGACAACTTAGAATTAAATCTATCATCAGTTCTGTCTTCATAACTAGCCCTCCATCTCCCCACAGCTATTGCTCCTTAGCCAATGTATGCCATCACTCCAGCAGCTGTGAGGGCTCTGCTTCCTGCTAAACCCAGGCTCTACACCTCTAGCCTGGACTCCGAAGGCATTTCTGCTCCTGTCTACTATAATCTTGCCAACATAAAGCAGTCTGAGAGATAGTCTGGAAGTAGAAATCATGTCTCTGTCCTACTTAAACTATTCTAGTGACGTCTAGACATTGAAAATACATGTCAAGCTCTTTACTGTGGCCTGTGTCACCTCTGTAATCCCACTTTACCCACACCAGCCTTCCCTGTGTTCCCAAAGCACTCAGAAGTTGCTGTTGTCCTAAGGGCTTTGCAGTAAATGCCTTGCTACACTTTGAGTATTGGGCCCAGAAAACCCATGTGCACATTACAGCACACAGCTCAAAGGCTACCTTATTGTGTTTGTCTTGTTTTATATGTGGTGTGTGTGTAGTGAGATAGTCCTTCTGTGGCACTGACCACAGAAGGGGGGGGTGGAGCGATGGGTGGAAGTGACCTGTGGAAGGAAGTAAGAGGGAGAGCCCGGAAAAGCTCTTGCTGGCATGACTCGGACAGGAGAGGATCGGGTTGAATTTCCTGGTGTTCATCTGTCTAGGTTGTAAGTAATTTCTCCATGAATATTCGGCCTATTTGTTTATCCTGATCCTTATTTAACCGCGATAGTGTGTGTGTGTGTGTGTGTGTGTGTGTGTGTGTGTGTGTGTGTATGTGTGTGTGTGTGTGTACACATTCGTGTAAAGACCAAAGGTCAACAGTTGGTCATTTTCTCCCTCTCCCTCTCCCTCACTCCCTCTCTCTCTCTCTCTCTCTCTCTCTCTCTCTCTCTCTCTCTCTCTCTCTCTCTCTCTCTCTCTCTCTCTCTCTCTCTCTGAGACAGGGTTTCTCTGTGGCTTTGGAATCTGTCCTGGAACTAGCTCTTATAGACCAGGCTAGTCTCGAACTCACAGAGATCTGCCTGCCTCTGCCTCTGGAGTGCTGGCATTAAAGGAGTATGCCACCATGCCCAGCTCAATGAGACAAGAGCTCACTGATTCATCGAGTCTAGCTAGTTGTTCACTGATTCATGGAGTCTAGCTAGTTGTTCAGCAAGCTCTGGGATCCACGTGTCTCTACTTTGCCAGTACTGGGATTAAAGACATGAGTTTCAGTGCCTGACATTTAATGTGTGTGCTGTGGATCTAAACTAGGTCCCCATGCCTTTGTGGCATATATTTCACTGGCAGCAATCTCCGCCACCCCTCAAAGGCCACTTAGAAGAGAGGACATCCTTGGTTACCCCACTTAGATCAGAGCATCAGGATTTCAATGCTTGCTTGCTCATGCATTGATCATCTGAAAGTTATCTAGTCCACTTGGTAGAAGCTGGTATTCTGGGACGGCAGCGGCCTGCTCAGTACTGCTCAGGAAGGTCACTTAGAGCCCCAGTAAGTGCCTGAAGCTCCCAGTGGCACTTCCTGACTGTGAAGGTGGAAATATTGGAATACGGGAGGATTTTTAAAATGAGAGTTGCTTTTGCCGTGGTTTCTAAAATGCCCTTCATCCTATTCGTTTGGGTTTAAAACTTAAGTTCAAGTTGCTTTTGAGAGTATTTTGCTCTTTTCCCTCTCTTTCATATGTGATATGTAGATATGTGTGGGTGCCTCTGTGTGTGTGTGTGTGTGTGTGTGTGTGTGTGTGTGTGTGTGTACATGTTAGGCCTGTCTTCTTCCCTCTCTCTTAAATAAAGACTCCCTTGATTACATCGCACCTACCCAGGGAGCATTATCTGGGGAAAACTTCCTGACCTCAGCATACCCAACTCACACACACTTGCAAAATCAACTTTAAAAAAATCCAACCTGGAGAAGTAAATATCATTAGGATGGTGGTATTTGGTCTGCCATGCTAAATGGCATGAGCACAACTTTATTTTAAGGGCACATAAATTTTATATTCCAATTAAATTTCATCAGCTGAAAGTAAAGAAATTCATCTTCTAGGACTTACTTCTACTTAAGAAATAAAGCATTACTTTCCTTTTTCTGGTTTTCATTATCTAAATTGTATCACCTAAAATGGCCATGCTTGCCATAGCCTCAGTTTCTGAATTTTAAGGTAAGGAAATGAAATTTCAGGTCTTTAAATTCCCTTCAACTAGAAGTATATCCATAAACCCCTTCCCGTTCAATTTTAAATTCAAAATTACATCTCAGTACCATGTAGAAACTCTACATCTCCTTTAGAGCAGCAAGAAGTAGACTTTGTCTGGTTCTGTTTTGTGTGCCTAAAGCCTAAAGAGTTTGTGGCTTGCAACTACAAAACAAGAGATAACTCAGTTTTACTCTGAGACGCTCATAAATAATTGATACAACCTTTGTAACTACCCTAATAAACTGCAATTCTCTGGAACTATTTTTTTTTCCTCACAGAAAATAATGTTACACCTGTCAGTTATGGAGGTAATAAGAAATGGTATTTGTGTAAGTCCTGAGGAATGAATCATCTTCCAAAATGCTTTATTGCTTCCCCGCTTTCCACAATGGCATATTTATCAGGAAGATTGTTTCAAGTAAATGTTCAATATCTTACATATTCTGAAAAATACATGAAATAAAACACAAAGGAAGCAAACTTTTAAAATTGGTGGGGGCATGTTTAGTTCACTTGGGTTTTATTGGTCAAGGAGCTCCTGTAGGGAACAATGCTTTCATGGGCTATTTGCTGTTTGAAATGTGTAAGCTATTCGCTTAAAACTGGTAAGCAGACACTAGACTTCACCACATCTACCAAATTTACATATTTGTTTTATTAATATTCTTAATGTAACTACAGTTAAAGTGTATCTAACCTGCTGTAATAATATGCACAAGAAATCTAACAGCACATGTTAACCAAGTGCCCTGAGAACTGACCAGAAGGAAGAGGCTGGCTCTGCGTTGTAAATCCTTCGTTGTTTTAGTGCTCCTCATCAGCCATGGGCACTTAGTTTTTTTCTAAGAAAAGTTCTGTTTTTTTAAAAAAATTTTACAATTTAGACAACCAAGTTATTACAACTTTCTCCTCTAACTCCTGATAGCATTGCTTAGTTGCCTTGCCTTCTGTGGGAAGGGGAAGAGGGAAGTATGGGGGAGGAGCTCGTGCCTAGATGGTCAGTGCTCAGGAAACCAGTGAACACTTCCTGCTGAGCAGTGTTTCATTATAAGTTATTTTTATATTGTTGCAATCTTTACTATTTCATTCAGAAGCCATAAAATATTGGATGGCGATTCACACCCTAAAGATTTATACAATATACCATCTATTATTACCCTCCGTTAGTAAGAGTAACATTCTTGTCAGATTCTGGTCATCCATTAAACAGATAGTATTTAAGTCAAGTATTGAGCTAAACTCTGGAAATACAAGGGCAGGTGAACTGGCTCTAACTCTGTTGTTATAATTCTCATGTTTAAGAGTGAAAGAGCATCAATTCTGGATGCTCTGATTGCACTTAAGATTATATCATCATGCTAAAAGTGATGCACCAAACGAAGACAACAACTTAATAAGTGGAATTCTTAAGGATTATATCAACTTGTGTCAGGAATAAAGAATATTTTATAAGTATCAGTACATTATAACCATCATGTGTGGATACCCTTGTGATTTTCCTGAAAGGTTTTCTCTAAATTATTTAATGGCAAAGGGAATCTGGCATGACTTGGAGAATTCAATAGCTTTAGAAGCAAAAAAGGAAAATAATGATTAGTGAGGTGACCTTTGCCCAAAATTTCAGATCCATTAAATAATGCTGTGTGGCACATTCTAATTAACATCCTGAAACTGGAACTTCTGAAGAGTATCATGTATAGCACAACAGGAAATTTTAACTGCTGTGAGACATTCTACTATAAATAAAGTAATATTAGAGCGATGTCTTATTTTCCATCCTATAAGCTTGTTTTATATAACATATTTATATTCACTACTAACAAAAGTCTTTGCCTACATTTAAGAACTATCACATATTGTACATGTTGGGATTACATCTCTTTCCCTCTGTGCATCATAATGTATTCAAGGATGGCTTTGAATTGATGATCGATCCCCTTGTCTCTACCTCTTGACTACTGGATTTCTGTGTTCCACCTGCCTGGATTTTATATAGTGCTGAGAATTGAACCCAGGGATTCATGTGTACTAGGCAGGCACATTGCCAACTGAGCTATGTGTTTTCTGAATGATAGCGCTTACCACACCAAATTTTTAACAATTGCAGTTACAAAGTTTGGATGCATCCACACCAGAAGCTGATTAAGTGATCATTATCTCATCTGCTCCCCACTAAACTAAGCCTCCTAGCAATTCCCCATTGACCTGACCAGTTCCAGTTATAAAGGGCCACATTGTCATCTGATTACCTTTCTGCTCAACCTTCATGTTGCCTTTCTCAAAAGCCTCATCTCTTACACCAAGGTAGAATTTATTTTTCTCATGCTTACTGATTGTTAATTTTGTGTCTCCAATTCTTTTTTTTTTCTTTTGTTTCTTTGTTTTTCTTTTCTGAAACAGGGTTTTTCTGTAGCTTTGGAGCCTGTCCTGGAACTCGCTCTGTAGACCAGGCTGACCTTGAACACACAGAGATCCACTTTCCTCTGCCTCGCAAGTGCTGGGATTAAAGGCATGTGTCAACACTGCCTGCCAGTCTCCAATTCTCCAGTTCTTTATAGATCTTAAATACCAAAGTAGTTTTTATTCATTTGCTAGTGTACTGCAGCTGTCTTAGTGGCTCGTCCACCCTAAAAGAAAAACAACATAACTCTCTGATAGTTTAAGTGAGATAGTTTTTGTAGAGCACAGCCTGGAAAGGAAGCAAAACCAAATAACTTCTCCATATATAGGTCTCAGAAGCACTGTCACAGCCATGTGACAAGGTTAACTTCATCAATGTTGGGTCATATTGACAGCAAGTACTTTCCGTATACTGAACAACACTACAAATGCCATCCCACCTCTTGTCTTTCTATCCCAAGTCCGTGACCCAGTTCTTTTTTTTTTTTTTTTAATTTTACATGTCGATCCCAGTTCCCTGTCCCTCCCTCTCTCTTACCCTCTCTCCTCCCTCACATGTACTCTGACCACCCTCTCCTCCCATCCCCCCCACCCCAATTCCACATGTAGGGCAATGCCATCCAGGTGGGGTCATCTAAATCTGTCATTTGAAGTAGGGACTAGGACTTCCCTTCTGTCTCTAGATTAAGGCAGTATCCTTCCATGGGGGATGTGTCCGTAGCAAGGTCCTTTTGTGCACCAGGAAAACATCCTGGTTCCACTGTCTGAGGTCCCTTAGACTGCTCAGTCCTTCTAGCTGAGCCCCATATTTTGGGGGGGGGGAGCATGAGTCAGTCCCATGCTGGATTCCCAGCTATCAGTCTGGCGGCCCATTAGCTCCTCCTTGTTTGGGTCAGCTGTCTCTATGTGTCTCTGCAACCTGGTCTTCTCTCTCTCTCTGCATCTGGATTCTAGTTCAACAGTGTTTAAGTCATGGGTGTTTGCTTGTGTTTCCAACAGGTACTAGATGAGGGCTCCATGATGGTTGTTGATCTCACTATCTGGGAAGGGCATTTATGGTAGCCTTTCCATGGTTGCTCAAATTGTTTTTTTGTTTGTTTGTTTGTTTGTTTATATAACCATGTCCATTTAAATGAAAACAAACATTTATAGACAATATTTGGGAATTTGGGCATTGTTCTTTCCAAACTACTTCCTGCTAGTAAGGGGCGCTGTCATGAGGGATTCTAAGAAGATGCAGAAATCCTGGCTGTAATCTGTAAGGCTGCTTTGTCCAGCTGTTTGAATGTAGGATCACCTGGTACTCTGTTTCAGGCTGTCTGGCTTGATCAAACCACATTAGTCTGGAAGGAATCCACAGTTTTTCATTTTCTGTGGAAACAAAAATAGAAAACCTTTTCCCCAGTAACTTGTCCTTCAACTTAAATTTTGGAGTCAAAGCATTTTTTTTTTTTTTTTTTTTTTTTTTGCTCAAATTGTTAGTTGGTGTCAGTCTTGTAGGTCTCTAGACCTTTCTTTAGGTTCAGTTTTCTCTTCAAACAAAATGGCTCCCTCTTTTATGTTTGTTCTCTCTCTCTCTCTCTCTCTCTCTCTCTCTCTCTCTCCTGTCTTCTATTCTTACCCTGGCTCAGTCTCCCTAGTCGCACATGCTTTCCTCTCCTCCCCTTCTCTTTCTCCTACTTCTCTCTCCATACAAAATTATAAGCGAGGCCTGTGATTTTATAACATTTTTCTGGTATTTTTTTAAAAAATTTATTTATATTTTTGTATGAATGTTCTGTGTATATATCTGCACAACAAAAAAGGACATCAGATCCTATTATAGATGGTTGTGAGCCACCATGTGGTTGATGGGAATTGTACTAAGGAAGAGCAGCCAGTGCTCTTAACCCCTGAGTCATTTCTGCAGCCCTATTTTTCTACTTTATGACAACTTGACATGAGCTAGAATCATTTGAGAAAATGGAAATCAACTGAGAAACAGACCCACCAGATTGGCAGGAGGGCAAGCTTATGCTACATTTTTTCTTTTCTTTTCCTCTTTAAAAATTTTTGTTCCTTTTACTGAAAGACCATTTTCCCTCACGCTATATATCATGATTCATGTTTCCTCTCCATCTACTCATATTTTCTCCCTATTTCCTCTCCCATCCTGTCTGGATTTAGTCCCTTTCTTGCTCCCTTTGAAAAACAAAAGGCTTCTAAGGGGTAATAATAACACACAATATAATAATGTAAAACGAAAATAAATAGCACATCAGAATAGGACAACAAACGAGGAAAGAGCCCAAGAAAAGTAGAAGAAACAAACACAGACATGGAGACCCACTCATTTGCATCCTTAGGAATCCCATAAAACCTCTGAGCTGGAAGCCATAATAGATACACAAAGGACCTGGAGGGTAAAAAGACATTATATATAATATATATATTTAATATATTATATATTAATTAATATATTAAATTTAATATATTAAATATATATTTAATAAAGTAAGAATGAATACATTTTTTTAGAAAGCCCTGACATAACATCAAGTGATAAAAAACCCTCCAAACATGCCATTGTGTTCGTTTTATGTTAGCCATCTATGCCCAGCATGTAGTCTACCCTTAAGAGTAGTTTGTTTCAGCAGTGATACTCCATGGAGGAGACTAAATTTTAATTAGAGATGCTTCTAGGTTAGGAATGGGGGCTTGTGTTGACTTCTCTCAGTTCTAGCACTGAGCTGTGCACACTGGTGCAATTCCTGGACACAATGCTTTCATCTCTGGATGAGTTCATCCATCCTGTGGATCTAGAGGGCCTTGTTTGCTTGGTGTATCCTTCCCCTCTGGTCTTACACTCTTTCTGCCTTTTCTTCCGCAGAGTTCCCTGAGCTCTAAGGGAAGTATATGATGCTGGAGGGCTCAGATCATTGTGGGCAGTGCCCTCCTATTGGTTCAGAGTGCTATCAGAAAAGAAGCTGAGGAAGTCACAAGTAGCAAACAAAGAAGCAGCACTCCTCCATGGGCTCAGCATCAGCTCCTGCCTCCAGTTCTTGCCTTGGGTTTCTGCCGGAACTTTCTCAGCCATGGAGTGTGACCTGAGAGTTGTGTGGGGAACTTTCTCAGCCATGGAGTGTGACCTGAGAGTTGTGAGGTGAAACAAACCCTTTCCTTCCCAAGTTGCTTTTGGTCATGGTGTTTTATCACAGCATAGAAATCCTGCCTAGGACAAGGGGGTTTTCTCCTGAATATATACCTAGTACTCTTTAAAACAGCTAAGTTGCTTACAAAAACAAATCAGAGAAACTTCCCTAGCCAAAAGGAGGGACTATAAAGAGATGTTAAGATTAAATGTAAGACTACATTTAAGATAAGCCCTTAGAGCAAAGCATGAGGCAACAAGGGAGAACATTTGAATTGGGTGTAGACTCTATCGTTAATGACATATGTTCATGGGTTTATTAATTATGACAAATATACTAATGCAAGATGCTAACAGTGGTGGCAAGTGTTTGTGTATGAGGTGACTTTTGACATAACCTTTGAAACATTTCCAAAAATCTAAAACTGTTTTAAATTAAAAGTTCATCTTTAGAAGTTGATGTTCTTTGGAAAGCCACAGATTCAAAATATTTTTAGGTTAGCAATGGTACTCAAATTCTGACACAATGCTGTTAATGATTGTTAAAATTGAGTACTAACACAATTGGCTATGGGAATCTTTAACTGGATGTTCTGCTCTGATCCTGAGATCCTAATGCTACAAGTTGGAGGTAGGTCTCAAGGATTTGCTATTCTAAGTCCCTAGATGATGCTGGTCTGCTAGTACACATGCCAAACCCAGTGTTGTAGGGCAGAGGAGGGGGTTGGGATTCACATGAAGTTTTTGTTTGTTCATTTTCATGAATAAACAAGGTGTGTTGGTTTTATTTGAAAGCATTTCCTCTGTGCTTTTGAAAATGTTGATGTCATAATCATTGGTACATAATGCTTTTCTTAGTCAGTTAACTTTTCAAATTTTGTGGTTCTGTGCACAATTTTATCACAATTAATAAATGCTGTTTTTGTTGAGTTTGGTTTTGGGGGAAATTAAATAGATCATTAAAATTTTTCAAATGAATAGTAGCTTTTGCCTAAAAATCTATAAGGATGTGGTACCCATCTTATGATGAAGTTGAAATTTCTCACCTGAAGAATGTATAGACTTAAAAATAAATGGAGGAGAGGAAGCCCATGTTTGGATGCTTGTATCGGTGGTTCTTGTCTGTGAAGACAGATTCTGAAGTGTAGGAGGGCCAATCAGCTTGACAAATGTCAGAGGGCTCACAGCACAGACCTGAATTTGTCTTTTTAGCAGTTGGGCTTGTGTGTGTGTGGGGGGGGGTCAAGATGCGTCCCACGTGAGACTCTAAGCACGAAGCCTTCGATGCCCTGATTTGAAGCATCCTCGGAACTGCTTGCTTCAAGACTTGCTGAGAATAATGACATCTGTATCATTTCTTTAAATGGATCTTCAGCTGTGGGTAATTAGTTTAAAACAGGCACATTCACAGTTAGCTGGGGGGTGGGGGATGAGTTTATGGTATTTCAAAATAAGCTGGTTTTAGAGAGAGCAGATCACTGAAAACCTTTGACAGGTTATTCATTTCTTTTGTGCACAGTTTTATTTCATCTTAGATCTTCACCAAAATGTTTGGAAATTTTGTGACTTTGGTAATTACAGGGTAAAAACCTAGTGCATTAGTCTTGGTTGTTACCCTGAGCAAGAGTCATCTAAAAAGCAGTTAATCCTGTGAGACTGGTATTGATCCTTGCTCTCTAGCATAGAAGTAACACAGGGTTCTCATTCCAAGTTTGACTATGGGATCTGTTGGCAATTTCAGGGGCCAACTCTCAGTATTTAAATGTCAAGGCACTGAGGACTCCAACTGCTGTTCCACCTTGTGTCATGGGACGAGAGAGAGGACCCCAGTCTCTGAGCAACACATGTGTTTTCCGACCCCAGAGTTTCAGCAAGTGGTTTCCCCAGAAGCAACAGCTCAAGTGTGAGAAGGGAGCATCCTGCGCTGTGGGGGTGGCACCACTCAGCTCACTCACCTGAGAGATAAAGGAAGAGGGATGCTGGGAGTGAAATAGCACTAGGAAAAAATAGAACTGTCTGCTGGGGGACTGACAGCCGGGATTGTCAAAAGTCCTCCTCCAGCTCTTCATACTCATTTATTTAATACGAATCCAGAAAGCAATGGGAAAATAGGCCCCATCTTTCAGTTGTTTCTCCTTCACACTGAATACCACTTGTCTTTCCCTGAGCTTCCAGAACCCAGTTCTCCTCTTCTCCTTGCTTTTGTGCCTCTCTGCTCCCCTTTTGCTCTTTGTCCTCTTCTGTGGCAAGTCAGGAGAATCACAGGACCATGCACTTGGCATGCATTTGGTAACTTAATTTCTTCTCTCGTGCATTACTGCTGTGATTAACGGTTTAGCCTCCATTTTGCTGTGTTGCTTTCTCGTTGCTTCTATTTCCCACTGTCCTTTTGATTCAACAAAAAGCTATGCTTATCTACTGCCCTTGTTTATATTTCACAATTCTCTGGTGGTTTTTTCCCTGTAATATTTTTCATGCAAATGTATGATTAAGCTGCTCTCTGGTGACTCTGTATCTCTACCTAGACTCCTTTTCTCCCCCCCCCCTCCTTTTAATTCTTTTGCTACTGACTCTGCCTTGTATTCTAGCACAGAGTATTGACTTTATCTGGAATAGTACAAGTGACACTTTAAATTTAGTAGTGAAACACAGCCACTGCTTGCTAGTTGTGGCTTGAATATGAAATGTCCCACACGAACCCATGTGTTTGCACACTTCGTCCCCAGCTAGTGGCACTGTTTGGAATGGTTGTGGAACTTCTCAGGCATGGCAGAGGTGAGTCACCCTCTGTAGGCATGCCTCTGTAGGTTCCATCCCAGTCCCGTCTCTCAGGTCCACTGAGATATCAGGGGCCACACATGCATGCTTAGACCACTGTGAAAGCTGTCACGTTTTCCTTGCCACGGTGGTTGTAGCTTCTCAAACTGTGAGCCAAAGTAAATCCTTTCTTTCTGTTCAGTTGCTTTTGTCAGGTACATGGTCATAGCAATGAGGGTAGTAACTAATGCATCAGTGAAGACTGGCTCTCTACTCACGTTTGAAGTTGCGCTAGTTGCCTTGAAGGATCTTAGCCCAGATGATGGATGCCACCTTTCCTCTGCAGAATTGACGATGAAAACGAGGCTGGGAGCCTCTTCTCTGATTAAGGCCAGGAACAGAGACTTCCTAATAATAAAGGGAAAACTTTGTTTAGAGACAGACCTAGGATTTTAATTCTACACTTGCTATGGAAACTTAATATTTCCTAGTGGCTTAGAAACTTGTGCTTTCACCCCATCCCCCCCCCCAAAGAAAGTAATGGTGCTTGTCTGTCCTCACAAGATTGCTTTGCAGAGCAAATTTTTACACATGGAAACAACTCTTAGACTACAAATACTACTGTCCATGTATACAGTACAGATACGGTCTATTCCTTTCTATGCACAGCTAGCTAGTACACACTTGATTGTCTTGTTGGTATCCTCAGACTGTTCTCATATCAAGCCTGCTCTCTGCTGTGGTTTCAGTTGGGTATCTGAGGGCAAAACAGCATGAGGCTTCTTTATAAGAAAAGACTCCAAGAATCCTTAGCAGATTCTTCAGGGACCTCTGGCCTCTGTTTAGAGAAAATACAGGCTATGGGGACTGGGACACAGGGTACAGTCATTTGGTAGGAGAAAAGATCCTCAGTTGAGAAAATGCCCACATGCTACTGGTTATGGGCAAGTTTATTGAGGAATTTCTTGATTGATAATTGATGGGGAGGGGCCCACCCAACACCAGACACCATGGAATGGTCATTCTAGATGGTATAAGAAAATAGGTTAAGCAAGCCATGAGGAGCAAGCCAGTAAGCAGCACCCCTCCATGGCCTCTGCTGCAGCTCCTGCTTCCAGGTCCCTGTCCTTTTTGAGTTCGTGCCCTGACTTCCTTTGATAATGGACAGTGATGTGGGATTGTAAGCAAAATAAACTCTTTTCTCCCATAATGCTTTTGGTCATGTTGTCAGCAATAGAAACCCTGGCTAAGATAAAGACCAACATAACTGGTCATAAATCTCAGCTTACATTCGTTGTGTGTTATTGGGTGAATGTGCCAACTCCTCAAGGTTATAATATCTCATATTGAAAACTGGCAATTATTCCTTTTAGAGTTCTCAAGCAAAAGAAAGCATAGTGTTCAACTCCCAAGAAGTGCTCCATGGTCAGAACGTTGAATGGGTGTGTTAAACACAGCAACAGCAAGGAAGTGGCTAGTGAGGTTTCAGACAGGGAATAAGATGAGAAGGCAGCAAAAAGAATTGCTGGGCACAATTAATTCAGTTAATTACATCAGTATTTGAGCTTCAGATGACTCTCTTGGGCTTCCTGGTTCTCTGTCCCCACTTGAGGCTGTCACTCCTGGCCATTTAGGTCTTTGGAGATAGCCAAAAGACAACACTGATGCATTTTGACTCGAGATTTCCAACATCTTTCCTTTAAGGACAGTCCTCAAAGCTTAGCTAATGCCTACTGTCTTACCACAGAGCCCTCCAAGCCCACTTCATGGTGTCAAGAGGTAGATTATTACTCACTGAAACAAAGAAATGATACAAGATGACAAACATAGAAGAGCTATACAAGAACCTGCTCTTAATTAGCAGAGACTAAAGGCTTCATAATGGAAATCCTCTTAGGGAGAGCCTCGTGGTACCAAATAATCCTCCTTGACAAGCCTTGCTCTGTCAGTTTTAGGCAAATTAACAACTTCAAAGAAATAAAGAAATGGCAATTGTGCCTGTCTTCCAGCTGTGGTGATTCGCAGGCTCAGTGTGATACTTTTAACTGCTTTCCTGATCAGAATGCCTGAAAGCCCTGTCCATTCCTCCAGAGGATCATTAAGAGGAAATGGAAGCATATCGGCTGGTGTCTGCCAATCTTTTCCATCAAATGCTATGTTTGACTGACATGTGACACTCTGCTTCACAGTATGTGGGAAAGCCAGACCAACCCAGTCTGGTCCTTATAGGAAATGTGAAGAGCCCCAGTCATCTTAGCAAGAAGCCATTTTCTAAATGAGAATCTGCTGCTCACTCATCTTGGTTTCCATGTGTCCCTGGATGCTTAGTGTCAGCTCACTTCTGAAACAGGTTAATTACTGTTGGAGAAATAGCACTGTGGATTTCCTTTGCATCCAAGACTACAGAAAGGAAAGTGAATGAAACTCCTTCATGGCTGCAACCTTGTGGTTCATTGTTGCTGACTTGATGACTACTCTATATCTTTGGTTTATCCATGACTCCTTACTTCTTCTTTGGGTCCCAACCATGGGTTGCTTGCTCGTCTCATCAATACAGTGTTTGAATTTTTGTGCAACGTGAAGTAGGGTGCACAATAGACCTATGAATAGAAGATACTTTTCTTTATGGATTTTATAATGGTGAAGTTTAGGCATGATACTAGAATAGGTGAAGGTTTGGTTTTCTCTGTGTCTAGGATTATGTAACATATACCAACATTTTTTAAAGATATAAGAGAAGATGGGAGCTAGGCACATCTCATATGGGGAGGCTTCTACACACTTTACTCACCCTGACTGGTTAGTCCATTAATTTGGACAGTTTCTCTGGGTGTCTTCATCTCTCTCCGGCACTATGATGACTGTTCTGAGATGTCTCCATTTCCTTCTGTTCCCCACCTGTGTGTTGTATCAGGTAGCCTACATTCATCCCTTCAGTACTTCATTGAGATACCATTTTCTCTTAACTAATACCTTGGCATATTTATTCTTGTCTACTCTCTAAAAGGGCCATGATCCATGAATCCAATATAGTCCATCTCTTTTTGTAAATGAAACCCACTCCTATTTACTCACTTATCTATTGTCTATATCTCTTTTCCACAACTCAGTAAAGGCTTGAATCATTGGGCTGGAAAATATGCTTAAAATGTTTACCTCAGAGCTCCTGACTGAAAACATCCCAAGGCCTGCTGTAAGAAAAAATGGTAGTCTTCTTTATAGTAAGTAGCCTCCACACAGTTCACAGACCAATTCCCTGACACTTGCATTACCTTTCTCCAACAATCCTTGTTCTTCCTCACATCAATATCTTCTTCACTAATTATTTTTCTGGTATTTAAGTTAGGATTCTTTAATTAAAGATGGTTCTGTTCTTCACTAGTGACATCAGTATTGCTCCAGGAATATTGTCTGAGGGGATATAGCAAGGAGAATTTGTTACTAAGTATGTTTCCAACATGGTGGTGCTGATGTGGGACCTAGAAAGTTAGCTAAGCTATAAGGGCTTTGAATGGATTAATGCTTCTTCTGGAGTGGCTAAGGAATCATGAGACTGGATTGGATTCTGGGGGAGGGAGTTGTGCAAGAACAAATCCAGCCTCACCCTGGCTTCTTCCTTCCTCTCTTACCATGGAACATCTCTCTCTTCCACATAATCCATCCATGAATGCCATCAGATATATTATGATGCGGCCAGAATGTTGACAGATCGTGCTGCCCAGTTTAGGACTTTTAGCCTCTAGATTCTCTAGCTAACCAGACCCCTTTTCATTTTCCATTTCCCATTGTTGGATGTTTTGTGTGGCAGCCCTCCCCCTGAGTAAGACACTAGACGTTGTTGGATTGTTTTAAATTCCCTTGCCAAGAGTGTTAACCTTTACAGCCAGAGTATCAGGGGTTTCCTGACACTTTTCCTGAATATTTTTATATGGATGCAAACCTACATGCTGCAGGCTTTACATTTAAAATATTATGCCAGCTCTGTACAAATTTAAGTTTGTATTTATGTCACTTTAAAATACGTTATCTTTACTAGATTTTCTTTGAGTCAATCCTGTTGTTCCATAAATCTGTTTTTTACATGGAAATGTCAAGATGACTCTATACAATGGAACATTTTTGCCATTGAGGAGCTTTAAGGCATAATTTGCATGATAATGTCTACAGAATTTCATTTATTCTTCCTGGGGAGTGTGTCAGTTTAGAGTCTGAATTGATAATGAGCATTGCTTCTTTGAGTGAATTAACTATAGAAAATATCAGTGTATGTCAGGTTTCTTCTTTATGCTTTTTAGGAAGATGGTTATAAATGCCTTTTAGGGGTCATTATTGAAGGCATACTATATATGAAATTTAACTCATCAGCTTAATCTTTTTTTTGGATTTGCCATCCCTGCTGCTAGGTTGTTAAGTAATCTAATTCATCTCAACGGTTGGTCTTTAGCTTAAGAGGTGGCAGTCCTCTCAGGACTCAAAGAAGCCAGCATGTTCCTGTTTCATGGCCACCACCTCTTGATCCTGTCAGGGTCAGGTTAGAAATGTGTACAGTCAGTGATGTGGTAAGGCCCCTCTCTGTCAGCACTGGTGAAAAAACTCCCACTCCCAACACACATGTCATTGCAAATAAAAGAGAAAGATGGGACTACCTTAAGGGAAATATTTGTCAAATTTTACCTTATATTGTCAATTTCTCTTTTTTTTTTCTTGTGTTTGGAACTTTCTGTAAGTATGTAACTACAGTGAAACCAGGTGGTTAAACAAACAAAAACAAAACAACCAGGAGAATGGAGTCACAAGGAACCAAATGATATTTCTTTTTATAATATTAATGTGCCCAGAAACAATGGCATCAAATCATAGCTTTATAATAGAAACAATGCATGGCACGCACCGTCCCTCAACCCATGCCCTTCCTCCAAGTCCAGCATTCTTATTATGTAGTATAATTATTTCTTTTTGTGTTCCTTTGAAACTCCATTAAAAATGTAGCAAGACTTTACCTTTAAAGTTCCTTTAGTCATCACACCAAGAACATCATCACTCTTGGATATTTGCTCAACATCTTCAGTCCAAAATAGCTGACATTTACCAATACTGACTGTGAGGCAGGAGGCCCAGTTCTGAGAGCTTATGTGTACAAAAACATTTGGTCCTCACAAAACCAGTGCCAGAGGAACTCTTTATTACTCTGTGTTTTCAACATGAGATGTTGGGCAATCTGAGCAGGAGCCATGCTCAGATCACTGTACTGCTGTTTGTCATACTAATCTATGACCCATGCACAGAAACACACACCCCTTCCTCATCAGGAGCCACACAGTGCCCTGTGGGAAAGTATCATTGTAAACCAAAGTTCCCAGTTATAAACAGCATCTGTGATGAGGACTCTATAAGGCTTAATGATTGATGGACTTCATGTTGTGAGGCTAAAATGTTGCAACTATGAGCCAGGTTATCCTAGGCTATTTTTAGCCTGCCTTTGTGTCTAACCTAAAAATCTTAGCCTCCACCAAAAAAGGAGGAGGTGCAGGAGGAGAAGAAGAAAGCTAAGAATGTCATAGGAAACATCTGAAACTTTTAGCACAGTTTTGCCTGTCTTGCTGTAGCTCATCTATTTATGGTCCCTCTTAATATATTTGATAAATACCTTGAAATGTGACTCTTTGTTCTGTAGCTAGTTCCAGAGTGGAGCATGTCTTTGAGAATGACCTAAATCTGTGTCCCTGAAAGTTTGTCCCTTATATTTGGCTAGAAAATAAATTATCTCTTATTCTCTTTGTGGTAAAACTGTCTTGTGTTAACATTAACCATTGTATGGTTTGGGACTAAGTCTATAAAAAGTGTTTCTCTGAGCCTGTCATCTTCCTTCTTGTGCACAAAACCTTATTGTTTTAAAGCATCTTCCAAACCCTTACCTACCCTGACAAGAAAAGAACTGCTTCATCTTCAAAATGGAATCTCCACTTCTTGGTTGAAGTGGCATACACACATATATATATGATCAGATGTTGTAAAAAAAAAAAAAAAACACTACTGCTATGAAATTTCATCAACAACACAGTATTATTCTGCGTTGAACTCCAGTGACCTCTATGTGTGAGACAAACCCAATGTGAGTAGTACAAAGCTACCAAAAGGTTAAAGAATTTTCAGGATCCAATCTATCAGTCCCTGCCCTAAATGGCCATAATTATTCTTGTCAAGATTGTGGACAACATTGAATGCATTCAAGTACTCTGAATTCTCCTAAGAATTCTCCAGTTACCTGAAAAGATAGCATAAATAGTAGAAAACATGTCTGGTTGTTTTTACCTTGTGATACAATTTTTGTGTGAACTGGCCTCAGGCAATAAAAGCAGATGTCTGTATGGTTATATAAAAGAGCTGTAGGATAGGAGAAACAAAAGTTTAACTGGCAGAGGTAAGTAGATCTTCCAATACCTGTGAGAAAATTGGAAAACCCTACTGCTGAGCATGTAGTTGTCATGGTGGCGCTCGGCCAGCTGTCCCCAAACTGGGAGGATGTGATAAAGTGCCTCTGAACACAGAATCACAGAGTCCTAAGTTTCACAGAATCTGATAAAATATTTTAATTTCCCCCAAATCACATGTCTTTGGCAATTCCTAAACCAAGCATGAATTTGAATTATTTGTTTGTAGGCTGAATATTTGTGACTGGAGAGCAGTTTAAGTAAATCCCTATTCCTGAAAGAAAAAAAAAAAAAGTCTTGTTTAGATGAACCCTTTGCTTCCTTTCCATACAGTCATAATGCTGCTTGCTGGTGTTCCTGACCACTGTTCATAGAGATCCCCAGTCAATGGACCGTGCTTAAATGCTTTCTCTTTCTGTTCTTCCCACTAGTTCAAATAAAACCCGACAGTTATGGACATTACAGAGAAGGTTGATTGAAGGCTCTGAACACTAAAGTCTTGGAACTGAGAGCAACTTCAGAGACAACCTTCTGACATCAAAGCTTATGAAAAGCTTCACACAATGGTTTAGGTCAGTAGTGAGTAGAGGGACTTAGCCATGTCCCTGATGCCATTCACAGGGCATCTAGTATGTATGAAGAGAGAAATCCTATTTATGTATGCATATTTGAAGAGGGAGAAGAGATGAGACAAAAGGGACTTTAATACAGGACTGTTTTGGTTTGGTTAGTTAGTTAGTTAGCATTATTTATTAGCTAGAATTATAATCTGTTGCTGGGGAGGAGTCCATCCCTTTTGATTGTTTTTATGAATTCATTTCAAATGCAGGTTGATCACTCAGGGACTGTAGGACAAGCTTCATCTCCTATGTTCAACTGACCTGCATTAACTATGATGGACACTGGATTAAGAGGTCTAACCAGTAGGTGCCTCCTGTAAGAGAGCTTACAATAGTGAGAGAAGAAAAAGGCAAACGTCCAAGCAACATTCAGGGAATAAACCAGGCCAAGAGAAACCTCTGGAGAGAATTCCACATGACTTTCTATATGGGAATGTTTTTAACCACATGGGAATATCGATTATATGTCTCAATTGAAACCATTATCCTGACCTCAGCAATGCATAGGGGAGTTCTCACACTGCTTAACACATGGACAATCTGAGCTGCAACTATCACCACAATGAAACTCTTAGCAATTCCTCAGTGGTATCAAACAGCAGTGTTCAAATCCTCTTGTAAGAAAATGTATTTCATAATATAAAGAGAAGGATGTAAATCACAAGTTTATAGATTTGTAAGTTTTCACAAATTAGTATGTCAACAGTCCGGACTCTGATAAAAAGGTAGTATGTTACCATTACCCAGGAAGTTCTCTCCTGAGTGAATTTTGAATTTTAAATGGATTCATGTGATATGTGTTCTGTGTTTAGTTGAACAATATAAGATCTAGGTTTTTTTAAGTATTTGAAGTAAGAGTCATTCATTTTCCTTAGTCGATATATACTTAAATGTCTTTCCATTAATACTCCTTTTCCTTTTAAGTAGTCATTTATCTGTTAAAGAAACTGCATATCTGTATTATAGACTATTTCACATGGTGAAATCTGTTGGTATTTATCCTAGTAATGAACATTCTCTGTCTCCATATTTCATGGAAACTGTGAGTTAGAACAAGATGCTTAGCCAGAATCAGATCTGACTATTTAATCAGAATACAAAAGGATTTTCAAAGCTTCTCACTGCAACCCTCTTATAAGAACTAAGAAAAATATTTTCTTTTTCTTTAGCCAGGGTGAGGGAATAAGAAATCTCAGAGAGGAAAGTGCAAATACAGTGGATAGATGATATAAACTATACATAAGGGAAAAGAAATTAGAGACCAGTTTCACAGCGCTAACATCAATGGTATGTTAAAGCAAAGAGATTGTAGCTATACTATTGCAGTGTCCTTTTAGGTGGTTATGTTTTATGCTGAAGATATATAAAAGACAGTAAACACGTAAAGACCTAGCAAAAGTTCCCAGACTTACCCTTGTCTGTCAGGTGCATTCCCTGGTGGTATATACCACAGGTGGGACATCTAGCTCCCTTACCTTCAACATATGGCTGATTGAAATTTCTAGTCCTAATTTTGTTTCTCACTCAAGCAGGCTATCTAGGGAGATGATTCAGCTAGCTGTCCACTTGATAGATCTCCTCTTCAATGTGGTGATATTAATCTGCCTTTGGGAGATGTATGACCTTTTTCTCAGAGTCTCAACACCTTCCATGATCTAATAGAAACAGTGTTCTGGGACTACTGTGAGCCACAAATCCCATAGCAAGGTGCTGGCAGGCTAAGAGTTTCCTCCCAATGTGTCATCTAGCCAACCTATGTTTTTCTTTTTGTTTGTTTTGTTTTTCCCCTCACTGGAAGAATGACTAGTATTTAAGTCAGGAACCATCAGATGAAAGACATCACTTCCTGTCTAGACAGGAGATATTGCTGGAAGCATTCAAATTAAATATTAACGCAACCTTTTCAAAACCAGGAACTTTCAACAAGACTCCACAGATAAGATAGTTTAGATATTCCTAGATACTCTGCAAGAAGATATGCTAGTTGTGAAACTCAGTATTATTTGTGCTATTTAGGTTACAGACTACTCAACAGGGAAGATTATAAATAAAATTCACAGGGTTTTGATTTGTTTTGTTTTCTTGTAAGAGATGACACCTTAGAACGAATCAGGTTATCTGGTACCTGGGAGTTCTTAAATAAAGTCTCTTAAGGAGTTGATATGATACTACACATGTATACACATTCAAAGTTTACAAAAAAATGTGTGTAGTATATTTTCCTAATAAAAATATCCCTGGAGTCCCTCAGATTTTCTTTGTTTATTTATTTATTTTTATTTTTTTGAGACAGGGTTTCTCTGTGGCTTTGGAGCCTATCCTGGAAATTGCTCTTGTAGACCAGGCTGACCTTGAACTCACAGAGATCCAACTGCCTCTGCCTCCTGTGTGCTGGGATTAAAGGCATGCACTACCAATACCCGCCTTTTCAAAGATGTTCATGTTTATAAAAATTACAGATCTACAAATGGCAAATGTTCTCAGATTAGTAATACATAAAGTGAGATGTGGATAGTGTATAAGACAGAGAAAAATGAATGTATGAGAAAAAGTAGAATTAAGGCTTGTTTGAGAGCTTTGCCTGGAGAGGAGAATGAGTGGATAAATTGAGATCTGAATGAGCTTTGCATCAAAAGCCTACATGCATCTTTCTTTACAAATGACCTGACCAGCTGACTCTGTGCCAAATCTCAGTTGGGAATTTTCCCCTACTTTTAAGGTAGTGCACCTGGCATTATTCTTGAGAGATCTTTTGAGTTGTACCCAGACTCTGAGGAATGGTGCAAAAGAGATAACACAGGAAGAAGCTGAAGGCTCTATCAAAGGTCCTTACTGTGACAAGATTTAAAAGTTAATTTTCTCATGCAATGAAGAGGAGATTGGCTTTGGACAGGAAGAGAATTTTTGCTTAGTCTGACCAGGGTATGTCCATTTTACAGTTCATCAGCTATGAAATCCCTACATATCAGAGTTCTTCAGATGGAGGCAGAATAATAGCTAAAACGGGATAATGTGTTGCCATAGGTGAACTGAGTTGGGTATATAGGCTGGAGAGTAGGTAATACAATGTTTTTCATGTCTAATGAAAAATATTAGATACCACCTAAATTCAGCTTCTACTGAAAATGGGTGATGTGGGGACACTGATATAATGAATTGTGGAAGCTGTCAACAGTCCCTTCATAACCAACCACAGGAGTGTATGATCCCATGTGCCTAAATCTGCTCCATTACTCAGCTTGTGTCCCTCTGTATGTTACTGAGCTTTGAGTTAAATCACTAAAACCATGGGGAAATTCAAGTTAAAGTTACCTTGTACTCTGAAGGCAATGAAGAATTTTAATTGAGGAGAAGTAGAATGAGTAATCAGGAGAGAACAAGAGACAAGTAAAATGGGAGTTAAGTAAAATAATTAAGGGGATTATTGTAGCAATCCAGATGGGAAACAAGAAGAACTGAGTTAAAATACAGCTACTGGGACTAGACAGGAGGAAAGCAAATTGAGAAGTGTTAGGCAAGTAGATGTGCCATGAGTTGGTGACTATAAAGACAAGTAGAGAGAAAGAGTGTTAAGTCCAGAGAGATTTGAGTGATAGGTAGAAAGGTAAGACTGCCCGTTGACATATGTAACAGTTTGGAGACCATCCATATATATCAGCTTTTAGTTGACAGGAAGTTATTGCAAGGCTGCATGATAACTTGGCTCTAACAGTGAGCAGTAGCCTTTGTACTTCCTCTAATACTGATCACATCTATTTTAGTCTTTGGGGATGACACATGGCATAACACGAGTGGCATTTAAATAACACAAAATAATTTATCACTGTCTTTGGAGAATGGAAGTCTAAACTCTAAATTCTAGAAGAGTTGGTGTTGTATGGACTTGTTGGTTCATGCTGGTTCCTTCCCACTGTGTTCTCCTGTGGAGGAAGAGATCATATTTATGAGGGCTCTATTCCTACAACCTAATTATATGAGAAATGTTCCACCTTTTTGTAGTATCATGTTGAAAGTTAGTATTTTAACTCACAGGTTGGTAATGGGGTAAGAAATACAAATAGTCAATTCAGAATATGTAACTCCATTTTCTTGCAAACTAAAACATCATATTCTTGGGATATTAGAGCATTAGTTGTTTGATAGGATGATGAATTGGAGTGCATTAAATTCAAAGTTGCCCCAAGCCCTCTGAATCCACATCTCCAGGTAGGCCTGTGTAGGTAGCATCATCAAAGGGCATCCCAAGGGGTAATTGTTCTTTTGAACAGTCACATATTCTCTTTGTGACTGCAATTCTTCTCTTACCGTTGCCTAGTTACAATCATTGAATTTGTTTCTGTGTATTTACCAAACGTCTTCTCCACTCTTGGAAGCATTTTCATTATCCGTGTCTTTCTTGCCTCCTCATAAGAATTTTTTCTGTCTGTAAAATATTGTCTCCCAGAAAAAATATACACATGTGTTGTGTTTTTATGAAATGACACTCACAAATTTTGTTTAGGTACATTATAAGAATAAAAAAAAAAAAAAGCAAAAGTAAGATTGCAAAGAGCAAAAAAGTCTACATAACTTTCCTTTTCCTCTAGAATGCAGCTTGTCTATAAAAGATAGATTTCCACTATAAATTTAAATCTCTTGTAGGAAGACTGAAAAGCATGTTGGGAACAAGGATTCTTCCTTGGCAAATGAAGATGCTTTCAGGACAAGACAGGGACCTCTCTACACAGAGAGCCCCAAACCTAATAATTCTTGGAAAGCTCAAGAGAGATTTTATTCATAGAAAAAACATGTATTGAATTAATAATTATTTTGTTTACATTATCACTTGCCTCTTCACTGTGGGGACAATTTATTCTATAAAAGCAAATGCTACTAACTTATTTCTTTATGTCTCCAAACAATAGGATATGATATGGATATTTTAAGTATTGAATTTGCTGAGGAAGTAAGCCATCTTAATTTTAGATCTTCCAAACTGCTGTAGTCCTGTATGGGCACTCAATTGTCACTTCTGCAGTTAAGAAAATGTGAGAGACAGAGCATGGAGACTAGAAAAGTCCAGAGCTTGGAAACATCTCCAATGGGTAAAAGAAGTGAGCATAAATGAAGAGTAATGATAATGTATTCAGAGGACATTGCTGCATTATCTCCAAATAGGAATCACTTTCTAGACTGCATGTGGTTTAGAAGAGTAAATTCACTGCAACTAAATAGTCTAACGTCTCCTCAGTCCAAAGGACCTGCTGAGTGTGACCATAGAGTTTCAATGACTTTGAAAGTAGGATGGAACCTTTGCTTAAGGGGCACAGTAGTACAGGTTTTCTATTTAGTTCTAGAGGCGAGAAGTTCAAGATCAAGGTGCCAGGTAGAATGTTCTGGAGCAGCTTGTCTTCCTGGCATAGAGACAGCTATCTTCTTGCCATATTCTCGTGTGGCTTTGCTATTGTATGTGTCTGCTTTTATAATCTTAATACTATACAATTAATGGATACTGATAAGCATTGCCAAGGAAATGAGAATTGGGTGCTGGGGAAGTCCCTTGGCAAGAGCATTATAACAGTGATCCATTGTGAATTGTTCCTGGCATATTTCTTTCCTGAACTTCTCAGTCTCAGCCAGAGAATATGTAATAAAAAAGATACATGACTCATGGATGATAGGACTTCAAACAAGGCGAGAGCCTTGTTTTTATCTCTGCTCAGTTACAGCTCTGTGAGAGTCTTTGGATTTTGGATTTTATATTATAGGTATAAAAGAGAGCACACTCTGGAATTTTACTTCAGCCTTAAGGCTTGGGAGCCAAAAAGGTAACACAGCTATCTGCTGGCACAATCATCTGACCTCCTAGAAAGCCAATCTTTGACACATCCCACCATCACACTATCACCAGTGAACACACATCACGTTATCCGAGGGCTTTGTTGGTTGGAGCAGCTTCTCCTGAGTTAGAGAGGATTCTTCACTCTCTATTCATCATCCACTTTTGAAGCAATTATTGCTGAAAGCTTTTTTTTTTCTTTTTTCTTTTTTAGAACATGAAGAATATTGACGTGGGACAAGAGTGTGAAAGTCTTAACTAATTATGGCTCTCTCTGGACTTCTGACAGTATCCCAAGTAGGGTTCATAGCTAAGACTGGTTGCATGTGGAATACACACACATTATCCTTGCACAGCCTCTAAAACACTAGCCTAAGCACTCCTCAGATCTGTCTGGAAAAAGAAAAAGGAAATGGTATTCTTTCTGACCTGTGTTTCATGTCTCGATGCTTCAGCCTCCTAATTACTGAAGCAGCTGTGCAGTCCTTGGTGTAGAGTAGCCTGCTGTCTGCAGAAAGCCACGATACTGGCAGGAGGAAAGAACTAAAGACTGTTCTTAGCTCACTCTGCATGTTCCCAAGAGAGGATGCCAACCTACTGATGAGAAGAGGCATCTTAATTTTCTGGGAGGAAGATAAGCTCCAGGTGTGAATAGAACTTTGACTATTCATTGCTATCTGATGCCTTATGGAAGCTGGCATAACTCTTTCCCACACATCTCTTTACAGGCGGAGGTTCTGCACCATGACCCATGACCTAAACTGAATAGCACCACCCTCCAGGAATGTGTTTGTATAAAGGGCATAATTGGGGAAGGTGTGAATTTGACCTGATTCAGTATGGTTTATTTAAAGTTACCTGAGTGTTTCCTCATTTTTCAAATGGAAACGAAACATAGGAATCTGATAGTCTTAACTTTTGTAGAATGAATACCCCTAGGCAAAGGTAAACTCTGTAAGGAAACTTTCTGATTTCTAATCCAGTTTACCACCTATTATCTGAATGGCCTTGCACAGGCTATTTAACTCTCTGTCCCTGTTTTCTCATCAGTAAAACAGAGGAGATTATCAGTTCAAGTCCTATAAAGTCACCTAAAAAGGTGAGTACAGTGTCACTCACTACATGTAGCAAAGATCCAGAATATCACTTTTGTCTTAGGACTTTAAAATTATGGGTAATGGTCATTCATGACTGAGGAAATGACATCAAAAGTAGCCACTTCACATGTTAATGTTCAAGTTATGGAAATCAATACAGAAGTAATGGTCAAGATATAAAACACTACATATTTAAGCAGACAGTTCAGAGTAAATGAGAATAAAATATCAAAAGATCTTTGGAAATCATGCACCAAACTCCTATTGTTATAGAGCCCAGGAATTTTAGAGGGACTAGATGAATTGGGGCAAGCGATGGATTAATAACCTAACATCCTTTGAGGAAACTGCTGCAGGGAAGTGGTGGTGGTCTTATGAGCAAAGGATCCTTTCATCTGTCACCCAGCCTCTTCAGGACCTAGCTGAGTGTAAGCAGAGCCAGTAGACTTAGGACTGAATCTAGGCAGAGTGAGGGAAAAGCCAGGGTTCAGTAGCTCCATATAATGTTCTTAGGCACTCAGGGGCTATGCTGCCTTGGTGAGAAAACTCAGGACTTGCAAATTTTACTTGAGTGGGAACACTCAAGTATGCCCCTTCCACCTCAGTTTCTATCATTAGACATGGACCATAACTGTTGTCACAGACTAAAGAGATCTCGCCTTCTAGCATTGTGATATTATGGCAACACACATAGTTTCCAAGTCCCTGGATATAAATCTCAATTCTGTCATTTTCCAGCTATGAAATACTAACATAAACTCTTTACCGGTTCATTTTCTTTCTTTGTAAGGCAGGGAAAATGTTTGCTGGACTCTAGAAGAATGATGAGTTGATGTAAGCTATCCTAAGAACACGTTTGAAGGGGCCCCGCAAAGTTGTTTTTTCTTCATTGTGTACATTTTATTCACACATTATGATCTTTATGATGACTAACACTGATCTAATGGCACATGTTTTCTTATCCTACGTTCTAGAAATCCCACTCTTCATTTTGCCTCAGTGCTTTCATAATCTTACATTGATTAAGATACAGTCATAAGCAGCCTGGACCTTTCCTTTCTTTCTGTTGTCTGTATGGGGATTTGGAAAGGGGAAATTGTCAGAACACAGATCTCAGAATACCAAGAAACACCTGGAAAGCTTCATCATGTAATGTTTTCAGGACAATTGCCCCAGCAGACCCCAAACAAATAACAGCTGTGGCTGGCATCATGCATCAGAAGTCTGTCCTAAGCATCTCCAAATTGCAGCTGTTATGTTAATGAGAGCAAACACTTGGAGAAGATACTGCAAGAGTGACTAGCTGTAGCAACCTCTAAAAATTTCCTTACCCAGGGCTCCAGCCATTGTATGCCCTGAAATGATGCCTGTAGGTAGCAGAAGTAAGAAAAATTGCCTAAAATCTCACAGCCAAGTCCATTAAGGGAAGTAAAAATGACAAGAAGTAAAAATGACATGAGGTGACAGTGAGCATTAGATAATGTAAAAGAAATAATTGGAAAGCTATCAACTTCTCAAACACAAAGATACAAAAGCAATGCATGGATTGAGTATATATATATATATATATATATATATATATATAGAGAGAGAGAGAGAGAGAGAGAGAGAGTGTGTGTGCATGTGTGCATGTGTGTATACATGTATATACATATGTGTGTGTTATAACTTAGATGATATAGATACATATTCAAATTGAGTTGTTGAATTTCTAAACTTCATCCTCTGTGGTTACTCATTATTTTACAGCATGTAGATTTCAGGTTAATCCATTGTCCTATTTTTATTACTACATTTGAGGATTTATTCATCAAGATGAAACTTATTCTGCACTGAATAAAATTCTAACTCATATTTAAGTCCAGTTTTAGGCTGATGTATTACAGTTGCTCACATTTTATAGTTTGATCCCAGTAAGAATTTGTGACATTCCCCAGGACTGATGGCACCAGCCCCAGTTTGTGGGTAAGGAAACCATAATTCAGAGAGGGTAAAGTAACAGTCACTTGTTCAGTATTGGGGCTCATAGCAATGAGATGTGCATGCAGACTTCATGACTCCATGTCCTTTCTACTGTACTGGGTCCTTCTTGTTCCCTTAGCTAAAGAGGATGTTTTACAGTGTTTAGGTTGCCGTGAGCAAAGCACTTCTCTGAATGAAGCTAACACTGATTGGAAATCTATAATTCCCTACCTGTTTGTGATATCTAGCAGGACTCAATAGTTGTAATTAACTGCTCTATATGTGAAACCATATTCAATTTCCAGAGAATAACGAGCATACCAAGAGAACATCCATTTGTCTAACTCAGGGCTAAAATCATATGATTTCTGACTATGGTACCCAGAGAAGCTGCTGCCCTCTGAAACCTTGATGGCAGAGCAGGCTGTCATCCCCACCCCTATATGTTCTGAACTGAAAGCTAGAAGGGCAGAGCATGTGTCTTCACAAGGCCTCCAGTTAATGCCAGTCAAGTGTGAGCATTGCTTTCATGACCTGCCTTACAGGTCATCTACAATGCTCTGACTGAGGAAATGGGCCTGGATGATGTCCGATGTGGACATGTGAATGCCATGCACTCAAAAGCAAATGTCAGAGAAGTAAACTATGGAAATCTGATGCTCATATTCACCTAGGGAGAAAACCTACTTTTCTACTTTTATGCAATGGTTAAAGACAACTATCAACTTAAAGACATGGTTCTCCTATTAGTGAAGTTGGTGGTTATAGTTTAGCTATTCAATTCCTTTTCCCCTCTGGTCTTAAAAGTTGTCTTCACTTTGAACTTAGAACTCCACAGGGAAACCTACAGATCCAGACAGGATCTTTGGAGAAATAGAGTTGATTCCTGAGGTGTAGTTGACTGGATTGTAGCAATCAGAAGTACACTGACCTTCCCTCCTCCGGCTGCCTATGTCCCTTCTCACACCCTAGCAGCAGGAGATACTGAGAAAGGAGTTTGAGACCATACCATGCAGTATATGGCTTCGGGCCATTTTTAATCTTCAAGTGAAAAAGCAGCTAGGAGAAACTTTGTAGAGGTTTGGGGATTTTTGTCTGTTTAGAAAAGTGATACAACATCTTGAACCATAGTCGATTTTATTTTTTAGTTATTTTCCTCTTTCTTAGGTAGTTCAGTATGCAAAAAAAATAATTATGAATTCTTTCACTCTCAATTATTAAATTGCTAAAAATACTGTAGCTGAATATTTGAAACGTAGCAATGCTTGAAGGATATCTACTGTTAGGTTTCATTTTGGGGAACCTTTGATGCTGAGCCAAATAGATCTGAAGTTCTCATAATTCAAAGTTAGGCTGAGTGTTGTAGTCATATCCATGATCATATGTGGGAGTAGACCCATTATGATTTTGCTATGAAATGATGGTCCCATTATACTCCATTATGTCAGGAATGCTGCCAATTATAGTATCTACTAATAAAACAACAAATGAACAAATAACCCTAGAGCCTGTGAGTTTGTTGTCTGATGATCTAAGCTGGGTTCTGAATGTAAGCTAATGAAAAGAAAAAATATGCCACATGCAAATGAATGTGTGTTTAAGTATGTAGGTTGGCATGCACACAGGCATAACAAGGCTAATATCACAACACAATAGTGAAGAATTGAAAGACTGCTATACTTTGAGATATAAAATTCCACTTTAAATTCCAGTTCTTCCATGTTAGCTTGTGGATAAGAATGACCTTTACTCAAAGTCTGAGGGCTCAGCAAAACATACCAGTTATTCCTCTCCTTATTACACTGTTGGAAAATGGAAAACACACAACACTCTGGCTGAAGAGATTCAAGGAAACATTCAGTGATTTTCTAAGAATCCTGATGTATCAGAGAACAATAGAGAAAATCGTTGGCATGTTTGTCAAGGTCATTGCTGATGAAAATCTGACCCTGGAAACAAGTCTACAATGCTAAGAAAACCTCACAGCATTGTCCTGGTGACTCAGAAAGACACTGATGACTGAAGATGAGACAACTTTGACAGGAATTGTTAAGTGCTAAGGACAGAAGGACTCAGCTAGTTACTAACGAGATACACATCAGTAAAACTTACTGTGATTGGCTAACACTTGTGTCCTTGATGTTCTAAGAAGGGGACCCATTACCTGCTCATTATTATGCTAACAATAAATGCACAGCTCATCTTACAACCTTATGCAGATTGGTTTTCTGACTGTTTAGTGCCAATGACTTCTGCTCACTGCAGGGAAGCTGGACTGGAGAAGGGATCCAACATTTCGGTTCTCTTTGACAAGTGTTCTGCACATTATCCAGTGGAATTTCTCATAAGTACTAAGTTCATAGCATAAACTTTCTCCAAAATGTGAATGCATAATCTTTGGGTCAATGAAGAATAAGTATAAAGCACTTTCCTAAGCAGTATGCCAGCAATAGCAAAGAAGTGTTCTTAGGTATAGGAAGGTTTTCAATCAAGTTCAGCATGAAACATAGCAGGTATGATGTAACAAATGCTTGAACATGTGACTGAAAATGGCTGTTCCTATCCTCTGGCCTGTGACTGTGTTCCTTAATGACAAATGAAGAAAGCATCAGTCTGAAGGACTCTGAAAGTCTCATAAGAGAAAAACAAACAAACAAAATACTCCCTTCCCAATCTACCAGCAAGATGCAATCAACACATACTTACTGAAAAGGTTTTTAAACATGTATACTTTTTTCAATTATTTGCTCTCTGTGTGTGTTGGGGGAGGGTGCATGTGCCACAACTTACATATGATGGTCAGAGAATAACTTGTAGGAGTCAATTTTCTCCTTCCACCTCCATAAATACTGTAGGATTCCAATTCTGATTGCCAGGTTTGACCTACTGAGACATGACATTGGCCCTGGTTTTAGCAGTCATGCCAAGGTTTCAGTTGCTCACTAGGATTTACTAGTGCTGAAGTAACTGAAATAGTTACAAATCAAGGTGATCAAGACAATAGTGACAATGGAGTGACATCAACACTGTGGAGATAACATTGTGGATTTATAACAGAACAAAAATAATTTGGGTTTACAAAATCTCAATCTTCTAAGACAAAAACTATTGTTAAGTGACTGGAGAAGCATTTTTAAAAACATCCAGCCAAATGCATCCTCTCCTGTAGACAACCTACTTCCTGCCTCCTTAACTGATTCTGATGCTGTTCATCTACCAACAAAGGCCCTAGAGTGGCCATTCACATTGCACCCCTAGTAGAATACCAGAGGATGGAGTTGCTTCTTATTTGCTGATGTTTTGGTAGGTGATGCAGGGATTCTGGACACAACACTATGATACTTGCATTGTCCTGAACATATGATTTCTTTGTCACTGCATCAGTGTCATCACTTTTTGTTTTGGTTTCATTTTTTACAATGTGGAAGAAGAGTTTATTCCAGCTTAAAACTCTCAGGTCACAGTCCATCATGGTAGGAAACCAGAAAAGGAACTCAAAGCAGAATGCTGGATGTAGTAACTGAAGCACGAGCCATAGAGAAACTAGCATGTTCTCCATGGCTTGGTTAGACTGCTTTCTTATACCATCCAAGACCACATGTATAGGGGTAGCAACACCCTAGTGGGTTAGAACCACCCCCATCAATCATGAGCCAGACTTGTCTACCAGCCAATATGGGGGGGGGCATTTTCTTGTTTTTTTTTTTTAATGTTTTTCCTACAATATGTTTTGATCATATTGGGGGAGGGGAAACAGGACTTATTCTTCAGTACTTATCAGTAAGTGTATAGAAGAAAATGGTAGCTTTTCTTTAGCATATAAATTCAGTCAACAAGTTTGTGGTATTAATAGCCACCGACATCCCACAGGCATGGCTGAAGAAGGGATATCTGTCCTGTGCTTTCTGATGGCTCAGTGTACAAAAAGTTTCCTTTATACATAAAATATTTTAAGTATTGTGTACAATTACCTTCATACTATGTGAATAAGGTAAATGGCGAACATGGGAATGTTGTATTTTGATTTGCGTTGTATCATCAAGACATCCCAAATAATGTCTATGTAACATCTTCCCAACTTGAAGCACATCTACTTCAGAATAATTCCAGTAAGGGACACTGAGGCTCTTCCAGAACTGTCTTTTCCTATGGTATATACTAGGTGTTTTTTCATAAATAACATTTCTGGGTATATGTTATGTTCTTTGACTCTCCTTTCTTTGTTTTGATGTTTGCTTTCTCAATGGAAAGCAAAAAACATTTCCCAGCATCTCTTAGAATAAGGGTTGTGTATGTAACTCAGGATACAATAATTAAATGAAACTACTTTAAAAAAAAAAAGCATGGATGCAGATGAGAGGGACATGAAGGACTAAGTGTAGAGAGAGACACCATTTGGCAAGGCTTGATGCATAAGTACTCAAAGACATTTGGTAGTGTTGGGATGGGGCATATATAAGCTTAGACCAGGTTTAACCAGTGTTTTGTGCAGGTAGCAGTGAGGATATGGTTATCACTATCTTCAGAGTTGGATGCTCTGAGTTGCCTAGTGATCTAGTGATCAAAACATCACTGAAGATGATGTTCTTTCTAGCTAACATTCCTTGTCAGAGTCTATTTTTCAGACTTCTTGCTTAAAGAAGGTTCTTTGAGTTCCCCAACATCTTTTGATAAGGCCAAGTAGACTAAATTAGTCAACATAAGTTACATCATTTATAACAGTGAATATTAATTTTTAGAAGGCTAATCATAAAATATTTCTGTTGTGTGTTTCTTACTCAAACTGTCTTTATAATATCATTTGGCGTCTTTTTCCTGTTTATAGAATTATGAAAATTTGAGCCACAAGTTTTGCATACTTGTCACCTGGCCTGTCATCTTAGAGTTGTAGAATCTTAAGTATAGAAGATGTGTCTGTTGGTACAATAGTGGTGTGACTGTCATGGGCAGTAGCCAACTTCTTTCTGATTGCATTTGAAGTTTATTCAACAATTGAATTCAGAACTCATGCTTAGTACTATAAGTCTGGTCAACACACGTGACTGGGAAGGTCATATGCCCTAGGGAGGAGACTACTATTCTAGTGTTGCTAAATGGTTGAGGTTGCAAATATATGCTTATATATTTGCTTATGCTTATATATAAAGATGCATGCTGCTTTAAGTCTTAATCAGGGAAGTGCTGAGGAGCCATTGGTAATGCCAGAGAAGAGAGAGTTGCTTTTTCTTGGGGGTGTGAACAATGGTTACCTCCCAAGAGTTAAGTGCCATAACCATGCAGATATGAACAACAGTAATCACACTCAGTGGGTTATTTTATAAAGTGAACATCAAGTTGAGAGAGAGAGAGAGATATTAGAGGGCTTGGAGGGAAATTGAAAGAGCGTGCTACACACATGACCAAAATACATTCTATCCATTTACAAAATTTTCAAAAACTAAACTTAATTTTTAAATAATTGAATTCAGAACTCAAATCTAGACCTTCTTAGTATCAATTTGGTGCTTTTAATAACTTAAAACTTTCTACCAGAAAGAATTCCCTAAGAGTCAAACAGAGGAAAGGATATAATATGCCAGATACCTTGAGAGAAAGGCTTTGAGGGGGTCCTTATTAAATATTCCTCAAGTAAAGATTTCTTAAAAGTTGTATATAATTATGCTGCCTCAGTCCAGCCATATCCAAATCCAGCTTTAATATTTTAATAAGTACTTTAAAAGTACATTTTACCCCAGAACTCTCAAAATGTTGAATCAGGAACCAACCCTTTTAACAATGGCAAGTGACAGCTTACAATGTGTTGCAACCTGTAATCATCTCTGAAATTACTCATGGATTTCCAAATTAATCTCTAGTGCATTCATACTGCACGCAAAAGCTATATCATGATTGACTGATAAATTTATGGTGGTAAATCTTAATTGTAGGTTCATTGTAAGCTAGCTGCTAAACTACTTAACTGCTTAACAATTTGCATAGTACAATCCTCAAAAATTTCCTATTTCCACTTAATACAAGTTTTATTTCAAATATATTGCACTCTCATTGTTAAAAATTATGGAAATGTAGACAGCAAACATATTAAATGCATCTTGCCTTCTGCTGTCCAACCTCAGGCTTATATATCCTTGTCCTGACGAGATAATGACTGAGGGCTATTTGGAATTCACTTCATGGTCGTAAAGTGCTCCTGCTGGGCTGCTGCTTCTCTTGTGTGATCTAACTAGAATCAGCACCATATTTGTTTCTCTGGCTCTCTAGCCTTTTAATTAAAAATGCCACTGGCTTTCCTGGGCTTTTAGCTAGCAGACAGTAGGCTGGAGCTTCACAATATCCATAATCACATGAGCCAGCAACCAAATCTCTGAAATATGTCTTTGTTTTCTCTCTCTCTCTCTCTCTCTCTCTCTCTCTCTCTCTCTCTCTCTCTCTCTCGTGTGTGTGTGTGTGTGTGTGTGTGTGTGTGTGTGTGTGTGTGTGTCCTTGACAACAACCATGCTCTGATTTTGGTCACTCAGGGTTGTCTTTTTGTTTTGTAAAATTTTATTTTGTGTGTATGAACATTTTGCCTGCATGTGTGTATGTGTCTCACATGTATGATTGGTGCCCACAGATGCTAGAAGAATGCTTGAGATCTCCTGTAATTGGAGTTACAGAAGGCTATAAGCTGCTACGAGGGTTCTGGGAACTACATTCAGGTACTCTGCAGGAGCAATTAAGTACTCTTAATGACTGGGCCATCTTCCCATGACCCAAAGACTCTCATTTTGTGCTTAATTATTAAAAGTTGATTTTTTTCTCATATACTATATCCTGATTACATTTTCCCCTCCCTCTACCTCCTTCTAATTCCTCCCCACCTCCCGCCTAGACTCATTCCCTCTTGCCTCTCATTAGAAAACAAACAGTTAAACTCCCTTAAAGGAAACTGAAATTTTATTTGCAAGTGGTATCATTTGGAGATAGCTTCTGGATTAAGGATGGGGACATGTGTCCATTCTTCTTTCAGCTCTAGGACCCTGTCAGGTACAGACACGTGCAGCCCCTGCGCATGCTGCCTCAGTCTCTGTGAGTTCATACTGGCTTTGCTGGTGTTGATTTAGAGGGCCTTGTTTCCTTGGAATTCTCCATCCCTTCTAGCTCTTATGCTCTGTCTGTCTCCCTGTCTTCAGGATTCCCCGAGTGGAAGGATTTGATGGAAACCTCACATTTAGGGCTGAGTGTTCCAAGGTCTTTCACTGTCTGCATATCATCTAGCTTTGGGTCTCTTTTTGTTCCCAACTGCTGCAGGAGACAGCTCCTCTGAAGATGGTTGAGCCAGAAACTGATTGATGATGAGTATAGCAGAATGCCATGAGATATCATTTTATTGCTATATTCTTTTAGTAGAACAGTAGTATTGGTTTTAGCCTAGGTCCCTGAGCTGCCTAGTCTCAGATTCTTGGTCACCCAAGTAGTGATAGGTATGGGTTCCATCTTATGGAGTGGGCCTGAAGTCAAATCTGATACAGGTTGGTTGGTTACTCCCACAAGCTTTGTCTCAACATTTCACTGCATCTCTTGCAGGCAAGACACTGTTGTAGATCAAAGGGTTTGCAGCTGGGTTGGTGTTCAGTTTCGCTTTGGTAGCTTGCAGAGTACCTTCCTGTACCAAAGGCACTACTACATAGAAGTGAAGGCTCCATGTAGGCACCAGCAGGACTTCTGTGTCCCACAAGTTGAGTAGGTGTTGCAATGACTGTGTTTCAAATCCATTCAATTTGGATACTTTCTATATGGAGTTTCCATCACTAGGTTCAAGTCAGAGGCTCAGTCTCACAAGCCTCCTCCAGTTTGGAAGTGGACCACACGTTTGAGGCCTCCTGCATTGTTGACTGAGCTTACAAATAAGACTGGATAACTTACTCTGGCACAAAGCATAAAACAAGGCAAGGTGAATGGGACTCTAGCCTCCCAACAGCTCTAGCAGGCTCTCTAGGCCCCTTCTTGTAGGGCTCCAAAGGTTCCATGAGTGAGCTAGTCACTGACAGGTGGTGATTAGGCCAGCCTTCTGCTCTCCTCCCCTCCCCTAAGGTTTAGAAGAGGGACCAAAAGTCCAGCCCTCTAATTACCAGTCTGGTTCCTCTGGCAACTAAGCTCCCTCCTCCATGAATTAGCATAAAGTGTTAGCATAATCTCAAGTATTGCTGAAAGAACTTTTTTATAAATACTAAAGGATGCCCCAGTTTCCCCACCAGTGAAGGAATTCCAAGGAATAACAAATATGCTGTTCTGTCATAGTAATAAACCTGGAATGCAGAAACCAATGCCATTTTTCATACTGGAAAAACTACTGAACTTTTAGGAAAACTTGCTACTGGATGAAATGGCATAAACATTATAAAATGACTAATATTTAATCACCTTAAACTACCAAACTTATAATTTTATATGATTTGAACCTCTCACTTGTGGAGCACAGTAAGACATTCATATTTATTATTCCTTACCCATATAATCAACCAACTGGAAGTCAAAAAAGATTCAGACAAAAAAATGTCTGCTGAACATGCTCAGACCTCCTTCCTTGTCATTATTCTCTAAGCAATGCAGTCTAAAAGTGACCTGTTTATGTGGCATTTACAGTTTGGTAAGTGTGACAATTAAGTTTCAAAATTAAAACATAAAATCAAAAATATGCTTGTGGTCTCGCACAATAATCCAATACCAACTTCATTAAACAGCACAATGTGTTGATTTTTTTTTTTAGAACGATGTTTTGCAAATTTTCTAAGGATAAGAGGAGATATTGCTACACTTTGGGTTTGTTGCCCTCAGCGCCCTCACCTCCCAACCCCCACCAAGTGACCAAGGAACTAACTGTACAATCACACTTGGAGCTAACACTGACTTAGTTAGGGTTGCTATTGCTGTGAACAAACACCATGGCCAAAAAGCAAGTTGGGGAGGAAAGCGTTTATTGGTTCATACATCCATATTGGAGCTCATGTTGAAGGAAGTCAGGACAGGAACTCAATCAAGCAGGGCAGGATGCTGGAGTCAGGAGCTGATACAGAGGCTGCAGTGGGGTGCTGCTTACCGGCTTGCTTCCCATGGCTTGCTTAGCCCACCTTCTGACACAACCCAGGACCAACAGCCCAGGATGAGAAAATGCTTTATGGCTAGACCTCATCGAGGCAGTTCCTCAGTTGAGGTTCCTTTCTCGGATGATGCTAGCTTGTGTCAGTTTGAAACACAAAACCAAGTCAGTGCATACTATAAGACAACAATACCCCTGGTTAGTTTGTGGGCCTAAAGAAGGTTTGATAAACACACATGCAGACCAATAAACACTATAGGACCACTAAAAATAAAACCCCAAGTATCCAGTAACAGCTCGTTGGCTCCTAAATGGTTAACAGTTTGAAAACTTAGCAGGTTTGAAAAGTGCTGTTCCTCCTCCAAGGACCAGCAAAGAAAGTGATTTCAAGCATTCTTTTTTTCTCTTCCTGTCAAGTCTTCACTTAGTTTGTATCTTAAATCATCTCTTATTACATGAGGGATGGAAGTACTCGTGTTAAGGACATAACAACCATGAAACTAAATTATGAGTGGCTCAAACCTCTGCTAATTTTTAGAGCTCTTTGAAGGATGTGGCTCAATAGATGGGAATGGTGGATTAACAAAATGTCAGCGTTTTATTCAGAGCTTTATAGGCTTAAAACTAAGTTGATTCTGGTATTAGTTTCTGCTTGCAATAAGCAAGGCTTGACAGACTGGGAGCCAATGATGTGGGCCAGCATTCTAAGCAGAAAACTATGCAAAACCAAGAAAAATGTTGAGCCGTCTGGAACCTCCATTTCTGAGGAATCTTTACATTCATGCAGTAAATATGTGAGGCTAAAAGAAATTCCCATTAGTCCTTTGTGTTGTATGGAAGGCTCACCTCTTAGCAAGTGGCAGAATACAGTAATATGGATTGTGTTCAGAAGCACTGGAAGAATCTTTGCCTTTAATCTATAATAGGAAAGTAAATTCTGAAAAGATGAATGTCTAACCTACCCATGTATTCAAGCACAGCCAGGCACACACAACGAAGTTGTCTTTTGACTTGGGTCTATATAAAATATATCAATTTCTCTAGGAAAGTATTAGAACTCTATATATCTACAGCACTAAAAAAAGAGTCTAGATTCCTTTTTCCCCCCTCCATTCTTCTCCAATGCAATACATCTCTGTTAAAGCCTTCTTCCCCTCCCCTCCTCCCAACACTGCCACCTCCTCTCTCCTGCAGATGCACTACTCCTCCATTTCCCTCTGGAAAACGTCAGGCCTCCTAGTGAGATCAACTGAACACAGCATAACAAGATGAAATAAGACTAGGCATAAATCCTCACTCATAACAAAACTCTACAAGGCCACCCGGTAGAAAGAAAGGGGCCCCACAAGCAGGCAAAAGGATCAGAGACACCCCCATTCCTACTGTTAGGAGTCCTACAAAAAACCCAAGCTAAACAACCACAGCAAGTAAGCATGTATTCAGAGGGCCTAGTGCAGACACTATGAGCCCCACTTAGCTGATTCTGTGGGCTGTATTCTCATGTATGTCCTTGACCTCTCTGGCTCCAACAATAGTCACTAGAATTGAGTCCAAAACCTAGTGTATGGTAGGCAAATATTTCCTCTCCAGTTCTTTTAAAAGTGTTTCTTTGGTGGCAAAGGCTCTCTCTAAGTTGCTCTGGGGAGCTTGAATAAACTGTCTTGCTCAGAAAATCCTAGACCTTCCAACCCTTCTACCTCAGTTAGCCAGATTACAAGCTTGTACCACCAGAGGTGGCTGGAAAAAGATCAAGATTTTGAGTAATAGAAATCCAGCCTAAAGCAGCCAATGTAGAGACCATTGTAAATTCTGAACCACAGAAAAGGTAAAGGAGGAACAAAGATGAGGACAGATGAATAGGGCTGAATTTTCCACAGATGCTGCAAGAAAGAATAGGAAGCCAGATGTGATGGGATATTTGGGAGGCAGAGGTAAGCAGAACAGACCTCTGTGAGTTCAAGGCCAGCCTGATCTACAGTGAATTCCAAGAAAGCCAGGCCTGTCTTGTAGAGTGACTGTGGCAGATAGATGATAGATAGATAGATAGATAGATAGATAGATAGATAGATAGATAGATAGAGAAACAAACAAAGAAAGAATGGAAGGAATAAAGGAAGAAAAGAAAGTATGAACAAAGAACAGGGGTGGGGGTAAGAGTCTTTGAGCAGTGACATTTGAATAACACAATACTTCCAATTTAAATCATTTTAGGTATCCAATTCAGTGGCCTACCCTGTGTTCACACTATTGTAAACCTTCCCAACTGACCAACTCCATCCCTTTTTCCATCATCCTGATCAGGAAGTCTGGAACTACTAACAACTCCCTATTTTCCTTCTCCCATTCCCAATAACTACTATTCTGTTTTCATTTCCACAAATTGGTATATTCTCGGCATCTCATAAAAAATAAAACCATGAGAAATCTGTCCTACTATAGTGTTTTGACAGTTTTTCTGTGTCAATATGTGTCAGAGCTGCATTCTACATTATTTAACGTTCATCATTTGACTGTCTTGATATTTACTGTGCTACTTACACTCTGGGGCAATTGTTAACTATATCACTGTGGACTGTTACAATTCTTTGGCTACCTACCCCTGAGAGTTGAGACCCTGTATCATTTGAAATTTCAGTTTAAATTCTTAAGCGATAGTTTCTTTTAGATTGCTTCAACCTCTCAAAATAACATCTCAATGAGGATATAAATCATAGCTTCTGTCAACTCCATATTCACGCATTCAGTGTTCACATCAGAGAGGAAAGGTATCTCCTCCTAACTCAAGGTCTGAAACCTTGAGACAAATCTATCCTGCTAACTTGGCACTGAACCCTTCATTTGAAAAAAGATGGGATTACTGGAAATTCTTCAAATTTAATTGTGCAACATAGTCAACGAAATGGAGTCATAAGAAAATGGCCATCCCCTGCTGTTATTTTGTTAAATGTTCTGGTCACCAAAATGCCTTTACATTTTTATGTTTTATAAATACCTAGATTTATCGCATTGTTCCATAGGTTTGCTCCCAAATACAAATAAGCTGCCTTGGTCATAGTGTCTTATCTCAGCAATAGAAAATAACTAATACAGTTGGTTATTGATTTAAAGAGGGCAGCATGAAGTTGGGGAAGGAGCTGCCTCCCATGAGAGCTTAATTTCCAGCTTTGGTCATGTGATCCACCTCCAACTATGTTGCAGCAGCAGGGAATAAAGTTGTTTACCTTGATTTTTATGTACTTATTTTATTTCTGCTCTTAGCTGTCCTTAGATTCAAGCTATGTCAAATGGACAGCAAGAATTACGTTACTAAGAGCTTCTTATTCCTACTGGGCCTAAAACACCAAGTCAAGTGTTGGTGTGACTTATACATAGTTGTTCATCAATTCCAATTTAATGAGGCATTCATCTGATTTCAGAATTACAAAATTTCCTTTTCTTTAAAACATCACTTTATATTTATACAGCCTGCATGATAAGCTATCTTTTCTAAGTACACACTGAAAGTCTAAGCAGAACTGTGCTTTCTGTTTGATGGGTTTGTCCTCTCTGTTGAAAACAAACATGGACCTTACCATGGTTCCCACCATCACAAATACTAGATGTTTCTACTATCACAAGCCCACCTCATTCTAGAAGAATTTCCTTGGTAAGACTATAAAATCAATTGCCCAAATGCAGTTCTTCTAATGCTTTAGGAAGCTATGAATCTCAAACTTTCCTTGATAATTCGATCCATAACCTTTAAAACTTTCAGTGGATTATATTTCCTATTCTTTTCATTATTTCCTTGTTCTTCCTTCCAGACTTATCATCTTTTCAATATAAAGAATAAATCCAGACACATTACTCTAATAAGATTCTGGTCAGTGAGGTTCCCACACATCACAACACTAATCTTTTACTGTATTCTTTCATGAATGCTTTTTAAGTTATTACAGGAAGCCTGGGCTTGTGGTTTATAGTACCCCTCCCTGCCATGCTTCTTTCTAGACTCTTGAGACACTAATTTTCAAGGAGATTGTTGGCTTTTCTGTGAGCTCACCACTCCCCGACACACACACACACACACACACACACACACACACACACACACACACACACTTTTGTCCCTTACAATCTCTTTAGATAGAAAAGTATTTCCTGTGTTTGGGCCCAGAAAGATTGCAAGGCTCAGTTAGTTTAGAGGGAAACTTTAGTTATAGGCATCTTCAGAACTAAAAGAGAGTTGAAAAGGCAATTTTCAGTCTCAGTATAAAAGTGTAATATGCTCCTGATATAAAACTTACTAAAAACATGTGGCCCCTGTAAGCACAGGTCCCTGTGTGACCCCAAAGTTATATGACCATGGAATAAGAAGGTGACGGGAGTGAAGGGAAAGGTTCCTGGCTTTCTAGACACAGCTGGTTGATGAGTGATGATAACATTGATAAATAAGAAAAATTTCCCACTTACTAGAATATTAAAAAAAATAAAACATTCCCTCTGGGGAGATATCTCAGTGGGTAGAAGTAGTTGGTGGGCATGCACGGGGATCTGAATTCAAATCTCTATCATCTAGGTAAAAGCCAAGCCACATGGGTCTATAATCCTGAAGCAGGGACAAACAAATCCCAGGAACTAGCTGGCCATCCAACCTAGCCAAAACTGTGAACTTGAGGTTCAGTGAGAGACCTGATCTCAAAGTAATGAGATTGGGAGTAGTAAAGATAGTTATCATCTTCCTGAGGCCTCCATATTTACACACACACACACACACACATAAAGCTGGATTCACCCATTATAAAATATGCACACTGTTTCTTGGCTAATTATTTAAATGTGTGTTTATTTCCTTTTCTGCCTTACCATAGTCAGGTAGAAATTTTCTTTTTATTTTAGTACAGTGACCCTGAACTTAATTTTACTTAACTTTTTTTTTCTTTGCAAAATACTATGATCATTTTCTGAAATGCAGGTAATTGCACCATAGGAGTACAGAGAAGTCATGCAGTCTTATCTATTATAAATAAGGGCTTGGGGTACAATACATCCATAGAAAGAGTCATTGCCCTCAAGTGGTTTCCCATTTGAGGCAACAAAGTGAAAATAAATTATTTAGAAATACTGTAAAGGGCAACTTGGTCAGGTTTGAATCCTCAGTTGTGCATTCCTGGGACACAATAGGCTGTGGTCTTTTCAAAAATATAGTAATGCGGGTTAGTGTTGTTTCAGGGCTGCCATAGATCACTTAGGGCTCAGCTCTCACACTTACTTTTTGTCCCAACTTGGACTGCTATAGAGTGGCATCAGAAACAGAAAGACCTGCAGATCTTATTTAGTGTGCTCAGCAGCTGACAGCTTTCAATGCATGCTTCTTGCTGTCTTCAAGCTTTAGTTTTCTATGCAACACAATTAGTAACCACTTGCAAATTAAATGAGCAAATTGACAGTGAACATTCTATTGAATTCACTGGGAGCCATTGGAGAGTTTCCTTCTATTAGTGATAGTCTTTGAGGGATGCAGATATTCCCAAACAAGCCCCCTTCCTACAAGGTCCTTAGAAGTGAGATGGTTATAGAAGAGAAGTATAAATGAAATAGGAAATGATGGATCTTACAAGAGAGTTCGAACTGCTAATGAATTCAGAGGCAATTGGCAAGCAAAGCATTACGGCAGAGGCGTGCTCCCGGTAAGGCTTAGGGAGGCTTTCTCAAACATCTGGGATTAAGAAAACATTCTGAGGAAAAGATAGAATAGTAACAAAGATAGGGAGAGTCTGTAAGTACTGGGTAACTTATAAAAAGCATTTGGAAATTAAGGATTGTTAACTCTAGGTCTTCAAGGGTCTTGATTGAATTCAGAGTTAGAATTTCTCTAAGTACAATGTAGACTCATCAAAAGTTCAGAAGGAGTATTAACAGATCAAGTCTGATACTGTTCAATCAAAGAATTTTAAAACAACAGATGCTATAGTACAGTAACCACCCAGAAAGGCATATTTCCATCTAGGACTCTGTATCCAGCTGTCATATCACCATAGCACTAAACAGTATCAGTCTGGTGTTTACCAAGGAATGACTACTCCTCTCAAATACACGGTCTCTCCTTCTGCCTACCTAGGACTGAAATAAAATCAGTCTCTGTTGTAATCTGAATGATAGAACACTTAAAACAAACTCACAGGCACAAAAGTATTATATAATTCAGAACCTTGAGACCTTTCAAAGTGCCTCATAATGAGCCGGGCAAAGAGGGTTGAACCGAAGTTACTAATGGGATTATAGTGACTAAATAACAAAAACATCACAAGCCAATTACATTCTATAGAGCATTCCTATTTTCTAGGAATTGCATCATTTACTTAACTGAATTATAAACTTATGCAATACAGGTATTATTTTCTCTTAGTAAGAAAAGTAATGTTATCTAACTCAGCTAAGACTACACAGCTCTAAGGTATTGCTTCTGTTTTGTTTTTTCCACCTAAGTCTTTTATAATGTAGAAAAAAACATAGTATTTAAGTTTTATTTTCGGTGTTTTTTAAGACTCCCTCCTTCATTTTTTACAATGAACATATATTTCACAGAAAGTTAAATAATGAATATATCTTTTTTATAAAGTCCAATTAGAGTAGGGTTTGCTTCAGACCTGATCCTGGATTGCACATTGCAAGGTGAGATGTTCCAAATAAAAGGACCACTCCATTGTCTTTATCATGTTAAGACTGTATTCTTTTGGGGGTGGGGTTCAAGGTAGGGTTTCACTGCTCTGTGGATGAGGTTGACCTCAAACTCGAAAATACTCCTGCCTCTGTCTTCCTAGTGCTGGAATTAAAGTTGTGTGCCACCCTGTTCCACAAGACTATATTCTTCATCTGCTCTAAGGAAACACTTCTGAGCCCCTTTCCGACTTTGTTTTTTATTTTTGTTTTTGTTTTGTGTGTGTGTGTGTGGTGTGTGTGTGTGCTTTTGTCATGCTGACTCTACATCTTAAGTGTCTTTATAGACATGTGATGTGAACCTGAAAGTGGGGATTAACTCTGGTGACACACATGAGCAAGGTACCAGCCAGCAAGATCAGATGCTCTGCTCTGCTGAGTGTAAAGAAGGGTGAAAGATGTCCAGTGTCCCTCTTTCAGCAAAGTTCATGTTCTCTAGTGTCTCCTACTTCTCCCGTGGTGTTAATGGCACCAAGATGAGGGAGAAGAGCCAGCAAGTGCAAGCCTTCTTCACTGGGAATTGAATAATGGATGTACCTATAGCCTCTACGATATTCTTACCGTTATTGCCATCACAGAGAAAAAAGTAAAGTGCCCTTGATCAGGTGTGTTAATGATTTTCAGCAAGATGCTATTTTATATACTGCCAGACAGCAGTTCAACAAACTCATACATGAGTACAGGTGCAGGGGAAGACAAGGAAAAGGAGCCAAGCCAAGACAAACAGCTTAATATTGCAGAAAGTTGAGAACTGCTTGACATTTCATTTTGTGCATTTGTTTTATGGAATCCCAGTATGAAGAACTTGGTCTCATGAAAAGGCTAATACTGCAAAGTATATTCAACCCCCAGTCTTTATACTTCAAAACATCCTTCAAGTCCCATCCCTCCACCTCACCCCCCTCCACCTCCAGCAAGCTTCCTTTGAGTTTGAGCAGTATCTCTTTTATTGGGATGATTTGATAGGCAAGTTGTCATTGTAATCTTCCTCCTTAGCAATATCCTTGTAGATGTTTCACTTTAATCTCTTAGTCAAAGTCCTTGGTGAATGGTGGGTGGCAATTAGCAACTTCCCTTCAAGATATTTTCTGAGCAGGTGGCCTCCTTGTCACTTGGTGAGGAAAACAGCGGTGTAACAATCATCATCATCTCTGGGTTATCTGCACCCCACTTTTGATTACTATCATTAAAGGTTGTGTTGTCATCTTACCTGGGAGAAGCACATCATTATTAGACATGTCATCTGCTCTTATAATGTTCATTAAAATCTTACTTTACTAGGAGGCAACAGCAGCATTTCCAATAGGCTTGACAGAGCCCCGATATGGAAGTTGTAGGTGCCAGCTGTAAGAAGAAGATAAAGGGCTGGAAAGATGGCTCAGAGGTTAAGACCACTGAATCCTCTCACAGGGGTTATGAGGTCAATTCCCAACAACCACATAGTAGCTCACAACCATGTATAATAAGATCTGGTTCCCTCTTCTGGCCTACAGGCAGAACACTGTATACATAATAAATAAAGAAATCCCATCCGGAGTCGACAAAGTCTGGTGCATCTCTATAAGGCAGGACCAAGGCCCTTCCCCCTACATCTAGGCTGAGCAGGGTATCCATCCATAGAGTATGGGCTCCAGAAAGCCAGTTCAAGCACTGGTCCCACTGCCAGTGGCCACACATATTGCCCAAGCCACATAATTGTCATGCACTTTCAGAGGGCCTAGTTTGGTCCTATGCAGGTTCCCCACTGTCCTTCCAAAGTCAGTAAACTCCCACTAACTCAGGTCAGCTGTTTCTGTAGGAATCCCCAAAATAGTCCTAACCTTTTTGCTCATATTATCACTCCTCCCTCTTTGGAACTGGACTCGGGGAGCTTGGTTCAATAAGCTGTGGATCTCTGCATCTGTTCCCATCAGTTGATGAATGAAGGCTCTATGGTGATGATTCAGATGATTCAGAGTGGAAGGCCAGTTAATGTACCCTCCCCATTGATGCTTAGAGTCTTAGTTGGAGTCATCTTTGTGGATTCCTGGGAATTTCCTTAGTGCCTTGCTGGCCTCATAATGACTCCCTCAATCAAGATATCTCTTTCCTTGCTCCCCCTCTCTGCCCTTCCCCAACTGGACCATCCTGTTCCCTCCTGTTCCCCTTCCCCACTCCTTACTCTCCTCTCCCCTTCTGCCTTCTTGTCCCCTCTCACTCATCAAAATACAAAATAATATGATTAAAAAATAAGGGACAGATCTAAACAGAGAAATTTCATCAGAAGAATCTCAAATGACCAAAAGACACCTAAGGAATTGCTCAATATACTTAGCCATCAGGGAAATGTAAATAAAAATGACTCTGAGACACCATCTTAAACCAATCAGACTGATGACAGTCTATGCTGAAGAGGAGACAGTTATGAAGCAGCAACAAAATAGTTTTATGGTTGGGAATCACCTCAACAAAAGGATTTGTATTAAAAGGTTGCAGAATTAAGAAGGATGGGGACCACTGCTTTAGAGTGAACAACTGTTAACTTGAAAGTTAGCAAGTGATCTCCTTATTTTTCAGCTGTAATATATATGCAGAGGGTCTAGGTCAGACCCCTACAGATTCCCTGATCTTTGCAGGCACCCATGAGTCCCTGTCAGTTGATTCTGTGGTATCCCTGACCCCTCTGGTTCATCTGGTCCCACCTTCCCCTCCTCTACACGACTCCCCCAGAAGAAAAAGAAGTAATTTTCCAAGTCTGATAGGAAACATTTTTCTGAAATGGAAATTTTATTTGTCCATAGCTCTTTAGTTTTGATGAACAAGAATTAAAATAATATTAGGTATATATATATATATATGTGTGTGTGTGTGTGTGTGTGTGTGTGTGTGGCTAGAGCCACTCACTACTGAAACGAACCACATCTTCTCCATCCAGGTTCACAGGAACACATCACTACTTAAGGAATCACAGCAACTGGGAGTTCTGACCCTAGGGAACTATGATAGGAGATGGGGCTCAGCCTTCTTCCTTCTGGCTTTGCTGCTGCCATCTGTGAGAGCTTTAAGCCAATACTTTTCTACAAACCCTAGTTAACATTTCTTTCTCTGCACTGTCATAGTTAGACTATCACACAGCGACTTGGCGTGTAAGAAATACAGTGTCAATATGTTGAGTAGAACTTCAGAAATGGCTAATAAGTGACTGTAGCTTTGTGGCCCTGCATAAAATAGACTAATCCCTTACACTCTTCTCATATTTATTTCCAGGATTTGGTTATCTGAATTCTTCACTTTGTTTGTCAGTGACCCATGAGGATACAAGGTACTTGATTTTCAATATCAGGAATTTATCATATATATATATATATATATATATATATATATATATATATCCTAACTATTAAATATTTATATAGTAAATCATATATCTAGTTATGACATTAAAACTCTAAGTTCACTTTCTCAAGATCTTTTGTGATCTGTTGTGTATTTAATGCAAAAATATAGTGAAATGGCAGATGGACCTTCACTCTAATGGCATTCATTTAGAACTTCAGGCAAACCAAAATACAGATTAAAGATTGGTTACCTGTTTGGACTTAGACTGAGGCAGAAAAGTCAGGATTTGCACAATAATATAATATCAATAGTATCATGAGAAAGGGGTTTCAAGAAAAAAAAAACAGATCAAATTAACATGGGAAATTACGTAGGATTATGGAATTCAAAATTCTTTTAGTTTTTTATGGCTGAGAAAGCAAATGTCAGGCACCAAGTTCTTCTCTTCTCTCGTTCACTAAGATGGCCTCAGTGTGCCTGATGCCCTCAGTATTCTGTGACAAATAGACACAGAAACACAACAAAACCTGCCAGCTACTAGGACCAAGTCCAAGTGTCCCCTCTTTGTCACTATGAATAATTTTATGCTATTATTAAATGAACTTAGAAAATTCCTATTGTTATTACACTTCACCAATTACACATTTATTTTAACGACATGGCTATAGCTTGTCAGACTCCAAGTGCCATCACTACTAATTTTAAATAAAGAACTGTGGACACATGTTAACTACTCCTCTCTCCGAACAGACCTCTTGGTGGCAGGAAATACTTCAATCACTTTTTGCTTCTCTATATCCTGCTTGAATTCTTGTAGTAGGAAATGTGAATTTATTGAGAAATTATACAGACTTGTAATAATTAGATATCCTGATGCCTTGTCACATATTCTAGAGCCTTCCGCATACTTATCTTACTTCTGGGGTTGTGTCACCGACTTGTCTGTAGAGAGGAAACTTTCATATTAAATCTTCAAGAGAATACAGTGACAGGTGAGAAAATTGCTTGCTGATAGTCGCAGTTGGTATAAAAAAGTGTGGGGGGGGGCTCATGGGACCTATATAAACCTTAAATTGCCTTGTCAACTATGCTACTGGCAAGCCACCACTGAGCATCCTCTTCTCCTACCTGGCTTTGTGTTATCAGATTTATCTGTGGGTTATCAGAATAGAAAGGATACAACCTTGAGGTATGGAAGATTGCTGATGCCATTTGGGAGGGGACAATTTGTAGCATTCTATTACCCCAACCCAAGGCTCATTCTGCTATTTTCTTTTTCAAATATTGTGTGTGCGAGTAGTGTTTTGTGTGGATGTATTTAAGACATTGGATTCCCTGGAACTAGAGTTACAGGCTGGCAGATGTGAGCTGGGTATTGAACCCAGGTCCTCTGGAAGAGCACTGAATCCTCCTAACTGTTGAGCCTTATTTCCAGCCCTAAGCTGTGTTTTCTTGAGACAAACTTGCCTCTGCTATTTGTTCAGGATCTTTACAAAGTTGAAATACAGGTACATTCTATCAATGCTGAATCCATGTGTGTTTACAACAAAATAAATTTGCTCCATGTGGGATTGAATAGTCACTAGCAACTCAATGACAGGACTTAACAATTCTAATTGTTATTGTTTTAACAATAAAATTAGAAATGAAAAGGGAGGCTTGATGACAAATGCCAATGAAATCCAGCAAATCCAAAGACCACACCTTATAAGATGTAGTTCAGTAAATTTGGAAATTTAAAAGAAGAGGATAAATTTTTAGATGTGTCTGATTTGCCAAAATTTAACTAAGAGGCAGTAAATAAAATTGTAAAAGGCTGCCAACCTTTCCTAGTTTTATTGTCTCCAAAATGTAACTGCCATTGGTATTCCTCACAATGAGTGTGCTTTGGACCAGAGCAAGCATGGACTGAATAATACATGAGCCTGTGGCTAGATGACTTAGAAGTATACTAAGACAAGAGTTTCAAAGAATTTTAAATCTTACATGAAAGTTCAGGAGAATTGAATAAGATGTTTTTAAAATCTGAGCTTGATTTAGTAAATGGTTTTTATTTTATTTTGTATGTAATTTTGACCATAATTTGATGAGATTTAAGAGAATTTAGCCTTAGGAAATTTTAGTTTCTAATTTAGTTATGTAAGTTGGGAATTGATGAAGAGATCTCTCTACCCATAAAGACTCAATTATCTACTCTAACAGTCTTCTCCACTTCTCTGTAAGACAGGCTCAATCAATTTCAAATGTGGTTGTTCAATTCTTTAATGCTAGCCCAGTGTGCATAGTTTTCTGCTACTCCTCTGCCCCTGTGGAGATCTTGTATCATTTGTCATTTGTCACTACGTGTGATCACAAATTACTTGTTCAAGTTGTTATAGACACTTTGCAAGATTTTTGTCTTTGCTGTTTCTTTAGCATTTGTACATTTCATAGAAATGGTTTGGATGGAAGAAATGACCATTTTCTATCACAAAAACTAAATCATCAAGTGGCCTAATCTCCAGCAATCGTATACCAGAGACAACTCTTCTTGGGACATAAGAGGAATAAAAATGAGAAAATGGGAGAAATTTCTTTTCCCCCATATAATTGAGAGACAGACAGATCATTTGTAGATAGATAGAGAATAGGTAGGATATAGATAGACAGACAGACAGACAGACAGACAGACAGATAGATAATTTCTATTTTGTGCTGTCATAGGGGAAATAAGCAAAGGAGAGTGTCATAGCATCACATGGAACATGTTTTACCCTTTCAAAACTAAATGGAGTAATATAAAAGTTTGATAAAGGCTACCTAGAATAACACTTTGTCTTCACCACCTATCTCATTTTATGCTACCTCGGATCCTAGGAAATATATTAAGTGAGATAGTCCAGACTAGAAAAAGACAAATGGTACACGTTCTCTCTCATCAGAAGTTCTTAGCTCCAAGTTGTCAGATGTAAGTGTGCAATATGGAAAAATCACAGGAACCAGGAAGCTATAAAGGGACATGACAGGGTGGCAGAGGACAGGGTGGGAGAGGAATCGCAGGATGCTCATGGGAAATGGGATAACAGGGAGGGGCTCCAACTGTGGAAGGTCATAACAGAAGGAGAAAGAGGGATGAGGGACAAATAGCATCAATTTTGTTGGGTAAAACATCAAAGAATGGTTTTATAGTTATCTAAAACTATACACAGACATGTAAGTATATGTATACATATACAAAAAAAAAAAAAAAAAAAGTTAAGCCATTTGGGCTGACAATGTTCCCTACAATAAAAAGACTAATAAAAAACCCAGAACCAGGCAGGGGAAAAGTCCTATGAAATGGTTGGTTTGGTAAATCCAAGTAACTCTGAAAACACTATAAACTATCAGTACAGCCCTTCATTGCCTCGTCTCAGAGGTTGAAGGTGAGCCTCTACAGCTGAAGACACTGCATAATTGAGACACAGGCTCTGATGATTCAGGCTGGATCTAACTTGAAAGTCCCTCCCCTGAACTTCCATGGTTTCTTAACCATGCCCAGCTGAAACACCTGTGAACCACAACAGTTCCCACCATAGCAAGATATGCACAAAGGTATAATAAGCGACACTTGTGTGTCAGTGGCACCCAGTGTCTTTCTAATTGAATTTAAAGCTCTCTTAGCAAGAGGGAAATCATGTCTGGGACTGGAAACCTTGCCAGAATCCCAGAACTAGTAAGGTCATAGACCTACTGCCATTACTTTGCTAGACCAGCATAATTCCTTACTATATTCTAAAGCTTATCCTTACGCACACAGATTAATGTAGGTACCACATCAGAGAAACCTTTCTTTATGGCAAATGGAGACCCATCACAGGAAATCACACTGTACACAATGCAGAAATTGACAGATTTTTTTGTGGGATTCCTCATTTTGTTTTTTACCAGACCTCAGAGGTTTGTCTATAGTGTTCTGTGGTAATGCCTTTGCTTGCCCGCTATCACTTCACTCTGAGGAAATAAGGAAAGGGATGGTCTCCTAGGATACATGGGATCCAGTGCTGTTCCTATCTGTGATTCACCAACCATCGAAAGCCCCAGTATGCCAAGTAGTTCAGCACTGAAGACAGAGAGTGGAGGTGGGAATCAGCTGGACCTACTTTTGCCTCCCAGCTCCTGTTCAGCTGTGACCTTGGACAAGTTACTGCACTACCATATTCATCCTCTAGCCTGTAGAATGCAGAGGAAAGGAGTAAAGGCTGAGTGGGAATATGGGGAGACTTGCATATTCTCCTCATCTCCATATGGGGAGATGAATGTTGAGCCACTTTAGAGTAGAAACTGCAGGGCTAGACTGGGAAAATGCAGAAGTTGTTAAGGACAGAAAAACATGCATGAAGCTTTCTACAAGTCACATCCTTCCTCAATGCTAGAAAGGCACAGTAAACTCTAATCAACTTGCCCCAAAGCTTCCAAGTTGCAATGATTTAGGTCTCAGTTTGCATCCTTGAGCAACTTTTTGAGATACAAACAATTCTTACTTGTGTCATTGAAATACTGAACAACATAAGATACATGGAGTGTCAAGAATAGTGCCAGGATTGCAGTAGCACAAGGGCAGATAAGTATCCCTACCATCTCCTGCCTGAAAGTTTTCTACCAGAAACTACCTGTGCAACTTTGGTGGGAAAGAGCATGGCAGTACAAGGACAGACATGTTGGACTTAGAGTCAACCTACAACAGCCAACATGGTCTGTAACTAGCTATCCTGTCCAAGTATATGAATGGATGCCTAACCTAAATTGTCTTATAAATCTAAAATTATTGTTCATTCCTTGACTTAATGATGTCACCAACCTATAATCAATGATATGATGCATGAAAAACTAACAAACAAAACCATGCTACTGACTTTTCCTCACTATGACAAAATAGCTGAACAAACCAACTTAAAGGACAAACATTTATTTTTGGTTCATGATATCAGAAGTATTGGTGGCATGACCACCTAGCTCCATTACAGTTGGTCTGTGGTGAGGCAGAGTGTCATGACTCAGCTGGTGATATCTGGAAGTTGAGAATAAGCCTACACTTGGCATGAGGTGGGAGATGTGCATGTGTTTCCCCTTTCTACTATTTTTGTTCCATATGGGTTCCCAGAACACTGGATGACATCACACACACACACACACACACACACACACACACACACACACACACTGGAGTCCCCCTCCTTAGTTGTTCTCCAACATGCCAAGCATCTCTGGAAATGTCCTACAAATACACTCAGATTATGTATTTTATTCATCTACTAGATGTCTCTAAATTGAAGCACACTAACAACTACAAGATGAACCACTACAACTTGTCAACCCTCTAAAAACAACTTGAAACACTTGCATAGTGGTATGGCTTTTCAGTTTAGGGATGTATGCAAATAGAAGTTCAATCACTAAGACTGGAAAGATGGTTCAGCAGTTAAGAGCACTTCCTGCACTGCAAGGTGGTAGCCCATGCCTTTAATCCCAGCACTTGAGAGGCAGAGGCAGGAGGATCTCTGAGTTCAAGGGCAGCCTGGTCTACAGAGCAAGTTCCAGGAAAGGCAAGGCTACATAGAGAAACCTTGCCTTGGGGAGAGAGAGAGAGAGAGAGAGAGAGAGAGAGAGAGAGAGAGAGAGAGAGAGCACTTCCAGAAGAGCCAGCTCAGTACCCATCACCCAAATTATGAGGCCCACAATGCTGACACCTTCACTTGATCTTCATGAAATCCCAGGCACACGTGGCAGACATATACAGACGCATATATTTGAATAAAAATAAATCTTAACAAAAGAAGTTCAAACTCTTCTAATTCATTCTTTGGAACCCATTAAGGACATTAGTTCTTGTGATTCACTAAGCAGAAATTCACTGAGTGTCCATTGTGTTCCAAGACTTGCAACGTGTCTGGAGGAACCTTGAAAAACATCACAAACTCCCTCTTCAAGGAAGTTCCAGTGTAGTGAAGGACTAAGCCATCATAGGGCTCAATAATCTACCTATATGCAGGACATTCTGTAGGGGCACAAATTATTTATCTCAAAAACAGGGAGACCTTTGGACACTTCAGATGAACCAAGAGGACAACTGAGGGTTAAATCACGGCTAGGAATTAGGCCCTGTGTTTGAAAGAACAGAACTTCATACTAGGAGTACCAGCAAAGAAGCAAAACAGTTAGTTGCTGAGGGGGGCTGAGGCTCTCTAAGACAGCTGAGTCTCGGGTTACCCAGGTAGACTATGTACATTCACTTTCTTCTTGTGACATCAATGTCTTTTCAGCAGAACATGTGGACCAGAGATCATTCCAAATGCTACATAGCAGTCAAGTTTGGGTGGCCAAAAATAAACCTAATTTAAATCAATATATGGAAAACAAAGCAAGCTTTAATCTACAATATTAGACATCTCACAGAATCAAGAAGAAAGTTAAGCTTTAGAAGCCAATAAAAGTCAAAGAATAAAATGGCAATCAAAATGACACAGACTAGTTGATGAGGAAGGCTGACTGGCTGTGGTGCTATCCCCTTTGGGCATCTGTGGTCATGCCCTGGATATCTGTACTTGCTGCTATTCTCACTTCATGCAAGCCAATGCCTTTGCTTTTCCTCAGTACCTGTACTTTGGTTTCCACAGATCTTATAGGGAAACATCTGCCATGAATGGACTTTGTGTCTCATTAGTTTATAACTGCTGAACAGCAAAGGGAACACACAACACACACACACACACACACACACACACACACACGTCCATTATATGTTATCTCATTCCAGCTCATAGAAATGTTTTGATCATTTACAATAATAGGCATTGGGTATACTGAAATGAAATGTTATGTAAGCATAAAGCATAAAGTATTATTAATACCAGTGATTAACTTTAGTCAGTAAAAAACTACAAACCATCTAATTTGTGCTCTTTGTAACAAGAGAACAGTTGTCATTTTCTCTGAAATGATCTAAATTAGCTGCATTTTGAAGTGAGGCTGAATGTCATTACACTATAATACACTAAATTTCTTCAAAGGGGACATTTGCATATTTAAATTTAAATGAAGTTTGAACAAACCTATTATATCAATGCCCTAAGTGATAAGTGTATTATTATATAATATGGCTCATACTGTTTATAGACATTATGCTAAGTATTTTGAATAATATTTTTAAAGATCATTTCCATTTTTAGCATAATATCTGGAGATAATCCTAAGGGTAAAAGGTACTACATTTCTTGACTGTGGGGTTGACATAAATCTAAAACTCTATTAGCTCAACACTGCTTTTGATGTCAAGTTATTATGAGGATTGACATCTATGCTGTATTAAAGGACATTAGGTTAGTTGTTGCAATCTACCAAGATTCCCCAGTGCTATGGAACATTAAAAGAAAATTCCTTGCTACATCACAGTCCAAAATGAATCAGCATGGTTATTATCTTTGCTGATATTTGGAAGTACAGGTACTTTCCTTCTAGTGGCTCATCCTTCCCTAAGTCCCCAGAGTCCTTGGCAGGGCACATTGCTCTATAGAAGACAAGGAAAAGAAACTATAAAGGAACAGCAAAGTTAAGTATGAATGTCTTGCTTTTAAGTTTCTGCATCTGAATTAAGACTTTCTATCAGTTACTTTTCTTGTTGCTATAGTCTAGTACCTAACCCAAACCAACTCAAGGCAAGATTTACTTTGGCTCAAAGACAAGCCCATCACAGCAAGGAAGAAACCAAAGCATGAAGCTTCTAGCTCACATTTCCATGGTCCAGGAAGTAGAGAAGGGAGACAAAGGTGCTCAGCTTCTTATTCAATTCTGAACATCATGGTGCTAACCAGACTCAATACATGGGGGGGGGGGGCTTCTCCGTCCTCCCTGGAAAGCCTCAGGGACTCAGACAACAGTAGGCTTCACAATCCCATCAACTTGACAATCAAAATCAACCACCCCATGCTTGTTGCTTACAACAATAGCTAAGTGGTCCTATTTTCTCTTTGAGGATTTACATGAAGACACAGACAGATATTGCAGGTGGGCATGGGTGGGTCTTGGAATTCAGAAAAAGAACTCCAAAAAGATGAATCTGGTAGCTTCTATACAAGAGGGCACTTGCTGCTCTTTTCTTCTCTAAGGGAGACAAATCTTAAACAAATCTTTCCTTAGAAATGGTTTGCTTTCATCAGAACGACAAGGCTTCTTCTTCTTCTTCTTCTTGAGGGAATTTAGCATATTTGAGCATATCCCCCAGTCCACTAGCTCGACTGCCAACAAACTAGAACTACTTTGGCAGAGTGAAAAGCCTTACAGAGAATTTTGCTCCTTTCAGAAATTTTAAATAAATGATGCCTGGGAACTGATTGCAAGAGTCTTTATGCTGCCCTTCATCTCTCAAACTGGTGACAAACCCTTTGGTTTGCATAAAGTGCCTTGAGATGGCAGTAGTTTGATTTGATTACAAGAGGAAATAATGAGCTGTTCAGTAAAGAGGGGGGAAAAGTCTTATAGGCAAGGCTGAGCTTAAGTTTTGTGTAACCATTTTTACATCTGAGGCTCACGCAACTAGAAGATAATTTAATTTTTGATCATGATTATAAACTACTTAGTTTCCAGAAAGCTTGGTCTTGAGACAATGCTACCACACAGATGGAAAGTTCCAGCCTAGCTGATGTCTCTCTGGCATAAAATAGAGAGAACTGGTTTTTTGTTTTGTTTTGTTTTGTTTTTTATTGTGATCTATTTGAGTTGAGAGCTATTCTTTCCAAAGCCTCAGGTAAGTAATTTTAAAACGAAGTTCTAAGAACATGTAATGAGCACAATGTTTACATTTTTAAAAAAAAAGGTGATATGAAAACTATTTTAAATTTTTAACATAACATGTGTCTGTGTGCATGTGTATATACATGCATGGCATTCATGTGAGGTCAGTGGACAACTTTTAGGAGATCTCTCTTCCTCCACATAGGACCCAAGGATAGAACTCAGGTTGTCAGTATTGATTACAAGCATCTTTACTCACTGAACTATCTCACCAATCCTCACTAAAATTATTTTGAAAAGAAGATGACTTTTCCCATTAGAAGTCATATTTTTCTTTTTCAAAAATACTTAAGATTTTAGAGCCTGGGACTCTATAAAGACTATGCTGCATTTGGTCGAAGGAGCACTAACAGTGTATGCTGGGGTCACCTGTTCATTCCCTTGGCTACTATTTATGCAGCTTTAGTAGAAAATTAGAGGGTTTTTGTGTGTTAGAATCCCATTACACTGCCTTCTAAACTATTGCATGTATGCATGGGTCACTCACTGCCTCTGAGAGTTTGGAAAAAAATAAATAGCGGTCATCTCACATCTTACTCTTGTCAGCAATGAAACTATTAAAACACTCCTTCTCTTCACCCTTGAAGATTATGATTTCTCCTGCAAACCATTCCAAGCCAGGATACTTTTGTCATCTTGGAGTGCTAGGGCCCCTGGGCTAGATATCAAAACATAACCTCTACCTTCAACTCCAGCCCTTGGCAGCCTCTGCTACAGAAAAGGCATAGTTCCTGGCTGACTTTTGACATGGTATGGCTGTGGACACTGTCTTGACCAATGACATGCAAGGAATATCCTTTGACTCCACAGCCCCTTTCTCCTTCTTCCTGTCTGAACACAGGATCTTTGAAGTGTCAGACCCATCCATTCTCAGGCCAACCCCAAGATGAGGCCTGTGGTTGCTATCCCCTAGTGTTTGTGTCCTTCTGTAACTGTCTGTTGAGTTCCAGAGCAGTTAGCACAGAACCTAGTAAATAAACAGAAAACTGGGCCAACATGAACAAAATAAGTCCAAAATCTCATCAGGATTATTCAATGCCTCTTAAAAACAAAGACATATAAATTTTATTAGTGATTTTGCTTTACATCAATCACCATGAGTTCAGTGTTTTTACACAACAGGCAATAGCTTAAAAAGCAATTATTCTGGTCTCCCTCAGAAGCTCATCCTCAGAGGAACAAAATGCACATGATGCCTTTCTTACTTTCCTCAGTTCTGAAGCAGGTATTCTCTTTCTGTTTTATTGATTTGATTTTCAAAGTCTTGATTTAGTATTGACCTCTGAAAAGCTTGTTTTCAAGCTGGAACTTGCATGTGTGTACAAGAGACAGGGCAGGAGGTCCTGTCCAAAGCTGAGTGTGGAAACTTGTGCTGCACAGCTCCTAGCTGATCAGTCTTCCATGAGAACCCATGTATTGACCTCTCCATGACCATATTAAGTGGCTCATCACACTGGGGCATCAGCCTGCAGTACTGTTAGCTGGGCTGTGAGGGCAATGGTTGCCTGTACTGAGCACTGTCCTGGCTCCAAGTGGCTGGCCTTGTAAGGATGATGTGCTAACTGATGTGCACCTCCAACTTGTCTGGTACTCTCTACTTATGTACAGTGTTTCCCATCTTCTATTTCATGTTCTTCTATGTAACATTGAGTCAGAGTGTCTAATGCTTGGAAACTGGGGGCATTGGGTTAATAATTAAGCAAAGTAAAGTGTGTCAGAGGAACATTTCTTGCAAATTTGATGGATTCTAGATATTTTGATTTGATTTGGGTTGGTTGCTTTCCTTTTTTTTCTTGCCTTCCCTAGTGTGAGTCTCTGAAACCTGATCATTGATGAAATAATTCCCAAATGCAGACAATCAATGAAATCTCATGAAAACTTCTAATTCAGATTTTTTATTTTTATTTTATGTGTATTTGTGTTTATCTTTAGGTATTTATATGCACAACATGGGTGCCTAGTACCCTTGGAATCCTGAAAAGGATATTGTCTCCCCTGGAGCTAAAGCTACAGATGGTTGTGAGCTTCCATGTGGGTCCTAAGAACTGAACTTGGGTCTTTGGCAAGAGCAGCCAGTGCCCTTAACTACTATTCTCTCTCCACCCCATGGAAGTGTCTTTTTAATGATTAATTTCTTTGTCTCAACCCCACTAAATCGAACTCTAGAAAGATGGTGTGGCAGTCCCCATTGGTTTAGGTCTTGGTTTTATTTTTACAAGATCCTGATGTAAGTCTCATGAATACTTACATTTAGGTGGCATTGAATCCAAGCTATGGCATAACTTGAGTGCATGTCAGAAAATCTAGATAGCTTCTCAAACACACATAGGAGGCTGAGGAAGTGGCTCAGTTAATAAGGTGCTTACTGTACAAGCATGAGAACCAGAATTTATATCCCAGAACCCATGTAAAAGCCAGACAGGCACTTGGGAGGAAAAGATAGATTCCTCAGGGCAAGCTAGTTAACCAGACTAGCTGAAAAGTGAGCTGCAGGTTCAGGAGAGACCCTAACTCAGTAAACAAAGTAGAGAATTGCCAATGACAAGCCATTGACCTCTGATGTACATATTTGTACATACATGTTCACTGACACACATTCTACATGTACTTGCAGAAATAAACCAACTACAGCTGGCTTGTGGCTCCATAGGTTCTGATCTGTGGGCCTGTCAGTAAGTCCTGAGGATACACATTTCCTCAACAAGTCCAAGTACTTCTGACTGTTGTTTGAAGACAACATTCGTGTTAGAAAAGCTGCTTTAGGACATGTGACCAAGACGCTTTTTGTCTTTGATGGTCACATATCCAAAGTGTGGGCTCAAGTTTTGGATTACTTTTTAAAAGTTACACCATCAATCCTGAATATATAAGATACCATCCCAAACAGTAAGCCATCCAAATAGTTCCCAAAGAGAAGCATATAAAACTGACCCTTTGTAACTTAAACATTTTGTTCACAAGAAAATACATTTGTCAAATCTCAGTAATGGTGGAGGGTGACTCCAATGACCAGTGTGACCCTGAGTTCTCTGAAATGAGAGCTGTCCATAGATGACTGGTCCTGTTTACGGTGTGTCTGAATCCTCAAGTTCTCTAAAGCAAGCACCACAGTTTCAATCAGCCTTCAGTTCATCTCCCTGTAAATACAAGGGAACAAAATATCCAAACAAGTTCAGAAAAAAAAAATAACCAAACAAGTCCTAATATGAGTCATCATTTTTATTTCTTTTGATGAGTCTTTTGGATCACCAAGTTCCGTCCCCCCCCCACCCCCCATGCTTAAATTCGATACTAAGAACAGCCTGAAGAATGTGTAAAGTGCTGTTTTCTTGTGCCTGCAATGGTTTCCCTGTCAGATGAGGGAAGTCTGGTGCCAGCAGAAGCTGGAGGGTGACAGGCAGTGGCATCTGAGGATCCTACTGTTTGTCTCATTTGGCATCCGGAGCAACTCTAATAGGACATGGTCAGAACACTGAGGCTCAGAGAACTTAACTCTCCAAGGACATGTCCCAGGTCCAATCAGAATTCACAGTCGTGTTCTCACATGCTTGGCTGACAGACTCCAGAACAGACACATACTTTGTTCAGATAACTACAACATAATCTGGATTCTTCCCGACTTCTTTTAATAACTTGTCTTTATTGTATTTAAATTACCTTTAAAAATTGGATTTATGTGCATATAGAAACAGCCTTGTTTGATGTCATAAAGTTTTGCTTTGAAATCGTTATATTTTACCATATTTTATATATAGATTAGCTTCTCAGTTAATTTTATGGACATATAAAACACCCTGCAAACACAGGGGAGTAGAAATGAAGTTCTGTAAGATGAGTTCATAGAGGAAGGGAGGAAGCTGACTCACTTCCCAACTAAACTATATATTACCATAGAGAGGTGTCATGAGCCTGGCCAAATTATCAGCTATCAGCATACAGAAGCTAGGAAAAATGATACTCCAGAAATAGAGGGTGTAGGAAGATCCAGGGGAACACATGGAATCTGTAGGAAGGCCCCTCAAGCCATAGGGAGCTGTAGGCTAAAGACCTGGAAGGAAGGAACACACATCAGAGTCTTTGGCATACTTTAGAGACACTTGGTGTTTGGAGTCATACAGCCCAGCTAGTCCATGAAAAATGAGAGGTTTTCACCTCATGCCTTCTGTTCATGGACCCTTAAAGGACTGGATTGCTAAAACCACTTCCAGTACTCAAAGACTAGCCCCATTTGAATCCAGGGATCAACATACCTTGTTACTATAGTAATCTGCCTCTTGTCTTATGCATCCTTAAATTTAGAGCAGTTTGGGTGACTGAGGCACACATTAGAATCACCGGCAATGTTGTACTTAGAAAACAAAAAAGAATTTGATACTCAGATTCCACCTTAAAAGCCTTGATTTAATTCAAGGAATGTAGGTCTTGGTGCAGTGGCTTCAAAAGGTCCCTAGGTGGTTCTAAAATGTAGTTAGTCCTTAAGCGTCAGCGCTCTGCATCCAATGTTTGTATCCTACTCTGGTGATTATAATTTAATTGAAAACATGGGGGATTAAAATGAATTCTTCTACTTGACTTTGCTATCTGTGGATGTTAGGCTTCATTGTATTTAAAAGCAACCTTTGACTAGAGAGATACTAACATCATTCTAAACCAGAGGACAGTAGGATCTGGTCTGTGTAACTGAGGTGGAAAGAGATGAGCTTGAGGCATGGCTTTTCTTTGCCTGCTCCTTCTGTGGGGTCAGCGGATCTGGTAGCAACAGCAGGGAAATGCTCCTGGGGTTTGTTTGTATTTTTCTGTGTAATTGTCCCCAATAAACACCCATTTACCATTTATCTTGGGTCTAGTGATATAATTACATCCTCACCTTCAGAGGACTTGAATGAAGATTTGGAACACACTTTCAGAAGCCTTGAGTTGGCATAATTTTAAAAATGATACATGGAACCCAACTGTGTGGCCAAGATATAATATAGCTATAAACATTGATTTTTCTTCCAAACAGAAAAAGACCATCTTTTTATACATGCATAAAACTTAGCTCTCCCAACACTAACAATAACATTTGTTTTTAAGCAGAGGGCAGAGCTAGCTACTTACTAGCTGACCAAAACTATCCATAGGGGTTTTGGAGGACAGGTAGAGAGACAGGAAGTAGTAAGGCGGGGCTTAAAGAGGATCTCAGCCCTTTTAGAGAGGAAGGGAAGAGATAGAATGAGGTCACTGCTCACTTCTCTGGGCTTCTCTTACCATTCAGGTTCTTGTCCCAATATCTGACCCCCAATTTTTTATTGATAAAGGCTAATTAGATAAGTGCTACATTTGACTGGATTTTTGGTGCAGCATAAGTTGCTATTCTCACAATTCAATGTCTCTCAATCCTTCTGACTTTGCCTTGAAAAACCCTGTACAGTAACATGAACCATTCAAGGATAATTATTCTCCACAATAAAAGCAGATAACATATGCACTTCAGAAAATGCAAATGTTTCTAGTATCTCTTCAATGAAGTTGACATCAACTTTTTAAAATATGAGTATTGATTTGCTAGGTTGTTTTGTGGTTAAATTATTTACTAGATAGTAAGACTCGAGGGAGCTTCAGGAAGCTAAGAGCTGTCATAACTGAGTTTAAATAGCAAGTATGTGTGTAGATCTCTGTGGTAGGAGCCGTAAATGGGATATGCTTCAAGGAAAATATGTTCTGGAAATGTGGATAATTTTGAGAGAATTGTGGAGAAGGTTCTGTTTGGTAAGAAACACAAAGTAGGGACTGTGAAAATTGAGTTACTATATAAATAATCTGGAGATGATGGGTTATCACCAATGAGCAGCTATAATAATCAATCTTCACTGTCAATTTGAGTGTACTTGGAGTCACTTGGGAGACAGACATCTCAGTATATATGTAAGGGTGTCCTCAGGGAGTTTCAACTGACATAGGAATTAATACCAGTCCATGGGCTAGGTTTCCAAGGCAAAAGCAAATAGAACACTAGTTTTCATCTCTCTCTGTGTTCTGACATTAGAAACAATACAACTAGCTGCCTCACATACCCTCTGCCATGCCTTCCTGCCATGATGGGTTCTTAAACCTTGAGCCAAAATAAATCCCCTCCTTTTAAGTTGTTTCTGTCATGCATTTTATCATGTCAAAGAGAAAAGTAGCTAACACATTGTCCCCTTGAGGGACAGCACATTCTGGTGACATGGCCTTTGGATATGTCCCATCCACACCCCAGCCCCTCTGTAAAAGAAGAAATATGGTGAGTGCTTGGTGCAAACTTCTTAGAACAGGGGGGAGATTCTGCTACTTTGTTGTGGATTCCACTGTGATTCAACCAAGAGTCAATGATGGACCATTATGCTATCCCCATTGGGAAGCCCAAACAACTACATTTTAGAAATAAAACAATAGCCAGGTTTTCAGAGCAAGTTAAACATAAGGCAGAATGCCTGTAGTCCTCTCTAAATGCTCTCTCTCTCTCTCTCTCTCTCTCTCTCTCTCTCTTTCTCTCTCTCATACCAATTTCCCTGCTTTCAGGAAAGACTAATATTTCTCCATGAATCTTCTTTTCCATATCTCTACTGGTTCTTTTCCAGATTTTTATCATCTTTTAGATGTGATATTGATACTGCATCCTCCAGGAACCTCAGGTTTCCTCTGGGAAAAAAAATAGAAACATACCATTAAGTAAAGCATGATTGGTGTGACTTTTCATTTTTCCAAGAGGACCAGGACATTCAGTGCCCTGGCTATTTTCCTTCGTTACAATGTACTTTTGTATTTATTCATATTCTAACATGATCACACAAGTTTTTTAACTCTTCCATGAAGGTAGGGCAGGTTAAACAACAGTTTTTTCCATTGCCAAGTATTACCATATGATGGAATTTGCAGGAAAAGGCCCTCTTTTAGGATTTATTCTTGTTTTTCTGAGATTATCTTGCACTCACTTGTATGTAAGAATTCCCAGAAGAACATGGTTCATTTTTTTTCACCAGCAGAGGAATTATACTAATCAATTTGTCCCTCTGTTTCCCCATGAATATCAGTATGAACTAGACTATTGCCCCTTTGAAGAAGACAAATCTTTCTTTCTCTCCAGTTTCAGGATGATACTACAAAAGAGATCTCATTGTAAAGGTGAATGGATTGGAAATAATGTCGTACCCATCACAGACTTGTTTTCTTTTGAGACAGGATCTCATATAGCCAAAGCTGATTTCAAGCTCACTGGGTAGCTATGGACGTCCTTGGACTTCTGCTCCTCCTGCCTCCTCCTCCCAAGTGCTGGGATTGCTGCATGCTCCCTTCACATCTGGTTTCTGTGGTGCTAGGCAAATGCTCTACCAGAGGAGCCACAGCTCTCCTTTAGCCTTCTTTACTAGTGCAGCATGAGATACAGCGGAAGAGTCATGAGGAAACCCCCCCAATTCAAACTCCTAGATCTTCTGGAAAAAGAATCAGTGGCAGATGTCAACAGAAATGTTGTGTGGAATGACAAGAGGGGAAACTGCAAAGCTGCAACTTCATGGATACCACAACCACACAATGAAGAAAATTCCAGCCTGCCATATGCCTTACACTTCAACTTGTCAGGAAAACTTATTTATGTTATTCATTTTTTAGAAGATCAGCAGGGTTATATACACCTGTAGTGTGTAAAAAGTACAAAGTTCTTTTTTTTTTCACCTGTAGGTTTTCAAAACAAAATCAACACATCTAGTGACACATCATGCCAACTCCCTCATATCTCATGATTCCTTTTACTCTTGGAGTTTAGGATAGCATGTTATCATTCATAGTTGACAGCAGATACTTCTTGGGAAAATAGATGATGGGTAGGTAGGTATGTGGATAGATAGATAGCGGATAGACAGATAGATGATAGACAGACAGATATCCTAAAATTCTAGCTTTACATAATGCTCTAGTAAAAATCTAATAAAAACAACTCAGGAAAACTATCTGTAAAATGGTTATTTCAAGGGAGGTAGACGACTTTAAATTTATTTTTAAATGGGGTATATTCCTAAATACATGAATACACACACACACACACAGTGGAGGCCTTATCATAGGATGCTGATTGGCTTTTGTCAATTTGTCATAAGCCTAGCTATGTCTGAGAAGAGAGGATACTAATTGGGGAAGTCCCTGCTTGTGATTGTATGCAGGCAAGCCTGTGGACATTTTAATGATTGATGTGGGAGGGCCCAGTACATTGTGGGTGGTGCCACCCCTGGGCAGGTGGTTCTCGAGTGTATAAGAAAGCAGACTGATCAGATGAGATCAGAGTGTTCAGGTATAGCCACAGACACCTGAGTAAATTGAGAGCACATAGGGGTAAGGGAGGTAGGAGAAGGAGGAGGGGAAAAGGGGAAGGGGAAGGAGGACAGGAGGGATCAGGAAGGTCAAGTTGGGGGAGGAACAGAGGAGAGCAAGGAAAGAGATACCTTAGTAGAGGGAGCCATTTATGGGCTTAACAAGAAATCTGGCACTAGAGAAATCTTCAGGGATCCAGAAGGATGACCCCCAAATAAGAATCTAAGCAGTAGTGGAGAGGCTACCTTAAATGCCCTTCCCCTATAATGAGACTGATGGCTACCTTATACGCTATCACAGAGCCTTCATCCAGTAGCTGATGGAAGCAGAAGCAGTGATTCACAGCTAAGCACTGAGCTCAACTCCTGGAATCCAGTTGCAGAGACGGAGGAGTGATGAGCAAAGGGATCACGACCATGCTCTGCAAACCCACAGAAACAGCTGACCTGAGCAAGTGGGAGTTCACAGACTCCAGTCTGACAGCTGGTGAACCAGCATAGGACCAAACCAGGCCCCCTGAATGTGGTTGTCACCTGGGCAGCGAGTGGCCAGGCAGTCTGTGGGGCCTCTGACAGTGGAACCAGTATTTATCCCTAGTGCAGGGATGGACTTTGGGTGCCCATTCCCTGTGGAGGGATACTCTCTCAGCCTAGAGAGGGGGAGGGCCTAAGCCCTGCTTCAAAGGATGTGACAGACTTTGATGATCTCCCATGGGAGGCCTCACCCTCCCTGAGGAGTGGATGAGGGATGAGATGGGGGCGTTGATGGGGTTCTGGGAGGACAGGGGGTGGAGGGAACTGAGATTGGTATGGAAAATAAGATTGTTTTAAATATAAATAAAATTTAATTTGAAAAAAAGAAGAGAAGAAAGCAGACTGAGCTAGCTATGAGGAGCAAGCCAGTAAACAGCATTCCTTCCATGGCACCTACTTCGATTCCTGACTCCAGGTTCCTGCCCTGCTTGAGTTCCTCCCCTGATGTCCCTTTCTGGCAGTTGTAAAATGGAATAAAGCCTTTCCTCCCTGAGGTGTTTTGGTCATGGTATTTTGTTTTTAAATCACAGCTATAGAAACTCTAATGAAGACACATGGCTTTAAATTTTTAACATGAATACCAAAATCTACAAGTATGTTTTCTCTGGGTAATAGGAAGTAGGGGAAGTAATTCTCAAGTCTTTTGACCACGTTATCTATGAATTATGAAGGAGTTCATTATGCATTTTATAACTAGTATATATGAGAGTAAAGGAAATGTATTTATATGGACAAGGAAACAATGCTTCAAAGATACATGTAGAGAAAACAGAGAAGGTAGAGCCCTGTTTTCTGGAGGAAAGTAAAACAGATTTTATGTATTTATACTACTTTATGTCATTGTACCATCTCCAGCAGAAAGAAAAACCTGCTAGCATGATCATATTACAATAAAAAAACATTTCAATATATAGAATGCTTTGTTTTCCTAATACAAACAAAACATATTTTTGAATTCACAAATTTCTAGAGTCTTCAACGGTGATATTGTAGCAATAACTTGTGCTACTAACAAAAAATTTAATGTCTTTAAAGGTTGATTTTCTGAAATACTTTACCTGAAGATCAACAGGAAAAAACATTTACATACAAAATGTATATACCCCTATTGCATACTGTCTGGTCTCACAGGCCTTCCTTAGATACCTCAGTGGAATTCTCCATGATGCCTTAACTGTCGAACTCTCCTCCTAAAAAAAAAAAAAAAAAAAAAAAAAAAAAAACATCATGAGAGTGATGCTCCCATCTTTTGCCAGCTCCAGCATGCACCAGACCCCCTTTGACTGAGAGGCTCTGGCAGCCTCTCAGTGCCTGGTGGGTAAACCTCATAAAACACTCCCTAGAGAGCACTGTGCAAGCAGGACATCTCAAGAACAATCCATTTCAAGAGAAAGTCTTTCAGTGTACTCATGATATAGCTGAATGTTTGGTGACTGCTTTTTGTGTATAGGTCCTTGAATTAAAATATGAATTATTAAAGAGAATAATTAAAGCAGAGAAGAGAATGCCATTGGCATCCAAATGCCTTTTTTCTTTTTATTCTTTCTGAGCACCTAGCCCAACATTATACTAAATATACAAAACCAACAACCAAAAACTAAAAACATTTAAGAATAATGAATGAAAACACACACACACACACACACACACACACACACACACACGTGTGCATGCATGTGTGTGTGTTTCTCCCAGGGAAATACTAGCAAAAAGAAAAAAGAAAAAGTCAAGATAAAAGCCAGGCATGGAGGTACACACCTTTAATCATAGCACTTGGGAGGCAGAAACAGGCATACATCTATGAGTTTGAGGCCAGCTTGGTCTACAGAGTGGGTTCCAGAATAGCTAGAATTATACATAGAAACCCAGTCTCAAAAATAAAAGAAAAAAATAGAAAAAGGAAAAAAGAAATATTGAAGTAGCCAAAATGATATCAAATAAAATAGATTTTAGGACAAAAGCAACACAGAAAATAAGCAGGGTCACAAATGTGTAGAATTTATAGTTCACCAAGTGGAAGTAATACTGCTAAGCTTTAAAATATAAACAGCAAAATTATAAGGATAAATGTACTGGCTTAGCAAGAGATGGTTTCAGACTTGTACCAGAAATTGCTTTTTTTAAGTGGAATAAAATCATACAAGATGAGGAGCCTCGAGCAGCACAGTAGAAAGCCAAACATTCAGGACAGCATGTTTGCAGGCACACATGGACTAATTTTTAATGAATTATAAATGAGACTTAAAACTATCTTCAAAAACCTACATCCTGCATACCTTTATATTTGACTTCAAGAAAGTTAAATTAGATAAGAATTATTGGAAGAAACTCTTTAAAAATCTATGCATTTGAAATGTAAACACATTCCTAGAATTACCCAAGATTAAAGGAACAACTGTGGAATATAAAATTGTTATAACCAAACGAAATCCAAAGAAAAGCTTGATGTCCAGCATGAAATGAGGCCATCTTCATACAATGAGAATATGTAAAGGCTTAGAAAAGAAGAAAGCCTGAGATAGGAGGTGCCTCAGTAAACCCAAGGCCTGCATAGAAACAAGCAGGATTTTTTCAGTGGGACTTCTGAAAAGCTCAAAGAACAAATAAAAGTTTCACCAATTGAAAAAAAACTAAACTAAACTAAAAAAGAAAGAAATGGGCATAAGTAAGTCTGATGGAGATGACAAGGGAAGACGTAATTACAGATGCTGTACAAACCAAGAAGAGGCTGTCTGGTGTGCGTGCGTGCGTGCATGTGTCTGTGTGTGTGTCTGTCTGTGCGTGTGTCTGCTGTAAAAATCAGAGACTGCCTGGTATTGTGTGTCTGTGTATATGTTTCAGGGCTGACCACTCTGTATTAGCTAACCAGTCATGGAGCTCCTCTGTGGCAGACATTTGTCCTCCTATTCTCAGGGGTCAACAGTTGCCTGTAGTCTTTGTCTAGTAGAACACCATGAGTCCCCTCCCCCCTTAGATTATAATTAAAATTTTAAAAATAAAATAAAATTCTAGTTGTATGATTGTTCTTTTTAAATCATCATGATATGAAAAAATACCACAAACTTGACAGATGATGTGATCAAATCAATAAAACATCAGACTCAGAAATAAATGCAAAATCTAAATTATATGCAACCATTCAAGAACCTAAACTGGTTGTCAGTTATTTTCCTCACAATTCAACTATAAGTCTCTGATGAATTTGTAGGACAGTTCTACCAATTCCAGAAAACAGAGGTCCCAGTTTTTATAGGAGGTCTTAAAGGGGTACTTAGAAAGAAAATAATGTCCGTCTGATTTTACAAGTACTGTCATATCAAAACCATAGGAGGAAGGGAGGAATATGGATTAACTAAAACAAATTCATGATTATGCATGTTACAGAGAAAAATGCTGCTGCCTTCTCTTTGAAATAAGGAACACTACTAGCACACTCACTGTCATCACTTGAACAGTCACTTGCTGGGGCTCCTAAAATAACAGAACACAGAGAAAATGGCAGACTAGCAAAGGGGAAGCGGGCACTGTCATAAGTAGACACAATGAACGCCTGTGTGGATAACAACACACAGATACACAGAACATGGGAATATATGAACACTGCTGACAAGGTACATACATGTCCTACAGAAAAGTACTTCCATTTTTGGCATGAAAAGAGATGTTAATAGTTTTAAATGATATTATTTACATAAGCAACTGACAATAGGTGATACTTAAGGATGCTCACATCAAAAGATAAACCTCCTATGGAGAGGGCAATAAATTTTATCTGGAGACATTAATTGATATCTGAATAAATGGATGTGTATACTACATTCATACATCATAAGAGGTAATATTAATAAGATATGTCTCCTCAAATATAGTATGCATATATATACATATATAGTAATTAAAGACTAAAACAGACTATTCTTGAAGTGAATTAAAATTTGAAGACTTAAATATGTATACAATAACAATTAGTGAAAAAAAGAAGCCATGATTTTAAAGGAGAGATGGGAGGGCATATGTGGGAGTGTTTGGAGGGAGGAAAGGGAGGTAAGAAATATAATTAGAAATGTAATTGCATTATAATCTCAAAAATTAAAAAGGAAAACATAGATGAAAGAATAATAATCTCAAAAATTAAAAAAAAAAGAAAACTTAGATGAAAGAATAAAGAATGGAGGCAATATTGAAAATGAAGACGAAGGGAGCGTTTTCTTAACAGAAAAATATGTAGTGACTGAAACGGTGTGACTTGGGCAAACATCACTTACTAGAGCAACAAGATGGAGAGTGAAGTCAGCGCACAGCCCGTGTGCATTAGGACTTGCCATAGATACAAGTGAACTCAAACTTGCCGTGAACGGAAAGGTCTTTCAAAGGGGTTCTGGAAGACTTGCTCATCCACAAGGGAAAAGCCAACACTGATCCTCAATTCGAGCTTCACAGAAAAGTCCATTTCTGATGGATTTATTATATTTAACTTGAAAGCAAACATAACAAGTATAACAAGTCTTAGAAGGAAATATAACCAAATGATCACTATCTCCTAGGGGTACCACAAGCAAACAAAGACAATGCAAATTATAGTAGATATATATATAAGACATTCAGTGTATAATTAATAATCCTTCTCTAAAAGCCCATAGGTATTAAAAGTCAACCACAAACTGAGAAAATGCAATTATGGCTTACATAACATAAAGCACGCCAAGGAACAGTTTTTGTAATATATAAAAACCTCATGTGTGAACAAAAATTATAAGTAATAAACTTTTTGTATTGTCTCTTAGATTACATACATATCCGTAGATATCAATGACTCTCCATCTTTTATAAGTCTGTGTGAAGGTTAATTCAGCCGCTATAGCATCTTTAACTACAAGGCTGTAAAGAATAAAGTCTGACTAAAAGTCTGATTAAACTGAGTGGTTAGCAGCATAGAGTAAGGAATGCCTTGGATAAGTAGGTGAAATAAACTCATGAAAAGTGTTTTGGGAAACAGGGAACAGGCTTAGTTTATTCCAGTCAGAGATCAGCCCAGATCTTTGTTTACATACAACAGACACTGTGTATAAGAGTGCTCGCTGCAGCACTGAACATAACAAGAGGAGCAATAGTCCAATCATTAATTAGAAGACTGAACTGTAGTATAATGATGTAATCCAACATTGTACAATAGTGAAAAAGCTAATGACCACTATGTGCACTAACTTTGAAACCAATTGTACACTGGATAGTGCATTGGACTTCTACAGTGCATGTATGTGTTTGTGTGTGAAGGTGTGCCTGCATGTGTGCATTGTACATGTAGAAAGGGGCTGTGAAAGAGGCATAAATCATCTTGAGGGATGGGGATGGGGGAAAGGAGAGTGTGATGGGATACATAAAAACACAAGAGGGGACTATTAAGAGAAGAAGGAGGTGGCAAGAGGTGGGACAGAAGCTGGGGGGCTGGGGAAATGACTTTGTCGTTAAAATATCTGATGTGCAATCATGGGGACCTGTATTCAAATCCCAGGCACCATGTAAAAAGCTAGGTGCTGTGTCATGAGCCTCTAAGCTTTGCTCTAGGGAAGTAGAGACAGGTGACTCTGGAGCTCAGTTGACAAACAAGCCTAGTCAAGTTGGTGGGCTCCAGATTCAGTGAGAGATCCTGTCTCAAAATCTGAGATGGGGAGTGATTGGCAACACCAGGCATTGATTGTATATGTGCACACACATGTGAACCCTTTTGTACACACACACACACTCATATGCCATACATGCCTGCAGAGTGGAGCAAGTGGGGGAGAGAGACAAATAAGAACAAGGTAAAATGATATTATGTAAGTGAAATTTCCATAATGACACCCATTGCTTCCTCAGTAATACACACTGGATTTCAAAGAATGGTAGAGATTCATGGAGATCAAAATAAACTTAAAAGACATTTCAACAAGGTCTATTTACACAGAATCCTCTTGGCCTCCATCTGGCATCTCTGCTTATAAAAATGTTAAAAGAAAAAGAGGTTATCAATTTGAGGGGGCACAAGGGTAGAGATGGAGATAGGATGTGGAGAAATAGTGATGCCATTATATTTTAATTGAAAATTATTTTTATTGATTTTCCCAGCCAGATTAGTTTCCCTCTCTCCTTCCTCTCCTCCCAGCCCTCCTCCCATCCTCCCCTCTTCCCATCCAGCCAGTCTTTCTCTTTTCTCTCCATAGAGAAAAATTATAACATACTCTGAGAGAGAGATGAGGTCAGAACACCCCGTTGTGACCTGCTGAATTTTTGTCGTTTTGATTCAAAGTGGCCCTTACACTAAAATAGCATCCTTGGGGATTTCGGAGTATCCTGGTATTCACCTTTGTTATATATTATATAGTCCCAGTGGAAGGTTGCCATAAAAATTTTATTTAAAGCAATGATTTAATTTTGTATTGCTTACTTTGCTTGGCTTGTATAAGAACGTAATAGATTAGTTTAATATTTTCCATTTCATACTGTAATAATTCCTGTTGATCTCTTGGTTTGCAAAATTAGATGTTATATTTAAGGTCTTCCCTTCAAAAACTTTAAATTTAGTATTTTTAAATACTTTCATCTCTTATTTTTGTTTTAAAAAAGCACGTTCTCATACATATATATATATATATACATATACATATATACATATACATATATACATATGAATCAAGATGATGCATCTGGAAATTCTTGCAAGTGTTTGTTTATGCACATAGCCTGCATGTTCCACAATAGAGATAAAAATTGCTGCTTTTGACTAAGGATGTGTGGCTCAAGGTGAAATTAGATGGCTATCATCTGAAATCTCAGGTATGCCTATTTTTGTTTTTGTTTGACGGTTTGAAGGCAAGTTTTTTGTTTTTTTTGTTTTTTTTTTTTTTGAAAACAGCAGAAATGAGAGAAGAACATCATGATCCTGCAGGGTAGTCAGGGTTCCTAGCGAAGTGACAGATACGTTAGAGGAGAGGGAAACATGTTCCCCAGAAGAAACAAAGTCATTAAGGCACATCTCACTAATCTGACAGCGTCAAGAGTTCACCCACTGAGGCATCTGCCACCTCTCCATCAAGCAAGAGATAGCTCACACTGGGATGCAGGGAGAGTTCAGGAGATACTTTTAAAAAGAAGAACAAGTTATAGAAAAACCGATATACCTAAGATGACATCAATTATACATGTTTAATAACTGATTTGGCACACAAGCAGTCAGAAAGCTTGTGTTGGATTGGCTGATCATTTGGTTGGTTGGTTTTGCTTTCTTACTTTTGAACAATGCCTCGCATGTAGTTTCTCAATAAGCATTTGCTGAATGAATGACATGTACAGGGTTTTAAAATTCGAAAGATAAAAATGAAAAGCTGTGTTTTAGGCCTGAGTAAATACTCAGGATGATGTTTCATGTAGGCTGAGAATACCTCACCAGGAAATGAAACTTAAAATATTGGGTAGCAGGATTGAGCAACTGAGGTACATGAGCTTTATAGCCTCAAAGATGCACATTCAAGGTCCATGACTGCTGCTTGCTGAATTGCAAAACTTTGTAATCAGTCAGATTACAAACCTTTCTATTTTATGAGACTGTCTTCATTCCTCAGAAAATCCTCTATGATATGGATAGATGATAGATAGATAGATAGATAGACAGACAGACAGACAGACAGACAGACAGACAGATAGATAGATAGATAGATAGATAATAGGTAGGTAGATAGATAGATGATAGATAGATAATAGATAGATAGATAGATAGATAGATAGATAGATAGATAGATAGATAGATAGATAGATGGATGACAGGCAAGCAAGCAAGCAGACAGAGAGACAATAATCTTTCATTAGTTCTGGGTTCCGGAAACACTTAACTATCCTTTTAATGCTGATTATTCTTTTCATCTTGATTTCACAATGACAGGAGATGGGAAAGGTTAGAGGAGGCATTTTTGTATTCCACGCTGTAAGGCATTTTGTCCCCAAACTTCCTCATAAAGCCTGCCAGCTGGGAATGACAAGGAAGGCAGATTGTTTCAGGAATGTTAACCCTCTTCCTTCTCAGATTGCTGACTTTTTAAAGTACGGCTTAAGAAATCCTTGCTCATTGAAACATGTGACAGGCAGTTCTGGGATTCCAGTGACAATACTAGATGCTGTTGAACCTTCTCTTTCTGTCCTCCGTGTCTCTTAAACTTTTGTGGTTTTGCCAGATGTATCGTTCCACCTGTTCTTTCATTTCAACACTTTTTTCTTTGATTGGCTCTTGGTTTCCTAGTTGAGACTGCATTGTGATTTCTCTTTCAGCTACCATCAACTTGAACTCTTGAAGTTCTATCAGTTGTTTTAAAAAACCTTCCCTAGTGTTTTATCCTTTGATTTTTCTCATTTTATGGTAGGATGGGTTTTAAATGTGGAAACTCATTCTGCCTTGGGTTAAAAGGTTTGTCTCCTAAGTGGTCTTATTCTCACTTCTTACAGACAAGCCAGGCATTTTGTTAACCTCAAAGCTACCTACCTTCTTGGATGTAATTTCCCACTCTATTGTGGTAATACAGATTGGAACCTCAGGTTCTAAGAAAAGTGTCCTCAGCATGATGAACTTTCCAGAAGCTCTCTTTGTTCCTTTCTTGGAGCCAGGACAAAAAGCCAAGTGTCATTGTTGCTAGCCAGTGCCAAAGCACATTTTATTTTCTGGATTTCCCTTTGCAGAGTGTACAGTTGTTCATAGTTCCCTGATTTCCCCCAAGGGTTTCCATTGCTGTGAAGAGACACTATGACCACTGTTGTGGGATAATCTTTTGTACACAGTGATGATGTGTCTTTGCCAAGGTGCCTTCTGATTGGTTTAATAAAGAGCTGAATGGCCAATAGCTAGTCAGGAGAGGATAGGTGGGTTTTCTGGGGAGAGAAGAGTAGAGGGAATCTAGCTGCCTGAATTTTGCCAATGAACTCAGAATAAGTCAGACTTGCTGTATTGAGGAAAGGTAACCAAGCCATATGGAGCAGAAGATAGATTTTAAAAAAGTATGTCAATTAAATTATGAGCTAGTTTAAAACAAGCCTAAGAAAAAAGCCAAGCTTTCGTACTTAATAATAAGTATTCTTAGTGTTATTTGTGAGGTTGAATCCCAAAGGAAAATCCTACTACAGACCACCGCAACTCTTACAAAGAACATATTTAATTGAAGTGGCAGCTTACATTTCAGAGGTTCAGCCCATATCCATCATGGTGAGGAGTATGGTGGTATGCAGGCAGATAGCTACATCTTGATCAGAATGCAGCAGGAAGTGAACTAAAACATTTGGCAGTCTCTTGACCATATATGAGACCTCAACGGCAGTCTCCACAATGACACTTCCTCTAAAAAGGCCACAACTCCTCCAACAAAACCTCACTTCCTAATAGTGCCACTCCCTTTGAGCTTATGGGGGCCAATTACATTCAAAGTGCCACATTGAGGATGGTCCCTGCCCAGTCTCTTGCTTCCTTGCTCCCTCTTGTGCACATACACCTGTTAGCATCCAGCCAGTTCCCTTCCTATTTTTCCATTGCACTGAGATGTGGCTAAGGTACCTTCACCAGGATGACACAAACATACTGTCTGAAACCCCTACCTTCAGCTCCATGAGCCAAACAAACCTCCTTTTAAGTTACCTATTCCCAGATTACAGCAATACAAAGTGAACCTGGGTATGCTGGGATTCCTGTGTGGCTTACCAAAGATGAGACACCCTACTTCTGCAAGGAGCACCATCTCAGCATGGCCTCTCAGCAGATCAACTGAAGGCAATCAATGGCTGCCTCCTGAAGGTGCTCAAAAAACACCACCATTTACCCACTGAAGTTTATAAACATCTTGGAATGGGTTTCTTCCATCATTCTTCTCATTTGTAAGGCCTGGGAAGCTTAACTAAGGAGCGCATAAAAGGGCTGGCAAAAAATTAGGTTGCTTCTTTAGGAAGAATCATGTTAACTATATGTCCTCAGATAGCTTTATAGTCATAAAACATGAAAATTGATTCCCAAGGCAGAGACTATTGTTCTTGTGATGAGGTAAGGTCCATGAGGCACAGTGCTTTTACCTACCCTCTTTTTCTTCACTGTTCTTAGGGTCTTACTTAGGTTGTTTCAAAAAGCCAAAATTCACCAATGAAGTGAACTTCGGGGATGTCTTTCCAGAAGACATTTTGCCAACTTTCCTTATGGAGGCTGGATCTGAGAGGCAAGCAGACTGCCACAATCCTCTAATGCCCAGTGTCCACTGGAACAGTCCCCCTCATTCTTGAAGCAGGTCTGGTCTACTTCAAGCTACGCTGACCCCACAGGGACTATGCCATCTGCTTCCTCAAACCTTAATCATACTGCTGCTTTCTCCTTCCCTATGGTGACTCCTTGTAAATTCCCTTTCCCCCCTTTGTAGCTCTCTTTTTCTTACCAGTCTAAAAATGTTAACATCAGTTCAATGAAATGAAGTATTTTTCATGCTTATATTTTCTACTGTTTTACTCTCAATTAAGAAAACATCCATTTCCTAAAGAGATTGCAGACTTTGGACTTTAGAGGCTCCCACATACCCACAGATTTCTCAATAACTCTTTGTCTGTATCAGTAGATTCTGAACATTGCTTTGATTTAGAATATTTTTCAGTGACATGGAGACTTGCACAGTCTTAGGAAGAGTGGGGGAATAGCACACTTAGCTCAGAACAGTCTCTGAGATAAACAATTCTTACTGAATTTGTATATTCCAGTTATGATTTTTAAGTCCGAGTTCCAAGATTTCCCCATTAAGACTTTTAGCATAAGTCAAGTTCCATGAATATGTAATGAATTTCAGTTTACATTAGTTCTGCCATTAAATAAAACATTATCTCAAAAGAAAACTTCACTAATGATCCCCAGAAGAAGCCATTAAGGCAAAACTCAGAGTTCTGGCAGCTTTTACTTCTCTTCATGTTGACTAATGTCTTCATCAAAGATGGTCATGGGCACAAGGGGTTGAGGGGCGCCCCTCCATCACGTATTATCTGGCACATAAAATCATCTAAGTAGAAAAAGAAATTTTAAAATGCTGCTTCCTGGTACTACTCAATTTGTCAAAATCCAGAGTCAAGGAACAGAAAACATTCTGGTTTTCAGGATAAAATTAAAATCCATTCATTGTTCTTTCAGTAAATGAAAATTATAAAGACATAATACAAAAGTATAAAACCTATACTTCAGGTGAAATGTCCAGAGTTGACCAAAGCAGAGATGATTTCCCATAGTTATGTGGGAGTTCTGTAGGTAAATCCACCCCAAATGCAATTATAGTTGAGTATAACCTTAAGTGCCCTCAGTTTCTTGTTTCCTCCTTGTTCTCTTGACAGGTATATGTGTCAACCCCCGACTCCAGTTCAGCCATTTGGGAAAACTCAGACCTTTGGAAAATACTCTATTTCTGGTTTTGTATCAGAAAGACATGTTAGGAGTCCCTTGAGTGCCCCCTTCCCATCTCCCGACTTCCAGCTGCTTAGATCCTGTTACCCTGATCTATCAGGACCCTCATCTTCACACTGGTCATAAATTAGGGTACTGATCTCACTGCAGCTTGGATTCGTAGATCTCAAAACGATATTTGAATTTTTTCAAGTTATAATAATTATATTGCATGCATGGCTAAGAGATAGCATACCCAGAGGTGAGTTGCACTTTTCTGCTTGCAAACAAAGAAGTCTTGTTCTGCTACACCCTGGGAAGGTTAAGTCCAGGTGAGGGGATCAGGAGGATTACTCACCTCCAAGGGGAAAAAAAAACCTTTAAAGTTTAGTGTAAGAAACTCATTTGCCTCACTCCCTATGTCTCTGTTATCTTTGTCAGTGTATCCCAATGAGGTCTACTTTGCCAAAATCCAAGCATAGGAAGACAAAAGTTTGTATGATTCTAATAAGCACATGGAACAAGTACACACACACACACAAACACACACACATGAGAATATATCTTTGCTTTTCCTGTCTCTCACCAGCATTCCTCTCTCTTTCCTCCTATGACCCCCATAATAAAATGAAAACACCAAATCTACCTTAGAGTTAGAAATTTTAAGAAAAATAGAAGAATAGCTATCATATGCTTATATGGGACTTTCCCTTTTTCGTAAAAGGGTTACTGTGGGACAAATTTAAACTTTTCCATGTAGAAATGAAAATGGTCAAATGATTCCCAATATGATGGGAGATGAAGGCCAGAGCATCACAAAGATAAAACAGTGAACTGCCAAAGGCAAGGTGATTGTAGTTATCACAATGGACAATGGAGACAAAGCAATGTCCATAATGGCCTGACCCAAAATGGTCAGCACAGGCAAAGTGAATGTTATGATGGCATGAGTCATAAGGAACTTGGGAGTGGCTAATCAATCATGGTGTTTCCAAACATGAAATAGATACACCTATTGCCATTTGTTTGACCTGTATAAGTGGGAAAGTCCTCAGACAAATGGAAGAAAGCTGCTGTTGGATCACAGCAAAAGGAAATCTAGCCCCGCCCATTTCTAGTCATGAGCCAGTTTGCATACCCAGAACCACTTGAATGAAGTGGACAGCCAGGTTGCCTTGAGGAAAGACATTGAAATAAATAAATAATAAATAAATAAATAAATAAATAAATGCTATGGATTTTAATATTAGCCTTTCTCTACTCTTTTGCCAGAGGGACCTTTGAACTATATATATATCCAAGTCTATTTAAATGAAAACAAACATTTATAGGCAATTTGGGAACCTTTGAACTTTTACAAGGGTTAACTCTGTGGCTGGGAGGAAGGAAACAATTAGACATTCCAGGGGTTGTTGGATACTAATTATGATTGACACTGATTCCAGGAGATCCCAAGAAACATTGTTTTGGCTAATGTCTGACACAATAGGATAGGTTCAGTGGGTCCCTAAACCTATGGTTGTTTCCCCAGTCTCAAAATGTATATTAGGATAAATATACATAAAAAATTGTTAGAATTCTCACTTTGGTCCCCTGATCTGTGGAGGGAAGGCTATTGTGGTTGGAAAGGTTAATGGGAGCCTTTAGAGTTGCCTCTGCTAGGGAAAATAGTGGACCAAAATCAGTATCATGTCCTTAGAGGAATTACAGAAATTAGTGCCACCAGTAAGGGCTTGAAAGATACAAGAGTGGTAGTTTCCACTACATCTCCTTTTAACTCTCCTATCTGGGTGGTACAGAAGACAGATGGACCAGAGAATGACAGTTGACTGATGGGAGATGACATTCTGTAAATATGTTTCTCATACTGGTTAATGAATAAAGCACTGCTGGCCAATAGGAAAGCAAGATAAGCGGGACTAGGTCAGACACACTATGGCCTATGGGCTGAAGATGGAAGATTACAAAAGAACTTCAGGTCACTGACAAGGCAAGATGTCTCTATAATTTCTAGAGTTTATATATTATCCTTCTGTGGTCTTTGGAGGAGTTGAAGACAGTTATGGTTATAGTTTTCCTTAGTTAGGATTAAAGATAAGTTACATATAGGACTTTAGACTCACAAAGTAGAAAAATGATGGAATATTTTCTTAAATATTACTAAATGTTAATGGACTAAATATTGTTAACTGTGATTCTTATTTGATAACTATTGTATGATATATTTTGCTATGTTGAGGTTAAAACCCTTCTTTTTATTTAGACAGAAAAGAGATGATGGGAGATGTCATTCTGTAAATATGTTTCTTATACTGGTTAATGAATAAAGCACTGTTGGCCAATAGGAAAGCAAGATAGATGGCACTAGGAGACAAGGAGGATTTGAGGAAGTAGTAAGGAGGAGTCAAGATGGAAGACGGAGAGAGCAGAATGCCAGCGGCCTCTCTCTCCAGTAAGCTAAGACCACGTGGAAGTACTTAGATCAATAGAAATGGGTTAATAATTAAAAAGACCTAGCTGATAAGAAACTAGTACCTGGCCAACAGCATTATATCAAATACAGGGTCTCTGTGTGTTATTTGTGGCTGATGCAGCTGTAGGGCAAGACCAGCGGTGGGAGGAAAATCTACTCCTTAAAGTTGACTATTAAAAACTCAATCAAGTAGTGACTCAAATTGCAGTTGCTATACCAGATGTAGCATCCATACTTGAGCAGATTAACACATCTCCTGGTATATGGTATGCAGCTATTGATCCAGCAAATGCATTTTTCTCAGTACCCATACATAGGTACCACCAGAAGCAATTTGCTTTCAGTTGACAATACCAACAGTTTTTCTTCAGGGATGTAGTAACTTTCCAACCCTGTGTCATAACTTAGTTTGAAGGAGTCTCCTCTGTCCCTTCCACAAAATATAGTAAAAATGACAATCTTGCCAAAAGCAATCTACAGATTCAAAATCCCAGCACAATTCTTCAAGACGTTGAAAAATCAATACTCAACTTTATATGGAAAAATCAAAATACCCAGGATAACCAAAACAACCCTGTACAATAAGGGAACTTTTGGAGGCATCACCATCCCTGACTTCAAGCTCCATAATAGAGTTTTGTCCTGAAAATATCTTGTTATTGACACAAAAATAGACAGGAAGACCAATGGAATTGAAGTAAAAAATCTTGATAATAACCCACATACCTATGAACACCTGATTTTTTACAAAGAAGCTAAAATTATACAATGGAAAAAAGAAAGCATCTCCAACCAATAGTACTGGAGTAACTGGATGCTGCCTTGTAGAAGACTGAATAGATCCATATCTATCACTGTGCCTAAAACTTAAGACCAAAGGGATCGAAGACCTCAATATAAATGCAGCCACACTAAACCTCTTAGAAGAGAAAGTGGGAGGTACCCTTGAACGAATTGGTACAGGAGACAGCTTCCTGAATATAACACCAGTACCACAAACACAGAGATCAACAATTAATAAATGGGACCTCCTGAAATTGAAAAGCTTCTGTAATACAAAGGACACAGTCAACAAGACAAAACAGCAGGCCACAGAATGGGAAAAGATATTCACCAACCTCACATCTGACAGAGGGCTGTTTTCCAACATATACAAAGAACTCAAGAAGCTAGTCACCAAAACACTAAGTAATCCAATTAAAAAGTGGGGTACAAAACTAAATAGAGAATTCTCAATAGAGGAATCTAAAAATGTCTGAAAGAAACTTAAGAAAGTGCTCAACATCCTTAGCCATCAGAGAAAAGCAAATCAAAACAACTCTGAGGTACCATCTTACTCCTGTCAGAATGGCTAAAATCACAAACACCAAAGACATACTATGTTGGAGAGGATGTGAAGAAAAGGGAACACTCTTCCACTGCTGGTGGGAGTGCAAACTTGTACAGCCACTTTGGAAATCAGTATGGAGGTTCCTCAAGAAAATGGGTCTCAATCTACCTCAAGATCCAGTAATTCCACTCTTAGGCATATACCCAAAAGATGCACATTCATACATCAAGGACATCTGATCAACTATGTTCATAGCAGCATTATTTGTAATAGCCAGAACCTAGAAGCAACCTAAATGCCCCTCAAATAAAGGATGGATTAAGAAAATGTGGTACATTTATACAATGGAGTACTACTCAGAGGGGAAAAAACAGTGGAAACTTGTTATTCACAGGCAAGTGGATGGAACTAGAAGAAACCATCCTGAGTGAGGTAACCAGTCACAAAAAGACAAACAAAATATGTACTCACTCATATATTATTTTTAGACATAGAGCAAACGATTACCAGCCTACAATTCACACCACCAGAAAAGCTAGGAAACAAGGAAGAACCTAAGAGAGACATACATGGTTCCCCCAGAGAAGGGGAAAGGGACAAGATCTCCCAAGAAAATTGGGAGCATGGAGGAGGGAAAAGGGAATTAGAAGGAAGAGGAGAGGAGAGGTGGACATGAAGGAGCAGGAAGATTGAGTCAGGGAAAGAACAGAGAAGAGCAAGAAAAGAGATACCATAACAGAGGAAGCCATTATAGGTTTGAAGAGAAGTCTGGCATTGGGGAAATGTTCAGAGATCTACAAGGATGACCCAACCAACTAACAATCTAAGCAATAGTGGAGAGGTTACCTTAAATGCCCTTCCCCGATAATGAGATTGATGACTACCTTATATGCCATCGTAGAGCCTTCATCCAATAGCTGATGGAAGCGGAAGCAGAAGCTAAACACTGAGCCGAGCTCCTGGAATCTTGCAGAGAGGGTGGAGTGATGAGCAATGGGGTCAAGACCAGGTTGGAGAAACCTACAGAAATAGCTGACCTGAACAAGGGGGAGCTCATGCACTCCAGTCTGACAGCTGGGAAACCATCATAAAACTGATCCAGATTCCCTGAATGTGGGTATTAATTTGGAGGACTGGGCAGTCTATGTGGCCTGTGGTAATGGATCAGTATTTATCCCTAGTATAGGAACGGACTTTGGGAGCCCATTCCACACAGAGGGATACTCCCTCAGCCTAGACCCAAAGGGGAGGGCCTAGGCCCCGCCCCAAATGATATGACAGACTTTGAAAACTCCCCATGGAAATCTGCTCCCTGGGGAGCAGAATGGGGATGAGATGGGAGATTGGGGGACAGGGGAGGACAGGAGGGTGTGGAAACTGGGATTGACATGTAAAACAACCTGCTTTCAAATTTAAATAAAAATTTTAATTAAAATAATGATCACACTGGGCACTATATTGATGGCATTGTTCTGATTGAACCAAATGAGCAGGAAGTGGCAAACATTTTGTGATGGGAGATGTCATTTTGTATATGTTTCTCACACTGGTTAATGAATAAAGCACTGCTGGCCAATAGGAAAGCAAGATAGGCAACATGGGGCTGGATGGCAGTGCAGACCAAGGCAGTGAACACAGCTCTCACTGCTGGCGGTAAAATAGCCGCTGCCATCTTTTATAAACCGTGGCAGAAATGATAAACACTTTCATTTTAGCAATGTTGTTGTTTACCTGATAAAAGACTTGTGGCTATAAAAAGATTTACAGTAAAGACAGATTCACATTAAAAAAAAAAAAAAAAAGCACTAAAAGTTTACAGTGCGTTTTAAAAAATACATAGGCTTGGGAAAGAATACAAAAATGGTTATAAAAAAGACAGGAACTGGGTATGGTAGCACATGCCTTTAATCCCAGCACTCTGGAGACAGAGGCAAACAGATCTCTGTGATTTCAAAGTAAACCTGGTATACAGAGTGAATTCCAGGACAGATAAGAGTTACACAGAAAAACCCTGTCTCAAAAAATAAAAAATAAAAAGTAAAAAAAAAAAAAAAAAAAGAGTAATAATAAAACCACGTAAAGATAAAAAGCTCAAAGAGAATCTGGTTACTGTATGGTATTATATTGTCTTTGTATTGTTTGACTGCTGAGGAAACAACTGTTAAAACAAATGCTGCTAAATTAATTCAATTTATATATTTTAAAAATGCTTTGACTCAAAAATTTAAGTCTAAGGACAAGTTACTTGAAAAAAGGATTTCTATTTTTGTTTCCACAAAAAATAAAAAGCTGTGGATTCCTTCCAGACTAATATGGTTTGAACAAGCCAGACCCCCTAAAACAGAGTACCAGGTGAACCTACATTCAAAACAGCTGGGCAAAGCAGCCTTGCAGACTACAACCAGGATTTCTGTGTCTTCTTAGGATTCCCCATAACAGCGCCCCTTACCAGCAGAAAGTAGTTTGGAAAGAACGACGCCCAAATTACCAAATATTGTTTATAAATGTTTGTTTTCATTTAAATGGGGTTAGTTATAAATGGTTAACGACTACAACCAGTTTCCTTTTAAAGGTAAAAAGGACATTATGGTATAGCTATGAATACTTTATTTTGGAATGGATTTTCATTTATTGATATAAATTTAAAGTCAATTTTGTAATTAAGTATATGGCTCCTCTTGTTTAGGTATTGTGTTTATATAACTCATTTAGAAATGTAATGTATATGAATGGAGAGAAACTTAAGCCAATTCCTCTAAAATCAGGAACAAGACAAGGCTGTCCTCTCTCTCCATATCTCTTCAATATCGTACTACAGTTCTAGCTAATGCTATAAGACAACAAAAGGAAATCAAGGGCATCCAAATTGGAAAGGAAGAAGTCAAACTGTCTCTATTTGCAGATGATATGATAGTTTACATAAGCGACCCAATAAACTCTACCAGGGAACTCCTACAGCTGATAAACACCTTCAGCAAACTAGCAGGATACAAGATAAACTCAAAAAAATCAGTAGCCCTACTTTTTTCAGACAACAAAGAGGCAGAGAAAGAAATCAGAGAAACATCACCCTTTACAATAGCCACAAGCAACATAAAGTATCTTGGTGTAACGCTTACCAAACAAGTAAAAGACCTATATAATAAGAACTTTGTGACTCTAAAGAAAGAAATTAAAGAAAATACCAGAAAATGGAAAGATCTCCCATGCTTTTGGTTAGGTAGGATTAACATAGTAAAAATAGCAATCTTACCAAAAGCAATCTACAGATTCAATGCAATCCCCATTAAAATCCCACCACAATTCTTCACCGACCTTGAAAGGATAATAATCAACTTTATATGGAAAAACAAAAGACCCAGGATAGCCAAAACAACCCTATACAATAAAAGAACGTCAGGAGGCATCACCATTCCTGACTTTAAGCTCTACTACAGAGCTATAGTTCTGAAAACAGCCTGGTATTGGCATAAAAATAGATAGGTAGACCAATGGAATCGAATTGAAAATCCTGATATTAATCCACGCACCTATGAACACCTGATTTTCGACAAAACAGCTAAAATTATACAATGGGGCGAGGACAGCATCTTCAACAAATGGTGCTGGCACAATTGGATGAGGGTGTGTAGAAGACTGCAGATAGACCCATCTCTGTCTCCATGCACAAAACTCAAGTCCAAATGGATCAAAGACTTTAACATCAATCCAGCCACATTGAACCTCTTAGAAGAGAAAGTAGGAGGTACCCTTGAACAAATTGGTATAGGAGACCGCTTCTTGAACATAACTACAGGGGCACAGACACTGAAAGAAACAATTAATAAATGGGACCTTTTCAAACTTAGAAGCTTCTGTAAGGCAAAGGACAAGACCAAATGGCAGCCCACAGACTGGGAAAAGATTTTTACCAACACTATATCCGACAAAGGGCTGATCTCCAAAATACACAAAGAATTCAAGAAACTAGTCAACAAAACACCAAATAACCCTATTAAAAAATGGGGTACAGAACTGAAGAAAGAATTCTCAATGGAGGAAATCAAAAAGGCTGAAAGACACTTAAGAAAATGCTCCATATCCTTAGCTATCAGGGAAATGCAAATCAAAACAACTTTGAAATACCATCTTACCCCTGCCAGAATGGCTAAAATTAGAAACACCAGTGATGACTTATGTTGGAGAGGATGTTGAGAAAGTGGAACACTCCTCCACTGCTGGTGGGAGTGCAAACTCATACAGCCAGTTTGGAGATCAGTATGGCGGTTCCTCGGGAAAATGGGAATTAGTTTACCACAGGACCCGGCAATCCCCCTCTTAGGCATATACCCAAAGGATTCACATCCATGCAACAAAGACATCTGTTCAACTATGTTCATAGCAGCACTATTTGTAATAGCAAGAACCTGGAAGCAACCTAGATGCCCCTCAATTGAAGAATGGTTAATTTAGATGTGGCACATCTACACAATGGAATACTACTCTGCAGAAAAAAATAATGGTATCTTGAAATTCGCAGGCATGTGGATGGCACTTGAAGAGACCATCCTGAATGAGGTAACCCAGTCACAAAAAGAGGAACACAGTATGTACTCACTCATATATGGATTTTAGACCTAGATCAAATGATCACCAGCCTATAATTCACATCACCAGACGAACTAGGATACAAGGTGTATTCTAAGAGATTCATATAAAGTCACTCACAGAACTGGGAAGGGACAAGTCCCCCAGAGCTCAGGTAAAGTGGGGGAAGACAGCGAATGGAGAGAGAAGTAGGAGAAAATGAGGGGGAGGAAAGGAAAACCTGTGCGACCAGGAAGATTGAGCCTGGTTAGGAATAGAAGATAGGAAAGAGAGAGAGAGAGAGAGACAGAGACAGAGAGAGAGAACATAAAAGAGGAAGCCAATATTGGTTTGAAGATAAAATTGAACACAAAGAAAGGTCTAGAGAACCACAAGACTGGTCCCAACTAACAATCTCAGCTTCCGTGGAAAGGCTATCATAAATGCCCTTCCCGGAGAGTGAGATCAACAACTAACTTCTCCATGGAGCCCTCAACTAATGCCTGTTGAAAATAGGAGCAAACACCCATACATAAACACTGAGTGGAACTAGAACCTACAAGCAGATGGAGAGGACAAGACCACGCGGCAGAAGCACATAGAGACAGCTTGCCTGAACAAGGAGGAGCTAAAGGCCACTAGACTGATAGCTGGGAAGCCAGCATGGGACTGACTCAGGACCCCCTGAATATGGGTCTCAGCCAGAAGGACTGAGCAATCTAAGGGACCTAAGACAGTGGAGCCAGGATGTATCCCTGGTGCACAAAAGGACTTTGCGAACATATCCCCCATGGAGGGATAACTGCCTTAATCTAGAGACAGGAGAGAAGCCCTAGTCCCTACTTCACATGACCTGTCAGATCTACATGACCCCAACTGGATGGCATTCCCCTACACATGGAATTGGGGTGGGGTGATGGGAGGGGAGGGTGTTTAGAGTGCATGTGAGAGGGCAGAGAGGGTAAAAGGGAGGGAAGAAGGGAGGGAGGGAGGGTTGGGGGGGAGGGAGGGAGGGAGGGAGAGGGAACTGGGATCGACATGTAAAACAATAAATTAAATTAAAAAAATGCTTTGACTCCAAAATTTAAGTTGAAGGACAAGTTACTGGGGAAAAGGATTTCTATTTTTGTTTCCACAGAAAATGAAAAGATGTGGATTCTTTCCAGACTAATGAGGTTTGATCACGCCAGACCGCCTGAAACAGAGTACAAGCTAATCCTACATTCAAAACAGCTGGACAAAACAGCCCTACAGACTACAGCCAGGATATCTGAATCTTCTTCGAATCCCCCCCAAGACAGCGCCCCTTACCATCAGGAAGTAGCTTGGAAAGAACAATGCCCAAATTCCCAAATGTTGTGTATAAATGTTTGTTTTCATTTAATTGGACTTTGCTATATAAAATTAAATAAAATAAAAAAAGAAATGTAATGTATAATGTAGTACAGATTTTAGATAGTTACCTATAATAGTAAAAACTTATAGCTAGGTGAGTTAGGTTTTCTAGATATGCAGAGATGTATTTGAGATGGATAGGCATTCTTCAAAACTTTCAAAGACCTACAGAATATGGCATTTAAAATGGTTTAGGGTTTTTCTTGACAGTGAGACATAAATGTTCCTGGCAATACCACCTGCCTCAGAAAGGAGGATGGACCTTGAAGAAGTGGAGTTTGCCTCCAATATGGAAAACTAGCCATTTGGACAAGATACTACTGTTCTTGTCTGGACTGTTTACTTTGTGCTATATAAACTGGACATGCAGGACCCACAGAAAAGTGATTGCTGATTCAAGATGGACATTGCTATAGAGTTCCTGCTTCATGGAAGAGTCTGCCAGACAGTCTGCAGGACATAGAGGAAAGTGACTGACAAACTGCCAATACAAGAAGACAGTTTAAAGATTCCTACTTTGCTGAAGAGTCTGCCAGACACACTATGGCATATGGGCTGAAGATGGAAGATTACAAAAGAACTTCGTGTGACCAGGCAGTGAGTTGTCTCTGTCATTTCTAGAGTTTATATACTATCCTTCTGTGGTCTTTGAAGGAGTTGAAGACAGATAGTTATGGTTATAGATTTCCTTAGTTAAGCTTAAAGTTAAGTTACATATAGGACTTTAGACTCACAAAGATATAATAGATGATGAAATATTTTCTTAAATCTTGCTAAATGTTAATGGACTAAGTATTGTTAACTGTGATACTTATTGGATAACTGTTGTGTTATATATTTTGCTATGTTCAGGTTAAAACGCTTCTTTTTATTTAGACAGAAAAGAGGAGATGATGGGAGATGTCATTCTGTATATGTTTCTCATACTGGTTAATGAATAAAGCACTGTTGGCCAATAGGAAAGGAAGATAGAAAGGACTAGGAGACAAGGGGGAAAGAGGAAGTAGTAAGGAGGAGTCAAGATGGAGAATCTGGAGAAAGCAGTATGCTGGCCTCCTCCCCGGTAAGAGAAATACTGGGGATCAGCAGAAATGGGTTAATAATTAAGAGAGAGCTAGCCGAGAAGAAACAAGTAACCGGGCCAACAGCATTGTATCAAATACAGAGTCTCTGTGTATTATTTGGGGCTGGTGCGGCAGCGGCGGCGGGACAAGACCAGGCGGCTGGAAGAAAAACTGTATGCCTTACAATTTTGTACTTGTTGGTGGTAATACGTAAGTGCACCAGAGGATGGGAAATAAATCCAACCAAAATCCAAGGGCCTCCATCTCAGTAAAGTTCTTAGGAGTCCAGGGGGTGCGGCATGCAGAGAGATTCCTTCCAAGATGAGGATAAGTTACTGCACCTGGCCCCTCCCACCACCAGAAAAGAAACACAATGTTGAGTGGGCCCATTTGTATTCTGGAGACAGCATATTACCACTTGGGTGTGTCACTCTGGCCCATGTACTAAGTGACTTGGAAAGATGCTAGATTTAATTGGGGCCTGGAACAAGCAAAGGCTTTTCAACAGGTCTAGGCCACTGTATAGGTGTCTGTCTGTCTGTCTACCTGTACTGTATGCTTATTAGAATCTTACAAACTATGTCTTCCTCATGAATAGTTTCTGCTTTTGGCAAAGGAACCTATTTGGAGGATATGGACAAGGATAACAGAGACACAGGGAGTGAGAAAAACAGAATCTGAGTTTCTTATGCTAAACTTTAATGGTTTTGTTTCTTTGGGGAAACATGATCTCAAGATCCAGCAGACCTGGTGTTTGAGGTATCAGTGGCAGGTAGGGGTGTTTCAGAAGCCTTTGGTCAGCCCCTGTTGGTGAGGCACAGAAGAGAACTTGGGAATTTTGGAGCAAGACGTGTGTAGACAACTATTCTCCCTTTGAGAGATAGCCGTTAGCCTGCCATTGGACCTTAGTGGAAACTGGATATTTGACAGTGGGCCATCACATTGCCAGTGACCTGAGTTCCCCATTATAAGCAACTCATATGTCATGGGTATGCCTATAATAAGGTGACTAAGGAATAGAAGACTAGAGACTGGTTTACTGGTGGTTTTGCAGGTTATACAAACACCATCCAGAAGTGGACAGCTATGGCATTACCACCCTTTCAGGGTCAACCCTGAAAGATACCAGTGAAGAGATATCTCCACAGTGGGTAGAACTTCAGGTGCTCTACATGACCATACATTTTGTTTTGCAGGAAAAATGACCATGTGTGTGATTGTTCGCTGACTCATGGGCTGTAGCCTATGGATTTGCTTGATGGTCAGGGACTTGAAAAGGGCATGATTGGAAGACTGGTGGGAAAGACCTCCAGGGAAGAAGTAAGTGGATAGACCTCTCCAAATGGGTGATGGATATGAAGATACATGTATCCCTGTAAAAGCTCCTCGAAAGGTGACTTCAGCTGAGGAGCAGTTTAATAATGAAATAAATACGAAGACCCCTTCTGTAGACAGCCAGCCTCTTTTCCTGGCCACAATGTCTCTGCTCCATGTGTTGTTCTTTTATTATAGTATAGTTATAAGAATAAAAGGTGGAGAAGGGGTGAGGGTGGTCCCAGGTCAGTGGGATTCCAAGATAAGGGACCACATGGGAGAGCATAACAGGTTCCATAGCCAGTGAGGGTGACCCAGGCAGGAGGGAATAATACGCCAGGCACATAGAGCTTAAATGAGGAGTGTATTTAGAAAGGAGAGTGAGGGAGAAGGGAAAGGACATAGAGGAACCAGCAACAGAAGAGGAGAGAGGGGGAGAGGGGGAGAGGGGGGAGAGGAGAAGAGGAGGTAGCTGGGGGCCAACCGAAAGCAGGAGAGAGAGAGCCAAAGAGAAAGCAAAAGAGAGAGAGGAAGAGAGAAAGCAAAAAAGAGTAAATGGGCAGGGGTCTGACCTTTAAAGGGGTCCTTTACACCTGCCTGCAGACTAGTACTCATGGAACCCTGGGCTGACCAGAGTACTGCCTGAGTGCATTCTGCCAAGTGACAGGGGCAGGCCAGCATAATGCCTGAATCCTTACACCATGGACTCATGAACAAAGTAGCCATGGTGGCAGAGGTAGGGAATATGCATGGGTACAACAACATGGACTGCCACTCACCAAGGCTGATCAGGCCACAGCTGCTGCTGAGTGCCAGATCTGCCAACATCAGAGGCCAACAATGAACCCCAGACATGGCATCATTCCCAAGGGTGACCAGCTAGAGACTAGTGGCAGGTTGGACCACTTCTTCAATTGAAAGACTATCTGCTTCAGTATATTTCATATTTATTCAGGTCACAGATTTACCTTATTTTCCTGCCAAAACCACCATCCGTGGACTTACAGATGCCTTATCCACCATCTTGGTATTCCACACCGTGTTGCTTCTGAACAAGGAACTCATGTCACAACCAGATAAGTGTGACTGTGGGCCCATGATCATGGAATCCACTGGTCTTTACATGTCCCCCACCATCCTGAAAGAGCTAGCCTGATAGAAAGATAGAGTGGCCTTTTGAAGACACAGTTACAGCACCAATTAGGTGGCAGTAGCCTATAATTCTGGGGCAGGATTACTAAAAGAGAGTAATATATCCTTTGTATCAGCATCCACTATATAACAGTTTCTCCCACAGACAAAATCCACGAGTCCTAAAATCCAGGGCAGGAAATGGGAATATCTTCCCTAGCGACCAGAAGGAAAAAACATTCTTCCTGTTCCCATTACCTGAAGTTCTGCTGGCCTAGAAGTTTTGTTCCAAAAGATAGAGCACTACAGCTAGTACACACAACAAACATTCTATTGAAGTAAAAACTCAGACCTCCTATGTCCATGTTGCACTTCAGATGCCCTTAAGCCAAAAGGCTAAGGAAGGAATAAGTTTTAGGAAAGGTGATTGATCCAGGTTATCATGGGGAAATTGGATTGCTTCTCCATAATGGAGGTAAGAATGATTATGTCTGAACTACAGGAGATCTCATAGATCTACCATGTGATTAAAGTCAATGGGAAACTATAACAGCCTAATGCCAGTGTGATGACAAAGGGCACAGACCCATCACGGATGAAGAAATGGGTCACTCCTCCAGGAAAAGAGCCAAGGCCTGCTGAGGTGCTTGATGAGGGTAGAGGAAATACAGAATGGCTAGTAGAGGAGGTCAGATGTAAATACCAGCAAAGGCCATGTGACCACTTGCAGACATAAGCATTATAATTGATGTGAGTGTTTCTGTAGTGTTTTGTTAAGAATGTGTTTATACAGATATGTGTGCTTTCTTTCCTTGATTTCTTTATCATGTAATGTAACTTCCATTAGGAGAATATCAGTGCTTATCACATTTAACATTGAGATACTAAAAGACTCTCCCTCAAGGGACATTGCCACCTATTCTAAATTTATATTATGTTTGTGATTGTATGAGAAACAGTTAGATCATGTTAGGCATAATTATTACCCAGTTATTGTTTTCATCTGGAAATTGAACATAAGGAGTTATGGTTGTGTGTCAAGTAGACAAGGGGTGAACTTCTGATGGCTATTTTTGGTTGGCAACTTGACTATATCTGGAATTAACTAAAACCCAAATGGCTGGGAACACCTATGAAGGATTTTTTGTTTTTTATTAAATCATTTGAAATAGGAAGATGCACCTTTAATCCTAATTTCTTGAGGTGGGAAGATCCACGATACATCTGGCCCACACCTTCTGCTGGAAACCTCTAAAAAGAACATAGAGAACGAATTGGCTCTCTCTTTGCTTGCTCTGGCTCTCATTAGCAAGTCCATTCCTTCACTGGCATTAGAGCCTACTTCTTCAGGATTCCAGTGCATACTAAAGATGAGCTGAGACATCCAGCATCATGGATGTGAACAACTACTGGATTCTTGGATTTTTTCATTGGTAGACAGCCATTGTCATACTAGCTGGACCACAGCATGTGTGTGATTCTAATAAATTCCATATATATACATATACATATACATATACATACACACACACACATATATATATATACATACATATATATATATATATACTTTGTATATATATATGTATGTATATATATATATATATATATATATATATATATATACTTTGTATATATATACTTTGTAGGTCCTGTTCCTCCAGAGAATCTTAAATAATACATCTTCTAGGCTTCTTCCAAATGGGAACTATAGTTTTGTTCCAGATATTTGTTTTTTGAGAAATAATGTTCTCCATTATAGCCATCTTAAACTATATATGTCTCAAGGAGATAACCAGTTACCTCTGAAAGTTCATGGTAAACTATTGGCATTTTAATATGGTGTGATATTCTGCATGGGAAAGCCACAAAGCCCAGAGATGTCTGAGTTAATTTGTCAATGTTGGATTTCAAGTACTTGCTGCAAGCTCTCTTGGCATATGCCAACTCATACTCCCTTTACAAGAACAAACTAAAGCCAAATGGCAGGATAGCCTAAAACATTGTCAAGTTATTAATTGTAATATTTGTACTTATTCTCACCAGTCTTATTGTAGGTAAATTTCCTGAGTTAGTGGATGAATAATAACTTGTAACCTTTCTTCAGAATATAATTGCCCCAAATATAAAAATGTAAAAATGGATAATAAGAAAAATATAACTATAAAACTTTATCCAGTTCCTGGGAAGCAAAGTGTTCATACCACAGTATTATACTACAAAGGGTTTTTTATACTTTTCCTGAAATATAATATAAAGCATGAAATTATTCATTAAAAAACTGAGACATCATTTGTCAATCCTATCAGACACTTAAAATATTTAACTCATTTACTGAATATATCCACTGAGAGGCAAAAAATTATACATTCCATTGTAATATTCGACATAATTTTTTTCATTTACTTTTACTGGAACAAACACATTAAAATCCCATTTTAGCAAAGGGCAAACCAGAATTATACATCTAGGGAAAGAAACTTCCATTGGCTTGTGTAATTTACAGATACTTTAGTATATAATAATCAACTATATGAGAAAGGCTTAAACTCCTCCTGGTTTGTACTTTAAGATTTCTGTAAAATGTTTGTCCACCTAAAGAAGACCCAGATGTAGAGCCTGCTATCAGGGAATTATACCAAAGCCAAGAAATTCCCATGAGGGAGCAGAGGATCCACGAAAGCACAAGAGGGGATGATTAGAAAGCTCATAGCAGAATGCTAGGAAGGCTTCCAACTTTTACTGGAAGTTGTATCAGCTTTGCCGTCTAAAGGTTTGGACCAGTTTGGCTGGCAGAAGTTTTGTCTTGATTAAGAGGATGCTATAAGTGTGAGGGCCCAGCCCAGTACAGGTGACTGAACCACTTTCTAAAGCTACTGCTCTGCTGCTCATTTGTGTAGCAACAGCTGGTGGCCAAGGCCTGTGCCTGTTACCCTCTGCCTGTACTATGAGACCATATGTGTAGATAAGAGATAGAAATGGACAGAGATGATTCTTTGGGAATGATAGCAAGCTGTCTGAGGAATAAGTCTTTAGAAACTAAAATGGGATCTTCATGTCTCAGTCTCTTCAGATGCATCACAAACATTCCCCAGGCAGACATACCATCCATCCCATAGATTTTGTCCATACTTCAAGAATAGCATATGTAATACCATGTTATTGCTTGTGTACTAGTAACCCTTAGGTTTTTAAAGGGATAGCTGTCTATAATCCATCATCTCTCTGGAACCTGAAAAACAACCTTGCACACAACAATTGCTTTCTACATACTGGGTAGACAGCCAAGTAAAAGAATTACTTTAACAGTTCCCTTAGGGCAGAATCCTCACAATTCTTCTTTGTATACTCAGGATTTTTATACTAGCAGGAACTTGGAATTACTCATAGGTAGGAAAGAGCCAAGCTGGACTGAATTTAACACTGGGTTCAGCAGTTGTGATCTATGAAACTTGACAAATTACATCTGCATGCTTCCTCTTATGTAAAATGAGGGTAAAGGTAGACTAGCCAGGTAGCACAGGCAGTCAGAACTTAGGGATACATAATGGCAAATGTATAAAGAGCCACTTAAATCTATATAGCACAGGCTGTAAGCCTGGTGCTAATCAATTCTTTGTATTTGCTTGACTTTGTATTTTATTTTTAAAGTCTAAATTTTCATGAAAGAAAGCTATAAAAAAGCGAAACAACAACAACAATAACAAAACCAATAACAAAAAACCTTACATGTGTAGGGAATTGTCCATGAAACAGTTGTATGAAATGAATCACCATTAAATCAAGGGGCTGCAGTTAGCACAAATGAACATTTATTGACTGCAGCCCTAGATGTTCAGTTAGCTGACTAAACTGTTTACATGACCACTGTATATTGCCTCCCCCCTCCCAGCTCTCCAAATCCTTTCAGTGATGCAATAAAATGGTGTGGTATCATATCCCAAGTGAAATTTACCATTTTTGTTCAAGAGGCAATTCAAGATTCTTACAATTTCAGAACATGATACCATTCTTGTGCCTGACAGATTAAAAAAAAAATGTGGCTCTTATTTTTAATAACTGAAACAACAGAAATTTAACCTAAAGTCATCAGGCCTAAGCAAATATTTTGTGAAGAAGTATTCAACCAGCAGCTGGATCTCCCCAGCCCTGAGTCTAGGTCTGCTGTAACCAGGTGGGATCAACCTCTGTGAGGGGAGCCGCCTTTCTTTGTAAAGTAAATAATAGCCCTGGTGCTTGTAAGTCACATAGCTTTCATGCCGATCGATCAAATGATACCCCGCATCGCCAATGGTTTCAGAAAGCGAAAAGCAGCTATGAGTATAGTTACCACTTCCCTCTTTGAAAGGTCTCGTTATTTTTCTTCTGTAGTGTAGAAAGTTCCTGCATTTGAGACAGGATGAACCAGACTTAGTTTCTACGTGTGTTACTGCTCCTATGTAACCTTTCATTTTGCCTTCTAGTTTATGTAGATGAAAGGCAGAAGACTCGGGCAATCTTCTTTGTGATTGCTTTTGTGTTTCTGTTATTTGGGGTGTCTACAGAGTCTATATTCTATATTTGAATACGGTATGTTTATGAGTGAACTTGTTAAAATATTAAATGGTCATTAAACTTTTTTTTTAAAAAAAAAGTTCTCATTTTTAAAACGTCGATATAAACAAATGCTTTCATGGTGTGCTTTGGAGCAAAGATCAATCATTTCTCCCAGTAATCTACCATGATTGCACTGATTTAACAAGTGAAGAAGGTGGGACACAGAAACACCCTCAATTATTCTGATGGCTGCAGTGTAGGGTGGAAGTCTCTGCTTCAGAAATCAATCCTCCTGTGTATTGTCCCATCACTAAATCAGGAGACACTTCTTTCTGCTTTAAGTGTGGAACCATAGGCCCAACAGGTATAGGCCATTCCAAATACATCACCTTCGTTCTCAGAATCAAGTCCCTAGAATATTCAAACCAAATACAAGTAGTTTAGCAAAAAAGAAAGAAGAGAATTTACACCTAGTCAAGTAATTTCAAAGATCTGAAACTTTTTCCCCTTCCTCCCTGAGGTCAGGCTCTCTCCAGACAATGTGTGTGAAACGCACAGACCTTATGAAAGAGGAATTCTGAATGCCTCTTCCTAACATCTCAAGCATAATTGAGCTGTGCTGCTGAGTCCAGGAAAGCCTGTATTGTTTGTCACAAACAAAAACAGAATTGGCTGAAGCACAGGATAAAATGCCAGCAGCTTCCTTCTAGCATAATCATTAACCAGTGTCTCAGTCTGAATGTGCCTCCCACTAGTGGACACACCAGTGTTTCCAGCTTTAATAGGGTGTCTGTTGATATCTTTGAATATCACCAGGGATGAGTAATTAATGTATTGAATTATTAATGGCTTATAATCAGCTTCATTATCAGAGCTAATCATTCAATCATGTTTAATGAGTCTTTATCTTCATTGAAGTCATTAGAATTGTTAATAAATAAAATGTGGTTGTAGTTCATACTATTTACACCTCGTAATACAGACCTAAATCAAGTCAACATTGTCCTGAAAAAAAAATTGGAAAAGTGTAAGGTGTACGGTTTCCTCCCGCCACCTGGTCTTGTCCTGCCACCGCGCCAGCCCCAAATAATGCACAGAGACTCTGTATGTGATATAATCCTGTTGGCCAGTTACTAGTTTCTTATTGGCTAGCTCTATCTTAATTATTAACCCATTTCTATGTATTCCCACGTGGTCTTACCGAGAGTGGAGGAATGGCGGTTCTGTTCTCTCCAGGCTCTCCATCCTGACTCCTCCTTCCTACTTCCTCTTTCCTCCTTGTCTCCTAGTCCTTCCTATCTTCCTTTCCGATTGGCCAACAGTCTTTATTCATTAACCAGAATGAGAAACATATATACATAATGGCATCTCCCATCATCTCCTCTTTCTGTCTAAATAAAAAGAAGCGTTTTAACCTGAACATAGCAAAATATATAACACAACAATTATCAAGTAAGAATCACAGTTAACAATATTTAGTTCATTAACATTTAGCAAGATTTGAAGAAAATATTCCATCATCTATTCTATCTTTGTGTGTAAAGTCTAAGTAACTTACCTTTAATACTAAGGAAAACTATAACCATAACTGTCTTCAACTCCCTCAAAGACCACAGAAGGATAGTATATAAACTCTAGAAATGACAGAGACAACTCACTGCCTGGTCACCCGAAGTTCTTTTGTAATCTTCCATCTTCAGCCCATAGGCCATAGTGTGTCTGGCAGACTCTTCAGCAAAGCAGGAAACTTTAAACTGTCTTCCTGTATTGGCAGTTTGTCAGTCACTTTTCTCTGTGTCCTGCATGCTGTCTGGCAGACTCTTCCATGAAGCAGGAACTCTATAGCAATGTCCATCTTGAATCAGCAATCACTTTTCTGTGGGTCCTGCATGTCCAGTTTATACATCACAAAGTCAAACAGTCCAGACAAGAACAGCAGTATCTTGTCCAAATGGCTAGTCTTGCCATATTGGAAGCAAACTCCAAAACGAGTTTCTTCAATTTCCATCTTCCTTTCTGGTGCAGGTGGTATTACCAAGAGCAATTATGTCTCACTGTCAAGAAAAACCCTAAACCATTTTAAATGCCATATTCTATAGGTCTTTGAAAGGTTTGAAGAATGCCTATCTATCTCAAATACATCTCTGTGTATCTTGAAAAACCTAACTAACTTAACTCTAAACTTTGACTATCATAGATAATTATCTATTATCTGTACTACATTATACATTACATTTCTAAATGAGCTATATAAACACAATACCTAAACAAAAGAATATACACATCACAAAATTGACCTTAAATTGTATCAATAAATGAAAATCCATTCCAATACAAAGTATCCATATCTATACCATAATTCCCTTTTTACCTTTAAAAAGAATTGTCTGTGATCATTAACCATTTATAACCAAGTCCATTTAAATGAAAACAAACATTTATAAACAATATTAGGGAATTTGGGCATTGTTCTTTCCAAACTACTTCCTGCTGATAGTGGGCGCTGTCATGGGGGAATCCTAAGAAGATGAAGAAATTCTGGCTGTAGTCTGCAAGGCTGCTTTGTTCAAGCTGCTTTGAATGTAGGATCACCTGGTACTCTGTTTCAGGGGGTCTGGCTTGCTCAAACCACATTAGCCTAGAAGGAATCCACAGCTTTTCATTTTCTGTGGAAACAAAAATAGAAATCCTTTTCCCCAGTAACTTGTCCTTGAACTTAAATTTTTGAGTCAAAGCATTTTTAAAATATATAAATTGAATTAATCCAGCAGCATTTCCTTTAACAGTTGTTGTTTCCTCAGCAGTCAAACAATACAAAGACAATATAATACCGCACAGTATACAAATTTTCTCCACCTGTGGCTTTTTATTATTCTGTTTCTTTTCTATTTTTTGAGACAGGGTTTCTCCTTGTAACTCTTATTTGTCCTGGAATTTACTCTGCATATCAGGTTTACTTTGCAAATCACAGAGATCTGCTTGCCTCTGTCTCCTGAGTGCTGGGATTAAAGGTGTGTGCTACAACACCCAGTTCCTCTTTGTCTCTTTAAAACCATTTTTTTTTCATGTCTACGTATATTTTAAAACACACTGTAAACTTTTAGAGGTTTTTCTTAATATGAATCTGTCTTTACTGTAAATCTTTATCTTCGATTGGCCACAAGTCTTTTATCTGGTAAACAACAACATTGCTAAAATGAAAGTCATAGCTGTGTCAGCTGCGGTTTACCAAAGATGGTGGCGGGTACTTTTACCACCAGCACGGAAAGCTGTGCTCACCCCCTTGGTCTGCGCTGCCACCCAGAAAGCATGCTGCCGGCTTGGAGATGTGGTCACTGCCATTGCCATCTCTCATACACACCAATAAATTGTTAGCAGAGTTATTTAAAAGCTGTGCGGTTTTTTGCCGCTTATGCTGAGTCAGGAATCTTCCCTTAAAGGAGCCACAGAAATTTTTGCTTGTCTCACAAAAAACAGAGTGCAACCCAGAAAATGTTGTTATCAAGAAACCTTGCTTGTCTCTATTCTTTTGTTTCTAAAACCCTTTTTTAAGCTTCTGTTAAATTTTAAGTGGTAGTTCTTATTAGCCACATGGGCGCCATTTGTAAAGTGTATGTATGGTTTTTCCACCCGCCACCTCTGGTCTCGTCCTGCCGCCGCACCAGCCCCAAATAATACACAGAGACTCTGTATTTGATACAATGCTATTGGCCAGGTGCTAGTTTCTTATCAGCTAGTTCTGTCTTAAGTATTAACCCATTTCTGCTGATCTATGTATTTTTCTTACCGGGGAGCCGGCCGGCATACTGCTCTCTCCAGACTCTCCATCTTGGCTCCTCCCTCCTACTTCCTCTTTCCTCCTTGTCTCCTAGTCCCTCCTATCTTCCTTTCCGATTGGCTAACAGTCTTTATTCATTAACCAGAATGAGAAACATATATCTCCCATCAGTGGCATCTCCCATCAGAAAAGAATTAAAAAATAAAAGAGTTAAATCAACAAATTTATATTTTTCCTTGGAGTTGAAAAATCACTGAAATCTAAGAGGGTTAAAAGCAAGATAGTTCTTAGGGGTAGAGAATGGATGTACTGGAATTCTCATTTATATTTTCTTTCTATCTAAATGTAAAACAGAACTTACTCTTGACACAGTAAGAAAAAGAGATTAGTGCACTCTACCCAAAGGCCCCTGCCTACTCCAGAGGGGGTCCCAGATTGGCCAAAACTTTCTGAAAAACCCTTGTAGACACACCAAGAGGTATGTTTCCATGATTATTCTAAATCTAGTCAAGTTGATAATAAAGTTATCCATCACAGGGAGGATTGAGGGCCTATGATTTAATGAGTAGTTTCTGTTTGGGTGGCATACACATTCTAGAGAGGGAAATTGTAATGCTTATATAACAGTGTAGAGGTACCCAACATCACCGATATGAATACACAGAATCAAATTACATGGAAAGTAATTGTGCTTTATATTATTCACTGGGAAGAAATGGATCTGTGTCTTTTATTTCCATCATATCCTCTTTCCTACTCTGGAGCAGACAAAAGGAAATGATGAGTCTTCCCTATTGAAAGCTGATAGGACACTACATTGCACGTTAAATGATGCCCTGACTCCTTTTAGGGAGGTTGTAGTTCCCACTTCTTTATTCTTACCCTTTTCCCTGTGCTCTTTCTCCAGGACCTTCTGTGTCCCAAACCTGCACAACACAAGCCAACTGGCTATCTTCATACTTCCTTTGCTCTGTTTGAAAGTCTCTTAGCTCTGGAGTTTAGTGATGCTTATCTTATCTAGAAATCAAGTCTTCTCTGAGGGGCTGCCAGCCTATATTGACACTTCCATCACTCCTGCCTGATCATTTTAATCCCCTCACTTTCCTTTAACTTCTTAAAGACATTTGTTTCATTTAAAATTATTGACTGGTTGATTGTTTTTTTCAGTATCCAAATTCATTACTACACCAAAGGCAGAGATTGTGGACACCTGAAGCAATTTACAGGTGTCTCACAACAATTGTCTGGGTGACTTAGCTCTTGCCTTTTTGAAATAGAGACTTTGAAAGCCAACCAAACTTACACTAACTGAGGTTTATCTGAAGTGGGTTAGCTTTGTCCTTTCTAGTCAGTTGAACTTCTTATTCCTAATGTGAAAAAAAATAAAATAAAGTGACCTGCATCACACACACACACACACACACACACACAGAGAGAGAGAGAGAGAGAGAGAGAGAGAGAGAGAGAGAGAGAAACACCTGGAATTCCCTGAGGCATTACCTGAGCACCCAAAGACACTAAATTGACAAGTACTTATCACAAATACCTAATAGATAAGTTACTGTCAACTCCAACCCTAACTTTGCCAAGGAAGAGAAAACAAGTCAGCATAAACTTTGAGATCTCTGGAGAAGGCACTCCAATTTACTATCCCTGTTAGATTCTACTCCTATCTGACATTTTCATGCATCCTATCAACTCCTGCCAACCTTCTCCCTTGACCTCTCCCATGCCTGATGATGCTGACTGCATCTATAACTTGTCTAACTGGAATGCCATTAAGTCGTAGGGGACCCACAGCTACAGAAAGGAAAAGTAGACTATGCAGGTCATAGCTTTAACTATCAGTTTCAGGTTGAATGGCCAGATTCATTTATTTTGTCAATTTTAACATGAGTACCTAAATCAGTGCAAGCCTTTCCTTCCTTGTTTGCTTGCCTTATTCTTGAAGATTGCATTTTCTCCTATACACTGCTCCATGCCAAAAACAAACATCTATAATTTGCTTCTGACTTTCCCATAATTACTTAATATCTAACATAACTATTCCAGTACATAAAAATATAGAAGATGTACATTTTAGATTATATTATAATTATATTTCTCCCTTCCCTTTCTCAAAACCCCTACTTACTCTCCTTCAGATTCATGGCCTCTTTGTTCACTAGTTGTTATTTTGTGAATATATGTAAATACATATATATTCCCAAATATAACCTACTTGACCTGTATAAGTTACTTGTATGTATGTTTTCAGAGCTTACCATATGGCGCTGGACAACCTATTAGTGTGCTCTTCCCTGGAGAGGAACACTTCTCCCGGTCCCAGCTTCTATTAGCTGCTTATAGTTCTTGTAGACTTGAGATCTACATGGGTTTTTCCCAGTCCAGTCTGGCATGTCCCATAATAGTGGTTACCTGTGAAGAGAAGATTGTGAAATGCAGCACAATGGTGAAGGCCTTCCTGATTTCAAGCCACAGAAATATGAACTGTCCAGTCTATTACAGTGAAAGGGTCATTTGTGACTTACTTTTAGAGGTTAGACAACTGGAAGATGTTTTCTACTGTTCTGTATTATCTCTCAACACCTCTGATTAGCATTTTGTGGAGGATCCTTTTGCTGTTAGTTGGTTGGGATCTTCCTTATCTGTTTGTTTTCTAGTGTGTATGCAATTACCTGAAAGTCCATCTGAGAAAGAGCAATATAAAGACAAACATTAAGAACTCCAATCTTAGTTTAATTGCATATCTGGAGATAATAGCTGGGATTTGATCACAACTAATGGAGTAACACACTTAGCAAGTTAAAGGAGGGATGGAAGGAAGACAGAAAGAAAGGAAAGGAGAGAGGGAGAGAGGAAGGTGTGATGGTTTGAATAATAATGGTACCCATGGGCTCATATATTTTAATTCTCAGCCATTAGGGAGAGACACTACTTGTCAGGAAGTAGGAGGTATGGCCTTTTTTAAGTGATGTGGCCTTATCTGAATAAGTATGGCCTTGTAGTCACTGGGGATAGGCTTTGGGTTTCAAAGCTCAAGCCAGGCCCAGTGTCCCTCTTCTTCCTGCTGCCTGATGATCTGAATGCAGAACTCTCAGCTCCCTCTCCAGCAGCACATCTGCCTGTATGCAGCCATGCTTTCCACCATGAAAACAATGGACTAAACCTCTGAAACGCTAAGCCAGCCCCAATTAAATGCTTTCCTTTATAACAGTTGCAGTGGCTGTGGTGTCTCTTCGCAGTAATAGAACACCAATGAAGACAGGAAGGGATGAAAGAAAGACAAACATGCAGGCTGGCACAAACTAAGCTGCTTCTTGGAATCTTTGCTCATAAACAGGATATAGAAAACCAACCCACCATTGCCACTGCCATGATAACAACAACAAAATATAACTATGGTATCACTTGTAACTCCAACCAGATCAGCAGTTTAAGGCCCTTCTTGACTACTGGCAGTTTTAACAACACCCAAACTACATAAGACCCCATTTCAAGATGAGATAAAATAGGACCATAAAATATGAGAACAAAAGAAAAACAAAAATGGAGACATTACTCTGAAACAACAATTCAAACTTTGGGGGAAACATTTTTATGGTGTGTGTGTGTGTGTGTGTGAGAGAGAGAGAGAGAGAGAGAGAGAGAGAGAGAGAGAGAGAGAGAGAGAGAGAGAGAGATCAGGTATTTCAGGAAGCTAGCCAGAAAAAGCAAAGGTGAACTCCTACACAGGGCTTTGGACTATTGGTTTTCAACCCAGTCATCTTTTTGTGGAGAATAGGATGATGCCTATTTTTCTCTGAATGATTGCAATGTTTTGTTTTGTTTTTTGTTTTTCTTTTCCCCCACTTTCTTCATGAACTGGGATTCCTGGCCTGTTTTACACACACCCAAACCAAGATAAGCAGCCATCCAAGTCAAGGAACACCCTACTTCCTCACCAGCACTGCCTTCCACCTCCTCCTCTCTGGCGATCGGGCTTTGTAGCTTTGTGCCCTGCTCCCACATCATTCACTCTGAAGTTGTTTTCATACTTCCAAAGCTCTCTCACTAGGTCAGGAGTCAGGAGGGAGATGACACTCCCTGGGCAGAAAAGAGAAAGCATGGTGCTTTGTGGTCCCTCAAGGCAACCTTTCCACAGTGCTGGGGATGAAAGAAATTCCCTTTGCTTCTTGTGCTGCATCCTGAATGGGTAATTGAGGGCCTTTTCTGCAGGAAGGCTGAAGAAGAAAGAGTGGGAAGTCATAGCAGGTTACGCTGTCGACTTTAGATGCATCTAGAAGAAATTGTAAGGAGAAGAGATGCATTTTCTCCTGTTTTATTGGTTTCATTGATTTGAAGTTGTGGAGGGAAAGGAAATTCTTCCATCCTGTATTACTAAATCCAAGCCTTTAAGTTTACCAAAACAGACTGACAATAGACAGACAAAAAGCATGCAACAGAGGGATGAAAAACATGTGAATTTCTATAATGTGTACAGGATCTATCTAAAATAGAACCTGAAGTAGTTGAGTTAAAAATAACCACCTTAAAGGAACAGAAAAATTACAACGGAAAAGGCAACTGTATTGTAGCTGTATGGGGATAGTGATATTTTAAAAAAGAAAATGAATGGGACAAAAGAACAATGGCCTGGGTCGAAATTCTCCTAAACTCAAGGTTTAGTTGTTTTTCAGGTTCCTTTCAGTGATTAATCATCCCAGGTCAATGAAACTCTGTAGGGACCTCATTCTTGGAACCTCATTCTTGGAAACTCCATTAGTCAAACAGAGAACATCACAGAGGCCCTTCCCTGTGCTGCAGGACAAAGGGTCAGAGATCACAGAGATATGGTGACTGAGGGAGGGCCAGGGAGGTTTGGGTATGTTTCCTTAGCTCTGGACATCAAAGTGCTACACATTAGGGAACATTTTCTGAGGCTTTTGTCTGCAAATATGGAAAATCCCACTCAGCTGGCTTAAGTAAGGAAACTTATTCTCCTTATTACTAGGAAGTCAGAGACATGGTGGCTCTTCCATGATTGGCTGGCTCAGGGTTCTTCATCAGATCCTCAGCTCCCCCTGTATTTCTACCAGTGACATCCCCGGCATTCTTGGTAGGTGGAGGGAACCAGTTCCCACAAATTATACTCTGACCTCTACCTGACTCTTGTCCCATGTGCTATATACACACAGGAGCATGTGTGTACACACATTCATGTATGCATACGTACATACACAATAAACATAAAAATTCAACTAAATAAAACAATAGAAACTTCTGTCATACCCATGAACAAAATTATGCTACCATTTCAAATAAAATTACTTTTGGGGGGCAAGTGACATTACTATAATTGTTAGGCATTATCCCTGAGCTACAAAAAGAATGAATAACTACAGAAAATAGGATTTCACTAAAACAAAGAAGCAAACAAACAAGAGTAAAAACAAAGAGAGCAGAGTTATGGAGAGAAATGTAAGTTCTTCCATCATGGATGATTTTAAGGTAATAACAACAGTATTTATTATTAAATACATATTACATGTCTGGTGTGCCCTACTTGTCTACCTCCCTTTAAATATTTTAAGAGCTAACTTTTAAGGTAGGGTACTAACACTAGCTAATATATCCAATTATAAACAAGAAAATAAACTTAGAGAATATAAACAGTGTCCAAAAGGAAAGATAAGAAAGAAGTAGAAACAGGTGATATGTATGCTCTTAACAGTCTGGTTATACAATCCTCTATTATTACACTCTTTGCTTCTATAAGCAGTTTTGGAAGGCTTTTCTTTGACTATAATAGTGGAACAGGCTGAAGAGGTTAATGAAGTAGTGTGCTCCTCTCTATGGTAAACTAAAGTGATACAAGAGTCTTGGTAGAATAATAAGTTTTCCTACGGTACTTGGTGGGTGATGTGATAACAAAGAACTTTCCATCATATTCTCTGAAGTTCCCACCACCATTGCCTGCCTTGCCTTTCCATTCTGCTCTCATTTTCAGCACAGCTTATATTTTTTATATAAAGAGCTAGAGAATGAGATGCCTGCATTCTATTTACCAATCTCCTGTTTCCCCCTTTTGTCTCCAGCTCCATAGTATGAACTGGAATACTGCTTCCATATCTGTCATTTGCCTGTCTCAAAGGAACATAGTAATTCACCATTCACAGCCTCCCTGTTTGCTGGCACACCCTAGCACCTCTACAGAGGATGCTGTGAAGGTTTAATTGGGCCCTTGTCAGTGCTACAGGTTCTTCCAGGTGCTTGCACAGGATAGAGTTGTGGAGGTCTCCATCCCTAAGAAAGTAGTAAAGAGGAAATATACATTTCATTATGTTTACTTGGGTGGTTTGAAAGAGAATGGTCCCCATAGGCTCATCCACTTGAATAATTGGTCTCCAACTGATGGAAATGTTTGGGAAGAAGTAGAAGGTGTAGCCTTGATGGAGGAGGTGTGCCACTGGGGGGTGGTGGGCTTGGAGGTTTCAGAGGACTGCTGCCATTCCCAGTTAATCTCTCTTTCCCATTGTGAAGATGTAAGCTCTTACCCACGGCTTTAGCATCACTCCTACCTGCCTGCTGCCATGTTCCCTGACATGATGGTCATGTACTCACCCTCTGAAACTGTAAGAACCCAATAAACCTTTCCTTCTTTAGTTGCCTTGGTCATGATGTCTTATTACAGCAATAGAAAATTTATATTTGGTTGTATGAGCCTTCCTTCAAAAGCTATCGAAACCCAGCAATGGGCTTCAAAGATGGGATTGCAGAAGCACAAAATTTATTCCTCATTTGAAGTTAATCACACTTCACATGTGCTTAAGATTCTGAGTAAACAGTTATGTCTTGCAGGTGACTCATTGAAGCTTCAGACCTGATAAGCAGGTGGTTTATGGTTGAATTTAATTTGGAAATATCTGAGAGAGCATCTGAATACAAGATGAATTGAGCAGACATAGAATGTTATTTAAGATTTAAAATTCAAATAATTCTATGTCCTCTCTCTCTCTCTCTCTCTCTCTCTGTGTGTGTGTGTGTGTGTGTGTGTGTGTGTGTGTGTGTGTGTGTATGAGAGAGAGTTATTAGGATGATTTACAGTCTGTGGTACAGCTAACCCAATAATTGTTGGCTATGAACAGAAAGTCCAACAATCCAGTAGTTGTTTAGTCCACAAGGCTGGGATTTTCAGCTGGTCTTCAATATATACCTGAATCACAAAGAAGTAAGCTCTAATGCCAGGGAAACAGTGATCTCACTAGCAAGGTGAGAGCAATCAAGGGGCACAATCTTCATTCTTCCATGTCCTTATATAGACTTCCGGCAGAAGATGAGGCCCAGAAGAGAGGCCGGTTTTTCAGGATCAGAAGATCTGGATTAAGACTCATCTCTCTACCTTAAAGTGATCAGAAGTTGATCTTCCCACTTCCAATTAAGCAAAAATCCCTCACATGTGTGCCCTCCATTTGGAGGTTTTGGTTAATTCTGGGTATAGCCAAGTTGATAGCCAAGAATAGCCAACACAGCTGGTAAGAAAGCAGTTGAAGGGGTTCCCCCACGTCCTCCCCTGTTATCAGTGTCAGGTTGAACTCCCCTCAGCACACCAACCAATAATGCCATCTCAGAAAGGCTCAGCACTGGGTGTTCACATCCCTGAAATCTTGAAATCTTTGCAAATTTAACTGAATTCATAAGTGGAAACTAATGAGAGACATGGAGAATAATAAATCTAAAAGAAAAGAATAGGAGTTTTATAAAACAGAAGCAGAAGTATTCAAAGAAAGAAAGTTCCAGAACTGCAGAAGAGATAAACTATCAGAATCACAAAAGAGCTTGTAATATAATAATAAATAAAGCCAGACTTATACACAGAAGCAGTAGCTAAGCTTAGAAATACCAAAGTTCTTTAAAAGTAAGGAGAAGAAAAAACTGTCTACAAAGAAATGGTAGTTTGTAGTCACATCAGAAGCCAGAAGACTGTGAAAGGTGTGAGGATGTAACTGTGCACCTAATATGTAGCCAGCCTATCTATTATTTGAACCATTCTATGTGATTACCGCTGTTGGATATGGCAGTAGTAGAGGAAAAAGGAAAGAGTGGAGGAGGGAATGGGAAAAAAGGGGACAAAGGGGAAAGATGAAAGGGAAATGGAGGGAAAAGGAAGCCCATCTTCTCTGTTGAAAGGCTGTGAAGAAATCTGAAACGTCTGGAAGCCATTCCTCTGCATGAGACACAAGTCTTACATGTGTCCTTTTTGTTTCTTGATTCCCAAATCCAGATTCATGTCTACCATCATTTCAGGTTTGATGGATGTCTTCAGCTCTCTTACACCTAAGCAAATTCAGATTGGTTATTTGACCCGTGGAACTAAAGGAGGTTGCACATACTTTTCACAGCTATTCCAGAGTTATGAAGGTTTGGATTCTCAATGACACTCTGATGAAGAAAGCTGTTTTAATTTTGGAATGGTTATCAATTGGAGATAGCTTCTGAGTTAGGCATGGGGGCTTGTTCCCACTTCAGCACTGGGATCCATCTGGCTTAGAAACTTGTACAGGCCCTGTGCGTGCTGCCATAGACTCTGTGAGTTCATAGGTGCCTTGACCTGTTGTGTTTAGAATGTTTCATTTCCTTGAGGTCCTCCATCCGCTCTGGCTCTGCCTCCTCTTCTACAGAGTTCCCTGAACCCTGAGAAGAGAGGTTTGATGGAGACATTCCATTCAGGACTTCGTGCTCGAAGGTCTCTCACTTCTCTGCACATAGTCACACAGAAAGAAAGAAAGAAAGAAAGAAAGAAAGAAAGAAAGAAAGAAAGAAAGAAAGAAAGAAAGAAAGAGATGAAGAAAGGAAGGAAGGAAAAAGGAAGGAAGGAAAGAAGGAAGGAAGGAAGGAAGGAAGGAAGGAAGGAAGGGTGGGAAGTGGGAAGAGTTGGGAAGGGTTGGGGGGACTACAATCAGAATACATTGTTCAAAAAAAACTATTTTCAGTTTTATAAAAAGAGAAAGAAAACAAAGCCAAAGGTTGCACTGCTCAGCACAAGACCCAGCTGCCTGCACCTACATGTACACTAATGTTCAGCTCTTACACTCAAGTGTGGGTAAAGAAAGTTCTTCCCTGAAATCATAATTTGGATCAACTCATAAAAGGAAGACACAAGTTAGAGGAGCACCCAAGGCACTGATGTCTCCAGGCATCAAAAAACTGGCCCTTTGATTTTACCTAAAGAGCCTCAAAATTCCCTGGCCAGTATACTTGATAAGTTTAAGAATTCTCTCTAAATTTCTCAGTGCTAGCAAAAATCTAAAAGGGAATAGACTCCACCACACATTATCTTCAGTCCTGAGAGTTTCCCAGCATACACTCTCAGTGGCCACCAGCATGACAGTGATATAATCTAAGGAATCAGAATGGTCTTAGATATTGCCCCTCTTTGACTTTGTGAATTCTCCCTCCCCCCCCCCCTCGCCTATCTCTCTATTAGATCCATTAGGACTGAGTACATCAACAGGATAGTTTTGTAAGATTTTTTGTATCAATTCTGAAATTTGAAATTATAGAAAGGATTCAGATCTGGAGGCAGAAAAACATGGTTTCAGGATAAATTACAACCGTATTTAAGTGATCTTAGACAAAAAGTTCATCTATTACTTCCCTTTTTTAACCAGGGGGTAAAGAATGATATCATTATAGGATTTTTAAAAAATCATTTTGAGAGAACTGTAGATTTTCATGCAGCTATGAACAATTTTCCTCCAGTGGCAATATAGTCAATAAATAAAGAATAGTATCCCAGTCAGAGAATTGAAGTGATATAATCAACTGGCCTTGTTCAGACTTCAGAAATTTCATACATGTATCCTAATGTGTGTTGTGAGACTACAACCACAGTCAAGAAACATAGGATTCTATTACAAGTAGGCTGCCTATCGAAACTACCTGACAACCAAAGCCTGTTTTCCATCTCTGCAAGTATGCCGATTCAAGGATGCTATGTAGGGCCTGGCTATAGCTTAATTGGGGAATACTTGCCTGGGCCTTATCCCCAGTCTTGAAAAAAAAATCACGTGGATATGACATCTCAACGTGTTTAATCTTTTGAAGCTAACTCTGTAAATTGGCATAATTCCTGAGATTTTTATCAAATTTATCACATGTATCAATATTTCTTCCGGGACAGATACTCAAAAAATGGCTTTGCTGAGTCACATGTGCACTACATGTATAGTTTTAGAGAAGACTCTCATTCTCTTTTCCAACATGACCACATTTTACATTGACAAGAACATCAATGAATGCTCTCATTTCTCTACATAGTCACAAGAATTTGGTGTTGGGACTTAGTAGTCGTAGTATTTTGGCTATTCTAATAAGTATGTGCTGTTTCTTTGTGCTTTTTTCTAATTTTTAATATTTAAATTTGTTCTTTGACAATTCAAATGTATGTATAATGCATATATGTCACTCTTTTTTGTTTGTTTGTTTGTTTTTCAAGTCAGGGTTTCTCTGTGTAGCTTTGTAGAACAGGCTGGCCTTGAACTCACAGAGATCTGCCTGCCTCTGCCTCCCAAGTGCTAGGATTAAAGGCATGCACTACCACCACCCAGCTCATACATGCCACTCTTATCCCCACTATTTTTCATCTCCCTACTTCTCCCTACCCTCCCTCATCCTACAAGATTCTTTCTCACTTTCATGCCTATTAGTTTTTGTTTTGTGACCCGGTAAGTGTTTTGATTTTCATGATGAAATGATATTGAACAACTTTTCACAATCTGAAATTTTTTTCTGCCCATGTTCCTGTCAGATTACCTGCTCTACCAGTGGGTTTGAGAGTGAGTTCCTGCCACATTCTACGAATTGGTTCTTCATTATATTTGTGACTGGGAAATCCTTTTGTGCAGTCTGTAGGGTTTTTTTTTAACCATCTTCACAGAATCTTTTGTGGAGCAACAGCTTTGAATTTTTTTATGATATCTATCTTATCAATTTTCCTCTTGTGGATTTTGATTTAGATATTAAATATAAAACCATTTCCACTTACTCTAAGTAATGCAGGTATTCACCTTAAGCAAAGCCACCCAGATGTCAGCTATCACATTTTCTCAACAGCTTTTTTCATTGGAGTAATCCAGTCTTTCTCAGAGACACTAGAAGGTCAAATTTCACTTCTCAAGAAAACTCTAAATTAGTTGCCTTCTGGACTACCATCTTGAAGATCCAAGAGAGAAAGGCTCATTTTTTCTAAAGACCATAAAAATCCAAAGGCCCCAGTGTGCTGGTGTTTTAAATCCTGCTATCAGGTGTTGACTGCATACCTACTATGTGCTAGCCTTTCTAGATTTAGAGAATCTGGGACCCTTCTGTAAATGAACTGAACATCGATCCAAGAGAGTGGCATCAGAGCAGTGTGAAAACTTAGCATTACTGCATTCACCATCAAATGACAGTTTTCTCAAATTCATCAAGCACTTGTTGAATACTGTATACTAGCCATTGTAGAAATAATATGCCCTTGTACTGTGGAGCTTTGTTTTGCTGGAAAGAGGGAGATACATAAGACTCAGGCATAACATGAGAACGACAATACTGACAGTAGGAAATGCAAAGAACTTGCAGTAGAAAGAATATGCATTGTGATAACTACTAGTTGTGTAAATTTGGGCAAATTATTCTTATCTTCCTGTGAGTCTCAGATATATCTCTACAAAATGGAAATATTAACACATAATTCAAAGTTTTCCTAGGAGAATTGAGCTAGGACTCCTGAGACTGTCTTCATTAAGTCAACAGGATTTGGTGACTGATAGGACAACTGGTGGCAGTTGCAAGCAGCCAGGTTTCTGGCCTCTGGAAGGACAACTGAGACATTGTCATTCTTGTGTGTGTCTATGAATTTATTCTAGGTTTTCTCCACACTCGTTGAGGACCGACAAGATATACACAGACGAGAAAACTGTTTTATTGAATCTGAGAGCATGAGTACATTAGGCTAAGGGTAAGGGCAAAGCAGAAGGTATGAGACAGGAAAAGCAACTGCAGCCAGGCATCCTAAACGTGACGATAGCTGGATTACCAATTTAGTTTGAAAATACCCAGTCATTAGCAGGTTTGGTGACACAATGATTCAGCTTGCCCTCTGTCTGCATGAGTGAGCAATGGGAATTTCAGAACTTGTCTGTGGGTCCAATGGGCAAAAATGCTTGCTGCCAAGTCCAATCTCCAGAACACACAGGGTGAGAACCTACTCCTAAAGGTTGAATAGCCTTCATAAACATCATGTTTACTCGTGCATATAACACATGACATGCATACACACACACACACACACACACACACACACACACACACACACACACAAAGAGAGAGAGAGAGGGACAGACAGATAGATAGGCAGATAGACAGATAAACTTCTAGTTTGTGATACTTGAGCCCTCTCAGGCTTCAGTCTGGATTGTTTTGTTTTGTTTTGTTTCGTTTTAATTCAACTCCAGTTTCTTTTCTTCTGTTGTAGGTCCCCTTCAGAAAAGTGATGGATGCAACAAAATGTAACGATTGTAAGCTATTAAGAAAATTTCCACAAGAGGCCATGCTGTTCTGGACTTAGTTCAGTACACAGCCTCAGAGTCTCTTGTACTGAGATGGTAACTTTCAGTTAACAAACCCTGTTACTGTGTATGAATCAATCCTATTCCAAATAAAAGATTTTCCAAAGGAGGAAACTCGCATGCAAGTTGCTGAGGTGTTTGACCACCCCGCCCCAGCTCAGCTGAGGTCTCTAAATCACTTCCCTTTGAATCACTAAGCCAGCTCTTTCCCAAGGAGTAGTGGGGTGGACGGGGGGGGGGGGGACACCCAGCCCACACTCTCAGCACATCTGCCTCCCACCATCAAACTTTGTGGGCAGGCGGAGTGCTTCAATATTCCGAAAAGCTTGCAGGAATTACCTACATGCTATAAAGTGCGAGGGAAGACGGACGCTATCTAGAACGAAATTGAATGCCAACTCTTAGAGTGGGCTAAGCTCCTAGCTTGTGCTGCCAAAAGACAAGGTGGTACTAAGGAACTCTTTCCTTCCTTAATGGCTTTAAATTGGTACATTTTGATCAACCTTTTGTCTCATGTATATGTGAAAGGCATTGGCCATTTAACTGCCAAGCACGTGGACCTCCATTCATTTGTTCTGTCTCTTCAGAAAAGGTCAGAGTTAATTAAAAAGAAAAATGTAGTATCAGTGGTCAGTCTGCCATCACTGATGGCCTCAAGAGATATGAGTCTGAGATCTATGAACTGAAAAGCCCCGACTCCACCCAGCCACTGCTCTTGTTCTCAGGAAGAAAGAAAAGATGGGTCGATAGACTGTGGACAGCGTCAATTGTTTTTGGGGAGAACAATTTGTCATTATCTTTTGTCTGCAGTAGCTGTCATCTGCCTAGAGCCTTGATTAATAGTGTATATCGAAGTGTGGGCATCCATGAATTAGCCAGTGATTCAGGACTATTAGAAGGTCACATCTCATTTTTTTTATGCCTCGTTTGGAAATTTGAAATGTTAACAGCGTAGGGAGTCCAAAACAAATTACATTTTTAGTCAGTAATGTAATACCAAATTTATTATTTGATGATGATGGCAGTTTTTAAATCCTTGTTATTCCTTAAGACTAAATTCCTTACAAACCTCATCATGTCATTTTTAAAAAGGAAATACTTAAAACTAATTTTAAAAGAATTCCAGTTAATGCTGTTCCCACTTAAAAACTAGTTATATTTTATATTTTGACCTGCACTTACCAATTAAACATATTTGATTGTCATCCATATATTACTTCCTCATACCCTGTGATCCACATGTTCAGAAATGAAACCTGGGAAGCACAGTTGTTACCTAGGTGACTATGTATCCAAGGAAAACTCAAAAAGTTCTATTTTCTAAAGGGAAGATGAGAAGTGGCAACTGCAAGAAATTAGCCATCTTTGCCACATTTCCTCTGGTGAATTCAACTGATAGCTAGCTGGTCCTTCCAACCTTGTTTCTTCCCTGTGGTATGGCACCTGCTTTGTAATTACTAGGAGATGGGTGCAGTTTGTGGCCCTAGACTCAGTGTAGTTTCCCAGCTTGTACCTAGCTGGGTTTCCCAAGTGCTTGTGTATTTGGATTAGAACAAGATTGCATAGGAAGATATGCAAAGGGACACTACTCACCCAGTGCAGTGAACTGTGATGTGTAGTGCTTTTCTTCAGAGCCATCTGAATGCTGGTCTAAAATGTGTAGAATTTTCAGACCTGTCATTCTCTGAAAGGGTCATAGTTTTTGAAAAGCTAAGGACATGGCAGAAATTGGAAAATCAATATGAGGTCAAGATTCATTATTTAAAAAACAAACATCTGTGTTAAAGCTTCCTTGATGAAAAGCATTTCTGCCTGCTAGATTGATCCATAAAGGGAAAAGTTTTATATAACGATGGATGAAGGCAGTTTGTAGCTACATGCATTTAACAACAAATCAGACTTAACCCAGAAAAAACCAGCTTATTTTCTTAAAGGCCTTTGATATTTTCTGAAAGATCACATTTCCAAATTACTTTTAGCTCAGGGGATTCTTTTTCCCTATCAATTTTGCTTGGCATTTGAAAAAGTTATTTCTTTTGGTAGCTTAATAAATCTTTCATCTTTCCTCTATCAATAACCTGAGCTCCAATACCAGAGTGAAAAGCAACGAAGACTGAGAAAGGCAAGGAGGACTAAAGCAAGGGTAAGGGGTAATAGAGCAGAGCATCTCCACTCCTCTATCACAAATGAGTCTGCTTTTAAAATGCATGCCATCCGAACTACTTTCCATTGTTCCTCCCTAGCTCTATTGCAATGGGGATTTGGTATTAAATTATTCTCAGAGATTTTCTACTCTTCCAAATGTGTGTTGTAATAATCAAAATTTTCAATAGGGGCCATTTTTTTCTAGATCCAGCTTGAGACAGACAACTCTTGCTTTGTAGGGCTATCTTCACTTCCTTGCTGACTGACCAACCCGGGCTGCAGATTCATCACCCTGACCTAGGGTCACTCAGGGTTTCTGGAGACTGTGAGCCATAGTCCATAAGAACACATGGTGGCTCTCTAAGGAAGGGCTCAAGAAGTTTTCCTTAGTGTTCCAACAGCATCTACAATTCCAAGCAGACTTTCAAATGTATCCTCTGCCATTTTCTGACTTCTTGGGGATTTCTCTGTTCCTTTGAGGAAGTAGTGCCTCCCTCCCCCCACCAAGAAGATTTCCTTCTCTGCCTGTGGCAGACATGGTGGAACAGCAGAGAAGCCAGGACAGAAATGGTGGCTGTGACTAGAGGAGATTCAGGGGTCAAAAAAAAAAAAAAAAAAAAAAAAGCTTATCATTCTGTCTTGGCGCAGCCTTCCTTCAACCCGAGTCAGACTCTCTTTCACTTCATAAGACTTTTTCCTCACAAGGATTTGGTGTTTCTATTGGGAAAGCATTTGCGAGCCAGTTCAACAAAATGTATATTGGGAGAGGGTGAGCTGGAGATGTGATAGAGTTGGCAGAGCTCTTGCATAATGTGAACAAAGCCCAACTCTGAACCCTAGCACTTCCTAAAGCTAGGCATGATGGCATGTATTTGTTATACTAACAGCTGTAGGCAGAAGAAGCAGAAACTCAGCTCGAGGCCTTCCTCTACTACATAGTGAATTCCATACCAGCTCAGGATACAGTAGACCCTGTCTCAAAAAAAATATTTTGGGTAGAAACTTTGCATATACTTATACATAAAACTGTAAGCTTCCTGTGGACAGGGGGCATTGTTTCTCTTCCCTTGTGCACCTGACATATAATAAACGCATCATAAAAAGTCTGACATAGCTTTATTAAATAGAATGAAACATAAGAGTTAGACATGTTGCATATTGTATATATTAGGGCATTGGGATTTCTATAAAACTCTTATTTATTAAGCAACCAAAATCCCACTTGGGCTTCAAGTATAATACAAAATAGCAAATTCAATTAAAGTTGCTGGTGGAATCTCCCCGAGCAATAAGCACATTTATACAATAGGTTGTTTTACCCATCCTGAGAACGAGCCTCACACAAACTTGACCTCCCTCAGTCCCATAAGCCTGGGCTGAAGGTTCACCCAGGAAGAACAGCACACACAGCTTGGGGAGGTTGAGAGTTACTGAGATTTCAGTAAGTGATGTGCACATTCTTTTATTTTATCATTATCTGTCCAGCTAATGTTACATTGTGATGGGATTTTTTTTTTCCTTACAGGTTCTTTCGTCTTCAAAGGGCAAAGACTCTGAGTAAGCACACTTTAAATTAAATATCCTTTCCCTGGGTGATTGATAAGGAGGACAGAAACAGCAAACAGGTGATCCAGGAAGACTCAAGAGAAGGAAATTAAACACGAAGGAAACTTATGCAGGCCAAGCATTTTATCTTATCTCCTGGGCTTTTATTGATTGTTTGATACTAGTGAAGTACTTGCTCAGCACCTAGGTCATCCTGTGTGTCAGGAAGTACAAAGAGTAAGACAGGATCATGGCCTGTGCCACTAGAGGATATGAACAAGCCATCTTTGATAAACCAAGGGAAAGGAACATGAATTTTTAGTCATGATCCACCCAGCACTGTTTTTAGTCACTGACAGGCATCATGTAGGGCAGAGCTCTCACAAGTATCTATCATCTAGCGACATGTAGCTATCTTGTTCAGTGTATTTACTCCCTGTGATATGCATACAAGCATCTGTCACCTAATGATGACTTTCTCAGAACATGCCCTATCCATTATGCTAATTGCAACTAATTGGGTATGCCTACAGGAGAATAATGTCTTCTGACAGGAGATGTGGTGAAGTTTGTTAAAAAGAAATATCTAGAATACTGAGTTCCAATGCTGGAGAGCAGAGGAAGATTCTGGAGCTTTGATCTGGAGACAAGAGAGGTTAGATGGAGTGTAACAAATTGACATTGCCCTTGTTAAGAAAGTAGAATTCCTTGCCTGCTGCTGATGCCTACTATTCAGTGACATTTGGGGAGCAAGGGGCCACCAGAAAGGGAGACAGATGGAAAACATAAGAGAAAGCACAATAAAAATGGTCACTGACTCAACAGAGGTTTCATTGATAACATTTTGCTTGACAATGGTGATAAACTCAGTTTCCAGTTTGGGATGCTGTGACCCAGGTCTAATGTGGGAAGGGCAGTACTACAATATTGGACAGCAGCATTTGTCCAAAGCTTCTAGTCAACCAGGCAGTTGTGATGGGAACCGGTAGGGCTGTGCCCAGCTACGATTGTCTAGACTGGATGAAGTAGGAACGTGGTTAATGTACACTGGTCTCCAATTTTGGTAGGTTTATTGGGTACTAACCCCACTGGAAGTCAGGGAATACAATGGGAATTGTCACGATGCACTATGTCAGAAACAGATGAACACATTTGTGTGATCCCATGTTAGAATTTATTAATAATAAATTCACAGGGTACAGTGATTTTATTGAGTGCAATTGACTAAAGGTCCTGTCTTTCTTGTTAGCCTTGGTCAAGGCAAACAGAAGATTTATTTTATTCTAATCTTAATTACCAATATCTTCATATGGAGAGGTAGATTACAGAATGGCTATAAAAGAGGCCTGCAAGGCAGGTAGAGATGCAAACAGAGTCTCTATGGGAACATAGCAAGCCAAACCCAGCAGGAAATCTTCAGAGGCATAGTGTTATGGCTACAGAGAAGGTTTCGGAGTTCAAGTTCAGCTGAAGAAGGATGTTGCCATGGGGATTATAGAGTATCAGGTCTAGGTAGATGGATGGATAGCAGGTTCACATGGGTAAGCAGGATTGTCAAATGGCAATTCAAATAGGCTTTGTCAACAGCAGGCTGAATTGAGCTGAAACCCCCGGAATAATGAGAAGTTCTCTGCCTGTTGGTTCGCTGACACATATACCAGATGGTTATATGGCAGCTTGGTGGAGGCATCACACTACAGCATTACCTGTCTGTCTCGTCATGGTAACCACCATCATGTTAGCTGTCTGCCTTCTGTATGGTGTCCAGGTGAGGGAGTGTCACCCTTTCGTTGTTTAGTGTGTCTGAAAAGTTATCAAGTCTCACTTTCCTGATATGATTTTAATATGACCATGTGATTCTACAGCCCTAATTCCTCCCAACGACTGTATAAGCTGCATCGTTTCCACTCCCGGGAACGCCATTTATCAGTCTGCGCCTTGTGTGTGATGCCAGAAAGACAGTGACACTCATGTCCACCAATGTACAGAGTCATCCTCCATCTCTCAGGGGAAAGCCAGTCTGGAAATCTCATATAACAGGGTGTGAAGTCACTTGGGGGGGGGTGTCTCAACCTGATCTCAAAACAGATGCTGAGATCTAGCCTCCAAAGTGTCCTCCAATGAAGGACAGATGCCAACTCCAATCTCAGCATGCTGGTCATAGTCCTACCAGCCAGCCAAAGCATAGCAACACTCACCTGTACCTTTGAGTGCATGGATTTACAACTCTGACTTCCAAAGGCTTCAAATATTAAGATTCAATTCCATAACCTTTTCTTTTTTTGAGACACTTTCTCTTGATACATCACCCTGGCTGTCCTGGAACTCTCTATTTAGATCAGGCTGGCCTCAAACCCACAGAGATCCACCTGTCTCTGCCTCCCAAGTGCTGGTATTAAAGACATGCACTACACCCAGCCTAATGGGTTTTTGGGTTTGTTTTGTCGGGTTTTTATTTTTGAGACAAAACTTAAAGTTGGGTGGGTAGGGGTGAGGAGAGGGTCTGGAGAGACTTGGGGGAGGGGAAGAATATGATCAAAATTTGTATAAATTTAAAAATTGTCCTAAGTAATAAAAGTATAATAAAAAATTAAGATTGAATTCCACAAATGCAAATTTATAGATACCTAAAGCAATTCAGAAGTAGCCTAGAGAAGAATAATGAGCGCTAAAGAACTTGCGAGGATGGGAAGGAATAGGTAATGAACAGACTAGACAGTGATGATGTTAACATAGCTCTCTCAATGGCTAAAACTATTTACATGGCAAATCTTAAAATAGCTACAGTAAAACTTATAAAACTATTTAAAATGTTTTAAAATCAGTTACTCGGAAAACTGCTAATGGAAGTTGCCTTCACCCCTCCCTTCGTCTCGCTGCCATCCACCCCTCTTAAAAACCATGCAAGACAGCAAGGAGGGGCTTCTGCCCTTAGACACCAGCTGGAAGACTTTCAAGGTTTGGTGAGTTGAGGACAGAGTACAGAAATTAAGACACTATCTAAGAATGCAACTCTATTTCATTCCTATTCAAAATTAAAGGCAACATTCCTATCACAGTAGAAAACTAAATGTGACACACTAGGGGCACAGTTGATGCTGCCACCGTATGATGTTCCATACTAAGTAACTTTCCAGTATACAGTACACACTAAATTAAGTGAAAAACAGCACAGGACTTCTCTACAACTGTATCGTTTTCTGTGTATGTATTAGTAGAAAAAAAAAAGACATAATGGGATTATGGATTATTTTGTCTTTGACTTCCTTACATTGTCCACATTTCAAACATGAGCATATGTAACTTTCAAAGTAATTATAAAAGTGAAATTTGTTTTTAAAATGTAGACGCCTACTCGAAGGTAAAGGGAATAAAGTACAAAATAACACTCTACCTTCAAGATACAGTCCAGTGTCCAGCATCCTGTAGGGATTCTCTGTACCCCAGTGTAGCCTTTCCCTGATGTCCCCTTCTACAGAAGAATGAGCAACAGAGAGGCCACCATTTTCCTGCCCCTTCCACTTGACCCTGCCTGCCTCAGAAGAACTTACTACTACAATGGGCCCCTCTACAGTCAAGGATAATTTCTGGCTGTGTGCTCTTCGTCTTAGACCCCATGAGAACAGCTTTTTCCATAAGAGACAAAGATTTTTTTTTTTAGGGAGAAACTTTTTTGAAAAAGAAATAACACAGAAAGCAAAATCTCCCCCCACGCTCCCTCAAAATATTCCTCCTCAGAGACTCCCCTACTTACCTACAAGCTATAGCTCTGACCTAGATTTAGATTCAGAAGAGCTGTGAACTGTTTTCATAGCAGCCTGGATGAGCATGAACTGGTTAGCTTGGTGGTGCCTTGGTGGTCCAGACTCTGATCAGGCCAGCTGTCTGGAAGTCCCAAAATGTTTGCAATTTTCTAGTTTCTTGTAGTCACCCATATTCTGGAAGTACTTGCACTTGCTTTGAAACTGTCAAAATACAGACCACAGTGGCATAGATTTTACTACAGCAAATTGTTATACTTGCTCTATTGTTACTAATTGTTGTTACTCTCTACTATGTCTAATTTGTAAATTAATCTCTGCATTGGATAGGTATGTATAGGAAAAACCATACTGCATGTAGAATCAGTGCTATCCAAGATTCCAAACATCCACAGAAAGTTCTGGAACATCTTCCATGTCGTAGGTGGGGAGGGTGGGTGCAGTGTATCTTACTTCTTCTAGAGGATCCCTGAGCAGCTTCTACATCTTTCAAGAAAATTCTAACACTGTGTTACCAAGTACAATTTCCTATAATTTTGGCTTAGTCATAATGTAAATCATATCTCTAGACAAGAAAACTGAGCCCTGAAGGTCAATCCTTGTGTCACCACATTTGCAGTATGGTAAACTACCCTACTGTAAGCCCTGCAGATTACTCAATGTAAATCAACCAATCAAAAAGATTACTAGTGCATTCTATGAAAGAAAAATTATATATGTATACATAAATATATATATATATAATTATACATATACATTATATATATATTCATTAAGCAAATACTAATTATGTTGGAAATTATTTTAGGTACTAGGAATTCCAGAGCACAGGGTAGAGGCAGATAAAGTGTTCTTACTCAAATACAAGGTCTACCTTGAGAAAAACAGATAAGAATACAAAACCAAGTATTCAGTAGTTGATTATAATTGCTAAGAAAAGAAATACAACAGAGATGAGCAATTAGAAGGCTGCAAAAAGCCACATGGGGAAGATGGGCTTTGAGTAAAGACTGAGCAACAAAGGTATCTGTGTAGAGAGCAACTAAAGTGCATGAGTCATGAGGCAGGTTTACCCTTGTTAGGTCTGAAGAACGGTAACATGGCATGGCTAGAATGAAGGAAGCAACAAGAGAGCAGTTAAAAAGGCAATTGAAGAGGTCGAGAGGAAGGGCCACACTGACCAAGTGAACGTTTAATTATACTGTAGGTGAGGCAAGAGGTCACTAAGGGTCAGAACTTCCTTATTCATCATGACTCTTTTTGTTTAGATGAACATAGACTATAGGAAGGAAAGGAAGGAAGGACAGATATCAGTAGGGTGCTTGTTTTGTTGTATCTTTCAAGATCCAGGCAAATACAACAGTGACTTGAGTCAGTACAATGGGAGAAAAAGTGATAAGAAGTTGCAAAACTATCCAACTAAACAAGCCACTTATTTTAGCCAAGACTACAGGGAGGAGAGAGTATGAGTGTTCCATCTTCACCTCTAGTCCCTACTACAGGAGAAGCTGAACAGGCTTCTGCTCTAGTTAAATTAATGATAACATGACCGGTAACGCAATAGTCAACAGGGTAACTGATATCAGTTAGATGAGTAAATGTTAATACAATTTCCTGTAGCAAACACCCAGGGAGAGCTATAATTCCCCACATCCTGAAAGCAAACAAGCAGCATAGGCTCAAGGTTAAGGGCTATATAGCAAAAAATAGAGTCTCTAGGGATTGTTTTGCAAATAAACTTGCTAGCATATACCTTATAAAGGTGATTTGCATAAAAGATAAAACTCTAAAGGAAAAAAAAAAAGCAAACAGCAGGAAGCAACTTCATTTAAATCAGGTAGCTGGTTTACAATGGACTCCAGACTGCTACCCTGACCCTAAAGGAGTCCAGTACACTGGAGTTGAAAGGCTCTTAATTCTTGCAAAATTCTTTATACAATGGCACATCCATTATCAACTTGAACTCTGTCCAAGACTAAATCAAATAATCTGGTTTTCATAATTTTAACTCTATGACTTTGCTATGTCCAATCATGAAAATAGGGCTCTTTGGGAGTTCAAACTGAAACAACTGGAAAGATTGGAACAGTTAGCAAGTGTAGAAAGGGAAACAAGGAAAAGCAGTTGAGCTGCACTGATGGATGGAGAGGTAGTAGCATGGACGGACAGACAGGAGTCCTATCAATCAATGAAGGGTACCATATGTTAGTCATGATCTCGATTCCCCTCCCCTATTGACAGAGAAATTCTGGCTTGCAGAGAGCTGAGTGAGTTAACTCCTTGCAACTAAAGTGCCTACAGGGCACTGGTTAAACTACAGAGTGTTTACTGAGGCCTCGTTTCAATATGTAATGGTAAAAAATACTTTCAAAATCATTTTGTCTTTCAACTTTCCTCTCTTTGAACTGCACATGATAGATAGTGTTTGTAGGAAGGGGTGGGCTTGCTCTCAAATAGTGGTCCTTATCCACACAGTGTCTGACTCAAAAAAGACTTCTTTTAGTCTTCAAACTTAACACAATAAAGAGGCTAGCCAAAGAGTCTCTTGTACACAACCTGAGCCCTTGACCTGCACTGTGCAAATCAGCTCTTTGGTGAACTGCGCCCTCCTAAGTACAGTTCCTTACTACTGGCCACTCTTAAGTGCATTGTACATAATAAGGTCATTAGATATCAGTCTACTGAAACTCTGCTGAGAGATTTATGGACAGCATTACCAGTAATCCTCAGAATTGGCTTAGGAGGCCGTTTTTAAATTCACCTTTCTAGAAAGGAGTTCGTGAACTAAAGAAGCTGCCTGAGTTCACTGTGTCACACAGCTGGTAACAACCAGAGTCTCAACCTGGCTATGCCTCTTCTGAATTCCTCACCCAGAGTCCAAAGCTGGAAGGACAACGAAAGTGTAGGAGGGTGGGGTAAGGTTCAAAGAATATGAGTGAGCTATGATCTGAACTAGTGACTTCGTCATGAGTTCTCAACTACTGAGTCACAGGGCTAGCACCTCTACCTGCTCCCACTAGAAATGCTCAATTTAATTCCAATTCTCTTTTTTCCCCCGATTCTTCAGTTAGTCTGAATATTTAGATACCTTGGTGTCATGTGATGACTAGTAAAGGAGACTGGAAAATAGAGACAAACAAGACCTACGTGTTCCAGCTGGGGACACATGCAGTCATTTCTTCAGATCCTCCAGTGGACTCATGTTGCCATCATTTAACCTAATGGTCTCCTGTCTACAAAATTATTCTGAATGTGTAGTAGCTATTCTTTCTTTAAACGGGTCATTTTTTAGTCTATTCCAAAGCCAACTACATCTTGTTTCTCAGCTTTGTGCTTGCAAATGCCCAAACAGAGCAAGAGAAAATATTGTTAAAGGCATTTACTCATAAAAATTGTCTTGCATGATTATGCTTTTATGAAAATAGCAATAATGACACAAAAAGTTTGTCGGTTCTGGGTAGCTAATTAGTAGCCCAAAGTCCTCGTTCTCAGGTAACAATCCAAGACATTAAATTATTCATGAATAACTTCCCCAGATCCAGAGGCTGAGTGTAAGCCCCAGATGACTCCAGGGAAAACCCACTGTGCATCTGGCTTAATTAACTATCTGGAAAAAAAAAATGTGTTCCACATTTGCTCATAAAAATTACTGTGTGAGACAGAAGTTCGGCCAGCAATATAATTTGTGCCCCTAACTGCTCCGTCATCTGTCATCTACCTCCTTCCCATATCTTTTCCCCTCCCAGGTTCACAGGGCATGCTGCCTGTGTTAGGAGGGAAGAACAAAATAACCTGGGGGATGTAGTCTTTATAGAAACGAAGTGAGTGCCTGAGATGCCAAGGCCAAGCCAAGCTCACTTTGCCTTAAAATACAGCTGGAAGGAGTCCCACAAAAAAAAAAAAAAATGGTGGACCATCCCCTTGCTGCTGGACCTCCTCCTTCCAGCCCTTACTGGTGAGCACCCAAGTTAGTAAAAGATGACTTGAAGAAGGTTGTTCATCCATTGGGATTTAAAGTATCCAGGGATACTATCTTCTCTATCTGTTCTACCTTGGATTGCTACAGTTTGAGTCTGACAATCAATATGCAAATGTTAGACATGACAGATTTAAAAGCAAAGTCCTCACTACCCACATTCCAGATGTCACCAGGATACTTACTATAAGTGACTGACTTGCTGGTGAGATCAGGCTGAGCTCTACTCTGAATTATTCTATATTGTCTAGTGGATTTGCCTTAGCCATGAGACTCCAATTACGAGTAGCATTTAACTCAATTTTAACAGTAGGGGATGACTCTGCATTCTGAAGGACATATAGCCAACACCATCTGACTAGCCCCAGCTACATGGCACAGGATGATAATAACTTATTCCCAAAAACAAAAAGGATACCACCTTAATTTTTTTAAGTTGGAACTCTATGAGTCTACTAAAAATTGTATGAGGAATACCAGACCTAGGATTTCATCAAACATAACCAGATCAAGAAAAGAGTGCAAGACCCTCACCTGGACCCATGAAGAAGAGGATACTGAACATGCAGAAGGTGACAGAACTAGCTGACTTGAGACCTAAAAGCTCACTGTATGTTTTTAGGGACTGGAATTCAAAGAACTCCCAACTAACCCAAAGACATTAGCTCAGCCCCACTGCCACTGTTGACATAACCTACTCCAATTCTTGTGTCTGTCCTCCTGTTCATACTTTCAAATTCCTATCCATTCATCTACCTATTCATCTATCTAGGATCAAGCCTACCCTTCACCTCTACAACCTCCGAGGTCCTGTCACTTAGTGTGTTGCAGGTCACGTGACTCCTGAGCCTTGACTCAGCAGCAGTCCTCCAGCAAGGCTTGATGCCTGCCTCCTACAGTTGCATCCCCATCACCATTTTGCTCACCTCTAGTTAGGCCTCTCTGGAATTCCTTGAATGTTGTTGTGGTCTCTTTATCCCTTTGCAAGTATTTTGTTACTTGAATACACATGTTTATAGATATATTTACTGTGTGATGTACAATGTGTGTTCTAAAAGTTAGTCGTTAATATTGGTCTAAAGAAACATATGTTTTGCCTTAGCCAGCTCACAAAGAAAACGGAGAGCAATGAAGCCAACAAAGCCTGTGAATTTATTGTTACTGAATTCTGACACTGTGGAAAAGCAAATGTGTCTGTCTGTTTCTGACTTGGCACACTCACACTCACTTGGCTACAAATCCCCTCCCCTCCAGGCTTGATAATCCCCTGAAGTACTCTGAGAACCCAAGGAAGGGCTGTACATGGAATTGCAGTCATTGCAAACAGTGGGAGAATTCTGGGAGGGTTCCAGATGTAGCATTTCCAATCCCTCACCCAAGTTTCCAGGGTACTCCAGTCATGTTCACATGCAATCACCAAACAGGAACTGTTCCCTGACCATAGGAATACTGAATTTTTATTGGTATTGCATCTGCAGATAACACCTATAACCAATCTGGTGTATTTGTACTCATTCTCCATCCATTCTCCCCTCCCTGGATTGGGTTAGATTCTGATGGGCCTTTCTGGTGAGGGTCTCCTTGTAAGGCTGTTTAAAGACCCAACAGGAGCCACCACAATTAACATAAAAACCTGTCAGTCAGGAACATTTTACAAGACAGAGTGGAACTCTAGGCCTCATTATAAAGCTGTTTCCACTATTACATGCATTATAGTAACTCTGGTCCTCAATACCTAATATCTATCTCTTTATGTGATGTCTCTGTGACTACCTCATAGACCTTTTCAGTTCACTATGATCCAATCTAAACTGAGATTCCGCCAACACAGTTTACAAGCAGCAACCAATTAGAAACATAGAACCATTAAACACAGCAGATAGCTGTAGACTTGCAGTGAGGACTTCATTTGCTGCAGTCACAGGAATCACCTGTCTTTGCATTTGGTGCTGGAACCTGAAGTCAGCAGAGAAGGAAGGAGGAAAGAGCCAGGCAAAGTCAAACATGAAAATGAGCTGTGTGAGTCCATGCTGGCCTTACTGCCTCTAAGTCTCCAGTATACATGATGTTCATGACCCTTAAGAGAAGCTGCCTGACCCTACATGTGAGTGTCTCGTTTAGGAGCCACAGAAGCTGGTGGAACTATATTCCTAAGTGCTGTCCACACAACGATAAAGAAAAGACAACAGCATGCTCAAGCTGAAGGATACTCTGGTGCCACCTCGCCAGTCTTTCAGCATAAAAAGAATATGCCTGCCTTTATATGTGAATGCAAAATGGTTCCTTGCTAACTTTGAACCATTAGGGAAGAAGTATTCTAAAGATGTGATCGTAGTTCAGCGCTAAACTAATGTAGTACAAACAAGCACTATAAAGCCTCCTACCATCCTTCTATATACTTCAATGAATGAATGTATTCATTACCTAGATTTCTGAGGGGTACAGTGATGGCGATCAAACCCAGGGTCTCATGCATGCTAGTCATGCATCTAGTAATATATGTTACTTTATATTACATAAATCACAATACATATGTACACATACACACATATATATACATATATGTATATATATTTATTTATGTAGATTCTTTAGCTCATAAATACTGAAAAGTAAACCTTCTTCTCCCACCTAATCTATATCTAACCAATCACAGTCATTTCATCTGTACTTCCTGGTAGTTGAGTCTCTTGTTAGTGGTTGGTCCAAATCTCTGTCACTTGGGGCTGAATCTATACCCAGGTGCCGAATTAATGGCCTCTTACCTGAAATCCCCATGCCAAGTTCAGAAAATGTAGCAGTCTAACATCATTTCCAAGGCTGGGATGCTCTTCACATTGGTTATTGCTTGTCCTGCTGCCTCTACTTCTTCCCTGGCCTCACAGTTTCTGTGCTGTCTACACAACCATGGCCTTGGTAACCGCCCTGGTAACCTGTTTTCCCACAAGTATGCTACTCTCTTCACACTTCTCCTGTTGCTATGATTTCTCTCTAAGGGATCTGAGAGATTCAATTATAGGGCATTTATAGGTTTTCAAGGGAGATCACCCATAGCCAACCTCATTGCACACATATTTCTGATTCCAATGAGGGATCAAAAACAAAAACTGAAAATCAATCTCAAAAATTTCCTGGACAAGCTGGGCATTGGTGGCGCACTCCTTTAATCCCAGCACTCGGGAGGCAGAGGCAGGCAGATCTCTGTGAGTTTGAGGCCAGCTAGTTCCAGGACAGGCTCCAAAACCTATCTCTGAAAAAAAACAAAAGAAAAAAAATTTTCTTGGACAATTTTCTTGTAGCAAAAAATGTAAAATATCACAGTGGGTGAAAAACACTAAGCACTTGAAAGCTATCTTAGGATATTATATCATTGTTTCATTCTGATCTAAGGTAGAAGTATGTGGAGAATACAATGAGGACAATTACAGCTAAGAAAAGACCCAAAGAAAAGAAACATGCTAATTACCAGTCAAATACAAGAAATCTGAATTTGCTTACTTACAGATTTTTGATTTTAATAGGAACTGTTCAAGTGACTAAAATTAAAGTCTCATTGATAAGATATAGGTTAAAATGTATTAATAATATTGTTGAACATCTACAATGTACAAGGCACTACAGTCATGACAGGATTATTTACAGGCATGTACCATAGTCAGAACAAATTTCAAAACTGTCCATTTTACTATAATTACAGTGTAAGTGTTACATGCTCTTAACTAATTACATCACTAGGTATTAGCCCGGGTGATGTTGTCATGGAAATTCTATGAAGCCATTTTATTCTCAAGGGTTCCCTAACTTCTATTATTTAATTAAGGAAGATGGACCATAATTTTTCTTTCTTCTAGTATCCTATGCCTGGATCCTTTTTCATTCACATTTTCCCCAAATTTGGACTTTATATTTACAATTATTTCACACAAATTAAAATTTTTCCTAAGTGCTTTTAAAATAACACTGTCTCTAAGGCAAACACAATTATCAATCATGAAATATTAGTCACGGATGAATCAGTGTTTTGGATGTCAACTTCATAGTTCATCGAAGTAAAATTTAACAAGGATTAACAAATTGGTTTGATTGATGGGTTAGGAGATAGAATTCAGTAATTTATAAATATTCAGCTTTCCTAAGATAGTTGAATCGGGTCTATGTAGTTAATGCTGTTAACTAATTTTAAATTTTATGTCATCTTTTGTTTGGGATTTTTATTACTTTGGAAAAGGATTTTACCAAACTGCTTACTGAGGGCCTGCATGGTAGGATCTTGGCTTCCCCTGTGGGGGAGTAAATCACTTTTCTGTGTCTCTTCCAGCCCTGCCCTCTCCAAGTCACCTTAGTCTCCAAATCTGCTCCAATTTGTGGTCCTATTGGAGAGGCAGTTTGCCTGCAGACTCCTCACTCAGAATTGTCTGAGTGGCTCAGGGTTACAACTCTGAGTGATGCTATGTTTCACCCTATGACAGCATGAGAAAGAGGAAGGTGCACTGCGGGCTCTGTGTGGTACCCATGCTAGACTCCCTCTTCTGAAGACCCAGGGCAGAGGCAATGCTAGAAACGGAAGTTACTACTTTGTGATATCTACTCTGTGTCAAACATTTTGCTAGGCTGTGTTCATGCTTTGTCACATCGGGAAGCACCAGCTAAGCTGGAAAAAAAAAAAAAGTTCTTTTGTGTTTTATTTTCAGGTGCATTGATTGACCATTATATAGAAAACTTAACTCATTCACCAAGACATAACAGAAGCAAGCATACAAAGCTTGGTCTCTTAGACAACCCCCCCAATACACCTGACCTACTTAAATTGTGGGTCTCAATCTCATGTGAGGTTACATAAATTTGGCAATGGTAAATGGTTTCTGAACAAGCAATGACCAAAAATTCACTCAAAATCAAATGCATAATGAATCTGAAGTGTTTCTGGCAGTACTTGCCCATGCTGGATTGGTTCTCAACATACTGCACATAAACTTTACACTAGTGTGTCACCAAGCCACTTGTCACTTTACCATTTGCTTATTCATTTATTGATTTTTTATGATTTTTGATCAATAAATATTTCATATGTATACCCTTTTATATATGTGTATACATGTGGGGGGGTCACAAAATTTCTCAAGCATAAAGGAATCACCAACAGAGAAAGTTTAAGAATCCTTGTCTACCAAGGTTGTCCTCTCTCTCCATATCTCTTCAATATCATACTAGAAGTTCTAGCTAATGCTATAAGACAACAAAAGGAGATCAAGGGCATCCAAATTGGAAAGGAAGAAGTCAAACTGTCTCTATTTGCAGATGATATGATAGTTTACATAAGCGACCCAATAAACTCTACCAGGGAACTCCTACAGCTGATAAACACCTTCAGCAAACTAGCAGGATACAAGATAAACTCAAAAAAATCAGTAGCCCTATTTTTTTCAGACAACAAAGAGGCAGAGAAAGAAATCAGAGAAACATCACCCTTTACAATAGCCACAAGCAACATAAAGTATCTTGGTGTAACGCTTACCAAACAAGTAAAAGATCTATATAATAAGAACTTTGTGACTCTAAAGAAAGAAATTAAAGAAGATACCAGAAAATGGAAAGACCTCCCATGCTCTTGGATAGGTAGGATAAACATAGTAAAAATGGCAATCTTACCAAAAGCAATCTACAGATTCAATGCAATCCCCATTAAAATCCCACCACAATTCTTCACCGACCTTGAAAGGATAATAATCAACTTTATATGGAAAAACAAAAGACCCAGGATAGCCAAAACAACCCTATACAATAAAAGAACTTCAGGAGGCATCACCATTCCTGACTTTAAGCTCTACTACAGAGCTATAGTTCTGAAAACAGCCTGGTATTGGCATAAAAATAGACAGGTAGACCAATGGAATCGAATTGAAAATCCTGATATTAATCCACGCACCTATGAACACCTGATTTTCGACAAAACAGCTAAAATTATACAATGGGGCAAAGACAGCATCTTCAACAAATGGTGCTGGCACAATTGGATGAGGGTGTGTAGAAGACTGCAGATAGACCCATGTCTGTCGCCATGCACAAAACTCAAGTCCAAATGGATCAAAGACCTCAACATCAATCCAGCCACATTGAACCTCTTAGAAGAGAAAGTAGGAGGTACCCTTGAACAAATTGGTATAGGAGACCGCTTCTTGAACATAACTCCAGGGGCACAGACACTGAAAGAAACAATTAATAAATGGGACCTCTTCAAACTTAGAAGCTTCTGTAAGGCAAAGGACACAGTTGACAAGACCAAACGGCAGCCCACTGACTGGGAAAAGATTTTCACTAATCCTATATCCGACAAAGGGCTGATCTCCAAAATATACAAAGAACTCAAGAAACTAGTCAACAAAACACCAAATAACCCTATTAAAAAATGGGGTACAGAACTGAAGAAAGAATTCTCAATGGAGGAAATCAAAAAGGCTGAAAGACACTTAAGAAAATGCTCCACATCCTTAGCTATCAGGGAAATGCAAATCAAAACAACTTTGAGATACCATCTTACCCCTGCCAGAATGGCTAAAATTAGAAACACCAGTGATGACTTATGTTGGAGAGGATGTGGAGAAAGTGGAACACTCCTCCACTGCTGGTGGGAGTGCAAACTCATACAGCCACTTTGGAGATCAGTATGGCGGTTCCTCAGGAAAATGGGAATTAGTTTACCACAGGACCCGGCAATCCCCCCTCTTAGGCATATACCCAAAGGATTCACATCAATGCAACAAAGACATCTGTTCAACTATGTTCATAGCAGCACTATTTGTAATAGGAAGAACCTGGAAGCAACCTAGATGCCCTTCAATTGAAGAATGGTTAATGAAGATGTGGCACATCTACACAATGGAATACTACTCTGCAGAAAAAAATAATGGTATCTTGAAATTCGCAGGCAAGTGGATGGCACTTGAAGAAACCATCCTGAATGAGGTAACCCAGTCACAAAAAGAGGAACACAGTATGTACTCACTCATATATGGATTTTAGACCTAGATCAAATGATCACCAGCCTATAATTCACATCACCAGAGGAACTAGGATACAAGTTGTATTCTAAGAGATTCATATAAAGTCCCTCACAGAACTGGGAAGGGACAAGTCCCCCAGACCTCAGGTATAGTGGGGGAGGACAGCTAATGGAGAGAGAAGTAGGAGAAAATGAGAGGGAGGAGAGGAAGGCATGTGCGACCAGGAGGATTGAGCCTGGTTAGGAATGGAAAATAGGAAAGAGAGAGAGAGACAGAGACAGAGAGAGAGAACATAAAAGAGGGAAGATAAAGTTGAACACAAAGAAAGGTCGAGGGAACTACAAGACTGCTCCCAACTAACAATCTCAGCTTCCGTGGAAAGGCTATCATAAATGCCCTTCCCGGAGAGTGAGATCAACAACTAACTTCTCCATGGAGTCCTCAACTAATGCCTGTTGAAAACAGGAGCAAACACCCATACATAAACACTGAGTCAAACTAGAACCCAGAAGCAGATGGAGAGGACAAGACCATGCGGTAGAAGTACATAGAGACAGCTTACCTGAACAAGGAGGAGCTAAGGGCCACTAGACTGATAGCTGGGAAGCCAACAGGGGGTCTGACTCGGACCCCCCTGAATATGGGTCTCAGCCAGAAGGTCTGAGCAGTCTAAGAGACCTCAGACAGTGGAGCCAGGATGTATCCCTGGTGCACAAAAGGACTTTGCAAACATATCCCCCATGGAGGGATAACTGCCTTATTCTAGAGATAGGAGAGAAGCCCTAGTCCCTACTTCACAGGACCTGTCAGATCTACATGACCCCAACTGGATGGCATTCCCCTACATATTGTATTGTGGTGGGGGGTTGGGAGGGAAGGGTGTTTAGAGTGCATGGGAGAGGGTAGAGAGGGCAAAAGGGAGGGAAGGAGGGAGGGAGGGCTTGGGGGGAGGGAGGGAGGGAGAGGGAACTGGGATCGACATGTAAAATAATAAAAAAAAAAAAAAAAAAAAAAAAACGCTTTGACTCCAAAATTTAAGTTGAAGAACAAGTTACTGGGGAAAAGTATTTCTATTTTTGTTTCCACAGAAAATGAAACAATGTGGATTCCTTCCAGACTAATGTGGTTTGATCACACCAGACCGCCTGAAACAGAGTACAAGCTGATCCTACATTCCAAACAGCTGGACAAAACAGCCCTACAGACTACAGCTAGGATATCTGAATCTTCTTCGAATCCCCCAAGACAGCGCCCCTTACCAGCAGGAAGTAGTTTGGAAAGAACAATGCCCAAATTCCCAAATATTGTGTATAAATGTTTGTTTTCATTTAATTGGACTTTGTTATATAAAATTAAATAAAAATAAATAAATAAATAAATAAATAAATAAATAAAAAAAAAAAAAAGAATCCTTGTCTACACTCCGTTCTCTGTTTTTTAATCACTATGCTTTATTGTGGCCCCATACGATGCTAAAAAGGGAAATGAAAATATCTTATGTCCCCAAGTGATTCATTCCTTTTGGCATGTTTCAAGCACATTGGCTATGCTCCTTGGTAAGTTCATCCCCACTCTTGTCCACCAGATCTCAACTCCTCTCCCGATTATCAGCATCAGCTCAGCAATCGTCACCTTGTCACCTTTTGCATCCCATGCTTGGCACCCACAGTACCTGTTATATGCCCACTGTGAGACATTGTCTCCTGACTCCCCATGCTCTTCCTCCTGCACCTCATTTTCCTCTTCCTCTTTAGAGCAAAACTTCGAAGATTTATCCATTTCATCCATTAATTTCAAGTGAATTTTGTGTTCTTCTGGTCTTCTCTGTTAGAATCTGAGGTTTAAACTTACACAGCCTTCATTTTCCTTCAATTATTAGACTTACTTGCTAACTCCATTTAGTGTTGCTCAAATGGATTTTTTTCACCATAGAATGACTATGGTTTTTTTTTTTTTTTTATAATTTCTTTTTTTCCCATAGTTTACAGACCAATCCCAGTTCCCTCTCCCTCCCACCCTCCTATGTGCCTCCATCCCCTGTCCCATCCCCCATCCACTCCCTAGGGAGGGTAAGACCTTCTAGGAGTGATCATCAAAACCTGTCAAGTCATTTGGGGTAGGGTTAGGCCCTCCCTCGTGTCTCTAGACTAAGGGAGTATCTTTCCATGGGGAATGTACTCCCAAAGTCCTCTCATGCACTTGGTACCACCATAAGAGGTTCCATAGACTGCCCATGCCTCCTAACTGAGACTCACCTTCAGGGGGTCTGGGTCAGTCCTATGCTGGTTTCACAGCTATCAGATCCCCCTTGTTCAGATCAACTGTTTCTGTAGGTTTCTCCAGCCTAATTTAACCCCTTTGTTCATCATTCCTCCCTCTCTGCAACAGGATTCCAAGAGTTCATCTCAGTGTTTAGCTGTTGATGTCTGCTTCTGCTTCCATCAGCTACTGGATGAAGGCTCTAGGATGGCATATAAGGTAGTCAGCAATCTCATTATCAGGGAAGGGTATTTAAGGTAGCCTCTCCACTATTGCTCAGATTATTAGTTGGGGTCATCCTTGTAGGTCTCTGGATATTTTCATATGGATATTTTTAACACTGATCACTTAGTATTGTATTGTCACTCCTCTCTTAGGGACATTGAGTCTCCCTCTCTCAGTGGTCATTAATTGTCATTAGTTTTTCAGCTAGGGGTGGGGCCTTGAGGGATTTTCCTCACCCACATTGACTTGTCAATAGGTGTTTTCATTGTTAGGTCTTGCTTAAGTTATATTGCTACAGTGTCCCTGTCGGTATGGAAGACACAAGTTCACAGCAGATGCCCTGGTCCTCTCTCCTGCCATTCTCCCTGAGCCTTCTGTGCATGGATTATACTGCAGACATATCTGTTGGGGCTGGGCATCCTCAGTCAGTGATTCTTGAAATTATGCATACTTGTTTATCATTTTTATCTTATCCCATTTCTTTTAGCAGATTGAACCTTCGCTTGTATGTTTATTTCAAAATATAATTCCCTAACCTCTCAGCAATGTGGAGGAGTGAATTCAGTCTTGGAAGAGGTCTGGTGACTGCCATTTCACTCACAATGCAGGGTACCTGTCCTGAGAGTATGAAAGCACCAGAAAAATGCATGCTACACTGAGGGAAAGCACTGGAAGTCCCCTTCTAATGGTGTCTGAGAAGGGTTTTCGGGTTTGTTTTTCTCCTATATATAAATCATTTTCTGTAAATAAGATTACTTATGCATAAATGGGGAGCTTGCTATACATATATTAAGAAAACAGATGACACAGAGCAAGGAAAATGATCACAGAGGTGGAAGAGGGAGCCTTTGGTGAATTGGGGTGGATGCTTTTGTCATGGAGAGGATGCCTGTGTAATGAAAAGCATTTGTCTTTTGTGTGGCTCTAAATGTTAATGTATCAGGTGTGCCTTACTAAGCATGCTTGTGTAGGAAGCAGAACATTGTTTCTTACTATGTATTTTACCAGTGTTCTCACCTTATTACATGGTTCATTTGAAAATCTATAATAAGAATTAGATTGGGGTGTCTTTTCTCCTGCACCTTTATGGAATTTTGTTTATAAAATACAATGCTTATGCAGCAGTATTATAAAGTAACTGTGGTGTGATTACTTACATGAACCTGAGTTCCACTGTTTATATAGTGTTCTCAGAAAATAGCTTGGAGACTTAGAGTGAACACTTAGAGTGAACTTTGTGGAAACAGCTCAATGTAAGTTGGGTATGGTGGTGTTCCCCCAGATCCCAGCACTCCGAAGTTGAAGCAGTGGTACCACCAGCCCAAGGCTATCTTAGGTGAGTTCCAAGCTAGGCTGTGCTGCATAGGGAGAGCTTGTGTCATACAGGAGAGAAAACTCAGGACTTTTACATAAATGTAAACTGTAGGGAAGAAAGAGAAAAGGCAGAAAGGCTCCAAAAAGAAAGGGTGGAGGATGACAGGCAAGATCTCTCCTAGCATCTCGTCACCTTTGAGTACACATTCTGAATATAAATAGGTATAGACCATATTACTAAACAACTTTAACTAAATATCTGCTTTCAAATAGTTAACAAGGTACAAATTACTGTTATTAGCATTGGATGTGAAGAAGTTGAATTTAACTAATTTAAATACCTTTGGGGCTGGGTGAAATTTTGGAAATAAAATGCTAGTTCCAGACCTAAGCCTAAGCCTAGGTTTATGATTTATGTCAAACACAACTGTAAATATAACATGATTCTGACCCCAAATTTAATCTAAAACCTAGCCTTAGTCCTCACCATGGCTCTAAACCTAACCATAACACAGCCTCAGACCTCGTATTTACAACAATAATAATCCTAAGCACTAACCCTAAACCCTCATGAGTCATAGCCTAGATACAAACCTTGCCCTAAATTTAAAATCTAACTTTTAACCCCTAAACCTAACTCTAGCACAAGCTAAGATCCTAATCCTAGACCTAACCCCATTCTTAAACCCAACTCTAACCCTAGTGTAGCATTATCCCTAGCCACCAAGAGTAATCTTAACCCTAAATTCTAGCTTAACCCTAAACATACACCATAGTCCTAACCCTAACCTTAAGCTCTAGTCCTAACCCTAACAGTAATCCCAGCCTTGGTTCTGGCCATGTTCCTAACTCTAGGCCTTACCCTACCCTTAGTCCTAGTGCAAGATCCAGCTGTAGCCCTGACATTATCCCCAAATTTACACCTAACCTAGACTAGCCCTAACTCTCATCATATCCCTGACCCAAACCTTAACCTTAACTCTATTGCTACCCAAGCTTAACCTCACTCTTAATTGTAATCTAGCTCTAGTCCTACACTAACCTTAACCATAAACTTTTTGTCAGTTAAGACTGACTAACTCAAGTCCCACACAAAGCCTAACCCTAACCCAAACCATAACCAGAGATCTGTGAGCCTATCCTATCCCTAGTTCTAGTCCTAGCCCTAACAAAAACTGTATCTTTTTTTTTTTCTTTTGCATGGAGGTAGGGGGTTTTGAGACAGGGTTTCTTTGTATTGCTTTGGAACCTCCTATCTTGCAACTCGCTCTGTAGATCAGGCTGGCCTCAAACTCACAGAGATCCACCTGCCTCTGCCTCCAGAGTGCTGGGATTAAAGGCATGCATCAATCAATGCCTGGCCAAAAACTGTATCCTTAACTATAGCCTAACACTATCCCTCAACAGAAAAAGCCTGGGAGGGGGATGAATAAGCATGTCTACATATCAGAAAGAGAAAAGAAGGTCTTTATCACCACAATACAAAAGTCCAAATCCAAAAGGAAAGTTTTGTTTAATTTATTCAAAAGCCTTTCTAAATGTGACTAATTTGAAATAATAACCTGTCAAAAGACAAAGTAGATCTATATATTTGCATCTTATGATTGGTGAAAGTTTGCCCAATTGACTAATACTAAAATAGTTTTAAAATGTAGATGGAAAAGATGGTAACATAAAAAACTGTCAAAACACGGTAATAGGCAGCTAAAAGAATTAGAAAAACAAATGCTCAATAAATACATGAAATCATAAAAATATGCCTTCAAATGCAAAGGTTCTGTTTTCTACCAATAAGACACATTGGTAAATATTTTACAAAGCATTGAAAGTATCCTGGATTATTACAGCTGTACAGTGGTTTGCATAGGAATGACGTGCATAGACTTATGTGTTTGCATGATTGGTCATTAGGGAGTGGTGATACTTAAGAGAGATTGAATGGCCTTGGTGGAGGAAGTGTGTCACTGGCAAGTGTGGACTTTGGGGTTTTAGAAGTCCAGTCCAGACCCAGAGGCTCTCTCTCTTCCTGCTTCCTGCAGACCCAGATATATTACACTCAGCTACCAAGTCTGCCTGCACATGCTTCCTGGCATGAGGATAATGGACTAACCCTCTGGAACTGTAAGCAGGCACCTTAAATGTTATTCTTTATGAAAGTTGCCTTGATCATGGTGTCTCTTCATAGCAAATACAACACTGGCTAAAACAAGCTGTGATGAGATAAAAGTCTTATATACTATTGGTAAGAATATGTCAGGTTAAGTGGGCCTAATTAACTAAAAGTTTAAGTATACATGTCATCTAACCCAGTAGTTCTACTTCCAGATACTTATTCTACAAACATTGACATCACAACATCCAATCACTGTGATATTCATCTATTTCAGAAAATTAATTATACCACTATACATAAGAAAAAATGTGCAAAATTAGCTAAGCATGCATAATTATGGGATAGATTAGATAAAATTGTGCATACATCTTTTTAAAAGAACTAATTTTGTATATGCTACCATAGAAAATACCAATGATAATTATTAGAGGCTTTTTATTGGGTGAAAAAGCAAGATGTAGAGCAACATATTTAGTGCACATGTTTACAATAACCTAGTTATGGTGACTTGTTTATACATGAATGTGTATATAGCACATAAAAGTGAACAAGCATACATGGTGTTGAATTTTAAAAGAATTAAGTAGTTTTGTATATACAATGTCATAGGAAATATCTTTGATACTTTCATATTACATCTATCATAATTGATAATATGTTAGATGATAGATGAAACAGACAGGTGATATGTAGACAGATATATGATATGTAAATGATATATTTTAGAAGATAGATAATTAATACAAGGATAGATAGAAATTGGCAATGGATAATAAATACAGTGGGTAAGTATGTGATAGAAAAATTGATGATTGATTGATTGATTTGATTTTCTTCCTCTTCTCTCGTTTTTGTCCTTTCCTATGTTCTTGACAAAGCAAGGCAGAGAAAAAAAATTGTTGAGACCATGGCACTTTAGATTCACACTTTGAGCGATGGTAGAAATTAGAAGTGAAAGACTCACCATAACTACTCTATCATAAAAAACTGAGAAGGCCTATGCCTCATTCTTAAGAAAGACTTCCCAAGAGTTTTGCAGTGGGGAACCAGTTACAGCTTTCATAGACTATGAGAACTGCCCAAAAAGGAGAGTTGTCTTCACAGGCCATTGAAGACAAACCTTGAATAGATGAAGGATAATGAAGAACTATGTTGAAACCTCAAGGTTCCATCTTCAATGGGTGGTAGTAAAGGCATTGTTTTTGTAACAGAATGTCCCTCAATACGTCTCTACAGGTTGCAAGGACCACTTGGGACATCTACGTACCTATCTGTCTATGTATAATCTACCCATCCATTCATCCATCCGTCCATCCACTTACCTATCTACTTTCCTATATTATTAATGCCCTAGAGAACAGGATGGGAAAGAGCACAAAATTTTTCCAGGTCATGCACTTCTACACTTTTTAACTTTTTAAATATAAACAATAAATAAATGTGGGGAAACTAATGTCAATCCTGTCCCCTGGTTCTGCTTTTCCTTTGTCAAAGCATCTCAGAAAGAGAAAGATTTGACTCTCACAATTTAATTATTTTCATCTATCTTTAGGCATGTCACTATCAACTCATATTTATAAAATGCACATTATGTGAACAACATTCTGTTGAACATAAAAGCAATATTGGATTTTGATTTGGGGAAACAAGACTATATACACACACACACACAAAAAAAATGACTGGTATAAAGCAGAAGGAGCCAGGATGTATCCCTGGTGCACAAAAGGACTTTGCGAATATATCTCCCATGGAGGGATAATTGCCTTAATCTAGAGACAGGAGAGAAGCCCTAGTCCCTACTTCACAGGACCTGTCAGATCTACATGACCCCAACTGGATGGCATTCCCCTACATATGGAATTGGGGTGGGAGGATGGGAGGGGAGGGTGTTTAGAGTGCATGTGAGAGGGCAGAGAGGGTAAAAGGGAGGGAAGGAGGGAGGGGGGAAGGGAGGGAGGGAGAGGGAACTGGGATCGACATGTAAAATAATAAATTAAAAACAATGCTTTGACTCCAAAATTTAAGTTGAAGGACAAGTTACTGGGGAAAAGGATTTCTATTTTTGTTTCCACAGAAAATGAAAAGATGTGGATTCCTTCCAGACTAATGTGGTTTGATCACGCCAGACCTCCTGAAACAGAGTACCAGGTGATCCTACATTCAGGACAGCTGGACAAAGCAGCCTTGCAGACTACAGCCAGGATTTCTGAGTCTTCTTTGAATCCCCCATGACAGCGCCCCTTACAAGCAGGAAGTAGTTTGGAAGGAACGACGCCCAATTCCCAAATATTGTGTATAAATGTTTGTTTTCATTTAATTGGACTTTGTTGTATAAAATAAATTTTTTAAAAAGAGAAAATAATAAATAAGAAAGCCCCGATGATGGGAGATGTCATTCTGTAAATATGTTTCTCATACTGGTTCATGAATAAAGCACTGTTGGCCAATAGGAAAGCAAGGGAGGAGGGACTAAGAGACAAGGAGGAAATAGGAAGTTGTAGGGAGGAGTCATCATATAGAGACTGGGTGAGTGGACGCCGGCCCCACTCACCAGTAAGATGAGACCACATGGAAATACTTAGATGAATAGAAATGGGTTAATACTTAAGACAGAGCTAGCCAATAAGAAACAAGTAATTGGCCAACAGAATTATATGTAATACAGGGTCTCTGTGTGTTATTTGGGGCAGGCATGGCTGTGGGATCGGCAGTGGGGAAAACTACTCGCAACACCCCAAAGCAAAGGGTAGATAAAGAGAAACAGATTAATTTAAACTAAAAGAACTAGCCAGAAACAAGCCTAAGGTAGGCCAAGCATTTATAACTGATATGAAATTGGTTGGTGGTGCATGCTTTTAATGCTAGCACTTGGGAGGCAGAGGCAGGTGGATCTCTGTGAGTTCAAGTCCAGTCTAGTCTACAGAGCAAGTTCCAGGACAGACTCCAAAGCAATACAGAGAAATCCTGTCAAAAACAAAACAAAACAAACAAACAACAAAAAAAAAAACCACATAGCTAAAAAGAAGTCTCTGTGTTATTATTTGGGAACTGGTCGGTAGCCCAAAAGAAAAGGCCTCATACATTGAAAATTGGTGACTTTCAAGGCATATTTCCATCTCACAATCATAACCCATTAAGAATTTAGAGAAATTTGTTACTTCATAGACAGAAATGGATTAATGGATAGTGTATATGGAAAATATTCCTTTAAATTATCTTTCTTGGAGTTCATCAACAATTATGAAAAACGACTTACTTGTTGAATAGCAAAGTGCAATGTTCTTCATAATTACCATGCTCTGGTCACAGTGTTAAAATCACTTTTAATAGCTGTGGTACACAGGCTCCAATGAAAATACAGAGTAATTTAAGCAGGCAAGATTTCATTTAGAGTCTACATACACAATTAGTAACCATGATTTTAAAAATAGGAGTTCTGCCTGTAAAATACAGAGAATGCTGAAGAATATGGACAGTGATTCAGGACAGGGACTGATTGGAAAAGTCACCATCCAGACTTCACTGGATGGGTCACTTGGTGGCAGGAGTGTTCTCTGGGTTTTACTTGAGGAGGCTGTGTTGGAAACAGTGGTCCCCACCTGAGTTCTCAATGGAGATCCATGGGAAGCTGCCCATGGGGAAGTTCCATGTGCCATTCACTATCTGCTACTCCTGGATCAAGGCCATGAAGAAAATGTATTCCACTCCTGGAGTTTTCTTTCTCTCCCTGTGTACCTCTACTACTTACTTCTGACAAAACTTGGCATTGTGCCACCTGTCAAAGAAATGTCCATTCCCATTTCCAAAGACAGAAAATAAAAGGCAATATTCAAACTGGCTCAACAAGTTTCTAACAATGGGTTATATTTGCATATATAAATGTATATCTGCCTTTAAATTTTTTTTAGGCCTGTTAAAATCCCAAATTCTTACTTAACTGGTGTTAGCTATAGAGAATGTAGTTCCCTTTTCTTCACTTACGTGTTCATGGAAAAGAATTTTTCTAGCCTCTCTCCACTGTTTCATTCATCATACATGGTATGTACTCACTCCTATATGGATTTTAGATATAGAGCAGAGGATCACCAGCCTACAATTCACACCGCCAGAAAAGCTAGAAAACAAGGAGGACCCTATGAGAGACATACATGGTCCCTTGAAGAAGGGGAAAGGAACAAGATCTCCTGAGCAAATTTGGAACCGGGGGGAGGGAGAGGGAGGTAGGAGAAAGAGAAGGGGAGAAGAGGAGGAAAGAGGAGATCATGAGGGAGCAGGAAGATTGAATCAGGGAAGAACAGAGAACAAGAAAAGAGATACCATAATAGAGGGAGCCATTATAGATTAAAGGAGAAATCTGGCACTAAGGAAATGTGTCCAGAGACCTACAAGGATGACTCCAACTAAAAAATCTAAGCAATAGTAAAGAAGCTATCCTTAATGAAATTGATGACTACCTTATATGCCATCCAAGAGCCATCATCTAGTAGCTGATGGAACCAGAAGCAGACACCCACAGCTAAATGCTGAGCCAAACTCCTGTAATCCAGTTGCAGAGAGGGAGAAGTGATAAACAAAGGGGTCAAGACCAGGCTGGAGACACCCACAGAGATAGCTGACCTGAGCAAGGGGGAGCTCATGAACCCCAGACTGATAGCCCGGAAATCAGCATAGGACCGACCCAGACCACCTGAACATGGGTCTCAGAAGGTCTGGTAAGTCTATGGTACCTCTGACAATGGAACCAGGATGCATCCCTAGTGTAGGAAAGGACTTCGGGAGCCCATTCCCCATGGAGGGATACTTCCTTAGCCTAGAGACACAGGGGAGGGCCTAGGCCCTACCCCAAACGACTTGACAGACTTTGGTGATCCCTCATGGAAGGCCTCACCCTACCTGAGGAGTAGATGCGGGGGGCGGGGGGAGACATGGGAGGATGGGAAGGAGAGGGAACTGATTGATATGTAAAATAATAAAAAAAATTAAATAATTAAAAAAAGAAAGAAAGTTAGGTTCTGGCACTAGGGGGCGCTAAAGGATGAGTAAAAGGAGGAGAACAAAGATCATACTCTCCTGCCTGTTAGCTTTGGCCCACAAACCATAGCTGGGCTCAATGGCACCAGATAAGGCCAGTTTGCACTGTTTCATTCACTAAAATCCGACTCATTACACTGCCTCACACATGCCAGGACCAACACCCACCATCAGAGTCCGGGGGCACTGTATCTCCATTCCTCCAAACTCCGAGCCCCTATTCTTTCCCCCAGAATCATATTGTTTTCAATTTGCTTCCTAACAGTTTAGCAATCATTTACATCTACATACTGATCTTTGTAATTCTATTAAAATGCTTATATGCTTCTTAAAATTTCTGACTAAATCCTCATTAATAGTGATCAGAATATATGTAAAATCAAAAAGAGAAATTATTAGTGCCAGGACTTTAAATGTACAAGTTAATTTAAAAAACAACTCATTTTAGGGCAATACTAAGTTGAGCATCTGTTAGAATTAGGTAGCTGTTGCTGTGTGGGCTCATTTCTGTGTCCTTTATTCCAGGCCTTCTTAAACATCTGCCATTCATAGCCCCTTTTCACCTGAGAGATTTTATACAATCCTGAGTATACCCATAAAATAGGTGAGCAAATCAAACAAATTTGAAGACCTCTAGACTGGTGAGCTGATGGACATCTAGGGATCCTCACTAAATTCACTGTGTTAACTTTGAAGTAAAGGGGGTTGTGAAAGGAGCAAGGTATTTCTGCCCACCGCCTGGTCTTGTCCTGCTGCCGCGCCAGCCCCAATTAACACACGGATATAATGCTGTTGGCCAGGTACTAGTTTCTTATCGGCTAGCTCTGTCTTAAGTATTAGCCCATTTCTGTTGATCTATGTATTTCCACGTGCTTTCATCTTACCGGGGAATGGGACCTGCATCTGGTCTCCCCAGTCTCTCCATGCTGACTCCTCCTTCCTACTTCCTCAAATCCTTCTTGTCTCCTAGTCTCGCCTATCTTGCTTTCCTATTGGCCAACAGTGCTTTATTCATTAACCAGTATGAGAAACATATTTACAGAATGACATCTCTTAAGGACTGCCTTTAAATAGTCTGAATTTCTTTGGTATATGCTATGAGAGTTCCCTGTACATGTCTGACTCCATTAGTTTGAGTTGTCACATTTTTGGTTAGTTGAGCTAAGGGTCTGTCAATTTTATCTACTCAAATAACCAGCTCTCAGATATGTTGATTCTTTGTATTGTTTCCTTTGTTTGTATTTCATTAACTTCTACTTTGACTTTTTTTTTAATTATGCATTTCCTTCTACTGGTTTTGAGTTTGTTTTTCTTTTCCCATATTCTTGAGTCATTTATTTGTGATCTTTCTGATATTTTTTTTAATGTCATCATTTAGGTCTATAAACATCCCTCATTTCTTCCTTGTTTTCTTTTTGACTCATTCATAATTTAATAATGAATTATTTAATAGCCATGAATTTTTGGTAATTACTAGATATTTGGTGTTGTTTTGCTGCTTTATAATCAGAAAGGATGCATAGAAATATTACAATTTTTCTAGCTTTATTATTCTCTTTTTCCTTTTTTTAATTTAAATTTGAAACAAGGTTGTTTTACATGTCAATCCCAGTTCCCTCACCCTCCCATCCTCTCCTATCACCCCCACCAAACCCCAGCCCTTCCCCTTTTTTGCTCCTCAGGGAGAGTGAGGCCTTCCATGGGGAGTCTTCAATGTCTGTCATATCATTTGGGGCAGGGTCTAGGCCATCCCCCATGTATCTAAGCTAACAAAGTATCCCTCTATATGCAATGAGCTCCCAAAGTCCATTCGTATACTATGGGTAAATACTAGAGGCCCCATAGAATGCCTACTCCTCCTAACTAACACCCACATTCAGGGAGTCTAGGTCGGTCCTATGCTGGTTTTCCGGCCCTATGCTGGTTTTCCAGCTGTCAGATTGGGGTGTATGAGCTCCTCCTTGTTCAGGTCAGCTGTCTCTGTGGGTTTCTCCAGTATGGTGTTGACTCCTTTGCTTATCTCTCTTCCTCTCTGAAACTGGATTCCAGGAGTTTGGCTCAGTGTTTAGCTGTGGATGTCTGTTTCTGCTTCCATAAGCTACTAGATGAAGGATCGAGGGTGGCATATAAGGTAGTTATCAATCTCATTATCGTGAAAGGGCATTAAAGGTATCCTCTCCACTATTGCTTAGATTGTTAGTTGGGGTCATCCTTGTAGATCTCTGGACATTTCCCTAGTGTGAGATTTCTCCTTAAATCTATAATGGCTCCCTCTGTGATGGTATCTCTTTTCTTGTTCTCCTCTATTCTTTCCCTGTCTCAATCTTCCTTCTCCCTCATGCCAACCTCTCCCCTCCTCTTTTCTTTCTCCTAACTCCCTCTTCCCTCTCTCCATGCTCCCAATTTGCTTTTCTGGTGGTGTGAATTGTAGGCTGATAATCCTTTTCTGTATGTCTAAAATCCATATATGAGTGAGTACATACCATGTTCTTCTTTTTGTGACTGGGATACCTCACTCAGGAGGGCTTCTTATAATTCCATTTATTTGCCTGCAAATTTCAGGATTCCATTTTTTTTTCCTGCTGAGTAGTACTCCATTGTGTAAATGTACCACATTTTCTCCATCCATTCTTCAGTTAAGGTCTTTTTGGTTACTTCCAGGTTGTGGATATTACAAATAATGTTGCTATGAGCATAGTTGAGCAGATGTCCTTGTTGTATGAATGTGCATCTTTTGGGTATGTGCCTAAGAGTAGAGTTGCTGGATCTTGAGGTAGACCCATTTTCCTGAGGAATCACCATATTCATTTCTAAAGTGGCTGTGCAAGTTCACACTCCCACCAGCAGTGGAGGAGTGTACCCTTTTCTCCACAACCTCTCCAGCATAACTGTCTTTGGTGTTTTTGATTTTAGCCATTCTAACAGGAGTAAAATGGTACCTCAGAGTGGTTTTGATTTGCATTTCCCTGATGTCTAAGGATGTAGAGAATTTTCTTAAGTGGTTTTCAGCCATTTTAGATTCTTCTATTGAGAATTCTCTAGTTCTATACTCCAGTTTTTAATTGGATTATTTGGTGTTTTGGTAACTAGCTTCTTGAGTTCTTTGTATGTTCTGGGAAATCAGACCTCTGTCAGATGTGGAGTTGGTGAAGAACTTTTCCCATTCTGTGGGCTGCTATTTTGATTAATTTACCATGTCCTTTGCCTTACAGAAGCTTTTCAGTTTCAGGAAGTCCCATTTATTGATCGTTGATCTCACTGTCTGTGCTACTGCTGTTATATTCAGAAAGTGGTCTCCTGTGCCAATGTATTCAAGGTTACTTCCCGCTTTCTCTTCTATCAGGTTCACTGTACTAACTGAATTTATTTCGAGGTCTTTAATCCACTTAGACTAGAATACATGTTGAAATAAGGATATATCTGTAATCTGCTATGTGTTGGCATTCAGTTATGCCAGCACCATTTGTTAAAGATGCCTTCTCTTTTCCATTGTACAGTTTTGGATTCTTTGTCAAAAATCAGGTGTTCATAGGTGTGTGGATTAGTGCCAGGGTCTTTGATTCAATTTCATTGAGCCATCTGCCTGTTTATATGCCAATACTACTCTGTTTTTATTACTATAGCTCTATAGTAGAGCTTGAAGTCAAGGATGGTGATACCTTCAGAAGCTCCTGTATTGTATAGGATTGTTTTAGCTATCCTGAGTTTGTTGTTGTTTTTCCATATGAAGTTGAGTATTATTCTTTCAAGGACTGTGAAGAATTGTATTAGGATTGTGATGGGATTGCATTGAAACTGTATATTGTTTTTGGTAAGATTGCCATTTTTATTATGTTGATTCTGCCTATCCAAGAGCATGGAAGACCTTTCCATTTTCTGTTAACTTCTTCAGTTTCTTTCTTTGACGACTTAAAGTTTTCTATAGCAGCACTTTTCATAATAGCCAGAACCCTGGAAACAATATAGGTGCCTCTCAGCTGTAGAATGGATAAAGAAAATGTGGTACTTTTACATAATGAAGTATTACTCAGCTTTAAAAACAAATAAATAAATAACAATGACATCATGAAATTTGCAGGCAAATGGATGGAACTAGAAAAAAAATCATCCTGAGTGTGGTAACCCAAACCCAGAAAGACAAACATTGTATGTACTCACTCATAAATGGATACTAAATATAGGGTAAGAGGTAGCCAGACTATAATCCACAGCTCCAGAGAAGCCAGGTAACAAGGAGGACCCTAAGAAGCACACATGGATTGCCCTGGGAAGGGGAAATAGATGACATTATTTTTTAACAGTAAATTTTGTTCTTTTCCTTAAAGCCCCTTTTCCCACAGATCCCATTTGAAACCAACATTACCACCACTCTAACATGTTGAGAACAGTATAGACAGCTTCTGCCTTCTTTCTTCTTTATTTATTTTTAATTTTTTGCATCAGTATTAATGGTTTTGTTGCATACTTTAGATTTTTATTAAATCAATGTAAACTTTCTTTGTCAAATCAATGGACATGCCCATATATGAAAAAGAAGAGTGGGTCAAAAAGAATTATCAAATGAAGTAATAGGGGCCATTATTGAAAACTGAACAAGTGTATAACATTGCCCAGATAATGTGCCACTAGAAATGATGGTGTAAATGCTTAGTTTTTTTTTTTAATTGTTGATGTTGTTGCTGTTGTTTTAGAGAAAGGTCATAGACTTTATTGTTTATTGCTGGTTTATAACCTTAATAAAGTATAATTATATATTAGCAGCAGGGTGTTTTTAACTGTGACTGTAGTATAAAAACCAATCTTGATATCCTCCAGAAGCACAAGAAATTTGCAACTCTCCATCCTGCCCATTTTTGTAAAAACAGAAATTATCTTGGACCATTTAAACACAAATTTAAATTCAACCAAGTTGTGATAAGAGGAATAGTTACTGTTTATATTGTGTTATGTTTATGATTACAGCAGACAATGCTTTCTTTTCCAGCTGTCTTTGAGAGTAAAAGAAAAACAAATATTAAGATGCAATGGTTTTGTATAGCATCTTGTCTATCGCCATGTTTTGTAAATAATGGAGGAGCTTTGACCAATTTAACAAAGAGCTGGAATGTAACTTTGCTTACAAACATTGCTATTCAACTCCTGCTTAAGATGTTCTAATTTTCTGTGAACATCCTAAAAGCAAAAAATAAATGCGAAAAAACTATCCTGTCTGTCTTTTGTCTCTAAGCTTTTATTACCTTTCTCTATTTTCACACTTCTTTCTTTACTTCTTACTCCATGGCTTGCTGTGTCCCTGGGTGGCTGGCCCCTGATATCCTCCTCTCCTTCTCCTTTTCTTGCTCCTTGATCTTCTCCTCCCAGATTTCTCCTTCTATTTTTATTCTCTGTCTGCCAGTCCTGCCTATCCTTTCTCCTGCCTTGGAGATAGGTAAAGTAACACAACTTCACAGTTAAGCAAATGCAACCAACATAAAAAGGATGTAACACATCTTTGCATCATTAAATAAATGTCCCACAATACAACACATCTTTAAATATTATTCTACAACAGCTTTGATTTTCATCTCTCTGATGTCTGAAAACACTGAATATTTCTTTTAAGTGTATCTCTCAGCCTTTTGAGTATCCTCTTTCAAGAGCTCTCTCTTTAGCTCTCTATCCCATTTCTCTTTCACTGGGTTCTGTTCTAGGTCTGATTAAATTGCCTATTTTTTTCTTTATTTAACTTTGATACTTATACTGATTTAACTGGTAGATACTGATAAAATTACCCATTTCTTTTAGATTTTTCAATTTGATGGATTGCAGGTTTTTAAAGTATGTCCTTATGATTCTCTGAATTTCCTTGGTGTCCATTATATTTCTTCCTTTTCATTTCTGATTTTGTTCATTTGAATCTTCTTTCTCTCTCTGCCGAGTTGATTTGGAAAAGTGTGTGTTATTTTTATTGATAGTCACAATGAACCAACTCGTTGTTTCATTGATTTTTTTGTATTTTTATTTTCTATTTTTTTCTAATCCCTGAATGGTTATTTTCTGACATTCATTTTGGGTGTGATTTCTTCTTTTTGTTCTAGAGCATCCAGGTGTACTATTAAATTAGTAGTATGAAATCTCTCCATTTTTTCCTGGCACACAGTGCTATAAACTTGCCTCTTAGAACTACCTTCATTATGTCCCACAAGTTTAAGTATGCTGTGCATTTGTTTTCATTCAGTCCCAGAAAGTTTTTAATTTCCTTCTTTATTTCTGTCTTGACCCATTTTTCATTCAGTAGCAAATTTTTCTGTTTTTAAGTTTTCTATTGTTGCTGTTGAAATCCAGTTTAAATCCATGTTCTGATAGAATGCAAGGTAGTTTTTTTTTTTTTTTTTTTTTTTTTTTTTTTTTTTTTTTTTTTATCTATTGAGACTTGCTTTGTGTCCAAGTATGTGGTCAGTTTTGGAGAAAGCTTCATGAGGTACTGAGAAGATGGTACATGCTTTTGTGTTTGGGTAAAATGTTCTGTAGATATCTGTTAGGTCCAATTGTTTATGACATCAGATAGTGCCAGCATTTCTATTTAGTTTTTGTCTGGATGACCTGCCTACTAGTAAGAGTAGGGTATTAAAGTCATCCATTATGACTGTGTGAGGGTCATTATGTGTAAGCTGTAATAGCGTTTCTTTTATGAACTTTTTTGGTGCATGGATGTTAAGAATTTCAATAACCTCTTGGTGAATTCTTCCTTTGATGACTATGTAGTGTCCTTCCCTATCTCTTTTGATTAGTTTGGGTTTGAAGTCTGTTTTGTCAGGTATTAAAATGGCTGTGCTTCTTAGGTCCATTTGTTTCAAATATTTTTTTCTATCCTTTTCCTCTGAGATGATGACTCCTTGATGGTAAAGTGTGTTTCTTGGATTCAACAGGAGGATTGATCCTGTTTTTGCATCCTTTCTGTTAGTCCGTATCTTTTTATTCAGGAATTGACATTATTGATGCCGAGATATATCAATGAGCAGTTTTTTTTTTTTTTGTTTGTTTGTTTGTTTTTTGTATTTTTTTTTAGTTCCTGTTATTTTATTGTTATTGTGGGTCTTTCCCCTCTTTTGATTTGCTGGTCTGAGATTATTTATTCCTTGTGTTTGGAGGGGTGTTCTTGACCTCTTATGGTTGGAGTTTTCCTGCTAGAAACTTCTATCAGGTTGGATTTGTAGTTAGACACTTTTTAATTTTTTTATCATGGGATGTCTTTCTCCATTTACTGTGATGGAGAGTTTTTTTTTGGGGGAGGGGTATTATAGTCTCAGCTGCCATCTGTGGTCTCATAGAGTTTGTAGAACATCTTTCTAACCCTCTGTCTTTTAGAGTCTCTGTTGACAAGTCAGATGTAATTCTAATAGGTTTATCTTTATATGTTATTTGGTCTTTTCGCCTTGAAGCTCTTAATATTCTTTCCTTGTTCTGGATGTTTACTGTTTTTACTCTTATGTGCTGAGGGGACTTTGTTCTCTGGTCCAGTCTATTAGGTGTTCTGCGTGATTCTTCTACCTTGATAGGCACCTTTACATTTAGGTTAGAGAAATTTTCTTCTGATTTTGTTGAAAATAATTTCTGTGCCTTTGTCATGGGTTTCCTCTCTTTCCTCTATTCCTATTACTCTTAGATTTGGTCTTTTTATAGTGTTCCAGATTTCCTGAATGTTTTGTGCCAGGATTTTTTTAGACTTAAAATTTCTTTGGCCAAGAAATGCCATGTCTTCTATCATGCCTTAGTGCCTTAGATTCTCTCTTTCATTTCTTGTATTTGGTTAATGAGGCTTGCCTCTGAGGTTCCTGTTTGAGGTCTTACATTTCTTTTTTCTATGTTTCCCTCAGTTTGGATTGTCTCTATTGATTCTATTTCCATATTATTGTCTTAAACTGTTTTCTTCCTTTCATTCCACTGTTTGTGTATTCATAGATTTCATTAATGGATTCATTCTTAACTCTCTTTAAGGACCCCTAATATATTTCAAAAAACAGCTATTTTGAAGAACTTGTCTTTTGATTCATCTATATTGCCTTTCTCAGAGACTACTGTTGTAAGGTTGCTGGGCTTTGGAGACACATTGTCCTGGATATTTTGGTTGTGTTTTTACACTGGCTCCTAGGTAACTGGGTCTGGGATGATTACAATTCTAGGTGCTAATATCTGGTCTTGTCTTCATTGGGTAGGAGTTCCAGTCATTGATTTCTGTTGATCTCTCACTTAGAAGAGTATAGTGGCTATGGGCTTACTGGTAGGGAACACTGTGAGATACTTCCAGGTGAGGCAATTGGGGAGTTCTGGGTAGAATGTGTTTCTAGGCATTGGCAGCTGAAGCTTAGAAATGAGAATGGTACACAAGGGAGTGTGACTGAAGGGGTCCCCAGGAAAGAGGAAAACAGGCAGTGATGGCAAGAACTGCATAGTCTTCTGGGGATGAAGACAGAAGGACAAGTGTTCACAACTTGGAGTCTGCTACAGAGCTGAGGATGAGGCTCAGAGATCAGACTGGGAGGAGAAGTAGGAAGTGAAGATTGCCTAGCTATTTCCTGGGCCAGCATGGGAACTGTAATATCATCTTGGCTAACTTCCCTTCTGCCCTGATCAGAATGCCATGCCCTTCTTTGTTATTTCTTACCAGTTGTAGTTTGAAGTCTATTTTGTCACATATTAGAATGACAATGCCTACTTGTGTCCTGATCCCATTTACTCAGAATGTTTTTTTATCCTTTCACTTTAAGGTAGTTCCTATCTTTAAAGTTAACATCAGTTTTTTGTAGACAACAGCAAGGTGGTGTCTTCTTTCTTAATCCATTCATCCAGTTTATGTTCTTTGATTGAAAAGTTGAAGCCATTACTACTCAAGTACTGTTCAAGTTATTATTGACAGGTCTGTGTGATTGAAGACATTTGGTGATTTTTGTTTGTTTGGGATTTAGTTTTCTCTTTTGATTTTTTTGTTGTTGCTGTTGCTGTTTTTGCTTTTGCTATTTGTATCCTTAGTCATAATTTTGTGGTTCAGTAATAATTATTTCATTTGCTTTTTTTCCACATTATCTTAAATATGCTTATTGCTCTTTAGGACTGATTGAGTGGACATAAATTCTTTTTTTCCTAATATGTTTAATTTGAGTGGAATTATATAACTTCCCTTCTCCATTTCCTCACTCTAGCTTCTCCCAATTACTTACCCTCAAGGACCTTCCATGCCCTCCAAAGCTGATAAAGCTGATTGTGTGTGTGTGTGTGTGTGTGTGTGTGTGTGTGTGTGTGTGTGTGTACATACATACGTACATACATACATACATACATCACTGAGTACCTTTTTGTTAGTGGTGTGCATATGGTTTCAAGGCTGACTACTTTGCTTTGGACAACCAGAAAGGGGGTTCATCCCTGGTAGAGGCTATTTCTCCTTTTCCCAGAAGTCAACAGCTACCTGTAATTCAGTGTCTGAAGTAAGACCCTGTCAACTTCTCCATGTTAACATGTCCATTGGTATTGATATTGCTATGGTCTTGTGTATGCACCCATTTCTAGCACAGGCTGTTTTATAGCAGACTTCCTGACATTCTGACTCTTACAGTCTTTCTATCTCCTCTTCTGAAATGTTCCATAGGCCATAGCTGTCATGTAGATGTATCTGTTGGGGCTGAGCTCCCCAAGATCTGTGTTCTCTGCATTATCAGTAGACATAAATTATTTTATCCTGTTTATGTCATGGGAATTTTTTTCTTCTTCAACTATGGCAGATAGTTTTGCTGGGTACAGTAGTTTGGGTTGCAATCTATTATCTTTTAGAACTTGGAATGCATTTCTGCTGGCTTTCCTTGTTTTCAAAGTTTCCACTGAGAAATTATTCTGGTGGGTTTTCCCACCAGACTTGTGTAACTTGTGTTTTTTTTTTTTTTTTTTCCTTGCATCTTTCAATAGTATTTCTTTGTTCTGCATTTTTAGTGTTTTAACTGTGCTATCCTGTGAAGGGTTTCTTTTCTAATCTTGCATTTGGTGATTCATGTGCTTCTTGTATCTATATGTTTCCTTGATTTGGAAAAGTTTTCTTTTATGGTCCTTTTGAAGGTCTGATCTATGTCACTGATACAGGATCTTCTGTGCCTGTAATTTGAAGATTTGTCTTTTAGTAGTATACCATGCATAGTCCCTACATGTTCCTTTCCTGTGAATTTTTTTCTCATTCTTTGCTCGTGTGATTTAATTCCTCTACTTTATCTTTAAGTTTTGCTATTCTATCTTCTACTTGATCCATTTCACTTGCAAGGCTTTTCCTGTGTTTTCTATATGGGTTATTGAGCTTTTTAACTCCATCTTTATTCCTCCTGGAATTCCCTTTAGTATTTCTATCTCTTTATTGAATTATATTTTCATATCCTGGATTGTCTTCATCATCATTTCATTCATCTTTAAGTTTGTGGGTTGGTTTGTCTGTTTGGCAACATTCTGCTCTTTATTCTCTTTTAGTTCATTGAGCTGTTTTTTGTATTTGTATCCATTGAATTTACTTCAAGGTCTGCTCTTGTGCAAGATTCAAGTAATTCACAGAGTGGCTGCCCTCTTACTCCCCAATTTGGGGAATTGAAGATACGGCAGCAGAGCTGAGCTTTCTAGACTCTTCCCAACAGAGTGGTTTAATTAGGCTTCTCTTCAGATCAGCTCCACCATTATCCTGGGGTCATAACCAAAAGAGCATGACTGGTACCAATTCCCTTCTCTGATGCCTGCTTTACACAGCTTGGGTAGTGTCTAAGACTGTTTTTTCTTTTAATTGTTCTTTATTGAAAATATTTTTTCATAAATTGATTTTTGATCGTGGTTTCCCTTCTTCCATCTCCTCCCAGACCCTCCCTCCTCCCGTCTCCCACCCAATTCCATGTCTTCTTTCTTCCTCTCTCTTTAGAAAACAAAAGAAGAAAAAAGCTTTGCTTTGTTGTGCTTCTTCTGGAAACTCTCCTTTTCTCTTTCCTTTGTGTGGAGGAAATAGTTCTTTCCCTACCAAACCCTATGTTCTGTGCTCCCTCTAAGACAGGGTCTGCTGCTTCCTACACTGACCTGATGTTCAGTGTTTCTTACCTGATATTTAACTGATTATTGGTTACCAGGGGCCTCTCTTTCCATTTATGCTTCTCACCTCTTTTGGACATCACAGATCAAAGTATTCTTGCAGACCTCTGGGAAAAGGACAGTGCTATTTGTTCCATATGCTGCCTTATCAGCATCAGTGTCCTAAGCTCGAGTGTCTTTTGCCTTAAATTAGTTTTGCTCTGATAGTTAGTAGTGAGCACAGCAATATTTGACTCATTTTTATGAAGAACATATATTTTTATTTTTAGTTATTATACATTCTTTAGTTCAGGTATTGTTTTATAAACTAACAATTTCACTTCAATTTCAGAGTATCTTTCTTCTCATTGATGTTTTAAACATATCAATATAGCTACATATATATATATTATATTAATGTTTTATTAACTTTAATTTCTGTTTCCTTATTCATACTTAGCATTTCTAAATTTTGTTACACTTTATTTGCCCTGCCATCTATTGAGTGTGGAATTTTTTCTTCTATTTGAAACTTAAAGATCAGCTTAAGTTTCAATTTCGCAGTACTCTTTCTTGAACTTTCTTCCTAAGATGAAACTCTTAGCTATTTATCACATGACCTCTTAGTTCTTTTTCTGTTGTTATCAGAAAGGTGAGAGGAAATGGGACAATTCCTAGAAAAGAATTTCAGAGAAAGTACAGACTTGGCATCCATTAAAATCCCAGTGTGGGAAGAAAACTAAGGTGATGTAAGTCAAGAGATCAGAGTTGTACAATGATCACAAGAGAATAGCAACCTGGTCTAGAGCTGTGGATGAAAATATAAAGTAGATACATTTACACATATAAATCATTTTGCTGAGAGATCGGGGATAACAAGAACATACCTAAACATAATAAAAGCAATATATGGCAAGCCAACAGCCAACAGCAAACTAAATGTAGAGAAGCTGAAAGTGATTAACATCAGGAACAAGGCAAGGTTGTCCACTCTCTCCATATCTCTTCAATATTATACTTGAAATTCTAGCAAGAGCAATAAGACAACAAAAGGAGACTAAGGGGATACAAACTGGACAGGAAGAGGCAAACTTTCACTATTTGCAGATGGCTTTAAGCTCTACTCTAGAGATATAGTAATGAAAACAGCTTAGTATTGGCATAAGAAACAGACAGGTAGCCCAATAGAATTGAATTGAAGACCCTGATATTAATCCACACACCTAAAGACACATGATCTTTGACAAAGAAGCTAAAATTATACAAATGGTGCTGGCATAATTGGATGCTAGTGTGTAGAAGACTGCAGATATCTATCTCCAAGCACAAAACTTAAGTCCAAATGGATCAAAGACGTCAACATAAAATCAGCCACACTGAACCTCTTAGAATAGAAAGTGGGGAGTATCCTTGAACTAATTGGTACAGAATACTGCTTCCTGAGCATAACACCACTAGCACAGACACTGAGATTGACAATTAATAAATGGGACCTCCTGAAACTGAGAGGCTTCTGTAAGGCAAAGGACACAGTCAACAAGACAAAATGGCAGTCCACAGACTGGGAAAAGATATTCACCAACCCCACATCTAACAGAGGGCTGATCTCCAAAATATACAAAGAACTCAAGAAGCTAGTTACCAAAACATCAAATAATCCAATTAAAAAATGGGGTACAGAACTGAATGGAGAATTCTCAGTGGAGGAATCTAAAATTGCTGAAAGACGCTTAAGAAAGTGCTCAACATCCTTAGCCATCAGGGAAATGCAAATCAAAACAACTCTAAGATACCATTTTACTCCTGTCAGAATGGCTAAAATAAAAAAACATCAAAGACAGTGTATGATGGAGAGGATGTGGAGAGAGGGGCATACTCCTCTAGTGCTGGTAGGAGTGCAAACTCGTAGAGCCACTTTGGAAATCAGTATGACAATTTCTCAGAAAAATGGGAATCAGTCTACCTCAAGATCCAGCAATTTTACCCAAAAGATGCACATTCATGTAACAAGGACATCTGTTCAATTATGTTCATAGCAGCATTATTTGTAATAGTCAGAACTTGAAATCAACCTAGATGCCCCTCAACTAAATAACGGATAAAGAAAATGTGGTACATTTATACAATGGAATACTACTCAGTGGAAAAACAATGAAATCTTGAAATTCGCTGGCAAATGGATGGAACTAGAAGAAAACATCCTGAGTAAGTTAACCCAGACCCACAAAGAAAAACAGGGTATGTACTCACTCATAAGTGGATATTAGACATAGAGCAAAGGATCACCAGCCTACAATCCACACTGCCAGAGAAACTAAGAAGCAAGGAGGACCCTAAGAGAGACATGCATCAACACTCAGAGAATGAGAAAGGGACAAGATTTCCTAAGCAAACTTGGAGCACGGTGGGTAGGGAGAGGGAGAAACATAGGAAGAAGAGAAAGGGGAAGAATATGAGGGATCAGTAAGATGGAGGTGAGGGAAGAATAAAGAAAGAGAGCAAGAAAAGAGAAACCTTAATAGAGGGAGCCATTGTAGGTTTAAAGAGAAATCTGGTACTAGCGAAATGTCCAAGGATCCACAAGGATGAACTCAGCTGAGAATCTAAGCAATAGTGGCTACCTTAAATGCCCTTCCCCTGTAATGAGATTGATGACTACCTTAAAAGCCATCCTAGAGCCTTCACCCTGTAGCTGATGGAAGCAAAAGCAGACACCCACAGCTAAACACTAAGCTGAACCCCTGGAATCCAGTTGTAGAGAAAGGAAGGAGTGATGAGCAAATCAAGACCATGCTAGGGAAACCCATAGAATCAGCTGACCTGAGCAAGTGGGAACACACAGATCCCAGTCTGACAGCTGGGCAACCAGCATAAGACTGAACCAGGGTGTCAGTTAGGAAGCCATGGCAGTCTATGGAGCCTCTGGAAGTGGAACCGGTATTTATCTGTAGTCCACAAATGGGCTTTGGGAGCCCATTCCCTATGGAGGAATACTCTTTCAGCCTAGATACATGGGGAAGCGCCTAAGTCCCAAATGATATGACAGACTTTGATGAGCTCCCATGGGAGGTCTCACCCTCCCTAGGGAGTCAGTGGGGGATGGAACAGAGGGCTGGGGTTGGTGGGAGACATGGGAGGATGGAATGGAGAGGGAACTGAGATTGGCACGTAAAATAAGATCATTTTTAATTTAAATAAAAAAGAAAGAAAAATTATTCTGTTGAAATGAACTTTACCTCAGTTATACAGCTTATATTTACATGATAAACTCATGCTTAGACCAATTTTCCTCCTACTATTTGAAAGTTTTGATAGGGTGTAAATGAATTACAGGGAAATGTCTGGTTAAAATGGAATTGAAACCTGGAAGAAAAGCTTAATAAGGATAGTATCTGTAGTGAGATGACAGTGTTGCCAGTAGGGTGAAAAAAAAAAATGTCACCAAGAAACACTCCGTGTTATGGAAAACGCATGCCTCAAGCCTGAGGAAACATAACATATCTATGATTAATTCTACTCATATTCTGTCTCATCTCATAAATACTATGCCAGTGATTAATTTTTGACTGTTTTAATTGCTGATGCTGCATGGTCATCAGTTGGAATGAAAGAAAAGTAAAATCACAGAAGCCAAGAGATGAAAAAATTAATCATAAATCAAGCACCATTTACCCCCCAGGAAAATAATTTAATAAAATATATCCAATTTCTTTGCTGTACAGAGTCACTGTTCTAACCACTTAGAAGTTTGAAGACTACCTCAAGAGAATCAATATTAGGTAATAAATGTTTAACTCATTACCCCTGTGTCACCATTAATTGTTATGAACTTTTCCTTCCACATAAATGCAGCATGGCATGTTGACAGTAGTTTTGGGCTTAAGATGGAGCATAAAAACGTATTCCATAGTGAAAGTGTAAAATGCAAGCTGAAGCCCCAGACTTCTTCTGATCTAACTGTAGAAGTCCATGGAGATGCACAGGTCCAGTCAATTTCACTGTGTGATAGTCTTCTCCTGAAAACTCCTCATAATAAACTTTTAATGTTTAAAAAAAGGGGGAGCCTAGATGATTTCAAGTTCCCTATGGCTCCATAATTCCAGTCTTTAAAATCAGTATTTATTGAAGTTTTATAATTCAACAGACATTTGTTGAGCTCCACCATGATAGGCATTATACTGGTTGATGAATTTAAAAGAATATTCCAGGGTTCCTACTCAAGATCTCTGTAAGCTGAATATATGGAGATAGAAATATATATGTAAATTTTTCAAGGGAGTACACAGGACTCAAAGTGAACCCTACTACATATCTACCCAATGTAGATGGAACCCTTGCTCTATAAAGTTGCATTGCCCTATGGAAACTTTTTACAAAAGTCACAAAGCTAATGTCAGAAACAGTACCATGATTCAAATTGAACCTACCTGTGAGCAAAGCAAAAACCAGTTCTTTAATTTTCCAACTCCAGATCTCAGATCTCTCTGGCTCTCTTCTAAAAAGATTACCTTCAAGTAAAGCCTGGTATGTGTCAGCTCCCAACACAGAGAGAAAGGGAGGGAGGCAGGGAGGCAGGGAGGGAGGAAAAAAGAGAGAGAACTTAAGTCAGATCTACCTGCTGTGTTCTTCATTCTTCTATATCAAAGTAAGCAACCAGAAATCGCCAGACCCACAGAAAACGGGAGCTGTATGAAAGAGATCCAAGGTTCTTATCCTATACATGAGGTGAAGAAAAAAAAAAGTGAAAATAAAATGGCAAGCCCCTTAAGAAACCAGAGAAATTTCAGAGAAATCACATGACTTCACCCATAAAATAAGAGGAAGGTGTTAAGAAAATGAACTAGTTAAGGGCACGGGAGAAATACAAAAATGTAAGAAATTGTTCTAATAGGAAAATTAAGTAAGAATGATTGGGAGTGGGGAAGAAGTGAGAATAACTTCAAAACAAGACTCAGATGTAAAAAGACTCAGATGTAAAAAATATAAAGCTTTAAAAAGGCAAGTAAAAGGTGAACTAATAATGACCTCAAGAAAAGTGACTGGAAAGTGTGGGTGTCCTTCTTTCTCAGGGTCACTAACCACTGGTCCATGAGAGTGGAGGGAGCAGAAGCAGGGAGCTGGGTTCTGACAACTGTTATATGATGGAGATGACCCTCTGGAAGAAGACTTCAGTGAGACAACTCAACAGAGTATAGGAAATACACAGGATTAGGAAGCCAGGGACAAACCCTAATTTTCATTAAGTGGCATGCAGCTATCCTATAGCTTAATGGAAGCACAATTTTATCAAAATGGCTAACACATTAACTTAATCACTATGTGGGCAGCGGAGTAGAATGATTGCAGGGAACATTGTCAATAGTCATCCTTGAGATAAGTCAGGCACCCAGGCATAGAGACACATTCCAGATAAGGTTTGGTAGAGAACAGGAAGCCTTCTCTGGAGGGATGGGGAGTCCTCCACATTGCTGAGCTTGGAGAGAGCTGCCAAGTCATGATTGACTGCAACATTTGACCAGCAGGGCCTCCCAACAGAAGAGAAGATAGTGACAAATGAAAATAGTAGACAAATGTAGGCAACATGGATCTGTGGATCTGAGAGTGAGCCCCAGAATGGACACAGATAAAGGAGAGAACTGAATCCTACATGTTATACACTGAATTCCACACTCACGCCCTATCACATGCATGGTCACACAAATACACATATAATTAAATGTAAAACCATAAATAATGATAGAAGACAATCACTGGTCATAGCATGTCAAATATAGTAACTAATACAGAACTTTTTAAAGAGAGGAAAAGAAACGACGAACCTCTGCCTTAGCAAACAGTCTAATAGTGGGTTTCTACAGTCTTGACACAGTCATAGCCCATTTCCATTAACTAAATTGCCAACCTAGTTAATCAGTAACTCATGTATTTTTGTTAACATGTTCTATCCAGTACCAGTGATTTAGTAGCATGTGTTGATTATATGTAATAAAGGATTTTTATCATGAAATTGTGATACATACATATAATGTATTGTTATCATATTCACACTTTATTGACTCATCAGTTTCTCTTCCATCCTGCTCGTCCCTTTCCTCTACCTACCTAGTTCCTCTTCTTCCTTCATATCTTGGCTGATTGACTGGTGACCCAGTGAGTTCATTAGGATTGTTTCTAGTGCCTATAGTGAGGAATTATTAAGGGTTGTAGTGCCCATTACCAGTGCTTCATGAAAAAAATAGCTCTCTCAGAAACCAGTAAATGTCTATGGTCATGCAATTTCTGATAGACCTGTTCAATGTCTTCATCTGGACTTGAACTTAGAGCCAATCAAGGGTTTTTCCCAAGTACGTGCGGATGTCTACATGTACTTAAGAACACTGTGTGCATGCAGCATCCACGGAGAACAGAAGAGAGCTGAGTTCTTCTGGAATTAAAATTATAGATGGTTTCAGCTGCAATGTGGGTATTGAAACTGGGTCCTCTGCAAAAACAGCAAGGGCTCTTAACCACTGAGCCATATCCCCAGTCCCACGCTATTTTTGAGTTATTATTACTGATTTACCCTCACAGATTGCTATAGGTCTATTTAAATTATTTATCTTAACTTGATTTAACTTTGGTAGGTCATATGCTCCTAAAAATTTCATTCATTTCCTTTATGTAATATAGGTCTTTAAGGTAAAACCTTACAATTATTTTGAATTTCAGTGGTATCTGTTGCAATGTCAGCTTTTCATCTCTATGTGTATGAATTTATGTCTTCTCTCTTTTGGTGAATTGAACTAAGGATGTGTCAGTATTATCTTTTCAAAGAACCATTGCTTTGGTTTCATTGATTGTTTTTGTTGTTGTTGTTGTTGTTTGTTTTTACTAAGTTCTCCCTTGATTTTAATTATTTCTTTCTATGTACTACTTTTTAATTTGGCTTATTATTGGTGTTTCGAGGACTTAAGTTACATTATTAAGTCACTTACATGAAACCCTTCAGGTTTTATACACAGGCTTCATGCCTATTTTAATAGTAGTTGTGTTGTATTTTGCCTACATCTTTAAAGTAAAACGATATACTTTACCTAAACTACTGCTGGGGAATTCACAGCTTTTTCGTTGTGGACAGTCTTATGAGATCTGAAGACAGGCCACAGATTCTCAGCACCATGGGCACATCACATAAATGCCATTCCTCAAGGTGATTTCCACACTTGTTAAGGGCACATAAGTCTGGTAGCTTATAGTAATGATGGCAATCTAAAGACAATATATTCCTCACTTATAAATTTGACTTAAATATTACAATTAGTGAGGTTTGAGAGATGGCTTTGCAGTTAGAATTGGCAGGTCTTCCAGATGTCCTGAGTGCAATTCCCAGCAACCACATGGTGGCTCACAGCCATCTATAATGGGTTCTGATGCCCTCTTCTGGCATGCAAAGGTGTGTGCAGATAGAGCACTATATACATAAGTCTTTTTAAAAAATTAAAATTAGCAGGTAGTGTCCTTAGAATGCCTTCACTGTAGAGGCTTTGACCACTTCTCTGGTTTCCTGGAATCTCTAAATTACTTGTGATGAATCTTCAGTTATTCCTGTATTTCTGATGTGAAAACCATGTCCCTCTCTGCTCTGTTCTGCTCTGCTCTGCAAAGTGTGTTGCTTATTTGATCCCAACCTTCCTTAGGGAAATCCTGGCTAAAGGTGGAGAGCTATACATCATTTAAACAAGCAACTGGCTCCCTAGGCATCTCTGGAGACAAGTTTCTACAGATTGTACTGTAAGATTCAGATTTTAATTGTGGTTTGGATCATAGAAACAGCAGCTGGCAAGCATGGCCAGGCTGCTGGAATTTCTGTAACACAGAATGGAACTATTTCTGGTGCTGAATGAAGAGTGGCTTACTCTGTCCTCAGGCTCTTTCTAGATGCCAGGATGCCAAATATTCATTTCCAGACACATAAACTACCTATATAATGCCTTACCATTTCCTAAGTGGTCAGGAAGGGTAGTGCACAGATTATGCAAATAACACACTTGACCACCAAGTGCAATGGAGCTTTATAGAACTTTGCTTCTTTTGACCCACCCACCCCCACCCAGCCAGAATTTCCCAATAGAGATTAGGATCAAATAAGTTACACACTTGACCAAACCTTAGGCACTAGTTATACTCCTGGATGGTTTGTTTCTTTCTCATAGTTCCTATTAAATAGTGGGCTATGAATGAGAACTCCTGAAAAGAAGTTTTCTTCAGAGACTGATTAGTTAGAACTGCCATACTGTGTCATGTGCTCTGGTCCAAGATGGTAATGAGGCCACCTGGATGGTCAGGTTGGGACTGAGATCCTGGTGCTGAAGACTGATGCTGGACTACAAGATTGGGAATTGTAGGTGCAGCAACTAAAGGAGAAATGTCAGTCCCTTATCAGGTATGTGGAGAACAAGTATTCAGACAATGATTGGTTCCAACTGGAGTCCAACAAGGAAGGACCCAATAGTTTGAAAAATGCTGGTACATCCATGACTTCCTCAAATTATTTGGATATAGAGTTTGAAATTTCTATCACATATCCCACAACTGCTCCAGAAATTGTAGTCCCTCGGAAGGGAAGACAGCAAAGATGTACAGGGGCAAAATAGGTCTGACCAATCATTTCAATATTGCCCAAGTTTGCACTAGCTCATCCCTGGCACTGGGGCTGGGTCCTTGGCTGGCAGTGGAGTGCCTGATATGAGTCAGAAGAGTGTGAGCCAGCACAGAGAAAATGCTACCAATGAAGGATCAAGCCACCCTTTCATCCTATAATTTCTATATCACCCTTTTTTCTTTTATGAAAGAGATCCTTGAATACAACCTCTCTTGCTTAGTTATTATTTCTGACCATGACCAGTAGCAACTTGCAACCAACCCCCTACACAATGACATCCATAATCTACAAAATGACTATAAACCACCCACCACACCTTTTGGGAATGTGGGCATCATGTTCTCTAGACTTCTTCCTATTGTTTGGAGGTTATAGCATTTTTAGGAGATCCTGAGAAAATTTAGATAATAGTCAATTCCTGGAAGAATTAGTTGGCTGTTGTCTAGTCTCTTGTGATGGGAAACTGTAGAGATTACCTGATGTACTGGATGGAGTAATCTGTGAAGCTAAACCATCCCAGCTAGCAGCTTAGAAATTTTTCTTGATGCAGAATTTTGAGGAAAGTATAACAGGCATTCTGAGAGGCTGGATCACCTGAACTACTTATCTAGTCATTTTTAATAAGAGCACACACACAAACACACACACACACGTATACGTATATATACATATATATATATATATATATATATATATATATATATATGCATTAACACAAGTATTAGATGTGAGGTGTGCACAAGTCAGCTAAAGATGACTTTTTGGTTTTCCATTAGTACAAGTGAAAGGAATTTTTAACTTTATAAGTCTGTTTAGGCTGTATAATCAAATCTCTGTTCCCGCCATCTGAAAGGATGGCGTGTAATACATGAGGACTGTGTAGCCAACCAGATTTATTATTTCTCATCCAGTCTCAGAACTGTTCCCATGTAGAGGTTCCAGAATACACATCACCTGTCTTGTAGTTTTTGTTTTGCTTTGTTTTTTCTTTTATGTATGTAGCCAAGATTTTCCGGAGGTCTCCCCAATAAAATCTGATCTATATTAATTTTGAAGAAATCCATCACCTTTTGTTTCCTGTATAAACAGAAGCATAACCTCTCCTCCAATGCAACACATTTTCTGACTTTCATTATAAAGTTAAGACATTCTTAAAATATGTAGGCTGATTTAATTTAGCAGTTATTTCTACAATCCAATGCCTTCCAGCAGTATTTGTCCTTTGCTCATCAGCATTCAAAAAATGTAAAGTTAACAAAGCAACATATAGGATTCAGGTGCCCTGTATTATAGTATTTCCCATCCTAGCTTGACTTATTCCTTTTATATTACTTTTTACTCTCTCTTTAAAGACTTCTCTTTATTATTTTTATTTTTATTTTCTGTGCTATCTACATCCATTTTCTTTTCTTTCTTCAGTATCTAAGCACCCTTTTAAGCATACTATATCTGATCAAAGTTTTTCTCAGTCTCAATTTTTCTACATCTGCAGTATTATCTGACTGCTTGAGCCAAAGCTTAAACTGCTAAGTAGGGGCTAGACACCATGCTGGCTGGTACGAGCAGGAGCTACACTCATAGCCCCAGCTCTGGGAATTTTCTGAGCCCACTTTCAAGATGACTGTGAACAGCTGTCTACTGATGTGAGAACTCAAGGAAAGATCCAGGCAGTGTCTGCTGCAGCACCAGCCAGTGTGACGGCTCCGTTTGTGTGGCTGTGTCACACACTGGAGTTCCACAACTGCTCTGTGTCCATCAGATTCTTTGACCAAGGGGAAAAGACCATCTGCCCCTTGAAACCTTCACATGTTACCCTCTCCAAGCTTTTTACCATAACTACCTTCCCTAATTCTCTGATTACAACCACTGCTTCCTGTTGGTGACATACAATACTGCTAATCGTCATTATACTTATTGTTTGGAAGCTCCACGAACATCACTACTCTATTAAACATTTAACTGTTTAAATGAAACTATTCTGCTTATAGCTAATATGTCTGCCACTCAAATCAAGACTGCCTTACAATAAAAAAAAAAAATGCCAAGGCACCAGGAAGGTCATGAATTCATTTAATTTAATTGCAGCCTCAGCATCAATTTTTCAGTGACATAAATTATTTGAAACCATATACTGAGCCATCAGTTAAAACTGTTCCTTCCTGTGTGGTTATTTGCAATATATCCCATATGGTCTTCATCTCAGTAAACTCTAAACCAAGGTAGCTCACAGCTGCAGACCATGAAAACAACCCAGCAATCCACACCAGATCCTTGTTAAGAGGTTTTGCATACCACGTGGGATCTTTAAAGTAGCCACTCCATTGTCAGAGGGTTAATACCATGACCCCTGCTCACTGCTCTCCTCCATGTCTCAGTCACTCCCCACTAGTTGAACTCCTTTCACATCAAGACTTCCCTTAGCATTCCCAGCCTCTCACAGACGTGTAAGCACAAAGCCCTTTGGTTTGGTGCATTTTGGTTCCATATCCTTTTTATGTCTTGCTTGACTCAGAATGAAGCCTCACTTTCCTGCAGAGAGACACCTCGAGGTCAAACTTGAAACTAACATCTAGCCTTCTGAGCCTTTCAAATAGTAGTATTTACCTGTTTTCTGGCTAAATTATTGTGAAAGCTCTCTGAAGCCATGGTGCATTGTATTGTAACAGAACAAAATGAGAGAATCCACATACCAGGTAAAGATAGGTGGTAAAAAGGACACTTACAGAGCAGTAAGAACTCAGAAGGGTTAGCCTTTCCTGAAGCCATTTGGGAATACAGGGGAAAGCATAGTTCCCCCAAAGTCTATTGATTCCAACCAAAAACAACCAGGTGGGGACATGAATCCTGGGCAAGAGGAGAAGGCGACACCAGAGGCTCCCATGGGAGAGGTTTGGAAAGGGAAGATATACATGTAACTGATGAAATGTATGAGAAGCAAGCCCATGTGGTAATGATGCTACATGAAGCATGGAGTATTCAGCAAGTGACCTGCATCCTCAGGCATATTTGTGAATTTCCTCCAAATTAAACGTCCACGTTATTGTTATTTGGATTCCTATATTATATAAAGTGACCTAGTGAGAAAAGAATGGGAGCAGTGACTATGGCTTTACCTCTAACTCTTTTGTCATTTAATATGACGGCAGGGGCATCTCTTGTTTCAATTTTTAAATTGCTAAGGGAAAATAAGGTGCCACAGTATTTTTTAATTATATATCATGATATCTTGTCTGCACTCTGAAACGTTTAGTAGATTTTTCCCAGCTTCAGTTGAATTCTTGTTGTACCTCATTTCTGGAAAATTCCTTTTTATCTTTTAGAAGAAATTGCCTTTGGAAGAGAAAATCAGGCATTGGTTAACAAGTTCTACCATGGAACTTTTTCTTCAAAGACAAAATCAGTCATGCTGTTGGTTTTCCTCTATACAGAGTCCTATACATAGTTGGTTTCAGGCACATACACTTTCAGATTGCTTCTGCCCATCTCCCAGCCTAATTCTTTATCCCTGAATTCCTAATCTCTGATTGGCATCCATTGCACGACTCACAGAAGCCTCTCATACCAAATTCATTGGTCTTTTAAAAATTCTTCCCATGTCTCTAAGTTCACTAAAGAGCACTTTCACCAGCAGAAACCCTTGTTCTGTAGACTAGAAACCCCCAACAATAAAATGGCTTAGATTTCTCATCATCTTTCTACCAGCATACCGCATTATGTTTTTCTCCTTTTCAATTTAGCAGCAAAGACTGAGAAACGAAACTACATTTCTCAGATTTCTTTGCAGTCGTGGCTCGGAATACTCATTAGCTCCTGCTGAATGGACAGACATGCCACTGTAGGAAGACTGCCTTTGGCCATATTGCCTTTAGAATCAGGATGTGGAAACAAGCAGTTCAGTGGGTTTTCTTTCTATTCTCCAACTTTTCAGGCACCCGGAAAGAATTGTGACGGTTGCAACAAGCAGGCTCCGGACCTGGCGCCCAGTGGCCACCAAGGTGACAGTGTTGACAGTTCTTAGAGTGAATATCTTCAAGCCAATGATTTCAGCAATGCTTCTGAAAGCCCTGTCCTGGGAAGTCAGACCATGAGAATTGTCTTTGGAGACTTGGGCTGCATTCTACTCCTCTGGCTTTTCTAGGATTTTGTAAGTGCTCATTTTACGTTGATAGCTTTCCAAGAGCAACAGAAGCCTAGCCTCAGAATTAAGTTCAATTTCTCTTCTTTCATTACACCCCAAAATCTGAACAGTGACAAGTCATGCCAGTTCATCTGCCTTCATTTCCCTTGTGCCTTGTCACTTTATTTTCCTATCCATAGTTCAGGTTTTGGGTCCATTAGAGTAGGGGCATCAAGTTTGGGTCCCAGAATCACCTGGTTGATCTTTCCACTTCCAAAGTTTTTTCTTAGATAAATCATTGAATTGCTCAGAATCTTAAACCCCATGTGCATAAACAGAGATTATTACCTAGTATATAGGCTCTTGCAAAAATTAAATGCATCATACCAAACTATGGGAGAGATTTCTAGCCTAGAATTTGATTTTACTCTTTGAGTTATTATCATTGAACTTGAACCTAGTTTCTGATTCTTGAACTCCTTCAACCTCATAATTTTTAGAATAATCACAGATGCAGTAAATACTTTCATTTAAAAGAGCAAATTTGAAGTTTTTTTATTTTATTTTTTAAGAAAGTATGACTCAGCTCAAAAGTAGAAAAAGAGGGTAAGATGGGTTTGCAATTTTGACTGATGGCAGAGATGCCAATGGGAAATGGTAGAGATGTGTTGAGCCTTCCCTAAGACAACCTTTCTCTCTGACTACTCAGGGAGTGTGTAATTTCCCTTCAGGATCTGCCTTCTAAAGTGAAGTTGTATTTTAGGGAGAGACAATTTCTGCATTCTGTTTTATTAAACTGTATTAGATGACACAGACACTTTATCCTTCAAGGAAGACAATTTTACCCATATACCTCCTTAGCTGTTGATTTGTGCTTTTTACTTTTTAAGTTCACCTGTTCATTGTTATTCAAAATAATCTCTTCTTCCTATGAACAGGCAGTTTTTTCTTTTAATTTTTCTTGTCCTTCTATATAGCCCCCTCCCACCTTATGACCATTAGGCAGGGTGTGGTGGCAATGCAGGAAGATCTATAACTTCAATGGCCAGTCTCAAAAAAGTAATAATATATGCATACACATTTATATATAATGTGAACAACTAAACATTATTGCCTATGTAGTTTTTGCACTTTCCATAAATTATTCTTCAGGCAACTACTTGTATCTGGCTTCTTTGGTTAAATATTGCTTAATATTGTTAAATATGATTTTAGAAATTCATGTTATTTCATACCTTTGTAATTTGTTTGTTTTTATTACTCTATGGTTTTCTAATATGTGTCTCTTCCTCTATTTATGTACGTGTTTGACGAATAAAAGTTGCATGTATCGGTTGCACATAATGTTCCAATATATGGATGGAGTAGAGAATGTCTACTTTATAGCAGAAGAACCCAGAAAGTCCAGGTCCCAGGGCTGCCTTCAGGGTAGCAATTAGAGTGCCTTCAAAGCAGGGGGCTTCAGGGAAATTTCCTACCTATCTAAAGGAAAAAGTTGTACACAAGCTGAGGATCATGTTCCTTTTTCATTTCCAGTTCTTGTAGTTCATATACATATATATATATATATATATATATATATATATATATGGATTTATAGTCATTTATAGACAATATTTGGGAATTTGGGCATCGTTCTTTCCAAACTACTTCCTGCTGTAGTCTGTAAGGCTGCTCTGTCCAGCTGTTTTGTATGTAGGATCACCTGGTACTCCATTTCAGGTGGTCTGGCTTGATCAAACCACATAGTCTGGAAGGAATCCACATCTTTTCATTTTCTGTGGAAACAAAAATAGAAATCCTTTTCCCCAGTAACTTGTCCTTCAACTTAAATTTTGGAGTCAAAGCATTTTTTTATTTAATTTATTATTTTACATGTCGATCCCGGTTCCCTCTCCCTCCCTCCCTTCCTCCCTCCCTCCTTCCCTCCCTTTTACCCTCTCTGCCCTCTCACATGCACTCTAAACACCCTCCCCTCCCATCCCCCCCACCACAATTCCATATGTAGGGGAATGCCATCCAGTTGGGGTCATGTAGATCTGACAGGTCCTGTGAAGTAGGGACTAGGGCTTCTCTCCTGTCTCTAGATTAAGGCAGTTATCCCTCCATGGGGGACATGTTCCCAAAGTCCTTTTGTGCACCAGGGATACATGGTAGCTCCACTGTCTGAGGTCCCTTAGATTGCTCAGTCCTTCTGGCTGAGACCCATATTCAGGGGGGCCTGAGTCAGTACCATGCTGGCTTCCCAGCTATCAGTCTGGTGGCCCGTTAGCTCCTCCTTGTTCAGGTAAGCTGTCTCTATGTGTTTCTGCTGCCTGGTCTTGTCCTCTCCATCTGCATCTGGGTTCTAGTTCGACTCAGTGTTTATGTATGGGTGTTTGCTTCTGTTTCCCACAGGCATTAGTTGAGGGCTCCATGGATAAATTAGAGGATGTGGAGAAAGGGGAACACTCCTCCACTGCTGGTGGGAGTGCAAACTCATACAGCCATTTTGGAGATCAGTATGGCCATTCCTCAGGAAAATGGGAATTTGTTTACCACAGGATCTGGCAATCCCCCTCTTAGGCATATACCCAAAGGATTCACATCCATGCAACAAAGACATATGTTTAACTATGTTCATAGCAGCACTATTTGTAATAGCAAGAACCTGGAAGCAACCTAGATGCCCCTCAATTGAAGAATGGTTAATGAAGATGTGGCACATCTACACAATGGAATATTACTCTATAGAAAAAAATAATGGTATCTTGAAATTCGCAGGCAAGTGGATGGCACTTGAAGAAACCATCCTGAATGAGGTAACCCAGTCACAAAAAGAGGAACACAGTATGTACTCACTCATATATGGATTTTAGACCTAGATCAAATGATCACCAGCCTATAATTCACATCACCAGAGGAACTAGGATACAAGGTGTATTCTAAGAGATTGATATAAAGTCCCTCACAGAACTGGGAAGGGACAAGTCCCCCAGAGCTCAGGGGAAGTGGGGGGGGCAGCGAATGGAGAGAGAAGTAGGAGAAAACGAGGAGGAGGAAAGGAAAACCTGTGGGACCAGGAAGATTGAGCCTGGTTAGGAATAGAAGATAGGAAAGAGAGAGAGAGAGACAGAGACAGAGACAGAGAACATAAAAGAGGGAGCCAATATTGGTTTGAAGATAAAATTGAACACAAAGAAAGGTCTAGAGAACTACAAGACTGCTGCCAACTAACAATCTGACCTTCCGTGGAAAGTCTACCATAAATTCCCTTCCCAGAGAGTGAGATCAACAGTTCTTGTAGTTCTAAACCTTTAGTTCCAATTTCTTAGTTCTAAATCCTTAGTTCCAATTTTCTCATTCCAATTTTCCATAGCTCCTTTGTTGACATAGCGTATATACCCATTGAACAGCAAAATTTCGGCAATAACGAAAAAAGATTACAAAAGCCACTTCTGATGGTCATAATGCATTCCTTGAATAAACAATAAGGAGCAGAGCCATTGACGATGGTAACACATAGATGGGGTGAAGAGCACTGTGTGTTTCAGCACCATTTTACAAGGGCTGACATTGAAAAGTGCCCCAAGTCTAAAGATACATTTTCTCATACCGCATGCAGCCCCAGGACACAAGGAAGGAAGCCTGTAACTTTTTTGTTCAAGGCTATGAGGCCAGACCATTTTCTGTAGCCCTAGCTATCAAGGCTGTGAAGTCAGACCATCCTCTGTAGCCCTGGCTATCTGTGCAACTTTTCCCACATAAAGCTGTTTCTCTCTGGACTTGGTTAATTGTTATTCTTGTCCTCCATATAAACCTTAGTACTAAAACATAAAAAGTTGGTTAGTTGAACCTTAAATTCTGTACCATAAACTGAGGTTAGAAGTTTGTGCAGAGTGTTCATTGCTAAGGAATTTAGTAGGGAGTGGCTGCTGGTCTCTGTTATCAGCCAGATCTGACTAGAAAAACTGGAATAATAATTTAGACTACTCTGTGCTAATAATCTTGGTTTAGACACATGCAATTCTGTCCTTATGCATATCTGCAATGTTTTTAACTTATGATCCATTCACAGAGACATTCGGACTAGTTTGAATTTGCTCTTAAGAATATGAATCAAGTAATTGTATGTAGCTTGTCTTAGCTGAGAAGAAATAGTCCTCGTGGAATAATAGATATGGTTATGAAGCATATCGTATCAAAATTATACAATTAATGAGAAGTAATCTTCCTGATCATCCACAGATATTTGTACCCATAAGATTGAGATGTAATCATGAGGTTACATATACACATCACATGAGATTACACATTTACAGTGCAAGTATTGGGGAAATACCATGGCTGTCTTTGCACGTGTGAATTTACAAACAGAAGCAGTCAGTTTCCAGAGGGTTACTGTGGTCCAGTAACCCTTGCTTCAGTGGGGTTCTCCTCCATCAGAGATTTAATCAACCAGTGGATTGGCATCTGAATTATCAACTGTCATCTGCTGTATTTGTGTCATGGCCCTCATCAACTCGTGACACACTACTAATTGAAGTTCTTGTAATTATGGTAAAGAGACCTTCCCCAGGAAAATCACAGGGTATAGCAATTGTAAATTCTAGGATATAGCCTGGATCGTTTCACAAGGCTTAATATAGTGTTTACCTGAGACAGGCATTTTCTTAAGCTACTCTTCTCAGGAGGCTCCTCCCCATCATTGTCTCTTTTTTTGTATGCCTATCCAATTTACCCAAGTTAACAAGTCTACTGTGTGGGGAAAGATCAACTCCAGGCTATGCATAAGGAAAAAGCAACAAACAAAAACCCAGTGCAGTTTGGAAGCAGAGACAGTTTCTTTCTTTTTCTGTCATGGTGCCCATAGATTTTAATGGGCTTCCCCCCACTGGCTTGCCACCATGGCCCTTTATTTACAGAAGTGCTCCTTCAGTCTCTCTCAGCCTCTGGACTTTGGACCACTAAATTTCTTTTGCTAAGTTTCTATTTCTCTTCTTTTATCTTTATTTGAACACCTTATACCACCTGAAAGTTAATTCAAGATACCTGGGGATGCTGGGAAAATACAGCTGGACATATTTTGAAGCCTAGAAGAAGTTTTCTGTTAGTTCAGATAAAAGTGTTCTGAACAGGTCCCTTCGATAACATATCTGATGAAGATTTCTGACTTCTGTTGACACACAAGTGCTCACCATCCCAATAGGAAATAACTTTGCATTGGTGAATTGATAAATTCACAAATAATTAATAGAGGAGTGAATTAAATTAGCAAGCATCAGTAGACACCCAAGGGGCCCAGCACTCAAAATAAATTTCACCTGAAAATTAATAATAATTCCATTTACATATTAACTCAATTAGTTTTGATTAGTACCCAAACTAAATACTTCATCAAATATAAAGCAAGTTAAATGTCTTAGTATTTTTTTGAACCTCATCTAGTAGCTACTAATCCACAGTTCCTCTCCTAAAACACATGTTCAAGTACATCCACTTAAGCATATGTTTACTTCCCAGAGAATTCTGGGTAGCATTATAGTTTTTTTAATAGACACAATGGCATCTGGTCCTTGTAGTAATCCAGTTACATGCAGTTTGTGGCATAAAACTAAGTCTTCCCTTAATGTTGGTTCATCTATGCTCATTTAAGACATATATACTATGTTCTTGCCTGCCAACTTGACTGCATCTAGAGATAATCAAACCCAAGAGTTTGGGCATACGTGTGAGGGATTTCTTTCCTTAATTAAATCATCTGATGTGAGAAGACCCTCTTTTTCTTCTTCTAGTCTTCTTCTTCTTCCTATTTTTATTTAAATTTGAAACAAGGTTGTTTTACATGTTAATTCCAGTTACCTCACCCTCTCATCCTCCCTTATCACCCCCACCAAACCCTAGGCCATTCCCTTTCTGCTCCCTAGGGAGGGTGAGGCCTTCCATTGGGGGTCTTCAAAGACTGTCATTCATTTGGGGCAGGGCCTAGGCCATCCCCCATGTATCCCTCTAGGAGGGATGAACTCCCAAAATACATTCCTGTTCTAGGGATAAATACTTATCCATGACTAGAGACCCCATAGATTTCCCAGTCCTCCTAACACCCACATTCAGGGAGTCTGAGTCAGCCCTATGCTGGTTTCCCAGGTGTCAGACTGGGGTGCATGAGTACTTCCTTGTTCAGGTCAGCTGTCTCTGTGGGTTTCTGTAGCCTGGTCTTGACCCTTTTGCTCATCACTCCTCCCTCTATGTAACTGGATTTCAGGAATTTAGCCAGTGTTTAGCTGTGGGTGTCTGCTTCTTCTTCTATCAGCTCCTAGATGAAGGTTCTAGGATGGCATATAAGGTAGTCATCAATCTCATTATTGTGGAAGGGCATTAAAGGTAACCTCTCCACTATTGCTTAGATTGTTAGTTGGAGTCATTCTTGTAGAATTCTGGGCATTTCCCTAGTGTGAGATTTCTCCTTAAATCTATAATGGCTCTATCTATTAGGGTGTCGCTTCTTGTTCTCCTCTATTCTTTCCCTGTCTCAATCTTCCTGCTCCCTCATGCCTACCTCTCCCCTCCTCTTCTCCCCTTCTCTTTCTCCTAACTCCTGCTTTCCTCCCTCCATGCTCCCAATTTGTTCTGGAGATCCCTTCTCCAGAGGACTGTGTATGTCTCTCTTAGGGTCCTCCTTGTTTCCTAGCTTTTCTGATGGCGTGAATTGAAAGCTCTATGGAGAAGACCCACTTCTAATCCAGATCTTTTTAAATAGGAAGATCCAGCTTTAATCTGGATCATACCTTCTGCTGGCAACCTATATAAAAGACACAGAAGAAGGAAGCTGGCTCTCTTTGCCCGCTTGTTCTCAGTAGCAAGTTCATTGCTTCCCTGCCATTAGAGCTTACTTCTTTGGGATTCTGATGTATGGGATTCTGAAGACCAGCTGAGATATCCAGCCTCATGGACTGGACTACTACTGGATTCTTGGGCTTTCCATTATTGGACTAGCCAGACCACAACCTGTATGTCATTCCAATATATATAATCTATAAGTTCTGTTCCTCTAGAGAACTCTAATACATATACATATAAGTTTTTATATTTGTTTTAATTAAAAATAGATTACATGTGCTCTACAAATCTTTCACATGTAATACATTCTGACAGTTTTCTAAGCCAGTCATCATAAATCATGTACACCAAATGCTATGGTTTGACTATGGTGTGTTCCCATGAAAATGCATGCTGAGATTCAGCTTCTAATGCAGCAGTAGTAGGAAGGGGAGGTCTGTGGGGCATAGGAATAGAGCCCTCAGGAATGCATGAATGCCTCTGTTACAGGAGCCAAATTTTTCTTGCCAGAGGACTGTATTCATTTCCCCAAGAGGGGTTGTTATTAAGCAAACCCAATGATTCATAGGAAGCTGTGGTGTTTTGAATAAAAATGGCCCCAATAGGAACATAGAGAGTAGCACTATTAGGGAAGTATGACCTTGCTGGAGCAGGTGTGGCCTTGTTGGAGGAAAGGATGGGCTTTAAGGTCTCAGGTGCTCTAGCCATTCCCAATGTGGCATTCTCTTCCTGCTGCCTGCAGATACAGATGTAGAACTCTCAGCTCCTTCTTCAGCACACTGCTACGCTTCCCACCATGAAGATAATGGACTAACCCTCTGAAACAGCAGGCCGCAATTAAATGTTTCCCCTTTTTAGAGTGATATGGTCATCGTGTCTCTTCACAGCAATAGAAACCCTAAGACAGTTGCCTTCTGTGACACTGCTAGCTGGCCAACCTCTTCTTGTTGCCTGGCAACATAGTTGTTCCCAGAAAATATTAGTATAATTAACCATGAGATGTAAGAGCATGTTTTTCGGTTTTTTGAATTTTTTCCATTTATAATAACAGAAAAATAGATCTTTCTTATGGTTTCATCGTTGGCTGTTGGTTCTTGGTAAGACATAGCACATGGTGATTAAGGTGGAAAGTTTAGATAGAGATTCCTTTGACACAACTCCTGGTTGCAACCGTTTGTAATGTGTACCCTTGGTTGAGTTATTTAATATTGATAAACTGTAATCCTCAATTTACAGAAGACGTATATAATTACTCCTGTCTTGTTAATCTGAGGAATAAATGATCTAATGCACTTGTGTTTAACACTACCTGCCACCTAGAAACCTCTTAATAAGTACTAGCTATTGTTGCTGCTATTATTAATTTTGCCTCTAACATCAGGCTCCAGTTTTCTTATCTTAACATGTAGTGGGTAGGAGTGACTTAATTGCTATCTCCTTGGAAATGTGTACATGTAAATACTCTCAGCCAGCCTTCCCAGCTTAGGCTTATTTAAAGCTATTTCAAATGTTGAGAACACACAGCTCTTGTTTGCTGAGTTGGCTTTAGTTTCACCCCATTATCCACACCTGCAGTGCCCGAGGTTTTGAATTGCTAATTGCTACAGCCCACCTAACAGGACACTCTCCTTAGCTCTGACCTGTAGCATTTGATTGCTATACCTTTCAGGGAAGGGCCTGCTTTGTTCTTGTTTAAAACAAAATGAGACTTGACGGTCTAGATTGTTTGAACTACCTTGGCCAACCACTCAAAAGGAGGGTTTCTCATGCCTGGTACTGGGAGTTTTGTTAGTCTATCATTCTTTTAGGTAATATTGTCAGCCCAAGTGCCTTAACTTCCATAGATAGATAGATACATAGATAGATAGATAGATAGATAGATAGATATAGTGAGATAGATGATAAATAGATATAGATAGATGATAAATAGAGATAGAGGTAATGTGTGTTTATAATTTTAAGTAAATATAAAATAACATGATTCCTAGATGTTTTATCAAATAAACCTGCTGTTATTTATTCCTCCCTTCTCCTTCTGTATTAACCTCCCTCTCTCCTTCCCATTTGAAGGTCCATGTTTCTCTCTCCCACTTCATATCACCTTTATCTTTCTAGTACCTTCCCAAGCTCCCCATCATCACTTACGGTCCCATACTTTCCTGGCTTCTGGGTTTACTCCATGTTGTAGACTCACATCTGAAGATTTAGGGCTAGGAACTGTTGAGGATAGAGAACCAGCATTTTTTTTTTATTTTATTTCTTGGTCTGGGTTACTCAATATAATCTTTAAAGATTATCCTTTTACCCCAACTGGATGGCATTCCCCTACGTATGGAATTGGGGTGGGGGGATGGGAGGGGAGGGTATTTAGAGTGCATGTGAGAGGGCAGAGAGGGTAAAAGGGAGGGAAGGAGGGAGGGAGGAAGGGAGGGAGGGAGGGAGGGAGAGGGAACTGGGATTGACATGTAAAATAATAAATTAAATAAAAAAAATGCTTTGACTCCAAAATTTAAGTTGAAGGACAAGTTACTGGGGAAAAGGATTTCTATTTTTGTTTCCACAGAAAATGAAAAACTGTGGATTCCTTCCAGACTAATGTGGTTTGATCAAGCCAGACCACCTGAAACAGAGTACCAGGTGATCCTACATTCAAAACAGCTGGACAGAGCAGCCTTACAGACTACAGCCAGGATTTCTGCATCTTCTTAGAATCCCCCATGACAGCTCCCCTTACCAGCAGGAAGTAGTTTGGAAAGAATGATGCCCAAATTCCCAAATATTGTCTATAAATGATTGTTTTCATTTAAATGGACTTGGTTATATAAAAGAAAGAAAGAAAGAAAAAGATTATCCTTTTACCTGCAAATTTCATGATTTCATTTTTCTTTACAGCTGATTAGTGTGTATATGTTCCCCATTTTCATTACCCATTATATTATCTGCTGAAGGATGTTTATTTCTTTCTACTTCCTCTAAATTGTGAATAGGGAGGTTATGATCATTGCTGAGCTCGTATCTGTACAGTAGGATGTCACATCCTTAATGAGAATTAAAACTGAGCTCAGGCTGGATTGAAGGAGTGCCCACTTTTAAATAACCCAACACTCAGGAGGCAGAGGCACTGATCTCTGTGAATTCAAGTCCAGCCAGGTCAAGTTCCAGGTTAGCCTGGTTCTGAGTTACAAGACAGCTAGGGTTAAAAGAAATAAAATAAAATTTAAAAATGTCTTCTAAATGTAAAAATAAAACTGAGTTCTAAATTCATATAAATGCCAAATCAGCATATCAGTAAGTTGATTTTTTTTTTCTGTAAGGGAGTGAAAACTAATTAATTATTATTAAGACATGAATAAGAAATATTTTTAATGATAAGAAAGAACAGAAGGCAATTATATCATGTAAGTCTAAAACAGTTCAGCACAATCATGAGGTAGAACTATGTAGTGTGTCAATCCAATTTGTATCATGACATTTTTTTTTAAAAATGATGCTCATGTGTAGAATTATGACTCAGTGGTCAAGTGTTGCCAATTTGCCATAGATGCATGAGGCCTTAGATGCCCTGGATTTGATTCCCAGCATGGCTCAGAGGAAAGGAAAATAAAATGGCATATGGTTGTGGCTAATACAGAATCTCAGACACTATAAGAAGTCATATATACCTAGTTTATTTGCTGTGCAGAATCCAGATCATCTCTTCCACCACAAAAAAAAAAAAAAAAAAAAAAAAAAAAAAAAAATGCAATTGCCTTACAGGGCTCAAGGGACACAAGGGAATGGGCCATAGCACCAGGGTACCTCTGAAATCTGACTTGGTGACTTGGGACTTTTGTTTTTAATTTCTCCTTTGACACCAGCTTCTGTAAAATGTTAGGGCAGCCACTTTTAAATATTGTTTCAGCAACTGGAGTTAATGCTTACAAGTGACTTTGGTAGTAGTTATTTTACAACTGAAGAATTGGCTATGGGTACTGAGAAGAGGTTTGTTTGGATTTTTATGGGCATTATCTATAGAGAACCAACCCTAGTTTTCTCAGTTCCTTGGAGGTGGTCTTCAATTCTGAAATGCCTGGCCTATTCAAATTGTCTTGTGAAGGACATTCCCCATTAGTCTTGTTTTGTTAACAGATGTTCTGCCAATATGATTAAATACAGTCTTTGAATCACACCAGATCAGCTTACCCTTCTGAGCCGCTGGAGACTAATGAACAACTGTGTCTATGTACCTGAGCCTCAATGAAAACTGTAGATGCCAGGCTTAGGTAAGCGTCTGCCCAATCAGGACAGAGATATGTCAGAAACTGCCCCAGTCCCTGACTCCACAGGCGGAAGCCCTGTGCTGGGATTCCTTGTGCCCTTTCCTCCCTCAGCTGATTTCCATTTGTGTTGTTTTGCTATGATGGCAGCTTTGAGTGGAACAGACTCAAAGTGTATTCTACAGTCCTCTCCAGTGAGCTGCAAATCTTAGGGTGGCCTCTGAACTTGGATGTTAGAAACGAAGGTGACCTTGAGAACCCTGGAGCCCTGCAGCGGATGACAGAAATAAGGGGTTTCTGAACTGTTCCCCAGTCTTCCAGCTTGCATTGCTACTTTTCCATAACCTAGAGTTAGCCCAGTAAAAAGCTTACTTACAACATAAGCAAAGCCAGTCTGCCGCAATATGCTCAGGCAGGGTAAAGCAAGAAGAGGCTCAATATATTAGTGAGACAAAGACTGTCCAAACAACTCAAGGGAAAAGCCAGGTATAGTGGTGCCAAGTAAACACTTCTCTCCTCACATTGATTTTTCTCAGGTATTTGATCAGAGCAATGAGAAAAAACAACTAATCACAGCATAATGACTTTCTCTAATTCATCAATCCCCAATCAGAATGGCTTAAAGAGCTGGTAGGATATCTCCATGAGTAGAGCCACCAAGCTATAGAACCTGAGTTTGATCCGGAGGACCCAGGAGGCTGGAGGGAACCAACTCTCCGAAACCGTCTTTACCTCCACATATTCACACACAGAGAGACACACAAGCACACGTACACACACACATATGATTGCAATTAAGATTTTATAAAGTTACTGTTTGAGAAAATCAGCACAGGCTCCAGGCTTTGTAGAATGGGTGAGTTAGATAAAGCTGCTTTCAAATATTAGAGGGAAAGGAGACATAAGTATCCCTGAGTCAGTGATCAAAGGAAACGCTATTGGCCAAGGCATTGCGGCTGTGCTTTGTAAGCTGAGACGAGCCCCCACCTTGAGCTAGGACCACAGCTGAGTGTGAGGCACACAGTCTGCGCTCTTGACCCACGGTGCAGCAGCTCAGCCAGCACCCTAAGTGCTGTCCCTCCCACATCTGTCTGCCTCGGACCTATCAACATTTGTGTCACTCTGTCCACAGTCTATCTGTCACGTCATTTTAGCCTTCCCTAGCATCCTGACATTATTTCCAACTGCCCAGACCCTCAATTCCTTCCCCAGTCCCCAGCCAGCTTAGAGCTGTGCTTGTCATTCCCCTTCCCCTCATCCATACAAGGTTTATCTGCCTCTTTCCCGCGTGCTCTCTCTAGAACGCTTCGTAGACAGAAGGCCATAACACATCTTCCCAACCTCGCCCTTCTCACAACGAATCTTACCTAAGTGCTGTTCAGAGCATCCCTGCTGGGTACCAGGCAACCCTGAGCTCCCCGAGCCTTTCATTGCTGTCCTCGCTCTATCACCTATACTTTCTATTTCTATCTTGACCTTTGTTTGTTTGTTTGTTTGTTTGTTTACTTTTTCGGCTCTGGCCAGCTTCTGGCTTACCTCTGTAATTTGTTTTCTTTCTAGAATCATGAGCTTAAAAGACAATCAAGTAAAATAAGGAAAAATACCATCGTTTCTTTTTACATAAAATTAATGCATTAAATAGAATTGTTTTGCATAAAATTTTACATAAAATTATTAATGTATTAAATGGAATTATTAAAGAAATAAGATCACCATTTAATTTAATTTCCCCTATCATGTTTCCACACTTGCAAAGGAAAACTTTCATCTTTTTAACAAAATAAAAAAACCACGTGGAATGGTGTGCTTCATGCTTACAAGCTTTACCTATTATAGATCATCAGTAGTCATACCATGATGACGTTGTATGGTGAACCTTGCTTACTGAATCCAATAAATCAGTACTGACTTAGAAACATATTTACAAGAAAACAATGGGAGAACTTAAAACATTTTTTAAAATCTTCCTACATTGTTCATTATTAAGCAAATTCTTTACTAAGTAGCCTATTTAAGGGAAAACAAAAAAATCTCACCTTGAAATCACCTATGTTCCAGTGTTAGTGTTGTCTTCTGTGTTTGCCCAAAGTCAGCTACACTCCCCTAGTGTTCAGATGTGCATGGCTTGGTAGATGGGGTTAGAAGAGATGGCTCAGTGGTCAAGAGCACTGACGGCTTTTGCAGAGGATCTGTGTTTGGTTCTGAGCACCCACATGACAGCTCACAACTGTCCATAACTCCAGTTCCAGATGATCCAACATATCCCATTCTGGCTGTCAAACACACAGGGCATACATTGTGCAAGATGCATACACCTGCACAGAGACTGAGACACAGAAAATAAAAATAAATAAATCTTTAGAAGAATAAGGATCCCTGTATCCAGGATTTAGTTCATTTTTCAAAGAGAATCCCAAAGAGGTTCCCACATGATCATGGGACCTTAGGGGAAGATATTCTTTTTGATGAAAGAAACATAAAGACTCCTGTTGAGTCCTGTTCCCAGAGAACATTTCTTCACATCCAACAGTTAGGTTCCACCCTAGAAAGTTGTCTTGTTTTGACAGGTCTAGAAAAATAGAGATGTCATGCTTATTAGATATGAAATCCTGAGATCCTGAGACTTTATTAATCTATGTGTGTGTGTGTTCTCTTTAAGCAGAATTGTATTTAAAAAAAATACTCTCTTCTCTCCTCCAAATGAAAAACTAATATTCATTCAACCAATATTTTGGTTTTTATTTTATTTATCTGTGTATTAAGTAGTTTTTCGAGACAGGGTTGCTCTGTACAGTCTTGGCTGTCCTAGAACTAGCTCTTGTAGACCAGGCTGGCCTTGACCTCACAGAGATTCACCTACCTCTCCTTCCTAAAGTGCTAGAATTAAAGGCAAACATTGCCACTGCTCTGCCTATATTTTGTTGTTAAGGAGGGCAGTTCACCCAGTGTTCTGAAAACATCCATAGTGCTAGTGTCATCTAATTCTGGTGTCCGAGGACATTGGGACTGTGATGGCAATTCCTTTCTGCCTGCCATTGGTGCCTTCCATTGTTTCATCTGCTACCATTGCTGGGGCCATCAGTTGTGCTCTCAAAGTCTATAAGGACCCTCGTGGCTTCTCCCCAGAGCCAGGCTGCCAATGGCAAATGTCAAACAGGCCTAGGACAGTTCTTCTTCACTGAAGCCAACATATACCTCCTGACACCTTAGACCTTCCACATCCAATTGTCCCTTTCACCATACCCCCTCACTGTCCTCAAGAATTATATAATTAAGCTGCTTTCACTCTTGCTATTGACCAAAACTATTAGAAGGTGAGCTGCCAGCAGTTTAGTAATATATTAAAGAAACAATAATTAGTATTTCTAAATCTGACATCTGAATGAGATATGGATAAAGACTACATGGTAGCTCAATCCACTGGCAGGTTGAAAGACTTCTGTTCAATGGAGTTTTATTAATTTAGTATTAGAAAGAGCTCTCTAAATGAGAGGTGTCTTCACACCTGCTATTCATTAAAGCTGCCTTTACTTCCAGATCAGATGATAGAGACAGTGCCCACTGTGGGGTTTCACCGCCAGTCAATATGCTGAAGTCCTGACTCCCGGAATGTTACAGTGTGAGCTACCTGAGATGTCATTCCAGAGTAGGGTGGGGCTTAATCAAACATGTGCAGAATCTTTATATGAAGGAGAAGGTTTACACAGGGATTCTGGGTGAAGAAGGCCATGTGAAGACTCAAACAGATGTGGAATTTTATTTCCACAAGACAAAGAACACTTGGTCCTAGTTGAAGCTGAAATAAATATGGATGGGTCTAGAACCCCTAGAGTAGGAGTCCTCAGCTTTCCTAATACTGTGACCCTTTCACACAGTTCTTATACTGTGGTTACCTTCAATCATAAGATTATTTCATTGTTACTTCATAACTGTAATTTTGTTACTGTTATGAATTGTAATGTAAATATTTTTTGGAAGTAGAGGCTTGCCCAAGGGACCATGACCCACAGATTGAGAACCACTGCCCTAGAGGTTTTGGATGGATTGTGGCCTGTTGGCACCTTAACTTCAGACATCTTGCCTCAGAACTATAAAAGAAGAAAGATTTGTTTCTTGAGCCACTCTCTTTGTGGTACTTAGTTACAGCTGCCCTAGGAAATGGTATATCAACCAAGTGATAACTTTGCCAGCAATTCACGAATCACTTTAGCCAATAGCTATAGACCTATTATGTGCTAGGAACACAGAGATGAATGACACAGTCCCATTGTTCCCATGAGGCTCCAATCCCAGGAAAGGAAAGGGCACAAGATACACACACCAAAAGCCATCCCAAACCAGGGAGATATGAGCTCTAGACAAACACATGCATGATGTCTAAAGAAACTGGGGAAGACATCATAGGGTTGGAACTTAACCTGGATGTAGGGACAAGTTAGAATTCAGTAGAAATGGAAGGAATGGGAAGTTTAGAGATAGAAAGACCAGCATTCAGTGTGGGGGGGAGGGGTGTCACCTTAACGTTTTACTAGCATAGCCAAAGGAATAACTGGCCATGTTCACATCCACGGGCATGACATTGTACAATAGCACTGTGAAGCAAATCATGTAGCCTTTGCCTTGTGTTGTTATGAATTCTTACAGCATCCTCTTGCTTGCTTGCTTGCTCAGAAGAGATAATGCTAAGCTGGAATGACAGAGTCCTTCAAAGACTTCATCAAGTCTGGGTCAAAGAAGGTTCAAATCTCCTCCCTCAACTTCTCACCTTAAAGAACTATTTTAGCATTAAATGTCTTCTATAAAAAAAAATAGGAACCAAAAGAGACAGCCCATGTCACTAGTCAGGTTCTAGTGCTGAGGCACAGAGGCCCTGCTGCTGCTAATAAGACTAGAAAAGGACCCTCCTGTTTCTTCTGTCAGGTGAAATAGCTGACTGGCAACAGCTATTTGGACTAAATGAGAGTTAAATGAGTTCATTCATGTGGTGTCAATCTGTACAAGATTGATTCACTTGCTTTTTATGCAGAGCTCAGAGAGAACAATGCCAATTACTTCCACAAATAGCAAGGAACAATCCTGTTGAGGAGTACCTTTAGTATAGCTATTCCTTCTAGAATAAAGCCTTTCTACCTTTATCCTCCCTCCCTTCTTCCCTCTCTTTCTTCCTGCCCTCCCTCTTAGAAATTAAAAAGATACAACTCTACCAGGAAATTCACATTCTCCCTAGGCTTTTGCCACCACCATTGACATGGTTAGGAATACCAATTCTTGACCTTTACTGACTGCTTTTAATCACAAATCATCCTCTGTGAGACAGACATTCGCTTCTACTGTGTGGCAAATGGGGAAACTGAGACCTGATGACATTAGGGGATTTACAGTGGCACAGTTAGGAAAATGCCAGACAGGACTCAAAGCCAAGCCCATCTCACTCCATCACCCACATTCCTCATGCTGCTTCTTGGTTTGGCGTTAGCCTGGTTAAAATGCAACTACAGAGGTCTGTGACTCACAAGCACGGGGCAATGCCATCAGTGGTCCTCCTTCTGAGCTGAAAAGCCGTGCTACTCCCTTACACGTAGTCTGCTCTTTCAAAGGAATGGGAGTCCCAGTTCTCCAAATGATGAAGGTCTAAATGTATGGTCAGCTCACCTGCCCAGTTTCATTGGTCATGAGCACATCTAGAAAAACTCCTTTTCCTGTAGAATGTTAGTGTACCAGGAAGGAACTGAGCACTAGTCTCTAGACGAGTGTTGGCTGTGGCATTGGTATTATAGTAAATGTGTTAGTGGTATTTTTATGAGTGAGAGGAGTATTTTCGTTACTATCCAATGTCTTACAGGAAAAACCTGAAACACACATTTAGTACATTTATATATCTGTATATTCACTCAAATACACACTTCATCTGAAATTCAAATTTAACCAAGTGTCTTTTTTCTGCTTTGTTGTTGTTTTGCTACACCTGCCAAGTCTCCCTCTACACTATCTCCCTACGTGTTCAAATGCCACTCAGAGGCTGTACAGTCAGTCCCCTTTAACTCCCAATGCATGTCCTATCATCTTTTCTAGCATGCTAGGACTTGCAGACCTCTGCTAGTTTCCAATCTCTTCTGTCTTCCTCTGGATGCACATCTGGATGCACTTCCCACAAAAAGAATTAGCAAGAGCATTCTTTAAAAAAAAAAAAAAATCTTTCCTTGCCAGGAGTGATGGTACACGCCTTTAATCCCAGCAGTTGGGAGGCAGAGGTAGGTTGTTCAAGGCCAGCATGGTCTACAAAAGGAGTTCCAGGACAGCCAGGGCTGTTAAACACAAAAAGCCCTGTCTCAAAAATCAAAGACTCTTTTCTTGATACTCCTACCCTCCCAGGTGTCCTTCCAGGTGCAGGATTTTAGCCTGAATAGTAAAGTCTTTTCTCATTGATATGTATTTTGGTACTTTGATTACTGGTTGTTCCCCCCCCCCAACTCTTTTTATCTTTATTCCATCAGGAAACCCCCTTTCAAGTTTTTCTTTTTCCTTTTTCTTCTTCTTTTTTTTTTTTTTTTTTTTTTTTTTTTTTTTTTTTTTTGCTTCATCAGTAGCAGGATCATTTTTGTGATGAAACATTTTTTGACCTAAAATCATAAAATACCAAATATTTGCTCAGCTTCTGACTTCATGAAGTCATCACAGTTGGGGCTTTGAGGGTTTTTTGTTGTTGTTGTTGTTATTTTGTTGTTTTGTTTTGTTGTTTTTTTTTTTTTTTTTTTTTTGTCACCAAAGAATAAAACAAATAGACCTGTGGACCTCAGGAAGGCAGGTTGAGTCTCTACGGTCAACAAATGATGGGACTTCTTTTGTAATTGTTTTCTCAGAAGCTGGTAAGATTTTAAATGGCCTCTCTGGCCTCGCCACATCTTCCCCATCCCCATAGACCTGTGGACCTCAGGAAGGCAGGTTGTGTCGCTACGGTCAACAAATGATGGGACTTCTTTTGTAATTGTTTTCTCAGAAGCTGGTAAGATTTTAAATGGCCTCTCTGGCCTCGCCACATCTTCCCCATCCCCAAGACAGCAAAGGTTCTCAGATGTCTTTAGGTGAAATTTTTTTTTTGATTTCTTGTACAGTAGTCTTGCTACGGAAGGAAGTCAAAGAGCAAAACCCTGTAGGCCACTCTGAAAACTAAGCAACTCAAGATCTATACTACGTTATTAAGTTCAGAACTGGGGGTCAGAAGGCACTCAGAGAATGGAGAAGATGGAAACTTACACACAAAACTTTGTGCTCACACTTCGCAACTGCATGGCCTCAGCAGGACCAGTTTTCAACTACACAGAAAGTCAGCCCACTTACCATAGGCATTTCCCATAAGACTTATGTGCTCTGTCACAAAAATCATCTACTTTATTTGTCAGACGTGATTGTTTTCCTAAGTTAAACCTACCTCACCTTTGAGTACAAGACCATCTCTGAAATATTCAAAAGAATTTGCCAAGTGTGTTCATTCCTAATTTCCTCTGAATTTTCAGTGTTCTCTGAACTACATGCCTCCACACAATTAGCTTCCAATTGACAGAAGTTGTTAAACTATGTTTTGGTAGATGGGTTTTTACTAACAATTACAGAGGGGTAAGTCTCAATTGTCAGAGAGAGACAAGAGACTTTCCCTGATTTAAGTAACACATTTTTCTCCATTGTTATATAACACTTATGTCCCTTTTTATGCCTTCCTGAAGTTTGTCATTCTGAAGACATAATTAAATGGCACCTGGCCTTTCCTATAGCAAAACATAAGGAATCTGGAGGAAAGGGAAGCCAGGTAGAAAGAGTGAATTGTAGGAAATAAAAGACATGTGTTCACCTTAATGTTGGTTCATGTGTTGCATTTTGTGTGTACCAGAATTCCTGCAGGAGTTTGCAACTACAAGTAATCATGCAGTCAGCATTCTCTTCAGTGTGATGTTAGAGCGCACTGCCTTAACGCTGTGGGATGAATGGTACCCTCGCTCCTCACACTTGTTTATTAAAGTTCAGTGTGACTGCACTGGGGGAAGCGTCTTTTCTTTTTTTACAGAAATAATTAAAGTGACATGAGATTAAAGCTGCTGGCGACTTGATCTTGGACTTCTCAGTTCCAGTACTGAGAAACTAAATTCCCAGTGTTTTAGAGAACAAGCCTGCCCTTGGTCCCCTATTAACTCTCATGGCAGACTCTCACAGGCAGTGTCACTTGGTCTCAAAAGTGGATGACATGTCACCCAATGAAATTTCTTTAATGTAGTACTAGTTGCTTGATGAAACTATTTTTATATAAGTTAAAGTATGTAAAATAGTTTTAAAATACTAAGATATATTGAACTTTTAGAATCGAATGTTACGTATGTTCTGGTGTAGCAAATGGTGAGATGCTGGAGGCCCATCAGTGGTTATTGGCTCCACTACTGACAGAGCAATTAACAGAAGTGTGTTTATGGACCAATATGTATGTCTGTGTTTTGAAATATTGGGAAAGGCAAAAAGAAAGGAGGCAGCAGCATCTGGAAGAAGACGGGAAGTAAGGAGTCATATAATCGAGGGAGTAGCAGGTGAATGGACAAGTTTTAATGGTAAAGAAACAGACTGACAGGACTCACTTGCAGAACTAGTGGTGAGATGTATACTGAAACATAAAAGGTCTTAAACAGACTCCTAATCTTTCATTCTGTTATTCTGCCAGATTTCTTCTGAACCATAGAAAACCAGGAAAGCAATGACTAGAAAGTCTCTATAGTCATTGTGCAGATGCCTACAGATGCCTTCCGAATGTAAAGACTCAAATTATGTAGCTACAGATGTATAAGTGTATGAATTTACAGCTGACAACAAAGGAAACATGGTATCAATAGAGGAAGGAGGTTACAAACTTGCTTTGCAATCAGTTATAGAAGTATTGCAGAATAAAAACATATGTATATAAATATATACATTCTTCTCTGCCTATTATTCAAAAAAGTGTGCATCTCTCTGTATGTATAAGTTTATTTTCCTCACAGCTTTTTCATTTTGTGCAAACTTGGTTGTCAGTGATATTTGTAATTTGATCCTCAGATAACTAAATATTGAGCTGGAACTATGACTGATTTTGATGAATAATTATTATTGCCCAGAGATACTGTGATTACTCATAAATGTTGATGTGTTTGTGGCTGGGACTTTGGGTTTCATTTTGAGAGAAGAATGAATACATGCTTATGTGTATGAGGCAGAACATGAAGTTACATGTGTTGCATTTGGAGGCCATGCATATAGAAGCATGTGTGAACGTGTAGAAGAAGCAAAGGAGTGGATCTGGCCAATCACTCTAGTAGCTTCAGCTACTTTTCTCCGCTCTGCTCTTTCATTCTGAGGCTGAGGTTCTACAGGTCACATTTATGCATTGCCAAGTGTTTCTGGAGATTTTATTTTGTTCAGTTTGGTTGCTGTATTGGGAAAATGAACCTAGAATCCAATACATGCTAGGCAAGTAATCCAGTCCCGGATATATCTCCCAGTCCTGTCAAATGGCTTCCCTAGGCTATGCCAACAAGGAGTGCTGATGGAAAGCTATTAGCTGGAGAAGGAAGAGGTGTCCTCTTCCTATTATTCATCATTTGTCCCTTATTCTCCAACAGCATCACACACTGTGGTGGTATATTGTTTGTGATCTAATAAAGCTTGCCTGGAGATCAGAATGCAAAGCCAGCCACAGCCATAGAATCTGGGCAGTGGTGGCACAAGCCTTTAATCCCAGGACTCAGGAGACAGAAGCAGGATCTTTGTGAGTTCAAGGCCACCCGGGGCTTCATGAGAGTGAATCAGTCTAAAAGAGAAAGAAAGCTTATGCCTTTAATCCCAGCACTAGAGAGAATTTAAGGAACTCAGTGCAGTCTCTGGCAGCAGTCTGCAATTTGGTGAGGAGTAGTGCAATCTGGAGATGCAATCTGTAGTTTGGTGGTCTAAGCATTGGTAGAGGTGAGAGATCTCAAGTGGCTGACCGCTCTGCTTCTCTGATCTTCAGCTTGAACCCCAATATCTGTCTCTGGGTTTTTATTATTCGTGCCACAACTCAATCTCACTTCTTAGTTCTAGAAGTAGCAGACCACTCTAGTAGCAATTTCGAAGCAAACTTTCTACCACTTACAAAAACAATTTTGTCATGGTCTATCAAAGAGATGCCTGTGTGAGCCCTGGTCTGTCCTTCTCAGAGGGATGGGTGTTATAATCCAGGCAAACCTGGCCCCGCCTCTCAGCCACCTGCTCATGGGTCATGTATGTACCCTGGCCCTTTAAGGGGAAAACTCCACCCACTTCTGCTCTCTCTTTGCTTGACGTTCCTCTCAAGAGGCAGATAGGACTTTCCTTCTTCCTCTCTCCCCCCTTTCTTCACTTCCCTGCCCTCCTTTCCTTTCTAATAAAGTTTCTCACTTAAGCTCTATCTGCTTGGCATGTTTGTCCCCCATGGCAGTCACCCTTGAGAAACATCATAACAATACATTTCAGCCAGGCTTAGTAAACTTCATAAATTTAGTCATTCCAACCTCTCCTCCCTTGAGCTGATCCTTCCTATTGTTGCTGCCCCTGCGCTGTCTCGGGTACTCTGTTTGCTCAATTGTCAGCTATTTTTCATGTTAAATTCTGTTCGATTTTGTCCTCAGACTGGACTCTACATGATAACAAGCATGGACTGGTGTAGTGACATATTCTTTATGATTTATTAAAGCTTGTCTGAGGATTCAGAAAGCAAAGTCAGCCACAAGCTATAGAAGCCAGGCACACAACAGCAGCCAGAAGCTAGGAGGTGGTGGTGCACATCTCTAATCCTAGGATTCAGGATTAAGAGGTAGAGGGATTTCTGAGAGTTCAAGGCCACCCAGGTCTACACAAGATTGATTCAGTCCTAAAGAGAAACAGGTCACACAAAGATGATCTCATGACCTGGGGTCACATGTCTTTAATCCCAGCATTAGGGAAGCATATAAGACAGGATCAAGGTCAGTATGAGGCATTGATTCTCCAGCCACACTGAACATAGGAAGGCTCAGTATCGAGGACAGGAAGATATTGAAGTCTCAGGATTCTCCAGCCACACTGAAGAGAGGCAGCAGTTTGAGACTTGGTGAAGAGCTCGTGCATGGATCAGCCCTTTCATCCTGAGCTAGATGTGAAACCTAGTGGATGGCTGCTTTCCATTTCTGTTCTGGGTCTTTCATCTATTGCACAACAGATTGGATCATGGAGCATATACAGTATAAATTAAGGGTTTGTATTTACCCCTAAATAAGATAATATTGTAGGATTTTTAAAGCAGAAAAAAATGAACATATTCAAATTTAAATTTGAGAAATATTATCCCCATTGCCCTTTAGAGAATAGACTAGAGAGGGCAACAATGAAATGATGTGGGGTGTATCTGTGGCTCAAAAAGAACAAGGCTCAACTTGGAGGTCAAACTCCCATCTTTTCTGCTCTAAAGAAGTTTGCTATGTTTTAGCCAGGCTGTACCTTTAAGTAGGGAGGCAGAGACCAGCAAATCTCTGTGAGTTCAAGGGCAGCCTGGTCTACAAAGCTACACAGAGAAACTGTCACAGAAAAACAAAAATAACAACAACAAAAAGAAGGTTGTTTTTGTTGTGGTTTTGTATGTATGTTTGTGTATGTATCCAAAGAGAGAGAGAGATGAACACATGAAATTGAATGGGCAGCAAGGTGGAAAAGATCTGAGAGGAATGGGAGGAGAGAAAAAAACATGATCAACATGAATTGTATGAAAAATTTTACTTAATAAAATAAATTGTATTAATAAAAATAAATGAATAAGGAATTGTTATAAAATATCAACTAATCTAATTCCTATTCATTTAGATGTTTTTTTAAATCTGATGTTTAAATCAAATGGCTTTGTCATACATATTCATTATGACATACATTCTTACAGCTCCGTTTTTGATTTTCCAATGTGAGTGTCAGCCTGAACTGGTTATGCATTACTATGTACTTCATTATTTTCTTCAAGTTGCTTAGCAACAATTATTCAACATTCACCTCCTTTCAGGTTTTAGGCTAAGACAATTTGAAACCCTTAAAGGATGTGCAATTTGAGGTGTCTGACATTCAACCCCACTTTATTCTTACTAAACCAACACAAGTTAATGTTATAACTTGTTCAACAATAACATTTCTTACAGGCTCATAATTATTTCTAGCAGATTGCAGAGGTTTCCAAAGCAGAAATGAGGCAGGGTAAGTGAATTTTGTTTAAAATTTACTAATGTTAAGAGTCTTCTATGCATTATTTGAAAAGATGGTCTTCCAAAAATGAAGGCATGGGAAGTGTGATGAAATAGTCCGTTTCAGCTTCTTCATATAGACAACTCTGTAACTGTATATGAAGCTAATGCTACCATAAAAGCTGTCTATCAAGTCTCCTACAAGAGAATAGTGACTAGAAGGAAAACTCAAACAGTCATCAAATGTTTACTGAAGAAGTCAACTTGCACTTTGTTTCCTTTTATTGAAAATAGTTTTCTCTATCTTAATACATCTTGATTATGGTTTTCCCTCCTCCTCCTACTCTCAGATCTTCTACACCTACCCTGCCATCCAGATCCACCTGCTTTTTGTCTCTCCTTAGAGTACAAACAGGCTATTAAGGGATGACAATAAATACAATGTAATAATATAAAAATAAAATAAAAAGTAACACATTAAAATTGGACAAAACAAACAGGAGGAAAGTCCACACCTGATTTTTTTTTTTTTTTTTTTTTTTGTCCAGAAGCCAGAAATACACAATGGAAAAATATAGCATCTTTAACAAATGGTGTTGGTCAAACTGGATGTCTGCATGTTGAAGAGTGAAATTAAATGCATATTTATCACCCTGCACAAAACTAACTCCAAATGGATCAAAGATTTCAACCTAAATACTGAACCTGATAGAAGAGAAGGTGAAGAATAGCTTTGAGCTCACTGGCACAGAGAAAGACTTTCTGAGCAGAACACTAATAGCATGGGCACTAAGATCAACAATAAATGAGACCATGTGAAACTGAGAAGCTTCTGTAAGGCAAAGGAAACCATCATTTGGACAAAGCATCCGCCTATAGAATGGAAACAGATGTGTAATAACTAAACATCCAATGGTGACTAATAAATCTAAAAGGCTAAATATCAAAACAACAAATAATCAAATTTTAAAAATGGGGTTACAGATCTAAACAGAGAATTCTCAAATGAGGAAACTCAAATGTCTGAGAAACACAAAGAAATGTTCAACATCTTTAGTCATCAGGGAAATGCAAATCAAAACTACTGGAAGACTTTCTCTTACACCATTTATAATGTCAAAGATCAATAAAACAAAAGACAGCTCACACTAGTGAGGATGTGGAATAAAGACACCCACCCATTCATTGCTGGTGAAAATGCAAACTTGCATAGCCACTATGAAAATCAGTGTGAGAGTTCTTTAGGAAGATAGGAATCAATCTATCTCAAAATTTAGTTTTACCACTCAGGAATATATCCAAAGGATGTTTCTTTCATCTTACTACAGAGACACTTGTTCAATCATGTTCACTGATGCTCTATTCATAATAGACAGAAATGGGAAACATCTAGATGTCTGCCAATGAGTGAATGAATAAGGAAAATATAGAATATTTACACAATGAAATATTATTCACCATCTATAAAACCTTTGATCTACATTGGTGACCTGTCTACAGGATATTCTGGTGTAATTGTGGCACAAAGCTTATGAGAATAACCAATTGCTCACCTGTTAAAAGAATGAAATTTGAAGGAAAAATGGATAGAGCTAGAAAAAAGGTAAACCACACCTCAAAAGACAAATATGGTATGTGTGTAGTACAACTTCTATTTGGTCTTAATAATAAAAACCCAGAGTCTGATACTAGGGGTTGAAAGCTGAAAGATCAGAGCAGCTAGCCACTAAAGTTCTTACCTCTCCACCCAGCCATATCACTTCCTGTTTGTAGAGACCTCCAGGCCTCTATAGTTAACTAATGGCTAGCTCTGCTCTCTGATCTTTAGGAAAGCTTTATTTGTTAGAGTATAAACAAGATATCACCACATGTATTCATTTATATGTAGATGCTAGTTGTTAAGTCATTGATAAGCAATCTATAGCTCACATGACCAGGGGTTCAATATAGAGTAAAGGACTGGAGAAAGGGATGGATCTCCCTAGAAAGAAGAAATAGAATAGTTATGAATGGATGAAATGGGGTTGACAAGGACAGGAGGATCAACCTTGGTGGGGAGGGAGGTGAGGGAAGAAATACAGGGAGAGACAGCTAAAATTAAGGGCCACTGGAAGGGTCATGTGGCTATCTAACAGTAGAAACTTCCTAAAATGCATACATATATAAAGTCAATCACCAAATGAAATCACCAAATAAAGGAGAGAGAGAGAGTCCCAACTGGACGGCTCTCATCACCAAATGGAGCTTCCAATACTAGGATGTGTTACATCTAATTGAGCTGTTGGCCAAAGTGTTCCTACAGGAATGCTCAACAACCCAATCTATTGCAAAGCTGTTGGTTGATCCCCACCAGCTGACAGTAAAACTTTATTGCTGAAGACAGTACCCATACAACTCACTGAGCACAGTGAAGTAGAGCTGGTACCTACCTAGAGAGCCTTCGCTACTACTGAGTGTTCATCATAGTATTAGGAGGTACTCTGCAGATTACCAAAGCAGAAAGGTAAATAGCAATCCATCTACAAACCCTTTGGTCTACAATATGACCTGCCTACAAGATATGCAGGTGTGCTATTGGCACAAAGCTTATCAGATTGACTAAAGACCCACTCTAGGAAATGGAACCCATTCCTGACACTGTTCCATTGGCCAGGAACATGAGGCTAGATGGGCCAGGAACCTACAGCAAAACCAAATACTACTGTTATGCTAAAGGAATGTAGCTATAAAATGACTTCCAAGGACAATCTTGCCTTTTCCTGAATCTCAAAGTGGTGGCTGTCAATGATTCATGTTTGCTACAATATCTGTAGAAAGCCCCTAACTGGACAGAAGTGCCTTTCATACCCAATTTGAGTACTTTTTAATTATGGTTAGCAAATGCTTTTTCTGTACCTCTCAACTGATCATGATTAACTCACCGTTATTTTGATTATGTAGAACATGAATGACAACAATTGATTTTCTAATGTAGGAACTGTTGTTCTTTTGCTGCAGCTAATGCCTAAGAAACACAAACACGAGACTCAGCCCCATGTGGAGTTTATTGAGAGAGGGGAGAGAAAGAGGGGTTGGTGGTGGCCAACCGAGGAGAGAGAGAGGAGCACATGGCATGCTTGCTTTTGGGGGGGGGGGCTTGCACATGCGTAATTGAGTCCTCTGGCACTAGATAAAGCCTGCCATAGTGATGACATGGCCATGAGCGTCCTGCCCATCGCCAGGGGTGAGAGTCAGCAGGCTGCTGATTCCCAACAGGAACAACTTTGGATTCTTGGTATATACACCTAACCAGGTCATGTATTGCTATTTGCTAGATTCTTCTCTACAATACTTGGGATTTTTGTGTCCATGTTCCTAAGTGAAATTGGCCACTTCACTCATGTGACAAAGTGAATCAGGAAGCTTTCTCTATCTGCTCAGTGAAAAAGCTTCAGTTTAGGATTATTTCTTGATATTTGGCAGTGCTCACGTAAGAAAAAAAAAATACTTATGGGTGGATTTTTCTTTCTAGGATCACTGTAAACTCTTGACTAAATGGCTTTCATTGTTGTAGCACTTTTTTTTCTTTTCTTTTCTTTTTTTTTTTTTTTTTTTTTTTTTTTTCGTTCCTGTGTTTATCTATTTTTTGGTAAACATAAGTTTTAGGAAATTTGTAAATTTCTTCTGGATGCCACAAATGTATTAACTGTTGATAATATCATGTAAACAGAAATAGCTGTATCTTCCTTTGTTCCTATATGGTTACCTTTATTTTCTGTTAACATTTCTGGGGATCTACCTTGGGTATGATCAGTTGTGGATTGTTTTAAAAAGCATTTTTCGTATTTAAACCTTTGGTTGAATCCTTCTTTCCAACATTGTGTTTTTCTAAATTACTAAGATAGCTATTTCCTTTTGGATTTTTGCGACAATCTCTCTTGTTGCAATGGCTGGCCTCAAACTTACCATGTAGCTGAGGATGACCTTGAATCCTTGATCTTCTTGTCTCCACTTCTTCCCAAGTGCTGGAATTATAGGTGTTTGTCACCCTGCCTGGCTAAGACACATACTTCTCATACACAACCTTTGTTGGTACCTGCTAGACACATTGAAGCACATCAGTTTACTCCAAGCATTGCTTTAGTCACAGCCCATACATCCTATTTGGGCATTTTCATTGTTGGAGAGTTCCAGTTACTCCTGGTTTCTTCTTTGAAATGTGAGATAGTTGGAATTGTGTTAGCTTTCTAAAGCATGGGGCTGCTTAATCATTCTCTTTACCATGTAAATGAGACTTTGAATTATCTTCCTAGTAAACTTCTAGCAATGCTCTTGCCTTAACTTTTACCATACACATGTGCACACACATGTCCACATGTGTGTATGTTTGCACATATCATTTCAGCTTTCTTTTGGTTTGTATGTTTGATCTTTATATTATGCTTCAGATACAATTTTTCATAACAGCATGAATTGGTTTCATTCTTAACCACTTAAAAATTGCCTTTAACCGGATAAATTCTCCAGATGTTATCCAGAGGATACCTTGTGTCCTGTCTTGTCTCTTCTTATAAAGTCACAAATATTTAGTCATGGGAGCTCCATCCCGCTGATTCAGTCTTCTGACTCTTTCTACCACCCAGCGTCTCACAAGGAGGATCAGCCTCCAAGATGAACTTCAGAGGAGACAATTTCCAACTCAGAAAATCTATTTACTCTTATTTTTCTAGTGATATCTGTTCTATGTTTTTACTATTTCAGTTTCTCTTCCATTAGCTACACATTTATAATTTCTGTATGACCATTTAAAATGGTTATGCTACAAATCACACTCCTACTTCAAATTAACCATCATTACCACGCTCCTTTCAAAGTATCCAAATTTACACTGGTTACATTGTTACCCTATGCATTACTCTCCATCTCTACTTAAAACCTGGAGGTGTGCCAGGCTTCAGGGTATAGACCATACATCTGTTCTTTTGAGCAAATTAAGTTTCAAGGCCAGCCCAAGTGAACATAGGAGGAAGGAGCTACAAGGTTACTTAATACAGACAGAAATGGTAATCAAGGATGGCAGAGAACTAAGGCTACTTGGCAATCTACTACATGGTTCCTTAGACTTCCTGATAAGCAAGCCTCTAAGGAAATGTAAAATCTAAGCTGAATTAGATTAACCAATGAACTGGGAATATTTTAATATTCAGTTATTGAGAAGGGAATAAAAATAAGTTTAATTTTTAGTATGACTGGAAATAACACATGTAATTTGAAAAACAGACTTGAATTTTAGAAATAAGGTTTAGTTCTATGTAGGAGGCATGGAGGTCTTTGTGCTCACAGATAGGCCACATGAACCTGGAATGTTAAATACATAGAGTTGTTCCTTCCAAGGGAAGAAATGCCTAGACGGCTAGGATCAGATGAGGTTAACAGCCTGGTGATCTAGACCACACCACATCCTCCTGCATACCCTTATCATTTACAGAACCTATCTTATGGAAGATGTCACATGCATTTGGTCAATCTATAGAAGCTATCTATGGACATATATGTAGTCAATCTATAGAAGCTATCTTATGGAAGGTGTCACATGTAGTCAATCTATGGAAGCCATGCTCCTCTACTGATCTCCACTTTTTGAGAGTAGGTCTCTCACTGAACCCAGAGCTCACAAACTCAGCTATACAGGCTGGTAAGCCACAGGGATGTATAGGTCTTGTGCCTCCTCATCACTAAGGTGGCAGACATGCAGCACCACACCGGCTTTTCATGTGGGTACTAGAGATCTGTACTCAGGGCATCATGCTTTCCCAGCAAACGCTTCAGCAGCTGAGCTAGCTCCCTGGCCCAACTTCTGTCACTCCAGCATCCAATCGGTTGCCCAGATTACACACAAGTTTTAATGGGTATTTTATTTTTAAATTTGTAAGTCAACATAGTCATTTTCATCTCCCTAACCTTACTGAAATTCTCAAAAAATTAAATCTTAATTGTTTTCTTAAAACTTTCATTGTGACTCAGAGGATGTTCTGAGTGATAGTCAGGACTGTACTATTATAGGAAACACAGTGGGACTTTCAGAATGACTATATATCTAATAATAAGCTTACTGGAATTCCACATCTACCATTGATCATGATATTATTTATTTAACCAGTGAAGCTAGAAACAAACTATGAGTGACTGCTTGATGAGAATAGAATTTAAAACAAATTCATCTACAAAAAAAGAAATTTTCAGTACAATTCCAAAGTATGTTCTTTTTAATGCCTTTTACTCCAAGAATTAAATTCCACAAAATTACATTCCACACAGCAAATCTGTTACTCCAGTGATGGCATAGTGTGTACAAATAAGGTTTTTCCTGCTGACCCGGGCCCAGAACCGCACCAGCCCCAAATAACACACAGAGACTCTGTATTTAATATTATGCTGTTGGCCTGTTACTAGTTTCTTATCGGCTAGCTCTGCCTTAAATATTAACCCATTTCTATTAATCTAAGTATTTCCATGTGGTCTCATCTTACCAGAGAGTAGGCCCGGACTTCCTCTCTCCAGGCTCTCCATGTTGACTCCTCCCTACTACTTCCTCAAATCCTTCTTGTCTCCTAGTCCTGCCTATCTTGCTTTCCTATTGGCCAACAGTGCTTTATTCATTAACCAGTATGAGAAACATATTTACAGAATGATGACATCTCCCATCAATAGTGTGCCATTTGTAATCTTTATCCATTTATCATTCATACAATACCAAAACAAGACTATTCCATCAAAGCCGCACAGATATATTTTAAAGAGCCAATGATAGATGAGGTAAGTGGTTTAAATTTAACATGCTTTGTTAAGATTTATGTATCACAATTTTGGTTTTGTAGACTCAGTGATACTAAACTGCCGATTGGGTTTGGTAGCTTCTTGCATCAGCTCTTGCAACTGTCCAATCTGCTCATCACGAAAGTCATTGAGTTTTTCTTCCGGGAGAGAGGTGCCAAAACAAGCTTTTCCTGATGAACTTTGTCTGTTGTCCTTAGCTTGTTGCCTTAACACTGCTGCATATGCCTGGTAAAGAGACAGAGAAGGGAGTGATGAGAAACCAAAAAAAAAACACTCAGGCTCCCTGAGCCATGGAAGACTGACTTCTCCAGTTCCCAACCCACCACTGGGCTCCATCGATACATTTCCTGCAATGGATTAAAAAGACACAATGTCATGGTTTTAGTCTCCAGACATGATTTCAAATAGATCTAATTTTTCAGCATTCTAAAAGTTTTTACAGCCATTTAGAAGAGTCCTTCATCTGCAAACCAATGGCAGAGGTCCACTCTATGCAGGACCACCTGGTAGTGCATGCCTTTAATCCCAGCACTCAGGAGGCAAAGGCAGATAGATCTCTCAATTTGAGGCTAGCCTGCTCTACAAAGTGAGTTCCAGAATAGCCAGGGCTACACAGAGAAAGACTATCTTGAATCACCACCCCCCATGTATGAAATAGAACAATAAACATGTGGAAAAGAAATAGCAACATCAAGCTATAACTTCCTTTCTAGAAAGAAAGGGAGAAAAGACCAGAGTGTGCAAAATTTAGGTACACTTTTAAGAGTGTTCTAAATGTACTGCAAAATATCAACATCTTATTTTCTTTTCAAGTAGTTTAAAATTTTTACAAGCTGAAGCTTATGAACTCAAAGTACTTATAATTTCAGAGTGTTCTCTATACTTTAAAATAAGGTAACACTTGAATGCTTACATGTTAAAACATTATTCTTGGTAAAGGGACACTAGCCAACTAGAGCAAATGGCTCTGGCTGGCCTTGCCCTTCTCCCCATTCCTTCTGACTTGCTAAAATCTGTTAGGTTACATTCCTAAAGGCAGCCACCAAGGTCTATTTCCTTCTTTAGCCACTTCTTCCTCCTGAGCCTTACCACCAAGGTCTAGCTATCAAAGTATTGAAGTCCAGCAATCAGAAGCCCCCTTTGGTTCACCTAATTAACGTGCCCAATTAAAATTAAATACCTCATCCTAGCATGGGGTTTCCCTCTTTATCTTTATAAACTGCCATTTGTCTATGTGCTATGTCTGCCTCTTCTCTATCCAGAGGCAGTCCTGTGTCCCTGCCCCCTTTCCCTCGTCCTCTATCTCTGTTACCATCACATCCTGGCCCATTCAAACACAGACTTCCCTTTATCTTCCTCTTAAAAATTACACCTACAAGGTCATTTGCTGCTTTTTTCTGACTGAGTCAGAACGCATCCACTTTAACTTTTCTTCCCCACTTAATAAAGGGTCTCTCTGTGAAAATTAGTGCCTAATTCGGGATCTGGAAGAGAGCCCCTGCTATGCTGGAATTCCCCCTTCACTTGGGGACACTAGAAATACATTCTACATATGTAAACACATTTTTTGTGTGTGTGTGAATATGTGTGTCAAAGTTTATGTGTGTGCATCACATGTATGCAGAAGCCAGAAGAGGGCATCAGAGGGATGTCCTAGAAATGGAGCTCCAACTGGCAGCTACCGGGAAAAGAACCCAACTCTGCAAGTGCACTAGGAAAAGTGGTATGAACCAGTAAATTATCTCCAGCCCCTCAATGGAAATTTTAAGTAGAAACACTGTTACCATCAAGAAAAAAAAATCAGAACAGCAATTTGGAAGTATCCAGATACAGCTGTCAAGTATAAACTTTCTACCAGGTTACCACACCAGGGGAATCTACTTTAATAGAAAGAAAAGCCCTGCACATGAGCTAACATACCCTTTCATCTAAAGCTCCAGTCATTCTAGACTCTAAGGAAGAAGGTTAATTCAACAGTTAGATGATACCAATGACTGATGTCTTGAGCCAAAGAGACTCACAGTTCTTTCTCAGGTTAAGCTAAGCAGCTTCAGGTAGATGGGTAACCATACACTATGGACTGGAGCCACTATGGAAGTCAGTGTGGAGGCATCTCAAAAACTCCAAGCACAAGTACATTATTCCTGGGCATATACCCAAAATAGTCTACATCTGACCAAAGAGATAATTTACATTCATATTTACCACTGTTCTTTTCATAACAGTAAAGAAATGGAATTAGCCTAAATGGCCATCAACTGCAATGAATAAAGAAAATGTGACTCTTATACATACCACACACTGCTTTACCAACCTGAAAAGCATAGCTCTCATGACACACATGTGTTCAAGGTTAAATTTAAATTCATGAATCAGTAAAGAAACAAGGCAGAACTTTGACCAGATTCAAATACTGTCTGTTCTTGTCTTAACTTCTAAAATAACCCTTAGATAGTTTTCTTGTGGGTTTATCAGGGTTCAAAGAGGAAAACTAGTTGTTTTTGAGACTATCTTTCTCAACCACAAACTCTTTATATTTTTTTTTTGAAAGTTCAATTTATGAATTTACTCATGGCATGTCCTGTGAAGAATAAGTACTATCAGATTTTAAGCTCCAAACATTTTCTCTGAATTTCTAGGTGTTTGCAGATATGCTGAAAGTGAACAAAACTTTGAAGAGTTTAAATAGGGAGTCCAACTTCATCACAGGTGCTGGGCTTTTAGCACTGATTGATGCTTTGAGAGACAATGAGACCCTGATGGAGCTCAAGACTGACAATCAGGTTGGTGTTCTACAGTAGCAATTCAGAGGAAATTGTAGCCCCCACAGCCAGGAGGGCTTGCAAGAAGGGCTTGGGCCCTCTTGGAAAGGTGGTGGCAGAAACGGGGTGATGAGACACTTGGAGATCCAGAATATTAATGCATACTAGGTGAATACAGAGTCTCTAAGTCAATTTAAGGAGTTAGGTAGGTGGCTGATTTGAACAGGAAAGTTTTACACATGACTTAGTTCACTTTTCCCCCAGCTCTCTGAGAGAGCCACACAATGGATAAACCTTTTGTATCCATGAGCTCTTTATATTTTAATGTGAGCAGAATACAACCTGGGTGACAAAAAATTTGTCCTTTATTAACTCTTGCTAGCAATCTTGTTTGAACCTCATTGTTTTCAGCCTTCAATTAATCATTTCACCCTTTCTTCCCACAGCTGGCAAGTGTTCATTAGAGAAGAGGGTAAGAGCACTTACACGTACCAGTACTTGGGAGTATACAGCAGGTGACAACTAGTACTCAACAGGCTGACCCACCAGATGGGTGACTCTCTGATGGGGAGCCCCACTTGGCAAAGACCATGGGGCCACTGTAATTTCACTCATGTGCCACTAGAAACAGATATGAGTATTATTCCATTTGTTGAGCACACATATAGCTGCAAATGGTCAGGAAGATGACTTCTACTTAACCTGTATGATTCTGATTAATACAAATAGTAGGATATATTTCATTACTCAGACTGACATAATGGGAATCTAGGTGAAGAGAGGGAGGAGGGAACATATGAGCAAGGGAGGTCAAGATCATAATGGAGAAATGTACAGAGACAGCTGAACCAAGCTTGTGAAAACTAATGAACTCTAGACCTACAACTGTGGAGACTCCAGGGGACCAAACTGGGCCTTCCATATGTGGGAGACAGTTGTGAAGCTTGGACAATCAGAGGGGCCTCTGGCAGTATGATCATAATACGAACCTGGTACATGAGCTAGCTTGTTGGAGGTGAGATGCTATGCTCAGTGGCAGTAGAACCATGATATAATCCTGGTACATGAGTTAGCTTGTTGGAGCCCCCTCTGTATGGTGGGATGCCATGCTCAGTCTTGATGCATGGGAGAGGGGACAGGCCCTGCCCCACCTATTGTGCCAGACTATGGGAGTCCTTACCTGTGAGGAGGAGTGGAATGGAATGGGCTAGCGGGGTCGTTAGGGAGAGTGAGAGGAGTTGAGGGGAGGAGGGAGGAGAGATGGGAGGAAGAACTGTGGTTGGAATGTAAAACGAAATAAAACAAATTAAAAATGTTAAAAACAGGAATAGTATTCCCAGCTACTAAGACAGCTGATTTTAGAGTTCAGCACAAATTCAAAGCAAACTGGTTGCCCCTGGAGACAAATAGATGAGGTCAATTTCCCAGGTGTTCATTGCTGATTCAATGTCAGAGCATGAAGCAATGTTAGCAGATATAACTTTCTCAGCAATATACTTTCTGCACATACTCCCAGCCTCAAGGTTCAGCCAGCTAACTGTTCATTGTTTAAGTCCTGATTTTCAATGTCGTTTTCTGTCTGGGAGCCCTGACCACTCAGAGCTACATGCTTACGTGGCTCACTGGCTGGTCAGCACAACCTCCCTTGCCTGAGAGAGACTGTATGATCAGTTTGTCTCTGGTTCTCGTTGTTTATTCAAGAAGAGCTCCGTGACCCTGGAAGATGTGATTGGTACTTATCCAGAAGTGTTGGCTTTGAGAAGAAGCAGGAGACACGTCGGGGGAATGAGGAGAGAAATGTGAGAGAAGTGGGCATGTGTTAGCAGGAATATGTAGCTGGATGCAGAGAGAAAGGTGTGAGAGAGGTGTGGCTGTGTGCAGGAGTGTGGAGGTGTGTAGCTGTGTGGAGAGTGTAGCTGTGTGAAAATAGATGTAACTGTGTATAAAGATGCGTGGCCGTGCAGAAGGTAAATGTAGCTGGGAAAAGAGATATAACTATGTGAAGAGAGATGAAACTGTATAGAGATGTATGGCTGTGCAGAAGAAAGATATATGCTTGTAAAGAGAGACATGTATGTAAGGAGATGTGTTTGTTCCTTCTTTTTTCTTAAGTTACCATCAGGTAGTGTGTGTTTCCTTATTTACCCCTCAGACAGAAAAGTCTAGCCCTCAGATAGAGGAGAAATATTTCCAAGTTCCTTGCTAATCTGAGAAGGCATTCCTTATGCCAACCTGGGTGCAGAACCAGGAGCTGGCCTCCTAGGCAATGTTTTTTCTTAAATACCTTAGCACAGTTTTTTTCTACCTACCTCATTTTAAAACCTAAGTAAGACACTTTAACAGTACATGAACAGAAATTTCCTCAGTAAGGGCCCATGATTCCAGGTCTGTCACTTTAGCTAGTGACAGATAACTTTGTCACTAAATTAGAACTTATATCCATAGTGTGAACTACTAGATGGATACTGCTCTGCCCATAAGCTAGAAGCAAAGAGGCATAAATTTCCTCACAGACTTACACAAACATTGAGACTGGTTCTGAAGAACAAAGCTGGGCCACAGATTTCTTAAGATGCCAATAAGGACCAGAGTTTAAGATGAGAACAGGACTTGAACATGTGCTGGTGACAGACACAACACAAAAGGTCAAAGAAAATAAATCCACGATACAGGGAAACAGTCACCAGAGGAAAAAAGCTACTGGATTTTTTCTTTTCTTTTCTTGAGGTAGTGTGTTTCTCTACACGGCCCAGAGTTAGCTCCAATTTTTCAGAATTCTGTATTCACAATACTAATTTCCTTACCATAATAGGATAGATTATATTGCCATTCTCACCGTTTGCTGGAAAGCTAAACTGACAGCAATCTCCTAATAGTTTTGACAAACAATTTGTACTCCTTTTCTGTAAACTCTCAACCAGGAAGAAAAGCGTTGGGCCTCGTGGAAAATGCTTCTCCCTAAAATGTATTCAATCATCCCAGGGTGCTATGCAGCAATACTGAGACAATGAATGTGAACTTGCAGCCTTCATTTCCCAGTTTTCTGTAGAAGTGATTTAAAGTGCCAGGCATCCTTGAGGAGCAATGTTAACAGAACGCCTCCCCAGGGAAACCTGAAAGCTACAGGATAGAATTACCATAATTATTCAAAGACACCTTCAGGATTTGAGGCTCCTCCCCAAGTCACTAAGACAGACTACTTCAGACCCACACAAAGCATCATTGGTAGCTAGGATTAAAAATTTTGAGTTTTGGTTCTTTTTCAGGTCCCAGACAGAATATTCTTTCTTTTTACATGATATGTTAGCACCAGTTGATAACATACACTAATTCTTCACTCCTAAATTGCATTGGTTCACAGAACACAAGGCCAGGAAGTAACACCACTATCAGGCAGCCACGAAGCTGGGCCTCGGTCCCTCCATTCAGTGTAGTTACCCCAATTCCAGACTCACAGCTGAGAAAAAGAAGAGAGTTGGAGCTAGAGTTTGAGAAGTTCCTTGTTAAAGGTATTTGAAGGAAATGTTCAGGAAAAGGTGGTTCATAAATGCTCTTCCCACTTGTCTACTGTGAACTCTATGTCCTTTGCATTAGACATATACAAAGGAAAACTGCAATAGCATCAGATATGGCGCATGAGAGCCAATGAGCAAGCACATCTTTGTTTATGAAATCCTTAGAGGTCCCTAGAAGCTTCATAACAACACCGTTCTTAAGGTGAATAATACATGCAAGAACATCATGCTGTGTAACTCATCTATAAATATAATCATAAAACTGACTTTTTAAAATTCATCTTCCTGGCTATTTAAAAAAGCCATGGTGCTAAATAGATTACTGGTATACTTTGTTTTATATAGTTATTGTTTCTTTTAAAAATAATAACAGTAATATTGTTACCAGGCATCATGGCACATGCCTTATATTTATTCTTACTCTTTTATGTGTATGGTTGGTTTGCCTGGATATGTACACCACTGTGTGCCTAGTGTGTGTGGAGCCCATAGGAGGGCACCAGGTTCTTCATTTCTGTGGTTACGATAGTTGATAGCTGCCCTTTAAAAGAATAATGGCACCATCTCCTTAGTCCCACAACTCTTTCTCTAATGGTACAACTTCATCAATAAGTTTTATAATACTTCATTTCGTTATACATCCCTGTGTGTGAATTGACCTGTGTGAGTGGACCACAATGTTACTGAAAAGTATAAAACAAAACATTAACTTGTGATCCGCCTATCTCTGCGGGGCCCCTGGGGTTCCTTCCGGCAAGCACCTCCGCCCCCAAAACCGGGGGCCCCCCCAGAAAAGGGCGGGCCCGCCGGGCGGCGCCCCCCTCCCGAGCCCCCCCCCCCCACCACAACCCACTTCCTCCTCCCCCCCCCCCCCCCCCCCCCCCCCCCCCGGCCGGGGGCTGGGGGGAGCCCCTGGGAGGGGGGCCGCACCCAAAAAAAATACATACATATAAAATCCCCCCCAAAGACCCCCCTAAGAGGGAGGAAAAAAACAGGAGAAGAGAACACCGGCACACACAAGGGAAGAAGATGAGAAAAAGAGAAAAAAACAAAAAACAAAAACACAAAAAAAAAAAAAAAAAACAACCAGGGCCTAGGGATTAGGGGCCCCCCCCCCTCAGAATGGAACACAACAACAAAGCAGAGGAAGCAGAAGGGTACGACTTAAAAATCACCATCATAAAAATGATAGAGGCCCTCAAAGAAGATATGAGAAAATCCCTTAAAGAAATAGAGGAAAAAACAAACAAAAAAGTGGAAGAAATGAACAAATTCCTTAAGGAAAGTACAGAAAGCCAAGAAAAAACAATTAACCAGGTGAAGGAAACGGTTCAAGATTTGAAAACCGAAATTGAGAAAATAAAGGCAACACAAATGGAAGGAAAGCTGGAAATTGAAAAGCTGGGCAAAAAATCGGCAACCACGGACACAAGCATAACCAATAGAATTCAAGAGATGGAAGAGAGAATCTCAGGCGCAGAAGATAAACTAGAAGAAATAGATTCATCGACCAAAGAAAACCATAAATCCAACAAATCCTTAACACACAATATCCAGGAAATGTGGGACACCATGAAAAGGCCAAACCTAAGAATAATAGGCATAGAGGAAGGTGAGGAAGCCCAGCTCAAAGGTGCTGAAAACATATTCAACAAAATCATCGAGGAAAACTTTCCAAATCTGAAGAAGGACATGCCCATGAAAGTACAAGAAGCATACCGAACCCCAAATAGGCTGGACCAAAGAAAAAAGACCCCTCGACATATAATAATCAAAACACCTAGCATACAGAATAAAGAAAGAATATTAAGAGCAGCGAAGGAAAAAGGACAGGTAACATATAAAGGCAGACCTATCAAAATTACACCTGACTTCTCCATGGAAACCCTCAAGGCCAGAAGGTCCTGGATAGATGTTCTAAAAGTATTAAGAGAACACGGATGCCAGCCTAGGCTACTATATCCAGCAAAACTCTCAGTCAATATAGATGGAGAGAACAAGATATTCAATGACAAAACCAGATTTTCCCAATATGTATCTACAAATCCAGCCCTACAGAAAGTATTGGAAGGAAAATTCCAACCCAAGGAAGGTAACTACGCCCACAAAAATGTAGGCAACAGATAATCCAACTACACCAGAAACCTAGGGTGAAGCAGAACAAATATATTCACAATACCACTGCCAACAACAAACCTAAATCAAACAACCATCAACAATCAATGGTCCTTACTCACCCTCAACATTAATGGTCTTAACTCACCTATAAAAAGACACAGATTAACAGAATGGATACGAAGACAGAATCCATCCTTCTGCTGCATACAAGAAACACATCTTAGCTCCAAAGATAGACATTACCTCAGGGTAAAGGGTTGGGAAAAGATTTTCCAATCAAATGGAAATAAGAAGCAAGCAGGCGTAGCTATCCTAATATCTAACAAGCTAGACTTCAAACCAAAACTAGTCAAAAGAGATGAAGACGGTCATTTCATATTCATCTCAGGAGAAATCCATCAACACAAAGTCTCAATTCTGAACATCTATGCCCCTAATACAAAGCCACCCACATTCGTAAAAGAAACACTACTAAAACTCAAAGCTCATATAAAACCTCACACACTTATAGTGGGAGACTTCAATACACCACTCTCAACACTAGACAGGACCACAAATCAGAAACTCAACAAAGAAACAAAAGAATTAACAGAAGTTATGTCTCAACGGGGGCTAACAGACATCTATAGAACATTCCATCCAAAGACAAAAGAATATACCTTCTTCTCTGCTCCACATGGAACCTTCTCTAAAATCGACCACATACTAGGAGACATAACAAACCTCAACAGATACAAGAGAATAGAAATAGTCCCCTGAATCTTATCGGACCACCATGCTTTAAAATTGGAATTCAACAACAATACAAATAGCAGAAAACCTGCAAACTCATGGAAACTTAACAATGTGCAATTGCACCACTCCTGGGTCAAAGAAGAAATAAAGAAAGAAATTAAAGACTTTCTAATATTCAACGAGAATGAGGATACAACATACCCGAACTTATGGGACACCTTGAAAGCAGTGCTACGAGGGAAGTTCATTGCACTAAGTGCCCATATGAAGAAAACAGAGGATAGTCACATAAATGAATTAACAGCGCAACTGAAAACCTTAGAACAGAGAGAAGCGAATTCACCCCGCAGGAGCAGACGCCAGGAAATAATCAACTTGAGGGCTGAAATCAACAAAATAGAAACCAGGAAAACAATACAAAAAATCAATGCAACAAAGAGTTGGTTTTTTGAGAAAATCAACAAGATTGATAAACCTTTATCCAAATTAACGAAAAAGCAGAGACAGAACATGCAAATTAACAAAATCAGAAACGAAATGGGGAACATAACAACAGACACAGAGGAAATCCAGACAATTTTCAGGTCATACTTCGAAAATCTGTATTCCACAAAAATTGAAAATTCAAAGGAAATGGACAAGTTTCTGGATAACTATCACTTACCAAAATTAAATCAAGAACAGACAAACAACTTAAATAGACCTATAACCCGAAATGAAATAGAAGCAGTCATCGAAAGCCTTCCAACGAAAAAAAGTCCAGGGCCAGATGGATTCAGTGCAGAATTCTACCAGACATTCAAGGAAGAACTAATACCACTACTCCTCAAACTGTTCCACAAGATAGAAACAGAAGGTTTATTGCCAATCTCTTTTTATGAGGCCACAATAACTTTGGTACCCAAACCTCACAAAGACACAACTAAGAAAGAAAACTACAGACCAATATCCCTGATGAACATCGATGCAAAAATACTCAATAAAATAATGGCAAACCGAATTCAAAAATACATCAGAGAAATCATCCACCATGATCAAGTAGGCTTCATACCTGGATTGCAGGGATGGTTTAACATACGAAAATCTATCAACGTGATCCACCATATAAACAAACGGAAAAAGAGAAACCATATGATTATCTCCCTAGATGCAGAAAAAGCCTTCGATAAAATTCAACACCCTTTCATGATAAAGGTATTAGAGAGGTCAGGGATAACAGGAACATACCTAAACATAATAAGAGCAATATACAGCAAACCAACTGCCAACATCAAACTGAATGGAGAGAAACTTAAGCCAATTCCTCTAAAATCAGGAACAAGACAAGGCTGTCCTCTCTCTCCATATCTCTTCAATATCGTACTAGAAGTTCTAGCTAATGCTATAAGACAACAAAAGGAGATCAAGGGCATCCAAATTGGAAAGGAAGAAGTCAAACTGTCTCTATTTGCAGATGATATGATAGTTTACATAAGCGACCCAATAAACTCTACCAGGGAACTCCTACAGCTGATAAACACCTTCAGCAAACTAGCAGGATACAAGATAAACTCAAAAAAATCAGTAGCCCTATTTTTTTCAGATGACAAAGAGGCAGAGAAAGAAATCAGAGAAACATCACCCTTTACAATAGCCACAAGCAACATAAAGTATCTTGGTGTAACGCTTACCAAACAAGTAAAAGATCTATATAATAAGAACTTTGTGACTCTAAAGAAAGAAATTAAAGAAGATACCAGAAAATGGAAAGACCTCCCATGCTCTTGGTTAGGTAGGATAAACATAGTAAAAATGGCAATCTTACCAAAAGCAATCTACAGATTCAATGCAATCCCCATTAAAATCCCACCACAATTCTTCACCGACCTTGAAAGGATTATTATCAACTTTATATGGAAAAACAAAAGACCCAGGATAGCCAAAACAACCCTATACAATAAAAGAACTTCAGGAGGCATCACCATTCCTGACTTTAAGCTCTACTACAGAGCTATAGTTCTGAAAACAGCCTGGTATTGGCATAAAAATAGACAGGTAGACCAATGGAATGGAATTGAAAATCCTGATATTAATCCACGCACCTATGAACACCTGATTTTCGACAAAACAGCTAAAATTATACAATGGGGCAAAGACAGCATCTTCAACAAATGGTGCTGGCACAATTGGATGAGGGTGTGTAGAAGACTGCAGATAGACCCATGTCTGTCGCCATGCACAAAACTCAAGTCCAAATGGATCAAAGACCTCAACATCAATCCAGCCACATTGAACCTCTTAGAAGAGAAAGTAGGAGGTACCCTTGAACAAATTGGTATAGGAGACCGCTTCTTGAACATAACTCCAGGGGCACAGACACTGAAAGAAACAATTAATAAATGGGACCTCTTCAAACTTAGAAGCTTCTGTAAGGCAAAGGACACAGTTGACAAGACCAAACGGCAGCCCACTGACTGGGAAAAGATTTTCACTAATCCTATATCCGACAAAGGGCTGATCTCCAAAATATACAAAGAACTCAAGAAACTAGTCAACAAAACACCAAATAACCCTATTAAAAAATGGGGTACAGAACTGAAGAAAGAATTCTCAATGGAGGAAATCAAAAAGGCTGAAAGACACTTAAGAAAATGCTCCACATCCTTAGCTATCAGGGAAATGCAAATCAAAACAACTTTGAGATACCATCTTACCCCTGCCAGAATGGCTAAAATTAGAAACACCAGTGATGACTTATGTTGGAGAGGATGTGGAGAAAGTGGAACACTCCTCCACTGCTGGTGGGAGTGCAAACTCATACAGCCACTTTGGAGATCAGTATGGCGGTTCCTCAGGAAAATGGGAATTAGTTTACCACAGGACCCGGCAATCCCCCTCTTAGGCATATACCCAAAGGATTCACATCAATGCAACAAAGACATCTGTTCAACTATGTTCATAGCAGCACTATTTGTAATAGCAAGAACCTGGAAGCAACCTAGATGCCCTTCAATTGAAGAATGGTTAATGAAGATGTGGCACATCTACACAATGGAATACTACTCTGCAGAAAAAAATAATGGTATCTTGAAATTCGCAGGCAAGTGGATGGCACTTGAAGAAACCATCCTGAATGAGGTAACCCAGTCACAAAAAGAGGAACACAGTATGTACTCACTCATATATGGATTTTAGACCTAGATCAAATGATCACCAGCCTATAATTCACATCACCAGAGGAACTAGGATACAAGTTGTATTCTAAGAGATTCATATAAAGTCCCTCACAGAACTGGGGGGGGGGAGGCCCCCCCGGGCAGGATAAAGTGGGGGAGGACAGCTAATGGAGAGAGAAGTAGGAGAAAACGAGAGGGAGGGAGAGGAAGGCATGTGCGACCAGGGAGGATTGAGCCTGGTTAGGAATGGAAAATAGGAAAAGAGAGAGAGAGACAGAGACAGAGAGAGAGAACATAAAAGAGGGAGCCAATATTGGTTTGAAGATAAAGTTGAACACAAAGAAAGGTCGAGGGAACTACAAGACTGCTCCCAACTAACAATCTCAGCTTCCGTGGAAAGGCTATCATAAATGCCCTTCCCGGAGAGTGAGATCAACAACTAACTTCTCCATGGAGTCCTCAACTAATGCCTGTTGAAAACAGGAGCAAACACCCATACATAAACACTAGTCAAACTAGAACCCAGAAGCAGATGGAGAGGACAAGACCATGTGGTAGAAGTACATAGAGACAGCTTACCTGAACAAGGAGGAGCTAACGGCCACTAGACTGATAGCTGGGAAGCCAACAGGGGTCTGACTCGGACCCCCCTGAATATGGGTCTCAGCCAGAAGGTCTGAGCAGTCTAAGAGACCTCAGACAGTGGAGCCAGGATGTATCCCTGGTGCACAAAAGGACTTTGCAAACATATCCCCCATGGAGGGATAACTGCCTTATTCTAGAGATAGGAGAGAAGCCCTAGTCCCTACTTCACAGGACCTGTCAGATCTACATGACCCCAACTGGATGGTATTCCCCTACATATTGTATTGTGGTGGGGGGTTGGGAGGGGAGGGTGTTTAGAGTGCATGGGAGAGGGTAGAGAGGGCAAAAGGGAGGGAAGGAGGGAGGGGAGGCTTGGGGGGGAGGGAGGGAGGGAGGGAGAGGGAACTGGGATCGACATGTAAAATAATAAAAAAAAAAAAAAAAAAAACGCTTTGACTCCAAAATTTAAGTTGAAGAACAAGTTACTGGGGAAAAGTATTTCTATTTTTGTTTCCACAGAAAATGAAAAGATGTGGATTCCTTCCAGACTAATGTGGTTTGATCACACCAGACCGCCTGAAACAGAGTACAAGCTGATCCTACATTCCAAACAGCTGGACAAAACAGCCCTACAGACTACAGCTAGGATATCTGAATCTTCTTCGAATCCCCCAAGACAGCGCCCCTTACCAGCAGGAAGTAGTTTGGAAAGAACGACGCCCAAATTCCCAAATATTGTGTATAAATGTTTGTTTTCATTTAATTGGACTTTGTTATATAAAATTAAATAAAAAATACTCTATATGCATAAAAAAAAAACATTAACTTGTTATTCAGCACTAATTATCAAATTATTCGGAACTCTTTAGTTAGAAAAGTCAAATGTTTATAGCATCATGATGACAATATCATGTGACTGTGATGAGAATTAAAATGGTAAATGGTTAATTTTTTAAAAGGCATTTGTATACAGGCTGTGAAATAATGTGGACTTTAATTCTCTGGGTTTGTGTCTTTTTAAGTACTCTGCTATCTATGAGGCTCCTTTCATGGCTGGCGGCTGCTATTTTGGGGTATAGCATAAACAACTTTCCCTTTTTTAAAGATTTATTTATTTATGGATTTATGTACATGTATATCTGCACACTAGAAGATGGCATCAAATCCCATTATAGAGGACTGTAAGCCACTGTGCAAATGTTAGTTGAACTCAGAACCTCTGGGAGAGCAGCCAAATCTCCAGCCCCCATAAATGTCTTCTTGAGGAGGCCTTCCTAACTTTAGTCCAGTTACTCTGTCTACCCTGATCACCCTTACCCAGATATGAAAGATTCTGTTTCCTCCATTGAAAAACATGAAAAGCACAGGGCTCAGGAATGACTTTTTAATAACAAGGAAATAAGTATTAAGTGACTAAATCTTCTAGATTTTTACAAGGATCAGCAAATTAAAAATGATATTTTTATTTGCAAAGCATACAGTGCTGTCCAAAATTATAACCTAAGCTATTAAATAAAAATTTTATTCCTGGCAATAAATACCATCAATTATGTCACTTAAAATGAGAGATGAATTCCAATAATTCTTGAGAATATCTTAGAATAACAATGATTTGTCAGTTTTTCTTTCAGTTATAATACTGTAAAATGAGAAGGGTGGCTGACTTAGCAGGTCAAATGTTTGTAGAATGTCATTGACCCAAAGCAGCCATATCTGGCAGACACAGAGGTCCCAGTCGAGAGTACATCCTGCTTCTTTTCCAAATATCCTCAAAGTCAGAATTTAATGAGATGCATGTGGAAATCAGTATAGAGAAGAAAGTAAATCTACCATATGATCCAATTACACCACTCCTTAGCAAATGCCTGAAGAACTTAACATGCTACCCCACAGACATTTGCTCAACAATGTTTATTGACACGCTATTCACAACAGCTGTGAAATGGAAGGATAATGAAAATGTCATATATATACACCAAGGAATACTATTTACCTGTAAAAATTACCTGTAGATAAGCAGATGGAACTAGAAAAGATCGCAGATCCAGAACGACAAATGGCTCTCTGTCCCCTAGACCCAAGCCCCCAGTCTCATCTCCAGCTCTGCAGCAGAGCATCTGTGGCAGCCTTCCCTATGCTCCATTCCATCTTCGGTACATCACACAGACCTTCCCTTCTAATCTCCATATGCCCACTTGTTGCTTTCGCACAGCCCCCAACCCCAACAGGCATCCCCTGCATTAACCTGAGGGCAGCTCCTGCCAGGGCAACAAGTAGGCTGGTGGTGGACCCACATCTCCCCTTCTGCTCTTCCAGATCCAACCCCCCCACCACCACCATCTTATTCTCAGCTCTGTAACAGAAAACCTACTAGTCTCCCTTTCCTTTCTGATCCTATCCCCAACAGAATCAATTGAGAAAACACAAACAGGAAATTCTAGAAATGAAAATTTTGAGAATCTGAACAGGAACTACAGAGGCGGGCTTCACCAACAGAACACAAGAGATGGCAGAAAGAATCTCAGGTGTAGAAGATAACGATAGAAGAAACTGATATAGTAATCAAAAAAAAATTTAATCTAAAAATTTCCTGACACAAAACATTCAGGAAATCTGGGATTCTATAAAAAGACCAAATCGAAGAATATAGGAATTGAAGAAGAATCCCAGCTCAAAGGCCCAGAAAACATTTGTAATAAAATTACAAATGTTCCTAACCTAAAGAAGGAGGTGACTATAAAGGTACAAGAAGCTTACAGAACACCAAATAGATTGGACCAGAAAAGAAAGTCCCCCTGACACAAAATAATCAAAACACTAAACACCCAGAACAAAGAAAGGATATTAAAAACAAGGGAAAAGACAAAGTAACATATAAAGGCAGACCTATTAGAATTATACCTGACTTCTCAGTGGAGACTCTAAAATCCTAAGGGCCTAAATTGATGTGCTGTACACTTTGGAGCACAGAAACCTACCCAGACTACTATACCCAGCAAAACTTTCAATCACCATAGGTGGAGAAAATAAGACATTCCATGATAAAACAAAATTTAAACAATATTTATCTAAAAATGCAGCCTTACAAAGAGTGCTAGAAGGAAAACTCTAACCTAAAAAGTTTAACTACAACCATGAAATCACCAAGAATAACACCACCAAAATCAAAGGAAGGAAAGCATGCATGTGCACATACACCACCAACAACAACAAAAACATCAACAACAAGCTAACATCAATCATTGGTCATTGACATTTCTCATATCAATGGAATGAACTCCCCAAGAAAAAAAAAGACACAAACAAACAAAATGGACGGGAAAACAGGATTCATCCTTCTGCTGTATACCAGAAACACACCTCAACATTAAGGACATCAATTACCTCAGTGAAGAGTTGGAAAAAGATATTCCAAGCAAATGGACCTAAGAAGCAAGCTAGTGTAGCCACTTTAATATATAACAAAATAGACTTCCAGCCAAAACTTATCAAAACAGCTAAGAAAGGACACCATACTCACTAAAGGAAAAAATCCAACAAGAAAACATTTCAATTCTTAACATCTATGCCGCAAGCACAAGGGCACCCATGTTTGTAAAAGAAACACTACTACAAATTAAATCACACACTGACCCTCAACACTGAGAGTGGAAGACTTCAATACCCCACTTTCATCAACAGACAGGTCATCTAGACAAAAACTAAACAGAATACCAGAGTTAACAGATGCTATAAAACAAATGGACCTAACAGATATTTACACATTTCATTCATCCAAACACAAAAGAATATACCTTATTCTCAGCACCTCATGGAACTTTCTCCAAAATTAACCATATGTTCTCTCTCTCCCTCCTTCTCCTTCCCTCTTCCTCTCTCTCTCTCTCTCTCTCTCTCTCTCTCTCTCTCTCTCTCTCTCTCTCTCTCTCTCTCTCTCTTCCTCCTTCCCTTCCCCCCCCCGCCTCCCTCCCTGATGTGTCAACATGGAAGTTCTCAGATACCGCTGTATTGCCATGCCTTTCAGCCTGCTGAATTATCATGGACTCTACTGCCCTGTGAAACCAGAGATGCATATTAAATGCTTTATTTTATAAGTTGCCTTGACTATGGTGTTTTGCCCACAGCAATAGAAAATTAACCAAGACAAGGGCTAATAACTTGGCACTGAATAACCAATTCGGGGCACCTCTCTCAGGAAGACTAATTCTCCCTGTCTCAGAAGCCATTCGTTTATTTTCATTTCATCCATTTCTGGAATGAGTGTTATTATTTCTTCAGCTGCTTTGAGGTTGTTGGTTTTTTGTTTCTGTTTTTGGGGGTTTTGTTGTTGTTGTTTTGTTTTTTCCTTGCTTTTCAAAATTCTTGAGGTATAACACTAAGTATAACACTAAGTTATTTATTTGTGCTTCCTGATTTTTAATGCAGACACTTAGAGTTTCTCTTTTTAGACTGTTTTCCTACTCCCAGAGGTTTTAGCATGCTACATTTTCATTTAATTCCAAGAAATTTTTACCTCTGTCTTAAATGTCTTTAATAGTGTATTTCATCATCTACTAGTATGTTTTTAATCTTCATGAGTTTGAACATTTTCATCTGTCTCTTTTGCCACTGATTTCAAAATTTAAACAGATCTAGGATATAGAAGAACAATACGTAAATAAACTCTTCCAATTGAAAACAAAAACAAAATAGTAGCTGAAGTCCAGATGCATTTCCAGGGGAATTCTACCAGGCTTTCAGTGATCTATAATCAACTTCTTAAATTACTCTAAAATAGAAGGAGCATTCCCAAACTCCTCTGGGAAGCCAGAATTATTTTAATATCACCACCAGAAAAACACACATACACACAACACAAAACAATAGAAAACTATAGATTCCTGACTAACATAGATGCAAAAATTCTCAACAAAATGCTTGCAAACCAAATATAAGCACATATCAAAAAGATCCTTCACAATTATCAAATTGTCTTTATCACAGAGATTTAGGATTGTTTTAACACATGCAAATAGAAAAAAATATATAAGAAGTCATAGAATGAGCAAAAACCGCATGATCGTCTCAACAGATAGAGAGAAGGCTTTCAATAAAATCCCTATCCTTCTGAAGCAAGGAAAGTTGTCTTTAAGGATATGGCCTTGGGAGATAGACCATTCCCCACATATAGGAGTATATGAGCACTGCATATGGGCTACTTTTTAAAAAGAGGGGGTTGTGAGGTCGGAGGGAAGAAGTGGGGGTCCATATGATCAAAATATAGTGCATGAAATTTTCAAAGAATCAATAAAAATATATATTTTAAAGTTAACATGGATTCTTGGCTATTACTAAAAAGTCAGCTGAACGTCTTTAAGAGAAATAATGACATAAATTTAAATTTTTGTTTAGCACCAAAGTAAATTTGAATAGTGGTAATGAGAATTCGTAAATTACTTTAAAAAATTGTTAATAATTAAAATAACTATACATTTCAGAGTTTACTTAATATGTTTTTTTTGTATTTTTATTCTATTTTGCTGTGTCTTAGCGTTCAAAACTTTGTAGAAATCTCTTGCTTGCATGGCTAGTGCTTTTACCTACAAAGCCCTCTCACTGACCCCACACTGGTTAGTTTTTGCTTTGCTCTGTTTTGGGTAATATATTTGGATGATATAAAGTGATTACAGGGAGGTGGCTATCCTCAATAAAGAACCTGAAGCTAGACTAGTGGCACAAAATTATATTCCTAAGATTTGGAAGGCAAGAAGAACTAGGATTCAAGGTCAACCTCTGGTACAAACAAGTTTAAGACTATTCAGGGCTATGGGAAATCAAAAAACAAAGCATCCAAAACCTTGGCTGAATGTGGTGGTAGCACATGCCTATAATCCCTGTACTTGGGAGATGGAGGCAAGATGAAAGTCTGAGGCTAACATACACTGCATCAGACCAAGTCCAAAAAACAAAACAAGAAGCTAGAGATAGCTCAACATTTATGAGTACTAGATGCTCTTTATAAAAATACACTCTACTCAGCTGAACTGGACCTTTAGATTTGGCTACAAAAGTACTCTTATCTGCCAGACTACAGGACTTAGGTTCTCTCTCTCTCTCTCTTTCTCTCTCTCTCTCTCTCTCTCTCTCTCTCTCTCTCTTCTATGTGTGTGTGTGTGTGTGTGCGTGCGTGCGTGCGTGTGTGTGTGTGTGTGTGTGCAGCACATGAGACCCAAGCACTTCTTTAATTGTATTTTATAGTTTTAAGTATAGGCACAGGAACTGCAGATCTCCAGCACATAGCCACATTGTTTCCCCTTAACCCATCCCAACAACTGCCACTCCTACTTTCAGTTGTATATGTTTGACTATTTTAGACACCTTATGTAAAGGCTCAAGCAGTGTGTCAACTTTCCGTGGTCTTTCTCATTTAGTGCACTAGCTCCAGAGTCATCTATGCTGCTACTCATAGCAGAAACTTCTTTGGAATGCTGCATACTGTGAGATTCTAAGCTCTCTTCTCACCTAGTCACCTAGTACTTGTTACTACACCTTGGCTACTCTGAACAGTCTGCCGTGGACACAGGAGTGTAACATCGCCTCAAGAGCTTGCTACCAATTCTGAATAAATGTATGTATTTGAGATTTCTAGATAGTATAGCATTTTGCTTTTAATTTGGGGCACTGCAATACTATTTTCCAGAGTGGCTATACTTTCTTGCCTTTGGAATTGTGTGCAAATGTTCTAATTGCTTCACATCCTCACCACTATTTGCTATGTCTTGCTAATAATACCTGTCCTAACAGGCATGCAATGAGATCTCACTGTGGCTGCGTTCACATTTCTTTAATGACCCTGATGCTCAGCTTCCTTTCTTACATCTGCTGCTTGTGTATTTTCTTTACACAACTGTCTATTCAAGCCTTTGCCCTATTTTTTTTTTTTTTAATTGGGTGGTTTGGCTTTTCGTGACTGAATTGTAGGGGTTCCTTACATGCTTTGAATATAAATCCTTTATGAGAAGAATGCTTTTCGTGTTTGCTTCAATTCCTTAGGTAGTCTTACCATTTTATAACTATTTCCTTTGCTGTTTAAAAGATGTTGGTTTTATATTGTCCCACTTGGCTCATTTCAGATTTACGGTCTGTACTTTTAGGGTTATAGCCAAACACTCCCACTACCTCTACTTCTAGAAGTTTTACAGTGCCCCGTCTATTGCAGAGCCTGGTCTATTACAGAACCTATTCCATTATTTAGTGCCCTGTCTAGCTTGCAAGTCCTTAACCAATTTTGAGTTGCTATTTTTTGGATGATATAAGATACCCAGTTTCCTAAGTGGATATCCAGTGTTTCCCAACCCCAGTTTTCACTGTGTAAAAGATAAGTTGACTACATGGTGGATTTATTTCTGGATTCTGTTCTGTTTCAATTGTCTCTCTATGCAGTACACACTATTTTAATGACCGTATCTTTGTAATGTATTTTGAGATCTGAAACTGTGATGTGTCTGGCTTTGTTCTTTCTCAAAATTTTTGGCTACTCAGGCCATTGTGATTCCACATGAGTTTTATGATTAATTTTCTTTATCTGTAAAGAAAATCATTTATAGTTTTAATGTTTTTTTAGATTTATTTATGTATATAAGTATTTTGACTATATGTGTACTATATGTCTGCCTAACATCCTCAAAGGACAGAAGAAGGCATCAGACCCTTTGGAACTAGAGTTACAAATGGTTGTGAGCTTGGAATTGAACCTGGGTCATCTACAAGAGCAAAAGTGCTCATAACCACTAAGCCATGTCTCCATCCTCATCAATGGCATTTTGATAGAGATTATTGTGTAGTGATAAGGACTTTTTTTTTAACTGTATTAATTTCTCTAGTCCATGAACATAAAATCCCTTTCCAGTTACTTTTGCTTTCAGTTTCTTTCAGCATGCTTTTATTTTTTAGCACACAACTACTTTGTCTTCTTAATTTGCCTTCAAGTGTTTTAATTCTTTGCTGCTACTGTAAATGGGCTCAAGTCCAAATAGCTATTAGTGCACAAAAATGTCTGATTTTTGTATGTTCATTTTGTATCCTATGACTTTGCACAATTTGTTGATTAGTTCTAATAGCTTTTTGGTAGGTTGTTGAGAGTTTTTGTTTTTTGTTTTCACAGTCAATGAATGTCACAAAACCACACAATATATACTATCTTTGTACAACGTTTTTCACTAAGCAAAATGATTTTGTTTCATCCGTATTGTTGTATACATCAATAGTCATTTTTATTACCAAGTCATTTTTATTGTCACATATTGACAGCTAAATGCTTAACCTGCTTCCAGTTATTACCAATAAAGCCACTGTGAAATTTTAAAAAATCATGTCATCCATAAATCTAAACGATGTTCCTTCTTCCATTTTGATTTGGTTGTCTTTCCTTTTTGATTGTTCTGTGTAGGTCTCTCATTCTTTAAAGAAGGAGTCACAAGAATGTGATCCAGTTCTTAGAGGCAGTGCTCAGAGTTTTGGCATTGAGTATTCCTGTTTCATATACATCGCCTAAGTTATTAAGGCAGACTACAGCTTTAAACAATGAAGTGAAACCACAGCAGACCCCAAGTCTCACACAGGTTCCTCCATCATCAACACAATGACAGCACAGGCTGAACTGCACACCAAGAACAGTCCCATCAGGACTCACAAGCTCAAACTCTTCCTATTTCCTTTCTTTGGGTCATATAAATACAAGAGCATGCAGGACAAAGAGTTTTAGAGTACATAGGGCTAATAGTGATATATACCATAAGAAGTTCCTCTGTTTCATATAGTTTAATCTACAGTGTATATAGGTACTGTTTTATACTATTAGTTGTAATAGCATAAGAATATTTTAAATACTATTAAGTATTGAATATTCGGGCCTAAGTAGAGTTTCTTTAAAATCACTATTCTTCATTAGTGGTCATACAAATTTTTAACATCCTCTAAAACAACATGCTGAGTAACATGCTTCCCATGTCTTTCCATGCAATGAGTCATATACACAGTTTCCCTTTTACAATTAAAAAAAGAAAGTTATTTTGGTAAAATACTCTTAGCAAACAATTAAACTACTTTGATCATATCCTTCTTTTCAAATTAATTATGGACAGGTATTTAAAAGGATAATAATTTACACATCACTAGATAAAACATTTTCAAATTGCCAAGAGGTCTACATTTTAAAATACATTTTTAAAAACAATGGAATCTTGAAATTCACAGGCAAATGGATGGAAATAGAAGAAACCATCCTAAGTGAGGTGACCCAATCACAGAAAGATAAACATGGTATGTACTCACTCATATATGGATATTAGACATAGACCAAAGGTTTACCAGAATACAATCCACACCTCCAGAGGAGCTAGGAAACAAGGAGGGCCATTAAGAGAGACATACATGGTCCCCGGTGAAGAGGAAAGGGAGAAGATCTCCTGAGCAAATTGGGAGCATGTCTTCAGGGCACAGCTGGGCAACTGCACATATGAACTCAGAACAGCTGTGATGCTGGCACAAGACCTGTACAAGCCTAAACCAGATTAAATCCCAGCATGGAGAAGGGAGTGGGACACAAAGTTCTACCCTAGCTGAGGACCTACTAGAGTTCTTAACCACTGGGAGAAAGAGAGTCAGCTTTCTCTGAAAGTGTACCCAATACACTGACCATGCCTCATGAAAGCCACACATCCAAGACTATTTGGGCAGCATAAATTGGCCTTGACTTAGGGGAGGGAGAATACAAAGTTGGGTGAGAAGGGAGTGGGGATGAATCTAGGAAGATTTTGGGGAGGGAGGGTGAATATGATGAAACGTGTACAATGTTTTCAAAGGCAGTGTAGGGGGGGGAGAGTGGTTCTTTCATCTGGCCAGACCCAAGTCATAATTCATCGTCAGAGGAAGTCAGGGCGGAACTAAAGCCAAAGCATGGAGGCGTGTGGCTTGTGACTTACCACCATCAGCCTGCTCTCTTACAGCCGGGACCCACCTGTATGGCACTGCCTGAAAGGGGCTGCACCCTCCCACACCATTACCAAGACCACCAGTTCACAGGGCCACAGGCCAATCCATCAATCGAGCTTTTCTTTTCCTAGGTTACTCTAACTTGTATAAAGCTGACAGTAAAGCCAGGACATTCTTGTACTTTAAAAAACGTTATGACATTAATGTCATGTCAGAACAGGAAATTTAGGGCAACCTACACCTGTGTTCTTGAGCCATGATCAACTCATATTTGGCTCCAGAAAAGGCTATCTCTTAGGTCTTTGAGGCAAGAGCTGTGGTGGTTTTGTTTTGTTCTGTCATTTGTTTGAGCTTTTTTGTTATTTTGGGGTTTTGTTTTGTTTTGTTTTGTATTTTGCTTTCTGCTTTTGGGGGGTTTTGTTTTGTGTCATTTCTTTTGCCTGTTTATTTGAGGCAGGGTCTCTCTATGTAGCCCTGGCTTTTCTGGAACACTCTATGTAGACCAGAGTAGCCTTAAACTCAGAGAAAACCTGCCTGTCTCTGCCTCCTGGGTTGTGGGATTGAAGACATGTGCACCAAAACTGGCTTTTTGCATTTTTATATCATCAGAAGAGAAGGAGGGGGTGGGGGATAAAAAGGAAGAATTAAAGAAAGCAGACATTAATGTGGTAATCTACAGTAAATTACAAATACATTTTTGCTTTAAAAAAAAAAAAGTCTTATTGAGGCAGGAGAATAGAGCAGAAAGTGAGACACAGAGGGCCTGCTGTAAACTGTTACAATATTAAATACAGTTGGTAAAAAGCTGGAACCATCTCCCCACCCCTTACAGGTGGCTAGAATAGGCTGTAGGAACTGCACAGAGGTCCTCCAGAGTCTAAAGATACATGCAGCTCATTATATAATAACACAAAATACATATCCCTGAGTGAGGTTTTAAGATGCTAACAGTCATATGAGTCATGAAGCTGTATGCAAAGCTACATGTAACAGATACATATATACATGCAAGATAAAGCCCACACTATACAAATGAACCAGACAGCCCAAGCCATGTGACATATAAGCCTAACCCTGTGCACAGTGGGGCTGTCTGCGCTGCTCTTTCCTGTCTGGCCTGCTGCCTCCTTTGGAAATGTACTTCCTCTTAAGCTGTCCCTGCTCAGCTCCTTGTCCCAAGACAGTTCTCTGAACATGCCCTGACACCAGCAGGTGTTACTGTTTCACAACTTTCTTTATACACCTTGACTATTCTTGTTTCCCAACACTCAGTTCACCCCACCCCTTCATTATCAGCTCCAGGAGGCAACCTACAAATTCAAAAGTCTAATTGCAGAGCCAGAAGGCTCCCCCTTCTCTATAATGTCATATTTACAATTGCCTGCCATTACGCTTCATTGGATGTTTTTCCATTAGCCAGCTTGGAGCACATCATCAAGGCAGAACTATGCCCATACAAAACCTCCATACTAAATATCAGCAAAAATGGCAGAGTTGGGGATTTTGGTGAGCTCTCTCCACACAGCAACAAGTAGCCGGACATAAAGTGTCAAAATACACTTTCCCAGAATTCCAGAAGTCAATGGCAAGCTTACCAATAAAGTATTTAGTCAAGAAGAAACAACAGAATCTTACCTGAGCTTTGTGGTACTCTAAGTCTCACTCCGTCCCACGCTCCCAGAGAAGCAGAGGACATCAAAGACCTTGGCCCAAACTTCAGACACAGGTACCAAGTGCCAAGGAAAATATAACAGACCTTATTCTCAAGGAACTAGAGTTGTCTCTTCTGACCAGTATGGTGACTGCATTGGAGGGCAGCATAAAAGGACTGCTTTTCTCTTTCTTTTTGGAACTTTCCTGATGCTGAGGAAAGCCATGGATCAATTTTGTGAAAAACATACCAAGCACATAAATGCTACTGCTACCTGTGGCAAGGGGTAACTGCTGGAAGCCAACATCAGGCTAACCACAGATACTGACATCAAAGGTTCATACCAGAAGGCTTAAAGAGTGTGTGCTTAGACTGCATCTACATACTTCTGAGAATCGAATGCCGTGCCTACATTTCTAAAAGAGCTTGAAGGGATTGATCCAGCACCACTGCTTAGATAGGGTTCCTCACAGAAAGCCTACCTAAACAGGAGTGTCTACAATATACTTTTTAAGAGCAGATTAGTTTTGTTGTTGTTTTGTTTTGTTTTGTTTTTATCATTGTGATCCATCCATACACTGGGATTGTTACAGAATCTGGAACAAATTACATAAATAGTGTACAAGAAACTACAGAACCTGGAAGACAGACATGACAGGCATGCTCTTTTGCTAAGAAAGAAACTTATTTAATGGAAAATTAGTGACTATGTTCTGTTAGTATTTCAGTGAGTAGATTTCCTTTATACTATTGAATTAACAAAACCATTAAAGGGAAACCATATATACGGCCTTCATTCTTTTCTAATAAACTATTTTTTGCAATACACATTGGCCTACCCCATCAAATCTTAAAACTCCTAATATAAGCCAATAAGTAATGAAAGTGTACTTTTAAGTATCCCAGAGTATATTCATTTCACTAAGTCAAAGAGTTTTAGTAGTATCATGTGAAAATTACTGGGGGGGGGGGAACCCTATAGACAAATTTTTAAGTTAAAAATAAACACACAAACCAGCCAATAGAAATCTATACAAATTGTATCGAAGTCTATGCAATCATTCTTCCGAATGCTAATGCCTCTGATGGGGACTCTAAGATATAAGAACAGCCTTGGACAAGAAAGAGAATCACTTAAAACAATAGGGAGATAATCAAAAGAATAATACAAACATTTTAAAGTCAGAAGAACAATGGTGAAAACCCACCCTTGCATTTCATTCTACATACCTATGCTTCCACAACAAAAACATCAGCCTCCCAAATGGCTAAAATCTCCGATGTTCATGATTTTTAAAAAAAAATCAGATAAAACACAGAACACCTGAAAACTATCAAAAACTGTCAGAGTTCAGTGGAGTTCAGGGAAGGCTAAGGAGACATGATGGCTAAATATCATATGGTCTTCTAGATGCAATTAAGAAGCAGAAAGAGGTCATCCGGTAAAAAGCTGACCAGTGTGAATAACAAACAAACTTTAAGAGTAATGTTATCAATGTTGCGTCAATACTCTTCACACATGTACTGAATCGTTTCAAAGACAGCTATATAATCAGATTTTTTAAAAACTCTATACATCTCCTGGGGAGATGGCTCAGTTAGTAAAGTGGTTTGGGCTCACACATGAGGAAATAAGGTGTATCCTCCTCAAAATCCACAGAGAGAAAAAAAGGCTAAGCAGAGCAGCAGGGATCTGTGGCCCCAGTCCTAGAGAGGGTAAGACAAAAATGACACCTGGCGCTCGGTGGCCAGCCAGTCCGGCTGAATGGGTGAGCCACAGGGTCAGTAGAAGTCCTATCATAGTAAAAGTGGTGGAGGGCTGGAGAGATGGACCGCTGGTTAAGAGCACTGGCTGATGCGAGAGGATCTGGGAGACGGCATCTCACAACCATCTGTCTCAGGGCAGCCTCCAGAGGTGCCGCACATGAAAGTGGTACACAGACAGACACGCAGGGAAAACACCCATATTTGTGAAATAATAAAGATTAAAATGTAAAAATCCAGTAAGTGGGAAAGGCACTGCGATGTGCACTTCTGCCCTGCAGCCAGGTGGGTATGAGCAGCTGCATAAACTTGTGCATTCACAAAAACTAATATCTAGCTGTGTTTACTCAGCAAAAGACTCAGCCCATCCTGAAATATTTGGGATGCAAATTTACACTATTGATAACTCTTCCCTTAAGTGGGCATTAATCTTTGACATTTCTGAATTTATAAAATAATAAATGTTCACATAAATGATACGTGTTTCAAAAGTATGGAGATCATAACTCTAGAAAATAGTATCAGTCACTATAAAAATGAAGAGATGTGACGCTTTCTGTATATACATCAGCAATTATTTACCATGTGGACTCTCAATGTCAGATATGAAGGATACAAAATGACCTCACAATTTCTGGTTCAAAACAACATATAATTTAATGGTGCAGCAGACAAGGGGGAAAGTAATTACCACTGAGGAATAATGAAAAGGAATGAGGGTATAATAATTGCCATAAATAGAAATGAACATGGAGTTCAATGGGAACAGTTAGGCTGAGAAATGAGACCTGGTGCAGAAAAAAAAAAAGTCTCCCGAACAAAGTGCCATCCAACCTCGGTCTGAAGGAATAAGGAGGGGAAACAAAGGGGATGTTTGAGGGGGAGATGGAGGGCATAGGTTGGGGGTGTGGATTGAAGGGACGAGACGATAACAAAGCATAATGACACATGAAATACACCACTTTGTATGCATGCTAACCTAAAAGTTAACTTAAAATAAAAAGATAAGGAGCGGACCTAAACACAGAGATCAGTGCATAGAGGTGTTGCCAGCTACCCGGTCCAAAGGCACTAATGCCCACAACCAATGTGGCTACTGAGTTCTTAACACGCAATTACTGAGACAAATTGAGGAATAGGATTCATTTGCTTTGTCTTAATTGTACTTTAACTTTGAAACTGGAGTACTTCAGCATAGTAAACTCAGAAACACGTCACAAATTTGACTGATCTATCTATTAAGTTACAAAAGCAATTCAGTGCACAAGAAACAGCCTTTTCAACGAGTGATACTGAAGGAACTGGACATCTAGAACAATAAAGTAACAAACCTTGAACTAAACCCTGTTCTTCATATACAAATTAATTCAAAATGAGCTGCATCAAATGTAAGCAAAAAAAAAAAAAAAAAAAAAAAAATCAAGAAAACAGCAGAGCAGCAAACCTCTAGGGCAGATGCCTCAAGAAAAGCCTGATAAACTAGACCATCAAAACTAAAACTTTTGCTCCATAAAGACTCTTTTGAACAAGATGAAGAGGAAACTAAAGACAAGGAGAAAACAATGCACATCGCATACACGGCAGGACTAGAAGCCAAAGCGTCAAAACTCTGAACAATGGGAAAACTAGCTAGAAAAGGAGGTGAAAGACAGGGGCATATCCTTCACCAAAGACTAGTAGACAGCCAGTGCATATAAAAACATGCTCATTTCCTTTACAGTTTGGCATAGAGAGCAATATCCCTAAGGTGATTAATCTTGTTTTTCAACTTGATGGGACTCAGAATTCTTTACAAGGCAAACCTGTATATAACAAAGGTTCAGCCAACATTATAATAGGGGGCAAAAAACAAAAAACAGAAAACTCAAAGCATTTCCATGGAAACCAGAAGCAAGACAAGGGCGAGCACGTGAGATGCCCTGGGTCCAACACCCAGCACCACATACCAGTATTTAATTCATAAAACCATAGCACACTTCTCTATTTAAAAAAAAAAATTACTATTATCATGTTGAATTATGTAACATTCATATTCTGGTTTATGTAAACAAACACCTTTATTCATTTTTTATTTTAAGTGTATGATGTTTTGGTTGCATACATCTGGACCATGTGCATAGCCCACAGAGGCCAAGAAAGGAGTCAGACCATCAGGGGCTGGAGTTACAGGCGGTGTGAGCCACCACGTGTGTGCTGGGAACTGAAACCTAGTCATTTGCTAGAACACCCGGTGGCTCTTAATAGTTTACCCATCTCTCTAGTCCCAAGAAGCTCTTGTTTCTTCCAGTGTTGGGGTTCCAATAGGCCTCAAGAATGTTGAATGAATGATCACATGTTTTTTCATGTTTGCCAAAGTGGTAATAATTTCATAAGAAGCTGAGATGATGTCTTTCTCTCAGTCTAGTCAGTAGTACTTGAGACACAGCACACAAGGTCTTGCTTTAATAAGTGGTTAGATTCAGAAGCTGACCACTGACGGTCCCTCTTTCCCGAGCCCTTCCTGTCTCTTTCCTAAGAAGGCATACAAGGCAGTGTTGATACAGCAAGTCCACTCAAACACATGTAGCTCCATGCACAGAACAATTCAAGGATTTGTCTTCACTGCTCTATAAGCTACTTAGTCTTTAGCCATTTGTGCTGCAATAGGTTTTGACCTATAGAACATACAAATCAGCCAGCCAGTGCGCTGCATGGAAACATGGGTAAGTGCAGGTTGGTTAGGTACATGTGAAATATGTAAGGCAAATTGAAAATGCACAAAGCACAATGAAAAATCTGTCCCTCTGACAATAATTTTGTCATTTAATATGTGATGCACTGTAACTATCCATTTATTGTTTGATAATGCTTTTACTTTTGTAATTCTTTTGGGACTCATGAGCTAACAGAAAAGGTATATCTTGAATAAAAAAGTAGAAAATCTCTGCTACTATACAATTTCATGATAAATATGCAATATACTGCAAAATTACTACCCCTATACAAACAAATATATGCATATATACTAAGTATCAATATTTAAAGGTAACTTGGAATTATTTTAAGGCTGTACATAGTCAACATGTATAGCTACTAATGTGTGACAACTTCCTGGGAAGATGCAAGATTCATTTTTATTCATACCAGATACAGAACCCACGACAGACCAAAGTACAGATACTGCCAAACTCCAGCTTAGTGAACCAATGGGTTTCTGAGGAGTTACTTATAGGAATATGGGTGAGGAGTTGAAGGACTCTAGAAAGCCCGAGGAGCATTGCAAATATGGCTCTGGCAGGCACTGACCTTCTCCCCATTCCCTCTGCCTTACTAAAAACTGTTAGATTACATTCCTAATGCTGGGCGCCAAGGTCTATTCCCTTGTTTGGCCACTTCCCCCCTTCTGAAGCTGACTACCAAGGTCCAGCTATCAAAACTGCCTTTGCATGTCCTAACTAAGACGCCCAATCAAAATTAAACACCTCATCCCTTCACCCTCCCCCTTGTCCTCTATGTCCTGTTTTATTTGTTATTCCTTGTCTTTTGCCTCTCCTTTGTGCTGAGGTCTTGGGGTATCTTGTGTGGATTCCTGTCCTTTGAACATTATTCACAGGAGCAAAAATGACTCAAAGACAGCTGGCTCACAAAGCCCACACAGAATAGGTAACAGCTCACAAAAACTGGGAACCTAGAGCACACTGCATAGCCTGCAGGTGATGAACAGGTTGAAGAGTAGCCTTTCCTGGTGCCTCAGTTGGCCTAAATACATTCTGGAAGCTTATCTGGTTTCTGCTGCTTCTAGACAGCTATTCTAGTCTCAGAATCTTCTTTGCTGTTCAGCTTCGCTTCACTGAGGTGGGGTGGGCACTCTTAGCTTTTATTGTTTACTCTGGCAGGGAGCGGCCTAGTGAATCTGGTCAATTTCGGGGGCTTCCTGGGTTGTTTACCTTTCTCCTGAAGGAGCTTCCTGTAGGATGGAACATTTCAGTCTCTTGGGGAGTAGGGGAAGGGGGCATGACACTATTACACAACAGCTACAAATAGGGCACTCACATGTTACACTGGGAAACATACTTCTTAAGAATCAGATAAACTTACTAGCTTATCAACTAAGTTCATTTCAATCATTTTTATCCTTGTTCTTTTTTGGTGAACATATAAAAAACAAGTCAATAGTTGTTAAATTGATAGCAAAAAGAGCTGCTTGGCAAATATTTAAATGATATATTGTATCAGCGGTACAAAATGCTTTAAATAAAAAGCCAATCAGTTAGCTCTAATAACATCTTGATTTATTTTATCAAATTCACGGAGCCACAGTAGTGCTGTTAGAAATAACACTGTATAAATTGAGTTTTTGCAAGCACATATTAAAAGCAGAATGCCAAAAGCAAGGTCCCTACTAAATAGAGGACAGTTAGAGAGGAAAGTATTTCACCTGAGTTGCAGTGTATAATTCAAATTGTGCCCAAACTGTCATCGACCCAAACACTCTGTCAAATTGACAGTGGCCTGAAAATCTGTCCTCTATCACAGTACAAGTAACCTGTCAAGATTTTGCACCAAGACTGCAGTGGGGTGTCAGCTCTTCAACATGGCGGCAGGTCCTACAATATCTGCAGAACTCATGTGCAGATCAACCCAAATGACCAACATTGAGACTGGGCTTTTTGTAATCTGGCACCCTAAATTTTAGCTGCATTTTGTTCAAATCAGTGGCTACTATGTAATTAAAGTATTGGACAAATGAAGAAACAAAAAGCTGAAGATTCCAACAGCTGGCATTTAAGAGAGCCCTTGTAAACTGGAGACTGAGTCACCAAGAGGAACCAACCAGCTATGAAAGAACAGTTTATGAGGCTCCATCTTGAAAAATTCTGTAACTGCACATCCAGTTTCTGGGGACAGTATGGGGGTGGGGGTCAGGCTCTGTTTAAAATAGAACATGCTCACACAGATGCCAAAGTAGAAGAAAACTAAAAAGGCACATAATTTGGAGCCCATGACTCTGTCAAAGCATTCATAATAATCCTAAATAGGGACAACTGATCAGACAGACTGTTTTGCAAAACTTCCAAAGAAAACTCATCAAATTGGAGACAAAAAGATAATGCCTGTAAAAATATTCACATTTGGGCTGGAGAGATAGCTCAGTGGTCATGAGCACTCACTGCTCTTCTGAAGGTCTTGAGTTCAGTGCACAGAGGCACATGCAGATAAAGTACCCATAAACATAAAATACATAAATAAACACATCTTTAAAAAATACTTAGGTTTAAATGTTTAATACTGAAACACAGCTCCCATGATGGAAGTCTCTCTCTCTCTCTCAAATTTCATTTTGGGGGGAAGGGAGATGGGAGGGACCGGGAGGCATGATGTAAAAGACACAAGGAATAAAACGATTTTTAAAAAAGACATTAAGCACATTAGCACACTAGAAAATGACAGAATGTTACTAGTGATTGAAAGTTAACCAACATTCTATTTTCTCTTTTTAAAATCTAGACCATCTAATATTCCAAAACAGAAAAATAGCTTATCTGAATTTTCCAGAAATTTTCTAAATCTTTAATTTGAACATTTTTAGGTCATTATATCATTCATAACTCCACACTCCAACAATCTGCTATGCTCATGGGAAATCTGTATGTATACTCTTCAAAATTTCATGGAAAATATATTTTGTTCTAAAAGCATGACAAACATTAACTCAAGTGCAATTTATGTTTGATGTCATGTAGCCTGCTGACTGGAAAAGCAGAAAACAAAGACCTGAAGCTAAAATAGATGGTTCTCCCAGACTGCTGGATTTCAGTGCTCAGCACTCACGCTGGGCAGCTCACACCTAACCCTCCACCTTCAGTGGGCCTCACTCCCCCTTCTGGCCTCCAAAGGTATCTGTACACTCAATGCAAATGCACACATAGAAATAAAAGTAAATCTAAAGCAAACAAGCCAAAACCATATCTTGTTAGGATTTGCTTTTTTTTTGTATTAATTAATAATTTGTGTATGTGTGCACATACTCGTACACACATTTTCTCTTGTGGATCCAAGATCAAACAAAATCTGTCAATCATGACCACAAGTGCTTTGGTCCACTGAGCAATTCTGCCAGTCTCTTCTTAGTATTCATGTTTGCTTCTTTGTTTTTGTACTAACTGCTGTCATCAGTGTCTAGGGTGGTACCTCAAACACAGTGGGCATTTATATAAAACTATACTTACTAAGTGAATGAATTTCTTCAGTAAGACTGGGAAAATATAAAGAAGACTTTGAAAACAGTGCCAGAGAAAGGAAGCAAAAGTCAAAGCAGAAATGAAACCATGAAACTGGCTATGCAAAATTCTTAGTAACTTAATACTAAAGATCACACTGAACCAATTATTCATTTTTAAAATAAAATCATTTCACACAATAGTTTCACACATTTTCTAGGAATAACAAGTAACTCTTCTCAATTTCTCTAAGAAAAAAGCTCCACCAAAACAGTTACATAAAAAGTTATTCAGGGATACTCATGAACTCTTCAAAATGGATTAAACTTAATATGAAAGAGCAACTTCATTTTAAAGTCAGTAAATGCACATAAGAAATATAAAATGGCAACAATATAAGAAAAAACAATTCATGAATAACAGTACTTGGAAAAGGTCAGATAAATATTGCAGATTAAAACCGAAACAGTTTTCTGACCTCCAGGCTGCAAGTCTTTCTATCCATAAGGATTTTCTGCCACCGTGTGGAAGGTTGTACAATTGCACATAATTTAAAAACTACTTGACCTAGAGCTATTAGTTTAATCCCTAGGTTCAAATATTTGAATAGCTAAATACAGTTGTAAACCACTTCAAATGTTAAATTCTATGTAAACCTGTATACAGCCTCCATCTCTCTTTTTCCTGAAGAAAATGATTTTGATCCTACCACAAGAACACTATGTGGCTGACACTCAATTTCAAGTTTTCCCCTTATTATTTTGTGTGGGCGGGAGTGGGGGCGGTGTTTGATATGGGGTTTCTCTGTGTAACAGCTCTGGCTGTCTGTCCTGGAACTTGCTTCGTGGGCCAGATTGGCCTCTAACTCAGATTAAAGGCATGAGTCACCACCACCTGGTTCCTATATTGTCCTTTAAATATTCTTATATCTCCTTACATCAGGCACTGAAATGCTAAATTAGGCAAAAGAAAAATCAAACTTATCTCAGATCACTGGTATCAGGTTTTTTTAATTTGATTTCTTTATTTTATTTTGTTTTCTTAAATTTGGTTTGTTTATTTATTTTATGTATAGAGGGTTTTGCCTGTATTCATGTGTGTATATGTGTACCATGTGTGTTTCTGGTACTCTTGAATATCAGAAGAAGTATCAATCCACTAGAACTGGAGTTACAGATGGTGGTGAACCACCATGTTGGTGCTGGGAATTGAAATGTGGTCCTCTGTAAGAGAAACCAGTGCTAGTAACCAACCAGTAAGCCATCTCTCCACCCCACTTGGTACCAGTTTTTATAAAGATCAAATATGGATTAATTGCCACATAGCAAGAGACTAATTTCTGACCACATCAGGACCTGAAATGTTGGGAGAAAGGCCAGTATTGTGTGAAACATAACTCTGTGTTCTCATATTTATGAAGAACCGTTTAATAAATTAAGCCTTGATATAAATTCTCAATCTCTGTAAGCACCACAATAAACACAATTAAATTGTGAGCTTCTGTGCAACTGGGGACATTCACATAGATTTTTTTTTTCTGATAAAATGAGTCCCTAGTAATTTTAAAGCAAACATAAGCAAGGACTTTTGTCCTCACCCTACTACCATAAACTGATGACAAAGTGTACACACCACTACCATGCAGTGTTGGAAGCAGGAAAGACCAAATGAAAGTAGTGCTTTAGGAAATTAGGAAACAGGGGACAGAAGATAGCATAGGATATAGGACTGGGGCTGTTTTGAAACCATTTTAGACTCTGACTATGCAGAAAAATTGAACCATTTAAACCAAATGAATCGTGAGAAACAAAACTACTGGATCAATTATGGAGCAAAATTCTCAAATGAGTAACTAAAACAGAATTTATGACAGCAAGCACTCTCCAACAGGAGGGACAATGCATTGGGGTGAGACTTTGCATACTTTCAAACTTCAGGGTCAAGAGAGCAAAACAGAAAAGCAGAAACCAGTTTTCAAAAAGACAGTAACATGATCAAAGTCACACTTTATACAGGTAAAAGAGAGTGTTGCAAGATTACTTATAAACTTACCACACAGATGTTTGGAGGTACAGCAATTGGGATGAGACCAATAGGTCAGAATTCTGAGACCATAAAAGAAAGGGAGTCAACAGGATTTCACAACTAGTTGGATATGGAAGAGAAGGAAACATGAATATAAAATTACATAATTTGCTTTCCTTTTAAATCTCTTATTTGTCAATCCCAACTTCTTATTAACCCTCTTCCTACTCCACACAAGAGCCAAAATCACTAACGCTCATCAGACACTGTCCACAGGGCACTGACCAACTGGCATGCAAATATTATCTTATTTGATTCTTAACCTTAGATGGCATATTGATAGGAACACTGTGGCTTGGAATGGTCTAATTATCCAACAACACACACTCAGTGACTGCCTGTTAACCAATGTCAAACAATCACTGACCTTAAGATTCTCCTGCTCAGCCTCACAAATGGCCAGAAAAAAATGGGCTTCCAAATATACATAAAAATACAAATCTCATGTTAATGGAATGCTCTGGTTAATTTAAGACTGCCAGTCAAAAGCAAACAATTAGTAATTCAACTTGGGGAAATCCACAAGTTCTATGCAGGTTTTTAACCAGAGGAGGGTAGTGCCCCAATAAGACTACCTTGTTCAAGAATTATTTATACTCCAAAAAGGAAATAAGAGATAACAGAGTCCAAATATCCAATAAGTAAGTAGTAGGTTCCTCGACAAACCTACAAAAATATAACACAAAAAGAAAAAAGATTTCCACTTAACTCACAGCACAGTTAACCTTATCATGACAATAATATTTTATCTTTTTTTGTTATGATCTATCACACTTATGCTACATTAACAAATAGTTGTATGTATCATGGTGGTGCACGCCTTAATGCCTTAACACCAGCACTTGGAAGGTAAGGGCAGGCTGATCTCTCCAAGTTCCAGGTCAGCCAGACCTGTCTTAATGAACAAGAGAGAGAGAGAAGAAAGAAACAGCTGTGCTGAGTGTGATGGTATAGTGTTGACGTCTTTAACCCCAGCACTTGGGAGACATAGACAAGCATAGCTCCATGAGTTTGAGGCCAGCATGGTCTATTACACAGTGAGATCGAATCCTTAAAAATAAAGGCTGGTGGTGGTAGCTCACACCTTTGGGGGGCCAGAGGCAGGAATAGCAAGATCCCAGCTGAGTTCCAGGAGGTTATCCAGAGAAACCCTCTCAAAAACAAAAATGAAATTTAAAAAAAAATTAAGGAAGAAAACAGTTGTTTATGACTAGTTATATTTCTGTATTCAAACTAAAAGTATATTACCATTAATATTATAAATATTTAAAATCAATAAACTCTTAAATATAATGAAACTACATTTAGTAAACCAAGAAATACATTCAAAAGTACCATATATATCCTATTTTATAACTGCATACTATACACAAAATTTTAAAGAAAAAATATTATCAAGATACGGGAATATTGTGTTTTCTAAAGGTAAAACATAAAACCCCTAATTAACACTTCACTCTGTACAATCACCCTTACTCCTGCTTTCAGGTAAAAAGGGCTGGAGTTAAAACAATGTGGTGTCTCTCAATTACCAAATGTCAAATCTTGGTTTGTTCTTTGCATCACACAGAAATTAAATTTTCTTCTTTCTAGACACATCCATCAGCATTTGTAAACAAAGCCTCTTTAAAACACAGTTGAATTATGCAAATGACTTTTGCACAAAGAAACAAAGTATGGGTTGATTATTCGTTTAAAAAATGATTCACAAAAGAACTTGCTTAAATAGTAAGTCTGCCAGTATACCTAAAACAGTTGTATTTTCCAAAAAAAAAAAAAAATCAACTTTCTAGAAATATACTCCAATGTAAGTTATTGACATGAATATCAAGCTTCAAAAACTCCTACTACTAGTCTTTATCCTGATATGGTAGCAGGGAAAACCAATGAATTAAATACAATGGCTAAAAATGACATAGAAATGTATATTTAGGATAGTTTGAGCCACACTCACATGACTATATTAATAACCATCAACCTACAAAATTCATCCTTAAAAATATAGTCAAGGGTTACCAAAGGGTGGAGTCAATGTTGAAAGGAAGCCCCATGCAAGAAGGAAATATAGAAAAAAGAAACCCAGAGAGCCTCATTTAACTTTGTTTCTAAGAAAACCTCTTAATAGGTAGAAGGCTGTCTTAGAGTTTAATTGCTATAAAGAGACACCATGACTATAGCAACTCTTATACAGGAAAACATTTAATTGGTGCTGGCTTAGTATCAGAGGTTTAGTCCATTGACGTCATGGTGGAGTAAATGGCAGCATGTAGGCAGGCATAGTGCTGGAGAAGAAGCTGAAAATTCTACATACTGATTTTTAGGCACCAGGGAGTGAATTGTAACACTGGGCGTGGCTGAAGCATATATGAGAACTCAAAGCTCACCTCCACAGTGGTACACTTCCTCCAACAAGGCAACACCTAGTGCAACATGGCCACACCTCCTAATAGGCCACTCGCAATGGACCAAGCATTCAAACATGAGTCTTTGGGGGCCATTCCTACTCTAACTACCAAATTCCACTCCCTGGTCCCCACAGGCTTGTAGCCATAACATAATACAAAACACATTTAGTCCAACTCCAAAAGTTCCCATAGTCTTTCACAGTTTCAAGAATGTTTAAAAGTCCAAAGTCTCTTGAGATTCAAGCAATTTCTTAACTGTAATCCCCCTATAAAATCAAAAAATAGATTACATACTTTTACAAACAATGGCATACATAATCATTCCAAATGGATGAAAGAGAGGATAGTAAGGAAATACTGACCAAAGCAAGATCTAAAACCAGATGAAAAAACTGTAAGCAAGCTCTGCATCTCCTTGTCTGATGTCAAAACACTCTTCAGCTTCCAACCCCTTTAAGCTCTTTTGACTGAAACACACTTATCTTGGGCTGGTTCCGTTCCCTGTTAGTAGCTTTCCTTGGCAGGCACCCCATAACTCTGGCATCTCCAACATCTTGGGAGTTTCCAAGGCAATTCAGGATTTAACTTCAGACTCCCGTGACAAATAAATGGCCTCAGTGTTTTTTCTTAGTCACAGAGGGAAATTCCATAGCCCCCTTCCTCTGTCCTTGACTCTAAAGCCAGCATCATGTGTTCAAAGCTGCCTGCTGAGGCTCCCTTTTTCAATTACATCCTCACCATCTTTCTGTTTTCCATGGTTTCCTTCACTACCTAAGCTTGGCTGTCCTGTAACCTGCTCTATAGACCAGGCTGTCCTTGAACTCAGAGATCTGCATGTCTCTGTCTCCTAAGTGCTACCACATCTGAACTTCAGCCGTTCTTTTCACAGGTTGTAAACTTTGCTGGGTAAAGGTCTTGCCCTGAGGTCACCACTCCCTTTATTCCATTTCTTAATCTGTTTATCTCCTTGAACACAGGAGTTAGCTATATTCCACATTCTGGTGACCATTTCTTCTTCAAATTGTACATTATGTATTTTTCCTTGTCTGGTTTGCTCCTTTTCATTATAGCTCTTCTTAAGGGTGACCACTAATAACCACATGACAAAGTCAATACTAGGCTGTTTTGAGATTTCCTCTGCCAATACAATTAATTCAAAGCTCTTCACTTTAACCTCGGGCAGATTGTTAGGACAAGGACAAAAAGCAGCCACATTCACCAAAATATCACAAGAACAATCTCTAGGCAACATACTAAAATTCTTCTCTTCTGAAACCTCTTCAGCCAGGCCCCTACAGTTTAAATCACCCTCAGTCCCACTGTTGTCCATGTTCCTACTAGTATGGCCCATTAAGCAGTACTTAAAGCATTTCACTGCTTTAATAACCCAAAGTCTCAAAAACATGGTAAGACCTATCATAACAATACCCCAGTACCTAGTATCAATTTCTGTCTTAGTTAGGGTTTCTATTACTTTTGAGAGATACTATGACCATGGCAACTCATATACAGGAAAATATTTCATTGGCACTAGCTTAGTTTCAGATGTTTAGTCCATTATCATCATAGCAGGAAACATGGCAGCAAACAGACAGGCATGGTGTCGGAGAAGGAACTGAAAGTTTTACATCTTAGTCCATAGGTAGCAGGGAGTGACTTATAACACTGGGCATGGCTTGAGCATACATGAGACCTCAAAGCCTACCTCCACAATAACACACTTCCTCCAATAAGGCAACACCTGGTGAAACAAGAACACATCTCCTAATAGTGCCACTTCCCATGGGCCAAGCATTCAAATACATTGAGTCTATGGGGCCCTATATATTCAAACCACCACAAAAGCTATGCCTAGGAAAAAAAAAAAAAAAAAAAAAAAAAAAAAAAAAAAAAAAACCAAATCTGATGATCTAAAAATGAAGTATTTTGGATATATCTTCTAAAGAGAAACAAGAAGGATCCTGAGGGCCCCAAATCACCACTCTTGGCTTCGTCCTATTATTTTCAGAGTGCCATCCTATGAACAAATCCATAATCCCTGGCATCTCCAATGTAGACCAAAGAGCTAGCAATAGGAATGATAGGGAAAAGCAGCCTTACAATAATGAAGAGGTGATGTTGAAAAAAAAAGGATGATAAGAACACAGCTGCTGCAAGCATTGATGATATGATGATGATGATAACAAGGATTCATCAAAAAGGATGGCTATAGCTGCCTGAAAACCATGATGATAAAAACCAAAAGAATGACAAGAAAGGTCTGAGGAAGTAGTTATAATGAAATTGAACTGAATTACCTGTTTCTATGTAACTCTACAAAATGAGCCCTTTGATAAAGTGTTTCTGCTGACCTTAAATACATAATTAAAGTATGATCACCTGCTGTTTCTAGAACTGCTCTAAAAACGAACAATTTGCATAAAATGTACCAGATCTTCTGAGCACCTTGACTACACTTAAAGATGTACATCTTTCCAAACATTTTACAGTAATTCTGGCTTTGTGTAGCTTTCTCTTAGCCTTCCAAGGGCACTGAAAGCCTAGCACAAAGCCCCTTTAAAACAGCACTAACCATTGTTACTGTACAAGTTCTGAAGTTACCAATGCAGTGTATGTATCTTCAGGTAAAGCAGTGTTAACTGTTGCTACTGGCTACAACTTCTGAAGTTCCCAATGGCTCAGTATCTGCAGCTTGTCAAATGAGTAAGTGACACAGCAAACTGCCTAGACTGTGCTTTACATGAGTCACAAAACAAGATGTCTTTTGGAGAGTTCACAGTTCAAACTATGTTGTCTGAAACTAGAAAAGCATTCTTGTCACTCGTGTGACCACTGTGTGCTAGCTATGCCATCTACCACCATTCTGAGTTTTGTATACAAAGTATATGCATTTTTTATTATGTGGACAGTTTTTAAGCAAACTACAGTCCTGGTAATGGGCAGCAAAATGGAGTGCCACTACACCAAAGTCCTGAAATGTCTAGCACTTTTAAAACCAATCAAATAAAGCATAAACACTTCAGTGTTTTAGCACTTAAAAAGAAAAAAAAAAGCATAACTATGCCTCAATTATAGTGATTTAGGAGTACAGAAGCGCAAAAACTTGTAAACAAGGCAAACTCAATCCCCCCTTGGGAAATGAGCTAATTAAATCTGCACACAAGGAGAATAAGCTGTAGTCTCTGAGGCCCAGGAGGTTGTGTTAATCTGCTTAATCTATTAACAGATACAGCAATAATGTCAAGCAAAAGTGGGTGCATTAAAACACAGGACTGAGAGAAAACATTAGTATGAGTCCAGCACTATCTAGGTAAAAACAAGCAATGAAGCTAAAGGACCCTTCGCTACTGCAGATGAAGTGAGGTCTGATGAAAACAGTCTTCTGCCCACTCCACTTCCCCTTATTTTAATGTCATGCTCACTAAGCAACTAAGTAGACATGAATCCAGTCTCCCAGGAAGGTTAGGAGATGTCCACAAACCCTCCTTTGCCAGTTTAAAGTCAAAGAAATCTTTAAACAACAACAAAAGAATGCTTTAGATCTGGCAGTCAATTTTGACATGATTGAACATGAAGTCTTTATTTACTACATTTAATGTGAATGGTCAATATTTTTCCAGCAAACATAATGTATTTGATTACAGGTAACAGGTATCATCCCAGATCCCAAGAGGATATTTTGTAATGTTCATTGTAGACTCCCTATTAGTCTTTAGACCATCTAAAGTAATTCTTCTGAGGTACAACTGAGAAAGGGTCCCCTGGAAATCAAGCCAAATATTCTGATTTCCAGAAAAGGACATGTTCTTTATTAGTCCCCAGCGGAAAGAAGCAATTGGTAGTTCAGTTTATATTTCATTATTCTATAAGCTTAATTAACATGAGCTGAGATTAGCAATCCAGCATCTTTGAGTATCTTGGTAAAGTCCAATCCAGAATAAAAGATCATTACTGGGCCTAGTAACCAGATCTTAGGGGTGGCAGATGCCCACCTCAAGTCTCTTCCTTAAGCCTACTACCAGTTTCCAAGACACAAAGGAAGCACAATAACACATTTTCACAAGACAAAACAAATATTAATGAACCCCCCCAACTGATCTCACTGCTATCCTACAAAAATTTTTAAAAAGTAAAAAAAACTAAATACAACACAACTATTAAGTAGCAACTTAATTTTTAGGAAATTAAGTTATTGGACAATCATGGAATATATATATATATATATATATATTCTAAATACTAAAGCTGATAGGGCAAAGAATAAAATACTGAGTTTGAAGCTGCACATATTTAGAGTTCCATTTCATTTCTAAACTTCAGCAAGGAAACAAGACTATGTAGCTGGCATCAGTATTTATACAAAAATATGAAAACTCCAAGATACAAAATCAGAAGAAAAAGGCAAGAAATCTTTATTCCTATATCAGAATTCTTTTCTACTGTTGGGCAGCTACACTACTTTCAATGTCTTACTTGTACTATATCTAAGTAATATAACAATTTACATTATTTGTATGCAAATCAAAAAATGTCTGTTAGACTCCCCTTTGCCCGTCTTTATTTTGTTTTTCAAGACAGGGTTTCTCTCTGTAACCCTGGCAGTCGTGAATCTCACTCAGGTAGACCAGGATGATTTTGAACTCACAGAGATCCTGAGAGCTGGGATTAAAAGTATGCACCACTACCACCAGCCCATCTTTTAAGTTTAAAATGTTAGTGTTTTCCTACCAAGTTAAAGAAGTTTATTTTTATATATTAATGCCATCAACCACATTTTTTCTTTTTTGTGATTCCCATCAACCACATATTAACTTCTACTATTTTCCCTTTACCTTGTAAACAGTTTAAAACTAGAATTATTCAATTTTATGCTAAATTTGATTGTATTTAAAATACATTTTATTATTGATTCCTTGCTATAAAACATGTCCTCAAAGTTAACAGAGAAGATGAAAGAAAAAACAAAATGCAAAACCGCCTGTAAGAGTATAGACTAGATTACACCATTTAATTAAACAAATTAACACATCTCATGACACAATTATATAAGAAAAAGCATTTTCTGCTTTGCCATTAATTTCAAAGGTAAAATATATTGTTTTTTTTTTTTCCCTACGGAGACAACAGAGGCCTAAAGAAACTTTTAAAAAATTTACACAGAAAATAAATCCACCCAGTCTCCATTTTCTGTATGTGTGTCTGTCACTTCTTCATTCCCTGCCATCCTAGGCAGGTCAATTCCAGAGCTGTGCAGGGCACAACAAACTCTTTTTTCTTAAAAGAGAGAGAGAGAGAGAGAGAGAGAGAGAGAGAGAGAGAGAGAGAGAGAGAGAGAGAGATCCAGCCTCAAATATTTAAAGCATTAATACATTCCATACTGCAAGGATGCCCAGTTTTACACCTTCTCTTTTATCCCATTAGGGTGGCAGTTAAAGACCGTGATGTGTCTAAAACATCTTAGAAGATATAACTTACATGACATCACTACCCTATAAAGCATCACCATTCAATCACCACCCCACATAGAGAAGGAAGCTGCCATGAGAACATGCAACATAAACTGAGAGGTGCCCAAGTAACCCTCTGACACTTGGTTGAGCCATCCCTTCCACACACGTACAATCCATGTAGGACAGAGCAGTAATTCATTCCTTTTCTTCCACAAGCTAAACAAACTACAAATATTCAAAAGCAACCAACTGAGGGCTTCAAATACGGTGAGGCATTATTATTACATTATTAAAAATTATTAAAGTTTATATAAGTAATATAACATTATTAAATTATCAAAAATAGTAGAAGCCATCAGCTCTAATTATACTAAGTTAAAGAAACTTTAAATATACATGACATGCAACTTAGTCATTTATTTTTATCCGATGATCCACCTAGAAGTCACAAATAAAAAGTAATACCTCAGATTTACAAAGGTTACATGAACTCTTGATAGTTAAAATACTGGGGTTAAATTTCTGCTGATTCATCAACTGCAGGACCACCAGGCCCCAACCCATAAAACATTTTTCTCCATTCAAAAAAAAAAAATGTAAAACGACTTGACCAGTGGAGAAGATGAGCCATTTCTTCCCTATGAAAACAATTCAACTAATGCATTTGGAAGGAATATTGGGAACAGAAAAGTAGCACAGGAACACAACCACAGCATACAGCCATGATGCTGAATTAGGCAAAGTTTAAGGAGAACAGGACACTTGTGCAGCCTCAGATTCTTGTTCCAAAATATTTAACAATGTGAAAAGGAAAAATACTGATCTTGTATAGTATATGAAGACATATACTTAACTCACAGAGTGGTATTCCAAGTTCATGCTACTAGCAACTTTGGGCACTGGTAGAAGTCTTTTGACTGCAAAGTGGTGGGAGTATATGTAAGTGGGAATGATCATACATCCAGTTAGGCAAGAAGTAGGAAAGATTCAGGGATGAGGTATAGGATAGGGAGAGAGAGAAAGAAAGAGAAAGAGAGAGTGGGAAAGAGAGAGAGAGACTGGAGGCTGGAGACTGAACTCAGGACTTGGCACATATTAGGTATGTACTCCATCACCGACCACACCCCAGCCTCTTGTGGTCTCATTTTGAGAGGAGGTCTTGCTAAATTACATGGGCTAGCCTTAACTCTCTTGCCCTTGGCCCTGCGTAGGATTATAAGCACCCGTCACCACACTGAGCTCAGGTTGCTATTTTTCTTTGTTTTTCTTTGTTTACATATAACAACCAGCTCCAACAAGAATTTCCAAGACTTCTGAAACTACATCAAATCTCTCCCAACAGTAATGCCCACTGAGTTTATGGCCTCACACTGGAATCCCACTTCTTAACTAACGTTTCCACCCACTCTCAACAGGTCACACTGGGAATAAGCTGTCAGCACATTATGAACAACTCTGATTGATAAACTTTCCCTAAACCACAGCACTGACTTAACAGTAAAATCACCAGGCAGGTGAAGTAGATAACTAGTGCATGGTTATCTACGGATATCTCACTGCAGGCAGGCATGACCTTAATCAAACTATCAACACATTTATCATAACGTGCACCCTTTGCAAATGTGTTGAGGACAGCTCACCTCATAATAACCTTTCAAGAATGCACAACATGTATCTAATCATGAGTAGACGTCAAATAAATCCAAATTCATACATTCCTCCAAGTAACAGAAGTACTTTTCAAAAACGTGTCAAAGTAAGAAACACTGAACAGCTGTTGACAATGTACAGAAGATTAAGGGTGGGGGAGATGCCTAAATGCTGAGGGGAATCCAGTCCTGCTCCTGAAACAGAGACATTTTTGGAAGTAGTGATATAGTGTAAATATGCTCTGTTATTAGGAGTTCCCAGCTAAAATGTTACTTTCTACATGTTGATAAATGCCCTGGTTGTATGTTATCACAAGAAGCAGCGTGGTAGATTTTTGTGAACTCTGCCTTGTCTCTGCATCTCTTCTGTAAGTCTAAATTACTTTAAAATAAAAAAAAAAAAAAAAAAAAAAAACACAGTGAAATGGCTGTCATCAAACTTCCTGTGATAATCAACACATTTACCCAGTTATCTTGTATCCTTTCCTTCAGCTTTTTGTCAACGTATTCTAAGTTCTACCCTTTCCTACATTTTTCTTAAACATTCCAAGTTCTTAAACTTCAAGACTTCTCAAAGTAGACTTTTCTTCTCAGCAACAACATAGTCTTCTTGTCTAGTTTCAAAGAAACTCAACAGATTCAACATTATAAACACCTTAATGCATCATAGCTTCACTGTAATTAACAATATACAAAGTGCTTTTTAAATATTCTAGCTTTAGCTGAGCATGATGGCACATTTATGCCTTTAATCCCACCATTCCAGAGGAAGAGGCAGGGGGATCTCCAATTTCCCGGCCAGCCTGGACAGAGAAAGTATCAGGCCAACCAGGGCTACACACAGAAACCCAGTCTCAAACAAAATAAAATAAACAAACAAGCTTTGAGATACTTATTGTAAATACTGTTATTTTACAGATAACACTGTAAAACCAGAAAAATTAACTAATGTGACGTTTAGTTAATGTAAAGGTTTGAATTTAAATCTAGTTTTTTTTCTGACTCCAAGACCAATTACATACTTAAAGAAAGTGCTCTGCATTTAAAAAGACTAAACCTCCCCAGCTTTGGACAACCAAATTACATTTAATAAACCAAGACTTTTAAGAAAGCTCTAAATTTCTCTTTAAAATGTCGATGATTTACAATCAAGAATTATAGGATTCAATGAAAATGTTTACCCTAACATAACCTTTATGTTGTTTTAAAGGTGAATGCCACTTAACTACTTTCAATATGAAAACTCTATTTTATCACAGCAGTTTCTCCCCACAGCACTCTGCTCCCCAATTCCTCTCTCCTCCTGATATTTACAAGGCAGGAGGAAATCCTACAAGATTCTCAGCACCATGAAATACCCTTATCTTTTTCCCCCTTCATTCTTAAAAAAATTATTAGGGCCACAGAGATGATTCAGTCAGTGAGAAAAGCACCTGCCACAGAGCCATAGAACCTGAGTTTTGGTTCCCAGGACCTATGTGGTGGAAAAAGAGAACAGACTCTCTTAGGTTATCTTCTGTGTGTATCCCCCACACACTCAAGTAAAATATGTAATTAAAAATAAGGAAGGCGAAAAGTCTAACAACTAAATCCAAATGCGTTCATCTCTTTAAGTATTAGCCAACAGTGCAGTGTATGTTAAAAAGTTACCAGGATTTGAGAGCCTAAAGCAAACAACTTTCAGCCCTATGGTGGTAGTGCACGCCTTTGATCCCAGTGTTCTGGAAGGCAAATGCAGGTGGCTGGATCTCTGTGATTTCGAGTCCATCTCAGTGAGTTCCAGGACAGCTAGAGCTGTTTGTTACACAGAGAAATCCTGTCTGTAAAAGCAAAAAAAGAAAAAAGAAAACAACTTTCACCTGGCTTAAATCTTTGCATGTTATCTAACTGATCTATCAAGTGGAAAACTTACTAAGGCCCTAAAATGAAAATTTAATAAATGATCAAAACAAACTTAACTCTGGAAGCTAAGTAACGGCACACTGATAATCACACCGGCCGTACAAGGCATCCAAAAAGCCAACAGCCAGCGAACCTGGAGTACTTAACAGTGGGTGATGTACTAAATTCTGAGACACCCCACCCTCACGTCTCCAATACCCGACAACCTCACTCTCACAAAGTAGATCTGAACACCGGGGAAAGTTAATGTGCTCGAGCAGCGAGCCTGTAGAAGCTTGAGGGGCTCACGGCGGAACCTGAAGCGCTGCCGGAGCAGCTTAAGGCTGTTTCATTCAAACGCCCTATTTGGCCGTGCATGAACCACGGCGAGCAGCTCCGCAGGCCGGACACCACTGAGGAACCCCAGAAGCCTGGGATCAGGGAGGGGGCATCACTTGCCTCCCATTCCTGCAAGAAACGCTGGGCCTCGCCAGGACCAACAGTCTTATGTCTCCTAAACTCGTCCTTCACGTACTGATCACCCAGGGCTTTGAGATCCGGGGGCAGAGCCCGGTGCAGCTGCAAGATGCGCTTATATAAGGAGCGGACTCGCGAAACATGCCACCCCGGCATTGCGCCCCGCGTGCTTGACCTGCTGCGCCTGCGCAGAAGGTCGGCGCGTCTCCGCCCCACTGGGAAGTCGCCGGCGGTGGAGGAAAAGGGCGCGCGACCTTCATCCGGTTTGGTCCGTCGTCGAATCTTGTCCTTCCGGAAGCCCGAATTTTGGTGCTGACAGAAAAGAGCCCTCTCTCTCCCTCCCTCCCTCTCTCCATTTGAGGAGTCGCTGCAATTTCTTGGTTTCCTAGGGAAATGTAATTCTTGAGTGAGCGAGCTGTTACCGTTTAGAGTTAACTCATCTTCGTTTCCGTTCTCTTCGTCAGTTCCCTCTTAATCTGAGAAACACTTCGTCAAAGTCAGGCTCCTCCAAAAAGCCTTCCTTGGTTAATCCAACTCGTTTGCGGCTTCGGAGCGTTTTCCTGGCAGGAAGGTACGGATGGATCAGTGTGCATTCATCGCTCCCTCCACCAGCCTTCACAGCGCTGTGCTATCAAAAGCATGGCTTCTCCCGAGTGATCAACACAAGTGAACGCTAGCTTAGGCTTTGTTTGTCCAGGTCAAGTAGGCTGTGGAAGGATCACGGGAGGTGTTTTTACGTGTATTTTTCCAAGACCATGACAATGGGAGTTCTTATTAAATAATGTGAGATGGAAACCAGGAATCTAGACGTTCACAAGTCGTAACTTAGAAAATTGTAACTTTTCCAGAGCCAATAATTCCTTATCTTTATTTTTTTTTTAATTCCCATTACATTTTTAATCCTCCAGCAAATCCGAATGGCTCCACCATCAAAATCGCGCAGAAGTCAAACACCATTTCCAACAAAACCTGTACCATAGTCATCTCTTTTCACTGGGTGGCTTCCTTATCTGTGTTCCTGCCTCTGGCCATGTTGAACTTTTGTTATGATCTACCTAGGTGCAAATTAGGTAATCTCGTTCCACTGCTAGACAAATCCACAATGGCATTCCATTAGTGTAAAACCCAAAGTCTCTCTGTCTCTAGAATTTAAATTTTCTGTTTACCCACCCTCTATTTAGTCAGTTACAGTCACACTAGCCTTCAAGTTCTTTATCTTGAAAGGGTCAGGCACTCTCCTGATCGAAGGCCTTGGCACTTGACAAACATTTGCCTGTAAGCTTCTCATATGTATTCTCTCAGCTAACACATTTTCCATGCTCAGTTTATTGTTTGAGAACCCTGCAAATCAGACCCCTCCTAACATCCTTGTTTGAAACTGTAACAAAACCAAGCCAAAACTCTCATCCTTTCTTCTTCTTCTTCTTCTTCTTCTTCTTCTTCTTCTTCTTCTTCTTCTTCTTCTTCTTCTCCCCTCCTCTTCCTCCTCCTCTTCTTTTTCTTCTTCTTCTTCCTCCTCCTACTCCATAATATTTAGTACACAGAATTTACTTAGTTTTTTGGTCTTATTTCTCACTAAAATACTCAAGGAAGGAATTTTTCAGGAGGGTTGTTTCCCACTGATATATGTATGTATGTATGTATGTATGTATGTATGTATGTATGTATCATATGGTAAATATTTGTTGCATTTTTACATGAAGTTTATTAATGATGTTGAGCATCTCAGTGTTTTCATGTAAACAAAACACAAGGATGGTTCTTTTACAGACACTGGATTTTTGTCCATGTAACAACTATGAGATCCAATAAGACAATAAATAACCTCAGAGATATTGCCCATTTTCAGAGCTCTCTATGGTGCCTCACAAATAGGAAGTACCCCAATATTTATTGCCTTGAATATAGTTTTTCCTTTTACTTAATTTTAAGAAAAATATTTGTCTGAAAGAGTACAGGATGTTTTTAATGGACTTAATTTGGTATTGTGGCAAACCACATTAATGGCAAGGATTGAAGAGCAGTGTGGTTATTTTATTTCAGGAAAATTTTCTAACCATATTCCATCTGTTAATATCCCTGTAAATTGAAAATTGTTTTCTTATTCATTTACTTCTTTCTGGTTTCCCTTCAGGTTAAATTACAGGCATAATAAATACTCCTTTCAGAGCCAAAGCTCTTTATAAAAATGTGCAAAAATTTTCTGCCAACGAACTAATAAAAGAATTGATTGGGCCTAAAAAAGAACAGGAAAGATCCATAAAGCACTGGAAAATCAATAATCAGAAATTGAGGGGATGGCCAGAAAGACTCAAAGACAGTGGTTCTCAGCCTTCCTAATAGGTCGACCCTTTACTATAGTTCCTCTTGTTGTGATGACTCCCCAGCTATAAAATTATTTCATTGCTACTCCATAATTGTAATTTTGCTACTGTTATGAGTTGAAGTGTGTGTGTGTGTGTGTGTGTGTGTGTGTGTGTGTGTGTGTGTGTGTTATGCAGGATATCTGACATGCAATCCCTGTGGGTGTCTCTACACACAGGGTGAGAACCAATGTTCTAAGACATGTTGGTATAGGTAGACCTTAAGAAAATGAACCAGGAAGTAAGAATGAGTATAGTGGCAGATGAACTCTTTTTCACAATACATGAGACTGCACTATTTTGAGGATGAAACTTTCTGTTTTTCTGACCATTCACTTGAGCTGTCCTGCTGTGGTCAAAGTATTCATAAGCGGAAAATCATTTGAGCTGAATCCCCCACCATTAATCCAGACTAATACACTTGTGACCACAAGAGGGAAATTATAATTGGAAGGTCATGGAAACATCTTTATATGTACCAATATGATATTGCTCCAAAATATCTAGAGATAATCAGTTATTTTACCCTTTTCCAAATAATACAGAAGCTTTAGGGAAATTCTCTCCCTTGCCTCTACAATAATCTATGTTGATGTCAGAATTGCAGGGAAACATTACTGCATTAAAGTACATTTTGCTAGCAATCAATATTTTTGAATACTTAATATTATTTCTTCCTGTCCATGCTCTTGAATTCCATTTATTTATCCTGGGTTCATGGCAGGGTTTGGGTGGATTTAGTTCGTTTTTTTGTTTGTTTGTTTGTTTGTTTGTTTTTGTTCTAATCTCTTTCAAACAGAAGGCACCAACCTTTTAAGTCTAGGAAATTCTACTCTTTATTTTTGTCTTCCCTTTCTTGCTTTTTTTGTTTTTTTTTGGCTTGGTGTTACCATTGCTTTAAATTAATTTTTACCCTATATGTATGTGTGATTCTATACCACATGTGTGGATGCTGAAGGGGCCAGAAGAGACTACCAAGTCCCCTGGAACTACAGTTACAGGAAGCTGTGTCCTCTGTAACTAGAGTTACAGGTAGTTGTGAGCCATCCAGTTTGGTTGTTGCGAACCAAACTCAGGTCCTCTGGATGAGCAAGAAGCACTCTTAACTGCTTAACCATCTCTACAGTTCCAGCTTACTTGATTTTTGATATAGTACCTTGCCAAATAACCCAAAGACATATTTTTGTTTGTATCTAAAAATGGTCATGCCTGATTAGATACAGATGAAAAAGAATCTATAAATCCGTGAGAACAGAACATATACATGCATACATTAAATAAAAATGATAAACAGATTGTGTGTGATTTCAGAGATGTTAAAAACTAGAGCAGGAGATGTGAATTGACCTCCTAGTTTAGTGAGTTTAGACCATAGGGAGCTCTAAAGGACACACATGCAAGATCTAGCCCAGGGGACAAGGTGAGGGCAACTTCTGAAAAGAACAATCTGATATTTATGCACAGAAGAGGCTATTAAAGGGTTAAAAAAAACACATACTTTTATAAAGGCTTTGCATGAACCCATGATGAGAACATGCCATGCACAGAAGAGTGTGGTTCAACTGTCAGTGATTGAACTGAAAGGGAGAAAGATTCCCAGGGGTTGATGACCACCTGCACGTAGGCAGTGCTCTGAGAAAACAGATAGGAGGCTATGAAGGACTCTACTTTTAAGAATTAAGCAGATATGAGAGGATGGAGGATAGAAATAAATCAAAATCATCTCCACTTGTGGAAATATTACCAACATACAGAAAAGTTAGGAAGAAAGCCCACTTATGGAAATGTGTTCCATTGTGGTGGTAAAGAGTTGGAGGGGGCACCCTACACTATATGATGTGTTCAAAAGTTGAGTGATACTGTCAGTGCTATTCCATAATGGTTTAAATAAATGTTTCTCAACTTTCACTGAGAATTATAATTACTTGGAAAAATGATTTTTAAAAATGAGCCCCACTTGAATTAGGCTTCTCTCTGAACCTCCAAGAGCGAGGCTAGCCCACTGATATTCCATAAAAGCTCCCCCCATGGTGATTCTAATGTGCAGCCAAAATTAAGAACCAGTGGTTAAAGCTCCATCTTGAAAATACTTTGGTTCTAGGAAAGATGCCTGCTATGGTCTGAATCTGATATGTCCCTCACAGCCTTATGGTTTGAATGTTTTTTTTTTTTTCAATCTGGTACATCATATGGGGTGGCTGTGGGACCTGTGGGAGATAGAGCCTGCCTGACAGAAGCAGATGTGTAAGGGAGTAAGGTTTTTTCCTCCCGCCACCACGCCAACCCCAAATAACACACAGAGACTTTGTATTTGATATAATTCTGTTGGCCAGGTGCTCGTTTCTTATTGGCTAGTTCTGTCTTAATTATTAACCCATTTCTATGTATTTCCATGTGGTCTTACTGGAGAGCGGGGCCGGCGATTCTGTTCTCTCCCTTTTCTCCATCTTGACTCCTCCTTACTACTTCCTTTTTCCTCATTCTCTCCTAGTCCCTCCTATCTTCTTTTCCTATTGGCCAACAGTGCTTTATTTATTAACCAGTATGAGAAACATATGCAGAATGACATCTCCCATCATCTCCTCTTTTCTGTCTAAAATAAAAAGAAGGGTTTTAACCTTAGCATAGCAAAATATATCACACAACAGTTATCAATAAGAATCACAGTTAACAATATTTAGTCCATAAACATTTAGCAAGATTTAAGAAAATATTCCATCATCTATCCTATCTTTGTGTGTCTAAAGTTTATGTAACTTATCTTTAATCCTAACTAAGAAAAACTATAATCATAACTATCTGTCTTCAACTCCTTCAAAGACCATAGAAGGATAGTATATAATCTCTAGAAATGACAGAGACAATTCACTGCCTGGTAAGTCATCAGAAGTTTTGTAATCTTCCATCTTTAGCCCATAGGCCATAGTGTGTCTAGCAGACTCTTCAGCAAAGTAGGAAACCTTAAACTGTCTTCTTGTATTGGCAGTTTGTCAATCACTTTTTTGTGTGTGTCTTCCAAACTGTCTGGCTGACTCTTCCATGAAGCAGGAACTCTGTAGCAATGTCCATCTTGAATCAGCAGTCAGTTTTCTGTGGGTCCTGCATGTCCAGTTTACATAGTATAAAGTCAAACAGTCCAGACAAGAGCAGTATCTTGTCCAATGGCTTGTCTTTCCATATTAGAAGTAAACTTTATAATGCATTTCTTCAATGTCCGTTTTCCTTTCTCCTTTCTGGTGCAGGTGGTGTTGCCAGGAGCAATTATGTCTCATTGTCAAGAAAAACCCTAAATCATTTTAAATGCCATATTCTGTAGGTCTTTGAAAGGTTTGAAGAATGCCTATCTATCTCAAATACATCTCTGCATATCTAGAAAACCTAACTCACCTAGCTATAAGTTTTGACTATTATAGGTAACTATCTAAAATCTGTACTAAATTATACATTACATTTTTAAATGAGCTATATAAACACAATACATAAACAAGAAGAGAAATATACATATCACAAAATTGACCTTAAATTATATCAATAAATGAAAATCCATTCCAAAACAAAGTATTCATATCTATACCATAATCCCTTTTTACCTTTAAAAAGATATTGGTTGTGATCATTAACCATTTATAACCAACACTATTTAATTGAAAACAAACATTTATAAATAATATTTGGTTGTTGTTCTTTCCAAACTACTTCCTGCCGGAAAAGGGCGCTGTCATGGGGGATTCTACGAAAATGCAGAAATCCTGGCTGTAGTCTGCAAGTCTGCTTTGTTTAATCTGTTTTGAATGTTGGATCATCAGGAACTCTGTTTCAGGGGGTTTGGCTTGATCAAACCACATTAGTCTGGAAGGAATCCACAGCTTTTCATTTTCTGTGGAAACAAAAATAGAAATCCTTTTCCCCAGTAACTTGTCCTTGAACTTAAATTTTGGAGTCAAAGCATTTTTAAAATATATAAATTGAATTAATCCAGCAGTATTTCCTTTAACAGTTGTTTCCTCAGCAGTCAAACGATATAAAGACAATATAATGCCATACAGTATACAGATTCTCTCTGAGCTTTTCATTTTTACGTGACTTTATTATTATTACTCTCTTCTTTATTTTTTTAATTTTTCAAAGTTTATTTATTCTGTGTCTTTCATATCATGCATCTTGATCCCATTCATTCCCCATCCCTTCATACCTGCCCTGCACCCCTCACCAACCCCTCCCAAACAAAATAAAATCCAAGAGAAAAAAAAACAAAATAAAATGAAGGAAAAAAATCTCATCCGGAAACTTCAGTGCAACCCAACGAGTCACACTATAACCCCTTTGTCCATACATCTCTACTTGCAAGTGTTCATTGTAAAGAGTCTGGTTCAAAGCCCCTGATCTCCACTATACGATCCCACTATACTATAGTGGGCCGCACTAGGACTCTTCCTGGACACCCACTGAGCCCTAAACTTTGTACTCTTAATAAAAAAGACCCACAAAATCTCTCCCATCTGTACATTTCCTCTTGTCTTCTCACTAGTATTCTTGATCATAACCTGACTCCACTGAAGAACACCCTTCCATCCTTGTCAGCTTCCTGTATTCTCCTCATGGCATTAGTCCACTGAACTCTTATTTATATGAACACTTAAGGTTAAAAAAAAAATCTTTCAATCTACACAGTTAACCCCAGCACGTGGGCGCTCAGGAGGCAGAGGCAGGCGAATCTCTGCCCTCAAGGCCAGTCTGATCTACCGGGACAACCAGAGCTACCCAGAGAAACACTGGAATGGGTGAGGGGGTCTCAATCTATTCTACCTTCCTATCATTGGCTTCTTTTCGTTCATGCCTGAAATTATATGTCCCTACCTCTATCGCCATGACCATTCTCCCAATTAACCCCACACACTGCTTCCTGTGCGTCATTTTCTCCAAAATCCCTAGTCTTCCTTCTATTCACTCATCTGCTTATCCCTCCCTTTCTAGAAACCTTTGCGTCATTGACTTCCATGCATCTGCGCAGTCAAGGTGACCCCACTTCCAAGGCCCCTCAGCTTATGACTACTAAGTTAGCTACAGTTCTTACACCTCTCCAATGTGAACACCCAAAGATTCAACCCCAACCCCCTAGCAAAGCTCCTGCTGTGTGTCCAGCAACTGGTGATTCTCTGCTGCCCCCATCTGGCCATATTTGCTCTATATCCCTGCAGGGTCTCACGGGACCCTTACCTCGAAAACAACAGGCTGTTTCAGTTTCAGATTTCCTCTCCAGCAACAGGATCAGTCCATGCTGGCCTGTCACCCCTTCAGAACGTCAATCCCATAACACTCATTTTCCTCCTGTGACATTTTTTTTTTTTTTTTTTTTTTTTTTTTTTGTCCCTGACCTTCAGCCAACCTGGATTTGAAAACTTGGAGGCCTTCCGTGACATCCTTGGTGACTTTTTTTTTTTTTTTTTTTTTTTTTTTTTTTGGTAAATCAGTAAACATTCAAACTTCTTTCTTTACTCCACCTGTCTGAATTATATCCAGACAGGTTGTAGTATTCTTCGGATTGGAGCTTTCTTTGATTTTTTTTTTTCCTGTCTCTAAATAATGAGTTCTATAATAGTTAAATTCATCTGTCTGAAAAAATGGTCTCTTTTGGCACTGAGGTGTGCCACCTTGGTAGACACAAAACTGATTTTCTTAGCCTGGCTTTATGTCTATTTCTTTTTCCATTCACTAAGATATAACATCTCTACTAGACAAATGAGAATTGTCAAAATGTGATGCTTCTCCATGGAAATGACTGTGGAAACTCCTATTCTGCCATCTTGCTCTTGGCCACCTGGATTCATTTTTATTTATTTATTTAGAAACAATCTTACATATCAGTCCCCCATTCCCTCTCCCTCCCATCCTCCCATACCCCCTCAACCCCACCCACTCTCCCAGAATAGTGAGGGCTTCCATGGGGGCATCATCAAAGTCTGTCACATCATTTGGGGGAGGGCCTAGGCCCTCCTCTGAGTATCTGAACTGAAATAGTATCCCTCCATAGGAAATGGGCTCTAAAATCCTTTTGTGCACTAGGGCTAAGTACTGGTTCCACTGTTAGAGGTCCCATAGACTTCCCAGGCCTCCTAACTGGCACCGGCATTCAGAGGGCTTGGTTGGGTCCAATGCTGGTTCCCCTGTGCTCTCAGTAGGTCAGGTCAGCTGTTTCTGTCCATTTCTCCAGCCTGATCTTTCTGGACCCCTTTGCTCATCTCTCCTCCTTCTCTACAACTGGATTCCAGGAGTATGGCTCAGTGTTTAGCTGTGGTGTCTGCTTCTGCTTCCATCACCTAGTAGATGAAGGCTCTAGGTTGGCAATTAAGGTAGTCATCAGTCTCACTATAGGGGAAGGGCATCAAAGGCAGTCTCTCCACTACTGCCTACATTCTTAGTTGGGGTCACCTTGGTAGGTCTCAGGACATTTCCCTAGTGCCAGATTCTCCTTAAACCTATACTGGCTCCCTCTATTATGGTATCTCTTTTCTTGTTGTCCTCTATTCCTCACCTGACTCAGTTTTCCTGATCCCTCTTGTTTTCCTCTCCCCTTCTCTCCCCCCCCCCCCACTTCCCAATTTGCTCAGGAGTTCTTGTCCTTCCCCCTTCTTTGGGAGACCATGTATTTCTCTCTTAGGGTCCTCCTTGTTTCCTAGTTTCTCTGGTGCTGTGGATTGTAGGCTGGTAGTCCTTTGCTGTATGTCTAATATCCACATATGAGTGAGTACATACCATGCTTGTCTTTTTGTGACTGGGTTACCTCACTCAGGATGGTTTCTTCAAGTGCCATCCATTTGCCTGCAAATTTCAAGATTCTGTTGTTTTTTTGTTTTTTCTGCTGAGTAATACTCCATTGTATAAATGTACATTTTCTCTATCCATTCTTCAGTTCAGGGGCATCTAGGTTGCTTCCAGGTTCTGGCTATTACAAATAATGAACAATGAACATAGTTGAAAATGTGTCCTTATTGTATGAATATGCATCCTTTGTGTATATGCCCAAGAGTAGAATTGCTGGATCTTGAGGTAGACTGATTACCATTTTCCTGAGACACCACCATACTCATTTCCAAAATGGCCGCACAAGTTTGTGTGCTTCCCTTTCTCCACATCATCTCCAGCATAAACTGTCATTGGTGTTTTTGATGTTAACCATTCTGGCCAATATAAGATGGTATCTCAGAGTTGTTTTGATTTGCATTTCCCTGATGACTAAGGATGTCGAGCACTTTCTTAAGTGTCTTCCAGCCATTTTTAGATTCCTCTATTGAGAATTCTCTATTTAGTTCTCTACCCCTCTTTTTAATTGGATTATTTGGTGTTTTGGTGACTAGTTTCTTGAGTTCTTTGTATGCTTTGGAGATCAGCCCTCTGTCAGATGTGGGATTGGTGAAGATCTTTTCCCATTTAGTGGGCTGCCATTTTGTCTTATTAACAATGTCCTTTGCCTTACAGAAGCTTCTCAGTTTGAGGAGGTCCCATTTATTAATTGTCGATCTCAGTGTCTGTGCTACTGATGTTATTCACGAAGTGATCTCCTGTACCAATTTGTTCAAGGGTACTTTCCATTTTCTCTTCTAAAAGATTCAGTGTGGCTGGATTTATGTTGAGGTCTTTGATTCATTTGGACTTAAGTTTTGGGCCACCTGGATTCTTAACAAGAATATACCCAAGAGTTATACCCAAGCCCCTTACTACATAAGAGCACAGTGGTTCATCTTCCTGAATCTGGAAGAGTTGGTTTTGAAATGACAATCCCATGCAAACCTGCTCAACCTCCTGAATCAAGATAAATCCTACAGCATCTGATTGACTCTCAGCATCAGGAACTGAATGGAACTTTTGAGTCAGATTGGTTTTATGAAAACATTTCCATTGTTAATGCTCATATTAAGTGAAATTGTTTTTCGTTTGTACATGATATGGGCATAATAACAATGAATAACGATTACTTAGTTGTAAAATTAAAAGAAGACCCAAATAGTCCTGAAAACCACATTATTTTGTGCCATTTCCTCCAAAGCTTGACTCCTGGAACCATGGCTAGGGACAGTGAAGGGATGAAACAAAGATGGACACTGAGGAAACAACATATGCACAGAGAAAATCTGGGGTCAGGTAGGTTATCTGATGGAGTGCACCATACTTGATGCCTGGCTGTATTTATCAGGAGCAGGATTAGCTCATCTCTGTAGGAGGTCTCTGTACATCAGCAGTCTCTAGCTGTAAACACCCTCCAGGAGGAAACTGCCACTGATAGTTTTTGCACACACTGGGCAATCATTTATAAACATTAGAACCTGGGCCAGAAGAAGGCTTTGCCTTCCAGATCCTGCCCTGGAGAAAGGGGCTTGTCAATTTCCCATGTGAGTCTGGCCGTGACTGGATCATATTAAACAGTTCACTTAGAACTCCATCCACTCTTCACATATTGATTCAAGTCTTCCTCAGCTCCCTATAATTTCGAAATAGTGAATTTCTAATGCTGTATTAAGAACATTTAAACAGGGTTACAGAGACAGCTCAGTGGTTAAGAGAGAATGGTGTTCAGTTACCAGGGCCCACCACCCATCTGTCATTCCAGAGAATTCAGCATGGGTTTCTGGGCTCCAGGAGCACTGCGTGCACTTGGTACACAGACATACATTCAGACAAAACACCCACACACAAAATAAAAGTACAATTTTAAAAAATAGCCTGTGAAATTGGAGGCCACTCCAGCCAGGGAAGCAGGCAGGCCAACTGCAGATCTTTGCCTGTCCCTCCTCTCCTCCAAATCCCACCTTCTCCCCAGCTCTGCAGCAGACCACCCACTTTGGCCTCCTTCTGCAACCCCTGGCTCCAGTGGATCACACAAAATTACCCCTCCTACCCACTGCTTTATCTAAGCCCAATGCCAGTAGATATTCCCTGGAAACCTGCAGGCCTCTATGGTCTGTGAAGCAGGTAGGCTACTGCTCCACTTCTCCAAAGCCAATCCCCCACTCTCATCCCCAGCTCCATAGCAGACCACCTGCTGTGGGCCTCTCCTCCCTTGCTGCCCCCATTCCCAGGGGCTAAGCACACTCTGACTGAACACCCTACTTTCCTCCCTCCTGTGAACACCCCAGCCCTCCTAGTCCACCCCCATTCCTAAGTGTCAGCTCTCAATCCCCACAAGCGTGTTTTGCCTGGAAGCCTCAGTGGGCACACCTAGAAGGAGCCTAGAAGAATTTGCTACCAGGCGTCATACAGACACCACACTCTCCTAAGAACCAGAGAGGGCAACGGAAACAGAACAAAACACCCACCCAGCAAAGACAAGACCAGATAACAGCACCAAGAATTATAATCTGTTTTATGCCAGCATAAAAACAAAATCAGTAACAGTCAGGACATTATGTCTCCACAATAGCCTGACAACCCTACCCCAGCAAACCCTGAGTATTGCAACATAGCTGAAACACAAGAGAAGACCTTTAAAATGAATATTTTAGACATATGATATATGATATGGGTCATTAAAGAGAAAATCAAGATGTCCCTTAAAGAAATCTATGAAAACACAAACAGTAGAAGGAAAAGAATAAAACAGTTCAAGACCTGAAAGTGAAATAGAATTTAAAAAAAAAATAGCACAAACTGTGGGAAATATGGAAATGAAAAATTTAGGAACTCAAACAGAAACCTCAGAGGCAAGCCTCACCAACAGAATACAAGAGATGGAAGAGAGAATCTTGGGCACTTTAGACAGATAGAAGAAATGGATACCTCAGCCAAAGAAACTGTTAAATTAAAACACACTCCTTTCCCAATAGATCCAGGAAATCTTGGAGACGATGAAAGCAATCTAAGAGCAGTAGGACTAGAAGAAGAAGCTGCCAAGGTCAAAGGGTGAAAATTCCCCTCATCTTAAAAAGAAATGCCAGTCGAGGTACAAGAAGCTTACAGAACAACAAGTAGACAAGACCAGAAAAGAAAGTGCCCTTGGCACATAAAAACCAAAACACTAGATATGCAAAACAAAGAAAGAGTATTAAAAACTGCAAGGGGAAGAGATCCTGTAACATACAAATGTAGACCTATTAGAATAACACCTGACTGCTCAATGGAGACTTGAAGTCTTAGCTAAAGCAATTACATAGCTGAAGGAGATCAAAGGGAGACAAATTGGAGAAGGAGAAGTCCAAGTATCTTTATTTGCAGACAATATGATTGTGACACCAAAACTTCCACTGAGAAACTCCTGCAGCTGATGAAAACTTTCAGCAAAGTAGCTGGATACAAAAGTAACTAACAAAAATCAGTAACACTTTTATATACAAATGACAAATAATACTGATAAAGAATCAGGGTAGAAACACCTTTCACAGTGGCCTCAAATAATATAAAATATCTTGGGGTAACACTAACCAAGCAAGTAAAAGACTTGTATGAAAGAAACTTGCCTATAAAAATGAAGAGCATACAGAAGACATAAAGATTTCTCATAATCATGGATCAGTAGGATGAATATAGTAAAAATGACCATCCTACCAATTTACAGATTCAATGAAATCCCTATAAAAATTCTTACACAATTCCTCATAGATTAAGAAATAACACATGGGAACACACACACACACACACACACACAAAAAAAAAAAAAAAAAAAAAAAAAAAAAAAAAAACCAGGACAGCTAGAACAATCCTGAATAATAAAAGAATTGCAGAACTAGCATTATCCTGATCCCAAACTGCACTAAAGAGCTGTAGTAATAAAAATGGTGTTAGCAGATGGTGGTGGCAAATGCCTTTAATCCTTGTATTAATGAGGCAGAGGCAAGAGGATCTCAGCAACTTAGAGGCCAACTTCATCTATAGCGCTAGTTCCAGGACAGCCAAGACATAAAAATGGTATTGGCATAAAAGAGGTACGTTGAACTGAAGATCTAGACATAAATCCACATGCCTATAGACACCTGATTTTTGATAAAGAAGCCAGAAATACACACTTGAAAAAGACAGCATTTTAAACAAATTGTGCTGGCCAAACTAGATGGCTACATGTAGAAGAACCCAAATACAGTTATACTTATCACTATGCACAAACACAATCTCTAATGGATCAAAGATCTCAACATAAAATAAGGTATACTTCTCCTCTATCCAAAGAGAAAGTAGGGAACAGCCTTGAACTTAGGCACAGGGAAAGACTTTCAAAAGAACACCATTAGCACAAGCACTAATAACAATAAATGGGTCCTCAGGAAACTGGAAAGCTTCTTTTTTTTTTTTTTTTTTAATTTGAAAAAGTGTATTTTTATTATTATTTTTTTTCTTTTTTTTATGCATATAGAATATTTTTTATTTAATTTTATATAACAAAGTCCAATTAAATGAAAACAAACATTTATACACAATATTTGGGAATTTGGGCGTCGTTCTTTCCAAACTACTTCCTGCTGGTAAGGGGCGCTGTCTTGGGGGATTCGAAGAAGATTCAGATATCCTAGCTGTAGTCTGTAGGGCTGTTTTGTCCAGCTGTTTGGAATGTAGGATCAGCTTGTACTCTGTTTCAGGCGGTCTGGTGTGATCAAACCACATTAGTCTGGAAGGAATCCACATCTTTTCATTTTCTGTGGAAACAAAAATAGAAATACTTTTCCCCAGTAACTTGTTCTTCAACTTAAATTTTGGAGTCAAAGTTTTTTTTTTTTTTTTTTTTTTTTTTTTTATTATTTTACATGTCGATCCCAGTTCCCTCTCCCTCCCTCCCTCCCTCCCCCCAAACCCTCCCTCCCTCCTTCCCTCCCTTTTGCCCTCTCTACCCTCTCCCATGCACTCTAAACACCCTCCCCTCCCAACCCCCCACCACAATACAATATGTAGGGGAATGCCATCCAGTTGGGGTCATGTAGATCTGACAGGTCCTGTGAAGTAGGGACTAGGGCTTCTCTCCTATCTCTAGAATAAGGCAGTTATCCCTCCATGGGGGATATGTTTGCAAAGTCCTTTTGTGCACCAGGGATACATCCTGGCTCCACTGTCTGAGGTCTCTTAGACTGCTCAGACCTTCTGGCTGAGACCCATATTCAGGGGGGTCCGAGTCAGACCCCTGTTGGCTTCCCAGCTATCAGTCTAGTGGCCCTTAGCTCCTCCTTGTTCAGGTAAGCTGTCTCTATGTACTTCTACCGCATGGTCTTGTCCTCTCCATCTGCTTCTGGGTTCTAGTTTGACTCAGTGTTTATGTATGGGTGTTTGCTCCTGTTTTCAACAGGCATTAGTTGAGGACTCCATGGAGAAGTTAGTTGTTGATCTCACTCTCCGGGAAGGGCATTTATGATAGCCTTTCCACGGAAGCTGAGATTGTTAGTTGGGAGCAGTCTTGTAGTTCCCTCGTCCTCTTTGTGTTCAACTTTATCTTCAAACCAATATTGGCTCCCTCTTTTATGTTCTCTCTCTCTGTCTCTGTCTCTCTCTCTCTTTCCTATTTTCCATTCCTAACCAGGCTCAATCCTCCTGGTCGCACATGCCTTCCTCTCCTCCCTCTCATTTTCTCCTACTTCTCTCTCCATTAGCTGTCCTCCCCCACTATACCTGAGGTCTGGGGGACTTGTCCCTTCCCAGTTCTGTGAGGGACTTTATATGAATCTCTTAGAATACACCTTGTATCCTAGTTCCTCTGGTGATGTGAATTATAGGCTGGTGATCATTTGATCTAGGTCTAAAATCCATATATGAGTGAGTACATACTGTGTTCCTCTTTTTGTGACTGGGTTACCTCATTCAGGATGGTTTCTTCAAGTGCCATCCACTTGCCTGCGAATTTCAAGATACCATTATTTTTTTCTGCAGAGTAGTATTCCATTGTGTAGATGTGCCACATCTTCATTAACCATTCTTCAATTGAAGGGCATCTAGGTTGCTTCCAGGTTCTTGCTATTACAAATAGTGCTGCTATGAACATAGTTGAACAGATGTCTTTGTTGCATTGATGTGAATCCTTTGGGTATATGCCTAAGAGGGGGATTGCCGGGTCCTGTGGTAAACTAATTCCCATTTTCCTGAGGAACCGCCATACTGATCTCCAAAGTGGCTGTATGAGTTTGCACTCCCACCAGCAGTGGAGGAGTGTTCCACTTTCTCCACATCCTCTCCAACATAAGTCATCACTGGTGAGGAAACTGGAAAGCTTCTACACAGCAAAGGACATCAGCATTTGAACAAAATGGCAGTCTACTGAATGAGAAAAGTTTTTTGTTTTGTATTTACCAACAACACACCAATAGACTACTAATATCCAAAATATATAAAAAACTAAAAATAAAAATGGATATCAAGTACCCTGTTGAGTTTTATGTCAACTTAACACAAACCAGGGTCATCTGAAAGGAGGGTACCTCGATGGAGAAAATGCCTCCATAAGATCCAGCTGTAATGTATTTCCTCAATTAGTGATTGGTAGGGAGGGCCCAGCCAATGGTGGGCGGTGATATCCCTGGGCTGGTGGTTCTGGGCTCTATTAAGAAAGCAGATTGACCAAGCCATGATGAGCAAGCCAGTAAACAGCCTCCCTCAATGCCTTCTGCAACAGCTCCTGGTTTCAGATTCCTGTCCTGTTTGAGTTCCTTTCCTGTCTTCCTTCAGTGATGAAGAGTGATATGGGAGTATAAGCCCAATACACACTTCCTTTTCCAGCTTGCTTTTTGGTCATGGTGTTTCATCACAACAATAGAAACCAAGACATCAAGAAAATAAATAACCCAATTTAAAAATAGGATACAGAGCTGGGTGGTGGTGGTGCACACCTTTGATCCCAGCACTTGAGAGGCAGAGGCAGGCTAATCTCTGTGAGTTCAAAGCCAGCCTGGTCTATAGAGCAAGTTCCAGGACAACCAGGGGTACGCAGAGAAATCTTGTCTCAAAAAAATAAATAAATAAAACAAAGCAAAAAATAAAATAATGAGCTTTGCAGGCAAACGGATGAAACTAGAAAAAAAAGAAATCCTCCTGAGTAAGGTAGCCCAGACACAAAAAGACAAATACAGCACGTATTTGCTTATGCATGGATATTAGTTGTGAAGTCAATGATAACCAAGTTACAATCTATTGAACTACAGAGGGTAGGTTTAGAGTAAGGGTCAAGGGGGGACAGATAGATCTCATTAGGAAAGGGATATAGAATAGATAGAGATGAGTGGGAAGGCTAGAACAGGAGGGTCAAGTGGGGAGGGGCAGAGAAGAGTAGGATAAGAGAGGAAAAATGGGGGAATTCAGCTAAAATGAAGGCTACTGGGAATTGTACCTGGGACCTCTTGAAGGCAGCCGGTGTTTTTAGCTGCTCAGCCATCTCTCCAGCCCCTATATCTTTGTTTGTTTATTTATTCATGTGGGTGTGGAAGTGTGTATGTGTGCACACACATGTAGGTTTGCACTCACACGTATACATACAGACTCCATGGCCTGTGTGGAAATCAGAAGACAACTCTGAAAGTCTCTCCCTTCACTGTGGTTCTGTCGTATTGAACTCAGGGTGTGAGGCCTAGCGACAAGTGACTTTACCCGCTGAGCCATGTTCACTGGCCTGGCAAAGCTGGAGTCCATGAACCAGCAAGAGATAGTTTCCTTCAGGAACGTGTTCGTGGAGAGGCTACACGGGCTCCAGTAGCAGTAGACAGCCTCACACCTCTGCCCATATGGGGAGCACTAAGGGAAAGCAGCGGCTTTAAAAACAGAGCACGTGAAGTCAAGAGGGAAAACTGATGAGTCATAGGGGAGGGGTCAGAGAACATTTGGGCGAATTTAAAGAAAACGTGTGCATGTATGAAATTCTCAAGCAGTACAAAGAGTTTTTTTTAAGAATGCTTTATGCATGCATTAATGAAATCATAAATAAATAAATAAACCAGAATACAGATAAAGTCTTTATTTGTGGATACATGATTGAATAGTTGCCTTTTTAATAACTGTGGTGGAATGAACATTCCATAGTTACTCTATTTTGCCCTTTATAAGTATATAATATTAAAGAAAACTTTATCCATAGGTATGCATTTTGAACATGTACATTTAATATTAGCAGTTTTTAAAGTATCGGTGAGCTGGGAAGGCAGCTCATTCAGTATACCACTTGCCATATATGGTAGTTTGACTCTAATTGGCTCCCATAAGTTCACAGGGAGTGGCACTATTAGGGGTGTGGCTTTGTTGGAGTGGGTATGGCCTTGTTGGAGGAGGTGTGTCAGTATGAGGGTGGACTTTGAGGTTTCCTAGGATTGGGATACCACCCAGTGCATGGGTTGACTTCCTGTTGCCTGTAAGACGTAGACTCTAGCACCACATGCTGCCATGCTTCCGGTCATGATGACAATGGACTGCACCTCTGAAACTGTAAGCAAGACACCCCAATTAAATGTTTTCTTTATTATAGTTACTGTGGTCATGGTGTCTCTTCACAGCAATAGAACCCTAACTAAGACACCACACAGGTACAAGAACCTGAGTTTAAATCCCCAGAATCACATAGAAACAAAGCACAGCAGCACCTGTTTCTAATCCCAAGAAAGACATCGGCAGAGACAGGAGGATACCTGAAGTACACTAGGAGGCTGCTTTAGCCAATCAGTGAGCTCCGGGTTCAATGAAAGACCCTGGCTCAAAAAATATGGTAGAATTAGGTGTGGTGGTGCATGCACTTAGTCCCAGCACTGAAGAGGCAGAGACAAATGGATCTCTTGAGTTTGATGCTAGCATTGCCTGCAGAGTGAGTTTCAGGACAATCGGGTACACAGGGATCCAACTATGTCTGGTAAAGCTTTGTGTGTGTGTGTGTGTGTGTGTGTGTGTGTGTGTGTGTGTTAGAACTGTAGGACTAAACACACTGGCACATATATTTGCATGTACATGTGCACAGAGACATGAACACAAGTATACACACATATGCAAACACACACCTCACATACTCTGTCTATACATAGGTGATAATCAATTGGAGGAGTAAGGTTTTTCCTCCCGCCGCCGGTCTTGTCCTGATGCCGAGCCAGCCCCAATTAACACACAGAGACTCTGTATTTAATATTATGCTGTTGGCCTGTTACTTGTTTCTTATCGGCTAGCTCTGCCTTAAGTATTAACCCATTTCTATGTATTTCCACGTGGTCTTACCGAGAGCAGAGGAATGGCAGTTCTGTTCTCACCAGACTCTCCATCTTGACTCATCCTTACTACTTCCTCTCTCCTCCTTGTCTCCTAGTCCCTCCTATCTTCTTTTCCTATTGGCCAGCAGTACTTTATTCTTTAACTAGTATGAAAAACATACCGAATGACATCTCCCATCAATGTAAGCTAAATACAGATATACTTAAAGAAAGGGGTTAAAATTTATACTGTGATTCCTTTTATTCTCTTAGTAAGCTCTTGGAAAGTCACCATATTATAAAGCACTCCTCCAGATACCTAAGTTTAAAACAGTCTCTCCTGACACATACCACAATTCCCATGGTGCTGTCATCACAGAACCTATGAGGGAAGAACAGTCTCTCTTAGAAGGACTTCATTGTAAACTGATGGCTCTCAACTTCAATGAGCTCATGCATTATCTTAATTCCTTGATAAATGCAAATAGAGATTCAGTTAGTTCATGGAGTGGTCTGTAGATGCCTTTTCACTTCGCTGGTGTTGATGCTGTGGACAATAGACTTCGGGAACCGTAGTCCTAATGCATCATTCACATGATGTGCTCACAGAAAGTGACATTTTTTGGCTTTCAAATTCAATGCTTTTCATAATAGTTCATATGTAACATGGGTAGCTTATGTTCTTTGTAAAAAAGTTTCTTCAAGTTGAAGTGAAAATTCAAATCGTTAAGGAAAAGAACAAGAATAAACCCCCAGATTCTTCCCTGAAACAAAGATAGGAAAGAAAAGTCTACAAAAAAACAGGCACAATCAGTCATGTTTAGAGAGGTTGATCTTCAGTCCGGGGGCTTGCCAGGCCTGGGGAGGTAGCTTTTATACTGGGTAACGCAAGATGATTACTAAGTACTTAAAGCTAAAAGTATTTCTGAAGGTCCACAATTGCCTATTTGAATTGCTTCTAATGCCTTTGGATCATCATTATATTACCCCACAGGGAATTTAAACAAAACATAAACATGTATCTAAATGGACTTAGAAGAAAGCTTGTCCCGTCTCCTGTTTTAATTAGATATGTCTTACATAAGAAACATATAAATGCAGACTCTGTGGTTTCCCAGCAAGGCTACAGCCCTAAGTAAATCCACTGGTGTATTATTTTGTTTGCTTTTTCTCCCTTAATTAAGTTTTTAAAGTTTCCTTCGCTCGCTGTGTGGCTGCCTCAGCGTTGGCAGCTGGGTTTGTGGTGAAGGACTGAGGGAACACATAGCAGTCACCCCTCTCCTCTCCCCTGCACCTCCTGTGCAGCTAGATGGGAATGCAGAATAAACAGGAGGGGACCATCTATCTGCACACTAGATGCCTTCATAGAAGTCCCTCATATCATGCTTAAGAAAAACTCATTACTGGTGGTAACGGGTGAGGGGTATTCAAATCTTCGCCAACTGTGCAAAAAGCTTTCCAAGGCTTATAGAAACTAGGGATAGTGTCCAATTCTACAATGCCAACATATTCAAGTGTTTAGCTGGGCCAGACACTATCTTCACCATAGATCTCTGGACTTGAGGCTCCTTCAGGGGCCGATTTCAGTGGCTACAGTGCTTGGTTAGCAGGGTAACCCAAAGGGGCAGCACTAGCTTCTCTCGTCCTCTTTATAAAGGCCCCAGAGAAGAAATCCAAAGCTGACAAATGGCATACACTGCCAATGGCTGTGTAAATTAGAAAGCTGAATAATTTCAAGATTTTGTTTAATCTCACTTTTTACTTTAGCTTAATATTAATTAATTATGTGATTTAAAACTGAGAAGGAACAGGAGCTTATGTACAATATGAAGTATGTTTGCTGGTATAGCCAGCTCCCAACATGTACACTTAAGCTAATATGACTCATACAATCTGTGGGTATGTATTTACATTTATATTTATTTTTGCTCTTTTAATAACTGTAGCAAGGGAGAAGACTTAGCAGATTCCTATAGCATTCTTTAATTTATGATTCTGTTCTCCCAGCTGTGTACTTGAGTTCTATGCATAAAAATCCACATGTGAACTAAGATATGCATAGAAAAAAGACAGGAAGAAATATACCTACATGCTTGCAGTGATTATTTCCTAAGAATAAAATTAATGTTGATTTTTAATTCTTTTATTTATGATTTTTTTTCTGCTTCCTTCTCCCAAAATCTCTGGGCATTTTAAAATAAGAATAAGGTCTGAGAAAAGACTCTGAGGGAGCACTTGCCACCTGAGCTAGAGGTTTAGTAAAAAAAAAAAAAAAAAAAAAAAAAAAAAAAAAAAAAGAAGAAGAAGAAGAAGCAGGATTGTAACCTTTTGTCTGGTTCTTGGGAATCTATTCCTCCTACTGGTTTCCCTTGCCTAGTCTTGATACATGGGGAGGTATTTAGTCTTACCTAGCAACTTGATGCCATGCTTTGTTGATAAGCATAGGAGACCTGACCCTTCCTGAACAGAAATAGAGGAGTGGATTGACAGGGTGGGGGTGGAAGGGAGGTAAGACAAGGAAATGGGAAGAGAGGAGGGAGGGGAAACTGTGGTTGGGATGTAAAATAAATAAATAAAATAAATATGTAAATAAAATCAAAAGATTAAAGAAATAGACCAAATGTTATAGACATCAGAAAAACATCCAAAAATAAATAAATAAAAATTAAGAAGAACAGGACATGGTGGTGCACATCTATGATTCCCAACACTCCTATTGCAAGACAAGTGACAGAGATAGGGGAATTGGATGAAAGCTGCTAGGCCAGCAAGCCTGGAATACACAGCCCAGTATCAAAGACAAGAGACCACAACACAGTAGAAGGCAAGAACTGACCCCAAAAGGTAACCATTAACACACACACACACACACACACACACACACACACACACACACACACACTAAATTAAAGATAGATAGAAGATAAATAGATAGTGATAGACACATAGACAGACAGATGTTAGACAGATAGTGATAGATGTTAGGCAGATACATGATAGAGATTGTGTGAGAGAGAGAGTGAGAGAGAGAGGCTGTAGAGTTGAACCAGATTAAGAGCATTGGCTGCTCTTCCAGAGACCATGGGTTCAATTTCCAGCACCAATATAGTGACTCACAACCATCTGTAACCCCAGTTCCAGGAGATCTGACTCCCTCCTCTGGCCTCTGAGGGTACTAGATACACATATGGTGCACTGACATGGATGCATGCAAAGCATCCACACACATGAAAGTTAAATCTAAAAAAAATTTTAACATATAAAAAATAAAATAAATTGAACATAAAGACAACATCATAATCAGAAATATATGCTTTTCTTATTGATTCAAACCTCTTAATTACTTTGCACTGGTTACTTAATTCATTCATTCAGTACAATTTATTGCCATCTTCTTTGTACCAAGTACCATGCTTGGCATTGTGGCTTTCATGTACCTTCCTTCTTGCTCATTTGGATCTGAGGACTGGACCCAGAGTGCTCCCTGCCCTCTAGACAAGCTCTAACGTGGAACTACATACCCAGTCTTTGTGCTTCATGCTTTATCTAGCAAGCATCTCATTAAATGTTTTCAATTTGGCTGATGCGTGGACACTAGAAACATAGGCTTGCTTACTCTAATAGATCTTCCTTGAGCTCCTAACAAAGAATTACTCTGGCAAAGAAAGTGTTTATGCTGTTTTGACATTGAATGAAAAAGAATAATTGCTTAATGATATAGGGGTAACTACCTTAGCAAGGGAAACAGGTACATATGTGTTACACCTACTTTTTAAGGGCTTTGTGGCTGGGAGTATTTACAGAAAAGAAGCCTCGGTACTCTTTTGGTGCGTGGGTAGGACTGAGGAGCTAGATTGTGTCTAGGAAGTTCCAAGGAATGCTCTGAGAACCCAAGCACATTAAACAGAAGAAGCAAAAACTGATCAAACACTCAGAAACCACAGTCTAACAAAGATGCTTAGCTGGTTAAACACTGATCTTCAAAACAGAACTTCTGTAGATGGCCTGGGTTCCAGAAGAAATCACTGTGATTAACAATTTCGATCTAACAATTAAATCCTACGTTTGCTTTGTGCTGTTCCTGAACCCTCTAAGTGTAGGGTGTGATTTAAGAATGGTTGGGGATAGAATGTAGCTGAGTCTTGTTTAACTGCTGTCCACTAAAACTGTGAAAGCTTAAAACATATTTATTATTGTTTTAAGCAACATAGTTTGGGGCAGTTTCTCTAATTACACATATTGCAAGGATGGCCACCAAAAGTACAAAGCCCACTACCCAATTTTCCCCTGACCATGAACCTGTTCCCTAACAAACTGAACCTACACACCCCAGAGTTTGTAATCAAGAATCCTAGTCTTTACCCTTTCATCTATCTGGATTACAAAGATGAATTTAAGAAGTTCTCTTGAGGAGCCAGTAAATGTCTCATTGGTTAAGAGCACTTTCTATTCTTGTAGAGGACCCAGCTTCGGTTACCAGCACCCACATGACAGCTTTTAGCTAGGCAGTCCTTAACTCCAGTTCCAAGGGATCTGATACCCTCTTCTGGTCTCCAGTGGTACCATGTGTGTACACAGTGAGCGTATATACATATATACACACATACATGCATAAATACAGGCAAAACATTCACACACATAAAATAAAATAATTTTTGACAGACTTTCTGTCCCACCTGATCCCACAGATGTTTAATCCCAAATAAACACACTGAGGCGTATATTAATTATAAACTGTTTGGCCGACGGCTCAGGCTTCTTATTGGCTAGCTCTTAATTATTAACCCATTTCTATAAACTATGTATTGGCACAAGCCTGTGGTTTACCTGTAATGCTATGGCATGTTACTCCTTTGGTGGCTATGTGGTGTCTCTCTGGTGGCTCACTCTCCACCTTCCCTCTTCCCAGATTTCTCCTAGTCTGATAGCCCTGCCTAAACGTTCTGCCTGGCTACTGGCCAATCAGCATTTATTCATTAACCAATAAGAGAAACATGTATTCACAGCATACAGAAGGACATCCCTCATCAATGATGATATTTTAAAAAAATAAAAAGAAGTAATTTATGTCTTTTCAAATCTCACATCTACAAACTAAAAGGAATACATCTTTGCTTCCCAAATGACTTTTGGAAAGGTTCTGTCAGGTCAGCAGGACACAATGGGAATCATCGTCCCAAGGAACGAGGTTAGCAAGCACAGCCTATGGCTCAGTGTCCTTGTGTCTGCCCATCTTCATGAAAGACTTGTAAGATGCTGATGCTGCATGAAGTGGGTGATGCTCTACCCAACAGAGACTGATGATTCTAGTCACCTGTGACTGTTAAGTTACATATGGAGGGAAATGGCCTCCCTACAGCATAGAGACGCATGCTGCCACTCTAGATCTCTAATCTTTTCCTGCACAGGGCCAGGCTCCTTGCTTTTCAGTCAGAGAAATCATAGAAAAATCTCTCCAAATAGGCTTCTTTGTGGTGGTAGATCTCTGTGAGACCTCAGGAGAACTTATGTGGTCACGATCCATTCTTCCAGCAACATGGCCCTTTTCAAAGTCATTCCTTTGGCAGTTAGTAAATCTCTCCTAATCCCTTTGGAAATATATTTTCCCTGAGAATAATCACCCTGGCAGTAAGGCAGAGAAGGATACAAAGCTATGTCCCAGGAAAGCCCTGCCTGGGGTTCTCATTCAAGGCCAGCTCTGGTGTGGTATGGTGACTCCTGAGGGAAATTTCACATTTACTATTAGAAACCAGGCTTTGCTGCTCAGCGTGGGTGGCCCCATAACAAGGTGGGACACAACTGCAAAGAAAGTTCTGAACCTGGGTCACTCCCAATATGCAAGAGCATGAGGAAAATATTGAAAATGAGCTTTCTTGCTGTCTATTCAGATTTTTTTCCTGTCACTAGCCAAAGGCAGAATCAGAAATATCCTCTACCCTGAAGATTAAAGTTCAGAATGCATTCTAATGTATAGACTCTTAGACATGTGCAGCATGAATTGTTAATCTGTGAAATTTGAGTCAAAGCCTTGAGTAGGCTCTTTATTGGTTAGAAAGACCAACATAGCTCAATATTTTCAAAACAAAAAGATGGATGTAGATCACTGACTCCTAAGTAGGATTCTGAGAAAGCAATTTGATAGCTTTATTGAGCTCAGTGCATTAAATTTTTATTGCATCAAGATAACTAATGACATACAAAGATGTTAATTAATAAGTGGGCTGTGTTTCATAAGCTATGCTTTAGGTAACAGTCTCTTTCCACTTTTGTTAGAATAAAAACACAACCACATTTTGCTTTGGGCTTGCATAAGCTCCCTTCACTGTTTAAAAACCTATTGTGGAGGTTGTAGGATGCTTAAGTGGGTAAGACTGCTTACCACAAGACTCTTTTGACCTGCTTTTTGACCCCTGAGACAAATGTAAAAAAGCCAGTTGTCTTAGCACATCCTTAGTCCCAGGACCAGCAGTCCTAAAGCTAGGTGGGAGGTGGGGACAGCAGAATCAGCCAAAACACTGTGCAGTGGTGGCAGAAATCACAAGAGAGATCCTGTCCCCAAAAGAGGTGAAAAAAGAAAACCAGCTCTGCAAAAGGAAAGTTGTTCTCTGCCCTCCAAGGGTTTCACCTTCCTTGGTCCCCACCACACCTAGGCAAAAAGGTTTTATTGAATATAGACCAAAACTTGACTCTAAAGGCTACCTTGATTTCCCACAGTAAAAGTATTAAAAATGCTAATTTGAGGACCCAAGAGATGCATGTTGTGATACATTACCCACTTGAACTGATAATAAATTTTAAAGCAACACTTTTCTACTATTCTTTCTAACTTGTAAGTCTTTGGGGTGCCTGCGTGGGAGCACTCAGGGATCTATCCTGAGCCATTTAATGTCTGTTAGCAAATCTGCCCTGGCTTCTTATTGGCATGCATTCCTGTGCTACCCACAGAGACCTCCAAATGCGGATCCAAGGACTGCTGAACCCTGAGCACTGTTTCTGTGTAATTCTGCCAATGACCACCCATAAACCTCAAAAGAATGAAAGGAGAGCAAAGATATGCAGAAATACATGTATTTTAAAACCCTGGAGCTACTTACACTGAATCTGAGCTCTTCTGTACTGTCCCCTGTCAGCCCCAGGTCCTAAAGATCCAGACCTCCTCTGTGCAGTTTTAAGTTCTTTGGTCTGGGTACTGGGCAGGATCTTTGACTGGACTGTGTGTGTATGTGTACCAGCCTGCTATGGGCTCACCCACTCCCCAGATCAGGCCTAACCACAGTCTGACAAAGGAAATTTTCATCTGGTGGAAAGAGTCCCTAAGTTGTGAACTCTAGGTCAAAACACTTCCCTGGACTGCCTTTCCATCCTCAACTGAGATCTGTATATGCATATCTTCGTATCTTATGCTTTGGAAAGGCACAAAACACCACCCTCCAAATCCAGCCACCATAGATTAGCACACAGCAAACAAGGAGATTATATGGTAGACATTTGAACCTTGACTCTGGACTTTGCTGCCGACTGACCAACACTGAAACCTTTGTTCCAATTTGTACTTTCAATTTTGTTCAGTGTTCTGAACTAAAGTGAGAGCAACCCTGGTTAATTGTAAGTTCATTTTGCCATAATCTGGAATAAATTAGATGATTGGTTAGTTTGCATAAATTTATTGTAATCACAAATAAGGATTTGAGGCTTTGAAGGGCACTTTCAAATTACTTCCCATCCAAACCTCTTATTTTAGAGATGAGAAAATTGAGGATTTAGTGTGATTAAATGGCCTGCCCAAATTCATAGAGCTAATTAAAAGCTAAGCAAGAACTAGATTCCAAGTCTCCTGCTCCTCCATCAGAGTGTTTGCATTTGTTTCTATTATAGCTCAGGTTTTCATTAGTTATAATAAGGGGTAGCAGTGATCTGGATTAAACAAAATGGTACATAGACCTCCTGTCTTTTTACTTGGTTCTTTGGCTCTTTAAAAAAAAAAATAGGGGTCTATTTTGCTTGATTTCTTTCATTATTTTTATATGCTCAGCCACATCTATCGATGAAGCTTTCCAGTAAAATATGTTTTTGAGAAAATTACACTGAACTATTAGGAGAATTCATTGATGTATCTTTTGAGAAATAGCAAATAAATGCTAACAATACCATCATGGATATAGAAGGCAGACAGGCAGCTAGGTGGAGAACAGGAGTTCAGTTTATCTTTCTGTTTTTATACCCCAGAGAACAAACCACATGGAGGCAAAACGTGACTTAACAGGAAAGCGTCACCAGTGATGTTAGTCACGCTGTGGAATAAACCAGTACTGCTTCCTGTTGTCTTTCTCATGTTCTTAGTGAAACATGTGCTAACGTGCAAATCTTGTAACTCATGCTTCTGTCATAGATGTGACAGGCATCATCTCCCCATATATAGGGCACACCTAGACCTGGGACCCTGAGGTTTTTGACTGGACTGGTAATTAAATTTAAGCACAATAGTATCAGCAGAAGGAGATTTGAAACTGAGACCCATGGCAACATTGTTTCTAGTCTTGGACTGGTAATAATGTACTTGATTTTGAAGTAGTTGCATGAAGCCATGAATGATTCTCCATGTCTCTTTCAGCTTTGATCATGTGTTGTGATATCTTTGTCTTTTGTATTTTGGAGTTCTTCATTGTTTTTGAGATAGAGGCTGGCTACACAGCCTAGTCTGGTCTGTAAATCTTAATCTCCCCCACCTCAGTTCTCCAAAAGCTTGCATTACAGGTATGCACACCACTCCCAGATGTATTGTTCTCTCTAAATAGAGTAAAAAATATTTATTAAATGCATACCTAGGTGTCTGTTACTCTAAAGACAGTGACTGTCTCCTTTAAGCAACCTTAACACATCATGTATTTTGGTCCCTTTTCCATGGCTAAAACAGAATACCACAGATGAGTAAAAGGAGGAGGAGAAGAAAGAGGAGAAGGAGGAAGAAAAGAAGGCTTTCAACATTATTAGAGACTGGGAAGGCAAGGAGTGCATCCCCAGAATCTCCCAGGAGGGTTTTTGTGTCTTCCAAGCAAGAGCTGGGAGACAGAGGAAGCAGGCTTTTATAACAAGACACCCCCATGCCTTAACTAAGTCCCTCTGTCAGTCATGACATTAATCTACTCATGAGTGTAGAACCCACACGTGTGGTACACCTATCAAAATGTGGGCAAAGCACTCACACACATTAAAGAAAAATAATCTTTTATTTTAAAAAATAGTAAACAAGCATTGGTAACAACTATTGACAGCATAAGCCGTGGGTTAACATGTTACCAGCATAACAGTGCCATCAGAAAGAACTTTTACTCCATAACTTCCTAGGTATAATAACATATATACTTCAGAATCAGTCATGGGTAGTGACAAAGTATGACCTTATATCAGTGATGTCTGGGGACAATGGACATCACTGCCCAGAACAATTCCTGAGTGACACAGGAAACGAGAAAAAAGGCACATGGATCTGTGTGTCTTTGGGGCTTTAACTGGGCATAAATGTTCCAAGTAGCCATTTATATGTGGAAACAAGGAGCTCCCTGCTAAAAGTGGGCATGTGTTGAAAACCAGTACCGAAAGAGATCTGTATCGTGCATAGTAATTTATAAACATCAAAAAGCATCTCTAATGAACATCTCAACAAAATTTACCTTGACACATCCACCATTATTATCTTTTCCTCTGGGGAAATCTATCTGGAATCAAACAGAACAACAACAAGAACAAAAGAACCTTTATAAAACACAAGAATGGAAATTATCTCTTTAAAAGCATCCTTGGAGTTTATAGGATTCATACTGATATAAGTCATGAAAGTTGACTAAATTGAATATTGACATCTCCAGCTTCCACAATGCAGGGAAGTATATAATTAAAGATTGCTCTGAAAGTGTAAACAAATGGGTATTCTATATAAAATTACATCTAGCAATTTGGTTTTCTTAGTTATCATTTTCCCAGTTACCTTTTGATCACAGAGAGATGCGATCGCAGAGAGACCTTGAAGCATCAGCTGGGTTACTCATGCGCTCCTAACATGGATCTTAATGCCATGTGCTTCCCCTCTATCTTCAGCTCCTCCTTCCAATGCTGAGGGGAAAAAATCATTGGGGGCAGGGAGAGGGATGTACATGAAGAACCTAAATGGTTTTCTGAACTCACTCTATCACCAGCAGAGCTGGAAAACATCTTATTTCCTTGAGTCTGACCCACTAAGTGTCCCGAATGAGGATCATAACTTCACAGATTTTCCTAGGGTGAGTTCCAATGACAGGGACTCGGTCAAACTTAAATGCCACTAATAAGTGCTAATGTGTGCAGTGGACACCCAGAACTGAACCCAATCCCAACCTGAAACACTCTTGTATTCTGTCCTCTTTTTTTCTTTTTTTCTTTTTTCTTTTTTTCCACATTTCCCTGAGTCCTGGAAATTATTACAGCTTTAGAAAGAGGCTTGGTTGGAAAAAAACTTAGCACTAAATGTGCAAATAAAATGAGTACGTTTTCCTTTCCAAAGAACTTAAACACATCAGTTGAGGAGCTGTGGACACAGTGGTGCTTAATTATGACAATGATAAATTAATTCTTAATGTTTGGAGCAGAGCAGGCAAGGTTTCTACTTTTTTTGCATAGTAGATGTACTAAGAAGATATTGTGATTGGTTTATTCCCTAACAAACACTTTTTATGAAAGTGTTTGTCACTTGTCACATTATGTCAAAATGTTGTTATGTCAAAATGAGAAAAATATGACAAAAGAGATATAAGTGGAGCAGAATTTCCAAGTAGGTTTTGAACTGGCTCTGATTTCATTGCTGTCCATTTCCTCCCTCAAAACACATTAAAGTTGTCACCCATTCCAACACCAATCCCAAAGCAGGGGTTGGCTGAGAGGTAAACACGTTCCCTGATTCTTACAACAGCTTGCTATCTGGAGATGCCTTGAAACCCTGTATATACAAGTTAAGAACCAACACAAGACAGGATTTGTTTAAGTCTCAGATGAATTACGAATGTGTACAAGTCTTCTTGTCCTACTTACACACTGGGATAATAATGCTATTTAGATTAGGATTCATGTGGTAACAAGGTACAGTGAGTTTTTTAAACAATACTCCTTGCTACAGGCATTTCAGGTTTGGGCCTCTAAAATTACTTATAGTGTAGAATTATATGTCTGATTTGTGAAATACCTATTTAACGTACATATTTCTTTTCAATGCCGTGGCCATGAGTCTGACCTAAAATGGCAGGATCTTGTACCAAGACTGATGCCAACTGTGCATTAGCCCCAATTTCTGCTTCCCTCTTGCTTGGTGCTAGCATTACAGGACATTTTTCCCTCACCCAACTCAATATCTTAATGAATACAATTATTTTACCACTTTAAAATATTTATCCCCCTTCTTCTTGTTATCAAGGTTAAGTCTTGTTTCATGCTTATTATTTTTTATCATTGTGATCAAGTATGTAACAGAAACATGTGACAAAGAATTCATGTTAGCTTCAGGGGATTTAGCTTATGATCACTTGGTCCCATGCACTTGAGTAGAATGTGATGATAACATCAGTGTGTGGCAAAGCAGCTTCCTCATCTCTGAGTGGACAGGAAGATGACAGAGAAAAAGGAACAGGGCACCAAGTATAACCTTCAAAGTCACACCCCCAGTGACCACTAACTGAAAGCTGAAAGCAAGCATTCAACACATAATGGAGAACATTTCATACTCAAGCCAAAACAAATACTGTTACCTGAGGTGAAAGTGCCTCTTTGGCTGTTTCCCTGTTATTGGACTCTAAAGCCAGGCAGTGGTGGTGCATGCCTTTAATCCCAGCACTTGGGAAGCAAAGGAAGGCGGGTCTCTGTAAGTTCAAGACCAGCCTGGTCTACAAGAGCTATTTCCAGGACAGGCTCCAAAGCTACACAGAGAAACCTTGTCTCAAAATAAAAAAAAAAAACAAAAAAAAAAAAAAAACCAACAATCAAAAAAGACTCTAGAATCAATTGTGGTAGATTATAAAAGTCATGAAGGTCACATTACTGTGTTCACAAATCTTAATCAAAGTGGCAAGCTCAAGAATCTCCTTATGTGGTACTTTGTCTCTTTGCAATAGAAAATTCCTTGGGGAGCATTCATTGAGTTTTGCCTCTAAGTATCCAATAAGCATTCTTTGTACAGTTATGCCTCACATGTTAGAAATGACCTCAACAGAACGTAAAAGGATGAGATGAGTGTATAATTAATTCAAGACAGGCCAATCAGAAGCTTTTCTTTCTGGACTATTAATCTGGATCAAGTAATGACTACAAGAAAGGAATGAAGGGAGGGAAGAAGGGAGGGAGGGAGGGAGGGAGGGAGGGAGGGAGGGAGGAAGAGAGGAAGGAAGGAAGGAAGATCAAGTGCATTTGTTCCCATGACAATCACTTTACAGACTAGCTACAGGTTCCTGCTGCTTTTGTTTCTGAAACTATTCTCTTCAAAAATTAAGATCAACTAAACTTTGCCTTTCGGCATTGGAGATTAAATCAAGTTCATCAGCAAAGCCTCCTCATATCTAGAAAGCCATTATTTAGGGACTTGTCAAAGCAATCTTTATGTTTTTGTCCACTTAAGACTCAACTGTGAATACTCCTATTGAAGAAGTAATTAATTTTAATTGCTTAGTTAATTAAAAATTAATTAATTATTTTTTAAAATTTTTCCCCACTGGCACATTATATTTTATATTGCTTATAGGATATTGCATAACATTTCAACATTCCCAGTCTGTACTGGGAAATGATCAAATTATGATATTTGACATATTCGTTACCTCAAATATTTATCGTTTTTCCTTTTTAAATTCATTTACTTTTATTTTATGTATATGGGTGTTTTGCCTGAATACATGTCTATGTGTGTTCCCACAAGGGCCAGTAGAGGGCATCAGATCCTCTGGAACTGGAGTTACAGATGGTTTTTAGGTACCATGTGGTGCTGGAAACTAAACTCAGATCTTCTGCAAGAGCAGCAAGTGCTCTTAAGCACCAAACCATCTTTCCAGGCTCCAAATATTCATATTTAATAAAATACTTTTGTTAAGTGTTGAGAATTTCATATATGCGTACAATGCATTTTGATCATATTCACTCCCCATTCATTTCCCTACCTCCTACCAGATCCATCTCCCATGCACTCTCAAGTCCATGGTCTTTGTTGTTGTTGTTTCGTAACCACTGAGTCCAGCTTGTGCCATCCACACACTCATGATTGTGGGGCCATCTACGGGAGTCTGGTCAATATACCAAGAGCTGTCAACCATCAATAGCTCCTAGCTTTGGGTGGGGGCTCATGAACCCCTCTCTTATCCATGCTGTGATGTTGACTGGGGTTGATCTGATGCAGGTCTTGTGTAGACAACCACAGCTCTGTCAGTTCACATGCCACAGTCACATGCCACACATGTCAAGAGTGTATTTGAATCTACATCCAGCGCATGAGGAAAACATGAAATATTTTGATTTTGTCTCCTTCCCCCACTCCCCTACAAAAAAAATTCTTAATACTAATTTTCCCAGCCCTGGGCTCCACTTTCCGTCATATTCTAGTGCAGGGTTATCTATTTCTTCTTAATATTCATCACCACAACGTGTCTTTCCATTTCTTTCTCTTTGGGGCCTAAAAGCAAACCAGAGACTCTTCTCTCCAGTTAGCAAAGAAAATATAGTATTTCTAATATTTATTACATGAGATAATTAGCTCAAAATAGTATTATAAAAGGTCATTTCTTACCAAAATCACAAAGCCATTTATTTGTTAACTTTAAAGCAACTAGACCAGAGTAGTGGTGGGTAAGGTGCATGGATGACACAGACTGGGCATGGATAATCATTCTCATGGCAGTAAATTTGTGATATAATAAAATGTCTCTTAAAGAGATGAGAGGATAACATTTGTACAGTCAATGTAAACTGAGCTATTGTTTATTTCCTCTGGAGATAGATGTATCCTTCAAAAATCTATTACATATCTTTTACAAGAGGCAAGAAGATAAACACAAGTATTTACTGCCTAAACACATGTTTTAGAAAAGTCTGGTGAGATGGTTCCATAAAACATCTAAACTCTAAATAACTCGTAATTTCTAATAACCAACGCTGGTCCTCTCCTTCCTGAAGTTTCCCACATGCTGCTCCCTCTACCGGGATGCGTGCCCCCTACCTCTGCTCCTTCCCATAATTGCCTACATTTCACTGGTATTACACATTCTACTTACTTTATAATGCAGACTCCTCTAGACTAACTTAGGTTGCTCTACTTTGTACCCTCAGAGCATCCTTTTCTTTCCCTCCTCAAGAATTATCACATATCATGTGTATTATTTATGTCAAATTGCAGACTCCATGGAAACAATGACAAAATACACATAGACAGAGTGTTTAATCAGGATATGAAAGGCATTCAACAGATTTTTATCAACTGGAAGATCGAATGAAACCAGGTGATGCCATCCACCTAATTCCTGGCCAGAAAGCACGCCAATCAGTGTGTGCTGGGTGAAGGAGGGAATGGAGAAATTGAACTTATTATGGAGCTGCCCTAAGGAAGCAAGAAATGTGATAATGCATCCCAGCTCAGTAGATAATGGGAACATGAATAAACAGGAGTCAGTGAAAACAGAACTCAGGAACAAATCTTGGTATGTTTCCGATTTATTGTATGCTTACACTGTCACATTGTGTCCTGTGTGACTTTGCCACGCTGAAGGCCCCATCTATCTCATTGTTTTCCTTGCTATATTCAATCCAGGAGCAAAGGACCCTGAGACTTTAAGGTAAAAGTCTATTTTTATTTGTTATCCCGGGAAGGAATGAGCCTCGTTGTTACAGGACTGGATAATTGCCTTCCTTCCTTTGTGATTTGTATGTCTTTGCATTTCTGTGTCTGTATCTGTATGGTTTTGAATGGCTTTTGGTGACAATACCTTACAGCGCTCGAGGGGAGAATTATGTTAGAGGTAAAGTAGCATCCACATTTGCTCCATTATTTCTTTCCGTTAGGATTATTGGGTTGCCAAGATTTTCTCTGACAATTTTCTCATGTTCACCTACCATCACAGCAGGACTGATTTCTTCATCCATAACGCAGAAAAAGGCATTAGACCTAGCCTTGAAATGAAGGTTTTTATAATATTTAATCTTTTTTCATCTTCCTTCGCTGAAGCTTAAGTCCCATTACTCCTGGTCCTGTCCTTGCTGACTAATGAGGATAATTGGTCCTTTCCCCCTGAAAACATCCTTTTATGTGTTTTGGAGAGTTATTATGGCCTTTTCAGTCTTCTCTCTAAGCGGAGCAGGCCTGATTTTCGTAACCTTCTCTCACAGGGCTGATTTTCCAAACCTTTGATCATTTCTGTTCTTCCCCTCTGAACTCTCTCCAATTTGCCTGTCTCTTTCAAATGTGGTACCCAGGAAAGAATTCAACCCTCCAGTTGAATCCTAACCAATATGGCCTTAACCTGTCAGTGTCTCGTGGATATGTCAAAATCTTAAACATTTCTTACTGAAATTCTTGCTCATAAGTTACTTTAATTTAAAAAATAATAGAAATTAAGAACCCTAATTTGGCATTTAGTGCAATTTAATTTGGTATTTCTCACAGAACCTACATGATAATACACACCAGCCATTAAAAATAGTGAACTGTTAAGCAATAGCAAGCAGAAGTTGGGTCAAAGAAATAACACTGTCAAAGTGGACAAACCTCCTGAAGACAGTAAAATAAAGTTTTCAAATGTGGAAAAAGAATTCCATGCTGTTCTATGTCATTTTACTATGATATAGAGTTCTAATGTTTGTAAAAGCTCTTGCTGCATTGCCTTGAAAATCTTCTAGCACTAAACTTTGAAACCACACTTAATTTTGCTTTTCACTCCAGTTTAACATTATAGTAGCAGATACCAAAAACCATAGTCCACCAGCTAGTTAAACAAGAGGAGGAACAGCCTTTCTGCTGAAGCTTGAGAACAAATTAAAGATTGTTCAAAAGAGATTATGTGTTACGTGTTTGAACCATTATCTTTTGTGAAAATACAAACTCGTGTACTACCAACACAACTTTGCAGGTTTTAAACACCAGCAGATAAGAGATGTAAGTAAAGTAGCTTAATGCTTCAAGTGTGAACAAAATGGGGTGGGGGTGGGGGATGGATATCAACAGAGTGGAGGAGTAAGGCATGACTGTGGAAGAGATGAAGATAAAATATGTTTTGAAAAGTATGTGTCAAAGAAGAAAGGTGAAACGAAGCCAGGAATGGAGAAATGAATTTGATAGGTCCAGAGGGCACTGGGGAAAGGAGCTTGACTTGAAAGCCAGACAAGGGATGTGGGAACTTGGTGTGGTGGGCATCTGGGAGCTGCTGAGAGAATGATGAAAGTTCTCTTTGGGGAGATGAGCCTGGTTGCAGCCTCCTGTGTGCTGAACACGGGGGCGGGGCTGATGAACTTGGGGGTGGGGCGGGGCGGGACTAAGCACACAAATTAGCAGGGAGCATTGTCTTCTTCAGGAAGCTTGCTGGGCTGTCAAACTCTTCTTTTAAAATACAGGAACCCAATCACCCTCTTTGGGCAATATTGCTAGGTGACTTTTATGAGAGTCAAAGAGATACTCATCCTTAAATATCTGAGTCCCGACCCATTAACACACGTATTTGGAGCACAGTGAAAATTCAGGAAAACCATTTTAAGATGGATATCGGTAGAGAGCGTCACCTTTTAACACTTAACTCTAATAAGACTCTTTTCTGAAGAGACTCACAATATGCATGACCACTAGATGTCACTGTTGCTAGGCTACCTCAAGCTCAGAAGTACCCTGTTCAGAGAGCTTAAAATAGTCTTCAAAGCAGAAGGAAAAAAATTTAAATTTATAATACTTGCAGCCAAAATGCTTGTCATCCTGCTCGGTGCTACCACACACACATCCATATTCTTCCTAATAGGAAAACTGTGACAATCTCTAAAACTGGCATGTTCCAGTTGTCCCTTTTTTTCCTAGTGCTGGAGATTGAAGCCAGAACCTTACACAGGCTAAGTGAGGGCTCTGCTAAAAACACTAGCCTCTGCCCTCTTCCTGCTTTTTATTTTAAGATGATATCTCACTAAGTTACTGAGACTAGCCCCAAACTTGCTCTGTTGCACAGGCAAGCCTTGAATTTACTTTCTCTCTGCTAAAACTTTGTGAATGGCTGCAGTTGTAGACTTGTACCACCAGGCCGCGCTTGATCATTTGTTTGTTACAATGGCTTCCTTCTTTAAGCACTGTGTTCTCTGTGGCTGGGGGGGGGGGGGGGGTACACTTGCCCATGCTGACATTGTGTATTAGTTATTTTTCAGGTGATCTGACTAGAGGAACTTGGTTTAGTTGCACGTGTCACAGGGTTATGACTGCAGTAGAACTCCTGAGTCCTCTGTGGTACTGTCTCAAAATGTAGCTTTTACTACAATGGATAAATTGGAAACCCAAGTCACATTTTATTATGTGTTTACACAGTCCAAATTACCACACCATTAAAGATATTTTAAATATTTCAATTACTTTATATGTTTAGACTATGGACTATGGTCTGAACCTAACAACCTATAATACCATGTTTTGTGTACCTAATAAAAGCTCTTAAGTAGCACAGTATGTACTCTTTATAAATAAACACTGTATAAAATACCTTATGAAATATTTAAAAGCCATCTTCTCTAGCAACTAAATGTTATCAAACCAAAATCCACCTCTCTCCAGTCCTCTGCATTGCTTTCTCTTCCCATCAATGTGATAGACTGCCCTGACAGAACCAATTTGCAGGGAAAGTGGGGGTTTATTTTGGCTTAGGGTTCCAGGAAACAGTCCATTACAGAAGGGAAGGTGTGGCAATAAGAGGAAACTGACCACCTTGCATCCATCCACAAGATGCTAGTGCTCAGCCCACTTTCTCATTTTTATTCAGACCAGGACTCTAGCCCAGGGATTGGTCTTTCTTCCTCAGTTCATCTAATCTAGTGTAAGCCCTCACAGGCATTCCCCATCCTGTTCAGTGCAATTGCTATTAACCATCACATCCTCTAGGAAAAGACCTACTAGATGGCTCAGCACAGGAATGTACTTACTACCAACCCTGCAGGCCAGAATTCCAGCCTCAGGACTCTCATGGCGGAAAGAGAGAACAAACTCCTCATCTTCTAAGGTACTTTGCCATGTGACAGTAAGTCAGCTGCATGCTTCACTAAAGGGAAAGCAAGAGTTTATTATCCCACAATCTTTTTTTCCCCCAAGACAGGGTCTTTCTGTGAAGCCCTAGCTGCCCTGGAACTCACTATGCAGACCAGGCTGGCCTTACACTTAGTGATCCATCTGCCTCTGCCTCCAGAGTACTGGGATTAAAGGCCTGTGCCACCACTCCAGGTTTAAACCCACAGTCTTAAACACACACACATACACACACACACACACACACACACACACACACACACACACTGGGAGAGGTGGTTTTCATTGCCTGATCTCCTGGGGTAACAGAAGCATTCTTGTTCATCTCTTACTGAGTAGAAACTTCTTTAAGGGGCTAAAGAGAAGACATTACACAACAACAATAACTTTGGGTGGTCAAAGAGCAATATGACTATTCCTCAGGAGATATGAATCTATTGACTCCAGATGGAACTCCAATGACAGACTCTAGCATCCCTTAAGGAGCCAGTGAGTTTATTGGGTTTGCTAATAGAAAGGTGGGTGAGGGGTGCTTAAAAGCAACTCCAATCCTGAATAGGCAGCTCAGTTTGACAGAGTCTCTGAACCCTAGCAACTGTTATACAAGCTTAGAGAGAGGGCTGTGAATCCTGCAATTTTCAGGAACTTCCTGAATCTTACAGGTTCTGTTAGCTTCCTGAACTTTGGTTCACTTTGCTCCTTGAGTCTTAATGTTCAGAGGAAATACTTACACAAGAGAAAAAGATTAATTATTCCTTGAACTCAAGAATACATATAGGTCTTTTGGTTTCCTTCTGAAGGTCAGGTATAGGTATATGTCTTATTTTTGTCTTTAATTACATTTTTTAAAAATGTTTGTTGGTGCAGCCAAACCTAACTGGGTCTATTTCTTGAACCTTGAGTAACAGAAATTACTAAATCTCCACCTGGTATTTCTAGGTGTCTGAATCTTGGGATGACCAAGATTCCTTTACTGACCTCCTCAACGTACAAAATCAGTGACAGTGTCTTGCCACAGCTTCAGCACACCGGACAGTCCAGATGTCAAGGGATGTGGAGAACTGGAAAGACTGACAACAAAAGCCTTCGAGATCACAAACAGTGTGTGCTACCCGATGGAGCACAAGGCCTAAGCTTCGGAAGGGCTCTGGGACTGCAAAGACATGTCTCTGTCTTCCTTTCATCCTCACCACAGAGAATGTTCTTTTCTCTCATCTGCAATAACTCACAAAGGGCAGATCCAGGCTGATAAGTCTTTGAACTGTGTCAATGCAAAGGGAACTGAAGTTTACCCTTCTGCACTGTGGTGGTTTGAAAGAAAATGGTCCCCAAAGGGAGTGGCACTATTAGGAGGTGTGACCTTGTTGGAGGAAGTCTGTCACTTTGGGGGTGGGCTTTGAGGTCTCTTTTTCTTAAGCTTCCTGCAGTTTAACAGTCAGTTTGACTTCCTGTTGCTTCCTAGTCAAGTTGTGAGAACTGATAGCTCCAACACACATCTGCCTGCAAGCTGTCAGGCTCTCTGCTATGGACCGAACCTCTGAAAATGTAAGTGAGCACACCAATTAAATATTGTGTTTATACGAGTTGCCATGGTTGCCAGGTGGCGATTGTTTGTGCCTTTAATCCCAGCACTCAGGAGGCAGAGGCAGGTGGAGCTCTGTGAGTTTGAGGCTAGTGTGGTCTACAGATCAAGTTCCAGCACAGGCTCCAAAGCTGTCCTGCTTCAAAAAACAAACAAAACAAAACAAAAAAAGAATTGCTGTGGTCATGGTGTCTCTTCACAGGAATAAACACCCTAACAAAGACATGGACATACCAAGAAAATGTGGGAAATGGACGTCAAGCTCTGTGGTAAATGCCCTCCAGACACTCTGGATATTTTCTTCTCTTTCCTTCCTTCCTTCCTTCCTTCCTTCCTTCCTTCGAGACAGGGTCTTTCTATGTAACCCCGGTTGTCCTGGACCTCCCTGTGTAGCGAAGCCTACCTCTGCCTCCAGGTGGTGGAATTAAAGTCCAGTGCCCCATGAATATTCACTGCTTCTTTCTTTTCTTCCTTCCTTTCTTCCTTCCTTTCTCCCTTCCTTCCTTCCTCCCTTCCTTCTTTCCTTCCTTTCTTCCTTCTTTCCTCCCTTCCTTCCTCCCTTTCTTCTTTCCTTCCTTCCTGCCTTTCTTTTTCCCTTTTTCAATATGAAAGGATGTTTTGCCTGTATATACGTTCATCTATCACTTGAGTGCCTGGTGCCTGTGGAGGACAGAGAAAGTTGTCAGCTTCCCTGGGACTGGAGTTACCAATAGCTATGAGCTACCATGTGGATTCTAGGAATCAGACCCTTAACTGCTGAGTCTCCAGTCCTGATATTGGTTTAGTTTCAAAGAAAGAAAATTTCTTCTTTTCTTTTCTTTTGTTCATTTTGTTTTTGAGACAGGATCTCACTATGTACCTCTGACTGACTTGGAACTCACTGTATTAGACTAGGTAAGCTGAAAACTCACAGAGATCTGCCTTTAGAGTGCTGGGATTAAAGGCATGCGCCACCACTCCAGGCTCACATTTCTTTTTTTTAAGTGACAAATGAAACATTGAAACAATATGGATGACTTTTAAAGAATTCCTGACACTGAGGGAAAAATGAAAGGGTGGTTTTGTTTGACATGAAGTAAAAATCAGAGAGTTACTAATCTCAGATTAACCTCCTAATTATGTAGTTATCTTTATCAAATATTCTGTAGTAACAAGCCAGAAAGATTAATAAATCTGAAGAATAAAACCTGATACCATGGGATTGGTTTTTATATAGTAAAATGTTTACCCACTGATACTATGGATTGTATAATTTTTATTGAAAGATTTTTTTCATAAAGTATATTTTGATATTTTTTCTTTTCTCATAATTCCTTCCAGATCCTTCCCACCTCCACACCCACCCAACTTTATACTCTCTTTCTCAAAAAAGAAAAAGCAAACACAAACAAAAAAGCAAGAAACGCACACATAAAACCCACAAAAACAAAGTCAAAATAAACAAGCAAAAGATCAATAAGACAAAAAAAAAAAATGCTCCCCAAATTAAAAATGAGACAAAAAGTCTACAAAAATACCATTGAGTTTGTTTTGTGTTGGCCAACTTTTCCTGGGCATGGAGCCTACCTACCCTGAAGTGTGGTTAACGTACCCAGTGAGACTCCATTTGGAGAAAACTGATTTTTCCTTTGCCAGCTGCTATCAGTTGCAGAAAGCTTCTTGGTTAGGGTAGGAGTTTGTGTCCTCTTCCCCCTCTCAGTGTTAGAACCCTGTCTAGCTTAAACCTGTTCAGACCTTGTGAATGCTACCACAGCCTCTGTAAGTCTATATGTACACCCGCCCAGTTATTTCTGGAAGGTACTATTTCTTGGAGTCAATCTTGGCGCTTACAATCTTCCTGCCTCCACTTCTGCAAAGGTTCCTGAGCCTTGCAGGGGCTGGGAAGGTTGATGAAGGCATCCTATTTATGGCTGAGTGCTGAAAAGTCTCTCACTCTCTTCAAATTGTCCATCCGTGGATCTTTGTGTTTGTTCCCATCTACTGCAAGAAGGAGATTCTCTGGTGATGGCAAAGCGAGGCACTGATCTTTGGGTATATAGCACTATGTCATTAGGAGTCATTTTATGTCTGTGTTCCTTTAACAGAGTAATAGTATTAGTATTAGAGTTTCCCCCCTAGACCCATGACCTATCTAGGTTTGGTTTGACTGGATAGGTTTGACTACTTTAGCAGTGTTGGGTATGTATAGGTTTCATCTCATGGAGTAGGCCTTAAGTCCAACCAGAAAGTTTTTGGTTACTCCCAGAACATTTGTGCCACTTTCGCATCAGTATATCTTTAGGCAGTCACTTTTGTTGGTTATGGTGGTTATAGCTGGGAGATACTGGTGATTACCCTTCTTCTCCAGTGGCGTGCAGAATACCTTCCGGTGCCATAGACAATGGTCAGCAGGCGTTCTGCTTCTCGTTAGGTACCAGCTTGTCTTCTTCATGTTTGATGACATAAGTAAGAGTTGTCTTTAGCAATAGAGCTTGACCATCAGGTTGTGAAGAGTAACCAGCAAGTAACAGCCTTTGATGTTTAGGGGTTTCTTTGGGGCCTCTCTGGCCAATGACTGAACAAGCCATTCCTGGCACTGGAGGTTCTGCTTCGTAGGATAAGAGGTGTACTTGGGACAATGTCTCCCCTATTGTTTGGTGACTCCATTTAGATTATTTTCATACACACACACACACACACACACACACACACACACACACACGCACGCACACATACACGCAAGCACACACGCATGCGCACACACACGGAAGCTTCTACAATAGGAGGTTTCCATACGGTTTTTATGTGGCACATGCCTTTAATGTTAGCTGTCCCTCCCCATAGTCCCTCTTTTACCTTTCTTCCATCCCCTTCTCTATTGAACCGTCCTGTTCTAGTTTCCAGTTTATCTCTTCATAACACTATGCTCTATTTCCCCTTCCTTGGGATATCCTTTCCTCCTGCCTGGTCTCTCACTAGGCATCTAACCTCTGTGGTTATAGAGATCATAGCATATATTTTAAAGGTCCACATATAAGAGAAAACATATCATATCTGTCTTTGGGGACTGAGTTGTCTCACTCAGGATAATTTTTCTGACTCCCTCCATTTACCTGCAAATTTCATTATCTCATTTTTCTTAACAGCTGAATAATATTCTACTGTGGAAATGTACCACATTTTCACTACCCATTCATCAGTTGATAGACATCTAAACTGTTCCCAATTTCTGGTTCCTATGAATACAGTATCAATGTACATGGTTTAACAAGTATCTCTATAGTAGGATGAAGCCTCTTTTGAGTATGTGCTAAAGTGTGGTATAGTCAGAACTTGAGGTAGATCTATTCCCAGCTTCCTGAGAACTGTGACACTGATTTCCACAGTGGCTATATAAGTTTGCACTGCTACCAGCAATAAATAAGTATTTCCTAACTGAACACTTTTTAAAGTTAAAGTCTTAATTCACAAAAACAAAAGTTTACATACTTTCCATTAAAAGTCATGCTAATAGCCAGGCAGTGGTGACACATACCATTAATTCGAGCACTTGGGAGGCAAAAGCAGGCAGATCTTGAACTTTAAGGCCAACTTGGTCTGTAGAGGGAGTTCCGTACAGCCAGGGCTACACATAGAAACTTTGTCTTGGTGCTACAGAGATGGCTCAGACGTTAAGAACACTAGCTGCTCTTCCAGAGGTCTTGAGTTCAAATCCCAGCCACCACATGGTGGCTCACAACCATCTCTAATGAGATCTGATGCCCTCTTCTGGTACACAGGCATATATGCAGCCAAAACACTGTATACATAATAAGTAAATAAAAATCTTAAAAACAAAAAAGGGTATTCCACCAAAAAAAAAAAAAAAAAAACTTCTATCAGAAGCTATGTAAAGATTTCCTAATCTGTATGATGCAATATTTGTAACATAGATGGTTATTTCCATTTGAGATTAAAATATGGAAACAACAGAAAATCATACATTTGGCAGAAATTGTAGCCTAAAAGCTTGATGGAATATAAGAACTATTTAGTAGCTGGTAACTAGAAGAAAAAGCCAACTTTGTGTTTAATTTTATGAAAAAAAAATCTTTCAGATTAATAATTTGTTATTTAGAGTGAGTTTGGCTGGATATTTTAACCTGAACAAAAATGTGATGTGGTTCAAATGGGAAGCCCAGAGAAAGGGGAAAAAGTAATTAAAACTCTGGCAAAAAGTCCCAGGAGAGATGTGTTCTCTATGATGACGTGTCTGGCATGAGCTTTGGAAATGCATTCTTTCTATCCGGATGCTCCCACACTCCAACCTGGGATGTGTGCCAGTTACACACCACATCCAAGCAAAGAGAAGAGATGTGAAACAGAGCTTGGCGGATCTTACCCAATGCCAAACCTTGTACAGACAATTAAGAAAGGGTCAGGAGCTTGTGATCAACACGAGCCCTTTTCATAAAGAATTTCATAGTATTTCGAATGTCAAATATGTGGATTCTTTTATTTTAGTTTAGCTCAGGCTGGCCTGGAATACATAATAATTTTCCAGTCTTACTTTCCCATGTTCTGGCATTACACCCATGATCAACATTGCACAGTTTCATATATACTAATTCTTATATGTATAGTTATTCTATTGTTATGGTGACTACATGGCAATGATCAGGGAGTTCCCTCCAAAAGTTTATCAGGCAAGGAAAGTCAAGTGTAGGTCAGTTGTCTGCACTGGCCAGGATTCTTGGACCTGAAGTAGACTTCCTTGGTCTAGCTCAGACATGGTGCCATATGCACAAGCAGCAGCCTTCCATCCTAAACACTACCCTCTTCCCTTTCTCTCAATCTCCCTTTCTCACCAAGGTACCTAAGGAGAAGTAACATTGCAAATGTATCTCTTGTGTCAACTACAACTGCTACACCCACCCAGCCCCTGCTGCCTTCAAATAAGCAAATAAGCAAATAACTTAGTAACCCAACAACTATGATGTTGAGAGGAACTGATGCATACTGAGGAGAGTATTTTCAGGCCCTGTCCTTACCTGTGAATGCAGATTAGTATTAAAGGTGATAATCACAGAGGCAGGAAGAGCAAGATTGTTAGGTACCAAGCCAAGGACAGGAGACCCTCCCTGGTGCCATGCTTTGAAAGGTCTGGAATGCCTGGGAAACAACCTAAACTTCTACTCTCCTACCTTGGTGCCAAAGGTTAAAAGTTCAGCTGTTCTTTAGGTTAGAGTAGAAATTCTAAATGGGAATGTTACCGGCCCAGTTCCTAGGAGCAAAACTTGGTTCTCAAGAGCAAGAACAATAATGTTGTGTATGACTGTGTAGTTATTCCATCAAGAAATAGATCATCTATCTTCAGTGTCAAAAATTCATAGGAAAGATGATTAGCCAAAAATGTCTTCAAAGACTCCTTGGGGGTGGGGCACGATGATAGGAAACAGACTTGAGAAAAATTTGATGAAGGCCTTTTCCTCGGAGATGCTCAATGGAAAAAAGAAAAAAAAATGCTGGCACCAAAACGGAATCAAGCCGTGTACCAGCAAGAGTTGAGCAAAAATGAGCCATTAAGCTTAGCTATTATGAGAGAAACAATCAACCTAAACTTTTCATTCCTTTTTCACAGTGTGCATAGTCTAAAAAATCTAGCATACAAAAAATTAAAAAAAAAAGGTATATGGATGTCAACATGTGATTCTGAAAGGACCATTTCAAATATTTTGAATGATGCTAAGTAGATCGTGAGAGAAGATGAGGGGTGGTTAAAAAAAGATAGTAAGTCAAAGACGGCTCAAAGAACAGAAGATTCATGCAGGAAGTGACATTTGAAGTGGACCTCAAGAGATGAAAGTGGTTGACCCAACAGAGAGAAGATGGGAATGCATCCAAACAAGACAGTACTCACATCAGGACACACAGCAAGGCTTTCTCAGGCCATGGTGGACATAAAGTCTCCAGGGATCTAAGACTCCAGAGCCCTGCCTCAGAATTTGGTCCAGCTGAAGGTCACACTGGAGACCTCCCCATCCCCTTGCCCCAGATTACAACCTTATCATTGCTATGCTGAAGATTGAACTGAGGACCTTGGACTTTCTAAGTAAGCATTCTACCATGGAGCTGTCCAGGCTCCCATTAAAAGGTTTTTTTCTTAGTTTCACTATGTAGTACAAGCTGGCCTCAACCTACAATACTCCTTCCTCAGCCTTCTGAATGCTGGCATTATAAGCCAACACTAGCATGCTGGTCAAAAGTTTTCTAAGTCTTTTTTTTTTTTTTTAATTGAAGCATTTCTAGTGTGTGAGAAGTGGCATTCGTAGTGCATTTTTAATTTTAGGTATTTCATTTAGCAAAATACACACAACTGAAAATGTACCATTCTTATGCATGTCAGTGGCTTTAGGTACATTTACATTGTTGTACTAACATTGCCACTATCCATCTCCACAGCTATTCGCTATTCATACTGCCACTCTAAACTCATTAAGTAACTCACCCTTACCTCTGCCCTCTGGTAACCACCATCTACATTCTGTCCCTATATATTTGACTATTCAAGGCAACCCAATGAGTGCTGACATGCACTATGAGACCTTTCATATCCAGCTTATTACACTGAGCATGACATTGTCAATGTTCATGTATGCTTCTGGAAGTAGTGGGGTGTCTCTTTTTTATGGCTGAATGTTGTCCGTTGTATCAAGCTATTTTTCTTGTTCTTACTTTCTGTTAATTGGAGAACAAAGTGCACAATTTTTGTAAAAATGTGTTTATTTATTTATTTGTGTGTAAGTGTCTGTGTAAATGTATGTGCATGTTGGGAGGGTATGTGCCTGTATGTGTGCACAGAAGAGGGGGTTGGTTGTCCTTCTCTGTCATTTCCTTCCTCATTCTTTGAGGCAGGGTCTCTCCCTCAACCTGAGGCTTACATTTTCTCAGGCTGGAAGCTGGTAAGCCCTGGTTTCCTTTCTCCTGTCTCCATCCTCCTCACAGACGTGCAAAGGAGTCTGGAATTGTTAGGTAGTTGCTAGGGTCAGAACACACACAGGTCCTCGGGATTTTGCAACAAGTTGCTTTAAACATTGTGCCGTCTGTATGGTTCTTTTATTACTACTATTATTCATTTGTACACAAACTTTTGAAAGCCTTAGAGCAGTATTACAACCAGGGTGTCAGATTATCCAAGGTTGATTGGAAGTCAGTAAAAAGACAAAGGGGGGTTGCTGGAGAGATGGCTCAGCCGTTAAAGGCAAGGCTCACAACCATAAAATGACTAAGGGGAAAGGATAGTTAACACCATCAACTTGACAGGATCTACAATCACCTCGGATACAGATCTCTGGGCATGTCAGTGAATTAGTCTCTAGAGCCCTTTAATTGAGATGGGAAGACCCAGCCTAAATATGGCAGCATCACTCCGTGGGCTAGGTTCCAGAGCTGAACAGCACCTGTGTATCATTTTTTTTTTCCCTACAATTCTCTTGAAAATTCTGCTCATCTGTGTCAAGTCTAGCTGACCTCACCTGAGTTCTTATGTGAAACTCCTGCTCTATCAGCTAGTCCAGTAAGACAAAAGCCGAAATGATTTGGGTTTCTACCAGGCTTTGCTTCTTAGAAAGCTAAGCTGGGCTTGTCTTCCCAGTGGTAGTGGAGGCCTCAGAGAGCAAGGAAAGTCCCCCAGAGGTTCAGCCTTAGAGATGGACAGGCTAGGATTCCGTGTGCTTTTGTCCAAAGGCAGTATGACGTGAGGCCCAGATTTAAAATGTAGATTCCACGTCTTGGTGGGAGGAGCCTCACTTCACACTGGATAGCAGAGAGAGAGAGAGAGAGAGAGACAGAGACAGAGAACGTGGACCACTTGGGCCAGCCATCTTACCACAAGGGGCCTCATATTAATTGCTTGAGCCCACAAGAGAGAAGACGCGGTGTGTCTGTCTTCTATACCCAGTCACCCTCCTCATGAGGGCTTCCTAGCCTCAGCGTGAAACGGGATGAGAAGGCTTAAAATTTCAAGTCTTACTCTGTTTTCCAGTCCCTTGGCAGGAAGGAACTCAGACTCTCTTGAGACTTGCTTCGTTCTGTAGACTGTCTGCCCTTGCTCTTCCACAGATGTTGTCTCCATGTAGGAAGGTCATGTGACCTCACAGCAGGCTGGGCTAGAGCTGCTGCTGCTTCACTGAGATAGTGCTGGCCAAGCCTTTAGACCTGTTGCACCAAGGCTGTAAAGGAGTGGCTGAAGAGCCTGCAGCGGGATTGCTTCACCTGCCCCACACCTAAGGGTCTGCCCTTGCTAGAGGTGTCTCATGATACTAGCTTAGCTCTGGCCTCTGTTGAATTTCCATCATGTTTTTGTGTTCCTGATTCAGTCTATGAGCAGGGTCACCTAGCTCCTCCCTACTCCTGCCCACACTATAATATTTCCAATTCTATCATCTTTCATGCCCAACCATGGAACCTATAGCTTTCTCCACATAATGGGGGGTCTGAAAAATATTCAGCACACTCTTTCTCTTAACCACTCATACTGATGTCCCTTCCTTATGGCTCTTCTATGTTGGTATAAGGTCACTGTTACAGTTAGTGTTGGTTGTCAAATTAACAGAATCTGGAATCAACTGAAAGAGAAACCTCTGGATGCACATATAAAGGGTTTTCTTAATTAGGAAAATTAACAGGGAAAGACTTACGGTAAATATGGGTGGCACTTGTCATCTGTAGCCTAGTCCAAGGGGAAGCCTTTGCTTTTTGCCAGCTTGCTGTCCAGTCTTGCCTGTCTGGCCTACTGTTGCTGCTGCTGCTGCTAATGTCACAGCCCAGCTTCTTCAGCCTTAGCTGAACTGAAGAACAGTATCTCTCCAGGAACCCTAGAGACCTCCAGGGCCACATTGGGACTCCTGAGGTATCCACAGCAGCTCCCAGATTCTCAGCCTTACCAATATAAAGAAAGCCATTGTTGGACATGTAAGCCAATCTAGTAACCTCCCTTTTAGCATGCATTCATTCTACAGAATTCATTCTATTTCTCTACACAGTCAGTTTGCATCATGGCCTCTTCTGGACATTGTAACTAAACATAGTAAGTGTTTGTATTTTCTCAGTCCAGCTAACACACATACACACACACACACACACCTGCAAACTTCCCTCCAGAGCCTGAAGCCATGGCCATTCCTCTCGAACTTGGCTTTTTCTGAATGTCCTTCTTCTGCCCCTGTTTTCCCATAGTAAAGACTTTCTTTCCTCATAGGGTAGAAGTTTCCCCTTTATCATATTGGTCCCCTTTCCTGTCTCACAAAGAGACCTAAATTTCATCACAAGCTCTACTCTGGTGGAGAATGTGGACAGTTAAACTTGCCTGGTGACATAACTTCATTCCCTTCTGCTTTGCACAGTTTCTCTTTTGAGTAATTCCGTCTATTTCAGGTTTCTGCCTGAAACATTGAGACTTCCTCCTCTTGCTCCTGATGCACCTCAAGATAAGATCTGGGAATATGGAGCAAGATTGGGAGGGGTTTACAGAGCCTGAGGGCAGTGACCGAGATAGGGCTTAGAGCACAGACTGGCCTAAACTGCATATGTGGCTGAGCAGGTCCTGTTCCTTTTGTCAATTAAAAGATGTTTGGAAGTCTGCGACTTTGGCAAAACAAATAACGAATATTTTCTTTCATAATACAAGTGTTACAGCAACCTCTACCAATCATTTGTCATCACTCCTTGTGGTTATGAAGAGAATACATTAGTAAATAAAAGTGTGTATGATTACACCACAAGTTAACTACTTTTCAACACAAGTAACTTTCATTATAATATTTTGTATCGTTTTTGTTGGGTTTTCAGGGGCGGGAGGATATTGTTGCTATTTACTTAATCATTTTTTTGTTTGTTTCATACATGTTTACAGTATGTTTTCATCAAATCCATGTAGTTACTCTCCTCCAGTTTCTCCCAGATTTCTCCCACTAAACTTTGTATGCTTTTCTTTTTCCTCTCCCAAGATCTGAACATTTCTCTCTCACTTGTAAAGACTATAATTTGGCTGGCCTCAGACTTAGAGGAGAACTCACCAAGGACAGTCTATATCCATTGGCAATCTGTTCCTGGGGTTTTCCTTTGACTTCCTTCATTCTTTTGGCCAAAGGTACAGCATAACCTCCCCCTTATTTTTCTTAGAGTGTTGTTTCCTGAGAGGAACATGTTGGCGTTGTGGGGACTTTAGTGCAGGGCTTCTTATTCTTTGTTTCTGACAACATATTGGCAGGCATCACCTTCTTTAGAGAAAGTGAAAAGCTTTCAGATTCTCCAAGCTCTTTTGGGCCTCAGCCACCAAAGTACAGTACTATCTGTTAGTCCAGGAATATCCTTCTCTCCTCTTTTACATAAGCCAGTTGAGAACACTCACACGGGTATCCACAATGCATCTGTGAACAGACTTATGCTTCTCTCCAGTTCTCCTTTGTCTGTGACAGGAATGCTCCTCCCTGAAAAGCAGGCGAACTCTGCCTTGGGTCAAGACCGTGTTTGTCATTCCTTCCACTGATATGGACCACATAATACTCTTCACCTGGAGCATCTTCAGCTACTTCTGTGGCCCTGTGCTTCTAATAGAAAACACAAAGCTTGCTTTCATTGTCCACTTCAATGAGTTTCTGACAGCTGGCAGCTGGGAAGGAGATATTTGGTTTTATCTTGATATGGCCAACCACCTAGGGGACAGTGTGTGAAAAAAAAAAAAAAAAACCCCTATGCTTATTTTTAAACCACTGAGTGGAATTGGATTTTTGGAATTGGATTGTTGGTTGTTAATTTTTGAGATGGGGGATGTTACTCTATAGCTTTGGTTGAGTTTGAATTCATTGTGTTCACGAGGCTGTCCTCTAACTCACAGAAATTCTCCTGCCTTGGCCTTCCATGTTCATGGGTGTGAACCACCACACCTAGCTTGCTTTTATTAAATGCATTCAAAATACTGTTCTTAGGCTGGGTGTAGTGGCATGTGCCTTTAATCCCAGCATTTGGGCCATGCAGATCTCTCTGAGTTCAAGGCCAGCCTGGTTTAGATATTGAATGCCAGGACAGCCAAAGCTACATAGTGAAACCCTGTCTTGAAAAATCAAAACAAAAAGGTATTCTTCTTGATGGCCTATGCTTATAATCCCAGCACTTGGGAGGCTAAGCAGGTTCAAGTCCAGACCAAGTTATATAGTAAGAATCTGTTGAGAAGAAAGGAGAAAGGTAGAGGGAGAGAAGAAAGGAGGGAGGGAGGAAGGAAGGAGAAAAGGAAGGAAGGAAGAAAATATTTTCAAAAAGAATCTATAGGCTTATCACATACCAATGGATCCATGATAGTTTAACAACTGCTAAGAATCCTTGCCTGAGGTCCTCAGAGTTCTTCAATGGGTTTGAAGGCAAGAGGCTCTCTCTGAGAGTTTGAATGACCCACCCTAAAAGCACTGAGACCTTCAGCATCACCACATTCCACTGACAAAAACTTAACAATGTGGCTCTCTCTGGCTGTATGGGAGTCTAAGAAATGCAAGATGAGTGTCTTGCTGGGGAAAGCTAGCTGAGTGAGCTTCTAACCAGCTCTGCCTGGGGGACGGGGATAAAGCTTATTATAGCTTCCTTCTCATTCCTTGCAGTCCTCTGACTCCAGGGATTTAGTGCAACACTCTACACACTTGTTCTTCTACCACTGCTGGTTCCTTGTCTTCCTCAGAAAGAAGAGCATTGTCTTCTCCTGTTTCTCAATTTGAGCTCCTCTATGTCATCTCTTCTGTGATGTGGTAGAATTTCACTGCCTATGCATCACAGCCTTAATCTTCCTTGAAGAATGAGAGAAACTCCAGGATCTAAGTTGGCCAGAGTTGGCTGTGGATTTACTATTAGGTAAATATTACCAAAGAAAAATCCTATCAGTTTAACATACACAAACACACACACACACACACACACACATACACACACACACACCAGTGTATACACATATAGCATCCTGTTGCATAAGTAAGACATAAAATAGTAAAAGCAGACTGTCATCTTTATGACTCATTGAAGATAGTGGATAGTCTACAGGACAATCCTGGATGCCATTCTGATTGAGTTGGGAACTGCTGAATGGATATGTCCACTTTGTAGTGTATAATTGGTATTCAGAAAGAAGACTTGAAAAGGAAAAAGGGAATTGAGGGTTATACACATTAATGGGTTCATGTGGGCCATGGGGCCACATATCTAGGTAGGCTGGCAAGCTAGTAATATAATGTAATATAAATAATGTAAATAAAAAGTGACCAGAAGAGTAAGGGAAGAAACATGGCCAAGAAGCAGAAGCAGAAGACATGCCTTTCTGATGGACATTACTGTGACCCATGCCAACAGCATGTGAGTAATGATAAAGGGAAATGCAAAGGCAGAAAAGAAGCAGGGAATACTAGATCAGGATGCTTTTATACCATGGAAGCTGAATGAGGGAGAGAGAATAATGGTTACCTAATAGCGAAAACATCCTATACCTGGGATGGGTAGATAAGTTATATATGCAAAAGGGACTCTGCAGATCTGGATAAAGTCTGGACATGAGGATAATCTCATATGTGTGAGTGGACCCAGTTCTAATCATTCAAGAAGAAATCAAGTGGTCAATAGAGATATGAGGTTAGGACCTCCGGTACTGATGCTGGCTTTAAAGATGGAGAAAGGAGTTCGTGAGCTAAGGGACATTAGATCCTCTAGAAGACAGGGGCAGCTTCCATCAGACAACCGGCAGGAAAACTTACCTCAGTCATACAAATAAATTTAAACTGAATTAAACTTGATTGAAATAAAATTTAAATTAATAATACAAGGAAATTAAATTGATTTCAACTAATAGCCTCTGAAACAGAAAGTTAACTTTCCCTAAGAGCCTTCAGGAGGAATAACTTGAGTTATTCTCGTGAGACTCAGTCCAGACTCGTGGCCTGCAGACCATATTAAGCAGTGTTATGTTTTACCCTTATGCATCTAGTAATTTGTTATGGTGGCACTAGAAAGCTAATAGGCCATGTGAAAGAAGATGGGGAGAAATTACTAAGATAGTACTGAGACAACACTCATCAGCTAATTGGCTTAAAATTGGTAATTCCAAAAGGGTGGCCACTGCCCTGAAGAATGGCAGGTGGAAAGTAAGAGTATAGGAAAGCTTCCAACTCAAGGGGAACTTTAAGTGTCCTTAATGGTGTCCTAGAAACACAAAGGAAATAAAATATGAATACTTGAAAACTGGGATTTTTCTCAAAGTGCAACATGCAAGATAAAAAAAATCCCACAACCTCCAATCTTTTATCATTAAAAATATTCTATGTTTCTGTGCATGCACAAAAGAGAGAGAGGGGTGTGATATGTAGGTTTTGTAAATAGCAAGCTTTGTTGTTGACCACCAGCTCCCAAATAATGACACGAAGACTAATTATTAATTATGAAAGCTCCGTCTTAGTTTAGACTTGTCCCACTAGCTCTAATAATTGAAATTACCCCATTTATTTTAACCTATGCTTTGCCTCATGACTTTTTACCTTTCTTTCATTCTGGATGTCTTAGCCTCTCCATGTCTCATTGGCATCTGAGGCACACCTATATTCATTTCCTACGTTCTCTCTCTGCCTGGAAGCCCTGCCTATACCTCCTACTTAGCTATTGGCTGTTCAGCTCTTTATTACACCAATCACAGCAGTACATTTTCACGGAGTGTCCAAATACCTCACAACAGGTGTATATGCTATGGCAGGTGTGTAAAGGTTAAAGACAATTTTGAAGAGTCAGTTCCCTCCTTAACATTTTTGTGGGTTCTGGGGGTCAAACTCGGCTAACACAGCAAATGCTTTGACCTCTGAGCCATCTTTTCCATCCACCCTGTATTCTTTTTTACTTATTTATTTATTTATTGTGCATAGGGGTTTTGCATGCATGTATGTCTGTGTAAGGGTGTCAGATCCCCTGGAACAGGAGTTACAGACAGTTGTATGCTGCCATGAGTAGAAGATTTTCTCCATCTATCTCAGTCCCAATGGACTGGTTCTTCTCCACCTAACACCTCCCAAAGTTGTTTAAGAAATAACCACTCAGAGACATAATTTATATTTATAATTGTTTGGTTGTTGGCTTAGGCTTCTTACTGGCTAGCTTTCTCTAAATTATTAACCCATTACTATTAATCTGTGTGTCTCCACATGGCTGTGGCTTACCTAGGTGATATCCTGGGATCCTTCCTCTCCAGCAGCTACATGGTGAGACTGCCCTTTGCCTTTCTTTCCCTGCCTCTTTATTCAGATTTCTCACTTAGCTAAATTCTGCCTGTCCATTGGCCCAAACAACTTTAGTCATCAACTAATAAGAGAAACATATATCCACAGCATACAGAAGGACATCCCTCATCAGCCATGTGGGTACTGGGAATTGAACCCTGGTCCTCTAGAAGAGGAGGCAATGCTCTTAGCCACTGAGTCATCTCTTCAGTATCCCACTCCCATCCTGTACTCTTAAACTACATGTTCTTTTACCATTTGGAATTACCACTTACCCATGCTTAAAGAACAAAATAACAAAAGGAAGGGAGAGAATCTGTTACGAAAGTTTTGTTATATATTCTGTGTCTTCTGCACAGGCTAGAAGAATTGAAAGATGTGATGAGGAGATATGCTACATATGCAAAACATAAGAAATGGAGCTGTGGGGGCCTTTTGGAGTCCAGGGGATCATGAGTGAGTCCCAGATGTCAAGCACTGAACTTTTCACACTGTTAAATTTAGGTTTTACTTTGGTTTGGTTGTGATTACTCCCTGCTTCTTCCCTCTTGGACTGAGAAATATTTAACTTTCTGAACGGGAGTTAAGAGAATGAATGTTTTAGGGAGACTGGGTATTTTGGGATGACTCTAGATATTCTGAACTTTGGCTGTTTTAGAGGGGTTTTGAATTTGGAAAGAGACTTTTCATGTTTTAAGCAGAAAATGGGACATTTAAAAAGACTATGGGACTTTTAAAAGTTGAAGTGTTTTATGTGATGGTGATACTAATATGAAATCTTGAAGACAACAGGAAAAAGGTTATGGTGTAATAGAGGTATGTTTCTGTGTCAAGTTGACAAGGGGCTAATTGTATTGATTAGTTTTATGTCAACTTGGTACAAGCTAGAGTCATTGGGGAGGACTATCAATTGAGAAAATACCTATTGACTGTAAGCAGGTCTGTGCAACATTTTCTTTTATTAATGATGAGGGAGGGCCTCAGTCACTGTGGGCAATGCTACCCTTGGGCAGCTGGTCTTGGGATGTATAAAAAAGCAAGCTGAGTCAATCAGTGGTGGTGCAGAGGCAGGTGGATCTCTGTGAGTTCCAAGACATCCAGGGCTGTTATACAGAGAAACTAACTCTTCCTTGAACGGGGGTGGGGGTGGGTGGGGGGCGGGAGGGAGCTGAGCAAGCCCGATGAGGTGCAAGTCAGTACTCAGCATTCTGCCTTGGCTTCTGCTTCAGTTTCTGCCTCTAGATTCCTGCCCTACTTGAGTTCCTGCTATGTTTTCATGGTGTCTGGCCTGTGAGTTGTAAAATAAAATAAATCCTTTCTTCCCCTAGTTGATTTTAGTCATGGTGTTTTATTAAAGCAACAGAAATTCTAATTAAGACAAATCTGGATTAATAATAATAATAATAATAATTCATAGTAGATTCATGTAGAATTCTATTGTGAAAAGTAGCCTTTGTTCTGTTAGCAGATAACACTTTGCCCTTTCTGTGTGATCGTAGAACAATGTTAATTTCTCTCTGCCTTGGTGTTTCCCTTAAAAAGCCAGGCAATCCAGATGAGTTCTAACAGGTTCTATCTTGAAATCTATGATTCATAAACTGCTTATCAACACCACCCCAGCACACAAACCAAAAAAAAAATAAAATAAAATAAAACCACACACACACACACACACACACACACACACACACACACACACAAATCCACAGTTACTGTCATTGCAGACTATGACACTGTTGCAGGGAATAACCAAGTCAGAACTGTATGCATTGTCATCAAAGATGCTCCAGATACTTGTAACATGGATATCAGGAGAGGGAAACTGGATTCATCCAAAATATAATTTCCAATCAGTTGACAGAAGCTGACTTGAGTCCTGAGGTAAGAAGGATTCTGAGGCCAATTCCAGGTTAAGCAGATCTTGTGCTTGCATCTTACCCATCAAGTAGGCTGACAGTCAGTAGCATGAGAAAACAGGGTATGGCTAGGTGAACCCCATACTTACTGTCTCTGCAATGTGATTTAAGGATGATAAGGAAGTAAAAAGATCTGTCATTGACATTGCTTGCTATTTCCTGAAGGAGGAGACATCTGAGCTGAGCCTTGAAATGAGGAAGTAAAGTTTCAGTAGACAAGGAAGATGGAACATATTAGGAAGGCAAGCAGGGATGGGTATTAAAACCATGGATGACTTCTCAAGCTCTGTCCACCCAATTATTAGTTGCCTTCTGTTCACCAAGACTTCTTTGCAGCTAGGACTCTGTAACGTGGAATATATGGCAGGCCTTATTTTCAGTACAGAAAACAGACGTGAAAGACAGCCTGTTTTTTGTATCCCTTGTGGTTCTTCCCAGCCAATGACAGGATATGGAAATACGAATTTGGGAGAATTTTCTCCATAGCTGCATTCTGGTGTATTTTTTTTTTTCCTCCACCATCTTTCTCTGGCAGGTAAATCAGAGCAGCAGCAGTGATGATAGCGTCCTTGCATCTCTGAGTTGTCGCTCTAGCGCTGTGTCCTGTGTACAGTCAGCCATACCCCAGCTTCCCCAGTGCTCCAATAGTAGAATCTAGACAACTAGCTTAGACTCTCACTCCAGCCTCTGACATTTTGAAAGCATCCAGTATCTTGAATTAAATCCCTTTCTACCTAAAATGTCTAGAATAACATTTGATTGTTACATTAAGTCCTTATGTGGGTAGTGGTGAAATAATTGAAGATGCAGAGGTAGAAAGTATGAACAGAGAATGTGAAAGAATACGAAATGTCTGACTAAATGAGACAAGAGTGACAGGAAATGGGGATGTGCTGGTGGGCAGGGTTGAAACAGATCACATGCACTCCATCTTATGGGGAATAACTGTTACTGATAAAGACTCACTATATAGCCCAGAAACTAGAGGCAAGAGGACCATGGTTGATATTGATTGCGTGGAAATTAGGCACTCAAGCTGGGCATGGAAAAATAAAATTTCAAGGTCTAAGGAGAGACTTATGATGCAATGTTGCTAATAAAAGCTCATTTGATTAAAGAATACTAGTTTAGGGGTTAAAGAGAGAGCTCAGTTAGTTGATAAAGCACTTGCCTCGCCTAGATGAAGAGCTATCTTCAGATCCCCAGAATCTACATAAAAAATCTGGGTGTAGTGGCACACACTTGAAATCTCAGCAGTGGTGTGATGTGAGGGGGCAACAAGATGGTGTCTGCATGCTGCTGCCCAGTTAGTCTAGCTTATGTTTCCCAGTTCAGGCAAATGAAAAAAAAAAAAATCTGTCTCAGAGAGTGGGAAAAGAAGGCATCCGAGGAATGACACCTAAGGTCATCCTCTGACCTCCACACATGGAAATGTATCCACCATCACCCCACTAAATACCTCTGCCCCCAATATACAAAAATACTAGTTTGTCACAGAATAGTTATAGCTGTAAGTAGGCCAATATGTACAGAAGTAGATGAGCTTTCAGATGTTCTTAGTCCACTTAAAATGAAAATTAGTATTTTCTCCTTTGATTTCTTTCTTCACAGGGGGATGGAGGAAGATTTGGTAAAATTATATTAGTCAAGGATCCTCTGGCTCTACCCACTGAAACAACGTAGCCTAAGGAAAATTACGCTCCTAACAACTGGAATATTGTCCTAGCTCACAGAAGAAGGGCCAAGAGTACAGAAATGTCCCCCAAAATGATCAATGTCAAGCCACCACTGTTACTACCTTAGTTCCTGGACCCTTCTTGTTCCCTTGAGTTGTTGGAAGTTGTACTTCTGTGAATCTTTACTAGGGCTGCACATTAAGCCAAGAATGAAACACCAATTGCGATATTTACCTAACAGTGACATAAACGAGAAAACAGAAGCTCTGAAGATTTACAAAATTCTCAACAGCACCTGCAGCTGATTTATTTCATCCCTTGAAAATTCAAAACCAGAATGAATGATGAGATTTACAAAAAGGCAGTCTGCACACCATTTGCCCTATCGACATCTCACCCGGGTCTGAGATGTCAATGGGAGGACATTATTTTTTTTTTTTTAAGTGAGAAGTTTTATAAGAAAGGAGCTGGAGAGGGGAAGAAAGAGAAAAGAGGTAAAGAGACACAGAGAGAGGACAGAAGAGAAGAGGGAGACAGGAAAATTCCTGTCTGCCCCCAGGGGAACTGTGGGGAATAGAGCGGGAAAGAGAAGAGAGAGGAGAAAGAGAAGAGTTGGAAAGAGCAAGGGCATTATTTTTGTACAGTATTTTAGAGAATAGGCAAAGGAAATATTGAAGATCAATACTGAAGGTTTTTATAGCTCCCAAGTTTTTTACAAATCATCATTCTATTGTGCTATTTTCTGAATAAGAGCTAAACATTAAATGTTTGGGCTGGCAAGATGGTTCAGCAAGTAAACGGACATCCCATGGAGCTTGGTAAGTTTTAATCCTGGGACCCACATGTTGAGAGAACCAAATCCTTCAGGTTGTCTTCTGACATCCATATACATACCATTCACATATACTAAATAAATAAATAAAGTAAGTTTTGGATATTTTGTAGGTAGAGTGGGTTTCTTTTTATAACCAATTCTATTTTGTTAAAAAATAAAATGTTTAAATAATTTCACTATACTTATCTATCAATGTCTTCACAAAACCTAGAATTGATTCTCATTGATTGCCATGACAATCATAAATTGAAAACAGGAAATATGGGTTTCCCAAATGAAAAGTAATTTTGCCAAGTCTACCATCTTAGAATTGTGATTCATTACTACAAACCTTTACACACTACTTTTTTAGGTCAAAGAAGTTAAGAGAAGTACAGCCTTGCCTGGTCCTATAACATTGCGTAGGTTAACCCTTCTCATCATCTTACTTGGTTAAAAAAAAAAAAAGGAAAGGAAGGAAGAAAGAAAGGAAGGAAGGAAGGAAGGAAGGAAGGAAGGAAGGAAGAAAGAACGAAGAAAGAGAGAAAAGAAGGGAAGAAAGAACAATAAGTTCCACTGCATCCAATTAGCGTTGGGGAGGGTAGTTAATAGCCATAAAATGCTTTCAAAAGTGGAATGCTATATCTGAACATGCTAACTTTTTTTTGCAATGATCACATTAATACTCTATTCACTTCACTGGTAATTGGATAGCACCATCAGAATGTAATGATGTGCACCATGCAGAAGTCAGGTGAGATGATCTAATGATGCTGAGATGAAATGCTGTCAGTGCAAGTCTACAAAGATCGTGTAACACTGTCAAAACTGAAAGCAGATTATGGCACTGTGAGTTCTACCACCATTAAAAGATGTTAGAAGGAGAAGGTTCCACAATTCGGGGCAACGTCTGTTATGACAGATCTGCTCAGGCAGCTTAGAAGACAAACTGGCATTCCTTGTCTCATTTTCTTTATCCAAAGGGTTCTTATGAAAATTCTCTGTTAATTTCCTCCATGAACCTCATCAGCCCAGAATAGGGCAATGATTCTCAGCAGCAATTTGTGTTTGAAATGTTCATTGTTCTTTGGGTGTGTGGTCCAATGTTAATTGCACCAGATAATCATTTCTTTTACAGAGAGTGCATTATAAAAGTTTTTTGAGAGAATAGACCTCAAAGTCTCACTCCTTGGAGAAACCTCATAAGAGATCTTTGTTGTAGAGGCCACACTTCACAGAAGAGACATGTCTCTACTACATACCAAGAGAAGCATTTATCTCTCAATATAGAATAGATTTCAAAAATTCCTTAAGATGATTCAACCTGAAGAGAAAATGAAGCTTCTCAGTATAATATTGAACACTAGGAAACTTTGGTTTTCAAGTCTCTGAAGTTTTCTGTTACGTGAATTTGTACTAAACAATTTTTTAAAAAAAAAATATGGAGGCATTTATGCCAACACTATTTGATAGTAAAGATAGGAAGTAGGGAAATAAAACCAGACCATATGAAATGCTAGATGAAGGCTGAACTGGGTGGTGGTACTCAGGTTCCGCCCTTTGTGTCCTAAATGTGGAAGTTCTGTCATTGACCTGACCACATGGCTATGTGACATTGGTACAGCAATAGTGCAGGCTGGATTTCCACTCCCTTCATCTGGGCAAATGTGAAGAACCCACACAATGGGGTGATAGTCTTAAACTTCACTATACTAATGGATAATAGGCCACATAGCTTAGTCCTTCAGTATCTAGAAAAAATGTCTGCACGGCCAACTGGGTAAGTTTCTGTCATGCCATGGTATTAGACAGACCTCTATAATATGGTCACTTAAAGGAGTTTTGTGGGTTTTTTTTTTTTTGGTTACTTTGTTGTTTGATTTTTGCATGTTAGAAGTATACATAAAATCAAGATTTGGCCAAGATATTTCCAGCTGACTTCTGCTATCTTAGAGTAACCATTGTCCTCTCTGTTTCTCTTCTAAAAGTAACCTGGTTTGGATTTTCAATTTTTTATTGTCACCCAACATTTAACATTGATAAGAAATAATGTAAAAATTTTGTCAAGATGGTCTCTAGATACACATGTGAGAAATGTGTGTAATGTGATGAGGGAGAAGAAAGAAGAAGCAGAGGCAGACGTGAGTCATGTCTTCCAACTCTCCTGGGGGTATTGAAACAGTTCTAGAGAGCAGTTACGATGATGGTTAACTCCAACTCTGAAACAAAGATTTTTCCCCTTTTAAATATGTTTTTCATTTTTAATTGACACAGTAATTGTACATATTTGTGGGATACCATGAGACACTTCAATCCATGTACATAATATGCAATTAGCAGATCAGGCTAATTGGCATATCCATCACCTCAGACGTGGATCATTTCTTGATATTGAGAAGATTCAAACTCTGTTAGCTATTTTTAAATTCATGGTTAATTATTGTCTATCATAGCTATCCTAGTGTTCTGTACAACATTGGGAATTTTTCCATCATTCCAATTGCACACTCTACCTTAGCCGTTATCTACTCATCCTCAACTCAACCTTTTGCTTCTCCAACTTTGGCATCCATTAATGTGTTACCTGTTTCCTGTCAGAGCATCTTGCCTCAGATCTCCCTTGTTCTGAATATAATACTCCCAAACTGTACATACCAGCCTAATACCAACTCATATTCTCTTTTCTTGCTATTTTTTCCTTTTTTTTTTTTTTTTTTTTTTTTTTTGGAGACACGATCCCTGGCTGTCATGGAACTTGCCCAATCTGGCCTCCTTGAACTCATAAAGAGTTCTCCTTGCATCTGTTTCCTAGTGCTGGGACTGAGTTACCATGCTGGGATCAATTCAGTTGCTTAATTCAGTGGATGCTAACATCCAGCACTCTCATGCTAAAGAAATAAATGAGACTTACAAAAAGAAAATGTAACTATTGCCATAAACAGTTATTGCAAGCCAATGCAGCATCATTGTAACTGTCTAAGAATACAAAGAAGAGGAGATAAGCAATAGAAATGCTGTTCCAGTGTCTAGGACTAGATACCTGGGATGTCAGATACTTTTCATGCAATCAGCTTACTCGCCATGGATTCATAAATAAGTGCCCTAGCCTCTCTGGCCCTCCTCATTCTCTAACATGGGATAATGATGACATTTCTGTGCTGGCTTTTGTAAGAAGCAAACAAAACAATGCAAACAAAACAGTGCGTATTAATGCCTAGTTTTGACCATTTTTTATATTTAGAAAAAGAGCAAGTTTTCTCCCACAAATCTCAGTCTCTCTCTCTCTCTCTCTCTCTCTTCCCCTCCTTCCCTTCCCCACTCTCTCTCCAGTGCAGCTGGAATGAACATTCCTTCTAAACTAGTATTTGGTGCAAAGTGGAAGACCAATGTCCCAGAAATCACAAAGAACTAAACCATGATGGGACCAGAAAGATGACTCAGCAATTAAGAGCACTTGCTGCTCTTTCTGAGGTCTTTGGTTTGGTTCCCAGCACCCACGTGGCAGCTCATAACCATCCATAACTCCTGTTCCAGAAGACCTGACACCCTCTTCTGGCTCCAGCAGGCACTAGGAACACACGTGGCACACATACATACATGCAGACAAAAACTCACATATATCAAAAAAAAAAAAAAAAACAAAAAAAACAAAAACAAAAAAACAGATTTTAAAGCCAAAGTTTTAACGTGATCCACCATCAATATCCACATCCCAGTTCATTCTGACTTCTTTTACAGGTGTTCTCCCAAGAGCCATTTTGGAAAAACAGCTATCTCTTGTTCATCACTTCCTTAATTACTCTCAAGAGCAGAGAGCTTGGTGGTTCTGCATTTTGCTTTTCTGTTTCTCTTCTCATCTCTTTCATTCTTATAAACTGGGAAACTTAAGCCCTGACCCATGTCTCAGCTATAATTAACAGGAGGATTCTCTTTCAAATCTTTTCATGGTAACAAAGACACTCTCTGATTCATTTGCTTTTCTCAGTACTAATAGAGAAATGTCCTGGGGAGTGTGGGATGGCTCAGAAGTTAAGAACACATACTGACTGCTCTTGCAGAGGATCTGGATTCCATTCCCAGAACTTACATCTGGAGCTTCTACTTACATCTGGAGCTTCAGGGAACTGATGCCTTCCTCTGGCCTCTGAGGGCACTGCATTGACATGCCCAAACCCACAGAGGCACACACATATACACAGACATTTTTCAAAAATGTAAAGTCCCAGCTCTTTTCCTGCAGGGCCAGCTTCATTCCTGAGACACCATAGCAAAGGTCAGAGTGGACGGATTTGACCACACTGAGTGCCTGGTTACCAAGGTTTCCTTCCTGGCAAGGTGGAAACTGTTGCTATCAATGACCCCTTCATTGACCTCAACTATATGGTCTACATGGTCCAGTATGAATCTATAAAATAGTCAAGCATGAGAAAGGCGATCCTTGTCATCAATGGGAAGACCATCAGCATCCTCCAGGACCAAAATCCCACCAACATCAAATGGGTTGAGTATCTTGTGGAGTCTACTGGTGCCCTCACCACTTGGAGAAAGTCAGGACCCGCTTGAAGGGTGGGACGAAAGTGTCATCATCTCTGCCTCTTTTGCCAATGTTCCCATGCTTTTGTTGGATGTGAACCATAAGACGTATGACAACCCACACAAAATTGTCAGCAATGCTGCCTGCACTACCAACTGCTTAGCTCTCCTGGCAAGATCATCCATGATATCTTTGGCATTGTGGAGGACTCATGGCCACAGTCCACGCCATCACTGCCACCCAGGAGGCTGTGGATGGCCCCTTTGAGATGCTGTGGTGTGATGGCCGTGGGGCTTCCCAGAACATCATCCCTGCATCCACTGGCGCTGCCAAGGCTGTGGGCAAGGTCATCCCAGAGCTGAATGGGCAGCTTACTGCCATGGCCTTCCATGTTCCTAACTCCAATATGTCCATCGTGACATGATACCTGGAGAAAGCTGCCAAGTGTGACAACATCAAGAGGGTGGTGAAGCAGGCCTCTGAGGGCCCGCTGAAAGGCATCCTGGGATACATTGAGGACCAGGTTGCCTCCTGCAATTTTAACAGCGACACCTACTCTTCACCTTTGCTGCTGAGGATAGCATTGCTCTCAATGACAACTTTGTAGAGCTTATTTCCTCAGATGACAATGAATATGGCTACAGCAACAAGGTGGTGGGCCTCATGGTCTACGTGGCCTCCAAGGAATAAGACGTCCTGGATCACCCACTTCAGCAAGGCCAGGAAAGAGATGAGAGACCCTAGCTACTGAGCAGCCCCTGTCCCAACTCAGTCCCCAACACAGAGCATCCCCCCACCCCAGTTTCCTTTCTAGACCACCAGAAGAAGGGGAAGGGTTTAGGGAGCACTACTGTCTTGAATACTGTCAATAAAGTTTAGGACCCACACACCACAATTAAAGGCCCACAGGGTGGTGGAGGTGCATGCCTTTAATCATAGAGACAAGTGGATCTCTGAGTTCAAGGCCAGCCTGGTTTACAGAATTCCAGGACAGCCAGGACTACACGAAGCAAATTTTAACTCCCCTCTTCTCTCCAGGTTTAGCATGCAGGTTAACTGACAGCCATCTAACACAGTTACTCATAATATGATGCAGAGCAAAGAATGTCTAAAATTCTTAAATGACAAGTATGGGGGGGGGGAACATAACAATAGTAAACTCTAAAGCACTCAAATAACAAAGAAGGTAATGGAAAATTATAGGGAAAATAACCAATTCAGTAATATATCCTATTCCTCCACATGTGAACACAGCTATTCTAGCTTATGTCTGTCATTTGCTTATTTGGCTTGTTCAGCTACATATATCTTCAAATTTCCCCATAAGGGTTAGTGCGTTGTTTACATATATTCTGTTGCTATCTGAAATTCGGGAGTTTCATACATATCTTCACATTCATGGCTCCAAGAATTCCTAAACTTTGTAAGAAAAAAAAAATCCAGACATCTTTAAATCCAATTTTCAACTAATGAGTGCACAACACAGTAACTTGCCTACTTGAAAATCTGCAGCAGCAACTAAATATTCCTTGATTCTCTTGGTAGTTGATTGAAATGCTCAAACCCATGGGGTACATGCAATTATACATAAAAACTGAGGAATCATCATGCACCGATAAGTTGACATGAACATATGTTTACAAATGTTTTGCTACAAGCAAGACCAGAGACCCCACTCTCCTCATACAAGGGGTGAAAATTATTCAAAACTTGATGTTGAAAAGACTGAATTTTGAGTAACTGCCACCCATGACTAGATGGCCATTTCTGTCTGCCAGGGGATTGGTTTTAACTGTGCCTAGCTTCCATGCCAGCTCAATATCCTTATATAAAATTGCATGATATTTGCATATAACCTATCTATACCCTCTCTAGGCCCCTGTTAGTATTCCTTGGGGTTCTCACAAAATACACCCTCAGCTGAAGCCACTAAGAGCACCACCTGTGTGCATTCACTACATTCCCTTTTAATGGGTCCTGCCCATCTCCCATCATTCTCTCTCTCCCTCCTCTCTCTCACTGTCTCTTTCATTTTTACCAACTTTCCCCAGGGTCTCTGGCCCCTGACTGCCCCTTCTCACTCCTCTTCCAATAAACCTCCCATGTGAGTCCTGTTGTATGGCTTGATTTCTCTCTGAGGCATTTTTTTAAATTACAACAGTCCCTCTGACTAGTACAGTGCTATATCCATAGAATAAGGACAAGAAGACAGTCTTAGATCTTCATCACATGTACTTTCTCTCCAGAAATACATTTGGTGGAAGGTCCATTGGGTGTAAAATCTTCAAATACATTGAGTGGGCTCACTAAGTCAATTGCTATTAAAAGATTCCGGCAGCAAGGCACCCATCCTTCCTGCTCACAGCTTTCAGAAGAGGACCCATTGCATCAACTGCACTGTACTGGGGGAAGCGGTTGACCTTTCTTTCCTGTTGCCTTCATTTTCTTCTGCAGGAACACAGAGGGATGGGAGTCTGGTGGGCACTCTGCCTTCTCCTGATTATGCTGTGGGACACAGCAGGGGAACCTCTTATCTCAGACTGGGGTTGCCTGTCTAAGATTATTTTTTTCTTTATAAAAGGTATAAGGCAACAAACACAGCTGTAGAAAAAGGTTTTGTGTTTTCTTTCTGTTTGTTTTGGTCTATTAAAATGGTATAATTAAGTGCAATAAAGTTCCATAAAATTATAGCATCTGCCTTTGTGCCCTTCCTTGCTCTGCAAGTTTTACCTGGCTCACAGTATTTGAATACTCTGAGAGCATTTGACTTTATAAAGTTTCCTACATCTTTGCATAAGTGTTATGATATCATAAAATACAGAGGCCTCAAATCAATGAGTTAGTGTGTATGTGTGTGTGTGTCTTATGACATATATGTGTTTGTATGTGTATGTGAGTGTGGACATGTGAGGAGGCCAAAGGTTAATACTGAATGTTTGTTTCATCTACCTCTTCCCCTTTGTTTTTGTCGTTTTGTTTTTTGTTGTTTTTGTTTTGGATAGAATCTCTAATTGAACCTGGAACTTGCCATTTGTCTAGATTAGTTGACCTGTTTCTACCTCCCCAGCACGAGGGTCAGAGGCTCATGATGCCACTCTTGGCCTTAAATGAGTACTCAGGGTCTAAACTCTATTTCTCATGCATGCATGATAGCATGTTAACAAGCCCTTTACCTGGCCCCTGAATTTTAAGATTCTAAATTAATCTTGGAATCAGTATACTACTACTGTGTTACTGAATTCCCATCCAGCAGTTCCTATCTCATCAACTGTACAGGAAGAATTTGTTTGTTTTTGTGAAACAGGGTTTCTCTGTAGCTTTGGAGCCTATTCTGGAACTTTCTCTGTAGACCATGCTGACCTCAAACTCACAGAGATCCGCCTGCCTGTGCCTCCGGAGAGCTAGGATTAAAGGTGTGCACCACCACCATCAGGCTACAAGGGACATTTTTTAAATCATTTTTTAAAATTTATTTTTTGTGTCTTTCACATCATTCCTCCTGATCCCACCTGCCTCCCCTTACCCACAACCAAAAATAAATAAATAAATAAATAAATAAATAAATAAATAAATAAATAAAGAGGAGAAAAATCTCATCATGGAAGCTGCACCGTGACACAGTGAGTCACACAGTAAACCCCTTTATCCATACATTTTCACACGCAGCCGCTCATCACAAAGAATCACTGGTCCTGTTTGAGGCCCCTGGTCTCTGCTTCGTCATCAATGCTGGCTCTCACTGGGGCTCTTCCTGGACATCCTGTTGCTGCCCTGTTTTGTGGAGATCTTGCAGCCCTGCATCCACAGGACTGACAACCCCCTCCACCCCATGCTCCAGCAGATCATAGATAGGGTGGATGTTGGGGTGACCAACATATAACCCTGGGCCTGGGTAGTTGAAAGGTAGGTTAGCCTGCCCCATGTCCCCTGTCTTTGCCACCAGCTCTATAACATTGCCCTGGCTAGTTCACCCTTGCAGTGGTGGGCAGAGGGTGGGGCCAGTTCTCTTCTGCTTTCTTTCGAGGCAGGGTTTCTCCGTATTGCTTTGGAAGTTGTCCTGGAAAACTCACTCTGTAGACCAGGCTGTCCTCGCACTCACAAAGATCCGCCTGCCTCTGCCTCCTGAGTGCCGAGATTAAAGTACTCAGAGTCATTTCTCCCACACCTGCACCTACAACCTACTACGTTGCCCAGACCCGATGTAAGGGCCACTCTCCTGAGTGCTGCCTCTGATGTGGAGCCAGGACAGCTCCCCTGCTCTTATGACCTCAGGGCCAGCTCTGGCATCTGCCTCGGGTGTTGATGGGGTGAGTGGCATCTCAACCCTGACCATGCTGCTACAAGACAGATGAGTAGAGGGGACAGTTCTCCCAGGCTCACAACTTCAGGGCTGGCTCACCCACACCTCTGCCAACAGGGTTAGCTCTATTGTGCTGCACACGAGGTGCAGGACCTGCTCTCCTGGGTGTTACAAGGGGAATTTAAATTGGAATATTTATGTACACTGAAGAAGAATAAATGTCATATAAATAGTATCACAGCCAAACTTTCAAGATCATCTTCTGAGCTTAGGATGAAGAATGTGCCTCAGTTTGGGTTTGCAAAGACTCATAATAATGGAAAGCCATTTACTTCCTGCTTAGATAAACTTGAAGTGCTTTCAGCTGTGCTGTGGCAGATTCATCTCATATAGAATAGGCTCGAGAGGACACTTGATGTGTGTTCCTAAATAGTGATGTTTAAGCTAAATGAATAAACACACTTTCATGTCTTAATTATAAAAACAAAATATGTGTAACTCTGTGATACACACTATCATTTGAAATAAAATGAAAATCTTATTAGGTTAGAATTAAGTGGAAAATGGTTTTTGCCTCTGGGGACATTTTTATACCGAATATTTATATAATTAACCTAATATTGAGCCCTTGAGGTTAGAGATGATCTCTAACTCCAGACATATTTTTTTTAGTAAAGGTAAGGGGGTGTTGCAATTAATTTATGCACATGAGGAATTTTTCCTTTTGTTTTTCCTATTGCTTCATCCCTTCTTTTCTCCTCATATTCCTCACACGATGAGTTCATTGTCAGTCCATATAGGCTTCTAAACACCTTGACTCAGGCTAAACATATAGCAAAAACTTTGATCCTAGGTGGGGAACTAAATGGTTTTGCTAACTCAGAAAAAGACATATCTCTGAATGTCATTTCTGACCAGGGCAGGTGACACAGCCCATTCACTTGCATTGCCAAAACCAATAATCAACCACTTGGGACATACTGAAAAGCCCCTTCTGTGCTTGCAGTCACTGCTTGTATCTTACATACCAATCCATGGGCTGTTTTCCATGCAGCCATCATACATATTTTGGAGCTATTGCTTTAATGACTTACTAGGTTATTAGACAATCATAGTGCTCTATTTCAAAGATAAAAGTAATGTTATTGATCTACTTTTACAGAACATGACTTAAACAGTCTCGTGTTTGAGATCTGTGGAATAAAACAACAACAACAACAAAAAGCCAAAAACAAAAACAAAAAGCCGTTGATTAGGCATGGTAGTGCATTCCTTTAATCCCAGCACTTGGGAGGCAGAGGCAGGTGGATCTCTGAGTTTGAGGCCAGCCTGATCTACAGGGTATGTTCCAGGACAGCCAGGGCTACACAGAGAAACCCTGTCTTGAAAGAACAAACCAAAATGACCTCAATGAAATACGATTAGTCATGGCATGACAGAGAAATTCCTTGCTAGCAGTTTCCATTGGACAAATAACGAAAAAGCAATGGGCGAAACACCGCAAATAAGCACATATCAGCCAGAAAACCTGACTTTTAAAGACAGATATGCCCCTGATATATATTCGAGACCAAGACAGATTTGCTTATATCAAGTGTGTACATGTAACGCCAGCATATATTATGCAGTCCTTTGCTTGAATTGTGTGCATCTGAATGCTATGTAAACACAAAATTTTAGATATTTTATGTGCATTAAAATGAGTCTCACACCCAAAGTAGGGGGCGCTTTATTCCCATTTAAAGAGATTTCCAGATAAGACAGAAAGGGAAAAAGAGTTAATGTTGTTATTGAATTTTTCTGACCTTTATTTATTATTAAGTTTACCTGAGCTTTATTCATTATGGGGAGTCGCTTTAGCTCAGCTGGTAGAATGGGCAAGCAGAAGCCCTGATTTAGATTACCAGCTCCACACCATCCTTCACTACATAGTAAGTTTGAAACCAGGCTGGGATATGTGATATCTAAATAAGTGAATAAATAAAATGGCACACCCTCACCCTCACTTTCCCTAAGGCATTTACTGTGCAGACTCAGAGTGACACACCATCCTCCTCCTCTCTAGAACAGTGAAAGACCAGAAGCCTGCCTGGCCCCTCATTTGGATGAAAGAGGGGGGTGTTTCCTCAGATTGTCTAGGAAAGAGGGTGGCTCTCAGTGTCTCCTAATCACCCCAGCTTTGAAGAACACTGTCAATATGATGTCAGCACATGAGAACTGAAAGATAGAGAGTTCCCCACTCCTTCCCATACAAAAAAAAAAAAAAAAAAAAGAGGTAATACCTTGGAAGAAAAGCATGAAAGGAGGAAAAGAAAGGAAAGAATGCAGTCTGGGAGCTGAGACAAAGCTCTACCACCAGGTAGTGGGCCTTTTAGGACCAGCCTGGCAAGACTTTGAGCTGGGGAAGTTTCCTGTCGGCATGCTGTTCCTGGAGGACACTGGGTGGCGCTCGTGGTAAAGGCTTGCACTTCTTTAGGGTCTCCCCCCCTCACCAACGCCACCACACCACCACATATCCTTTGCAAATTTCAGCTACCCAAAGATGAAATTACATGCTCATCGGGTTGCTAGAGGAGTTTGATGCCATGGGATTGTTTTTCCGAGGTCGGGTCAATTGGGATTTGAGAAGCCATAGTGTCCCATCACTGGCCTTAGGACAAAGCCTGAGGCCTTGGTGTCAGAACTACCTCCACAACACCAGCAACAATTATGACCCTGGCAGCGAGTATCCTTTGGCATATGAGTTCAAGCGCTGACCAGACGCGCATATGGGGCTGGCAGCTCACAGACCACAGAAGTGTATTAGTGAAATGAAATGGGACTATGTCTTGTGAGCAGACTTCAAGCTGTCTGTAGTGACCCTCTCTGGGCAACATTTAAGAAAAGGTGGTAACAGAATGGAGCTCAACTCAGAAAAGCAGTCAAGAAAGTTGATACTGGTGAATTTCAAAGAGGAGGCAAAATTTGGTGATTTCACCCTGAATTGGGCTTGACACAAGGGACTCACATCTACATAAAGGCCAGTGTTTCAGCACCTTGGGTTATACGTAATTAAGGACATTGCACCCTTTTCTCATTCTCCATTCTTTTTTTGACGTTCATAAAAACATGCATGTGATGAATATTTATCTCCACTGGAAAAAAAAAGGAGGTAGTAAGTAGTTTGTAGCAAGATCTAGAATTTATCTTACCACTATAAACTTGTCTTCAACTAGATCCTGAAGTATGTCTGTAGTTTCTGGTACCAGTCTTATGGGATGTTGCCTTCTTAGAAAGCTGTGAGAGCCCTGATAGACTCATCCTGTTGATGAAGACCATCCTGACCCTATTTCCCTCCTGGTTATTACATTTAAATACCGATTAAACAGAATTGAGGTCAGTGGAGGGACCACCCGCATCTCTGTACCATTTTTATTTACCTGTAAACACTTTGACCAGCCCAAGGCATTGATTTGGAGGAGAGATTTGTACAATTAGGCTTCATGTGTCTAAGGCAACTCCATGGGCTAGGTAAGCATCCCCATAGCAGGCCAAGATCACATCCAACAAGGTTGCCTCCTTGAAGATGCTCACAGCCTAAATCTAGAACCTGGACAATGGCATAAAAATCGATTGCAGGGGACCAGGACCAAGGGACAGTGTATATTTGTTGAGCACCCCCCCCATCTGTGTCAGGGACACCAAGGCTGCAAACTCAAGATGTAGGAAACGGGTGGCCCTGCTGAATGCTAGGTCCCTCTAACTCAGAGAAGCTGAAGTTGTCCAGCCAAGGAAAGGCACAGTAGCTGTGGTTTTAAGGGACCCAGGAGGGCATGGCTGCGAGTTGATGCATATGTTGCTGCTTCCAAATGGAACTCCAGAGAGGGACTGCCGTCCTTTCTCCAGTCTCTCACAGAGGTCAAAGGCCCAGCAGCTAATGTAGCATTAGACAAAACTCAGGCAGGCTTTCACTTCTTCCACTGGCAGAAGGATGTGTGAAGCCAGAAGACCCCACCCTGAACATTCAATGGCATTCCAGGTTCCTGGCCATGCACCCCCAAGAGAAAGACAAAAGGAAGCCCAAAACAGGATACAACACAAGGAGTTGCATTTTTGAGGGGAGTGGAAACAGGACATGAGTGAGGCTTGTGCTACATTCCCAAGCCCCCCTCACTCAGTCATAACTAGAGTAAAAGCACATGACAACGAAATAAACTTCTTTTTGGTGGCCTGTTCCAAATGTATGAGTCTTGAGCCCCGCCTCCTTTTATATATAAACTAAGATGTTCACTAGGCAAGAAATAAAGGGGAAATGTACAGGAACACAAACTAGGGAATTGGGCATGGAGGCAACAGAACCAGAGAGGGTCATCAGTGGACATAATACCAACTCGTAAGAGGAATTTGTTCCCTGTCTACTTTCTGGTCTTCGCATTTCCATTTGATCTGGAGACACTATAGGACACATACCTGAATCAATTCACTTTTGCAGTAATCTGGCCACTGAACTGAGACACACTCAGTTTTAGAAGCTTCCAAGTAGATGAGAATATTGAACAAAAACAGGGCTGCTCAGCTCTTCCGGAAGACAAGTTAGGAGAGGTGAGGCAAAGTCCAGTTATTCGAGAATAAGACCTTTCGAAGACTTTAGTTGCAGGAACTCTACCACTGACAGCTAAATGGACATATGTACTCTTGAACATCTCTACGGAGTCCTGAGAAATATTCTTCCTCAGAAGTGCTTGTTACACATCAATCTGTTTCCCAATTTGCAAATTTTCAACACAACTTAGTTACCACTTGCGTCCCAGCATCCCACTAAAGCAATACTCTCCTCCATTTATTCCCACCTTCATCTAACACTCCTGTTTCTCCTTGACACCCATTCCCACATCAGTGGTCAGTTGTACAGTCTCCTTTGGGGGAGGAGGAGAGGGCAGGTAGGTGTGGAGCAAGAAAAGAGCATCATGGGTCTCATCATCTAAACGTATTCTTTGAAACTGCAGTTGGAACACATTGTCTATTTAAAAAGCACAGAGTTGGGTCCTGGGGCGTCTTGGGTTGTCTGTGCTATTCACTGAAAACAGATCGACTGAGACCATCTCTCCCTCAACAGGCAACAACGTGTATAGCCCTAGCCCCCCCCCACCTCTCTCTCTCTCTCTCTCTCTCTCTCTCTCTCTCTCTCTCTCTCTCTCACACACACACACACACACACACACACACACACACACACACACACAACCCCCGTATCACCACCACCCCCCTTCTCTTTTTTTTTAAGCAATGCTTTGTTGTGCTAAAACTAGTTGGACGAGTTAGGGTGTTGCTCTGCTCCCGAGGCCCTGGCCAATGGAACCCGATCCACCCCGCTGTGCGTAAGCGCGCAATTAAGGATTTAACCAAGGCTGTGCTGCGCCTCAGCCAGCAGTCAGCCTGCGGGAGACAGAGCCTCCACGACTCCCAGCCGCCTCCTCCCAACCGCCGCCTCCTCCTCTTCCTCCTCCTCCTCCCTCGCTCCCACAGCCATGTCTGCTTAGACCAGAGCAGCTCCACAGCCAATTCAGGCAGCAGCAGCAGCCGCCGCAGCAGAAGGACAGCTGCCGCTCGGGAGCTATGACAGGAGTGTTTGACAGAAGAGTTCCCAGCATCCGATCCGGCGACTTCCAAGCTCCGTTCCCAACGTCTGCCGCCATGCACCATCCTTCTCAGGAATCTCCAACTTTGCCCGAGTCGTCGGCCACCGATTCTGACTACTACAGTCCCGCGGGGGCCGCCCCGCACGGCTACTGCTCTCCTACCTCTGCTTCCTACGGCAAAGCGCTTAACCCCTACCAGTACCAGTACCACGGCGTGAACGGCTCGGCAGCCGGCTATCCGGCCAAAGCTTACGCCGACTACAGCTACACCAGCCCCTATCACCAGTACGGTGGCGCCTACAACCGCGTTCCAAGTGCTACCAGCCAGCCAGGTAGGCGAGCGGGGGCGGGAGGCAGGTACCCAGGGCATCGTCACCCAGCGGGTGTGAAGTGGGGTGGTAGATGAGGGCTGTGCTGGCTGCAACACTAGAAGGCACGCTCCGCAGAAGGGAGTGGGAACCCAGAACTACAAACAGGAGAGCATTTCACCAGGCAATTTGGGGGTTTGCAGTGGAGGAACCTTGGGGAGGTTTAGTCCGGGTGTTTCCCCTCCCGCGCCCCTCGGTGGTCCCTCCTTAAACTGGATTCCTAACTTGCCTAGCCAGAAAGCCAGCTAAGCTGGAAAGAGGCTGGGGGGTGGGGTGGGGGGGTGGCTGGGAAATCAAGCAACCCCAGTGGTGTTTGCGTAATAAAAGGAAAGTTAGTTGGAATTGTGGGTGAGCGTGCTGAGTTGGTGAGATCTAGTCTGGATTAGCCTGCGAAGCGCCCCGAGGCCTCGCAGCGCGGGTGCCGGCAGCACACCGGGTGGCCTGAGGGCTGCAGCCTGACAGAGAAGAGCGAGCAGGGAACTTTGCGGTTTGTCCAAGGCATTTGCAAACACAAAAAAGCCATTTAAAATAGCGGAGGGTTGCTGAGAGGTCACGTTGTTGGAGGGATCTCCCCCCACCACCCCGACCCTCCTTAGGTGCCTAGAATTTGTCTACCTCCTCCTTCCTCACCAGCTCCTTCCCCCCCCCCCCCCGTCCACCTTGAAACTTCCTCAGAGAGTTACAGTGGGGTACTGAGGCAGTAAATGAGAGGTGTGAAGTCTCGGTGGAGAAGTTCAACTGGTCGATTTTGATCTCTCCTCACCAACACATTAATAAGCCTGCTAATATTAGCTTCTCCTACTCCAGCAGAGTGGAGACCACAGTCCTCACCCTCCACCCTTCCTCTGGCAGCAGTTTCACTCACATAAGCTCTCCCACTCCTTCTGGAGGGAGGGGGGGTGGATGGGGCCATGTGGCCGAGAGGCATGCTTGCAAATCACTAGTTCAGAGAACCCCTCAGCGCTGTGCATTCATTAACAGTGAGAATTCTTCCCGACGCTCTCCCCTTTACTACGAAAATATCTTCCCTACAGATTCCTTTTCAATGTATCTTATTGAGTCTATTCCTTTCGCTGTCTCTGTATTCGTGCATAAGGGGGGGGATTTTTTTTTTTTTTGCCAAGAACATATTAAGTCTATTTGTAAAAGAAACCAGACACATCTGTGCCCTCGCAGATCTGCTGTGAGATTATGGGGGCTGCATAATCGGCTCTCTGTCTGCCGCGGGCCGCGACCGACCGCTTGCCTCTGTAGTAAAGGAACATAGTTTGCTTGTCGGTCTTTGAACTTTGGAGACCTTGGCTAGCGTCTTCCCTGCCCAAGCGTCTAGCCTCTGCGGGCGCCCGAACAGACGCCAACAGAAGCGGGGTCATGGCCCAGGGCCTCCCACTTGACGCCCTGCTAAAGGAGTGCGTATTCTCATTCCAGGGAGCCCAGGGTGAATCGGGGGGGAGGGGGTTGTCTGACAGAAAGAAGCATGGTTAAAGGGTTCCATCCTTAAAACGAAGAAGCAGTTGATTGTATACAGAGAGGTGCCTCATAGCACGCAGTAGCCATTAACTGGGGACTCCCCGGTGTGATTTGGGGAAGAGATGAGTTTTACTGAGGTTTGGAAAGTCAAGGCAGTGAGTGATACTGGGAAAGAGAGCGAAGAGTACGTTCTTAAAAGCAAACAGAGCCTCAGTGAGTTGAGGACCGGTGCAAAAGGGGCATTGTCTGCCCAGGAGCTCTAACCTAGTCTGTTTTGATTATTTAGAGAAAGAAGTGGCGGAGCCAGAGGTGAGGATGGTGAATGGTAAACCAAAGAAAGTTCGTAAACCCAGGACTATTTATTCCAGCTTTCAGCTGGCCGCATTACAGAGAAGGTTTCAGAAGACTCAGTACCTCGCCCTGCCAGAACGCGCCGAGTTGGCTGCCTCTCTAGGACTGACGCAAACACAGGTAAATCCGGCCGCCGCCGGGTACCGGACCCGCCTGGCCGGCAAGCCGGGCTAGGCCTCGTGCTTCGGTCCCGACTGGCTGGAGCCGAGTCCCTAGAACTCTGCAGACACACATAGAAATGCACTAGCCCCTGCTTCCTTCCCTCCTTGAGCCAGGCCTGCTGTTAACGACACGTGGCGGTGGGCACGGTATTCGTCGTTTGTCCCAGAGTTGCCCCCTCTCTTTTAACCACCAAGGTCTGGACCAATGTTCCAGAGTGAAAACAAGGGAGAGGTTTTGTGAGGGGGGAACCTCTCTCGCACGCGCGCTTTCTAAAGAAATGTATGAGAATCTTCCAGGCGTACGGGCCTGGCGGTGGTCTCGGGCCATGCAAAGACGCGGATCTTAATGTCCGGGTCGTGTCCTATTCCTGAGGCAGCTGGAAGCAGCCTGAGGGTCGCGAGGTGGGGGGCGCTGTTGTACGGGGAAACCCTCCTGGATTGCCTGCCCCCCCCCTTTTCCCTCCCACTCCAACCGGCTGGGGCCTAGAATAAGGAATGTTCAAGTCGCCGCCCAGAGCTTCAGGCAGAGTCTGGCTTCCCAGTGCCGAGGGGAGTGAAGGAGTAGGGCAAGAGATTGGGAAATCGCTCTTTTCCCTCTGAGCTTTCAGTCTAGCCCACACCCCTTCCCTCCTGGGGCCCTAGCCTTCGAGTAGAAGAGAGTGGCTTTCCACGATGGACTGGTGCACAGGCCCACACGAGCCCTCAGGTCCAGAGAGAATAAAAGACAAAGCCTGTTGGGGTCGCATCCTAGCTTAAACCGGGTGCTGCCTGTGATGGTCAGGGCTCCCTCTGCAGCACCTTGGCGATAGGCCGACAGCTGCTGGGAGATACCGGGACCGGGTGGTCTAGGGACCCTAAAAACCCTGATTCACCTCCCAGGGGAAGGCGCGGGCAACCTCTGAGTGTCCCGGTAACTTGTGCCTTTGTTCCCCCACCCAGGTGAAAATCTGGTTTCAGAACAAAAGATCCAAGATCAAGAAGATCATGAAAAACGGGGAGATGCCCCCGGAGCACAGTCCCAGCTCCAGCGACCCTATGGCGTGTAACTCGCCACAGTCACCAGCGGTGTGGGAGCCCCAGGGCTCTTCCCGCTCTCTCAGCCACCACCCTCATGCCCACCCTCCGACCTCCAACCAGTCCCCCGCGTCCAGCTACCTGGAGAACTCGGCTTCCTGGTACCCAAGCACAGCCAGCTCAATCAATTCCCATCTGCCGCCGCCGGGCTCCTTGCAGCACCCGCTGGCCCTGGCCTCCGGGACGCTCTATTAAATGGGCTGCTGGCTCTCTGTCTTGCTCAGTTTTGGGACTACAGTGTTTTGCTGTTTTAGAAATCAGAAAGGAAGGAATTCATACGGGGATGTTTGGAAAATGGAAACAACAAAAAAGTCATGTGTAAAGCTTTTTTTTTTTTGCATGTAAGTTATTGCATTTCAAAGGACCCCTCCCCCTTTTTTACTGAAAAAAAAAACTTTTTTTTTTTTTTGCGCAACTGTGGACACTATCAATGGTGCCTTGAAATCTATGACCTCAACTTTTCAAAAGACTTTTTTCAATGTTATCTTAACCGTGTAAATAAGTGTAGATAGAGGAATTAAACTGTATATTCTGGATAAATAAAATTATTTCGACCATGAAAACTGTTCCTCTTTGGCCCCTCGATAACTGGCTAGTGAAGTTCTATGCAGGCAATTAAGGACAAATTTTTCAGAAATCTAACAATGCAAAGCAGAAGTCAGGATCTGAATGAGGCAGCTATGTGTTTGTGCTGGCCGCTGTGTTCTATGTATCTTTCTTCACATGTGGTCTTTTTATAATGCTGTCATGTTTAGGGTGTTTGGGTTTTGTTTTGTTTTTTTCCTAACCACAAAACCATTTGAACGATATTGTTTCGGGGAAAGGAATATTGAAATCTAAATACATTTCTACAACCTTGTAGGTGAGTAAGAAGGCAACAGAAATCCCTCAATAACCCATAATTCTAAGTACAAACTGGTTCTGGTGGGAACCCCTCCCCCATCAACATGTATGTATGGCAATTAGATAAAGTATGATCCTTTTGAAAAAGAGCATCTCAAGATGAGGAAGGAAAAAAAAAAGCAAATCTGCTTTCATTCCTATTATATTTTTCAAAAATCTGAAATGTTGGGGCACAGCAAGTGTTAGCTTTTGCCTTGAAGTTCTAATGTGAATGACTATATATGAATGACTATAAATTTGGCCAGGTTCTTTCAGGCAAGAAAATGCCTTAGGGACTGAGAACAATGGTGAGCCTAAGGCTCAAGGCCAAACAAGGAATATGGGGGTAGGGAGTATTCCTTGTCCAAAAAAAAAAAAAAAAAAAAAAAAAGAGGGAAGGGGGGAGGGGTGCCATTGCCATTTGAGGCCCTATATTGATTTCATTTTGTGTGAGATGATGTTCTTAATATAATTGTCTTTCACTATCAGCTGTATTTTGTGGCTCTTTCAGGAGGAGCTCCTGCTCTACTTTTACATAAAACACTGGCAGCCATAGTAGGATATGGGGCATTCACTGGGAATCCTTTCTGAAGATGAAGCCATCTTTAAGGCAGGGGTGTAGGAGTTGCAGCCACCTGGCCCCTAACTTGCCCTTCCCTTACAACTCTTCGTGTAGATGTTTAGGCTGTACCCAGAGCTATAGCCTGGGTCCAGAGCTGTGCCCTCGGGCCTATATTATAGGCGTCTTTGTGGCTACATGTCCTTTAGTCCACATAAATCTATTTCCTTATGACACCAAAGGAACACACAATGTTGGAAATTACTAGATTTATGGAAAATATTCCACAGATAGGAAGCCACAATAAATGTGACAAAAGAGCCCTCTTGGTGAGGGGGAGATTAGAACATAAAAAATTACACCCTGTCATCTGAGGATTTCAGAGAGGACCCTGCCAGCAGTGAGAACCAAAGAGTCAAGCTGTGTGCCCTTGGGCCATTTATGGAGTCAGCCAGTCTCCCAGTCTCTCCCCTCCCTCCCTCCTTCCCTTCCTCCCTTCCTTCCTTCCTTCTTTCCTTCTTTCCTTTCTTCCTTCCTTCCCACCAAACTTCTATCTCCATTTTTTCCCCTTTTCTTTTATTTTCTTTCCACAAGTGACATCAAGCCCACCAGTTTGGGACTCATTGGGCCTTGGTGTTGGCTGTCAGTTCACATTGGGCAGCCTGGGCTATTGAACCCTGCCTAAACAGCGTCCTCATCTTTGTTGGGTGATGATGGTGTTAGGAGAAGCCCCCGGCCCCATTTTGTTTTCTGCAGTGGCAGAGTAGAATGGGTGAAGAGATGAAGGTGTCTATTTTCTGCTGTTCTTTCTTTGCTTGCTTCGGCAGTTTCCATTACATTAAAACCCCGATCTTTCTGAAGGCTTGGTCTTGATTTCCAGGACTTGGCTTTTGGATGGCCACAGGCCTGTCCTCACCCCAGGGTGTGTGTTTGGGAAGGTTGGCAGGGGCGCGCCCACCGCACACCCCCAATATATCCCGTCCACTGGTTTCCCAAGAGTGTAAAAAATGTGCTTGGAACACGCTCTTTCCATTTTGACACTCCGAGAGGGTGGATGTCATCTCTCTGCTCCAGGAAAGGGGTGTGTGTGGTTTCTTCACTACCTCCGACCCCCGGACTCAGCCAAGCGGAGGGAAGGGCGGATCCAGACTTTTCTCAGGAAATAAAAGGGGGTGCTCTTTAATCACCGCCCTTCACCCCAAGCTGAGGCATTGCTAGTTGTTAAGGACACTAAAGCCTGTTTGCTTGGGGCCAAGCCTAGCGCAGCGGTAGCAACGGCAGCGGGGAGGGGGTGTTGGGGGGGGGATTGCTTTCAGGATTCCTCCCCTTGTGTGAGCCTCACTTGCTCACTGGTAGTGGTCTCTTGTCTTGCGCCATTTTTTTTTTTTTTTTTAACTTGGTTGGGGAGCAGTGAACAAAAATATTCTGGCAAGTGAGTCGCAACGGGCTTTCCTGGCACCACGGGGATTCTCCCCGGGGAGTTTAACTCCCTGCAGTCCTGCGCCCAAGGATGTAAAAATAACAGATCCTCAGCAAAGTCTAAAAATATCTGTTTCTCTTGCCCTCCCTCCCACCTTTCTCTGCTCTCCATTGTTTCTCTCTGTATCTAACATGCACATACCATTCCTCACAAGGTTTTGGCGCTGGAAGACCCCACTCTCCCTGGACTTCAAACTAGGAGTCGTTGTGCCTGCCCATTCTGATTCTCACTTGCCTAGTTCGCTGTCTAACGCCCCAATTATAAATCAAGCAAACTTTGGAATTAATTTCCTTTACAGTGGACTACTTTCAGTCTCCATCTTCAGACCTCCTTGCAAAGCCCAAGAGACCCAGGGCATGTTGGCAGGGCTTGGGGAAATTTTTTCTTTCTTTCGTTTTTTTTCCCCCGGTGCCCTACCCGCCTTCCTTCTGTAGAAGATCAGATAAATTGGCCTTTGTTTGAGACTTGGGTTGGGTTAGGCGGGTTTCTACTCCCTTTCTCCCCCTTTTTCCTGGCGGCCACCTCCTTGTGGGACAAGAGGCAGCCTGGGGATCGGAGGGAAGCTGCATTCCTGTGGGTGCCAGGCGGCTCCAGTGCTGAGAGCCACAGGGCCTGAGACACACACTGAAGAACCCACAGACCTCGCTGCCCTTGATCTCACTCTCTTGCTTGCTCTGTCCCTCGCATCGTGCATCTACCCGGGAGCCAGTCCACTGCCTCTCGGATCCACCCAAGATTCGGCCTCGCATAGGAGAGCTTTGACCCACACAAAGATGTACAAGCATCCCCTCCCAGTGACGTGGGCCGGAACAGCATCTCTCCGCCTAAGGAAAACCTTCTTTTTCCCGCCCCTAGTACGACAACCCAAGGCGAGCCGGCTAGCTAGCTACCCGTGGCTCCTTTGATCGCCCGGGTCGCCCAGTGGCTCGTCGTGTCCCGGCTGTGCGGTTCAGAGTTACCCACAGCGCGCCTAGGCCGGACTTTATAGCTCTAAACCGCATCCACACAGTTCAGTATCTAGCACTCTCCTGCGTGAATTGCCCTGGAAGTCTGCTGTAAACTGCTCTGCATCTTTCTCTGCTCCTCGCTTCCTGTTGTTCCCAAAGAGGGACCTCCAGGGCTACCCAGCCACCCCCTCCCGGCCCCCTCCCCCACCTCCCGGTTCCAGCGCCTCCCACTGGCCGTTGGGTTCTAGCCAACCTTAAACTCTCTAGCCCTCAGGGAAGGCACACCCTGAGGGCAGTAGCTCAGAGACACAGCTGGGAAGTGCGCCACCCTCGAGGATCAGCCTGCGGTCACCCAGCTCCCCCCACTCTCAAGCATCCCCACCCGAACGGCTGGGTGAAAACTTCCACTGCCCAGATCTTGGGGAGGGGGCTTTTCGGATCGCTTCTGCCCCCTCAGAATCCCCTCCCGCTGCTCCCTGCTTCCCAGGTTGTCAGTAGACCTTGTGTATTTTCGACCCAAACCCAGTCCAAACGAAATTTGGACCCCAAAAATAGCCCCAATCGTGGTGGTACAAGTGGTTCTGGTTAAATCTCTTCTACACAGCTTATACCGACGACTGGCATCTCTGGTGTTTTCTTTTGCCTCTGACTGGCTTTAGATTTCTTAGCCGTGGGAGGCAGAAAGTATACAATGTATCTACTACCCGAGGTATGAGAAATTGAGCTGTGCTTGAGCCTTCCCTTTCAGTCACCAAGAGCTGCCCATTGCAATGTAATAACCTGCTTTATACTTTAAGTTTGTACCTTAAAGATAGAAACAGGGAATTCACATGACTCCCTGTTTAAAAGGACTGAAGAGCCTTTATTTATTTATTTATTTATTTATTTATTTATTTTATTTATTTTTACAGCAATTAAATGTTTCTGAGCCGTTGTTCGCTTGGGGTTCGGAAGGGATCTCTTTGCCAAAAGCACAAGTATTATTGAGTCTGTTTCACATCCTAAACCATGATTTATATAAAACTGTGAAATACCACACATTGAGAGCGACCTTTCACCACAGGAAGGGGGGGACCTTCATTACCCGCGCGTACACACACACACACACACACACACACACACACACACAGGCTCCTGGTTTCAGTAACAATTCTCTGTGGAATCCACCAAACACAGTCTGCTGTCTTTTTTTTTTTTTTTTTTTTTTTTAAGAAGTGGGTGGGAGTGAAGGATGGTAAACAGTTCCCAAGCTATGATTTAAAGCATTTTTTTTTTTCTTGAAAGGCATGAATACAGAAACTGCCACTGGATGCTTATTGTCATCCTAATACTATTTTTGCCACTTGCCACTTTGCAAGGTGGGGAAAGGGGAGCAGGGGTGGGGGAAGGCAGGATATGGGCTCAACTTTTATCTATAAACAGGGGTCACTAAACAGGGGACATTTCATTATTGCCCTTATATTCACAGGAGGTAGGGAGCCTGCTTGCCACCCGGCAGGGTGGCCCAGACTGGGCAGCGTGTGGGTCTCCAAGGTGGTGTTGGGAGGGGGAGAATCAACACAATTGGCATAGATGCTGGAAAAAGGGATCCAGGACACTCTGTGTACTCAACATAGAAAAACTGAACTCCTGAGGACACAAGGTCTTTGGGTACCTCTGACAGGGGTGTCCCCTACCAGAATTAGACCAGAGAAGTCTCTATTAGGGCAGGGGTTATCCTGCTGGAAGCAATAGATTCTTCAGAGGCTTTGACTCTGCAACCAGGAACAGTCTTTTAACCTCTATCCAGGCTCTCTCCCTCTGGTTCTCCCACCCATTTCTAGTCTTCCCTTTAGAGTTTGAAGGTGACCTTCAAACCTCGTCCTGCTGGCATCCTGTGACACAGCAACAGCCCGATTGATTGATTTGGGGAGGTCTTAATTAATAAAGTTAATGATGAAATTAAAACAAATAGCCAAACCAACTGAAGATGGCAGCTTCCCTGTTGGCTATATTTAATTAGCACCAACTAATACATGTTCAGCTAATGTCCTCTAGGACACATTATATCATCTTCATTGTGAAAGAGAGCGGAGATGGAGCTGGAGGACAGAAACACTTCACAGACAGCCAGGGCATTTTGCTCTGATGACAAGAACGATTGCAAATGCATTTAAAAAAAACATGTTCATAACAAGTGACAAGCATGTTCTGAGGTGACTTTCGTGGAAACAGCAGCGAAACTGACAAATGTTCTTTGCCTTGGAGGAGGGGCCGTGGGGGAGGGGCACCTTTAAAAGTAGGGAAGTGCTTTGGCAGAGGGGAGAAAGAAGTATTTTTGAAAGGAAAAAAGAAGGAGGAGGAGGAGGAGAAGAAACATTATTTGAAACGGCAGGCAGGCAGCAACAGCAGCCTCTGCAAATGCCTCAGTTCTACACTTTGAAGACTTGGACACATAATATATTTCAGACCACTGATTTGCTATTTTCTTAATTCTGGCTCTTCTTTTTCAGTATGAATCAAACAGTCTTTTGTCCTTCAGGGTTTGATTTGATCGCTACTGTTCACATTTCACTTTTGTATTTTCCCCTTCCTATACCATTACTCATTGAGTGCCCCGTGAAATTACAATCGTACATTTTCAACTCAGCAACCCATTTGCAGTGCAAAAAATAGGGTCTAAATAATGGCTGAATTAGCCCTACTGGACAGTTTCAGATGTAACACTCTGTAATAATTATATTGCAGGCTGGATTAGGATGCTATTATCATAATCTGGACGTTTACAATTATCTGTAATTTGCAAAGATGCGCCAGGTCTTGATTACAGCAGCTTTTTTTTTTTTTTTTTTTTTTTTTTTTTTGTATCACGCTAACCATCACTAAACAGTGACAGTAATAACAGCTAATTTTGCTGGCAATATAAGAGGTGCTGGGGTGTGCAAACAATTTCACACCTGGATGTGCTCACTCAACCAAGAATATAGACACAGAGCTTCTGCCCTGAGACTCAGAAAAATACTCTCCCGTGCTTCGGTTCAGTATAGATTTCTAGACCCTGATCATTGCTTAAGAAATATTCACTGGGGTAAGTTTTTATTTCTGGCATACTTCTAGGTACCGTTTTTTTATTTCTCATCTCTCACTCTCCATGTTGTATATAATGTGTTGTGATTTCCTTGTACTGCAACTTTGTTTTCTGGGTTTTGGCTCTGACCTTTTATTTTCCTTTAACAGTAAAAGAGTTGATCTGGTGAAAATGGGCTCCTTAAGAACCTGATTTGCCTGTCTTGCCTCTGTGCTGCTGATATGTTTGGTGTCGCTTGTGACTGGAGACTAGGAAAAGAGCAGGTTTCTGTGAGGTGTGGAAGGAGCCTGAGAGTCCAAGCTAAAATCTATCTGAAAATTGTTAGTTACAATTGATCTTAGGTAAATACATTGAGGTTTTTACATGCCGCGGTGATTTTAGGTTTTGAAGCATCAAGAGATCAAACGAACTGACTGTGTGGCTTGCTTTGCAGTCAAGTATGTGGATGCCTGTTAGCAAAAGCAGGTGTGCCTGAAGCTCTGGGCTTTGCAGCCCCTTGGACATCTTCTCTCCAGCTGGGGGAAAGTTTGTAGAATAGCTGGCATCTGAAGCCCTTCAAGGCTATTCTATTCCTTAAGGCCTTGCTTAGAGCTGGTGTGTGTGTGTGTGTGTGTGTGTGTGTGTGTGTGTGTGTGTAATGGGGGAGGGGAAAGGTATTAAGATCTTGGACCTTATTGCCCGCTGAACCTAAATGCTATGACCCTGGGGTTAGAGTGGCATGATTGGTTGAGAATATATATATATATATATATATATATATATATATATATATATATCCAAAGAACCAGTCTGTGCACCAAGGAGGGCACTAGCAAGAAGCTGTGCTGTTCTATCTATAGATGACGCTGTTTCCTGATCCTGTAGATAAGCAGCTAGAAATGTTTAGTGTAGGAGCCCACAATGCCTTTGACTTCCCCGCCCTGCAGAGAAAAGCTTTTCCACTGTGGCAAGGACCTTTGCACTAAATTTAGTTCAAAGATAACGAGGTGCTTTTTATTAGTGAGGGGGAGATATTTTCTTTCTCCTATACTCTTACCCAATAGCTATGTATGTTCTACAACTCACCCCACCCACTGAGCATGGTCAGAACAGGGCTTTGGAATTCAAACTATAGCCTAGGAGGAAGTTTGAACGTGGGGAGGCGCAGTAGACACCTCAACTGGCAACGCCTTTCACCCATGCCCCTCCTACCAATCCCTCGCCAGGGAATCAGTTTGCCAGGGGGTCAATACATTTTAAAGGAGAAAATATTAACCCTTGAAGTTCAGGGGATCCAGTAGGAGCCCAGTGTCTATGAAGAGTTCCAGGGGCACTATCTCCCAGAATTTGTGTGATTAAGCTGATGTTAAGTAAGAGATAGAGATGGGATGAAGAAACACCATCACCCTGCCTCCATTATAGTAACATACATTGGCTGGGTTTCAGAATCCCACACACTCACAGTGGTTTGGCATATATTTGGTGATTTTTTTTTTAAAGAAAAATTAGTGTTGGTTTGGATATATGGTAGCTTTCTCTCTAACATAATTTGAATAATTCAGCAAAACCTCACTACCAGCTGTACTTCTGCAGCCTCTTCCATTCTTTTCAGCATTATAATTTTGGTTAATTTTCAATTTTAGGTCCTACGTCTCTGCAATTTGTGTATGAATAACAGAATAATTTCCCTCTTTTGTTTCGCCTTTCCTGTTCCTGAATCTAAATAAAGATGGCTTTTTAGTATTAAAAGTGGAAGAAAATTACAGGTAATTATCTTTGACGGTAAAAACGCTGTAATCAGCGGGCTACATGAAAAATTACTCTAATTATGGCTGCATTTAAGAGAATGGAAAAAAACCTTCTTGTGGATAAAAACCTTAAATTGTCCCCAATGTCTGCTTCAAATTGGATGGCACTGCAGCTGGAGGCTTTGTTCAGAATTGATCCTGGGGAGCTACGAACCCAAAGTTTCACAGTAGGAAGGGGGAAAAAAGAAAAGAAAACATTTTTCCTAATGTAACAATGCGAATGCTAGAAAATGACAAGACTGATCGGTTTTAAACCATTCTGAAGACTGACTGAGCGTGGAAGTTGCTCAACAAAAAAAAGGAACGGGTATATTGGTAAGTAGTCTTTGCTTTGTGTCTAATTATAGTGACTGTCCTTTTGCACGACTGTATGTCGCTGTCATTATATGGAGCACTCTGAGTATCTCTATTGACTTCTGATAAATGGCTCAGTGGTTTCAAGGTTCATAATTTGAAGGATGCCCAGGTCTGTAGCCATTAATTCTCACAGTATGGGGCTTCCTGCTTGTATGACGAAAGGACTTTTCATTTTCATTATTTCTTTGCTTTCCACGAGATCGGAAGGATGTGTTTCTCCCAGGATAGTACATGTTCCTACCTCCGCTAGCTTGCAGTGGGTTTTCAACATTAAGTAGTCAAAATTGTGCACTTTGCTTTCTGGATCTGTTATTCTTTCCTCTTTTTAGTTTTTTAAACTGCTTCCAAAGACAAGTATAGCTATACTATTTTGGCTGGGAAAAGGGAAAGGAGAATATTCAGATGCAGTGCTGGAAATGATTGAATGTCTAGAAATTAACCTGGGAATAGGTCATAATGTTTCAAAAAATGCAAAAGTGTGTATGAATCACAACAAAATTAAAACGAGAGGCTGAGAAAACATCCACAGCTCATGTTAAAGAAGCTAAGACAAAGGCTTGTGGTGCAAGCTGACATCTCTTCAGGCACTTGATAAGTATGTATGGACACCCCATATTAAGAAACAGAAATTATTTTAGAAGAATTAAAAAAAGGAATATATAACAAAAAGGCAGGAAAGATGGAGAGGCAGAAACCCATGGAGAAATAGAGGACACTCCCAACATTTTGTGGCTTTTACTCCGTATATGAAAGAAGACAAAAACATACAAAGTATATATACAACTAAAATTCAACAATATATACAGAAATGTTTCTTGATATAAACGTCCCTATTAGCTTAGTGAATGCCACTGTTCACCTAGGGAAAGGTGTCAAAGCAATAGAATAGTGATTTTGGTTGTTTCCTTGGTCTTTCTTGATTCAGAGTTTGGAGGTGGGTTATGCAAAGAGCATCTTTCTTGTTGCTGTTAGTGTTTGTATGTAGTTGAATCATGGTCCCTGGCCATTGCATTTAGATAAGACATGCATCATTTCCTTTGTGGTAATGTTCTAATTTGACAGCCAATTTTCCTTTTCTTTAGAGAAGGGATATTGGGGGCTCTTCTTTTTCTTCTTCTTTTTCTTCCTATTTCTCTTACTCTTGGATTGGTAAGTAAAAATTCAGGAGTCCAAAATCCTTGTCTTTCACCATGTAATGTCTTAAACTCATTAAACAAGTAAAAATGCTGCCATGTTTGTGCAGATTGTTCTGCAGGTGTAGAATGTCTGTTAAAAAAAAAAAAAAACAAAACAAAACAAAAACAAAAACAAAAAAAAAAAAAAAAACCTGTCATTTTGATGGAGAATCCCAAAGAAGAGGCTCGGGGCCTGGATCCCAAGGTGTGAGGGAAAATAACCTTACAGTGATGGGCTTCCAGAACACTGGCACAGAAGCCATTCTCTCTCTCTCTCTCTCTCTCTCTCTCTCTCTCTCTCTCTGGCTCTCTGCTTCTCTCTTTCTCTCTTTCTCTCAGTTGCAAACTTACTAAGGTTACTGAAGAAAAGAGATTGGAAGGGGAAAAAGAAAGGTGGAAAGAAATAAAAATGAAAGATGAAGCAAGATTAAAAGGGATAGAAAACAAGGAAAGAAAAGGGAGGAAGAGAAGAGGATGAGAGAGAGAGAGAGAGAGAGAGAGAGAGAGAGAGAGAGACCCCCAGGTCACAGAGATAGCTCCTCTGAGCTCATCCTTTAGGCTGTTTGGCAGATGCAGGTGAGTCCTGGATCCCCCGTGCTTCCTTCAGAAGCCCCGAGGCCGTCCACTCAGACAAGTCACATCATTTGTGGTCTCTGCATGGTGTCCTGGTGTGGTGAGGAGTACCAGTGCGAATACCCAGGCATGTAGCTGTTGGGGGGCATACTGACGCCCTTGGCGGAGGCAGAAACGTCCCACACCGGAGGCAGCGCTGGCGAGCGTGGTGACAGGGCTGCTGAACCAGGGAGAGGGTCACTCTCATGGGGGTTACTGCCCTGCTTCAGCAATTTCTTAAACTTAGAGCGTTTATTCTGAAACCATATCTTCACCTGCAAGAAAGGCAGCAATCATTAGGCCAGATAAACATCAAACCGGTGCCTTCAATGTCATCCTAGGCTCAAGAAGCAATATAAAAACAAACAAAACAACCATAATAATTCCAAAAAGCCCATTCCCAGCCCCTCCCTCCATTTTCCTACAACCATTTCCATCCCTCCACTCTAGGCCTACTGGATATCTTGTTAGGATTCTAGATTCCGCATGATTCTTGGGTTGAATCCTAGCTTAGGTATTAAGGTATCAGCGTAAAATTATAAGTAAATCAAATGAGATCAGTGAACCAAAATTTTATGGACATTTAAGTGGAGTAGATTTCTGATCACAATCATACAACTGAATTTGCCTCCTCCTATTACTCAGTTTTTATATTTATCAACCCCAAAGCCTTCAATGCTATGCATATCCAAGTAGCAAATGACTACGAATTGATTAAAGGCTGTATGTTCATAACCCAGTAACCTTGAACATACCTATGTATAGTGTGCACATGCCATGGGATATGCCTGGGATATCTTTCTCCAGACATAAATAGTCTTCCAATTCTGCATGCATTAAGAAATGCACCACCCCCATTCCCTACCTAGTATATTGCTTAAGCAAACAGAGGTCATCAATCATCACATGATTGGGATAGCTACTAAAAGTCAAAGGCTTCTGAAAACCACACGTGAATCAGAAATCTCTGTTGGCAGCTTATTTAGGTCAACAACCCTTTTTTTTTTTTTTTTTTTTTTTTTTTTTGATGAAAGAAAATCTATGATACAGGTTTAACTTCAAAATTCCTGAATCTGTTTTTCCAAGAATAATAAGAGTTATGGAGCCCTTTCATAGCAAACCTCAAATATGTTCAGTGGCAACATAGCAATAGAAAACAGGCTAATGGAAAAGAGCTCAGGGATGAAGCCTGAACACACCATTCTATATGGTCTTTGGCAACTGTCTGTAAGGCCCAAAGTACCCCTGCTGCATGAAGACGGTGAATGTCATCATAGGTCTCCTCACCCCATGCATTTGCCATAACTGATGGCTTGAGAGGGCAGCCTGGTGTACTCACCTCTAGGCCCCTTTCTGTGAAATCTGAAATGTCCAGTACATCTTTCAAGTCAGCAGGACTGTTATCTGTGGCGTCCCAGGCCATAATTTGGGAAATATTCTCTTTGTTTTTTCAATTCTGTCAAGTTCTGTGCTTCAGGGAGGTGCCTCAACCTGCACTATTTGGTGCCAGGATGATTTAACCACTGAGCTTAAAGCAATCTTCAGAAAACCCTACCTTACCCATCCTGGAGTGAATGGCTGGCACATGGATGCCTTTATGACACTACTGGAAAATATGTCTAGTTAACTTTTGCTGTTGTCACAGCTCCTAAGTTGTCTTCCTATGTCAATGAGTTGAAATCCTTATTAGCTCACAGGGGACACAAAAAGGGTCCTTAAGAAAGGGCCTTGTTTTGCTTCCTAGCTGCCCCCCCACCTCCAAAACACACACACACACACACACACACACACACACACACTCGTTTTGTTTCATGTTATTCTGCTATTCTGCTCTGGAATCGGATTTGATTGAATACTTTTGTTCACCAAAAGATGCTAGGCTCAGCTGGGGTCGCAGAGGGTTGGTGTATATGCAAATCCAATCCAGTATTCAATACCATGTCATTTGTTCCAAACTGTGTGATCCCAGGAAAGTGCGCGACTGGAGCACAAGCATTTGTCATTTATTTCCTTCCATCCTTGGTTGACTAGGCCAAGAATTCCTCCTGGTGTGCTCTCTGCACGATTTGCAAGCGGGGCCAGCATTTCAGGGATACTTGGGCTTCTCGGGAATTACCTGTGTTTGTGTCAGTCCTAAGGAAGCAGCCAGTTCGGCTCTCTCGGGAAGGGCCAGGTATTGAGTCTGCTGAAAGCGATGGTTTAAAGCCTGGAGCTGCAGGCTGGAATAAATGGTCCGAGGCTTCCGAATCTTTTTCCCCTTTCCGTTGAACCTGATTTCCCCGTTTTCGATCACTGTAGTTTTTTGTTGATCTGTAAGCAAATGACACAGAGGAGCGGTCACCCATGAGGCCACAGCTGCCTTCTCCCTTTATGTGACAAGGCCTGTAAGGAGTTCACCCAAGTTGAAAAAGGGTTCCTCGTAGTATCCCCACTATACTCTGAACTACCTGGGTCCATTGTGTCCCCAGAGGCTATGGAAGCTCCCCTCTGACCGTGCCTCTAGGCCTAACAATGCATGCATGCATGGTAGTGGTCGAGTCTCGGAAGCCCGCTGCTTAATAGCGGCGCTCCGCAGTAGCGGAGACAGCACCGGCGGCTTTCCTGAGTCCCGGCTCTGAGAGGCTTCTGCTCTTTGGACAGAGAGCGGCTTTTTGGCCTGGGTTTTTACAATGCCTGAAGCTGTATCTGAGCCACCCGGGTGTTTACGTGGCCAGTTGGTTTTGTGTCATTCAGCTACAAGCTTAGTGCTCCAAGTCCCTTCCGTATGTTCGAAACGATTCTGCTCGTGTGGATCAAAATCCACAGACAATCAGGAGCTCAGTGCAACCCTAGAGCAGGCTGCAACTCTCTGGACAACAGAGAGCTATCAACCCCAGGCCCTCTGCTTTGCCTTCAAGAACAAAGGAGCGGCCAAAGTACTATCCAAAACCCAGAGAGAGGGGGCCGGGTCAGGATAGGGGGCAGGGGACACCTCAAAGCTCACATGGAGTAAGAAAAAGCCCAATAGCCATTAGTTTAACTGAATCTATCGGCCGTCACAGCTTCGTTCCAAGTCATCAAGGCGCACCAGGTGCCCCACGCAAAGTAGGCCACTGCTTGCCCGGCGTGGGGTGGGAAGCTTAACTAGCTGTTCAGTCCTGGCCCAGAAATGTTCCCAGTCCGGACAAACGCGGGTTACAGCCAGAGGGAAGGGACAAGGCAGAGGGCGAGTGGAGACAGTGGGCTGGAGGGCGCAACGAGGACCGTGGCGCGAGACTAGCACACAGTCCGGGGGTGGGGGGCGCAGTGGGAACCGCGCGCAGGAGGCAGGGGAACCAGGCCGGCCTCAGGGCCAGCCAGCCAGGGGTCCACGGCGGCGGGGAGGGCCGGGACGCGAGAGGCCCGCAGGCAGGCGCCAGGAGATCGGGAGCGCACGGGGCCCGGCTGGGGGCGCGCAGGGCTGCTCGCAGGAGGGGGCCGGCAGAGGCCCCGGCGTGGAGGAAGTGAGCGGGGCGGGAGGGGTGGGAGGCAGTGGGGAGGCGGGAGAAGCTGGCTGCCTAAGCGGCCTCTCACCTGTGTCGTCCCCGCGCGTCTGGGCGGCCGCGCTGCTGTTGTGGTAGGACTGGAGGTAAGGGCTGTGCTGCGAGTGGCTCATGTAGGGGTAGGCGGCGAGCGATCGGTGGTTGTAGGAGTTGCCTCCGCCCGACGCGTAGGGCGAGCCGTGGTGGTGGTGCTGGTGGTGGTGATGGTGGGAGCCGGCCGCCGCCGCCGCCGCCGCGGCCGAGTGCAAGCAGTGCAGAGGGTAATGCGCGCCTGCCATGGCCGGGGAGGTCTGCTGCGAGTGCGGCTGCGGCGGCGGCGGCGGTGGCGGCGGCGGCGGCTGCTGCTGTTGCTGCTGCTGCTGTTGCTGCTGTTGCTGCTGTTGCTGCTGCTGCTGCTGCTGTTGCTGCTGCCCGAACTCCATGAAGGCGGATTTGGACGAGTCCTGGCCTTCCAAGCCGTCAGCCATCGTAGTCATGGTCATCATCAAAACTTTGGGGGCTGGAGAAAGCCTTCTCCCGGGTTTCCTCCACCCTCCCCCACTTGGCTCGCGCCGCTCTCCCCTTTGCAGCCACCTTAGCTCTCGGGATCCTTGCAAAAAAAAATTTTTTTTTAAATTTTAAAAAGGAGGGGGCGGAGGTGATTCTCTTCCTCGCTCTTCTCTAATATATATATATTTAATATAAAGAGATATAGTGAACAGGGCCTTGTTAACCCAAAGGGAGGAGGAAGGGGGAGGGATGGGAGAGGAGAGGGGGAGGGGGTATCTGCTCTCTTCTCCCCCCCTTTCTTTCCCCCCTTGGATTTTTTGGGGGCTGGTGCAGTTTAAGGCAGAGATTTTAAGGTGGATTCTGCGAAAGTTGCGCGTCTGCTTTCAGACTTGATGCAGACGCCACGAGTCGAATGGTTTGTCTCCAAAGGGCAGCGCCTCCCTATTGGTCAGTCGCCCCCTGACGTCACAGGCGCACCGCTTCTACTGGCGTGTGCGCTGCTTGCGGAGTTCTTCTCCTACCTTAAGTAACTACAATATCATCCCAGAGCTGCAACCTGGGTCCGCCAGGAGCTAAAAGCAAGCAGCGGTGGAGGGAGGCGCCCGGTAGGCTGCCGACGCATCCTGGAACTCTTGTTTCCAGGATTGGAGACTTGGAACAGCCTGGCTGGAAGCTGATCTCTTTGAATTCACTTGCACCCTTTCAGGCTGTCTGTGTTCAGAAGCAGTGGCCCTAGCATTTAAAGCCAGACCCCCCTCCTTCACTTGACTTTACCCCTCCCTCAAGACCCCAACCCTACTCTACTCCCAAGGGATCGCCTTGTTATGGTGGGTTTTCCTAGAAATTCTTTATTGAAATAGTAGAGGGAAGAAGGACCCCACATCTGGGCTCCATCTCATGGGGAGGGTAGTAAAGAATGAAAACTCAGACCTTGTTCTGGCGAGATTCCTGCTGTTTTAGGTCCTATTTCCTATATATTGACCCCCCCACGCCCCAAGGGAGGAGCAGCACCTCCCAGCCCAGAACGCAGCAGTCTGTTCTGAAAGGGAGTCGTTGGAGGGCTGACAGTAATGCATTTTTTTCCCCCTATTGAAAACAGAAGCTACTGTAATGCTTTCAAATATATGCAAATGATACATGCGGTTGGTTAGTGGTTTGGCAAATCTTGATTACAATATAAACTACCCAAGTAAAAGTGCCTTCGTCCTAAATTTGTCTCTCGATTACAATTCCAATTGATTTTATTTTATTGTCAACATTGTTAATGATAAAAATAGAGTCGTTTTACAGTTATTTTTACTTTCTGGAAGGAGGCAATTAGAGTTCTAATCAGGAATACACAAAAATCTCCCATGATTAACTGCAGTACTTTGTTCAAATTGCTGCTATAAAATTCAGAACAATTTGCCTGTAATGATTATGGACTGGGTTTATTTTGGGAGGTGGAATAAAAGTGGATATAGCATAAATTATCCTCTAATTATACACCAGTGTCGCCTCAATTATCCTCTTATCAAAATGGTTGTCTAACTGCCGCATTTAGTTTCAATTCTCTCCTTTTTTTCTATAAAAAGAACTTCATACCTTGTTATTATTAATCCATTTATTATTTGCAAGGGGTTTATATCCGCACATCCAGGTGGTAGAACCACTTCTGTTTCAAAGATGGACTGGGGAAAGACATTAAGTTTGGAGCAGCTCAGGGCTTCGGATCTAGCCTCTCTCCCTCGGGTCTCCAGACTCTCTTAGGTCCAAACTGCGGAGCAGGGACAACGGAGACCAGGCAGCCACGTTCAGGCCCAGCCACCAGGTAGGAGAACCCGATCCAACTCTAGGCGCGGAGAAGGGCAAGCCAGGCCTCACCGGGGTTGGGTCCCGGGACCGCAGGTAGACTCCGGGAAGCCGCGCTATCAGACAAGGTAGTTTGAGTGGGCAAAATCTGAGGGTCCCCACTTTACTCCCCCCGGGTTAGGTGCCCACTTTCGGTGGGCTCAGGGACTAATTACGAGCTTTTGATTACAAGGGGAAATGTGCGTGGTAGCAATCCGGTGTAGTGTAGGGGTGTCTGGAAGTTGGTGGAATGAGTCGTCCTTTTGAAAAACTACTGGGACATCTCTGCACCTTACTTGTCTGTAGCCCATAAGCTACACGACCCCAGGATCCCTAGAATAGAGAATTTAGTGGCGCTGCTTGCCACTGGAACTCCAGAAAAGGGTGGTAGGAGACCGAGCTGCTCAATTTCCTGATTGTGCCTGGCCGACTGCTCCTTATGTTAATTGACTTTCTTAGCTCCAAGTCCGGGGTCTTCAGAAGCCCGCTGGCAAGTTTGCCTTTCCCTTTCCTCTTTTCTATTCTTTCCTTCTTTAATTTTATCAGAAGACCCGCCGGTTTTCTTTTGAGTGTTGAGGGCAGCTACATTTGCTCCCTCGTCCTTTGCCCAGTCCGCCACGCTTAACTTCTTGAGTCCCGGGAGTCGGTTCAGTAACTCTGAATTCATTTTTAAGTGACGTCCCTTGTTCCTTCCCTTTTAACAAGAGGTGCAGTTTAACACGCGAACCTGTAACGCGATCCACGCGTTTACAAATCGTCGGTGAATTAAAACTGCAACATCTTCTAGAAAAATGAAAGATGGGCCGGGTAAAGAACTGATGGGGTGCAGAAAGGGAAATCAGGGAAAGAGATGCAACCCCCACCCGGTTGTGCACCCGGGCTGCGCGCCCAGCTCGTAATGTCCTCAAAGTCATCAGGTAGACATGGCAGTTTTATTACTCTGTACCCTGCAGCTTGCTGTTAAACACGGCGAAGGCGTTTCTCCGGTATGCTTTTCCGCTTCTCTCTCTTAACGCTCGCAGGTGCAGCGCTTCGTCTACTGACTCACGCAACTCTGGTAGCTTCTGGAGCTGGGTGAAGGTGTTGGGGCCCGGGAAAAATCCCCTCACCACCTAAGCTCCAGATCCTAGGCGCGCAGCGTCTGTTTGCAAAGGGATTTCCTTCTCGTTTGTTTAAAGTGTGAAGAAGCCAGTCAGGCTGGAATTGTCTGCTCAGGTGTCCTGTTTGTTCTATTATCCCTCCTCCGTAGGTAGAGGATAAAATCCCTACGTTCTATTCCTGGGGTGCAAGTGTGCAGTTAGGGGGTTAGTTGTGTGTGATGTAGGTTTTGTTGAGATTTGCTGGGTGAACCCGGCTGGGCTTTGAGCAAGTGCGACGAGCAAGAGGTCTTACCATACTGGGCAGCAGTGTCGGTGTGTTCATTCGGGGTAGAATAGTATGAATGGCCATACCACTAGTACAGGCAGTAGAGGACGGAAGACTACTGTGATTCAAAGGTAGGTGGCCAGTGTCTTCCACAAAGTGGCATCTGCCACCAGCTTAGGTGCAGCGTTCTTTGCAGCGACTTTCTGGAGCCCAAGTCCCATTGCTCCAACTGAAGTTGTGCAGTTCCTTTCCTGGTCTCTCACCTGGTGTCTGGGCTAGCTTAGTTAAATTTCGAAACGGGCACTAGAAATCACCCCTACTTTACCCTAGTGTAACCTGCTGCCAGCCCTTTGGCTAAAGGCAAAACTTGGGGCTTTTCAGAGCCTTGCAAAAAAGCGTACACCTCAGGGGCTCTCAGCCTCGGCGCCTCCCGCGCAGTCCAGGCTTCTTCTTCTTTGTCTAGCCCTCTGGGGAACCTCCGCCAACTCTTGCCAGTGGGAGGGGAAGGAGGGCTAGTAAGGCCACAGAAGCCTTTATCATTCAAAATACAAGTAAACTTACAAATCAAATCTGGAGGCCTAAGCGGGTTTTTATTGGGGGGGGGGTGACAGTAAGATAAGAATCACATTCATTAAAGTTTTAGGAAGGGGGTTTGGCGGCCTAAATTGCACTTCACTTTTGAAGGTGTTGAGGTGTTGAGATGTTGGAGCTACACCGCTTCTATCCACGACAAGTAGAAAGAAAACTATCACACTGCCCTCTGACACCTCCCGCTTCTGTCTTGCAGGGTAGGTGTGTAGGAGAGGGCTCATTGGGTCTGGGAATTGCCCTAGGTTAGTTCTGGGGATGTTTGCGTACACTTGCTGGACTGAGAATGCCTGAGTCTCCCAGAGAGGTTTGCAATCTCGGTGGGGGCTGTGGTAGTACATTCAAGCCATCCAGGACTTGGCTGGGTTTGGTTGCTAAGTTGGGCTCAGTTATCACGTTAATTCTAAAGAAATTAGACCTGGATAAATGGCCTTTGAATTCAAAGAAATAACTTGGTGTTGATTTACATAGCCACGTTAAGAAACCCCTTCTCAATAGGAGACACTGATGGAAAAAAAAAAAAATTCCTGCTAGTTCTTTTCCCCATTCAAAGTAAAATACTCTCCTCTCTCTCTCTCTCTCTCTCTCTCTCTCTCTCTCTCTCTCTCTTTCTCTCTCCCTCTCTCTCTCCCTCTCTCTCTCCTTCCCTTCCCCCTTCTCTCTGTGAGTATAGTATAAGTGTGTAAGGAAAGTGTATGTGATGTGCTAGAGCTCAGGAACCTTCTTCCCGCCCCCAACACACACACCTGTAAAAGCTCCAGGGCAGGAGAGAAAACTACCCCTTTCCATTTGTTGACCCAGGCTAATGATGGCACCTTCAGGAGTAGCCCAAAGAACCAGCGTAGGCAATAAAATGCTGAAACCTTGTAGGCATTTTCTCTAGCAATAAAACCGTAGTGCCTATGTTACTATCTTCCTCTCTCAGGTTCCCCCACACTGAGCTTAAACTTGGGTATATTTACTATATGCCCAGAAGGAATAGTCACTGAAGTTTGTGGACATAACCCTTTCCTGAGTCCCAAGAATGGGCACCTGGGAAACCACAACCCAGAACAGACATCCAGGAGGTTTTCAAAGCTGTCTCATTTGAAGGTTATCAACTAAGCAAGTCTCAACCTAAAGGCTTCAGTTGTAGACTTTTTGAAATCTGAGATTTCCTGGTCTTACCTAGGTCTTCAGATTCAACATTATCTCCCTGCTCCCTAGACTCATTTCTGGATGTGTTTCCACCCAATGCTTTCTTACTTGAGAAAACTGAGGGAAAAGGTTGAGAATAGCTCTGCTTCCCACCTCTTGGCTTTGAGATGTGCATGGAAACATATTTGCCTGCCTTTCCTCCCTATCTCTTCCTCCTTCCCTTCCTTCTCTCTTTCAGTCTTTGGCTTGCTTATTTCAGCAAACTTTGGACCCCAATCTTTAATACATAAACTTTTTTTTTTCTCAGCCCAAGGGAGAAGAGGGTAGAAGGACCCCACAATGCTTACTTAAACAGTTAGTTTTTAAACATGATAAATGCAGATGTTTGTCTTTTCAATATATAGGCTAAATCAAGGCTGACCTCCCTGGGCTCCATATTTGCCCTGCTGGGGAGTATAGCAGAGCAAAGGAAGATGGAAGGAGCCTTAGCTTTCATTTACTGTCTTTGAAAAGCAGGACCCCTGACCATCGAAGGATAAATGCAGTCCTAGACTGGCAGGGAACAAGCATCAACAGGAAATGGCAGACTATTTTTAGGCTTAATAAGGAGTTAATATAGCTGCCCAGTGTCTTCCGACATGCCTGGAAGCATCTCCTGCTTAATTCTTTCATCTCTTCATCAGCAGTAACAATAATAAAGCCATAGCAAGCATCTCTCTATGAAGAGAGAGCCAGGCTTGGCACAGTTCTTCAGGGAAACCTGGATGAAAAGCATCCTCTTGTATAATGGAAACAAAAATGTAAGTGTAAACCTTTTTCATTGGTGAGAAAAAAAGGCATGTTCTGTGGTTGACCACCTTCCAATGCGTGTGTGTATATATACACACATTTTACATGACTTTTTAATTTATCTGTTCACAGACACGTTTCTTATTTTTAAAACATCTCAGTAAGTGGGAAGACAATTTATTACTCATTCTTTCTAAATAAAAATTTCCCTAGAGGATCACAGATTTGCCAGCTCTTGGAAGTTATGGTTGAAAAAAATAAATCTCTGAATTGCCACTGTGCCAGTTCCCTTTTCCTTTGTTTAGAACCAGATTTTCCCTAGGAGAGTCTAGGAGCAAGGAAATAAAATATTTTCCCCGTGTTTTCAATAACTTTTATGCACAAAAAAATGTTGCTAGCCATCTTCATGTTATCAAGTGGTACTCCTTCCCTCGGAGACTCAAAACCCTTGGTTATTTTAAATACACCGAGAGATCATGTCCATTTGGCAAGCTAGCATTTGACTTTGCCATCTTTGGAAAGCAGAGAATAGAAGAGCTTATTTATTTATTTATTTATTTATTTATTTATTTATTTATTTATTGAGTTAAGGGCAGAGTGGGCAAAAGACGATGAGTATGAACCTGCTTCAGTTGTTATGCCTGACTTGTAGGTTTTCTTGTTCTTTGGGTACCACAGCACTTTAATATTAGTTTCACAACAAATCAACAAAATTAAAACTAACAAAGGCAGTCCTGTTTGCCATTTGCTGGCCCTGCAGTGCTGTATATTTACTCTTGGAGTGAGGGGGGTGGGGTGGAGGTGGGTGGGCTGGACCTGCCAAAGCAGGCTTCCATTAGCTAGTCTTTTACTCTAGGTCCCCTCCCCCGATTCTTCAGCCTGCTTTCTCATACACCACACTGACCACTTCCATGAGGTCGTAATAGGAAAAACTCATCCAAAAATTACAAAGGGCCACCTCTCCCGAACAAAACGAGCTGTTCTTTAATGGCAAAATTGGGAAGCTCAAAAGTGTTGGGCCCAACAATTAAAAAAGCAAGGGTAGCAATTCAGGATGCCAGTCGAGCAGTTCCAAGCAGGCAGCCTGGCATCCCGGGCTATCCGTGGGTCTGGGGTGAAGGAAGGGGCGAGGGGCAGGAGCCTAGAAGGCGGAACGCCCGCGCCCGCAGCTGGCTCCCACGCGCTGGCGTCTGCGGGAAGCCAGGGACTGGATAATGGAATTCAGCAGGCAGGGATCCTCGGAGAGCCAGCCACTGTCTTGTACAGATTTGTAGAGAAACCCTCACTGTAATTAAAACCGTACAGTCAGATTAATTCAATGTGTTGCTCGGCAGCATTTTTAATAGTAAAAATCCGCTTTAAAATTGAATTAGGGTCGAATAAATTTTCTGCGAGACTCGCCGGATTTGCCAGCTTTCATTGAAGCCAGCTAGGGTGGATTTAGGCAGTGGCGCCCCTCCCTCCCCCCCCCAGAGTTGGAGGTGGGGTAGGGGTTAGGGGCGGGTGTTGATCAATAAGGGGGCCAGTTTGGTCGCTCGACTGGGCGGCAGGAGCCAGGGGGTCGTCCCTGCCTGGGGCTAACCCTCTGATCTCAGGGGGCAATGTACAGACTTCTGACACCCAAGGCCTCCCCCAATCTTTACCACCCTCTCTGAGAAGTTCTTGGCTCTTGAGAGGTGAAGGGGGTAGGGAAGAGAGCCGTGCTGTATCTTGAAGCAATTTCTCAGTGAGTTTCCGCGTGTGCTGGAGGTTGGAGCCCTCTCTGGCCGCCTGAGTAGCAGACAAGAGAAAGTCCTGGCTACCCCCACCCCCGCCTCATTTCTTGAAAATCTTCCAAAAATTAAGGGTAATATTTCAAGCACGCTGTCAAAATGTCTTCCAAGCTTTGATTTGGCTGGCCGCCCCCTCTCCCTCCCTTACCAACCCCACCTCACATCCTTCGCTTTTTCACGTGGTTATGAAGTAGATGTTAGCGTTGCGATGTTTCCCTCTCTGAGGTTAGACACCTCAGAGCTAAAGACTTGCTTAGAGTTCCAGCAAGAAGTGTTTCAGCGCTAATGGGGAAGTACTCACTTGAAATAGGCCTGGGGTGGGAGAAATGGGGTAGAGAACTAGACCAGCTCTTTCTTGAAGATAAAGGGGCTTTTAGGAGCCCAGAAGCGGCCAGATGCTCCCCACCCCTCCTCCCCAAATCGGGACATAGCACAGGTTTCTTGACTTACACTTACGCGAGAACACCGGGAGTGCAAACCTGGGTCGCAAATTCCCTAACAAGTTATTCACATCATCAGGCCTGGGAAAACAAAAACCTCTGTGGGTCCCTGTTCCTCTGGCAACAGCGCGCAGACGCTTTAATTGCTGCAAATTGTCACTCTGTCCCCTTTTCATTTTCTCACTCCTTCGTTTATTTTTAGTACACTTCAAATGCCTACACACTTTCCTAGTAAGGAGAGCAGAGCAATTATTGCCTTTGCCTTTAGGGCCTGCTTTGCCAATCACTGAATAGATAGATAGAGTAAACAGGGCGAAAAGCCAGGCGCGTTATTGGTCTTGCTTATTTCAGGTGGAGGGTGGTAAATAACGCTCCCTACCGCGTCAGCCCCCTCCCCGCCTTCGGTTCTTGGGTACCAATTACCTGGAAGAAAGGAGCTACGCACCCCTCCCTCGTGCTGCTCATCACATCCAGTTCGAGCACGCCAAGTTTTACTCTCAAATCCAGCGGGTCCCGTCAGAATTGACTGGTTCCACAGAGAGTTGTTGGGGGGGGGGGGGAAAGGAATTCTATGGAGACCCAGATCTTAAATCTGCCCTTGAATAGAAAGATGCATCTTGAGAAGGAAAGGAGGTACCACCCCTGTCCCCACCCCCTACCGCCCCCAGGCTGGGAAGTAGGCCCTTTTCCTCCTTGAGCTTCATAGGGTCATAGTACAAGCCCCCAAGAGATAATCATAAAAGCATAATCCAGGAAGCCTTTCTAAATCAAGCCCCCCCCCTCCCCGAGGTTGCCCTGGAGCACTTCGGACACTGCCAGGATGACATTTATCGATGTATTATTAGCTGGGAGTTCTTAAGGGAGTACCTTGAATTTCGAGACACATGTCGTCATGAGATTGTACTGAGTCCGGTATCAAACCTCAGGTCTTCTATCCTCATCCTAGGTTGGGATGGGCAGGGAGGCAGGTGTCTGTAGTCCACTGAAGCCTAGGGGGGTATCCGGCATACAGTGGATGGATCCGAAACAAATCAGAGCAGGATTAACTTGTCTGTCTGCTGAATTGTCTCCAACTGCTAAAGCTGCTTGGGTCGCACCTGCCAGGGCAGCTTCGGGTTACACTCTGGTGCTGAGCCACAGGCCTTGTCCCAGCTCTGGACAGACAAGACTGGCTACCTGTCAGGGTGCCAGGGGTCCCTGACTGGACATCTTAAAGGAGCACAGAGAGTATAAAGTGCACTGTTCTCACATCTACTCCTGTCCCCTCCTATTTCTTTCTTCCTTTCTTTTAGTGAAAACATTTACAAGAAACCTAATTTCAGATTGTGGAAGTAAATTTCATGGTAGGATATATTTTACAAAACATGTAATCTTTTCAGGCCGGAAGACTTTTAATTAAAACCATACTTTGACAAGTTGAGTTTCAAAGCAAAGTCACACCAGCACGGAAGGCTAATTCATATTCAAGATATAGTCTGTAATTCAAGCTGTTTGAAAATGTGGGCCAGTTGGAACAAGGCTCTGCTAGGCCGATTACCTGCCCAAGGGCCTGTGGACTATAATGGAACTGAATAGAACACTTACTTGTCTGCCCTAGGTTATGAGAGAGAGAGATAGAGTGAGTGAGTGAGTGAGAGAGAGAGAGAGAGAGAGAGAGAGAGAGAGCCCTAGAGTACCTTTAAAGTCCTTTCAATAATTCCAGAGGGAAGGTCCGGGGACCCTAGGGTACACCAGACTCCCAGGGAGAAGAGTTCCCTTCCCCCATAGGGAAGACCTTTGAGAAGCTCCCTTCTTCCTTGGTCCTGTTGACCAGTACTAGAGAAAAGGAATTCCCCATAGCACATAGCATCCATCCCATTCCTGATGACCCAAAACCTGTGGTGTGCTGTTTGTCTGTCTAGCTGATTAATGGGTACAGCCCTCAGAGTTCTCATGGAAGAAGGCTCTGAATGGCACTGCATTTTTAAGTAATTGTCCTCAACAATCTTCAGGGATTGATCAAATCAGAGAGTTAGCTCCCTGTGGGAAGGAAATCTCTCTCCCATCTCCTTTATCCTCTTCTCTCTGCTCTCTGTACCTACCCTTCTCCTCCTAACTCTGCTGTGGATGGGAAAGAATCTGTAAGTACATGGGGTTCAAACTATGAGACAAAGAGATTTTGTAGGGCTCTGAGGTTAGAAGGGGAGATCCCAGGAAATAGCAGTTTCAGAGAACGGAGTTGTGTCAGATGCTGTATTTTCTGTTCTTGTCTAGACCCACATCTCAATGGTTTCTCTCCAGAGGCCCAACCTACTGATGTAAAAGTCTACCTTAGAAGGAGGCCCTGTTGTGAATATGAGATTTGTGTTGGTTTAATTATCCTTGAAATACCAGGAAAATCTCTACATTTATCCCAGCTACCCACAGCCCCGAGAAACAGGGCTGTGCTTCAATTGGTAGCAGTAAAATAATTGATTAGATGATAGGCTCTTTTTCTTCCCCTGTATTTCATTTCAAGCACACTATTATTTTCCTATTTCTTAAAGGACAGATGTAAGTCTTTTACAAGAAGAACATGCCAAATCCAAGGTGTTCAAGGAATATTTTAGGCTAGGGTTATAGCACACATGCCAGGCCTTCAGCTCACTTCTAGCCTTCTGTGGCTCAAGTTAGCACTCTGGTTTTATTGACCTGGCTTATCAAGGAAGTTTAACATTTTGCAAAGACAAGTGCAAAGCATAGTTGTGAAAGAAGATAGCTATTGTGGACAGAAGTTGCAAGAAGGTATTTCAAAAGACTGAGTATATTTCTCCTGTTTTGAAAATGGACATGACCATTGACTGATAGATGCTATGTGCAGGCCTACCAGTGGCCACATAACAAATAAGATTGGATTTATTGAATTTCTAAGACCTCAAAGTCATCTTTTTATGCCTCACACTTGGAAGGGTTGTAATCACAGTTTAATTCAGTCATACATTTTAAAAGGCATATTATAATTGAAGGCCTTAATTGAGGGCAGGAAAATCAGAAGCACTGATAACATTGTTCTAAGCATCACACTATGTGAGCTGAGTACCTGGGTACCTGACCAAGTTCACTTGCAGCTTAATCCTGTGTTGGAATTTGAGAGTTGTGCAGAAAGAGGAAGCTGTAAGTAATAATCCCCACCTGTTTTGCTGCCACAAGAAGAGGCAGGCTTCTTGTCATGGGGTATGAATCCCCTTAAACAGAGGTGTTAGAGGCCCATTTTAGGCAGCAAATTCTGGGAGGACAGTATGATGTGAAGAGGATGAGGAAGTGGTCCATACTGGCCAGCAAGGTCTACAACCAGGGCAGGCAGCAGCTTTGGTGTGCAGAAGAGGTGGACAGTAATGTTTCCCAGCTGGCCCACTCCTTCTGTGGGAATCAACCTCACCATCCCCAGGTTTGAAGAAGTCACAAGAGGCCTGGACGGGATAGAAATCATGCCACTTACATACTTTTCTAGTCCTCTGCCTTTCTATAATTAGCCCCATTTCACAGATGTGAAAACTATCAAATGGGTCTCAGCCCACAGACATTTTTTTTGGTGTTTGGGCAAAGGTGAGAGATGGAACACAGGTGTTCCAGCATCCTGTCTCCTCTCATGTGTGGCTGGGGACAGGGCTGGGGAAAGAGTGCTTTTTGAGGCTACTTTTTAAAGACAGATACATGCAGGTAATGGTTTTGTTTTTGTGAATCTTATTTGGTCAATTAAGGAGATGTGAGTTTTCACGTGACATCTATGACCCAGCAGAAGGGAGACAGTAGTCTCAGGCTTTCAGTCAGGTCCCTGAAATGCCTCCTCTCTGCTGACTAACTTTTCCCTCACATTCTGAATACTTTAACCCTTACTTGTGGTAAATGTATTTATAGTTCCAAAATGTGCCTCCCACAAAGATCTTCACTATCTAGAAGATCAATACTAAAACACGCTTTATTTTTAAAGCGTATTTTAAGGCCTATTGTAGGGGAAATGAGATGTCAACCTGACCCCAAGGCTTAGGAAAAGTGGGATTCTATTGGTGGTAGCTCTAAGGCTGCGCAGGAGCTGCTCACGTGTATACCTTTGCATGCAAATCCTAAGGCATGCGCATTGTATCCCTTCAGTACCCACTTCCGCCTAGGCTTCCAGATGCGCAATTATTGGGCTTCCTTGTTAAACAAAGGTTTTCCCCAACCATTGCCAGCTTCCAAGGTTCCCAGCCTCTAGAGCTACTTATGTCTCTGCTCCCTACCTTCTGCTTTTCCCCTTTGAGCCAGCTCACTAACTTCTTCAAAGCCCTCACTCCAAATTTTAGGGTTTGATGTATCCTTTTCCACCATCATTCCTTTTCTTTGGATCGGAATGTATGAAAATCTACTTTCCTGTTAGTTGTAGGCCCTCTCCTTTAAATCTCCTTATATAGTGAGATTAAACACATGAACACACACACACACACACACACACACACACACACACACACACACACACCACCTCCCAATGGATCGATCTGACAGAAGGGTGTCAAAATCACTGTTCTCCAGCCTGGAACCATTGCTGCCTATCCCCCCTCTCCAACCTCCCAGGCAGTGTTGATTTAAGTTCAAAGCACAGGGCATTATGGGCCAAGAACTGGACAAGCACTATGGGTGGTCACCAGCCAAACGCACTCCCTGCAAACAAGAATTGGTGCTGCTAAGAAGCCTATCTGAAGCCAGCCGCCCCCTAAGGAAGCATGGATGTTGCTCTTAGTCCCCTATGTTCCTCACATCTTGATAAACACCACCTGGGGTTTCCAAGACCCTTCAACGTAGGTACAAAGACTTCAGAGATCCCTCGCCTGGAGTAGGGGAAATGGCCTTTTCCAGAAAGGCACATCGGTAGGCGAGAAATAGCCACTAGTGCGTTCGAAGCTTCCCGCGGGAACTCTTGGGGTTTCTGATGGAGCTTGCCGACCCGCAGCAGCGTGGGGGACCTGGACTGAGCCCACCTGTGCTCCCGGCCTCTCTGCTCTTTCTTTCTGGTAGACACTGGTAGCGCTCCTCACGCAGTCAGTGACTCTCGGCTTACCTGCAGAGCCAAGGGATTTGTGTTTTTCTTCCAGAAACCTCCTGCCCCTGAATCCCCCTTCCCCCTCACCCAGTCTTCACCAGAAGGGCAAGATAGGGATTTGATTCTCTGATATGACACAAATAATTGTTGCATCATGTAACTTCCTACATCTTGGTTTTAATTTTCACTGAACCAAACAAAGATATTTGCAATTTTAAAATAAGCACTCGATTTAATAAATGGGAACATTGTACAGGGAAGACTATGTGCCCCCGCCGCCCCCTTCAGCAGACGTTATTAGCTCTGACAGCATGCCGCTCAGGTTTGCGAGAGGATTTTGTAAAGGGATGACAGACAGGAAGGCCAGCAATCATGGACTCCTTGGCTGAAGCTTTTTTTCCCCCTTTCTTTCTTTCCTTTTTTTTTTTTTTTTTTTTTATCAGAATGTTCTGTTCGATGCCATTTATCCTTGATGATAGAAAATTGCGCTGTTGCCAGGACGCTGCCGCCGCCGCCGAAATAGAGGGCAGGAGCCGCGTTTCCATTTTCCGGCTTGAAAGCTATTCAAATGAATTTGCAGAGTGGGGGGAAAGTCTAGCAATAAACAAATGAGAATAAATCGAGTTCCCCTTTCCATTCTCTCCTTTAAATGGGTAGCTCTTCATTTCCCACAGAAAGAGTTTTGTTCATCAGTGTTTAGGAATACCTGGGAGATCATGGAAGCCAAAGCAGGATTTATTTTGATACTCTTTAAAGTGACTAACTGCATAAATATTTAAAAAGAAGTGTGTGTCTAAATATATATGAAGTATAAGAATTATACATACACAAATCGCATACATACTGATCTTCACACAACTCCAACTCCAATGTTAGGTAAACCCTGCATCAGTTCTGTGGAACGTTGTTTCCAAGCAACATTATTTGTTATGCATATGGACTTCTTCCTAGTTCCACATTTATGAACGTTGTTGGACAGGGAGCCCTCTTCACCATGTTGCATATTTCAGGATGTTTTCCTTTTTGGCGGGGGAGGGGGTTTGGTACTTAGCTAACTTAAATGTTTTCTTCTCTAAATAAAGTTAACTATTGTGTATTTTTAGTTAATTTTTCAAATGCATCTTTCTTTATGGCCTTTTTTCTAAGTTGGAAACTGCATGTTGAAAGAATTGGTTTAAAATATTGGTAACCTATGCCTGCCTCTAAATGAATAACAAAGAGACTGAAGTCTGCAGGTCTCTCCTTTAAATTTTGGATACTTTGCTGGTTTCCAAAGATCACATACTGAAACTCAAGGAATCACTGTTAAAACTGGACATTAAAAAAAAAAAAAAAACCAACCAAACAAACAAACAAAAAAAACCCCTCAACCAACCTCTCTTTCCTCCCACTTTCTCTCCCTTTTCCTCCTCCCTCCTCCATGAGGGGTGCCAGGATTAAAAATCTTCCATGGAATTCGATCACTGATTTTTTTTTTTTTTAGTAATATAGGAGGTTAGAAAATTTCCAGCAATATAGAGACCCTTGAAATGCAAGAGCTAACCATATCTGTTATTAAGAAACAAAACTCACATTTTACATCTCATTTAAAAAATATGAATGAGCTCGTTCTGTTTCCCAGACTACTGTGATTTTAGGTACACAGCTGATTCTAGTGACGAGCCAAGGTTGGGCCAATCAGACCTGCACAGAGAGAGAGAGAGAGAAAAAAAAGTAATAAAGATGTTTTGAACTGTCCAGCAGGGTGTTCCAGATAGCTGTGATGTCTAGTTAAGGATCAGGGAACAATTAACGTTTAGCTAAAAGAAATTCCTTTTTAAAATATTGACATAATAAGAAGAAAAGTGTGTTGCCAGGTAAAGCAAAAGAAAACAAGGCACTGGTTGTATAAAGTCAAAAGAGCTTGCATTTATTGTAAGACAAAACAACCAGAGGTGAATGGAGAGTGCTTACACACAGAGTCCCACTCTCTAGTTCATGGCCTGAGGACTAAGTTCTGAATGAAGAGCCCCACTTGACAAAAGTTTTCTCACCTGAGACAACTCAAAAGGTTCTTCGAAAGAAAATTGCTCCTTCAAAGACTAATTTGGGGCTTGCAGAGGGAATCTGTTGCAAAGGATGCTACAGGACCTGGGACTCCTTTCCTAACCTCTGCACACTGATGCTGGGAAGATGCTCCAAGCCCTTGGGACATTCTCAGGAAGGACTTTCTGTAGGAGGTAAAACCTCCTAGAATGCCCAGGCTGGGGCTGTCCCCTCGGAGGGTTACAGCTGAGACTTTTTCGTGGTCAATTCTGGGGTATCTTCCCTTTAAGACACTTTCTAGGCTTTGACTACCTTTGGTGCTTGGTCTCCAATTGGGAGGGGGTGGAAAGTGGTTGACAGGAAGACCAGGCCTTGGATTGCTAACTTCAGGGAGCATGGAAGAGGCAGGGTTCTGCTGTTGGGATGGAGTTAGGCTTTGGCCTCTCTTGTTATGTTAGTGTCTTGGTGCGTGTAGGTAGGCCAGCAGATTTGAGGAAAAGTTGAGTATAGGAACTGGGCAGCGGAGACCTTGGGATCACTTCCTAGGCTTAGCTACCCCACTCCCTTCCATCCCGGTTCTGCTTTGCAGTGGGAGTACAGAGTCCACTTAGAACTTAGCTTAGAACTGTGGTGTGCCCTCTTCCAGGTAACACAGCTAACAGTCAAGCATGGAGGAGGAAAGTGCTCCCCACCCCCATTCTTAAGGCTTGTGTAAGCTAAGCATTACAAACGAAAATTTGTCTTCACCTTCTGAGATCCCAGGAATATGGACTTGCCTTTTTCTTCAACAAAAGAACGCGCAATTCTGAAAGGCTGCAGAACCACTCACCCTTTAGGGGTTCCAGTATCCAGGAATGTCCCATGCGGTGGAAACATAAAAGCTCAACATTTTGATATTTTAAGAGATTTTCTCCCCTTTTAAATCCTTCTTGTAAATGCCTGGTTGTAGCTACGTGAGAGTGCTTTCCTGTGAAAACATGCAGCAGGGTTCTCCTTCCTTTTCATGTGCCCTAGCAGAGGCAAAAACATTCCAAATGAGCTAGCCGGTCATTATGGAGACTATTAAGACATTCAGGGTCGGCCTCCTCAACTAGCCCAAGTCTTGCCCTAGAAAAGGAGAAAAGAAAAAGCAACTGTGTTGAAAAGGTACTTTAAATTATGCATTTTCCTCCCAAATTCCAACTAACTTTTCACAATTAGCTAACCCTTATGCTACCAACCCACCCCAGTTAAGCTTAGCTTCTCCTGTGTTCTGGGACTGCATTTGTACTTGGTGCCCAACTCTCCAGATTTGAGGTGTGCAGTGCAAACAGTAAAGAGTTACACTAACCCTGCTTTGACCTCAGAAAGCAGATCATAGCAGACTTCAGGTCACTACTCCATCTCTGTTGGAAAGATGAGCCTCATTTACCTTTCTTTCATTACATTCCTTCCTTCCTTTCAGATAGCTTGCTTGAATTTAAAACATCCACTCCCAGTCGACAAACTCCAAAGTATGAATACAACAATGAACAAATTGTGATGTAAAAGCAGGGCAATTGAGCCTGGATGGAGCCACCTTTCCTCTTACAGAAGTACAGAGTAGAGTTCATGTATTTACCATGTCTACCTGCTTATTTCCATAAGTCCCCTGCTCTTAGTTCATGTCCCAAACACAACTGTCACAGGGAATTATTGCCTGAAAATGAAGAGTTGTATTTTCTTTCTTTGTTTTTTAGCCCCTAAATCCTGGAAGCACAGAATAATGGTAGCTAATCTGAGATAATTTAAGACTTAAAGATTAGAAGAGTATATTGACAATTTCAAATTTCAAGTCTGAGTGCTTTGGCTAAGCAATGCTTAGGCGATGACAGATGTGTTAAAAGAACTGCCAAAAAACAGACTTTATACAACTAAAAAGTGTTATTTTCTGTGTGTATGGCTTTGAAAGCTATGATTGTTACAAAACTCATTCAATCCAAATGTGTCCCTAAACAAACAACTACAAGAGTATTTTATAAGACCTGATATTTATATACACAATACTGTGTTTCACTGTGCTTATATGTGTACACAGGCAAATTTTATAGCATGTTTCAAACCAGATCATTCACACAATACACACACACACACACACACACACACACACACACACAATCAGTTTGTATAGTTAAATATGGCTGAACAACACACACACTCAAATGGTGTATGTATAATCATAAGCATTTATGCTATCTACAAATCCTACCCCTCACTTCCTAATTTTCTGTCATTACGTTAGAATTCTATTGCAAAAGGCTGCTTGTGAGGTTGTAGCTACCACAAGCTTCCTTTGGAGTTTGCAGTATGCCTGGAAGGAACGCATGCAGATATTTGAATTTGAAAAAAAAAAAAAAAAAAAAAAAAAAAAGAGGTTCCTCTGCAAATCCTCATTATTAAAGTTGGTTTTTATCTAACCACAACAGGCCAGTCTTGACGACAGCCCAAATCACTAACAGCCAAGCTACCTAAACCCCTTTACAAGCAGGACAAAATACATTAAATTGCTGTGAATCAAACATGTTTTTTTGAGATGGCTTTGCCCACTGGTTTGAGAACAAAGCTTGGAAAGCCATCTAAAGTGGAGAGAGGAAGTTTAGGGAGGAAGAAGGCCAAAGAAAGAGAGTAGTGCTCATAGCTACTTAGGTAGAAAAGTCTTTTGTGGCCCTAGTGTGTCTCATGTCCAGATGCAGTGTTTACTCTCATCTCCTCTCAGCCCCTCCCTCTTCTGGATCCAGTCTTCCAAATCTGGCTCTAGAGAACTTGCAGTAGACACTACCAAGATATTCCTTCATAAAGCGTTGGGACATTTTGTTTGAACATAGAGACAAAAGCGTTGCAGTGAGCATCACAGGAATTCTCATCTGGGTGCTGTTTTGCTGAGAATATCTTGATATATGACTCTGACTGGTTCATTGTCCTAACTTCTGGCTTAGCGTACATAGCTCTGAGTTCACTTGGTAACTTGGCTTTACACAAAACCTGAAGCTAAGGCTTTCTCCAGGAAAAAGCAGTAAATGTTGGTTACTTGTTGGTCGTTAAACACAGCAATAATCATTCTACCTCAATTATATTTAGAGTTTTGCTAGAAATGGCAATCTTTTCAGTCATACCCCCCCAACTAGTATCCCAAGAGTCTAGCATGTCTCATGTGTTCGAGAAGAAAGAATAGACCTCCTTGTCTTTTTAATTAACGTTTACACAGCTTGTAGAAAGTAGTAATTTTCTAGAAAATTAAATCATTTTAGATCAGTGTAGTTTCCACCATTCTGCCTTTTACATGGTTCTAAGCAAAGCTTGCCCTTTAAAAACCATCAATTATGAAGCAAAGGTTGCTGAAGAATTCTGAACTGACAATATCAAGGTTTAGGAATCGGATGCTGCCTTATGACAGCAGATAGAGCAATGGAGCCCACCATGTATGAGTGGTGTGACAACCATGCTGGCTTCTGTAGGGGGTATAAAAAATGTATCCACATGGGGACAAAATCACTTCCATTCCTGGAAATCATATCCCTGTTGCTGTTATTTATTCTGAGAGTTGTGATTCCTATGGATAAAAGGCTCTCAGTCTCCCCTCTTCCTCCCTTTCAAAATATTTATTCATTTTTATGGGTATGAGTGTTTTGTCTGAATGTATGTATGTGTATGCATCATGTGCCTGTCTGGTGTCCTGGGCCATCACTTCTCCCTAGAGCCATGGCCATTGTGTCCCCTGGCACTGAAGCTATCGATGGTTGTGGGCTATAGATGGGTGTGGAAGTTGCAAACTGAACCTGGTCCTCTGTGAAAGCTGTAAATGCTCTGAACCGATAAGCCACATCTCCACCTCTAGAAAGTACTTTCTTAAATCACATCCTTAACAAAGTTGAGAATCAGATTTAGCTAGTGGTAATCAAGTATTGATCCAAAGGGTTAAAAAAATTGCCAAAGAATAGAAGTCATTTCTCTAAAACCAAAAAACTATTAATGCTTACTTTTTGAAGAGTTGCCTAAATTTCTTTTGTTTCTTTCTTTTTTTTTTCTTTCCTTTTATTTGTTCTCACCCCCACTTTTCAGGGTTTCTCTGTATAGCCCTGGCTGTCCTGGAACTCATTCTGTAGATCAGGCTGGCCTCGAACTCAGAGATTAACCTGCCTCTGCCTCCCAAGTGCTGGATTAAAGGCTCCAACCAAGTTGGCTAAACTTCTTAGTGTCTTCCTGTTGCCTTCAGAGGAAAGACAAGTCCTTTCTTATGGAATCCCTGAGAGGTAGTAGAGTGTTCTGAACAGTATGGGCTCTGGAGCCTGACTGTCAGGTGATACTGAACAAGTTATGTTACTTCCGTGAGTCACAGTTTCCTTTGAGAACAACTGGAAAATTGACAATTGGAATTGAACCAAGTGACACTGTGACTGCAAAGTGAGACAAGAGAAATAAATGTCTGGGAAGTGCTTATCGAGGGGTGGTGTGGAAAGGGAATGTTCAGGGAGTTCAAGGAAATGCTTAATATTAGCATCAAATTTGGTTTTATCAAGACCTTTTGGTTTCCATCTCTATCCCTCCTGCTTTAGGACGCCTCTCTGCCTCACTGATTACTTGTCTAATGTCTACAACTTAGCTCAGGTGATATCAATTCTGCCAATTCCTTCCTGATACTTAAAATTAAGTCCCTACTTTCAAGCCTGTCTGGTACCCATTGCTTGCTTCCTTCATAGCATTTTCTAGGTTTTATTGTAATTATCGCTTTCTTTGTCTCCTTCCCTGGAATATAAATTACAACATTTATCTTTTTTAGAGCTCACAACTGAGTCTGATGAGTAAAGTAAACAGTGTGAAACATTCAGTCTTTCACTTTCTACTTAGCATGTATTTATAAGTCAGTTGCAATTGGGTGGATGCTTCCAAATTTAATTTTCTCTACATAGAAGATGCCATCAATTCTTTAGGGAGATGAGTGAATAGAACCCATTATTCCCATAAGGAACTTTGTGCAAGTGTTTTGATCATGGCTCTGTAGTAAGATGATGTTTTCAGAACAAACTGTCTTTGGAGAATTTGCTAGTTAATTGAAGACCTTGTGGACCAGTTGGGTTATCTGTCCACTTCTTGGAAGCGTGGTTCAGATGCATGGTGATTACACTGATCTGTATGGATGTTAGTGGTAACATTTTAGCCTTACAATGCCCTGGCCAAATGGGCTTCCATGAATCTGGTTAAATCATAGCCATAGCCTTGAATGAAAGTCCTATGTATTTGTAAAAGTATTTCATAGATGAAAATCCCCCTCCCACTGCCCTGATTTCCTAGCACCAGCTGCAAGGAAACTCACTGTGTAGCCTAGACTGACTTGAAATCTTGTCTCTGCTCCTCAGGAGAGGGGATTGCAGGTGTGGGCCACCATAGTTACTTCAAAAGACAATTATTTAAACTTCCCTCTTGACTCCTCCAGTTTGAATAATTCCAATAGAAGTCCAGGAAAGCTTCATTATTATGGAAGGCTTATTTGAGGGCAGACCAAGAAAATACATGTATGTGTAAATTGTAGAACACTATGTGGGCATGGTGGTTAATGCCTGTAACCCTAGCACTGTTGCAGTTGAGACAGGAGAATTGCCAAAAGTTTGAAGTCATCCTGGACTATATAGCAAATTCCAGGCCAGCTAGGGTTCCACTGTTGAGACCTTGTGTCAAAAATCAAACCAAAGCAATTCAAACCAAAAACAAAATCATGGAATGTTATCTACCATGCAGGTCATATTTCTACAAGCCAGGACAAAGGCTCTTCATCTGAGATTCCCGACTGGTCTGCTTCATACTAGGCCAGAACTCTTGGTAATTATTTTATTAAGCACCAGAAACAGTGGATACTGGAGTGTTTGAAAGCAGTTTGTTTTCTTAAGAAGATTAATCACCCCCTGCAAGGCTAATTTAATTAGATTGTAAACTCTCTTTCTTCCTCCAAAGGAACAGTTCAACCAATGCCCCATCTTGGATGATTAAGTGTGTCAAAGGCATAAGGTCCACATTACAAGCTTTCAGAATAACTTATAAATACTTGCATTCAGTGGTAAAAGGGATGATTCCTTCTGTTCTGGTCAGACACATTATAATGAATGATTATAATGTTCCTCCAAGAAGAAAAGAAAGCAATACAAAATTATAAGAGAGGAAGAATTTCTTTTCCTTGTGAGAAAGTAAGGTTTCCATTGTCAACGAAGAGGTCTTGGTTTCCTTAGACTGAAGAGTGAAGGAGGTGTTTGGGTTTCGTAGCCAAAGAATGGGTCCCACAGAAACCTGCAGATCAAGCGTGGGGAGGGTCTATCTTCTTGCCTTCATCTGATGCACTCTTAAACTATCATAGAGACATCTTACGACACCAGATAGCAGCCCTTCACTCTCATGTTCCATGAAGCGTTTTAGCTGTCTACTCCTTACAAGAGGGTCTGTGAAAGTAAGGGAGCAGTCAAACAGGAATCCTTTTGAAAACTGCCACCTGGGATCCTAAGATGAAGAATGATAAGTAGTAAGAAAAACAGTGAGTTTTGCCACACCTGTGGGTTTTTGTTTCTGTCACCTCGTTTGTGTCACTTCTTATGTCTCTATACGCTGCACTTTTGCCGGTAGGTTTAATAGCAGACATGTAATAGAAAACAAACGCTGCACTCTGCCTACTCTCATTTCAGATTCAGGCTCCAGAGCTACTCTCAGCAGGCTGACCAAGACATTTGTGTCAAAGGAATATTCACTAGTGAGCTTTGTTAGTAACACAACAACATGCATAAAACCCTCTGTACCTTCTCTTCCCCATGTAGACAGTTGGTTCAGGGGAAGACAATCTTCTTACCTCAGGGTTAGTTTTTGTCATATAAATATGGCCTACCTGGGCCATCTCAAAAACTTGTGGAAGACAATCAAAACAACCATCTGTAGCCTTCCCCTGACAGCCTACGCCCTGTGGTTACTGAAAAGTATAGTGTAAAACTGTCTTATTGTTTCCGATTGGACCTCCCAAGCTTGTTTCTGAATTTTTATGCCAGACTACAAAAAAAAAAAAAAAAACCCTCCAAGAAAAATACAGCTCAAACCACCATATTTTGCTTTCTTTCAGGTTCAAAACCTACAAAACCACCACATTTTGTATGGCTTCCACCCCAAGCTGTAGGTTGGCATGTGATGTTGCTAGTGGGCTCTATGAAACATGTACCAACCTTGACAACATTTTGGTGAACTTGACAGTGACTTGGAATGGAAGTGATACAGGCTGAATTCTTAGCAATCGTTGCATTATTGTGGTCCCTCTACCCAGCTTGGAACATGGAGCCATGTTGTCGTCTTGGTAGTCCTTTTTTTTACTTTTTTTCTCTCACATCTTATTCGCATTGGCTTTGTCCTGGACCTTTTCCAGCTCTCTTCACAAAACTTACTCTTGCATGTTTTATTCCCTCCGGCTGTGCACTTTGAGGTGAGTCAGATGCATCTTTAAAAAAAATAAATCCTAGGACACTAGGTTGTAAGTTTCTTCTCGGCAGGTACAGCCTCTTGCTGACAGTTTAGCGTTCCAGACAAAAATGTAGAATTTGTATTCGGTGAATATAGCGCTCTGTGCTCAGCATATCTTCATTTCCTAGTAGCTCCCACGTAACTGATAGTCAGTAAGCACCGGTCAAAAATCAGTACATGGAACAACTAGACATATACTTTTTGGTCATTAGATGTCCATAAGAGCTGGTTCACTTTGTAGATAATATAATCTCTGGCCCCTCACTGTTTCATTGTTGGTTTGTTTGTTTTGAGATAGGGTTTGTCTATGTAGCCCTGGCTGTCCTGGAATTCACTTATGTAAACCAGGCTGGCCTCAAACTCAGAGATCTGCCTGCCTCTGCCTCCCAAGTGCTGGGATTACAAATGTGTGCCACCACACCTGACTGTGATTGCTGCCTTTTGTTGGAGACTGGAGCAGTCATAGTATGGGATTTTTCATCCTGATTTTACATGTGGCTATTATGTAGCAGAGTGTTGAAAGGGATCAGGCAAAAATACGGTTGGGTTGTCAACAGTCCTGAACTCAGTGGCTGGGGAGTTTTAAGGGGATGGGAGGAGCATCACTCAGATCTTGCTGTTATTGTAGGAAATCCTTTGATAACTGCCAATAGGAAACTCCCAGATGCTGGGAGGAGACATAATGATAGGAATTTGGGTCAACAGGAATCTTTTAGTACTAATGCTCCAAAGTCATCAGTGTGATAATTCTTAAGGTCTCCGTGGAGAAAACCGTTACAAATGCATACACCCATGCTTGATTATCAATTACATTTATAATTGCTACTACTATAAAATTGAGTGTTCTTATTCTAAGAGCTAGGAACCATTTTGACTTGAAGGTACTGTTGACTCTGTCTTCATTGATTACATCAATTGTTTTCCTTACAAAGCTCTCAAAACTTTCCTAGTACTTTCTTATGCTTCTCCTTGGCCTAAGTCCGCATCTCTCAGAAAAATGGTTTGTGGGCATTTCAGTAGTAGGTGGATGCTAGTAGTACATCCCATGTTAACATTTGTCTATTTGGAGCTGTGAGTGAAGTCATGGTGGATACATTTTTCAGTCTTTCTCCTCTAAAAATATTTATTTATTTATTTATTTGTGTTAGTGTGATGTGTTGTATGTGTCCCATAGTGTGCATGCAGAGGTCAAAGGATAACTTTCTAAAGTCAAGTCTCTCCTTCCACACTTGGAAGAGTTTTGGAGAATCAAACCCAGGTCACCAGGATTACACAGGAAGTCTTTACTTGCTGATTTACTGTGCGCCACCCTGCCATTTCATCTTTTGGTTGCCCTTGAAAGAGAAAGGAGATGCTTTTACTCTGAAAAGAGTCAGCTCTGGTGAAGAATGAGCCAAGAATGCACGTTCACTTGCCCGCCCCTTCCAATTCTGTGTTGAAAGTGGATTATCTCTGCCACTTGCTTATCTGATTTCTTCGATCTACTTCTGGCCTCAGGCACCTTGACAGACAGAGGTAAACTATGTGCCTCCTGCTACCAAATTCTACTCCTTAACCAAACAAGGTCAGAGATCCTTAAAGTCCTATCCAGGAAGAATATTGTCAAAGGTATAGAAGAAGGTTTCTATACAATTTGGCTAGACATGTGAAGAGGCAGCTTTATCTGCTATAGAATTCTGGATCTGTCTCTTTAGTAGCCGGAATTAAGTTATTTTACCCTCCCAAGTGTCAGTTGTATAGTATGTAAAGGAGAGGTAATTATAGTCCCTACTGCGTAGGGTGGTTGTTAGGATTAAGTGACCTATTACACAGAGTGTAGACCCAACTGTAGGAAGTGTTCAACAAATGACAGTCATTATTGACAGTTCATATCAAAGACTAGAACAGAAGACTTTCTTTTTAAACAGAATTTCTGAGTGTTTCTCTAACAAACGCCATCAGATAGCTTAGAATGCATGCATGGACGCAGTGATGAGAACTGTGACAGCCAGTTCTCAGAACTGTGACAGTCACTGCACCTGGCTGGTCACATTCCTGGGTCCTCCTCTGAATGTTCAGGTTCTGGTTTAACTGGAAGCTGGGACTTGGAATTAGGACATTCTGGTACCTTCAAACTATGTGGCTAGGACTAGAGTTTGGTGAAAGATGAGGGACACCTGCCTGGTATCAACCCAGATTGTCTCTGGCCTTCCCAGCTGCCCCTCCTACCCAACTTCCCAGGGGTGCTTCGAGCACTGTGCAGACAGAGGCTGTGCCTGCTGCCTGAGGCCTTGCTGGGTGCCTGGCCCTGCCCCCAAACTTCCAGCACTCTTCTGGCTCAACCAGAAGTTCAGGTGTGAGATGGGCCTGGTGGTATGTGTTAGCCTGGAAGAGTGGGTGGGGTACAGTACAATGGAAAACACTTGAGCAATGAATGAAAAGGCCCTGGGTGTGTGTGTGTGTGTGTGTGTGTGTGTGTGTGTGTGTGTGTGTGTGTGTGCTGGTGTTGTTTTGATTGGCCTTGTTTTTGTTAATGGGATTTTATTTCATAGCATTATCCTTTCTATGGACTTGAAAACTTTTCAGCAGATTCTCTTCCTCCAGAAGAGAGATCACTACTGGAGATAAGTTGTGGGAAGGAAGGGAAGAACTCCAAGTGGCTCTCCTTCCAGAAGTCTCTCTCCTTCGTTGTCTTTTTCATTTTAGCCTGTTTAGAATGTGCAGCCATTTCTGGCCCTCATAGGAACAAAAAGCTGAGAGTTGTAGGTTGAGAAGCTTCGAAGTTCTTATCTTTTAATGGTCACTTGCTCTCCTGAGCCTGTCCTCTGTTTTAAAAAAAAATCCTCCTTTTTCTTAGAGTATAGAAAATGATATCTTTAAAATTAATATTCAAGACATGGGGGAGGGGAAAGTTCAGAAGAAAATAAAGGAGGGAAAGCATGGCTATGAAGGAAAGATCATGAAAAAAGAGGAAACTGAGGAAGAGATAGCCCCTAAGTCGCAAACAGGAATCTCAGATCAACACAGGACAGGTAGAGTCTTTTCTTCTAAACTGCAAAAAGTACCTGCCTGAGATTGAAAGGGAAGTGGGAAGGGCATGTAAAATGAAACTTCCAGGGGATGGAATCTTTGAAAGCCTAGTGATGATGTTGGTCAACTTTGTGTGGGAACTCTGTCCCTGGGGCTCATGCAGACAAATAGGAAGAGTTCACATTATCTCTACATATTGGTAATAATGGCTACTAGTTTGCTAATATTGCTAATTTAAATTTCAGCTCCATTTCCTGGTGATGGCTGTAAAGTTGTTTTAAACATATGAATACCATTTATGGATTTGCTACTAAACAGGCTTTATTTTTCAAGCACTACTTTAGTTTAACTTGCTTAATTTTTAGTACATTGACAAAATCTACTAATTTTGGCGTGTCAAAGCAAATCCAAGAAGGATATTGTTATGTATGGGAGTTATAAATCAAGTAGGAAACTTGCAGAATACACAAAGCCAGTGAATTGAAGTCATCATTAAGAAAAGTATTTTTCCTTTTACAGATTAGCAGTGTTTATGTGGCACATGTGGTAAGCTTTCTACATGCTGTAGCAGCAGGGAAAACTGCTTTAGAAAGTCTCCCAGTCCTCTACCCTAGTGTGATGGTTCTCTTGGAGCCAAAGTCCCAACCTGCATCTTCAGTACCAGTACAGGGATACCAGTGTTTCTCATCTCAAACCACACTTCGATGGAGAGTAACGGAGGGGTAATTCTCAGAACAAAATGTTTGTTTCTTAACTTATTCAGAGTCTGCGTTGCCTAAGTGGCAACCTGACCTAGAAACCAATGTTGATTTTTTTTTTCTACCACTCATTGTCCTGATTACTGTGATGACATTTCTTTGTCCCCCTGCTCCATTAGTCGACTGGTTCTCATGTGTCCTGCTTCTACATTTCCTGGGTGTTCAGGCCTTCTCACAGGTGACATCACTTCTTGTGCACACAACTCGGTGATGGGATATCCTAAATCTGTTACACATTGGCCTCTGGAGTGTTGCCAGGATTCAATGTATCATAAACAATAGTAGCAACAGCTGTGAGAGGAATCCATGGACCAATTTGTTGGAATAAAGCAAAACAGGGCTTTGCCATATGGGAGATCTCTCTAAGATGGGTTTATTAGATGTAGGATGCATTGCTTGTAGCCTAAGGGCTTTCTGGAGGGAATCTGAAATCTTTTCATTATGCCCACATCATTACCAGATGTGGATAGAGTGAAATAGACCAGTGTGTGTGTACTCATGTGTGTAGGTATGTATGTAAAGATGGAAAGTTCTGGTTTATATATATATATATATATATATATATGGACTTTCAGTCTAACTCATATTCATTTTCTTATTCAAGAATTTCATCCCAAACCTTCTAAATATTCAGAAAAAAAAAACTCTTACATCCTGTATCTGAATAAACTAATCTTCATCAATATGTAAAACCAATAGGAGCAAAAAAGTGATAAAGCATTCATTTAATAAATAACTATAGTTTTATGCTCCAGTGGTAGGGTAAAATGGAGTGCTTCACAGAACTTAAAAATTCACAATGATTATTGACACTATTAATCAGAATTTGCCATGTGAACAGCTCAGGGATCTGTTATATTAAGTTGTCATGTGGTTGCAATCATACGTTTTAACTGCCATCAGAGGTAACTCTCAGCAACAGTGTGTCTACTCTCTAGTCTATTATGGCTTCAGTCCCCCAGGGTTCCATCCTGAGTCCAGGGCGATTTGTATGGTACACTAATGACCTGCTGATTGTCTGCACAAAAGCAAAATCACACACTGTTCAGGCAACACAGTGATCCCACACAAAAGCGGAGGACTGTCTAGTGTCAAAATAATACTGTGCTCCAAATCTGATAAAGGTTTATAAACTGACTGCAAGGTACTATTTGATGCTAAAGCATGTGGCAGAAATAATGTTTATTCAAATAACTAACAAGTTGTCAGCAGGTAAGTTTCAAAGTGTGTGTGTGTGTGTAAAGATGCTCTTTAGAGATTACTGCTGATGTTTGAAAGATATAGGAACTATCCAACTACCTTTGTTTCAGTTAGATACTTATTCATTGCTACTGTTGATATATACCTGAAGTAATATGTCACTGAAGAGTTTTCTTAATAGACAGTGAGTGGTGGATACTTTATCAGTCTGTCTACTTATTTATCTACTGGGAAATATGGTCTATGGTTTGCCTCAATGGACTAATAGAGACTGGAGGGGCCCTATGAAGCTACTTCAGTCTCTGTAGTGTAGCCTATCCACAGTGACATTCTGGACCTTAGAACACAGAAAAAAACCTTGTCCTGTCCCATCTAAAGTCTGCCCTGTCTTTCTTTGCACTGACTCTGTCTTATAGACTCAGTCATCAGGTGTGTGTGGGTGTGGGTGTGCATGTGTAAGTGTTTGTATGTTTCTAAAGGGCTGCTATCTTAGGAGCTATGTCACTGGGTCATCTGTCTGTGTAGTGATGGAGATCCTTGCTGAGACTCTGACCCAGATTCTAGAGCTTTTTTTTTTTTTTTTTTTTTTTTTTTGAGACAGGGTTTCCCTGTGTAACAGCTCTAGCTGCTGTCCTGGAACTTGCTTTGTAGACCAGGCTGGCCTTGAACTCACAGAGATCTTCTTGTCTTTACTTCCCATGTTTGGGTATCAAAGTTGTGTGACACCATGCCTGGCCAGATTCTAAAGCTGAATCCAACATTTGGCTTGATTTGATTGCTCATTTGTTCACTTATTCACTTCATTAAAACTGTTCTTATATGCCATCTTTTATGCTGGTCTTTGGAATGATAAAAAACAAATTTAGTCTCAACTACTAAGACCCTGAGGTCTTGTAGGGCTTAGGGATTGAGTGGCCAAATGATAATTTACAAATGTTTCACAAATTGTCAAGGATCCTCTAGCTTATGCTGAAAAACTTAAAGAGACTGTGGATTGTGGCAAGGTGGCAAAAATTAAGATTTCTGCTCTACACTAGGTCAAGAACCTAGTTTTGCTTCTGGAATTGTGCATAACTGAGACCACAGGAAGCATACAGGGTACATGTTCTATGAAATGTTAGTGAGTTGTTTGAAACATTTTGGGCAATGGATGATAAATTACAGATATCAAGAGTAGGGACTTTGGAGACAGGAGAGATGACTTGGTGTTAAAAGCCTTGGTTGGTCTACCAGAGGACCCAGGTTTCAATCCCAGTACTTAAATGGCAGCTCACAACTATCTGTAAACCATTTCCCGGGGTTTTGATATTCATGTCTGGCCTCTGTGGGCACAAGACACTCATGGGGTACAAAAATGTACAAGAAGGCAAAACAGTAATGTTCTTTGGAACATTCTTTGGAATGTTCTTTGGAAGATTCTTTGGAAAGTGGACATGGTAGCGCACCACTCCTCACTCAGCACTTGGAAGGCTGAGGCAGGAGGATCGTGAATCTGTCAGCATGGGATTACATAAGGAGACCTTTTTAAAAAAAAAAAAAAAAAAAAACTAGGGGCAGGTTTCTGAGAATTTGACTTAGTACCCACTTGTGTCAGATTTACTCGTCCACTTCAGAGCAAATGTGTGGTTACCTACAGCCTGCCAAGGTACATGGTAGGTGCATCGGGTTCAGAGGCAAGCAGGGTAGAAACAGGAAAGGGGTTAGAGACCCGAGAACAGGTAGACAGGAAGGATTGCAGCAAAGAGTGTTAAGTTTTGTGAAAGAGGGGAACAATAGTGGCTAAATTGCATAAAAGGAAGGTGAGAGGTCAGGGAGAAGATGCACAAGGGCCAGGTATGCAAAGGCCTGGAGGGGAGAATAAACAAGGTGCATTCCAGGGACATCCCCCCCCCCTCCATCCCTGCCCCTCTCACTGTCCCCCCTCCCCCCACACAGAGTTCCTCTGTGGAGCCTTGGCTCCAAGCTCACTCTGTAGACCAAGCTGGCCTCCAATTCGCCTGCCTCCACCTTGCTCCAAGAAGGCTAGGATTAAAGGCCCCCATGCCACCACCCCTCACCGCATTCCAGGGACTTAACAGTACCTGGAGCCACTGAATTGTCACCTTCAGAGAGGAGAACTTGAGATGAGTGTTGGTGAGCGAGGCCAGCAGAAAGAATTTTGAAGGGTGTGCTAAACAGTTTGCTTTCTCCCTAGAGTCAAGGGAATTTACTGAGAGGACTTGAATAAGGTGGCACTGTGATGAAATGAAGGATCGTTCCGGTGACATATTTGATGGGAAATTGGAGAGTCTGGGTTAGCAAGCCTTCTGTACTCATCCAGGTGGAAGACAGGACCCGAGTCCAGCAGTCTGTTTAGTGCACAACGTATAAGGTAGAAATCAGGCCTGGTGTGGACAGGACTCTGGAGGCTGAGGTCACCAGATCACAAGTCAACTACTTGGTGAGATGGGCTCAGAACAAACAATGTACAGATGTATGTAAATCCAAATAAGTCCTGACTCTGGGTCACTTTCTGTAAGTTTGACGTAGGCACGGCAGTCTTTATTTCTGGAAAAATGAAGTGACTTTATCTTGGGATGTGCGAGGAAAATAGTGGGCAAAATGCCAAGGAGCCCAGACCCATCTGACTGGTCACTGCTGGTCCCTGCTGCACTCAGTGTTGTGGATTCTTCCTAACTTCTTGTATCTCGTTCCCTCATGTCCAGCGTAATGCTTTAAGGTAGGATGCTATGTTACTTTTGCTGGTGGTCCTCTTTATCTCTGGGCCGTATGGATAGTGAAGGCCCTTCCCATTTTCTTCTCTCTTCCTGCCTGCTACAACCCCGCAGATTTCCGTGGGTCACGGCAAGACTGATGATGATCCCCGCAAATTCGCTTCTGTTGAGACTTCATTCCAGTTTGGGTGATATTATAGCCAATGAAAAGGAAGCCCCATGACGACTGTGATCTTCGCTTCCTTCCCTTTGGGGCTTTCTGGTAACGGCAGCCTCTTCCTCATACACTTGGAATGCAGTTTGTGTTATCCTTGGCCTTCCTCAGGGCTGCTCCTCAAGCACTTGTGGAGAGAGGACTTGTATTTCTTTTCTACAGAATAAGCTTTATTTTTCACTTTGAGGATATTCCAAAATCCTGTCATATTTTCCTTTCTGACATCTCTAAGACTCATCTTTCCCCATTGGTCTCCAGTAACCAAAACCCTTTCCTATATTTTGGCTGCCTCAGTGCTGTTCCTTATAAATATTCTCCACTGTGGTCTGTGTTCTTGAGTTCTGCCTCTGCTAAAGCAATCTCCTTGGAGCCCTCATGACAACACATTTTAAAAACGCCTTTGCTGGTTTCTTTCTGCATTGAATCTGACTTCAGGAGACTTTACTGTTCGTTGTCTGATTATTTTTTCCCCTGCTGACTTCCCACATTTCTCCTTAATTTCTTAATCCCTGACCTCCTCCCATGTGCTCTTGTAATTCCTCTCATTCACATTTGTTTTTCTAGGCAGTTTTAAAGCTGTCTCCTCCAGAGCCAAGAACATTTTCTTTCCTTTCTGTATGCCAAGACAAGCTCCGCACACAGTTTGTCCTGCAACCTCCCCACTTCTATGGCCTTCCTTCTCACTTACGCTAACTTCCCTCTCTCCAAGATACCAGCATATCTTTCTAAAATAAGGTGATACTCTAGGTACGTGAGAAAGAATGTGTGGAAGTCCTCTGGACTTCATCTATTTGGGGAAATCTCTGCTATTCATTGACCATTCCATTCTGTTGCGGCCATCCCTGCAGTCTCTGCCTGATGCTACAACAGCAGCTGCCTGGGGCTTGTTTCTTATCAGCCATCCTTTCTAGCTCTTTTGCCTTCACAGCACTGCCAGAGACACCTCCCAATCTGATCCTTCTTCCTTCATTATCAAAACAAAGCAACCAGGCTGCTGGCTTTCCCTGACCTTGTGGAAGAAGGAATCCTCAAGTCTTGCCACACCCACTCCCATTCTTGACTTACTTTTTTTTTTCTTACTTTTTATGTCTTACCTCTTACTTCTTACATCTCAGCGAGGCAGAAGGGGTGGAGGTAGCGACTGCTACAGGCCAAATTCGATTTGTACAATTGTTATCCTTTAAACAGTAAATTAAAAAAATTTCAAAAATCTTGTTTTATTGAATTCAGCTCTGAAAATATAGCCATGATGCTATCTCCCATGCTTTTTAAAGCCAGGGTGGTAGGTCAACGGTGGCGGCCCCTTTTGATGGAGTAGACTCTCTTAAGCCTTCCATAGCTTCTGTGTCCTTTAGTATCCCCAACATTGAGATAGCGTGTCACTTTCTATTCATCATCACTTTAAGCTTTGTGTTCAAAGAGAGATTATGAGCTTGGTGCAGTGCTAGACTTCTGTGATCTAAGTATCAGGAAGCCGAGGCCAGAGGTTCATGAATTTGGGATCAGCCTGGGCTAGAGAGGACAGTTCGAACAAGAGTGAGCTATAGAGTGAGATTTCTTCACCCAAACATAACAAAAATAAAACAAGCAAGCCAACAAAACCCAGTAGAGGTGGGGTGGCAGTTGATGCCACTTTGCTATAGCTAGATAAGAGATAGGCCGATATTATTTTATATAGAGAAAACATTTGCAGGGTGGAAGACATGCTTTTATTACCCTAGGCATCCAAGTCTGGCTATCTAGTGATTTGTTGCTAAACATCTCTGTTCCAATTCTGGTTTCATTAGTTGCTGGTTGTGTAGAGAGTGAGCACACAGCAGAGTTTTGGTAAGGATTCTGTGAGATAATCTGTACACAGAAGTTAATATAAAGATTGGCAAAGTGCTCATATTGTTATTGCTATTAACTAGTTTGTTTCCGAATCTAATGGTAGAAATGTCAGATCCATGAGAGACAAGATATGGGAAAGAGGACATTTGTTTCCTGGCCACATAATTCCTAGATGTGGGTCAAGTGATTTAACCTCACTATGCATTCATTTTTGAGGCTGTTTAAATCTTTTTTTTTTTTTTTTTTTTGGGCAGGGGGGTGGGGTGGGATTTGAGACAGGATTTCTCTGTGTACCAGCCTTAGCTGTCCTGGAACTAGCTCTGTAGAGCAGGCTAGCCTCGAACTCACAGAGATTCACTTGCCTCTGCCTTCCAAGTGCTGGGATTGCATGTGCTACCACTGCCTGATGGGTGTTTAAAATCTTAATAATAACAACAGCACAATAATATTAGTCACATCTTTGGTCTTCAGCTATCATCTGACACACCATGGCACAGAGAGAAATTTGTACTCTGTGTTGGGGGGTACTGGACACTAAGTAGTTGATAAATAAGTGTTCTTAATATTATCAATCAGCTTTCCTTTCTCTTGCCAAGAGGATGCCACCTGATAGTCATAAAGACCCAGAGAGCCAGATAACCTACTTGCATGAGGCACCCATACTTCTTTATGTTTTTTTTTTTTTAAAATGTGATACAACAAGAAAACTTTAAAATTCACTATTCAACTGTACAGTCCAAATGCCCACTTGTAAATTGGCTACAGAAGATTCATCTAAGATATAGTGAGGAAACACAGATTCCGGACTTCTCCTCAGGTGATTCTGCCTGTCAGGGAACTGGAAATTGTCCTATGGGATATGTTTATATGATACTAATCCACGTTCCTTCTCAACAGCATTGCTCTGTAATGATATCCTATGTCTCTCTGACATATGCATGTTTGTGTGGGTGAGTCTGGAGGCTAGAAATTGGTGTTGGGTATTTTCTCCTCTTCCTGGTATTTTTGATGGGATTACCCTGAATTTGGATATCATAGATTCAGCAAGGCTGGCTGAAGTCTGGCTCTGCCTCCTCAGTCCTGGGATTAGACATAACTGTGCCTGGCTTTGACATGAATGCTAGGGACCTGAACTCAGGTCCTCATGCTTGCTCAGCAAGCGCTTTACCAACTCCCCAGCCCTTGAATCATCTTTTTCAAGTGTTTAAATGTAATTTTCTTTCTTTCCTCTTTGCTTCCTTGTCATTCATCTTCTTCCTTCTCTTTGCATTGGAGAGGATGAAGCCCAGGATCTTGGATTAGGGCACAGTGAGCTACATAGCCAGAGGTTTAACAGATGTTACATCAGAGGGTATTTTCTTTGTCAGTCTTAGCATCCATCCCTGCACACAATCATACATAAAGTGGGGCTGACCACATGATAGAAGGCTAGTTTACACAGTCTTGTGATATTTGGGCTCAGATGGTGCCCCTAGGACATTGTCTTCACAGAGACCTTCTGGTCCTCACTGTGGGATGGCCACTTCATGCAGAAAGCCAGAAACTTATTACCATGCAGACTCTCATGTCCAGACATAGATACACCAAGCCAGACTGTTGTCCAGAAAAGGAAAGTTAATGCCAGATGACACCAATATGCTGCCTGGACTTTGAAAAGGATGGTTTCTCTCTCTCTCTCTCTCTCCCTCTCTCTCTCTCTCTCTGTGTGTGTGTGTGTGTGTGCATGCACGCGTACGCATACACTCAATAAAATCTGTGTTGTGCTCACGAGATTTTACTTGGGTCTTGCTATGAGATGGGATTTGAAGAGCTGGGCTTAGCTGTGGCTTCACCTCTTAGTCAACCACTGGGTGATGCTGATTAAGCCATTACCCTCTAGTTCGCTTGTTTTAAAATTGAGACAGCTCAGCAGGGGAGGCCCTTGGAATGTTGGCTTCTCTATAGACACTAACTTGAAAAGAGCCACCTCTTCTATGTGCTCTGAAAGCAGGACTTTTCCTGGGACTTGTATTGGCAGCTCTTCTGTTTTATCAGAAGAACAGAGTCTGAAGCAACTGTGTGTATGTCTGGTAAGATTAAGCAAGAAGCATGTAAAGGCCCCTCCTTTCCTTGTTCCTTTCCTCTTCCCTCTTGTTTCTTCTCAGACTCTGGTAATACAGACTTTCGTGTGGGAAAGCTCCGTTTACAAACTGTCACATCTCATGGGAGTGCTAGTGTCACTGTCTTGGTTACTATTCTATTGCTGGGAAGAGACACCATGTCCAAGGCAACTTACAAAAGAAAACAGTTAATTGGGGACTTGCTTACAGTTTCAGAGGACAGGAGTATGTCAGCAGGCAGGAAGGCATGTTGTTGGAGCAGTAGTGGAGAGCTTACACCTTATCCTCAAGTTTTTTTTTTTTTGGGGAGGGGGGGAAGAACACTTAACTGGGAATGGCTTGAGCTTTTGAAATTTCAAAGATCATCCCCAGTGAAACTTCTTTAAGGCCACACCCCCTAATTCTTTGCAAAACAGTTCCACTAATTAGAGACCAAACAAACAAACATTTGAGCATATGGGAACCATTTTCATTTAAACCACCACATTTGCCATCCCCCCCCCCCCCGGGGTGTGGTGTGTGTGTGTGTGTGTCTGTGTTTGTGTGTGTGTTTGTGTGTCAGGTTTCAAGACAGGTTTCTCTATGTAACTGGTAATCCTGGTACTTTCTCTGTAGACTGGACTGGCCTTGAACTCACAGAGATCCTCCTGTCCCTGCCTCCAGAATGCTGGGATTATATGCATGGGCCACCACCTCCTGACTTTGTTTTTTTGAGACATAATCTTTCTTTGTGGCCCTGGCTAGCCTGGATCATGTTGAGTAGACCAGACTAGCCTTGAACTCATAGAGATCTACCAGATTCTGTCTCCCAGTTGCTGAGATTAAAAGTGTGTGCTACCATGTCCTGCAAACAATTGTTAATAATACTCTCATGTGAAAAATACAGATCTGGTGATTGGAATATTTTCCATTTAACTGCTATCTGTCATGTTAAAGAAACTAGAGTGATGGATTAAGTACAATGCGGGTTCTGGGTTCCTGGACTTGAGAAAGGCAACAGATGGGCACAGCGAGGGTTTGGTCATTTTCCTCAATACTGAAGTGATGATACTGTACTATAATGCCTTTAATGATTTTGGTAGATGGATCTAGTCTAGTTGAGTCATTCATCCAGACTACCTTTCACAGAGGGTCATTCTCTCCTATTTTGTTGATGACTCTGAGAGCTAATCATATCAATTGCCCAGTAGTTTAACATGCCTTGTGCTTGTTACTGTGCTTGTGACTTCGCAGGATCTTCAATCTTAGTTTGTTCCTAAATATTAGCATGCACTTGACTCTTAGCTTGTTCAGTCAGTACTCTGTTTAAGTCAACTCCATGCAACAGTGCAGAACAGGTGGAAAACCCTGGACTCTTTCCTTCTCTCTCTTATATCCCACCTTAGCTAATTTATATTATAAACATTATGGATGCAGACTCTCTTGGATTTAATTGCAATTATTATTTTTTCCTGGTACTGTAAAGTTGGTAAAGGAACCAAGGATATTTAGGCATATTTTCTGTGTTCCTATAGTCTCTTACATTGTCTGAAAAAACCATAAACTTCACTTAAAAGGCAATGAATCCTTCATGGGATTTTGTGTAAGCCATGCATTTACCAAGATCCCCACTTGTGCTGTGGCTTAACTGTCTAATCTTTGATTTATAATTTACAGCTGCTGAGAACCAGAGGGAAACCTACTGCTTTGGAAGAACATTTCCCTTGCTTACCTTGCCACTGCTGTGGATCCCCTTCAACACTGGTCCCTCAACACCGACTGTAAGAAGACTCCATGGATGGCACCCAGTTTTATCAACTGCAGTTATCCCTCTGCGTTTCCTTCTTTGCTTTCTTTCCTTCAGGGAGGCTCTCATCTGGGCTAGATCAGAGATGACCTAGCAGGACAACAGACTGGAGGATTGACCTCTTAGAGTGCCAATGGTCAACAGTGTGCTGCCAGATCCATAGAAAGATAAGAAGAAGGAAATATGCTATGTGGAAGAGAGAAGAATGCCTTGATAATTCCTTAGAGGCGGAGAGCTAGGAACAATCAAATTTAGAAGAATGTGGACTTTTTTTTTTTTTTTTTTTTTTTAACTGAAGGGCTCTGTTTTGTCCTTTCTGGGATGTATAATGTAGGTGTTGCTGCTGGGCTGTGAGTCAGGGGAGAGGCTAAGTATTCTAGTAGTTTGCCTACTTAGCTCTCATCCTTTAGTAAGGGGCACCAAACTCTTAGTCTCTATATTGCATCTCTGCACTGTACAGCTGCATTTTTGACCTGGAAGACATTGACTATCTTGTAGGGTAAAGGTCAATGACATGAGTAGTTAAAACCCCCTTGATATTTTTGTTTATAGACCAGGTGGTGACATCCTGGATTGAGTTAAAAGAGTACAACTGACTCTTTTAAAATATTTGGTTGAATGTAGAAGGCAACATTATGGAACATGTTTGGAATCATGAAACATGGTACTAGTGGCCATATTTTGCCAGCCTGCCTACCATCTAAATACAGTGTAGACTCTACAGAGACCAGAAGCAGGTAGTTATGGTTCTTTTTCCATGGAGCTTACCCTCTAATGTCCCTGTATGTGTGAAAAGCAGTGGCTATGGACTGTGTGCGGCCACACAGATGCTATTGAGCACAGGCCTCTTGTCGGGGAGGAGTTACTAATGCTGTAGTCATGGCTAGTGGCCAAGTATCTCTATGCCTACATTTTATAACCAACCTCTGAATGTGAACTGCTTTTCTCTAGCAAAAGTCCTGGGATGTAGGGGAGGTGCTTGAGGTTTGCAGGGCTTCTGTGGAGGGAAATATGAAATGATTTGGACCAGGAAACAAACAGGAATAGGATTCAGAAGCAACTATTGCTTCTATTCTATGTAGGAAACTACAGTATAAAACATTCTGGGCTGGGGAACTTTTGACACCTCGGGTTTAGTCCTTCCTTCCCTCCCTCCTCCTTTCTCTTCCTCCCTCCATGTCTACTGAACCAATTTTGTTTTGTTTTGGTATATTTTTTTGTCTTATTGATTCTGTTTCTTTGTGTGTTTTGATTTTTGTTGTTTTTCTTTTCTTTTGAAAGAGAAACAGCAAGAAGTTGAGTGGTTAGGGAGGAGGGGAGGATCTGGGTGGAGCTGGAAAGTACATGATAAAAATATATTGTCTGAAAAAAAAAAAAACCAAAAAACCCTTTAAGTAAAAGTACTTGTGTTCTTGAGACAGTCACAGGTAACCCAAACTGACCTTGTGGCTGAGGTTGGCTTTGAACTTCTGATTCTTTTGCATTTATGTGGGTGGACTGCTGGGATTATAGTCATATAACCATGCCCAGCCCATTTTCAAATATTTTAGTGCAACATTCTTCCCTTTATGCAGAAGTAGAATCCATAAATCTACATTTTTCTAAACATTCTAAGGAGGAACAACAGTCTGGAGAGCATTTTCAACACCTTCAAGTATCCGAGTATTAGCTCTGTGAAGACAAAATGTAGAGATGGTGGATTGCTCTCCCTACTTTTCATTTGAATGGTCTGGTGTGTTGTAGTTCCAGCCATTAACCATAAAGCAACTGATATATTTTCTTTATCCCTCAAGAGAATGGAAAAAAATTCTTTTTCCAAACAATTAAAACTTTTCTGCTTCAGGTGGATTGGAAGAATTGGGAGTTATGTCTCCTTGTATATAATTGCAAGTTTCGTCTTTCTTGTTTTAATGATTGACAGAAAATTGATAAACGGAGACATCTCCTTATTAGGGTTGAATGTACTCTCTTGGTGGCCCCATTGCTAATTTGTTTGACTATTTTGCACGATTTCTTACTCTGTAATGGAAAGGTTTATTAAATATGAGGGTTGCAAAGCTTTCTGAATACTAATGAACTTATTTGCCAAAATTTAAATGTTCTTCTTGTCAGTGAATGCCTGTCTCACTTAACAGGAACCAAATTGAATAATGAAGAAAATTAGATTCTATCAAACCTCAAGAGAAATCATGTGTGAATTGTAATAGAAAACCGAAGGAGAAAAGGGTCATATTTTAGAAAAAACACTAGATAATTTGGATTATTTTAAAAGAGGGTGAACTTAGGGAAGCTCAGGTCTTTTCACAGAAACACACATTCAGTCAATTAACGCCAAATGCTGTTTTCCCTTTCCCTAAGCAGTCTATACCTATTGCCAGCTTTCAGAAAAAGAAGGGTGAGATAGGGAAATGCACGCCAGGTTTCTGTGCTTACAATTCACTAGCCTTATTCTCATATAAGGACTTTATATACTTGTGATGGAAAGGGAAAAAAATCAATAATCTGGAAAGACGAGTACTATTCTTCAGAGAAGTTCAGTAAAGAGATAGAATTTGGAAAATTGCTGCAATTCTTCCTATAAGCATAATAGAATGAGTCTGCCCTTCACTGGTGTGTTTAATTCCATCATCTTGGCGATATGGCTAATGAAGCACATGATCATGATGCCTTCCTTTGCTAGCATCTAGGGGCATTGTGGGAACAACATGCTTGCCCTCTTCCCCAGGGAGATGGTGGGGGAAATTCAGCAACCATACCAACTGCAGAGCATGATCAGTAAAACACAGGGTGTGTGTGGAGGAAAATCAAGCCGCGAAGCGGGAGTGAATCAGAATGGAAAGGTGACAAGGAATGAAGAAAAGAAATTGGACTCTTGGTCCTTGACACAGATCTGCGAAAGGGACGTGTTCAATAAAAAAGTATGGGGGAACGAGGATCTTGGGGCTGAGAAAATAATCAAAAGGAAATAACGAATGTCTCCAGTCTTAAAAGGAGTTTGCCTGAGGTCTTAAAAAGTTACAGGAAATAAAGAGGAAGGACAAGGCCTTTAGAACCTGTGGAGTTTTTAAAACAAAACAAAACATACAAATATGGAAAGCTGAAATGCTGTTCCAAGAAAACAATGGACAAGAAAAGAAGCAGTGAGTAAAGAGAGATTAGTATTTAGGGTTTGTTTTCAATCCAGAAGAGGAAAGGGTTATGGTAGAAGCATCTTTTAGCCATCATGCTGGATCTCATCTCTGAAAAAAAAAAAAGGTTAATTTATCTCAGAGTAATGCCATTTTACACTATTTTATCCGAGATGCATCTCCTTTATTGCCCCGATGAGATTAAAAAACTAGACCTTGATTGCTTCTTGAGGGGTTACAAATCTCCATTCTCCCTCTTATAATAACTGGATTTCAACAAGTAAGTAAATAAACAAGGAGATAAAGGGATTTTTCGCTATCATTTCAACTTCTGGCCTGATCTGATGGAAATAAAGAATTTATTAAGTCGGGAGGGAGGCGGAGGAACAAGACAATGGAGCAGAGGAATAGGCCGCACACCCAGTAAGATGGCCCAATTTGTGAGAAAATCAAGGGAATAATCGGATTTGAAGGACGTGTGCAGTAAGGAGTATGGAATAATAAGATATTTAGAAAGGGGAAATTACTTGGGAAAGTGAGAGCGAATGGCGAATTATATGGGAGATGATTAAGGACCGAGGAAGGCAGAGGCAGGAGCAAATAATTGGGATGGGAAACAAAATGTGACTAAGGAGCTGTAAAAGGGCAAGTTCCGATTCTGCATGGCCACCCACAGACCTCCAGGGACGGTGCACAAGTGAGAAAGAAGGGTGGGAAAGACCCACACCGTTCATGGCTAACATGCAAAGTCAGGACAGTCAGAGAAGCAGTGTCACCCTTCTTTGGGGATGAAAGCACACCCAGAGAAGTGCATTCGTCTGTGTTTGCCACTCATTTATGAGCAGAATAGTCTTCGTCTCCCTTTGTAAAAGGTTGATTCATAAAACGATCGCTATTAATGGAGAGAAAAGGTAAGCATTATCAGGGAAGTTAAGAAAAGATTGCATCTGGAGTAACTGAAGCGGGACGTATGGGAGCAAGCCTCTTTGTGGCCCTCAATGTAAGATTTCCAAATTAGGCATCCCGTGGAAAAACTAGAGAGCAATTATCCAAATAGTGGATAGGTAGTCAACCACCTATCCAAAGTGTAGATAGTGACAAGGGCAGAAGTTTAAATTGTAAATGTGTTTTACAATAGATTTTCTGAGACATTTCACCCTCCATAAGGATGGTTGTCATAAGTTTAAAAACTTCCTGGTATTATCTGAAACACTTCCATGAAAGGGTTTATAGCAATGTAAAATAGTAGATACAGTATTAATTGGGAGGGGGGAGGAGTTCATGTTACGAGTTGGTCTAAATGCCTGTGATTTCCCTTTTTACTTTCCCCTGTTTGTGCTGAGGATTCCTTGCAAGCAGACAGCGTAGACCCCCTTCTGAGGGAAGCTGATAAAGTAATTTAGCTGGAAAGGCTTAATGAGATAATGATGCTAAGGCCAGTTAACAACTAATAAGCATGTAACCACAAGGGATGATATTGTTGCTTATTAATTATAATGATGATGTGGAGGAGAGAGACAAGGTGGCACTCGCTTAGCAGAGAGTCCTCAGGAGTATGGCTGACTCCCAGAGGCAAAGCTGCCATCAGAGGGCTTTAGAATTAGGTCAACATTTAGCAGAGTTTGAAAGTGTATGGCTGCATGTTATATGGCCATCCCAAAGCTAGAAACCATACAAAAATGTATGGCTGCTTTTCTAGAGGTGGGCAGAGCTGGTGTGGAGTCCTGTGTGACTTCTAGGATAATGCAGAGGCAGACTATAGGTCAAGGTTTGGGTACATCTGCTTGTTGATAATTCCCAAAGTGGATTCCCTGGGTGGACAGGCAGGTGTCCAGAATGAACTGGGTATACTTCCAGGTTGATGGCATTCCCCTTCACCAATGAGTGTAGTGAGTCAGACATGGAGTGTAGCTACTCAAATGGTTTTTCTGTTGTTGTTTTGTTTTGTTTTTCTGAGACAGGGTTTCTGTGTGTAACAGTCCTGGCTGCTTGGAACTCCATTGGTAGACCAGGTTGGCCTTGAACTCACAGAGATCTGCCTGCTTCTGCCTCCCTAGTACTGGGATTAAAGGCATGGGCTACCACCAATCTGGTGGTTCTTTTTAACTTGCCTTAAAGAGCCCCAAAGTAGTTTTTCCTTCCTTCCTTCCTTCCTTCCTTCCTTCCTTCCTTCCTTCCTTCCTTATCTTTCATTCCCCCCCCCACCCGAGGTACATTATCCGCTGACTTGTCTTTAAAAGGTTAGAGTATTAGTAATTAACCCAACTCTGATTCCTGTTTGCCCAGGACAGAGAACTGTAGTATCAACACACTGCAGACATACTCAGCTGTAGCAGTCAGGAAGGTCATGGAAGTGGCGGATAAGCTGTTATGGGAAAATGCATCAGGCTTTTGGGAACTGTAGGACTCCTACAGGGAGATATAGGACCAGAAAACACAGGTCCAGTTTGGGAAAGCTGACTGGGGGCCTGATAAGGTGTATGAAATTCACATCTTAACACTCAACAACTTTGGGTGGGACCTGGAGCCTCAACTATTGCCTACTATTTTGCTGGGTCTTTTGATCTGCCTCTGCAGTGACATGGTGATTTCCCATGCCTTCTGGTGCTGTTATTGGTGAAATGAGGGCCATGTCACAGGATTTGATTTGGGCTATGTGATAATGTATACTGTACTCAGTATACGCTGTAGTAGTAGGGAATGATAGTCTCACTACCAGCTTCTTAAGGGACATTAATTTCATTTTTATTAAACATGTAGTTTGAGAGTGGCAAGAGGTGAGAAAGTATGGGGCTGGAAAACAGGGAAGATGTTTAGTTTTGACCTTCATACCAGTTCTGTGACTTTGAGCAAGACCCTTGATCTTTTGAACTTTCCTCCCCTCATTTATAAAATGAAGAGTTATTGAATAGGATCTTAATAGTTATAAAGATATATCCAGATTTATAATTCTATACTTATACATGTTATAGTGGCAATCCTATGAGACCCTTTATGAGAGAAGCAACTGATCATCTCTAGTGCCTTAAGTCTGTGGTTCAGAGTAGACACTTAAGGTCAGTCAAAGGCAGAACTTCTTAGGAAACAGCAGCTATGTGGCAGCTCCATGACAAACTTAATTCAAGTGCTTCTCAGGTGACAAAGTCCATGGAAAGATTAAACAAGTCCTTTGATATTATATAGTCAATAAGAAATATAGCCAACATTTAATCTCAGGTCTCCCTGACACAAACGCCAACTCTACTCCTAGTTTAAAACACAGTGCTTCAATTACTGAACATAGAGAAGTTGAGTTGGTGTCTACACACTCCTATGTACTTTCATCGTTGGTATAGGAAGGTACGACATGCTACCAAACAGAAGTGTAAACAACAACCCAGCCACAAAGCCTTTGGTCTATGATGATTATGTCTGCACAGCATTCTGGGGCAATGGTGGCACAAAGCTTGTCTGAGAAACCAACAAATATCTGATTTGATTTAAGGTCCACACCATGAAATGTCCAGATTCAACACTCTTTGTGTGACCAAAAACCTGAGATTCAATAGCTCAGGGACCTAGGATAAAACCAAGTATTACTGTTTTGAAAAAGAAAAAAAAAAAGAGCAATAAAATGAGTAATGACATCCTGCTATACTCATAGACCAGTTTCTTGCTCAGCCATCATCAGAGAGCCCTTTTCCTGCAACAGATGTTTGATGTCTCCATCAAATCCCTTCCCCCAGGGCCTAGCGAACACCACAAAAGAGAACGCAGAAAGAATGTAAGAGCAAGAGTGGATGGAGGGAACCAAGAAATCAAGGCCCTCTAAATCAACACGAGCAAGGCTTATGAACTCACAGAGACTGTAGCAGCAAGTACATGGGTCTGCACAATGTCCTCTGCATATATATTATGGCTTCCAGTTTAGTGTTTTTATGGTTTTCTTGGGGGTGGGATGCTGAGAGGGTCTTTGATTCTTAGACCTTTTGGAGGTCTTTTTTCCTTCTATTTGTTTATTTTGTCCAACTTCAATCTGCTAAGTTCTTGTTTTATCTTATTATATTACAATTCATTATTATCTCTTGGAAGCCTGTTTTCTGATGAGAGACACAGAGAGGGGGTGGATCTGGATGGGAAGAGAGGTGGGGAGGAAATAGGAGGAGCAGAGGGAGGTGAAACTGTACTCAGAATGTAGTATCTGGTGGGGGGGGGGTATTTCCAAAAACTGCAAGAAAAGCAAAACTACCAAACAAAACAAAACCCACAGAGCTTGTTTCCCGTACCTCATGGAGCAAGCCACCAAATGTTTTGGCGGTCTTAGAGGTTCTCAGCTGGGAAGTGAGAGAGGTAGGATACAGGCAAGGAGTTAGTAAAGCCTGCTGGTTCTCATTTAAACATTTCTTTGATTCCAGTATCCCCGTGACTATCACTTGACCAGTGATAGTAACGTAATTACACAAAAAGTACCATGCTTGAAACCCATCCGCCATGTTCAGCATCACATTCCTGTTTCTTCCAGCATGTTGAAGGAGAGACACTGGGTTAAAGAAAAGAGAATCCAATGATTAAACTTCACTCATCTACCCAACTGGCATCCCTCCACACTTCAAGCCTCTACTCAGCTGGCCCTTCTCCAGGGTTGACTATTATTTTAATTTTATAACCATCAATGCAGAGAATTCTACTTTATATAAAAAATTTTGCAAAATGGTAGAAGAGTGAAAAATGACAGAAGTTTATTTAGGGTCATTTCAACGATTGTTGGCAGTTCTGTCTTAATCCCACGCCAAAACTCATTCAGTAAATTTAAAAAATAAAACCAAGTCAGAGAATAAAATAGCAAATTTAACCAGGTGGTGGTGGTGCAGGCCTTTCTTCCCAGCACTTGGGAGGCAGAGGCAGGCCGAGCTCTGTGTGTTCAAGGCCAGCCTGGTCTAAAGAATGAGTTCCAGGACAGCCAAGAGTACACTGCACTGAAAAACCCTGTCTCCACAAACAAGTGAAAAAAAAAAAAAAAAAAAAGTTTAAAAATCAAACATTTCAATCTAATAAAAAATACATGAATTTGATACCTATGTATAAGAAATAATGACAAATATTAAAAGTCTGTATTCACCATAGTTAAACTACTGTGTCTCTAAGCTGGCAGAAAACACTATAGATAAAAACTGTAAGGAGTATGGTCTAGCTTTAGAAATACATATACATACATACATACATATATGTTTGTAGTGCATAAGACTGAACTTAGGGCCTTGTGCATATTATGCAAGGACTCTTACTCTACCTCAGCTCTAAACAATCTCAATGCACAAGTCTTTGCATGCACTCAATTGCCTTTTGTGCGGGGTTTTCTTTAGTTTCAATCTATTCTCTCCTTTTTTTTTTTTTTTTGTTGTTGTTCCTGAGTACGTGACAATTTTCATTTAACGTGGTTGTGTTTAGCTAAGTGTGAAAAATTAGAAATGCCAAAGTATGGAATTTGATAAAATAAAGATACAATAGAACACCATGTTGTTATTTAAGGGAATGAGGTAGTTCTCTATATGGAATTATTTTCCACATACATAACTAACATTTAATAGGCAAAGCATAGAATGATATATGCAGTGTGCCACTGTTTGTATATGCACATGCATAGGTACATTCAGTATGTTTCTATGCGTTGTGTGACTGTGGAAAGACATTTAAGGAAGTGATAACAGTGGTTGTCTCTGGGGAAAAATTGGCTGGGAGACTGTAAGACTATTCTGTTGTCCTATTATATAGTGTGGCATGTTCATGTGTTATCTATTCATATTTTTATAAGGCAGAAGGTAGAGCTATTTTTCCTGAGATGGAAAAGCACAAAAGACATATTATTATGTATAAAGAACAAATTATGGAATAGTTAAATAGTATATGATCTGGCTTTTGTAAAGTAATTGTAAGTATATATATATATATATATATATATGTATGTATGTATGTATGTATGGTAAACATATGTATATATCAGAATGTGGACCGAAGTGTTAATAGTGGTACACTCAGGGGAGAAAAAAAAAGTGTGTTCATGTATAGACTTTCATTTTTTTTTATCTTATCTACTCCTATTTTGTCTGTTTCCATACCAAGTATATCACACATCAATATATTAGAAATAATTTATAAAAAACTGGACACTAAACAAAACTTCCTAGACCATTTTTTTTTTTTTTTTGGTTCAGCTATTCATGTTGTATCTTTGAGGCTGGCTGAATCTTCCGTTCTTTTGCTTATTCTTTCCTCTACATCCCAGCATCACGAGGGCCAAGATAAGTTTGTAACTAAGAAGTCATACTAACACTGCTATGGGTTCTGTCAACCACCTTCCTTTTAGATTAAATTAACTAATTCTTTGGAGACAGGCTGTCTTTGAGCTTGCTATAGAGCTGATGATGTCCTTGAACACCCAGTTATCCAGCTTCTGCACCCCCAAGTGCTGGAATTTAAGGTGTGATGGGATTGGCGCTTCACACTCACTAGGTGAACATTCTCCCAACTGAGATACATCCCAGCCACATCCATTTTCTTCGTAATTAATATAAAAAAATGATGTGCCCCAAACACCTCTTTTGCCCACTTTAGAGTCTTCATTTTGGGTTAAATGAAACTCCCCCAATTCCTTAAGAAAGTACCCAGGCTTTCTGGATCATTTGTATCATCACATAAGTACAGTCAGCCTGCAGTCTCAAAAAACAAGACCCAAGAAACCCTCTTCATCTCTGCACTTCTTCCAAAAACGGCTCCATTTCTCCATACCCCCTCATGATGACTGTTGAATTGTTTCCCTTACTTTTGGACAGCCACCCATTCATCCATTTGTCATCTCAGTCCTCTCACAATTTCAGCTGTGACTGAATGCTGTCCCTATTTCTGTTTTCAAGATCATGGCATTTAGTTGCAAAATCAGTGATTCTCACCTTCTCAGTTAGTTCACTGGTCAAACACCTCCTTGACTTTCATTTTTCCTTTTACTCCTCTGCTTTCCTTGTCTCTCGGATCTACCCCTACATCACAGTCACTCCTACTTTATTCTCTTCACCTTGGAATGTTGGGTTGCTCATGCTCATCTGTCTTCTTTCCTTAAACTCATTTGTTAGTGATATTAAATTCTCCTTTACTCCATCTCCATGCATGCTGAAATCTGATCAAACTCCAATTTGTACTTAGACATGGATTCACTGTCTTCTTGATGTACTATTTAGCTTTGCAAGAGCTGTCTCAAACCTAACAAGTGCAGAACAGATAGCCCCCCTCCCATCTCTTCTGCTCCTCTTCATGCCAATAATGACAACTCCATTGGAGTTCTCCTTTCTGAATATGACCCGAACCTGATTACTTTCTTTAGCTCTCTTATTGAAACCCTAGTCCAGCATCAGCACCAGTTACCTGACTTAGAATTAATAGACTCTTGTCTAACTTTGCTCCTTAAAACTCTGTGTGTTTTCAATACATAAATTTCAGTATATCATTGCTTTGTACAACATTCTCAAATGGCTTCTACCACACTCAGCATAAAATCTGAAGTCCTTTCTATAAACTTTAAGGCTTGCAATGCTTCTTAAACTCACCTTTTATCTCTGAACTCACTCCATCCTATCCCCTTCACTGTTTCCATCTCACGGTGACCTGGCTGCTTTTGGTACATGCTTCCACATTAGAACCCTGGTACCTATGGGTATCTGCTGGGAAGACTGTTTTGGGCATGCTCCTTTCCTTTATCCTGCCCATGTGTCACTTTATCAGAAAATCTTCCTTGAGCATAGTGTCTGGAGTACTAGGCTGTCTCACCCAGCCCCTCTACCCTGACTTATTTTCAGCATCACCTGATATGTTGCCTATGCATTTGACTAATACTTGCTTGTGATTTATCTGCCCTAGAATAGACAAAACAGCTATTTTGTCTCACTTAATACATCTCTAACATTCAGAAGAAAGAGATTGTTACAGAGTAGCTTAAAAGAATTTTCTGAATTTTCAAAAGAGATGGCAAGAGCTTCTCTTTAGTATATTCTCATTACATGAGATTCTTAAGACATTTTATTTTCCCATTAAAAATTTCTTCTGTCTTCAAGTTACAAAAAACTGTTTCAACTTTTTTCTTTAGAAACTATTGTAGAATCACAAATATTTGCAAAAGTGGTATATATAATTCCATCTACTCTTCATGTATTGCTTCCCAAATTGTTTTCTCTAATCGTCCTTCTGATTTTCTAAACTCTATAGTTTCTTCAATCTTTTATGATTTTTTTCACAGATTCCCAGGATCTCCTGCTGCCTCTTGAAAACCTAGGAACTCACCCATAGTAGACAAGCTCTGTGCTGTGGATCTGCCTCTTGGCCCAATTGCCCTTCTAATTTTGTTGGTGGGTTTTCTTCCACACCAGCTTCAAATTCCTCTGCCAAGATGGTGTGTTATACAAGGAAATGAAAGGATATTTTAATTAGATGTGAGAAAATAGGCTTAACCAAAGCTTTTAGTAGGAAAAGAAAGAAAGAAAGAAAGAAAGAAAGAAAGAAAGAAAGGAGAAAAAGAGGAAGACTTCCATCTTTGAAGTACACTGTCCTACAGAGAGGTGACTCTCCTATAGACTTTATACCAGCTTGCTTGCTGTGATTTCTAGAGACTGGCATTTTTAGGCTTTCCTGTCATTTCTCTCTTACAGGAAGAGTTGAATAAAAATAAATCCATGGGCTTTTTAAAGTATATGCTCATGTTTCTTTTTAGTCATTAATTTTGCTGAGTTCTTATTCGCCAAACACCTTGTGTTTCTACTGTATGCTATTGTCCACACTAACAGGCTCTTTTCCCCAAGTAGATCTGGAATGAACATCACCTTTAAATCATTATAAGTATTGAAAGACTGAAAAACACCCATGGTCCAGGTAAGTCAAGTGTTAAATGGCCATGTCCATTGGACGATAATCCTTGAATAATTGGTTTTCAGTATTAAAAAATGATCAAGAGCCAGTGCCCCTTTCAGCATGCCTGACATATAAATGAAATAACTCCAAGTTTGAAAAGATAAGGCTGGGCCAATGAAGGCTTGGCAGGACTTCGTGAAGATCTGCCATTCACTTGGACCTCTTCTCCCTCATCTATGCCCACAATTAGATGGTTTGGTCTTTTCATGGTCTCCCACATTTCCTTGCTGCTCTATTCTTATGCTTGAAGAATTTTTTCATATTCCTTGCTTATTTTGTCTAGATCCTCTACTTTATCCTTCAGTTCGGATAGTCTGTCTTCTGCTTAACTCATTCTACTTGGAAGGCTTTCCTTTGAGTTTTCCAGTTGGGTTATTGGATTTTTCAATTCCATCTTGATTTCAGCTTGAACCCTCTTCAGTGTTCCTCTTTATTGAATTCTGTTTTCACGTCCTGGATTGTCTCTATCATTTTTACCAGCCTTATGTTTGTGTTTTCTTGGGCATCACACAGGCGTTTATTCTTTACCATTTTTCTCTTTAAGTTTACCAAGCTGTTTCTTTGTGCCTTCTTTAAACTCCTTGAGTTTTATTTTTAAATAAAGTTTATGACTTTTTTTTTTTAATTCTGTGTCTTGGGGTTCATCTAGGTAAATGTCATTGGCAAACGTTTTTACAGGATTGGGAGATTTGATAGAGGAGACACCGGCTTGACCTTTCCTATTGTCTATGGTTTTGGGATAAGATCTGGGCATGTGGACTTGTTAGTTCAGTGTCTGAAACAGAAAGAGCAGCTTGTGGCAGAAGGGAGCTTGTGGGCAGGTGGGCCTAGAGATTGGGAATGGCTTACGTGGAAGGAAGTCAGAAGGACACAGAGGACCAGGCTGATGTGCAGGTTGTACATCCTGACTCAAAACTGGAATGTGGAGGTAGATTTAGGAGTTGGGGAGGGTACATGAAGGGGAGGATCACACAGACTCACCAGGCTAGACCCTAGAGAAGGACATGCAGGATCCAGCTGGGTGGAGAGGTTGGTTTTCTAGATGGCTCAGTAGGTTACAAGATAAAGGCACTTGCTGCCAAGCCTGAAAATGTGAGTTCACTTCCAGAGCTCACATGGCAGGAGGGAACTTACATTAATTACCAAGTTTTGCTCGCTTCTTGTCATGTGTGCTATAGCATGTATTGGCCCAAACTCACAACTCCTACCCCACGCACAAAGAAACACACATACCAAACGAATGTTTAAAAAGTTTCTTTAAAGGCAAGACTTACTGATTTAATAATCACTTAAAGAAAGACATGGCTGGGGCATCACTAACTACTCATTTAAAATGAGTGTTTATTAAGCGCCTCATAAAAGCCCATTCACACACAGTAAACATTACTTAGGTAACTGTCTGCCAGCATTCTTCCAAAATCTCCTCTCTGGTATTAATAGGGTGAACATTTGTCATTTGTCTGAACTGTTCCTACCTGTTGTTCCAGCATAATTGTTAATTGCAGCTCCTTTCCCTCTACAGAATCTTGGCTTGGATGATAAATTATATGGTCAATTCGTAGGGTCTCTGTGATGAATGATCAAGGCACCATTCCTATTTATTGGCGTTACCTTGTTACAAGCTGTGAAAACACTTTCTTTTTTGATTGTTTCTTCCTGACTTGTCACAAAGACCTTCACATAAAATCACTCTCTCCCATTAAAGTAATTATTGGGACCCTTTCCGTAATGACCACTTGTTTTACCTTTCCTCTTGAGAATCCAAACACCAAATGCAGCGATTGCTTTTGCTGGGTCAAGATCAAAATTCTTCAGAGACACTAGCCTTGGACAGGGGAAATATTGTCTCTCTAATCCACAAAAATCTGAAAGAGACATTTCTCCATAGAAACATTATCTTGTGGAAAAGGAGTGAGATTTCCCACTGATTTCTTTGTCTGAGGTTCCTTCCACCCTGAGACTTCTTTTTCTTCTTTCCTTCTTCTGCTTATTTCTACCTTAGAGAGTGGAAAACCCCTTGCAGTAAACATGGCTTCAGTGAATCTCATGTATTGTGGGCTGAGATTCTTAATGTCCTTGGAATTGCTCCTGGGGGATGAGTAACTGGAAAGAGAATCTGGCTGGCCCTCTCAAGGATGATCTCTGTTAAAACTAGTTAATCACTTTGATTCATGAGAAAGATGCTCTTGAGTCGCCTAGAGGAACCTGGCTGTTGGAGCTGCAGGTGTCTACAGCTGCTTCCTTGGCTGATGAAGGAGCAATGTGTACACTGGTTCATTATGATATCTTGGAAAGCCAGTCATGGCTTTCCTTACGGTACTAAATGGAAAGGAAAAGTAATGTAGAAACATTTTTCAAAATGTGGAATCATGAAAACAAAACAAATTATGGAAACACAAAAACCTAGTTTCACTTTCCCCCATTCCAGAGGGGAGGGGATTGATTGTTTTTATTGTTAATTGTTTTGCTGTTTTGTAATTCATTGGAAAACTATAGAAATTTCTGCTGTTCTCTGTGAGAATAAGTTTTTTTTTTTTTTTGTAAAACATTGTATTTAGGATAATAGATGTGTAATGACTTTATTCTTTTGTTTGTAGCTTGTTTGAAAAAAATTAAATTGACTGAGACAAAGTGTCTAAGGTGTGGTTTTTTAAAATCTTTATCTCCTTTTATCTCTATCTATACTAAATAAAACTACTTTAAATGGTTAGCATGAGCATAGTTAGCTTCATTTTCAAACACTGATGAACCTGAAATATTAATAACATGATCTAAACTGATCTAAACAAATTCCATGTTTTTGTCAAAATGGAAAGAGAAAGAGGCAGAAAATAAGTTAGAGTCCTTAATCTCACTGTAATTCAAGGATCCAGGTTAGACAGCCCAAGGAAACTTAATAGTTCTCTCTCCCCTGTTTAGCTATCAGTTCTATTGTATCCTCCCAACCTTGTCTGCCCCTGTTGTGGGAAAGCTGATAGCAAACCCTGCAGACATCCTCTCCACAGTCATGATGATGGATTCTTTGCTGAGTTTTCAGAGCCTGTTTATGAAAATTGGCCTGGGCAAGCGTCCCCAGAGTGTTGCAGCCTTCAGTGAATAGGGACGTTCCTTGACTTGGAAGCAGTGGCATCAGGTGGTTTAAGGGACTGGGGTGTCGCCTTCTGGGGGACCAATTCTCCTGGGATCATGTTAATTTCTCATGTATTGTATTGTACACCGAAAACACTCACAGGCGTCTTACAGAATGAAGACATGCATAAGGGAAGTAAACATTCAACTAGATCTAAGAAGAAATTAAAAGGGGGAAAAACACTGATTCTAAAAACTGTGATCTATTTTTAACCATGGGTGTGAACTGCATGGGATATACTACGTCTTCCCTGACAAGGTTGAGTGTGAGTAGCCTGCGCTCATCTTTGCAATTCTCAAGAGATTTACTCACTGTCTTCCAGCCAGCACAATGACAAGGTTTTATTGATGTGCCAAATCCAAGGCTTGGGTGTCAGAATTGGGAAATCTGGGACATGAGCATTTGGCTAAAGAACTCGGGGTTCCTTGTTATTTGTTTGGTGAATGGTTCACAGAAAAGCTTACAGGCTGTCACAGAAACCGCAAGTCTTTAAAACGAGAGGGGGAGTTAGTTGCATGTTTGTGTATTTTGTCGGAAGGTACTTTACCTCCACTGGCAAGACTCTTTCAGGAAGGGCCAGGAACTGTCCTTGTTTTGCAAAAGGCTTTTCCTCCTTATACACTCCCCACCCCTACCTAGGCCTGTAATTTCATTGTCTGGTCACTCAAAGCCCCTTTACTGTGACTATGCTTTGAATTTTGCCTGCTTCTCATACAGAATAAACTTCCTACCGTATTCCTGCCCCCTTCCCCATTGACACTTGCTTCTGCTTTCCCAAGGAACAGAGGTTTATCTGATAATCTAGTCACGATGACCCAGAAAAGGGAGGGACAGCGTAATGTATTGTGTCCCCTAAAGAAGGGGGCTGCAAAGATGGGGCACTCTTCATGGATGGATAACTCAAGAGCAGCAGAATTTTGGCTCAAGAACATGAACTTTCAGTTAGGTGTAACCCCAGCCTGGGCAAGTTCAGCTTGGGCAACTTCCAAAGACTGTCTCAAAATTAAAAAAAAAAAAAAAATGGAGAGGGGTTATGAACATAACTCATTGGTAACGCAAGTCCCTTGTTACAAGAAAAAAGTGAATTTTAGTGGTGAGATTTTAGGAGTGGTGGAATAAATTTCAGGGGCAAGGGCACAGTGTTAAGCACCCTTAAACTCATGCCCATAGACTACCTTCTGTGGGTGGGAAGGGGGCCTGCCTGGGGGCTGGGAGAGCACAGTATCTGCTGGGTACAGCTGGAACGTGCCTGGCTTCTCTGTCAGCGGGAAGACTAAGGAGAGTCCATGCCTTTCTCCTCCTGGAGGTTGGCACCAGAGAGGGTACTGGGCAACCCTCCCACAGGACACACCCTCACCCAGGCACGCCCAGCCTCACCCCTCCGTTTGCCCACAGGCTGATTCCTCAAAGATCAGAAAGATTGAGAAGGGCCTGCAGCTGAGCCCTGCTTACACAGTGTAATCCCATGACCGTGCCTGTATTCTTTCAAGTACTCAAGTACTGCAGATCAAATCCCTTCCTCACCATCATTTTGGAAATGGCACTGAGGATGTGCTGTTTCTGATTACATAATGATTTAAGGCGAGGAACATTTAGTTGAAATACCCGTACCAGTTCTGATTTGACACTGTGTTACATTTTGCTCAATTGACTCAAGATTTTCGGAATATATCATAGCGACTATAGAACAGATTCACTGAGATATTGTTGGTGCACGATTCTAGTTTAACTTTAAACACAGAAAGATTTCCCCTGTGACCTATATTGATTTCCAGTGAGATCTGCACGCACTGTTGGTGGGCCTCACTAATTATGTGGTTTTTGTATGTATCCCCTTGTCTTTTGCATTTGTAGATGTGTACAGAGCACAGACTTTTCTAGCGCTAGCCTAAGGATGCATGCAAACACACATACCTTATGGATCTCTGGTCTCCTTTTAATAAGTGTTCCCTCATAAAAATAAGATTGCTACTGCTCCTCTAACTATTAGCTAATAACGTTAGAGGCAGGAGTTTGAGTCCCTGGCATCCACATCAAAAACTGAATGTGGGCCAGGCAGTGATGGTACACACCTTTAATCCCAGCACACAGGAGGCAGAGGCAGGCAGATCTCTGAGTTCAAGGCCAGTCTGCTTTACAGAGCAAGTTCCAGGACAGCCAGAGCTACACAAAGAAATTCTGTCTCAAAAAATAAAATAAACAAACAAAAATTGAGTGTGGTGGTTCATATTTAATCTCAGTACTGGGAAGTATAGACAAGTGAGATAGGCCCCTGGCACTTGCTAGCTAGCCAGCAAGCATAGCTGAATTGGGGAGTTCCAGGTTCAGTGGGAGACCCTGCTTTGAGAAATAAGGTTGCCAGTGATCAAGAAAGATGCCTAGTGTCAACCTCAGGCCTCCACACACAATCACAGATAGCCCACAAAGTTTAAAAAAATCTGTAATCCAAACTAATTAGAGTCACAGTAAATCTTTACTTTTAAGAATGGCATTGAGTCTAGACACAGGGATTTTTCTAGGAAACTAATGAGGTCACTGAAAACACACAAGCCTTTCTGATCACTCCCCAAAATGGAGATGTTGACTAGAACATGAAGAAATGTCATTCAACAGGAATTTCCCTTGCAGTGTGGTGAAGATCTCTGCGTACAGTCCCACACCAAACTTCTTGCCTTGCTTGGGATCTGCACCATCAGTGCTGCCAAGAGATATTACAGTGATGTTGATGCTGTGTCCATGCCAAATTCCCCGAGCTCTCCCCTAAACTGTGCAGGAGAAAACACATATGACAGAGCAGTCAATGATGACAGCAATTATAGATTATGGGCACAACTAGTCCATCAGGAAAAGGAACTACTGCTTCTAATCAAAATATAGATCACCCCAGAAAAGCCCCATATACTGTTTGCAGTGTCTGGACGAAGGCATCGGATACAGATTTTGATTAATGACTATATCCCAAGTCTTCTTCTTAACCATACTGGCTTTGATCTTGTTTGAGCCTCAGAATTACTTGTTGCTTAGAAACTATCACGATGCATCATGCCCTTATTACTTACACAGGTGTATATATATTGGAAATGCATGGTAAAAGTTAGTGCCTAGAACATGTGAGTTTCAAATTCCTCACCTCCCCCAGGTCCCAGTGAGTAAACTAAGGACATGCTGTTGCAGTATTCACTTTTCTCTTATGGTCACAGTTGATGTGCCTTATGGTTTCTGGGTGTTTCTATGTGTGTTGTGTGTGCAGCAAATATCTGAGGGTTTGTTCAGTATTTCTATCCTGCTTTTCTATCACCTTTTTATTTTGGTGGACAGACAGGCAGGCCCCCTTTGAAGTTCTCTTGCTGTTGGATATCTATGGTAGTAAAATTTAATGAAGGTTCTTATTTCCATATTCTCAGGATAGCACCCCTAAAACTTTTGAAACATAACGTCTCAACAATGTTTTTAAATCCACCATGAGAGAACTGTGTCTAAGGACCATCTTCCCAGGTGTTGTAGGACTAGTGTCCTTTTAGTTGCTATTCACTCTGCTCCTCTGTGTGTGTGTGTGTGTGTGTGTGTGTGTGTGTGTGTGTGTGTGTGTGTGTTTGAGCAGTTTAGAACCTTTGTTGCTTCTGCATATCTTTGCCTAGGCCTGAGTTCAGGCTCCCTGACATTGTACCTCTATATTGCTCAGAGAGTCAACTTAAAATACACAATCTCCAGACGGGAATGATTTAGGCAAATTAAAAACAGACAAGGGGCAGGGAAGGCGGGAGGTGTCAAATGTTTTCTCTACCCACTATCAGTTTGATGTGGTAACCTTGTTCCTACCTAGTCCTCCGTCATGCTGTCCACTACCCAAAGCTAAAATATCTGAAATGGTAACAGAATACACATGAATGGAGATGCATAGGCCCCTCTGTCTCCCTTCTAACCCACCACAGAGAGTTTTAATTGTGGCTCATTTCAATTTAATTTTGCTTCACCCTCAGGATGAAAGATGCTAGTTTCAGTCTACCTTAAGAGCTACCATAATATGTAAGTACTTGCAAGAATTTTCTTAGACTCCTCCAAAGAAAATCAGTATTTCTAATCACTTGTTTTTGGAGTAAATTCTTTCCAAACAAAATCATGCCATATTGCTGAGCTGATATGAATGTCTCCAGCCTTATAGTGCATACACTTATTTTTTTTTTCATTCACACACATGGTTAAAATATATTCTTTGGTTAGTAACAAATCTAGTAAGAGAATTGCAAAGAAGTTCCATATAGGGAAGCAATGTCATCTAATGGGTCCCCTTTTTAGTATGCTTTGGGTGAGATATGGAGTAGGGCAATTCAGGAGTACTGAGAAATTTAAGTACAAAGAGAGAATTTTCCAGTGATCCCAGATCTAGAGTCAGCATCATTCAGTACAGCCATTCCTTCATAGGTAGGCTCACGGTGCTGATTCACAGTGGGACGAGGCAAATGGATGCAGAAATTCTTAGTAAGCAGCCCATGAAGACCACCATTTTCTTCTCCATCAGTCTTTCAGCTCTTACATTCATCTTGAAAGCCATCATAGGCAAAAGATGACACTGATTAGGTTATGATATATCGCACACCTCCTGAATGAAGCTATAGCATGAACTCAGAACCGTCTTGGATTGTAACTCGCTTTTAACATGGGCGCAATTTCTGAGCTCTAGTGCAGATAAAATCCATGTATTCTTTCTGTTAGCACCTTGCATGCCTTTCTGAAGGATACAGCCCATGGGTCTCAGCAGCACAGAAAAGATAAGATATCCTATATCATTCATTTTCTGCAAATAGTCTGTATTTACAATCCCATGCCAGTCGTTTCTGACTACCACTTAGGGCAATTTTGCTTAGCCTAGCGGAATGTCTTGGAAACTACTGGCAATGATTTAGCCTCCAAAATTGGAACACATTTATTAGAGACAGAAAGCCTATGAACAAATAGTGGGTATGTGCCAGAGTAAATAAGTGTGGTTCATGAGCTGCGGTCAGAAATGTCTCTCTTTCAGTATGCAGGCACAGCCTTTGCCAACATTTGCCGTAAAGCCATCACACAAAGCAGTTTTTCCCCTCAGTAAGACAGACTCAATGAAAGAAGGACTCTAGCTCACAGTCTCCTCTTGGGGCTGTCATCACAGGTCATGCCAAAGAAGACCTGCGCTGAGAGGACTTTTTCTCCAATTACTCTTTCTTACTCAGCCTGCCAAGCTGCCTTGAAAAAAAAAAAAAAAAAAAGAACGAGACTCCTGAGGGAATAGTAGGCTGCAAGGGTTGGTAGGGGAAAGACTGTGTAGCATGCAAAGCCCCTCCCAGGATCTCACAGTAAACCACAGAGTCGTTTTGCTTCGCCTCTTTTCCAAACCCAAGCTTTGGCCCATACTGCAAAACTCCTTCGAAGCACTTGGTGAGGCAGTCGTGACTGAGAGAGATATGGATGGAATCAAAGAGAACATCCTCTACTTATGGTGACTGCAGGGGGCAAACCTGCACAGGGTCCACTTTAGACTGTTTGCATTTCCTTTAGAACTTAACTCCTGGATCACGCACCACTGAGGGCTTTAGTGCAGTTGAGCTAGTTTAGTGCAGTGTGTGTGCATGCTTGCCCACTGAGCATAGAGTGTGGTTTCATGCAATTTTCTACTCCTGTGTGGTAGACTGTGTAGTTTCGTGGTGGCCACTGAAATTCAAGAAGGAATCTCTCTTTTAAACAATTGAAGGAACCATAAATCAATACTCAGAAAGATCCACTCATTGTGGGATTTTCTATGGAGGAATATAGAGTTCACCTTTAATAAGGCGTACAGTAAGAGGTGCCATTTTCCAAAACCTTCTGATGAGTTCTATAAAGCAGTAAAGTATGGGTGAATGCTTAAAAGCTACACCCAACCCAAGAGCCTTAAGAAGAAAGAAATCCAAGATACTGTTTCTATACTAAATGGTAGATTTCCTAGTCAGCTATGAATCCCACTAGCTTTATTAGGAGAGGCTCTACTGGACACACACCATATGCCAGGCATTTTGTTGGAGACTAAGAATACAGGGAGAAAAGACAGAAAGATGTCATTATGTTGACTGTTGTCAGTTCTGCATATACCATGTTAGAGTCTTTACTTTGTTCAATCTAGAAATATGTATTTATTTTACTTGTGTGTGTGTGTGTGGGGGGGTGTGAACAAGCACACAATTGCCACTGAAAGGATCCCACATGTGGAGGTAAGAGCAAGGTTCAGGAATCTGTTCTAGATTTCTACCTCGTTAAGGCAGTCCCTTTTGTTTATTCTGTTGCACTGCATACCTTAGGCTAGAGGGACTTTAAGCTTCTGTGTGAGTCTTCTGTCTCTTTATCCTACCTTGCTGTAGAAATATTGAGATTACAGTTGCACACCAACACATCGGGTTTTATGTTTTAAAACATGGGTTCCAGGGATTGCACTTAGGTTGTCAGGTTTTTGAGATACTGAGCCATCTTTCTGTTTGCACGTGGTTGCATTTTGACAGGAACATAAGGGGCTGGAGGGATTGCTCAGTGGTTAGGGGCCCCAACTGCTGTTCCACAGGACCTGGGTTGGATTCCCAGCACCCATAATGACAGCTTTCAACTATCTGTATCTCCAGTTCCAAGGACTCCAATGCCTTCTTCTGGACTTGGCAGAATGCTCAGAATGCAAGGAACACAAATAAACACTCAGGCAAAACACTCATGCACACAGAGTAAGAAAACAATACAATGCAAGGTAAATAAGTTGCTTTTATTTTAAACAGAAAAAAAAAAGCGACAATTCATTTTGTCAAGAAACTCAAACTTGATGAAAATGGAGAAGAATGACCCAATAATTTAAATACAATTTCCTTAGGGGCTGGCACTAAGTAGGACATGTACCTCAGATGGAAGAACAGGTGGAAATAGTTGGAAAAAGGCATAATTTTGGATTATGATTTCTTGCTTAGACATGTAATCCTGGACAGAGCACTTACTCACATCGCTCCCTGCCCTGTCAAGTGGGGATACTACTCTATTGTGTTTATAGTGTTGACAGGATTAAATGTGAAAATATATATGAGAAGGCACACAGGTTAGAACATATCAGTATAAAATGCTGTTTTGTAATTAGTTACACAGTCTTATTTGTTGTACAAACCTACACAGCTATCTGTCTGTCTGTCTACCTGTCATCTATCCGTTTGCTCTGTCTGTCTGTCATCTATCTGTTTGTCTATCTATCTTCTATACGTCACTGATCTCTCTATCATATAGTTACTCAGCTGTCTATCAAGCAGCAATGCCACTGGTCCAAAATGATGCCACGTTTTATTTAGTAACACTCAACAATCCTTCTCCTATGAATTAATGCAACAGAATGAAATAATCTATGTCAATATTTAAATATAGCAACTAAAGTGATTAGCTGTGTTTGGTGGTGCATGCCTTTAATCCTAGCACTTGAGAGGCAGAGACAGGTAGATCTGAGTTTGAGGCCAGCCTGGTCTACAGAGCAAGTTGCTCTGTAGGATAGCCAAGGCTACACAAACAAATGCTGTCTGAAAAAAGAACAAAGCAACCCCCTTCCCAAAATAGGGGATAAGAAAGAGGAAGGGGAAGATCAAAACAGGAAAATGCAAGAAAACCCAGGCCCACTATATAGAATTAGCCCAGGATTTGGGATTGGTTTGAACAGTAAATGAATGATGGATGTATGAGTACCAGGAGAAAATTCCAGTTTGCTTATACTAAAATCTGAGCATTCTCATCTCACTTTAACTTATTTTGTGGACTCCCAAGTCACCCCTCAATTTCACCTCAGAAAAATGCAAATGCAGTTTCTTCCAGTTTTCTAGTCCCCTTAATTCTGCCTGACTTTGTTGCTGTGTCTTTTGTGCTGAGTCCAGCTTATGCAATAATTTTGTCTGGCAAGCTTCTACGAGAGCCCTACAATCACAGAACTGTTTGCCTGCTTCCCTCTGACAATCACAAACCCCTGGATGATATGTATTCGAAATGCATGGGCATAAAACAAAACAACAACCAACCACTGCAAGGGCAAAAAAGTGGCCTGGCCTATAAGTCATTTCCACCCAAGGTCCTCAAACATTCTGCTACATTGCCAGGGCTGGATTTTTCTCCCTGCCCCGCCCCTCCCCCCCCCCCCCCCAGCAAACCTCCACAGCTTAGGATAAAAAAAAAAGCCTTCATGACGGATGGAGAAATGAATCTTGCAAAAATTGTCAATTCTCTTCAAAATGGTTTGAGTTTTTTATTTTTCTCAGCTGGTGGTTTTGTCTGCCCACTGGCCATTTTAGAACTGCGCTGAGAATTTCATATTAGCAAACACTTATAAAGCCTGATACAGTGTAGTAGAATCAAAACCTAACTACCATTGCTTTCGTATCTCAGCCATATTCTGTGACCATGTTTAAAAAATTATTAAAAATTTCATTTTCTTTGGAATCACATAAAGGATTAGAAGATGAGAAAGCAATTGTTATAGATCAAGCTAGGACAGAGTAAGCATCAGACTGTTGATTTGGTAAGACTGGATGATGTTCAAATAATCTCTCTCTCTCACACACACACACACACACACACACACACACACACACACACTGATTGAATACACCTCTGGATGAAGTTGATTATAAAAAAAAAAACTTAAAATGTATGTATGCATCTGTCTGTCTGTTTGTGCCATGATGCACATGAGTAGCTCAGACGGCAGCTTTGGTCCTTGGTTCTTATCGTCCACCATTGAGTCAGATTCTCATTTGTTTCTGCTGCTATGCTGTACACTAAAGGCTAGCTGCCTTGGGAGGCTCTGGTCAATGGTCCTGTACCTGCCTCCTAACTTGCCAGAGAAAGGCTGACATTACAGATGCACACCAATGCATCTGTCTTTCCCGTCTTTTATGTGAGCTACTGGAATTGATTTATTTATATCGGCAGGCTTGTTGTGTATAACTTGTACCTTAGCTGGCTGAGTCATCTTTCCAGGCCCACATGGCATTTCTTTACCTGTACCAGTGTCTTCCCTTATATTGTTTTCCTTGCTTGACTCAGAACACTTAGTGTTTAGAATAATTTACTCTAATTTGGGAAAAAAAAACACAACAACAACAAAAAAGCTCCATTAGACTACTCCAGAGACCTGAGGGAACAAAATTGAAGGATGGTAAAAATCAAATGAGCCCTCCTTTCTTCATTGTGATGTGGCTAGGGTATCTGGACCCCGTCAGGGCAATGCAACCATATCCCAAAGGGATTTTGTTATAGGAAAGGGGTTTAATTTGTTTCCCTCTTTGTAACCTTGTGAAATTTCCACATTGCAAAGCAATCACATCTTTCAAGCTAGAAATGATTGTGTCTGGCACCACAGCCTCTGGTGTAATGGCCTGTGCTTGTTTTCACTACAGCAAAATCAGCTTTCAAAAGAAATCATTGGGAACAACATTCTACTCCCCAAATCATATAATCCTATTAACGGAGTTTCATTTTTTCCCCCCCATTGTCACTGGTCTGACAAGATTGGCTAAGTTTGTGTGGAGACAGAAGGCCTTAGAGGATTTGGCTGTGGTGAGGAGAGCTACTCAGCTGCAGACGAGTGGGAGCTCCCTGCACCTCACATGTCCTCACCTGGGTTTCGTCTCACCTCAGGTGCTTTGTGGGTAATAGCTATGCAGTCACTCAACAGCTCAAGGTACTCAAGAAACAGCCCATGCTGGGACACAGGAAGCCTGGTAGGTTATTGTGCTTGTCTTAGTGAATAAGGCCTCTGTCAAGATTAAACCTGCAGATTTACTGGCTGAGAAAGTATCCCACATGACTGCATGGGATCTTCACCTTAAGTAGAAATTACATGGTACAACCTACAGAAGCATTTTCTTATCATTTTGGAGTGTTAGGGAGAGTATGGTTTTTCTTTGGTGATGGAAAGAAGAAAAAGAAACATCTTGCAAAAACTAGATAGCATGTTTTTCTCCTGCCAGTAGTGAGAACGAGTTTCTAGAAAATATTCAGGGAGTATCAAGCCCAAATGTTCTGGCCAGCTTGGTCTGTGTTCCTTGTAAACAGTCCGAGACATGGCTGAACATGGGTTTATCAGTTAGGCAGCTCGTTAACAGTCTGTGAGTGTCATGATCTTATCAGAGTGGTCAGCTGAAGTAATGTGACATTTTTATAATCCTTCATAATAAGTGAAAGGTCCCAAGTGTTGTGAGCCAGCACCACATTCTGTGGTGGACAAGCCATTCTCCTTTGGGTAGAAACTTATGGTTAACCCACCTCTGCTCCCCAGGCAGTCCAGTTCACTTCAGTCCTTGGAAATAGCCTTGTCCATGAGCCAGCATGTCCTGGCATCCCATTGACAGCTAGGCTGAAGTGTAAATCCAGTTTTCAAAGTCAATACAAACAGCATCAGCCTGACTTTGTCCTTTAAAACGCTTTCCCTGAGTCTGACTCACAGGTTCCTTGCTTTTCAGCTGTTTGTACTCAGCTAGTAACTAGTTCTCTAGAGTTGAGCCCTGCCTTTGAATTCTATCTCTGATGCCTGTTAGACTATTTGGCCAATGTATTCAACCTCATTACGAGGCAATTTGTCAGTCTACTGACAAAGCTCAATAACATTACCTTGTTTGGGCTAGCAAGATGCGTCAGTGGGTAAAGACACTTGCTGTCAAGCCTGTTGACCTGAGTTTGATTCCCATGACCCACTTGGTGGAAATAAAAAAAAAAAATAAGTCTACAAAGTTGTCCTCTGATCTTCTCATGTCCATTATGGCCCAAAATTGCCCCATCTCCACATGAATAAGCAAACACGTGTGGTAGAGAAGATCACCTGGCTTAAAGTATTATTGAGATGATCAGATATTAATTTTAAATTATAAAATGTAGCTACTATTTCCCCCTCTGAATAACTATGGGACCACTAGGCATGAAATGAATTCTACATAAATGCACAGTAAGAGACGGGAAAAAATAGTTTCACAACCTCAAGCCTTTGCAAACATTTCTTTCAAATTTTTATTATAACAAAGGGGAAGTTAGAGGGTCCTAGGTTTTCACCGTTTGCTTCTTTGAGTCGCTAGTCATAGAGTGTTTTGGGTAGTAGTTGAAACAGGGACAACATCTGCTTGATTTCCAAATCCACAGAAAAGCAGCAGTTTTCCCGGGAAGTGATTTTTGCATCTGAAGTAGTTTTGGATAAACTGGCAGCTACAATAGTGTTTGAATAAATGATGACTGACATCTATAAGATCACATTGTTTGAAATTTTATGGTCATTATTTCAAACTTGAGGAAACCACAATTTTCAGTAGAGAGAGTCGTATATTGCTCTTGCTAGGAAAAGTTCGGAAGCTATGGAGTTTGCTGGAAGGCTCCCCTCCACTTCAGCAACTAGCCATATAAAACGTGGAGATTTTAACGCTGCTTTAGAAATTTAAGTACTGCTTTCCTGGGCTGTAATATTTATGTGTATAATTTTATCGAACTAACACACACGTGCATGCAAAGTGGTGGTTACAACATGCTTTCTATAATCATTTATAAACATGGTCTCACTTTTGCTCTTCCCCAAAGGTAGAGATATAGTCATCTTTACTGCCACACTGTACTAAGACATTTAAAAACTTTAAAAATGGATTCTGCTTAATTAGAGATATGAGCAGCCAAATATTTACTGTCATTTACAGTGTTTAATTTTATATTAAACAAGTTAAATTTTGATAAATTGTTTCCTATGACAAGTTAGGGCACTTAGGGTCCCCATTAATTGTATTATTTTTCATGACTAAGCACAAAATTCATTCAGACAAGTTGTCAGTATATCTGAATATATCACCTTGGCCATTTTCTTATACTTTCAAACAACATTGTGATTATAAAAGTATTAATGTTTATTGGGACATATCTTATATGCCACAAAATTTATTATTATAAATCTATGAGTCACTATTTAAAAAGTAAGTTTGTAGAGTTGTATTGCCAACCACAATTTGGATAGGCTGAGCCATTATTGACCCAAAGATTGAAGCTGCTTGACCAGAGACTCAGGGATGTGCATCTAAAATGGGAGTGTCCTCAAACAAGTTGGCTATTCCCAAGTTTCATTACAAACACATATCACACAGTGATGAAGTCATTCGTGTATGAGGCTGTCTCCATGGCAGCCCCTGGGCTCTTTGGGGTGGGGTGGGGTGGGAATCTGGCAGAAGCAAATGCATTAAAGCACATTTTCTTATAGTAACAATATCAAAGCATGCCACCTCAGTGGATGGCAGAGGTGGTCCCAAGTTTTTCTAAATACTGTTTACAGAAAATTAATAAATAAAGATTACCAATAAATACTCTTGCAGCTCAGGCCTTTTCTAAAAGGGGATGTGCCAGGAAGGGAGCTGTGTTTTTAGTCTGGTTAAAGAGGGACAAACCTTTCATGAACCACTAAAACCTCTCTACTCCTCTTCAGAAGATTATATCTGGATCCCTCCAGACAAAAGACAGAACCTAAACACATGGTTTGTGAAGTTAATTCATCTCTGAGCGGGAATGAAGAGGGATCTTGCTCCATTAACCTTGGGCAGACAACCATGCTTATATCATGGTCTGGAATCTTGCCCTTAAAACCCACAATTGCTGGATATTACATTATCACTGCCTGCTAACAATTACTCCCATGTGGTAGGGTGACATTCTTTTCCTGCTCGTAATAGTGTGACAGTTTCCCCAGGGCACAGGTGTCATCTGAAGAAAGTCTTGTCTTCTAGAGGAAAATTTTTTCTTTGCAGAGTTAGACCAAAGGGCTACAACTTACTTTATTGCCTTTGTATCCCCACTAATGTTTTCTGATCTGAGCAGGAGCGTCAAAACCAAACTAAACCAAAACCAAGCCAAACCAAAACAAAACAAAAAACCAGAAGGTGAGATGAGGCATTTAATACATTGTGAGTATGGGGTCAGGCCCCAAACAAAAATGAAAATCAGATAATAAGGTTTACAAAATAAGTTTTAAGCAACATTTCTCCCTCTCTTGCTTCTCCCTCTCTCTTTCACTCTCTTGATGATGATGATGTTGATGGTGACAGTATGATGATGATGAAGATTGAATTTAGCACCCTTCCCTGGCTAACTACTTGCTGAACTGATATTCTGATTCCCAAGATGAGAACCTCTTACTTTGACCATCTAAAATCCTCAGATCACAAAAACAGTGATATGTTGGCTTATCTGTATGAAGCAGAACTACGGCAAGGTAAGGCAAACTAATAGACCTTAGAGTCTTAGACTGTATCTGTAGCACGTATTGTAAAACAGAGCACTTCTGAATTCTTACTGCATATAACTCTGTGACACAATGATAGAATTAGCAAGCATTTAGATGTTGCACAGCTGATTTGATATGACATATTGTTGTATTCTTATGGCCATACACTCTTGTTTTCTTATTAGGCTGAGGTACTATATGAATAAAGGCTAAGATAATATCCAGTCCCTAGCCCAGAGAGTGTAAGCTTGTGAAGACATTATAGACACAAAGAATGCATTTGGAATGACATGATGCTAAATGTAGCCAAAATCTAGAGTTGGGGATTCCCTAATGCCAATACCATTAGGTGAAAAGGGATTCATCTTCCAACTTTGGGTAACTCAAGCCATCAGAAGCATAGAGATTATGTTTCTCTTCCTTTGGGTAACTTGTACCAAATACAATGTAAGATCAAGTTTATCAGATGTTAATATAAAAATCAAATTAGCTGAAATCATTAAAAACTATATTGCTTTAAAAAAAAGTCAGTAAGGGAGCCCTTTAAGGCTAACCCTCCTTTTAGAGGTATCTTCCAAACATTTCAGAGGATTTATTTTTGTGTTCATTTCAGATTGGCACACAGAGAGGTCCTAGTAGGTATAGCCTCCTTTGACAGAGGATGGCCAAAATGCTTGTGGGTCCAGCTAGTGTTAAAGTCAAAGGTTTAATATTACCAATTATTTACTGACTCTTAGCTATTAAAATATCTCTTAAAGAGGTTTTAAATATAATTTTATCTGTACAGTACAGCAAATAATGCCACTTCCTCTCATTTGTGCTCATTACTGTAGTGACTTGGGATTCTTGAATTCTAGATAATTTTATACAACCCTAACTCTACTGGATTTTGTTATTTGTGTATTAAAAGCTCATTGTACTTATTCTACTTAATTTACTATTATTTTCAACCCAAAAGTTCAGAGTGTCAGGAGAGCCTTTTGTAATCTTCATTTTATTTCAATATTGAAATTGTGATATTAATTATAGATGTTATGTATTAGTAGCAAAGAAAAGCCATATTGTTTGGTATAGCTCAACCAAGGCAGACATTTACTCATATCATTTTTATAATTATTCCTAACATGTACCAAGTGCATATCAGAATGTAAAAGGGAGGAAAAAAGGAAATAGGATAACAGAGTATTTAAGCTTTGCGTTCTCTCTTTAACAATAACCACACACCAAATACTTACATTTGGTAGGATAGTACTAGTTGTTTTAGTTAGTGTAATTCTGGTTGCTGTCACAAGTGGATGGTAAAACAAAGGGGTGCTTGCATACAACATAAATTTATTTTTTGCTTATAAAATGTCCCAAATTATTTATAGTAAATGGGAAATGGAGATATAGGAATGATCATAGTTACACAGTGACATAGACTTGTGAGGTTCTGTACAAGTCAGCATTCATCATCCATTACTATGATTATTTCTGAAGACTAGAAGAAAATAGACCTGTATTGAAAGTTTGGGAGGTTTTATGAGCAGGGCCTGGAGTGAAAGCCATCATTTGTGCTCCCTACTTCAGTGACTAGACTTTAGGTTCAGGACACTGTGAGCATGCAGAGCAGTGCTCAGAAATTTTGTCTATTGTGCTACAACTCTGCACCATGCACAGGGATGGACACATCATTAGAAGTCAACAGTTGTCACTGTCATACAACTTAGGAAGTGAATTTCTTCTTTCATGTTTTCACTAGTCTTGACTTCTGCTACTGGGGTCACCAAGGTGATGATTGGATGTCAGAGTTGCCTGGGCTGTGATGAAGAGCAGGAGCAGTACACTTGGTGTCATGGTTTGTGTATGTTTGCTCCTGGACCAATTTCATCTATTTAAGTCTGAGTTTTCTCAGCTTTAGCCTGCACTAATTTGATGCCTGGTCTGTGTAACTACTATTCAAGCTCAGCCTAGTGACTGATATTCCTAAGGTATCATCGTCAACGGCCCAGGGTTTGCATTGCTGTCTATATTGTACTATGGACCCTGTGTTATTTGTTGTAAATCACTGAAGCGCCTTAGCAAACAACTGTCTCCTAAGAAAAAGGAAAATGAAAATCCTACTTTTTATTGTTTATTGTTGAATGGTCTTCTTGGAGCTAGGAGATAATTGTTCATTTTGAAAAATGATTGTTTCCTACTAGCTCTGTATTATCCATTTCTTCTAATGTATCTACTGAGGGCAAGAAGGTATCTTAAGCTATCTATAGATTTTGCTTTGATAATAACCAAAAGCCAAAAAAGGCACTTTGATAGAATGCTATTTGGTTAGGTAAGTGCATTGTGTGTGTGTGTGTGGGGGGGGGGAGGATGTACTCATTCCAACCCTAAATGGCCACAATTAACATATAATTAGCATCTAGCACTTGCTGGCAATGATGCTTGATTTTATGTTTTCCTGAGCTCTGCTCATATTAAACATTATTGCTGGATGTCTCTAAAAGCCTTTCTAGATGAAGATGGACTGACCTCCCCTATGTAAACAGATACTACCCAACACAGAGAAGCCTGAAGAGACAAAGGATGGGAGGGAAGGAATTTACCTTTTTTTTCTATCTTGCATCCTGAGCTGGTACAGCCCATGCATAGACCTTACTTAGATCATTAGCTATCTTGGGTTTCAAGCCTTCAGACCATGACTGAATTAACCATCACTACTAGCTTTCCTGGGTTTCCATCCTCTGTAGACAGCAGAGCCTAGAACTGTTTGGCCTCCATAATCATATGAAGGTAAGTCCTCATAATAAATATATCTTTCTCTCATGTGTATGTTTTTGGTTTTGAGCTGATCCATCTCTTTAATGTGTGAGCTGTCTCTCCAGCCCTCTTTCATATATATATATATATATATACACATGTATTTGCAATATGCATCTTATTAGCTTAACACATGCATACATGTGTATGCATATGTATGTATGTATGTATGTAGAGACCCCCAACTAATGCATGAAAGCAAATGTTGAATTTTAAATTCTCAGCAACATACAAAAACAAACAAGCAAACAAACAACTCCTTTCATTTAATCACTGTGATCACTTTTGGAGATCAGTATATGTTATTGTTATTTTATGTATGATGAAACTCAGAGAAGGGTAAGGAACCTTCCTATACACTATACCAGTAATAAGTGACAATGGTATAAAGGGTCAATATTTGTGTGTTTTCAGGTGTGTTTGTCACCCTTTAAGTGTCTTGCCATGGAGTACATCCTCAAAGTTCCCATGTTCCATATATCTTCCACACATAGAAAACAATTTCCAGGTTCTACAGGTACTCTTGGTGAATAAATGCTACAATAAATAAAAATAGGCATGACAAGATATATATTTTTGATTTCCTCATTCCTCCCATCACATGATATGTGCCAAAGAAGGAAAAGACTTCTTGGAATCCAGAGCACATTTCCCACCATATGAGTCAAGATTTGCAGCTTCATCCACAGAATTTGACAGCATCACTTAATAAAAAGATTTAAATCCACCTACAACTTGATACTCAAAAACAGATTACACCATCCTGTGAAAGCAAAGCAGTATGAGAAAAGTGATAATGTAACTGTTTCCTGAAGTGTATTGATTCACGTGAGCCTTTTGATTGCCTTATACTAGTTATTTTGGATTGGGATGGTGAACTCAAGTTAAGTTTAATTGGTACTTCTGACAGAATGTCGGGAGCCTAAATGGGAAGAATAAATGGTACATGCTAGCCGTAATAAAAATTTGAACCTATTTTAAGCCTATTGTCATTTAGCTATTCTAATATCTAGCTGAAGTCAGAGAGATGTGGCATTGTGCATGATTTTGGGTAGATGTCATATAAATGGGGATGATAATAATGCCAACCTCATTGAATTATTGTCAAGACTAAATGACATCATGTATACTTAGTAATGACCAAGCAACAGAAGAGTAGGTACTTGCCTTTCCTCTACTGTGGGGTGTGTGTGTGTGTGTGTGTGTGTGTATGTGTAGAGACAGAGAGAGAAAGAGGGAGAGACACACAGAGACAGAGAGAAACAGAGGGAAACAGAACTCTTGAATCTCTTTTTATAGTGTCTGCCTTTACTTATTTAGGTGAATTTTAAGGAGTTATAATAAAATTCATAGTATTCTCAAAAGATAGTGCTATATTTTTAATTATTATAATTGTATAATAGATGCACCCAGGCAGCACACAGCTTTATCTTGTGTGGAGATAAATATTATGAACATTTTCAAAGTCAAGTCCAACTTCAGTTCCTTGAGAGTCTATCCTAAGCCAGCGAAGCTTAGGTTTTTAGCCATGTCACTGTTGGAGTGAGACACTCCTGTGACCTGGTGATGGCGGTGCATTTTTGGATAGGGGGAGTGTTTCTTTCAGAGAGCACTGAAAGTTAAAGTGGTTTCAATCTTGAAAATATTGGCTTACTGGGATAGATATTTGCAGCCATCTTGCATGATTAAGGCCTTTGTGAAAAACGAACACTCCTTTCTTTTCTGTTCACCATTTTCCCGCTAATTAAAACTTATCTAGGACTGTGGGTGCCCATTAAGGCTGAATTGGAAATCTGAAGTCAATGCTCAGCTAAATGCAACTTTTTTTTTTTCCATTTTGTACACTGTCATCTACTTTCTGCCTCTTCCTGCTCCAAGCATCTGGCAGGTGGTGGGAGTCCCGATCGTGGAGAACTAAGCAGCTATTCTAAAGTTCAATTTCTGTATTATTCATTTGATTCTGACATTTGGGGGTCATTTTGCTGACCACCGAAGATTGACAACACAGAACAACCATCAGTGAGGCATGAGACTCTGGCGTCTCAGATGAAGCAGTTTGGGAAAAAGGCTCAATCTTAGAAGAGTTTTCCCCAAAGCTTAGAAATGGCAGGCAGCCTGAGAGTTTGGGGGTAGGAGGGGCCGGGTGGGGCGGGAATCTCTATTGTGGGGCAGAGCCACCTGCATCTCCCTGTAGAATAATTTGGAAAGCTTCCCCCCAACTTCTTTTGGCAGGACATTAGTCATTATAATAAATATCTGGTATTTACCAGATCCATTTAGACAAATAATCTGGAAGCGACAGGAGGAAATCTGCAATAACTTACAATCAGCTCTTAATTTGGAACTGTTTAGATTTTTCACAGTATGCCTGAAATGAGTAATGTTTATACGAAGTTCAAGACTTCCAGAGGCAAATCTGCCCTCCTGAGGGTGACAGCTTGCTCCTGGCAATCTGCAATGCAGGCCTGGTGTTTTACATCCTATCAGAGTTTTAGCATCTGGGCAGTAGGCATTGAGCTCTATGGAAGGCTTACAGGGAACGGACCATCTGGGGGAAAAGGACTGCTCTCTCCATAGCTAATGCAGCGAATTTATTAGCTTTAAGATGAGTGGATCCAGATCTATGCAGTGAATCAGGGGACAGATGAGTACAGAATCTGATCTAACACCAGAAGCGCATAAATGAGGCATGACAACATGACCTAACTGAGCTTTGCGGCCATACAATGAAGCAGTACTTGACCTCACTGAGCATCAGAGTCATACGATGAAGTGAAACGGGACCATGGAACTTGCTCCAGTCACCATGGGCTGCAAGGGAGAAAGGGAAGTCCAGCGGAGCCTTTTCATCCAACATAAACATTTATGGAATACATCCAAAGTGCCAGTGAGCCAGGTGAGGACTGTAGTGAAGACAGCTTAAAAGAGCTTCCGCTGACATTTGGAGGGGGCATTGAACAACCAGAAATATAAGATAGATTAGAAAATGGACAAGAGAAGTTAAACATTTATGAAATTAAAAGGGGAGACAGGCAATGCTTGAGACAATGTGGACAGAAAGGGCCTTGGTTAGGAAGTGACATTTTACCTCTTATGGATGACAGGAAAGTTCCATCCACAAGGATATTTGGAAGAATGTTTTGCTATTTAGAGATCCCCTAAGAAGTGCTGAAGCCATAAGTAACTGATTCTGGTCTAGAGTTGTAAGTGATGCCCCCTAATTACTGATGCTGTTTGGATGGTTATGGTTAGGAGGTGGAATGGAGAAGGGGGCATTGGGTGCTTCAATTTTTTGTTGTTTATTTGTTGTTGTTGTTGTTGTTGTTGTTGTTTTGACACAGGGTCCCACTATGGTGCTCTGGCTGCCATGGAACTCACAATGTAGACCAGGCTGGGCTGACCTTCAGCTCACAAAAATCCCCCTGCCTCTATCTCTCAAGGGCTGGGATGGAATTAAAGGCATGGACCCTCACCACAGTCCTGAGAGGGATGACTTTAAGGTACTGGTGCATTTTTGGCAGCAATAAACTAAGCTTACATGCTCAGAGCTTCTTGATGGACAAGGAGAAACAGCATCTGACTCCAACCGACCGAAGTTGATTATACACGTACAAGAGTACCTTCAGATTTCGCTTCTTCCAAAGAGTTTCGTTTTTCTCATCTCTAGAAGCAGAAATGCTTTATAATGCTCACTTATCATTATAATTACTTGTGACATGAAATGGGCCTTTCTTAAGGCAGTTAATTCCTCTCTGTTTCTCAGCCTCTCTTTCTGTGTATGCTTCGTACATAAGCTTGCTTGTATAAGTAGCAGCCTTGGATCTCTGAAATCTGACTTGGGCCCCAGCTTCCTTCCCTTGCCTCCTGCCATTCACTCATGTGTCAGTTGAGATGTGCCAGAGCCCCTCTCTAACTGTTCCCAGGTCTGTGCTTGGGGCTATGCAGCCAGGGCCAACTTTTCCATTGGGTATACTACTGGAAGCCCTTTCTCTTGCTGCTCTGTGAAAGTATGACTTTGTTTTAGGGTATCTGGCTCCCATTCTTAAGAAGCCATTGTGAGAGGCTTTCATCATTGCTCTCAGACTGGCCCACCCAAAAAGGCCCTGCATCAGTGGGAGCTCTGCCCCTGAATGGAGAATGGTGTATTATTTCAGATAGGTCATTAACCAAAGACTCTGAAATTCCCTTACAGTGCTATCTGGGGCAGAATGTCACTTTAGTCTGTGTTTATTTGTAAACAGCCCCAGGCTCTGAAGTAAAAGAAAGCCTTGTACCCATTAGACTGGGGGTTCAGACCCAAATACCCTTCAAGGCCCCTTGGGAAAGATTTTGATATGCTTTCAGGAACAGACCACAATTACTGCTCTTGGACCAGTTGCTGTTGGACTGCCTTCCCATGAGTCATGTGTGTCTTAGGAAAGGACCTCTTGCCGCTTGCTTTCTTTTCTTTTCTTTTTCCTTCCTTCCTTCCTTCCTTCCTTCCTTCCTTTCTATTTCTCTCTCTCTCTCTCTTTTTGCTTTCTAATGAAAGAAGAGCAAATACGTAAATAACTGGATGAATAAATGGACTGACAGTTATAAGAAGCAATTCTTTTCTGATGAAATCTTTTGAAAATAAGCCATAGAGAGAAGAAACAACCTGGGTGATCACTTTAATTCATACAAAGAAGACATGCTAATGTTATCAAGGTACTAGCTATAAACATAAGCATAAACATTCTAATTAATATTCAAGAGGATAAATATAAACATCTAATTCCAGCTGTGAACCACCTGAAAACAACTAAATTATGTACATTCAGTATTTTCAAGAAGGTGATCTTTCTTGTCACTATGCTCAGCAACATAAAATACTTCTGGGTGAACATTAAATTTATCATACTGTGATTCTAGCTCTGCAAATATTTACATCTCCCAGTGCCTTTTAAAATGTCCTGTTTGAAAAGTCACATCCCTTTGACCTGCTGTTTGTGTGTCCTTCCTTTGAGGAGACTCATGCCTTTGGGGTTGTTAACACAGTCTGGGGTTGTTCGACTTTTCATTGAGATTCATCGAAGTGTGTGTGAGACTCACCTCAGCAATCATTCAGGTTAGGAACAGAATTGGGACAAATTTGAGATGTCCAGCCCAATGGGGCACCAAGCATTGGACAAGGTGGAGCCAAACAGTTAGGTCTGTGCAGCAGCTCTGTGAAGAGAGGTGCATGGGAAGGTGACCAGGGCTGTGACCTTCCTGCCCCTCAGCTATGTGTTGTCCATTATGGTTTCTTCTGGGCACTTTTGTGCTCCCAGTATTTAATAGCGTATACCTGCTTTGTTCATCACTGGGAGATTATGGGATTACCTGGGATACAAAAAATAAAAGAGGAAAGGTCATCAGATCAGCTGACACCAGGTCCAATTTGGACTTTAAAACTATAACAACTTTTAGGCTTTTAAACAAGCCTATCAGCAACTGTTTCTTTTTCAAGGCTGAAGCCATCTTTTCAAGGGCTTTAGGAGTTTGGAAGGTAACAAACTTGCCAGTGTTCCTAAGACTCCACAGTGAGTAGATGTCCAAATTTCAGTTTGCATGCCTGAAAATCATATCACAGGTAATAATATCTATTTCTTATGTCTGCTCAGATAAATTAATAAAATTCACAATACTGTCCACAATCTAGTGAACTTGCAATAAACTAGGTGATTATTATTTACCAGAAGTATTTGATGCTTCTTATTAATCCTTTACTGTTTTGTTTAGAGGTTGAACTTGGTCCTGTATAATTTGCTTCAGACCATTCTTTGACTAAATAAAAAAAATATATTCATCCATCCACCCAGGCAATAAATGTTTATAGAGTTCCTATTACGTTCATTTCGTACCAGATGCAGACTCATCTGTTAGGGCTACAGCAACAATGAAGCCATATAAGGTCCTTCTTCACATAGTCTGTGATCATGTGGAAGAGATAAAGGAAAAAGTACTGTTAAGATAGGTAAAAAGTGAAGTAATGGGTAATAATAAATCATTCAAGGGGGCAAAAACCATAGGACAAAGACCACCAGCAGAGATGGCAGCTGCTTCTGATTGTATGGCTAAGCAAAGTCCTGCAGACTGTCTGGCAGACTCTTCCATGAAGCAGGAACTCTGTAGCAATGTCCATCTTGAATCAGCAGTCAGTTTTCTGTGGGTCCTGAATGTCCAGTTTATACAACATAAAGTCAAACAGTCCAGACCAAGAGCAGTATCTTGTCCAAATGGCTAGTCTTGTCATATTGAAAGCAAACTTCATAACGCGTTTCTTCGATGTCCATCTTTCTTTCTGACGCAGTGGTGTTGCCAGGAGCATTTATGTCTCACAGTCAAGAAAAACCCTAAACCATTTTAAATGCCATATTCTGTAGGTCTTTGAAAGGTTTGAAGAATTCCTATCTATCTCAAATACATCTCTGTATATCTAGAAAACCTAACTAACTTAAGTTTTGACTATTATAGGTAATTATCTATAATCTGCATTAAATTATACATTACATTTCTAAATGAGCTATAAAAACACAATATCTAAATAAGAGGAGAAATATACATATCACAAAATTGACCTTAAATTGTATCAATAAATGAAAATCCATTCCAAAACAAAGTATCCATTTCTATACCATAATCCCCTTTTTACCTTTAAAAAGAATTGGCTGTGATCATTAACCATTTATAACCAACCCCATTTAAATGAAAACAAACATTTATAAACAATATTTGGGAATTTGGGCGTCTTTCTTTCCAAACTACTTCCTGCTGATAGTGGGCGCTGTTATGGGGAATCCTAAGAAGACACAGATATCCTGGCTGTAATCTGCAAGGCTGCCTTGTTCAAGCTGTTTTGAATGTTGGATCACCAGGAACGCTGTTTAAGGGGGGGTCTGGCTTGATCAAACCACATTAGTCTGGAAGGAATACACAGCCTTTTATTTTCTGTGGAAACAAAAATAGAAATCCTTTTCCCCAGTAACTTGTCCTTAGACTTAAATTTTGAAGTCAAAGCATTTTTAAAATATACAGGATTCAAGGTGAAGGCTATAGTAATGGCAAATGTCTTGAGGTGGGAAGGATCCTGGAGTTTTCAAAAAATCAAGATAATCCACGATTTTTATTCACCTCTGGTACTGTATGTAACAGCTGCCTTACTGGGCTCCTTGCGTTGGCTCTTATTACAGTCACCACTTTGTAAACTAAATCAGATTGTATTCTTTCTCATAACTCTCTAATAGCTACCCACTTCCCTTAGGAAACATCTAGCATCTTCACGTGCCTTCTGAGGACCACCCAAGGTCATCCTGGATCCTGCTAATCTTAGCAACTACCATGTTAGGTAGGCTACTCTTCTCCAAGTGAGGGAAATGGCTGTGGTATGGTATCAGCTGGGGGATTTTGTAGTAGACAGAGACTTAAAGATGTAAGTGCTATGTTCAGGTGGGATGAATTTAAGGAAAATGCTAACAGGTCTCATTTATGGATTGACTACAGGATCTGGGTTTATCTCTCCTCAACTTCACTAAGTTATCAAGTAATCAATAGATGCTCAAGGCCTCTCCTACCTGAGCCCTCCTGTTTTCCTGGAGACATTTTTTGTTTGTTTGTTTTGTTTTGTTGAGACAGGGTCTCATCATGTATCTCTGGTTGTCCTAGCACTCACTCTGTAGACCAGGGTGGCCTCCAACTCACAGAAATCTGCCTCCCTCAGTCTCCAAAGTGTTGGGATTAAAGGTGTGTGCCACTACAGCTGGTTCTCAAGACTTTTTTCTTTTTGTAACAAAATAAAAAATGAGAAATTTAAGACTTATTTTGTTATGTTTTTTTGTTGTGAACCTAGACCTTAATGGCTGAGATTTCTTTCCAGCCCCAAACTTAATTTCTTAAATGATCAATATTTTCCCATGGAATTTTATCTTAGCATGGTCTCAAAATTGAAGGCCCATCTCTAGAATTCTAGTGAAACCTTAGTGGTGTATGGTGGATATTCTATCAGAGGTGGACATTATCCTAGGGCTGGACATTCTATTGGGGTAGGCATTGGACTAGTGCGTTATTCAGGACAGTGATGGGAGAATGTGGAAGGAAAAAAGGGTAAAAGCCAACCACCATTTAAAGTACCATTTACACTAACGATTTGACCTGATTTTTGTTTCCTATTGAGACTCTTGTTCACAAGAGCTTTGGATTACATTGAACCTAGTATCTACACTACAGAATTTTAAGACTGACACAATGAAGTGATGAAGATGGACTTTAAGAACAACAGATGTCATGGCTTGCCCGACATCATGTATTCTGGCTCCCAACTTGGCTTCATCCATATAAGTCCCACTACCATTTGTAGGGTGTGCTTCCTCAACTATTTGGCAGTAAACTAAATATTTTACCTCTCCTTTGATGTGCCAAAACTCTGACTCACTTAACTTGCCTAAAACCTGTTTAAATTTTACCCAGAGTCTTATCTTGATGCCTGTATTTAACTTTAGTTCCAGCCTTCTGACTCCCTCCTGCTTCTGGTATCCTTGCCCACTTCTATGCCTTCTACAGCCACTATCATAAATGGCTATATAATTTAACCATATATTTTGCTTGGTTATTGTCCACAATAACCAAGTAAGCTCCACAATAGCGAAGATTTTTCACTTATTTTGTTCCCTGACATAACCCAATACATAGGAGGATGTTTTTTGCTATACTTGCTATTCAATAATTATTTGTTGAATAAATGGATGAGCTTATTTCCTTATAACATGGTGAGGAGGTGGGTGGTCGAATGCCCAAGATAAGAATCTGTGCTTTATATCCACCACTAGTTCTCGTGTGTGTGTGTGTGTGTGTGTGTGTGTGTGTGTGTGTGTGAGTGTATGTATGTATGTATATATTCCTATGAGTCAGTGTTCCTACAGCCTGATAAAAGCTTCATGGGAGGTGAAAAAAGCCAAAGTAGGAAGTTGCAGCTGATGTAAGCTTTAAGTAGATGGAAGCCCTAGAGCCCCGGGACAGTTTTCTAAAAGAGGAAATAACTCACACAGAGAAAAGAAGCTTCTAAAACAAGTGCATCAAAGGAGGCCGGCACCTCCATTGCCTCTGACCCCTCCCCTTTTGGAGCAGAGCCAGAGTCCTATGAGATGGGGCTGGAAAAAATAGTGGTGCTAATGAAAAGCTAAGTCACAAGGCAACTCTGTTCTGTGGCCTAATAGCAGGGTGTGATGCTGTTGGGGAAGGGGAGGGGGATGTTTCCCTACCCTCCCACGTCAGTTGGGAACTATTGGTATGTCAAGGAAAAATGGCCTCATAGGAAAATAGCAGAGCAGTTGTTCCAAGAATATTTTCTGGTAGCCGAACCTTCAGGAGGACGGGAGTTGACTGTGCAGTCACACAGGATTCCTCCCTGGTGTCATAGTGGTAGTTCAAGAAGCCATTGCTAAGCATGGAACTCTTTGGAAGGAACCTGGAATAACTTCTGTCACTTCTGTGGCTTTGCTAGTGTTCAGAGGAAAGTCCTCCTAGGTCTCACTCATTGCTCATCACCATGGGAAGAAAGTAAATCCTGGCGCACGTACAGTGAAGAGTTTGCTGTGCAGGGACAGCCTTTCCGAGCACAATGCCCCATTGTTCCTGTTTCTCTATTAATACTCTGCTGTAGAGGAAATGAGTGCCCCCTGAGGGGATGACAAGGATTCCTGGCCACTAGGCAAGAAGAATAATCCAAAATCTGTACTGCCTTGGGAATTCAGAGAGAGAAGACGGGTGGAAGCCATGGTCACTCTGGTTCTATCAGATTTCATCTGCTCTGGGTTCAAGGTGTCATGATGGAGTCCTTGCCACTGAGCTTTGGAAGTCACGAGAGCAAATGAAGACCTCAGAGCCAAATGGAAGGGTAGAACCAAGGAGGCACATTGCTCTAGGATTTATCCTCTTTTCCTTTCCTGGCTCCCTGAAACAGAGAGCAGCCTTCTTTCTTAGGCGTTGGTACTTCTCTTCCCTAATGAGAAAATAAACAAAAGAAGTGATGAGGCAGTAGGATTTCCCAGACCCACACAACTGAAGTAGATTATGCTTTTCCTTTATGCCCTCAAGGAAGGGCTCTGAAAGAGAAATAAATTGAGAAATCAAAATTCGCTACAAATTCAACTTTTACTCATTTATGTAGCAAATTGGAGTTGATTTCGAGACTACAGGTAGTTGGAGCACAGCTTCGGTTATTTTCTAAAAATTGAAATGCTAGTTAATTTTGTACCGTATCATCTAAAAAGGAGAATGGTGGTTGTACAATCCTGCCCCAGCCATGGAGTTATTGATAATTGTTAGCTGCTTCCATGGAGTTATTGATAATTTTTAGCTGCTTGGAGGACAGAGTTTTCTCTAAGACTGTAGCCCATATCTGCCACTCTACAGTGGAAGACCATGAATTCTGGAATATCTGGGCAGCACAAACCGGTCTTGAAGGTTTAAAAGTAAAAGGACATAAAATTAGATGGGTAGGGAAGGGGGTGGATCTGGGAAGTATTTGAGAAAGGGGGGTGAACTCTCAAAACACTAATAAAATTTTTAAAAAGAAAATAAAAAGGAAACTATGGACCAAATATACCTGACCTTTAAAAACTTCCTGTTGGGGACAGAGAGATTGTTTTTTTTATATACACATGCATGAGGTCCCGAGTTTACCTCTGCAGCATTCCCATAAAAGCTGGTCACAGCTGTGGGCTGTGACAGGCAGGAGAATCCTTGGAGCTATCTGCTCAGCTAGTCTTGCTGAATTGGTGAGCTTTAAAGGATGTGGAGGATGGCATCAGAAGATACTTGGGCATTGATGTCTGGTCTTCACATGCACACATACACATGTAAACACACACACACTTCCTGCTAGTCATCATTGGTTCCAGTGCTATCCACTGTTCTTGTCTAACTAGCACCTAGTGAGTATAAGTGATGTCTCAGAGATACAGCACAGCACAAGAAACTGCTGAGTTCCCATAGGAGCACCTTCAATCCCAAATTTGCGTTGCTCCTTGAAGAATGTCAAGGGCGGGGAGATGTGGTATTTCCAAATATCTTTAAAAACTGCCGATTATTTATTTTAGGAAGGTGTATTGGGTGGTTTTGTGTGTCAACTAGCTTGTATGACACAAGCTATAGTCATCAGAAAAAGGAGCCTCAGCTGAGGAGATGTCTTGATGAGATCCAGCTGTAAGGCATCTTCTCATTTAGTGATCAATGGGGAAGGGCACAGGCCATGGTGGGTGGTGCCATCCCTGGGCAGGTAGTCCTCAATCAATAAGAAGGTGGGTCAAACAAGCCATGGAAGCAAGCCAGTAAGCTGCTCCCCTCAATGGCCTCTACATCAATCAGCTCCTGCCTCCAGGATCCTGCCCTGTTTAGTTCCTGTCCTGATGAACTGCAATGCTGAAGTGTAAGCCTAATAAAGCCTTCCTCAACTTGCTTTTTGGTCAGGATGCTTCATTGAAGCAATAGAAACCCTCACTAAGACACAATCTGGAACCACTGAGAGTCTCAATGAGGTATCCTACAGAGTAGGTTCAATGGTGGGAGCATTTCCCTGATGAAGGTAATTGATGCAGGATGATCCAGCTCAGTGGGGATGGCATCATTCCATGGGGTTTGGTCCTGGCCTGTCTAAGAGTCAAGGAAGTGATCTGAGTATTTATGCATGAATTTATTCTCTCTCTGCCCTAGACAATGGATGTGACCAGTTCTCTTAAGCCTCTGCCACTATGACAGGTGTGTTATGATGGATGGTAACCTGGCCCTTTGAGCTAGAATGAACTCTCCATGAAGTCGTAACTAGAACAGCTGGTCATCTGGTGGATGTGGGACTTGGTGAGGTTCCATATTTTCCTGTTCGATAGCACAATGGTGTTGTCTACTGGCATCCTAAACCATTTTGGAATAACACAAGTTATAAGTGAGCAAGCATGTAAAACATTTATCCCTATTGTTTCCTCCTTGGCAGCAACAGCTTTCTGGCTTGGGGCTGAGCAAGCCTCGGAAGCAGGCTTTCCTTTTGTTCTCTATATTTCTAACTTGTCTGCTGGATCGCTTTCAGGACTGTTTTTGAAAACTGTTATCATTGGGTCCCACCATGGACTTGCTGGGGAATGGGGTACAGACATTTATGTTTTAATAAAGTCTCTGAGGAACTCTGGATAAATTCAAAGTCCAAATGTCCAGAAGCTCCAGGGAAGGGCAGGTGGGTTCAGGATACTTCACTGAGTTATTGGAATTCCTTCTGGGATGCAGATTCAGGAAGGAAGAGAAATAGGAGATAGATAGTTGCAGGATGTAGAGAAGGGACATAAAATTTCTTATTATTTCTCCCATCCAAGTGCTTACTAGGCCTGGCTCCAGTTAGCTTTTGAGACTCAACAAGATTAGGCCTGTTCAAGATGGTATGGCCACATGGCCACAGACTCAAATATTTCTTGCAGAAAAATGGTCATTTAAAAAACTCCCTTGAGTCTGGACTTGATTTGAAGGAATGGAAACCAGACTAATGGTCATTGAATACTGACCGTACTTTTGATGCTGTGCTGGAAATAGTTTATTCACTCACACATTCACCATCGTGAATATTAAGTACTCTGCTGAATAGTATATTTTATGAAGGTTCTAAAGCCAAAATGTCTATCTTTATCCCGAGGGGGTTCATAGATAATTACTATCTATACACAAATGAGCTAGAGGAAGGATACATTGGGAGAGATTTGAAAGGATTCTCAATGTAGACTAAGTGGGCCAAGGGACAGATACTAGATTCTAACACAGTGTTCAGGAAGAACTGACACTTAAGTCAGAAATAACAGCCACACATATTTGCTTCTGCAGATATTAGTGTGGTTGTAACAGAGAGATTAAGGGAGGATGTAAAAAGGGATCGAGGTAGAGATAGAAAGGGATCAAAGCATGGAAGACAGCCAGGAATGAGACTGGATAATGTGTGTTGGAGACAGGTAACATGCCTTGATATTCCCTAGGACCCTGGAGAAATGAGGACAGGACATTTGTGGGATGGAAACTGTGTTTGATGAAGTTTGGTACCCTGGAAATACACTGGGACAGACTAAGACTAGTGTAGTCTGAGATGAAGCAATAGTTGTAGAGTAAAAAAGAAAGTGATTGACCCGGTCATTGGCTGTTTGGGGAAGAAGAGGAAGGGAAAATTAAGAATACCAAATGGGTTTCTTTTTGGCAGCTGGATAAATCATAATGACATTCATCATTCAATGTTCAGAGCTATGTGTAAGTGTATACATGTGTGTATTATATATTATATTTATGCATATGCACATATAAAACATGTATTTGAAATAAATAACAGAGATTGAGCCTAGGATCTCTTATATGCTTGGTTTCCTATCACAACCTGCATTGTATGTTTTAATTAGCTGTTTCTGACTTCATGATAACTTTACATCATTTAAAATAGACTGGATAAGAGACCTCCAAGAGGAGAAAGTCCAAGCACTTTGCCTTGAAAGTTAGGATTCAAAAAGAGTGCTGAGACTGCTTTCAGGAAATTTTCTAGAAGTAAAGATATGCAAAAACGAAACACTAAAAAGTAGGAATGCAGCTCTGAGTAGGATACACACATGATTGGAACAACGTGAGCTAAGAGCTGTGAAGAAAAGCATGGCACTTGAAATGTCTTTTTTGATGGTGAGCATCGTGGGGAGGGGTGATCTCCTTGTGACCTGTTTGCTAGTGTCCTATTCTGTGCAGTTACAGGCTTTCTCTATCTCACTGATGCTAAATAGGTAGAATGAAGGCTTACAAAGGGAGAGCACAGCAGTGATTTAAAATAAAGTGAGGCATCCCTAGCCTTGTTTCAGAGGTAGGTGCTGCTTATGTTGCCTTCAGAAGCAATTGTTTAAAAACAATCACCATCTTCCTCAGAATTTTAACAACAGTTTAGAAGTTTTAATGGAAAATAGATTTTTACCCAGGATCTCATAATATTCTGTATATCTGGGTTTTCTGTTTCAAGAAGTTAAGAAAAAAAAAAAAACAAAAACAAACAAAAAAAAAAAAAAAAAAAAAAAAAAACAAGCTGGGTGGTGGTAGCTCACACCTTTAATCCCAGCACTCAGGAGGCAGAGGCAGGGGATATCTGTGTGTTCAAGGACAGCCTGGTCTACAGAGAGAGTTCCAGGACAGCTAGGACTGCTACACAGAGAAACCCTATCTTGAAAAACAAACAAAGAAAAAGGAAGTTATGAGAAAACAAATAAACAAAAGGCCCCACGGTTCTCTGGCACTTACAGAGATTGCGCTATTTGAAACAAATTGGACAATGCCTGTAGACACAAGGTACATATTTGGTTCTTCCAGTGTGACTTTAAACTGTATTGTTTCTTTGGCTGAATTTGCATGTGGTCTACATATCTAATGTCCTTGGAATTATTATTATCTTTAGATTTTTCATAAGCAGTTTCCTTACTAGTGAAATGGGCGTAGGAGTATTTGTGGTGTTCCTAGAATCCTCTGATGTGTGCTTTGTATTGGTTGTATAGTAAAGGTGGTTTTAATTTTGATTCTCTCTTTTGATGGTTTTGCTGTGTGCCCCTGACTGTTCTGGAACTCACTCAGTAGACCAGGCTGGCTTCAAACTCAGAGATCCACTTGCCTCTGCCTCCTGAGTGCTGGGATTAAAGGTTTGTGTCACCACTGCCCAAACCCCTCTTACTTTTATTGTTTCCCCATGCTTACTTTCATAACTATAATTTTCTGTTCCTACTCAAAAAGATACAACCCTCATTTAGGAGTTATATTTGCTGAATTATTTTGTTGGTTTCTTTCACCATTTCTTGGGCGTTATCCTGTTGGGGCCTGCTCTGAGGTTCCCCACACTTTGGTTTACCCATCTGTTGGATTATCTTCACTCACCTTGGAAGATTTCTATGAGGCACACATAGCTCATAAATGCCATCATAAACTATGCTACAAAAATCCGTCTCTACAAGTACGATGCTAGATTCAAAAGAACTCGATGGTGTGTGTCTGGTTAATTGAGGAACGAGGTGGCCTCTTGAGTCTTGATAGTGTGGCATGGTGCTGTTGGTCTTCAAGTTGTCAGAGCTGGATTGCATTTCCTGCAATTGTCCATGAAAGCAATAAAGTGTTCTAGAATCTTTTCCCACTAGCACTGCTCAATAGGCTTGCAGGTCAGTATTTCTCCTTTATAGTAGTTGGCAGGGCCCTATTTCCCCAGTTTTTAAGAGCAAGGACTTTGGGACAGGAACCCCACCCTTTCCTAGCAGATCATATAAAATGCCTAGATTCCACTTTCCCGCCATGTGCTGCAGGCTTGCTTATGCAAGAGAACAATAAGGAGATGGTTCCTTTGCTTCTGTTTCTTTGGCAATGCCAGAGAAGGAGGTGGCTGAAGCCAGACACATTGGCTCCATGCACATGCCCAAGCTTTTTTCAAAGTCTCACCCTGTTGAGCAATAAGAAGGCACTGTCTCCATATTAGCGTCGGCAGAGACAATGCTATAACTGGATGGGTTGGCTTTTTTCATTGAAACCTTGGCTTAAAGGGTGTGTCTATGTATCTACAAAAGCCTAAGTGGAAAGAATCAAAAGGGAAGAAAGGCAAGAATGAAATCATTCCCTTCTTGGCAAGAAAAAAAGAAAATTCCATTTTAGAATGAAGATAATTAACATGGGAGTTGAACAAAGAATTACCTTGAGATACCAATGGATCTCATAAATGCAGGGATTTTTGAGTCTGTGAACACCAGTTAAGTATACACTGAATTGTCTAGGTAACTGTCAATTATCATTCAGGCCAAATGTATGTTCTCCCATTATTTCTAGACTCTTCCCAGGAACTAGAATGTTACCACATCTACTACTGAAAACACGTTTCTGCCTTCCTCTCTTTGGTATTGCTGTTTTCTCTACTAGGAAAGCCCCATCCAGCCTTCTCACACCCTCGTCACTTCCTACATTGGTATTCTTTCCAACATTCCATCTCAAATGTCTTCCCATTCCTCCTGCGTCCTACTGAGGAACTGGTTTCTCAGAAGCCATTCTGTTTCAAAAAAATCCAGCCCTGGCACCTTTCCTGCGCCATGGGACTGTGACTTTCTTGATTTGGGGAACATTTCTTGTTTTGTTTCTAAATTTTCTATATATATTATGATTCTATACATTAGTAGACGGAGATTTAACTTCATATTAACTACAGAGGTGGACAATATGCTAGTGGCTCATGTTTTAATTATGAGGCCTAGGTTTTACACATGTTCTGGAAGTTTGGCTTCACAGAGTGTTTGGTATTCATACACACTCTAAGACTGAATGCAAGGTATCTACATATTGCTTTCAAAAAATACTGAAGGTCACCAATATCTCTTTTTGTATTGACATCTTTTTAGGTAAGACTTTACGAATTTTTTTTTTTTTTTTTTTTTTTTTACCTTGTTGAATGAAAAGATCTGTTCAGAAATGGTTGAGAAAAGCAGGGTAGATTAAGATTAAGGAAGGATAAGAAGACAAATTTGTCTTTAGCATAACATGATGTTCTCAAAATTAAGTGGGTGGAACAAAGTTACTTTCAGTCAGCTTTTGTCTATGAAGCCAGTATATGTTAGGAATAGAGATTGATCAACTATAGTTTCAGAGTCATGTATTTTATTCTGATGAACTATCTCATCCATTTAGTGAATCCATTTCAAGATTCCAAGTACACTTACCTTTCTGTGGAGGTGCAATTAAAAAACAAAACAAGATAAAACAAAACAAACAAACAAAAAACCCCACAAAAACCAAAATACTAGGACTTTGAGTTTGTCTAGTTATTCTTCATCTTTGCATTTAGAATATCTTAAAATTATTGATTATTGCTGCCAATTCTCCTCCTGAAACATGTACAAATAGGATGTCTGTGTAACCCTTTCCTTAGCCCAGGGATCATTGCAGGATCAGGAGGTGAAAAGGATGTAAGAGCCAGAGGAAGGGGTGGAGTGTTGTGGAATGCTATCTTCTGGGCATGATGTAAATGCTGCATTCTTGAATTCTTCACAGTAGCTTTGAGTCCCTAAGACCTCGCCTCTGCATGAGATTGGGCTTGCCAACATCCTGTTGTAGGGTAGGTGGTCACAAAGAACTCATCTCCCCCTGAGGATTTACAGAGGCAACTGATGGTTGGTTAGGGAGGGAGAAACATTTTCTTTGATGCTATAGCCACAGGTATAGAGCCTTTGCTCTTGAAATAACCCCTCACTCATATCTTGTGAGCAATTCTAATGGAAATCACTGGGTCATGAAAATAAGAGGACCGGTTGGCAAGAGGAAGGGGATCAGTGGGAATGAAAAGAAGAGAAAAGTGAAGGGGCTGACCATGATGAAAATACTTATGTACATGAATGAGAAGGTCATGATGAAATCCATTACTATGCATAATTAATTTGTGCTAATAACATAAAAAGGAAGCTTTCCTTGAAATCACGCTCAATCGATAGGTAAGAAAAAGAAAAGGCGGTGTATACACACAATGAAGTTTTACCCAGCCATGAGAAGAATGAAGTCATGTAACTTGCAGGGAAATGGGTAGAAATAGAGACCATCATGTTAAGATAAGTAAGCCAGACTCAGTAAAGTTAAAAATATGTTTCCTAACTCTTGTGGAATATGGATTTAAATACATTTAAATGTTTATCTATATAGGATATAAAAGTGAAAGGGGGATATGTAGAGAGGAAGATCACCAAAGTTAGGGAGAGATAGGAGAGAGGGAGGATAATGGGGTAAGAAAGGCAATACATGTTTTCCTTCACGTGTGGAATGTACAGTAGGGAGAAGAGATGGTTGAGATCATGATCTAATAAAGGTAAGGTACAATTGTGTACTATGAAATGTCATGAGAGCCATTATTATATACATGATGTTTTTATTAAATTATACTATTTTTATAAAATTTCAAGCAAGTAGGATCGCAAAACAGTATAAAAAAAAACATACCCCCTTCCCTTTTGAAAGTTCTTGAAATCAGAATGTTAATTCATAACCCAAGTGTGGTATTTCTAAATTCCCATAAGATTGTAATAAAATGGGAAAGAATGCTCAAAATACTAATGAATTCTCGGAAAATACCAAAGTCAGAAGTTGCTTTGTCTTTGAACTACTTCTAATGAATCTAAAATTCTTATTATGGTTAAGAGCATTCACAAATAACTTTTTATCTATAGCCAATATTTAAGTGTTGTAAAGATGCCAGCTAGCATTATTGGGTAGTACTCAAACAAAATCCCCTCTCTCACCATTACAGAGAATCACCACATTTTTGGGGTGTCTATTTACTGGATAGTTTTTTTGTTTGTTGGTTGGTTGGTTTTGTTTTGTCAACTGGGCACAAGTTAGAGTCTGGGAAAAGGGAAGCCTAACTGAGAAAATGCCTCAATCAGGTTGATGTCTGTGTAGCATTTCTTGGCTGATGATGGATGTGGGAAGAATCCAGCTCATTGTGGGTGGTGCCACCCATGGCCAGCTGGTCCTGGGTTGTATAATAAAGCAAACAGAGCAAGCCATGAGGAACAAGCCAGGAAGCAGTTTCTCTAGTCCCTGCTTCATATTCTGCCCCTGGATTATAAGATGTAAGGCAGTGGTTCTTGACCTTCCTAATGCTGCAACCCTTTAATACAGTTCCTCATGTTGTATTGATCCCCCAACCATGAAGTTATTTTTGTTGCTACTTCATAACTATAATTTTGTTATGTTATGAGTCACATGTAAATGTCTGTGTTTTCTGATGGTCTTAGGTGACCCCGGTGAAAGGGTCATTTGATCCCCTAATAGGGTCATGACCCATGAGTTGAGAATCACTTTTGTAAGATGGCTAAACCCTTTCCTCTTCTAGTTGGTTTCGGTCTGTTATATCACTGACACAGAGAAACAAACTAGCATATTAACATTGCTTCCTGTCTTATCATGTAACACTACACATGAGACTTGTTTCAGTAGTCTCTCTCTCTCTTTCTATACACACACACACACACACACACACATATATATACCACGACACATTCATTTACAAGTATGACTCATCATTAGCCCCTCTCAGAGCCATGAACACTCAACTGTAACCTAGCAATCTCTTGTGAATCTCAGAGCCGTTGGTCAACCCTGACCTTGGTTCCATATACTTACAGCTTCTGTTTCTCTCATGTCAGCTCTGTACATATACAGACGGCTATGTCTCAATTCTTTCAGGAAAATTAGAGCATTCTTTTCCAATCTTGCTGACTTCTTGATAGATTTTTTTCCAGGATTTAGAAATACACCCCAATATCCTGAGTTGTGCAAGTGAGACATTCCCACATGGAAGTACTCCCTAAGTCCTAGAATTCAGGTATAAGCAGGACGGATCCTTGTCGACTCAGGTGGTGTGACATAACAAGGCCACCTGGGGGACCAGGAACTTCATTGCTTCACGGACTAGCATTGTCAGAGCATGAGTCAGTGTCCTGACTTCCCAAGACTTTCACTCACGTGACTTTAAAACGAAGGGCTCACATTTGCTTGAGAAAATATGATGTTATTTCACCACATCTTATAGTAGCCAGTGCAGGAATCTTGGCCAAGGTTATTTTCTTTAATCACACTTAGCCCCACATACTAAAGTCATTCTAATTCTACTGCAAATGAGATCTTCTTAATTTCTTTTTGGGGGATTTCCTTGTTAGTACATAGATGGTGCATCTAATTTTTTTTTTTAATCTGTAGATTTTGCATCCTGTAACTTTACTGAATTAGTTTATCAATTCTAACAGCTTTGTTGTGAAGTTGCTAAATTTTCTACACATAAGATTATATCACTTGAAAACTGAGGTGCTTTTGCTTCTCCTCATCTGATCTGGAAACCTTTTATTCAGTATATTTCATATTAATCGCAAGGACTTCCAGTACTATGCTGAGAAGTGATGTAAAGTATTGTTACGTTGTTACAGATTTAAAGGAGAAATCTTTCAACGTTTCAGCACTGAATCTGGTGGTGAGTGTGTGCTATGTTTTGTTATATGTTTGTTGACTTATTTGACAATTATATGCCTAGAAGCCCCTTTCTAATACCCAAAGTGTTGAGAGATTTATTATGAAAGGAAGTTGAATTCTGTCAAACACTTATTCTAAATTGATTGAGATGATCGTGTGTAATTTTAATCCTTTATTTTGATATTGTAACCTAGCCATGAGAACTCTAAAATTGTGCAACTCATAAAGACAGTGAGAAGGCCAACAGTTTCTAGTGGAGGGGAAAGGAACAGAGATATCAAGTTTTAATTATATAAAATGAATAAATTTGGAATCTTCTGCATCACATCATGTCTATAGTAAATCTAAAATTTGTTAAATGTTACCCAATGATGAATTACTGAATAATTATTTGATTACTTCATTTAAGTAATGTTTCATTGCCTATGCAAGTAAATTTACCTCAGCAACTGAAAGACATGACTGGCCTCAGAGAGCATGTTCTTGATGGACAGATATTATACTTCAGTATTCTGTCACAGCCAATCATCCTTGGGAAAAAGGTAAACTACCCGTTTCTTGGGTTTTTATTTTTTTTAAGTTTTGAAAATGTATTTATTTTATGTGTATGAATGTTTTACATATGCACTACTTGCATGTCTGGTACCTGTGGAGGTCAGAGGAAGGCATTGGACCTCTCAGAACTGGAGTTATAGATGGTTGTGAACCACTGTGTGTTTTAGAAATCATACACAGATCCTCTGCAAACAGAACAGTTGCTCTTAACCACTGAGTTATCTCTCTAGCCCTCTTCTTTGGTTTTTAGGAGTACTTAGAAGGAACATCTTATATAAGGAAATCTTTCATATGCTTCCCGTGTTGGGTAATTATAGCTTTTAAACTTTTGTGAAAAAAAAAATTTCAAGTAGATTGTGGTACTTTGAATGTAATTAGTCCTTATAAGTTCATAGTGAGTGGCATTATAAGAAGGTATGGCTTTGTTGGAGTAGGTATAGCTTTGTTGGAGGAAGTGTGTCACTATGGGGGTGGGCTTTGAAATCTCTATATGTGAGATCACTTCCTATTTCTACAAGATGTTGGACTGTCAGCTCCCTCTCCAGCACCATGACTACCTTTATATCACCGTATCCCATCATGATGAAAATGGCAAAACCTTTGAAACTGTAAACCACCAAATTAAATATTTTTCTTTATAGAGTTGCTATAGTTATAGTGCCTCTTCACAGTAATGAAGACCATTGGTCTTCAAACCAATGATGACAGAAGTATATCCCTATGGGTTCAAATCCTACTCCTGGTACTAACTTCTATCTTAAGGTCTCTATTGCTGTGAAGAGACACCATGACTAGTTACCTCAGTTGGTAGGCCATGAGACTCTTAATCTCAGGTCATGGGTTCATGCTCCACATTGGGTGCCAATTGAAAGCGGGGTTTAAATGAGTTCACCAGACCCAAGATAAAAGATAAATAGGTGTTTCACTAGGGAACAACTTACACAGACAAGAAATGCAAAAGAGAGCACATGCCTGCCACTTCTCTACTTTAAAGGGGTCACATCCACACTTGAAACCATGCCCAAAAGGTGTGGCCACTACTACAAGTTCACTGGCAAGATGAGATGCCATATACTGCAACACTTATAAAGGAAAACATTTCATTGAGGTGCAGTTTACAGTTTCAGAAGTTTAGCCCATTATCACATGGCAGGCAGACAAGGTGCCAGCTTTATCTTGATTGGAAGGCAATAGGAAAATTGTCTCTGATAGTGGACAGTACCTCGAGCATAGGAATCCTCAAAGCCTGCCCCAACAGTGCCATACTTCCTCCAACAAAGCCACGCCTGATAGTGCCACTCTCTATGGGCTTTGGGGGTCCAATTACATTCACACTACCACATAGATACCCATATATTTGGGCCTGATAACTGGCTGACTGTTTAAATTTCATCGACCAAAAAAATTTCTTAAAACTATTATCTTTAGATTTTGATTTTATCAAAACTTGGTTAAACCAACTTAAAGTAACTAACCTAGAATAAGCAAAATTGTTAAGTTGCACTAAAAAATAAAAAATAAAAAACAACCAAACAAAAAATGCTACTCACCACACTAGTAGTTGAATAATTATTTGATGATAGCTTTTTGTAGGAGCAGCAGCTGTAACTAAATTGTAAAGATGACATATTTAGTTACATAAGGATGAAAGCATCAACATTTTGGAGACGATTTCTCTTTTAAGTTTTTTTAGTTCTTCCAGTAATGGGTTTATGTATTCTTGTATCATACCCCATTCCAGGAGGAAACACTCTGGATGACTTTGTTTGCTGCATTAGACCCAGAGATAACCGTTCTCCCCAGTGTGTATGTGTGGTGTCGTGTGTATTTGCATGTGTGTATAGGCCAGATATGAACACTGGATATCTTCCTCTATCATTCTCAATCTTATAGTTGGGAGACAGGGTCTCTTGCTGAACCCGTTTGGGCTAGGTTAGCTAACTAGAGAACCCCCAGGTAGCTACCTGTCTGCACTCTCCCAGCTCTGGAGTTACCTTTATGCATTCCCATAGCTGGCTTTTACATGTGTGCTTGGGACAAGAACTCAGGTCCTCATGTTTGCACAATAAGCACTTTACCCACTGAACCACCTTCCCAGACCTCTCAAAGATACCTTTGACTCTACAGATAGAAAACCCTGAAGGCACGTCAATAAATTGGTTACAAATGTAACTCCTTTTGTTTACAAATAGAAGTCAGTTTTTCTTTGCATTTCTACCAGTTGTGGATTTCTGTAATGGTCTCCATTTGCTTCCAAAAGAAGCCTTTTGGATGAGGGGTGAGAGCTACATTTATATATGGGTGTGAGAATGAAGCATTTGGAATGCAGTTAGAAATACTACTGGCTTAGGAAAGAGGCACTAGTAGGTTCTTCTCTAAGGTCCATGACCTTGACAACCATACACAGTTGGCTGGGTTAACAGTACCAGGCATGGATTTCCTACTGTTGGGTGGGCCTTAAGGCCAATTAGACAGCTGTTGGTTACCACTATTGTAAACCTGTAAATCTTACCAGGCCAGCCATTATGGTTCTTAGGCTTTACAACTGGGTAGGACTGTTGATTGATTTTGTCCCTTGGCAGTTTGCATAGTACATTCTAGTCCCATGAGAGCTAGTCCGCAGGGAGGAGGCCTCAAGGAGATTTCCAGCTGGAATCCTCCAAGTCCTGTGATGGAAGCATGCGGTATCTTCAGCAATGGGATGTTACCTTCAAGTTGTTGAGAGGCAAGAGCAATAGTCTACATTGTTTTAGAGACTCTTGGATCCCCACGACCAACAACTCTATTGGAGGTTTCCCATGTCAGGCCCTGTTTTTTGTTAGTCTATGATTCTTGAGGCAAGTATTATCATCCCAAGTGGCGTGAATTCGTTTCAAGTATCTATAACTATATATTGTATTTTTATGCCTCAAAGGAAAGCAAGCTGGAATATTGTAAACACCAAAGAGTTAACATTCAAAGTGAGAGTAAAACCAAGACACAGAAATTCCTCTCAGCTCTTTCTTTCTAATATTCTCCTCACACAATTTCCCGTTAGTCTCTCTGACTTCCCTGAGAGATATTATTTTCCTTTCCAGTACCAATTTCAGCAGTGATGGCCTAAAAGGTTCTGGTGCCCCAAGTGAGACTAGATTATAGGACTCCATATGGGGTCAAAGATAGGAGGGTTCTTAAGGATTTTTACCAACAAAATAAAAGCAGTGGGGTTTCACTTCACTTCAAAGTAAAGACACCAATACAAGCAAAATCTCTTGTCATATTGATAAAGAAGCAAAAATATCCATCGTGTCATACAGTGGAATCACTGTCATCCTGAATAGTTGAACTATAAACTGGAGTGTTTTATGAAAATGTGACATATATTGGAGAATATGTACATGTGTGTTATATGTATACACAGACATGCGCACACAGTATTTGAAGATAAAGATTTTCATGTATTCAGAAATCTGTGTCTTGCCATTTGGTGGGCGTTTCTTTTCTTTATTTTTTACATAATTTTTTATTGGTTCTTTGGGAATTTCACACCATGCATCTCATTTCTACTCCTCCTTCTTCTCCCATATCTGCCCCTCATCCTTGCAGCATCCCTCCCAAATAAAATAAAGAGATTAAAACCAAAATAAACAAAAACAAACCTCAGAACCTCTTTGCTCCTCCATCTTTCCTGCCTCTCCAACACCTCTTCATTCATCTTAGTGGCATTGGAAGCCTCGGTCTGTCACACAGTACACCCTTTTGTCCAACCAGCCTTTCTTGAATATGTTCGTTGCAATGAGTCACTGGCCTGGTTCAAGTCCTCTGTCCTTTGGCACACTAATATCACTGAAACTCCTCTCAGATACCCTAAGGCCACCCTGAGTCATGGAGATCCTCTAGTTATCATTCCATAGGACCAGTTCCTTCACAGGTCCCAGCAGGTAATAGGTAGATGTTAGTGTGGGCCAACCCAAGGTCCTGGATGTGGACCTGGGTGGCAACTAAGCGGGCCAGTTTGGGACACTGGGGCCACTCCCCTCAGGCTAAAGTCCAAGATAGCTTCTATGCCCATGTTGTTAGGGCCAGTTCTCCCATGCCTGTCATGAGGGTGTGTCTGGGGGGGCTGGGGGAGTGGTTGGGAGGTAAAGCTCTCCTGTGAAGAACAGCTATGTCTTACAATGCCAGCACCCAGAAAGCCCAGGCTTGGGCTCTGGTCATGGTCCTGTCTCTATTTCTATGATGGTAGCTTGGACTGAAGATTCTTCAAGGGATGGATGCCACATCCTCACCTTGCAAAAGGAAGAAAAGGATGACAATGTCCTGTTACTTCTTTCCAGCCACATTATAACCACTCATCTACTGGTCAGTCCAGAGCTCTCATGACTTAGTCCCCAAATGCCCTATTTCTTAATGCTGATCCAACAGAGATATCAGTTTGAACCCAAGACTTGCAGGGGACATTTAGATCATAGCATCTTCCTCTGTAGTTTATTTAAAAATAAGGAAGGAGGTCAGATAGGCAAGTCAGTTATCATCTTTCTACTGAGTAGTCAATGCAGGAAGATAACAAGAAAAATATTTTGTTACAATATTCTTATTCTGGGACCATTAAAGGATGCCAATCAGTTATTAATTAATACTTCTATAGTCTTCTGCATTAGTTAAAGAGACTTGCATATTCAGGACTAAGATTTGCATATGTACGCGATTTAAAGAGGAACAGAGTGCATCTTTTTCTGTTTGTGTCTAATTTGTTGAACCTAAGATTGTCAGACTCAACAAGGAGGTGAGTCTTTTGTAAACTGACACACAGCCTCTCTTTAGGAATAGCTTCAGCTCCTCACAGAAGGGGAAACAATGCCAGACTCCACTTCCTAATGCTGTGTATTTCTAATTAGCTGTAGAATTCTTTCCTCTCTGAACGGCCCCAGGCACTCTACAACTGCAGCGGTCCAAACTGGTTTTTTATTTTTGCAAAGTTATCTCAGTTGAATTCTTGTTATTCTGTCAACCTTTGCCCAGCCACTTGCCAGAAACATTTAAGTGCTGCCTGTAACTTTTTGGGTGGTTGGTACCTGAGGCAAAAATCAAGGATAGAAACATGAAAACTCTTGTACTACTCCAAGCTAACTACCTGTGTCATGAGGGTTTATGTTCAGCTTTGCTGCCTTCTGGTCGTCCCATCCAGGCAGGCGTAACTTGAATGGAAGCTATGTTATTGTCAGTGGCATTTTGGGATGCATACTTCTATGACTAATATAGATGAATGTGAGTTTAGTTTATTTACATATTTATTTAGCTAAAAATACAGCGGTCAGGAAGTAGAGAAGAGTCAGCAAAAATCACATGTAGGTGAGAAAAATCATAGTGTGGTTAGTGTAATTTTCATGTCTCTGAAAGTGAAAAATCCAAATCAACATTTTCTTAATGTTGTTAATGTCTTATATCCAAGGAAACTATGGGGGAAAAGAAAATAATCTAAACAGACTTCAGTTGCTCATAGTTCTTATAGGAGTATTCACTGTTTGGGGGGAGTGACATTTTTAAAATCAAAATAGCTACATGCTGGCTTTAGTGTTAGACCAGGAATAAATAAGTGCACATCTGGGTGACTATGCAGTCAATTTAAGATAGTTTATCACATTGCAGATAATTATGGAACCAATAGGTATTTTCATAAAATAGAACTTATATTATCCCGTAGAGAGGGAGGCATCATTAGGAAGGTTCTGAGCCATCTAGTCAGACATCATCAACCCTATCAGTCCAGAAATGCTCAGTCTGCTATCCTGGTAAGGTGAGAACTATAGCAGGGTTGTGACCAGACTCTCTTCTTCCTGGAGCTGACAATCTACAGACAAAATTGCATTCAAGTGAAAGCTAACACGAACAACAGTATTTCTTTAGGCCTCCCACCCACCTTTGCTGGAACTCAGTCAATTTAGAGTAAAATGGCCCAGTTACTGAGTTTTTGAGAAAGTAAGTCATATTGACAGAAGAGATGCTGACTTGGATTATGTCGAGCCTTTAGCATTTAAGGTTTCTACCAGGTGCATGCCACTTCCTCAATAGGGCTTGCCATTGGCACTGTATGAGCTGGATTTCACATGCACATCTTGAATATTTAGAATATTCTTTAGCCTGGTTGTAGGCAGCGAGGTTGCCTCTGATGTGTACCATGGGCAGGCGAACAGCAAGACTGGGAACGGCGCTATAACTGGTCCATCTTTCCGTGTTTACTACAGACGTAAGAGCTAGCTTCCTTTCTAAGTAGGTGGGAGGATGGAGATAATTTCCAACTAACCTCATGGCTTATTTCTGTGGACACTGGCATTGCAGAACACCACAGTGCAATCAAAGCCCCTGGGAAAAATAGCTGGTGCTGCATAGGAACAGTAGGCACAGGAGAGCAAAATTGAATTTGTCCTTTGGTCTCCTGAAATCTCAGCCACCTGAGGTCTTCAGTGTTAACTTTTCCTATTTCCTCTCTCAAGAAATCAAGCCTGAGAACCAATTTAAAGATGTCTCTGTTAGTAGCAATTCCTTTGGTGAAATGTGTAAGTTTTCCAGATGTAGAAGGCTGCCCAGCATGGAATTGGGTATGAAAGGGCAGAGAAGTTGTAAGGAATGTCTACATCCTTCCTGAGTGTTGTGGATAGTCATTTGGGTAGCCTTTCTTAGAGGATCCAAGAGAGAATAGGTAACTGACCGTGGAACAGTGAATACTAATCCTACTGATTTGTGGTAATTTTTGCAGAGCAGCAAAGAGACTATGAAATTGCTTGCATCATTTTTTGCCTTTATCCATTCTGTCATCCACTCACAAGATACTCGTGATAGCCCCGTTTATCAGGCAGTATATATTATCTGTTAATTAACACAGCAAGAAATTTGAGTTGCTTAAACCTGTAATCCCAGAAACTCAGAAGGCTGAAGCAAGGAGATCCCATATTCAAGGTATGAATGGGCTCAGAGTGAGGATAAGGACAGTTTGTGCAACGTAAGACGATCCTATCTCAATGAATCTAAAGAGAGCTGGGATGTTGCTAGGTGGGAAAGACTATGACTATCATGTGAGAGGCCCTAGGATCAATACCCAATTACCCACACCCTAAAACTTAGCTCAAGCTATGCTTCAGGTAATAACTGTTTTTTCCAAAATGGTGTTTTTCTAGTTTTAATGTCCATACATGTCATCTGGAGAATGGAGGATCTGTTGAAATTTAAGAATTAAGGTCTGTTGGTGGGATGAGGCGAAGGTGACGCCCAGCAGGCTCCTAGAGGTTGCTTACTGAGGTCCTCTGTGGGCTCACCCTGCTGAGAAGGCCTCAGAAGTCCTGGCCCCTACCCTTCTCTCAGTGACTGTTTATGAGACTAACAGAGAGACCTGCACATAGTCTAGATATTTTCTTTCTTAGAACAGTGAATTGTGCATGGGATCCTTACATTTCAAGTGTCTTCAAAATGAGTTCATAAATATCAACACCATCTTTCTTAAGTTGTGAGGACCAAATGGGATGCACTTGAGTGCCTTCTAGAACTAAGAAGCATCCTGACTGATGTTTATAATGACAGCTACTAATTTCTTGCTTCAGCTGGAATGTAAACTCTTGAATAATAGGCATGCAAACCATGAAAGAAGTTCCAGGATGTTCTTTCTTGGAGGAGAACCCAGAATGTTTAGAGCACAACATCAACATTTTATTCCTTCATTTTGGTTTCTGGCAAAAAATACCTATAAACACTCCCTTTATTCTTATTGAGAAAAGGACAATGCCCTAAGAACTTTAGAGGGATAAAAAACCTTCTGGAAATTTTAGCTACCTGAGTATGATTCACACAAGGGAGTTGACAGCGGTATGCTCAGATGGAGCTGAAGGGCTAGTCAGCCCCCAGAAAGGATTTCTTGAGTTTCCTTCTGCAGACCGGGTTCTATTTAATTGCATTCATATATTTATCAAGATAACGTCATGTTTTAATTATCTATAATACTCTTACAAATCATTCATTTCAGGGTTTTAAACTATTGCATGAAGTGTCTTGGTTACAATCATTTCACATGCATTGACCTCTTTTATTTTATTTTAAAAATTTCAGGCAGGTGAAGGAAGGGGCAAATGATTTCCCTGTTTTCAAGTATCTGCTACTTTAAAATCCTGTAGTTGCTTCTTCACTTAAATAACTAACCTGCATAATTGTTATATTTTTAGTCCTTAAAAACCTGTTTTTGCAATTGAAATCTTCATGCAATCAGGATAATCAATTGCAAAATTAATAAGCAGGGGTGTTCTTCAACACAGCTCTTTTCTGCTTTGAGAAATAAGGACTGAACCACATGTGGTTCAGTCCTGAAAGACTTTGGTAACAAATTCTGAATTGTGTGGCCTCACTTTGAAGTTGCTGATGACGCTCATTTTTCTGCCATTTTCTTAAATGTTTTCTGCGCCAAACTCAGCATTTAAAATGGGCAGAAGGCAGTAACTCAGGAAACTCTTCAGGAGAGAAAACAATTTCTGAAGGAATTTGCATAAAATTTCAGTATAAGCCATTGCCTCCTTAAAAAAAAAAAAAAAAAAAAGAAGAAGAAAGAAAGCCAGTGATGAGTTTGGGAAACACGAGGAGACTCAAGATGTTCACCCTTTGCAAAAGAGACATGCTTCCTTTGTTTTAACATCAGAAAAAAAGGTAAAACTGTTGTCCAACAGTATAGGAAATTCTGAGCATCAAGGCCTACAACTTCCTGTGTGTTGTATGAACATGGGCACTGGCAGCTGTATTGCTATAAAAAAAACAATTAGTTATATCTGGGAAATGACTATTTTCATCTTTTCCAGGATAATATGCTACAGGGAATGCCATGAAATTAAATATTCAAACCATTGCTAGCAAGAGCAAAAATCCAGTCGTGTCCATTTCATTTGTAAAATGAGCCAATATCCTTTCCTGGATATTTAATAGCCTTAATTCACAGCATTTTGCTGGCATGCCCATTGTGGGTAAGACTTTTCTGTCTGAAGTCAATCCAGTAGATCCAAGATCACTTCTTTCTGAAAGCTCATGTAGAACTTGAAGTCAGAACCTAGTCAAAAGCATAAAGCACCTTTAAAGGTCTTTCTTATGAAGATGGCAACAAACCAGGGTGCCAAACAGTGACTTTCATGTCACTTTTAAAAGGAGTTGGTTTGTTTCAGTCTTCCTCTAAATCAAAGCAAGAGAACTCAAAATAGGTCAGGGTGCACTTTCTGCTCCTCCTCAGTCTTCTTTTGTTGTTTCTATCACTGACTTGACCCGGGGTTGGATGGTTACAGGTACAATAGTTCATAATGACAAATAGTAGCTTACTGAGGAAAACCCAAGTCAAAACTGGGCATGCCCAGAAGAGCTGGCTTTTGTTTGTTGAGAGAGAGAGAGAGAGAGAATCAAGCTTAACCTCAGTTTTTGTTAATTCGGACAACATAAAAATGTTAATTACAAATACACCTAGTTCTTTTTGAATAGTTGAAATCTAATATAGAATTATTTCTGTTTAATGACAAAGAAAACCCACAAATGGATAACACCTTACAAGAAATCAGCCCTGTTCTTTTCTTTTTAACTTAAAAAATTTTATTTTACAATGTATACTTATTGTCTTTTTTGATCTATAGATCTCAAGGTTTTCTGATATAATAAGTAAATCTGAGTAATTTTGTGTAATTTTACATTTTTAAAACACTGAACATTAAGGAAAATTATCCCACAGCTATAACTGGTATTTACTGGGAACCCATAACACCAGCAATAGCTTTAGTCAATACCTAAACAGTTAGTATCTAGCAAAATGGTAAATTTCTGCTCATTGTCCTTCTACCTAGAAATACCAGCTTTTATTATTATTTTTTAAACTGGGCACAACAAATATTGAAAAAATTTTCAGAGGGAGAAGGGCCAACATCTTCTAACATAACTGTAATTCTCTAATTATCCTTTCCCAAAATTAAAAGGCAGCCCAGCTCTTAAGTAAATGTCTGCACATGTGGTACAGAGATGTCTCCACTTCTCCAATGCATTTGCTATGCTGTTGTTATGCAGGCCAGTCTGTCTTTGAACTCACAATCCCCTTGCTTCCACCTTCTGGCTCCCAGGAGTACAGGAATGCTCCACAAAACCTAGCTACCAGTAGGTTCTAAGAAAACAGCTTTGTTCTTTTTTTAGCTTTCAATTTTTGTTATTTGATCTCTCAAGTGTTTCTAATAAAATAAGTAAATTTGAATATGTCTATAATAGACATAGATGAACCCTTGACAGATACCAAAGAGTACTCAATACCATCCAAGCCATTTGCTACTACCTGCATTTAAGGCTATACAGTATAGACCACATTTTGAATCTTTTATTAGATCTAGTTATTAGCTTCCATGATAAACAGGATTTTGGCTATCTTTTCAAAGTCATCAACACACTGTTCTTTTTTTAATCTGCCTATTTAAGAGTTTCCCATTCATTTCTCTGAAAACATGAGAGTTAAAAATAAGATTCTCCCTTTATAGTTTCTTTCACATCGGTGAAGGAAGCAGAATTGTTTTTTTGTGACTAGTGAAGACATAGGATACAATGAAATCTAAGCACCATGTAGACAGACATCCAAGTTTAACAACTAGCTGTTATAAAAATAAATTATACTGTATGACTCAGGGAAGTGGTTAATAATTCTACCTTGTTTACATTATGCTTAGAAAGCAGCCAAGCTTAATGAGATCAGATATTAAGCTGATGGTGTATCTTGGAATCATAATGTTTTTGAGCTCTGCCAAAACCGTGGGCAGGTTGAATGTGGGTAGTTTGTACTGATAGTGTTCCATGGAGGAGGCGAATAAAGTCTTACACACTATAGAAGGCATGCGTTTGTTACCTGAAAAGTGGTATTAGGCAGTAGTAAATTCCCGAGCTGCCTTTGAAAGCACATAAGCTCAATGTCAATGGGGAGACACTCTGTAACCGTGGAAGCAGATCTGAGCAATAGGAATTATAATAGTCAGTAAGCATCCAGGGAAAGCCTATAGTAACAAGTGACCAGATACAAACAGCAACCATATTGTCAGTTCATTAAGGCAAGGAAACAGTGTTTAGAATTCTAACTTTCTGAAAAGTGAAAATTGTTCTTACTTCCTGAACTCTTTGGATAGACTAGTTAATAATAAATTGGGACACTTGGGTTTTTACTGAGCGACTCACAAACCTTAAACTTCTTAACTTCCCATTGGTATAGCGATTTTTCACAGTACAAAACTGAATGTTATTGGCTGACCTTTGTTGCTAACAACCTAGACATTGCTAACAACATAGAGCATTTACCGAACACCATTACCTCAGCACAACAGAATCTCTAAGAGCAGACTCACTCGTTATAGAAACCTTTATAGATTCAAGAAACTAACTTCACTTGGGATGCAGAGGCAGGGGGAATCTCTATAAACAGTTTGAGGCCAGCCTGGTCTACAAAGTGAGTTCCAGGATAGCTAGGGCTGTTACACAAAGAAACCTGTCTCCAAAAAAAAAAAAAAAAAAAAAAAAAAAAAAAGCAGAAACAAAAACAAAACTAACTTCATGCTGGATGTGGTGGCAAACATGTTTAATCCCATCACCTGGGAGGCAGGGGCCAGCGGGATCTCCATGAGTGTGAGGCCAGCCTGGTCTACAGAGTGAATTCTATGACAGCTAGAGCTACATAGTGAGACCCTATCTTAAAAAAAAAAAAAAAAAAAAAAAAAAAAAAAGCTTAACCTTATATTGCTTCCTCTTTTACCCTATACATAACCTTTGTAAAGTGCTACAGGTAAGTGTTAGGAACTGTTCCAGGGTCTTCTGTAAAAACAGCAGTAAATGCCATTAACCGCTGAAACATCTCTCCAGTCTCTAGGTTTACTTCATATATGTGTAGAAAACTGTGCAGGACCAGTGGATGGACATCTTTGAAAATTTTTGCCAAATCTTTTACTATGAAATAGTTTTCTTTGTTAAATTGGTGATAGCAGATTTTAGGTAAAAAATATGACAGAGGTGAATTATTGTGGCAAAAACCCATCAAATAATGCAAGAAATCCGGTACATGTTTGACTATTTGAGACAAGATCTCTTACTTGTTAGTAATATATTTCCCAGTGGAAACTCCAATAAGTACCATATCATCAGTAGGCCTTTGTATTTTCTTCTGTTTTAGGCCTACTAGTTCTATATTCTAGACTTCTGGTTGAAATGGATTCATTATTACTATGAAAGTCTAAAGTGACAATATTAGAAATATTTATGCCATTTAGTTTAAAAGAACCAGGAAAGGAGAACAAAACAAAACAAAACTCGTGTCACCACTGAGGTGATAGGCAGAAGGAAATGTCTTAGGCCAACCCAATGAAATGAGAGGAGCATCCCTGCTGATTTTACAGAGCCACGGTGAAGCAAAGCTAAGAAAAATATTTGGGAAGCCATTTTAAAATACATGTTTCCATGTGTATGCCAACTGGCAGGTGTAATTATGGTGCATAGATTGCCTTGTCCGTGTGTCCACATGTGTCCTTTGTTCTTGGAAGGGTGAGAGTATAGGCATTCATTCCCTTGGAATGTGATTTCTCTCTATTTGTACAGGGGGTGATTCCCACTGATCCCCTTGCATTCCTACTGGTCCTCTTCTCCAGGGATGGAATGCATTGTTTTGGTGGTTAGCAAGGCCAGTTAAACCTCCACAAGGAGAGATAAAAATACACAGCTTTTGTGATCATTTTGTCTACTAAAAAAAATGTTGTATGTGCAAGTGAAAAACATGTTTGAATCCGGAGGACTTCAAAGCTGCATAGGGAGTCTGATGTAAATTCTCAGAAATCTGCAGTAGATAGGCCCTCCACACTGGAAAGCCAATGAGTAAATGTGATGGGGCAAGCAGGCAACAGGGCAATGGCAAGAGAACCAGGGCATCCACAGGATGTAGGGACGCTGGTCCTCCACAGAGGGGTTCCCTGGTGTCTGGAGAGAGCATGGCTCCCATTGCATAGAACTGCACTGCAAATCACTTCTTTAAGATTAGTAAGGCTGACAGATTGAAGCTTTTAATTGAAGAGGACCACTACACCGAAGCTTCAATCTATGGCACATTTAAGGGTTGTTTATTGTGCAGCCTTGGGGACAGGTCATGACTATAGATCAGAGAGAGAGACTGGCACTACTTCTTAGTACTCAGATGAAGAGGACCATTTACCACGCACACTCTCACCTGCCTTTCCGCTCCCATTAAGTAACTCCTGACTTTGAAGACACTGTGGAGGAACCAAACTCCAACTGGTTTTTTAAAAAAGCAGATTAGAAATCTAGCAATTATTGCCCAGATAAAGAGATAAGAAAAGTTTCTAACAATCCCTTAAGTCAAATTATTTGCTTGGGAAGAGGCTCACCTGTACGGCAAGCACAGCATGATGCTTTTGTAAAGTCCTCCAACTCCCTGCTAAAAGAAGCCGCATTTAAGCAATTATCCATTTATACCATTTACACTGGCAGATAACTGCACACCCAGCAACACTCTGTACTTCTCCGAGAAAATTTGAAAGAAACAGATTTTCCTAAAATGGATCTCAGTGATATTTTGGGTTAAACACAGTGCTCCATTGTTTCTGTAATTTAGAGTCGTTACTACCAGTGAGCAAAGAAAAGCAATGATTTTTCAGAGACTTTTGTAAGGCAGATAATATAGATGGCTATAGACGGTGTTTCACATTGTTCCTGTCTAATCAGCTTTGGAAAGCATCCACACGCTGTCCATGTACTGGGCATCAAGAACTGTGGCATGAGTTGGAAACTTAGATATGAGAAGACACAAGCTATCCTTTTAATAAGTAATGCTTCATGGATTCTAGGTACATCAGGGAGATAAACCCTAAATGGGAAGAATAAATTTCTCAGGAGGTAAAAAAAAATGATATAAAATGCAGGACTTTGAGACCAAACTCCTGTCTGACTTTACATGCTGTTTCTTACTGTGAACTCTTTAGTTACAGATGCACTTTGTTTTCCATGTGTTTCCAAACAGTCCGGAAACTAAGAATTAAGTCTTGCTTCTTCTGCCCACCTCTCAAGCCCAGTGCGCTCAACTCTCAAGCTCAACACCTGCTGCTGTAAAGCCACAAGTGGACTCCATCTTTTGTGCCAGCAGATGTGAGGACGTAGAGAAACGCCTCAGATGTTTGTGCTTCTGGGTCTCTTATGGGGGCACCAGGAAGGGGAGAGAAAATGATCCTGGAATTCCAAAGGTCACTGCTGCACTGAAATAATGAAAATTGCCCACATGTTGAAAGAAAAAAAAAAAAAAAAACCTTCAGATGTGATCACTGGAAAGTCTGGCAATCAGACAAAGAACTAACCAGGCTAGAGTTTCATTCCGACTTTAAAAAAAGAAAGATAAATAAGACGAAGGTGTGTCAGAGCAAGACAGAGATAATTACTATGTTTTCCTGCCTGCAGGCTACCACAGCTAACAAGTTCAAGCATAAAAATCTACCAGTACCCACAGTGGTGAGACTTATCTCACCTATACAGAAATTCAATTCTGAAAACAAACTATAGGAGTTGTTGTGTGACTAAAGAGAGTAGAGTAATATACATAGAAAGAATAGTGTATGTATATGTACATATATATGGTGATTTATACAGAGTAGTATATATATGGTAACATATACATAGAATAGTATATATACATATACACATATATTATATAATTATGTATGTTATGTATTTTATGTATATATGTAAATATATGTATTTTTGTAACAAAGGAAGAGTGGGATATATACTTGAGGTTTATTTGTCAGTATTGGTTGTACCTAAGTTCTATTTTTTTCATGACCCTTTCTTTTAAGGGCATCTTAACTTTTTATTTACTTTTATTTAACCTTCCTTTTATGTTTATGACTATTAATTGTACACAGTTACACATTTCAAACTGATGCTTTTCATAAAACATCACTTGCCCGTAATCACTCCCTGCTTCTCTCTCCCGTCCTCACATCTGCTCCTCTTTCTTTCATAGTCTCCCCTTCCGTTTTCACGTCATCCTTGGGTGTATAAGTGTGACTCTAGATATGAGAGAAAACATGCAATGTTTGTCTTCTGTGTCTGGCTTTCTTTGCTTGCTCTGATGACCTCCATTTTCCTATAAATACCATAACTTCACTCTTTTATGGCAGGACTACACTCTACCGTATGTGTCTACTACCTTGGCCATGTTCACTCATTTGTTGATGGACACCTTGTTTGGATTTTGTAAAGAAAAATAGTGCTACAGTAAACATGGATGATCAGGTACCTCTGTAGTGTGCTGCTTAGATCCCTTTGGATATTGTTTTCAGGATTGGTGGAACTGGGTCATATGGAAGTTCTACTTTTTATTTATTTACTTATTTATTTGAGGAAGCCCTGTAACTTGAGTTCTACAATGGTCATGCTATTCACATTCCCACCACAGGGTATGGTGCTTTATTTTCTGTTGTCCTCACCAGCATTTGTTGCTTTTTCTGAAATAATATCCATTCCAACAAGGCTAAGAGGAACACCCAGGGTTCTTTGGCTTTCCCTTTCCCCGGCAGCTAAGGATGTTGAGTATCTTTTCATGTATTCATTGGCTATCTGCAATTTGTCTTTTGCGAGACAACTGAGTATTGCATTTGCTAATTGATTGACCGGGTTATTTGTGGGGTTGGGTGGGTTTTTTTTTTAATTGTTTGCATTTTTTTGAGTTCCCTGTGTATTTCAGGCATTACTTCCCTATTGTATGTGTAGATAACAAAACTTCTCTGTTTATTGTTTCCTTTAACAAAAGTTCTCTTCCATTCTATAGGCTGTCTCTGAATTCTGTTCATTGCTTCTTTTGTCACATGCAGCCCCTCTCTGTCAATTCTTGCAATTTGTTACTGTGAAGCTCTTGCAGTCTTTTCAGAAGCTCATTATCTATGGCTTTATCTTGAAGTATTTTTCTCAAGCAGTTCCAGAGTTCAGATCTTACATTGAGGTCTTTGATCCATTTGAGTTGATTTTTATATAGGGTGAGAGACATGAACAAAGCTTCATTTGTGGACTAATGGGTATCCACTTTCCCTGGAACCATTTGTTGAATAGGCTTTCTCTCTGGTGTATATTTTTCCATATTTGTAAAAAACAAAAACAAAAAACAAAATAAAACTGGTGGCTGTAGTTCTGTGGATTTATCACTGAGTCCTCTTTTTTTTCTTCTTACTACTACTTCTAATTATTATTATTATTATTATTATTATTATTTTGCTTTTTTGAGACAGGGTTTCTCTGCGTAGCAGTCCTAGCCTTCCTGGAAAATACTATGTAAATCAGGCTGGCCTGGAACTCAGAGCTCTGCCTGCCTCTGCTTCCCAAGGGCTGGGATTAAAAGCATGTGCCATTAAGGCTGAGTGAGTCCTGTTTTCTATTCCATTGGCATATGTGTATGTTTGTTCATGTAAGTACCATGCTGTTTTTGTGGCTATGGATCTGTAGTATAATTGAAGTCAGGCATTACAATACTGCTTACACCGTCGTTTTTTGCTTAGGAAAGACTTGACTATTTGGGATTTTTGTGCTTTAAGAATATATTTTCATTCTGATGTCTGCTTCCTACTTTTCACTGGAAAGTTCTAGAATTTTCTGTGCAATGATACTAAATTGCAAGACATACAAAAGTCATCTTACACATAAAATGCATTTGTTTTCCACATAAAATGTATCTGGTAGGTAAATGTCATAATCTTTTGATGTGGGGTGTTTCACAGGACAGCTGATGACAGCATAGGATAGTAGAGGGCCCAAAGCAGGGGAAGGTGAGTAAGAACTGGGATGTACCCCTGCTATATGTTTTGGGTCAGTTTTTTTTTTTTACTTACTTTATTCATTCACACAATTAGTAACATGGACCCCTGAGAAGCACCAGCTGTGTCTGTGTGCTATGGTGAAAAGGGATACCATTAGCAGCCCATGCTCACAGAGCTTTTGGGCAATTTCATACTGGTGTGTTTGGTTCTGGGAGAGGAGAAGTACAGCCAGCTTTCAGCACTCACAGAGAGGTCTCTGGCTGCGATGACCTCAGACTATCTTCCCAGAAGATATTAAGATAAGGCTCAGAGGGGTCAGCCAAAGAGCTGGGAGGGGTTGTCAGAAGACTATGTTAGACAGAAACAGCTCTGTGTATGAAGAACTATAGAGAAGTGACTACATGTGGAGTGTCTATGTACATGTATAGATAGAGTTCAGGACTAGGATCTTCAGCAAGAACCTGCAGAGGTGATTTACTGTGGATAATATGGGGGAGGGTGTTCTCATTCAACTATCCTCTCTTTAATCCAAATCTTCATGGAAGAGCATAAGTGTCACCTTAAGGCTCAACTTAGAGTAACAGGGTGGATTTCTTAGATTAAATCAGCTTCCTGGGGGCTATTTAGATTGCACATCTGGGCTTCCTCAGCCTCAGATGCATCTTACAAAATGTGCATATGTTTTATTGTGGTGATTATAGAAGTTTGTATGTGCATAATAAAAATGTCTCCTGGGAATTTTATGGAAATGCTGGTTCTGATTCAGCAGGTCTGAGTGAGCCTACAATTCTGTATTTAAAGGACTCAGGTGACTGTAATTCCTCTGGTTCAAGGGCCCTACTTCGAATATGGAGGTTCATTTGTTAGAAACAATGTCAGGTAGTGCAACTCGCTCTGTAGCTGAAGATTACTGTAAACTCCTGATCCTCCTGTGCTCATCTTCTGAGGGTTAGTACACAGGTATCCATCACCATGTCCTGCTCAGAGCAATAAGGACTTTATGCATGGACAGAAGGCACAACCCAGAGCCATCAATTTATTGTGGTCAGTATTTGAATTACTTAAAATACATTCTTGTGTGTCCCATGGATTGCCCCCCCCCCCCGGCATTGCGCACGTGTGTGTGAGCGTGTGTGTGCACGTGCACGTGCACGTGCACACACATACACACACACACACACACACACACCCTGGTGTGCTTAATTAACTTATCCACTGGCTATCCACAAATGATTAACAGCTTATCAACTACCATTACAACTTTTCTTATTATCAATTTCACAACAGGTCACAAAACCCTGTCCAGTGCACCATCACTCTTTCTTATGAGTTCTTGCACTTCTCCTTTCCCTTACGTATGTCTTGAGTACCATAGAAGTGTCAGAACAGCACGCTTAGACATCGTTAACTTCAAAGTCCAAGAGAACCATCTGGTGCTCTAATTCGTTCTTTGTGTCATGAGTCTTAAGGTGTAGTAAGATTTCTTTAGTATAGGGATAGTTTAGTATATTCCAGAACATTGAACACAGAACCTTTCGGTAGGTGTTTTCTATGGCATGTGTGTATTGCTAATGCATTTGAGGTTCTTGATTTTTTTCTTTTCTTTCATAAGATACAACTGGTACATTGTCATCAAGAAATGGGCTTCAGTGATGGTCCTTGCTGAAATAAATCAGTGATCTTGACTGTAAAATTGTCAGCTTTGCCCTCTTTTGTTCAGATATTTTTCCTTAATGATCAGAACTAAAATAATTTCCAACTAGTTGCTGATCTTTTTAAGAGCCTGGTGGCCTGGTATTCTTCAATGAAAAAACTCCAGTGATTATGACCAAATCTTAGCCAGAATCTCATCTACATTAATAAAGCAGCCATGCATGGTAAGGAAATTTGGAAGGTACCACAGAGGACCTACCAGTGTTGCCAGTTGGTAAGTCAAGACTTTATGCTTTTTTGTTTTTTGTTATATCTACTTTTCGGAGTATTCCATCATAGCATCTTAGTTACCACAGCAGTTAAGTGTCACGGCCATTTTATCTACTACTGCCTTTAAGTCTTCCTTCAGTCAATGTTTTCATAAGTGACAGCATGAATGATTGGGAAATTATGGCATGGCAATAAGTACAGTGCCCACTGTCCTTCTGAATGGGGTTTCTCTGTGTAGTCTTCAAACATAGCATTCTAATACCCAAATCCCACTGGGGGGTCCTGCTGGTCATACCTCATACCTTGTATCAATTACCATCTTGGTCAAAGTCCTGTAGATACTGGGGCATACTCACAATTCTAAAGATGGTTTAAGGCATAGTAACCCAGTCATATCAAGAGATGCCTTTCAAGTCATGCAGTCTGGAAAGAACCCATAATTTTCTACCACCTTTGATGAAAATCTATTACTTCTTGACCAATTTGTCATATAGCAAACATACACACACATACGCATACACATGCACATATACATGGACACACACACATGCACACACACCTAAAATGACTGTTTCTACATATCACATGTTTTAAGCTTTGGTAGGTTGTTTACATGCTTTATGTTGATCCACACATGTTAAATTCTGTTTATAAAGCTCATTAAATAACTTAGCACACTCAGTTACTAATACATTATTTTAAATTGCCACCCAGAAGGGCTGGCTTGAGTATCTTCAGGGATTCTGTTTTACTCAACAAGGAGAAACAGACTGGACTCATCTGTTACCTGCAATTTTCTTTTTCTACCCCCCCCCAAACTCTCCATCACTCATCTCAACAAATATTGGCCAGTGTTGTTGATTGAATTGTACAATCTCCCAATTCATGCCCTGTTGTCCTACCCTTACTGCCTCATCATGTGATTGTATTTGGAGAAAGGGCCTTTAAAGAGATAACAAAGTTGAAAATGAGGTCACCAGGGTGAGCCCTAAGCCAATATGATTATGAACATAAAATTTGAACATAGCGTACACAGAGGCAACACCCTGTGAAGACTCAAGGAAAATAAATACAGCAACCTACCAGCAAAGGAGAGAGGCCCCAGAAAACTAACACCTTGATTTAGGGACTTAAGCCTACAAGTTTTGAGAATTGTAAGAAAATAAATTTCTGCTTTTTCAGCCACTCAATCTTTGAGACTTGGTGATGGTGGTTATCAAATTAACACAATCAGTCATTAAAAGAATAATGGACTGGGATATAGATCATGTACAAGGACTTGGATTCAATACCCAGTAACTGAAGAACATTAAAATTGACTTTAAAGTGTGTCATGGCTAATCTTCATTGTCAACTTGACAGGATTGGGAAGCACTCAGGGACACACCCCTGGGTATGTCTGTGAATGTTTTCAGAAAAGTTTAGGGAGGGAAAGGGCTTATTCACCTTGACTATGAGCAGACCATCTCATGGGCTGTGGTCCTATATTGAGGAAAAAGGTGAAATGTAGAAACCCAGAAATTGTAGGTGGGCTTTCTCTATCCCACCAATCAGCTCTGTTCTGCCACTTGGCTCCCAAATAACCATAATTATTATTAATTACAAATGCTCGACTCATAGCTAAGACTTGTTACTAACTAGCTCTTTCAACTTAAATTAACCCCTATTTCTTGCCTACCCTCCACCACATGGTAGTATATTATTTTTTCAGCACTGCATATTCACCTCCTCCTTCTTCTATATCTGCTGGTAATTCCCATTTCTGCCCTTTTTCTTCCCAGAACCCTCTCTGCCTCAAAAATCCTGCCCAGCTATTGGCCAATCAGGTCTTTATTAACAATGAAAATGATATAACGTCACCGTGTACATACACCAGTACTCATCTGTTCCTGATTCCTCACCTCAGACCCAATGTACCCTGGTTCATTCAACTTCTGCATCCTTCCACAATGGATTTTATCCTGAAAGTTTTAGTCAAGATAGACCCTCTCTCTCTTTTTTTAGAGCCCTCCCTCTTAATTTGTTTCTCATCATTTATTTAATCACAGTGACAGAAAAGTTATTAATACAAGGGATGAACTAAATTTTAGGCTGAGTTTCACACCTAGGCACCTTAATCTGGCCTTTCCTCTTTTTTTTTTTTTTGCTTGCATTAATTAATTAATTGACTAATTAATTTTCCACGCCAATCACATTTTCCCCTTCCTACCCTCTGTCTTCCCTGTTCCTCCCCACAAACCATTCCCTCCATCTGCTCATCATGGGAAGAGCAGGCCTCCCATGGATATCAGCCAACCATGCCAAATCAAGCTACAGTGAGACCAGGTACCGCCTCTCCTGTTAAGGCTGGACATAAGCAACTCAGTAGGAGGAAAGGGTCCCAAAAGCAAGCAATAGAGTCAGAGACAGCCCTTGTTCCCACTGTTAGGAGTCCCACAAGAGGGCCAAGCTACACAACTGTCACATGTGCAGAGGGCCTCTGGTTGATGATGCAATCTTTGTGAGCTTCTATGAACCCAGCATAGTTGATTCTGTGGGTTTTCTTGTGGTGTCCTTGGCTCCTTTGGCTCTCATAATCTTTCCTTCCCATTTTCCACAGGATACTCTGAACTCCACCTAATATTTGGTTATTGGTTTGCATCTATTTCTGGGTGATGCCTCTCTGATGACAGTTGGGCTAGTCATCAATTTATGAGTATAGCAGAATATCATTAGGAACATATAATTACTCTACCAGTCACTTTTGGTTCTATCCTAGGTCTCTGAGCCATTTAGTCTCTGGGTCCTGGAGCTCCAGGCACTGTCAGGTGCAGGCTCCATCTCATGGCATGGGTCTTAAGCTGGATCAATCTTTGATTGCCCACTCCCATAATTTCTGGGCCATCTTTACACCAGCATATTTTGTAGGCAGGGCATATTATAGGTTAAAGGTTATATGGCTGGGTTGGGGTCCCAGTCCCTCCACTGGAAGTCTTGCCTCATTACAAGAGATGGCTGGTTCAGGCTCCATATTTCCCATTGCTAGGAGTCTTAGGTAGGGTCACCCTAGTAGATTGCTTGCAGTTTCCTTTGCATTAGATTTCTAGCTTATTCCAGAAATGCCCCTGGATTCCAGTTGTCTCTCTTAGTAGTCTTTCCCTCCACTCTCTCTCCATTATCCCTCCACCTGATCCACCCTGTTCCCATTCCCCATTTCCCCATCTGGGCTCCTCTACCCATCCATCTGTGCCCCCCACTCCCCACTTCGAGATTTCCTTGTTACCTACCTCTTTGGGTCTGTGGATTGCAGCATGGTTAGCCTTTACTTTACAGCTAGTATCCACTTGTGAGTGAGTGCACACCATGTTTGTCTTTCTGCATCTGGGTTGCCTCACTAAGGATTATCTTTTCTAGTTAAATCCATTTGTCAGCAAATTTCATGATGTCATTGTTTTTAATAGCTGAGTAATGCTCCATTCTGTAAATGTACCACATTTTCTTTATCTGTTCTTTAGTTGATGGGTTTCTATGTTGTTTCCAGTTTCTGGCTATTATGAATAAAGCTGCCGTGAACATAGTTGAGCAAATGTCCTTGTATGGTAGAACATATTTTGGGTATATGCCCAGGAGTTAGGGTCTTGAAGCAGATTGATTTCCAATATGCTAAGACACTTCCATATTGATTTCCAGAGTGGCTGTTCAAGTTTACCTTCCCACTAGCAGTGGAGGAGTGTGTCCCTTGTTCCATATCCTCGTTAATATGGCCCTTTGCAATTACGGGTATTCACTTTTGTCTTTTGGTTTGTTTGCTTCTGGGGATTGCTTTTCTGACTGTCACATGAATTTTGATTCTTTTATGGATATTCATCTAGCACCTAGGGCTCCAAAATAAGATATGTCTTCTTTTGAAATTCTGGTAGTATCCTGTTGTATCTATGCTGCATAATGGCCAAGAGTCACTATAGACCTGTCTCTCAACCTCATGCATCCCAAATACAGATCAAAAGTATTAATTTATCCTGGATATTTCAATTTCTGATTACTATCCCAACTACTATCCTATTGGCTCAAGATCTTACACTCTTTTCTTGCCTCTGCTAAAGACTTCCAATTAATATTCTAAATTCCATCTCTTAACTCATTCAGAGTCTAACCTGATCAGCATCTAAAAAATGCCTGATTATATAACTTAAGTTTCTGATGGTTTCATTGTTTAAATAATAAAGTTCTAATAGTTTAGCCAGATATTTAAGAGCCTTTATAATCTAGACTAATTTAGTAGCTCTGTATCTTTACAAACACATTTCTCTTGGGTTTTATCCTGTCAATGAATTCTCACCTCCTCTTACAGGAAACACATTTTCACAACTTCATGATTTGGGTGATATAAATCTTCATCTATACTGTTATTTACTCTTTTTTTTTCCATGAAGCTTTCACTGGCCCTTATCATTAAAATTGATGGTCATACTTTGTGGCCCACCAACACACATGTGGCACTTTCTGAGTTTCCTTTGAATTTGTTGTATTTTGTTTTAGTTTTCTATCACTGAATTTTTCCAGCAGGTGGAAGTTGTGGTAAGAAGGTTCACTTTTATTCTGAACCTTCTGTATTGGATAAGGGTCCTTACTGTAGATGGTGTGTAAAAATCTGGATCAATGAAGAGAATTTTCCAAATATCAATTTTTATAAGAGTTATGGGTTTAGAAGCATGTTGTCAATTGGAGTCTGTTCCTTTTGTGGAGAATTTGGCTTACATTTCTTTCTAGGTTATAAAGTAGCTCTTGGAATATATTATGTGAACTCTAAATTAATCAAAGGCATGTCAATTAAATTTCTCTTTGAATGTCCTCAGAATAAAAATTCAGACAAATCATGTAAAAAGAAAAATTTTGATTGCATTTTTCAAATCCAAAATATTTTTAGAAATATTTTATGGAGAATACCGGTTGTCTTGCAGCTCAGCCCAGGATTAAAGCAACAGCAGAGTCCATTTTCTGAATTCAGAGGAGGAGCTGTTTGGACTGAATAGTGACTGTTCAATTTAAGACTCTCTAGCAAAACATGCAGCATTTGAGAGGTGGCCAACACTAAAACACTAAACCCTTCATCGTCTTTCCCAGGTATCTTGAAAGCCAAGGATGGTGTAAGCACTGCTGATTGGTTGGACAGGATTTTGTATTACGATGAATGGTCTAACCATTACACATTCCCAATTTGAGAATCCTTTCATTGTGGAGTCTGCCATGGTATTTTGTTTCATTTCTGTGTGTTGGGTTCTGATATTACTTCTTAAAAGGGGCACAATTAAGGTTAAGAGGAAATAAAGACCCTTACAATGTAAATATCTAATATGACTATTCTGTGTTGTTTGATGACTCCCTGACAGTATTTTGGAAAGCCCTCACCCTTCAGAGACTACAAGCTGACAATTTCCAATATAGTAACACTAATCCATTCAGCTTCATGGCAGAGGCAGATTTACTTTGCTCTCACAGTATGAAGGCTGAAGGTTTTGACTTCATGGAATTTCATGAGGAACTTCCATAGCGTTCGTAAGTCCTGACAAGGAAGATCTTTCTTAGTCATGGTTAAATGAAATTCAACAAGAAGATTTGACAGGAGTCCCACTGTTTGGCATTCTCTACTTGCTCATTGCCAGAGGATTCCATTTCTGTACTCCAACCTCAACCACAGAGTGAATAAAGAAAATTTGCAATGACAATTCAAATTACGCTCTCTTTTCCCCCACAATCCTTACAACATCACCATGGAACACATATTATTATTAGGCCAAACCACATGTAATTGCCATGAAATAGGTAAAACAGAGTTGGTAGTAGCACTTTTATGGGTTTAAACTCTATTATTAATATCTCCATTTTATAGAAGAGAGTGACTACATTTATAGGTCAGATAATCTGTGTGGGTTATGGAGCTAAGTAGGAAAGGCAGACTCACCATTAGAGGCCTAGGTATACATTTTTGTAATGTCTGACTGCTCTTTACCATGCTGAATCATCAGGGAAGCACATAAATAGATCAGGAGAAAAAGAAGCACACCTTTTGTTTCCATGCTCATTGATACAGGACAGAAAGAGATAGGTAGCATTACTTTGTTGTAGTCATGTTTGTGACTCACTGAAACAGATCCAGACTTGTGCAAGTATATACATTCGTGTTTCCTCCCTATGAGCCTTAACTATGCTCAGTCAACAATGGTATTACATTTCTTGAGTCGTGGATAGACACAGACAGCAATGGTTTTAAATCATGTATATTAATCCATCAAGGTTCTGTGTGACTAGCTAGAAGAGTCTTGCTCTGACTTTGTGTTGTAATTTATGTTTTAGCTGTTGGGTTGTAAGACACTTGGGCACAGACATCTTTGAAATTTCCTTCCTAATTGATGTTAATGTGTTCCCTGACCTTTAGGGTAGTAATGTCAACCTAGAAGACTAACCTAGAAGTTGGATTTAGAATGGTTTAACTATAAACAAAACATTGCAGTTCAAATGAAAATAAAATGTAACAGCTCAAACAAAAGTTATATACACAGAGTCTAACAATGACCCTGTTGGGTGTTGAACACACTGTACCTCATATTGTTCTTCTCCATGGAGGGCTGCCTTCCATTTCTTTCTTTAAAAGCCTGGCATCTTGGGAGCTACTATCAGCCTCTCTACTCATGCCCTAGTTCTACTAGGATAGAGCAGTTGATTTATGCATAAGAAGTCTAATAGAATATAGAAGGTCATTCATGGAAAACTAAGGAGCTGTTTAAACAGTGGTGGTCATGCAAATTAATGTGATTGCTGGCTCAGGTCCTGAAAGAAATTAGGTTGAGCTGAATAGCAAGCAAGCTGTGGGAGAACTGAATTTTAATAACGTTTGAAAGCATACATTTCACTCTGGTACCTATTATTTTTCATGTTATTATTGGGTGTCTCTGCTAGTTGCATGAAATTAATAATGTATGTAATAGGTCCCTAAATATTGGTTCATAAGGGAGAGGGTGGATATAGTAGTAGTAAGTAGCATGGTTGGCAGAGGTGTGTATTTATCTTTACTGTATGAGTAGACAATGTGAAATGTCATTGGAATATAACCTTTTTCAGTTATCCTGAATTTGCTTTCCCCTAACTGAAAGAATGTGAGACCAAGAGAACAATGGATGGAAGCATTCTCCAGGGCTAGGATTTTTTTTTTTTAATTAAAAGATTTTTTTGACAAGTTTTTTTATTTAAATTTGAAACTAGCTTGTTTTACATGTTGATCCCAGTTCCCGCACCCTCCTGTCCTACCCTGTTCTCCCCATCAACCCCCATCTCATCCCCTTTCTGCTCCCCAGGGAGCAAACTTCCATGGGGAGTCTTCAAAGTCTGTCATATCATTTGGAGCAGGGCCTAGGCCATCCCTGATGTGTCTAGGCTGAGGAAGTATCCCTCTATGTGGAATGGGCTCCCAAAGTCCATTCGTATACTAGGGATAAATACTGATCACTACCAGAGGACCCATAGACTGCCCAGTCCTCCTAACTAACACCCACATTCAGGGAGTTGGAGTCGTTCGTATGTTGGTTTCCTAGCTGTCAGACTGGAGTCCAGGAGCTCCCCCTTGTTCAGGTCAGCAGTTTCTGTGGGTTTCTCCAGCCTGGTCTTGATCCCTTTTCTCATTATTCCTCCCACTGAGTTTGGCTCAGTGTTTAGCTGGTTGTCTGCTTCTGCTTCCATCAGCTACTAGATGAAGGCTCTAGGATGGCATATAAGGTAGTCATCAATCTTATTATTGGGGAAGGGCATTTAAGGTAGCTCCTTCACTATTGCTTAGATTGTTAGTTGGGGGTCATCCTTGTAGACCTCTGGACATTTCCCTAATACCAGATTTCTCTTAAAACCTATAATGGCTCCCTCTATTATTGTATCTCTTTTCTTGCTCTCCTCTATTCTTTCCCTGACTCAATCTTCCTACTCCCTCATGCAGGGCTAGGATCTGTATGACTCTCTCTTAAGTTGCTAAAAGTTGGTTTTGAAGGTGCTGGTGGATCAGCTGTTTTGAAGCTGATGTTTCTCTGCTGTTGGCAGCTCTGCCCCACCTAGTCCAACAATGGGCTACTTAGGCAATTGATCTGGTGAAGCTCAGGAATTTCTGGACTGGGATAGTGAAAAACAGGAAGTGGTGCAAGACATTTGGCTAATCCCTGTGAAGTCTCGCCCTCCTTCCCCATCCATCAATTCCCTTGTCCCATTTTTTCCTATCACTTAGTGCTCAACTTCCACACGAGAATGCAATTGGAGTGGCTGAGACTTTTCTTAATCTCAATAAGCTGCTATAGTTAAAACCTTTTGATTTTATTTCCACTCATATTTATTCTTTGTGCACACAGGGTAAAGCTGATAAATAATATAATGCAATCTCTGTGTTGGATCAACCATGAAGGATAAAAAGCAAACCAGACATGATGTTCTTACTGAAATCGAAACATGTTCCACAAGGTGACTTCTTGAAACATACACAGTACAGGAGAAGTACAAAATGAAAAGTCAGTCATAGACCCACCTTCCTGCTTAAGAAACAGAACACGGTATTGTCTCAGAATGTTCCTTTAGTGTGGGTCCTTCCCAGTTCTACCAACTCTTGACTCTCAGAGGCAACAACAATCCTGAAAATTTTATAGATATATGTATGTATATGTATATATACATATATAGTTTAATATATTTCATAAGTTTATTATCTTCACATAAGTGTAATCATACCTATGTGTGTGTTTCTAAGATTTATAAATTTGTAATTTGTTTTTTTAAAACATAATCTGTGCTGTTATATATATCTAAGACTTTCTTACTCTTTTTGTATTTTTGTTTTTCAATACAGGGTTTCTCAATATTGTTTTGGAGGCTGTCCTGGAGCTTTTTCTGTAGACCAGGCTGGACTCAAACTCACATTCATGCTCTTTGAATTTTTGCAGCACACACACGGAGTTTTCTGAGTGTATATTGGTAAGGATAGAACCCCAGGTTATAGAGGATACCCAGCTTCAGTGTGCTGGGTGATGTCAGACTCTTCCTAAAGGGCTTGCATCAATGTATGTCCCCAGGTGCTTATGAGATTTGATATTATCCATAAGTAGTCTAGTTCTTATGAATCGTATAAATCTGTTAAGCATGAATCCATATTTCATTATAAGTTTTTTCAGTCATAATGACAATTCTTTCTTTCATATTTTTATGAGTTGTCCTCATTTATTGTTTGAGGGTCCTAGTCACATATTTTGCTCATTGTTTTATTGGGAGGTGCATTTTCTTTAATATATTTAAAAAAACATCATTTGAGAATTTCATACATGTATACCAAGTATTTTGATCATATTCATCTTCTACTCTCTCTTATTTCTCTAATACACTCTCAGTGTCCCCCTCCCAACTTTCTACCCTCTTTTTCTAAAAGTTCACTGAGTTCATTTAGTGGATAATGTCCTTTATTGATTACATTTGAGAAAAATTCAATGTGGTAGAATAAAATGTAGCAGCTGGCAATGTCGAAGATTACTACACAAGTCAGGGGCATATAGTATTTAGTCATTCTGATATTTGAAAATACAGTGAAACTTAATGGCTGCTATTCAGTGTATATGCTTATTATTGCAGTTTTGGTTGTTTTCATAGTTTCATACACATGAGAAAATGTTAACTTGTGTAATTAAAAAACCCAAGTTTATTATGTGCCAATTATTCCCCAATAAAGTTGTTTTGAGCCTTCCCAAATAGTTGCATTTCTCTATAAAAACTCTCTCTATATGTACCTACACACACATACACAGGTATCTATCAAGGATGTTTATCACACACAGGTGTATATATGTATATATGCACAAGCATATACAAAATAAATAACCTAACACAATATATAGTCTAATAATTCAGGGAGTTATCTCATGTTTGTGAATAATACATTTGACTATTTTTCTTGCATCATTTGTTTTCTGTTTATTTTGTCATCTAGTTCTGCTAATCTGGACATTTAAAATAGTGGTGAATAGAAACACTGCTAGTTGACACCTTATTTCGTAGCTGATTTCTTTTGTTTTTTTGTTTTTGTTTTTTTTTTTTTTTTTTTTTTTTTTGAGGCAGGTCTCATTATGTAGCCCTAGCTAGCCTGGAACTCACGATGTAGACTAGGATTTCCTCAAGTTCACAGAGATCTGCTTGCCTCTGCCTTTGTTTATTAAGACTTTTTAAAGTTAAATTATTATTTTACAATTATTAAAATGTCATTTTTTCTCTAAATTCATTTTTATGATGGTGAATTATATATATCACTACATTTTATCATGTCAAAGCAAACTTGCATTCCTGGGATAAATCCAAATTTTTTGTTTTGTTTCATCTTTTAAAGTTTTATAGCTTCTTTATTTTATATGTATTACTAGGCTTTCTGTACCATGATAATAGGTTTTTCTGTCAATGCAGTAAGCCTATTAAAACCAAATTGAAAAAGTAAAAGAACAGGTTTATTTGAACAAAGCAACTCCTGGGTGAGTTCTCCAGTACCAGACATTGAGGCAGGAGAAGTCATACACCAGGACTAAAGCACAGAGGTTGTATAGCCTGTAGGCAAGGGGTGATGACATGTCTACCACATGCTGAGTTTGTGGCTCAATATGGTCCATAATTGAATGCTTTACGTGGGGACTTGGGCTCCTGACAATTTCAGGGGAAGAGCTGCTGCAGCTACCAAGAATATGAACCTGGGTTTTTGATGCCTTTTCTTTGTTGGAGATTCTGAGAGGGTGGGGTTGGAGAGGTTGGGGGCTTCTCAGACCATTGCACATGTCTGAGTGTTTTACTTGTACGTATGTGTGTGCAACAGAGGTAGGCCTGCTGCCTGCGCCTGCTGCCTGTGGAAGATAGAAGAGGGCATCAAGTTCCTTGGAATTGGAGTTATAGAAGTTATGAGCCATTAAGTGGATGCTAGGAATTTAACCCAGGTTCTTTACAAGAGCAACAAGTGTTCTTGAATGCTGAGCTGGCTTTCCAGTCCCATTTTACATCATCTTTTAAATTACATCGTTGCCCTTGATTTACTAACATTTTAATTTCTATTCTGGTTGTAATTTGTAACTTTTCATGCTTCAATATAATGAGAAAAATGATAATTCACTTTATAATATGTTGGAAAAATTGGAGAGGTATCTGAAGTGTCTATATATATTGTTGTAAGCATTCATCACAACTAGTGAATTAGTAAAGTAGAACAGAAAAAATTACTCCCTGAAACATAAAATTCTAAATTTTATATTAATATGGCCTTATAATATTAGAGATATAAACAGAATATTTTAAAATTATTTCCTGAGTTTTTTTTCTTCTGAATCAAATCACTATGTACCTTTTCTAATCAAGACTTTAAAATTATAATCTTTAAAAATTCTTGATCACCATCATCAAAAAACTGTTCATATAATTTAATGATAAAAATGTAAAATTTTTTTATAATATTATTAAAGAATCTAATCACTGCTCATTTTCTTTACTTGGCAAATATAATATTAAAGGTTTTGCTATTTCACAGAAGTGCAAATTAAAGATGGAACTTGAATTTGTGGGCTGTGCAGGCATTATGGTAGCAGTCACTTTGAAAGGATATGGGAATGAGCTATTAAATGGGCAAGTCAGCTTACAGACAGGCAGACATACCCTCTACAATGGGTTCATAAGTATCTCTCAAAATCCATGGTCCCTAGGACCTCAGCATTAGACGTTGGTTGAAAACAGTATATTTGCATAGAGGTAAAATGAACTTAGATGGGATTACAATGGGGTCTCCATCCAAGTGCTGAATCTCTATAGAAAAAGGAGACATGTACAGAGAGACATATAGACCTAGGGAAGAGGCTCTGTGATGATGGACACAGAAAGTAAAGTGATGCAACTGTAAGCCAAAGAAGGCCAAGGATTGTTGGAGACTTCCAAAAGAAGCAATGAAAGATTGATTCACCCCCAAAGACTTCAGCATAGGTGTTGTTCGCCACTTCCATAATCTCAGAGTTCTCACCCCTGCAGCCATAAGACAAAATTTCTGTTGTCTAAGTTGCATAGATTGTGACAATTTACACAGTCAGTCCTAAGAAACTAAAACACCTCCCCCGAGCGAGAACAGCTAACCCTATGTCCCATAATGTTTGTGCTCAGGAGGACCTGCTTGTTTCCTCAGCCTTCACACCCTCCAACCGCGACAATTTAGTTGCTATGCCATGCTTCCACAAAATCAAGATTATGATGCCAGATGGTTATGCTGTCTGCTATGGCCAGTCTACAGGTAGCTGTTGAAGTGAATGTCTAGGTGGTAGGTAGCTCTCCTGTTGGACTGCACTCTGAAAATCAGACGACATTTTCACTTTCTTGTGGACTATGGAGCTCCTATCCCTTAGCCCCAGTCTTCCATGGAGAGCCAGTACCAGTTGCACCCAGACAGGGTTGTTCACCCAGCTTGAGGCTCAGCTATCACAGGCCCACTGACAGGCCCCCAGGGCTTGTTGGTAAGCTCCCCCTTTGGCTCAGCCCGGGTTGCGGCTGTGTGCACCGTGTGCAAACCGCCCCCAGGGCCTGTTCACCTCTGTGGATTGCTGCTCCCTCATTCAGTAAATTTGAAAGTTTAGGGTGATTTTATCCAGCTTATTTTTTGTTTTGCACCAGGGGCTTTTGTAGAAACCCTTTAGGGAAATGAAACGTGGCTGGCTTTTGCATTTATGTTCACTTGGTCTCTGTGTACTCCTGTGCCTCCATGTTGGACTTGCCATTGAGATCTGCTTACGGAGCACGCTGGAATCTTATTCCCCAGACTTACCAGAAATTGCAATGACCATGCTTGGAGAATTTTCAGTCAGGATACATGGTGGCCAAGTATGAATATATATTTACATAATCTTTAAAATTTAACTAGCATTAGGTTCACTTGGGTTCAAATCCCTGCCCGCCACTACTCGTTAGTAGTGTGACCTGAACAAGTTATTTATGTCCTCACATTCAAAATCTTCACTTGCAAAATACTATTGCCTTGTATCACTGAGCCGTGGTGAGTATTAGATGAAGTGATCCAAATCAGGGACTTGACCCATTTCCATGTGCTTAATAAAAGTTAGTCATTGCTGGCAATGTTGCTGTTGTAAACTAACACTAGTTGTGGATAAATTAGCAGGAAGAGAAGCTCTCTCTGATCAGATTTGAGACCTGTTCCACAGGAGAAAATCTATGCCCGGTACTATAAATTTCACAACAAATACATGTCTGGGGAAGTCATGAGTCCTGGAGCTGAATTTAATATTGTTGTGCAATTGACATAGCATTTACCAGTGTTCCAATTAATCGTGCCTGTATTTATAGGCAAATTCTACTCAGGATTAATCATATAAACTTCTCTTTACAATGAATATGAGTTAATACAGGGATCCATGGATCTTCAAGTAATGAGTGAGTGCTCAGTCTTTTTTTTTATAATTTTTAATTTAATTTTATATAAAAAAGTCCAATTAAATGAAAACAAACATTTATACACAATATTTGGGAATTTGGGCATCGTTCTTTCCAAACTACTTCCTGCTGGTAAGGGGCGCTGTCATGGGGGATTCTAAGAAGATGCAAAAATCCTGGCTGTAGTCTGTAGGGCTGTTTTGTCCAGCTGTTTTGAATGTAGGATCAGCTTGTACTCTGTTTCAGGCGGTCTGGCGTGATCAAACCACATTAGTCTGGAAGGAATCCACATCTTTTCATTTTCTGTGGAAACAAAAATAGACATCCTTTTCCCCAGTAACTTGTCCTTGAACTTAAATTTTGGAGTCAGAGCATTTTTTTAAATTTAATTTATTATTTTACATGTCGATCCCAGTTCCCTCTCCCTCCCTCCCCTCCAGCCCTCCCTCCCTCCTTCCCTCCCTTTTACCCTCTCTGCCCTCTCACATGCACTCTAAACACCCTCCCCTCCCATCCCCCCACCACAATTCCATATGTAGGGGAATGCCATCCAGTTGGGGTCATGTAGATGTGACAGGTCCTGTGAAGTAGGGACTAGGGCTTCTCTCCTGTCTCTAGAATAAGGCAGTTATCCTTCCATGGGGGATATGTTTGCAAAGTCCTTTTGTACACCAGGCTTGAACAGGTATTTATACCACCTCTTCTGAGGCTGTGAGAATATCACAGAAGAAGGGGCAGAAAGAATTTAAGGTCCAGAATACAGGGAGAATGCAGTCTTCTGGGTATGACATAGCCATTGCATCAATGGACTCAGAGTGGCCATGGTTATCTACACCAGAACAACACAAGACTAGTCCCATCAATGATCAGTCATTAATCTAGGAGGAACTCAAGTGGCCCTACCCATCCCTGGTGAACTCTTGGCTACTGATGAATTCTAGGAGAGGAGGAGTCATTGATATCTGTTGCATATTCATTGTTTAGCAACAATGGATAGTTGCAAACCCATGGACATACTGAAGGACTTGTCTAAATTTGGTTGGTCACAAAACAACAAAAACATAAAAATGTAATAAAGGGATTTCTAGTGAGGAAGAAGAGAACAAGGGTGGAAGAAAGCGAAAAAAGGTAGAGGAGAAGTGTAACCAGAATACATTATAACCATGAATGAAATCATTGAAGAATGAATTTAATTAATAAAAAGGTCCTTCTTTGCTGCTCTACTTTACCTGTCCCCTTCTCTTGGAGTTTTCGTGGCCTGTTAATAAAACATAACTCCTGACACCACCCTTCCCACTACACACACACACACACCACACACACACCACACACACACCACATGGCTTTTTGAAACAGGGTTTCTCTGTGTAGCCCTGGCTGTCCTGGAACTTGCTTTGTAGTCCAAGTTGGCCTTGACTTGACAGAAATCTACCTGCCTATGCCTCCTGAGTGCTGAGATTAAAGTTATGCTCCACCACCTCCCAGGAGTCATACAGATATTTGTAGGAAGATTTATGCCAGGTTTCTAAATCTAAATCTTTGACTCGTTTACAGAAACTATTGAGCATAAATTAATGAGTGAGGTGTACCTGGGACCCTGAACCCAGCATGCAGCAGTAGGAAGAGAAGAGTGATAACAGCGATGACAGCAGAAACCATGAACAATAGAAAATGGGCTTCAAGACATTTAGGTGGTGGTTAAGAAGTCATTTATTAATATGCTCTCAGCAAGGAATATTTTACTCCAGCAGGACACTGTAATCTAAGAATAATGCAAAAGAAGTGACCACTGAGATCCTGAGCCTCCCAGGGACTAGAACTCATCTGTCTCTTGTAAGGAAGGAGTAATGATTAACCAAGAATCACCTCCGTTAGAAAACACACACACCACACACACATACACACACACCACATACCATACACATACCACCACACCACATACACACAGTATAGACATCACACACCTCATACACCATACACACACTACATACCACGCACACATACACATACACCACACACACATACACACACACCACATACTATACACACACCACACCACATACACACAGTATAGACATCACACACCACACACACACCATATATACTCACACCACACATACCTCATACACCATACACACACTACATACCACACACACATACACATACACCACACACACATACACACACATACACACACATACACACACATACACACACACTACACACACACACACACACACACACACACAGAAAGAGAGAGGAAGAGTTTTCTGGCTGGCCATGTTCAGTAGTCACCTATGCCAGTAGGTCCATGTTCAGGTACTGTTAAGAATGCGAAGGTAATGGGATTGGGTTACATATAGCAGACCATGTGTAAGTCAGAGGTTTGGTAATTTTGTTCATAGTTTATCACTGACACTTTTCTGTGAACTGATTTCTTTGATTACGAGTCCTTTCCTCCCTCCATTTCCATCTTTCTTGCTTCCCAATTTCCGGCTACTGATGAAGGGAAAACATTTAAATTTGTCTCTAGATTTACTTGATCTTGGTGGATTACCCATGAACTGCTCTGCCAGTTGCAAGTATCTGTTACAGGGAAGATCTCTGCTTCAAGTGTAGCGGTAACCTAATGTAGGTTTCCTTTCTCCTTTCCATTCATAGGGAATGCATTTGATGGCTCTCATATTACTTCTATTATTATCAAAATTACTCTATATTATCAAAAACTACTTGTAATGTGCTACACCTCACCAACAGGGAATACATAACTTCACAGAAATTAGGGGTGTGTGTGTGTGGGGGGTGCTGCTTAGGGATGACAAAGGGAGATAAATACAGAAGGGAGGCTGTGGCTAAAATAACAGTAAGGATGCCTGGAAAGGCCATAAGGAATCATATGATAAGCTATTCACCAAAAACCAAAGCCAAACCAAACCAAATGAATCAAGTAAACAAAAACCAAAACCCCCTGAAACCTATATATAATACACATAATTCTGAATATATATATATACATACATACATACATACATACATATATATATATAGTTTTAATGTACTTCTCTCACATAGGTTGATGGTGCCTTCAAGAGTCAAAGTCCCCCTAAGAAAAACCCCAATACAAGGTATGAGAAGCACTCTTTTGAGTTGTTGGCCAGGGCTATATAAGAGACTCCTAAAATTTACAGCCTATTGCTGTTGCCTTTAGTTACCACCTGACCCCACCCCCCACCCCACCCAGAGGTGGAAAGTTAAGTCTCTATTGCTGAAGACACCATGAACTTCAGAAACAAGTTCTAGAGACCCCTGAGCTAGAACTGACTTTAACATGTCCTCTCTGAGGACTAGCTTCATGGTACTAGAGGATGCTGTGAGAGCTTCTAAAAGAGGTAAGCAAACAATTCTATCCAGGTATGAAGTCTTTGATCCACATCAATGGCCAGCATGGCATGATAACCCTAAGGGTACAGTAGTGGCATGCATATGTTGGTAATAACCAACAGCTTTTTAGTTAGACTTAAGACTCGCTCAGCAAGAGGGTTACTAAGATTGGTACTGGAGACCTAGATCACTGCTCAGTGTAATGAAATCATGGTTATTGGAGGAGAATTCACTAATTCACTAAACCATCACAATCTCTAACAATTGTCTTAGTCAATGTTCTATTGCTGTGAAGAGACACCATGACCACTGCAACTCTCCAAAACAAAAAACCATTTAATTGGGGCTTGCTTACAGATTCAAAGGTTTAGTCCATTGTCATTGTGGCAGGAAGCATGGTGACAAGCAGACAGACATGGTGCTGCAGAGGTAGCTGAGAGTTCTAAATCCAGATTGGCAGACAACAGGAATAGACATGCATACATACAGACAGGCAGACAGACAGAAAGACAGAGTATTGGAAACTCTGAAGCCCATCCCCAGTGACACACTTCCTCCAAGGCCACACCTACTCCAGCAAGGCCACACGTCCTAATAGTGCCACTCTGTTGTTACCAGCAGTTTTCCCGCCGGCCTGGTCCCATAACTGTGCCAGCCCCAAATAACACACAGAGACACTGTATTAGATATAAAGCTGTTGACCTGTTAATAACATTTCTTATTGACTAGCTCTGTCTTAAATACTAACCCATTTCTATCAATCAAAGCATTTCCACATTGTCTTATCTTAACAGAGAGAGGGCCGGCGTTCTGCTCTCTCTGTCCTCCATCTTGAATCTCCTCCCTACTCTCCTCAAAACCTCCTTGTCTCCTAGTCCCACCTATCTTGCTTTCTTATTGGCCAACAGTGCTTTACTCATGAACAAATATGAGAAACATATTTACAGAATGACATCTCCCATCACCACTCCCTGGCGACCAAGCATTAAAATCTATGAGCCTATGGTGCTCATTCTTATTCAGACTACAGCAACAATTTATAAGCATTCATCCTTGTATCCACAGATACATTTAGTTTTGATGCCTCATCAAGGAAACTTCTGTTGGCAACGATGGAAACCAGTACAGAAAAACAACCCATCAAAATGAAGAGTTGTGGAGCCCAGTCCCAGTACATACACATACAAAGCACAGCCATACCTATGGCTCAGGAAATAGACGAGAGGGCAGAGAGATTATAAGAACCAGGCGATCAGGGGGTTTGTTGTTAGATTGTATCTCTTAGTAATACCAGAAGCTACGCCCATACAGCCTCACCATCATGACTGAACAAAGGTGATCTGAACAATGACAACACAAGCAAACATGTCAAACTGGTTGGAGAAAAGCCCATGCGGCCTCAACCCTACACAGAGAATTATAGGTAACAACTGAGTAAAGCTGGGAATGGGAGAGGTGACCACCCCCAAGGAAGAACACTATCGTGGTTTAATAAGGATCAGGAGAAACAAATAGGCCGAATATATATTTATTCAGGGAGAAATAACTTACAAAATGACAGATGAACACCAGCAGGTTCCTGGTCCCAAGGATGCCTCCAGATCCTCTCCTGTCTGAGTTCCGCCAGCAAGAGAGCGCTCCTGGGCTCCTCCTCATACCTAGTTCCCCCAGGTCACTTCCACCCCTGTCTCCACCCACAATGGGCGTGGTCAGTGCCACAGATGTGGACAAAGTGAATATCTCACTACAGAGCACACCAATTGGTTTTCAACTACCAAATGGACAGCACTGAAAACATACATACAAGTAGCATTATACAGACTGAACATGTTATATTCAAGAAAAAAAAAAATATATATATATGTACACATAGTCAACAACAATTAGTAAAAAGAAGAGGCCATGAATTTGAAGGAGGTTGGGGGCGGTACATGGGAGGGTTTAGAGACATGTTGTAATTAAATTATATATTCTCAAAATAAATAATAACAATCATACAAAAATAATGTTTAACTAACCAAATAGTCATAATTCCATGCCAAAAAATAAAGAAAGAAGTGAGGGACAAAGTGAAATTCTGATTTTATTAACCCGAAGAGCTGATTTGACAAAAGAGAAAGGAAGGCTTCTTTCCTGTCCCTAACTCTTTATTACTGATTTTTAAATTCAGCAATTAACAAGCCAGTCCTTGGCTAGAAGTCATAGCCTGAGGCTCAGCAGCTGTTATTCTTGAGGCTACTCTGCCTCCTTTAACCCCTTAAACAGCTTTAAGTCCCTCAAGTGTAAAAGTGGGTACAATAGTAGGTTTTATATGGTTAAAGATTCACTATGAACAAGGGGGGAAAAGCATAAAGATAACTAATGTATGACCTCAGAGTAGTTAAGTATTAGATAATTGCTGATAAAGATCTATGATTATATGAACAAGTTTCTATCACAGTAAGAATAAAAAATAATAATAATGGCTTGGGATTTAAAAGTTCCCATATCCTCAGGTTCTTCATTTGTGTCTGATTGTTCCTTGAAGAACAGACACAGACTTTAGCAATGTTTCCTAGGAATCCCTTCGCCCTAACTCTCACTCAGCTGAGTCTCCTCTGAAAACTTTCCTTATGTTTCCTCTGCATCTCCAGACAGCCCCTGTTCTCCCCTCTTCTCCTAAGTATGAACCATAAAATCACATGGAACATTTTGGAAGGAAATCCAGTAAGCATCGTTGGATGCATTATTGAATGGTATAAAATGCCCATCATATTCCCTTACAATGTCATGCTATTAGTTCTGGTGCCCATTACAAGTGATCAATCACTTAAATATTGTCATAAGGGTCTTTGGCCAGAAAATTGAGTCACTAGCTGATCAAACTCAAAGGAACTGCAGTTAGGATAGTCTGAAGGACAAGTTATTTTTCATTTAAGTTCCTCAGATAGCATAACAATACCATTTAAATCATGATATACATTTGCATTGCCCTTTACAATTCCTTGGAGGTTTTTTACATGTTATTTCATCAGATGCCTGTAAGGAGTAAGGTTTTTCCTCCCGCTGCTGGTCTTGTCCCGCTCCCGCGCCAGCCCCAAATAACACACTGAGACTATGTATTTGATATAATGCTGTTGGCCAGCTGCTAGTTTCTTATTGGCTAGCTCTGTCTTAATTATTAACCCATTTCTGTTAATCTAATATTTCCACGTGGTCTCCTCTTACCGGACAGCCGGCTGCTGTCCTGCTCTCTCCAGACTCTCCATCTTGACTCCTCCTTACTACTTCCTCTTCCTCCTTGTCTCCTAGTCCCTCCTATATTCCTTTCCTATTGACCAACAGTGCTTTATTCATTAACCAGTATGAGAAACATTTACAGAATGACATCTCCCATCAGATGCCCAACAAAACGAAACAGTAGTAAAACAACAAAGAATGTGTAAGAAAGGTAAGACAGGGGCTGGAGAGATGATTCAGCCGTTAAAGGCTAGGCTCACAACCAAAAATATAAGAAAGGTAAGACAGGAAAATGATTTCCTTTTAATGAGAGAAGAGACAGGGAGTAAGGAGGCCATGTCTTAGTTACCTTGTCTGTTCTGGAGTTAAGATACCATGACCAAGGCAATTTAGAGAAGGAGGAGTTTATTGGGACTTACAGTTTCAGAGTTCATGACCATCATGGTTGGGAGCATGGCAGCAGGAGGTGGTATGATACTGGAATAGCAGCTGAGAGCTCACATCTTAATCCATAGACTTGAAATTTCAAAGCCCTGTCCTAATGATAGCCTGTCTCCAGCAAGGCCACACCTCCTAATCCTTCCCAACAGGAGACCAAGCATTCAAATATATGAGCCCATGGGGCCATTCTTATTCAAACCACCATAGACCAATAGTACTGTTGAGGAGCACTCCCAGGCTCTCACAGAACTAAGATTCCCCATCATCTGTTGGAGATACACCAATAAGAGATGTCAAAGGTCACATAAGGCGATGGCTGTCATTTAAACTGATAATTGATGATTGTTATTTAGCTTGTGGATCATTTCCATACACCCTGCAGCCACTTTGTGGACTGACTGTGATAGCAACACATAACAGAACCATTCTACAAGACTCATCATTAGTCTAAGAAAATCTTATGTAAGCTACACTTCTTCCACTATACCCTATAACACACACACACACACACACACACACACACACACACACACACCACATTTCATTATTTTTGTTCTTTCTGTGCATCACACTTCATGTTTTCCTTCATTGGAGAAAGTCGTTCCATTTAAGGAATGTTACAGGTGCAACTTGGCCCCACTGTTTGGTACATGTTTCATTTCCCCTCTGAACTGTCACACACTGTTCTTTTCCATGATGCCTTTACTGGTCTGTTTACTATGTGTCCATTAGGGTGGCTCCCTTTCTCTCTGTCTCTGTCTCTCTCATTGAAAATAGATTCTTCTCTCATACAATCATCCCGACCACAGTTTCACCTCCCTCCACGCCTCCTAGCTCTCTTGCCAGCTCCCCTCTCCTCCAGATCTACGCCCCCTTTGTTTTCCCTTCAGAAAAGAGGAGGCTTGCAAGAGCTAACAACCAAACATGACAACACAAGATTTTCTTTGGCTGACTCCCAAAACAAAGGATTGTTAAATATATCTGTTTTGGTTTTAGAACACGTGGATGCCACAGTCAAGAAAGACCTTTAATTCCAAAGGAGAAACCAATGCTAAGTTTTATTCAGTCTACTGAATTACATACACGTTAGCCACAATATGTCAATTCAGTTTCCCAGGAAATGAGTGGAATTTAAGGATATCAAAAGTCAAGTGTATTCTGTTGTTTTTGTTTGTAAAGCGTATGATAGGTTCTGAAGTTCTCATGAGATTCCTACCTTCAACCACAGGTACAGAGCCTCAGGACATGGCACAGGGCTTAGCACACAGTATATACTACAACATAGCTGTTGCTTTTTGGGGTGATGGCTTTCATTTTGTTAGAATTTGTTCACTATCCCAAATAACTGTTTAGATAACTTTGGACCACTGACATTTCCCTATCTTTGACAGATCAATACTCGATTTGGTGTCCTTTATTTGGAAGGGAAAACTGATAAAGTGAACTATATACTACATTTGAAAGATGAGCAAGAAAGTGAAAAATCTTGGTCCAAGACCTCACTGTTCACTCTTAACAGTCAAGATATTTCACTAGCAGGGTGAACTTTGTCTTCCTCATCTCCATAACCATAGTATTGGGGCACAGCTTAGCTTCAGTCATGAATAACAGAAGAAAACCTGAGCTGGGGTCCTTGAGAAGCTTTGAGCCACATGCTCCAAACTAGCAGAATTCACATGGGTATTCTGTTGTAGCAATGTGCATGTTATAAGTTTTTTTGTTTGTTTGTTTTTTGTCAATCAACGTGTATATCATGTATTTGTAAGTTGACATCGTTTGATTAATTTTTATACACTTAAAAATTAAGCACGCATTTCCACGGCTTTTGAGGAGAGGTAAGATTTGACCTTTGAGTTTTTGCTAACTCCCCACCCCATGACCACTGTTACAAACAGATGCAAGAGAGTGGAGAGAAATGAGAATTTGCTTGTATGTATCTACATGTGATGGAGACTCATCATTTCTGGTTTTCAATCCAAATTTCTTAACCAATTCTTTTTGAATTGAGTCTGCAGTATAGCCATGCCAATCCTACAGCTTCAAAACAAAGTCATTTTTAAGCTATTTGAACATGGAAAAAAATCTGAACAATTTCTGAAAGCACAAAGCAGGTATTTTCTTCAAACTCAAGTAACTGAAATAACTGAAGAGATTTAGTTCAAATTGCGAATAAATTCGCCTTTGGATTGAGACCAGGCAAGAGAAATATCAGACTCGAAGGTCAAAAGGAACATTTTGGAGAAAGTTATAAACAGAAAATAGGGATTTAGAATGGAAAAGCTGGACTCAACAGTAAGATGGGGTCATGACACCTCAGCAAGCAGCTTTTATTATATTTTAACTCACTGTGTTAACCCAGAACTTTATTCTCACTGATTCTAATTGAGAGTAGTCTATTGATTTTTTTCTACTTCATATATATATATATGAAGAAGTGGTATTTTTTATTTTTCTATTTCTTGTTTCAGATGAATGTAAAGTACATTGATACCTTGTAACAATTCTGATTTGTATTTATTGTTTTTTCCTTACTGTTTCTATATGGGAATAACATGTAGCTAATATGGTCACAAATTCCTATGGGTAAATAACTTAAGAAGAACACGAATCTTCCAAGTGTCTAAATTTCCATAGCCCTAACCAATTTTGGTATAAATAAACCATAATTGGAAGTAAAAAGCAAGTCAACAAACAAACAAAACAAAAAACAAACCAATAGCAGGTAGATAGATATTCATAAGTATCTAGTACAAACATATTTAACATTTATTAGAAACCAGGGCAATGAAAAAACATTTATTATTATTACACTGGGGTGTGTTGAAGTAGTACAGTCCTAGAGTATGGCACCACAGTCATTTATTATATATTTAACAAGTGGGAGATCTCTAGGGAATCTTATGCCATTAACACCAGTGTCTTTGTCCATCTGAACTACTGTCACATAATACCTTAGATTAGGCAATGCACAAGCACCAGAAATTTTGTTGCTCGTTCTTGTGAGACTGAGAAGTTCAAGATCAAGGAGTCCATAGGGCCAGTGTTCTTCAAGGGCCCATTTCCTATAGATGTCAGCATCTATATTCCATGATCCTATAAAGAATATTTAGGCTTTATCAGTCCTCTCCTAGAAAGATTCTAATGCCAGGTAAATGGCTCACTTCTTAGCATAATTCTACTAGAGATTAGGTTTCAATGTATGGATTCCAGGAAAACTATATCATCAGGGTTAAATTGTGTATTTATAGCAGCTATGAAAACACGTTTCTAAAGCATTGGTAACATGGACATGATTTAGAAGAAAGTAAAAGATTTCTTGACTGAGTAAATGGATGAGGACATACGTTAAGTTCACTACTTTGCCAATTTGATGGACTATGCTATGTTGTGACTGTATTTCATCATCCCTTAGTGAGGATGGGATAGCTTTAGTAGAAGACCACACTACTAATTGCCATTCCTGCCTAATTGGTCAGTTTCATTTCCTGATAGTCCCTCAAGATCACTAGCTCCCACCAGGATCAGCAACTTGCCTTTTTTCAACTTGTCTCTATGATTACACTTTCTATTTTGCATCTTCCCCAAATGTCTTACTCACTAATTTCCTGGAGCCATCTAGGTTTCAAGTCAGAACTCTTGCCATTTGTTGGCTGTCCTGGATAACACTAACCTGTGACCTATCAACAAAGGTATATGACTCTCATTTTTACTTATTCTCATGGCTGGTTTAAGTGTCTTAGACCTCACTCGATTGAAATTCTTTTGAGGATGTGTACACTGTAACTGTGGTTTTGGAACCTTGATATCTGGCATAGTGCTAGACATATGGTATGTGTTCTTGATATATTTATTGCATAAATGAGACTGTTTTCTAGTATAAATCATAAAGCAGTATTGTACCCAGACAAACATTTTGTTATATTTCACATATCTGTTCTTTTCAGGTATTGTGTTCTTAAAAATATCTTAATGTTAACATTGTATTTGAATATAGTATTTTTACTACTTCTTTGAGAATTTCATAAACATAATGTATTTCCATCATACTCACCCTCTACTCCTTCCCCTGACTCCTGTTCCTGACTCTTGCCTGATCCTTAGCATACCCTCACTCCTTCACAATGTCTCACACACCCCCTTTTAAAATTCCACCCCATTCAACTTTTTCTACCTGTACTAAAGGGTGTTGGGCTGTCTAAGAAGTATGGTCTACCTACCAGGGGCCATACTCTTAAATATTGACTTTCTATTTCCTAGAAATCATCAGCTGTCAATAGCTCCTTATCTTGGGTGAAGGCTCATGAGCACCTCTCCCTGAGCCCCCAACACTATACTGGAATTTTGATGGGCTGGACTTCATGCAGGTCTTATACAACTGCTATAATTTCATGGGTCCAGCAATACTGTCATGTTATCATGTCAAGAACACATTGTTTTGCTCTGGTTCTTCCTGACTTGTGGATCTTAAGATATTTTCACCCTCTCTTCTACATTGGTCTCTGATCCTTGGGGAGGAAGTAGTATACAGATGTTCCATTATGACCAAGCACTCTAAAGACACTTGGTCTCTGCACTTTGGCCAGTTTTGAGTTTCTGCATAACTGCTGTCCACTGAGCAAAGAAACATCTCTGATGAGGTCTGATTGTTGTGTTAATCTGTGGGTAGGAGCTCTAAATTTAGAGGGTAGTTTAACTAAGAAAAGCCTCACCTCTGTAGCCTTTGAGCTACAACATCCATTCTTGTTTGTATTACCACCTCACCTGGCAGCTATGTGAGCTGTCATGATTTTTATCTGCTCTCAAATGCATCCTGGTTCTTTCTGGCTGAAACAAAGCCTAGTTGTCTGTGAGTGGTGCTGTGGAACTTGCCAGAGGCCCCAGTCAACCTTAGATGTTGATGGAGTGAGAGGCTGGGGCCAGATCATTCACTACTAGTTGAGCATCTATCTGAGGTGCCCTGAGTAGAGGACATATCTGTGGAATACAAACCATAGGGAAAAGGTTTCAGGTAGGACCACAATAGAACAAGTTGTTTGCCAGGGTTTGCCTTAGTTTTGGTCATTCTGTTTATTTTTATTGTGAATCTTTTGATTGGATTTATGTTCTAAAAACATGGCATCTATTAGTAAACGATTTTTAAAAACTTGGCAATTGTCCAACTTGATGACATTCTACAATATGTTTACATGTAGTATCATTGTTCAATTTTTATAATGACACCCTTTATGTACATAACTATATAAATACCCACTCTGCTTTCTGAATTCTTACAAAAAAGAAAAAAGGAACTAGGAGAATTTGTCCTAATGCTAACAATAGTTATGTCTGAGTCAACATTTCTATTATAAAATGTGTTGTTAAAAAAAAAAAATACTCTGTCTTGTTGGCCATGGTGGTGCATTCCTTTAATCCTAACACTTGGAGGCAGAGGTAGGCAGATCTTTAGGAGTTTGAGACTAGCCTGGTCTACAAAGCAAGTTCCAGGACAACCAAGGCTACACAGAGAAACCCTGTCTAGAAAAACCAAACCAAACCAAACCAAAATAGGGTTTCTATTGCTTCAAAGAAATACCATGATCAAAAAGCAAGCTGGGGAGGAAAGGGCGTATTTGGCTTACACTTCCACATCTTTGTGTCATTGAAGCAAGTCAGGGCAGGAACTGATGAACAGACTATGGAGGGGAGCTGTTAACTGGCTTATTCATCATAGTTTGCTCAGCCTGCTTTCTTATAAAACCCAGGACCACCAGCCTGGGGCTGGCACCACTCACCATGGGCTGAGCCCTCCCCTATCAATAACTAATTAAGAAATGCTCTACAGGCTTGCCCATAGCCAGATTTTATAGAGGCATTTTCTTATTTGAGATTCCCTCCTCTCAGGTGACTTAGCTTGTGTTACACTGACATAAAACTAGCCAGCACAATTGACCCGTTGTCAACCTGACACACATGCACATTACCATTATGCCACAATCTTCCCTAAAACCCATCTTGAAGATCTCACATTAAAAACATAAATAACTTATTTATTTATTTATTTATTTATTTATTTATTTAGTTGTTTTGAGACAGGGTCTCCTGGCTATCCTGGATTTCTATTTGTAGATAAGGCTGGCCTCGAACTCTGAGATCTGCCTGCCTCTGCCTCCTGAGTACTGGAATTAAAGACATGCACTACCACAACCTGGCATAAATAACTTTAAAAGTCCACAGTCTTTACAAATTTAAGCACATTAAAAGATCAGTCTCTGTAAAACAACTATTCTCTTTAAAATTACAAGTTCTCTTTTAAAAATTCAAAGTTTTTCAGTTGTGGACTCTTGTGCAAAAAAATCAAAATTATACTAAGTACTTTCTTTAAGAGGTAAGAAGCATGGCATAGTCAATGTCTGAACAGAACAAAGCCAAACTCTAACAGTGTAAATAACTCAACTTCAGATTATCTGGGATTTAATCATGATCTTCTGGGCTCTTCCAAGGGGCCTGGGTCAATTCTCTGGCTTTGTCCTGCATTCTGCAACACACAGAGCTCGAATTCCCAGTTCCTGCTGGCTCCACTCCACTGCTGCTGGTATTTGTGGTGGTCATACCAAGGTACTGGCATCTCCAAAATGCTGAAGTCTCTTGATGCCAATGGACTGAGCATTTACAAATAGCCTCTCCTGGCCTCTTACAGTTCCAAGTCTCAGCTGCTTCCCATGACTCCTTCGTTCCTTCAAAACTGGTGCCATCTGGGGTACTCTCATCCTACCAAGTTCAATTGCTAGCACAAGGTACAACCTTGGTTACCTAGAACACAGCTTATTTGTTCTGACTCTCAGGAAATACTTCTCAGCAGATTTCACCTCTATGATGCTGGTCTCTTCTTAATCACCTCTAATTTCTCAACTCTAGCGGACTAGCATTGGATATCCCAACAAAGTGAAGGTTTCACTTTAGAGCTTCTGGTCTCTTGTTAATCACAGCTGATTCTTCAGCCCCAGTTAACCAGAATCCAAAATAACAACTGGCCCCAATAGAGTGTTTAAAATTCCCTATGAAACTTCAGGCTTCCATACTCCACATTCTTATCTCCAAGCTCCTACAGAACAGCTTACCAAGCATTGAAAACAATGGCTTTTCTTGCACCAAGTTTCAAAGTCCTTTCACAATCCTCCCCAAAACAACATGGTCAAGTATGACACAGCAATACTCAACTCCTGGTACCAACTTGTCTTATTTATAGTTTCTATTGTTTCAATGAAACACCATGACCAAAAAGCGAGTTGTGGGGGAAATGATTATTTGGCTTACACTTCCATCAGGAAGTCACCAGAATTCAAGCAGCGTGGTAACCCAAAGGTGGGAGCTGATGCAGAGGTCATGGAGGGGTGCCACTTACTGGCTTGCTCCTCATGGGATTTCTTATAGAATCCAGGACCACCAGCCCAAGTATAGAACCACTCACAATGGGCTAAGCACTCTCACATCAATCTCTAATTAAGAAACACCCTATAGAACTACCTACAGGGAGATCTTAAAGAGGAATTTTATTAATTGAGGTTCTCCCTTCTCAGATGACTTTAGCTTGTGTTAAGTTGGTATTAACTGTCTAGCACACACTCCAATTCACCAAGAAAACTAAAGTTCTACAGGTTTGACCTTTACTTAAATTTATTTTACTTCCAAAGGAACAAAACTAAAAGTATTCTGTTTTTCATCTTGGCAAAATATGAATTTATTAAAGTAAGAATTTTAAGAGAATAATTGGTTCCCATGTTTCATCAGTTAGCTCTGGGGACAGCAGGTAAAGAGAGGCAGGTTCTTGTTATCCAACCAAAGAAATCCTGTCTGAACTGAGGTTTTAAGATGTGAAGTGTCTGGCTCGTGAGTAAAGAAAAGTGGAATCCAAGTTTTGGACTTGAGCTAGACCTAAGAAAACTTTTTGTCCTTTGACAAATAAAGGGCAAAGGAAGCTCCAAAAATGTGTTCAAGGTCAAATATGAAAGTGAGATGTGAAATCACTGTGTCTGCATTTGATGCTGGCTGTACAGAGTTAATATTTTTTATTTTGCTAACTTCAATGAATCCTCTATAGCTCATTATTGCAGTATGAGCTTTGTGGTTTACTTATATTACAATAACATTTTTCTGGGACAGAAACTCCTGCTGGTATGGAACATGATTGCCTTAAGTGGGATCAATCCCCATTTCCACATTATCTGTATCTTTCCTTTTCTGATGCTCCCAAGTTCTTCAAGTCTAGTTTTCATTTTACATCCTCTCATATATGTGTCTGTTATATGCACCACCCCCATCCGGCTAGTCAAAGGAATTCTAAAAATTATCAAAAGCCGAGTTTGATTTCAGTTCAAGAAGGAACCAAAGAAAAATTATCTTTGCGGACATGGATAGGGCTTAGAGTAGTGATCAGACCTACTCATTCCTAAGATAATCTACCTTTTCTTTTGCCAAAGTCAAGCAAGCGTCTATGGGCCCAGTATAAACACACCCTTCTAGGATTTGTCCAGCAGAAGCTGATGGGATTTTAGTAGGGGTAGCAATGACCTCGTAAGTGCCGGGATATACACAATTTTTTTTAAAAGTTTCAGCATGTCTCTTATATTAACCAATGTTTTATGTTACCATTCTTCCTTCCTATAAAAGAATGCTACATTGGAATTTGCAGATCCATGTCAATTTCTAATTGAATATAGTGAGAAGGTTTGTAGAGAGTACTATTTGTAGCATCACTATCTGCACAATCAACACCAATTTGAGTCAAGTGCCCTTATAAATAAAAATACTCAGTAAAACAATATGGGACATAAGTTTCCAAGGTGAAAACATGCAAAGCTAGGTTCATACATGGCTAGATGAGTTCTGCTACTTTGAAATTGTAAAGGAATGACTTTACATAAAGCTTCGAAAAAATTGAATTTAATAATATTTTTGTTACTGCCTTGAAAATAGTTTAGCAGGCTGGAGATATGGCTCAGCAGTTAAGAACATTGGCAGCTCTTCCAGTGGTCCTGAGTTCAGTTCCCAACAACCACACGGTGGCTCACAACCATCTATAATGAGATCTGGTGCTCTCCCCTTCTGTCATGTTGGCTCTATAGGACACCATATATACATAAAATAAGTAATTTTTTAAAAAAGAAAATAATTTTAGAAGTTCAATATTTATATAAACTTTTATTCGTTTATTTTCTTTCTAAAAATTCTAGTTTTATTACTTGTCACCTGTATATAAACATTTTACATGTCCTGTGACTTCTCTAACTCACAGTTATCTAGATCCATATCTCTATTTAGCATTACTTACATGTTAGAGTTTTGAGTCAAGGCCTCGCCACACTAAAACTTGCTAGGTAGCCCAGGCTGGCTTCAAAATCACGACTCTCATGTGTTAACTTCTTCACTACAATGGTAAATGTGGGCCAGCATGCTTGACTATTTTCAAAACAGATTATGGAGATTCTCTCATGTTTTAAAATTTTATTAATCTTAACTTCCCCCTTTCAAATGTACATAACAGATACAATGTCAATAATTTTTTAATAGTTTTTATAAGAAACTAGGACTCAATAGCAGAGGCAGGAATGGCTGTCTTTATTAAGCAGAGTTTGATAGCAGGAATGAGTCCAGAATCATTTCGGAGACAATGTCAACCAAACGTGACTATCCACAGGTTAAAAAGTCTTTTGCTTAAAGCTCCAATTGCAAGGCTCTCTCTTAATATACAGCATGCTTATTTCTGGCTGAAAGGTCACTATGAAATCTTCACCATTAAAGACCTCTTAACTCCATAGTAAAGCAATGTCTTGTTGAAGGAATCATTGTACCAGGGAATTAGGTGTGATAAGAGGGACCTTGAAATACTGGGCAGAGCAGTGGGCTCCTATAGGACACAGGGACAGCTCTAGAAAAAACAATCAGAAAGCACAGAGTGAGCAATAGAGGCTGTGCAAACATAGAATTCCTCCTGTCTTTCCTGGAATTAGTTAACGAAGCAAAATGTGGCAACTAAAGTTCTTAAATGCATGTGGGACATCTCTAATCAGAGAATAGAAACTCCAAAAGTGCTTCATCACTGAAACTTTCAAAGCACCAACATGATGCCATGAGGGGAAAAGTCCACACCCAACCTCATTTGCTTGGCTGTAGTTAAAACATGATTACATTAAAAACACCATATAAAATTATCTTTGTGCTATGCACATCAGGTATTTGTGAAACTTAACTTTTATTTTTAGACTTAGATTCCATCCTTAGGATGTATCTCACTATGTGTGTAAAAATTTTAAAATTTGAAAAAAAATCCAGATTCTAAAACATGTATTATTATAGATATTTTGGATAAGAGATGCGCAATCTATGTAAGTAAACTACAGAGTGTTAGGAAACAGCAGACAGGCAAAGGATTTGTGAGCCTTCTGTGCCAGGACGTTCATTTGAAAGGAAAAACATGGAAATGAAGTAAGTGCAAGTTCTTTAATATATGCAACAGTGTTAAAAATGAGGCTTTTCTATGAGGCATTAAAGGCAAATCGCAAAAGGTAAGATCTTTGAAAACAATTCTCCCCTAGATGCCAGGACAGAAAAACAATTGCTCTCCAGTGATATCAGCAAAACTAGAAACTATACATATAGTGTTGAATATTCCACACACACAAGATGAAGTGTGTGTGTGTGTGTGTGTGTGTGTGTGTGTGTGTGTATATATATATATATATATATATATATATATATATATATATATGCTTGACATAAGTCAAAACAACCCACTTGAATGAATAGGCCTTTTGTTGATAAATAGTACAGTTTAGAGAGAGGAAAACACCTCATCATCCAAGAAGCTGACTTCAAATTGTAGAAAGAGGCATAGAAGGAAAGGTAGTGAAGTCAGGAGCCAAGTGTGCTCACATACTAGTACAGATGAATTTGTCAATACATACTGATGGAGTGGAAGTGACTCACTCTGAGTGGATCATGAAGCTAGTATTCTCCACCTTGATTTGGATATTAAAGTCCTTTACATTTGATATAACCCATGTACTCTCAGCGTGATTATTGTAGATGAGAAATTATTTTTTGTACAGCCATATTCTTATATTTATTCGGATGTCATTAATATTCTTTCTTCTTATTCTAGAAACCATGGTTTTCACTGGGGTCCTTTTTAATCCTTCAGAGACTCTGCATTCTGAAGGCCCTACCTAACTATGAAACCAGGGACTTGTTTTCCTTGTTCTTTGTTTTTCTTGTCTCACTTTTGAAGATGAGATTTGCATTCTAGCTTGACTCGCATGTTTTCGTCCTGTGCTTGCTCATCTTCCTTTCAGATGTGTGCTAAATTTCTCTTTCAATTTGAAAGGGCTGTATTGCATTTACAGAGGGAGTGGCTGTACTTGCTATTTCAAAGTGTACCTGATATTGTGGCTATGCTGGAGAAACACAATGTGTTCATGAAAGGTAATAAAGCCAACCTATAGGGGTGGGTGTTTCTATGGTGTGTGTGTGTGTGTGTGTGTGTGTGTGTGTGTGTGTGTGTATGCATGTGTACAAACTAAAATGAAGGTTAAAAAAAAACAAAAAACAAAACAAGAGGAGGTAAGGCACCATGAGCAATACATACTGAGTACTCTCATGAAGCACAGAAGTCTGTTTTCGATACAGACAGAAATCCCTGTAAAATCACAGAGGTAAGGAAAAAAAAAAAAAAAAAAAAAGCAAGCAAGAAAGAGCTCTCAAGCCCTGTTGTATCTTTGAAAAGCTGTGTAGGAAAGCAACACTAATCATCTACGGCAGTTTCTATGGTAAGGAAAGTTGAGAAAGACAAATAAACCACAGTGAAATTGCTGAAGTAAACTCTAGAAACTGAGTAACAAATGCATTAAAGAAATGATCCCTACTCACGTGTCAATCAGACCAGAAATAGCTAAACAAGTGTAGAAGGGAACCACAGGAAAATCACAAAAGAAAAGCTGCAAATCAAAAGGTTTTGAAAACCCTCCAGGATGCTTTAGAAAGGGAAAGATATCAATACAGGCCACGGCAAAGGATGAGTCAGTGAAGCTGACCAACAGTACAAAGAAAAATCTCTGTGGAGTGACAATGGTGAACGAGTGACACAAAATGTGAGCATGCAGGCTCAGAGTATATAGTTAGGGGACCTGGAGCCCGTGCACCACATGCTGGGAATTAAAGAGAGAGTGGCTGACAGAAAAGAATAAAATGTTATTAGGAAATGTGTCTCTTTGTGCCAAGTGCTATCTCCTGAATCCAAACAAGTGGATGAGTGGAGGGAAGATTTGCCGATGGCTGAAGAGCCTTTCAAAGACCTATCCTGGATCCTAGAAATCAGAGCCTGGCAAACGCCTGTTGGGTGACAAGTTCACCCTGTATCTTAGTGCATGGTTGCTCTCAGCAGGCAGCTGGCAGATGCTGTGTCCAGTTGGGTTCCAGGCTAGCAGAATCTTGTGCACAGCAGGCAACTTTCAATTACTAGATAACCCTCAAGACGTTAATACTCACGTAGTAACCATTTCCGACAGACAGAATAGGAGCTTAGAGCCTTTGGAATAGCAATAGAAAATCTCTAGGAAAAGAACTCAAGGGGGGAGGGCAGTGTGTATTCATTAGAATTGCAGGTGGAAACAAGTAGGAAGCTAAGAGCTGGGGAGCAGAGCAGGGCAGTTGAGGGAATGATCTGAAGTGCTGCACGGACAGTCTCATTGTTACCATGGGGAACTATAAGCAACTGGACAGAAACTGTTGGCTCACCATTGAATAAAACAAGTAAAATGAGTCAAAGCTGGGTTGCTGCTGCTCTCTTCCTGCTAGAACTTCATGGATCATGAATCTTGTTAAAGAGGAACATCATATACATGCTAGTGAGGCAGAATATATAATTATGGGATTCTAGGTTTGTTCTAGGAAACAGCAACTTCTGTTTTGCATGGGAAGCATGAAGAGGGAGCTGGATATAGTATTGCCCAGAGAAAACAAGGCAACAAATAGAGCAGGCTTTCCCACTTTGTTATGTAACCAAGGGGCAGGACTGTTTTTTTTTTTCCCCCCTCAGGAAGTTTGGAAGAAGCAAACATCCTTTAAAATGCTATTAATAGATAATCCTTGCTTCAAGGGAAGTTTGAGAAACTACAGATTCAATGGTAGAAAACCCACCAGCAGTCACAAGAGTCCTGACTAAAAAAAAAAAAAAGAAAGAAAGAAAGAAAAAAAGAAAGACCAGTAAGTCCCAGAAGAAGATAACGCAGATGTCAGAGTGTCCTCTTAACCATATGTAGCAAAGAGCTTCACCACTTCCTTGGCAGCCAAGAGCTCTGGGATGCTCAGCATCTGGACTGGAGTCAAGTACTTGAATATGTTATTCACAGCCCTGTTAGGATGGCGCATGCAAAGGTCTCAAAACCCAGGAGAACTTGCCACCCTCATGACGAAGCCATTTGCTGTTGGAATCCATGCTGCAACTGAGCAGACTCAAATCATGGCAGTCAAAATTCTAACATGTTGAAGTGGAAAAGCTTACGTATTGGGAAGCTATGACTTATGCTGTGAAAAACCATGACTAAACTCATAATAGTGCCAGCAGGAACATTTGTAAGTAAAGAAAGCATGGCTTCTTGAGACTTTATTTTCATATTTTTTTTGTATCAAAAATAATTTCAGAATAGTTTAGATGTAAATTTTTTCAATCAATGTAGAGTATGGAGTAGAATTATTTGGTTAGCCTTACTGATGTATTTATGCTGTCAAGTAGCCATTTATTGGCTGCACCTTTTACACAGTGGTCAAAGCCAATTCTGTTGAGTTATATGAATACACCCCTTATCCTTGGCTTTTCTTCATATTCATTATGTAATGCACAAAACATGTCTAAATGTGTGTGTTCATGTGTATATTTGGTCACTAGATATAAAGATGTAAATCCCTCCTGTGTTTCATGCAATGCAGTGAAGACTAATAGGAAAGCATAAACCATAACCAGCATCATGGCAAAATTCTCAGCAAGGTGCCAAAATAAATTAAAACCCTAAACTACTGTAACATTGTGGCTTTAAAAACTACAATAGAGAGAAAATAATTCCGTTTTGTGTTCTGCTTGTGGCTTTTGAACTGAAGAAGTGTTGATGCTTCTCCAACAGACTGTCATGTAACTTGTGGGCCTAAGACTTTGCTGCACAATTATAGTAGAAACAATAACTAAAATGTATCCTGCCAAGTGAAGTGATTTCTTGCCCATTCTATGGTATTCCTCAGAACTGGGAGATCCTTCCAAAACTAATTGACTTCTAATTTCATCACAAATTCCTGGAATTTACCTAGTCTATTTAGTATTTTTCCTAAAGTGATGAGCACTGTTGAGATAATTTACCAAAATGTAACAAGAACACCATTAATATGTTGTTCTTCATTCTTGTATAGTATTTACCAATTTTAGGCTTCTAGGTAGTAAAACACATTCAAAGAATCCTGAATATTATACGAAGAGTTAAGACAGAATCCAACTATCTCCCCTGAATATTAAGTTCATCCTCACTTTGAAAGTAAAAATCTGACACTATCAATGGTATTAAAGGTCTTCATATGATCTTATTAGCTGACAATTCATTTTTTCTAAAAGGGATTTATTAATTATTACTAGTGTGTGTGTAGACAAATGCACTCATGTGTCTATGTGTGGGTACACATGACACAGTGCATATAGAGGTCACAGAACTGTGAAGTCAGTTCTCCCTTTCCACCTTTATGTGGTTTCTGGGGATTGAACTGGGTCACCAGGCTGGCCCAGCAAACACCTTCACATGCACACTGAGGGCTGGAGAGATGGCTCGGCCATTAAAGGCTAGGCTCACATGCACACCGAGCCAGCTTCTGGCTGAGCAATTCTCTTCTTCAACACTCCATCACATTAAGCCACGGTAGTATTCATGTTCATTCAGTAAGATTCACATTTTATTAGTGTTCTTAGTAGTCCTCTGACATAAAGAAAATGGTGACAGGAGAAAAGTGGATTTTTATGAGAAACTAATTTTTGAAAATTAATTTTTTTATTTTATATTTTTTCTTATTTTATATAAAGATCCTAGTTCCCTCTCCCTCCCTTTCTCCCTTCTCCCCTCTACCCCCACCCCATCCTATCCCCCATCTGCATCCCTGGGAAGGTAGGCCTTCCAGGAGGGATCATCAAAATCTGTCAAGTCAAGTCATTTGGGGCAGGGCCTAGGCCCTCCCTCCTGTCTCTAGGCTGAGGGAGTATCCCTCAATGGGGAATGTGCTCCCAAAGTCCTTTCATGAACCAGGGATACATCCTGGTTCCACTGTCAGAGGTCAGATAGACTGCCCAGGCCTTCTAACTGAGACCCATGTTCAGTGGGTATAGGTGTTTCCTATGCTGGTTTCCTAGCTTTCAGTCTGGTCTCCATGAACTCCCCCTTGTTCAGGCCAGCTGTATCTGTGGGTTTCTTGACTTCTTTATTCATTGCTTCTACCTCTCTGCAACTGAATTCCAGGAGTTCAGATCAGTGTTTAGCTGTCTTCCGCTTCTGCTTCCATCAACTACTGGATGAAGGCTCTAGGATGGCTTATAAGGTAGTCATCAATCTCATTATTAAGGAAGGGCATTTAAGGTAGCCTCTCCACTATTGCTCAGATTGTTTGTTGTGGTCATTCTTGTAGGTCTCTGGACATTTCCCTAGTGCAAGATTTCAAGATTTCTCTTAAAACCTATAATGGCTCCCTCTATTATGGCATCTCTTGCTCTCCTCTATTCCTCCCCCTACTCAATCTTTCTGCACCCTCATGTCCTCTTCCCCCCTCCTCTTCTCCAGTTCACATTCTCCTAACTCCCTCTCCACTCACTGCCCTCCCTCTCTCCCAATATGCTCATGAGATCTTGTCCTTTTCTCCTTCTGTGGGGGAACTTGTATGACTCTCTTAGAGTCCTCCTTGTATCCTAGCTTCTCTGGTGGTGTGAATTGCAGGCTAGTGATCCTTTGCTCTATATTTAAAATCCATATATGAGGGAGTACACGTTCCTCTTTTTGTGGCTGGGTTACCTCACTGCAGTTCCATCCCTTTTCCTGTGAATTTCAAAATTCCGTTGTTTTTTTCCACTGAGTAGTACTCCAGTGTACATTGTACATTGTGTAAATGTATCACATCTTCTTTATCCATTCTTCACTTGAGGGGCATCTAGGTTGCTTCCAGGTTCTGGCTATTACAAATAATGCTGCTATGAACATAGTTAAACAGATATCTTTGTTTATGGATGTGAACCATTTGGTGTTATGCCTGAGAGTGGAATTGTCAGGTCATGTGGTAGACTGATTCCCATTTTCCCGAGGAACTGCCATACTGATCTCCAAAATGGCTGTACAAGTTTGCATTTCCACCAGTAGTGGAGTAGTGTTCCCCTATCTCCACATCTTCACCAGCATAAACTGTCATTGGTGTTTCCGATTTTAGCCATTCTGACAGGAGTAAGATGGTATCTCAGAGTTGCCTTGATTTGCCTTTCCCTGATGGCTAAGGATGTTGAGCATTTTCTTACGTGTCTTTCAGCCATTTTGGATTCCTCTATTGAAAATTCTCTATTCAGTTCTGCTCCCTACTTTTTAATTGAGTTATTTGGTGTTTTGGTGACTAGCTTCTTGAGTTCTTTGTATTTTTTAGAAATCAGCTCTCTGTCAGATATGGGGTTGGTGAAGATCTTCCCTACTCTTGGGGCTGCCATTTTGTCTCGTCCTTTGCCTTACAGAAGCATCTCAGTTTGAGGAGGTCCCAATTATTAATTGTTCATCTCAGTGTCTGTGCTACTGATGTTATGTTAGGGAAGCAGTCTCCTGTACCAATTTGTTCGAGGGTACCTCCCACTTTCTCTTCTAAGAAGTTCAGTGTGGCTAGATTTATGTTGAGGTCTTTGATCCATTTAGACTTAAGTTTTGTGCATGGCAACATACATGGATTTTTATCTGCAGTCTTCTACACACCATCATCCAGTTAAGCCAGTACCATTTATTTAAGATGCTTTCCTCCTTCCATCATATAATTTTAGCTGTTTTGTCAAAAATCAGGTGTCCATAGGTTTGTGGGTTAATGTCAGGGATTTTAATTCAATTCCATTGGTCTACCTGTTTATTTTTGTGCCAATACCTCGCTCTTTTCAGGACTAAAGCTCTATAGTAAATCTTGAAGTCAAGGATGGTGATGCCTCTGGAAATTCCTTTATTGTACAGGGTTGTTTTGGCTATCCTGAGTGTTTTGTTTTTTTCATATAAAGTTGAGTATTGTCCTTTCAAGGTCAGCGAAGAATATAGCTGGGATTTTGATGGGGATTGCATTGAATCTGTAGATTGCTTTTGGCAAGATTGCCATTTTTACTATGTTTATCCTACCTATACAAAAGCATGGGAGATCTTTCCATTTTCTGGTATCTTCTTTAATTTCTTTCTTCAAAGATACAAAGTACTTGCTATATAGGTCTTTCACTTGTTTGGTTAGTGTCACACCAAGATATTTTATGTTGTTTGTGACTATTGTAAAGGGTGATGTTTCTCTGACTTCTTTCTGAGCCCCTTTATCGTGTGTATAGTAAGGCTACTGATAAAACTGAAGGTGTTTATCAGCTGTAGGAGTCCCTGGTAGTTTTTTGGGTCACTTATATAAACTATCATATCATCTGCAAGTAGTGAAATTTTGAATTCCTCCTTTCCAGTTTGTATCTGCTTGATCTCCTTTTGTTGTTTTATTGCTCTAGCTAGAACTTCAAATACAATATTGAATTTGTCTTGTTCCTGATTTTAGAGGAATTGTATTGTTTCTCTCCATTTATTTTGATGTTGGCTGTTGGTTTAATGTATATTACTTTTATTATATTTAGGTATGTCTTTGTTATCCCTGATCTTTCCAAGACCTTTATCATGAAAGGGTGTTGGATTTTTTCAAAGGCATTTTTAGCATCTAGTGAGATGATCATATGCTTTTTCAGTTTGTTTATATGGTGGATTACACTGATGGATTTTCATATGTTTAACCATCCCTGCAGCCTTAGGATGAAGCCTAATTGGTTATGGTGAATGATTTATCTGATGTGTTCTTGGATTCGATTTGCCAGTATTTTATTGAGTATTTTTGCATCAATATTTATGAGAAGTATTGGTCTGTAGTTATCTCTCTTAAGAGTGTCTTTGTGTGGCTTGGGTACCAAGGTAATTGTAGCCTTGTTAAAAAGAGTTTGGCAATGACCTTTCTGCTTCTATTGTGTGGAACAATTTGAAGAGTATTGGTATTAGCTCTACTTTAAATTTCTGGTAGAATTCTGCACTGAAACCATCTGGCCCTGGGCTTTTTTTTTTTTTTTTTTTTTTTTTTTTTGAGACTTTTGATCACTGCTTCTATATCATCTTTAGGGGTTATAGCTCTATTTGAATTGCTTATCTGTTCTTGATTTAATTTTGGTAAGTTATATCTATTCAGAGAATTGTCCATTTCTTTTAAATTTTTGAATTTTGTGGAGTACAGGTTTTCAAAGTATGACCTGAAGATTCTCAGGATGTCCTCAGTGTCCATTGTTATGCCCCCCCTTTTCATTTCTGATTTTGTTAATATGCATGTTCTCTTTCTGCTTTTTGGTTAGTTTGGATAAAGGTTTGTCCATCTTGTTGATTTTCTTGGACAACCAATTTTTTGTAATGTTGATTCTTGGTATTATTTTCTTTGTTTCTACTTTATTGATTTCCTCCCTCAATTTGATTATTTTCTGGTGTCTACTCCTCTGCATGAGTTTGTTTCTTTTTGTTCTAAAGCTTTCAGTTGTACTGTTACTTCTCTAATGTGACTATCCTCCATTTTCTTCATATGGGTTCTTAGTGCAATGAAGTTTCCTCTTAATACTGCTTTCCAAGTGTCTTATAAGTTTGGGTATGTTATGTCTTCATTCTCATTGAATTCTAGGAAGTCTTTAATTTCTTTATTTCTTCCTTGACCCAGGAATGGTGCAATTGCACATTGTTTAGTTTCCATGTGTTTCTAGGGTTTCTGCAATTTGTGTTGTTGTTGAATTCTAACTTTAAAGCATGGTGGTCTGATAAGATACAGGGGGTGATTCCAGTTTTTATTTTTTGTGGTCGATTTTAGAGAAGGTTCCATGTGGCACTGAGAAGAAGGTATATTCTTTTGTGTTTGGATGGAATGTTCTATAGATGTTTGTTAAACTCAATTGGGTCATAACTTCTGTTAGTTCTTTTGTTTCTTTGTTAAGTTTCTGTCTGGTGGTTCTGTCTAGTATTGAGAGTGGGGTGCTGAAATCTCCTACTAGAAGTGTGTGAGGTTTTATGTGAGCTTTCAGTTTTAGTAATGTTTTATGTTTTGAGTGTGAGTGCCATTGTATTTGGGGCATAGAGGTTCAAAATTGAGACTTTGTACTGATGGATTTTTCCTGTGAGGAATATGAAATGACTTTCTTTATCTTTTTTGAATGATTTTAGTCTGAAGTTTAACTTGATATTAGGATAGCTACACCACCTTGTTTCTTGGGTCCATTAGATTGGAAAATCTTTTCCCAACCACTTACTCTGAGGTAGCATCTGCCTTTGAAATTGAGGTGTCTTTTTTGTATGCAGCAGAAGAATGCATTCTGTCTTTGTATCCATTCTGTTAGCCTGTGTCTTTTTATAGGCGAGTTAAGACCATTAATGTTGAGGGAAAGTAAGGACCATGATTGTTAATTCTTGTTTGTTTTGGATTTGTTGGTGGTGGTGTTATTGTGAGTAGATTTACCCTGCTTTTTCGTTTGGTTTTTGGTAAAGTGTGATTATCTACTGCCTATATTTTTGTGAGTGTAGTTAATTTCCTTGGGTTTGAGTTTTCCTTCCAGAACTTTCCTTAGGGCTGGATTTGTGGATATGTATTGTGTAAATCTGGTTTTGTCATGGAATATCTCGATTTCTCCATCTATAGTGATTGACAGTTCTGCTGGGTATAGAAGTCTGGGTTGGCATCCAGGGTCTCTTAGTGTTGGTAGAATATTTATGCAGGACCTTCTGGCCTTCAGACTTTCTATGGAGAAGTCATGTGTAATTCTGATAGGTTTGCCTTTATATGTTACTTGGCCTTTTTCCTTCACTGCTCTTAATATTCTTTTTTTATTCTTTATGTTTGGTGTTTTGATTATTATGTAGTGAGGGGACTTGTTTTTGGTACAGTTCGTATGGTGTTTGGTAAGCTCCTTGTACTTTCATAGGCATGTCCTTCTTCTGGTTGGGAAAGTTTTCTTCTATGATTTTGTTGAATATATTTTCTGCACATTTAAGGGAGGCTTCTTTGCCTTCTTATATACCTATTATTCTTAGGTTTGGTCTTTTCACGGTGTGCCACATTTCCTGGATATTTTGTGTTAAGGATTTGTTGGATTTAAGATTTTCTTTGGTCGATGAATCTATTTCCTCTAGTTTATCTTCAGTGCCTGAGATTCTCTCTTCCATCTCTTGTAATCTGTTGGTCATGCTTGCATCTGTAGTTCCTGATCGTTTACCCAGGTTTTCTACTTCCAGCATCCCCTTAGTTTGTGTTTTCTTTATTGTGTCTGTTTCCGTTTTAAGGTCATATACTGTTTGCTTTGTTTCCTTCATCTGTTTGATTTTGTTTTTTGTTTACCCCCTTGGCTTTCCTTGCTTTCTTTAAGAGATTTGTTGATTTCTTGCATTTTTTTTGGGGGGGGGTTGTTTTTTCTTCCGTTTCTTCAAGGGATTTTCTCATGTTCTCTTTGAGGGCCTCTATCATTTTCATGAGTTGTTTTTAAGGTCATTCTCTTGTGCTTCATCTGTGTTGGGATAATCAGGTCTTGGTGGTATAGAATCCCTAGGCTTTGGTGGTATCCTATAAGTCTTTCCGTTGTTGGATGTGTTCTTGTATGGTCATCTTCCTGTCTCTTTTTCCATTGGGTACAGGTGGGATCGCTCCCTCTCTTTTCTACCCCTACCAGAGGGTGGAGGGGCAGGGCAGGAATGGCACCGGATGCAGAGTCCTTTGTTTTGCCTTCAGGTCCCTATGGGGGGATTCAGTGGCAGGAAGGGTTTGGCAGCCACAGGTCAGGGGACTCCAAGAATCTAAAGTTTTAATGAATGGTTTTCTATTGTTTTTAGATGACTTGAGGGTCACAATGGTAGTAACAACAGCTAGACAGTACAATTTAATAAGAAGCAGAAAGAAAAAAAAAGAGAAGAAGGAGGAAGAGGATGGGGAAATAAGAAAAAAGAAATGAATCCCATATGAGCCAGCAGCCGAAGCTGGCAGTGTTGAGCTCTGTCTTCTGAGAACTATGGGTTTCACATTAAGTTTTATGCTTTTTGGCAGTCCATGTAAAGACAAATATGTCATCGGTTCCACTGCCTCAGGATTGTTATGGTGGGTGTGGCTGTATTAAAGAAGGATAATGTGTGCAGCTACTGAGACTAAAAACAAGTTCCTCGAAGTGTATGATACAAGTGTAACACTTGCATCAATTCCAAGGGCAAGTTTCATAGAGCTATTCCTTAACATTTCAAATGGGAACTATTTTAGTGGAAGGGATGTTACAGAGAAGATGAGACATGAAGGCTAACTTACCAGGATGGACCATCTCAGAGATATGAAGAGTCATACAATTAACTGCTATATGATTGTAAGGGTAGGAATGCTGACGAGTTAGCAGACAAACAAACTTCCTATGAGTTACACTTAACATCCATTTAAGAATACTAATTACCATTGTTGAAAAGGTCACACATGATATTTTAGCTTTTTAAATACATTAACGGCCTTTAAAGACTTACTTATAAATACCTTTAATACAAGAGTTTTGTGAATTCCTTGATTAAAAAGGCTGCCTCTTAAGCAGAAAGGGAGAAAAGGGAGATAAAAACACTTTAAAGGATTCTTTAACAGTTGCAGTATGTTGTCATGATACCACTTTCTTGGGAGAAGAAAATGACCTTTTCTAGTCCAAGAAGTCACAAAGGTAAGGAAAACGCCAGTGTGTAGACCTTTCCATGGAATCCAATATTATTCTAGCTTCAGCAGGTGTCCAGTTACAGAGAAACATTTTAGTAATCATAAAGTTCAGACAGACCTCATATGACCCTATCCATTCCTGACCAGCAAATCGTTTTTGTTTAACTTCGAGAGAAAGCAGACAAATGTTGCAAGGTTGCTTATAAATCATGACACCATTTTTAGAATTGCCATGTGCTGGGAACATGCCTTCTTGCTTCCTCCTTCTAGCCCCAGTATAAATCTGAAGGACTTTGTTATGGCTCTTACACTTGGCACATCTTAGGCCTATTTAGAACATCAACACCATCAATCACATAATATGAGGCCGACCAGCTGGATGAACCCTGGCTATCATGCAGGGGTTATTTGTCATCTGGGCATGTCTGTTTGGTATATAACACTCCTTCAGTCCCAGAACAATTTTCCTGCTCCAAAAATATTCTCTTTGATTCAGGAAACATGTGATTAATAAAGGACAAGGGTTTAAAGCTGGAGGTCAAGGCTAAAAGTCTTAACCAAACAAGTGCATTGCTTACTAAGGTTTGCATCAGCAGGCAAAAATTCCCTTGGAGAGCAGCTGCAGGGAAGAGACATATACCTAGATGCTGTGATTTCGAAGAGGCACTAACAACTGTGCTCACTTTAGGATATTTATTTAAAATAATGTTGTTCATCTGAGAAATATTTTGCCATAGAATAATAGCACTGTATCAGACAGCTAAAAGACCCATTATAAACATTTACGATTTAATATAGAAAATTAAAGTTAAGAAGACATAGTTTAAGCAATATGATATATAAAGAAAATTTATTCTATCACATTAGAACAATTCGCATTAAAAATAAATTGTATTCTAAGAAGTCTATTTACATTAAAAGGGATTTAAAAGCAACACTCCATTCCTCATGTTTTTATTTTATTTACATGCCAATCTCCAATACTTTATAGCACTTTTCCATTAAATAGGTTTTTTTCACTTATCTTTGCTTTTCCTCCTTCCACCAAAATACCTTTCCCCTACATTTACGGAATGCTGAGTTTTCTTCTTCCTAGGCAATACTAACATTCTATCTCTTGATGGTATTAATAGTATGTGATGTTTTTTGAGTTGTTTTTGCTTGATGATAGAAAATAAGTAATTCATAACAAAATAAATATCAAAAGCCTAATTGTTGCTCAGGATCTTGTTTCCTAACAGTGTCTCTTAATTGGGATGATTCCATTTCTCAATCTAAAAATATAGCTTTAATAATGTTTATTTTACTGGATATGACAAATAGACTCAATTATAATGCTAGTGACTGGGGGCACTGAGGGATGAATGCCGGTTACCACTGTGTCAGTGTTTACAGATCTCCAGTTTCTGAACCCAGGACACTTTAGGTAACCAGACTTGGCGAAACTGGCCTATCTTCACTGTCTAACTCTTTGTTAAGTAAAAGGAGTAAAAATAGAAACACAGCATTGAAATCAGTTGGCACTGAAAGTCATGTTGGTAATGCATTATTACTGTAGGTTGCCTTAGATTTATAGCTGTCAAGCATCACAAGGCTTTTGATGTCACCTGGCTTAGACTTTTCTTATTGCTTTACAAAGTGACCTTCAGTTAAGACTTGGCAAAGATGAAGTTAAAACTTTGGCATTCCAGGTTCAGTATTCTCTGTACCGAGACTCAAAGCCTTCCAATGGTTCATGTTTGAATGCAGTATCTCTGTGTTAGTCTGACTTGCTTACAGCCTGGACATCTGTTGCTCTACTATGTATGCTAATATGGCTAGCATTGTATGTGACTGCTGATGGGGTCTTCTTGGCACTGCACATGCATAATGCTCTCAGTTAATTCGGCTGACCCTGTTAAACAATGACAATGTGTGTGAGGCCCCGGTTTGTTAGCATTTGTTCTTACAAAAACAGGGTTACTGACCTTGTCATATTTAACAGTGTTGAGCAGAACAGCAATGTGAATCCTGAGGGCAAGTAAAAAAATTTCCATCAGTGATGTAAGAAACATGCTAATCAGTCTCCTCTCCATTCAGTTTCTAGGTACTAAGTACGTGAATTTTTTTGTTCAGCTAGAAAGCACCATACCATGTGCTAATAAAAACCCAATGGTTTTTTATATATTATTATAAAAACTGTGTTATAATATGCCATCTCATGTGAGAAAAATAATACCTTGTGTGGAATAGTGTGCATGGGATAGGGGCAGTGACCATTCTACATTGGATGTCAGATCCTTTCTCAATAGAACTTTAAAAAAAATCAGGAAAAATAATCATCTTTTAAATCTATGTTCTTTATAACCATTGTCTCAACCCGAGTTTTTAAAATGTTTCCACATTGTGACTGGGATGGGAACTGTCTGTGGGGCCTTGTTCACATGTCTAAGCCCTGGATATGTATTCTTGCCTTAGCAAAGACACAAGCTAAGTTAATGTTTAACAATGCAGTATTACCTTGGTGCATCTTGCTCTCTCTTTCCCTCAGGGTCTTAAAGGAATGAATCAGAAAATTGCTCCCTCATGTTAAGCTAGCGTCTGCACCTGTGTTAAATTCACATATAAATGGAATTGAAGGTTTGGGGGTAGGGATAAATGTCAGCAATACTAATAGGATGATATATCTGAGTTTAAATTCTTAAATGGACCAGCATCCAATGCAGAGAGCATCAACAGGAGTGTTTTTTATAGATACATTGGTTCACAACTAGCACTGAAATTAAGGACAAAATCGTGCTGGCAAACTGTCCTCAAGGTTATGATTAGAAGCATCTGGCTGCAAATATTAGGACTCTCAGATGATCAGATATTCTGAAAATGTTGACAGGCCAAAATGTTCATTTTGCCTTCTTTGAGTATCCTGTATCATCTTTCAAGTCCTACAGCAAAGTCTGAATGGTTCAGATGCCTTACGAGAGTTCAAGCAAGCTATTAGAACAAGCACAATGAAGAGCCAAAAGAACAGAAGAGGTGACAGGCCTCAAGATTTGCAAGAGCCAGCAGATTTTGTGATGCCCTGGACAGGTGGTGGATACAAGTGAAGGGAGGATGCTCCGATAAAAGACAGTGGGTGGATTTAAAGGATGAAATGTATGTGAATAGAGCTTATTTTGTTTTGTTTCTTTTTCACGCACGGATGAAAGTGCTCAAGACAAATCAATTTGCTCCACAGAGAAGCAAACTGGCTAATGAAATAATCCCATCTGCTTGATTCACTTTGCTCCAGAGTGTTCATCATTTAAGGAGATCCTGGACATCATATGAGATGCATTCTAGATGAAGACTTCTATCCATGTGAAAAATTTTGCTACCAGAGTAAAGAGGAAGGAATGACAGAGAAATTTAGGCATGAGAATAAGACACCCTTGCTTTATCAGCCATGCAGCACAAACTGAGGGGGCAATTATTGCCTAGTGCAGTTGAGACTGCTCAAAATCTAATCAATTGACTCCAGATGTTAGTTTCTTGTGAGTTTTTTTTAGAGGGAGAAAGAAAGGGAGAGGGAGGGAAAGAGAGGGAGAGAGCAAAAGAGAGAGAGAAACAGAGAGAGCATGCACCCAAAACTTCATGGAAACAGAGACCACAAACAAGCATAAGCTAAAGAAATCATAAAGTACAAATAACTTTTGACTTAGAAGAAATCCTGCCTCTTTAAGCCTTGTGGTTGAAATAATAAAACAAAATGGTCTATGATAAATTAGTTCAGGGATATTTACAGATGGGTGGCCCTTATCTAAACAAAATATTCTCTACACAATTCTAGAGAGAACGACATGTTCCTGATATGGTGTCCAAATACACACTTAGAGTGCAGTACTGCTGCAATTTTATGGTCTTTTGTCAGGAAGGAAACTCCAGGAAGAAGTCCCTGAGACTCCATCCTCAGGAACATGGGGGATTATGAATAGAATTTATATACAATCCAAATATTGAACCTGGGAGGCTGAAGTTTGAACCTCATCTTTGCCAAGTTTTAAGGAAGAGTTGATGTCCATCGGGTTTCTAGTCTGGTTTAGAAGTTAACAGGGAAGGTTTCAATTTTAGAAAAGGGTGATTTGGGAACTGGGGAGGCGGCTTAATGGGTAAGCACCTGGCATGCAAGCAGGGGGAGCAGGGTTCAGAGCCCCAGCACCTATTAAATGCTGGTCTGGCAGGGCAGTCTACCTGTAATTCCAGCATTCAGGAATGGAGACTGATCACTAGAGCAAGCTGCCTAGTTAGACAGGTTGAATTGGTTACTTCTGGATCCAAGAAAGGGACACTGCCTCAATAATATAAGGTAGAGAGCAATCAGAGACCGCAAACCAACCTCTGGCCTCCCATGTACTTGAACATTGGCACACATTTGCACACATATACAAATATCCATGTACTCAAGGCATTACATGTACACATACACAAAAAGGATGAGTGAAAGCATATTAAGAAGTCCGTTTGTAGAAAAATATTGCTGTTCTTGTGCTTTTTTGTTGACCATTTCTAATAGTGAAAACATAGCCTTCATCTTGGAACCGAAGTTCTTCAAATACCTCGAGACAGCAGCACGTGCCATTCAACTGGAAACATTTTTTCCTGTGCATTTCCTAAATATTGGATGGTGAAGAGAAATTGAAAGGACTCATTTCTCCCTAACCCAGTCTCCGTGGAAAATCAACTTGTTTTCATGTTCCCAGGACCTCTTCAAGTCTGTACCTGTGTGTATCTCTTTCCATAAAGTGGCAGGTTTGCTAAAATTAACATTTCACCTAAATGATAACTTAGTAAGAGCCTTAGTAATCACAGACTTTAAACATCATCCAATGCTCTAGAGTCAGGAAGTAGAGTTTGTATGTCTATCTGGCTAATTTTTAATCTAAGGTTTTTATGGTTAATTATTATTAAACATTTTGCTTGTGTTAGACTAGATTTTGCCCCTAAAATAATAAACAATACCCTGATCCACAGAGTGTCACAGTACTGTGCCCTGAAGGACCTTTACTTGGGATCTAATGGATTGAAGTTGATGTCTTGAAAAAATTTTAAAAACGTATTTATTTATTTATTATTTTCTTGTGTGTGCATACTTTGCCTGTACCACATATATGCCTGATATGTGCAGAGGTCAGAAGAAGCCAATGGACTTACTGGAACTTGAGTTACAGACATGTTACAGACTACCATGTGGTTGCTGGGAATTGAATCCAGGTCCTCCAACATGGATCCCCCTACACACACACACACACACACACACACACACACACACACACTGTGGCTATTAGCAACTAATAAGGAGAAAGCTGGAAACACTCTCAGTGTGATCGCAATGTTTCCCAAGGCTTGCTCACTTGAGTGGGTTGGAGAATTTGACTTCCTTGTCCTGGCCTATGCTCAATATTTATTTTTCACTGGGCTCTACAAATCATGGAGCCAGCCCTGACCCTGAGTCAGGGTAAGAAACTGGATCTTAGACAACTACTGGAAAGTGATAAAACAGAGACCCTGCCTAAAACCTGCCCCTTCCCACTCTACTATTCAGAGTCATCTTACTTGAGATATAGCTGTGTGAGTGAGGGGTACTGCTAGGTGCTTGGCCTCTGTGTGTTCTCTCTCTCTGTGGGATCGGATGGCAATTCGGGAATGGATTTTCTCCTTCCACCATGTGGCTCCTGGGTGGCGAGAGCCATCTCACCAATCCATGAACATCTTTATTAATAATGTGAACCTGTGTTTAATCAGCTCTAGATTTCCATTGTTTCCTCTGATAATCATGAAACCCTTTAAAGAGAAATTTGTACCTTAAAGCTCATTACCATGGTTAGATTTTAGCTCATCCAATTTTACAACTTAAAACCCTAATTCTTTCTATCTCAGAATGTGATAGGCAGTTAAGTTAAACTTCAACCATCAGGATGGACCTGAATCCTATCAGCGCAGTGTCACCATAAGCAGAAGAAACTGTGAAGAAGAAAGAGGCCATCGGGTGTGTATCTGAGAGGAAGGACATGCAAGGACACACAGGAAGACAGTCACATTTATCTTTAAGAAGGGAGAGACGTCTCAGAAGAGAACAACCATGTAACAGCTTAATCGTGGATACGCTTCTAGCTCCCAATGACAGAGAGAGCAGATTTCTGTTGTTTCAGCCAGTCTGTTGCATTTTATTTTGGTAGCCTTAGAAAACTAGCACACACAGTAAATCTATTACTCTTCTGTTGGCCTCAATCATATAGTAACAGAGTTCTACTAGGTAATTTAAAGTCAAAGAAAGATAAGTGATGGCTATTGAATAAGAATACATCTATAGGACAGAAATTATGTGAGTTTGGGAAACTAGGAGAGCAAATGGGAAGACAAAAGAATTAAGATAGCACAGGTAAGGAATTACTAAACTGCTGCCAGCAATCTTTCCTTTTGATGTAAGTATGCAATACAGAATAATGCATGTTCTTTGTTTTTTCCCTAGAAGAATTTATTTTGTTTTATACATGTGAGTGTTTTCCCCATGCATGAGTACCTATGAATGTCTGGTGCCTGCAGAAATCAGAAGGGGATGTTGGATCCACTGGAACTGGAGCAATGGATGATTGTGAGTCACCATGTGGGTGCTAGGAACCAAACCTTGGTCCTCTGCAAGAGTACCAAGTGCACTTACAACTGAGCCATCTCTCCAGCCCATGTTGGCTGTTTTTTAAAGCCACTATATCAACAGAGCAAATCCTAAGTCTTTCTATCACCATTCTCGCATCTCATTTTTTTTTTTTTTTTTTTTTTTTTTGCATCAGATGTAATAGGTAATATTCTTTCTGACTATTTTTTAAAAGCACTTCGGATTGCATATTCATGTCTACAATGCTTAATTTTGATGACCTCAGTTTTAAATATTTAGAAAAACGTGAACGCACAGTGTGTGTTTTGTCATTTGTTTTCCATTTAACTATGTATGTTAGGGATTTTTCCATATCAGCTCTGTACTTCTCTTACAATTTATTACAAAAGACATGCAACTCAAAGTATAAATTCTTTATAATTTATAATTAACCATTGCCTTAGTAGTAGACATTTAGGTTATTTTCCATATTTTCCAGTCCTGGTGATGAAACTTGAGTTTTGCACGTGCTGGACAAACACTGTACTGGTGAGTTAAACACTCAACCCATGCCCTTTCATTTTCCTTCCTCAATTTAAGCTCAGATTGGATCAAATTCATGATCTACTCCTACAACTTTCAAAAATTCTAGAATTATATGTCTGTGTAGTCATAACTGGTTTTCTAACTTTTAATGATAAAAATATTGTGGACATTTTTTTTTTGAGCCAGAGTTTTACTCTGTAGCACAGACTGTCTTAAAACTTGCTACATAGGCCAGATTGCCCTTGAACTCACAGACATCTACTTGCTTCTGCCTCCCATTAAAGAAATACACCACCCCCTAACAAATAACCTTCTTTTGTATACGCATATATGTGGTGTTAGGTTTCTATCACCATATGTCTCAGGCATATTGATGGCTCCAGTTTTACTTCTGGATTCCTTCAGGGAAATTTACGTGTAAAACTGTCTTTTTCTAATATGAATCATGCATTTGCAAAGAGGCTAAGATGTAACAGGAATGTGTAGGGTTTCCAGCATACTTGGTAGAACATGATAGGGCCATGTCACAAGTTGTACCCAGGCTGAGAGTTTGTAGTATTTTCATAGAAGGAAGGAAAACTTCTTGAGTTTAGCATGTAACCTCTTTGTGGTTTGAGGTGGAGAGGTAATAGAGCTGTGGGAGAAGGTCTGACTCAACGCCAGCAGACATCTATATCCCAGGAGAATGTTTCCAACGCAGAATGACTGAGGATCATCTCTGAAAGGGATGTGTGAGGCCATGGCATCATAACCTGAGTGAGGCTAAACATTTCCTTCTTGTTTCTACGTTTCAGATCAGGCTTTAGGCATATGATAGATGGCACATGATTTATGTGAGCAACTACACACCTATGGTCTTTGGCTTATGAGGAGTTGGATAAAGCTGTTGTAACCTGAAATCGCATTTAGCCCACTTATCCTACCAAATATGCTTAGCGATGCAGAACACTATAGAGTACTGGCTCTCTCCCCTCACAATTGTGTGAGAGCTGTGAAAGCTGTGGTTTGCCACCACTGCATGGCACCAAAGGTGCCATTGTACCACCTACCAGTAGTGTAGGCATCAGTGCAAATTCAAAACTCAAAGATGTCTTCCATTGAATCTCATCCATCCTTGGAGCATTGTGAAGCTGAATTATTGGGGGGGGGGGAGTATGGGACCACTCATGGCTGTCGTTGCTCTGGGTGTTATGTTTGTTTTTGTTGTTATTTAAGAAGCTAATATTTGAAGCGATTTAACCTGATAGCTCAATGTACAAAGAGGAGGGCACACTAAAGAACTATGTTTAAAGCCAGTGAGAAATTAAGGGTAAATCTGGCTGTGTCTAGCCTCTCTTCTCCCCTCTACACAGCAGTCATTCTACAGCCTTTCTCGGTGTCTGAAACCTTCTGGTTTCAGTTCTCTTTGGCAGAGCTTCACGCCTCTCTGCTCCAGGCAGGCAATTTGTCAGAAAGGTCTGGCATTGCGGCTTGCCTCACCTTTATTGCTCTTTTCCTTCATCCATGCAGGCTTCAAAAGCCTCTAATTAGCTACTTGCCTTAATTACTTCAACCAGAGCTTCATCTGGTTGTTGAATCTCCCAGCGTTTAGGACTCAAAGTGGCCACACCTTCTCAAGAGGAAATGTCTCCTGGAAATCCATCCCTCCATCTCTGAGCTGTCTTGTCACTTCCATAGGGTAGCACGGGAGTGGGGGGGGGGTGTAAGTTCATGTGTCTGATTCTGAGCCACATTTATGTTTACGTTTGAGAAAATGAAATTCTTATGTAGTGTCAAATTGAACAAAGGACTTCAGCTTAGGCGAGAATTGGCTGCCTAGTATGGAAGGCTTATCTGGGAACCTGAGTGTGGAAATCTTAGCTCATTTCTATCATCTGTAAGAAACAGATGATAGTGAACTGGAGCTCCTCCTCTTTTAATTTTAAATGGCATGTGTTTTGTGTGCTTGCGGAGATCAGGGGTTGACAACTTGCAGGAGTTGGTTCTCTCCTGTCACCATGTAGGTCCTAAGATTAGAACTCAGGTCATCAGGTTAAGCAGAAAGCACCTTTATCCATGGAGCCAACTTGCTTGTCTTGGTGCACTTTATCTTTACCAGACACCCTTGAGTATTATGCATTTTAGCTTATGAGCAGCTGTGAAACTGATGTAGGTCACAGCATGGTTGAACTCTGAAGACGAGGTAGACATTTCATTGATGTTACCACATATATTTAAGGATGTAATTTGGAGTATCTCTTTATTATCCCCAGAAACAAAACTCATTATTTTACAGAGATGTTTTCAATGACTAATGAATTAGCTCTCTTAGCACCTTGCTAAGTAACATCCTTCATACTAGACATTTTACTTATGGAAATATGTTGGCAAGTGAAATTGTTTCTCATTTCAGCCATGAATAACCCTAGGCCTATATATATATATATATATATATATATATATTTGTGGCTGTAGTTGTGAGAGTTTAGATAGCCTTGTCACACTTGAATTGGAATGTGATAGACACAGATATGTCTGCCATGAAACTTGAAATCTAGATATTAAATTTGAACTTGGAGCTGACTAGGTCCTGGGCTTTCCAAGCCCCTGAAGATAGAGTATGAGATCTATCAGCTAGAACCCAGGCAGCGCTGACGAGCAGTCCTGTTTGCTGCTTTTAAGACAGAGTACCTCCTTGGTCCATGATGAAACTGCTGGGCTGGAGAAGGGCTCTCAGTCAGTTATACAGGCCACAGAAAACTCCTGCAATCTTTAAGTAGGGTGATTTGTTATACTTGGAATTTTTGCACCATTAAGTTCTCTAAAATTCCTCATATATTTTTAAATTTATTTAAAATTCAGATTCTCTATTTCTCATTTTATCACTGCTTTAATTAGGCATAACAGATTGAAATTAGGTATCATAGAATAACTTTGCATGTTGAGACTAACAATACTGCAATTTATCCCACATGATGATACCCCCTCCCATACCGTCTGAGTCACCAAACTAACATGAATATGCAAAGAACAAACCTTCATACTTCTGGGTTCTTGGAGTCAGAAAGAACAACAACAACAACAACAAAACCAGTCATTTATTTACAAGACTCACAATCTAATCCCAAGAGTAGAATTCTTTATTTCGGGTCTCATGGCCGAATGGCAAGTATACTATAGGAGAAACTCCATAACATAACTGTTTCACATTAAAAATAAATAAATAAAAAGGAAAATTAGCCACACACTATTTGCATATGATAATTTCATAAGATATTCCCCTTGGGAAATGCGTGAGTGAAATTAATTCACAATCAGTAGGAACCCAGTGGGAATGTGTTCGTTGAAATAAATAATCCAAAATTATTCTTGGGCTGTGAAGTTTGTTTACTGCCTTAACTGAAGTGTGTATCAAACACAGTGCATTAACATTGGCTGCGGGCTGGGGAAGCCTGGCATTCCCCATGTTTCTATCCATTCTGCTGTTCATGTCTCTGGGCCAATATTCCAAACCATGAGTAAGATTTGTCACAATGGTTGAATTCTTGAAAGCTACCTAGCAGTTTGCTAACTAAAAATAAAAATTAACAAAAATTATTTAAAACAAATCGCCATTGGCCAAGAACAGTGAGCACCCTTAGAGAAATGAGAGTTTCTCTCCACTTGGAATTCCCAGGGCAGCATGCTGTTCCTTGGACTATGAATTTCTATCCAGCCTCTTGATGTAGCCTTTAAACATTGTAGACACTGTTGCTGGTGATGTTATTTTAAAGGTTTCAGTGAAAGGACACATTGTAAACTTAGTGTAGTTCTGGACATCAGTTGTCAGACTGTTAGAATGTTTATTAGCAAGGTTTTATGAGCCCAGGGAGCCTAGGGAGCCCTTGGGAGTAATCTCATAGTGGATGAGAAGACACTGATAAGTAAAAGAAGCTAACAGGTGGTCCATGGCCCTGCTCACGAAATAGCCACATAGTCTAACATTTCTACTGCACCTGAGATGAGAGAGTGGCAGAACACACACTGGTCTTAATCTTAGCTGAGAGCAAACCCTTGCTGTCCCTAATTTGGCAGGTGTGTGATTGTTTATCAGTTCTTTCCCCCAGGCATGCTGCTGAGGTCACTGGTTCAGACTTCTGGAGACTGGGGTAAAGTGGATACTTCAGGGGCTAACAAACTCTATTCAGAACACTCAACGTTGGGACTAGGAAGAAAAAGATGGTGACTACACTTGTGTCTATTTCTAAGTTTTTTCTTTGATCATGGTCTGTAACGAGTATGGTTTTTCTGCCTGCCGCCGCCCGCGGTCTAGTCCTGCTGCTGCGCCAGCCCCAAATAATACACAGAGACTCTGTATTTGATATTATGTTGTTGGCCAGGTGCTAGTTTCTTATCAGCTAGCTCTATCTTAATTATTAACCCATTTCTACTGATCTATGTATTTTCACATGGCCTTCTCTTACCGGGGAGGCGGCTGGCGTCCAGCTCTCTCCTGATTCTCCATCCTGACTCCTCCTTCCTACTTCCTATTTCCTCCTTGTCTCCTAGTCCCTCCTATCTTCCTTTCCTATTGGCCAACAGTGCTTTATTATTAACCAGTATGAGAAACATATACAGAATGACATCTCCCATCAATGGTCCTTTGCGTTCTACCATTTGGTACAAACCTGAGCATGAGTGTATTTTGTTTATTAAGCACACCATGCCTGGTGTTAGGCTGCAAACAACTTGACTGGCATAATTTTGCAAGGGTCCTACAGATTTGAAGCAACAAAGCAGGATTTTAACTCATGTTTGGCTGGATTCCAGAGGCTGTTTACAACAGCAAGGTACTCCTTTTTTTCTCTCTGTTAGTGGACTGTATCTCTTGGCAGAAATATTTCTCTTGGCTGTCCCTTCCCCCATGGAGGCTACCCTCAGTATCCATCCAATTGGGAATGTCAATTGTAAAAAATGTGACTACATAGAGGTTGTACTTATATTGAGAACCATGTGTAGTTTTGATCCAGGTAGATGGGTGGATGAACTAATTCATGGATAGACGGTCACAGTCACTTCCTTGGAACAGTGTCCCAGAAGTTGTGTGGGAGTGATGCAATGTTGACAAAATATACTAGCTAAGCAAGGAGATAATCAGGGAAGATTAAAAAAAAAAAGTAGCCCCTTCAAGGCATCAAGAAAGAAATACCATGTGCTGTGGGGTGGTCCCATGTAGTGATACTAAGCTAGATGAAATCAACCTCCAGATCAGTGATATGTTGTAGTGACAGAACTGGAAATGATCACCGAAGGAGGAAACAGACCCAGAAAGACTAATGTCACATACTGGCTTTTATTTGTGGATCCCAGCTCACTATCTCTATACCGGAGCACATAACCTGATGTAGCTACAAAAGCCAGGAAAGTAGAGGGAGATCATGGCAGGGATGCTGGAGAAGGGGCTCTAGAGAGGAGGCTAATGAAACAAGTACTGTGAGTGCACAGGGAGAAAAGGCTTTAAGGGAGAGGGAGGAGAGAGGGTAATACAGAGGGTGAGGCGGGAGAGGCAATAAGTAACACTCAGAATGCTTGATAAAGCCAAAGTTAGCATGAGAGCCTTGGCACCATCAGCAATTTTACTTCTGTTGCTTTATTGTTGTTTTCATTGAATTAAATCCCATACAGTAAGTCTCTAAGGAAAGTCTACTCATATAGTTTTAGCAAATATGATTGTTTGTGTACACCATCAATGGAGATCCACATTTAGAACGACTTTTGGTTAGGGCTATGTGAAATGGAAGCAGCAGAAATTGGGGAGGGGATGAAGGAATTCATAGTTTCTTTTAAGACAGTTGCATGACCAGACTTTACACTCGCTTTTTTGTAAGAGCGCACAAAGACGCCTTCTAAGTTAACTCATGCTCTGTATTGTCACTTTACTCAGTCATGACAAGAAGCAACATCATTAACTACACAAGTGGGGGGAAGCCCTGCAAAAAGAATGTGTCCTTTCATTAACTTACACAAATACAATTAGTAATTATCAGTGATTTCCTGGAGAAAGTCCAGAGCTGAATTAAAAATATCTCTAGCCACAGAGATCTTCATTCGATCCTCAGAGGGGGGAAAAAAATCACACTGTGAGGCTTGTCCATTGTACTTACTTTAAAAACATTAAAGGACTAATTTAGAAGGAAACCACACAGCATTTGCAATGCTTTTTATTTTCTTTTCACTCCCTGGGAAATGTGAAGAATGTTCCCTTTTCTAAATAAAATGCCCTATAGCATTTAGTCTAGGATGAGAATGGTCAGTTATTCCTTCATTTGGAATTAATGGGTATTCTGCCAAAAATCAGAGTTTTCTAAAAAGGCACTTTTTTTTTTTTTTTTTTTTTTTTTTAATTTGAGCATATTCTCTTTTAGTAGGAAAGAAAGGGAAAAAAAAAAAAAAAAAAAAACTCTAAAATAACAAGCTCTGGGGCCAGTGTTATTCCTTTTATCACCTAACATTCAGGCTCTTACATTTAAATAGTGATTGCAAAGAGATCATTGCTGTCTGCCTGCTTGCTGCAGCAACATCCCCCAGCAACGGTGGGAACTGGCTTCTGGATGCCAGGAGATGCCTACCTTCAGATGCCTTGTGTCTCTTTGTGTACTTACTTGAAGAGAGACACACAGTGCAGACCTTCCCTAGGGTACAGGAAGGGATGAACTCTGTTTCCAAGCATATGGCTCTTTGAAGACAGGTGTGTTTTGACTGGGAAGACCCAGGGTCAACCGAGCTCTCCACTGGCACAGGGAAGAAGGAAAAGGAGGCCAGGTTCTGGGAGCATTCAGAGCAGGACCCCAGAGGATTCTCTTGCTGTGTTCATCTGCTTGCTATTTGTACAGAATTTCATCCTGGTTGATGATCACTCTTGTCTTTTGTTAGAACAGTATGTGGTGTTGCGAATCTGTGGTGCAAGCTGTAAAATTGTAAAGTTCAGGCATTTCTTGATTCTTCAGAATGCAGATGACCTCATTTGCTAAGTTAGACTGGAGAATGAATAGGAAGTTAAGTTTGCTTCTTAGGGGGAAAAAAGACAAGGAAAAAAAAAAAAGAGGCACCCTCCTTATGCTGCCTCTCACCACATCCTCCACTCTGTGGGAGGACTCACATAGTGTTACTCCCATGCTCCTGGCCCTTACGAGAGTCTATTGTTACAAAGGAAACTCCATCTTGTACTTCACAATCAGGAAAAAATTTTAAAGGTCTATTTATTTTTACTTTTTGGGTATGTATTTTTGCATCTGCAGTGTATATGTGGGATGGGTAGTATGGGCTCCTGTTAGCTGGAATTATAGGTGATTAAGAAACACTGAATGTGGGGCCTGTGGAAGAGAAGCAAGCATTCTTACCCACTAAGCATCTAGTTGTCCCTTAATTAGGAATCTCAAGGTTTTAGGCCCACTGCCCACAAGAGTAGATGCTATCTATCATCACCCCTCCTGGGAAGCACTTACAGGGCCTCTGTATTTATGCATGTGGGCTAACTTCAAGAAGGAGACATGGCTCTTGCCCAGTTATGGTCCAAGGTGAGGGATAAGAAGAAAAATTGAAAGCATGGGGCTCCTGGAAACCTATTGGCTACCACCTTAATCAGACCCAAAGATAAAGATAAAAAGATGTCCTTTGTTCACTTGAGACTGGGTGTGGAAACACTCTGCTTTCAAACAAATTGTACCTTCCTATGCCTCAGACATCAGGGAGAAAAAGAATGGAGAGAGGTTTATCTGTAGTGCGGGATTCAAAGTAATAGACGGGGTTATATGACTTTTTTTTTTTTTTTTTAACTTGTCTCTACTGGCAGAAACTCTAATGATCAAAAGTTAAGCCTATGCTGAGACACAATGTGTATTCATTAAATAAGAATGTAGCAGTCCATGGAGCAGTTATGGACCAGATCCTAGGGCCTCAGCTATGAACCCATGTGGAGGATGAGCCCTCCTATAAGCTGGATAAAGTTGGCAAACCAATAGACAGAAAGAGCTGCATTTGGAACAAAGACCTTTCTGAAACAGCAAGACTCCTTGTCTTTAATTCTAGGGACCAAAATTAAGGCTTCCTTAGAGCAGCTTTACAATTCCAAGAGAACTGGGTGTTCTAAAGCCACACCTTAGTTACTTCCCAGCAATAATTACAATGAAAAGATCATTGTCGGATGCATGCTCAGGAGGAGGAGAGATAGGAGATTGCAATTTGCTTGGCTTCCTTGGGAGGGGCAGATGGGAACAGGCCTGGGGCAATGAATCTCCTACAGACTTGGTGCAGTCTTTCAGGCAGGCACTACTGGGTGGCCAGGGCAAGTGGGCCTTAGACTCATAGGAAAGAGCTTTCCAATTTCAGAAATGGGACGGTAGGTCTGGAGAGTTAGTCATTTCTCTCTCAATCCTTCTCCTCTCCTTCTGCCCACACTTACAAATTCCCAGTTGCTTTTAGTGGCCAAAAAAAAAAAAAAAAAAAAAAAAAATTTATGTTTTATTGAGTAACCTTGGCTAAAATATTCTCAACCCATCACAAACTTTATAAAGAGATGTAACTTTGCTCAGAAAGCATCTCTCCTTCCTGGTCCCTAGTGTAGGTTAGTGCTTACAAGGGTCCTTAAGATGCTATGATGCTGATGCAAGCCTGTTCTCACAACAAATCCCAGCTTTGAAGAAATGGGGGAAAAATTGCAAAAGAGAGCAACCTCAAGTTTTCTTGTGGATTTTCATTTTAAAAATTTCCTGAAGAGGATATATCCACTCTCAGTGATAAGAGAATTCCCTTTAAGTTACAGCCCTATAATGAACAGCTGAGAAGAGATACTTTAAAAAAATATTCTCCCAACTATTTCTTTACCTGTAAAATGGGCACCGGTAATCATCTGACACTTTAAAAAATTGTTATACGGATTGAATGTAGAACACTGCACAAGGAACATAAAAGACACAAGCATGCACGTCACAACACAAACAAGTCACCTGTGACCAGTTATACCTAAATACTAGATGGAAACTGCTGAAAAACGAAAACCAGTGATTGTTGTGTGGCCTTTAGACATATGTTGTCACATAAGGAATGCTTTCCACCTTAAGATAAACCAGGAAGTGAAGACTTTTTAGTCTGGAATAGTGGTGCCAGCCTAGAATCCCAGAACTCTCAGGCAGAAGGATCACAAGTTCAAATCCAGCCTGGAATCCACAGTGCGATCCTGGCTCAACAAACAAAAACAAACAAACAAACAAACAAAAACAAAAAACAAATTAATAAAACAAACCAATAAGAGCCCTTCCAACATTATGGGTCATGTCTGAAACCAGTCGCCAGAATTCTTGAAAAATGCAGCTCTTTTTCTGTGAGTTACTTACTGATCACCTAATGAAACAACTTTGTTCCTGATCTATCACTCTGACATATGACGATCTTTGCAGACACTTCGAAGAGAAATCACGTGCCTTTATTCAAGGCACTGGTGTTCAGTAGATATTCCCTCTGAGGTAAGCAGATCAGGCTTCATACCCTCAGTTCTGACCAGTGTTCAGGTGAGCTGCCCCTAAGAATGGGGCATGTTTGGGGTAAAACAGCTTTCTGTGTGGAGGAAAATTCTAGAACAGGGATTTAATTGTGACCCTCTGGCAGGTGAATGAGTGATGTATCAGAATCCCAGGATGTATCTTAAAGAACCCATTACCAGGCATTTTCTAAAGTTTAGATTTCTGATCAGTAGTTTAAGTAATATACATTGGCAGATTATTTTCTTTAATGATTTGCACTTCCGTCAGAAATGTGTAAGATTGACGTTCTCCCAGATACTCATTAGCCCTTAGTAGTATTAGTAAATTTTTAAATATTAACAATTGTGTAAAATTGTTATTTGAGGTTTTCCATCTCTTTAGTGGTGATGTGCTTGTCTCACCCAGTGAAACCATTTATATGTATGTAATATGTGGATATGTATTTGTGTATATATAAAGGTATTATATACAATATATATATAAATAGCATATACATGTTCTTTACTCATTATCTTGTTGCATTTGTTTCTTTGTATATAAATGATATTAAGTAGATCTTTTAGATGTCTCCTAAAATCTGTTTTCTACCTTGTTGCTTGGGACCAAGTCTAGAGAATGCTCTTCTGAGTCCGTGGAAGACAATTGTGATGGTGTGACTAAGTTCAGAGTGGTGGACTATAAGGTGAAATGTGTTTCTTTTGTCTAGTCACCTTTTGATCTTCCTTTTCTTGGTGGACAGGAGGCAATGGTTATGGCAGACCTGTGAGAATAGAGGAGCACTGGCCCCTCAGTCATTGTGTAGAAGAACTGACTAATCATGAACACTCATTATGGACTATTCAGAGGAAAGACATAAATCTCCATCATATTTTAGTTACTATATAGTCTTAGGAATCATTGCTTTAGTTCATCCTAACATGGATGCATTGTCTAACTTTTCTTGAGCATCATTTATATCTGACCCCATATGAGTGGTGTTTTTAGGAAAGAACAGAACAGTTTGATGTTATGGAAGCCAAACACAACAGTATGACAGTCCATGTATCATGCCTTTAGAGCCTCTGTGAAGGAGGCCCCTGAACCTAGCTAATGCATGGTATCAAGCAAAGATACTATTTGGAGTAAGGTTCTACAAGTATTAGAAATTTCTCCTATGATAATGACACCTTACCTGGAAGACAAACACATGCTAAATGCCTGCATTCTACCAACGCATGGATCATGTCTGAACAAGTCTAAAAAGTACCTACCCATGACTCAGCCTGAAAGATTCAATCTATGCATCTATGCATAACTATGCAATCTATGGTAGCCTGACCATCTGGGTGACTATGGCTGAGCTGAGATCATCTGATAGACAATTCTCTCAGTCACCTTCAGAGAGCCCCACTGGTCTCCACACCTGAGCTCAGTGCAATTCTATCAAGGGCAGACTTCAAGAAGAATCAAGTTGTTGCTTCCTGTTCCCTGTGGTCAGGGACTGAGAAACTTCCCAAAGCTATTATTCTCTCTTGTTTTTCTCAGGTGAGCCTGTAGAAATGATGTTCATAGACAGAGCATTCTGGATTATGAAATCATGGGGCAGAAATAAATGACCTGATTTGTAACAATCACGTGCACAATCTGATACTTTTGCCTGCTCTTGAGATCACTTTCTTCCTATTGGGTTACCTCATCCAGCCTTGGTAAGAGGGTTTGTGCCTTAATATGCCTTGTTTGGTTGATACCACTGGGAGGCCTGCTCTTTTCTGAAGGAAAATGGAGGAGGGGTAGATCTGGGGGAGAGAGGCTGGGAGGGGTGAAGGGAGAGGAGGCTACGGTTAGGGTATATTGTATGAAAGGGGAATAAATAAAAAGAAATTAAAGAGGAAATGGATTTCAATTAATCCTTTTAAAGGCACATGGCTATGGAAATACTTTGCTAAAGGTAAACGGTACAAAGATATTCAGACATGCTGAAAGACATCAATACTTGTGCTCATTAAAAGTATATAGTGCTGGATTTAAATAACCTGGAACTGAAGGTGACTTTTCTAATTACCAATGACATGTGAAGTCAATTGTCCCTAATACATTCAGAATGACATATTACGAATGAATAGATATTACAGCTTTCTGCTCTGCTGCTCATAGAAACATCTGATGAAGGACCAACATTTGGATATGTCACTTTATGTCACAGGAAAAGAAAAGGATGAAAAGATGCCGAGAGGAGAAGACAGAATCATTCTTTTTCACACTTCTAGAAATCTGATCATGGTAGAATTCTTTGAAGAAAAATTTGTGTTTTAAAATCTAAAACATGTAGCAAGTTTAAACTACAGAATTTAAAACCTTCAATCTTACTCAATTCAAAATGCTTATTACTTCCTGGCAATTAAACAGCATACATGCTATCCATTTAAAAGTCATTTACTTCCAGTTTCTTCCTATGAACCTATTTAGAAGATCATATAGAATTTAGATGTAAGAATAAAAACAGCTAATTCTTGTACCGCTGTCTGCCTACTATATACTAGTACATACCATTAAAACTTTAAAACATATATTTTCATGATCAGTTTTACAAATCATTCTTATTCATATCAACAAATAAAGTAGGGGAATATTCACATCTTGAAAACCAGAAGTTCTCCAGAACTTCATGACCCTCACATATTCCTTAATATTGTAAATACATTTCATACAATATGGTTTTTTAATCTATACCCCAAAACATGAGCATAATGTTTCCAAGAATGTCTTTAACTTGAAATATATAAATTCTCCACATTTCTAGTTTTGAGATTATCCTACACATTTTGGTTAAACTTTTCACATTGGACCAAGTGTTATGGAAAGTAAAGTCAGTAGTCTGATGAGCCTGGATCTCACAAATGTAGTTGCTAGGGAACACCTTGGTCTTTGAAAACTACTGTGCCTCTTCTCTTCTTTTACCTTAAAAAATTATTTATTTATTTTTATTTTGTTGACATTGGTGTTTTACCTGCATGTATGTCTGTGTGAGGGAGTTGGATCCCCTGGAACAGGAGGTACAGATAGTTGTGAACTCCTATGTGGATGCTGGGAATTGAATTTGTGACCTCTGGAAGAGCAGCCAGTGCTCTGAACTGCTGAGCTATCTCTCTAGCCCCCTCTCTTCTTTTCTTAGAGGACTTGCCACCTTCTGTTTTGTATTCTTGTAATTCCTGAGTGTGTTCTTCTTCTCTGGACGCATAAGCTCTTTCAGAAAACACCATGTTTCACATCTTCCCGAGTCCCTAGGAATTCGGGATATCGTCTGATCTTAAAATATTTTTTAACTTATTAAATGACCTTGATCAGGTCTCAAGGATATTCTATTTAGCTTTTTAAAAAGGTTAACAAGACGAAATTAGTTTTATATGAAAATAGTTTCTAATGCTTTGTCTATCAGAAGTATTCAAATAGAGCTGCCAGTACTTATAAATTGCACCAAGAGCAATGGGGAATCACTAGGCTCTATAAGCTTTGATATGGCACAGCAGTGTTCACATAGGATTGCAGGGGTCTTTCCAAATGAAGATGCTTTTTGTTATATGATGCCCAGATTGATCTTTAGTGAAAATCACAGCCAAGCTTGTACAGAGGGAAGAGATACTTGTGCCACTCTCCTGGAATTCTAGGCTAAGATAGCATCATATACAAATGTACTAAAGTATATATATATATATATATATATATATATATATATATATGTATGTATGTAATCGAAAGCTTAGTATTTTATGGTCTTATTTTGGTCAGAATGATGTATCTGTCTATGCCTATCCTCACATTTGACTTTATGAGCCCTTTTCATTTCCCACATCCATCATCTACTCACATCTCTGTGTGTTCTCAAGGTTCTTAAAAATATTACAACTAGTTCACCGATGATGCAAAAGCTATGCAAATGGTAATAATCTGAAACCTTACTCTCCTTGTGCTCCGGTATGCTCATTTAGCAACCCTTTTCTAAGACTAATGTTTTGAGGGACACATACTCTAACAAGATTACTTTTAAATTTTCATATGAATATAGGTCCTTGGGTGCATCTCATTGTAGACAGTTGTTGCCAGCTTGTACAATATTTTATTCAATAATAAATTTTGCTATGGTAAAACTTTGACTTGTCCTTTAAACAGCCCTTGGGATTCTTTCTATATAACTAGGGAATTGTGTCAGTGGCTATTATTTGTTAACTGTAAGAATACCCAATGCAAGTCTAGAGTTGAGCCTTGAAGATAATAATCTACTACCAGTGTCTGTAACCCCTTCTTGTACTGATCAGCCCAAAATTTCACAGAATTTCAGGTCTGAATGGAACTTTGAATGTTATAATCACCTCTAACTCAGACTTAAGTGAGTTTTCATACCACAGTCGCATCTGTCAAATATGAACGGCATCATCCCATCAACCTTTTGCTCCTTAGAAAACCCCTCAACTCAGGGTAAGCTAAAATCAAGTTAAAATGTTTTCCCTCGTGTGATATAGTTCTTTTAAAGATTGTATATTCTTTTCAGTTGTGTTTTATTGTGCATTTATGTCTGTGCAGTGTGTGTGTGTGTGTGTGTGTGTGTGTGTGTGTGTGTGTGTGTGTGTGTGTACATTTCAAGTAAATTCATTCAGGAAGCCAGGGAGACTTAGAAGATCTTGGATGCTGGATTCTTTGGAGCTGGACTTCCAGGAAGCTGACAGCCACTGGGCATTGGTACTTGGAAACAAACTCCTGTCCTATGCAACATTTCTTAATTCATGAGCCATCTTTCCAACCCCCACAAAGCAGTTTCTAAACCTTCTCATCTTTCTGGATCTGTCCTTGGGAAGTTGTCTGATTCAAGCTAACTCTTGGAAGAAGCTTGATAATGTTTTTAGCATCCTCCCTTCTCCTCCACTCCACATTCATTCTGGTCAGGCATATGGAGACCCTGCATTGCAACAGATACGATACTAAGAACAACAGCCACACAGGCAAGCACAAGTCACAAGTCTGTCTTCAAGGAATTGCCACTATATCTGAGGAGTCTGACAACACAGAGCAATAAAAGTAGAATTTGGCCACAACTATGAGGTAGTTGAAGATTGTATATTAGATGTAACAAGCAGGAAAAAAAAAAATGCAGGCCTTGAAGCCAGGCAGATCTTAGATAGATAGATAGATAGATAGATAGATAGATAGATAGATAGATAGGTAGATAGGTAGATAGGTAGATAGGTAGATAGGTAGATAGGTAGATAGGTAGATAGGTAGATAGGTAGATAGATATGGATGATTTAAACTTCGATATTTCAATGTGTAAAACAAAGATAATAGCATTTACCTCCTGAGTTTATTATTGTAGCTAGTTGGTACTTAGAATTCATTATTTTCCTACCTTTTCCCAGTGATTTGTGGCATGAAGAAAAATATAACCAAATTAGGGCTGGAGAGATGGCTCAGTGGTTAAGAGCACTGGATGCTCTTCCAGAGGACCTGAGTTCAATTCCCAGCACCCACATGGCAGCTCACAACTGTAACTGTAACTCTGATCCAGGGGATCCAATGCCCCCATACAAACATACCTGTGGCAAAACACAAATATAAATAAAATATAAATAAAATATTTTAAAAGCCCAGTAAATATTTAAAAAATAACCAAATTTAATTGGAAAAATGAATAGAGCTAAGCACAATAACTTAGGCTTTCTATTTGGTGACAGAACTTGTTGAGCTTTGAGCATTCTAAGATGCTTTGGGAGTCTCTAAGGACATTGATGTTTCATTGTTTCCCAAATTTCTTTGACCATTCAACTATCTTTTGGGTAGTGCACCAAACACTAACTAGTTCATGTTCTCTTTGAAAGTGAAATGAGAAGTATTGTTCTAGAGGGATCTTTGGGCATGCTGCATCATCCCCTGGGCATATCTGAAAATGAGACGGTCCCTGTGGGGTCCTAGGAGTGGCCCACGAAGGAAAATTTACTCCAGACAAACACAAAGACGGTAAACGATTTCCCTCAGCTTCAAGCAGGAAAATTGAGTCAGAAATGAAGAGCTTACATCTAGAAAATTATGTTCATTTCCGATGTTGAGGTGAGTTCTTGGGTTTGGAGAATATGGAAGGATTACTATAATGAAATTACTATGAGAAATGAACTATAAGAAAGAAGAAAAATAGAAAGATGTCATGTGGAAGGTGGACAGAGTCAAGCATGAACCCGTTCATGAAATTAAATATTTCTGTTTATATAATGGAAAATCTGCACTGATTCATTAAAGCCCTTGCAAGTTCATCAGAAATACTTTATAGAGACCTTGGGGAAAACTCAGCAGGGGGGGATTTCCTGTTGGGGGCTGGAGGTAGGGAGAGAGTGTTTTCCCTTTATTGGGGTTTACTTTGTTAATTGGTGTTTGAAGAAACCCCCATTTCTTTCATAGTTGAAGCAAAGCAGAATTAATGTTAATTAAAAAATCATGTTAGTGTTCCCAGAGCACATTCAAGCTCCTATCTGAAAAAAGGCTCACTTCAAACACCTTCATGATGGTGGACAGAGAGTAGGGAGTTTCATCAAGGCAGGAAAGAGAACTATGGAAGATGTGTTTCATGAGACATTAAAATAAAAAGCACATTATCTAGGACCCAAATAGCTTTTTATCCCTGAAGGCCCCTAAGCTAGGATGCTGTGTGGACTGTGAGAGTACAAAGTTGATGTGGAAGAGGTCTGTGCGTGTGCGTGCGTGTGTGCGTGTGTGCGCGTGTGTGTGTGCATGTGTGTGCGTTGTGTGTGCGTGTGTGTGTTCATGTATGTATGTGTCTGTCTGTCTGTCTGTCTGTGTGTGATTGCCCCTGTTCTAAAGTATGCACAGTTTTAAAACTACATTTGAAGTAGACTGTGGTTTCCTGTACCTGTATAATTTTATACTGGGTCTTTCCATTTAATATTCTTTAAGGACTATTTTATTCAGCACACAGAGGACTTCAATAAATAGATACACTGGCATCAAATCCCTGAGGTCTATGTATTTCCTTTGTGTATAATTAATTCAGATGGCTCACTACTTCTAAACAACTACCTCAGTACATGAGGAAAATTGAAATGCTATATATATATATTTTTTTCCTGCTAATTCTGTAGCCCTCTGATTATTTTTAAAGGTATTAGTCACATATGATAGAATAAGAATGTCTAAAATTAAGTTACATTTAGGTAGAAGTAAATTGCCACTAACAAATTCTGAAACTTGACTTTCAAATTCAATGAAAACAATTTGATCCTTCGTTTAGGTATTACTCATTTCTTTCTTAAAATGCCTTAAGTGGCTTACTAGCCAAGGTTGGATATAAACTGAGTTTGATCATATAAACCCAGGCACTGGAAATATGATCTGTGCTATGAGGTGGGAACAAACCTGCTAATCTAATTTTCAACCTTAGTTCCCTGAAAAAGCCAGAATTAAATATAAACATCTTGAATTATTTTTGTTAAAAGCGAACAAAAAATACAGACAAGTTTTTCTTTGAGGGCATTTGCTTTCTTTCTGTTCTGTTTTTCTTTTCCAAATGTAGCCCAGGCTGGCCTTGAACTCATTATGCAGCTAAAGCAAGTCTTGAATACTCACACTCTTACCTCTATCTCCTAAGTGTTGAGATGATAGGCACAAACTACCACATCAAACTGTAAAGAAAAACTACATCCTTTTCATGTGATTTTCTTTTGGAATGTGACTTAGATCTTAGAAACTAAGTGTCAGAAACACAACTGATTCACAAACACATTTAAACTGTACAAAGACAGAGATTAAAAGTTTAAAGTCCCCTCTACCCTTACAAACTCTTTTTTCTCCTGAAGTCTGCCCGTGACTTTTTTCTAAGCCTCCTTTCCTGCCTCATGGACATCATACAGAGATATTTTCTATCTGGATTTTTTTTCTTAGCTACATCTTTAAGATTACCCATTCAATGTAAATATTTCTCTTTTATAAAAACTACTGCAGAAATCTTCTAGAATTTACCAAAGCATTCTCCTTTGTTTGTTTTTATATTACTTAAATATAACAAGTGATGCTATGATAAATATCATATATGTCTAAATGTATTTGTATAGTTTCTAAGAAAGATAAAGATACATAGATATAATATAGATAGATAGATGATAGAAAAGTTAATTGTGTGTACAACAAAGAGCCACATGAAGTGACTTTGTAATTGAGAAAAATAAAACTTTAAAATTTGCAATTCTCTACTGTTTAGAATTGGTATTGTTTTTGTTGGGACTGATTTTCATGGGACAACATTCTGGAGGTTGCTAATAATGACACTGTCATAGGAATATTTATCATCCAATAGGACATTTTATGCAGGCATACAACAGGATACCATAATCTCACATCTCAAAGAAGTCAAATCGTTACTTGAAGATCTTTTTCCAGTATTTTGTGATTTGTTCATTTTGGATGATTAACATTCTCGAATAGATAAATTAAGAAACTGTTGTGGTTTTTTTTTTCATTCAAAATCTAAATACATCTAAATCTACATTTTATCAGTAGGAAGAAACCCCACATTATCTTGTTCTGAGAGAATATAGATTAACCATCAATGTTCCAGATTAAGTCAATGACAAAATCAAAAAAGTATTGTTATATACAAACCACTACTGCAATCCAAATACTAAAGTTTAGCTAGTATTTCTTTGAGAAGATAAACTATCAAAAATAACTTTCTAGCAATTTTTGGTGCATCCCAACCTGATACTATTTTATCCTCTTCTTAATATTTATTTAGTTCTGAATTTACTCCCTACTTCAAAATCAGTTCATTTCCACATGTACAAGTAGGTTTTGGTTTGGCTGATATTTCTGACTCCTCTGATAGTGTTTGAGAAACAGAATGATTTCTTCAGGTCCAGCGTTCAAACAAGTTGGAAGAAATACTTAATAAAGACAGAGACCCTGAACCATACATAGCATGCTTTAAAATCCTGGAGTTGTCCTCAAGGGCAACTTGAGCATAAGAGAGACAGAACTTTACACCTAACCGAAACATGACTATAGAATCATCCTTCCTTCCCGGAATTTGCTGTCTCTGATGGAGATTTAAAGTGTGCTGTGTTCCACATAAACCTTGGAGGCTTTAGGTGTTAGACAATTGCACTGATCATTTTCCTCTTTTCAGCTTGTTAAATTGGCTTCGGCCACTAATGATTTCCCTCAAACATTGAGCAAAGTAGAAGAGAATGCAACAGCAGTCATTTCAAAATGATAACTATTGAAAACAGGAAATGCCATACCACAGAAGCAGATAGTTCACAATATCCACAACCACAGAATGTCTTCAAAAATATGCGCTTGGTCATTTTGATTTCAAAACAGGTATTCAGTTGATTGGACATGTTAAAGATTTCAATTTTTGATGAAATGTACACATCTTCCATCCTTTATCCTACCCACACCTCCTCATGATGGTCTCAGAGGTTTGGACTTTATGCATCTGACCTGTGGGAAATTAACATTCTGATGACAACCCCTAAAATGACCATGTGGACCTACACAACAATTTAATTGCTAAATCTTGTATTTTTAAAGTAGGGTTCTCCCCCCCCGTTGATTTTTTTTTTTTTTGAGGGGAGAGGAAACAGAGATGATCACTGAAAGCAACAAGAATGAATTATGCCACTAATTCCCTTTCTTCCCAGATTTTCTTGAATTTGATTCCCAACTTTGTAAGTTAGAACTGATGACACAGTGTTGGTGATCCTGAACAATGGCTACTCTGCCTACATATATTACCAATGCACTCTCCTGGCTGATTTGACCCATCTACATGGGCAGTGTGGGTCTGGATATTATTCTGGCTCTTCTAGAAATTGTAGGTCATATTTTCCACCTCAATCATACATGACATTGAGAATCAGGTGAATCCTAGCAGGTCACATATACTCCCTGTAGAAACAAATCAACAACTGACTAGTAGATTCTAAAGTAGGGACACAAATGACATATTTTTTAATAGGTGATGTGAGAGTTAAATGAGTTAATATACATAAAATGATCATCAGAGTCTCTTAAGCCAGGTTAAAAGTCCAACAAAAGTTATCTGGGAGAAAATAAAAGCAGACACAACACAACCACCAAGTCACTGAGATTTCCAGTGATTTCCTTTGTCCTTCTCTCTCATCATCCCAGGTTTGGGTTGTTTTTAGGTCGCATAAAAATGGGCAAATGAGGGTACATAACAGTTCTCAATGGCAGAGTATCATCTAATGCTCCACCTTTTAAAACTGGTACAGTAAGACTAAGCACCTTGCCTTGTATTAAGGCTGAGCAAGGCAACCTAGTTCATACTGGGTTTAGTGAGTAGTCTTATTACAAGTTGTTATGTCATGTTTTGTTGATATTCATGGGAGGCCTGTCCTTTTCTGAATAGAAACAGAGGAGGAGTAGATAGGGGGTGGGTAAGGGAAGGGATTTGGAGTAGAGGAAACTGTGGTCGGAGTGTAAAATAAATTAAAAAATAAAACCAGTAGTGTACAAAAACATTAACTACTTTGCATCCAAAGTGTGTAGGAAAGCAAAGGTACCTCCACATCCTGCAGTCACTAAGAGAAGAGTTGCATGCTAGGAATGCTGTATGCTCAGGACTTGCTTCAAGACTTTAATATTATGTTGGGTTGCAGTACCTGGCCCAACGGACTGTGTATGTGTTCAGGTTTGGCAAATTGCACCAGTACAAGTAACACAAAGTAGATTGGAGAGTGTTTACTTGTCCAGGCACAAGCAGTGCTTCCCGGACCCAGCCTCAGTCTGCTGATTATATAAATATACCTGGCAAGATTATTTTCCTACTACAACTTAAGGGATAAGACTCCATTTGGCATGTCTCAGCATGAGGAACAGCGGCTTTTTCTTGGTAGACCAAATCCTAGTACTTCTGAAGACCTGAAAGAATTTTGAAAACCTGATTGCTTCACGGGGATCTACAGTGCATCTCTCTAGTAAAATTGAGAATTTTGATACAGTATAAAACAAACAAATAAACAAGAATCCACTGTCTAATTAGCTGAGTTTCAACTTTCTTGTAAGTTTTTCTATCACACATCTTTGAAGAATAAAAAATACAGCAGAAAAAGATGTTCTTGGCAGCTAAGATCCTATAGGAAACATTGTGCTCTAGGTCACTGGATGTTCACCAAACATCTGGATAGTTCATTGTTGTCCAATACGCTACCTGATTTCACTTTAAGATTCTATGCAGCTTGGGCTTGCAGAACCAAGAGTTTCACGTCCTTAAGCTCCATAACTGATCTAACAGGAGTAGGAAAACCTAGGCAGAGAATGGAGAAAGGATTTCAAGGATATTCTGGGATTGTATCATATCCTTAGAGTCCATTACAGTTTTTGAAGAATCTGGGTGAGAAAGTTGTAAAGTGCTGGACTATTTCAATAACACCGTGTGTCTTTGCTCAGCTACTTCTTTCTTAATCCTATCCTGGGCAAAGTTGCAAAAGCAGAGGAAGAGACGGATGCCAGATGCAGCACCTTGATCTATTTATTACTGAAGAATGAAGCTCATGGAACAATTGAAACAGGACACACCAGAGAGAAGGGAATGTCGTAGTTATCTTCAGTTGCCAACTTGATACATATGGGGAAAGGGAACTCAAGCAATTGCCTCCATCAGACTGGCCCGTGAGCATGTCTGTGAGGCAACTCTATCATCATCATCATCATCATGTAGTAATAGTAGTAGTAATAGAAGTAGTAGTTTTTGCTAATTGATGTGGGAAAGCCTACCCCACTGTGGGAGGTACCATCTTGAGCCAGGTGGGTCTGGGCTATATAAGAAATTCAGGTAAACCCTGGCTTCAGAACAAACCAGTAAGAAGCATTCTCCCATGAGCTCTCCTTGAGTTCTTGATTCCAGGCTCCTGCCCAACTTCCCTTGGTGATGGAATGAGGCCCAGGAATTGTAAAATGAAATAAACTATTTTCCCCACAAGTTTGTTTTGGTCAGTGTTTACAGAAAAAGCAAAGTAAAATTGGAAGCAGGGGCCAAATTGAGGGGAGTCCTAGTTATCAGGCCACAAATGGCTCTGAAGACAAAAAAGGGTCACCAGAGGGGTTTAATCGGGAGAGTAGCACAAGGACATTTATATCTTCTTTCTTTTAACCAAAACATCTGACAATTTCATTTTCACATTTCACAATACAAGTGAAGACTGCACTTTCTAAACCCAACTCCTCCCCTTCAAAACTATTCTCTCTGTTAGGAAGGGATGTTTTCCGGGTCACACAACTAGAGAACATTCAGGCTCAGCATGGTGATCTCCTGGTGAACATAACAAGTAATAAAAGGGACAAAGAGCCCTTCAGCTCTTATCTGCCTGGCCAGTCATGCCAGGCCCAATGGGAACCATCATGAAGAGAGTGGGAGGCTAAGACTAGTGGCCTCCCATGGATGGCCTCATTGCAAGAACATGTTCCACAAGCATCATCTCAGAAGCAGGAGGGCTGTCATTGGCATCATGGGAGGACCTCCCATGTGTGGTGTGGGCATCACACCGGGGTCTGGAGGCCCTGGAAGAGTTGGAGGAGGTTGTATCATGGCCCTTGCAGGAGGAGAAGGAGCACAGAATGGAGCTGGAGGTGACTTTATTTGTGGAAATTCAGTGGCTATGTTGTTAGTCAGGCTCTGAGCCGGCTTTTCCATGCATTTCCAATAGTGGCCTTTAATGTTCCTTTTGTTTCCTATCACTGTTCTGTGTCTTTCTGACAGGTGGAAAATCATGCATGAGATATATATTACAGTAGCCACAATAAAACTTAGGCATGTTGCTCTGCAGAACATTAACTACCTGGTTCCATGCTACCAAGAAATGATGACTTTTGTATTTTCAAAGAAACATGGTATTAGACAATGTGGAATGAACAGAGATGTAGGAGACTAGAGGTAGAAGGTCTGGTCACGATGCCATGTGCCTGGTCTAAAAATCCAGGCAGATGTGGTGATCCTGCGCTAGTACAATGGACAAATGGATAAAAATAGGGTATGCTTTGGATGCATCTAAAGACAGTCAGGGTAAGTTGGTAAGTGATTGGAGGTAAAACTGGATATATTATTTCTAAAATAGAATAGCTTTCAGAGAAGCCTGACTGCCAGAAGCCAGGCACAATTAATTACTTCATTCCATGTCCCCTTCTTCACGACTTAGTCAGAAACTTGGAGAATCCATCAAAGACTCCATATTACCTAGGTTACTACCAAGTAGAAGTTTTCAACTTGGCTGATACTGAGACTTTTTTTTTAATGCTAGAACTTGGTCTGTGCCCCTTCTTCAGGAAAGAAAGAAAGACCTGTATGTTCTCAGTGACTAACAGCAGACACTCATCTGGCCTGGCTGCCCTTGACCCTGAGTTCTGCTATTTATCTCAGTGCTTACTCTTCTCACTAGCCAAGGCTCACAACTTCCTTGTATACTAGTGAGACATGGAAGAATGTGAACACAGGGACTTGTCATCTGTTGGGACTAAAGGAGGAAATCTTCACCCTCAGAATGCAGAGAAAATGGTCAAGCTCTGACTCTGTTCTTACCAGACCCCCTCATCCCATCTTCTTACCAGACTTTGCTTTGATAGGGAATTAGTTCAGGTTTCCCTGGCACTATAAAAGGATGGGACATAAGAGGGGTGTAGTACCAGGGTCACAGACGGCCAAGGTCAGCAGCTCACTAGACTCACAAGCATGGTAGGCATGCAGTTGAAAGTCATCTGCAGACAGCTGTTCCAGGAGCTATCTTAATGAAGTACTGCACTCTTGTTAGCCTGGAACACAAGCAGCAGAACTTATCTCCTTTTCGTTCTGGAGCATAGAGGAGCAAAGCCAAGGTCCTACAAGTGCAGAGCTTCTTCAGAAGTTTGGGGGCAGGATCTTTCTTTGCTTCTCTCTAGATCTCGGTATGCTAGCCAGTCTTGCTGCTCCCCACCCAGTTGTTGCACTATTCCAGCCCTGGCTACATCTTTATGTGAGCTGCACTTCCGGGTTTATCTGCGTGCCCAAGTTTCACTGTTCTTACAAACTTTATAAACACATCTACTCCATTATGATTGCATCTTAAATGGGTGAAATCAGCAGAGATATTACTAGGTCCCTTTCACAAATGCTTGGAGATAGCCCCCTAAGAAGAAGTCTCCAGCTTTACTCTTACCATAAACTTTGGCTGGGACATAACAGAATTATCTCTCTTGCTCTTGGAGTCTATCTCGTTACTTTGCCTGCTCATCTTTCCTGCTTCACCATCTTCCCATCCTTCCTCCATTACAACTGGGGATTGTGAGAACCACATTTTTCATCAACAGAATAGCTTTATTTCTTACACTTATTAGCAAAATGTATTAAATCCCAAGGTAGAATGTCTTAGTACTGTTAAGACTATGGCTTGACCTCCATTTCCCATGGTCACCTTAAGGCTGGGGTGGGGGTTCCCAAAGATAAAACACAAATTAGATGTGCATTCCTAGGGAGTAACTATGCTTAATTTATTTTTCTGCACACTTATAAAAACGTGACTCCCTACCATGTTTGTGTGGTCCATTCCCTTGAACTCGGGCTTTTACCCAGTCAAACCCACTTCCCCTCAGATCAGAGACCCTCCATTCTGGTTGCTGCTTAGAATCAGAATTGACAGTCTGGGATGTTTGTCCTTTTGCATTAGAAATCCTAGGGGATGGTGTATTCACCGCACCTCAGTGGGCCCATGACTGAAATGCTACTGGGAGCTTTCACTGTATGCCCTGACTTAGATTAATTGCTGCCTAGTCCTAATCCTGAAGTATTCTTTTTCTTTGAATTTAAAGAACTAACTCAACGTCTTCTTCCCTTCTCTTTATAAAATAACATGATTAATAGGCTTTACAAGGCCGTTGCCAAGTGGTTGCATATCAACATGAACCGTGAAACTGTGGTGTTTGTTTTCCTTGGTTGCACTACAATACACTTCAATCCAAGAAGCTTTTGTCTGTTTGAAACTCCAGTGCACCTATGATAGTATTGCTTGTTATTTGTAAACTGTAGTTTGTTGGAAAATTAGTAAGTATCCAGTGTAGAGCTGGCTGATTACTGCATAAGACGTCACCTCTGCTTTCAAGGAACTTAGAACTTGTATGGTTAAGAGTGTTTTGCATATGTCGAAGAAATCCATTTACTTACACGATCTCTGGCAAGTCTGGTCCTTAGCAAGGTTAAGGGCTTAGAAAGAAGAAAGGCCTAATTGTTACTAAGTCCTTAATGCTTGTTAAATACTTACCAACATACATTATACTTTGGCCTTACCACAGACCTGAAGGCTTGGCTTTATCCCGTTTCCAGGGGGAGAAACTGAGGAGGGTCAGAGAAGTTTGAAGACTTGCCCACGTTTAACATCTAGTGAGTGGAGAGTGAGGCTTTGCTGGCAAATGCACTGAATGAAGGTTTGTTTTGCTACAAAGATGGTGCTTTCATTACTACCTTAGCTGGCAGAGACTGCATGCCAAGCCCTGGGGCATACTCCCATTGTTCAGCCCTCGTTGTTGCTGACGAATTCGAGAAGTTCAGCGTCTCCTGCCAATACATGACCAGCCTCAGGGAGGAACAGCCCAGTGTGCCTCGAGTGTGATGATGATCTAACTCTTTGGTTTGTAGCATCATATTCTTTTCCTACTTTGCACACTGTGTCATCCATTCCAGTTATTATCTTTACACTGCTCAATCCCACACATCTGTTCTAGGCACTCCTACTTGGAGATTCTTCTAATTCAGCACATTCCAAACCAAACTCATATGTACCTCTCCTCTTCTGTACGCTCAAGGTTGAGGTATGAACAAGTGGCTTCTTTCCCCCCTGCTATTAGCTTTTCTAGGTCAACGTCATCCTCAGTAGTACATGTCCATAGACAGAAAGCAAGCTATTTTGGCTTCTTTGCTTTACCTGGTTCTCTCACTTATTAAGAGAGCCGCCAAGTCCTATGGAATCTCCCCAATGGAACCCCCAACTCCTTCTCCCCATGTCTTCACTGCAAACACCATAGGCTTCCATGGCCTCCAGCTTGAGCAGTTGTGTGAGCTTCCTAAGGGCTTCCTTCAGTTCCAGTTTCTCTGTGGTTCACTTCAACCCCTTCACACCTCCATTGACAGCCCCCACATGTGCCTGCTTGCTCCAGCAGAGTTTACCCAAGTCAATTGCAGTCTACTTTGTCTGCATTCGCCACCCCCTCTCTCTGACCCCTGGAGCTCCTGGCTCCAGTGAGGCACAATATTGGCATCAGTTGAAGATATCAAACATATCGGTATCTCAAACTACCTTTGTATTTTTTTTTCCCTCACAGAATGAACTCAAGTGTTAGCAGCTAGTGAGGTCTCCCTTGATATCTGCTGACTCTGAGACGGTGTTGCTTCTACTTTCTTGGTGTTTGCTTCCTCACTTGGCACACATTTTACACTTTAATGGTCTTAATGAATGACCACCATTTAAAAAATTGTATTGATTAAATCGTTCTAATGTAAGCATTCTTTAACATCGGGGCTATTAAATAATCATTTTTTAACAATGAACTGTTTTGAGCTCAAAAAAAGTATAATTAGTAATTTAATGATGTCAATGGACCCACTTTCTGCCTTGGCCATATTTCTTTTAATCTCAAAAGCAGAAGGCTGCAGGTACATTGAAGGCCTCTGTGTGTCTCTCATTTCCTTGTCAAATGTATATCTTGTCAAAGATATCTACTACCTGGACTGTGGTCAGTCTCCAGGAACTACATATTCTCACATTTCTATATGCATGTATCTACATAACCAATAACTTCACATTGTTTTTTAAAAAAAAGGTTTTAAAAATATGATAATGATGCCACCCTTGCAGGTGTCATGTCACAACAGAAATTTACTTGTTGCTCACTTCTACTATGTTTGGGTGATTTAGCCACATTGGCAGCTAGGGCACTCATTTGCTCTAATACAGTGTCCTCTCTTCCCTGGGGTTTTGCTTTTTAAAGTTTCAGTTATCCTCATGGTCAACTCTATCCCAAAAATGTTACATAGGAAGTGTCAGATATAATTCATCAGTTTAAAACATACATTGTTCTTAATGCTGTCATGAGATTTTGTACTATCTAGCCCCATCCTGTCTAGATGTCTTAGTTGGGGCTTCTATTGTTATGAAGAGACAACATGACCACAGCAACTCTTATAAAGTTAACATTTAATTGGGACAGCTCACTTACAGTTTCAGAGATTCAGTCCATTATCATCATGACGGGGAGCATGGAGGTATGAAGGCAGATGTGGTGCTGGAGCTGAGAGTGTGGCATCTTTCAGGCAACAGGGAGTCAACTGACACACTGTGCAGTATCCTGAGCATAAGATACCACAAAGCCCACCCCACAGTGACGTACTTCCTCCAACAAGGCTATATCCACATACAAGCCACACCTCCTAACAGTGCCACTCTCTATGAGATTATGGGGTCCAACCACATTCAAACTGCCACACCAGAGTCATCCATTATCTAATACTTCCAAATTTATACCTATCCACGCAGTGGCCATGTCAGCAGACACTTCGCTGTAGTATTAGGGTGTTTGTTTAGAGGATTCAAGATTATCTCAATTTCAACCATTGACTGGGGGCTGTTGGAAATAATCCCTACGAATAAGGGACAAGTACACAATAGATATTTTTCATGTTTACCTGTTCACCACACTCAAGCACCCAGTACTTTCATAGTATCTTCCAGATACCCAAGATTTATACCTACAATACTTTCTTGGGGTGGAATCCACAAATTGTGAACCTTCATGTGTTTTTTTAAAATTATTATTATTTTTTTTAAAATTAGTGCATTACCCATAACACAAAACCAACAATTTTAACTATTACTATTTTGAATATGCATATAGTGATATTTTAAATACATTTACACTGTTGTGCAGCTGTCACCCCTTTCCATCTCCAGAATTTTGTCATCTCCAAATCCAAAATTCTATATTCTCTAGACTCTAACCATGCATTTCCCCACTCTAGCTTCTTTCAACTACCATTTTGTTTCCTGCTTTATGAATATGATTACTCTAAATGGCTTATATAAGTAGATATGCAAGATTGTCCCGTATGGCTTAGTGGGATATCATCAAGATTTGGTGGTAACATGTCTACATCAGAATTTCATTCCTTCTAAAGCTTGAATAATAGTCCACGGCATGTATATGCCATTTTCCATCTGATTCTTTTGTTTTTGTCCCCTTGTATCAGTTGAGTGACTGCCTAGCTAAAACAAATAGACAAAACTGTGCATAATGAGCAGACACAGTTCTCCTATGATGGTCCCCAGGCCTGCAACATGACTTGCTCTAAAGAACAACAGGTTAGGACAGGCTGTCTAGGATGGCCCTAGAATCCGATTTTGACTTTCCAAGCATCAGTTCCTCCATCTAAGCTAAAATACCAAAGCCTTTCTGCCATTCTAAAACTGTCATTTTAGGAGTGTTTCAATGCATTTCCCTAAAGTTGATGTTGAATATAGATGCAAAGATACTGTGACAAAATAAAGGAAATATTTGGGGAACAGTCAGCAGTCCCCTCAATACAGAGGCAACTCTCACTAGCCACCTCAGCTTTCAATGTCTGTCTAGAGTTGGAAGACCAAACCTAGGAACATTCTTATAATTTATTTTTAAGTTCTCTTCTTGGACCCTGAGATCATCCAAATCTTGTTACATTTGTTGGTTTGCTTCATTTTTTAAAAAAACTTAATTACATAGAATAGTTCAATAGAGAAACTAAATTAGGTATTCTTGTATATTGTAGATTTCCTTCTTTACTGCTATAATTCTCTAGGTCCTTTTACTTTTTGTACTTATAAATGTTTTTCTCAGCTTTACCCTTGATCTACAGAATTGTTCCCAACAGCACCTGAGAGCATCCTCAGAATGTAGGACATGTAGAGATGTGGGGAAAGGGAGAGTAGTAGTGGAGCTTCCTTGCATCCCTCTTGAGCCTGTCTGAAGAGTGATACAGGAAGGAGCAGGACAAACTTTTGGGACTTTCCAAAGGTTATCCTTAATCATATTTGCATTACCATTGTCCTTGTTTCTAATTGCTTCTGCCATGGACTTGGTGAAAACTAAAACTATTATATATATATATATATATATATATATATATATATCACTTTCTTCATGTATGTGCTTTGAAAATTTAGCCAGGTGGACACATGTGGTACTAATTCATTAATTTTTACCACAGTACACATTACGTTTTATGAATGGGCATGAGTTATTTAATCTGTTTTTTTTGTTAACAGCCTGCTTTTAATTTGTCACTGCAACATTTCTATATGAACATATGGGTCCCTTATCATTTAATTTCTGTTTTGAAAATGTGCCTTATTTATTTTATTAAAAATAATTTCTATGAATTTCAAAGAGTTCCTTCATTCAATAGAACGATTTAAATGTTTGCTGAGTACAGAAAAAAACAAAAACAGAAAAAAAATAAATTTCTGTTCTCTAGGAGGAGCCACTAGAATAGGATAGCAATCAACTAGTAATGCAAATAAACATAAATTGCAAGCATAATGAACCAATTGAAGAAAAGCTTTATCATCATGTAAGAATCCACTTGACTTGGGGCATCAGTGGTAGTTTCTCTAATGGTAGGTCTGAAAGAGGAACGAGATATGAGTCAATCAGCCTGATGAGGGATTTGGGATTTGAGGTGGGCTAACAGTGAGAAAATGCCAGAACTGGAGGAATCTCAGATACACAGGTCAAGGTCACAAGAGAAATTGAACAATGAAGAGAAAAGGCCTCTGTGTCTGGGACAAGTTTTGGGAATATAAGAATAGATTAGAGAAACCAAGAAGATGTGTGAAGTCATAGAAGATGTTTGGCTTCTGCTCTTCAGTAGTGGAATTAGTGTGAAGCAAGGAAGAAATACTGGTATTTTTTTTAATAAGAAGGACTGCACTATATTTGAGTTTCCAAACCACAAGTAAACTGGGTCCTGTGTGGTAGTCTTTGTTGGAACCTTTGTACCAGTTTAGCTAAACCCGCAAGGCTAATGCTAAATACCTGGCAGTCACTGGCAGGACTCACTCCTTTTCCAGAAGCCTAACCAGAGGAAATGCTTGGAAGTTAGAGTGTGTGCTTTTATGGCAGGATGCGTAGCAGAGAAAGTTCAAGGGGCATAGCATCCACGGAAAGTCGAGAGATCTTGGAGAACAAGGACAAATAGAAAAGAGCAGTGATAGGAAAGCTGTGTCCACAGAAAAGAAAAGCGATGGGAAGAGAGGAACAATGGGATCCTAAAAGTCTCCTGGTCATCCAGTGGGTACAGAAATCAGGATGGACAAGGGTAACACAAGAATGAAGTATAAATAGAAACATCAATTTGGAGGGAAAGCTGATGGGGGGGAGGGTCTTTTGTATGCTGTGAATATATGTTTCTCTTATTGGTTGATGAATAAAGCCATTTTGGCTAATGGACAGGCAGGATGTAGTCAGGCAGGAAGTATAGAGTAGGACAATACTGGGAGGAGAAATGCAGAGTCATCTGGGAGATGCCATGTAGCTGCTAAAGGAATGACATGCTAAAGCATTACAGGTAAGCCACAGCCTCATGGCAATACATAGTTTAATAGAAATGGGATAATAATTAAGATAGAGCTAGCCAATAAGAAGCCTCAGCCATTGGTCAAACAATTTATAATGAATATAAGCCTCTGTGTGTTTATTTGGGGCTAAAGGGCTGCAGGAAAGAAACTCCGTCTTCAGAAAACAGCTCTTCAGTTCTCCAAATACACCAAACAGTCCACAAAATGGAAAACCCATGCAGCAGCTAAAATGATGTGGTCTGTAGACCTAAACATCCTTAGATGCAGCCCATAAGCAATTCTCTTTCTTAGAAATTCCAAGTCATTGTCTGCAATCTATGGTACCATCATTTAGTAGTTCCCTTGGAAACTCAACTCATACCACCACCTACTCCCTGGATTTCATGGCTGTCTTTGGTTCAAAACACATTCAGCATTACCATGGCTCCTGAAGAACCTGTCTTCAGTGTCCTGCCATTAACAATGTGTGTCCCTCTTAATCTGTTTTTAGTTGGATACTCAGTTTCTAAGGTGGAAGTAGGTGGGGGTGAGTGGAAGTGGATGGGTAGGAGGAGTGGACGCTGACATTCAAATTGCAACAGGGGAAAATGATTTACTGTGGAGCGGGGAGGGAACTTGTCTGAAAAACAATTTTATTTGGCTTTTTCAAAACAGTATTTATTGCTACAAGAAAGTCTTAGACACTAACAAAAACACAGCTTCAGAGAAGAGCTTGCCCGAAGTGTAACTGATTGTGCTGGACTGTTACAAATGCCCTTATTAAATAATTGCATTTAAACTGCATGATAGCCTTATAATTGATTGATAAAAACAAAATTGTGAAAGTTTAAGTGACATAATTGTTCTCAGTATCACTACAATTTTCAAATGAGGCAATTTCGCCTTAGAAGCAATTTTGCTTTTCACTGGGATGTTATTTTGGTGTCAGGCTGCCAGCTTTTGTTCCACTCCCGGAGTTCCAGGAGTGATGCTAACCCCTTCCTCTCCTTGGCTGAGGCAATGGTGCATCTTTCTAACATAGCTGCAAACCCAGTGTGTTATAAAAAGAATGGTTTGTAGCCTCCTAGTTCACAATTTCCATTTAAGGAAATGTGGTAGCGGCTGTGTGTGGAAGGGAAATGTAAATCATTTTAGATTACTTGTTAATGTCAGGAACAAAGTGCCTTACTGTGAAGATACTGATAAATAATGGCAAGACTGCAATTTTTTTTTTCTTAAAACTACATCCTTACCAGAAATAATCCAACTTGGTTTCTCGGGCACATCTCCATAGAAATATAATCTAAGGTATGTGAAGAAGAGATTTATATTTTCATGTATATGAATAAAAGGATCTTGGAGCATTGAGCAAATACAGATCAAGGGCACACCATTAACACCCCTTTGTTTTTTGTTTTGTTTTGTTCCTGTCAATTAACTAGTTTTGTACAAATAATGTCTCTGTGTCATGCACAGAATGGACAAGGCATACTCTACACTGGTAATAAGAGCTAGCCCCGATGTATTTCATTTTAGTCTTGCTGATAGCATTTATCAGCAAAATCTGGCTAACAGCAGAATATGCAACTTAAGCCTGATCATAACTGGGCTGCAGAGGAAGAAAGTGGAGGATTATCTGGAGATTGGAAGCACAAATATAAGATTGTATTGTCATTGTGTGCTATAGGCCTTTTGGCAAACGATAGTGTAAGCCCCAGCTGACAGGCCTTTTCACAACTGACAGAAGAAAATATGAAACTTAAATTCTTCATGACAGATAAATCTGCTGAATGAATGGAAAACCAGTAGGATAACAGTGGGACCAAAAAAGAAAAAAAAAAAAAAAAATGCTGCCAGGTAACTCTCTTACAGCTACTTCTTTTGTAAATATACAAAGTAGGTATTGACTAGATATCTCTTAAACTTTTACCCATCAACTTGGCTAAGCAAGCTGTTAAATTGGAATGATAAAATAAGCATATTTTCTTCAGCACAGGAATACAGAGTCTTATAAAGCAGGGGGCAGATTAAATTTAATATGGAGGCATGAAAGATGTTTCCTGGATGACTATCAACTGGAGTGGATTTTGTGAATCAAAGTTGACATGTTACTATTGTAGAAGGCTTATTAATTGAGATATTAAATGTACCTAATCCACCATGATTTGGATCTTTGTCAAATTAAAAAAATATATGACCATAAGTAATTGCTCTCTTCTGTCAGTGGGCCCGAGTCTAAGAAATGTAACCAGAGACTGTCTCTTGGGAAAATAGCACTGTTTTTTTTTTTCACTGGGGATGCATACCTTCTGCCTTGCTAAGGATACTGGGGCCTCCAGAGTCTGGGGGTCTTTGATTTTTTTCATGATTGTTTGGTACTGACATATTGTATTTTATTTCATTCTGGTTGACTATATTAATTCTATCAAATCCTAGTGACAGCCTTTGAGAAATTACCTTAAATCATAAGAAGCAGAAGAAAAAAAAAAACAGAAAAAAATTTCCTTCTTGTCTTAAATCCTCAGAGTTGCACACTGTGTGACCTCTCAGCTTTCAGCATCTCCTGAAGGAGCCCTGTGAGAAGCCCCATCTATATGAGGAAAGCAGGGATTCCCACAAGCTCCTTCAACAGGCTCCTCTTTATTAGGGAATGCCTGGCAAATCCCAGGTCAAGTTGATAGACAAAGTCTTGTTGACAAAGCCTGAGGCAAGTTTCAGTACCTAAAAGCCAATCTTCCTCAAACTGTCACTTTCCCTGGTTGCCATGACAATGCATGGCTAATCTCCAGCAAGAAAACTCAGAATAGGAAGGAATGAATGGGAGAAAGGAAAGATGGCGCAGATAAGAGTGCTGAGGGTCGTTTTTCTCTCTGACTTCATGGCCTGACCAGACTAGTATGGGTTCCTTTCCTCAGCCAGACAGCCCTGGAATGTCTGGCAGCAGGGCTAGGCCAGAGTCTCAGGCCATGGGAATCACCAAGGCATCGGGAGGAGGAAGAAAGACAGTGAGGGTTAGAGTTAGGGAGACTATGAAAGGGAGGAGGAGGAGCAGGGGAGCCAGCCAGGAGTCTGAGAAGGATCCAGGCGCCACAGTATAACAGCTGCCTCAGGTATGCTAGCCAGTCTCAGCTCGTTCCCAGCTCTTGTTGGCAGGCCCCAGGCTCCATCACAACACACACACACACACACACACACACACACACAGAGAGAGAGAGAGAAACATAACCACATTCACACACATACACTCACAGAGAAACACATACCCACATAAACACACATAGAGAAACATACACACATACACTAAGAAACCGCCCCCCCCCACCAAGTGCTGTTTCTTTTGCAGAAGTTGTTGCCCTGTCTACAAAATCGTGTTTCAGAAAGTGGCACTCGTTAGGTACTGCTTTTCATAATTGTGGTGAAATTGCCTAAGACCTTGGTAAATAACAAAATCTACTCAAATACAATCTAAAGATGATTATGTTTTGTATGTAGGATAAAAATTACTTCTAAAATCATTAGAGAAAATCAACATTAGCACTTATCTGTCTGTAGAAGAGCAAACCGCACACTCAAAAAGGTGTGGTGTTATATGGCAATTATCTAAAATGCTACTGCTTAGAATAATAAGGGTGCTGGATGTTTTCATGGCATCTTTCTTTCTCAAAGAATTCAATTATCTACACTTTCCATATCTCATCATCCCTGTCACCGGCCCTTCATGAGCTGTGCAGGAGGCAAGGATAATTAATTACAAGAGAGGGCAACAGAAAGGCATGGAAGATCACACAGTAACAAAGAGCAATTCTAGATTTACTATATGACTATATGAAACATGACCTCTCTACAGTTTTACTATTTAAATAAAGTACATATTCCCCATTCTTATCTTGAGTCTCTGAAAACAGTTGGACAAGGCTGTCTTTCCTTCACATCCTCTTTTCTGAACTTTGGATAGAATCTTTGTCTCCGCCCTTAGTCATTGTTCTGTTGAATACTGCATGCGTAGTCCTGAATCTTTTCTAAGATACTCTTCTTGAGGCCTGGGACTTACTCAGCTTGGAATCTACCATGCCAGTTGGTACTTCTTAAATGACTATTGGCTGAATGAATGAGAGGCAAAGGGATGAATGAATGAATGAACAGTTTTAAGAAGAACTTATGATAAAGTAACAATAAATACGAATTTAGTCTTTAAAGATGTCTCATCTGATTTTTATCTTTGACGTGACAAACATGTCCACCTCGAAAGCTTTCTTGTAAGAATTCACTGAATGCATTTTGAGCTAATTCTTTCCCTTCCTGGGCTGTTGGGCTTATTGTTTGGAACAATAAACTTAGGCCTGTGGAAATACTAGTCCTCTAAATGGTCTATTGTAATTATTTTCTTCCTAGCCTTCTCTTTTTGATATTTAAAGGAAAGCAGTTAGGTGTGGAGGTTGGGGGAAGTGTTAATATGTAGTTATTATGCTGTCCCAAAAACCTTTTTCTCAGGTATTGAATTTTCATGCCAGACTATTATTTGGGGGGAGGAGGTGTAAACCCCAAAATAACAATAGGAACAGTGATTGCTCTTCAAGGAGACTACAAATTTAACTCTCTTCTGTACATTTTTCAGTGATCGATACAAAAAAGCAAGGTAATATATGTTAATCTTTACCAGCTGTACTTTATGTATCCCGTTACGTTGGAAGCCTGGCAGGAGTAGGATGTCACAACAGACATTTACTGAACTACCTGGGGAAATGTAACAAAAAGTGTTAGAGGAAAATGGTCTTTCAGCTAAATTACCTAATATATTTGCTAATGGTATCTGATTTAAAAGCCATAAAAATACCAAGTTAAAAGCACATTAGAAGATGTGTTATATTTATAAGTGTTTGTCACCTTGGCAACAAAAGCTATATTCCAAATCTCACACTAGCTATGATGGGCCAAGACCTTTTAATATTGGTAAATACGTCTTCCTGGCAATGATCTGCTTTCAGCTACTGAATGTTACTGCTAGAAAAGGCAAGTTCTCCATTGCTTAGTGGGTGTGCAGGCTACTGTGGGTAAGCCTTTTCTTTTTGTTAGTTATCAGAGTTTATTTTGAGCAGGAAAAGCAATGCATTTTCAAAGAAAGCATCGGTCTCAATTATTCCCTTCTTGTATTTAGAAATGCAGATATAATAGCTAGCAGATTCCCAGAGATGGAATTTATTTATTAACCTTCACTTCAGTTTGCCACAGATGTATGTTATAAAATCATCTGTATGCTAAAAATATCTACACTTCTAAGCAGGTCTGCTTTAACGGAGGGGGGGGTGGTCATACACATGGGAAGTTTCAGTATACTTCTACCTTTCAAGTAAGCTACATGAGAAATAGAAATTACTTTTCACTATGTCTCTTTGAGATTTTGCTTTTTTTTTTTTTTTTTTTTTTTTTTTTTCTGTTGTATCTAGCAAAACCAGAGGACTTGGTGGTAGGAGTCCATGATTGAAAAGGAAGCTTTCCAAGAGAGTTAGATGAGAGCATTTACCTTCCTTCATTTTGGAAGCTTCACTCTCATTTCTAAATCCTATACAAATTCATTTGGGTTTTGTGCCTGTCAAAAATTATAATTCCATGAATCTAACTGAATTCCCAAGTGGTTTAACCAATTTTCAGAAGTAAACCATGGAAAAGGTCTGGGTAAACACACATTCCATGGGCTGTGGCTGTTCGTGGGGAGCCTAGACAAGTTGTCTCTGTAGCCAGCTTGAGAACACTGAAGCTCAGCTTGTGACTTGCAATCATGCTCATCAGGTACTGCACTTGATGGACAACTTGAGGATGGAGACATTAACCCCAAGGGATGGTATCTTCTATGAAGAGAATATCACTTCCCTTTATCCTGAAGAAACTAGTACCTAGTACCTAGTACCTACCATGTCAGTTCATGGTAGATATTGTTAGAATCTTTTATGCCTCTTCAAGTTCTAAGAAATAAATACTGCAGGAACAATGTTGTTCAGTCTATGAGGCAAACAATTCAAGGATCCTAGTCTAGGAAAAACACCAGATAGCCTTCTGCTCAGAACTGATGACTCAGCACAACAGCTTTGAGGGCAATGAAGCTGAAAACTATATACAAACGTAAACCATGCTTATCTCTCTGTTTCTGAGGGAAACACATACACTCACTCACAACACACACACCGATTGACATATATTCATGCTTTTCATGTGATCGACAAATGTGAATCACCTCAAGAATTCTCTATTTACACAGCCTTACCACTAAGCCCTTGTTTACTTCTAGCACATCAATTATCAAGCCACAATCTTTGGTAAATGGGAAAAAAAAAATCTCATTTACTTTTCTCTATATGAGTTTTACTTGTTACTTGCTTACATTATTATTACTGTCTGTGGTACCAGAGATTAAAAACAGGGCTACGTACACTTTCTATACTTCATTACAAATTTAATCCTTTAATATGAATTGTAAGCAACCTAGATAAAAAAATTATATTTCTTTTTTTTTTTTTTTAAATCACTAAGTAAAAGGCATGATTCTCAGCAAATATCAAGACACAACACCTACCTTAGCTGAGTGTGGAATACAAGAGACAGGATGACATGGCTCAAATTTCTCCCCAAGGGGTTAACAGGCTTATGAAGAGAAATTCCTGTTCAACTTTCTATCTTCTACCAGTAGACAAGCGATAAATGTTTGTAGAAAATGAAAATAAATATTGTATACACGGACTTCAGTAAACTTGTTTATCCCTTCCTCGTGCTAACCATAAGAGAAGGAATGATCCTCTGTGGTTGTAGAGAAAAAATATTAGAGAATGAAGTGAAATACCAAGGTTCGTTGCCATTTTCATAATATGTGGGCCATGACTGTGTATGGGTCTGAACGATGAGTACAGGTTATATTTTTAAAGCTTGGGGCTCCAGTAACTTAACCCAAGGCAGAGGATTAGCATGAAAGGAGACTTGTCTTTCTGGACTGAAGGCTTGAGAGCTAAAAGGAAGTAGCAAATTTGGTTCAGCGGACACAGTGAGGCTGAGTTGCAGACCTATCCGGAAATGAACTTGCTAAGTGCCACCCACGCCTTGCACTCAGGAGAGTTCCTTTCCTTTATCCCGCACGACACAAAGGTGAAGTCTCATTACCCTTATTTACAGGTTGGAGAGAGCCTCCGAAAGCTTCTGTGGCTACATGACTTTCTGAAAGTGTGTGGTAAAGATGACGCATAACCCAACATTCTTTTCACAACATGGTGTTGTACTGAAAACCTACTGCGAGCATAGAGATTAACTCATCTCGAAAATACCAGTGTATAAGCCAAGTTGAGAAGAAGTGAAGTCTACATCAACAATGCGAAAATGCAAGAGGCTTAATAGAGCCCCTGTCTGCTCTGAGGTTTTTCCGTGTGTAAAACGAGCCACACTATCACATCATCGAGTTCTTAGCCTGAACAGGGACACCTGGGTAATTCTCATTTACGCATTTATTTCAAGGTAGTGCAGAATAGGACTTTGCAGCCTAAGACGGTAGTCCTCATCATTCCAGAAGCCCTGGGTCAGATTTGGAAACCAGAACTTGCTAAAGGCGGATACAGTGAGGGAAAGGCAGACAATGTCTTCCGCTGGCACCCTGACAAGCCTGCTGCTCTCCTCTCTGCTGTGGTTGTCGCGCTGTTTCCTTACATGACATTGGCATCCGATTTGGAAGCTGATTGTTGTGTTTGGGTTTATGCTCATGTAACAACTGCCTTGAGCCACTTCCAAGAGAGGATAATAATGACAAATTTGAAAATTTTCTCCCCGGGAAAAGAAGCTGTGGTGAACACAAGAGACGGCATTTAAGCGACTACCATTAAAGACATTTTAATTTTCTGTTGACAAACATGGTTTTCCAAATGATTTGCAGTGAGGTTTCTGGGCTGACAGCCATAAATCCCATCCAGGACAATGTTTTCTGCTTCTATAGATGTGCTAATGAAATATACACCCTTGTGTGGGTTACTTCCACTGAGAGTCTCTCTCTCTCCCTCCTTCCCTCCTTCCTTCCCTCCCTCTCTCCCTCCCTCTCCTCCCTCCCATCGTGCTCTTGCTCTATCTTTTCTAAGATGGGCTTCTTAAACCCATAGCTGCCTATGAACTTCTGATCTTCCTCCCTCTAGTACCCAAGTGCTGGGGTTCAAGCATGAGCTGCTATGTCCAGTATCATGTAGTACATGGGCTCTAACCCAGGGCTACCTGGCTAGGAGGCAAACATTCTACCAATAAGCTACAGCCACAGCCCAGGAGTCATAATCTCTTAAAAGCCCTGGCATGATTTAGATGGCTAGATTCTTGGACTCCGCTCAAGGGTTCCTACAGATTCCTGCCCCATCTCTTGGACCATGCTTATCTGATTGGGAGCATCAGTCAGCAGAGGATTTGAGACAGTAGGGTTTGTTGTAATGTGTCCCATGTTTGAAGGAAGATCTATTCCATACTCAGGATATACACTAGTCCCTGTCATGGACAATGTGTTCTCTGACTGACCCAGAAAATGTCTGAAACTGTAGATAGACCCAATCACTAGATATGATGTTTCCTCCTAAACAGACTTATGATAAATCTTAATTAGTAAATTAGGAATGGTAGAAGATAAACAACAATAACCAATGATAAAATGGAAAATTACAATAATGTGCCATATTAAAATTATTATGCTTCACTTCATATTTTCTCAGTACAGTTGATGGTAGGTAAGTAAAACTTCAGAATAAACAAACACTTGAGGAAAGTGAATGTTGCTGCAGAGCCCTTCAGAGAACGCAGTCTTATTTTAGGCCCTCATTCTATAGGATGGATTTCATCGTTGTTGGGAAGGTCACCATCCATAATTCTAACTTTAGTGAACATATTTCTTCCTCAGATGCCTCTTAGCTCTTTAGCATGTTAGGCATCAGATATACAGCCTCTCTTAAACATTGAGCCCCTCCCCCCATACTCTTGCCCCTTTGTCATTTATGGTTTCCCATTAACCCAGGGTCTAGAATTTTCTTGATGCTCCATGTCTCCTCTTCTTGCAGTCCAAATTTTCAGCTGACTTTACACATTATTTTAGACAATGCCCTCATGTTATAAACAAGAATAATCAAGTACAAGAAATCTGGGGATTTCAATTCTAATTATTCAGCTTTATGTCTACTAACCTTGAGAGAGGTGTGCTTTATACAGTTTTGGGCTGATGTTACACAACTTCTTTAGGAGAATATTCTCTGTGGGAGGTGATAGTGTCTTCAGTATGCTGTGTTTCTCCTCAGACAGCTGTGCATACAAGTATAATGCCCTGTGGCAGTTGTGTAGAATGAATTAAATTGTCAACCAGTGAATTAAAATGCCAACATATTTTATGTGTTTTACTCTACAATAACATAAATTTTGTTTTAAATAAAATTATTTATTTGAAAGAAAGAATACTTCTGACCAAAGAAGAAACATTCAACTCTTAGAAATGGTCCTACCATTTTCAAACCAGTGCTGAGGATTGAGGTGAGAGAATGAAGAACTCTATTTATTTATTGCCCTGCCATTTTCCTCTGTCTGTTCACAGGATTTCATTCCAGGGTGTCACTGCTCAAGATGTAAATAATCAGGAATGAAAGTCTCATTTCCTAATTAGGGCCAAATTATCACAAGTGACTGGATGACAGGGTTCCCTGGTTTTCAGTTCCTGCCTTCTTCTTACAGTCGAAAAGCAGTAGACGCTGAAAGAGTCCAAGGCACACAAAAGATGCCTGATGTCTGATGTGCAACACTGTTCTGATCCCAGTATGATCTAGATGTCATGGACCTATTGTAATAGATTGTTGTGCCACCAAGCTTTTATAAATGCCTGAAAATAGAATATATTAGTTTCATCAGAATTCTAAACTTCTTATCTCAGTATAGCTCTTTAAGTTACACAAGTAAGTGTTGCTATATGACTAAATACCTTATTTTTCAGGTATAGAAGATAAGGTACTTCACGGAACGCAAAGTCAGACAAATAGATAAAGAAGTGGGTAGAGGGCTGATGCTCTAAATCCTCACTGATTAGAGCATGTTTTGTCATTCACCAGATCTGTCATATAAGAGGCTATCTTGAACCCTCAGCCATATAAAGCACTTAAACACACAGAACATTTCAAACTGCAGCCTGTCTTACGACTACCTCCCTTATCTGATGCCTTCTCTGAAAGGCCACTGAGCTGTAACAGTGACAGCATGATTCCAAATTAATGACAAGTGGAAATTCACAGGCCTCCAGACAAGAAACATTATCTTGTGTTGTTCAAATGAAAAAGATTCCATGTTGAAATAGATGGGAGGAAAAGTTGTTTCTACCATGAAATCTGACCCACAAACGTTTGGAGAGTGTATTTTCTGAAGTCAGCGCATTATTAGCAATGTTCAAGATGAAGCTCCACAGCTGAAATAGCTCTCCTTGAAGGGCTAAACCAATTTCCAAAATGTGCTTAGCCATGAGCCAAGGAAGAGCGTAAAGGCACTGTTACTGTCTATTCTATTGTTTGTCATATCTGCCTTATTCGCACATCTGCTTCCCCCATTTTCTCCTAGGATGATAAACTTCCTTCCCATTGTTCTTTCTTGGATTCGTGGACTCATTCACCAGTCTTACATATAGCACTGACTCACTAATGCGAAGTCATTTGACTTCCTTTGACCAATGGGATATTACAGATGGCAGGTTTGTGCTTCTTACGGAATATTCAGACAATGGAGATTTTTACTCCTGCATCCTTGCCTTGCCATAGGGAGATCTTGAACCAGTTAGCCACCTAATCAAAAAAAAAAAAATGTAGAGAACAGAGTCCAGCAGGTCCCAGGCAGCCCAGGAAAATGGACTCAAATCTTTCTGCCTATACATGAACAAATACAGAAGAAATCAGCATGCATGTATGGGCAGCATAGCACCTGCTCATGGTTGTGTACCACTCACAGAAACTGTGCTTGTCTGTTACTTGATGTGATTACAAAACTGACTGGTGGATTTAGTCTTTTTTGTTTTGTTTTGTTGTTTAATACTGAGAATAGGTCTTATTACATAGCTCTGGCCAGGCTTCAACTTGTGATTCTCTTACTTCTGCCACCCAACTACAAGGATGCCTTCTGTGGAACAACAAAGTCCCAGGTTCACTATTAATTTATTTTCTTCTCTCCTTCCCTCATCCATCTCTCTTGCTTCATATATTTTCCCTTAAGAAATGGCCCTCTTCTGTTGCAGTTGGTCCCTTAGGTTTATCAGCTGTTTAAATACTGTTCAATTATAGCATCCATTCCAAATAATCTACTTATAAATTTATTGCAACAAAGGAAAAGAGTCCATACAATAGATCATGGATAGGCAGTAACTTATAGAGAAGAGGCATTTCCAAAATGTGTTTATTAGTCACTGGAATATGTTCCTACCGTTTCAAAACATTTCCACAGTAACACCAGGCATTACAAAGTGAGGTATAGTATAAAAACTGGTGTGGAGGATACCTGTGACACACAAACTATTCTTCAGGAAATCAAGAGTTAAAGGACCCTTAACGCCCTTCACTCTGCACCTCTACAAATATAAAGCATCTCTTCTAGAGTCCGGTTTACCCTTTTATTTCTTTCTACCCAGCTTGTCTATTATGAAATGATATGCTAGTAAAGATTTACTTCCCTTTTCTCCTTTACCATGTAAATGTCAGCTGAAAATATGTTAAGTTCCAGATACAGTATAATCATAATGCTACCACTGTGTTTCTGTATTAATTAATCGTGATTAATGAAATTTTTCTTGATTTTGTGTGCCAAGTCTGGAAGCATAATTCAATTTCATCTTTGACTTCTGTTGCCTGAAGCAGCCATTTAAATGCAGCTGTCATAAAACTTTTGGAAGGAGATCAAAAAACACAAATTAGAAAAGAAGGAAAAGAAAGACCCAACTTGGGGAGGCATTAAGGGAAGCAGGAAAAAAAAAAAATCTTTAAATACACCAAATGAAGGACATTTTCCTATGTATAAAAGAAAGGAACAATACAAAGGTATCTGAATTTCTGAAAATAATGTGATAACACCACTTCCTAAACAGTCTCCTTGCTGTTTTTAATTCTACACAAGTTCCTCTTGAACCTCCTGGAAATGTGTCATGTTAGACACAAGAGAAGCACCCAATGAAATATTGAATGGTGACATTAAAACTAAGCTCATTTAAAAATCTGTTGGCACCTGTTTGCATATTTGGAGGCAGTAAATCATTATGGAAAACACCAAGTTACTGCTTCATGAATTAAACAAGCCCAACATGGTCTTTTTCTTTGTTTGCTGGCTTTATATGTAAATCCCAGCGAGAGCCCTTTACACAAGAGGCCAAGTTGCTTGTGGTGTAAGTTACAACATGTAACATTTGGTGTCTTAGGTCGCTATGAAAATAAAGATGACTGTAAAGAAAATAAGATGGTTTTGTAATGCAAGCACTTGGAGATATTCCAAACTATTATTTTGGTGTGTCTAATTTCACTCTGCACTAGGAGTTGATGTGTGTCTCTGATTCGGGTGCAATAAAACAGGGCTATATTTTACATACTGTATTTTCAAATAACAAGATAACAGAAGTCTCCTCCATTGCCACAGTGTTACGTGCTATTCCTTTAATGACTAGCTCAGGGATTTTTCTAGAATCCAGCCCTGAGCATAGACCCACAAAGATAGAATAATGATGGACATGTAGCAGAGAATGGGAGCCTGAAATGGCCTCATGGGTGAGCTGGGTTTCTGCTTGGATTCTGACTGAGAATATAGCTTGGATCTCTGACAGAATCTTAGATTTCAAGTTCATTTATCAGCATTGTGAGTGGGAAGAGCCTGATATTTCTGAGAAAATGGTCAATCTCCTTGGAGGCCTTTTACTTTCCTCTCGGGTGAGAGCTCCCTTGCCACATTATTGCCGACACAAGTTAGGCACGGCCTTCAGCACTACTCAAAGCATCCATTCCATTCCATTCCATTCCAGGAGCCCTTTCCTTTCTGACATGACAGGAGCCTAGCCGTTTAAATGCACATGTCTGTTTCTCCGTGGAAAGGATCTGGGGAGAAGCAGTAGGAAAGCAGCTCATGGCACACAAAAAAGCATGGTGAACCCTCAATGTGTGCACATCCATGGCCGCTCACCAGTTGAAAGGGAGGGAGCAGATGAGAGAGTGGGTATGCAAGTTCAAATGTGCAACAAAGGAAATGGTGCAGAAGAAGCCCGAGACAGAGGAGATGGGAATAATTATCCAATCAGAACCATGAAATGATAATTCAGAAGCCACAGGATTCTGTTACCCTTGAAGGTGCCAAGTGCAAAAGGAATCAAATGAGTTACATTACAGGAAAGAACCTCAGGCCAGAGATCCGAGGTGCTCTGGTGGTAGCTGGGGTCCCCCACTGAAATAAATCCACTTAATCTTTTATTACAACCTCTGGCTACGGTGAAATAGTTATGTGTTTAATATTAGGTTGAGCCTACCACTTCAGTGAATGGATTTTCGTTTGAACTCTCATTCAATAAGGGCTTTTAGTATTTGTTTTTAAAAAAAAGTCACACTTATTTGTGGCAACTCTTAAGCAGTTGGCTATGTAAAGATGAAGAAAAATATCTCCTTCCCAGCCACAGGCTGTCAGAAACTCGTTGAAATGATGATGGACATAAGCTTAATGTTTTCTATCAGAAGCACATGATCACAGAAGCAGCTGCTGCTCAGATGAAGAGTACAAGGGTTATGTGGTCCAAACCAGAGGTGGGAATGCAAAACAGCATTTTCTCACAAAATGTGAGGTCATGATCCATGGCTGAGTTTGTTGCTGTTGAGTAAGGGGCATTCTTGTTTCAGGCCACAGAGGACCAGGATGAAGGCACAAGTATGTTCACAGATGCTTTGTGTATGTTAAGCTGAATGTTCTCAACTTGATTATTCTGTGACAAAAAAAAAAAAAAAAAAACCTAAACAAACAAACAGAAGAGAAGGATATTCTTGAAATGACAGATACTACCATGCCTTGGTAGTTAGGGCCCAAAAGAGCTAGTAGAATCTGAAAGCATTTCAATCTCTGAAGATGATGTCTGCCAATATGTTGTCAGAAAGTCCTTAAACAAAAATGAGAAGCCCAGGACCTAGGTACCCAAGATTCAGCATTTTGTCCCTTCATATTCCCTGTACCACAAAACACTGATGTACTGATCCGCAGAAATGATGCACTAAGTATATGCTGAATTTTTAAGAAAGAGAATGTAGGAAGCCACACAAAAACCCTAGGAACAGGTTGCTAAGGGACATAGGCTGTCCAGGATGGGAATTTTACATTTACTTCTAAGTCCAGTCAAAAGTAACTCTCTAAGAATAGTAAGTAAATGATCAGACCTTGAAGGGATACAGAAGTACCTCAGCATAAACAAGACCTGTGTAAGCCCAAACCTGACCAAATCCCAGCATGGAGAAAGGAATTGGGCAGGAAGTCCCACCCCTAGCTACAGAGTTATTGGCAGTTGCCATCTGCTGAGACAGGAAAGGTTGGTTTCCTCTAAAAGTGTACCCCTAGTAAGTCAACCATGCTCCTGTCAAAGGCCACACATCCAAAAATATTTGGGCAGCATTAATTGACCTTGATTGGGGTGGGGAATATAGTTGGGGAAGTAAATAAAAGACAGTACATCTCTGAAGAGTTGGGGGAAGGATTGTGCATAAAACCAAAACATGTTACACAAAATTCTCAATGAAGTGTGTGTGTGTGTGTGTGTGTGTGCACGCGCACGTTTACTCACGCACGTTTGTGCATATGTGAGTAAATGATGGTAGCTATTCCAGATTCCATTCTTCAGAGACAATGGTTCACAGAATACTGTGTGAAAGGTGAAATATCAGAAAAGTCATGACCACAGATGTGCTTAATTTTCCAATAAAAACAAGAAAGTTCTACTGACTGGCAAAATCAGAAACAAGCATTCTGATGACATTTTCTACTTACGTATTGCCACCGTGTTGTATACTGATTGTCTGTCGATGAGTCATCCTATAGAGTCCTGTAGAAACCTGGAACAGATTCCCAGTGGAAGCTACGACTTCATAAGAAAAACTAAAGCATGTTCCCAAGGACATGTTTAAGGGATAATGATGTCTTCCATGTTCAGGATGAGCTGTTTCCATAATGTTTTAGTCTGTTTCCAGCAGAAAATAGCAAACAAAAATATTGTTGACTGAATAACCATGTGTGTAAGTTCTACCTGCGATAGCACTTTTACTGATACTTCTGAGGCACTATAGCATAACCCAGCGAAGACCTCGGGATGCTTGAAGCCGAAATAAATGCCTGCTAGCAAGCTTGAGTCTGCTGCAAAGTCTCTCAACAGAAATATATTCTCGTCTCTCATGTAGTGCCAAATGCTCCTCCTTCCCACGGAATAAACCTACAGAAACATCTCTCTTTGGCATTTCCAGAAAATGGGACTGTTCATTCCATTTCATTTGAAATAGAACTTCACCTGTCTGAGGTCTTCAAGGACAAGCACTGTAGTGTAGGTTTCCAGCCACAATGATCGGCATGGGCTGCCTTACAATGTACTCATTGTGGTCACTGTGTAATGCTAAGACTTACAGGCAATGCCTCCCATTCTGGGAAAAGAAATGCTTGTTAGATGCTAGATAAGTTGCTCTTTACTGTTTCTGTCGGGTATCATTCTCTGAGGGACAGTAATATGCTTTATGGAGATACGGTGAATTGAGTATTTCATGGCACCGATCTAAAAGCATCCTTGAGTTCAATTCAGCAACCTGGCGACCAGGCAGCATGTAATAAGAAAGGAAAGAATGGGATCTTATCTGTGAAGTGCACATTGTTAAACTAGGAACAGGACATGCTGACTGACCTCAGCGAGATGGATTACAGTCAAACACACGGCGAGGCCAGGCTGGTTTGGAAGAGGGTGAAAATCCCTTTGCTTTATCACACTTGCCTACTTTAATGCTTCCTGCTTTTTCCAAAATGTTTTTCAACTTTGTTAATGTAATCAGTTGCCTTTTTCTCCTTTGCTGTCTCCCTTCTATTTGCTCACTCTCCCATCATCCCATCATATTGTTCGTGTACAACAGCCCCAACCTGCTGAGTTCATTACCGTGGGAGGGGAGAATCAGATGCTTTCAGTCATACTGAAAGTGAAACTTTTCACAAATGAGAGGTACATGAGGACAGAGTGGCCTAGGGTGTGTCTCTCTTTCCTCATCAAGCACCCAGAACAATGCATGATTTGGTAGCTACTCAATGAGAACTTACGCTAAATGATAAGGCTCCATGATTTTCTCAACTCCAGCCTAAGTGCAGTTTATGAGAGAGAGGGAGAGAGAGAGAGAGAGAGCTGATGGCATTACTCAACCTGAGTCCTGGAGAAGCTACTGCTGTTACTTTCAGCATAAAACCCAAAGTTCGCAGGCCAGAAAAATCTGAGTTCTGGTGCTGAAGGACGAGAGATTAGAGTCCCAGTTCCTGGGGCCATCGGGGAATGGGACACTTTCCTTTTCCTCTTCCCTCTTTGTTTTACCCAGACCCTCAGATGGGCGCCTTCCATGCAGGGTGAAGGTGGCGCTTCCTTACTCGGTCCATTGAATTAAATGTCCATCTCTTCTGGAAACACATCCCCAGACACGTATCCATACTCAGATACTCAGAAATAATGTCTTACCAACTGCTATATGGGTACCTAGTCTATAGCTTCTGAAAATTCTAAAACCCAACTAAAATTTCATTCCACTAAAACATCACTCAACTGGACCTTCTAAGATTCTCCTTATTTTAGTAAATTTTTAAAAAGGGCATGCTTGAAAGACTACAGTTCTTAATTATGAGGTAAGGTAACTTATTCTCTCTACCATCTTCCCAGCTTCCCAAGGCCATACCCATGACAGAATCTCAATAAATTACTGACAGCTGTGTGAACATGCTTTCCATTTACTTGCACAGACTCTCATACTGCCAATAATTCCTTGAAATGTTTAAACGATCATCCTTGTTTTTCTTATTTTTACAGCCTTAATATATTTATTTCATTATAAAGAGAGTCCAGGCCCCAGTACTGTGGCGAGCAGGAGCGGTTTTATGCTGCCAGACATAGAAGGGACTGAGAATCAAAAGTTTGTAGTTACATGCTAACATGGGCCTCTTGGTGTTGAAATGTATTTACCCTTGGCAAAGCATTGCTTCTTGTTTTTAGAAGAAAAGTCTCTTTAAAGGGCTCAAAAAGCTTATTTGACATCAACAGGCTTGTAAAAAAATACCATTTTGATTATTTAAATTTATATAAATCAAAACCACATGGGTTAAATTTCCTTTAAAATACATATGGTTTTTAAAATGAGAGGGAAAGGTGCCTGGCAAAAAGCAGCTTGGGTTTTATGGAACCCAAAACTTTTCAAATACAGTTTAAGTTGTCTGATGAGCCCAAACCATGGTTATTTAAAAATACATTTCTTTTTTTAAAAAGGAAGGTTAAAAAGATATTTCATAAAAACACTAAAATGCCTTCTATAAAATATTATTAATAAACAGCTTAACTTTGAAAATAGACTTTGTATAATTCACTTGATGGATTCCACAGCCCCATAGAACTGAAAAATGCAGTTCAAAAAGACTGACTACCTCAGTGCTACTTTATGGGACACAGAGCCTCTCAGGCATGATGAAGCATGCTATTAGTGCACATCTATACAGACAACTGTATAAACCATTGTTTATATCTTTTAAAATATCTTATTAATTCTTTCAGATTTTTGATCACATTCACCTCCCACTTTGACTCTAACTCCTTCCAGATGCACCTCACCTCCATCCTCTCTCTTCTTTCCCCCCTCCCCCTCCCCCACCCTCCTTTCCTTTTTTTCTTTAATAATCTATAGAATCCAATTTGTGCAGTCCATATACTTCTCTGTGTGGGGGCATCCACTGACCAGACAGGGGCCACATCCTTATGAATATCTGACTTTCACGGAAGCCATCAATTGTCCTAGCTCCTTAGTTGGTGGGGAGGGGCTCATGAACACACACATACACACACACACACACTCACACACTCACTCACTCTCTCACACACTCATACACACACACACAGTCTCTCTTGCACACACACACACAGTCTCTCTCATATACACACACACTCACACACTCATACACACACAGTCTCTTTTTCTCACACACTCATACACAGACTCTCACACACACTCATGCATACTCACACACACACACTCACACATAGTCTCACACACACACACACACACACACACACACGAATGCTGATTGATTTGATCTTATGCAGGCACCCTCAGCTACGAGTTCATGAGAGCAATAGTCCTGCCATATCCACGGGACACTGCTTCTCTCCCATTCCTCCCAATCTCTGGCTCTTACAATCAATCATTCTGTACCTTTGTCCTTGAGTTTTGCCTTGTATAGAATAGTGACGCACATTATTGTTGCATATATCTCTGAGACTGCTGCAAGCAATTAGCTGTTATATTTTTTTTCTTTTACCAGCCTGTTATTTGCTTTTTCATATATATATATATATATATCATATATATATATATATATATTTCATGTGTGTATATGTATATATATGCATGTATATATATGTATATATATATATAATTTATATTACAATCTTGTTTTACATATCAATCCCAGTTCCATCACCCTCCCCTTCTCACCTTCCCCCCCCCAACTCATATCCCATCCCCTTTTCCTCCCCAGGGAAGGCTTCACCTTCCCTGGGGGATCTTCAAAGTCTGTCACATCATTTGGAGCAGGGCCTAGGCTCTCCCCCATGTATCTAGGCTAAGGGAGTATCCCTCTATATGGAATGGGCTCCCAAAGTCTGTTCATATACTAGGGATAAATACGGATCCACTACCAGAAGCCGCATAGACTGCCCAGTCCTCCTAAGTAACACCCACATTCAGGGGGTCTGGGTCAGTCCTATGTTGGTTTCCCAGCTATCAGACTAGGGTCTGTGAGCTCCCACCTTGTTCAGGTCAGCAGTTTTTATGGGTTTCTCCTGCCTTTTCTTGACCCCTTTGGTCATCACTCCTCCCTCTCTGCAACTGGATTCTAGAAGTTCAGATCAGTGTTTAGTTGTGGATGTCTACTGCTTCCATCCGCTACTGGATGAAGGCTCTAGGATGGCATATAAGGTACTACTCATCAATCTCATTATAGGGGAAGGGCATTTAAGGAGCCTCTCCACTATTGCATAAATTCTTAGTTGGGGTCATTCTTCTAGATCTCTGGACATCTCCCCAGTGCAAGGTTTCTCTTTTAGACATATAATGGCTCACTCTATTATGGTATCTTTTTTCTTGCTCCTCTGTATTTTCCCCCTGACTCAATCTTCCTGCTCCCTCATATCTCCCTCTCTCTCTCTTCCCCTTCTCCCCTTCTCTTTCTCTTAATTTCCTCTCCCCTCTCTTGTTATTTGCTTTTTCAAAAAAAAAAATCACTGAGTTACTCAAAATCACTTGGTTAGAATCATCCTTAAGTTTCTCTTTAGGCTCTTCTACCCAACTGTCTTCTTAATGTCCTCTAACAAAAGAGTGTCTGAGTATTACTCTAGGAGTATGTTTGTGGTGTCAGTTCCATAGATCATTACCTCAGAGGGAGGAAGATGCACTCTCCTCTATGAGCAGGACCATTATCAGCCCTATCTTTGCTCAAGCATAACTAATTATTCTCTGTTTAAGCATCAGACCAAAAGCTATTTGTTGTTAACAAAAAAAAAACAAAAATAAACAAACAAAAGGAACAGTTACCCTATTCTTTACAGGGCCCAATTAACAAAATTCAAATGGACCACAGGTTTCCAAGTGTCAACAAATTTAACACAAGTAAACTTAGCTGTTTTTTCTTCCACTTAGCACCACCAAGCTGTCCCTAATTCTTCTCTGCCTGTCTTTGTCTTAGTTGAGCTAACTATGAAGGAAAATGAAAGGTTGTTTTTCTTTTTTTTTAACCTTTATGCATACCAACATGGGCTTCAATCAAAAGAGAATATCTTTCCACATATGGTGTGTGTGTGTGTGTGTGTGTGTGTGTGTGTGTGTGTGTGTGGTTAGCTTGAGATATGGTCCAATAAAAAGCAGCCTTAAAATTTCAATGGCGATAAAAACAGAAACATCTAAAACAAAGAAACAACCGACCTTTCTTACTTGCTTCTCTTGCTCACTTCCCACCCTGTGGCCCTGGTTCTCAAGATGCAAGTGAAAGAAATGTGCCTCCACTTGTGATTGTACACAGCCATATGGTCAAACTGGTGTTTACATTTAAATAAGAAAAAAACATCGGTTAGAGCTTTAAAGACTTAAATGCTCTTGCTCACAAATGGTCCATATTGTTTTCCTTTATGTTTCATTGACCAAAGTAAGCCACTTGGCCAAGCTTTATTATCAACAACCACAATCAATTTCCATTAGGAGGACCCACTTGTTTTTATCACAACAAATATTTGACCAGTGGTATATTTTAGCTGAAGTCATTAAAACGTGGCTAGTCTATATTCTAAAACTGCATGAAATTCTCTTTTTTCTGGGCTATGTGGTCGAAATATCATGACCTAGTTCCTGAATGGACACTGCAGTGACAGGAAAGATGGCTGTTTTCCCATGGGCAATTCAGATTGCTGCATGAGACTTCCTGCTGGTTGTCTGCAGTAGTTCATCTTAGCACCCCCAACCCCAGGTAAAGATACTAAATGTGGGGTCTAGAGCAATCACTCAGCGCTTCAAATAAGTAATGCTTTTGCAAGACACAAATTCTATTCCCATCATCTATGTCTGGCTGCTCACAACTGCCTGTAGCATTCCAGCATTCTCTTCGGGCCTCTATGAACACTTTCCTCCCAAATGCCATATCTCTCTCTCTCTCTCTCTCTCTCTCTCTCTCTCTCTCTCTCTCTCTCTCTCTCTCTCTCTTTCTCTTACACACACACACACACACACACACACACACACACACACACACACCCTTCTTTCCTCAAAACTTAGAAAGGCTGACCTAATTTTGTTCATTTGCCCTGGGGACAAAAAAAAATCATCTTTGGCTTAAATCAAGCATGGAAAATTTTAGTTCCAAAATACTATTTTGAAGACAGTTCCATAAACAAAAGAAAGGACTTGGATTAGAAAGGTTTTCTCACATTTAACTAAAGCAATTCCAACTAATTTAAGGTCAAAGGAAATGTACAGAGACTATTAGCTTATGCTTAATAACAACAACAGTAGTAGTCCCTTTCAATACATTTATGTTTACTGTACATCGGTTCTGGGTATACCACACCATTAATCCGCACATCAACTAGACGAGGACAATATGGACAATAACGTTGTAACATTGCATTTCACATACAGAATAGAAATGGAAGCTTCACAAGGTAAGAAAGACAACCAAAACTGCACAGCTGGTAAGTAGCTGGATAGATCTAACATTATAGTCTAAAAGTAAACATAATTCTGGTGGTTCCTGACTGTAATATTTAGAACTTCAACATCACCAAGGAGCTTATTTTTTCATTTTTTTTACTTTCCTTCTTCAATGGGTTCTGAGAGATTAAGGAACTCTAGGGCCTATGGATGTATATTTTAACAGTGCAAGCCTTCTAGATAATTCTGGGAATTTAATGAGCGTCATGCTTGCTCCTATTATTATTATTATTTTACAAAATGTTTTGCCTTTCTTTTTACTGGGTATAGCATATATGAGTAGAAAGCTTTCTATCTCCTGATTTGGAACTGCCTAGGAACTTTTGTTTGCTTGCCTCGTGTTGGGGAAGTAATGTTGCTTATTGCTGAATTTTGTTGTCTCCCTTGAAAAGTACTGGCTTGACTCTGATGAACTAGCATATCACTTCAAATCTTCATGAGACTTGTTTTGAGGAATTTATAGAGTGAGACTTGCTTTGAGGAATTTGTAGAGTGCCTGTGGCATAGCCAATACCTTAGGACCAGTTTAGCTTTGCTGAAATAGACATGATACTTTTGCAATCTCAGCTAAATGACCTGGTTAACCAATCACGGCGTGCAATTCTGCTGCTAGAAGCTTGGATGGAAACAATCTGTGTGTGGGTTTTGGGCAGCTTAGCTCCTCCATATGGTGCTCTCTTCCTGGGATAAGAGACATTTATTCTAGAGGCACAGGTCTTAGCATTCTGCAAATGGAGAGGGAATTCTATAACATTTTTAAAGTTAGAGTACAGGTATAAGATATCGTTGGGGCAGTTTTGAACAAGGTGTTTTGCTTGCCACCAGTCTTTTTTTTTTTTTTTTTTTTTTTTTGTCTTCCCCTTGTGAACTCCCCACCTCCTTTTAAGTCATAAAAATACTTCTGCCATTTGACACCCCATGTTTCTCCACACCTCTTTTTGCCATTTCTTGGTCTCCTTTCTTTCTTCCTTCCTTTCTTTCTTTCTTTCTTTCTTTCTTTCTTTCTTTCTTCCTTCCTTCCTTCCTTCCTTCCTTTCTTTCTTCCTTTCTTTCTTCCTTTCTTTCTTTCCTTTTTCTTTCTTTGTTTCTTAAGACATATGTATATTCATGGGTCCACATATGAGACAGAACATGGAATTTTTGTTCCTCTGAATTTGCGTGACCTCACTAAATACTATACTTTCCAGATGCACCCATTTTCCTGATTCATTTTTTCTTGATAGATGAATAAGACTCCACTGACCTATGCTTCACATCTCATCACCTGCTGATGGCCATTGAGGATGTGTCCATGTCCTTGCTGTTGGGAAATAATGGCTGTAAACATGGACATGCAGATGCGTCTGTGGTAGGATGTGGAGCAGTATAGATACTGGAGTGATATAGCTGGGTCATACAGTAGTCCTATTGTAATTGATTGAGAACTGATTCCACAATAGCTTTAGTTGTTTGCATTCCCATCAGCAATGAATTCTTTCCCTATACCCTCACCAGCATTTATTGTCAGAAGCCTTAATGACTGCCATTCTAACTGCTGTGGAGTGGTGTCTCAAAGTAGTTTTAATTTGTACTTCCTCGGTTGCTAGAGATGTTAACATTTAAAAATACATTTACTGGTCATTTGTGGGTTTGTTTGCTTTGGTTTTTTTTTTTTTTTTTTTTTTTTTTCAGAATTATCAGAGTTCATTTCATTGGGGGTAGTTGTTGATCATATGTTGATCATAAGTTTGGCTAGAAGGCATTTAATTTTAATAGTTCTTTGTAAATTCTGACTCTTAGACCTAATTATAGTAACAAGGATTTTTGTCCCATTCATAGGCTAATTTCTCTGACACTAGTTTTTTTTTTGTTTTGTTTTGTTTTATATGTCAATCACAGTTCCCTCAACCTCCCCTCCTCAACTGCCCCCTCAATGCCCATCCCCTTTCTGCTCCCCAGGGAGCAGACTCTCATGGGGGATCTTGAAAGTCTGTCATATCATTTGGAGCAGGGCCTAGGCCCTCCCCCCCCCCCCCCGCCCCGTGTGTCTAAGCTAAGGGAGTAACCCTCTATGTAGAATGGGCTCCCAAAGTCCATTCATATACTAGAGATAAATACTGATTCACTACCAGAGGCCCCATAGACTGCCCAGTCCTCCCAACTAACACCACATTTGGGGGTCTGGGTCAGTCCTATGCTGGTTTCCCAGCTATCAGACTGGAGTCCATGGGCTCCCCTTTGTTCAGGTCAACTGATTCTGTGGGTTTCTCCTTTTAAGTTCATGTAGTCACATCTGTTGATTCTTAGGATGGCTTTCTGTTCTCAGAAAGCTAATTCCTGCACCAAAGTCTAGACATGCACTCTCTTTTCCTCTAGCAGTGGCAGTGTTTCGGGTTTTAAATTAAGGACTCTGATCCACTTTGAATTGATTTTTTTTTTTTTTTTGTACAGTAGGAATGACACAGATTTAACTTCATTTTTCTGCAGGTGGCTATCCAACTTTTGCAGCACCATGTGTTAAATAAGCTCTTTTCACTGCATGATTTGATACCTTTTTTTGAAAACGAATATGTGTCCATAGCTTTGTCAGCTTGCTTCTGGGTAATCTATTCTGTTCCATAGGTCGATCTGCCAGCTTTTATGCCAGTACTAGGTTGTGCTTGTCATATTATAACTCTGTCCCATTTCCTCTAAAATCAGCAACAAGACAAGGGTGCCTAATCCCAGTTCTCTTTTTCAATATAGTGCTCAGGGTCTTAGCAAGGGAACTAAAACAAGAGGAAGGCAGAAAAGATATAAAAACAAGAAAAGGACTTAAACACCCCTATCTGCAGATGACATAGTTCTGTACTTAAAAGAATATGCATACTTTACTGGAAAATTCTTAGCTCTAATGAACACTTTTAGTAAAGTCTCAGGATGCAATTAATGTAAAATAAATCAATAGCCTTTGTATACATACACCAAAGAGTTTACAGTGAAGATATTAGAAAAACACCTCATTAAGTTAATATCCCCCCAAAAGGTACATAGTAATAAATTTAACCAACAAACTGAAAGACTTCTACAATGAAAACTTCAAGACATTGGAAAAGGAACCCAGTAAAGATACTAGGTGGTTGAGAAGCCTTTCATGCTTCTGTATTGGCCAAATTCACAGTGATAATGGCCATACTGCCAAAAGTAATCTACAGATTCAATAAAATCCCCACCAAGTTCGTGATGTCATTCACAGAAGTAGGGGGAAATCCAAGAGTTCATATAGAACTAAGAAAGACTCGGTCTAGCCAAAGCAATTCTAAAGAGAAATAACACAGTCAGCAATATACCAGCACCTGATTTCCCTTACACTTCAGTACAATGCTAAGTACACAAAGCTCTCTTTTTGTTTAGCTGCCTAACTACTTGATTTCTTCCCTATATTTCCCATACCCTACATGCCTTGAAATCTCACCTGCCTTAAGCAAGATGGCTGCTCTCTCTTTGCCATCCTTTGTCTAGAATTTAATGTTCTAGAATTTTAGATGTACCCGCCTCAAAGCAGCAAACTGGGCCAGTTCTCAATTGTCCTTCTCTGAGGTAACACCCTAACCCTGAATTTTTTAAATGTATGTATCCAAAAACACCATAAATAAAAATTATAGGATTGGGGACTGTGCACAGGGTAAACTATCACAGTGGACCAGCCCATCCAGAGTCTGCCAGTACCCTAGTTCCACCACAACCCACTGGAAGAGGAGATCCATTGGAGTATTGGGCCTGCTTGCACCCACTGGAAGAGAACCTTGGCCCTGTACCCACCAGGAAAGGGAGAGACCCCACCAGTACACACTGGAAGAAGAGATGGGTAGACAACAGTATAAAAACAATCAACAACAGAAAGATCAATATGATGTCACCAGAGTCTAGGGACTCCACACCAACAAGATCTGAATTTCCCAACACAGAAGAAGAATGACCCTAAAAACAACTTCATGAAGATGAGAGACCCTCAAAGAGGAAACAAGAAAATCCTTTAAAGAACTGGAAGAAAAGACAAACCAAAAATTGCGAGAAACAATTCAAATAGTGCAAGGTTTGAAAGCTGAACTAGAGACAATTTAAAAAAAAGCACAAACTGAGGGAATGCTGGAAATAGAAAATCTGGGTCAATGATCTGGAACTGCAGATGTAAGCATAACCAACAGAATACAAAGAGAAGAGAGAATCTCAGGTGTTGAAGATATACTAGGAGAAACAGATTCATCAACCAAAGAAAATCTTAAGTCCAACAAATTCCTAACACAAAATATCCACGAAATATGCGGCATGGTAAAAAGGCCACACCTAAGAATAATAGGTATAGAAGAAGGTGAATAAACCCAATTCAAAGGTGCAGAAAATATATTCAACAAAAACATAGAAGAAAACTTTCCCAACCTAAAATGACATGTCAATGAAAGTACAAGAAGCTTACAGAACACCAAATAGAGTGGATCACAAAAAACGTTACCTCACTACATAATAATCAAAACAACAAACATACAGAATAAAGAAAGAATATTAAGAACAACAAAGGAAAAAGGCCAAGTAACATATAAGGGCAAACCTATCAGAATTACACCTGACTTCTCCATGGAAACTCTGAAGGCAAGAAGGTCCTGGATAGATATTCAATAAAAGACCATGGATGCCAGCCCAGACTTCTATACCCAGTAAAGCTTTCACTCACTATAAATAGAGAAACCAAGACATTGCGTGACAAAACCAGATTTAAACAATACATATCAACTAATCCAGTCTTACAGAAAGTTATGGAAGGAAAACTCCAACCCAAGGAAATTAACTACACTCACAAAAACATACACAATAGATGATCACATTTTACTGAAAACCAAAAGAAAAAGGGTGAATCTACTCACAATAACACCACCAACAACAAATCCAAAACAAACAAGAATTAACAATCAATGGTCATTAATATCCCTCAATATTGATGGACTTAACTTGCCTATAAAAAGATACAGGCTAACAGAATTCATCCTTAAGTTTTGTGCATAATGATAGATATGAATCTATCTGCAGTCTTCTACACACCAGCATCCTGTTATGCCAGCACCATTTGTTGAAGATACTTTATTTTTTCCATTGTATAATTTTAGCTTCTTTGTCAAAATCAGGTGTTCATAGGTGAGTGGGTTAATATCAGAGTTTTCAATTCAATTCCATTGGTCTACCTGTGTATTTTTGAGCCAATACCAAACTGTTTTCAGGACTATAGCTCTATACTAGAGCTTGAAGTCAGGAAGGTTGATGTCTCCAGAAGTTCCTTTATTTTACAGGGTTGTTTTGGCTATCCTGAGTCTTTTGTTTTTATATATAAAACTGAGTATTATTCTTTCAAGGTCTGTGAAAAATTGTGCTGGAATTTTGATGGGGATTGCACTGAATCTGTAGATTACTTTTGGCAAGATTGCCATTTTTACTATGTTAATCCTACCTATCCAAGAGCATGGGAGATCTTTCCATGTTATGGTATCATCTTTAATTTTTTTCTTTAAAGACTCAAAGTCTTTCACTTGTTTGGTTAGCGTTACCCTAGATATTTTATGTTGTTTGTGGCTATTGTAAAGGGTGATGTTTCTCTGATTTATTTATCAGCCCTTTATCTTCTGTGTATAGTAGGGCTACTGATTTTTTTTTTTTTTTTTTTTTTTTTAGTTAATCTTGTTTCCTGCCACTTTCCTGAAGATGTTTATCAGCTCTAGGAGTTCCCTGGTAGAGATTTTTGTGTCACTTATGTAAACCTTCATATTGTCTGCACATAGTAAGAGTTTGACTTCTTTTCCAATTTGTATCTGCTTGTTCTCCTTTTGTTGTCTTATTGTTCTAGCTAGAACTTCAAGTACAATATTGAAGAGATATGGAGAGAATGGACAGCCTTGTCTTGTTCCTGATTTTAGAGAAATCGATTTAAGTTTTTCTCCATTTATTTTGATGTTGGCTGTTGGTTTACTGTATATTAATTTTACTATATTTAGGTATGTTCCTGTTATTCCTGAATTCTCAAAGAACTTTGTCATGAAGGGGTGTTGAAGTTTGTCAAAGGCTTTTTCAGCATCTAGTGAGATGATCAGATGGTTTTTCATTTTCAGTTTGTTTATATGGTGGATTACACTGATGGATTTTCTTATGTTGAACTATCCCTGCATCCCCAAGATGAAACTATTTGGTCATGGTGGATGATTTCTCTGATGCATTCTTGGATTTGATTTGCCAGTATTTTATTGAGTATTTTTGCATCAATGTTTATGAGAGATATTGGTCTGTAGTTTTTTGTCTTTGTTGTGTCTTCATGTGCATTTGGTACCAAGGTAATTGTAGCCTCATAAAAAGAGTTTGACAATGACCCTTCTACTTCTATTGTGTGGACACTTTGGGGAGTATTGGTATTAGCTGTTCTTTGAATTTCTGGTAGAATTCTGCACTGAAACCATCTGGCCCTGGGCTTTTTTTTTTTTTGGTTGGGAGACTTTTGATGACTGCCTCTATTTCACTAGGGGTCATAGGTCTATTTAAATTGCTTATTTGGTCTTGATTTAATTTTGGTAAGTGATATCTATCCAGAAAATTGTCCATTTCCTTTAATTTTTTTAGTTTTGTGGAGTACAGATTTTCAAAGTTTGACTTGAAGATTCTGGATTCCTGAAATTCATAGGCAAATGGATGGAACTAGAAGAAACCATTGTGACTGAGTGCAGTAGCCCAGTCACAAACAAACAAACAAATATATGGTATGTAGTTATATATGGATTTTAGACATCATAGAATAAAACTAGAAAAGCAAAGTCAATGGGGGAATGTTTATATAGAAAGGTACTTAGAGGAGTAATGATAAAAGAATATGATGCTAGAATAGACAATTAGACAAATAGAATAGAGTAGAATAGACAGCCTAGAAGTAGACTCTTCTATTCTTCAGAAACAGTCATGCAACAACTGGATATTCAAAAGGAAGAAAATGAATCTCAACTTCTATCTTATCCCATCCACAAACAAGTCATCACAGTGGACAATGGTTCAAGTAAGAAGCCATTCAAAACTTCTGTAAGAAAACACTGTTGATAACATCCACATGGTGTGAAAGAGAAAAAAAACAAAGTATTTTTTATTTTTACAGTTCAAAATGAAGTAGTTATTTTGTCTCTCCGGAAATACCATTAAAGAAGTTAATAAGTAAGCTACCAGCTGAGAAAAAGTGTTTGGAAGACATATGTCTTGGGAAACTATACAGTTTACAAAGAATTTCCATGGAATAGTAACAAAAGGAACATGTTAAAGACAAACAAAGGATTTGAAGTCACTTCATAAAGAGGATTGTATCTTGTTAATGAGCACAAAAGTATGATCATTCATTGACTATTAAATCAAAATGAACTGTCCAGTTGGGGGAAGAACAGAGAAGTAGAGCAAGAAAAGAGATACCTTAATAGAGGGAGCCATTATGGGCTTAAGGAGAAATCTCCAGGGATTCACAAGGATGACCCCAACTAAGAATCTGAGCCAGAGTGGAGAGGCACCTTACATGCCCTTCCTCTATAATGAGATTAGTGACTACCTTAAATGCCATCATAGAGCCTTTGACCAGTAGCTGATAGAAGCAGAAGCAGACACCCACAGCTAAGCACTGAGCCAAACTCCTGGAATCCAGCTGTAGAAAGGGAGAAGTGATGAACAAAGGGGTCAAGATCAGACTGGAGAAACCCACAGAAACAGCTGATCTGAGCAAGTGAGAGCTCATAGACTCCAATCTGACATCTAGGGAACAACCATAAGACTGAACCAGGCCCGCTGAATGTGGGTGTCATTTAGGGGGGAGGGCTGGGCAATCTATGGGACCTCTGGCAGTGGAACCAGTATTTATCCTTTGTGACGGGATACTCTCTCAGTCTAGGTAGCCCCAAATGATCTGACAGATTTTGATGATCCCCCATGAAAGACCTCACCTTCCCTGGAGAGTGGGTAGGGGATGGGATAGGGGTTTGGTGGAGAAATGGAAGCAGGGAAGGGAGAGGGAACTGGGGTTGGTATGTAAAATAAGATTGTTCTTAATTTAAATAAAAATTAATTTAAAAAATAAAATGAACTGTTGTAAGTTGAATTGTTAAAATGGAAATGATTAACAATACCAAACATAGACAAGTGTGCTGAGTTACTAGGGCCATCATGCATTGCTGGTAGAAACATGAAATGAAACACCCTCTTGGATAGACTGTTTGTCTGTTCCTTAAAAAGTTACTTATATTTTACACGGTGCCCAAGGAATTCCATTAATGGGTATTACCCAAGAGCAGTGGTTACACATGTTCCCCTTGCAAGGGCTATTTGTCAATGTCTGCAGGTGTTTTCATTGATCTAACTTATAACTTGGGGTCAAAGATGGGTGCTCCTGGCATATGGGAGTCAGAAGCCTAGCACCTTAGAACACTCATGATAATCCTCTACAGCAAGGCATTCTCCACCTTGAGAATTAACAGCAATTAGATTGAGAAACCATAGCCTACTCAGAAATGTGTAACTTAATGCTCTCAATGGCCCTTACTCAGAGTAGCCTTCAACTAGAAAAATCTCAAATGTCCAGGAATAGGTAACTGAGTAAAGAAACAATAGTATGTTCATACAATGGAAAAGAAACTAGCAAGTAAAAGAATGCTAAAGTACATATAAATTTTAAAGTATTTTTCAGTTAAGAAACAAGACATGAAAGAATACATGAGTCTGATTCCATTCAAGTTAAAATCCAGGAAATACAAAATAGAACATGTCAGAGGTTCCTTGAAGCTGAGGGCTGAGGGTAGTGCCTCAGGGTGGTGCCTGAGTGAAGGGATATGAGTGTTCTCTTTGGATGGCACTAATATTCTACATTTTGATTTTCGTAATAGATATACTGAAGTATAATTTTGTCAAAATTTGCGGAAACAGCCTTTCAAAATGTCTGCAACATTTATTTTTTCTTCAATAAAACTATTTTTTAAAGTTTTCTAGAGTTGTATCTTTTCCAGAAAAACTGTATTGCTTAAAATTCTGGAGGTTGTTAACCTACAGAAACGGTTTATCTCTCCATTGAGTTACTAATTTATTGCCGCAAGCTTCATCATTTTTAAAAATATAAATTTTTCATATCTGGGTTAGATTTTTCTAGCTACCCAATACTTTAGGATGTTATTGTAATAGTAATTGTAGATGTTAATTTTCCAAATCTATATTGCCAATATACCTATTTGACTTTAACACACAAATATATGAAAAACTACTGATACCAGGGAAATGCTTTTAAAAATTGGGTACACAAGTACAATTTTCAAAACACGGATTAAGAGATTTTCAGTTTGTTTAAGTTGTCTCAGCTGTATAAGTAGCTGTGCTGTCTAGGAGGAGCTGGTTTTGACTCCCTCAAGGATACCACAGAATGCAAACTTTGTCTCATATGTGATGCAACATATTCTCATATAACCTAAGTCCATCTTCCTAAACACCTTAAAGCATCTCTAGTTTACTTATAATACCTAATACAATGCAGCTTTTTATTTTGCAGTGGAAAATTATTCTGTTGTATTGTTGCGGGGGGAAGAACAAGGAAAAATGTCTGTGTATGTTCATTACAGATGTAAATTTTAAAAAATATTTTCAATCTGTGACTGGTAAGACCCATGAATGTTGAATCTGCACAACAGAAGTGACAATTATTTTAGAACCCCACCCCAACCGAGTGAAATACCCTTTCCCTTTAAGAGAATTACATTTTGGCTGGTGGCTGTCTGCTCTGTCTTCTTCCTTCCTTCCTCCTTCCTTCCTTCCTTCCTCCTTCCTTCCTTCCTTCCTCCTTCCTTCCTTCCTTCCTCCTTCCCTCTCTCCCTCCCTTCCTTTCTTTCTCTCTTTCTTTGAAGACCAAGTTCACACTGTATTTAGGGAATCCCATTCTAACATAGGCTCTGTAGTACCTTTGAATCAAGCTCTCACCCATGCAGTCATGCAGTGAGACCAGCAGGGTCCTATCAACACTTTTTTTTTTTTTGCACTGTAGATCATGCCCTACCCAATTATTGCTGCTCTGGAGCTTCCTGCTGTTAGGCTGACTTTTTGTTGATGTTGTTGTTTTGTTTTGGTGTTTTGGACTTTCTGTCCTGATCTCCTGCTAAGTTCTGCTTCTCCAAGCTTCACCACCCTCACGTCTAGATGGCAGCTTGCAGGATTTCCCTGCTCAGATGTCTGCTTCTTTCTTCCTTTATCATTCTCAGGACACTGTTGTTCTCCCCAGACCCAGCTACTAGTCAGTCTGGCTAATATCTCCTTGAAGGGTACAATAGACAACCCTATGGGAGGTTTGCAGAAACTGGATTTCTTTCCCTGTGAGCCTTGCATTTGTGTACACTCCCAAGCCGTTGAGTGCAGTCTTAGCACCCTTTGGTCTGGAGCTCTCCGATGCGCGGAGTTTCTCCTCTCCTTCCAGAAGAGAATCCTTAAAAGATGTATAAAGTCCTTCTACCATTCTGTCCTTTTGCACAGAGTAGCTTTTTCCAGAGTACACTGTGTTTTACCCACAAGTCACTCACAGCTATACAGTCCCCAGATTAATGTATCTGCCCGTCACGCTGCAAACCACTCTGCTGGCTGGGAACACTGTTGACTTTTCAATTTTTCATTCCAAGAAGACTTAAAGAGAGAGAGAGAGAGAGAGAGAGAGAGAGAGAGAGAGAGAGAGAGAGAGAGAGAGAGAGAGAGAGAGAGAGAGAACTCTGCCAATTCTATATGCTGCTTGGTTTGAGTTGCAAGGCTGATATTAGGAAAGGGAAAAAAAAGTATTTTTCTTTTCATAAGTTCTTCCTCTAATGGAATAATCTGTTCGAAGGCTTTTGTCCAAGTCTCTGGAGTCTATAAGCACTGAAGCATTTCTGGATTTCTCATCTCTTGGTTTTCAGAAAATGTTGAGACACATAGAGGCTCGCTCTTTGACTGCAGCAGCACGGCCTCTCCCCTTCCATTTCTGTGTGGTCTTGTAAGGAAAGGGTAATTGCCCTGTGGCTTTCCTACTACTATTCATTCATTCATTCATTCATTCATTCATTCATTCAACAAATATTTACTTAATGTATACCGTATGCCAGGCTTTTTAATGTATATTTCATTTTATTAGACAAAATAAAACTAAAAAGCAAAATTGAAACAAAGTAGAATCATCATGGGAATTTTAAAACTTTGAATCAAGGAGGCTGTTTTGTTTTCTATCGCCAGGTCCATGGAAAGTCGTGTCAAGTGGGTGGCATGGAAAGGGACAGTTAGGTAACCTACTGTCCTCTTAGTTCTTTAAGTTTATGACACAGGAGAAGTGGCTACAGTGAGTTGCGACTCACACTTTCCCTGGAACTGAACTTCTAGGCGCTACCCTACACCTCCTACCTCACACACAACCCACATTTCAGTAAATCTCACCTCACTCTTTCACTTTCTCAGGTTCAACTTCTTAGAGATAGCCTCAGCTTCCTTTTTATACCCACACCCACTCTGTTCTGAAATCCTATTGATACAGGCTTCAAAAATACCCAGACTCCAACCAAGGATTGCGCTATTTCCCATCACAGTGTAGTCCAAACCTCCACCATGCTTACCCTGGGCTACTCAAGTAACCTTCCTGATTTCGGTGCTAACATCTTCCTACTCTCAGAGATACAGTGCTCCAGGGCTCCAGGGCTATGCCACTGCCAACCACACCCCCTTGCCTTTCCAATATATACTATGATATGATATATAATATAATACCTTTCTTCCACTCATTCTTGTCTCTCTTCTACACTAATTTCCCAGATTCTTCCTGTCCCAGGGTTTTTACTTCTGCTGGGTACTCTTCCCTGACAGATTGCACAGCTTCCTTGATTCACTTTTGGAATCTTTTCAAATGATGTTTTTAAATTTTTAAATATTTTTTTGAGAATTGCACACATGAGTCCTGATTGTATTTATATCACCTCTGCTCCTCCAATTTCAATTTGGGAATGATGCCTTTAGTAACTTCATTGTCCAAACTTGCACACATTCATCGTGCATTTTTCCCAAAGTTTTTTTTTTAACATTTATCTGTATATATACTAACTCCTTTACTAATTTGTCTCAGTTTTTGATTAATAAGATTGTAATCTCAATGTAGATATGAAATTTTTATCTATTTTTTTTTCTTGTTCTCTATTCTTAACATTTAGAACATTTTGTGTGTGGCTGTGCAAAAGCGTTTGTGAAGGAACGTCTGCAAGACAATAGTAAAATATCATGGTAGGATATATTTTTGGTTTTTGGTGGAATATATTTTGGGATTTGTTGTTGTTGCTGTTGTTGTTGCTACACTAAAAATTATGTTGTCTTTTTATCTAAAAAAAAAATCAAAGTTGGTAACCATTGGGCCAATTGAAGTGGAGGGAGGAGCAACAAAATGAATAAAGGAGTCAAGAGGCCCACAGAATCAGCTGCCCCTAGCTAATGAGATATCACTGACTATGGCCTGACAAATGGGGAACCTGCATAAGACCAAACTAGGTTCCCTTAATATAGGTGACAATGGTGTGACTGGAACAATATATGAGGTCAATGGCAGTGGGTCCATGATCTAACTCTAATGCACAAACTGACTTAGTGGAGCCCATTCTATATGGAGAGACACTTTGCTCAGCCTAGACACAAGCATGTGGGATGGTAGAGAGGTGCCTTCATTCTCCTTCAACGAGATGATGGGACAGATTTAGTAGAGTTCCTAGGGGAAGCCTTACCCTCTCCGAGGAGAAGATAGGAGATGGGGAGGGGGGAGCAGGAGGAGGGGAGGGAGGGGAAACTGGGATTGGAATGTAACAAAATAAATTAATAAAAAAAAAGAATTAAAAAAAATCAAAGTTGGGCACACCTTTAATCCCTACACTCAGGAGGCAGAGAGAGATCTCCATGAGTTTGAGACCAGCCTGGTCTACAGAGAGAGTTTAAGGACAGACTCCAAAGCTCCACAGAGAAACACTATCTTGAAAAACTCTTTCTGGGTAGGAATTCTTCCTTGGGTGCAAGTTTTGGCCACTCAAAGACCACTCCAATGAGGCAAATACACCGAAACTTGGAAGGATATTCTTTCCCCACCCATTCTTTCTTTAAATATGTTTCTTTTAATCCTCTGAGAATTTCATATAATGTGTTTTATCATATTTATCCCTTCTTCCCCACTTATTCTATACCCTTCTCAACTTCCTGCCCATGCAGCTTCATGTTCCTCCCTTTCCTCTCCCCCACATTGAGTCCAGGTTGTGTTAGTCAATTACTTCTGGGTATGTACCTGCCTTGAAGTTTGACAAATATACTAGTTATCATTCTATTAAAGAAAATTAAGCCACTTTGGAAATCAGTGTGGTGGTTCCTCAGTAAAATGTGAATCAGTCTATCTCAAGATCCAGTAATTCCACTCTTAGGCATATACCCAAAAGATGCCCATTCATACAAGGACATCTGTTCAACTAAGTTCATAGCGGCATTATTTGTAATATCCAGAACCTGGAAGCAACCTAAATGCCCCTCAACTGAAGAATGGATAGAGAAAATGTGGTACATTTACACGATGGAGTACTACTCAGCAGAAAAACAAACAATAGAATCTTGAAATTCGCAGGCAAATGTATGGAACTAGAATAAACCATCCTGAGTGAGGTAACCCAATCACAAAAAAGACAAACATGGCATATATTCACTCATATATGGTTTTTAGACATTGAACAAAGGAATACCAGCTATAATCCATACCACCAGAAAAGCTAGGAAACAAGGAGGAACCTAAGAGAGTCATACATGGTCCCCCGAAGAAGGGGAAAAGGACAAGATATCCTGAGCAAATTGGGAGCATAAGGGGAGGAGACAGGGAATTAGGAAGAGGTGGGCATGCACATAGGAACTCACAGCTATTACATCAACATGTACAAGACCAGTGTAAGATCAAGCCAAACAAAATCCTACCATGGAAGATGGTAAGCATGAAGTGCATCTACCCAGTTGCATCTGAAAGTTATCCATGACCTCTGACTCTTACAATCTTTCATGGATGACTTACTTCAATGAAGTCCTTAGTCATGAATGTCTCTTACAACCTTTTTATCCCCCCACTTCCACCTAGACTCTTGAACCTTAAGGATATGGGTATGATCTATATACCCCATATATGGCTACACACTCTGATGTCTCTTAGTCTTTGCCCATTGACACATAGTTATGGGTCTCTGTGTTAATTACAATCTACTGCAATAAAAGTGTCTCTGATCATGGTTGATGGTCAAGGATAGCAGTAAGTCTTAGGAGTTCTTTTATTGCTCTGTCAATTTGGCAGAAAAATAGCAGTAGGTTTCCCCCACGGGCCTATGACCTTCTAACTACAAGTTCTTGACCTCATTATCAGTGCCAGATATTGCCTCTGTTTTGTGGAGTAGGCCTTAAATCCAATCAAAAGTGTTTAGTGACCACTATAACATTCATGTCACTATTGTCCCAGTGGGCATATGTTGCCAGACAAGTTCACCATTCATTTATATTTATAATAATGGATTTTCCATATAATTAGTGTAGCACATGAAGTTTCCTTTGCCTCGATTTAGACCCCATGTAAAAATCATGCTGAAAGTGATCACAACACATAACCAGTAATATCTACATCACCATACCTGTACTCCTCTATCTGCTTCCTATAGAAGCTACTCTAATAATTCCCTATCATCTACAACCTCTTCAAGTTCTTATTATTGACCCACAATTATCTCAGATAAATTAGATTCCTAGATGAGGCATAGGAATATACTGTGACCTAGTTCTACCTCCCTATCCAGTCTAAGTCATCACCTACAACTACTCCTCTTGTATTGTACATTCTGCTCCATGAACTACTTGGAGTTTCTTGAGTACCCACCATTTCAACATTCCATGTTTCTTTATGGTGTTCTCTTTGCTTAGACTATCCAAGTGATTATTTGTCTAACAGTCTTGTACAAATTCTGGGGGGGGGGGAGGTTCTTTAGAATACCCCTCTGTCTCATCTCAGTTATTGAATATATTGAAAAGTAAAATGAATGATAAGGACATTGGAAACTCAAAACAGAATTTGAGTGAGGGTTGGAGTCAACACAGGAAGTCATGATTTTAGGGCTTAGAACTCAAGAGGGTTGCTAATAAACAGTCCCAAAGGTAAGTAACTCACTAGCCCACTGCAACAATACAGGGTGGGAACACATCATTCCTGGTGGTTGATGGGACCCTCAAGAAGAACTGTGTACACTACAGACAACAACAACCAAGAGGAGGAAAAAAGAAATTGGAAAACCTGGATTCTTGTTATTTTTATTCAGCAAGTCATTGTATTTTCACTAGCCAGAATGAGGGTGGGACAGAGAAACATCAGCCATGTCCTTGTAAAATAGCCTCCATATGGACTCTAGAGTGAGGGGAAGGCAATAACTCATTCCTTTGTTGGTTCTATGTCTTCCCTTAACATTATCTAAGAGTTTTACAGATACTCTCCCCTTGTCACTGGTTCTTCATATTTAAGAGTGTATTTTCCTTTTGGTGACATTTGGCAAAGTCTGGAAACATTTTGAGAAATCTCAGTGGGGAGAGGGTTCCACTGATATGGTCTGGTGCTTTTAATTGTCTTACAGTGAGCATGATGGAACCAATCATACATACTTATCTGCCTGGGCATGCCTATAATCATAGAGCACAGGAGGCTAAGGCCAAAGGATTACAAATTCAAGGCCAATGGAACCACCTTTTTAGATATTATCTGAAAACAACCATCTGGCTTAGGATATCATAGTACAAAGGCTGACAAACTTTGTGCTAAGCACACACTTCCTCAGGTTTATATTCTGCCATTCTTACGTCTCCCAAACCCCAAAAGGCAAGTATGTTTGTTTGAATTTTGCATACTCAGTATCTAGTTGTTGATCAGCACACATTTCTTAAACCATTTAGTGAATGAATGAATGGAAAAAGAATAATATCATGAATAGTAAAACACCAAGTATAATAGTCACCTAACTCTTTGGATAGCATAAAGACAACTATGGTAGTTTGAATAACAATGATCCCAAAAAGCTCATATATTTGAATACTTAATCACCAGAAGGTGTAACTGTTTGGTAGGATTAGAAGGACTAGGGGGTATGTCTTGTTGAAGGAAGTTTGTCACTTTGAGGTTTCAAAAGCCCATGACAGACTCTGACTTTCTCATTCTGCCCGCGGATCAGGATGTAGCTCCCTGATACTGCTCCAGCACCATGCCTGTCATGTCTGCTGGTTTGCTCCCCACAATGATAATTGACAAACCCACTGAAACTGTAGAGAACCCCCGATTAAATGCTTACTAAGAGTTGTCATGGTCATGGTGTCTCTTCACAGGAAAAGAACAGTGATTAAGACAGAAGTTGGTACCAGAAGGATTGTGACCGGTCTGGCCATGCTATTTTGTCCCGCGCTACCATCTCACCAGCAAGAACGACGCGGCACACTCAGGATCCTTCTGCAGTAAAGCTTTAATGCATCTTGAGAGGGAGAGCATAAGCTTACAGAGCGGAGACCCCAAACATCCAAAACCCAACCCTTATATAGGTTTACAACCTTTGCCTCGGACGTGTCACCTCCTGATTGGCTGCAGCCCATTGGCCCATATGATGCCACAGGAGAGGCAGAGGCCAAGGGAGGGAAAATCACCCTGCACCTGCGTACTGACTTGTTTACTTTCAACGCCAGCCGGATGCAGGCGCCATCTTGTAATGGAGAATGTAGGGACGGCTCCCTACACTATTTGTTGGAGGAAAATGTAAGGCTTCGGGACTTTGAACTAAAAAAAAGTCATTGGATACTTTGTGTGACACTTAATGGGCCATCCTAGAAAGAGCATGCAAGACAATGCTTAGGGGGATTTGAACTGTAAAGGCTCTGCTTAAGTAACTACAGAGGGGAAGAATGTTAGTAAGTGGTCTAGAGACCATTCCTCTAAATGTGGCTGATTCTTATACTTTTCCTAAAAATATTTGTAAAGCTAAATTGAATAGATTTAGATTCATGAGTTTGCCAGAGGAGATTTCAAGAAAGCCTAATATTGACTATGTTGCATAGTTGTTTGTGATCACTCTTACACAGACCTATAATGAAAAGGAGGAAGCTGAACAAAGAGAAACACAAAATGTACAGTTTGAGAAGGAAAGGAACCCCAGGAAGTATATATAATAAAGCTAAATCCAGTGTTCCAGAAAATACAAAAATTAAAGAAAAGACTGATACTAAATGTAATAAAGGGAGTGGTGACATCAGGGCAAGAATACAGCCAGCCAAGCTTCCAATTTGGGAAAGGAATTAAATGGAAGCTTTTAAGAAGTGTAGGAATTCAACAACAAAAAAGATGATGTGAATGTAATTGAAGGAAGGGGCCAACTTCTAGTCCCAATCAAGCAGCAGAACTTGACAGCATCAGTCACACGTTTCTGGCTTTAGAGTCAAGGATACAAGGAAGGGGTGGCAGAATCTCACTTCATGGCTAAGGAAAGCTGCTGAGACCAGGGGTATCCCTGCACGGAGGTTCACAGACGGTATTGCATGAAGCTGTGAAGGTGAAACCTGGATTGTTTTGGAGACCCCCAACATTTTAGAGATTGCAGAGTTGTGCAGTATCTGCTAAGAAGAACTGCAGACGAGGTGTGGAACCTGCCCAAGAGAGAGAGGGAAGCATGCTGAAAGGAGTTAGAGTTCTAAAGACACCAAGATGTAGAATTTGGAGTTTGCACTGCTGGGTTTAGACCTTATTTTTGTCTGGCATTTCCTTACTATACTCCCTTTCTTCCCTTTTGGAAATGGTAATATGCATCCTGCACTGAATGTTATGTGGTAAGCTTTTTTATTTTTATTATAATGGGGTGTGTGAGGTTACAGTTAAAAGATTGCCATGAGCCCTAGAAGAGACTTTGGACTTTTAAACAATGTTGAGATTGTGATAAAACTATGAAGACTTTTGAAGTCAGACTAAAATGTGTTTTGCATTATGATATGGCTATAAGCATATGGGAGTCAGGGAGTGGAAATGATGGTTTGAATAGGAATTGTCCCCATAGTCTCACATATTTGAATGTTTAGTCACTAGGGAGGGGATTCTTTGTTGGAGGAAGTGTTACTGGGGGTGGACTTTGAGGTTTCAAAAGTCCATTCGAGACCCAATCTCGTTCTCTCTTCCTGTAGATCAGTATGTAGCTCTCAACTACATTCCCAGGATCATGCCTGCCATGCCTGCCACCACACTTCCCACCATGATGACAATGAACTGAGCCTCTGAAACTGTAAGCAAGTCCCCAACCAAATGCTTTCTCTAAGAGTTGTCATGGTCATGGTGTTTCTTCATAGCAACAGAACTGTGACTGAAACAATCACTTATAATCAAGGTTTCTACTTTAGAGCTTAAATTCGTGGACTCAATGAACTGATACAATTTCACAAAAAATTATGTGTTCATATTTGCATTTTTAAAAGTAACATGCCTATATTTTAGCCTGTTTAGAAAGAAGTCTACTACTCCAGTGATGATTAAAACAAATATCCACAACCTTTAAGCATCCATTCCTTTTCTAGGAGATGTTTGGCCATAGCTGTCATGAAAGAATTACCTTGTGACTCTGACACACACAAGAATCGAAAGGGCTGAGGCTCCTGTCTTTGACTTTCTGTCTGTTGTTAGTCTTCATGATCCTTGCCATGCTGAAAAATGAATGACCTTCAACTATCGTGTCCTGAGCATCGTCTTGGTTTTATTCCATCCTGACTATAATTATGCATTTCATTGAGAATGTATTAGATCTGCCTGGTGTACCAAGGACAGGCATGTGCCTTCACTCCATATTTCTATCTGCCATTAACACCTGCAATTGGGCATCTGCTTCTCTGTCCCATTACTGATGCATGGAAAGGATTTTCTGTGAGAGAGAGAAAAAAAAGAACATTTGCTAAACTGTCAGTTGGTCATTTAGTAACTATGCAATTCTCTGTTAAATACTTTTTATTTTTAAGACTAAGCTTCTTCATCTGAAAAAAAAAAAAAAAAAAAAAAAAAAAGGTACCAAAACTGGGAATTTACCTCAGAGGGTACATGTAGCATGCTTAAGCATTACATGAAACCAAGTAAGTCTGTTTAGCATTAACATTACGATAGTTTAAAGGGTTATTATAGAGGTTTACAAGACTCCAGTGAACTGATTTTTTTTTTTTTTTTTTTACTTCTTGGGAAATTAATAACAATCTGAGCTTTCTCTTTCAATAATTTAGATGAAACATCTTCTTGACATTTCTTTCTTGAGAATCTTACCACTGAGCAAGGGAGGAGCTTGGAGTTTAATTTCATGTTGGCAAACTACTAATCAAAATTGCTGCTTAATCACCCCATTCTCCAATTAATGTGTGCAAAGTAGTCTCAGTACATGGAGTGGATACATTTTCTGCTAAATTAATTTGAATGATATCTTAGTTCTGCAAGTTGCTTTTCAGCACTTAATGTTATTGATCTTTTAAAGCTGTAGAGGAATAAAGCAATGGGTGGGGTGCTGACTGCTGAGAAACCTTTGTAAGGGAGAAATAAAAAGCATTAAATTAGCTGAACTGCTTTCATTGGTGTGACTAGTGGTTAGTCATAAAAATAAACTCTCTCTGCCCAGCATGGTGGCACATGCCTTTAAGCCCACATCTCAGAAGGCAGAAGTAGGTGGGTCTCTCTGAGTTCAAGGCCAGCTGGGTGTATATAGAAAATTTCAGGCCAGCCACGGCTCTGTTGTGAGAGTTTGTCTCAATAAACATACAAAAAAGAACTTTCTCGGTAAAGCTTTTAGAAATCACTTTGTCTGACTTGACTGTTCGGGAGTATGAGTGAATTTGTATGTATCCAACCATTTGAGAACCCAAAATAAATTTATAATAATAATTAGACAAGCCACCTGGTTTTGCTATGTGTTTTGAACTTTACAGGCATGGTTGTACTTTTACTTGGATTCTGTCAGTAGGCCTTCTGCCTCATTTTATATTTTCATTTCAACCCCATTGTTCACACCATTTATTGACTGCTGCTTTAATAGTCAGCTAATTGTCTGTGTCCTTGAATAAGCACATCTCTTTTAAAAAAACATATTAATGAATACACTGCTTTGATCACTTGACACAACCCTTTTTATTATCAATCCAGACACAATTATGTATACATCTAGTGCAATGCTCTAATTACTGCATGGAATTCTAACTAATATATGTCAGCAAAATTTATTATACATTTTCTGAGTTACTAGGCCTAGTTGGCCCTAAGTCACTCCTCTTACACACCACCTCATGTGAATATCCTCCTATGATAATTTACAGACCTGTAAAAACATGTTTCCAGGCTGTAATTCAAAAGTAGGACTAGGTCACCGTAGGGGAAAATGTAACAAAAACATCTCTTTATGTGTATTTTATACTAATTTCTACTGTAATTTGAATGGCCATGCTTGCTTATATCTGTATCAGCAGAATTTTGGGATTCATAATCTATCTGGATCTCATCAAAACAGGATATTATTCTATTTCTAATCTCACATCTCTGGTCAATAAAGGATGAGACCTCACTTCTGATTGGCCTCGCCTATCCTCACCATGCGTCAGGGAGGTTGAGCATTTCCTCATATAACTAGCACTTATTTGAATTTTGCTCCAATTTTCTCTGTCACTTCTATAGACATGTGTGTTTGCTGCTGCTAATATGGTGGTTCTATACTTTCATTTAAAAAGTCCTTGAATGTCTGTTGATTCTAGTGACAGAGATAGTCCACATTTTCTTCCAATGACTTCTTCACTGACCCTATCTTGGTGCCATGCACTCAACAGAGATTCTTTCATTTTATATTGTCATAGCATTTGTTTCGGGAAAGTGCTACTCTTGTGATGAAATCAGGAAATGCTGCTTTACCTTTTGCTTTCTTTGATTTTCCTATTTGCCTTGATCTTGGAGTTATTTTGGAGGAGGCTTATGCTGTAAAGTGAAGAGTTGACTTTTTCCTGTGTGGCAACCCAGCTCAGCTGGTGTTGTTTTCAATAATCTACTTCTCTTCACTGACTTATGAACTTCTGCAGTTTCATATTCTCAGGGTTCTGTTTATAAGTTCTCTATTAAGTCTTGGTTTTGATTTCTGTTGAGTCAGCAACATGTCTTAATTATGTATATCAATACACATTGCTCTTCCATTCTCAAATGGCCTGCTAGCTGTTTAAGGACATAAATCTTATACTGAGATGGTTAGATTCCTAGTAGTGGATGTTCTGAAATTAATATTAGGAGAGAAAAGTTGCTATGGAATAAGTAGACATTTACCTATTTACTCAGATTTTCAGTTAGGCTTTTAGTTTGAATACTTTCCATGCAGCTTTGTTTCTTAAATACTGTTTGTTCCTTTTTTCAGACGACAAAGAGACAGAGAAAGAAATCAGAAAAACATCACTCTTTACAATAGCCACAAGCAACATAAAGTATCTTGGTGTAACGCTTACCAAACAAGTAAAAGACCTATATAATAAGAACTTTGTGACTCTAAAGAAAGAAATTAAAGAAGACACCAGAAAATGGAAAGATCTCCCATGCTCTTGGATAGGTAGGATAAACATAGTAAAAAATGGCAATCTTACCAAAAGCAATCTACAGATTCAATGCAATCCCCATTAAAATCCCACCACAATTCTTCACCGACCTTGAAAGGATAATAATCAACTTTATATGGAAAAACAAAAGATCCAGGATAGCCAAAACAACCCTATACAATAAAAGAACTTCAGGAGTCATCACCATTCCTGACTTTAAGCTCTACTACAGAGCTATAGTTCTGAAAACAGCCTGGTATTGGCATAAAAATAGACAGGTAGACCAATGAAATCGAATTGAAAATCCTGATATTAATCCACGCACCTATGAACACCTGATTTTCGACAAAACAGCTAAAATTATACAATGGGGCAAGGACAGCATCTTCAACAAATGGTGCTGGCACAATTGGATGAGGGTGTGTAGAAGACTGCAGATAGACCCATGTCTGTCACCATGCACAAAACTCAAGTCCAAATGGATCAAAGACCTCAACATCAATCCAGCCACATTGAACCTCTTAGAAGAGAAAGTAGGAGGTACCCTTGAACAAATTGGTATAGGAGACCGCTTTTTGAACATAACTCCAGGGGCACAGACACTGAAAGAAACAATTAATAAATGGGACCTCTTCAAACTTAGAAGCTTCTGTAAGGCAAAGGACACAGTGGACAAGACCAAACGGCAGCCCACAGACTGGGAAAAGATTTTCACCAATCCTATATCCGACAAAGGGCTGATCTCCAAAATATACAAAGAACTCAAGAAAATAGTCAACAAAACACCAAATAACCCTATTAAAAAATGGGGTATAGAACTGAAGAAATAATTCTCAATAGAGGAAATCAAAAAGGCTGAAAGACAGTTAAGAAAATGTTCCTGATCCTTAGCTATCAGGGAAATGCAAATCTAAACAACTTTGAGATACCATCTTACCCCTGCCAGATTGGCTAAAATTAGAAACACCAGTGATGACTTATGTTGGAGAAAGTGGAACACTCCTCCACTGCTGGTGGGAGTGCAAACTCATACAGCCATTTTGGAGATCAGTATGGCGGTTCCTCAGGAAAATGGGAATTAGTTTACCACAGGACCCGGCAATCCCCCTCTTAGGCATATACCCAAAGGATTCACATCCATGCAACAAAGACATCTGTTCAACTATGTTCATAGCAGCACTATTTGTAATAGCAAGAACCTGGAAGCAACCTAGATGCCCCTCAATTGAAGAATGGTTAATAAAGATGTGGCACATCTACACAATGGAATACTACTCTGCAGAAAAAAAATAATGGTATCTTGAAATTTGCAGGCAAGTGGATGGCACTTGAAGAAACTATCCTGAATGAGGTAACCCAGTCACAAAAAGAGGAACACAGTATGTACTCACTCATATATGCATTTTAGACCTAGAGCAAAGGATCACCAGCCTATAATTCACACCACCAGAGGAATTAGGATACAAGGTGTATTCTAAGAGATTCATATAAAGTCCCTCACAGAACTGGGAAGGGACATGTCCCCCCAGAACTCAGGTGAAGTGTGGGGGGGTGGACAGCGAATGGAGAGAGAAGTAGGAGAAAATAAGGGGGAGGAAAGGAAAACATGTGCGACCAGGAAGATTGAGCCTAGTTAGGAATAGAAGATAGGAAAGAGAGAGAGACAGAGACAGAGAGAGAGAACATAAAAGAGAGAGACAATATTGGTTTGAAGATAAAATTGAACACAAAGAAAGGTCTAGAGAACTACAAGACTGCTCCCAACTAACAATTTGAGCTTCTGTGGAAAGGCTATCACAAATGCACTTCCCGGAGAGTGAGATCAACAACTAACTTCTCCATGGAGCTCTCAACTAATGCCTGTTGAAAACAGGATCAAACACCCATACATAAACATTGAGTCGAACTAGAACCCAGATGCAGGTGGAGAGGACAAGACCATGCGGCAGAAGCACATAGAGACAGCTTACCTGAACAAGGAGGAGCTAATGGCCACTAGACTGATAGCTGGGAAGCCAGCATGGGACTGACCCAGGCCCCCCTGAATATGGGTCTCAGCCAGAAGGACTGAGCAGTCTAAGAGATCTCAGACAGTGGAGCCAGGATGTATCCCTGGTGCACAAAAGGACTTTGTGAACATATCCCCCATGGAGGGATAACTGCCTTAATTTAGAGACAGGAGAGAAGCCCTAGTCCCTACTTCACAGGACCTGTCAGATCTACATGACCCCAACTGGATGGCATTCCCCTACATAAGGAATTGTGGTGGGGGGATGGGAGGGGAGGGTGTTTAGAGTGCATGTGAGAGGGCAGAGAGGGTAAAAGGGAGGGAAGGAGGGAGGGGAGGAGGGAGGGAGAGAGGGAGAGGGAACTGGGATCGACATGTAAAATAATAAATTAAATTTTAAAAAAATGCTTTGACTCCAAAATTTAAGTTGAAGGACAAGTTACTGGGGAAAAGGTTTTCTATTTTTGTTTCCACAGAAAATGAAAAGATGTGGATTCCTTCCAGACTAATGTGGTTTGATCATGCCAGACCACCTGAAACAGAGTTCAAGGTGATCCTACATTCAAAACACCTGGACAAAGCAGCCTTACAGACTACAGCCAGGATTTCTGAATCTTCTTCGAATCCCCCAAGACAGCGCCCCTTACCAGCAGGAAGTAGTTTGGAAAGAACAACGCCCAAATTCCCAAATATTGTGTATAAATGTTTGTTTTCATTTAATTGGACTTGGTTATATAAAATAAAATAATAAAATAAAAAAAATACTGTTTGTTCCTAGGTATGATAGTTTTGATTGCTACTAGAAATGGTGCCTTCATTGCTAAATATCATTGGTCAAAATTTTAAGCAAATTTTGAATGGATAAGTAGTACTTCTAATATTTTGTCTGTGACACCCTTGACATTTAAAAAAAAATTGTAGCCATGAAAATTAAGTGGTTTGTTTCTAATTTTCTCCTTTCCTTCTATCCCCTTTATTATCTCCATGCCTTCTCTTTTAAAGATATTGTCTTGCTATATCACAGAATAGTTTTGAACTCCTGGTCGCAAGCAATCATCTCAAGTAGCTGGGGGTATTTGTGTCACCATATCTGAATTTTATTTTGTACTTTTATATTATTATTTAGTCAGTATTCAAAGAACCATATAAAAACAACAATCATAATTATAGTGGTCTGCCTTCCAAGTGTCTTTATGAACATAATGCTAGTTGTAAATTTTTAGTTGATAATTTTTATCTAGGGAAAGCATCATCCTCCTAGCTCTTTTTAAAATGTTTTTTTTTCTATAGCTTAAATTCCACAGTGTTCTTTTTTATATTAATTTCTTAATGTATAGATTCTCTTAAACTGTCACCATTGTATTCCCAGGCTAAAATTGACTTGCTCACCAAATTTCTTAATATACAGATGTCATAGTTAGAATCTTCGGTGTCTCCCTAATCTATACAATGAAGGCTTGTCTCCCAGCTTGGCAATATTGAGTCATAGTCTTTAGAGGTGGGGCCTACTGGGAAGTCTTTGAGTAGTTGGGGCCATGTTCATAAAGGTGAGAATAGATGCTGCCTGGTCTCTTCTCTTTCAGGCCCCAGGCATGTGATGGAGATTTTGCTCCACCACACCTTCTCATTATGATATCCTAATGTACAGAAAAATGCACAGTGTTGAGCTAAAATAACCTCTCTATTAATTGTTCTTTATTAATAGTCTCCAAATTAATGATAATACAGTACCATCGACAGTTTTACAACTTCTTAAGAGGCAAAATGGATATGTGGCTCACGGAAAGTAAAGTGTGAACTTAAACTGGTGATGTACAGTGCAGTATCCCCTCATGGCTGTGGGCAGCAGCAATGAACAGCAGCCCCAAGTCAACCACAGTAAACTTCAGACATGCTACAGCTTACCTCGTAAGACCAGAATGCTTTGGTGAAAAGAATTAATCAATTCTTCAACTTGAGATATTTGAAGTTGGCAGTCTGTTTACAAGACATCAAGGGTGAGCTGAGCTGCATCCATGACGACGACCTAGCCATTTTAGACCTTACTCATTTGCAGCCATAAGTGAGACACGCCTATATAATTCTTCTACTGTTTTCTTTTTATTAATATATTAACTGTACAAAACACTGGATGTCTGCACTGTTTTATTGTTGGTATGAAGTCAGGGTCTTGCTAGCTTTGCAAACATTGCTAACACAGTTTCCCCTTTTTCTGCCTTCTGAAATAACTCAGACATCATTTAGTGGTTGTTACAGTAACTCTAAAGCTAAAAGTATTTTGATTGCCATAAAAAGGGATTGCATTAATGTATTTAGATATATGCTATTTAATTCATTAATGGTGATCTCACCTGTTCTGTTGAACTTCCTGTCATCTCCTACTCAACTCTCTGTATTTAATATTTGAAAGCTTTTAGAAATTTTGTTGTTGATTGTCTTAACTTTTAGTAATATTATACACATGTGTGATTTTGTTTTTTCATTTATTTGCGTCCATCTATGTTTTAATTATTACATTTATTAACTGGGGGGGGGGGGCTTGTGCATACCACAGAAGGCAGAGAACAATTGGTAGGAGTTGGTTCTCTTTTTCTGACATGTGAGTCCCAGGGATTAAAGTCCAGTCATCAGGCTTGGCCTTTTTTTTTTAAAAAAAAAAAATTGAAAATAGTATTTTTTTTCAGGCAGTATATTTTGATCATGGTTTCCCTTCTCACTTCTCTCTCAGATCCTCCCCTCTTCCCCAGACACCCAATTCCATGTCCCCCCTCCTCTCTCTTTAGAAAATAAACAAGCTGTCCTGGCTACATTTTTTTTTTCTTAATCAACTTGACACAACCCAGGGTATCCAAAAGGAGAGAACCCCAATGGAGAAAATTCCTCATAAGATTATGCTGTAAGACCTTTTTTTAGTTAGTGACTGATATGGAAGGACCCAGTCCATTGTTGATGCTATCAACCCTAGGGTGGTTGTCCTGGTGTCTATAAGAAAGCAGTCTGAGCTAGCCATGATGAGCAAGCCAGTGAGCAGCTCCCCTCCACAGCCACTGTATCATCTCCTGCTTCCAGGTTCTTGACCTGTCTGAGTTCCTTCTTCACTTCCTTCAGTGATGAACAGTGATAAGGAAGTGTAAGTCAAATAAACCTTTTCTTCCACAACTAGCTTTGGTCATGGCATATCATCACAGTAATAGTAATCCTAACTAGGATACAGGCAATTAAAAAATAAAAAAATAAAAAAGTCAAACTTATAAAAGAAAGAGGAAAAACCAAAGAAAGAAAAAGCATAAGAAACACATACACATGCAGAGACACACAAACACACATACGTAACCCATAAAAACACAAAATTGGAAACCTTAATAGATAAGCAAAACGCAAGTAAGGTAAAAAAAAAAAAAATGTTCAGTCAAAGCATTATGTAACAAAAAAAAAAAAAAAAAAAAAAAAAACCTCCAAAAAATACTATTGAGTTCATTTTGTGTTGGCCATCTACTGCTAGAGATGGGGCCTGGCTTTCTGTTAGTACCATTTGTATACCCAGTGGGACTCCATTGGAGAAAACTCACTTTTCCTTTATGAGTAGCTGTCAACTATAGATAGCTTCTGGGTTAGTGATGAAGGCATGTGTCTACCTCCCCTCCCGTGGCTGGGACCTCATTTGGCTTGAACCTGTGCAGACCCTGTGTATGTTGGCACAATCTCTGTGAGTTCCTATGTGTGTCAGTCATGTTGTGTCTAGAAGGCACTGCTTCACTGTTTCTTCCATCCCTTCTGGCATATATATAGACAGGTGTCATATTTTTCTCTAATTTTGAAAACGGTGTAGCAAATAATGTTTCTTCTTCCTCTTCCACATAGTTCCCTGAGCCGTGAGGGAAGTGGCTTGATGAAAGAAATCGCATGTAGGACTGAGTGTTTCAAGATCTCTCAGTCTCTGCACTGTCCAGTTGTAGGTCTTTATTAGCTCCCATCTCCTGCAGAAGGAAGCTTCTCTCATGTATCTTAGCGACACACTGAGCTATAGTTATACCGGAATGTCATTAGTAGTCATTCTATTGCTATGTTCCTTTAGCAAAACAATAACATTTGATTTTTCCTCAGGACCATGGCCTCTCGATTCTCAGGTGACTTCTCTGTGTTCAGTGAGATATGTATGTGCTGTCTTTAATAATAGGGCCTTACCATCACTTTGTGGAGAGCAACCAACAGCCTTGGCAATAACCTGCATTGTTTATGGCTTCTACAGGACCCCATTGATCAATAGCTCAGTTTGATATAGCATATTCCTAGCACTGGAGGTTTCGATTGGTATTGAGAGAAATCTAGTTGGTGCTTTGTCTCCCCTGTTATTTGGGGATTCAATTTAAATTTCTTTCTTATCTGTATATATTTTAAGAAGCTTCTACTCTAGTAGGTTTCCATATAATGCCTAGGTGGCCCTTAGTGTTAGCTGCCCCTCCTAGTACTCATTCTCTATATATTCTATTTACCCTACCTTAGGAGTTCTTTCCGTTCCTGCCCAGTTTATTATTCTATACCTAATGTCTGTGATTATGTAGGTAGAAGCTTAAAAGCCAACATCCACATATAAGGGAATACTTACCATATTGGTCATTTAGGGTCTGGGTTATTTTACTCAGGATGATTTTTTTCTAGCTCTATCCATTTATCTGCACATTTCAGGATTTTGTTTGTTTTAACAGCAGAGTAATATTTCACTATGTAAAAGTACCACATTTTTTCATTATCCATTCATTTGTTGATGGACAGCTAGACTGTTTCCAATTTCTGGCGATTATGTGTAGAGCAACAATAAACATGGATGAGCAAGTGCCTCTGTGGTAGGATACAGAGTCCTTTGTGTAGATGCTCAAGAGTAGAACAGCTGGATCTTGAGATAGGTTCATCTCCAGCTTCTCAAGGAACCACCACACTGATCCCCATACTGACTGTACAAGTTTGCATTCTCACAAACAATGGATGAGTGTTCCTCTTACTCCACATCCTCTCCAACCTGAGCTGTCATTTGTATCACTGATCTTAGTCATTCTGACAGGATAAGATCTTAAAGTAGTTTTGATTTGCATTTCCCTGATGACTAAGGATGTTGAAAATTTATTTAAGTGCTTCTTGACCATTTGCACTCCCTCTATTGAGAATTTGTCTGTTTAGATTTGTACCCCATTTTTAAATTGGGTTATTTGTTTTCTTGATGTCTAGTTTTTAGAGCTCCTTACGTATTTCAGATATTGACCCTCTATTTGATATGTAATTTGTAATGATCTTTTTCCATTCTGTAGATTGTTGCTTTGCCTGAATGATGGCCTGTAGGTTGTGTCCTTTGCCATACAGAAGCTTTTCAATTTCATGAGGTCCCATTTATTAATTGCTGATCTCAGTGTCTATGCTATTGGTATTCTGTTTAGAAAGTTTTTCCTGTGTTAATAACTTCAAAGCTATTCCCCACTTTATCTCCTATCATGTACAGTGTATCTGGCTTATGTTGAGGTCCTTGATCCATTTGGTGTTGGATTTTGTGCAGGGTACCAAATATGGATCTATTTACATTCTTCTACATGCAGCCATACAGTTTGAGCAGGACCATTTATTGGCGATGCTGTGTTTTTCCAGTGTGGCCACAAGCACCTTTACCTGTGTTTTTCCAGTGTGGCCACAAGCACCTTTACCTGCTGAGCCATCTTACTAGCCTCTTGCCCATCTGTGTGTCTAATTTAAAGTCTTATATGTCTCTCTAATTTTGAAAATTTTTGCTTACTCTGTCCTCAAATATTTACTTTCCTCTCTGTATATACCCTTCTCAAGACTCCCTATTCTATAGATATTAGTATAGATGTTAGCTCTTTTAAAAGACTGCAAAAAATTTATATTCTGCATCTCTTACCTTCTGTCACTAATATATTCCTGTTTGCTTACATCTGTATCTTACAGTGTACAGATGCTGCATTCTCTGGCTCAACTTCCATCCTTCAATGCTTTACCACTGATTCATTCTTAAATATCTCTTTTGTGTTCTTAGAAAATTTTCTTTTCTTGAGAATTTTCATTATGCTTTAAACATTCTCATTCTTTCTTGCACATCATTTGTGTTTCATCTAGTACAGATTGTTCAGTTTATCTTGTTTTTTGGAACTTGTACCTTAAGGAACTACTTTCTTGACTAACAACGTTTCCCAGTACAGTAGGAGAAAGCGGGGCTCTGTTTCTACTCATTAGAGTATACTTGGCAGTGGAGAGGGAATGTTCCTCAAGGAAGAATGACTTGGGTTTTGTAAGTCACCCCTATTACTCATTTCATGTTCTCTCTGCCACCTACTAGGCGCCCACATTGAACCCTCCCTATAGTTCAGCTAATGGAAGCACTGTTTATCAAGAGTGCTCTGAGCCCCAGTCATGACTTACATGGGTGTAGATGAGGGGAGAGAGAGAGGAAAGAGAGAGCAAGCTTAAGGCCTGGTCTCTCACAACTGCTCTAGTGATTTACTCCAGGGACTTCTCCACTGTTTGATCCAGAGCACAGGACAGCATCCACTGTGGACTGTCATGACCTTCACTCTGGGACGATGTTTTCTGTTGGCCCTAAAGAGTCTACAAAATTCTGTGTCAGGTGTTCAGACCCTTAATTCTGTTTGGCATCTCACTTAAAGGAAAATCAACAACTAGTTCACTCTTTAGCAAGGACCAGCCAGGTACTTTTCTGGAAGCTCCCAGATGCGCAGCCAGGTTTGCTGATAAAATTTGCTTAAGAAAGCATTGCTAAGTAAGACTGAGGCTTCCTTCCAGAAAGTTCTGGCTGCACAATAGCAGAAGGGGGTGTGCAGATGACTTGAGGCAGCAACTTTATGCACAATTTGAGAAAGAGCATAGCTAGGACTAGTATGACAAGATGAGTTTTAACAAATTTTGTTGCCATTCAGAATGTAGACTTTTCATTTCATTCTCTTTCTACTCTTCATTTTCCTCTGTCTGTCTATGTCCATTTCGTGTGTGTCTGTGTGCACTCGTGCATATGCACGTGCAAGTGAGTGTCCTCTCTCTTTTTTAAATCTCCCTCCCTTAGTGCATGTGAAATAGTAAGGACCTATTTGCCCACAGCAGTATGAATCCACCCAGCAGGTCTAGAATAAAAGAGTATTTTCAAAAAGAAGTTTGGTAGAAGGGAGAAACTCTTTCCACCATAGCCTGAGGATTATGTTTAGACAAGAAAGACTGATTTGACTCTGTAACAAAAATGTTGCCATGCAATTTTCCAACAACAAAAGGTAGACTTATAAGCAAAACACTATGGTTTTCTTTGTTCTTCTAATTATAATGCCCTCTCTGGTTTCACTTAATGTGCTTCTTGCCAGAGTAAGCCAGATAATTGAATAAAGACAGCCAGATTAGTCCCTCCAAATTACCTATAGTCTACCGATAAAAAAGATCATCAAGAATATACGGTCCATTTTTATCTCCTCCTAAGCAGAAATGTGCAGGGAACTATTCAGGAAGTGTTATTTTATTTGCATTCTGCATTTATGTAAATCCACAAGACTAAGTGGTTTTCAATGACATCATCCTCCTTTCTTTGTAAGTCGATAATTAACTGCCTAGTACACTTTCCAAAAGGATTTCACCAAATAAGGGGCTTTGCGAATGCAAATCACAAAGCAAGAAGCACACTATGAACAGAGAAATAAATTTAGCTTTCCCCACCACCCCAAAGAAGGGATATACCTAAGTAACTGTGCCTTATAAATAGTAGTTACTAGTTATTTTGTATTTTCTTTTTCAGCTCTTGCCAGGAGAGTCCAAAGAAATACTGGTTTCAACCTCTGGTTCAATGGATGAATTTGAAATGAGAACGAGAGATGCCCTTAGTCTTGGCTTCTGCTCAGAGCCCCGCCTGCTATCACCCCTCACCCTCCACCTAGACTCTTCCCTGACCAGGCAAGACAATGAAATCATCCAGCTTTAACTGAAGATGTGAATCTCCTGGGCTTCAAGATGCACCAGACTACAGGTACAGACCAGGAAGCAAACAGCAGATGAAGGAATTGTCTGTCAAGACAGAAGAAACACTGGCAATTGCTTATGCTAATGGGAGCAATTTTTCCTAGATTCACACAAAACCAGACTCCAAAACTCTGTGAGCACTTGGCAGAAATGATCCATGGATTTATCTTTTTTGTTTATCATCACATGTACCTATATCTCCTCTTTCTGGATGTGACAACCAGGTCTTAGGTTGAGTCGCCTCAGCTGAACTTCCTGCTTCATCCCACTGTAGTCTATCTGAACGCCCTCTTACTTCTAGACTCAAGTTGTCTGCTTGTTTGACTGTTGTTTCTGTTTGGCCAAACCAGTACCCTTTCTCCCTCTCCACACCTCCACACACATATGTAGACTTGTGGCCACTGTACTAGCTCCTTCAAAGGCCACTAAAGATCCCTATGATAGTATCTAGTGAATTACTTGACCATCTAGTACACTGTAGTCATCTTGATGTTTGATAGTGATAATACACTCTGAAATACCTTCCATTTAATTAGATACAATTATATACTGCACAGGCTATCAAGCATTTTGTATGTACAGATGAATCTGCATATTTCCACAATGACAACTGAAGATGGGACTATTATACCATTTGAAAAATACAAAATAGTGGCATGTGAGGGGGTTAAGTAATTTCTCATTTTTCCAGTACAGAGGAAGAGTTTAATTTCATCCTGACTCCATTATCCTCCATAGTTATGGCACATATACTTCCAGATCTCTCTCTCTCTCTCTCTCTCTCTCTCTCTCTCTCTCTCTCTCTCTCTCTCTCTCTCTCTCCACCCTTCATCCCCATACACATTTCAAAAGTGGAGTTTTTAGGTGTAGCCTAGATGCCTTCTCCAGGCTGTTTCTAGAGTTCCATCATTTGTCTCAGAATGCCCTAGCAAAATCCCTCAGACTTAGTGGTTTACACTCAGAAATTTATTTGTTCAATTCAGGAGATTGGAAGTGAGAAAGTCAGCATCCAGCGTGGTCCAAGCTGAGGGCTTTGTGGCTTTTAGAGAGACGATTTCTCACCCTGTCCTCATGCGGCCTTTATCTCTGTGTAAATGCAGGTCTCTGGTGTGTTCTCTTCTTGTAAGACCACCAGGTTGTCTAGAAGAGATTATCACCTTGATGGTATAATTTAACACCAGTGATCTCCTCCAGGCCCTTTTCCAAACACAATCACACTATAAGTCAAAGCTTCAAATGAGAATTGGAGTATCAGAATTGAGAACACCACCTGTGTCCTCTAGTTCAGCTCTTCTCCTTATCTCTAAGTTCTCATCACATCCATTTCCCCACCTCTTCTCACAATCACTCCAGATTCAACAAATTAAAAACTTTGGACTCATTTCTCTATCACATCAATGTAATCATTCCTGTTTTATTTCCGACAAGAACTTACGAACTTAGACTAGCTTTTAAATTTTATTCAACCCTAGTCTTGGTTACCAACAAAGAATGTTGGCCTTCAAAGTAAGTCTCCTAATCCTCCCATCCTTTCTATTATACCACCACATCCTAATCTCCAGTAACAATTTCTATTACTGTACAGCAAAACACCCCAAAACTCAATCTTAAAACAATTATGCAGCATTTGCCATGTGTTTGTGGGCTGGCTATGGGGTTAACTGATTAAGGCTGTATTCAGCAAAGGCTCAGCTGCTCCTGGGCTTGCTAAACATGGATCAGCTAAGTTTTCTTCTCTTAATGAGAATGGCATCCTGCCTAGTCACACTACAATATAAATGCATCTCAAATTCTTGTTCATATCACCCCTACTCATACTCCAGCAACCAAAGCAAACTACACAGCCATGTCTCTAGCCAAGGGTTAGCAGACAGGTTCTAAAAGTGAGAGGAGTATATATTGGAAAAGCAATGCAACCCACCACATCTTCTCATTCATAGCACACAGCTCTTTGTGGCTTTTGGTGACTATAGCATAATCATGACCTACTGCTTCTAGTATACATGGTGCCCTTCCATCAATGACCACTGTTGTCATAATATTCATCTGTTCTAAAGTAATGGGTCGGTTAATATCTCCAATTGCAATTGTATTTAATGTCTTGGTTTTTTTTCTTTCATTGACCCTCATAATTTGACCATTCATTTTCTTTACAGATAGCTTCCACTCTATTATGATACTCTGTAGTATTTCGTGAGCATCTTTTAGTTATTATCATCTTAGTGCCTTTGTTGATACAGCTTTTCTTCCCTGAGATGCTGTCTTCTTTTCCCAATGCCCTGAACAAATTTTTTTTCCAATTTACATATCTTTTAGGATATCAACCAATTTGTTACTTCTCCTAGTGAGATGCGTTGATGATTAGTTCATCCAAGAAACATTTGCTAATTATTTACTAGGAGCCAACATTGTGCTAAATGTTAGAGATAGCAGAACAAAACAAATTCAGTACAGGACCACATTTTAATTTCTTGATGAAGATTACGGCATCAGAGTGCGACAAAGGCACGAACAGAAGCCACATTGTGTGTGGGGGTGTGTGTGTGGAGGGGACTTAAACACTGTCTTAGAAAAACGTAAGTTATATTCAGACATAGTTGTCTATGGTGAAATCTGTGTGGCACGTTAGTCATATAAAAATGGATGATTGAAATGCATTTAAAATAGAAAACACTAAGACTGGAAAGAAAGAGCCACCATCTTTGGAGAGCTGCCCAAGATTTAAATGGTCAGAAAAGTCCATAGAAGACAGAGGAGGGAGTAAAGGCTGGTGAAAAATTCATACCAAATGAAATGGGGAGCTAGTTTAGCATGTTTAAATAGGAGCATTTCCAGTGTGAAGAAAAAGCTGTGGTACCAATTTGGGGAGCATGGTGGGGACCAGAAGAAGGTGAAGACAAGGGAGGGAGGATGGTGAAAGGAAGGGAGGGAGGCATGGATTGATAATTTAAGAATAATACTTGGTTCAGAGTTCCCCAAACAGATAAGTAAGGAGGATCTTCTAGAATTCCTAAAGTCACCTTATGCAGGTCATTAGTCTTGCTGAGCAGGGGTGGGTTTGAACTGGGTATTCCTGGGAGGAGTGTGTGGGCCACACTATCCAGCTCCAGATCAGCTTGGTTATACTTATCATAGGTAGAACACAAAAATAATAGCATAGGCACCTGTGAGCTCTTGTCACAGTGAACCTAGGACACTGACAGTTACAGCACCCCACTCTGTCTATTGGTACAGTTTCTGGAAGACATGGCACAGCCCTGCTTATATGATAATGCCAAACGAATAGTGCTTCCCTAAGCAAGACTTTAAAGAACTAATCCAAAGAAGAGTGTCAGTCTTGGATTTAATAAACCTATGTTCTTTGAAAAAAATTGAAGTTAATATTTATAGATATATCCTAAGGAATAAGATTCCCTCTGGTAAAGCAATAATCAAATTATACAATGGCTCTTAAAAATCAAAAGCTGACTTCTGTGTGCTTACATTAAAATCAGTGAGTGATATTGGGAGGTCTGTCCTAAAAGAAAAAAATGCAGGTGGATTCGAATGATGAAATTTTCAGGGAGAGAATCTTACTGAACAGTTTGCAATGTATTTAATTAGTGGTGAGGACAGCCATCCCAGGCCTTAACAGCGTCAGGGCTGTTAGCTTACCTAACACAGCCCTGCACCTTCAGTAGGCGGTGCTCACAGGGACTCTGTTCAGTCTAGTTTTGAAAGACTCAGGCTTCACATCTCTAATCACCTCCCTACCATCATAGGAAGCATGTCCTTAAGGGGAATTTGCTGATACTTAACCCATATTTTACTTGTTATAATTTCCTATTAGTTCTAATTAATACCTTTCTCTGAGCCATTCCTTGTGACTCATCATTCAAGTATCACATATTCCTTTCTGGCACTTTTGCCGTCAGATCCCTTGCATGTGGACAGTTACCCTGTATCTCTAGTCAATCTTAATCTTAGGAAATGTTTAGGCCTGTGGTACTAATAAATCAGCTCAACATATAATTAGAGGCTTAACTCTGTGAGAAGATAAAACCTATTTGTTAATAATATCACTTAGGTCTTTTTAAACATTCTTGCCCAAAATAACCAAGCCAAATTAGCAAGTAGCCTTAAACAAAATGTCAAAATAATGGCCTTCTAGGACATGATGAGCCTGTCCTTTCACCAAAAGCAAGGAGCTAAGAATGTGCTATAATTTCCTGCCAGTAATTCCCGAGGCTAAGAGACTCTACTTCTCCAAAGCTGGCTAAAATTCAGATTGCATTAATATTACTAATATTCTGAATACAGTCCTTTAATCTTCCAAATAATATACGTTTCATAGATGTTCTGTCAAAACTGAGAGACGTTGAGTACCGTGCCTGGTACCACATTGTGGGTTTTGAAAATAGCATAAATTTGCTGACCCTAAACCCCGACCTTTTAAAATGTCACTCACCTCACATGAGGTAGGATGATTATGGAGTACTTGATCTCTCTAGCACACAAGAAAATCTACTTCCCTTGTTTCATACCATGCAGCACATGAGCATAATAAAAAACATGTTTAAGAATATATATGTAAAATAGACACAAAATTCAAGTTTACTATCTACTTCACTCATTACCCCCCCCCCGTGCATGTGATATTATGGATTGAATGTAAACTATCCCACAGGCTCTTATGTTTGAATAATTTGTCCCCAGCTGGTAGCATTGTTTTAAGAGGCTGTGGAACGATGAACATTGTGGGTTAGCTATAAGTGGGTTGTTGGGGGCAGGCCTTGAAGTTAAGATTTGGCTGTGGTTCTGGGTTCTTTGCTTCAGGTCTACTAGGATGTGAGGAACAGTTTCTCATGCTCCTACTGCTTCAGATGGAGCCTCCTCAGCAGCAGCAGCCATGACTCCCTTCCATAACAAACTATATTCTCAGAATCCTCACACCAAACTAGCCCTCTCTCAACTTAAGATGTTTCTGCTAAGTGTGTAGTCATGAAAAAAAAAAGTAGCTAACACACTAACAGAGCCTTGTAGGCTCTGTTATAACCACTTTACTGGGAACCCCAGTAATGTACCAGCCATGAGAAGATAAGATAATGAATATGAGGTGGGAATTAACTGACTCCTCTGACTTGTCTTCGCTTCCATCCATGGTTCATTGCTGGTGCTGAGGAAGCAGAATCCGCACACATCTTCAGACAAGACAGAAGAGCACATTTCCTACTGTCTATCTCACCAGCAAACCAAACCTTCCAGGGAACTTCCCCTCTTGCTGTTGACCCAGCAGTGTGGAAATTTGTCCACCTTGCATACATTAAGGTAGAAGAAAGAAGAGGAGAATGTTCCTGGAGTTCTTTTCCTGGAACATTTACTAGGTTGTGGTGGAAGCTGAGAGGCAGCAAGATATTTCTTTGTTAGAACTTTTGGAACCAGATTTTGGAACACATATTGTGAAGCACTATGTCTGTGTCTCCCATAGCAAGGTATCAAGCAGACCAGACTAGGAAAACCCAGCACTAGCCTTGATACCAGGAGCCAGATGTTTCTAGGATCTGTACTAATGAAGCCATTTTTCTAACAAACCATTGCCAAAAGTAATTTTGGGGAAAATGTATGGTATGGTTAATTTCATATTAAGTATAAACTAATAATGGTAAACAGTGAAACTATATCCTATGTTGGGGTTAATTTATAAGGCAAAAAGGGCATAGTGTCAAAGATGGCCACTGAAATACCTTTGGGTATTAGTATAGACTTGTGGTGATATTTCAATTTTTAATATAATATTCAGATGAAATAGTGAGCTTACATGTAGGAATCTTGCTTTATGAAAAATAAAGTCCTTCGAATACCATCGCCGCATATGGTGTAAAAAAATTTCTGAAATTCTGAGAGACCCAACCTGAGGGGAAAACACGATCAAAGTTCAAACTTACTCTAACAGCTACACCCAGGGAGGAAAGTGACATGTAGAAGTGATCTTCCTCTCCATTCTTTGCAGTATATAATCAGCCCTCTGTATCTGTGGGTTCTGCATCTATGGAGCCAGTCAACCATGGATCAAAGATAATTTTAAAATGCACGGGCAGTGAGCAAATACAGACCTCTTAACATTACTCCCTGAACTATACAGAGTAATCACTATCTATAAAGAACTCAAGCTGTAGATCTAGTTCTGATAAAGTATATGGAAAGATATGCACAGTTAATAACCAAACATTATGGTAGCTTATATATAGAATTTAGGGCCTTTTCAGGTTTTGGTATGCCTGAAAGTTCTGGAACTATTCCCACACAGATAACAAAAGATAGCTCTGTGTATTTTTGGTTTGAGTATACATACTTACCTTATCTTAATTGAATCATAAACGTTGCAACTTCCCTATATATGGTTAGGCTCACATTATTATAGATCATCAAGGTATAATGTTAAGGTGATCTCAGCAATACAATTGCTTTATCAATCAATATTTCAAACCCATTGTGGTGATTATAGTTTTAACAGCTCCCCGCCACCCCCCGCCGCTATTCTTAAATTAGGAAAAACTGTAAATGGGATCTGGGAGACCTAGGATTATGACCAAGAATTATAGGATTATCTCATGACCATTCTACTAATGTCTGGACACAAGAACTGTTTGTTTACCACCATAAGACTGGCATTGGTTTGAAGTCAATTTTTCCTCATAAAATTTCCAAATAAGATTAGTTTTCATAGCCAGGAAGATGGCTCAGCAGGTATGGTGCTTGCTACCAGCCCTAACCATATAAGTTTGATCCCCAAGGCATACTAGAAAGAGAAAACTGACTCTTGTTTTTGTTCTCATTCCTCCATACCCATGTATGATGGAATGCCCATGCCATGCATGTGTGCATCTACACACATGTAAACACAGACACAAAGAATTTCCTAAAATATTAATCATCACTTTAAAAAATACCATGTATCCTTGTAATCCCCAAACCTTGAACTGCTTATTTATAAGTTCAGATGGTGTGGAAGGAGAAACGATAAAGAGAATGCCTCATATGTATTTAGGAAGCTTACCTACATTATTTACACATAAGGCCTGTGACACTTACACCTATTCTATTGATGTGATGACCCTAAGATTGTTCTAAAGGTCAGGTGGCTAAACTCAGGGCCAAATGTTAGTCTCTGACTCCAAAGGCTATCCTCACAGAGATGCTGGGGAGAAAAAAAAAAAAAAACTCAGAGTGATTACAACATGCTTTGCAAAATCAGATACAGTAACCATGATCTGATCATATCAATTTCTTGAACATGGATTGTACCCAAAATGAACTTTAAAACTCACTAAACCTGTTTTCCTATTATGCAATTCCTCTTCCTAGTGCTCCTAAATATGCAATGTCATCTTTAATGTATGATAACCTGAATCGTTCATAGCTGGTTCTAATGGTACTACTGCTTGGATAAATGATGCTTACAATTAAATTTAATATTCATTTGGGCAAAATATCATGCTTTATAATTAATTACAAATTCCAAAGAGCATTTAGCTTTATACACTCCAAGACAAGTGATCAAGATTAACACTGACAGAGATGAGACATGTTGATCGTATCCTTGATATAATGGGATAAAGTTATTAATTTAACCTCATAGTCTTTCTCCCCAAATACATGAGAAAACATTATAAAAATCTCAACTGGGACATCCTACAGAAGACTATGTGTATATGTACCTATGAACTACAAGTACTCTTGATTACTTGATGCCATAGCAAATCTAGACAGTCTAAGGCATTGTCATATTTATGAGGACTCTAAAGACATGTGATCAGGGTGAGTGAATGTAATGTGTTCTCCTGGCTGGGATCTGGGAATAAAAGAAGACACTAGGTAAAAGCTAAGGAAATCTGAAAAAAAGCATGAAGTCTAAGAATGGTGTAGTGATACTGGCTCATTGGTCACAGAAAATTATGTGAAAGGCAGATGTGAATCTCTGTACTCTTAAAAAAAAAAAGTCTATGTTCAGTGGTGGGGCACACCTTTCCTCCCAGCACTCGGGAGGCAGAGGCAGGAGGATCTCTTTGAGTTTGAGGCCAGCCTGGTCTACAAGAGCTAGTTCCAGGACAGCCTCCAAAGCCACAGAGAAACCCTGCCTCATCCCCACCACCACCACCACCAAAAAAAAAAAAATCTACGTTCTTTACAAGGACTGCTAATTAAGGTAGTAAACATAAAGGTACATAAGACAGAATTTGCTTGTATAAATTCCATAAAGTTAGTATGCTTCTGCTCCTCTTCTGACATTTCTTGAAAAAACTGAAGAACAGAGTCACAAAGTCACTGTTTTCTAATTCCCAGGAAATATGTTTTCTTACAGAAAAATGTATTAGTATGTAAGTTAGCCTTTTCCCGCCTTGACTTTATAAATAGAGGTTGGGACACACCCATTTTCTTTAGCTTTGTTATGGATCAGAGATATTTAAAGGTCATCTAAAAAACAAAATTAATTGAACTATAATATGTAGATTCAGAAGAAAATGTGGTCAGTGAAGACTGGACAGGTAAATGTAATCGTATAGAAAAATTAACTTTTTAGTAGGAGTATCCCTAAAATTGCCAAAAAAGTAATTTGTTAATTATAAAATAGGTGAACTCCTACCTTGAAGCGGGCTTCTAAAGTTTAATGAACAGATACAGATAAACAGTACATGAAAAGAAGTAGGGTGGGGCTGGCTTTCTAACATCAGAGCTTTTTAAAAGAATCTGTTTCAAATGCCGACCAGATTTCATTAGCCTTTGAGTAAAGAGGCCCCGCTGCCCCCTTTTAAATTTTTCCTCCTGCGCATGAGCACAAGCATCAGCCTTGCTCAAATACCAGAACATGCTGACTCAAGCTGGAGGCAGAACGGCACAGACAGTCCACACCCAGGCTCCGGCAGTGTTCTTAAAATCCAGGACACAGTGTGACCCAGATATGCAAGTCTGAGTTTGATGATTCAGCCCCTCCATGCACGAAACACATCCTTGGCAAGCTGGCTATGATGTTCCGAGGTGGGAGAAGTGATTGCCTAGGGAGAAGACATCCTGGCTACTCGTGTACAGACTGGCTCTGCCCAGGATGTGGGGTTTTTTCCTTTGCTTGGGATTAGGACCAGAATTTAAAATAAGCCAACGTCTCTTATATCTTAAGAGTGCATTTTTTTTTCCCAAAAGATTCTAGGTGCTAGGTTTTCTGTTCATACAAGCTCGGCCCATATGCACCAATCTGGAGCCCTCCATATTAACACACATTTGCTTGATCTCCTAAGGTAATGTGAGATAAAATGGGTTATTCAATTTAGGAATAAGCTTATGTGTAAAACCATTGCATGTGTAAGCAAAGGACTCACAAGATAGCATGCATGACTACAGGTTCTCAAAGGAGATGTGATTGTGTCTATGCCAGAAAGTAGGCAGCCTGAGTGATGTATGGTCATCACTTGTGTTCAGTCATCTGCGATTTTTGTTATTAGTTCCTGTTTCAAGAAAACAAGCTGTGGAAGCCACAGGAAGCAAAAGAGCCCACTAGGTCCACTCTCTGACACAGGCAGTATCTAAATGTCTTTCTTCTTTCTTAGAATAAAGAAAAAACTTATTAGTTTGCTATTTATGGGCAACATTTCAGTTTGGGGAAGTATCAGGTATATGCTACGAAATTTGGTGGGCATTTTCTCAACACAGGAACCAATCCCCCCATGGATTCTATCTCTGGGACAATAATGTCCCTCCCTAGCTTTGCTATAGAATGGTGATTCAATATACTGATAAATTAAATATGCCACATTTCATCTCTCCAACTCTTGCTTCTACCATCCTACTGATTAGAATTACCAGAATTCATTGAGTATAAACACATCTCTGAAGCTCATCCATAAGGCCCTGTGGTTTGGTTTGCAATTTCATTTTTATTGTCTTAATCAGCAATGTTGCTGACCCTTAACATTCACCTAAATGGCCTTCCTCACCCATTCCTCAGACCAAAAACTTGTCCAATAGAGTTGCACTGACACTATATATATTCTGCAAACTCAGTAGAATATTCTACTAGCTTTAATTCCAAGTCTATTCTAAGAAGGTCTGTTTTCTCTTTTCTCAAGCTACCAGCTTTAAACATACTCTCAGGACAGCAATAAGCATACATGGAAATAAGGAAAAGAATTTATTCTTAAAATTGAGATGGCTTGCTTACAACTTTTCTTATAATTGTGGTAACTCAGGGTTATGTACCCCGAGGAGCTCAAATTTTCCTGGCACAAGTCTGGATGCTATAATCTTCATTACAAAATCTATAACATTTTGATAATGTCTCCATTATTTTACATTCTGTTTACCAGAATTCCTAGGAAAAGGAAGTATTCATATAGATAATATACTAATTGCTGTGAGTTGCAATTAGGTGGGGCTTTTCTTCTTCTCTTTCTCCTCCTCCTTCTTCCTTTTAAAAACTTATTTTCTACAACTTTTTCTTATGCTAGCCTGTCTATAAAATGATCACAATAATATATGGGAATAATTCTTCATATTTCAAGTTTGTATTTCTAGCAACAGCACAGGCAAAAATAAAGTGTTATTAAATCACAGAGGAGCATCATTTATGATGAACATCCCTTTGTCTAGCCTTCTATAAATGTCAATGAAGAATTAATACTGAATAACAAATTGTTAAGATCTTAGTACTTTGTATTATATAACAGTAAATGACAGGGTAGAATTGAACAAGCCTACTTATGGTCATTCATTACTAAGTTGGAGTTTTAATTCAGAAGACATTTATTCTGTTCTAATTACAGTGATTAAAAAGATTTTCTAAGAGTATGCAACCATGTGGAGAGGAAAAATAGTATAATTTGTATTAATGAAGTATTAATTGAGAAAGCCTTTAAAACATTTTTACCTAAAGTTTAAATGCATCTTATAATCAACAAATAATGCTAGGACAACTTGATATCCATATGAAAATGAACTGGACAGGACTCCTATTTCACACCACGTACAATGCTTAAGTAAAAATGGATTGTAGACCTTGATGTGTGAGTAACATTTTCTTACTAGAAATTATCAGTATAAGTCTCCATGACCTTGAGTTACACAATGGTTTTCAGATGGGATCCATAAGTATAAATAGTAAAAGAAAAAAAATTATACACTTACATTTCAACTTTTTTTTTTTTTTTTTTTTTTTTTTTTTTTGCTTCAATGAACACTGTCATACAAGTGAAGGACAACTCTTAGAATGAAATTATTGTAAACTGCGTGTCTGATAAGGAACTTGTATTCAGAATATATAAAGAACTCATGGGGCTGGGCATGGTGGGTCATAACTTTGGCCCCAGCACTTAAGAGGCAGAGGTAGGTCAATCTCTATGAGTTTGTGGCCAGTCTGGTCTACATAGTGAGTTTCAGGACAGCCAGAGCAACCTAGTGAGATCCTGTCTTCAAAACAAAAGTACTTATACAACACAGCAATAAAAAGCCTGATTTTTTAAAAATAAGCATAGGGTTTGACAACAAATTTCTGCTAAAAAGATATACAAATATCTAATGAGCTAGTGAGCTCATAAAGAAGATATACAATGCCATTAGTCACTAGGGAAAATGCAAACTACAGCCAAAGTGAAGCAACTCTTCAATCATTAGGGTGGTCATTTAAAAAAAAAAAACAAAAAAGGAAAATGCCAAGTCACAGCAAAGATATGGAGATAATGGCATCCTCATATACCGCTGTTGGTAATACAAAATGGAACAGCCTTTTAAAAGCGATTTGACAATTCAAGTAATGTCTCTATTCTTGCTGCATGGGGTGGAAAATCGAGAACTGTCTCCCATAAGTTACAGTATTGGAACATTTGGGCCAGTATCGGTTGTGCTGTTTGGGAAGGTTTGTAGGTGTGTCCTTACTGGATGAAGTCTGTCATTGGCCACAGGAGTTGTGACTGGTTAGCCTTATTTGCAGTCTGCTCTCTCTGCTTAGTGTTCCCAATAAAAGGACATGCACACTCAGTTTCCTGCTCCTGCCACTTTCTGCCACGCCTCCCCAACACGACTGACTCTTGTCCCTCTGGAACCATAAGGTAAAATATACTCTCTTTTCCTTAGGTTTCAAGTTGCCTTTGGTTATGATATTTTATCACAGCAACAGAAAAGTAACCAATACACTGGGCCTTCTCATAGCTATATCCCAAAAGCAAAACCGTCAAAATATAGATACTACTCAAAATGTATATAAACTGACAAATTAGCAAAATGTAGTATACATATATAATTCAATATTTGGCCATATTTGACTATATATATGAGCTCTGAAAACATGTTGGGGAAAGACGTTAAACACAAAAGGTTGGTGTCATATAATATGTATTGGAGTTCTTTCTGAAGTAACAGAAATGTTTTAGAAATGCAGTAAAATCATGAGTTGTACACTTATGAAATGAAGAATTTGATGCCACGTAAGGTAGGTATTCAAAATATTTGTACTTCAAGGAAAAAAACCACAGTGGTTAGGAAGGACTGCAGACTTTATTAAGAAGGAGGTGGTGTGGGGTGTTGATCAGCTTGGTGGCTCTCTAACCATGGTCTACAGTTCAGTCTTACCCAGCAGCAAGTTTAGAGATGTGCATTTCAGGTCACAGCTAGCTCCTGAGTCAGAGCCCCCAGGGCTAGGCTCAGGGATCTGTTTTAGCAAGCACTTCAGGTGACTCTGAGTCTCACTCGGGTTTGAGAGCCAGTGGGTTCGTTGCAGTTTCTAAAACATAATTGTTCCTCCACTCACTAGATGTGCAGCCTTTGGCAAATTTCTTGACCTTTTCATGTCTTAAGTTATTCATCTGGGAAAAAAAAAGGTGAGGATCAGATGTTTTAACACATGACACGTGCTCAAAAAGGACCAGACATTTATTTACTGAGTAGCTGATAAAGTCAGTAGTTACACATTGGCACCAGGCTAATATGAGGCACCAATTCTGTGAGGCCTCTGCAACAGCAGAAAATGAGTCACATACACACACTTGTATTTTCCTGTAGTCACATTTTCTTTTTACAAAGTTAAAGCCAGAACGAATTTTAATACATTTTATTCAACTATTTTATTCAAAAATAGCATTTCCACACATATTCAATACAAAGTTTTGAGCTATTTTATATTCTACCTTTTCATATTGAGTCTTTAATCAGTTGAAAGCCAGTATATTTTAGGGTGTGTCTCTATTTGGAATCATCAAATGTCAGTTACTCAGTATCCTTCCTCATGTAGCTGTGACTGTGGCTATTCAATGGAACAGAATAAGCTCAATTCAAACCTGTGTTGGTGTCTCCTGAAGTTCTTCAATATTCAAAGCTGTAGGCTATGCCTGAGAAATTGGTCAGATGGTGGCCTGCCATGGGTGTTGCTTTCTGATCATCTTAATAGATGATATTGGTTGCCTATAACCCAGAATCGATCCATCTCTTTAGTTATGTATTGTTTTACAAGAACAGCTAGTAAGCTCTCCGAAAAGAATGTTAATGAAGCCACATGTTACAATCCAGGCAGTCACGTGTTGCTCACTGTTGTATCTGCAGAGTCCTATCTGGAATACAACAGGCACTCAAACTTTTTTTTCCAATTAATTAATGAATACCAACAGTGATTCCTCTAACTTACTTAATAGTTATCTTTTATAATCTGAAAAAGCTAACAGCTCTTTTACTATTCCTTCTCACAATCAAATTGACTTAACTTTCTAAATTGATTTTTAAACCCCCAACTATCTTTAAATGTTTGCCAACCCTTAGTAAAGACAAGTTTAGGAAGGTCATGTACCTATAATAGGATTGCTAATATTTTGGAGTTTTATTACAATAAATATACATTCTATATATGCACAAGCATTAAATATTGCATGTACATGTATATATTTCTTATTGCTACTCTGAAAAAGGAAAGGAAGCAAATATTCAGAGTTGTAATGCTTACGGTTCTGTGGACATTGTGAAAGCAGTGACCATAGGATGTGTTGATATGCTAGCAACCCACAAAGCTAGGTCATGCTGACATCACCCTGGAACATTCTGGCAGCCACATAGGAGCAGCAGGTGAGTAGTGGGTGAGCAGCTTCCAGGGGGTCTCACACTCACACACTCACAATTCAGGAATTATGAATGAATATAGTTACTTAGTACTAAGCTTTTCATATTATCAAAGTAAAAACTTGTGGGCAATTGACTGAGAGGAAAAGATGAGGTCTTTGTCACAGCCCAGACAGCATCTCTGACCTCATGTCTTCACATTCTCTCCCCCAGGCCTCCTTCTTGCAGGTCCCCCCCCCCCCCCCGCACCACCACCACCACCACCACTCCCCCTGGAATGTTCTTCCTTTAAAATGTCCTTGGCTGTCTCTGTGTTTCCTTCTAGTCTACTGAAGCCCTCTCCTTATCCATGAGTTCTGTTCTCCATTGTTCAATGCTCCAACCCCAGTTTGTGTCTCTTGCTTTTCCTGTCTTATGTTAGCATGGCTGCCTCCTAACTGAAGATACAGCAGATGGTGTTGACACTTCACTGTTCCTCAAGACCAAAAGCAAATTTCAAAGGGCAGGTCTCTTGTCTGTTTTGTTTACTCACGTGCCCTGTCCTGGAATAGTGACTGACAATGGGCACTCCATAAATCCTTGCACAATGAATGAACAAATTAGTTCATGATTAAAGCAAGCTCTGAGTCTATGTTTCTTTTCTCTGTCACTATTTACTCTGCTACAGCATTTTAATCAGGTAGGTTTTGTAAGTATGTCGAGCTCCCCCAACCTGTTCACTGGGCTTGCTTAGTTAAGGATTCTGTCTTTTGGAATTTATTCTTCCGGGCAGACTGCCAGGGCTTAAATTTGTCATTTTTAGTGTATGATGCAAGGTTTAGAGGTTTTATTTTATTTTATTTATTTTTAGGGGTGGGTTTCAGTTTTGGCTGACTTCATTGTTTTGTCTGAGGTTTTGTTCTTGTGTTGAATTCTATTTGTCTGGGTTGGTCAAGCTATTTAGCAACTATTCTTCACAGAGCCATGGGATGGTCGAAATTAGAGCTGGAAAAGTCCTCTTGCTTGCCCCAGGCTTCCCTGCACCCTCTCCCCTTAAGTTTTGTGCTTTACAATACAATGTCCATGGCTTTGTTCAATGAGGTTTCAAATATCTCCAGAGATTACTCTGAGTACCCATTCAACAAATCTAATACTTCTGACAATTAACAAGAATGCTCAATGTGTTGTCTAAACTTTCCCTTTCTTATTTTCACTTTATTTCTCCTATTTTCATTTCTCCTTTGGCATTTTATATCTTTCAAAGGGGTATAGACTTATATTTCTGTGCTTTTGGCTTTTTAACCAAACCATATATGCATTCTTGGCTTAATCTTCCATCCTTCTCTTTGTTTGATTTTGCTTTTGCTTACTGAATTCCTCCTGTGTCTTCACCTTGATTTGCTGTTTGTGTAATTCCTCTAGTCACCCATTGAACAAATGTAACACACCACTGCTCCATCTGAAGCCTTAAGACAAAGCACTGCCATCTTCCATATGAAATGGCGCCACATCCAATTGACTGCAGAATAAACCTGGTGTGCTTTTATTTTATTCACCAGAATATGAAGTGAGTTTTGTGCAATGCTGTTCGCTTAACTTTAATATTTTGCTGGTCATTGTGCAGACTCCTCAGTCATGCAAAAAGAGAGAATGGCATCCACTTCAGCCTCCTTCAGTGCAGTCTTGTGGAAATAAATACACAATTCTAGGGCTAAAAAGAGATCTTTCCGAGGTAAAAGCACCTCACTCCCCAGCTTCCAGAGTTACACATGCTGAAGTATTCTCAGTACTGTAAAGTTCAAATGACACTCCTTGTTTCCTGGCTAATAGTGATGATTTGTGTTAAATCGGAGCATCTCTATTTGTAGTCAAGGGTAAAATTTAAAACTTTTCAAATGCCATGGACCTATCTTTAGAAAATACTGAATCTCAGCATCAGATGAATGTATTGTCAAATTGCTTTAAGGGTTTCTAAATGTTCATGGCAACTTCCTGTAGCAGTCTCGGACAAGTACATTTTGAAAAGCCTTATGAGAGATAATGCCATTCTTCACCTTTAGACTGAAATGCCTTTGAGGAAAAATCTTTTGCTTCTAAACAGTGTCATTAGTCTTGTATTTCCACCATGTTCTACTTCAAGGTCAACTTAAAAAACAGAACACTCCAAAGGATGTATATATTGATCCTGTGGCTTACGAAAACGAAAAACTGAACAATTGGAAATGTCTCCCCAAACCTTTGGTTACCTGTTTCTCATTTATTAATGAGGCAATTCATAATTTAGATCACAGGACAAAATCAGGATATAAGTGCTTTAAAAATTATTAATTGTAACTGTATATATTCATGAGACATCATGTAATAATTTAATATCAAAATACTTTTATGGGGGCTAAAATAATCACCACAATTTCATGGAATTCCCACCTAGCCTCATTACAGAATAATCTCCTCAATGTAGACATCCTAGCAACTTCACCTTTTCCAACTGTCTGAAGTACAATAATCCAACACCAGGACCAGGTAATGGCAGTAAGAAACCCACCAATCCCAAAGAAGCAGAAACAGCCAGCCCAGCTCTTCCTGAACCCCACCTGGCAGCAAGCCACCAACCTGTGCTTTCTGGATTTGAGATCTAGATTATGTCAGCAATCATTGTGAGAGTTATTCTAGAAACTGGCTGTGACTGCCATGAGCTAACAGTCAGTATCTTCTTACAGTTTGAGTAAAACTTCAAGTGTTAGCACTCGTTTGAAATAGGTTTTCCTTCTTTTTAGTGAGCTTTAATTATTTGGAGAATGAATTGGATAAACATATAGTGAAATATCATTTTTCCAGGCAATCAAATAAAGTTTATGGGAAAACATGAAATGTGGGGGGAAATTAAATATAGTAAACTGAAAGAATGTAATACATAAGTCACACATTGGATTTTTATGATCTACAAATCTAGTCCAAGAAAAAGAAAATTTGAAATTCGAAGACTTAGGAACTTGTTTTTAAAAACAGTAAAAATAAGTTCCAGGTGGTGTGGGAACAGGAATAGAGTTCCAATTCATAGTCAAGGTACAATGGGGAACCAAGTAAATAATTACAGGATGGATGAGGTTATAAGCAGAGGGAAACTTTAAATGCAAAACATTTTATGTTGCTTACCTCTACAAAAGTAAGAAAGTAGATATCCATGTATCACTAGCAGACAAAGTATACAGAAACAATGCATCACCCATTTTGTTTTGTTTTGTTGTATGATTTTTTTTTTCCCCAAGAGGAAGTAACACATGGCTAGTGTGGCTTAGCCACTGATGGATGCAATAAAGGGGACAGATCATTAGCTCCTAAAGCTAATTATTTGTTTTTTGTAAAAACGTTTCAATATGCCAGATGTTTCATTAAATTTCTTTATTATTTAAAATGATTTATAAAGCTGAATGCTCAACTTTTTTTTCTCGAGATGTTAAAATTTGAGTGTTAAAAACCGTTAACAAACAGAATTTACAGTTCAGTTAACAGTCACTGAATGTGAAAAGAGTTCTTAAAACGTTTCTCTTTAGAGCCAATCTGGTTCCCATAGTAACCACTGAACGATCCTGGAAAACAAGGTAAGTTCTAAAATAATCACCATTATAAATACCCATTATATAAATGTAAATACAGGCAATTGAAATGATTTAGATGATTTTGAAATTGCATATCATTTCCCAAACCATAATGATTCCTTCAGAGTGGTTCTTGTCTGTCATATAAATACAGCATTTACAAAATTTTTTAAATTCTTATGATTTGCTTGTGAGACCATAATCGCCTTTTCAAACAAGTCTTGGGCATGCAGATATTGATCTTTGAACATGTATTCTGGTGCAAGATGGGTCTTTGGGGAAGTACTTTTACTTCGTGGTAGATTGAGTATTTCTTATTATTAACTTTTGGATTTATATGACATTTTCTTTGTTCATTACAAATTATAATAGGACCATATATTTTTAAACTATAAGTTTTTCTATTTTATTTACCCTGACATTTAATTTTGCTATGACAAAAATACTACCCCCCCCCCAAAGAAAGGTTTTTTTTACATTGGAAATGAAATGGTTTTCAAGGCCCAGAATTAATGATTTAGATATAAAATACTCATAACATTATTGAATCTATAAATTGAATTACACACACACACACACACACACACACACACACACACACACACAGAGAGAGAGAGAGAGAGAGAGAGAGAGAGAGAGAGAGAGAGAGCGAGCTAGGCCTTCTACTGTCTAAGCAGTAACACAGAGGAGGAATTCCAAGAGTGAGATGCAACCATCTGTAGTCCAGGTACTAAAAGAATTATAGAGTATAGTACAGTCACATGGTATTGTTAGCTGGATCAATTTAAGACTTAGATATTTTCTTTCCTGTGGTTGATTCCACATTTTTATTTTATAATATGTGTGTTTAGATGAGTAGCCTCATTACTTCAGAGCTTGTTAAAAATGTCGACTCTCAGGCCCTATATAGAGATTGAATTGGAATTTGAATTTTAAAAAGAGCACTAGAGATTTAAATGTACAATGAAGTTGAAAAGCATAGTCAGCCCAAAATTTCTCCTCCAGAAAAAGTTAGAAATGTTATTCTAGAGCAGTGGTTCTCAACTGTGGGTCAGGACCCACTTACAGGTCAAACAACCCTTTCACGGGGATCACCTAAGACCATCAGAAAAGGTAGACATTTGGATTATGATTCATAAAAGTAGCAAAATTACATGAAATAGCAATGAAAATAATTTCATGGTCCGGGGGTCAGCACAGCATGAAGAACTGAATTAAAGGGTGACAGTATTAGGGAGGTTGAGAACCACTGCTCTAGAGGAACAGATGAAAATAAACAGAACCCACTAGGATATGAACTCTACAAGTGAAGGGACCATTTCTTCATGTGACATTTGCAGTGTACAGTTCAGAGCAGAACCTATAAACAATATTAAACAATTCTCAAAACTGATGTACATGCAAGTTTTCTTTTTTAGAAGAAATTATTCTTAAATTTTATTTTTCACTGTCCCCACAAAACTAATTAAATAACACACACACACACACACACACACACACACACATGAAACACATATACTTACACACACACAAATCCAAATGAGCTTAACATAAATGTAAGAGCTACCACATGAACCTCCTAGAAAGAAACACGGAAAAGCTACATGCCATTGTCTACTTGACTGTTTCAGGGTTATGACTCTGGGTTATAAGTATAAACAACAAAAGCAAACACAGACAATCGGGACTTAAAACTCAAAAGTTCCTAAATTTATACAAAGTGAAGAAACTAACCAACACAATGAAAAGACAGCCTAGGAAACTGGAGAATATATTGCTCACCAAATACCTGATAAGAGGTCAATATTCAAAAGAAAGAAACATCTGAAATAGTTAAACCCAGAATAGCCCAATTAAAATATAGACAAATGTATTAGGGTTTCTAGAGTCAGAAAACTTATGGAATGAATCTCTCTCTCTCTCTCTCTCTCTCTATATATATATATATATATGTATATATATATATATAGTCTATATATAGATATATAGAATGTATTGGAATGACTTACAGGCTGCAGTTCAGCTAATCCAAAAATGGCTAGTTGTGAACAGAGTATAGGAATCTAGTAGTTGCTCAGTCTTGTTGTGGAATATTATTTTAGCTATGCAAAGGTGTGTCACGTTTGTTTATGCTGCATTTTTTTTAACTATGTAAAGATGTGTTACATTTGTTTCACCTTGCCTGCGGAAAGCACCTGATTATTCTAATAAACAACCAATAGTTAGTCACTAGAAGAATACATAGGGCTGATAGGCAGAGAGAATAAATAGGAGGAGAAATCTAGGGTTGAGAGAGGAGAAAGAAAAAAACTAGGAAGGAACAGAGGGAGATGCCCGGCGACAGGCAGTAAAGCAGGTGCTAGCCAGACAGACTTGGAGGAAGCAGGAAAGCAGGACATACAAAATGAAAGAAAGGTAAAAAGCACCGAGGCAAAACGTAGATTAATAGAAACTGGTTAAATTAAGTTAGAAGAGCTAGTGGGGCAAGCATAAGCTAAAGACTGAGCATTCACAGTTAATGATAAGTCTCGTGTCATGATTTGGGGGCTGGCAGTCCAAGAAAACCCCACACAGTCCCACAGTCCCACAAGTCTGGCTGTCTCAACTAGTCTTCAGTATATGCTAGAATCCCAAAGAAGTAGGCTGTAATGCTAGTGAAGGAACAGATGTGCTAGCATGGTGAGGGATAGCAGGATAAATGCATCCTTCTTCTATGTCCTCATATAGCATGTGTCTTTCTATCTCATTTCTGGCTTATTGTTCATTCCAGTCATAGTTAAGTTAACAATTAAGAATAGCCACCACAGCAAATGACTTCGCCAATGAAAGCTTAACAATAGACATCATGAGAAGTTCTTCAACACCACTAATTAGTCATCCGGAAAATGCAAATCAAAGCCACACTGAACTGATACCTCACACCTTATAAGAATGGCTATTATCTAAAAGCATAGATAGTAAATGTTGATGAAGATATGAAGAAGTTGGAGACTTTTGTACACTACTGGTATGAGAGAGAAATGAAACACCTTCTGTGGAAAATATAGCAGATATTCTTCAGGAAAATTAAAGATAGAACTACACATGATCCTATTGTCCTACTTCTGAGTATATATATCCAAAAGAATTGAAATGAGGATCTTGATGAGCTAAATGTAGTCCCATGCTCATGTTCTTACTGCAGCATAGTTCACAATAGTCAAGACATAGAAACAAGCAATAGTCATCAACTGATAAATTAAGAAAGTAGGCATATAGCCGGATCTCATCTCAAGAAAAAACCATGTGTAATGCATGCTTCTCAAAAGAGCTGTGGGAAGGATATTATTCTAAGTGAAATAAGCCTGCTGTGGAAGTATAAATACTACCAGATCCAATTTAGATGAATGTGTTACTCATATTTTTGTTTAACTGAAAAATTTACTTAAAAGGAGAAAATTAACTTCAGAGGAGAAAATTTTATTTGGGCTCAAGATTCTAAAGATTTCAGTCCATGGCTGCCTGGCTTCTGCAATTTGGAGGCTTGTGATGATGTGGAACAGTGTGGTGGGGAATACATCGAACAAAGCTGCTTACCTACCTCCACTTCTAGGATATACTTCCAAGACCTGTTTCCTGCAGTGGACTCCAAGTCTCCATTACCTCACAGTGCCACAGGCTGCTGAGCAAGCCTTCATTGTATAGGGTGCTAGAAACCTTTAAGACCTAAACTGTATGACGAGGTATCTAAAACAGGTGGTCATAGAAACATGGTGGCTACCAGAGGAAAGATAAATGGGGCATTGCAAGTAGACTTTGGCAAGTTGAAGCTGACTCTAACCCCTACTGGGTATTTATTATTGCTATTGCTGTTGTAAGAAAACAGTATAAGATCTAACCTTTTCAATTATTTGCATTGGGTGGTGTACGTCTTCAATCCCAGCACTTGGAAGGCAGGCAGCTATCTGAGTTGAAGGCCAGCCTAGTCTACAGCATGAGTTCCAGGACAATCAGGGCTACACAGAAACCCTGTCTTGAAAATAAAAAATTAATCAAACAAACAAAAATTATTTGTGCTTTACAGAGGTTTTTCACCTTAATTTTTAAAAAGTATTAATTCTTTGAAAATTTTATATATGGAGTAATTTCTAGAAGGTTGCTGTATAACAGCATCTACATTTGACAACACACTACTGTATACTCCAAGTCTTAAGAGTGCTAGACATGGTGGCACATACCTTTAATCCCAGCAGTACAGTCTGGTCTACATGGTGAGGTCTAGGTCAGCTATGGTTACATAGTAGGACCCGAACTGAAAACAAACAAGCACCTTCCCCTCTTAAGAGAGGTGCCTGTGTTTTCAAATCCTATTAGTGGTTCCTCAATTAAGAAAAAAAGTTCAGCTATACAATTATGATTCCATTGGTCACACGATGTGGAGACATCAAGTCAATACTGCCCGTGACGCCTGCTCCCTGCTAGCTGGCCTTCATAGTACTTTAAGGTGCTGTGCAAGTTGCTAGGTGGAGAGTCATCACCAATCGTTCCCAGCACTTCTATAATTTGGTAAGATATGCCCATGGCACAAAAGTGGCACAAACATTATGGAAGTAGCCAACTTATTTCTGATTGGACTTAAGATTTGCTCAACAGGAGAAAACACAATCCAACATTGTCAGTCAAGTCAGGAACCCCAAACTGGGAGCTCATAGGTTCCAGGAGTAAACTTAGTACTGCTACTATTACTGTTAATGTGGTGTGTGTGTGTGTGTGTGTGTGTGTGTGTGTGTGTGTGTGTGTGCTTTAACAAATAAAGCTTGCCTGAAGATCAGAGTGCAGAGCTAGCCACACTAGTTAGCCAGAGATGCCAGGCAGTGGTGGCACACACCTTTAATTCCAGCATTCTGAAGGCAGAAGCAGGCAGGCCTCTGTGAGTTCAAGGCCACTTTAGGCTACACAAGATTGATCCAGTCTAAAAGAGAAACAGAGTCAGGCAGTGGTGGCTTACAACTTTAATCCCAGCATTTGGGATGAAACATCTTTAATCCCAGCATTTGGGATGAAACATCTTTAATCCCAGCACTAGTGAGGTAGAAACAAGAGTGATATGGCTGGGTAGAGAGAGGGACATAAGGCACGATGAGACAGTGCATTCAGTCTGAGGATTTGTAGGGCAGAATTGCCCCCTTTGGTCTGTGGAGTCAGTAGAGGTAAGAACTAGTGGCTGGCTGTTCTGTTTCTATGATCTTTCAGCATTAACTACTATATCTAACTTTGGGATTTTATTATTAAACTAATTAGAATTAATGCAAATTCATTGTTATTATTATTATGCTAAATTGACATGGTATTAAACCCCCCTTTAAACTTGTATGCCTGTACTCATAGGTTAATGCAGGCCTCAAATATGACCAGAGAAGTTTCTTTGTGCAGTAGAGAGTAGTTAATGCAGAAAATCACTGGTCAAAGTGCATAAAATAAGTGTCCATGGAATGTCCATTCACAAATGAGTCATCCATGTCATACCCAAGGTTCAGACACTATCACAGAATAGACGGAAAGATTGTAAGGGCCAAAGGTCAGAGAGCTCTGGAGCCAAACTGTGTCTTCTGGATGTGACAGGACTGCTTCTGCTTCACTCATTGAACCCACAATAGCTGTGGTTGCCCGCACACAACCCTCACAAGAACAAGTTAGTTGACAGACGTCCTAGCTGGAAGGGAAGTAGTTCAAACTGAGGAATGATGGGCAGTTGATGGCTCTTGGGGCAAAAAGAAAAAGTCAGTCTTCTTTGAAGAACTGGCTTCCTCATAATTGACAATGCTCTAGTGGATGGCCCTATATCCGGAAGAAAATGGACAGTGCAAACTAGAATTGAAGCATTATTAAGAGGAAGAAGAGTCTGGGCAGTTGTGGCTCACACCTTTAATACCAGCACGGGAGGCAGAGTCAGGCTGATCTCTATGAGTTTGAGGCCAGCCTGGTCTACAAGGCAAGTTCCAGGAGAGCCAAGGACTGTTACACAAAGAACCCTGTCTCAAAAAACATACCACCATATTCAAATTTAGCTATAAATCACATAAGATTTGTTAAAACATTTTTTCCAAATCCCCCTTTGAAACTTTCCTGGCATTGGGGAGTGAGGCACTGAAATGTGTCTCTAGCCCTCTGTTTACTTTTGATTTGGGGACAGGGTTTCACTGAGTTGCCCAAGCTGATTTTGAACTCATATTGTAGCCAAGGATCCCTTCTGCCTCAGCCTTCTGAGTAGTAGGGATTACATACTGGTTCAATTTCTGTATTATCCAACAGAGTTACACTTGCATTTATAACTATGCATGTGTGCTGCACATATAACTTGTGGTGCTGCAAATAAACATATTACACAACAGAGAAATTAAATAACTCTTATAAGACCCCTTATAAAGCTCTGCAAATACATATTATTTTACACTTAATTTAGGTACTAACCCTTCTCACATCTGTCATTGTCTGTTTTTTCTGTGTGCCACAATTAAAAGGAAGAAAAAAAAAAAACAAAATTATATCATTTGAACAATAAAATGTTTTATATATATATATATGTATGTATGTATGTATATTTTTTAACGTGTTTATTTTTACAACAACCTGTCAACTAGTTATGACACAAAGTTCTAAGATCAAAAAGCTCTGCGTAATACAAGAGATGGAGGAGTCAGGACTGTCTAGCACATCCAAGTGATTTTGGCTGCTCAGGTCCTGAATGTCCTGTGATGTGGAGATATTTAACAGCACGCCCAAGAATTGGCTTGAGTAGTGGCATAATGTATACTAAGGGCCTGGTCCTAAAATGCTAAGTTACTTCATTTTTCTAGATTTCTTTCGTGGTTGTAGCTAAGTAATGGTCTCTAGTAATTTTATACACTGTTAATCTTTCACAGTCAGGTAACCCACAAGAACAGTAAAACCAACGAACTATAAAAACAAAACCTATAAAAAAAAACAAACCGGCCCACCATTCAAGGTCAGGGGACCTGCTGCACCCGCAGGAAGCGCTGGGCGGACCTTCGGCATCCCAGCATTCCTCGCGCTGCCTCGCGGCTCTTCCTGGATAGTCTCTATGGTTGCGCCAGTGGTGGCGGTAGCGGCGCCGGACCAGTACTGAGGCTTCCAACTTTGCGGCGGCTCTGAGTGTCGCGGGGCTTGGCGCAGCGCCATGTCCGAGAAGAAGCAGCCTGTCGACCTGGGGCTCCTGGAAGAGGACGACGAGTTCGAGGAGTTTCCCGCGGAAGGTAACTGCCAGGCCGCGCGCTGGGCCGCGGGCCTCAGGTGGAGCGGCGCCGGGCCTGCTCGCTGCGTGTGCGGGGATGAGCTGCGCCCAGCGTCGCGGTCCCGGCGCGGCCTCCGGGTGCCCGGGCCTGGGCCTTGGAGTCCCCGGAGCCGTCGCCTCATGGCTCGGCCCGGTGTTCTGTGTCTCAGCACGGGCGTAGAGGGGCCGGGTGTAGCCGGGCCCGCGCTGTAGCGTGCTGGTCGTGGCCTTTTATGTTCAGGCCGGGACTCTTCGCGTCTGCACAGTCTCTTGTTTTGCTTCGGTTTCACAGACTTCCCTTTGGGCTTAAACTTCTCCAGAATTCCACTGTTGCCCCCAGGTAGCCAGGGCTGCCTACTCTTGGGAAGGCGTGAATGATCGAGCCCTGCCAAATAGGGTGGCAGAGTCATGTGGGGTGTCCTCATTACAGACTTTTAACTCCTGTTCCTCTCCATTTGCGGCCACTTGAATTAACATGACCCAGGCTTTCTAAAACTCCTCAAACGTCTGCATTCTAAATTCACTTCAAAACTGGAGATGCTTTACTTTTCTCATTGAAGGCAATAGTACAGCTAATGTTGGAGCAGGTTGCTATGATCTTGGGAACGTAAGTGTACGCTTATAGCACATTGCCATTTCCACAAATATAAGAGTAGATATTGCTGTATCTACCATCATTTGCACAAGGAAACTGAAGATTGGAACAATCTAGAAACGGCCCCAGTATCAGCACTATGGAAATGATGAAATGTAAACACCCTGATTCACACCAAAGCCCTTGACTTTAGCTGTTATCCTGTTTGCTAGATATCTTTGCCCACCACCCCCCTTAGGTTTTTCAGAATTGGCTGCTTTATTGGCTTATTGTTTTGAGTAGGATTCCTAAATATTTACCGTATTTTTTTAAAAGCGAGTTACCATTGCCTTTCTGAAGATGCTAAGAAGAAAATTGTGGTTAGTGGTGTGCACATATGTGGCATCAAGCAATTATCACTTGACAAAAATTGTATACTAAGATGCCCCATCATGATCCCATTGTGCATAAAACCACATCACTGGAACATTTAGTCTGTTTACTTATAGTGCAGTGTTTTGGTTTTTGTGAAAGAGAACATTAGTGTGCACATTACACAGCTCCTTAAACCAATTGAGAGCACATTTCCTTCCAGTTAGGAGTCTACAATTAACAGGGATAGTTTACCTTTTGTTTTAGTAATGAATTTATCTATTCAATCTTGTGTTTTGTTTTGTTTTCAGATTTATTAATAATCCTCTAACAACTTTGTGGTAGAGGTGGATAAGTTAGGGCAGGATCCAATTCTTATTCCAACTACTTATTTCAGGTGTCATTTATTCCCTATTATATACAAGCTACATTGTTAGACACTTTATTTACATTACAGTCTAATATCCCATCCTGAAGCAGTAGAAGTTCACATGTTAAGAGACAACCCCAAAAACCCTAGTCATTAAGTGGCCAACTCAGGATCTTCAAGGTCTTTCTGACCAATATTCCCACCCAGATTTTACCCCTTACATTTAGTGCATGCATGTCTTTAAAATAACTAGAGAACTGGGACATGACAAAAGGATTTAGAGGTAACTATCTACTTGAAGTACTATTACAGCACCTTTCATCAACTGTGTAGTATATGACCTTCAGAATCTATTTTTAGCAGTAGTCTGCTCAGTGTTGACAGTTATATTGTGTATTGTAGGCATTTCATTAAAGTTAAAGAAAAGCAAAGACTCAAAAGACAAAAGTATGCACAAGAGACTTTTATTAGTGTAAGCACCATGCCATTTATTATGAATTTGTTGTCTCTGAATGTATAGAATCTAGTTTGTTGAGGAATCTTTACATTTAGAATGAGAAATTCTTTGAAATGCATTTGTTATGCAAGTCTATGTTTCTTCTCTAGTTACCAGTTAAATAACCTTTCCTTAATTTGAATTAGGGAGATTTTGCTATATACAAAGTTAACCCACTGGGTGAAACCACTAAATATTTACAAACTTTTGATTATAAATTGATGGAAAAACATAAAACCTGAAAAATAAATATCACTGAAGAACTTTGTTTCTTTGAGACTCATATTTCTGTTATCATTGTGAGATAGTTTCTCTGTTGAAATGTGGTACGTGGTCCACTTGGCATTCTGGTTGGCAGGGAAAGAGTTAGAAACACCTATTAGAATTTGAATCATTTAGCATTTGAGTTTTCTGTTCAGTTATTAGTACCCTGATTTACTTTCAAGCACTTTCCCTCTGGAAAATTTATTTATTTATTTAATGTTATCACCCTTTGTGGCAGATATACCATTTACAAACTCACTAATAGAATACATGAAAAGGTTCCTTGTTAAGCCATCTCTGTCATCTGTAGAACATTTTACTTATAAGAGCTTTGTTAGTCTGAGAGTGCTTCATAGTTGGGCTGACCATCTCTAGGTTAATGTGTGTGGGCTGTACACAGTAGAGCCTGTCACAAGTAAGTCACTGAATTATGTAATGGTTTGTCTGTTGGGCGTGTTGTTGCTACAGCTTCTGATAGATAAGAACCTGCTGGCTGGGATTTTAATTTAGTGATCTTAAAGAAAGAAAAAAATTATTTTAAATGATTGTATGGTGGCCTCATTGTTTCATCTTGAATAGTTCTTCAGTGTGAAATATAACATCTGGAATGAGTCTCTGAAGGTACAAAGGAACAAATGTTCCATTGATATCCCCAGTTCCCTTGTTTAGTCTGAATCTGTTACGTTGGCAATTCCTAACAATTATTCTAATTGGTGGGTATGTACTATAATGGTCATTAAGTAGGAGCTGCTACAAAATCATGTTTAGAATCTTTGTGGAATGCAGTCTACATAATTTCTAGTTGTTTATGCTAAGTGAGAATAGGCTTTATAAGGAAGTCATTCCAATTCAAAGTTCTGGTAAGACTGGTTTTAATATATTTCTGGAAGCCCTCACAAGGTTAGAGTTTTAGACCCAGCTAACAACTTAGTCTAGAGAACATTTCAAATTTCATCCATCATGCACTTAGGTTACCTTTTCCTTTTCAGATAGATTTTAAAATGATTTTAAATATTGTTAATTTCTTTTTACTGACATTTAGAAGTGGATGATAAAAGAGGGAAGAAACAGTGATCATTTAGATACTTCTATTTATTCTCTTTTTTCCAAACTAAGATGGTCTTGTTTATTTTGTGTTACTTTTTTAGAATATTTAAGTGAAACTGAGTTTGCCTCATACAGCAAGAGCATTTGCAAGAATTCTACTATGTTAACTATTGTATAATTTTTCTGTAATCAGTGATATCAATGTTACACTAAAATATCAGGAGTACATCTTCATCCTATCCCATTAAATTCCTGAGTAAGATCTTGGTATGGTAGAGAATGTTGAGAATCTGCTGAGTCAGACAGTGAGCTGGTGATTCCTGAAGCTTGTGCTTGGTAAGACCCTCTCACTGGTGTCTGACAAAGTAGAGCATCTTGTAGAGGTCTAAACACCTGGTGAGTGTTTTAGTGTATCACATTCACATGACTCATAGAGGTCAAATGACTAACATTTTGTGAGTGGGAGCCAAGGAATTTAAATGTGTGTGTGTCACACACACATGAAAAAGAATTGTCATAAGAACAGTACCATTAAAATAGTAACATGAATATTGAATACTAAATGTACTAAGTAATTATCAGAAAGATTTTTTTAGATTGATATAGGAGAAAGATAGAGCTTTCCATACTGTGCCAGTTGGTAGTACCAAAGGGGACTTTGTTGTTAACAGTTATTAAATATAATGTCGTATAAACAAGATCATCTAACATTTACGTTAGATGATGCTAGTATGAAATACAATATTTGTGTCACTAAAACTCTGAAAGAAGTTCTACTTGGGAAGGTACCTTTTGAATGTCTGCTGAGTCAGGTACATACTGAATGCCTGCTGTTAGAAATTGTATCCAAGGAAGTAAGTTTTTGAATTGCAATTGATAGCTGTTTGTGGGGAGGGACATTAAAACCATGTAAATATTAATTCCAGTCCTCAAGCCTTTGATGCATTTATTTGCTTATTTTTCTCATTTTTATTACTGTGTGTTTATGGACTCTTTAATTCAATGAATTATAATTTATCACTTTCATTCTTTCACTCTGATTGTCCCATTTTGAGTATGGAAAATTCTTTCAAGCTTGTTTTTGTGTGGTTTTTAACATGTCCCCATCATTTTCTCTGCATTTGCTAATATTTGACGCTAATCTTGTATTTCCTAACTTTGGTTGGAGAACAGGATCTTAATTACGAAAACATTAAAAGGGAAGTAAAGAATGCAAAAAAATAGATGATCTACTTTTGAAGTGTATCTTTATCCAGTTTGGTAGTTGTAGTATTTTCTTTATTCTGGAAAAGGTTTCTCTACTTAAATTTCCTCCCCTCCCCAACTGCTTTTGGAGTTAGCAGGTAACAAGTGATTTATTCATTTGATATATATTAATTGCCTCCTGTTACTGATGGATGCAGAGAGAAAATGACTAGCTGTCATTGCCAGTCCCAAATGGTTCATTTAGTCTCTTTTACGGTACATAACAGCTCTGTGAGGTTTTTACCCAGGGCTTAGAAACAACAACACAAGATAATCAGGGTCACTAGCAAATTTCAATCTATTCAGAACTCTGTTTGATGTAGTAAGGAATAGAAATGACGAGGAATAAGGACCAGTGGCTTTGTCACTAAGTCCAGTACTTTAGTTTTGTAAAATGCCTACCCCTGGTAGACTGTCTAAGGCTTAGTTTCTCCCCAAGCCCTCCATTCACATAACCCTTTTGTCTGTATTATTTCAGTTAGTCTGTATTATCTGTTGGGCTTCTAAGTGTGAATTTCTGTTTCCTACTTTTGTAGGGGTGGTGGTGGGATATTGGGATATTAGAATGCAACTAATTGTAAGTTATCAATAGTTCCAAAAAAAGGAAGTTATTACCATGTATTTAAAAAATAAGTTAGCACCACTGGAACAGATATTTTAAGAGATGGAAATGGAGTGAACAGTTTGATCAGTGGCTAAGAGAACCTCTCCCAGAGGTCCTGGGTTCATTCCTAGGACCCACAAGGTGGCTCACAACTACCTGTAGCTCCAGTTCCAAGGAATAGGAATCTGGCCCCAATTATGACTTCCTTGGGCACCAGACATTCACATTGTGTGCATATGTGCAGGCAGAAATCCAGACACAAAATTAATCTTTTTAAGAGAGAGAGATTGAATGTAGGAAAGAGACAGACGTGAGTGTAGAGGGGAGTTTGGTACTGTGTGCATTGAGCAGAATAATAGTAGATTCACACTTGGGGCTGATACAGAACATTTATAAACCACGAAAATGCTAAGTAGAGTTTTTACTTTTCTCCACAAGGGCATACTTCATGCCTTTTAGGAATTTGATAACATATATATGTTAGAAGATAAGACTATAAAAACCTTTTCTAAGAAAGAGCACTTTCCACACTCAGATGTCAATGTTAGATATTTTGTAGTCATAGTTCTTTAAGATTTAAAGTTAGTAAAAAATGTAATTTTTGGTTGGCAAATGAGGACAAAGCAAACATTGATGCAAAGTCTTAAATTTAGAATTATTAGAAATTTATTAGCAATATACTATTGGTTATTTCCATTTCTTTTAAAAACATAGTACTCTTTTTAGAACAGTACACATCTGGAGGCAAATAAATTGAAGTAAAAGGTTGTACTTATTTAATTGATCACAATTCTGGCAATTAATTGAAGTTGAAGGTAAAAATGTATATCCATTTATATATTAAAGGACATTAGACATTAATAAGGCATCTGTCTTAGTTAGGGTTTCTTCTGTTGCTGTGAGGAGACACCGGGACCACAACAACTCTTATAAAGGGGCTAGGGGGTGGCTTCCATTTTCAGAGGTAGGATATCAAGGAATGAGCTTGCAAGTTGCTAACTAGCTAGGTCAGTTAGTACAGACACTACCACCAAGTCTGATAGCCTGTGTTTGATTTGTAGAACCCACACGGTAGGAAAAAACCAACTCCTGAGTAGTAGTTTTCTGACCTTCCCATGTATACTATGGCATGTGCCCCCACATTCATAGACATACTCATATACAATGAATATAATTTTAAAACTTACCAAGGAAATGGAGCTCTTTTCCTGTGGTGTTTATTGCCTTCCTTGCTTTGTGAGATATTTTATTTTTCTAAGAACTTTATTTCTCCCCTTTCCTTTGTCTGTTTAAAGAGAGGAAAGGAGCTTAATTCTTATGCCAAGCGTCCCTCCTATTCAGTTTGATATATTAGAAACTGCACCATCTTAAAGAAAAAGACACTTAGGTTAAGAAGTTTGCATTTTTCTCAGGAAGAGTTGGCACTTCCTAAAACAAATCACTGACTCAGGTACATTTCTTGTTGGTGATTTTCAGAAGCATTTGGTTACAAATTAGCAAGCTTTTTTCCGCTCATGAAATTAAAAGAAGGAAAGCCATCATGGAGACATTTGAATGACACCAAGTAATAGCAATATTGAAATCAACATTTTGAATCAAATAATAATTTAGATTAAAAGTTTCTGGAACCCTATAATTTTAGTGTTTCTAAAAGGCATTTACTTTAGAAGACAATTAAGGTTCTGCAGTGTTTCTGAAAGACTTCATAAGCTTTATCAAAAAAGTGCTATATTTTTATTATTTTATATTTTTAACTTGCTGCTTTCCACACATGATCATTTCCTTTTTAGGGACTGGGGCAAGCAGAAACTTGTCACTTAGTAGGAAATTATTTAGTTGGAAGTGTTTCAGGAGGACTGTAGGCTTGACGTTTAAGTCCTTACAGATTCTTCCATTGTGGTTTTACTAACAGGTCACCCCCTTTCTCAAATACCGTGTCAAGTCTTTGTTCAGATTATTGTTTGGCTAATTTTGTTTTTAAATTTTCAACTCCCTTAAGTATGATTATAAAAGTTCCTAAAAGTATCTCAACAGGTATTTGACATTTCCTGTTTTTGTGCTCTACCCAAACAGCATATTTACAACCAGAGTTTTAAGAGTGGAGGGGTGGAAGATTAGTTTTAAAAAGTTAATATCTTTTTGTGAGGCAGCCTTTTCTTCATCTGGTTTTGATTGTGGTAATGGTGATTATTCTCTAACCAAAAAGGGTAATGTAGAGTGATCTTTAAGACCCTTTCTGGTTCCAAGTATCAGTAATTTTTAAATAGTTATGTCTTGAGCATTTTATAAAAACTTAAAGTACAAAGCCTAAATTTGTTGTAAGGCAGTTTAATGAAAGAGTTTCTTTTGAATTTTATTAAGGAAGGGGTTTAGTGTTACTGTTTCTTTGGGTGGGGAAACTATTTAAATTACTAAATGGCTACAAAACTATAGTCAGTACTGTAAGACTGGAGGGAGTGAAAGGAATATTATCAGGCAGTGCTCATTTGCTGCAAAAGGATAATTAATTCAGTTACAAGTTTTATATTCAAGAACCTAAAACAAGTCTAGTATTAGTTCAAGGCATTGTTTAATTTAAATTAAAATCATCACATTGATCTTTAGTGATTTAGTGATGTAGGGAAATATCTACTATCTGAAATGAAGCCCCTTTACACATTATTTTTTACTTATATGTATGTGTCTATGTGAGTGTGTGCCACATGCATATAGGTGCCCACAGAGGATGTTTCAGACTCGTTGGAGCTGGAATTATGGTTGGTTGTGAACTGTGGGTGCTGGGATCCAAACTTAGGTCTTCTAAAAGAATAATTATACCTGTTAATTGTTGAGCATGTCTCCAGCTTTGAAGTGCCTGTTGCCATTGCCACTTTGATGTCATAGTTCTGGTTCTGTTAGTAACATTGAAAGGCACAGTGATCATCCATGAAGGAAGTACTCACCCAAATTGACATTGGGTAAGGAGGAGATGAACAATTTAAGATATTTAGGAATTAAAGCTGGGAAAGGCTGGGTGGTGGTGGTGGTGGTACACACCTTTAATCCCAGCATTTGGGAGTAGAGGCAGACAGATCTCCGGGTTCAAGGACAGCCTGGTCTACTTAGTGAGTTCCAGGACAGCCAGGGCTGCACAGAGAAACCCTGACACACACACAAAAACAAACACACAGAAACTGGAAAAGATGTGACTGTGGTAGTTGGAGGAGAAAGACTAGCTAAGATGTCTTCCAAGTTTCTGTTCTGTTCTGGTTTATGGAACCAGGTAAATGGAAGTACTTTTCTCCTTTCTGTTCCTACACCAGAAAAATTTAGGTATTTAACAGGATAAAATACCCTTATGAGCCACTACTGTTGAATTCAATCTATTACATATGCACACAAAAAAGCCTAAATTGTCCCTTTGTTATTTATTTTTCTTCTGAGATCTGTTTTATTTTTTCTCCACGTTGACAGACTGAATAACTGACAGAACAACTTACAGGAGGAAATTTTTATTCTGACTCAAGTTTCAGGGAGATGTCAGCAGGGAGAGCATGGCCCCTGGTGCTCGTTCACATGATTGTAATTAAGAAAGGTAGAAAGCTCCACTGAACTATCTTCCAGAGACTACCTCTGGTGCTGTGCTTCACTTACTACAAGCTCTACAGCCTTCCTATGCTGCCACAGGCCGCAGACTAACATTTAAACATGGGGATATTTCAAGTTCCCTTCCTGTCCTTTTATTGAAAGTAGATTTTTTTTTCCCCCTCACATATAACCTCTCTCCTCCCCCCAACTCCTCCCAGCCTCCTATCTGGATCTACTTCCTTTCTGTCTCCATTTGAAAACAAACAGGCTTCTAAGAGATAATAAGATAAAGCAAAAACTAACACACTGGAATTGGACAAAACAAACAGAAGGAGAAGAGCCCAAGAGGAAGAACAAGAAACAGACCCACTTATTCACACTCTGGAATCCCATAAAAACACTGAATTTCCTGGCAGCCATAATATATACTCAAAGGACCTGGTGCAGACCTGTGTGATCCCTGTGCACTTCTGTGTTTCTAGTGGATGACTAGTAGGATGAAACTGATGGTTAGGACATACAGAAAATAGCCCAGTAATTACTGGGTTTTAGATGGAGGGAAGGGGTATCAAAATATATAGGATTTTATTTTTCTATTGTGAGTTAGGATTTTGTGTATGTGTTTAAGTGCCGTTTGTCATTGAATTACAGAGGCAAATATAATAAATGTTATTTCTAAGGAACCAAGATATATTTGAACTAATAATTATTTGTTCAGGGTGCTAATGTCATTGTAGAGGCTGTGTTTTCCAAGGTGGATTTTTGTGCTGATTAGGTTTTCAACTGAGAAAATGCCCTTAACATACTGACCTGTAGACAGTCCTCTGGGTCATTTCCCTGATTAGTGATTGATGTGGGAGGGCCCCACCCACTGTGAGTGGAGCCACTCCTGGGTAGGTAGTTCTGAGTTACTGACTTATTTGAAAAGGCCAGTTATAGAAAATCTCACCTTCTCATTTGTCTTTTAGATTCAGAATTAACTTTATCCAGAATTCTACAGAGGTGATGAGTATCTCTTACTGCTTAAATTAAGAAACACATGCTAAATTGCCCTAACTTAATGATAATGCCATTTGTTCACTTGGCTAAGGTGACAATGGTTATGTCTCACCATTTTTAATGAGTAAGTAGCTTGTCCTGTGAACCACCCATTTTTACTCCTTAATTTTAATACTGGTTATAGTGATCTTTTACTAAGTCGCAATGAAGTTTTGAAAAATGATCATGGCTAATTTTTATTTTTTGTACTTATGCAAATGGAACTGTAAAAATAATTATTTTTTTGTGTAGTATTTGTTTGAGACTGGCTTTTCCCTCCCTTATCCAGTGTGTTACTCCTTTAAGGAAGTTTCTGTTAGCTTTGATGTGCTTTCTGACATTAAAAAGAAATCTCTTATTGCCTAGTGTCACAGACTTGAAATCAGCCATTTCTTCAGGGAGCAGTGGTAGCTTTTATTATAATGGTGGAATAAATAAGCAGTTTGAATTATGTTCGGAAGTGAAAGTTACCCAAGTAGTGGGCAGGTTCAGAAGATGGCACAGAGAGACAAGAACAGCATCACATACTTGATCATTTACAAGATTGTAAGCAGACTCTCTAAAGATTGTCAGTGGGTGAGGAATTGAAAGTGCTTGCTGTGTAGCATAAGGGCCTGAGTTTGACTCCTCAACATCCTTAGCAAAGGTTGTTCAAGGCTGCACATGCCTCTAACCTCAGAACTGGTGGAGCAGAGACAGAACAGTCCCTGGGACTTGCTTGCTGCCAGCCTAGCTCCGGGCTCAGGGAGTTCGAGAGAGAACTCACCTTAATAAGGTAAAGAGCGATGGAGCAGAACACCTAATGACCTGGGCTTCTGCACATGCACATGTGCACTCCCACAACAGTCACATGTATACCCACATACACCAAAGAAAATTTTACTTTCAGAATGTGAAGTGTAAAATTGGGAGCTGATTAAAAATTAAGATCTTATGGGTAATTATTCATTATACAGTTTCCACACTAGAGGAATGGGTATCAGTGGGACACAAGGCAAACCTGAAGGAGCTATGAGTAGATTTGAATATTAAAATTTCTCTTGTTTTGGTATTTTTAGTATAGGATTTTTCTATGTAGCTGAAGCTGGCTTGGAATTCATGAGCCTCTGCCTCTGCTTTAGTGCTGGGATTACAGATTTTGTGTGTGTGTGTGTGTGTGTGTGTGTGTGTGTGTGTGTGTGTGTGTGTGTGTGTTCTACTTCACCTGGAAAAATCATTTTACTTTAAAACAAATGTGTTAACCTGTAAAAAAAAAAAAGTATGTTAGTCAAGTTTATAGTGGTTGTGTAAGCCTATTGGTGTTTGGAGGCGTATATTCTTGTTTCTGGAATAGTTTGGTGTCACTAAAATGAAAAAGGGGGGGGGGTTAAAGTGGCCTGCACTAGAAGGCTAAATTTTCATCAGGATCTGAAAGGGATGGTGTAAATGTTTGGGAGTTTTGTTGGGTTTGAGATTATAATATACCATTTCCCCATTTTCTATTCTTCCTCTAACTCTTCTCTTCCCAGCTGTCTTAAATTCATGGCCTCTCTTTCTCTGCTGCTGGTGGTGGTGGTGATGGGGTGATGGTAGTGGATGGTAGTGTGTTCTTAAATACAACCTGCACAGTCCATGTAACATCGCTTGAATATATGTTTTTGGGGCTATTTTGTGTTGGGTGTAACCAGTTGGGACCAGCTGGTGTACATTCTCTTGGGAAACAATATTTTTCCAGCTCTCACTAGTCTAGTTGCCTGTAGTTCTTTATTTAGGATTGAAGCCTCATGAACTTTGCCCTCCTGCATGTTAGCATATCTGTTGGTGTCACCTTTGTTCAGGTTATGTTTAGGCAGCCATGTTGGTGAGATTTCATGGGTGGAACTTCTGATGGTCCCCCCCCCCCTTTATTTTTTATTTATTTATTTATTTATTTTTTGAGACAGGGTTTCTCTATATAGTTTTGGAGCCTGTCCTGGAACTTGCTGTGAAGGCCAGGCTGGCCTCAAACTCACAGCCTCTGCCTCCCAAATGCTAGCATTAAAGGTGTGTGCCACCAAAGCCCGGCCCACATCAGACATTTCTAAGAGAGACAATCTCCCAGCAGACTTCGTATTCCTTTGGCTTTTGCAATCTCGAAATCCCATCTTCTGAAATGATCTATGAACCTGAGGTATAGAAATTGTGTAGATGTGTATCAGTTAGGTCTGGACAGGGTCACTTGTTCACTGCATTTTGGTCAGTTGTATGTAGTTTCCATCTGTTGAAAAGAATTTCCGTGATGAGGAGTGAGAATTTATCAGTGGGCATATGGAGAATATGTAGAATGTAATTATGGGTTATGCTGGTTTTGTAAAGTGGTAGCTATAGGTTCTCCTCCAAGATCCATGATTTCACTAGCCCTGGGTAGTTGGCTAAATTTGCAATACCAGGTATAGCTCTCCCCATTCCCACCCCCCTTCAGCAATCCTTAAGTCCATTTAGAGAGTGTTCGGTGTACCATCAGACTCTGTGTGCTGCCACACAGGGTTATGGTGTCATGCTGGTCACCATTGTTGTTCATAGGCACCATAGCTGGGTAAGACTATTGGTTGCTTCCTTCCTTTGGAAGCTTGTATGGTGCCTTCTGGTACCATGAAATATAGTTCTTAGGCTTTCAGGTCTCATTCAGTTCAAGTCCTCTGGTCCATGTGTCCCAAATGCATGGTGTCTTCAGCAGTAGGGACTTCCCTTGGCTAGTGTAATCTAGTGTGTCTAGTGTAATTCTAAAGTTCAACTTTAGAATTAATTTAGGGGCTAAATAAGCAGAATTTAATGTGTGTATACAAAAGGAATTTTAGGATGATCCCTTTGCTTTTCCTTTACATTAGTAGGTTGGATTTGTGCCTAGAGTAGTTATATGTAGACGGTATAAAGGATAGTTCAGCAGTGGAGATGTATTTGGAAATCAACAGTGTATTGCTGAACTGTAGTAAAGGATACAGTAGAGAATGGATCAGTGATGCAGTTCCTCATGCAGGCATTCCATTATTAGGAATAAAATAAAGGAAATTTGGAGGTAACTTAACACTGAATGCCTCTTTCTGAAATACAAGTATCAACTAAATATTTGGTTGTAGTAAAGCTGTCTAATTGATTAACCCTTTGTTTGACTACTGAGTTATTTTAAAACTTCTGTGCTTGGTATTATTTTAGCAATAAATACTTATGTGTACACGTGTGTGCAGAGGCCAGAGTTGAATGTCACCAGTCTTTCTCTCTTAACTGTCAACTCTCACTGAACCAGGAACTCACAGATCCTTTTTCTATTACAGGCACCTGCCACTGTGAGTACTGGGAATCTGCACCCAGTTCCTTGTGCTTGCATGCTTTACTGAGCAATCTCTCCAACCCCCCAATAGATATGAACCCTCTAGAAGAATGTCTAGAGATATTTACACAGGTGTGGTTCTGAATAAAGCTGAAAACTGTCTGAGTCTGTCCTTTAAAGCCGAAGGAAGGAGGAAAAAGAAAATAAGTAAAACAGCAGCACTCACCCGTGTGCACATTTATGTTTGTCCTTCTGTTAAAAGACAAGTGGGGCTTCCTCTCTCAGCAGTTGGGATATGGAGGCAAGAAGATCAATAATGTAAGGCCATCCTCCCCAACACCAGTCTTGATTTGTATGAGATCCTGTCTCGAAAAACGCATGGTAAAAAACTTCTAAGTTTTGTATTGCTTTTTATTTGCAAAATTTTAGTGGTGACTTATAGTTTGAATTTGTTTCCGTGTACTTATTTGAGAATTTTGTACAGTGTCTTTTAATCATATTTACTTCTTCCCCCAAATTCCTCCCAGATACGCTCCTTTCACTACACTCCCAACTTTGTGTCTTGGTTTTTCCCCCTAGCTCATTGAGTCCAATATGTGCTTCTCATATGCTTACTATACACTCTTTAAGAATAACTGATCCTTACTCTCAGAACAGCTAACGGTTGCCAGTAGTGCCTCAGCTAGGCATAGGAACTCATGTCCGCATCCCCTTTCCACACTGGGATTTGACCTGGTTTGAGTTTGCATGAGGCTGGTGTGTGCTGACAAAATTACTTTGAGTTCATTATATACAGTTGCCCTGTTTTGTATGGAGGAAATGAGAACAAGATAGCAAAAGCTTCAAGATTTGTAGAGGAAGATTACAGCTTTTCTTAGGTAAAGTGTAGCTGTCTTGTTTTGTTTTGAGTTGTGAGGATACTTAATGGCAGATTCTCTGAAGTGTTTATATTTTTGGAAATAATGTATGAAAAGTACTTAGGCATCTGTTTCCATTTTTAGACTGGGCCGGCTTAGATGAAGATGAAGATGCACATGTCTGGGAGGATAATTGGGATGATGACAATGTAGAAGATGACTTCTCCAATCAGTTACGGTAGGTTTTCAGCCAGATTTGTATTAAAGCTCAGTATTAATTTTAAACATGGAATGTACAGCTTACATAGATAGTTGTCCTCTTAAAACTTTTGAGATGATTCATTATGTAAAATAAGACTCACTCTGGATTTCTAAACAGGAATATTTTAGGAAAATGCATACAACTTTTGTTCCTTCTAAAAAGGTAGTTAAATAGTATATTTGCCACTTTCATGAACTTGATCCTGTCAACATTTCTTTTCAACTAGTATTGAATAACTGGGCAGAAATTAGAATCATAGAACTGATTAGGGAACTCAGTGAGTCTCAAATTTGGAGATTGGTGTTACAGTAATCTGTTTAATTGTATTCAAGTATAAATTCACCTAACTTGCCTATTCTGAACATTTCTTATGAGTGTTATTATATAAGATATGTCCTTGTGTATCTAGCTTCTTCCACTTAGCATAATCTTTTCCAATTCAGAAATATAGTAGCATATAGAAGTATATTTCCTTTTTCATAACTCAGTAATTCTCTGAGCTATACCATATTTTCTGTATCTGTCAGTTTGGAAACATTTCTACTTTTGTTTTGTTTTTTGTTTTTCGAGACAGGGTTTCTCTGTATTGCTTCGAAGCCTGCCCTGGACCTAGCTAGTAGACCAGGCTAGCCTTGAACTCACAGAGATTCACCTGCCTCTACCTCCCAAGTGCTGGGATTAAAAGGCATGCACCACCAACGCCCGGGCATTTCTACTTTTTTGTATGCTGTGAATAGTGTACAGCATATAAAAACATATATGTGCATGTATTTGAGTACCTATTTTCAGGTTTCAGGGAATATGAAGTGACATTTCTGGGTTGTATGATAATTCTCTGTTTAAACTTTTTGAAGAACTGTCAGACTTGTCTAGCGTCACTGAAAAGTTTTCCCAGTAGCAATGATAAAACATGATATTGTTCATTTGTTTATTTTTAAATGTAGTCATTGTGTAAGTAAAGACTATGAAGTACTTACTCTTTGTAACTTCGATTTTAATTTCCTTAGTGACTACGTTTTTGTGTATTTCTTGACCATATGTACCATTTTGGGAGTCTGTCAAGTCCTCTTTCCATTTTTAAATTGGACTTTTTGTTGTTTTACTGTGAGACTACTTTGCACATTTTTGGTATTAAAACCTTGTCAGATACTCTGCTAGGTTGTTTTTTTTTACTTTGCTATGTCATTTGCAATCTTTTAAATTTTGGTGGTCAAATTTATTTTTTTCTTTTGTTAGTATCAGATTGAGAAATTCATTACCAAATTCAAGATAATGAAGATATAGTTCTGTGTCTTTCTAGAAGAATTTTATAGCTTAGCTCTTTTAGGTTGAGTATTTTGAATGAATTTTTGCATATAATTTATTTTTATATGTGAAAATCCATGCTTCCCAACACCATTGTTGAACAGGAACTAGTTTCCTTCCTGTATGTAGCAGTTATGCTTGGGATGTATGTATTAATTAACTGGTAAAATTTTGATATTGATGTGAACTTTGTATGTCTCAAAATTTTGTTGAAGTTTCTAAAAATACAGCTGAATAGTAAGTAGTGTGTCTACCTTGCATGCATGAGGCACAGATTTTAGTCCTGATCACCACATGAACAAATAATCCAACAGAAACTAAACATTTAGGGATTAGGAAGATGGTGCGCTGGTTTAGACACTTGTTGCTCTTGAGGAGGACCCACATTGAATTTCTAGCACCCACATGGTAGCTTACAACCATTTGATACCCTGTTCTGACTGCCGTGGGCAGAAGGCACACAGACAGTACATAGACGTGCATTCAGGCAAAACATTCATACACATTAAATAAGTCTAAAAGAATATTTAAACGATATTTGGATATACATTAGAAATAGAACATTAGTATTTGCTAAGTTCTTGGAGGATAGTAGAAAGTCTCATTTATTCTCTAGTATGAGAATATTAATGAAAATAAAATTAGAGGAATAACAATTTTTAAAATTATTATATTGACTGATACCCAGTTTCTTTCTCATGGTTTCATCTTAGGGACTAAAATAAAGCTATTTGGTATTGTTCTAAGTTAGTGACCAAGCCTGATTTATTTATTCTATTAAGCCTTAGAGACAGCTGTTTACTTGATTTTTTTTTTTTTCCCAGAAAGAATGCTTATGCTCTCCTTTGTCTTGTTTCAGCGCTGAGCTAGAGAAGCATGGTTACAAGATGGAAACTTCATAGCACCCAGAAATGTTGCGAGACCTTAAACATGGACTTTGTACTAAATTCTAGGACAGAAACAAGCATGGGCTACTTTGAAGAATACGTTTATTTCATTATCTGCTTGGATTTATTTTTGTTTATAACAAAATAAAGAAATGTTTTGATCTAATCTTTTTGGCTCTATTCCTTTGTATTCATGCTTTTTCAATAAACTTATATTGACACAGTAAAAGTCCACATTATGAAAAATTTTAATAATAATTGGGGCTCAAGCAGTCAGATGTTAGGATTCATTGGACTAGCTCAGCACCTGTCTTGAGCCACATTAGTGAAATGTCCGTCCAGTTTTTCCAGCTACTTTCTTTCATATCACATTAATTTTTAATGTCTTCTGGCGATAGTGTAGGCAACATTTACTAAAATTTATAAGGAGGGCCTTCAAAACCTATGTTTTTAAAATATTCATCATTTTAAATGTGTGTAATCTACTTAGTTCCTGAGCCATCCATAATGTTATTAGTGGTTGGTAGAGTGTTGGCTGTTTGGTCACAGGTCTAAGAAGAGTACCTCTGTTACAATTGGGAAAGTGGGCCCAGGATACTTTAGCAGCATGGCTATATTCTGAGCCACTGCATACATTCATTCCTGTTGCTATACCTAGTGCTTGAGTGGGAGATTTAATTTGGTGCATAAAGGACTCTTTGGAAGTGATAAATGATGGAATGGAATAAAGAACAAAAAAAGAATCTGGACATAATAAATACTCTGTACATATAGCTGGTAATTTTTTTTTGCAAAAGTGGTATCCAGTGGTCGTTCATGTCTTGCCTGTTACTTCAGTACTGTTCAGGCAGCACACACAGTTCTCACCCAGCAGCTTCTGCACTGACTGGCTAGCAGGCAGCCAACAGGATGAGCTCAGTCCCAGCCTCCTGTCTCTATAAACTGTAGTTTTTTCTGCAGTGGAGACTTACTGTCTATTTCTCATATGCAACCAACAACTAGCAATAGCCATGACAGTTTCTAGGTCATCCAGGCTTTCATGGCCAATAACTAACTCAGAATGATGGCCCACTTCTAGCACTCTGGTTTTCCCCCAACAAGTAAATGGCTGCAGAAATACCCTTTCCACTTCATGCCTTAGTTGCTCTTTTTACAGTCTTTCCAGGTGCTTTTCCAAATCTCTAAGGTGTTCACATAATGAAACCTGTTTATAGATCCTGTTCATAGCATATTGAGGAAACAGCTACCCTGGGATTCTTCCTAGGATGCCCTTTTCTGTGGTGGCTTAAACTTGTGTATCTACTTACCAGAAGCATGTACATTATCCCATACAACATGGGACACATGGGAACAGACAGCCGTTAGTAATACTCCACCCTCAAGCAGATCAGCCTCAGTTGCATATCTCAGCATCCATTTCAGGAGCCATGCAACCACTCCCCTCTAATTCATCTTTGGATCTATTTCTTATATGTCTTTGTGCTGTATTCAAAGGGGATACCATATGCTTCTATGCTGCCCTTTTAGTTAAAAGGTACAATATATCCCTCTGTTTAGACCAGTGGTCCTCAAACTATGGGTCATCACTCCTTTAAGGGGACACCTATGATCATCAGAAAACCCAGATGTTTATGTTATAATTCAAAGCAGCAAAGTTAGTTATGGGGTGGTAATGAAAATTATGGTTGGGGATCACCACAACATGAGGAACTGTATTAAGGGGTTGCAGCATTAGGAAGGTTGAGAACCATTGCTTTAGGTATAAAATTGTCAAATTTGTAGTACCCTCAGTCCACTGCCATGTGGACTGAGATTGGTTTTGGATCTACTAGCTACTTAATATGTCTTGAACACTTTCCTCTAAATCCTAGTGTGCATCTAGTCTGCCTTGAGTTTATATTCTGTATTCATTCTGTTATTTTCTATTAATCTCATCCTGTATCAGTTGCTTTTAAAAGTATATGATATCAGGTCCTGATTCTAGTTCAGGCCTGTCCCTAAAACTCTAAACTCCATCTACTAACTTGTCTGTCTTTGCATTGACCAATGAGCATCTTCAAATTGGTGAAAACTGAAAAACAGAAGCCTTGATTATCCTTCTCAAACTTTCTATTTTGCCCGGTCTTGCCTATCTCACATTTTCTACCCAGTTATTGAAGGCCAAATTGTAGGATCTTTCTTGTGTTTTATTTTCTGAAATACCTCTCTTTGTCGTTGATTCCAGTCTTATCTACTCAGTCTCCATTGCCATCACTTTTCATCGAGGACCCCTTTCCCCTCTTCTGATGGCCACTCATCTTTCACATGTGGCCAGGGAAAACACATGCCACTCCTAGATCAGGGTGGATTCTGCTTAATCTTCAGCCAGTAACTCTTTCACCCTTGGGAATGATTAAATTAGAGGTGGGCAAATGTCAAGAATCTGGAGACAGTGAAACTAAGGAGCTGTAATGCTCTGGTTAGCGCCCCTCTCCCCAAAGCCATCCGCTCCCTCTGGATGTAAATACAGAAGTGTGGAGCCCTAATTGCCACAGTCATCTAGAAAGCAGTTTTAGGTTATAGAGAGGCTGCTCAGAAGCTTGGAGAAAACAGGATTCTAGTTAGGTGAGATGGCTCATCAGGGAAAAGTGTGACGAGCTATCTGCTGGCCCCATATGATATATGTCCATACATGTACTGTGGCACTCAATAAAAAATGAACAGAATTAGTGGATATCCCTGAGCCTGTCCTATGTCCGGCTTCCTGTACAATGAGTCTAGATTTTATTTCAGACTCTGAATGTTTCTTTAGAAACATTTTAACCAGCATGTTCAGAACCAATGTACACTTATTACCAGTATCTCAGTCTAACTATTGCTTATGGGGTCCTACTAGACTGATGATAACAGAGCTGGTCTGTCTTCTACTTTTTTCTCAATAATATGTATTGGAGAAACAGGATCTTGAAAATCCTTTTCCACAAGTTCCCATCCCCCATAAAGTTTCATACATCCTCAGTTTGGGTTAATCTTCACCTTCTCCCACATCCCTCTCCACCTGTACCTGCTTAACCCTTTAGCAGCTTGTATTGACTTCCAGTTCTTTATGTCATGTGTTCTACCTGAGTGGCAGTATCCTAGGTTTCCATGTAGCTTTCCAATCATGCTTCATTCAACAGCAGAAGCAAGCTACGGTAGCTTCTTCACCTAGGTGACTGCTAGGGAGTCTTGCAGCTTTCCTTGGTGAGGATGAGAGGGAGTCTTGCAGCTTTCCTTGGTGAGGATGAGAGGGAGTCTTGCAGCTTTCCTTGGTGAGGATGAGAGGGAGTCTTGCAGCTTTCCTTGGTGAGGATGAGAGGGAGTCTTGCAGCTTTCCTTGGTGAGGATGATGAGAGGGAGTCTTGCAGCTTTCCTTGGTGAGGATGAGAGGGAGTCTTGCAGCTTTCCTTGGTGAGGATGATAGGGAGTCTTGCAGCTTTCCTTGGTGAGGATGAGAGGGAGTCTTGCAGCTTTCCTTGGTGAGGATGATAGAGTATAGGGAGGACCAGTAACAGCTTTCTGTCAGCACTCAGAGCCTTTAAAATTCTAGAATTCTGTGCCAGAATTCTGGAGGTTGAGGCAGGAGGCTTACAAGTTAAAGGCTAAACTACATAGCTAGACTCTGTTTCAAATAAATATTCCAGGTTATCTTACCTGAGAGTGTACATCTCTATTGACAGTGTAAATAAATAAATATTCCAGGTTTGTTCTCTCACCTGAGTCAGTACATCTCTATTGACAGTGTAAATAAATAAATATTCCAGGTTGATATCTTTACCCGAGCCAGTACATCTCCATTGACGGTATAACTTTGTCCTTGTCCTTTTTCTCTTTTAGTGGTCCCCTTTTAGACAAATTCTTACATAGAGTGTCCTTATTGGGTTCATCTTTAAATCCCCTTGTCTTCGTTTTCTCTCAAAAGTGGCCTTGTAGGTGGGGAAGGACATTTTTCTGGTCTATTTTAAAGATGACAGGAGGGGGGGAAAGTGAAGTAGGGAAGAAAACGGGTGAACTGTGTGTCCATCAACTAACCACTGGGCAACTTGACCTCTGTGCCCCCTGAGAGTCCTGGGAAGGCATAGACAACACACTTTGCTGTTAGTTACCCCTTCCAAGCAGTATGAGAACCAGCTAAGGAAACTTCATTATCACCTGGTGTGGGCCATGTACGGAAGAATGGCTCCTGGGTACCAGGGTGTTAAAAGTTAGTTTCTGCCTGCTGGAAGTGAAGGTACTTAGCCCAGAAGTAAAAAAGAATTGCAGATCAGAGTGTGGCACCAAAAGCATGTGCACAGCCCTACAGTATACTTGCTGGTCTTAAATACTTACTAGAAAGTGAATTTTGATCACTTTTAAATCTTTGTAATTTTCTCATTGTCTAATTTTGACCACTGATCAAAAGGAAAAGATACAATAAACAGGAACCCTTTGTGTCAGAGATGCCATTTGCTGTCTTACCTGTGTAGATATATGTCCATGTATTAAGCCATTTCATGCCTAATTCGCTCTTCCTGGACAATTTAAAACCTGCACCCAGTCAAAAATGGTTAATAGGATCCTAATGACTAAGAAGTATGTTTTTTTGTTTCGGTGCATGATGAAATTTCTTCCAAGAAAAATCTTCATAGCTTTTTACTCTCACTAAAATATGACATCATTAAAGCTCGGTAATGACGAAGTAAATTGAGCATGTGAATTGTGTTTATATTTTCAAGACTAATTTCTAGTTTAAGGTAAAACGATGTACTTTTCCCTACATTAGTGTTTGTAAATAAAGATGGCTAATGTGCATGCCAGAGCCTTTGAAAGCTCACACTGGTTTGTGTTTGGCATTTTATGTGTGAAACCCACAATAAAGTTTATATCTTCATTTGTGTGATGACATTTCCTAGTAGAGGAGTAGACAGAGCATTGATGTATAAGCAAAGCTATACTCTGCTAAGGCCAAGAAAGCCATCACTGCCAGGTACAGAGACAGCAGTCTGTCTTTATTTCAATAAATTCCCCTTTGGTGACTACAAAAAGACATAGGCTAAATCATTTTGGCTTTACATACATACACATCATTCCTCTGGAGGACTGTTTAATAAAATCATACACAAAACAAAATAAACAACCAGGCTAAAATTATTAAAAACTTTTAAATGTAAATGCTAATGACATATATTAAAAAGTTTCTTTATATTTCATAGTTAAATTTGTTAAGCAGCTCTGGTAAACACATGGAACCTGAATTTTTATTTAAAACAATATTCTACACATTCTTAAGAATCTAGAGGATAAATTGCTGGGGCTTTTAAAATTAACTATTGATAAACTTATAATAGCATTTAAGTCAATTGACTCCATTTCTATAAAGAAAGCCTTGAAAGGAGATTGCTAATCAAGGATCAGAAAGGTCTAGGCCTGGCTAGTCAGGGATTAGATGAGTGACAGCAAATAGTGCTTCTGGGAGCCTACAGGAGAAGATGGGAATGAAAGTGGGCCTCTAGTCTCCCCATCTTTCCTTCAACAGACCATTTTGACCTTTATTTGTTTTAGACATTGGAATTCAATTCAATGTTGGACTTTATTTGAAAAATTGATTCCACTGCCCTTATTTTAAAGTTTGATAATAGTGATCTAGATTTTTCTACAATATTGGCAATTTCTCCTAAATGCCACCAAGTAAGTTAGTTTTTACTTTCTGTCCAGATTCAGGGTAGAGCCATGTCATACTGTGAAAATTATAAACATTTCTTCTAAGTTCTGTCATCTGTATGTTTGTGACCATGATGTTAAACTTAGAGAACTGAACAGATTTCTAAAGAGCGTCTATCTCCACCATTTCATTTTATAGATGAAGAAAAAAAAAATCCAAAATGGGTGGGACCCATCCCCAAGGTCATATTTGGTAGAAACAAGAACAGATTCCTATGCAGGACTCTTCTTACCATTGTGCTAAGCCTTTTCTTGTAGATTTTTTAAAAAATAAATTTTGACTATCGATTGTTTGCTAGGTTTAGGAATTCTAAGTGGTAGAAGGGAAAGCATGAAAACAACAAATATTTAAGTATTTGTGTAAACTTAGTTTCTGTCCAGCCTGGTCCAGCTGCTCTTCAGCCCCAAATAAACACACAGAGACTAATGTTAAATATATTAAATATAAGCTGTTTGGCCAATGGCTTAAGCTTCTTACTGGCTAGCTTTCTCTTAATTATTACCCCCATTTCTATTAAAGTAAGTATTGCCATGAGGCTGTGGCTTACTTGTAGTCCAGCATGTTACTCCTTAAGCAGCATGGCATCTCCCTGGCAGCCTCTCTCTCTCTCTCTGCCTTCCTCTCCCCAGAATTCTCATCTGATAGCTCCCTACCTGGCTACTGACCAATCAGTGTTTTATTCATCAACCAATAAGAGAAACATATATACAGAAAGACATCCCCCTTCATATTTGTACTGCATCAAGTACAGTATCGCTTACCAAAGCTAGTCTGCATGTGCTTTAATAGATGTTTGTTAATGCAAGAAAGAAGATGAGCCCTGATCTAAAATAATTGTTCAGTAACACAGTGGACCCTGACTCCATCTTGGCCACCAGAGATGCATTTGTCCCTTAGGTTGATAACGCCACTCAGATTCCCTGTGGGTAATTAACATTGCCACTGACTTTCCTTGTTCTTCTCTCAACCCCTTTGTTTTCTTCTGCTGTCTTAGTGGGGTCCCAAATCAAGGTCTCTGTCAACCCTAAAAGATTGAAGGTTAAATGCTGGGTCAGTTAAACTGTTACTTGGGACTTGGTATTTCAAGCAGGAGGATAGAAATCTTTGAGAATTACCAGCATTCATGCAGCACAGACCACTGACTAGTTTCTGGACCCTGGAATCAAGACATCTTAGATCCTATCATTTTAAAACCTGGCTCTCTTTAACCTAATATTGTTTCTCATAACTCTTCCCCTTCAAATATGTTCCCCCCTTTTCTTAAGTTACACAGAATTAGTTCATGTTCCTTCTCACCACTTAGTGCCTATGTCTGCCTAAAAGATGCCACAGTCCTCTCTCAGATGTGACAGCACAAATGACTGGAAAAGACTAAGGTCTCCTGAAGTTTAGGCTTTCCATCTCAAACTGAGTCACTGTGCCAAGAAAAAAAAAAAAAAAAAAACACCCCTAGTCCCCAAGAGAAGCTTTTTGTCACATCGAAGGGCTTGGTGTTGGGAGACCTGTTATGCAATAAAGATAATTTCTTCCTGTGCGTTAGCTTCTCCCATTTAGAGACGACTTCCTGAGACGCTGGCCTGGGCCTCTCAGGGCTGTGAAGCACTGTCCTCCTGTTCCCAGTGTTCATTTCGAGCTGCTAAAGTACCATCTCCCCGGCCCTCTGCTGAGTGCTGTCGACCTTGTTCGCTGATTGCTTTTACTGATTCCCTTCAGTGATTGATGGAACTGACTGGACAGTAATGAAAACAGAGCTGATTCGCTTTATCTTAGCAGGATTAAAGCCTGAAAACAAATCTAATTTTCTTTTATGGGGAAGGGAAGTAGGAACAAAAGATTTTGATCAGTGTCTTAAAGTAACATGAAAGGGAGACTGGAGGGTTTAATATGGTAAAAGGAAACTTCGTAAAGGAAGGAAAGCATAACTGTTGGGTTCCTAATGGAAGGAGTGGGGACGCTCTAATTTCCTTTTTAACAATAAATGTGTCCACATTCTAGGCATGGTATACACACTGGCCTACACTGCCTCTGGACACATTTGTGATCTAAATTGGGGCGGGAGTGAAGACAAAAGGGAAATGTAAAATCATAAAAAGTAAAGAGGCTGGACTGGAGCATCGGATGGTGTAATCTGAGATCTTTCCAGGGTGCCTCTCCAGGAAAAGGGGAAATGTAGCTCCTAGGTAAGTCAAGGGAAGCAGTAATGAAGGTAACGTGTTTACTGTTAAACACCAGCTTAGCACCAAGCAGTAGTGTTTATGACTCTTTTGAATTTAGTTTAAATTTCAATCATTAATAACTATTTACAGGTTAGACTGTGATGGACCTTATCACAACAAGATGAACTATTAAAAAAAAATTCCTTCCATTCATTTTTTTTTTTCTTGTAGGGATATATATATATGTAATTCGGTCACAGACAAAGCTAGGCTTCAGAATGTCAATGCTATATCAATCCACTCCTATAAACACAGTTTGTGTCAACAATTGATCATTAAGCCTCTGTTTCACACTGCAAAATGGAAATGTGTCAGTCAAAGGCCAAGCTGCCGCCAGCCTATGTGATGCCTTGTGTAAATTGGAAAATGCCACCCTGTCCTTCCTGCTGGAAGTATGTTGCCTCATGAGCCAGACTAGATTTCAGGCCTCTGTTTAAAGACATAAGCTACTTGGCTGTATTCAGCATCCCTGATGAGAGTTCTTGAGTCCCCATAACAGACAACAACCCTAAATATCTGAGAGTAACAAAGAATCCACTGTCAGGATAGTGTAGGACATAGGTCCAGAGGGGAGTGAAAATGTGGCAAGCTACTGCATGTCTGGCATCAGCAGTTTAGCTGAGCAGTGTTTCATTCCAGGAGCCAGCTGGTTCCCATGCTGCTGTGCGAGCCTGGGCCTCTCCCATGGCATTGCTTACTCAGAACTTGCAGTCTCAGGGCAGATGTTTGATTGCCTGCTTCCTATCTTGCTGGGGGCTAGCTGGTGGAGATGTAGCTTCTGTGCAAAGTGGCCATGAAGTAGTATTCAGTGCCTCCTAGGAGGGTCACACGCTAATCAACTTATCCCCAAAGTGATGCAGGGTATTATTCAGATGCTGTATAGGTTTGGAGAGAATTGGGTGCTGTATAACAGAAACCATAAATGTCTCATAGGTTTTAGGTATTGCTATATTCTAAATACATTATCCAGACCTGGCTCCCTTACAGCACTGCTCTGAAGATGGAGGTAGTCAATGTTAGAGCTAAAGGTATTTCAGTGTTTTGGTTCATGTCTTCTTCTCTGCACATAGACATGACAGCAAAAATAGAAGAAGAGGACCCTGTTGATTCCTTGAAGTTCCATAATTAAGTATTCATGAAGTATTGTGTGAATTCATTATTCTCTTTATATAGTCTCTTTAACCCACCCCAAATTGAGGATAAAAGACAAGTGTTCTCCAAAGAATGAAATGTTCTCAGGCTCATATCTATTCCTCACACCGTGAAATGTCCTGTGTTTTGTTTGTTTTCTCAGTGCTAACCAAGTAGTAAAGTGGTCCTCACAATTGACAATGCTGTGTGTAGGGTGTGATGAGGTTCTGCCCTTAGCCGTCCATAGGATCCAGAGTCTACTGTGTAACTCACCCCTGCTGTGGTGTACCCTGCTCCTAGGGCACAGGCCTTCCAGGCCATGAGAGTGTTAGCTGCTCTGTTTGTTGCTTCTTGCTCCTGACTCTACCAATTCTCCAATTAAATATGCTGTTTTCATGCCCTTGAATTTCCACTGTGTATAAAATTTCTGGCTCAATGCATAGCTCAGTGGGATATATCTTCGACATCTTGTCATTGTGCATATTATGAAATCATTCATGTGCTAGAGTATATTTTTGGTGGCTTGATGTTTGTAACTGTTCTAGTGGCATTTTAAGCCCTGGTTGTTCTTACCGATTTCATTGATAGGTGCAAGCTTGGATTACCTGTAAGTTCTGTATGTGTGAGCATGTTCTTGCAGTCTGGTGAGCAAGAAACAGGTAGATGCATCTATACATTCTCAAAATCTATGAAAAAAAAATTAAAGAAAACCACCCACTACAGAGAAGAAAAAGGGTAGGGCATAGTCAGAAGAGCAATCAGGATTCTCTGGGAAACAAAGAAAGCATGATCTAAAGATTGACAGGAAACCTGTCAAATAAAGGGTTGGGCACACAGACTCTGGAGAAGCAGAAGGAAATAGAATGTATAAGTGGTCCGCATGTTTTAGAAGAGCTCAAGCTTATATGGTTGCAAATAGACTTCAACATCACAATCACTTGGTATTTTAATGTTCTTTGCTTACACACTCTTTTCTCTCAAGCATCTAGGCTCTTTTCACAAGGAAGCCTAATACAGAACATCTTATTTCTACATCTGCGGCTAAGGGCCACTCCAAAACGAAGGGGTGCATGGTGCTTTCTCTACACCCTGCAACTGAATTCCTGATGCTACTTCATTGTAAAGAGCTGGGATACACAAGGATGAGTGAGTAACTATTGTTATGCTCAGGCTGGATGGTACATGAGGAGCCAGATGATCCTGGGCAGAAAATAGCCTGGATGAAAGTCTGGAGGTAGGATTACAGTCGGCATGCTGTAGAACTGTGTAGTGTAAGGGAATGGACCACTCCCTGTAGCTACATAGCAGCTTTTAACTTGGAAGTGTGACACAGTTTATTGTTCTAATCATCAGGATTCAATAGAAAGTCATGTCTTCTCTTGAGAAAAAAAAATATGCTTTCCAGAGTAAAGAATGTGAGATGGGAGGCAGATAACTGCTGATAATTACTGACTATATATCACGCGTGACAACCATAGCAGACACTTTCTCACTTAATTCTAAGTACTATTATTGTCCCTGTTTTGAAGATGAGGAAGCAAATGAGCTAAATGACTTATTTCAGGCAACACAGCTGGTAAGTGGTGGCACTGGTGTGCAGACCCAGGCAGTGTTGACACCTATGCTAATTCCAGTGCAACTTGAAAGTGTTTTGTTAGTTCTGGCCGGGAAGGGCCCTGATGACCAGCTGCCTGAGTGAAGCAAGTGTTGCCATTGTTCCTTCATTGTGCTTTTGTGTATTTCCACTTGTGGTTGGAGAACCAAAGAACTAAGACTCCCATCTGGTCAGTGACCGGTACCTATCATCCAGGCATTAGAAACTAGAGAGTGGTGGCACACGCCTTTAATCCTAGCGTTCAGGAGGCAGAGGCAGGCAGATCTCTATGAGTTCAAGGCCAGCCTGGTCTATAGAGCAAGTTCCAGGCTAGGCTCCAAAGCAACACAGAGAGACCCTGTCTCAAAAACAAACAAACAAACAAACAAGCAAACAGAAACTAGGGATGAAAAGCAACAAGAAACAAAGCTACATTTTTCTCAGATATCTGCTTCTACCTACCTACAGCACCTTCTCTCAAGACTAAAAACCTAAGTGGACCTGAACTAACTGTAGCCATGGAGACTGCTCCCCTCAAATTTTGGGGTGTTTACCTACAACTTTCTACAGCATGGTGCTCAGCAGTCAAGTTGTGCAGAATAGATACAGCTCTTGTTTTCTGCCTGTGTTGTTCTTTCTTTCTAAAAAGTGACTCTGGGGTAGATGTAGGGTGTGATATGTAAAGGCCCCAGGGAGAAGAGATGACTGCAGGGCCATCTGGAAGAATGAAAAGCCAGATTGTGCTTCTGCTGGTGTCACGTGGAATCCCTGCCAAGCTCCAGGCCAACACCAACCAACCACTAGCCGATGGCAGATTTTGGTTTTCTAAAATTAAAACCTTAAAAAAGATACCCCTAGGACTAGATTCTCCATCCTGGTATGAACATCATATAATAACAAGAATAGGCATTCTGAGCTAAAGCTTTCACTGTGAATTTAAAGATTTTAATAGCATTGTCCAGGAACCCAATCTTTCCCACTGGGAGTATCCTGAGTTGGAGATTTCAGTTTAGAGCTTGTGTTCCAGACAGGTCTTGTGTTTCTTGCCTTAGGACTTTTCTTCCTCATACAGATCCCATGGGCTGAGATGCCCTTTCCTCCTTTTTCTCATCTTACTTATTGCTCTCATTTCACCCCGTCCTCTCTTGGAACACCTTTTTTTGCACTCAGACTGGCCTCTAGTTTTGTTCTGTACTCACTATCTTTATCCTTTACTTTATTCCCTGAACTTACTTAAATAAGATTATCTGCTTTATAAAGCTTTTCCTTGTTCATAAAAATCTAGAGGCTTCATGATATCAGCTGTCCATATCCAGCATCGTCACCTCTAGGCCATGAAATGTTCTTAATAAATGTCAAGCAAACCAAATTAAGATGGGCAAAAAACTCCAATAGGAAGTAAGAAGATCTGCTTCTATGCTGGATCTGGAAGTGAGGAACCAAAATTGAACCCCATAATTCAGCCATCCCAGGAAAGGATAAATAGAAGGATGAAGCTAGACCTGAATCTTATTGATGACTTCCAGTTCTAAAGCAGGTTGTGAATTCAACGTATTTTAATTAGTTTGGCTGCTAAATAGCTGTGAATGTCACATTCATGGACCTTGGAGGGGCCTGCTATTCTTACTGAGTTAACAAGAATGCTTCTCATCATGAGAGACTTTGAGCAGTTGTACTGGCTTGACATTTTCCTGGAATCAACAAGGAGTACGTATTCCCATGTGGCAAGCTACTGGATTTCCTCCCTATATTGTGAGTTACAAACATACTTTCCTCATTGACGTTTATTAGAAAGTAACACAAAGCAGATTGCTGGGTTTGGGTTTGTACTCTGTGGACATTTTATATCAGGCATATTATTTGTTCTCCTTGTGCCAGGCCGATGGCACCCTTACAGGTTAAGCCCTCAAATCTTGTTCCACTATTTTAACAATTTCACTGACTTAACCTTTATATAGATGAAGTGCTTTGCTCCTCCGTGCTGGTTAAATGGATGCTTCAGGTTTGAGTTGGTCTGGGATCTATCAGGGAATGACACAAGAGGTTTGACTTGAACACCAACACTGGGTCACACAGGGACAGGCTCCGGGTGTTTTTTGTTTTATTTTACCACCCACCCTCCACCTCCCTATCTAGATCCTTTCTCCTTCTCCCCTTCCCCCCCCCCACCCCACCTGCCCCATCAATAGACTTGAATCACCTATGCTATCAGCAGGTCATGGTTTTTCATTGTGATAGAACAGGATCAAGTTTAAATTATCTTGTGTTTTTCCCAGGGCTAAGTAGTAGTTTATGACAATTTGCTTCTATAATTTGAGTACTTGTGACAATGAAATTGAATCAAATTATGTGTGTGGGGGGGGGGTGAGGTTTTTTTAAAAAATAATAATAATTTCTGATTTTGGAAAAATGACATGGAATTAAAATTTCAGTATCCATAAATAAAAGTTTAATGGAGCACAGCTACTGCGATTTACTAACCTTTTGTCCATGGCAGCTTTCAATCAACAGAGTTGAATATTTGTGACAGAAACTTTATGACATACCAAGTGTAAAGTATTTCCTAGCTGGCTCTTTGCAGAGTAAGTCTGATGCCTCTGGCTTTGAATAATGAAAGACTGTTTTCAGATAAGGTTTTCAGTGCAGATGTTCATTGCAAGAACTGGTGTGTCCAGGTACCACCAAAGCAGCACCACACTCTGGGTTACTCAAAACAACAGGGCTCCTTGCTTCCCAGGTTTGGAGTCTGAGGAGTCTGGAATCAGTGTGTGCTGCTCCTTTTCTGAAACCTATGATGTAGCCTTCCCTAGCTCCTCATGGTGGAGGCGTGATTTTCAACACTCTGATTTCAGCTGTGTAGTCCTAGCCTAGTCTTTCTCTTCACATGGCATTCTCACGGTGTGCCTCTGTCTTGGCATGACCTTCTTTCGAAGACACTAGTCCCATTGGATCGGGGATCTACTGTACTCCAGTATGATTCATTTCCAATAATCACATCAGCAGCAGCCCCATTTTCTAGTAACAATCACAAGATGTGCAAGATATGCCGGGGTTAGCAACCAACACACCTATTGGGGGCGGGGGGGGGGGGGCGGTGAGAAGGAAGGGAAGAAAGTAAAGCTCATGACAACTAGGCCTTTGGATCCCAGAAGGGGTTCATCTAAAGTTACAGAGAGAGTTGGTGGCAGAAGCAAGACTAGAACCTGGCACTCTTGAGTCTGTAACTGTTCCACTCCACCCCATGAGTTTAAAGTGAGTTCATCTCCCATACCTAATGCACACTTACTTTTACGAAACACTTTCAGGGCATATCTACTTAGGTGTTCATAATGAAACCCACTATGTAAAATTGCAGGCTGTGATTGGCTAAAATCCCCCGTACGGAATTTTTACTCATTAATAGTAGGAAAGACTGGGTGTAGTGAGGTTTCTTTCTCTTTACCCCGATTCCAGTTGTCAGCAAATATTCTAGAAAACAGAATCAAATGTACTCAACCTACACTACTTGTCAGCAACTGCCAAAGCTTACATTCTTCTTTACAGTGACATCCATATGAAGGGAGATTAAGGACAAAGATCAGCGATGGAAAGAATAACTCATTTAAGTACTTTAAGAAGTAATTTGTCTGGGAGTTGGATGACTCTTTTTCTCTTAATAGCACTTCTATTAGCTGTAGGAAGCTTAAAGTTAATTCTTTTCTCAAGGTTACTCTAAAAATGTGAGTTTCCACCTCCATTAGATCTGTTAATGACTGTTTTCAAAAAGATAGCTTCTCCATGTTCAGATATCATTAAAGTATGGAACATGGAAAAAGAATTCCTTTAGAACTATAAGTTCTAAACATGATAGATAAAGAGAGATGTTGGTGTTATGCCAAGACAAGGAGAGAGGAGGTTTCAGGAGAATGCTTAATCAGGTATTATTTACTGATAAACACCATAAACTATTCCCTACAGTATTTTTCAAGTGGTTTCACATTTTGATATTATGTGGAAGCCTGGGTGGTAGGGCTGAAGAAAGCCACTAGTATGATTTAGCAATGTTGTCCCCCTGGGCTGCATCCAGGCTTTCTGGTTTACTGCTTTGGAAGATGCTCCCACTTTCATCTGCCAGCATCCAGGCAGCTGGGCATGTGGCTGAAAAACCTTGGCGACAAACATCCCTGAGTGAACCTCCAGCAGTGAGACTCAGCCACCCGAACCCTAAAATAATCACAAGATAAAATGATTGCGCTGCCTGTCACTGCACAGAAAGTTCCACATTTACTGCCTGTGAGGTGATTAATTGTCCCCATGTATGCCTTTGAAGTAGGTGGAAGTAACAGAAAATTGCCCCATTTGATTGATAGAAAAACTGAGACAAGGGCAGCTAACTTGCATGTGGTTATCCAAGGAATAGTTGGCTGAGACGCCAGGATTCTTGACTCCAAATTCATTGCTGTAACCACCAGACTGAAACCAGCCGCCAAAGGCTATAATTTGGTCTTGAAGTGTGGCCATAGTTTAGAACCACAATAGTGAGAGAAACACACTTTAAGGACCTTGAAAGTCTCTCAAGAGAATTATGCCTCTTTATCGGTGTTGATTATGCAACAATTGGAATAAATGAAGGTTCTGTCCCTACCACATTTTGTGGGTTTGGGTTAGGCTATGTCACTCTGAGGAAACTAGGAAAGTTTGCCTCACCGTTCAGCCCCAGTTTTTTAGAAGAATCGTGTTGAGTTTATGCTGCATGAATCAATGTGTTAACATTATGCTTTAAAATTGGCAGAGGTATGTGGGGTTGGTGGATATAGGAAGTTGGGCTAGTGAGGGAGAATTCGAGGCTTGGAAATTGGAAGATCCCATTTCTTGGGGCCAGTGGGGTAATTTGGATTGGAGGGATCCAATCTGGAGGGATCTAAACAGATATAGGTTGTGCAAGGAATTGTCAATATTCTATCTTGAAAAGAGTAAATTGAAGCAGGGCCACCGGGTAATAATTGTTATATTAACAATTACACTCTGTGAGTACCCTATGAGCTGAATGATATACATTATTTCCTTTTATTCCTACTTCCAAACCTATCATGTAGGTTTCCATTTTTGTAATTTACTATATAGAAAATGTACCTTAGAGGGGTTGATAGATACGGATAATGTCATAGTGAGGCATGAGATGGAAAAGGGATTTGAACTTGGGACACAATTCCATTGCCCAAGCATTATGTTCACTTTTACCACACCATGGAAACATCAGGAACTGATTTCATAGGTGTAAAAGAAGAAGTCAGATATCACACATACTGTACAAGGCTGGCAGATTCTTCTGTGAAATCAACTTTTCAATTTTAATTGTAAAGACAGCTCCTTCATTGTATAATTTCACAAAGCCACACTCCAATAGGTATCTCAAATAGTCACTCTTTAATAAATATCAAAGTCACCAACTCCTGTGTAATATCTAAACATCATGAATTCCTTAATACCAGATAGTACCCAATCTTTGTTTAAATTTTTGCAGTTGAGCAGAAGTCTTTCATCCTCACTATTGATGTTGCTTTCCAAACAGTTATATTTACAGATTGCCTGCTGAATATTTATGTCCATGTCAATGCACTGTTCCCACCTTTGGTTAGAGAAGTTTCTTTATTGTACTGGGTGGTGGTTAAGGCAGAGACTCTTCACTGTTCAAAGGGCTGAGAATATGCCACCTGTAACTACTCAGCTGTAGATGTGACATAGACAGGCAGAGAGACACACACACACACACACACACACACACAGAGAGAGAGAGAGAGAGAGAGAGAGAGAGAGAGAGAGAGAGAGAGAGAGAGCAAGGCTCAGGCAACATTAAGGGAAAAGGGACAGAAAGGATGTAAGAGCTGCTAGATGGAGTGGAACATTCTAGACATGACATGTTGGTTTCACACATGAATATATGGCAATTGTGGTTACCTGCACAGTATCAAGCCAGTTAAAAAAATTGCAGCATAGGGCATGGTCGGTTTTCTATTGTCTCACTCCCTAATTGAAGTGTTATTGGCTGCTGTGGGAGGGAAATTCACTTTTCTCTAGGGATGTGGCCATTTGTAGGTTCCTCATTCTCCAGTAGATGAACTGATACCTATACACAAACGGGGCTGTGTGCAGTGGTGCACACCTTTAATCCCAGCACTTGGGAGACAAAGACAGACAGATCTCTGTGAGTTCAAGGCCAGTCTGGACTACAGAGCTAGTTCCAGGATAGCCAGGGCTACATAGAAAAACCCTGTCTTGAAAAACCAAACAACAATAGAAAAAACCCCAGCACATATGGGAAGCACTCATTGTATTTGGTGGGAAGGAGCTGTGTTGGCAAGGCTGGTTGGTGAACTGAGTTTGATATGACTAATATACATTATATACATATGAAATTTTTAAGAATAAAAATATTTTTAGAAAGAACACATTTTGTCTTAATGTAGTTAGATAACAGGCTTTTGCTATGGTGAGTTACACTTTCAGATTTTTAATCAAGAAATTCTTTCAAATCATGGTTGACAAAACATTCCCTGATAACCCCTTCTGACTAAAACATTGTGCCTTTGCACAATGAAGTCTTGAACATATAGTCCATATAAGATCTTATTTTTCTGGAGGTGTAATGATTGGATGTTGACAACATGATGAGATTTATAATGGCCATGGCAACAGTATTAGAGCATGGTTGTGAGAAATTATCTAGATTGGGTTAATTGGTGTGCGTGGTACCATTCCATAGTGTGGGGTTCTGGACTGGATAAAAAGGAGAAAGCAAGCTGGGCACACACATCCATCCTTCTCTGCTTCCCGAGGCAGGTGCAAAAGGACCTGCTTCCCCTACCAGACTTCGCTTCTGCAGTCACTCTAATCTGGAATCACAAGGCAAAGCAAACCCTTCCTTCAGTTGCTTCTGCTCCCAGCAGCAATGAAAGAACAAATACAATAAACTATAAAGCAGGACTTCAGTTTTTCCATAGGAATAAGCGGTCACCCAAAAACTATGTATTCAATAATCTGTTCTGTTCCCAGTGACGTGCAATGCAACTATTATTTTGTAATAGAAACGATAACTATTTTGCAAGCCTCAGTTTCCTTACTGCTCATTTGATCCCCTTGAACAAACTTGTTTCTATATCAGAATAGCGCCCTGATTTTTATAGGACAGCAAAGCTTTATAATTGGCAAAAGACATCTCTCTTTATTCTTTCACCATTAATATCTCAGTTTCATTGTCTATGTTTTTCATATGAACCTTAAAGTCAGTCTGTGAGATTTGTGAAACAATTTGTTGATCTCTTGACTGAAATTGCATGGAGTATAATTAAGAATTTATGTGTGTATGGTGGGGTCAGCGATATCTTGGTGATAATATGCTATTGCATTCATTTTTCACATACAGGTATCTTTTATGAAAACTTGGTGGGTCTCCCAGAGATTTTGCCTGCCATTGGGGTAATGTGTGGGAAAGAATAGCGGTGAAAAGAGAAGAGAGTGGCTCTGCCTCCTGGTCTACTAACTGCAAACTCCTATAAGTTCTCCACAGCTGTTTCTTCATCTGTATGTTTTTTTCAAAGGCCCTTACATACAGTGAATGGGTTGCTACACAGAAGGGGTATGAAAACATGCTTGGTAAGTAGCAGGGGCCATGCAAAATTTCCTTCGAATATTATTTATTTCCAATTTCTCTCATTTGTTATTCTATTCAAATAAAGTAGGGCTTTTGGATTTCCATTTTCATTTCTATATTTATTCCCACAATTGATGGATGCCTATTGGTTTTAAACCTAATTATATGGTGGTAAGATTTCATTTGTTTGAAATTTCTTAGGGGAATTTCTCCATTTGGTCAATTTTCATAAATATTCCATGATTTATTCAGAAGTATATCCTTACATTATTGGATATAGGTTTCTATATATGTTTATTATATCAAACTTATGGATTGTTTGGTCAAGTTTCATATGTTACCATATTTAAAATGTGTGGGGATTTTACTAGATCAGTGGATGAAACTGAGATAGTAATGTAAAATATCACCAAGTAATTGAAAAGTTTTTAAATGCATGTTGAAAATTTTATATACAATAACAATGTGGTTTTCTAAAATAGAGTGTGGAGTTGCTTTGTATTTTACTAGAATTAAATCAAAGCCTTCTGTTCACAATGATACAATTTTTTTTCACTCAAAAATAATGAAGTTGTTGGACAATAAAGTGGCTCCATTTAAAGTATCCTTGGCACATTAAGGACCAAGAGGTATGTTGAAATGTCACACTGTAAGAAAGGATGGGTCCATATCTTTCTATGGTCTACCAATTCTGGTCTATATGATTTGAAGCAATTCTAGAACTATTAGATCTTCATGGGGAGTAGAGACTTTTTTCAGTGTGTTGGACTCTATGTATCTTTTTTTCCCCCTGACTCAAAGTCCATCTTTTGTGCTATTATTACAGCTTTCTCAATTCTATTTTTATTAGTTTTTGATGAATAGCTTTCCCCTGTCCTCTTATTGTCAACTATACAGGTCCTTTCATATATTTTGAGTATACTGCCTGATATTTTTGAGTGTGTGTACATGTTCCTCTATGTGTGTGTGTGTGTGTGTGTGTGTGAGAGAGAGAGAGAGAGAGAGAGAGAGAGAGAGCCTATGTACACATACATGCCATGTGTAGCCAAAGGTTAGTATCAGATGTTTTCCTCAACCCTTTCACTTTGTGTTTTGAAATACGGCCTCTCAGTGATCCTGGAGCTCATTGATTCAGCCAGACTGATACAAACAAACCCAAGGACCTAGGACTGTCTCCTAGTGAATGCTGGGATGCTCCACTTTTATATGGGCCCTAGGGATCAAGCCACAGCCCTCATGTTTGGATGATGAGCACTTTACCAGCTAAGCCATCTCTAGAACTCTGATATTCTTAGTTTTATGACAAATTTAGTACAATTATGCTTTCTGTGATTTTAAAACATATTTTGGCTTCTTAAAAAAAAAAATCTGACTTTGTCTCTTTTACTTGGTTTTATTCTTTCTGTTGTCTCTATTGGCCTTTGTGGGAATGTGAGACTTTTTAAAAAAGATTTATTTTAGTTATTTTTATTTATGTGCATATGTATGTATGTGTTGGTATGTGGGTACCTGCACATGAGTGTGTGGCCTATAGAATCCAAAAGAGGGCTTTGTCTAGAGGAGCTAGAGTTCCTGGTGATTGTGAGCGTTCTAACGTGGATGCTTGGGAGCAAACTCAGGTCCTCTACAATACAGCACATATTATTACCCTCTGAGGTGTCTGTCTCTCTGTCTCTCCAGTCCTTTTGTTTTATGTTTTTGTTTTTGGTTTTGTTTTTTTTTTTTTTTTTGGAGACAGTTCATCTGTGTAGCCTTGGCTGTCCTGGAACTCACTCTGTAGACCAGGATGGCCTCCAACTCACAGATATCTACCTGCTTCTGCCACCCAAGTGCTAGAATTAAAGGCATGAACCACCACAACCTCACAACCTGGTTCCTTTTGTTAATTTAGTGTAATTAGCAATCCAGTCCTTTATGTCTTGAGAATCTCCAGACCCTTAATATACTTTTAATTATTCCGATTGCCTTCTCCGCCATCATGAATGTTTCTATCTTTTTTTTTTTTTTTTTTTTTTTTTTTTTGGCATCAAATTAAGAATTGTTATTTGAAGGCTCCATGGTGCTTCATTCTCTTTCAGAGGACTAGAGTTTAGTTGCTCACACTCACAACAGATGGCTTATAATAGTTTATAACTCCAGTTCCAAAGGGATCTGATGCCCTCTTCAAGCACCCTCAGGCACCTACACTCATGTGGTACACACACATTCATACACACACACACTCACACACAAAAATAAGCCTTTTAAGAAGAAATTATTATTAAATTTTTCAAACAGTCATGTGTAGGCTTAGCTCCCTTTAAACAAAACAATTCTTTTTCCTTTCGTCCTAAAATCATCACACTTTGGAGGTTTCTTTTAGTGATGCTCTCAAATTTGTTTGCCAAAAATGTCTCATATGCCTTTGTTCTTGGAGTACAATTATGGTGAGGGTGTAAGTTGGCAGTTACTTTATGTCAGAACTTTGAAAATATTATTTCAGTGCTGCGTTTTGGCTTCCTTGCTGCTGTGGTGAGTTTCTACCTATAATTTGTGGATCACTTTCTTTCCTGTTGCTTTCACAATCTTCCCTTTTGATTTTGCTGTAGAATTTCATGTTCTACTGTTTCACCGAAATGTATCCAGGAATGGGTTTATTTTATAAAATTCTTCTTAGTATATACCATACTTCTTGTGTCTCTGAGTTCATGTTTCCTCAGTTCTGGAAAATTCAGGGCCTTCAATTCAGAAATTGGCTTTTTCCATACTCTTGTCTTCTGGGAGATTTGCACACAGTACAGCATGGCAAGTATTGACATCTGCCAAGACTGTGAAGTTACTGCATTGTTGTAAGTCATTCCAGACAGTCTCAGCAGTGCGACTGAGCATAGCCACAGGGCTTCGGAGTAACTGAATGGGTGTCTCTGTGCAAATTAGCAAAGAAAATGAACCCTCTTTAATTAGAAGTCACAGCTTATGGAGTATGGTTCAAGTTGGGGTTTAGTCCCCTGTGGGTTTCCTTTTCTTCATCAAAATCAGCACCACCAGTTTGATTCTTTGAGTGGTTAGGTCTATCTATAGTGGCTGTGAGATCCTAGACACTGGGTTAGCATCAAAGACATGGAGGGGAGGGGGAGCCTTGAATACTGAATTATCATTAAATACATGGGCAGCACTGCACAACCACAGGAAATCTTCAAGGAGGACATCCTGGTCATGGGTTGGTTGATGGTCTCCTCCCTGACACCTGTATATTCTAATACTAAGACAAGTTATAGATGTTGTCGTCTGGCAAGTGTAAGGCTCCTGTGCATGTATTTAACTTATGTCTTTATTTCCTTCTCTGTTCTTTGATTGGAGGATCACATAGAAAAACAAAATAGTTGCTTATTTGGTGGGACCAAGTCGACAGAGGCCTACTTGGAACGCACTTATTTAGCCCGGGCCACTTGTCCTGTCTTTACTTCCTAAGTGCTGGGAGTACAATTATGCACCATGCTAGCATGAATTATTCTTGTTCTATTGAGAAACACACCTGTGTGGTTTCAAATTTGTTTCAGTAAAAACATTTCAAGTGTGTTTTATAGATGACTAGTATTCCTTCGTCACATAAAATGCATAAACCAAGCATTCTCAGTCCTCCAAGTGCGTTCTTAGATACAGATCAAATGCAGGGAAGAGCAGCACTGAAATTTACACTCAGCCAGTTTTGACTTGGCACTCCCTCTGTGCCCAGGCCTGACCACTAGCTACCATACTACACAGAATACACAGGACGCTAACAGCGAAGTCCCTGGGCCCTGAAGCTGGGAGACGTGCCGCCCTTAAATGACACATCCCATCCTCTGATTTCACTTGGGATACATCAGCCTAAGTAACCTAATTGAGTGTCATAATTGATTTGGAAGACTCATTTCCTTCCTTGGAAATCATTAAAGGTAGCCACAGCGTGCTTGAAGCAGCACTTTCTCTAATGGAATCCCCAGGATCTGTTCATGAGGAAGAAAGGGTCTGTCAGCAGGTGGCTGCTCAGTCCTGCTGGCCCATAGCCTGCCTAGACCTGCCCTCTCTACAAAGGCCTCAGTAGCTCCTCAGGCCTCCCCACTGGGCATCTTTCAGAGTACACAAAAAGGGCATATTGCCATTCCTAATGGAGGCAGCCACCCTGGGCAAATGGCCTGCCATCGGCGTCATATTGGTCATCACCCCAATTAGTGAGACACACTCCATGCCACTGAAGAATTTGTAGCAGGAAACTCCTTTGTGCGTGGCTCAACTTCTTACCTCTGTGAAATACCTAGATACCGTGGCTTCTTTTTTCCTAATTAAATCCTTACCTTGGAGACTTTTCCACCAGCTGAGAAAACCCACTAAAGAATTTGCAATTTTCTCTGTTGATTTCAGCAGCACACCGTGAAACTGTGCTCAGAAAACCTTTGGAGCCACAGGGTGGTTGTTCATCCCTTCGTTTCATCCACAGAAGAAAGTGTGAAAGAGTAACATGAACTCCAGATAAAGGCATCAGAGTCCAGGGTCAAAGTGGAGCGCTGTCTGAGATTTAGTTTTGGACAACCATCTCTTTACTTTATCTTCAACACCTCTACAGTAGAATTGCTGTATATACATGGATACACATACCCTGAAAGTACTCCTCCTAGCTGAGGAGTCTTTGCTTCCCTGAGATAGCCTTCAGTCTCCCAATGGCATGTCTAAAACAAAACAATCTAAGAATGAATTCCTGTGTTGGTGACATGACTACATTCTGCCTGCCCACTGTTTTTGTTTTGTTTTTGTTTTTGTTTTTTTTTTTTTTTTTTTTTTTGGTTTTTTTTTTTGGTTTTGGTTTTGGTTTTTTGTTTGTTTGTTTGTTTTTCTATCCATCTCACTGCTCCAAATTCTCCAGTGTCCAACTTAAATTTTCTTACTGTTTAAATTTCAAGACTCTATGGAATAAATAACAGGGGTTTCATATTGTAAAGACATTGGAGACAATATTTCCTTAGGGGTAGATTAGTTGTAATTTATATTATAGACAGGATGATTTTAATAACAGCTACAGCTTAGTTTATGAGTTGGTCCAACATATAAATAAGTCTCTCTTATATTTTATGTCACACATATATGTAACATATACTATTTTCAACTCCAGAGATGGCAGAGAACACAAGGAAAGTGCCGGGTTGAGGCTTCATCTACAGACAGGAACACAGATTATTTTTGTAGCTTCCTCCTGAATGGCTGTCTAAATAAAAATGATTCTTATTCAAGGGTGATTTTCCAGACAGGAATCCTGAGTTCCAATGGAAGAATCCTGCTTTTATGTTACCGAGTCCTAAACTACTTCTGACAACTGAAGAAGTAAACATAATTTGTCATGAAAACTTCTCAAATACAGAACGAATAAGGGTAAGGGGAGATGCATGGGAAATGACCTACCATGCTAGGACTTGCATTGTCAGAACTTGTGGACAGGCGAGGCAGAAGATGGATATCTTCTGGGTACCAAGACCTAAGAGAATGAACTTGGCAAAGGTAGAGATGGCCAAGCAAGGGTCCCAAGCAGGCACTCAGGGAAAGATTCACAGGCCATAGTGATGGGGAACTAATGGGTTTGGCCAGCTGAAAGCCATGAACTGAGACCAGGGGGATCGGGCACTGTTGACATCCACAGCAAGATGGATCCAACGTGGAGCTTAGAATGGAGGTGGAAGGGGTCTTGGCACCCCTCCTTCATGGAGCCAGAACTTGCCTCTGAAGGTGGACTGGCAGGAAGATGGAGATGGGGAGAAGTGGACAGAACCAGAGCTTCCCTACATGCCAGTTTTCTTACTGTACGCATCCACTAGAATCTCTTTTGGGAATCTGGCCTAAAGTTTCTATTGTCAAGACTAATAGTTGTTATGTTGCCAGTTCAGCCTACACTTTTCACTATTATTGCAATAGTTGTACCTCTAATCCTTTGTTTTATACTTTCTGATCTCTTAAGCATTCTAATGTATAAGGTAACTCTATAATCACGATGTACTTGACAAAAGGGAAATTGAATAAGTGAATCAAAGCCACACACAGCTAGTCATAAGGTGAAAAGCAGGCATGAAGCAAAATACGACACCTGACTGCAGATGTGACCAAGAGGGTTGACTGTGAAGGACACAGATACCTGCTGAGACCAAGTGGGTTGACTGTGAAGGGTTGAGGAGGTGATGGAGTTGCTTGAGGCTTTTCTAATGCTGGTAGTTTAACTGGCATGGACATGTTTCAGACCATTTCAGGTTGTGCTGCTGGAGAAATGGCAGTTAAGAGTGCTTGCTGCTTTTCAGAGGACCTGAGTTCTGTTCAGCAGCCACGTCTTGTGGCTTATGGCCACCTGAGACTCCAGCTCCAGGGGATCTGACACCCTCCCTGGTCTCTTTGAGTGCTTTCTCTCTCTCTCTCTCCCTCTCATAACACACACACACACACACACACACACACACACACACACACACACATTCACACAAACTTAAAAATAAAATAAAACTTTTTCAGATTGTAAATTAAAATACTTGCACTTGATTAAAGCTCATATAATTCAGTAAAAAATAAATAAAAATAACTGATAGTAGCCAATGCTAATGAATGTAAATTTTGAAAAGATAAACCTAGATGCAGTTGTGGGATAACTACAAGTCAGTGAAAATGGGAGTATGTGGGTACAAGATTCCTCTTTATTCATCTTGTGGACAATACTATGTTGATCCCCTCATCCATCTATACCTGGTCCAGATTCTCGGATGAAAGTTTTCGAACTTACTACCATCAAGCACCCTTAGTTGACCTCTCACTAAGGGAGAAAGAAGCTTGATTAAATAGGAAGGGCTAACATGCAATACTGGGTTCCTGGTGACAAGCCCCCATGAAAAAGAATGTGCCGCCTGCAAAGTCCCATGGAAACAGACTGGGCTATCAATCATTCCATGCCAACCAGCGGGTCTGGAGAGCAGTCTGTTTGTCTTACCATGGCAGGGGTGGTGCCTCACAAATGTCATGGTCTGGTGAACACTGTGTGTATTGCCACATCACATGGTGGTGCCCCGGTCACAAGGCCTGGGTTGGCACAAAAAGTTTTCACCAAGGTTGAGTCCTTGGGAATGTGTTGCTTTTTTGTCTCTGCTCCCAATTATACCAGGAAAGACAATGCTTTCTAATCAAGACCTTAAAAGCCCCAGATCTCAATGTTCAGGTTTCCCTCCTTGACTTGGAAATTTGACCTGACTGAGCTCTTCATATTGCTGTTGGACTGAAAGAACAGGGACCTGTGTTTCCTGTCTCCATGAATTGTTCCTAGTGAATTCTGGCATCAGGGCTCCTTGCTTAGTTGACATTATTGCCATAAGTCTCAAACCCTGAGCTAGGAGTTCTGTTATAAACATGGGGTTTCCTTCCTTGTCTGCACTCTCCCAACTACTTTGTAAAGGCTAGAACTTACTGCTCTCTAGTCAGCTTCTAGCTGAATGGGAATGTTTACAATGTTCTTAAAATCTTCCACCCGATCATATTCTCTCATTTTGGGCAAACAGCCCAGCTTCCAACTACATAGAGAAACAAACACCATTAAGTATAATTTCTCTCCTAGAGACAAATGTATCCCCGTCATTTCCCAGCACTCCTTCGTTCCTTCTCATTCCAGAAAGGGGGTGGGGGTTGTTGTTATACAGTGGGTAAGAGCAGGGTGGCTAGGGTTTCTACCTTGCTCCAGTACTAGCTAGCATGCTAACCTTGGGAACATCGTCTAATGTCTCAATTTACTTATCTGGACACAGGTGACAACAGTATTGATTTCGTAGACTACAGGAGTATCAAATGGGGAAAACAGGAATCTTTATCACAGTACCTGGTGGGTAATCATCTACTCTGTGTGTACAGGCGGTTTCCATGCATCCTTCCCAGGACAGACTCTACCTGTCCCCTGAGTTCATGTCTCCTCCCACTGTATTCCTCTTTGCAGGAGATACTCCTTTCCCACCTCTCCTCCAATGCCAGGAGCAAATGTCACATTTAACAGATTTCCCCTGTTAAAAATCTCACCTCTGTGGATCTCGATACTTACAAGTGTAATTTGCTAAATATATACATTTTACAAAAGTCAGACTTCCTTTCCTTTTTTTTATCCAAAGAGACTGCTTCCTGTGTTTAAAAAGATAACTGTGTGACACTTCCTTTTATCTCAGTCTGTTCTTGGAGAGGCAGGGTGCTGTGTCCAGAGTTCTAGAGTCAGTAAGGCCTAGGTATGAATCAGGACCTTGCTATTTGCCACTATGTGAGTTTGGTTGTATTAGCTATTCCGCCACTGCTGTGACCAAAATACTTGACAGAAAATACTTAAGAAAGGAAATATTACTTTTGCTCACAGTGTCAAAGGGCTGCATCTATGATTTCCTGATCCCATGTGCTTGAACACCATGGCAGTGGGAGCCTGTGATAGACACGTTTTTCACCTTGTAGCAGACTAGGAAGCAGAGAGTGAGGCTAGAACCAGAGGCTGAGCTTTACTTATAGTAGGCCCATCTCTACTAATCTACTTCTGCCAGCCCAGACCTATCACTTCTATAGGTCCCACAGCCTCCTAAAGTAGTGTCTCCAGCTGGGTGATGTATTCAAAACATGAGCTACTTGCAGATACATCAGAGTCAGACCATAACATTAGCTCCTAAATGATTATTTAAGTCCATTTTTGTTCTGAGGAAAATGAACATAGTCTAGAACCTGTCATCATAGAATTGTATCAACTCAAACAATGCACTAGAAAGGCTTGTAGCATCACACTTGGCACATTGGCCATTTTATCACCATTTGTTACAGTAATTAAGAAATCTCCTGAACCAAGGTGTGGTAACTTCTGAAGAACCCAAGCCAGCTGTGCGGCTATGCTGGCATATCAACACTAATGGTGCTGTCAAAACTCCAGAAAGAGCAGAAACAAAAAGAGAAAGGGAAAAGCATTTTTCTTCCGTTCACAGACTTATTTCAACACACGCTTGAGTGATTATCTGTTTGAGCATGTGTGTTTAAGTTTAATTCACACAATTAGCTTTTCATTTCCCATCTCAAACAATTTCCAGCAAAGGAGGAAAACTAAACTTTCTTTTTGGGAAACATGAAAAAGAAAGTTACTCTGAGGTAGCCTAAATTATGCCTGCAACTTTAATAACTATTGTGTGTCATATCTGTTATGAGTTTATAGCGTTCAAATTAATTGATCACCATTATAATTCAAATAAACTAATAGATCTGACAGTTTATGTAGCATAGACTTTCATGCCATGTAAAAAAATTTCCCTTGTTCTTTCTGAGTTGATGATTATTTTTCTATGAGTTCCCTCATTTTTTTTTCCAGCAGAAGATACTTAGTATCCTGAACATTGTTGAAGTAGTATTCAAAATATCTATAACACAGAAGACACGGGATTCTTACCTTTACTACAGATTTTGCTCATCAAAGTTAACCAAAAATATACCTTTATATAAGTGGGCAACAGACAATTCTCAGCATCAGTAAACATGGCAGGTGAAAACAGAATTAACAAAGTAATGATGTCATTTTAATATGAAAAGTGTACTTGAACATGTACTCATGCAATTTGTCATGACTAATGTCAATACTGTGATTAATTATATTGAGCCTACAGAGGAGGAGACACTCTGCCTTTGCAGATAACTTGACTGTCTCCATTTTGTATGCTACTGAAATCCAGCAAAAGAACAATAAAGTAAAAAAAGATAAGCAGCGTGGAACAAACTGGACATGTCATCATGGCATGTGCTAACTATTCACATACAGGGGCAATTTGTCCATGTACAAATTAATTTCTAGACCTGAACAGTGGCTCAAGGATTAAATCCCTCTTGCATCTTGCCCCTCTTCAGCCCTAATGACTGATGTTTCTGTAGATGACAAATGTCATTCCCCCGAGCAGCAGACGCAGCCAGCCTGTGTCTGCCTGTGGATTCTAAAGTCCTGTCCACAATCATGTATCACATGTGACAGTTCACTGTATTCCAGAATGACCTCCTCACTTGCTATCTTATAAATTCCAAAAAGCAACAGTTAGCTTTGAAAAAGTATCTCCTTCCATTTAATGAGCTACAGGAAATCGTAGTATAAACCATGTTTTTCATAGGAATCTTGGTGAAAGGACCTAGCATCTTTTCTAGCACAGAACTTTAAATTTTCTTAATGCCTAATATATTACCATACTAGCCACAAGAGGTGACACTTCCTGCAAGGTTTAGAAAACTAATGGCAATACTATTGTAGCAGAAACAATCCTTGACTTACCGCCTACATGCTGTTTAAACTGACTTCTCTGCCTTAAATTACTGACTTTCTATAATTCAGTCCACCCAGACTTCGTTTTCTTCAGGAGTAAATGCTTCCATCTTAGCCCCAGTAACCCAGAGGCACAGGAGTTCAAAAACAGCACTGTCAGGTGGGAGCAGGCACAAACTTCCCACATTTAAAAGCACTGTGCACAAACTCATACCCACAGTGCTTAGGGAAATTAACACAGAAACAGAAACGTTACTATCCAAAAGTGGGGTGAGGGGAATATACATTGAGAACTTTATTTTATGCATGATTGTTGCCATGGGGCCCCTTTTTCCTTAGTGAAAATCTTGGATTTTTATCTGTATCTGTTAGTGTCTCTGCATGCATGCAAACCCTTCCATTTGATTTTTGCTTTTAAAGTTGGTGTTTCTCACTAGAATTCTAAGCAGTGCCCTTCAGAGAAAAAAAAAACAAGCCAACAGTGTTATTACTGTTATTGATAAGTTCCCATCCTTTCATGTTAAAGCTGTCAGAAAAAGCCATGAACTCAGTGTCTTCAAATAACTCTCCCTTGACATTAACTTGGTGCAACTGAGTTAGATAAAGTATCACTGAGCAAGGCTCTCTGACGAGCATGCCTGGAAGGCTAGACCCTTTTCATTTTTGGTAATGGAAACTTACCTTCACTCTGTAACATGGAAAACCAAAGAACTCAACACATCTCACTAAAGCAGTGATTCCTAACTTTCCTAATGCTGCAACCCTTCAATACAGTTTCTCATGTTGTGGTGCCCCCCAACTGTAAAATTATTTGTGTTGCTACGTCGTAACTGTAATTTAGCTACTGTAAATATTTTTGGAGATACGGGTTTGTCAAGGGTCAGGACCTACACATTGAGAACAGCTTCACTAAGGCAGATTTTTGTGGAGTCTTGAGCAGCAGACGTTCCCATAGTTTGTTTTGTGAATGCTTACTTTTGCAAGATGCCCATAGGAAAAGAGATTTTTGTGGTCAAGATCATTAGGAAAGGGCCTGTCCCCTTGAGCTATTTATAGATTAACAGGTCATATTAGCATGAGCATGTCCTGAGATTTCCTGTGTTTTTAAGAATTGAAAAAATATCCTCAATGTTTAAAACTTTGTTTAGCTTAGTGATTTCTAAATTTCTTTAACCACAACCCATTTTTGGAAAATATTATCAGTATTTCATGTAACTGGAAGGCTTCAGAAAAAATCACTGGGTATCTTTATGAATCTTGTTAAGATGGTGGAAAAGATTGGAATAGAATTTGGGGTCACATACCTTCTTATTTAGTTTAGATCTTGTGATTGTTAACTAGACAGGATCCAGAATTCCCTAGAAGGCAAGTTTCTGGGCAGCTATGTAAGGGATTATTTCGATTGGTTAATTGAAATGCAAAGACCTACATTAACTGCCCAACGGAGTAAAAATGAGACAGGGAGCTGGCATTTGTTACTCTCTTCTTCCTGACTATGGATACAATGTGACCAGGTGCCTTACTGGATGACTTCATCACCATGGTGGACTGTAGTTTGGAACTGTGAGCCAATGCTAACCCTTCCTTCCTTAAGCTGATTTTGTAAAAGCATTTTATCACACAAATGAGCTAATACAGAAATTTAATAACAAGAAATGAAGCCATTTCTGTGATAAGCACAGCCATGTGGTTCTGAGGACTATATATATGTACACATGTGCACACACGCGCGCGCGCGCACACACACACACACACACACACACACACACACTCAGCTCAGTACCCACAAAGCCAAATTCTCAGGATAAAGGAGATTTATTTGACCTAGAGGGACAGAGGGAATAAGAGACAAACACAGTAGATCACAAGGAGAAGGGGAAGGGAACAAAGGAAAGGAGGCAAGGATATTTGTTCAAGAGGGACAAAGGACTCCCGCAGGACAGAGGGGAGACAGACACGGCACATAGGAAAATGGCAGTTTATAAAGGTACGAGGAGAAATTCCATGTTATGATGAAGTGTTTAATTTTAGATGAGCCGAGGGGGGGGGTTGACTGCTGGGTTTCAGTACTTTGATAGCCAGCCTCAGGAGGAGGGGCTGGCCAATTAAGAGAACCGACCTAGGGAGCCAGTTTCAGGAAGGCAATCTAATGTTTTTGAGCAAGGCAGAGGGAGAGAAGGGCAAGGCCTGCCAGTGTAATGTTTGCCAGGCTAGGGCTGGCTTGAGACCACACACACACACACACACACACACACACACACACACACACTTTTAATTTTATGTGTGTGGGTCTTTTCCCTGCACATATGTCTGTGCAGCACGCTTGTGGAGTGTCTGAGGAGGTCAGAAGCAGGCATTGGATCTTCTGGAACTGGAGTTACAGATGACTGTGAGCCATCCTATAGGTGCTGGAAACTGAACCTGGGTCCCCTGCTAAGAGCAACACATGCTCTTAACCACTGAATGATCTCTCCAGATTCTTTCTTAGGACTTTGGAGTTTATTTATGGCAAGAATGTACCAGAGCATGAACTTTGGGTAGAAAGTCCCGTTAGCCCTGTGAGCAGAGCCTAAGGGACCATTCTGGTGGGAGTGTGGAAGACAGTAATTAATGAAATGTCAATAGTGGAAGTCTGACTCAAGGAATTTCAAAGGAGACCAAAGACTATTAGGAACTAGGCTAGGGGCCATTCTTACTATTTGCCAAGAAATCTGGCTATGTTCTACCCATGTCTTAAGAACTTGAGTGAAATTAAATTAAAAAAAAAACCAATCTGTTTCTTTGGCGGAAGAAATTTCAAGGCATCATAGCATTTAGGCTGTGGCAAATCTTCCACTCAGTGCACTTCATCAGATCTATAATAAAAGAGAGAACAAAACATGAAACTTGAAGCTTAGCAAGCAAAGCTTGGGTGGGGGGGAGAGAGCACCCCCATGTCAACAAGTGCTCATGACATGACCAGACCCAGGTCAAGTACCCCAGTGCTTCAGATCCGTCAGCGTGGCAAGGGCATCCTTCGGTTATTAGGTTCAGAGGAATGGCAATGCCTTCCCCTTTGCAGAAGTTTGTGTGTGTGCAGAAAATATCAACAACAGCTATTCCCTGCCTGATGACTATAGCCTGAGACTGCACCCCTACAGAGACTCCCTACCAAAATTAACCCACCCCGTCTCTTCATTCACTTGTATACAAGAAATGTGATGAGTTTCTGGGATGCTGATGTGTCTCCATCAGAGTGTGTGGCCTACCCAACCCCAGATTTTCTATGCGTGTGTCTGTTGTTTCTTCATTCCTTATTGCCTCAATCAGGCATTCCCAGTGACATGCAGGTCACAGCAGAGGGTTAAGAAGTTTAAAATTGTCAACAAGAGTAACAGTGACGAAGCATCTGCAATTAATAAGAAAAACCTTACTCTCTTCATTGGGACAATAACAGTGGCTCAAGACCACACCCATCAAAGGCTTGAGCTTGTGAAAGACACTGCTTTTGAAAGGAAAATGCCAGAACTGAGAATATAGCAGAATTCCCTTCTCAAAGAGGAAAAAAAAAAAAAAAAAAAAAGAAAGAAAGAAAGAAAGAAGGAAAGAAAGAAAGAAAGAAAGAAAGAAAGAAAGAAAGAAAGAAAGCCTGGTCTTGAAGGTTCAGCACCAAGGCATACAGACCCAGCGAGGTATTGTTCAAGGGACACCAACCTGCATTTCAAGCTGGCAGAAAAGCTTGGCAGCGTCATCTGTGTGACACTGGTTTTGAAGTCATGAAAGATACAAGATGGAGGAAGTCCTCGGTTCATTTTCTACGGTTTCACAGAGCTACTGAAGCCAGGCAATGTGTGGCTTGGTCCTAGGTAGCCTCGAATGAAGTCCATTACATGAAGCTGAGAAGGTGAAGACGTAGTTGCAACTGAGACCCCACAATGCTGGAGATACCAGAACCATGGGCTTTCTACCAAGCAAAGCTGCAGTCATGGCATAGAATCAGCCCAAGAGGGGGAGGAGGCTTTGTGTGCTGTGGTGATGGTTACTGAAGCCCCTCAGAATCTTCATGATTCCATTAGGTTCCCCCAGGTCTCCGATACAGGGCTTTCCCTGCTGGTCTGGTTCCTGCTTTGGTCTCAACTTTCCTGGCTATGCCCCTTTCCCTTTTAGACTGTGAATATTTATTATGTTCATGTGGCTTTTTCTTTTCTTTTATAGTTTATAGATAAGTGGTTGCCTTAAGTCTTGAGTCTTGGACTTTGGATCTGCTAACAGTGTTGGAAGTGTTAAAGACCACAGGGACAAAAAGCAGAGAGTTGTGACTTAACAACAATGTCTTAGGGTGTCAAGTTGACAAGGGGTGGGCTTGTGGTGCTTAGTATGGCCTGATCGGGAAGGCAAGCTTCTGGGCATGTCTGTGAGGAGTATCTAGACTGAGGTGGGGAGACCCACCCTACTGAGTGCATGAAAGGGAGACGGGAAGCCGAGACCCGCTTTCATCACTCCATGAAACCTACCCGCAGAGGCAACGTGACCATCTCCCTCAAGCCCCTGCTACAGTTGCACAAATGGAGAGTGCCAGCAAGTCCTGTCGCAGTCTCACGGGCCTGTAGAGGGGAGCTCATTGGTGTCAGATAAGGTGGGCATTAGCAGCTTACAGATGAACTGGGGGAGAGTGGGAAAGGACATAAGCATGCGTATGCCACACTATCGGCTGTGCTTAATAGTTCCCAGGTAATAGCCATCTTAAAGTCACAATGGCTGGGTTTATTGGAGATTTTGTTAAAGCTCAGAAACATAAATTTTAAAATTTGTTTTATTATAAAACCTTTCAGGAAACCTAATATTATCAACATTTCATGGAACTAACAGGCTGTGGAAACCATATCGGACGCTGATAAAACAGTGGTGAACTACCCTCAGATTAAGCTACGTAGTCCTACATCTGTAACCCCCTTATGACTCCTGCTGTTAGCTTGCTCTCATGAAGATTTTGCTCAGTTTTATTAAGGAGATAACTAACTCTGAAAAATCTCAAAGAGCCTTACAAATGAGTTGTGGCAGACAAAGAGCTTCAGTGCCCAGAGCCTTTTAAAGGATGGCGCACGTTCAGTGATTCATCCAGGTAGGAATGAAAGCACACCATTTGGACCAGTGTGAGAAAGCCCTGGCAGCCAATACTTTTCATTGTCTCAGTTCTCATTAGGGAAGGCCAAGGCTTTGTTCTGTCTGCCCTGAATGTGGTATTACCCTGATCCATCAAAAAGGAAAAAAAAAAAAAAAAAAAAAAAAAAAAGACCTCTAAAAAACTTTGGCAGTTTGGCTTCCGTTGACTTCTGTTTTGTATTATATCCTCTACCCTCTACTCTTTGCAAGTATAGATTCCAAATTCCATCTCAGCATCTTCTTACAGAGAAGGCCATTCACATCCAGAATTCTGGTTTCTTCTCTGTCTGTCCTGGATGTCTGTCCACTGGATGTTTCCTGACAACCATGTATGTCTGTGAGTCCTAACATGATGTCAGTTCTTTGTAAGATAGACACATAAGCCAGTTCCTATTGCTGTTCCATGCAGACAGAAGATGGAAAGTAAATCTGGTTTGAATGGAAACAGATTCTTTTTGTGCAGATGGACACCATGCTTCTTAAATAGAGAGAATCCTGCAGTAGACAAGCAGTCACACATTAGAAGAGCCATGTTAGAACTCTGGAAATTTGAAGATCGTTCTCAGGTTTAGTGGCTCTCTCCATGTGCTCTCCATCTGTAGACCCTTCTCCATTTGTCCCTCCTTCTTTTTCTTCCTCTATCAGAGCTAACACCAATGTCCAGAATTCCACTACCTCTCCCTTTGCTTTTTATATGATAGTTGAAATGATATTTTCCGTTATGAATTGTTATTCACAGCAACCTTCTTGACTAATGCATTCAAAAACTGTGAATGCCATTTTCCCCTTAAATGGGCCCCTTTAGACAAATAACTGCTAAGCATTTTCCCTGTGAATATGTAAATAGGTTAAAAATGAAGATGCAGCCAGTGTTGTGTGAATATTATTCCAACATTACACTTAAGATCCTTTCAGACCCATTTGCTAACATTTTGTACTCCTAGCCAAAGTGCCAAAAATTGCTCTCTCCTCGTGCAATTTTCAAAAATTTTGCTGGCACAAAATGAAGTAAAATCTCTATGTGCAGGAGAGAGCAAACTTCATTTAGCGTGTTTTACAAAGTGCTAAATAGGTTTTCTATTTTGGGATCGGAGTGGCAGAACGTGTGCTTCCTGTTATCCTGATCAAACATTTTCAGTTCTGTCCTGTGGATTACATCCTCCAGGTTGTCTTTGGCTAGATTAACATGAGGCTTGTTATTTTCTTCAAAAGAAGAGAAATAAAATTACAGTGTGTTCATGGGAAATAATGTCAGTGCTGCATGTTAGTTTTCTTTGTTTTTAATTTTTTATTATTTAAGATAATATAAGGTTGTGGGGGCAGACTCTGGGAATGGATTTGTCTTCAATAGTTTTCAAAGTAAGAGTTCTTATTTCCTTTCTTTTTTATAGAATGCAACAACCAAAACAGAGTTATGATCTTGCTGATGAGGAATTTAGGGCCCTAGATCACTAGCATCATTTCTAAATACCCATCCAATGTGTATTTGAAAGAAACCATCCATGATTATATATCCTTTGGATGTGTTTACTAAGATGATGGATACCTTTAAGAAAAACATTGATAACAGATATTTATCAGCTGCCGTGTCTTCATGACCAAGTCTGAGAAGTTGGTTTTTATACCATATTATGCTATTTGGATTGGATTGAATTCCTTTTTTTTTTTTTTTTTTTTTTTTTTTTTTTTCCCAAGACAGAGTTTCTCTGAGTAACAGCCCTGACAATCCTGGATCTCATTTTGTAGACCAGGCTGGCCTCAAACTCACAGAGATCCTCCTGCCTCTGCCTTCTGAGTGCTGCAGTAACATATTTTTGTTTGTTTGTTTTTGTTTTGTTTTGTTTTGTTTTTCGAGACAGGGTTTCTCTGTGTAACAGCTCTGGCTGTCCTGGAACTCATTCTGTAGATCAGGCTGGCCTCTAACTCAAGAGATCCACCTATCTCTGCTTCCCAAGTGCTGGGATTAAAGGTGTGCACCACCTACCACCCTGCAATATATTTCTTTACAATCCTCTCAATATTTGCATCCTAAAACACACACTTTTATCTTTTAATCAACTCAATTTTAATGTCGTGAATATAGTCACTTGTAATAAGAAAACTGCAATAAATACATATATAAAAAATTGGCATTTGCTTATAAACAGCACTTGACTGATGAAACGGATTCACTGCATAACTGTTACTCTGCCACTTGCAGGGATTCTCAGGGACAGCACGCCAACACCTGCTGATTGAGCGGTTTGGTTATTCACAAGCAGGCACCAAGGCGCAGTAGAAGCTTATAGTCCTTAGTGAGCCAATACTGACCTTCCAAGAGAGCTGACCTGTTTATTATACTGTATAACAGCTGTGTACATGTACTATATATAATGTATCATAACTGTGTGCATGTACTATACTAGTGTATCACAACTGTATCACAGCTGTGGGATTCTAAAAGCACACTGGAACTTAAACTCTGCAGGGGCCGGGGTTGAGGAGGGAGAACTTGGGTTCCTGGGATGAAACATTGCAACTAATCCCATTCTAGAAAGGATGGGGGCTGAACCCTGGGTGTTCTGGACAGCCCTTGCTTGTCCTGGGTGGAGGAGGCTTGTCTTCCTGCTTCTGACTGTTACAAGGAAGCTTCTAAGTTTTCTTTTTAAGGCATATGGAAACAGAAAAAAAAATCACAACCATGGAATCTAGACAGCTGACAGACTTGCAAGGGTACCTCCATCTTCCCTTGAATTGGTGGCATCCTACATTTTGCTTCTTGAGACAGACCAGAACCCTGAGTCCTAAACATCTATCCAAAAGTTGTGAAGTCATGTTTTCACCACACATTACTGCTTTGGGGCACTTCCTATGCTAGGTGTAATCTGTCTCTGTCTTCCCATTGCTATTTGAGAAGCAAGCCCCAGAAAACATAGTCCAGGAAAGGGTTGTGGCCTGTGAAATGTTAAGAGTTATCCACAGAGAGATGGAGGGTAGGGATGGAAACTTTAGAACCTGGTTTGGGGCAGGGGAGGCCGTCAAAGGATGTCTAGCTTAAGACTTGGGCATTTACAGTTAGTAAGGAGAGGAAGTGGGCAAATGCAGTCTTTTATTGTCAATATAAGCATTTTATTATTCAAACCTCCTTTGAGTGCAGAGGGGAGGGGGCGGGGCGGAGGTGGCATCTAAAATGAGACCATGAAAAAACAGTTTAAAACACCAGAAGGGATTTGGAAGAAGAGTGACTGCTTGATACTGGAATGGACCATGGATGAGGTTGCTGAAGAGTTTCAGTAAAAATCAATACACTCCAACCTCCATGAAACAAGCAAAAGTACTAAAAAGGGAAAACCCAAACGAGACAACTTGTATAAAGCAGATGAACTTAAGAAATAAAAAGAATCACAGTGTAGGATTAAAATCTGCCTTTTTTTTTTTTTTTTTTTTTTTTTAACAAGGAGAGGGGGTCTCGGCCCACAGATTGAGAACCACTGTTCTAGAAACTAGGTTGAATAATGTTCCCATACCTCAGATGTTTCTTTTCTGAACACAAATAACAAGGCCATACTGTATATGGCCTTGAACATGGTAGCCTATTCAGCAGGCTTCCCTGCCAAATTATGGGCTCATAACTCTGTTATCAAAAGAAGTGGGATGATAAAAATGAGCCTATTGTGCAAATTCCTCTCAAGTGCTTGGTTGCTTTGAGCCCCCTCATTTTCCATTTCAGTTCTTCCGGCCTCAATCAGGAAAGTAACTTGGTCAACCTCTCCCATGAACACATGGATTAAGTACTGCTGTCCAATAAACCATGTTGTAATGGTAAGAATAGTCTAGATCTGTGTTGTTCTATAAGTGACTGTTGTTCTCTCTCTCTCTCTCTCACTCATACACACACACACATTAAAATATGACTGGTCAAATGAAGACAGTTATGTTTTTAAATGCTATGCTGGATAGTGTTTGTCAACGTGACACAAGCTAGAGTTGTCTGACAGGAAGGAACCTTAATCGAAAGAAATGCCTCCATAAAACCAGGGCATTTTCTTAATTAGTGATTGATGGGAGAGTGTCCAGACCATTGTGGATGGTGCTATCTCTGGGCTGTTGTCCTGGGTTCTATAAAAAGTAGGTTGAGCAAGTCATGAGGAGCAAGCCATCTAGCAGCATCCCTCCATAGTCTCTGCACCATCCTCTGCCCTCACTGCTTTTGATGATGACCTGTTACATGGAAGTGTGAGTGAAATAAACCCTTTCCTCCCCTATATGCTTTACTCATGGTTTTTCATCACAGCGATAGTAACCCTAACTAAGACAAATGCCAACAATATTGACCATGCAAATTCAGAGTTTTGATATTTGGGAATTGTTAATGGATTATTGTTTCCATGCATGTTCACATTATTTTCCATGATTGACATGGATTTTGAATAATCGGACACTTAAAAAAATACATCACTCATAAATTTTACTTAAAAAATAATCTTTGAAAGTCTACTAAAAATTTAATAAAGGTAAAGAAAATTTCAGTACAATAATAAGGAGGCTAGGCATGGTGGCATGTGCCTTTAATCCCAGCCACTTGAGAGGCAGAGGCCAGGCAAAGCTCTGTGAATTCTGGGCCAGCTTTGTCTACATAGCAAGTTCCAGGCCAAATAGTGCTACATAAAGAGACTCTGTTTCAAAACAAAACAAGAATAAGGAGGCTTGGCTAGATGGCTTAGAGACCTGGGATAGAACGAATGAAAGAAAGAAAGAAGGAAGGAAGGAAGGAAGGAATCAAGGAAGGAAGGAAGGAAGGGAAAAAAGAAAAATGAAAAAAGAAAAAAAAAAAAGAAATGAAATGATTCCTAATGCTATTCTGCTATTCAGGTAGACAGGACCCTGGCAAAATCATTATCAGTGAGGCTTCATCCAGCAACTGATGGAAACAGAAGCAGAGGCCCACAGCCAAACATTAGGCAGATGGTGAATCCTTCAGGAGGGGAGGAAGTGTTATAAGAACCAGAGGGCTCAAGAGCGTCTCAAGAAAACCCACAGAATCAACAAACCTGGACTCAGAGGGGCTCACCGAAACTGAACTGACAACCAGAGAGCTTACATGGGTCTTGCCTAAGCCCTCTGCACATGTGGTGATTTCTTTTGGACTCCTAACAGAGGGGCAAGGGCTATTTCTGACACTTGTCTGCTTTGGGAACCGCTTTCCTCCTAGCTTGCCCCATTCAGCCTTAGTATGATAGGAGGCGCATAGTCTTACTGAAATGTAATGTGCCGCGTTTGGTTGATATCTTTGGAGGTCTGTTCTTTTCTGATAAGGAGTGGATGGGGAGGGGGAGTTGAGAGGGAGAGGTTAGCAGGTGAGGCAGGAAGAGAAACTGCAGTAGAGATCTAATATGTGAGAGAATACATTAATAAAAAAGAATAAGGAGGCTTTATTATAAACATCTTGATAGCTACTACTGAAAACAGAAAATGCATAATATAAACCTATGAAAGAACTTTGGGCCTAAAACTCCAACAAGGAGAGTCAGAAAACAAGCTAAATTTTATGTTTGTTTTAAAAGATGCAACTTGCTTCTTAGTTAGACCGGAGAAGAAAAGGAAAATACTTTTGTGTATGTATTTGTTAAATTTAAAACACAGTAAATCTTTTATTAAAAAAAAACTGGAAATGATTTTTTTTTAAATGCACTTTCTGTGCCAGAGAAAAGTACGTAAGTTTCATTATTAAAGAACAAAGAATTGAAATAATTTAAGTATTTAGCTCAAGAAGTTACAAAGTGTACAGCAGGGCGACTCCAAGCAAAACAGAAGATGGGAATGCAGAAACATCTTGGAAGAAAATTCATATATAAAGATATATACAGAAAGATAGCAAAATAAACAATCTCTTGAGGGAAAAAAACAAACCCTACTATATCTTTAGCTAGCTGAGACAAAAGAGGAATAAAGGAGAATAAGCCCACCCACATTGCAAATGGGAAAGAAGATATAATAGTAGAATTTAAATGGACTAAGTCTTAAGGATAAAGAGAAAAGAATAATGCCCTGAAATTTGAAAAAAAAAAAAAGTTTAGGAATAGATGAGTTAACTAAGAAAAATTAGAATGGTTAAGTGGGTTCCAATGTCATGTTCATTTTATACAAGAGGAATTTGAAGTACTAGAAAATCAAAAGTCATGGTTTACTTTTCCGGTGTTGTAATAAAATAACAAAAGCAACTTAGGGAGAAGGGTTTATTATGGTTCACAATTCAAGGGTACAGGCCATTGTGGCAGGGACAGGCAGAAGAGAGCCTAAAGCAGCTAGTCACATCCCATTCACAGTCAGTAAGCAGAGTGGTGAATGAATGAGGCTTCTTGATTCCCTTCCACCACTTGTGAAGTCCAGTATCCTATTCATGGAATGGTACCACCCACTGTGGGCAGGTCTTATCCCATTCATGGAGTGGTACCACCCACTGTGGGCAGGTCTTATCCCATTCATGGAGTGGTACCACCCACTGTGGGCAGATCTTATCCCATTCATGGAGTGGTACCATCCAAGGTGGGCAGGTCTTATCCCATCCAGCGAATGGGACCACCCAAGGTGGGCAGGTCTTATCCCATCCAGAGAATGGTACCACCCAAGGTGGGCAGGTCTTATCCCATCCAGGGAATGACCACCCACCACCCACGTGAGCAGGTCTTCCCACCTCAGTTAACATAGTACCATACAGGTATGCCCAGAGACCAATCTCGCAGGTAATTCTTGGTTTCATCAAGTTGACAAAGGAGACAGAACATCACATCAAGTAACTTGACCAAAATCTCACTTCCAGTAAAATAGAACCAAGCTCCAGCCGGGATAGTCTGGCTCCAGACTGACTCTCTGGTAGCAGCTACCTTCACTTTCATACCAACAGATTTTTCAAATAAAACAATGTTAATATCTGAACAGTTGTGCAAAGGTAGGCTGTATTATTCATAATCTATTCCTGCCTTAATAATATAGCATTTAAGTTAGGAGATAAGACTAGGTTGTTTTTAATATGATAAGACCAGTACTTCTATGGGCAGTCACACGCCTTTAATCCCAACACTTGGGAGGCTGAGGCAAGTGGAACGAATATTTCTAAAACCAGCATCTAACAACAATTAACAGTGAGACTCCATCAAGTCACCTTTGAGGCAAGTGTACATCATTACAAATGGTTATATGGTAGTTCTACTAAACGCAGCAAGCCTTGGTGTGTCTATGGTAGTGGTGAGTACATAAAGCATTTAACACTAGGAAAATGAAGAGACTATTGTTATTGAAGATGGCAGGTGACATGATATTCTACCCAGAGAAATTAAGATATAAAATAAATGAAAGAGCATAGTATGTATATTATGTGGAAATTAAGTGTATATAGATATCTGTATATATGTCAACTAGCTTGTCTTACTTCTGGAGGTACAAACACAAATGCCTTTACAGGCCACAGAAGTAATGTAAAGGCATGGCCTAAGGAGAAGACACTGTTATCAGCAGAGTAAATATGGAAAGTGGGTAAGATTTTCTATGAAGTACACAACACCTTTATGCCGAAAACTGAACTGTGTTTCTGGATCCTGTGGACAAGAAACAGGCTAAGCTAGGCAGGAACATCTAGAATAATGAGAATAAGATGTGAGAAATGTCTCTGCTCCTATCACCTATTAAAATGCATATCATAGCTAAAGTAATTTAAAAGTTTTTGTTCCTATTTTGCAAGTTCAATTGTTTGTGGAAGAATAAAATCATTTATTGAAAAGAAAAAATAACAATGTACAAAAATATACATAAAATTGTAACCTGTGGAGCACTCATTCACCTATTTATTCAAAAACAATGTCTAAACCCTAGACTAGTTATGAGTGAGACTTAGGTCAATACTTGGTAGACAAGAAACAAGCTCTTCTTTGGGTTCTAGCAGGAAAGGGCACACAAAAGTATAATTACAAAATAACAAAAATCATTCAAGATGGATGTGCCATTGTGATTTAATGATCTAGGGCAGGTGAGTGGATAAGCTGTGCTGACAGGGCTGGGGGTGTTATCCACTGAAGAACAATCCCAGGGTTCATGTGATCAAGAAACAGAAAGTCATCCAGCAGAGGAATGAAGGCCGAAATGGGGCAGTGGCACAGGGCACGGTGGAAAGGACTTAGAGCTCTAGGACCCTGGGCCCAACGTAAGGAATTTGGGTTTTATTTTATAAACACAACACTATTTCTTCACATTTGTCTAACTTATAAATATCACTCACAGAGGCAGTTAACCAACCCATTGTGGAAACTCAGGGTCTCAAAGTGCTGGAGCAGAGTGGAGTTGTAAGTACATGGATGAAGTTTGGATGTGTTTTGGAGAAGACAAGCATTACATTTGGGACTGGAGAAAAGGAAATGTCCAGGGTAAGTTTTAGCTGGGAGGTAAAGGATTGGGTGCTTAACTGTTGAAGATGGGCAGAACACAGGGACCTGTGTTGGTGCAGGAGCTGAGAATTACAAATACAGTAAGATGGAGAACGTTGTCAGACATATATCTGGTGCTCTGATGAGAAATTTGACTTGAAGCATCCATCTGGAGCATCCCTTGATGGCATTAAAAGCCAGGGTACAGATGGGGGTATTCATGAAGCAAAGGAATCCAGCAAGGATTCCATCCCTCCGACACCTAAAGGACAGGAGGGGAAGGGCATGATGGCAGTGGGAAAAGGGGGGCATGGGTGAAAACTAGCCACAAAGAAAGGATTTCACAAAGGAACACTAGTGCAGAAGGGCTCTTTGCGAAATTCAAGTGGGGTTAAAAACAATGGAACCACTCGGGAGGCAGAGGCAGACAGAGCTCTATGAGTTCAAGGCCAGCCTGGTCTACAGAGCAAGTTCCGGGACAGGCTCCAAAGCTACATGGAGAAACCCTGTCTCAAAAAACAAAAACAAAGCAAAGCAACAGCCAAAAACCAATGGAACACAATACCCAGCTTGAAAGCAGCAACCTGCATGAAGTTTGGTGGGCATGGAATTTTTATAGAGCATGTGGTGAGGCTGTTCCTTCTGACCTTTTCAATATAAGTAAAAGGCCATTAAACAGCAGCTTGAGTCAGCTGGGAGAAGAAAGGCTATAAAGGTTCTTAGTATGATTTGTCACTAACTTGGGAAAACAGTTTGATGTCTCAGAGAGGAAATTAAAGAAATAGTTTAAAAAAGATGAGAAACATCTCTCTCTCTTAAGTCAGGCTATATCTGGTATTTTTATTTTATAATCATACATTTTCCAATTTTTTCCAAACTATGCTCTTTTGAGTGAAAGTATTAGTGTCCTTTTGTCTTCAACCAACCATTTTTTTTAGGAGCCTGCTTGGGCCTACACACAATAAATAAATTCAGTGTAACAGGCTATTGGCCTTGACTGTTGTCTGCCTTCCAGGCAGCTGGTGCCTATGAGACTGCTAACAGTTAAAGTAGGCAAGGTGCTGTCCTTAGTGAACCCCAAATTGGAAGTCAGAAGGCCCTGGGACTCAAGGTTACTCATCAGAACTACTCTGAAATGAGAGAACTTGACACAAGGTCATGGCAATTGGATCATTGTGAGCAATATCATCAGAGTGGTTAAGGCAGAAATTGCCCATCATTGAGTAAGATCGTGGGAAAAATCTTTAGGACATGGTGACCAATTTGAGGTTACACTAAGTTCTTCAGTGCAGTTAGAAGTGGGGGGGGGGGGAATCCAAGCAGTACTCCTTCCTTTCTCTTGAGAATTCCTGCACCTTAGTTGGAGAGTATGTTGCATCCAGACCCAGGGATCACCACTCCACCACAGGAACCCGTCACCAGCTGTTTACAAAGGAGCCCTAGATTTCATTGGGACCAAGTGTCCAGTGTTCATATCACTTGTCTGAGTTCAGTTAGGGAAAGGTTGGCTCCAGTTAAAGAAATGTGGTTAGTGATCTGAGGCCCCAAATTGGAGATTTCAGAACTGAGGTTGGGTGGGGACTGTTTTACCTAGTGCCTGTTATGGCTGTGAGTTTGGTATCGTTACTGTAGAGCCCATAACTTAAGATGAAGTCTACAGACCACTGCAGGTTAAAATAAGGAGAGTGTCTGGATTTCTGCATGACTTAGCAGAATGAAGGGGGAGGTGCCTCATTATGTATGAGGCAAGGATTCACTGAGATGGGGGAGGGGGAGGATAAAATGTATGGAAGCAGAGATGGTCCAAAATTCTTCTGTCTGACACAGACACAGAGGGTTAAAGACTACTTCATCTATTGACCTTGCCTTTTGGAGATGTCCTTAGACAAGTGCTGAAAGGAAATGATCCGAGGAGATGAGAGATGAGGGTATAAGTACAGTAGTTCTGTTCAGAAACCATGAAGTTGCCAAGGCATCCTTAGATGCAGAAGGTCTGTAAATGTCACTAGCCTTACTGACAGACCTTTTCTGTCTGTCTCGTGTTCCTCGCCCTTACAGGTTGTCACAGGGTTCTTAGTCACTTGTCAGATAGAAAGCACACTTTCCTTTTAGCTCTTAGGCTATTGAGCAGTTACTCAATACTACTCGGAAGCTTTTATAATCTTCAGTTTGTAATGTGAGGCCAACTATAGGCACAGTGTCAGGCACAATATATATATTGTAAGCAGCTTGTCCTGCACCTTCTGCACCAGATGGACAAGGGCAAATGGCACACCAAGCTTCTCCTTCCTTTCCTCCTTTCTTCCTCCCTTCCTTTCTTCCTCCCTTTTGTTCTCCCTCCATCCCCCGTTTCTTTCTATGAAGCACTACTCTATTTGGGTCCTTCTTTAATTAAGTATGAACTACCAGAAGTGAATCCTGGGCAATGTCATTATCTAAAGTACTCTAGAAAGTTCTAACATCAGTCAACATTGAATGAAGCATTTCAAGTCTGGCTGTCTGTGACTTTGTAAAAAAAAAAATAATAATAATAAATAAATCAACAACCTCTATATCAACGTTTCTCAAAATTTGGTGGATACTAGAAATCAGTCACACAAATTCCAAAGTATGGCCAGGCTTAAGCACTGGGACTGGACCCCTCCAATTCAAAGTTTGGTATCACTCTAGAACTTGTTAAAACAGCAGTCTTGGGGCAAGTTCATCTGCAATTGATTTTTGTCACATTAAAGTTTTACTGCCACTGCTGCAACCCAGGGGTTTCCATCTTAAGTGTTGGAGTTGGTACTTTATCACTTACCACTTTAATTCATTTAGTTGTGATCACAAAGTGATCACAAATGGGAAGGAATAATTCTAAAATGTTGTTTTCCAAAAAGCACCCAAATCTTTTCGGGGAGTCAGTCGCATGCTCCTGACGGGATTTGTGCCTCCGGCTCTGACTGGTTTCATCTTTAAATGTTTGTTTCTCCTCTCTCTTTTCTCCCTGATCTTGCACATGTTTGGTGACTGCGGGAGGAGATGTGAGGGAGGCAAAAGCCTTCATGTTCTTCATCTAAAAATGAAATGACACTCTGAATATGAAATGTGAATAGAGATGCTTTGACACCTTGTAGTGTGGGAGGAGAAGGCAGCAGCCAGGGTGCTCCCTCTGAGCAAGCCAGCTCGGCTCTGTTGGAACAATGGTGTTCCCCGGGATAGCAAGATCACACGGGTGCCTCCTCCACCTCTCCAAAAACAGCAACCTCCTCACAAGGATTCACTCTTAAGAAAGAGTTTTAGTACAGAAAAGCCTGATAAATATATTTCTACTTAGGTTGAGTCACCGTCACTTACCATTGAAGCAATTTTCTAGATGTGATGGGTTTTTAGAATTTGCATTCATTCCTTCAGCACTGTGACTGAGAAATTGGTGTTGAGCAACAGCTTGGTAAGGAATTGCCTAAAAGCTGTCTGTGCAGATCGCTCTTTTCCCAGAATTTTCTTGTTTCATCAGTCACTAGTTTGTTCTAAGCCTGTCCTATGCCCTGTGTAAGTACATTATATTCTGCAAGCCCTACATACATGCACACACATGCTTACATGCATACATGCACGTACACACTTAGAGGGGAGGGCAGAATGCAGACCTCCTAGGGTTCTTTCCTAAGTGTTTCTCTCAGCTAATGGCAGCTACGGGAGGGGCAGATTCTAGGAGACCTAATATGTGGGGTTACTTTGATGTGATGTGCTGGAAACTTAATATGTATCATTTCATCTAATTCTGAAGAATTGAATGAAGTTTCGTTTGTCCACAGAGCTGGCCAATATGTCAACTCAGTCCATTGTCCCTAGAGCCCATACTCTTGCCCTCTCTATATAAGAAAAATCCCATTAGTGAGGATCTTTTGACAAAATGAAGGAATAAAATTTATTTGGTTCATTATGAAAACTTTAAGCAAAACACAAAAAAGCAAAACAAAACAAAACTTAGTACAAGGAATTTCCACACACTACTATCATCTTCAACCAATAGCTTTTGTCTTTTTCCATCTATATTCATTTTTATTGAGTCACCTTCAAATAAATTTCAGAAGTCTTTATGTCAGATACTATTGGTGATCCCAAGAAGACACGTCCACATCCTCAGCCCCTGAGCCTATGAACAATACTATTTGTCAAAAGATGGAATCTCACCTTATGTGAAGAAACATTCTTTACCTATATTTTATCTCAATGATCCTGAGAGGCAGAGATCATCACGAATAGATATGGAGGCTTTACATCCAATGACAAATGTCCTTACATGAGGAAGGTAGATAAAGGCTCAACATCCACAGGAGAGGACAGTGTGAAGATGGAGGCCATAGATTAGCATTATCAGCCACAAGTCAAGGATTGTATAGAGGTAGCAGAAACTGGACCAAGCAAGAACATATTCTCCTCTGGAGGCACATGAAGGAACACCGCCCAAAAACTTGATATTGTGTGCTTATGAAAGAGAGAATGAATGATTTTTTTGTCATTTTGTCATCAAGCTTCTAAGAATTTGCTACAGCATCCCTGGGAACAGTATCACCTGTCATAATTTAGTATGCATCATAAATAAAACTATTCTTGTACATAGAGACAATGCAATGATCACATATAAGAAAACTGACCTGACTTGCCTGATTTTGCTAATACTTTTAGTGTATTCCAACTAAAATTTCCACATTGCTCTCCAAAAGTCTTTTAGAGCTACTTTTTTTTTTTAAAAAAAATGGGGTTCTTTAAAGGATAATGTATTATATTTGGTTATTATTTCTTGTAAGGTTTTTTTTTCTCTAGAAAAATATCCTCTTCATTCTTCCCACCCTGTTGCCATGGCACTGACTTACTGTTGAACCTGACAAATTACTCACATTATGGAAGTGTCCCATGGCTAGAGTGTGAGGTTGTTGCAAGGTGGTGATTCTGCTGGGAGGTGTCCAAAACCCACTGGGTCCTGTACTGTTTATAACAGCCTCCTTAAGAGAAGGGCTCAGGGAAAGCACTGAGAAAAGGGAGACATGTCTTTCCACTGGCTGTCATCCTCCTGGGTCTTTCTCTCCCTTCTTACTTGGAAAGATGCTAAGATTCAGTGTCTAACAGAGGGGAGGTAGAGCAAACCCTTTTTCCACTGAAATCATGGTTCTACACACACACACACACACACACACACACACACACACACACACACACACACAATGCTATGATGATACCATCTGTAGGTTGAAGGCCCAAGAAAGATGATGATTTGGCTCATTCTGAGTTGGAAGGCCGAAGCATAAGGGACCATGGTATAAATTACAATCAAAGGGTAGCAGAAGACCAGGATGTAGCTGAAATAGCTCTCTATTCTTCTATTCATCTCTTCAGTGGAAAAAATGATGCCTACTTATATTCAGGGAAGGAGTCTACTTTACTAAATTCACCAATTCAAACTAATCCTATACTAAAGTACCTTCATAAACATACCCAGAAATAATGTTCAGTAGAATACTGGACACCCTGTCAACCAATGGAGTTGACCATCATGTATGTTGTGATTTGTGCTGACTCCAAAGTGCTTGTATTCCATGCAGGCCTCACCAAGACAAGAATCTCATCTTTGGAAATCTATCCCTCTGTAAATGTTAAGCACTTCCATTCAAAATGCCACACCCCTAGCATTTGAACACAAATACATTATGTCACTAATGAAGTGGTGTGAGCTGGCATTTTACCACACACGTGGCTTGCATTTTGATGATTACATCATCGAAAGGGATTTGATGCTGATAGGAGTTCTGACAATGAAAGCCTTCATCTGCTTTCTAATTGTACATAGGAGTAAATACACAGCTAGAGAACTAGAGTAGAGAATTAAGAACTTAGGAGTCAGTATTGGCATTCATAGTGTGCCTAGAAGGAGGAAAGGCAAAGCTTCCAAGACTCTTGGCTGAGAAGCCTCATTAGTTCCAAAGAACACTGGAAGGAAAATGCTGCCCCTGTGTAGAAAATGCCCCTGGTGTTTCTCAACCTTTCCTGGATCAATTATTATTGTCCCTCGAGTGGTTCAAGGCCAAGAAGTGCTTTCTCATCACAGTGTCTCAAGGCTCCGAAATGAGATATTCTTTTCTGTCTCTTGTTTGATTTAAGGCCTCCATTGGGCATTTATTGACTGGATTAGCACATTAGTTTTACTATTTTCTTCTATGTCCTTTTATGTCCTGGTGAGTTTATGAGGTGAGCCCAGTTTGATTCCAAAGGCCCTTACGGAAGGCGGGCAGATTTCCTTTTCTCATAAAGATAAGAAAACATCAGCAAGCTCAATAAAGATATCAGACTGTCTGAGACTGAACTGGGGAGCAGACTTCATGGCAAACTCCCTTGTGAAGAAGCCATCTTCAACCTCAAAGGCTTACTTCTCCAGATACATGGTCTACAATGAAACTACAATTCCTCTTGACAACTGGTTGTTTCCCTCTGTAGGCATTTTGTGTCTAATAACTAGCTGTCAGAATTCAGGATCTCTATCTGGGCCCTAGGGAATGCAGGCTAGTGAGATCTCTTTGAGTAGACATCAACAGTACAAGAGCTGCTAGAGAAGACAGGCCATATTTATGAATATATGGAGACTATGTTTTAGAAGGGAGAAAATAGAAATTTCTTGTATTCTTAATGATAAACTCTCATACCCAAATTAATTCACTAATATACTTCCTAGTGTTGTTTATTTCAATGGCATATTTATTCAATGGTGCCTGATTAATAATTTTCATTTTGACATTGTACAGCTATGCATTATTTTTCCTAGAAGCATCTTAGAATCCCTGGAGCTGAGCATGTACAAGCAGACCTCCATACACATGTTCTACCTATCTTAAGAGTTTGCTTCAGGCCATGCCATTATCTTTGTTGATGACTTTTCATCTGTCCTCCTAGAATGACAAATAATCAAATAAACCCTTTAAATTATTCCAAAATAAAATGAAGACTGTCAGCCAGCAAAAATTTGCAGTCTAAAGCTAATCAATGATTAAGATGCTGCAAACATTATTTTCAAGAATGCCTGATTGATTTGCTACTTATACTTACTTATTACTTATTTATTGCCCATGCTTATTACCATTGAAGGAAAAGAAAACATCACTTCAGGATTCCTAGACAGCTTTCTTAATAGTTTCATTGTATTTTATTTTATTGCTGCCATGGCAGAATTATATGTAATGAGAAGAAATTTTCAAGCTTATAGTTTGAAAGCTGGAAGTCCTAGAGGGGCTTTGGGCAAGACTATATCATCTCATGTTAGAAGTGTAGAAGAACAGAATGAGGGAGAGAGGGCAGTTGTGGGGTGGGGGAAGGCAGGTCAGATTCATTGATTCATTTCTTCATTGTAGCTCATACCTGCCACACCTATCCTTTTCTCTTGGTAACAGCATTACCCCCATCAATAATGTATTAAGTAAGCTACCTCTTAACTCTGAGAATTAAGTTTTTAGGACTTGGAATGTGGGTAAATATCAAAATCACAGCACACATGATTTAATTCTACCTCCCATAGGCATAACTTTGTATAGTAGATTCTCACTAAAACATTTGGAAACATCAATGAATACAAATCTAATACCAGCTACACTTAATGGTGTATATACTACCAACTAAATCACATGGTAGGTGTATTTTTAGCTTTTTGAGGAACCTCCAAACTAATTTCCAAAGTTGCTGCACCAGAAGTGTTTCCCTTTCATTACATCTACATCACCATTTGATGTCATTTGCCTGTCCTTCCTTCTTTTTTCTTTCTTCTTTCTTTTTTTCTTTGCCATTCTGACTAAGGAGAGACAAAAATCTCAAATTGTTTTAAATTGCACTTCTCTGAGGGCCATAGCTATTGGATATTTTTTAAAATGTCGCTTGTAGCCATTTTGTATATTACTTTTTAAGAACTCTGTTTAGTCTAGGACCCATTTTTAAGTTGGGTTGTTGGTTTTCTTGTTTTTTAATTTTTTGAGTTCTTTATATATTCCAAATACCATTCCTCTGTTAGATGCATAACAGGTAAAGGTTTTTCCCATCCTCTAGGCTGCCCCTTTACTAAAATGATGGCATCCTTTCTGTAAAAGACATTTTATTATCATGGGATCCTATTTATCAATTGTTGGTTTTAATGGCTACACTATTGGAGTTTTGTCCAGAAAGTGTTTTCTTATGCCAGCGAGCTTAAGTGTATTCCCTAGCTTCTCATCTATCAGAGTCAGGGCATCAGGTCTTATGTTTAGGTCCTTGATCCCTTTGGAGTTGAGTTTTGTGAAGGGTGAAAAATAAAAATCAAGTTTCATTCTTCTATATATAGATAACCAGTTTATTCATCACTATTTGTTGAATATGCTGTCTTTTCTCCAAAATGAATGGTTGGCCTCTTTGTTGAAAAGAAAAGAGTCAACCAACCAAACAACAACAAAAAACCAGATGGCAACAAGAGTGTGAATTTATATGTAGGTTCTCAGTTTAACTTGATTGCTTAATGAGTCTGTTTTCATGCCAATACCATGATGTTTTCATTACCATACCTCTGTAATATAACTTGATGTCTGGGATGGTGATACCTTCAGCAGCTTGTTGGTGTTCTTTATATTTTCTTGTGAAATTAAGATGGGTTTTATTTTGTTTTTTGTTTTTTTGTTTGTTTGTTTTTTTTGTCTGTCTGTTTCCATTTTCTGTGAAAAAATGTGTTGTAATTGTTCAAGGCTATTATATTGAATCTTAATCTTATTTCTGATTTTAGCAGAAATTCTTTTAGGTTTTCTCTATTTAAGATAATGTTGGATGTTGGCTTCATGAATATTGTCTTTATTATGTTGAGATCTATCCACTGTGTCCTTATTCTCTCCAGGGCTTTATCATAAATGCATATTGGATTTAGTCAAATGCCTTTCCTGAATCTAATAAGTTGGTCATATGATTTCTGTCCTTCAGTTTATTTATGTAGTAGATTACATTTATTGACTTATGTACGATGAACCATTCCTGCAACTCTGAGACAAAGTTGACTTGATTGTGGTGGATAACTTCTGTGATGTATTCTTGAATTCAGTTTGCAAATATTTTATTGGGAACTTTTTGTGGTTCTGTTAAAGAGACACAATAAATGACACCATAAATCAAATGGACCTGACAGAAATTTGCAGAACATTCTATCCAAACACCATATATACATTTTTCTGCTGAGAAACACTTTTCTCCTGAAAGAGACTGAACTTTTCTGCTAACTCATTTTATTTCAGATGAAGCACAAATTGTGAGAAGGTGCTTCCATTCTGTTTAGGGACACAAGTATTAGATCTGAGGGGAAATGCTATGTCATTGAAGAACTAACTCAAAGCATGAATACGTGAACTGCTATCATTCGGCAATACACTTGTTTGCTATTGACCATCCCCACTAAATGAAAACTCTGTGAGCTAGGAGATCCTCATCTGTTTGGTTCACTACTGTTTCTTGAGCATCTAGAGCAGTTTGGGTTGCGTTAAAAGTGCTCAATAAATATTTGTTGATGGAGGCGATGAGGGAAGAGGAGAGAGGACATGGAGGGAGGGGGACTTTTGTATATGGACACTGTAACAATTATAAAATCAGTCTTACTGACCTTTGGTAAGTGATCTGAAAAAAAAACCACACCCACTGGAACCACAATTTTCCAACAGATTCTTGTATAGTAGCAATAAGAATAAAATGTAAAAGGAAAAAAAAAAAAAAAAAAAAAAAGAAGAAGAAGTTGGCCATATGAATGGGCAGGAAAATGGCATATAAGATCCATGAAGACTGATGTAAGATGATAACACATTATGGGAAAATGGCACAAATGTGCCTATAAGATAATGGTTTCTGACTAGGAACTAGGAAAAACTGAAGGAATTGTTGACTACAGCCTACTTTATGTGCAAGGGTTACTCTTCAACTTCAATGCAGTAAAAGAAGCATTAGTTTAATTATGCACTTCTGGGCTAGGATGGAAAATATCTCCATAAAAGAAGTACATTTTCCCCTAATGGTCATGACATAGTTTGGGGTTCTTTTCCCAGTCTGTCTGTATCCTCCTTTCAAGCCTATTGCTATGGCTCCGGGCCATTTGTTCCATCTAAAAGGTATTGGGGGGAGGTAGAGGAGAGGCAGTAAACAGTTCAGGTAACATGATTAGAGGCATATCTATGTAACAAGGTTTCCACAGCATTTGCTGTATGCACAGTTGCTATAAATTAAGATCGACCCATTTAATAAATTTAATATATATATATATATGTAATGCAAGTTGGTTTTCATTATAGCTAACTACAGAATGAAGAGTATTTCTTCCCCTTATGTCCTATATAAGACCAATACATTTAAAGTTCTTATTTATTGCAATCAAAAAGGAAGCCCCTCATTATGATCTAGAAGTAATATATCGAGGGAATAAAGAGTAGACTCATGATGGTTATTCTTCACTGTTCCATATATTTAGGGTCACCTAGAAGAACCACTTGGGAGTGTCTGTGAGGGAATCTCCAGAGAGATTAATTGAGGATGGAGGATCTATCCTGAATATCAGCAGCACCTATGCATGGGCTGAGATCGTAGATCAAATAAAAATGGAAGAAAAGAAAGCTAGCATAGCAGCAGTATTCATCTTTCTGTTTCCTCGTCCCCTAAACCATGAGCCATCAGCTGCCAAATGTAACTGCCAGCACAAAGCCTTCCCTGCTATCATAGACTGTGTCACCCCAAACTGTGATCCAAAAAATAATTTTCCTTCCCTAAATTTGATTCTTCTCAAGTATGTGATCACAGCAACAAGAGAGGAAACAAACACATCTGGGTATTAGTTAGAAATCCTTTGTAGAAAAAAAAAATCATGTAGCCTGTAATCCTAGTACTTGGGAGGCTAAGATGGGAAGATTTTTGGTTGTTTGAGGCCAGCCTGTACAAGATAATGAACTCAGCCTTGGCTACAGAATGAGACTGTGTCATGCTAGCAAGGTTATGAAGAAAGATAAACCCTTACCAACTATTGGGGGAATGCAAATTAGTGCATCCACTCTGGAAATCTATATGGCAATCCTCAAAAAACTAAAACCTACCATATGAACCATTCTTTAACATACAGTCAAGGGATGCAATATCTTACTCCATAGTCCTTCCTCAGCAATGTTCATTGCCAACAACCACAATATCCAGGAAATGGAAACAACCTAACAGTTCTTCAACAGATGAATGGATAATGAAAACATGATATACACACATAGTGGAATACTATCCTGCTGTAGAGGAAATGAAGTCATGAAATTTGCAGGTAAATGGGTGAATCTACAAAAGATATACTGAATGAGGCAACTCAGTCCCAGAAAGAAATTTTCTGTACATTCTCTCTCATCTGTGGATTCTAGTTTCCAGTCCTCAGATAGGAGTATACAGCATGGATTAGCGGCAGAAGTCAGGGAAACATAAAGGGACCAGAGAGGAATGGGGTTGGTGGAGCTTGGGTTTGAGAAGGGAACAGCAACATACAGATGGTGATATGATGTTGATGTTAGGAACAAAAAAAAAAAAAAAAAAAAACTGGGAAGGAGGAAGAGATATCAATAAAGATAGTGGAAGAGAGACAAATGACACCAGGGTTGTTTGATAATACGTGAAGGAATCATGTTATTTAGTATTTACCTAAAATTATACATAGCACACATAAGTGCATGTATACACACAAATTCAAGGAAGTTATGCCACTTAGACTGACAATGATACCCACAAGAACCAAAGACTAAAAAAACCACAACACACACACACACACACACACACACACACACACACACACACACACACACACACAAAGCCTCCTTTCAAATGTTTGGGCAGTATATATAATTTAAGTGACTCCCAAAACAACACAGACTATTGATGTAGCCCTCAGTTGCCTCTCAGGAGTTGAGGGTGGTCCTCTATTGCTGAAATCACTGAACACTCAGCATACAACTCAGATGATTTAAGCTGTATCTGACGTAAAAGCCTTATTCCTAGTCTAGTTTCCATGGTACTAGAAAACACTATACAAGCTGCCCAGGGAAGGCAATGAAGCAGTCCTACCCACTAGCAACAACTATGAACCATGAAAATTACCAATATGGCAAGGTGTGCATAAAGGTCCAATAAGAGGCACACAGCAACAGTTGAGTGGACTTAAGTCCTACTCAACAAGAGGGAAGTCATGGATGGTACCAAAAACCTACCCAGTTTCCTGGTGTAGTGTGCTAGAAAAGAATCTACTACTACCACTTTGTTAAACCAGTATAATTCCCTACTATATACTAAATCTTATCCCTCTACCCACAGATAAGTGTAGCTACCACCTCTCATCAAAAAAGCCTCTCTTTACAGAAGATGGAGGCCATCACAGAAAGCCATAACTGAGCACAAAGCAGATATCAACATATGATGGAGATCCCAGTCCGACTGGTACATTTACTTCACAGTTCCTTCATCTGTGGCTCAGGGAACATGGAGGAAGGGCGGGAGAAAGAGTATAAGACCAGAGGACTATTGGGACATCTGCAATGAAACGGCCCCTCCTAGAAACACCTACATAAACAATCGTGAAGCAAAGCTACTATCAATGGATGCATTAATGAGGAAGGATGGAATTTCACAGGGTCTCACGCCTACATGAAGAACTACAGGCAACTAATGACTTCTGGGAGAAAGAGAACTGTTCTCTTCCAGGAATGTGACTCACTGCTGGCTGTCCAGTTCAGAGTGGTCAGTCTTGATATATTATAAACAATGAAAATGCACTCAGCAGTTTGTGTGTATGTGTACTTGTGCATACATGTACATAGTATAAAAAACAATAATCAGTAGAAAGAAAGAAAGAAAGAAAAGAAAAGAAAAGAAAAAGCTATCAACTTGAGAGTTGAGAGTAGGTGTGGTTGGGCTGGAGAGATGGCTCAGCCATTAAAGGCTAGGCTCACAACCAAAAATATAAGAGAGTAGGTGTGGCAATGGGACAAGTTGAAAGGAAGGTAGCTGGGAAGAGCTGGAGACACGGAATGGGTGGGATGTGATACAATTCCATTTCAATTAAAAACATACTTTCAGAAAGCAAAGAAAAGAGGCTCTTATACATGCAAATTGATTCAACTAGCCAAAAGGCTTAGAAATAAAGTCTGAAAAACACTGAAAAGTTAACCCTGTTTGTGTATAGTCTTGGTATCTCAGGAGTCTGTGTAGTCTATGTGGAGGGGAATCCTGTGCTCAGTGGGGGGAAAGGAACTTTTTGTTTATCAATAGACTGTGATCTGGCAATCTATATGAGTTTACTCAGTTTTCCCATAAGTTTACTGTTGCTTTCCACCAGTGACGTTCCTTGGAATATATTTATTTTAGAAAAATAGATGACAACTTCAGGGCTCATTTGAATTTGGCCTCTGTACTTCGTGACTGGCAATGTAGAACTGAGAGCTGAGGAGAATTAAGAGGGAGGACTTTCTGCACTGGGCTAATTTTAGTATGTTAGGAATGTACCATGGGAAAGCAAAGCTTGGAAGGTCATTAGGATAAACTAACTCATTGATTATAAGTGATTTATTTATATGTGTTAACTTATTTGCTCTTCATAATTCTATCAGAAAAGTGTGATATTATCCACATTTCCCCTACACAGAGGTAAGTTGCCCAAGGTTTCATAGTCAAAGCAGAATTTAATTTTTTAGCTACTTGGCACAAAAGTCTTATCATATCCTCATAGTAGGTGGCCCTCTGATGTATGCGAAATGAAACTCGAATGCAAGTGTTAAGACACTTACAAAGCATAAGAATTTCTTCTAACCAGATGGAGTAAATGGGCATGAGTGCAAAATTTGTGAATATTAATCCATAATGCACAATGAAAGAACTTCGGGGACATTACAGGGTGTCAGTCTATGGAAGATGATAATGAACTGAGAATGAATGTAAATGTGTGCTCAACTCTGTCCTAATGGACCTGTTTCAGGAAAACCAGAGGTTTATGGAAGACAGATCCAGGGCCAGTACAAAAAGTCTCATCCTGCTATTGTGTCATAATAGCTACAGGAAGAAAATTGGAATGTCCATTAAAGGGCTTTTCCACAGCCTCCACTTCTGCTGATGGCAAATGTAGACCCCTCAGTGGCTTCGTTAGTGTGTAGAAAGGGTACAGTGGCTTTCTTGTGCATGTATTCATGAGGGTTTACATCTTTGCTAAGGAAGATTCATAGATACTCACATGCTGGTATTTAAATTCCATCTGTCCTGTAACAAACTATTCATAAACAAAATTAAAATGGTAAAATATACAAAAATGTTAGTCCTTTTAAATTTTTATTTTTAAGTGCTTTGATCCACATGTATTTACTAATGGCACCTGGGTGGGCCTGGGGGCCTCTCTGTATTAAAAAGCCAATCCAGTGACTAAGACTGCCCAGTAAATTTGAGAGAAGTCAGTCTAATGAGTGAGTACTATATCCATCAAAACATATTGAGGTAAAATAATGGAAAGATTAAGAAATAGCATCTAAATGTTGTTGGAGGGAGGGAAGAACGAAACTAGGAGAGATTTTACATGGTGACTGTTGCTATAGGAACCAGTTACCAATTGCCCAATATATCAGTTCCCAAGAAAGTCAGGAGTATAAAGCAAAACAAAAACAACAGATGGAGACAACAAGGATCTGTGCACAGGCACACGAATCCAAACACTGTTTGATGTAAACACATATGAAAGATGGTATGCTCTCAGGAAGGCAGTTGTGGTGGGTGCCCAGAGTGTCGTGTCCATTTTCCCTTTCCAAGAACAGGTGTTAATGTATTACACAGCAGGGAGGTCCTGAGTGTCTGCTCTGTTCCTGCCATAGCTAACTACCACTCCACCAGTCAGTTCTGTGTCCGATCATTTACTTTGACTGCAGTTCCTGTTTCTTTCAGTGAGCTTAGGATCTCAGTGCATGAGTCTATACTTGAAATCTCAGAGGGTTTCTTGTCCAGAGCCTGCCAGACCCAACCGCATCTTTGACGTTATGGCTTATTTGTAACTTCCTAACCACTCTACATATAGAGGTTAAAAATGTAGTCACAGTATCCCCAAATGTCCCAATAAATAGGTACCTTCATGCTAGAATAGGACAGAGTAGTCAGGCTTGGCATCTTGGACCTCAGCTCTTCACATTTACCCAGACATACCATCCCAATTACATCTCAAGCCATCTTTCTCCACCGAGTTCTTTGCCTTCTTACTAGCTGTGGGTGACCTTTCATTTGATCCTTTCTAAATCTCATTTCTAAATCTACAATTTGTCCCTCCTGGCTAAGAATGCAAGTTCCATAAGAGGAACTTTGCTTGACTCCTTGATGAATCCTAGATTCCTAAAACAGAACTAGACGTATTTCCTACCCTCTAGTTATTAAATACACTTTTTGTATTAAATTTGGGGTATTTCATAAATGAATACACAATATTTACATTTCCCTTTATCCCCTACCCTCTTCCTTGCAACTCCTTTTTAGATTCTTGGCCTCTCCTTCTATAATTATTAAGTAAATTTTAAGTGTTGATAATTATTTAAACAAACACTGCATGCAAGTGGACCAGATAAGGAAATGCCCAGCTAACTGTGGACAACCTATTTGTGGCCTCCGGTAGAGAAGCTGGTGTCCCCCTACATTCCTCCTCTGTGTTGTCTCTGGTCTACCTTCACCACATAGGTATATCTTCTACTCTAGATTTCTAAGCAACACACAAATGTATCTGCAATGTGTGTTGAATGTTCGTTACTGACAGCTCCCTGGCTTTCTTTCTACCTTCTATCTCTTTCGCTGCTTTCTCTAAACTTGCTCCTTCCAGGGGACAAGTCTACAAACTCCAATTTACAGAAGAATGGGGGACATTCCCAGAAGAATGAATGCTACAGACCCCCCGATGACATGTGACTCTATGCCTTGTCTGAAAGCAAAGCTAGAACTTAAAAGTCAAGAGCTAGGGCACTCACATGACTAAATGATACCGCCTTTGCTTTAAATAATGCTTCACAGTAAATAGGGAATACTATATGGCATGTCATGGTGAACTTTGGAGCACACGGATCAAGGTGAAATCCCAGCTGTCTCATTTCTCATGGACACATCTCTAGAATTTGTTGAGTTGTAGATTCCTTTTCTGTTAGAGGATTTGAGCAGACAAGAAATGCAGTAGGTGTTTAATGAACAATATCTTGCCTGCCTGCCTCTAAAAAGCCATACGTATGCTAAATATCATTCTAGGGAATTTGGATCCTCCTCTCCTAACCCACTTTCAGAATGTTTTTGGGGGGGCTGCTGAGGGGAGAAGCATGTGCTTATTAGTGTGGGTATATGCACCTGGGGGAGGTATCCCTGCCACTGTTCTATTGCTGTGGAGAGACACCGTGATCAAGGCAACTCTTATTAAGGAAACATTTAATTGGGGGCTTGCTTACAGTTTCAAAGGTATAGCATGGTGACAGGTAAGAGGGGTGCTGGAGAAGTGTCAAGAGCTACACCCCGATCCCTAAACAGAGAGAGAGAGAGAGAGAGAGAGAGAGAGAGAGAGAGAGAGAGAGAGAGAGAGAGAGACTGGGCCTGGCTCAGGCTTTTGAAATCTCAAAGCCTACATCCAGTGACACACTTCCTGTTGCAACAAGGCCACACCTGCTAAGCCACTTTCAGTGACACTTCCTGCTGGAACAAGGACATATCTCCTAATCTTTTTAATCCTTTCCAAAGGTCTCACTCTCTGGTGGCTAAGCATTTAAATACATGAGGGTATGAGGGCCATTCTTATCCAAACCAACACAGAAGGCGAGTGTGTGTGTGTGTGTGTGTGTGTGTGTGTGTGCAGAGACCAGAAAAAGATCTTTCCTCAAAAGATCTCTCTTTCTGAGACAGCATCTCTTCTACAGAACCTGAAGCAAGTGATCAGGCTAGCCCTGAAGCTGGTGATCAGGCTAGCCCTGAAGCTGGTGATCAGGCTAGCCCTGAAGCTGGTGATTAGGCTAGCCCTGAAGCTGGTGATTAGGCTAGCCCTGAAGCTGGTGATTAGGCTAGCCCTGAAGCTGGTGATCAGGCTAGCCTAATAATATACTTAACCAATTCGTGAGCTCCAGGAATTCACCATCTCTCTCCATATGCCTCCTCCCTATTCCACTGTAGTGTTAAAGCTATAGCTGCAGTTATCAGGTATAGGCCCCAATGCCTAACTCTTTAGGAAGGTTCTATGGATCTAAACCCATGTTTGGGTAGCAGACATTTTACCAGTTGAGACATCTCCCCAGCTTCCCACGTTCTTACTCTAAAAGTATATTATAGAAAAGCATCCCTTTCTTCAACTTCTGCACTTGCCACAAACATTTCCTAGATTTTTACCATCTCTTCTTGCTCTCTCTCTCTCTCTCTCTCTCTCTCTCTCTCTCTCTGTGTGTGTGTGTGTGTGTGTGTGTGTATGTGTGTGTGATTTTTGTGTTTATCTCACTTTTAAAACATATCTGTTGCTACTTCAGAGGTTATCATTTCAAAACCTCTTAGAACTTTTATATAGTCACTATCCATAACATTAGCGGAAAGACCATTTATTAAATTTATTAAATGTCAGACCAAAACAAAATCAGAAATGGCATTTAAAAGTATGTAAGCATTAACACTGTTAAGTCCTAACACAAAGAAGCTTTTACAACAGTGCCTGCTATTCCCCAAAATGTCCAGTTCCTGGTTATTGTCTAAATGGATCCGGTAGCAGCAGACTCCTCTGTTGCTCTGTGACCTGGAAATTCCCAAGTAATGACTGTTGAATAGCTGACATTTAGATTAGCTAAAATCTTCTTAAGGAAATAGACCCTTTTCTGGTTAGTTGTGAAGGGATCTGGGTGTTTGGCTCAGTACTTTCGAGGAAGAACCTTCTCAAAAGGTGGGAGGAGACACACCTGGATCCAGGGTCCACCAAGAGGAGGATCTGGGTCCTATTCTCTAGCAGATATATCAAGGCAGGTCAGAGCATTGACCCCAGGGCTAGGGGTGGGTCAGGAGGGCAGGGAGGGGACCTGCTAGTCCTCTCATTCTCCTTTAAAGTCTTGTGACAGCAGAAAATGGGCCACTTTAAAACAGGCTTCAGAAAGGAAGTATTTTTAGAAAGATAACTGGCTACTTAAAACAATTCTACCCGTGACACTTTAATGACATGCACAAAACCAAGTGTTGGAATAATACAACATGCTATCAGGAAATACTTACTAAGTGTGCTTGAGAGTGCTTGAGCAGATGGACATAGGGATAGAAGACAGACCGTTCGTTAGAAGACAGCATAGGCTTGGGGAAACATGGTAACACTGCACCATTTTTTTTTTTTTTTTTTAATTTTGTTTTGCCCTGTGTCCATATTAATTCTTTAATTACTGCCGGTGTACTCTCCCTTCAATATCTATGCTAAAGAGACTTTGGGTCACTTCAAACCTTTGCTTAAGTAAAAGACAAAAGGGAATACTACTAATCACTAGCATTTTCCTTTGAGCCAAGCAAATGCTTATGTTTCAGCTCTCTGGCTCTGTGAAACCCCAAATCATCCCTCCTCACAGGCAGTGAAGATGCATCAGTCTCAGCTCTAAGATCCCTCCTCCACTCTGTCCCTCCCTCTCTTCCTTCCTCCTTCTTTTTCTCCCCCCTCGCCTCCCTGATATCGCCTCACTTCCTCCTCTAGTTTTCTCCTACTCTAACCCTTGACTGAATTTCTCTTTTAACTTCTCTAATACTCCAAGGTTATCATCCAACCACACCTTAGCATTTTGTTAAAATAATACTGGCCGTGGTAAGAGGCTACACATACCTACACAATTCTCCCCCCCCCCCAGGCTCAAATGGAAATTAACTAGTTTTAATAAATTTTATTTAATAGACAAATAATTGCAACCAAGATCATGGGCCCCATGTCTTCCACATAGTGAACATATATACTCATTGGTCAACAGACTGGAGTTCTACTCTCTCCTCAGATCTTTCCAATTAGAATGTGAAAGCCCATTTTCCTCCCGGAGAAATGCCAGATGCATTCTTCTTTAATGAGCTTAGGACCAAAACTGCAATATGATCCCCAGTTTCAGGTGGAACATGGGTACCAGCTTAGAGGAAAGGAGAATGGAGTCTGGAGGAGGATGTAGATTGAAGGATTACCTTAATTAAATGTAAAAGTAGGATCAGAGAGGTAGCAATGCCTTAAAGGAACACTCGTTCTGTGGTCTAAGAGACAAAGCTTGCATGGCAGCTGTTCTCGTATAGAGGGGGAAAATCCAAGTTCAGTCTGAATATTTATGTGACATTTAAAGAAAATAAGGTGTGCATCACAAACACCTCACAGAATATGGGTAACCTAAGGCAAAAACTTTAATAACACAAAATCACATCTCCAAGGTTTTTAGGAGAGCATGTGACACCATTCCATGCATGCTATCATAACTGGCAAATAAGGTTATTATTTCAAAGAATTTCATCGTGTTCTTCAGAGTCTTAACAATTAAGGTCATAGACAAATAAAAATTTAAATCAGACTCTAATACAAATAAAAGCACAGTTTGTGACACCATTTCCTCTTTAAAAGATGGTTTCAAAATCAAGACTTGAAGATGCTATAGTTTGTATCCTATAATCTCTTATCTATTCAAATAATGTGGAAATCACATAGTGTGATAAAAATAAGTCAAAGATAAATCATTACATGACAAGTAGAACAATAATATAGGACAACGTGCAGGGTATATTGACATTTACAAAGTAGGCAAGAAAAATATATATGTATCTATTTGCTTAGCTATACAAAGGCAAACTTGGGAAGAACATGTAAGAAATCAGTGAGTAATTTAGAATTAGTGGATAGGAGGTAACTGGGAAAATTGTACCCACAGTTGAGGAGATATTTTACTACATTCAATTTTATGCTCTTGGATCCTTTCACTGGGTCACGTGTGTGTGTGTGTGTGTGTGTGTGTGTGTGTGTATGTGTGTGATTTTGAATAACTTTAAAGTTCTCTATTAGACCCCCAAATGAAATAGAATGTAGCAGTCCAAAAGACAATTACAAACTGATGAACCTGTGGAGTAACCCTCCAGTTGTGACCCTGTATTTTATCTGGAAGCTCGGTTATCTTGTTCCTCACTAATATCTCCAATGCCTACAGTTTGACCCCTGGGTGAAGGGGGAGATCAGGAAACTTCAGAAAACACAAGCCCCTGGTAATCTGCTTAGAGGCATTTGGAACTGCTCGGTGATCCATGAATGTCAAGGCAAACATCTACCTAACCTCTTCCAAGTGCCATGTAAATCTCTTTATCTCAGGTAAACTTTAGGTCAATAAGAAAAACAGTGACCTTTGTTTTGAGCTCCTGGGAGTTTCAGAGGCATTCTTTCACATACACTTCTGATATATTAAAAAAAAAAAAAATGTATGTAGCATTTCAAATAGCTTTCCCTAAGCTGAGCAGAGGCACTGTGTGACTCGGTAGCCATCTGCATGGAGGTAAGAAAGGGCACTTGAGTTCTCTGGCTCCCGTGGAACTGTAGAGATTCGACCCCCGCCCCCCCCCCCCACACACAACACACTTCTGCCTTTTTCTGGGCTACTCCCCCCTCCAGACTTTCCGGTTCCCCTGTCCCAGCAGCTCCTGTTATTTTAAAGCTCATTTCTTATGTAACTAGATGCCTCCCTTTTCTCCAGGTGGCAAATGTCCTCATCTAGTATCTGGGAAGTGCTTATCATTGGAGTTATTAAATGTACGAGCTGACACAACAAACCACCAATTTGTTGTTTGGATGAAAATATTTTTGTATTTTCAGCAGATGGCTCAAAATGTTGCCTTTGTTATATAGTCTTTGTTTTGACAAAGACAAAAAATACAGAGAGAGGAGGAGAGCGCCCTGGATCATTTTCCTATGAAACTTAATCTAAAACCAAACAATTTGGCACGTGACTCCAGAGTGGCGCTCTGCATTTCGCTTGGAAGCCATTTCCCTGGCAACCTCCACCTTCTCCCAGCTGTAGAGGTCAACACAATAGACTTGTCACAGGTTTGAAGTCGGGTAACCACTTTTAATTTGGAGAAATTATTACCCGGGGAGAAAATAGGCTGGTCCTGTACTTCAAAGAAAAAAAATAGAAATCAAGACGCACACAGCCTCCAGAATTGGACTGACTCTGAGTGCTGCTGTGTGGCCTCATAAGCAGCTGTTCAAATAAGTAGTTGCCCAGAGGAAATGTATATTCAAATGGGCCTTGTCATTTGCCTCTCCTTGCTTCACACCTAAAAGCCAGATGCGAGCTCTTCCCAGCTAACAAATAGATGCCTTCTGGAGGCTCATTATGGTAATTACTGGCCGTATATTACTGCCATGTGAAAAGGGTTGTGCGGCAGGCCAGCCCAGGGGCATTTACAAGTGGTTTATTTGTGTTCAGCTATTAAGAATCCTCGAGTTATCAGATCAACTACTGCTCTTTAGGTTTTACAGCAAGCCCGTTCCTAACAATCCATCCTTCATCCACTACCTTTGTGATACATTTAAGCAGCACTTAAGGACCCAACCTGCTGTGTGAGAAAGTTACTTTACTGTTTACAAAGAGTTTTGCAAGTCGTCAGGTGTGTGAGAGCCATATTCTATAGGAGTGTTTCCCTGCAAACCTTCCCCCACTCCATCCCTCCAGGCTTTCACCTTCCATGTTTCTTGACAAGATTGCCCTCCTCCTTTCTGTGCAGCAAACACCTTCCTGGTGTAAATGAATGTTGATACAAGTGTGCTTGATAGGTTTGCAGAACTCAGGCTGGACTGCAAGTTACACAAAGTCTGAACCTCAGACAAGATAGGGGGATACATTATCTTAAAAGAAGGAGGAGGAGGGAAGGGAAAAAGGAAGGGAGGAAGGAAAAAAAGAAAGAAAGAAAGAAGAACATTTATATTTCTTAAAACTAAGCACACAAAATATATTTTGCATTGAGAAGTGAATTTTTAAAAGCTGGACAAATCTTTAATCATTATAAGACCTATGACTTTTTAAAATTAATTTCTCAAATGGTGGGATGGGTCAGTGGGTGAAAGTACTTGCTGGGCAAGCCTGCCAACCAGAGCTGAATCTCCAGAACCCACACCAAAAAAGGAAGGTGACAACCAGCCACTCCCAAAGGTGTTCTATGGACTCCATATTTGTGCTGTGGCATAAACATTCCCACAAACATACATACCACACACCACACCACACCCACACCCACCCACACACACACACAGAATTAAATTTAAAAAACTTACCTGCCTCTTTATGAGACAACAGCCACAAAGTCTTTGATTGTTTATTCATGTGACAATTGTTTTATATTTTTCAGAGAGAAAAAAGTAAACCAGCTGGTGTTTTTAAACAACACTGAAATTAGACAATTTTCATTACTTGAAGGCTTGTTGTTGTTTTGTTTTTGTTTTTGCTTTTCAGGACTTGCATGTATTATTAGTAATGCCAGGTAAATTTTTAGAATTCTTTTTAAATTTGGGGAAATGTCTATTAAATTTCTCTGCATATGCTCTATAATATTCCAGGGTGTGTTGCAGTACCTGATCTTGAATTAATTCGACCTGAAGCACAGTCATTAACCACATCTTGTGGTGGATGACATCATTGGAAAACATCCTCCTAGTCTGTTGCTGCGTTTGCTTTACTTTGCAGATTCTCTGTGCAAGCTGTTTTTCTGCATACATTTTCTACTGATTTCATGCTTGGATGATGCTTATAGTTTCATAACCCGTTTACTTTTCTGAAATTTCTTTTCCTTTCTACTACATTCATAAGTGCATTAAAAATGATACCCTTCATGAATGTTTAAGTCAGGACAATGAAGATAAATGCATGCTTGCTGAAATATTTCAACCTTTTAAATATTTTATTTGTCTGTGTATGCGTGACTTCAGTGGCTGAAAGTGTTTCCTCCATAAGCCAACCAGAGTTGGATCCCCAGGGCCACAGAGAAAGGAGAGCCAACCATTCCCAAAGTTGTACTATGGATGGCCTCCACATTTGGGCAGTAGGACCAGAAGTGGACTCTGTTCTTCCAGCATGTAGGCGTGTCCAGATTTGGCTATAAGCACCTTTCCACTAAGCCATCTCCCCACCCGCCATTGAAGACTTCAAAGAGATCTTTAAAATGTTGTTTCTCTGGGCTAATATATGTTTATAAATTGAAAAAATAATCCCACAGATTTGGAAAGCAGACATCTAAGGGAGAGACCATGAAGTGATTCTGAGAGACAGTTGTCACGCAGGGCACCCTCTGTGCACCTCTGCTAATTGCAACACAATGATAACAATGAGCATCTGAGCTTAATAAATGTACCCATAAAAACAAGGGCTTTGAGATTATCTGTCTGTCTGTCTACCGGTGAGGGTGTTGGATTGTCATACTTCCAGAATCCTCCAAGTATGAGCAATGAGAACTAAATTGGGAGGGAGGTCTTGGGAGATGAGAAAAGAGAGGGAAAGTTCTTGGGCTGTCTCCTTCCTTGCCTGTCCTAAGACCCCATGAGCTTGGGCACTGCTACTCCTGAGCTGGCCTGGCCTTGGATGTAGGCCTCCTGCATGCCTACAAAAGCACTTCAGAACTGAGCCACATTCCAGCCTCATTCTTGACACCTATTTCTAATCCCAGGTTTTAGGCTACTCCTCTTATATGAATTTGTCTCACATGTACACACAAAGACTGTCTACTGAGCAAATTCTTTTTGATAGCATCATCTTGTTGATTGTAATAGCAAAACTGGAAATAATCTAAAATAATCCATAGGGGGTGTTAATCACCTTATTTCCCAGGCACACAATTGAAAAATACATAATCTTTAAATGCCCTGCTGAAGAAGATTTATTGCTCTGAAAATTAGTTATAATTCTTTCACTTTTGACATGGAAAGTACAAAGCAATTTAAGGGGCAAAAATCCTAGTCCTGCCTTTAAAAAAAAAAAAAAATCTTCCTTATTTTCTTATATAGGCATGCATATCTATGTACCAAGGTATTGACAGCAATTGTCTTTGGGCAGTTAGAGTTATTTACTTTTCCCTAATTTCTTTTCATTTTGATAATAAATATTTTAATGCCAAAAAAGAAAAGATTGCCTTGTCAATGGATTTCTTTGGACTTTCCCAATAAAATTATAGCCTAAAATTTAGATGCTTATGTTAAAAACCTGTCTTCAAAAGATAATAATCCATTTCTGAAATTTATTCTCCAGCTTGCTATAGCATCAGGAGGCCACTCCATCTCCATGTGACTTTTATCCCTGTGCTTGGGTAATAGGCAGCATCCCGAAATTAGTTCCAGGTGACCATAAGAAATAGCAAATGAATTTCTTAAAATGCAAAGATACTTCAAGAATTTTCTGGAAAGAGTTAGGATTAGTCCTTCACACCTGTAATTAGAGAAGGACAAGGACCCCATAAGAGATGGGAATGGCACATAGATATTCTATATTAATGTGAGTTGCCATGTGTATGTTTAAGGGCAGTGTCAACTAGCACTTACAATCTGAAGCTACGAATGCATTAATTTTCATGAACTGTCCTTCTAGATACTATCCTCAGTCCCTTCCTTTCTCTGGGGGAAAGAAAACGAAGGAAAATCGGTAAAACTTATATTCCAGAAAGCCTCAGTAGGTGTGGGGTGTGGGCAGGAAGTGACTGTTTGAAGGGGAGAGGGACTCCTTGGCTACCTAAGCCTCTCCAATGCGGTGGGAAGTCCAGCGTAGCCCAGCCTTTCCGGAAGCCAGAGCTTTGGCGAGTGGGAAAGCAGCAGTGGGAACTGCTGGCTGCTAACTGTCCTTCTCCATCCCACTTTCCAGCTGACCTCCCACCTCCCGACTGCCATAACCCCCTGACCAAACTAATCGGTCCCTCCAAACCCGTTCTCCAGCAGTTAATATAATCACACCACAGAAAAACAATTCTTTTTCTCTTAGAGTAGCATGAAACCCTGTTAAGATAATGACTTGGGCCTCACTTAAAAACCTGCCACATTCAACCTTCTAAATCCCTGCACTTACAGAGTGCTGCCCCGAGTCCCTGTGCTTTGTCTCCGCTAGTGCTAATGGTTTTCTGTGTTCTGTTCTAGACACGTGACACCCCGGTGTCATAGTGCTGCTGGAAAAAAAGAAAAAGAAAAAAAAGAAAAAAAAAAAATGCATTCTCTGTGCCCAGGAAGAGCCTGTATAAATATTCTCAATAAATAAATAACAGTTGTCATTTTCAGAATATGACAGTCTCCAGCTGCCTGTGCTTAAAGTGAGCGACGTGTCATTTATCCTAATAGATGTGAATGCATGTATTGTACATACCAGTGAGTCACCTACTTCTTATTCACTCCAGCCTTGGTCTCAGTTGGGGGCAAGTGCCTCTAACAGGGTTTGGCTGGATCAAATCACGAGCTGAAAAATCTTGGTCAATTATAGAAGCCTGAGGTTCAGGAGAGAGACGTCTCTTCAAACCTCCTCACAGAGCTCCCTCCACCCACCCTCACCCCACACTTCCCAGGCCGGTTGAAGAAGGCAGGCCCCTCCCATGCATGGAATTTTGGGCACTCTTTCTCCCCTTTGTAACTGAATGTGACTCAGTTGTCCTGTGTCCCCACGATGCAAGTGGTGAGAAAGTCCTGTAATGCTGCTGGCATTACCTCTTGTCAGCACCTCTTTATTTCTCTCCTTAAAGCCTCAACATGTTTCGATTTACAATCCACACCGAGACAAGGGCAGGTGCCCTCTCTAAAAGGCCAGGTTAACTCACCTGAGATGAGTTCTTTTATTGCAAACAAAAGCAACACATGAGCAGGAAACACAATTAATACAGGTGGTTCCCTGAAACTCAGCAAAAGCCTGCTGTCTTGAAAGGGGAGAAAAGTCTTCACCATTGCCTGGGGGTCCCTTTCACGCTTTTTCAGCTAAGGATTTGAATTAGAATAGGCTTGAAGGAAAAAGGAAAAGCCTTCTGTGCAGGACCCCGTCCGTATAAGGAGCTGTAAATTGTTTAAGGACTCAGGTTATTCAAGGGTAAAGAGTTGACCAAAACTGACCCTCGCATTGGAATCCAGTGACCCACCCGCCGATGAAAGCACAGGTCTTACATTGGATGCATTTGAGGGCTGTAGTCACGACAAAATACTTTTTCTTTTAAAGAGTAGAGTTAAGGTAACCTTTAACAAATCTGTCATTGGATTCTCCTTGAGGTATATAATTCTTACATTAATTCAGGGCAAGCGTTTGATTTTGTTGGTGGAGGCAGATGAGCTGTCTCTAGCTCGATTATGTTCAGAGTTCACTAACTAGGAGCCTGACAGTTCATTCCTTTTGAACTTAGTGCGTTAACGGAGTAAAGGGCTGCTGTCTTGAAGTGTAGGTAAATCTTTTCAGGGAGTGTTGAGGTTGCTTGCTTTTCATGCTAAGAAGTGACCAGAATGGAAATTGAGCAAAGTAAATGCTGCAGGCCTACCAAATAGCCACATTTCACGAATGTTATGTGTAAAGAAAGTTAAGATGAGGAACCCTGAGAAACAAAAGTATGGAGTGGGGGGTGGTAGACTTAAGACCAGATAAACAGTTACATTCAAACTGCCAAGAATATTACATCTTTCTTTTTTTTTTTAAGAACTTGACCACTCACTGCCCATAACATGTCTTTTATCACATCCTGGTTCAATTTGAATGGACATGTTAGACCAAGTAGTACTTTTCAGCTTTGACTGTATCCTGTCTAATATTAATTGAGCCAGGGGTCCAGATTCAGGGGTCTGTGACCCTGCAACATTTTCCTTTCTCTCCAGAGCACCCACACAAAACCTGCTTCCTGCAGATGCTTTTGGCCTGGCCACATTTCCTCAGTGCCCAGTGGCAAATTCACCTGCCCTGTAAATGACAAGATGACAAGGCCGCATGCTCAATTACACCTGCTTCTCTTTTTAAGTCATTGCCTTAGATCTTGCCAAATTACACGCTAGTTTTCTCAGGCACACTAATTCAGATCACAATGAAGGTGCTAAACTTTTATCAGTGGCTATAGGCTGATGGTTTGAAGCAGTAGCTTTGTTTTCCAGAATTTGACTCTTTCATGAACCAATTACAAAAGTCCAGAGCATCCTGCTCTGTTGAATCCTGGCACTCACCATCATTACATTTCCTTCAGTATTGTTCAAAAGGGAAGAAGCCACTTTCCCTGCGTTCTGAGTTTTATGTAACAAAAGGTACTACTTTGTGGAATTTCTCATGACTTACAGAAATGAAAGCAACGGAGGAGTTAAGCATGCTCACCGGGTTTAGCAAATAAAAATTTGACATGCCTAGTTAAATCTACATTTCAGATAAACAATGATTGTTTGTTAGTGTAAGTAAGTCTCATGTCATATTTGAGACACAGTGATGCCAAAAATTGCTTTTTTATCTGAAGCTCCAATTTAGCTGGGTTCCCTATATTTTCTCTGGCAAGCCTGAAGTAGAGTAAGCCAACACTGATCTCTATCACCACGTTTTTCTAAGTAACCTTTTATGGGAAATTAAGGAATGAGCTATGTTTTGATTTTTGTACTAGGAAAATATAAAAGAATTTGTTTAAATAATAGGTAAAACTAAGATGCTATTGGCAAGAAACAGTAAGTTGAATGGGAGTTCCATGCCTTTTTCATATTCTAGAAAAACATCAGTTTTTCTTTTTCTTTTCTTTTTTTTTCTTCTGGGCATACAGATATGAAAACTCCATTGTTTTCTGCCTGAATTCGCATTTGTTATTTCTGTGCATGACCCCCTAAAACACTCTCCATTACTCATGTCATATGCAGTCACTCAAAACTGGTGAGGCCTTTTGAGAACACCAAAAGGAGGGTTCAGGTCTAATTAAAGCGAGCTCACTTCAGGAAGAATGAACCTGTGCCTCAGACTGGACGGTCACAGTCAGTGTACTAGAACCGAGCATCTCTGATAATTTTCTGAGTCCAAGAGAGCCATATTAAAGACAGTTTCTCAAAGTTATAATTGCAAAACCCAAGAGTTCTCCTTTTTACTTCCATGGTTCACTATTATTATAAAATTGGTCACAAAGCAACTGAATGAGTTTTCTTAGGGTTTTGTGCTTTGTGCCTATTACATTAGGAGCCAATAGGAAATGTGATGTAAGTTATTAATATTTCAATTTTATGTATTCTAATGTCCAGCCTACACAAAACTGATCATGTTTTATTATCTTCCACATTGATCTCAATAATTTATCTTTTTCTCCCTCACTCTTAAAATAGAGCTTGCATTGATAAGAGAACATTGGTTATTTATATGACAGAATGGACTTTTATTATCAAGCAAGAAGTGAATCTGGTTTGAGCCTAATATTATTGTCATAATCTGAAGTCTGCAAAGTAAAAGCTTTTTAAAAATTGTCTTGATGAGATGTGAGACAATCACAATTGTTCCTGTTTTGTTACTCTAAGAGAAAGTATGTATATTAACACACAATTTAGTAAATGTAACAAAATATAAGTTCCAAGTCTACTGGCTATATTTTTCTTAACCATCACTTTATTTACTTGCCTAAAATGTTCTGTGTTATTTATTAAATATTTATTCAATATCTGTGGGAAGAAGCCAAACTTACTGTGCAAATTTCCAATATAGATGGAAATAAAATCCACATATAGTCATTTGTATATATATCATCATTTAAGAAAAGAGTCTGCTATTTTACTGTCTACTGTCCAGCACTCTGGTACTATCAATATCAATAAAATAGCATTTAAGTTTCTTTAGAAGAATTCAGGGTGTCTATTTTTGTAGGAGAAAAAAACAAAATCTTATTTGGTCCCAAGACAATGTAAATATATATATATATATGTGTGTGTGTGTGTGTGTGTGTGTGTGTGTGTGTGTGTGTGTGTCTAAGACATACTGGGAGAACAGATCTACTATTTGCCAGTGTGCCAATCAGAAGCAGGCTGCACACTTGGTGCTTACTGAGGCTGTGATGTCAGAGCTGCTCTCACCAAAGTGGACAATCAGGGAGACATATTCTCTGAGAAGGAGGGAGGAAGGAGAGAACACATGAAGAAAAGAAATCTCAAGGATTACAATGGGAAGAAGCCTTGGTCATGAATCAGAAGGAGCAAGGAGCAGACAAAAAAAAAATATCAGAACAAACACAAACACATCATAATGATGCTGAACAGTGGCAAATCATCATTTTTCCATGTAAGGAATTAGTGCCCAAGATGTGCTTGAGAAATGTATGCATATACGCATAAAAGAGCACTACAATTTTCAAGGTGAACTATGTTTTCACAATAACTTTAACCTTGATATTAAATATATCATGGCTAAAATAGATTTACTCACACTTAATTTGACCATGGGATTGATTTTTGTTTATTTATTTATTTTAAAGTCCCTTGGAAACATTCTTTTGTAGCAGGCTTTCTTTAGGGGCCACCAACCAACTTCCAAATCATGACATGGAGACTTATTGTTAATTGGGAATGCTTAGCCTTATCGTATGCTCATTTCTAGCTAGCTCTTATAACTTAATTTATCTTGTTTCTCTTCATCTGTTTTGCCTTGGGACTTTTTATATTTCTTTCATTCTGAATGTCCTCCTCCATGTCTGTCTGTCTGGTGGCTGCCTGGCTGGCTGGCCCTACGTGTTTCCCTCTTTCTCTTCTCTCTCCTCTCTCTCTCTGTCTAACCTAGATTTCTCCTCCATTTCTCCTACTTATCCTCTCTGTCTGCCAGCCTGCCTATCCCTCTATTGCCTAGCTATTGATTGCTCAGCATTGTATTAGCTCAATCAGGTGCCTTACGTGGGCAAACCAACGCATCGCTACATTATTAAATAAATGCAGCATAAATAAACATTACACATCTTTCCATAGTTAAAGTACTATTCCATAACACTCCTTATATGAGCAGATGGGAAAATAAAGCCTAGTGTTCCACCATTTGAGACACTGGCCCTGGAACAAGGAATACCTTCATGGTACCAAGAGTTGCTACTCTCACTGTGTTATGATGGCCTTGGTAACAGCAAAGCAGCAAGATTGTTAAGAGTAGGAGCTTTGAGTTGGGACTTCTTGGGTTCAAATTCCAAGTCTTCCATCAGTCTAGACAAGGTCCTTGGATTTTTTTTTTTTTTTTTTTTGGGCCACTGTTTCCTCCTCTGTCAAAGGGAGGGGAAATTATGATAGCAGGACCAGTTTCCCAAATTAAGGGAAACATTCTCAACAATATCTTAGGTGAGATAGTCTCTGTAAAATACATAAGCAATGCCTAGCACTTGCGAGACAAAAATTTTAATAATTAAGGTACCTTTTTATTTTTATTTATTTATTTTTTTAATCTCTGGAAATTCTAAGCTGGAACAGAGATGAAACGAAGGCCCAGTTTCCTAAGTTGACAATACATAGTGCCTCAGTCTGTGATGGAATGTATGTAGGTGTGAACCTTCCAACCCCATCCCCACGCTGGGCTGAGAGGATTCGGTGAGATTACACGTGCAAAGGGCTTAGGGGTTGGATAGGCAGCAGGCATTACTATTTAATTGTGGTGGGGATGAACTGACTGGTAGTACAAGTGTGACTTGGGCTCTTTATCCCCTCAAGTTGCCCCTTTCTTAGGTTTTCAATACCTGCTTCGCTGAGACACAAACAGGCTCTAGGGGTGTTGTGTCTGTGCGCTCAGCCAGAAGAGTCCCTGCCACGGGCAGCTGGCATTGTGAAGAAAAGGACTGATCTGGCAGAGGGGGGGAGCCCTCAGGATGGAGCCGAGAGCCAAGCTTGCACCACATGATAGACACGTTGATAATTACAGATTGACATGAAGTTAGGGGGAGAACACAAGAGACATCCTGGTGACTCCCACCACAGATCTGTTCTCAGAGTGTGTCATAGTTTTTCGTTTTTGTTTTTTTATTTTTTGTTTATGTTTTTGTTGTTGTTTAGTGGTTTTTTTTTTTTTGCAGTGTTTACATCACTTAGAACAAACCAAGGTAATTTTTTCCTTCTAAAAATAGAATGAGAGACTCATGTGTTGTATCTTAATTAACTGTAATTTGGTAAGAAAAGCAGGACACCGCGTATAGAGTGGACAAAGTTCTAGGCTGTTTAATCTCAGCTCCATCATCAAGATGCAAAACTCAAGACTGCTTTGCTTGATCCCTACTTACAGGCTCTCTTTTATTACTATTACTGTTATTGTTATTGTTGACTTGGTATTACTACAAACATTACTTTGTTTGTTTTTGGTTTGTTTGTTTGTTTGAGACATGGTTTCTCCATGTAGCTTTGGAGCCTATCCTGGAACTTGCTCCAGGAACAGGCTGGCCTCGAGCTCTGCCTCTTGAGCGCTGGGATTAAAGGTGTATGCCACCATGCCCAGCTAAAACACTATTATTTTAATTGCTTATCTTTAAACTTTTACATGCACCCCAGAGAAAGAGAGATGTGAATAGAAAAGCACATACTGAAGGGTTTGGATGTCAGAGTGTGGGTTTTATAGATTGTGAACGTATCTCCTCTGGTTGTAGTGTGTTTGAGTAAATAATTGGGGGAATAACTCTACATTCTAATCACTTCTCTGCCTTCATTTATGAGAATTAGTAAAATGTAAGTGCTGAAGAAAGGAGCAAATAGTGACACATATCCCATTTTAAAAGCCATAAACAAGCTCATGGTGGTAAGTGGTGACATGAATAAATTGCTTTTTTGCAAGAAAATTCAAAGTTAATATCATTACTAAGCCACCGCTGAAAGCCATAACTGTATTTTAAATGGTAGTAGTGGCTGGCTCCACTGTATTAGAAATTAGTTCATGACGCCATCATAATAACTTGTTTAAAAAAAATTTAAAGCAAAAGAAATTTTGGAATTTCATCATGCTAGTTAGGGAAGTATAATTCAGTAATGAAATGACTGGGTATTATACCATATCCTCTGGTCTTTAATTCAAATACATCAAGATTTAAAAGGCCAAGCCTCATACATTTGGATATGGCTCTGGTTTCTATCGTTATTAAAGAATAACTTAAAACCTTCATATTTCAAGAACTCAAACTTACTGGATTTCTACTTGGGTGAATATTATTATAACAAATAACTTTTTATCCACACAATGAGTTAGTTTTAGTAAGTGATAAATAAAATGTTATTACAATTGAGATGCTGGGTGAGAATTATGTTCATTAACTACATCAGCAAAGAGGCCAGCTCTGCTGTCTACCTAACATTAATTAGCAGCATTTTGCCAACTGTGTTAAAAAAACAGCCCCGTCCTAAAGTGCTTTCACTGACAAGAAGTCTGATTTTAATACTGTCCGGTACCTTGGTAAGGCAGATCCTTAAGGCAGCTGCTCGCCTAACAGTTTCACTTGCATCTTTGTTCTTCATTGGGGACCTTCTTTGTTCCCTTTTCCTTGAAGTTCTTCAAGAAATCTCTTTTTAAAAAATAGCTTTAAAAAAAATTATTTGCTATGTATACAGTCTACTGTCTGCAGGCCAGAAGAGGGCACCAGATCTCATTACAGATGGTTGTAAGCTGTCATGTGGTTGCTGAGAACTGAACTCAGGACCTCCGGAGGAAGAGCCAGTGCTCTTAATCTCTGAGCCATCTCTCCAGCCCCTGGAAATCTCTTTAGAAAATAGATACTCTAAGTTTTTTTGCAGTACGATGAATTTATCCTAGAAGATGTTTCTGTGAATATATAAGTCAAGGTTGATAGTTATTTACTTTTAGCATTTTGAGATCTTTCTTTGTCTTTGTCTCTCTCTCTTACTGTCTCTCTCTGTCTTTCTCTCCGTGTGTGTGTGTGTGTGTGTGTGTGTGTGTGTGTGTGTGTGTGTGTGTGTGTATGTGTGTGTGTGTTTTGCTTTCTCCTCTTTTCATAACCTCTTTTGGTATTTGGCAATCTAAATCCTCACTATTAATCTAGTATTGTGAAATATTAGTTGATGATGTGTTACATTTGTTTATGCTGTGGAACATTGGTTCAATAATGCAAAGATGTGTTGCATTCTCTTATGTTTCATTTATTTAACTGTGAAGCTGTGTTACTTTGCCTGTCAAAATACCTTATTTGTCTAATAAAGAGCTGAATGACCAATAGCTAGGCAGGAGAAAGGGATAGGCAAGACTGACATGCAGAGAAAATAAATAGGAGGAGAAATCTGGGAAGAGAAGATTGGAGAGGGAAAAGAGGAGAGGAGGCCTCCAAGGTCCAGTCAGCCAGCTTCACAGCAGGCCATAGAGTAAGAAGGAAAGAAAAGTATACAGAAATAGAGAAAGTTAAAAGCCCAGAGGCAAAAGATAGATGGGATAATTAAAATTAAGCAAAACTGGCTAAGCTAAGGCTGGGCATTTATAAGTAAGAATAAGGCTCCATGCAATTTATTTGGGAGTTGGGTGATAGACCTGCAAAGAGTAAGAACAAAGACTAAAACAAAACAACAACTAAGCAAAAAACTACAACCTAGGTATCAATCACTTTATTCTTCTTTATTTTGCTTGAGATTTTTAAATATTTATTTAAGATTTAAATATTTATTTAAATATAAGAGTTTCTTTCCATTGTTCCTGTAAAACATCTCCTCCAGTAAAATTGTGAGTAGCCCTTTTCATCTATTCTATCATCCCCCACCCCAGAAAATTGACTAGACCTTGAATAGAACCCCTTCCTCTCCCCTTTTTACTCTGTCTCATCTCTCAGTCCACTAAGTTTCTAAAGTTCTTTGTTTTGTTTTGTTTTCCTTATTTTTCGTGGCCATTCTTGCTGTCTTTTTTCCTCGGTAATGTTTAATGGGATGCTGCTTTCTAGTTCTGAAGTTTTTGTGGGCTTGCCCTAGTATGGTAATACTGGCGCATTTTATTAATGATAATATGGTTTAATTGAAATAAAATTACAACACTTCCTTTCCCTTTCCTCCATCCAGTCCCTCTAATGCCCCCCTCTCACTGGCAAGTAGGTAGCTTGGCTATCTTGGAACTCACTGTGTAGACCCCACCAGACCAGGCTGGCCTCAAACTCAGAGACCCACCTGCCTCTGCCTTCTGCATGCTGGGATTAAATGTGTTTGCATCACTGCTTGGCTAAGTCCTTTTTTTTTTTCTTTGCTTCTTTGTGTATGGTTTCAGGGGTGATCATTTTACACTGGACAACCAATAAGGGGACTTGTCCCTGGGAGATGCTACCTCTCCCCTCAGCAGTTATCAGTTACCTATAGTTCTTTGACTAGGGGTGGGGCTCTGATATTTTCCCCTTTGACTTTAATGCTTCCATTGACATTACCATTGCACTAGTCTTGTTTATGCAGCCGTTTCTGGGAGAGACTATTTCACAGCTCACTTTCTGGTGTTATGACTCTTACTTACACTCTTTCTGCCCCGTCTTTGCAATGTTCCCTAAGCCATAGATGTAGGAGCTGTTCTGTAGCAGTATCCATTGGGGCTGGGCTCTCCACAATCCATTGCTCTCTGCACTTGTGTCCAGTTGTGGCTTTCTATGATGATCTCCTTTTGCTGTAAAGAGAGGATTCTTTGATATAGGGTGCTAGCTACACTTAACCTGTGTGTAGACGGATAAGATTTAGAATAAAGAATTATGCTGATCTAGTAAAATGGTAGCAGTAGATTTTTGGACCTCACTAGGCTGGGGAACCTGCCCAGTTTCCAGTACCAAATATGATTTCCCTCCTGCTGAGTAGGTCTTAAGTCCAAGTAGACAGCTATCGGTTGCCACTGATATGTGAATGCCAGTTACTTCATCATTATGAATATTTTATCATACTGTCATTGCCATGGTGTTGTATGTGGGTGAGTCTGATTAGTTGCTTTCCTCCCTTGGCAGCCTGCACAGTATTTTCTGGTACCCTGGAGGCTAGACTGAAAGAAAGAGGCTTTCAGGTCAGATCCCGCTGAGATCATCTGAGTTTTGTATGCTAAGTGTGCAGCATCTTCAGCAATAGGGGCCCAGCCTCAACCCCTGAAAGAAAACCAAAGGCTACATAGATAGTTTATATTTTGTGAGAGTGGGAGGCAGGCAGCTCTTTGTGAGTTTGAAAGCAGCCTGGTCTACAGAGTGAGTTCAAGACAGAAACCCTCTCTTGAGAGAGAGAGAGAGAGAGAGAGAGAGAGAGAGAGAGAGAGAGAGAGAGAGAGAGAGAGTTTAAGAGCCAGAGGGGATGAAGGACATCAAGAAAACAAGGTCTTCTAAAGCAACATAAGCAAAGCTCATATGAACTCACAGAGTCTAAGGCAGCATGTTTGGGGCCTACATGGGTCTGTACCAGGTTCTGAGCATGTATATAGTTGTTTTATGAGATTCCTGAGTGTGCAAACCGAGTTGGTCTCCTATTCTTGTGACTTCTCTTGAGCTCTTTCCCTTCTGTTGATTTGTCCTATCCAACTCCAAGATGTTAGTTTTTGTTTTATCTCATTGTGCTTCATTTTTCTATTAAAAAGAAAAAAGAGAGCAAATGAACAACTGAGTGAATGAAAACCTAGCCACTATGGTAAAAGTTAACAATTGCATTGTCATTTATACTTATTGTGAGAGAGAAAAATCCGTTTTCTCCAGTGGAGTGACACAAGGAGGTCTCCCATTCAGGAGCAGTTGACCAACTACAATGGACTCCACAGTTTCGTGTGTGTGTGTGTGTGTGTGTGTGTGTGTGTGTGTGTGTGTGTGTGTGTTTATTTTGTTAAAATGTAGTGGGCTTTTTCTTCCTGTCTAGGTTTTGTTTTATTTTGTTAGCTTGGTTTTGTTGTATTGGGCTTGGTTTTTGTTTAATTTTCTTTAATTTTCTGAGAATGAACTGGAAGTTGTGTAGGCAGGGAGGGGAAGAAGATGATCAAAATACACTTAAATTTAAAAATTGCTTTTAATATAAAAGGAAAAAAGGTGTGTGTGTCTGCATGTTACACTTAAATGTACCGTGTGATTTTAGATAATCATAAAATATGACTCCTTGTAGCTTTATCAAACAAATTTGGCCTTATTTGTCCCTCTTTCCTCCCTTTCCTTCATTATTCCCTCCTCTGCAGTGGGAGCCCCTCCCCATTCTTCCATGTCCCACTTCCTGTCACCTGTATCCTGCTATTATTCACTCAAGCCTACCCGGCCCATGGTCCTGTCATACTTTCCCAGTTACTGCATGCTATGTCCTCACATCTGAAGAGTTGGAACTAGGAATTATTGATGACAGAACATGTGCTTTCTGGGTCTGGGTTTCCTCACTCAGCATAATCTTTCTAGGTTCACCCATTTACCTGCAGGTTTCAGTATTTCCTTTTTCTTTACAGCCGAATAGTATTCCGCTATGTACACATACCATATATTTATTATCCATCCATTTGTTGAAGGACATTTAAGTTGTTTCCATTTCCTGGCTATTATGAATATGGAGCTACAAGCATTGCTAAGCAAGTGTCTGTGGAGTAGCATGTCGAGTGTTTTGGTCAAAGGCTACGGAGTTGTGTATGTGGGTCATATGGTAGACTCATTTTGTAGTTTTTCGAGGATTTTTCATGCTGATTTCCAGAGTGGCTGCACCAATTTGCACCCCCCTCAAGAGCCAACATTATCCTAAATGAATAAAATCTCAAAACAATCCCATTAAAATCAGGAAGGAGACAGAGACGCACACTCTCTCCATTCCTTTTTAAAATAGTGCCAGAAGCATCACTATTTAGCTGCTTGGTTCTTGATGGAAAGGTTGAGGAAATCTCAAGTGGGTTTGAGATGGGTTTCAAATAATGCAATGATCTTGAAAACTCTTCACTAAGAATTTAATTTTAGCTGGCTGTATGTGAGCAGTGCTCAGATATGATGGATAGAAACTAAGATGAAAAGACGCACGTTTAAGAAAAGAACATGTGTAGAAATAAGCCATAGTACATCCAGACAGTGTATCAAAGTATAAATGAAAAGAGCAGAACTATTGTCAGAACTGAAAGATAACAGCAAGATGAAAACACACACGGGACACGCTATAGGCTCTCCTATGGGAAGACTTTCAGACTGAATCACAATAAAAATTCAGCTGTCTCTAGGATAAACATGGGGTAGCATTCAAATGAAATTACAAAATTATGTGGATACTATTATATCAGACAAGGTTGAATTCACAGCAAAGAAGCACTAGTTAATACTATAAAGGCACTGTATAATGATAAGTGACATAATCCACAGGGAAGTACAATAGGTATGGCTAGCCATATAGCAGATAACACAGCATGAAGATTCCTAAGGGATGTGCTGTGGGTGTATCTCAGTAGGCGAAGTGCTTACTGGCCAAGCGTGATGACCTGAATCCAGACTGCCAACATGTCTGTAAAAGCTGGCTTGGTGGTGTGCACTCACTACCCCAACTGGTGGGGACAAGCAGAGACATGCAGGTCTCAGGGGCCTGCTGGCTAGTCCGTCTAGCAAATTCCAAGTTTAGTGAGACATTCCTGTCTCAAAACGAAGGTGAAGAACAAGAAAGGAAGATATGTAATGTCAGCACACACACACACACACACACACACACACACACACACACGGTAGTTGGTAGTCTGTCATTCCCCCTCCCCCCACCATACACATATACAATGCTAAGGGAAAGCCTTAACATATTGGGACTGATACTGTAGCTTGGGAGTTTACAGTTTATCTTGTGTAAAGTCCCTGGGTTCGATGCCCACCACTGCCCATTCTCTCTGGAATACACTATCTTCAAATGATGCCTCTTTTCAGGGTAATGAGGGTGCAAGTGTCAGATGGGCCACGAGTGTGGATATTTTTACTGCATGCTATATTGTATATTTAAAATTTAAACCATATCTGTACCATTTTCATAGAACAAAAAATTACAATATATATATATATATATATTTAAACCACAAATTTAAACATAGTAAAGTCACAGTGAATAAATAACAGATGTTTCTGTAAGTTTGGAATATGATTTGGACAATGTGTGTGAGTATGCATTATTGACAGTAATTTGCTTCATGGTTCTAACCTGGTCAATGACTACAAAATGAGGAGAACACTATTTATTTATTTATTTATTTATTTATTTATTTATTTATTTATTCATTTAGACAGGGTTTCTCTGTGTAACAGTCCTGGCTGTTCTGGAACTCACTTAGCAGACCAACCTAGCCTCAAAATAACAGAGATCTGCCAGTCTCTGCCTCCCAAGTTCTGGGATTAAAGGTGTTACACCACCACTGTCCACTTCCCAGCAGAACACTGTAGCTTCTAAGGAAGGTCCCTGTGAACATTTGTAGAAAGATTGCTGGGTGTGAGTGTGTGTGTGTGTGTGTGTGTGTGTGTGTGTGTGTGTGCGTGCGCGCACGTGGGTTGATGTTCTCATCCGTTCTAGGCAAACATTGAACCACAGAGATACATCCCTAATCCTTTTTATTTTGTTTTTCATTTCACTAATATGAATAAGAAGCAGCCTGTGACACCTTCATTTTAACAAGCATCACTAATAGATCTAGGATTTTTTTTTTTATAAAGACCATCTCATTAGTAAAACTAGCCCAGAGTGTGTGAGCATGCCCATTCCTCAAGCTTTAGACTATGAAACTTCAAAACATAGATGAAAAGTAACATACATGCATATATATTCCATGTAGTATGTAACAATATTATGTATATAATTAAAATATATGAAATATATATAGCCAAGTATTTCTAATCACCTACAGTGAGCTCAAAGAGGAAAGTGTTCATTTCTGGAAACTTGTAGAGCCTCTCTGTAGAACTAAACCAGAATTCACTCTTTCTCACACTTCTCCTTTATTCTTCTACTCTTTTTAAATCACAGAATCTATTTACTAAAATTGGTACCTCACAGTGTGCTGACCTTTAGACAATAATGGTTTCTGCAGGCCATCACTGCTCACAGGACAAACATCTTCCAATCTTTCAACCTACAAGGAAAGGTTACCAAGTGTTAGAGCATGAATCCTAATTCTGTAGTAGAAAAATCACTTTTCCAACCAAGCCCAAAGCATTAGCCCACTTCTTGGGGCCTTTTAGAACATAAAATGATATTCTTGACAATCAAATTTATCTCTGAATAGAAAGAGGGGCATTTAAAAATGTTTAGTATCCCAGGGTCATGACCAGATCACTTCCTACTTATCAGTAGTCATGGACTGCTTTCTAACCATTGTTAAGGGAGATAATTGTTTTGATACAAAAATGCACATCAAAACTTATAGTAATTGTCTAAGGCTTGTGATTACCTTTTATCTCTTTCTCTTTTTGTGTTTTCCAATATTCAAGTCAATAGATGTATTAAGTATACTTAAACTTTAAGTCAGACTTGGTTTCACAGTGGGAAAACGTATGTAAATAGGATGAAAAAAAGCATCATTGTGTATATGTAGATACTTGTTCTTCAAGCATTTTCTGGGGAGCGTGATTAAGGGCATCCACAAGTGCTTTGAATCCTCCCAATGGCAGTACCACCAAAAGAACAGGAGGTTTTTCTCTCTTGTGTTAAAATCCAGACAAAATAAGTCCAGGTGAAATAGCAGCTTGATGGGAGATGTCCTTCTGTATATATGTTTCTCTTATTGGTTAATGAATAAAGCACTGATTGGCTGATTGGCCAGGCAGGAAGTATAAGCAGGGCTCAGAGATGAGGAGAATTCTGGAAAACACAGGCAGGTGGGGTTATCATGTAAGGACAGGGAAGAAAGGATGCACCAGAAATTACTGGTAACATAACACCACATGGGAATACATGGATTAATGAAAATGGATTAATAATTAAGACAGAGCTAGTTGATAAGAAGCCCTAGTCGGTTTCATAATTAATATAGCTTCTTGTGTTTATTTGGAGTTGAGGTGACTGTGGGACCAGGCTTGCAGGAAAGAATCTCCACAACAGCAGTCCCATTCCACAAAGACCTCTAGAAGTGATGACCCCTCCACTGAGTGGTCCTTCTAGACAAGATTCCATTCCTAAAATCACTTTGTGAGCTAAGATTGACATTCCATTCCAGCCATCAGTGTGTATCATTGTTTCTTTTCTTTCCTTTTCTCTTTCTCTCTCTCTCTCTCTTTCTCTCTCTCTCTCTTCCTTCCTTTCTTTCTTTTTTAGTCAAAGTCTGATGTAGCCTATGCTGTCTGTCTGTCTGTCTGTCTGAGTGATGATAACCCTGAACTCCCCATCCTTCTGCCTCCACTGCCTGTATCTGGGAAACAGGGGTATGTCACCTTGTCCAGTTTGATGTGGTACTCAAGCTTTGTAGGTGCTGGATGAACATTGCATCACTGACCTAAATCTCAGCTCTCTCCTGATGAGTATTTTAAAGTTAAACATGCCACTTCCACTTCCTTATGAATACCCAGAACAGTCTTGTGACCATATATCCTCCATCAAGGTTTACTGGGAAAGGGGACGTGTTTGGATAACACAGTTGACTGAAAATTGACTTAACATTTCTTCTTCAGCCCTATTGCTTTTTATGCTGGCACACATTCTCAAATTGCTAACAGATAATACATTTTGAAATCTTTGTTCCTTCTTTATTTGTAAAACCATGGATGAAAATGGGTTTTAAGACAAAAGCTTAGCTATAATGGAGACATTTGTAGAATAATATAAACCACCACAATAGACTCAAGATGAAATAAAAAACAGTAGATAACTTCTGAAATCAGTTCTCACTATCAACAACCTTTTTTTACCCCAATTGGTAATTTTACCAAATTCTCTGGGTTTTAAATCATCTCTTTTTACACCAAACATCACAGGGGGCAGAGAAAAGTCAGTCACTGCACTCATGAGAACCATGACAGAGAGCCTAAGGAAGGACAAGGCAGGCTGGAAACAGAGCCAAATCTGTTAATGCTCATGAAGTGTCAAAAAAAAAAAAAATGAGGATATTTACTGGCTTTATATTGAATTCATTAAGTTTACCTGGTGGGTTTCTGTTTATTTATAAAGAATTGGGTGCTGACATACTATACTTTGGTTTTAAATGTCTCTTTACTTCACTTTTCTTTCTCTGTTCTTCTGTAAAATATGTCTATTCTTTAGTAGTCATGTATTATTTAACAGACGTGTAACAAATTGTAGTATTAATAAGCATATTTAGCCACTTTCCTAATATCACAAAACATTGTCTATGACCCCTCTCTGGAATTGTAAATAATAGTCAGTAGGCATTTACATTTTTCTTTTAAAAAATTAAATGTAATTTTATTTGTAGTTTTCATTATTGGGTTAATTTATAAGCCCATTTAATAAGATTTTTCTTATGGTATTTGTACCCATCTTCTTTCCTTTCAAAATATACATACATACATATACATACATACATACACACATACATACACGTGTGTGTGTGTGGGTGTGTGTGTGTGTGTATTTGGATTTTCCTTATTGCCGATGTACTAGTGGTTTAGTTGCTCAGGGACTGGGTTGACTGAGTATAATTTTTAAAATTTCTTCATCTTACTGAGACACAGTTTCACTGTGTATCCAATTCTCTATGAGTCTTGATTATTCATCATATTTAAAATGCTAATCTACTCTGTTTCCATAAATGTTACTGAAAAACCAGCTCTCGGTATAAATGCTAGGGAATGGAGCATCTTCAGATGATGGAGTCTCTTGGGGATCTTAGACACCACCCTCACTATTAACCCCAAAAGGTGATTATGCTTCTAAGGGTATCTTTGGAAACTATTAAACATTTTATATTGTACAACTAGTAACGTTGAAATTTGAAATCTTTCTATGCCTGCCTTGTTTCTCTGCCAGATTTCCCCCAAGGGACATGAATTTCTTGGACAGTGTGCAAATGTTACTGGGAGTAATTTTTCTCGTGACCATCCAGCAGTTGTTTTTTGAAGTGAGGTCTGCAATTCCTTTCCTTGGGGAGCTTCTGCCCCAGCTCCTGACACTAAACCACAGCTTCAACTTCCTAGGCTTGGTTGTTATTCTTCGTGTTACTTATTTCAGTGTTTCTCGTATGGACCATATACCTTCTTTTATCAAGAATTAATGAAAATGTAGTTAATGAAAGAATTCAAGCAGAGTTACACGTGAGATTTCTTGAGAGAGATACCTTTTCCTAGATACCACTGCTAGATTCAACACATGGATGTTTCTTTGCAACGAGATTCTTTTTGGATACTCTTTTGCGGAGATCTGTTGGAAGTGCACTTGGGGCTGGCCTCATGTTTTAAACTCATTGTCTCCCGTACTCTAAACCTGTGGAAATGGAGACAGAAGGTAACAGCGTGTATGAAGGAAACAGCAGCTTTCCAACGTGCTGTGGATTCCTACTTCCATGTTTTAGAAATAAATGCATTTCTTTGATACTAGCGTGAAGGTTTCCTTGCAATTATTTCTAAGACAATGTTTTCACCGCCCCTTGTCTTGAGGTGTAAGCCCTCATGTTCTAGGAAATGAAGTGTACCTGGTTAATGCTTCTGCCTTAGTCATGCTTTCTCTCTATCACTCATGTATCTTTTATGACACTTGTTTTCCTGCCTGCCTCTCTAGCGAGCGGTTATTTCTGTTGCTTTCTCTCAGCTCCCCTGTCCATCACTGGTTTGGACAATTGTTGAAGATTGTAAGGCCCACATTCTCGGTACTCTTTCTGCACTTCCGAGTCACATCGTGTTTCCCCTGTAAGCAACCATTTAAAAACCAAAGTATACAAGGTGATAAGGAAAGGAAAGATCTTTATTTTGGATCGTTGTTCTTGAGACTGGAAAGTTAAAGCCTTGGTGAAAACAGTCAACAAGAATTAAGAGTGAGTGATGAATGAATAAATGAATGAATGGATGAATGAGAATCCTGCAAAACCATGTCGAAAAATTCCTTTAGAGAAGTCACTGAGGAGCCAAGCCAAGTTCTTTTGCCCGCTGGACTAGAAAGAGGCCCTCTCAAATACATTTTCACCAACTTTCCTTCACTATGTAAACGTGGCTGTCCTGGAACTTGCTCTGCAGATCAGGCTGGTCTTGAGTTCAGAGAGCCACCTGCTTCTGCCACCCAAGTGCTAGGATTAAAGGCGTTCACTACTATGCCCAGCCATAAGCTTTTCTTCATTTCCTTTTCACAAGTTATCAGTTTGGCTGGGCTTGCCCTGAGGTCACCAACTCCTTTATTACATTTATTACCAGGCTTTTCTTCAATCTGTTTACCTCCTTGAGTGCAGGAGTTAGCACCCATACACTTCCTGGTACTACTTTTCTCCCCAACCTATATATTTTGTATTTTTTTCCTTATTTAGCTTGTTCCTTTTGAATATAGGGCTGCATAAGACTGACAAGTAATAACTAAGCAGCACAATCAATACTAGGCTGTCTTGAAATCTCCTCTGCTAAAGCCATTTATTCAAAACTCTTCAATTTAGCCTCAGACAGATTTTTTTTTTTTTTTTTTTTTTTTTGTTTTTTGTTTTTTTTTTTTTTTGGACAAAGGCAGAAAGCAGCCACACAAAAATATCACAAGAATGATTTCTAATAAGTCAGTTACTAATAGTTTCCTCTGAAACCTTGTGAGCCACCAAGGGTAGATATTCTTGGTAGTCAACTTGACTATATCTTGAATAAACTAAAATTTAAAAATGAAGGACACCCTTGTGAGGGATTTTTACTTAATTTAAAGTAGGTAGATCCAATTCTAATCCAGACCTATGAAGTAGGAAGACATAACCTTTAGTCTGGATTTTGAGGCAGGAAGATACACTTTTAATTAGGGTCATACCTTTTTTGGGAAGCCTGTACAAGGACCTAGGAAAAAGCTTTCGCTTTTGGCCTGCTCGCTCTGCCTTGAAAGCAAGGCCATTCCTTCACTGGTATTAGAGTCTACTTCTCTGGGATTCCATCATATACTGAAGATTAGCTGAGATATCCAGTCTAGTGGACTGAGCAACCACTGGATTCTTGGACTTTCCATTTATAACCAGCCATTGTTGAATTAACCTGGACTGCAGTTCATATGTCATTCTAATAAGTTCCGTGTGTGTGTGTGTGTGTGTGTGTGTGTGTGTGTGTGTGTGAGAGAGAGAGAGAGAGAGAGAGAGAGAGAGAGATTAACTAGAATAAACATACACATATAGAAAGAGAGGGAGGGGGAGTGAGGGAGAGCAAACAGGGAGATTAATTCTATGAACTCTGTTACTCTAGAGACATCTTGTCTGGTAGACCAATATTGCTGCACACAGTCCAGGACTGAGTAATACCACTGATATCTTTTTCTCCACTGGTAGTCTGCATAGTATCTTCTGGAACCATGAAAGCTAGCAAGCAGAAAAGGAAGTTCCTGAGGTGATTTGAGATTTGTTTATCTACATCCAACAGCCAGAGTCATGGTCCTTTAAACAATAGAGTCTTACCATATAGTTATGTTGGGAAATCAAGGGCAATGGCAATGGTCTATGTTGTTTTGGAAAGCTATGGAGACTGACTGATCAATACTTTTGGGGGAGATATCCCATGCTATAAGTACTGTGATTTTCATTTCATAGTCCATGTCTTCTAGAAGCAAGATTATCTAGCTGTGCCAGGTAATTCTATTTAACCCTCCATCTCCTTCAGGTGTATTTTGAAGTTATAGTGCAGTAGTGGCTAGTGGGTTTCCATAACGTTTTCCTAGGATCCCAAGTTTTGATAAACCCACTCTCTACCTGTATCTTCCACTTTGCCCTCTGCTTAGCCTTAACTTTCAGCATCCCTCTTCTTCATTTCACAGATGCTCTATTATCACCACTTAGTCATTCATTCATTCATTCATTCATTCATTTATTTCTAAGTTGCGCTGTGAGATGGTATGTTTCCTTGTGCCTTTTCATACTCACTTCCTGTGGGTAGGCCCCTCCCCTTCATCCTTGATTTCCCCATCCTCTTACATACACATACCCCTGCTTAAGCCTTCTACGTCTGTGTTCCATTTGTTTTGTTTTGTTTTTAAATTGGGTTGCTTGTTGCCTTAATGTCTAGTTTATTAACTGCTTTGTATATGCTGGACACTGACTTTCTGTCTGATCAATAGCTGCTAAAGACTTTTATCCTGTTCTGTGGCCTGCCTATTCATTCACTTTATTGCCTCTTTGCTAGACAGATGTCTTGTGAGGCAGTTTCGCGAGATCCCATTCGTTGATTGTTGATGTCCTGTGCTACTGGGAACTGTGTATTCAGAAAGTGTGTACCTGTGCTGTGTAAATTAAAGTGCGTCCTCTACTTTCTCCTCTAGAAGTTTCAGGTCTCATGCTGAGGTCCTTTATCCATTGCTTCATTGGATTTGAGTTATAGACACAGTGAGACATAACATCTACTACTATTTTTTTCTGCATGTTCAAATACAGTTTTCTCAGCACCGCTTTGTTGAATATGCTGTGTTTTTCTCCAGTGTGTATTTTTAGCATCTTTGTAAATAATCAGTATCTGTAGTTGTGTGGGATTATACCTGCATCTTCAGTTCATTCCATTTACGGGTGTGTTTGGTTTTGTGCTAGTCTCGTGCTGTTTTTATTACTGATGCTCTGTAGTATAATTTGAGAGCTGGAATGCCAATAGCTCCATAGTATTATTTTTGTCTGGGTTTGCTTTGAGTATCATCGGTCCTTGGTGCCGCCATGTAATTTCTGGATTGTTTCTTCTATGTCTATAAAGAATGGCATTTTAATTGGGATTGCACCAAATCTGTAGTTGGCTTTTCACAGGATGGTCATTTTCAAAACAAAGATGATAAGGACACCGACATTAGAAACTGCAAAGGCAGCTCTTAATAATAATAACTCCCTAAAAAGCAAGTGTGCCATACAAAAACATTAAAAGGTTGAAAGACCAAGCAAGCAGATTTTGGTCAATACAGGATTGATAGCTTTGATAGGTCAAGAACTATTTTTGCTATAAATAAAAAGCCAAAGATTACAGAAAAGGATACAATATTAATTATTTTTAAATGTTTTATTGATTATATTTTTATGAAGAAATTTTACATGGTTGATAAATATACAAAAAATAAAAGTTAACTTTGTTAGCAATGAAAAACAAATTCACTTTAGAATATTGGTTACTAAGCAGGGTTTTTTAATTTTTAAGTTTTAAATTTTATTTTATGTATATGGATGGTTTGCCTGCACATATGTCTGTGCATCATGTGTGTGCCTGGTGCCTCCAGAGATCAGAGGAGAGTGTAAGATCTCCTGGGACTGGCGTTACAGAAGGTTGAGCTACCATGCAAGTTCTGGGAATTGAACTTAAGTCCTGTAGAAGAGCAGACAGTGCTCTTAACTATCTACCCAATGCTCCAGGTCTCTGTGCACTTTTTCAGTGTATAATAAATGGTGTTATACTCTGGGTTAAAGTACTATAGTTAATAAACATGTATCAAAAGTTAAAATGTACAAACCTTTTAACCAGAACTTCAATTTCCAGGAGTTCATTCTAAGAAAATAAACAGACACATTTTCATATACACAAAATGTAAAGGCATTCAATACAAAATGGTCTATAATAATAAAGTATCTGAAATTACCCTCATTCCATCCCATAGATCCATCCTTTCTGTATAACCCTTCTCTAGCACAAAGGGGATTTGTGAAGACACCACTGCTCAGCTTCTGTGTAAGAGGACTCGGAACCACTCATATGGCTCTGCCTAAAGGGAGCTGAGAAATATGTCCTTCCCTGCTTAGGAAAAAGAAATCCAGATGTAGGTGAGCTCTAGAAATATTTGCAATGAGTAACCATTAAAAGTGATCTGGAAAAAAATTGTCTAAAACTCATTATTTTGGAAAAAATTAATTTGGGAAAATGCATTTATTTGGACATAAAAGACATAAGACAGGGGAAATATGCATATATAAATATATGTGAATTGCAAAACCTGAAGGATTTATATACTGAAAATCCAGTAGTGAGCATGTTTGAGTGATGGGATTATAGGCACCTTAGGTTGTTTGACTCGAGTTTAGGTGATATTTCGTAGTTCTACAAAGCCTGGAATGGCATATCAGACTTTACCCAGTGGATTAACTGTTCTGACACACTAAAACCTCTCAATAACTGACAGGGGTTTATCATCTCTTTTAATGGATAAGAATCTAAATCAGCGTTTGAGCAGTTTAACCCACTATTAGTCAATGAATAGCATCATGAGGGTATACCAACTACAAATAATTGACACCTGTTTTCTTTTAATAAGTGAACAAAGCTTTATTTTTATATCCTAATAAGAGCTTTTCATCCCAGCAGACCAAGGTTCTTGGAGTCTTGCCATGTGAATCATAGCTCTGGTCTGAGGATACTCAGGAGACACATTTTTGAAACAATACTCTGTATGCTTGGGAAGGAGGAGTCCTGAGTCTGCCCATTGAGTGTTTGTGTTGCTTTCCCTGTAGAGTCACTCCCTTCCTTGTTGATGCCATTCTTTGATTTATTTCATTCCTTGTAGACAGTTCTTCAAGAAACATCTAGGCCAAAGTCTCCACCCCATAAACCTTGCAGTGGTCTTGCGCCTACCATTCCTCCATTCCTCTTCCTTCCTAGACTCGGATCTCCCTGGGCCATGGGTTCAGCTAAGAAGCCTTCTTACACTAGCCTCACCTCAGGCAGAACTTTCGATAGTTCTGAGTCCCCCTGCCTGCGCTTATACAGTAGTAATTTTGCTTTTCCGCATTTCATGCTTGTATTCCCATCTGAGCAATATCTACTGATTCACCCATTAAATCTCAGCCCAGCAAAGCCCACTCTCTGCCCTCTGCTTCTCTAGCATCTCACAGTGTGGCAGCCAGGTGCATCATCTGTTCAGAACCCTTCTGGTACTGCTGTCCAGTCACAAAAGCCCAAGCTGCCCCAGCCAATGACTAAACGATGCAGAGGGTTGGTGTTCACCCATCATGTGCAGTGCAGGAGTCTGAATGCACCTGCTTTTTTTCAGCTTCATTTCTGTGGCTGCCCACGCAAATGACCACAGGCACAGTGGGTTGAAACAATGGGAGTATATTCTTTCACAGCTTTGAGACCAGAAGTGTGAACTTGAAATCCGGACACGCATTGGCTTCATCCCGACACTTTGAGGGAAAACCCAGTTTGTGTTTTTCTTCTAGTTGCTGGTGCCTGCCAGCAGTCTTTTTAGCTTATAGATAAATAATTGTCTTCATATGTCCCCACCCACACTGTGTGTGTGTGTGTGTGTGTGTGTGTGTGTGTGTGTGTGTGTGTGTGTGTCTTACTACAAAGACAGTTGCCATTGGATTTATGGCTCAGGTAGATGATATAAAATTATTTCATCCTGAGACCTTAGACTCGATGCTCCAAGACTCCTTTTTCAAACAATGTCACATTCACAGGTCTCACATAAATGTGCCTTGGGCAGAGGTGACAAGACAACCTGGCCAAACTTTCCCAGAGATACACTGTGATCAGAGATTTCCTGGCTAATTACTGTTTCTCCCTTGTCTCACATGAGGCCGCCCCACATGTTTCCAAAGGTCCTACGTGTCTATCCTTACCCCTTTTATTCTTTGCATTTTCTTTAATAAATCTCTACATGGCTATGTCCATCTTGGTGGCTGCTCCTGGAGAGGCCTGGGACAAACAAGATGTGATACATGATTAACCTCTGTTTCTTATTGAACATTAATGCTCATCTTCTTTCCACCCTTCTTCTTGAACATTAATGCTCATCTTTCTTCTTTCCACCCTTCAGTACAGGAGGAAACAGGGTTTACTGCATGCGCTGGTTAGGTTTTTGTCAACTTGATACTAGTTAATAGTTTTATGGGAAGAGGAAGCAGCAATTGAGGAACATGCCCATGGGCGTGCATGTCTGTGGTGTGTTTTCTTGACTATGACAGATGTGAAAAGACCCAGCCTACTGAGAATGGTGCCAACCCTGGGGCAGGTAGACCTGGGTTGTATAAGAAATCAATCTGAGCAGGCCACAGGGAGTAAACAGCATTCGGCTTCAGTTCCTGTCTCCAGTTCCTGCCTTGAGTTTCTTCCATGATTTCCGTGGGTTACTGTAAGATGAAATAAACTCTTTCCTTCCCAAGTTGGTCTTGGTCAGTGTTTTATCACAGTGACAAAGATACAGACTAACACATATACAATAGTCCATATTTTCTATATCATTGTTCCCATTTTGTGACTGCCCGGGACAGTCCTTCTCAGCATTTTTTTTTCCAATTTTGAACGTGTTTCTCAACTGTGCTACAAAAACAGACTGATGCACTTGATAAAGTTAACTAGCTCAAACCCTTCTCCCCTTTCCCTCGAGAAAGGCTAGCATAGGACAACTTGGAGAACCTGGAGCTACTGTATCCTGAAAGTCAGTAATATGTAAACTGGGACTCTTTTCTTCTTACTAGTACTACTTTATTCTTAATTCCTTCTGGAATATAAGTGTTGCAACATCACAGTTAACACATTACCATAAACACAAAAATTGACAGCTCACAAATGTGTCCATCTGAGGAATGCAAAGAATAAAACCATACTTTATGAATGGAATTGCAAATCATTTTGCAACCACGGTAATAAATGTGGTTCAGAAAATATTAATGCACTTCAGTTGGTAATTGCATTTGCCATTATCAAGTGCTCAGTAATATAGTACTTAGCTATTCTAAAGTCATTCAGGTATGCTAAACAATTACACATGAATCTGGGGGAATTGCTGTATTTAGCTTTCCTCAATTATAGAACTATGTATTGTTTTCAGGTATTTTCTACATCAAGTCCACGAGACAAGAGCATCTTATTTCATTTTTTGAAAATTTAATACTTTTGATTGACAAGTAATAATTGCATACATTTATGGGATACAGTGTCATGTTTTGATATATGTAAACAATGTGGCATGATTAAATCAAGGTAATTAACATATCTATCATCTCACTTACCTATTATTTTTATAGTGAGAACTTTAAATTTGCTCTTTTCTTTCAAAATACATACTATAATGTTATTGCCTAGAGTTGCCAAGCTCTGCCATCTTTCAAAGCCCTTTCCCTCAATGTATCTGAAATTTTGTTACTTTGGTCAGTAACTTCATTCTATCTCAAATTATTAAAGTCCACAAGTAAATAAGATCAACAGCATTTGGTTTTGTGCCTTGCCTGTATGACTAGCATAATATCATTTGGGTTCAAATTTCTTCCTTTATAAAGACTGAATCTTATTCCATTGTATGTAAGACACTATATATATATTATATTTTTAATTGCTCCATTTATTGATGCATATTTAGGTTGATGCCATAGCTTTGCTACTGTGAATCACTTTTCAATGACTGTGAGGATGCAGATAGTCCCTTCAATGTATTGATTTCAGATGTGTGTGTCTGTGTGCATGAGTGTATGAGTGCGTGTGATAGCTAGAAATACAATTCTAGGTCATTTGGCGATCCCATTGTTAGATTTCTGGGAAGCTTCTGTTTTCCATAATGGCTATGCTAATTCACATTCACACCAAAGACACATGAGTTCATTGTCTCTGCATCTTCCCTAATACTTCCTACCACTCCTCTTTCTAAATATAAAAGCCACCTAATGGCTATAAAAGCGATCATCTCATTGCAATGACTTCCCTTTCTCTAACTATTAGCTAGAATGTTTTCATATTAAAACCTTATTAGATGCATGTCTGTCAGTATTTTCTTACACTCCTTAGTCATCTCTTCACTTTTAGTTTGATGTGGTCCAGTTATTCTAGTTTCACCTCTCCTTTGTCTGTCCTTTAATTTTCTTTTGTTATTGTTCCAGGGTCTTGTTATATAGGGCAGGCTGACCTAGAACTTATGATCATCGTGCCCTTGTCTCTCAAGTGCCACTTTGTGGGAATGTGCCCCAATGTCTTGGATCCACACCCATATTGGAGAGACCACCCTTTCAGCATTGTATTCTTGTGCCTTTGTCAAAAACCCAATTGACTGTGAATGTGTGGGTTTACTTCTCAGCTTTGAACTGTACATTACTGGGAAATGCGGCTGCTTTTGAGACAATGCTGTGCTGTTTTGATCCTTATCACTTTATGTTTTGAGATCAGGACATGTGGGGCCTCCATCTTTGTTCCTTTTGCTTGCGTTAGTTTTAGTCATTGGTAGTATTTTATGGCTCCCCAGGAATTTAAGAGGTGGGCTTTGCAATTTTATTAAAAATATCACCGATAAGCCAGTTTTGGTTTGGGGTACACCTGTAGTCCCACACTCAGGAGGTGGAGGCAGGAGGATCAGGAGTTCAGAGTCACCCTCCGCTACATGGTGAGCTCAAAGATGGTCTGGACTTCCTGAGACCCTTACCTCAAAAATCAAACGAAGCCATTCACATTTTCTTGCGCATAGTGCTGAACCTCAGAATCCCTTTGGGTGTCGTAGCCGTGGTTGTCACAGTGGTGACATTCCCACTCCATGATATAGAGTATTTTCCCTTTCTCTGTGTGTTTTCTTTGACTTTTCTCACCAGTGTATAATAGTACTCGCATACAGTGCAGTCTTCTTGACTGAATTCACGCCTCTTTGTTTACTTTTCATGATTATAAATGCGATTGCTTCCTGAATTGAAACACCTCTTCGTGCCCCTTTTTAAAGTTATTACTCATTTACACTCTACCCTCTTCTACTGGCACGTTGTGCTTGCTTAGCTTGTGCAGGCCCTTTTCTTCTGTCCGCTGCTGCATCCTCTGTCTGATAGTTTTGCTTGGTTGTGCGTTTTGGTCCTTCTCTTTTACGCTATGTGCTGCTGTAGGCTTTGCTATTCAGCTTCACAAAGTGTCCTGTCCTACTTTTAGCAGACAGCTGAACTCTCACTACTTTGTCATTTTTATGCCAAATTTGTTTTTGTCATGTGTGCCCCCTTGAACTTATTGCAGCTACAGACGTTTTTTACAGCTTTGTTTTTTTGACCCTCTCTATTGAGATGAAGACTGCTTCATAAATCAGCCTTATAGTAGTAGAGATTCCAAGCACGACTGTCATTGCTTATGCCATGTGGTTTTTTTGTTTTCTCATGGGCATCTTCATTTCTTGCTGTCATAAAGGCATACCCCTTCGCTTTCGCTTGAAAAACTCCCTTAGCAATTCTTGTGAAGCAGGAGTAGTGCAGGTGATGGCTATTTGTTGTCAGCTCTGCAAGATCTAAATCACCCAGGAGACAGGTCTCCAGGAATGGCGGTAGTGGTGGTGGGGTGTGGTGGTGGTTGTGGATAATGGTGGTGGTGATGTTGATGGTGGTAGTGGTGGTGATGATGGTTGTAGTGGTGGTAGTGATGGTGATGATGGTGATATTGGCGATGGTGGTGGTGGATGATGGTGACGGTGGTGGATGGTGGTGATGGTGGTGGTGGATGATGGTGACGGTGGTGGATGGTGGTGATGGTGGTGGTGGTAGTGGTGGTATTTAACCTATCTAGCTATGCCTGTGAGAGACTATACTGATTAGGACTGAGTAAAAATGAGAAAATAAGCTGAAGTGTACATGTTCATTGTTCTCTGCTCCCTGTTTGTGGATTTTTCAAGCTCTTTATTTCCCTGCCGTGATGAACTGTATCCTAAAGCTATGAGTGAGAATAAGCCTCATCCCCCTCCCATAGCCTTCCTCTGGGAATCTCATCAAAGCAACTAGAAGAGAAACCAGGACAGAGGTGATAAATTTCCTCAGGTTGTGTTTGTCTGGGGAAGTTTTTATTTTTAATGTTTCTGAAGGACAGTTTTTGCTGGGTAGACTTGATGAGCATCTTCTTTCCCTTTAGAACTTTGCATGTCTTGCCTAACTTGCAAATTCTCAGTTGAGAAGTCCACTGAGTCATGCTGGAACTCCCTTGAATGTAATCATTTTTGTTGCCTTGGTTTGTTGTTGTTGTTGATTATAATGTGCTTTGGTGAAGTTTTCTTTGTACTGACAGCTGACCTCTGAATATTCTGTACTGGTCATTTTCCTTTCTGGCTTTAAATGTGACTTCCAGCCCTTTGCCCACCCTTTCCTTCCTTATGTGAAGATTGGTTCAATTAAATAGTGCCCATAATAATTCTTTTCCGTTCATTTTCCTTTTGCTTCTCTGGTCCCGATTTTTTGTAGTTCTTTTTCTTCCTCAAATACATTGCATATAAAGAGATGGTACTCTCTTCCAATCATTTCAAGTATTGTTTGGAGACAATAGACTTTGGTACTTAATCCATTCAGAGGAGCTGGTTGATAACAAGCAAACCTTGGAGTTGAATTCTCCCGTTGGGCTGGATTGCCTCCTGTGCTTTGAGGTCACATGGAGATATTGTTCTTCTCCATCATATGATGAGACAATCCAGACATTGCCGAAGATGGTGTCTCTGACTAGGCTTTGTGATTGCCTCTGATATGGAGAGATTCCCATTGTCTTCCTTATCTGGGAAGTATGTTCTTTGAAATCTGTAATTGGTGAGGAATATGTGATAGCCTAGAGATTGTGTAAGGCTTCTGGGGTTGCTTCCTGACCACATGAAATCAGCCCAGTTAGACATAGTGTTCCATAGATATGTGCCATTTAGGGTTTGCCTCTTGGCCTAGAGTATTCCCAAGCAGGACACCAAATTTGATTGGGCTGTTATGAAAGTAGGCCAGTTGCATTTTCTATGCTTAATCTCTACTTTGCAGTTGCTCCCTGGCATGAGAAACCAAGAACACCAAGGCTTGGGTAACCTGTGAGCAGAGCCCATGACCACTGTGTGGGTAATTGTTGATCCACAGTTGCTTTTGGCCTTGACAAGACTTAACATGTGTTGGAACTGTGCTGAATCCCATCTGCACTAGTGTTAGAGTTGATGCACCTGACACCGGTAATTGCTGACCCACTGCTACACCTTGATGCAAGGGAGACTTTATAAGAGTGCCCCAGCCGTCAGGGAAAGCTGGCTAGACTGGAGTCCAGAAGTTCTGTGAGTGATTTTCTAGAGCATGATGCTGATGGCTAGTTCCTCTCATCCAGTGGCACCATTGGCTAGGATGCAAAGTAACTACTAAGATCTGTACTCTCATTCATATGAGCTCTGCCTTCACTGTTTCTAATTGTTATTACATGGTCTAACCTTTCCAGGATTCCCAAAATGTCTAATGGTATGAGACAGAAGTAGACTCCCTGTGAAAGCTCCATTGTGACGAATGATGGGTCAGCTGAGTGTCTGCCTCCAGCTCCTTTTTTTTCTTTCTTTCTTTCTTTTTTTTTTTTTTTTTGTAGAAACTGTGTCCAGGAGAATCCTCTGCTTCAGGGAGGGGTGAAGTGTTCCTAGAGAACCATTCTTGCTATCATTTGATCATAGCCTTCTGCAGTTCAAGGGGCAGCTTGGCTTCATTCCTGAGTCTGGGATATTCCAAGTGATATTCTGGCCTATGGATAGTTGCCAGTTGGAATTCTGAGGAGATAGATGGCTGGAGCCAGAAAACTTCTATTCTTCTGTCTTAGTGACATCATTTTTCTTGTTGTTAGGGATTTTTGAATATAGAAAATAATTCTTAAATTACAACTGTCTATGTTATATAAGTCTCAGAAAAGTATTAAATTACTTCCCTTCTCCTATCCCCCAATTAAAAAAAATATTTTCCTGAGCCTATTTTAAGGAGAAAAGTTGATGTATTTAAATCCAAGATGGTTTTCGTTGTTTACAATATTTATTTTTTTCTGCAGTTGAAGAGACACTATGCAGTCAACATGTTTACTTTGTAAATGCGAAGGTCTAAGTTTGAATGCCAAGAACCCATGTACAAGCTGGTCATGGTAGCACATATCTGTAACTCTTGCTCCTTTGGTGACATGGGAGGCACAGGCTGGACAATTTGGAAGCTCACAGGGAAGCTAGCCTGGCATATCCAACAGCAAATCCTCAAGCAAAACAGAGGGCAAAGACTGACATCCAAGGTGTTCTGTTCTCCACACACGTACAGTGGCATAGATATATCCACATGCACACATTAATGTACATGTCATGTGTTGTGGGATGTTTGTACTCTGTAAAGAGGTTTTGCTGTGATTGGTGTAATAAAAAGCTGAACAACCAATAACTATGCAGGAGACATAGGCGGGACTTCTGGGCAGAGAAAGAGGATAACTAAGGAGTGATAGAGACACTGGGTCGGACACAGAATGGGAGAGAGATAAAACCACATGGTAGAAGACAGATTAATTAAAAAGTGGGTTGGTTTAAGTTATAAGAGCTAGTGGAACAAGCCTAAGCCAAGACCAAGCTTTCATAATTAATACTAAGTGTCCATGTCCTTATTTGGGAGGTGAAAGCTCAAAGAAAAATCTGATGACAGCCACATGCACATATATACACATACACAACTTATCTGTTTTTCAATTCAAGGCAATCTAGGCTTGAATACTCCTCAGTCACTCTCACCAAAGCTTTGTTGTGCAAACACTAAACTCAGACCATTTATAGATAAAGTGATTAGTTCAGTCACAGCCCCAAACTAGTGTGCCCATGGAAACATACTCAGACTAAAATGGACTTTTTAGAGTGTAACAGTATGATCCTGACTGGGTAACACCACAGTCCTAGCCTATACTATTCATCCTTTTGTTTTCCCTTAGGAAGGAAAGAATAACCTCAAATGGATCATATTCATAAATATCACTCAAATTATTCCTAAAAGTATACTGATTATTATTTTTTTTAGACACAATCCATGTGCTGGAAGTTTTGATGTGTAGACTCATGTTTATCTCAGGTATGGGAGCAGCATACCTCAAACACATTTCAAACATTAGTGTCATGAGTAGATGTCTAAAAAGCCCCGAGAGTCCTGACACAGTACTTTCCAGTCAAGTGACTTATTTAGGTGAAAATGTCCACCTCTGTTCACACCAATCACAAGACAGAACTTAGGAACTCTCTAAGGGGTCAGTAGATTCCTTTACCGTGCCATGAGTGAGCTCAAGAAATCTGCCTCTCTGTAAGTCCCACTACTACAAAGTCTTAGATGGCTCACAGACGCTCCCAGAGAGCCAAATCACCTGAAGACCTCAAGTTCTCTCTCCATTCAACAGACAAGATACTTTAGGCAGGACTCAAATAGGGTGATCAGTTGTCCTGGTTAGCCTTGTTATGGAAGGGCATAGCAAAGAAATCAGAATCCACTGGTAACCCTCTAACTCTCTGGCACCTAGAGTCCCTGTTGCTTTCTCAGGAGTCTATATGGGGTAGAATTCCCAAAGGATATTTGGGCTTCACTGGAATTCTTGTAATCTTTGCATGAAGATTGATAAGGCTCAGTTTACAAACACCAGGGAAGAAAATTCTGACCCATCACTCCTTCCTAGACAGCCTAGGTTTGTGGTGTGTCACTCAGAGCTATTTCAAAGCTCTATTCTACCTCCTCGCCTTCCTCACTCGTCTGCCACCTGGAGCACAGATACACTAAGGCTCTGAGTCAACCCCTGGGGTTATGGAACCAGATCTGCCTGTTACTGGGCCATTTGCCCAGGTAACTCAGCACACATTTCTTCATTCTTTACTAGGCAGTAACACTATTCAACTTCCTCCAGACACTGTAGTGAACAAAGGAAGCCACATAAAGCTAGATTTGGTAAGCTTGTGTTTTAAAGAAAGGGAAAGGTCTGTTGAATGGGGTTGTGACAAATGCTCTGAATTTAGTGAGCTATAGTGATTCTCGCTAAAAAACTATATAGTAGCAGACAGTTTCTGTGACACAGCCAGCTCTTGCTTTGAGGGGGACAAATAGCAATGTTCTAATAGAGATCTTCTTTTATTTAGCAAGCATAGGAAACGGCCTGAGAGTCTTATTAAAATACACATTTTTGTCTCAGTGTATCTGGAGTGTGGCTTCCGGGACATGACAATACCTTGGCCTATAGATCACACTTTAGTATCAAGGTTTTTCAGGCACAGGGAGTTACACTTGGAGGGAAAGTTCAAACACCCACTCTACCAAGAAAAGACAGACTCAGCATGGCCATTGTTTGAGGTCTGGATTTAGGATTGATGGCAAAAGCATGGAAACTGCCACAAGGAAGGATGCTTTGGAAATAGCCACAGCCAAAGTGTCTGTCCACACACTGACTAGATGCAAGTGGTGAGACCCATTCTTTCCCTCTTCATTTATGGGGATTTGGTGCATTCAAGGTTTGTCTTGGTTCTCACAATAACCACAACTGAGTGCTGAACCAAATACAGTTTCCTAAATCTGTTTAATATGCCCTCACCTTAGTTTTTGCCTAGTGCGTTGCCTCTTCATGATCAAAAGGATGGCAAGGGCACAGTGACAGTTCTCCAGCCTCCACAGGGCTTGTCTTACAAGGGACCACTTCCTTCACAGCTCTCAGCTGTGCACTCTGAGAGTTCTCAACACAGTAGTGGTGAGCAAGCAAGAGCCCTGTGTTTGAGGTGGTCCTGACCCACTATGGCTCATCTAGGTACCACTTTACAACTTCCATCTTAGTCAGCAGAGCCACAAGCCCTGTGACAGCCAAAGGGGAAAGTACCATTGTAAAGCTGAAGACAGCTGCTTCCACAATAGAGCTAATTGCATGCTGCATCACAGATCTAAATTAGTAGCGAAAACAGTTATAAAAACCGACAGACAGTGAAACATGACTCACTTGGAAACTGCTGCCAGCCAGGCACACTGTCCTTGGCCATGGTTCAAAAACTCACACCTGCCTTTTTTGAATAGTAAACACAGAAGATGTAATTACTAGGAAAACATATGCCACTTTCCCAATGTGACACTACTATTTTCTTCCTTGCAACCATGAATGGCATGATTCTAAACTGACCACAATACTTATTTACTCCCAGGAATCTCCCCAGAGAAACTGAACCCAGCTAAGGCTTAGGATGACTTAGTATCCACATATTAGAGACCATCTTCAGTTTGTACAGTTTCCAGTGCTGTGTTTTGCCGACAAGAAATTTCTCAATGTCTTCTCAACAATCAAGGAAAACTTCAATTTTGATACATAAGAACTCTCCATTCCCAGGTGCACATGAATAGAAGACTCAGCTGAAATACTCCAGCAGCAGTGAGTTGGGCCGTCTTCTCTAGCTCCTCTCTCAGCTATCCAGTAATTGCAGTCTCAATAAGAAACAGATGGTCCCAGAAGACTTCATCTGTTCCTGCAGCCTAAACACATTTCTGCCTGCTCAGCTACAATCTACTGTATAGTCTGTAGGTTCCCTACGTGGTACACATGAATCCTACCAGGTACAAACCAGGAGTGATACTTTCTCCTTCATAGTAGGTAGGTGGTTAGCAGTGATAACAAAATCCTTGGCTTCTGACCAACTAAGAATAGGTAGTGTCCTAGGAAAAATACACTTTGGGCTAGTTGCCCAAAGTAATTCTTCTCCATTGAAAATAACCCAGACAAGTCAAAGCGTCAGCCACTCCTAAGCTAAAGCATGAGTGTAGGCTTTAATGGTTATATCATTCAGTCTCATCTGATATTTTTACATATGCAAATTGTGATACACTTTATTTACCAGCAAAGTAGAATTTTTTTTCTGAAACAAATGACAGCGAGCTTGTTGATGTCCAGGTGACAACCCTGCCTTTGAAATGTTTGACTAATGGAAAACTGATGTTGCTGATGAGGTGTGAAGCTGCATATTGACTAGTCTTGTCTCCCCCTGCTCAATTAACAATCAAACACAAACAAGTCTAGAGCCACTTAAGAGATTTCTACTGGCCTTTTCAATACCTAAGGTTAAGCACTAAAAATACAGTGCTTTTTTTCCACGTAAAGGAAGGCAGGGGATTATATGAGTATTTTTCATGTCATATTACTTTATCAATAAGATGCTCATAGAAACAAAAGTCCTATTAGTATTAACTTGAGAATGTGAGATGTGTGTATTCAATTCTAGGTGAGGAACCTGTGTTTCATGTTTATAACTTGTAGTTATCTCTCTGAATCTCTCAATTTCCAAAATATTATTATTATTATTATTATTATTATTATTATTAATTTATTGTTGTTGTAGTGGTGTTTTTGTTTTGTTTTGTTTGCTTGTTTTGATACAAGGTTTCTCTGTATGACAGCTTTGGCTGTCCTAGAACTCATTTTGTAGACTGGCTTTGAACTCACAGAGATCTGCCTTCCTCTGCTCCTTGAGTGCTGGGATCAAAGGCAATGAGCCATTTTCTGCCTGTCTTGAATGTCCCAATTTATCCATAGGTATCCAGCAAGTTCTGTTGTTTGTAGAGTTTTCTGATCTGCATGTGCCCTGTTGGTTTCTTCAGAACTCAAGATTAGCAGGTTTGTCTAAGAAGAAACTGAAGCAGGGTTGTCTTGGAGCAAGAGAAGCTGCCAGGGCTGCCACTAACTCTCCAGGTTGGTTGGAGGGAAGGGGCATGAATGTAGTTCATTAGATCCCCAGGACTCATTCACAGGGGATCATTTCTGAAGGAGGTAGGAAGAGAATTTGCTAGAATTCTCTTAAGTGGGTAGTGGTGCTAGACCACTAAAATGAATCAGGACAATTTGGATCCCAAATCTCATTTCAGTTATAAGTAATCCTTGTAAATCAAAAGGATAAATTTGAAGATTTAGAGCTAGAAACTTCCATGCAATTGTCTGAATTTATTTTATTTTATGTTTTATTATTTATGTGCATTACATCCAGCTGCAGTCTCCCAGTCTCTCCACCCCTAGATCCACTCCTCCATTTCCCTGAAGGGGCAGGGAGAGCAGACCTCACAGGGATATCAACCAAACATGGCATATAAAATTACAATAAGACCAGGCACAAACCCTCATATCAAGCCTGGAAGCCTGGACATGGCGGCCCAGTAGGAGAAAAAGGCCCCCAAGCATAGGCAAAAGAGTCAGAGACACCCCTATACCCACTGTCAGAAGCACGCAAGACCACCAAACTATGAAACCCTGTAGAAACAGTACAGTGGAAACATCCTGAATCTACAAGAGAGGTTCTGTCTGCATTTCTTTGCTTCAGGTATATTTGAACAGTGTTTGAAACAAATACTAAAATAGTCAAAGTTCAAGGCTGCATATATGACTCTAACAAAATCAAGATACATGTTTCGGAAGCCTAGACTTTTTATGGAAACATTTACCACCAAAGTAAAACTCATATTAAACTGTTGAATAAAGCAGAAGCTTTAGTATCAACTTCATTTAAAAAAAAAAAAAAAAAAAAAAACTGAAGCAGGCTTATTCTCTCTCACTAACTAGTGAATTCTATCCAACTGAGATCATGTCTTTGTTCAGTCACACCAATATCCTTTCTCCAAGACTGCCTTGTTTGACATCTTTCAGTCAGTTCCTTGTCTCTTAATGAGTCCCCTCCCCTTAAAGAAAGTTTATTTCATTGTCATTGCATATTTGGGGTTATTTTGCCTGCATGTGTGTCTGTGTACCATGTGCATGCAATACCCACTGAGGCCAGAAGAGGGCGTTGAGTTCTCCCAGAGCTGGAAATGCCGACAGTTGAGATAGGAATTGAACCTATGTCCCCTGGAAAAGCAGCCAGTGCTCTAAACCTTCCAGCCTCCCTCTTCCTTTCTTATTATGGTTTTAATTGCATTTATTTTATGGATTTTAGATGTGTTTTATGATACCTTAAAATGAATTCTGAGAAAAGGAGTATTAAAATACAAATTTCCAAAAACTGAATATACTTCCCAAAATGTAGAATGTGTAAGTAGCAGTTAAGAAGACAGGGGGAACATAGTTGGGCAGGATAAGACAAAGGAGGGAATGGAACACAGAGAAGGCTAGGAGAGAAACAAAATATTGACTATTCTGAGTGTGGGGGTTGGAGATGTGGGTCAGCAGTAGAAAGCTCACAAGGTTCTGGTTTCCATTCCCAGTGTTGTAAAAACCCAACAGGATAAAATACAATGAAGTGAATGTTTGTCTTCCATGGAGACAGTAAGCTACACAGGAAAAGTTGTAGCATGGCAATCAATTTTGTGAAGCATCTGGAGTAAGGAAAGCCAGCATCTGGAAATAACAAAATTCATTGTGCAGCTTTCAGAATGGTGAATGAGTAGAGAACCCACGCCAGTGTGGAACTACAGACTGGTTTTGTTGCATTCACAATTTAAGTCTTGATAACCTCTTTAGTGATGTTGAGCCACTGGGATCTTATGGGGAAAAGGGTAAAAGTTGGGAGTAAGTTCATTATCACATATATTCACTCACATTAAAAATTAGATATAGCTTACTATACTTGGTACTGTGTTTAAATGATTTATTAAGCATCTAAAGTGAAAATACAAATGCAAATACAAATTTATTTTGGGAATGGTTAGTGCATCTGTGCAGCTCCTGATCCGTGCTTGTTGTCCTCACTTGATAGAACATTTTAGTTTGCGAAGATACTAATGTACAGTATTTATTTTCCTCCCAAGCAATTTGGTGAAATGGGGCAATTAGGACCTTATGAAAATAGTATTTTATATTTATTTATAAAATTGTAGGCATGATATCAACAAACTTGATCAGACTGAAACACAGCAGGTGCTCACATCAAGTGATGAGTCATGATTCTGTTACTGGAGGGAAAATATGGGTTTAGAGAACTAAAATGTTTACATTAAACAGAGGAGATTGGTTAAACAAGAAATGATGAAGGAAAGGCACAGCCTAGTTAAGATAGTCTAAGATGACATTTTCTAGAGACCTTTTGAATATAAGAGACTGTCACTGTGAAGGCTTAAAAGTGATGAATTTGACATATAGGAGCTAGGGGTACATTATTTACCTTCTGGATTTGTAGTAAGGAGACTATACCACCACATTTGGGTAGGAGCAAAAGAATGAACCGAAGGCAGCAGATAGACAGAAGCATAGGCAGTAAACATCATCAAAACAGGTGCTATGACATCCAGCAGAGGCCAGAGGAGAAAGAGCTCATGCGAAGGTAATTCTGTCCAATCATACTAAAATGTCCAGGAGATCAGCTGGAGAAGTCACCACACTGCATTTTCCCATTTACAGTCTCTCCATCAGTGATGCCTGGCACCCCTTTCCCTCTTCAGGCATTTTTATACCATGGGATAAATAGTAGTAGCATCTGTCCTAAATATCTTCAGTTGCTTACTGTTCCCCCACCTTCCATCGCAGAGCTGGAGTGGGGAGAGCCTGATGGAGGACACTTGGCATAAACATGATAAAGTCTGAGATAAGAGTCTCTCTCTCTCTCTCTCTCTCTCACACACACACACACACACACACACACATACACACACACATACACACACACACAACATACACAACAACAAAGATCATGGTTTTAAAATATTTCTTCATTATTGCCTCTGGGTTTATAGGCAAATACATACATGGTAATAGATGATTGATGGATAAATAGAAGATGGACAGACAGATAGATATATATCTGTCAGATACATGCTGACTTCTTTATATTAGTGCTACTCTTTGGGTTACTACAGTTTTACAATGTTTAGAAGTGTTTTAAATTTATACATATGTATGAGTTATATATTTCTAGTGAAGTATTAAAATGTTTTAGTAAAATCCAATCACCATTATCAATATTACATTAAATCCTTGACTATGTCAATAATTTATTTAAGAACACATACACATACATAGTTTGAGCTATTACTTCCCCTTCTCCATTCATTCCATCTGAACATTGTATGTTGTAAGCATTTTATGTCATCATTGAAATCATTACTCTCAGATGCTATAAAATCATTCAACAAATTGTTCTAGTATTCCCATGCTCCTAGAAATTTTAGTTGTAGAGCTATTTTGGCATAATTTATTTGTTTTGTTGTAATGACACAGGAATGAACATCTCTGCCCAAATCTTTGTACACATGAACTGCCTAACTTAACCAAAGAGCCTCTGAGTTCATGAAGGCTCTCATATTCTGCAAAAGTTCATAAAAATTTCAACTCGAACAAACCATATATGAACATGCACTATTATGCCCTCATTGATGACTGATCTATACATACTGGTATGTGTTTCCATGTGTTTTCTTCAGTTTTGCTAATTTCAGAGGTAAAATATTTCTATCATTATTTAACATATTTATTGGTAGTGGGATTAATCACTTTTAGTTTTATTCTCCATTTCTGTGTCTTCAATTATGAATCATCACTCCTTTCTTTTTAAAGATAAGAATGAAACAAAAGAGACATTCTGATGAGGCGTGGATATTTTGGGGTTAGGGAGAACTCCCAGGAATCCACAAGGATGACCGCAGCTAAGACTCCTGCAATAGTGGGGAAGATGCCTGAACTGGCCTTCTCCTATAATCAGATTGGTGACTACCCTAATTGTCATCATAAAGCCTTCATCCAGTAACTGATGGAAGCAGATGTAGAGATCCATAGCCAAGCACTGAGCTGAGCTCCTGGAGTCAAACTGAAGAAAGGGAGGGGGGATTGTAGGAGCCAGGGGGTTCAAGGTCATGACAGTTGACTTGAGCCCATGGGAGCACATGGATTCTGGACCAACAGTTAGGGAACTTTCATGGGACCTAGGCCCTTTGCATGTGTGTAATGGTTGTATAGCTTGGTCTGTTTGTAAAAGGCTCTTAGTAATGAGATCAGGACCTGTACCTGGCACTTAGTTGGTTTTTGGTAACCTGTTCCCCATTCTGGATTACCCTCCCCAACCTTTATACAGCAAGAGGGGAAGGTTGGCTCAGTCCTACCTCAATTTGATGTCCATGCTTTGTTCAAACCCATGTGAGGCCAGCTCCTTTCTGAATGAAGGCGGAAGAGGAATGGATGAGGAGGTGGGTAGATGGGAATAGGGCTAGTGAACAGGAGGAGAGGAGGGGAAACTGTGGTTGGTATGTAAAATAAATGGAAAAATGTTAATAATTTCTTTTTTTTAGACAAGACAAGTCATGGAAGATGTACTTTACTTCTTGATTCACAGAGACCAGGGTGATGGCCTCTCCTTGATTCACAGAGAATTGTGTCCATGATATTTAACTATCACTGCCATTTTGCATATAAATATTTGAGTAATTATGAAGTTTATCTTTACTTTCATTTATGATCATTTTTTGTGTTTGAGAATATTTCATTTTTACAAAGGTATATCAATCATTTCTATTTTTCTTCACTACTTTCCTATTAATTTCATTATAAGATGCAGTTCTACATATGTAAAATTTAAATACATCTCTCTTTTAAAATAGGATTCCTTTTTATGTTTAATTTTAATTTTTGTTTGTGCATGCGGATGGAGGTTCCTGTCCTGCATGGTACTGCAGCTATTTAATTCCAAATAAACACACAGAGGTTTATATTAATAATTATAAACTGTTTGTCCAATGTCTCAGGCTTCTTATTGGCTAGCTCCCTCTTAATTATTAACCCATAACTATTAATCTATGTATTTCTACATGGCCTTGTCTTACTAGATAATGCCTGGAGTGTCCTTCCCCATAGCTAATTGGCTACCTCATGGCTCCTCTCTGCATCCTCTCTCCAGAATTCCCTCATCTGGTAGCCCTGCCTATGTTTTCTTCCTGGCTACTGGCCAACCAGTGTTTTATTCATCAACCAATAAGAGAAACATATATACAGAAGACCATCCCCATCATCTCCTCGTTTCTTTCTAAATAAAAAGAAAGGCTTGTTTTTAACATAGTAAAATTCCATATAACAAAACAGTTCCCAAGTAAGAACTATAGTTAACAACATTTAGTCCATTAACATTTGGCAAAATTTAAAGAAAATATTCTATCGTCTTTCTTTGTGAACCTAAAGTTTTATACCTAACTAAGGAGAGTCATAACCATAACTATCTGTCTTCAGCTCCATCAAAGACCTCAGAAGTATAATATATCAACTCTAGAATTGAAGAGATATCTTGCTGCCTGAACAGTCACCCAAAGTCTCACAGTAACGTTGGGCAACCACTTTGACTAAGGCCTAGCATATGTGCATGTTCACATATATATGAGTATGTGGGTGACCATGCATGTGTGTGGAGGCTGGAGATATTGTTTCTCAGGACAACCATCTACCTTGTTTTGTTTGTTTATTTGTTTGATTTGTTTTTTGGTTTTTTTTTTTTTTTTTTTTTGGACAGGTCCCACAACAGAACTAGAAGCTCACTGATCTAGGTAAGCTGACTGGCCAGAAAGTTCCAGGGACCTGCCTGTCTCTGCTTCCCCAATTCTGGGATTAAAATTGTGGGCCACCTTACCTAGCTTTGCTTACATGGTTTCTGGGGCTATTTATCCTCATGTTTGTTAAGTTACCAGCTAAGCTATCTCTCCAGCCTTATGAATATATCCTTCCAACAGACTTTTATATTTTATAAAATCCAATGGATGTTTTTATCAAAATTATGTTAAATCCATGAATTCATTAGGATTAATTTATTTCTTAGCATGGTACTAATGGAACAGGTATTTTTTTGAAAATGTACCATGAGAGAGACTGCAGCATGGACACAGGCAAACTTCCTGACCAAAAAGCTAAGTGCTAACTTGCTACTCAAGTGCTTCTCAACATGTTATTTGTAAGCCATGCTTTATAAACATTATTAAGTTATTTATTTTGGAAGAAAATAACTTTGCAGATAGATTCCATCATTTCGAGTTGGAACTAGTTAGAATTTTACAGTATATCTGCTTTAACACAAGTTCTCAAGTGCCTCACCCAGTGGCCTAGCCCTGTAAGAACAAAACCAACAAATTAAGCATTCTTGACTATATCAATTCATATTTTGCTCAAACATTTAAAGGTGTATTTTTCTAACATCTTTTCTTGTCATGTTTATTAGTTTACCTGAATCTTTTTTAGGCTTTTTCAAATGTGTTTAAATCAACTTGGTTATCCAGTGCCTGTGTTCTAATGATGGTTCCACTGGTGGAAAGATCAACCTCCTAGCTAATTCTCATGGCTCCTAGCAGGATTCCTTTCCCTAAGGGCTGCTAGCTGGAGGTGACCCTCAGTACTGCCCACACAGCATATCCAACATAGTAGCTGGCTTTAATAAATAAATCAAAAGAGGGAGTCTGCTAGAATGAAGGAAACCAAAGTCTTAGATGTCAAGGGATTGAGGGTTTTACTTCTACGGATACTACCAGGTAAAACTCTACAAACTTTCTTTCATGATTCCAATGGAAGAGGAGGAAAAATTTTGTAAGGATGACCAGTGTGTTTATCACAGCAAAGAACTGCTTTCTAGTGTGAAAGACCTTATGACAGCTGTATCCCAGCTAACAGAGAGTCATTTTCTCCACCCCACATTCCTCCAAACTTACTTAGCACCTCCCCAAAATGAGAAGTGAGGCCTCACTCCTGTGACGTTCACAACTCAGAGCCATGTCTGCCGATGGGAGTAAGTTATGACATGCCAGAACACTTCCTTCTCTACATCCCACTGCCAGTCAACAAGACCCCGGGATGAAAGTACACGGGAAGTAAAGGAACTGCAAGACCCAGGTGGTTTCTGAGGAGTAAGCAGTGAGGACAGAGACCCTCAGTCAGATGTGGAGACAGAAGATGAGGCTTTATATCCAATAGGTGCAGAAACATAACTGGATATTCAAGCTATTAAAAGAAAAAGAAGAAACAGCAGTCAACATCAATATGCCCAGAAATATTATCTTCCAAAAATACAGGTAAGTGCTTTCTCTGGGAAACAAGAACAAGGGAGTCACCCACAGTGGATAACCCCGCAAGAAGCATTTTGTAGGTTCTTCTGGGGTAAGTCAGTCTGCAGAGCTTGGAAAGTCAGGTGCAGACGAGAAAAGGCAGGCTGTCAATGGAGCAAGAAATGCAAGTCAGCTGTTTTGTTTGTGATTGATTTAAATAAAATTGTTTAAGTGAGTGTGTTAGTTACTTTTCAGTTGCTATGACCTATTTGTCATGCATGACCAAGAAGGAAGAGTATATTTGGGTTTACAGCTTTAGAGGGAACATTCCTAATGCTGAAGGCAGGGTAGCAGCAGGCCACCCAAGCAAGAAGCTGAGAGATCGTATCTTCAAACACAGATTCAAAGCAAGGTGGGAAATAGGTAAGGCTAGACTATGAACACTTTAAAGCCCAACCCAGGGATGTGCTTCTTCCAACAAGACTGGCCCACCCCCCTAAACACTGCCCACTCACTTGGCCTGGGGACCAAGTGTTCAAATGTCTGAGCCTACCACCCACCACGATCATAAACATTAAAAGGGCTTTGTTGTAAGAAATAAAGGACAGCATCACAAGAGATTGAGGAAAATTGGGACTACTCTGTTACAGTCACAGTCACCTGAGCTGACCCCTCACTGTGGTGATCTTTGAAAGTAGCATATACTAGTTAAAAGTGTATGTCATATGGGGCTGGAGGGAGGATGTTGCTGTGAAGACCATGTGTTGCTCTTCCAGAGTACTCAAGTTCATTTCCCAGCACCACATTGGTACCACAACCATCTGTAACTTCTGCTCCAAGGGATCAGCCCCCCTCTGGCCTCTTTGACCACCTGTAGTTATTTATATGTAAGCACATACACCATACGTACGCTTAACTAAAATAATTTTAAAATTATTTTATAAATTCAGTGCAGCCATACATTCTTTTAGAATAAATAAAAATTGCATAGCAATAAAATGTAATTATGCACAAAAATTAAAATCAAAGATGTCAGAAAATACACAAAAGTAAAAACAATAAAAAGTTATAATTATAGTAGATTTGGATTTATCCATATTAATAGTCACCTTAGGTATGACTGGTTTAAATATTTAATTGAAGACAGAGATTGGTAGAATTACCTAAAAGTAAGATCTAGTTACATTGTTTATCTATGATAAATTAATTTTAGATATAAAGATTTACACAGATTCAACAGGAAAGGTATAGAGAATGACATTCTGTGTGGATACCAATTGTCAACAGAAGACAGGAGCAACCTTATGAATTTCAGATGAACATGACTTCAGAACCAGGAAGGTCAGCAGAAATAGAAATGAATGTTACATTATGAAAAAGTCCTTTCCCCAAGAAAACATAGTCCTTAATGTAGATAGGTTTAACCAAAGATTGAAAATGCATGACAAGAAACTAATAAAAGCGAACAAAGGATTCAAGATACTCCTGTGAGTAACTTCCAGACAAAGCAAAAGAAAAAGAAAGAAAGAAAGAAAGAAAGAAAGGAAGGAAGAAAGAAAGAAGCCAGCATTTCATACCCCAAACTTCATAGCATCTCCCTGATTTCATTGGTACCTATAGACCACTACATTGTCAGCAGTAACAGAGTACCCATTCTTCTCAAGATTACGAAAAATTTCATAGCAGTAAAAGGTTCAGAATCAGAAGAAATTGAAATCATACAAAGAATATTCTCATATCACAACAGAAATCAATAACAGAAACATAGCTGAAAAAAATCACTAAATAAAAACATTATTAAATATGCATAATAATATAATACAAGCAATATTTCCCCAAACACCAGACTTGAAGGTAGGTCCCACAAGATAATGTATGCAGATGGCAAAGATGTACTAATATAGTTTCAACCATAGTCATGATAATTTTCTATCCAATATAAAAGTCCTTAAATTTTTTAGCTTTATGATCAATTTGGATTCTTTAAAATTATTGATAATCTCACTTTTCATTTGTATGGATTATATCTACTGGTACTTAAGATATTAGAAACTCAAGAAGTTTCCAAGATAACTGTTTATTCATTTTCTTAAATGACAGCAATAAACCTCCAATATTTTAGTATAACACATTTAAGTGCAAAGTAATCATTTTCAAAACCAAAAGAATTTAGTAAAAGTGATATTTTACTTTTGCAAGTCTCTTCAATGTCTGACTTAGCCTAATGGATCCTCACATACCCTTCAGTAGCTTGTTGTCAATTGTTATTTTACATATGAAAGAAATCTATACAGATTTCTATACAGAAAGAAACCTCATACAGACACATAGTTCATAAAAGAGTTATGTAATGGTTTTTATTGCCTTTTAAGTACTTGTGGTTATTTTTTGATATCACACCAAAATGCAGCAAGTGGTAGTTTTTTAAAAAGAAATCTGAAAGTATGTCAATGACTTACCCTGTTCTTTGTACCAACACATTAGAGCCACCTGGTCTATTTTGCATGTTAAATAAACCCTTTATCCATCTCTTTTCTAACACCATGCATTGGTCATTTGAGACACATTGTCCTCCTGGATCACACAGAATTTCCCAACGTTGACACATTTCCCAACACAGCATTACAGTCACTAATATCACACCACTCTTATCAGAAAAGCCTTTCAATATTGGGAAGCTGTCAAGCTCACAGTGGCAGATAGGAATTTTCCAAAATTCTAATTTTTGCTTGATAGCTTAAATTTTATTGTTGGCAACAAATACTGTCAGTTGTTTTCCTTGAAGTGACAAGTTCACTTTGTTCATTTTTGACAAATGTCTGCCACACACCTAAGTATGAATAACCATAGTTTGTCAGTCATTCTTTCAAGTAAAAATGACTTTCAATGAAAAGCAAAAAAAAAAAAAAAAAAAAAAAAAAAAAAAATCTAGCTAGCTCTGCTCTCAAGTATCTGCACAGAGCCCTCTCAAGTATCTGCACAGAGCCATATTGTGCTTCAGAATACAGCAAAGTTGTGTGTCCTTACACCTCCCTCTTTGTCACACTTAAGAATTGAGATTGATCCAAATTAATCATCATTACTCCAGGACATTCTTAAGTGACACTAGCTTTTCTCCCTTGTGAGGGAACAGGGGTTAAAAACTTTGTTTGTTGGCCTAGGTTGATGCCACTGGCTGAATTAGTAACAAAGTCACAACACTCAACCACCATGGCTTTCCAACCATCAGTTCACATGTCAACCAAGAAAACCTTACTGTTTGATGCTTTTGACCCAATGGTACCCTTGAATGTTCTAGAGGATCCCCAGTGAAGCTCAGGACCCTTGAACATTATCCTGCAGGGAGATCAATGAGGAGACTAAATGGCCTCTATCACCATTGTCATCAGATGGTGCCCCTGAAGAAACTTGTGTACTCTTGTGTGAATTGAGATGCTGAGAATGAAATGGCCTTAATAGGCAATAGTAGACTATTCTAGTTGTATCAAAGAAAAATTCCGAATAATCGATGTAAACTAAGGGTCCAGTTAGGCTCACTATAGATCTGGGGATTTTTCAGCGACATTTCTGCAAGGCAGTAGTAAACACTGGTGGCATCTTGCTTCCTGTCTTTGACGGAGATGGTGTGGGGAGCATCTGCATTTTTAGGTGGAATGTGGGTTCATCTGGCAAAGGAACTGCACCAGCTTCTACTGTTCTGATTATACACAAAGCTAGTGTTCAATGCAATGCTAGCAGCATTTATTTTGATGAAGAAATTGGTTTTCAGGGTTCAGATGTGGTTTGTTCAGCATGTGTGGTGCAGGCTTACCAGCTGGTTTGGTACCGCAATCATATGTTGTGGAGATGGAAGCTCTCAGGGATGGATGTTGTAGGTGATAAGAAGACATGTTCCTGGGTGCTCGCAGAACAGGTAGCTTGTGCAGAGAGCAAAAGCCTTTTCTCATTAGCAAATGTCATTTGGGGACTATTAACCAACGATACCACAGCCACCTCCCTCCGTCCTTACCCTTCCGAATTTGAAGGAAAGACAGCTTTTAGGGACCCAAAGCAAAAGCAGAAGTTGACATAAACAGGGTTAAAAAGTCGGGTTCTTTCGCCAATAAGCTTTCAGCTGGAATGAAATGTAATTAGAAAGTTCCATAATGCAGTTTACCTCATTTAGCTTTTCTCTGGTCTTACAACAAATTCTGTCAGTTAACTTGTAAAGCAGATGTATCTGCTACATCCTGGCCCAGCCGGTTGGCTAAGGCAGCCTCGAGCAGGTGCAAGAAACACAACCAGATGACCTTTAACCAGCGGGCCAGCCTGAGCCTGGGCAACAAGGGATGTGCATCATTGTCTAAAGGCTCCCCTGTAGAGAAGATTGAGAATGTTTCATGTGAGGAATAAAGAAGATTCTGAAAACCCAGACTCAAATTCTAACAGTAAACATCGATGTTTATAATCTTCCCACAAAGACCTCAGGTATCATGTGGAGTCAGAGACACCACTGAATGCTGATGATTCCTACCAAAATATTAGCAGTGACTATGAAGGCAGCTACACTTTTTTGAAATATGTGTTTCTCTGTTTTTTATTTTACCCACACTACTTTTACATAAAAAATAATGTAAGAAAAATGAATAGAAACAAAATTTGAGATCATCTTGAAGGGAAAATTGAAAATATGAACAAGTAATTATTTAAAATATATTTTATTCTGTTAAGATTTGGTGAACTCAAATACTGCATGCAATGTGCTTAGCTTGATAAATAAATAACACAATGTGTACTTCAGAACTCAGTGACAAGACAAGCAGAAAGGACCGACCTAACACTACTCAAAGAGCACTGAGCTGGAGTGGCATCTGGAAAAGGGAGAGAGACCTTCCTGGCAAAATGAAGGAAGTCTTCACAAATGAATGGGTAGACCAAATGATGGTATTCTAATTAAACCTGTGAAGCTGTTTGGAGGGATAAAATTCCAAGGTGAGTAAAAAAACATCTTGCACTACATAGAAACCTAATTCTTATAATGCAGGATACATAGAATCGTCATTCATAATGGTCCCTAAATATATACAGAGAAATTCTAACATTCTAGATATTTGGCACACTATTAGATAAATTTTGTTTTAGTTTTTGTTTTTTGTGTGTTTGTTTTGTTTTAAACAGGATCTCACAATGTTGCTCTGGCTAACATGAAACTCACTATGTAGACCAGGCTGGCCTCAAATTCTATGAGAGATGATTTGCCATGTATATGACATGTAGAGATTTTCAAAATGACTTATGTGTTATTTGCTCATTTTTTTATACCTTATCATCTTTATCTCCAGCAAGCCTTTCATTGTACTTATTAACACAGTGACTTATGCAGGGGTTGACTGCAGTATTTCACAACACACCATACATCATGAGTTGATCGTGTCAATCAACCCACTCCCAACCTTTCTCCTACTATCTCCCTTCTCCCGTCCATGTCCCTCCCGATCCTTCCTCTTTTGCTTTCAGATGAACGCCTCTATTTTGTTTCGTCTTCACCGAAGAGAAAAATGTTGATATTGTCCTCCTGTTTGGCTTATTGCACATTTGATGTCCTCTAGTTCCATCCCTTGCCTGCAGTCAATAACTTCTCTACTGGCTGCATAATACCCCATTGTGTGTATGAGGTTTGAGTAAAAATGGTGTGTGATACATAATGGGATATATATCATATGCCTTTATCCATCCATGTTGATGGACATGTAGGGTGAGTCTACATCTTCGCTACAGTTAAAAGTGCTGAGTAAACCTAAGTGTGCAGGTGTCCTTGTGCGTGCTGACACCATTTCCTTCAGTCCATACACAGGAGTGGGGAAGCTAGATTGTAAGAAAGTTATAGTTTCAGCTCTCTCAGTAAGCTTCACTGTTTCCCACAGTGGTATATTGATTACCATTCCAACCAACTGTGCCCAGGGGCTCTTTTTGCTCCACACCCATATTAATCACTTGTGAAAGATGAAATTTTATTGTAGCTTTCATTTGCATTTGCCTGATGTTAGCTACACATCCTGAGCATTCTTCATCTCTGTACCAGTCATTTATACTTTATACTTTTGAGAACTGTCCATTCAGATCATTTCTCCATTTTATAGCTGGGTTGCTTGGTTTCTTTCTTCTGGCTCAACTCTCTATTAGCACATGGAGTTTGAACAATGGGAATACACATACCTATCTTGCTTCTGAATTTTTTTGGGTTCCACCCAACAGAATGTTGACTATGGGCCATTATTATATAGAGGTCTCTATAAATTCAGGCTATTACCCACCTGGAATCTAGTAATTCTACTGAAGATTTTCTCCCATCCAATAAATTGTTTTCTCTTCATTCTGTTGACCATTTTCTGTACATGAGCTTTTATTTTTTTCCTTTTATTGAAAATAGATTTTCCCCCCTCACACAATATATCCTGATTATAGTTTCCCCTCCTTCTACACCTCCCAGTGTCTCACCTCCCTTCCCCTCCAGATTCACCGTTTTGACTCTCATTAGAAAACAACCAGGGGTCTAAGGGAGGATAATAAAATATAATATGATTAAAAAAAAAAAAACAAAGACAAACAAAGAAAAGGAAAAAAGCACAAACAGAGACCCACTTGTTTGAACACTCAGGAATCCCATAAAATCACTGGAAACCAAAGACTTTGCAAAGGACCTGGTACAGATCTGTGCACTCCCTGTGGATACCGCCTCAGTCTGTGTGTTTATATGAGCTTTGCTCATATTGGTTTATTACATCTTGTTTTCTTGGTTTCTTACATCCCCTCTGTCTCTTAGGCTCTGCATCCTCTTCCATGGGGTTCTGTGAGCCCTGAGGGGAGTAATTTGATGGAGACTTCCCATGTGGAGATGATTGTTCAAAGGTCTCTCAATCTCTCCATAAAGTCTTGCAGTGGATTTCCATATTTGATCCCTTCTGTTGCAGGAAGAAGCTTCTCTGATGATGGCTGAGCAAAGCAATGGTCTATAAGTATAGCAGAATGTCATTGGTGCTTTCTGTCAGTTTGTAGAGAGCAACCTATAGTCTTGGCCAGGGTTGTTTAGAGATTCTCATGGGACCACTTTGGCCAATAATGCAATTAGGTGCAACCTAATTCCAAGACTGGAAACTTCATTTCAGGACAGTAGGGACTTTGTCTTCCAATTTGGCAACTTCATTATATATATATATATATATATATATATATATATATATATATATATATAAAATTTTAGCAAGCTTTTGCTGTATTAGATTTTTATACAATTCAATTGTCACTTAACTTTACCTGTCTCTCACCATATCCCCCTTGTTCCCTACTCCCCTAATCTCCCCCACTTAATTATCCCTTTCTGGCCCCTAGTCTATACATAACTGTTCTATTTCCCTTTTCTAATAAGATCTGTCTGTGCCTCATAGTCCCACACGCTATACCTAGCCTCTGTGGTTCTACAGATTGTAGCTTGGTTATCATTTACTTAAGAGTTAATGTTGACATATAAACAAATACTATATTTGTCTTTCTGGGACTGGTATGCCTCACTTAGGATGATTTTTCCAGTTCCATACATTTACCAGCAAGCTTCATTTTTCTTAACAGCTGAGTAATACTCAATTGTGTAAATGTTCCACTTTTTTTTTTATCCATTCTTCTAAATAAGGACAAATAGGCTGTTTCCACTTACTGGCAGTGAACATGGTTGTGTAAGTGTCTCTGTGGTAGGCTGAAGTATTTTTTGGGTATATGTGTTAGAGTACTACAGCTGGATGTTGGGTTAAATCAATTCCTATCTTCCTGAAGAACAGACACACTGATTTCCATAGTTGCTGTACAAGTTTGCAGTCCCATCAGCAATGAATGAGTGTTTTCCTTACTGCACGTATTTGGCAGCATGAACTATCCATTGTTTTTATTGATCTTAGCCATTCTAACTGGTTTAAAAGGATATCTCAAAGTAGTTTTGATTTGATTTCCCTGATGAAATTGAAAATTCCTTTAAGTGTTTCTTGGCCATTTAATTTCCCCTTTTGAGAGCTCTTTGTTTAGGTCTGGATTTTTAATTGGATTTTTTTTTCTTGATTTCTAGTTTTTAGAGTTCCTTAAATATTTTGGATATTAGCACTCTAGTGGGTAAAAATCTTGCCCAATTCTACCTGTAGGGTGTCACTTTGTCCAAATGATGGTGTCGTTTGCCATGCAGAAGCTTTCAGTTTCATGAGGTCACTTTTGTTGTTGACTCTTAATTCCTGTGTCAAAGGTGTTCTGTTTAAACTGCTAAGTCTTTGCCTGTGCTAATAGGTTAAGAGCTATTTATTCCCCTCTCTCTCTTCTACAAGGTTCAAGGTACCTGGTTTTATGTTGAAGTCTTGGATCCATTTGGACTTGAGTTTTGTGGAGGGTGATAAGAATCTATTTGGATTCTTCTACATGCAGCCATACAATTTGTCCAGAACTATTTGTTGAAGATGCTGTCACTTTTTCCAGTTTTTCTGGCTACTTTATAAATAACAAAAATCAGGTGTTCATACATGAATAGACTTGTGTTTATGTCTTCAATTCAATGCCATTGGTCAATGTGTCTGTTATAGGCCAATACCATTCTGTTTTTATCATCATCTGTTTTTATCACCATAGTCTGAAATCAGGGATAGGGATAGTTCCAGCAATTGTTTTATTATTCAGGATTATTTTAGCTGTTCTGGATTTTTTTGTGTGTTTCCATATGAAATTGAAAAGTTTCCTTTCAAGCTCTATGAAGAGTTGTGTTGAAATTTTGGGATTTTGATGAAAATTGCATTGAATCTGTAGATAGCTTTTAGTAGGATGGCAATTTTTGCTGTATTAATCCTACCAGTTCATGAACATTGAAACTATTTATATATTCTAATATCTTCTTCAATTTCTTTCTTCAATGTCTTGAAGTTTTTTTTTTTTTAAATCATACAAGTCTTTCACTTGCTTAGTGTTACCCCAAGATATTTTATTTTATTTGAGGCTGTTATGAAAGGTGTTGTTTTCATGATTTATTTATCAGTCTATTTGTCATTTATATATAGAGAAGGGCTACAGATTTTCATGAGTTTATTTTGTACTCACTTTGCCCAAAGTGTCTATCAGCTGTAGGAGTTTTCTAGTGTATTTATGTATTCTATCTATCATTTCATCTGCAAATAGTGATGCTTTGACTTCTTCCTTTCCAATTTGTATCCCCTTGATTCCTTCAATTGTCTTATTGCTCTAGCTAACCCTTCAAGTACTTATTGTGTATGTATGAAGAGAATGGACAACTTTGTCTTGTTCCTGATTTTAGTGGAATTTCTTTGAGTTTCTTTTAATTTAAGTTGATGTTAGCTATGGTCTTTTCCATAAAGTGCATTTATTATATTGAGATATATTTCTTATATCCCTAATCCCTCCAAGACTTTTTATCATAAAAGGGTGTTAGATTTTGTCAGAGACATTTTCTGTACCTAATAAGGTGATCATGTGGTTTTTGGTTTTCAGTTTCTTCATCAATTTACTAATGTTGACCATCTATGCATATCTGAGAGGAAGCATACTTGATCACAATGCATGATTTTTTATTTGTTCTTAGATTCAGTTTGCAAGTGCTCATTGGCTATTTTTTGTATCTCTAGATCCATAAGGGGAATTGAATGTAATATTTGTTCTTTGTTGGGACTTTTTGTGGTTTGGGCATCATGGAAACTGTGGGCCTATAAAACTAATTGGGCAATGTTTCTTCTGTTTCTTCTGTTGAGGAATAATTAGAAGAGTATTAGTATTAACTCTTCTTTTGAAATCTGGTAAAATTCTGCACTAAAACCACCAGGCTCTGAACTTTTTTGAGTGGGGGAGGCATTTAATGACTGTTGTTTCACTGAGGGTTATAGTTCTCTGTTTAAATTGCTTCTTTGACCTTGGTTTAACTTTGGTAAGTTGTATCTATGGAGAAAATTTATTTTTGATTTTGTAATTTGATGAAGAAGAGATTTTTAAACTGTGTTCCTAGGATTCTCTGGGTTTGCTTATTGTCTGTTGTTATGTCCCCCATTTCATTTCTGATTTTGTTAATTTGGATATTCTCTCTGTGTGTCTTTTAGTTAATTTCAGTAAGGGTTTGTTAACCTGATTAATTTTCTCAAAGAAAAAACACTATGTTTCATTTCATTGATTTCTTTGTATTTTTTTCTATTGTATTGACTTCTTTATTTTAATTTTATATAACCAAGTCCATTTAAATGAAAACAAACATTTCTAGACAATATTTGGGAATTTGGGCGTCGTTCTTTCCAAACTACTTCCTGCTGGTAAGGGGCGCTGTCATGGGGGATTCCAAGAAGGTTCAGAAATCCTGGCTGTAGTCTGTAAGGCTGCTTCGTCCAGCTGTTTTGAATGTAGGATCACCTGGTACTCTGTTTCAGGTGGTCTGGTTTGATCAAACCACATTAGTCTGGAAGGAATCCACATCTTTTCATTTTCTGTGGAAACAAAAATAGAAATCCTTTTCCCCAGTAACTTGTCCTTCAACTTAAATTTTGGAGTCAGAGCATTTTTTTTAAATTTAATTTATTATTTTACATGTCGATCCCAGTTCCCTCTCCCTCCCTCTCTCCCTTCCTCTCTCCCTCCTTCCCTCCCTTTTAACCTCTCTGCCCTCTCACATGCACTCTAACCACCCTCCCCTCCCATCCCCCCACCCCAATTCCATATGTAGGGGAATGCCATCCAGTTGGAGTCATGTAGGTCTGACAGGTCATGTGAAGTAGGGACTAGGGCTTCTCTCCTGTCTCTAGATTAAGGCAGTTTTCCCTCCATGGGAGATGTATTCGCAAAGTCCTTTTGTGCACCAGGGATACATCCTGGCTCCACTGTCTGAGGTCCCTTAAACTGTTCAGTCTTTCTTGCTGAGACCCATATTCAGGGGGGCCTGAGTCAGTCCCATGCTGGCTTCCCAGCTATCAGTCTGGTGGCCTGTTAGCTCCTCCTTGTTCAGGTCAGGTGTCTCTATGTGTTTCTGCCGCCTGGTCTTGTCCTCTCCATCTGCATCTAGGTTATACTTCGACTCAGTGTTTATGTATGGGTGTTTGCTCCTGTTTCCAACAGGCATTAGTTGAGAGCTCCATAAGTTAGTTGTTGATCTCACTCTCCGGGAAGGGCATTTACGGTAGCCTTTCCACGGAAGCTCAAATTGTTAGTTGGCAGCAGTCTTGTAGTTCTCTAGACCTTTCTTTGTGTTCAATTTTATCTTCAAACCAATATTGGCTCCCTCTTTTATGTTCTCTCTCTCTCTCTCTCTCTCTCTCTCTCTCTCTCTCTCTCTCTCTCTCTCTCTCTTTCTCTTTCCTGTCTTCTATTCCTAACCAGGCTCAATCTTCCTGGTCGCACATGTTTTCCTTTCCTCCCCCTACTTCTCTCTCCATTCACTGCCCCCCCCCACTTCTCCTGAGCTCTGGTGGGGGGGGACTTGTCCCTTACCAGTTCTGTGAGTGACTTTATATGAATCTCTTAGAATACACCTTGTATCCTAGTTCCTCTGGTGGTGTGAATTATAGGCTGGTGATCGTTTGATCTAGGTCTAAAATCCATATATGAGTGAATACATACTGTGTTCCTCTTTTTGTGACTGGGTTACCTCATTCAGGATGGTTTCTTCAAGTGCCATCCACTTGCCTGCAAATTTCAAGATACCATTATTTTTTTCTGCAGGGTAGTATTCCATTGTGTAGATGTGCCACATCTTCATTAACCATTCTTCAATTGAGGGGCAACTAGGTTGCTTCCAGGTTCTTGCTATTACAAATAGTGCTGCTATGAACATAGTTGAACAGATGTCTTTGTTGCATGGATGTGGATCATTTGGGTATATGCCTAAGAGGGGGATTGCTGGGTCCTGTGGTAAACTAATTCCCATTTTCCTGAGGAACCACCATTCTGATCTCCAAAATGGCTGTATGAGTTTGCACTCCCACCAGCAGTGGAGGAGTGTTCCCCTTTCTCCACATCCTCTCCAACATGAGTCATCATTGGTGTTTCTAATTTTAGCCATTCTGGCAGGAGTAAGATGGTATCTCAAAGTTATTTTGATTTGCATTTCCCTGATAGCTAAGGATGTGGAGCATTTTCTTAAGTGTCTTTAAGCCTTTTTGATTTCCTCTACCAAGAATTCTTTCTTCAGTTCTGTACCCCATTTTTTAATAGGGTTATTTGGTGTTTTGTTGACTAGTTTCTTGAGTTCTTTGTATATTTTGGAGATCAGCCCTTTGTCGGATGTAGGATTGGTGAAAATCTTCTCCCAGTCTGTGGGCTGCCGTTTGGTCTTGTGGACTGTGTCCTTTGCCTTACAGAAGCTTCTAAGTTTGAAGAGGTCCCATTTATTAATTGTTTCTTTCAGTGTCTGTGCCCCTGGAGTTATGTTCAAGAAGCAGTCTCCTATAACAATTTGTTCAAGGGTACCTCCTACTTTCTCTTCAATGTGGCTGGATTGATGTTGAGGTCTTTGATTCATTTGGACTTGAGTTTTATGCATGGCGACAGACATGGGTCTATCTGCAGTCTTCTACACACCCTTATCCAATTGTGCCAGCACCATTTGTTGAAGATGCTGTCCTCCCCCCATTGTATAATTTTGCTGTTTTGTAGAAAATTAGGTGTTCATAGGTATGTGGGTTAATATCAAGATTTTCAATTCGATTCCATTGGTCTACTTGTCTATTTTTATGCCAATACCAGGCTATTTTCAGAACTATAGCTCTGTAGTAGAGCTTAAAGTCAGGAATGGTGATGCCTCCTGAAGTTCTTTTATTGTACAGGGTTGTTTTGGCTATCCTGGGTCTTTTGTTTTTCCAGGTCAGTGAAGAATTCTGGTGGGATTTAAATGAGGATTGCATTGAATCTTTAGATTGCTTTTGGCAAGATTGCCATTTTTACTATGTTTATCCTACCTATCCAAGAGCATGGGAGATCTTTCCATTTTCTGGTATCTTCTTTAATTTCTTTCTTTAGAGCCTTATTATATAGGTCTTTTACTTGTTTGATAAGCGTTACACCAAGATACTTTATGTTGCTTGTGGCTATTGTAAAAGGTGATGTTTCTCTGATTTCTTTCTCTGTCTCTTTGTTGTCTGAAAAAAGTAGGGCTACTGATTTTTTTGAGTTTATCTTGTATCCTGCTAGTTTGCTGAAGGTGTTTATCACCTGTAGGAGTTCCCTGGTAGAGTTTATTGGGTCGCTTATGTAAACTGTCATATCATCTGCAAATAGAGACAGTTTGACTTCTTCCTTTCCAATTTGGATGCCCTTGATCTCCTTTTGTTGTCTTATAGCATTAGCTAGAACTTCTAGTACGATATTGAAGAGATATGGAGAAAGGGTGCAGCCTTGTCTTGTTCCTGATTTTAGAGGAATTGGCTTAAGTTTCTCTTCATTCAGTTTGATGATAGCAGTTGGTTTGCTGTATATTGCTCTTATTATGTTTAGGTATGTTCCTGTTATCCCTGACCTCTTCAAGACCTTTATCATGAAAGGGTGTTGAATTTTGTCGAAGGCTTTTTCCGCATCTTGGGAGATAATCATATGGTTTTTCTGTTTGTTTATATGGTGGATCACGTTGATAGATTTTCGTATGTTAAACCATCCCTGCATTCCAGGTATGAAGCCTACTTGGTCATGGTGGCTAATTTCTCTGATGTATTCTTGAATTTGGTTTGCCAGTATTTTATTGAGTATTTTTGCATCGATGTTCATCAGGGATATTGGTCTGTAGCCTTCTTTCTTAGTCGTGTCTTTGTGAGGTTTGGGTATCAAAGTTATTGTGGCCTCATAAAAAGAGTTTGGCAATGAACCTTCTGTTTCTATCTTGTGGAACAGTTTGAGGAGTAGTGGTATTAGTTCTTCCTTGAATGTCTGGTAGAATTCTGCGCTGAATCCATCTGGCCCTGGACTTTTTTTGGTTAGAAGGCTTTCGATGACTGCTTCTATTTCATTGCGGGTTATAGGTCTATTTAAGTTGTTTGTCTGTTCTTGATTTAATTTTGGTAAGTGATAAGTATCCAGAAACTTGTCCATTTCCTTTGAATTTTCAATTTTTGTGGAATACAGATTTTCAAAGTATAACCTGAAAATTGTCTGGATTTCCTTTGTGTCTGTTGTTATGTTCCCCTTTTCGTTTCTGATTTTGTTAATTTGAATGTTCTCTCTGCTTTTTTGTTAATTTGGATAAAGGTTTGTCTATCTTGTTGAGTTTCTCAAAAAACCAACTCTTGGTTGCATTGATTTTTTGTATTGTTTTCCTGGTTTCTATTTTGTTGATTTCAGCCCTTAAGTTGATTATTCCCTGGCGTCTACTCCTACGGGGTGAATTCGCTTCTCTCTGTTCTAAGGTTTTCAGTTGGGCTGTTAATTCATTTATGTGACTATCCTCTGTTTTCTTCATATAGGCACTTAGTGCAATGAACTTCCCTCATAGCACTGCTTTCAAGGTGTCCCATAAGTTCAGGTATGTTGTGTCCTCATTCTCGTTGAATATTAGAAAGTCCTTAATTTCTTTCTTTATTTCTTCTTTGACCCAGGAGTGGTGCAATTGCACATTGTTCACTTTCTATGAGTTTGCAGGTTTTCTGCTATTTGTGTTGTTGTTGAATTCTAATTTTAAAGCATGGTGGTCCGATAAGATACAGGGGACTATTCCTATTCTCTTGTATCTGTTGAGGTTTTTTATGCCACCTAGTATGTGGTCGATTTTAGAGAAGGTTCCATGTGGAGCAGAGAAGAAGGTATATTCTTTTGTCTTTGGATGGAATGTTCTATAGATGTCTGTTAACCCGGGTTGAGACATAACTTCTGCTAGTTCTTTTGTTTCTTTGTTGAGTTTCTGATTTGTGGTCCTGTCTAGTGTTGAGAGTGGTGTATTGAAGTATCCCACTATAAGTGTGTGAGGTTTTATATGAGCTTTGAGTTTTAGTAGTGTTTCTTTTACGAATGTGGGTGACTTTGTATTAGGGGTATAGATGTTCAGAACTGAGACTTTGTGTTGATGGATTTCTCCTGCGATGAATATGAAATGACCGTCTTCATCTCTTTTGACTAATTTTGGTTTGAAGTCTAACTTGTTAGATCTTAGGATAGCTACGCCTGCTTGCTTCTTATTTCCATTTGATTGGAAAATCTTTTCCCAACCCTTTACCCTGAGGTAATGTCTCTCTTTGAAGCTTAGATGTGTTTCTTGTATGCAGCAGAAGGATGGATTCTGTCTTCGTATCCATTCTGTTAGCCTGTGTCTTTTTATAGGTGAGTTAAGACCATTAATGTTGAGGGTGAGTAAGGACCATTGATTGTTGATGCTTGTTTGATTTAGGTTTGTTGTTTGCAGTGGTATTGTGAATATATTAGTTCTGCTTTACCCTTGGTTTCTGGTCTAGTTGGATTATCTGTTGCCTACATTTTTGTGGGTGTAGTTACCTTCCTTGGGTTGGAGTTTTCCTTCCAATACTTTCTGTAGGGCTGGATTTGTAGATACGTATTGGGAAAATCTAGTTTTGTCATTAAATATCTTGTTTTCTCCATCTATAGTGATTGAGAGTTTTGCTGGATATAGTAGCCTAGGCTGGCATCCGTGTTCTCTTAATACTTTTAGAACATCTATCCAGGACCTTCTGGCCTTGAGGGTTTCCATGGAGAAGTCAGGTGTAATTTTGATAGGTCTGCCTTTATATGTTACCTGTCCTTTTTCCTTCACTGCTCTTAGTATTCTTCCTTTATTCTTTATGCTAGGTGTTTTGATTATTATATGTCGAGGGGTCCTTTTTCTTTGGTCCGGCCTATTTGGGGTTCGGTATGCTTCTTGTACTTTCATGGGCATGTCCTTCTTCAGATTTGGAAAGTTTTCCTCGATGATTTTGTTGAATATGTTTTCGGCACCTTTGAGCTGGGCTTCCTCACCTTCCTCTATGCCTATTAGTTTTAGGTTTGGCCTTTTCATGGTGTCCCACATTTCCTGGATGTTTTGTGTTAAGGATTTGTTGGATTTATGATTTTCTTTGTTTGATGAAACTATCTCTTCTAGTTTTTCTTCTATGCCCAAGATTCTCTCTTCCATCTCTTGACTTCTGTTGGTTATGCTTGTGTCTGTAGTTCCCAATTTTTTGCCCAGTTTTTTTATTTCTAGCATTCCTTCAGTTTGTGTTGCCTTTATTTTCTCTATTTCAGTTTTCAAGTCTTGAACCGTTTCCTTCACCTGCTTAATTGTTTTTTTTTTTTTTTTTTTTCCTTGGCTTTCTGTACTTTCCTTAAGGAATTTGTTCATTTCTTCCACTTTTTTGTTTGTTTTTTCCTCCATTTCTTTAAGGGATTTTCTCACATCTTTTTTGAGGGCCTCTATCATTTTTATGATGGTAATTTTTAAGTCGTTCCCTTCTGCTTCCTCTGCTTTGTTGTTGCGTTCTGTTCTAGTTGGTGTAGATTCCCTAGATTCTGGTGGTGTCATGCTTGTCTTTTTGTTGTTAGGTGTTGTATTGCCTTCTTCCCATAGCTTCTTCCAGTAGGTGTTGGTGGGGTCTCCCCTTCTCTCTATGGTACTTCCCCAGTGGGCTTATGTGGGTCAGAGATTCAATATCTGTAGCTCTGTGTGGCCCACGCCCTATAGGAGGTCTCTCTGCAGACAGGGACCCAGAGATGTGGTCAAGGATGAGGATCCAGTAGAAGATGCCAGCAGGAACCCACAGTGGTCCCGCAGAGATAGGTGGATCTCTGAGAGGGGCCTGGGACTCCAGCAGAGTACTGGAGGTGGGGGTCAGAGACCAAGCAGGTAGAAATTATGGGTGGTCCCGCGTGGATAGGCAGGTCTCCTTTGTTCGGAGTTGCTCCGAGAAGTCTCCAAAGTAGGGTGGACTGTTGGCTCCACCCTTTGTCCCAGTGCTCAATCAGAGCAGCAGGACCCTGGGCAGGGTAGGGCACAGGGTAGGGGGGGCAGGCTCGCGGTGGGGATGGGTGGGGGTGTATCAGAGCTCCAAGGATGTTCTCGATGGAGATAGGACACAGGAGCAGCAGAATCAGGAGCCAACCCAGGGCGTTCGGGGAGGGGGATAGGTTGTAGGGGAGAGGCAGCCCTGATTGGGCCCAGACTCACCTCTGGCCAATAGCTGGGGGAAGAGGACAAAGGCTGAGCTGAAACTTGGGAAGGTTTTGCAGGATAGTCGGATCTCACTGGAAACTGGAACTCTCCAGCTGATGCCTCTTTCTTTAGCAGAGGCCCAGATTTGGGGGTCCTCTATTGTATTGATTTCTGCCACAAGTTTATTTCTTGCCACATGTTTCTTTGAGGTGTGATTTCTTATTTCATTCTAGCTCTTTCAGTTATGCTGTTAAATTACTGTAATAATATCTCTTCAAAATTTTTGTATAGGCATTTGATACTATGAACTTGCCTCTTAGAACTGCCTTAAGTATGCCCCATGAGTTTGGGTATGTTGTGTTTCCATTTTCATTCAATTCTAGAAAATCTTTTATTTCTTTCTTGACTCATTTTCATTCAATAATGAGTTGTTCAGTTCCCATGAGTTTGTAGGCTTTCTGTTGTGGTTTATACACAGATTTAATCCATTATGGTCTGATATGATTCAGGGAGTTTTCTCAATATTATTGTATCAGTTGAGTTTGGGTGAAATGTTCTGTAATACCTGTTAAGTACATTTGATTTATAACTCTCCCTCCATCATTTTTCTCTTTAATTTTTGTCTGAATAACATGTCTATCCATAACAGTGGCATATTGAAGTCTCCTTAGTGTGTGAGGGTCAATATGTGATTTAAGCTGTAGTAATATTTTTTTTTCACAAACTTAGTTGCCCTTGCATTTGGTGTACTGATGTTAAGAATTGCAATGTCCTCTTGGTGGATTTTGTTTTTCATTTGAAGAGTATGTACTGTCCTTCCTTATCTCTTCTGAAGAGTTTTGGTTGGAAGTATATTTTGTCAGATATTAAAATGGCTTTACCAGCTTGGTTCTTGGAATATGTTTTTCCATACATTTAGCCTGAGTTGATACCTATCCTTGATGTTAAAGTGTGTTTCTCAGATGCAGCAGAATGGAGTCTGATTTTTTTTTAATGGTGGGATAAAATTAATTTATAATCATGAATTTGTAACTTTCATTAAACTCTAGAAGGTGCCGTTGGGGTGAGATCAGTGAGGGGAAGCTAGGTATTGAACCTAGGCTCTCAGGCATACTAAAGAAATGCCCCATAGTTTTAATTCTTTGTAATGAACAGGAAGTCCTCAGGAATGTGGTTTGAGGCTTCTGTGTCCATCAGAGCCAAATTGTGGGATGCCTGCAAAGAACACAGAACCTGTAGCAACTCTTCTAGAAATGTATCCTTGGCTAGTGCTACCAGCTTAATGTCATTGCAAGCTGTGGCCATGGTTGTTAAGCAAGCTGCCCTATAATATATATATATATATATATATATATATATATATATATATATATGTTATATAGCCAAGTCCATTTAAATGAAAACAAACATTTCTAGACAATATTTGGGAATTTGGGCATCATTCTTTCCAAACTACTTCCTGCTAGTAAGGGGCGCTATCATGGGGGAGACGTTGTAGGGGAGAGGCAGCCCCGATTTGGCCCAGACTAACCTCTGGCCAATACCTGGGGGAAGAGGACAAAGGCTGAGCTGAAACTTGGGAAGGTTTTGCAGGATAGTCGGATCTCACTGGAAACTGGAACTCTCCAGCTGAGACCTCTTACTTTAGCAGAGGCCCTGCTTTGGAGGTCAAGGATCTTGCCGGTGGGAACTCAGAGTGGACCCGCAGAGATAGGCGGATCTCTGGGAGGGGCCTGGGACTCCAGCAGAGGACTGGAGATGGAGTCAGAGACCAAGCAGGTGGAAATTATGGGTGGTCCCCGTGGATAGGCAGGTCTCCTTTGATCAGAGTTGCTCCGAGAAGTCTCCAAAGTAGGGTGGACTGTTGGCTCCACCCTCTGTCCCAGTGCTCAACCAGAGCAGTGGGACAGTGGGCAGGGTAGGGCACTGGGTGGTGGGGGGGGGGTCAGGCTCGCAGTGGGGATGGGTGGGGGTGTATCAGAGCTCCAAGGGTGCTCTCGACGGGAACAAGACCTGTAGTCTGTTTTTGCATCCACTCTGTTAGTCTGTCTCTTGGGAAATTGAGACCATTGGTGTTGGAAGATATTAATGAGCAGTGTTTGCTGATTTCCATTATTTTATTGTTACTATGGCAGTAGTGTGTGTGTGTGTGTGTGTGTGTGTGTGTGTGTGTGTGTGTGTGTGTGTGTGTGTTTGCTCTCTTTGCTTATTTTCTGTCTTTTCTGGAGTGTAGTAGGGCAGGATCTGGAGAAAGATATTGTTTACAATTGGTTTTGTGATGAAATGTCTAATTTTTGTCATCTATGATGACTGCTGGGTACAATAGTCTGGGCTGGCATCTATGGCCTCTTAGCATCTGCAGCACATCTGTCCAGGCCATTATGGCTTTTAGAGTTTTCATTGAGAAGACAGGTATAATTCTAATATGTCTGTCTTTATATGCTACTTGCTCTTTTTCTCTAGCAGCATTTATTTTTCTTTGTTCTGTATGTTCAGTGTCTTGATTATTATGTGCCAAGGGGGTTTTCTTTTCTCGTCTAGTCTATTTGGTGTTCTGTATACTTCTTGAACCTTAATAGTATCTCCTTCTGTAGGTTAGGAAAATTTCTTTCTAAAATTTTATTGGAAATATTTTTGTGTTTTTCACCTGGCTTTCTTGTCTGTCATTCATTCATATTGGTCTTTTAATTGAGTCCTGAATATCATGGATGTTATTTGCCAGAATTTTTTCTTCAGATCTAACATTTTCTTTGGCCAAATTATCCATTTCTTCTATCATGTCTTCAATGTTTGAAATTCTCTCTTCCATCTCTCAAATCTTCAGAGTCTCAGGTCTTACATTTTTAATGGTTTTATTATTATTATTGTTATTGTTATTATTATTATTATTTTCTTATTTTACATATTGATCCCTGTTCCTTCTCCATCCCTCCCTCGCTCCCTCTCTTCCACCCTCCCATGACCCCCGACCACCTTCCCATCCCACCCCAACCCCACTCCATATGTAGGGTGATGCTTTTCTGGAGGGATCATAACAATCTGTCAAGTCATTTGGAGTAGGGACTAGGCCCTCCCTCCTGCCTCTAGGTTAAGTAGTATCCCTCCATGGGGAATGTGCTCCCAAAGTCCTTTTGTGCACCAGGGATACATCCTGATTCTACTGTCAGAGGTCCCTTAGACTGCCCAGCAGACATTCTAACTGAGACTCATGTTCAGGGGGTCTGAGTCAGTTCAATGCTGGATTCCCAGCTATCAGTCTGGGGGCTCCTCCTTGTTCAGGTTAGCTGTCTCTATGGGTTTCTGTAGCCTGGTCTTGTCCTCCCTCTCTGCTTCTAGATTCCAGTTTATCTCAGTGTTTAGCTGTGGGTGTCTGCTTCTGTTTCCATCAACTACTAGACGAGGGCTTTATGATGGTGCAAATTTGTACAGCCATTTTTGAGATCAGTATAGCAGTACCTCAGGAAAATGGGAATCAGTCTACCACAGGATCCGGCAATCCCATTCTTAGGCATATACCCAAATGATCCATATCCATGCAAGAAAGACATCTGTTCAACTATGTTCATAGCAGCATCATTTGTAATAGCAAGAACCTGGAAGCAACCTAGATGCCCCTCAACTGAAGAATGGATAAAGAAGATGTGGCACATTTATACAATGGAATACTACTCTGTGGGGGGGGGGGGGAAGACACGGACCAGTGGAATCTTGAAATTCGCAGGCAAATGGATGGAACTTGAAGAAATCATCCTGAATGAGGCAACCCAGTTACAAAAAGAGGAACATGGTATGAACTCACTCATATACGGATTTTAGACATAGAGCAAAGGATCACCAGCCTATAAGTCACACTGCCAGAGAAACTAGGATACTTTAATGGATTTTGAGTTGATTTTAATATGATTGTTCTTGGAAAGAGGATGAGAATTGACATCAAACTTCTATCTTCTGCATGCATGCACAAATTCTCCAGCACTGTTTGTTGAAGAGGCTAACTCTTGAAAATAAAGTTTTGACATTTTTTTCTTGAAGATCAGTTGGTTAAAGATGTGTTCTCTTATTTTTGGGTCCTCTGGTTTGCTCTATAGATCTCCATGTCTGGTTTTATGTCAATGTCTTACTGCATTAGTTAGCAATGCTCAGTAATGTGTTTTGAAATGAAAAAAAATCTGATGCTTTCAGACTTGTCTTTTCTCAGTTACTTTTGTTATTTGGGATTGTTTGTTTTTCTGTACAAACTTCAAGAATTTTCGGATTTTTAGTTCCTCAAAGAACATCACTAGTGTTCGATGGAGACTGTTACTGACTATAGATTGCCTTTGGCAGCATGAGAATTTTACCAACATTAATTCTTCCTTGTGTTTGTTTCTGTTCTTTTATTTAAAATTTTTAGTTTTCATTTCACATTCCCCCCTTCTCCTGCTCCCGTATCTCCTCCTTTCCCACCTACTATCTACTCCTCAGTGGGGGTAAGACCTTCCTTGGGGAGTGAACAAAGTATGGTATACCAAGTGGAGGGAGGACCAAGCCCCACCCCTGTATCAAGATTGAGCAAGGTATCCCACCATAGGAGATGTACTGCAAAAAGTCAGTTCATGCCCCTAAATAGGCCCTGATGACACTGCCAGGGGTCCCCCCCAACAAATCAAGCCTCATAACTGCCACCTATAGGTTGGCAGGTTCCCCAGCTGTCAGTCTGTAGTCTGTAAACCACCATAATTCCAGATCAGCTATCGTTGTGGCTTTCCACATCATTCTCTGGACCCTCATGTTCACATGATCCTTCCTCCTCTTCAGCTGCACTCCAGGATCTCAGCCCAGTACTTGGCTGTGGGTCATTGCATCTGCTTCCATCAGTTACTGGATATGGGTTCTAATAATTTTATTCCCTCCTTTCTTATTTGTGGGTCTTTTATTTCTTTCTCTTAATTTCTCTGTCTTCAATTTCTATTACTATGCTGAACAAGAGTAAGCACCTACATATTGTTTCTGAAGTCTTCCCAGGTTCTTCCCAATTCAAAATGCTCTCTAAGAGTTTTTCCTTTATAACCTTTATCATATCAGTGTATGACATTTCTGTACCTAACCTTGTTGCCTTTATCATGAATAGATGTTGAATTTTAATAAATGCTATTTCTTTAATAAATGCTATTGAAATGGACATATAATTATATCTTTGATGGTATGTATGTTTGTTAACTTTTGCATGTTGAACAATCCATCTCTGGAGTGAATGAATAGCATGCTCATAGTGTATAGGAATTTTTAATATACTACTGAATTTAGTTTGAAAGTATTTTGTTTAGGAGTTTTGCAACTATGTTCATCATGATTATTAAGCTATTGTTTTATTGGGTGTCTTTGTCTGGTTTTTGTAGCAAAGCAATGCTGGTATAGTAGAATGAGTTTGAAAGCATCTCTTCCCTTTCAACTGGATGGAACTGTTGAAGAAACCCAACATGCCTTTTTTGGTTGTTGTTTTGTTTTGCAAGACAAGGTTTCTCTGTGTAGCTCTGGCTGTCTTGGAATTCCTTTCTAGACCAGAATGACCTAGAACTCACAGAGATCTCCCTGCCTCTGCCTCCCAAGTTCTGGGGTTAAAGGCATGCACCATCATGCCCAACCACTCCCAAATGCTAGACTCACTAGAAAGAGGGGCCCTCTTCCTCTTCCCACTAACTAAATGATACAGATCTAGAGTGTGTTACAGTATGCTTACTGGAAACTTATAACACCATACCTAAGAATAAACTAGGTATTAAATAAAGATTACTTTTACCCTGCCTTTCATGTGTGCCATGTTCCTTAAGACCACGGTCAACTTAGAGGAATGAAGATTCAGTTTTCTCCATGCTACCCCACATACCTTCCTTTTTCTTACATAACATTAGCTCTTCTCAGTGTTCTTGTCTATTGCACTTAGCCTTTTTGAGTCTCTTCTAGACAGCATATAGGGCTCTAAGGTATATTGATTTCTCTTCAGACTCATCAAATTTGCCAGTTCTAATAAAAAGGATGCCAGTTACTCAAGGCTTTCATGTTAAATTGCTAACTGTCAGGAAAAGAAGATATTGAAAAATGGAGATAATTTATATTGTTTGCCTCCCATTAGGACGCTGACACTGTGAAGATGTGTCTTCTGAGTCCTAAGCAAACTCTTTTATAGATCTGCCCCTTCATATACCTATCAAGCGCCAAGCTAGCACATGCTCTTCTGATGTCAGAGGAAGACATCTCAAAACTACTACTCAGACTGTGTTTCATTTATCTAGTTTCCATTCCAAAGTTCTTCTGACAAAACTGCAATGGTGCTAACTCTCTGTTGGGTGTGGAAAGGCCTGTTATTCCAGGTATTGCTTTATACCACATCTTCCCCCAACTTGGAGCAGGAGAATCAGCTATTTCCTCATACACCCTGAAGTTCATGCTGACTCTCTGTCAGCTTTCACCATTGCCCATTGCTGGCTAAAGCAGTCTAGGTAGGCTTTGACTTTTCCTGTCCCCGAGGCTTACCTCCTGATGATCCCCAGTCTTTTCTCCATGCTACAGCCTGGAAGAGAAACCGCCCCAAAACAAATCAAACTGTGACACCCTCCCATAGCTAGAAGTGTGCAAGAGAGTTTTTTTTTTTTTTTTTTTTGCACTAGTTAAAGACCTTCTTCTTCTGTGAAGTATTTTGGGAAGGAAGTAGAAAAACTATTTTTATGCTATGGTTAGAGATTCCTGGAGCTCCTCCGCAGTAATTCAATTACATTAGTACAACAGAGAAGGTTCTTCCTGCACACCTCACAGAGGGAATTTTTAAACCTGAAGTGTGTGTTTGTTTTTAGAAAAGGATCTCAGTTACGATATACAAAAAAAAATCCTATTTGTATCTCCCCAAAGATGGTTGAAGTGAGTGTAAAACACCCGGAAAACTATTTCTGTAAAATGATGGTCCTTTTTAGAAATGTTATATAGTCATGCTCAAAATAATTCCAACTGAGAAAACTTCTTCCCAAGAACCTCAATTTCTCTTTTATTAAAAGTGTCTGCAATGAGAGGAAAGAACCTGGCCACATTTGTAGTTGCTGAAAAGCCTACTTTGCACACGTACCTTGAGTAAGGGCAAGATAATTGATTTTTTTTTTAGTTCAAATTGAAAAGAGTAGCTGGAGTGCTGGGGAGTGAGTCAGTCAGAAAATTGTTTGCTCTGCAAGCATGAGGAGCAAACTTCACTCCCTTGTACCCACGTATTAAACCTCAGCATGAGTGCCGGGCAAATAACCCAGTGGTATGATAGCTTGCAATGCAACCAATGAAAAGGAACCTATTAAAAACGAGACATGATTGCACCTTCCTGTAAGCCCAGTGTTAGAGAGTAGAAACAGGCTCTGGGAGTCCAGGGACAACCAGCCTAGTGAAATGAGTTTCAGGTTCAGGCACCCGCCTTGTCCCAAAACCAAGCATACAAAATGGTGGAGCAACTAAAGAGACAGGAAGATCCCTGGGGCTTGCTTGACAGTCATTCTAACTGAATGATTGACATCCAGGTTCAGTGTCAAGAAATGAAGTGGAGAGTGATTGAAAGAGACATTTAGGATTCAACATATAGAGACTTGAGGGAGAAGAATGTCTGGACTCTCTCTCAGGTAATATAAGACCACATGGAGCCACTTAGATTGATAGAAATTGTTTAATATTTAAGATAGAGCTAGTCAATAAGAAATGATAGTAACAGGCCAAAAGGTTTATATCTAGTACAGAGTCTCTGTGTATTACTTGGGGCTGGTGTGGCTGTGGGACCAGGCTGTCAAGAAAACTGCCCATAACAAAATGGTGCCTGCAACGTGAGTACTAAGAACTTCCACTTAAAGTTAACAAAAGCTTAATAAGGGGTTTTAGAAACAAAAGAACAGAGACAAGCAAGACCTCTTGGTAACAGCACTTTTCTTGGTTGGGCTCTGTTTTGCTAGAGAGAAGCAGAGATTTGCCTAGCTCCTTTAAGTGAGGTTTCCTGACTCAGCATAGAAGCAAAAAAATTGCATGGCTTTTAAAGAGCTCTGCTAACAACTTAACGGTATGTATGAGAGCTGGCAATAGCAGTGACCACATCTCCAAGCCGGAAGCATGCTGCTGGATACAGTGAAGACCAAGGTGGTGAACATAGCTCTCAGTTCTGGTGGTAAATGTACCCACTGACATGTTTGATAGACAGTGGCTAATACAGCTGTGGTTTTAATTTTAGCAATGTTGTTGTTTACCAGATAAAAGACTTGTGGCAAAAAAAGAAGGGAAGGAAGGAAAAGAAAGAAAAAAGATAAAGATTTACACTAAAGACAGATTCAGATAAAGAAAAACCTCTAAAATTTACAGTGTGTTTTAAAATATACATATGCTTGGGAGAGAAAAAGAAACAGGATCAAGTGGTCTTTAAAAAAGAGAGAATAGCTGGGTGTGGTGGAGTTAAAGGCATGTGCCTCTGACAGAGGCAAGCAGATCTCTGTGATTTCAAAGCAAACCTAGTATATAGGACAGGCAAAAGTTACATATAAAAACCTTGTTTAAAAAAAATAGAAATAGAAGAAATAGAGTAATAAAAAAAAAGCCATGTGAAGATGGAAAGCATCTTTTTGCTATTGTGTTGTCTTTGTAATGTCTGACTACTGAGGAAATAGCAACAACTGTTAAAAGAAACGCTGCTGGATTAATCCAATATATTAAAAATTCTTTGACTTCCAGATTTAAGTCAAACCTGTCTAAGGACAGGTTACTGGGGAAAAGAATTTCTATATTTGTTTCCACAGATAATAAAAAGCTATGGATTCCTTCTAGACTAACATGGTTTGATCAAACAAGATCCCCCTGAAGCAGTGTCCCAGGTGATCCAACATTCAAAACAGCTGGGACAAGGCAGCCTTGCAGACCACTACAGCCAGGATTTCTGCATCTTTTTAGGATCCCCATAACAATGCCCCCTACCACCAGGAAGCAGTTTGGAAAGAACAACGCCCAAATTCCCAAATGTTGTTTATAAATGTTTGTTTTCATTTATATGGAGTTGGTTATAAATGGTTAATGATCACAACCAATCTCTTTTTAAAGGTAAAAGGAAGATTATGGTATGGATATGAATACTTGTCTTGAAATGGATTTTCATTTATTGATACAAATTTAAGGTCAATTTTGTGATATGTATATTTCTCCTCCTGTTTAGGTATTGTGTTTTTATAGCTCATTTAAAAATGTATAATTTAGTACAGATTAAAGATAGCTACCTATAATAATCAAAACTTATAGCATTAGGTTTTCTAGATATACAGAGATATATTTCAAATGGATAGGCATTCTTCAAACCTTTCAAAGACCTACAGAATATGGTATTTAAAATGGTTTTGGGTTTTTCTTGACAGTGAGACATAACTGCTCCTAGCAACACCACCTGTGTCAGAAAGGAAGATAAACATTGAAGAAACTCATTATGGAGTTTACTTCCAATATGGCAAGACTAGCCATTTGGGCAAGGTAGTGCTCTTTTCTGGACTTTTGACTTTTATGCTGTATAAACTGAACATGCAGGATCCACAGTAAAGTGACTGCTGAAAAAAGATGGACATTGCTGTAGGGTTCCTGCTTCATGGGAGAGTCTTCCAGACATTCTATAGGACACAGAAAAAATTGACTGACAAACTGCCAATACAGGTGGACAGTTTAAAGTTTTTTTATATGTCTCTGTCATTTCTGGAGTTTATATATTATCCTTCTGTGGTCTTTGATGGAGTTGAAGACAGATAGTTATGGTTATAGTTTTCCTTAGGATTAAAAATAAGTTGCATATAGGACTTTAGACTCACAAAGGTAGGATAGATGATGGAATATTTTCTTTAAATCTTGCTAAATGTTAATGGACTAAATATCGCTAACTGTGGTTCTTATTTGATAACTGTTTTTGTTATGTATTTTACTATGTTAAAGTCAAAACCCATATTTTTATTTAGCTAGAAAAGAGGAGATGATCGGAGATGTCATTCTGTAAATATGTTTCTCTGATTGGTTAATGAGTAAAGCATTGTTGGCAAATAGGAAAGCAAGATAGGTGGGACTGGGAGACAAGGAAGATTCGGGGAGAGGTAGGAGGAGAGTCAACATGTAGAGACTTGAGGGAGAAGACCCTCTCTCCGGTAAAATAAGACCACATGGAACCACTTAGATTGATAGAAATGGGTTAATATTTAAGACAGAGCTAGCCAATAAAAAACACTAGTAACAGGCCAAAAGAGAGAGAGAGAGAGAGACAGACAGACATAGAGACAGAGTGACATTTAACATTGACTTCTGGTTTCCTAGGGTATACAAGCATATGTGCATTTAAGCCACATCCACACGAACATGGTGCAATAGTCCACATGGGTAATCCCAACACTTGGATGATCATCTAGAAGTTCCAGCAGGGATACATAACAAGACACTGCTTCCCACTCCAGAAATAACTCTCAAAAAGTTAAAGAGAAAGAAGTCTTTTTTAAGACAGGAGAACTTTACACCTACATCTATTAAACAATATATTTAGGTGTTGCTGATCTATGCTCCTTTGGCAGCGTGTGAAATTCTGGGAAGCCTTCATAACACAGTAGATGGTAGAGTCTAGACTGGCGTTTTGTTTACAAATGGCATTTTAATTTTTAAAAATTATTCATATAGTCACTTGCCTTTTTCTCTTTCTATCTCCTCCTGTTTCAAGAAAATGGGGAAAGGTAGAAGTATTGATCTGCTACAGCCTAAAGATTCATTTTTGGAACTTTATCTACATCTTGAAGCACTGGGTGATTGTGTAGTATTAGATAAAGTCAGTTGCCTAATGTTTATTCACCACACTTCTTTCTTCCCTCCAAACCCAGATGAACTGCAACACCAGGCATAGTGGAAATAGATGTTTCTTTATTTTCTTGAATATTTTTTTAGGTATTGGGAAACCCATATTAAATTTCTTCACTATGGGAATATACATTAGTGTGTAGTTTCTAAGCTTGTCAAAGGGTGTGTGTTTCAAGGGTTTCTGCAGAAGGTCCGGGGTGGGGGTGGGGTTGTTAGAGATTGGAGATGGTGCTGAAAGAGACCACCTTCTCGCCCATGTGCTTTAACGTGGAGATGAAGGAAATGATCTTACAGGAATTGATGGATCCGATACTCTGCATTCTTTTCTTGTTTTGGTTGGAGTTTAGTGATTTTTAAAGATGGCACTGATTTTGTTTCTGCTTTGAATTGACACAGGCTGTTATTGCATAGCCCAGGCTTACATCAAACTCAGGATTCTCCTGCCTCAGCCCCCTGAGTCCTGGAATTACAGGAAAGTCACCCTACCAAGAAGTGATGCATGAACTTTGCATATTTGTTTGTGAGAATTATTGGCAAAAGCAAAACCCCTCATAGATTTTAATTATTGCCAAAGAGTACCAAAAATAACTCGGACAGGCTGCCCAGGGATATATAACTTACTGCAAATGAGGCTTGCTTTCTAAGAATGGTAATCATGGAGGAACCAAGAACTAACTAAGCGAGATGTAACTGACCCAGCTCAGCCAGTTTTGCTATCTCATGGAAAGCATAATTTTCTAGTAGTGGGAATAATGATGATTATGATTCAAATTAATAAACTTGCTAGTGAAACCACCATTCAAACACATGCTGAGTAATTTAATTAGCCCTGGCTGCACTTTCTCTGTCAATCCCAAACTTACACAGATTGGCTTGTTAAGTACATTTTTCACTCTACGGGTCTGAGAAGTTTATTTTTACATGGCAAATTATTTTAAGCATGAGACAAAGCAGGGCAACACTGGTGAAATCACATAGGAAGCCCATGTCCCTGTTCCCCAGGCCAGAGCCCTAGCATCCTGCACCCCGGTGCACAAAGAACTGGTGTGAATTTCAGACGCTGAGCCTGTTCTAAATCAAGGGAATGGGAGAAATTGGAAATGACATCATTTACCCAGAGGCCTTTGCCATGGAGTGTATTTTGGGTTTTTGTTGTTGTTGTTGTTTTGTTTTGCTTTTTTTGGTTTTTTTTGTTTTTTACTTTTACATGAGACTCAGAACTCACTTCATTAAGCCATGTGTATCCCTGTGTTAGTCAGGAGCATGTTATTAGGTAGGGATAGTCTCCCCTACTTTTTTTTTATTTATTTCATTTGCTTGTGGTTTCCCTCTCCCTACCCCCAAATATCTATTATACCTTCCTCTCAAGACTAAGCGGTAGCCTGTGTTGACTTTCTTGTACACTCAGGGGAAATACATTTCTTTGTGCCCAGTTTAGGGAAAAAAGGCATAGTGCCAGAGAACGGTCGGTACATTCTTGTCCCCCATTTGCCCACATCTCCTTCCTTTCCCTTTCAACCTTTATGTGTTAACGCAAGGGAGGGAGTCATGAAAATTAGCTTTCTCTCTCTTTTGTTCTTTCTGTCTCTCTCTGCCTCTGCGTCTGTGTCTCGGTCTCCTTCTATCTGTCTCTATGTGTCTCTGTCTCTCTCAGTGTGTGTGAAGCTCGGGAAATTGTTCCTGGAACTGATATGTCTGTCCGATAACAAAAACTGTCCTAGCCTCCCACAAAACCCAAGTCTCCGGGGTAGGAAGAACAAAGCGGCCTCTGAGAGGGGTGAGGAGTGATGGGGCTCATGTGTAGCCTCTCTCTCTTCCCTGTGGTACCAGCCAGAGCCCACAAACCATTTTATCATCCTCTGGCCCTAGAAGATCAAGGAAGGCTGTGTTTGGAGAGTTTCTTCCCTCAAGGCTGAGCTAAGCATTCAGTCTTTTGTTTGTTCCAGGAGCTTCCTTCCCCTCCCTTCTCCTAGGACACATTCCTGAATGGGCCCAGCCAAGGGTGCTTCTGGATCCTGGTGCTTTCCTCCTCCTCTGGTTTGGGTAGAGGTCTTCACTATGATATATTATTCCGTGGGTCTCAGCTCCCTGCATAAATTCGGAGTTTTCTATTGGTAGTTGTGCACAAGAAGAGAGCATAGTTTTTCTTTTTCTTTTTTTTTTTTTTTATATTGAGAATATGTTTCAGCTCCTGATCAGGATCAGTTTTTAGCTATTGTCTATAGAAAGTTTACATACTGTATGCATTTTTATAAAACATTCTAAACAACATTTGGGTCCCCCAGAAAGACCTATGAATCATAGAATTACTTTAGTATTGTCAAAATTAATATATGAATATCTACAAAATATGTTTTATACAAATGTATAATGCTTAGTGATATATTTTCTAAGTTACCAGCAATAAAATATTCATTTGGGGTGGTGGCTGGCAAGGTAACATAAGTGTCTGCTAATGGCATGAGGTGTGTTTTGGAGGAAAGATGATGAAAATGATTTCAAATCGATTGAGGTTATGTCTGTAAAACTTTAGGTATTACTAAAAATCTTTTACTTGTATGTTCCATTAGATCATCTGAAGAGCAGCAGCATTTTGCCAATGTCTAAGTCCTACTCGGGATGGAGAAGAGCATCAAGAGAGGAAGAGGAGAGAGAGAAGAGAAGAGAGAAGGCAAGCAAGCCTAGAGGGGAGCAGAGGACCAAGGAAGCACATGGCTGAAATGGCAGACTTACATAGAATGAGAAACTGGGGTAAGAAAGCAAAGCCCAGCCCTTGGCTGGAGAGCTTTAGGGTGGGGGTGGGGTGAGAGGTACTGGGATGAGCCATGGCTGCCAAGTCAGCCTTGTCCAGGGTTTCTCTGGGACCTGACATGAAGAGTCATCACTGGGATTCCACTGGTAAAAAGCCTTACTTGGGCTCCTCTCTCTGCGAACCTTGGGCCCTCTCCCTGTCCAGAAGGATCATGCCTACTGGTGTTTATCTTGCTCTCTCAAGTGCACTTTTCTGTAGGCCAGAGGTTCTTAAATTCTACGTCATCCAGTAATCATTAAATCAGGGTATGTGACTTGGTAGACCTGAGCTGGGGCTGGAGGATTGCTTTTCTAGCAAGTTCCCAAAGGAAGCAGCTATCCTGCTGAACTGAAAAAGCAGTACAAGACAAGGAGACCAATAAAAAGAGGCTGGGAACTATGCAACCATCTTGAGGTCTTAGGTGAGGGGTGTGCTCCCTAGGAGGGCTAACGAAAATCACTGGCTTAAGAGAGCCAGCAGGAACTTTTGAGCATTTGAAATTCAGGCCTCATGACTGAGGACATACACTTGAAACTTTAATTTTAATCAATTGAAATTAAAGTAGAAAACTGACCCTTGATCTAGCTAACTGTAAGAATGAGAAAACATCTAGTATGTCCTCAACTGTAAATTTCATAAAAATGTAATATATAACATATATTTCCTATGAAAAACTAATGACAGATACTAAAATCTTAGCATGAGCACATACCTATAATCCCAATACTCAATAGCCTGAGGCAGGAAGACTTCATTTTCATTTGAGGACAGTTAAAACTATACAAACTTTATCTCAAAAAAACAAACAAAAAACTAAATATAAAAAAGAATCTAATAACTCATCAATAATTCTTATATATGTCAAGACTGTTGGTGCAGTCTATAATCCTAGCTACTCACAAGGCCGAATCGGGAAGACCTCATATTGAAGCTTACCTGAACTACAGAGTAGTCCAAGGACAACATGAATGGTTGAGCAATATGGCAAATGTCTTTCCTTGTGTGTTCAAGGTCCTGGATTCTAGCCCCCCAACACACACACACGCACACCATGTTGAAATTATTTTGATATATTTGTTTGAATATACTAATTCTATTGAAAAACAATGTTATTAACTGTATAGAAATAATCTCTTTTTACTTATTAATGTGCCTACTAGATAGATAACTTGCAATAGCCTATAACAGTCACATTCCTATTGGAAAGCATGATGTATATGAACAGTGTTCAATACAGCAGCCACAAGATACATATTGCTACTTAATTTTAATCAGCTAGAATTACTTAAAATTATGTGATAGTACATTTGTCTCAGTAGCTACGTTTTAAGCCTTTAATTGATGTGTCTGCCTGGTGAACAACACATCTCACTCCCTAGAGGTCATTGGCATGATCACTGGAAACTATTGACCAGCCCTGGTCTGTACTTTCAATGAATTCACAGTAAGATCTTTACCTGGGTTAAGGCAGAAGATTACTAAAGCTAAAACAGCGATAGAGGTGGCAGATGACTGTAAAGGACACGACACAAAATGAAAGCCACAATGAGACAGAGAAGAGTCGTTACTAAAGTGAAGAAGGTAAATAGATGGTTCAATGGGAAAATATCTAAGGTTGCAGTACTGAAGGAGAATGCCCTCTCCTTTTTCCCTCTTTCCAGTCTTCACTCCATCTGAGACATGGTCTCACTGTGACAGGGTGGCCTCAAGCTCGCAATGCTCCCACCTCAGCCTCAAAGCCAGGTATTTATTACAGGCATGGCTCACCACACCAAATAAGCGGACCCACCGGGCAGGGATGGAAGCTGAGGTCTGATCCATCAGCAGGTAGATGAATTTGGAGCTGAGAGTGAGCGTGGAGCTTAGTGCCATGATTGAGCTAGAGACAAAGGGGACAGCCACAGGCTAGAAGTTCAAGAGTAGGAGTTGGTAGATGACTAAGGTCAGAAAGGGTAAAAACTGACAGAATCCGATGGTTCGAACTCCAAGATCAAACACGGAGGAAGGGCAGGGTGATGCTGGCCTCTGTGTTTTAGGAAAAGAAAGAATGTTCTGCTTCATGAAGGAGCCTTGGACTTCCTCAGAAAAACACAATCCTCCCATCTTTGATCCCTCAGGTACCACGTATTTCTTTAATGAAATTTTTTGGCTATAGACTATTGATGCTTTGCATCCCTAACAACCTTCCTTCAAGTAGGCCCCTCGGCTCCCTCCAGGGCCACCCTGCTCCATCAAGGACACAGACATGTCCGTATCTTCATCACACAGGACTTTGATGGTCAGAACAATGCTTTCTTTCTTTTTTCTAACTTCCAAATTTCAAAAATCTGTGTCAAATTAAGGTTAATATTCTTGTATACCAAAATACAAAGACTGGATCCACACGAGCAAAGGAAACTCAGTAAATACTACATAGCTCAACCCTCCTCATCTTCTCATTCATTTTTTTTTTCACCAGAAATTTGAATGAAAGCTGAGCCACATCATTACACAGAAGAAATCTGGACAGTGTTAGGATGGGTCCACGACAAAGATGAGACAAAGGGAATGGAATGAACATTTCAACATCATTCACCCTGTGTTGATCTCACACAAGGAACTGTGCTCAGCTCTGCATATGTGTACAGTCCTAGCAATGGTCTCAGAGTGGCATGCTAGTAGGAACACCAAGGTGAAAAGCAGGCAGGGTCAGTGAGATCTAAAGGCCTGGTCCTCTGGCCAGAGCCTAGTAGGCAATAGAGGCACTGAATGGTGAGAGCGAACGGAAAGTTACACAGGAGAAACCAATATCCACCTACATAAGGACAACAGTCTGAAGACCATGACTGATATGTTAATCCCTTGGCACCCAGAGGTCAGGGATTTATGTGCCAGGAGTGGATCAGTTACGCAAATAGAATGGTAATGTAGAGCATGTGCCTGGGGCAGCATGTCAGTCTGTGTCATCTTGGTTGTCCCAGACACTACACATGACATACGCCAGGATATCCGAAATGCTAACACCACTTCCTCCCTACTGTGCTTTACATCCTTTCGGGGATAATTAACAATTTGGCGAAATTGATTTTGAAAAGAGGGGAAACAAAGACCACGTTTTATTTATTTCTTTCTTCTCTTTCCCTAAGATCTATTTCCCCTCCGTATCTACACAGTTCAAGTTGGCGATGTAAACAATTGAGTCTCATTTTGTTCTTGAGTTTGGGGTAACTTTATAGTCAAAGGGCCATCTGGATACATTCCTTGGAGCTCCCCTATCTATGTTTCTGGACCATCAGCAGAGATGTGCAGCTTGAATTCTGCACAGCACTCTGGGAAAAGCACGGCAGTGCAATGGAAAAACTTAGCTTGCCCAGAGAGGCCTCCGTTGGGGGCTGCACATTTGGATATGTGAAGCCAAATCTTCATTCCATGTGACTCTGGGGGAGCTTTGGTCAGCATGTAATCCAGTGTGGGTTGGGCAAGGAAAAGACAGGAGAACATGAAACTGCCAAGTTTGAGCCCTGTTACGCAGTTGTGACCTGACCTAGAATGTGGTGCCGAGTTGTGTGTGGGGAACTCAACCATAAAGAGGCAGCTGTGGTCTTATTAGTCGTGAACTCAAGATCATTTTCGCAGAAGACGAATTGCCCCTCAATGATTGATCTGGTATTTGGAGGGAATACTGTTCTCTGCTTCTTCCAAATGCAGACACTAACCAGACACTTGTCCCACAACCAGAACGGGCATTTGTGGTGTGGTTTGTACCATAGTCTGCTGGAGAGTGATGACCTTGGACTGACAGTTCCCCTTTAAGTAGCAAACGTGTTTTTCATCTTAAAATGATATGGCAGAGGCACTAAACAGCCACCTCTGTCCTTTTACATATCATATGTTGGTGTCAAGTTTAAGCAGATAAAGCTGCAGAGGAGAGCTTTCCTATATCCGACTGAGGCTGGATATAGGAACAATTCAGTCAGAGACAGTAAGCCCTCCTGTTTTGCTCTCAGACCCTTCAGAATAAAATTACAGGCACGTTCTATGAACACGGACTCAAAGTAGTTTAAAATATGTGTCCCTCCCTTAGTTTTGTGAGGTTCAATAGCAAAATAACTTGTTTGGTTGAAAGGCTGGATTTGCCAGCTTCAGCATTGCCTGGGAAGGTCTAACCTGGAGAATTAGGGGGCTCACAGGAAAATCATCAGGGAGAGAAGCAAGCATCCACCCTAGAGAGCTGGCCAAACTCAGAACAGATGAAAAACTGGAAAGGGAGTTTGGGCCCTGGGGATCCCAGCGTCCTGAAGCACATACTGATAGACTGTCCACAAATGGAGACAGGGCATCCTCTTACTGCTGTCCAAAGTCAAAATTAGAGGATGCACTTTCTTCCCTCACCTTTACCACCAGACTAGATATTTTTCCTGACCCTTCTGCCTTCCTTTTGGCCTTTCCAGCCTTTGTTGGGGCAGATGGGATAGTAAACCACACATCTGAGGTGTCTTTGGTCTAGAACATGCAGATTATTTCCAGGTGTGAAGTAAAAGGAGTCAATTGTTAGATCAGCTATTTGGTGAGAACAAAAGCCTTGGGAATAACTCCCCCCCCCCATCCTGATAGCATTTGATTTCTACACAGCAAATCTACTCTTAGCTTGATTATCACAGCAGCTCTATGAAATAGGTCAGGCAGGCAGGTGTTCAGCCCCAACGCTACAATGATCACACACACACACACAGCCAGGGGAAAGAAAATCAGGCTTGATCTAGGGGAGTTACCATTCCATCCAGTCCTGTTGTACAAAAGAATATGGAATGGTGAATGACCCTCCAACTTTACATTTTTCTTCTGGCTCCCTAAAGTTGCATACCTTGGAATGCATCAAAGTCTTTCCCAACCGGATCTTTTTACCAGCGCAGATGGGATAGGAATAGGTTTCAGTTCACCCCAGACAGAAGCTAGGAGGATGGTTACAAAGCCTATCAAAAGATTTCCTCTTCCTCATGTCTGCTTTCCCTTCAAGCACATGACATTATGTTAAATACAAAAAGAAAAGGAAAGGCTTTGGTGACATTTTTCAGGACAGAGTTTTGTTTTCTCTTAAACTCTGTCCTGAAAATGTCACCAATCTTTATAATGATCTCACGTGCATAGAGGGTCTTGTATGATAGCTCTCTGCCTACAAAACCTGGGTAGCTCATTGCCTCATCTACTTTGACTATTCACTCCAATCTCATCTGTTAATGAACTCTCATCCCAATCACCAGCTTATTTAAAACTCTCAACCTACCCACATTGCTCCATGGCTGGTTCTCCTCACATGGCTCTACCATTGCTTTGCTGATAACTTGAACCATTGTCTCTCAATGGCTGACCCCCTCACATGTGATGGGAGATGTCATTCTGTAAATATGTTTCTCTTATTGGTTAATGAATAAGGCACTGTTGGCAAATAGGAAGGCAAGATAGGTGGAACTAGGCGACAAGGAAGATTCTGGGAGAGGTAGTAGAGGAGATTCAAGATGTAGAGACCAGAGGGAAGAGGTCGGACACTCTCTCTGGTAAGATAAGACCACATGGAAACACTTAGATTAATAGAAATGGGTTAATATTTAAGACAGAGCTAGCCAATAAGAAACACTAGTAGCAGGCTAACAGCTTCATATCTAATACAGTGTCTCTGTGTGTTACTGGGGGCTGATGTACCTGTGGGACCAGGCTGGTAGAAAAGCTTCTTGTAACACACATGGCTCTACCATTCCCTGCCCATAGCATGTATTTCCTAAAATACCACATAACATACTTATTTGGTTCGTTTCCTCTTCATTACTTGACTCTTCCTTCTTGAATTAAGTTCTAAGAGGGACAGAGTTGGATTTTTATTGCCGACTAACATATCCCTGTGCCTCAAGCCATAACCACCCAAAGGTTTTGTGGAATCACCAATGTTCTCCTTATCCAGGCATCTCACCTCCCATTATAAGCTTCCAGATTGTTCATTTTTCTCGTCTTCCCCAATCACTAATGATTTTTCCATAAAATAACTCCAAAATCCCTCATTGGCTGCTAATTGCAAATATTTACCAATGTATTATCCACCATGCCAGTTGGTCATGTTATCTTTAGAACTAAATGAGATATTTATAGAAGGCAAATGTCCAAGATTATGTCTCTCAGATACTCAGATTTGTTATTCAACCAGATTTGGTTAATTCTTTTAAGACTGCCTTTATATCACCAAATAAGGTGGGACCAAGAATTATTTCCTGTTCATAAAAAGTATATGGACAGTTTTCATAGTTCGATAATTAGGAAATGCTTGCTCTCCTGCATCATTGGCTACTCTTCTATACACTTTCTGTCACGACAGCGGTCAATTCAGGTGTGTTACATGGAATACACAGAGGTTGGCAGATATTACTGTGTACAAGTAAAGAGAAGAAAATGTATTCAGAATAAAATACGTAGACACAGACCAAGCACCGAAATACATACTAGCCCATGGTGGCCATCACATATGTAGCTTGATGTTTATCCTACTTAATAAGTTGGTTGCTATTGGAACATATTGTGGGGAAGGTAGCTGACAAAAAATGTCATCTATCAGGCTGATCAGAATATTCATATTGGTTAATAGAACATTGCCTTCCCAGTGGGTCAAACTGCTCATGGAACTACATCATTAACTGAAGGTTGACTAATAACTATAAATGCAAAGTGAGTGAACTTGGGTCTGTCTTATTGGTAGTGGTGATAGTTCCAACCCTAGTAAGTAGAGATACAGACATTAGACCAGATGTTCTAGCAAGTGCACACACAGTAGCATTGGTTGTCAATCTCTTGTCTTGATTTCATGTTAACATTCTACTTTTATGCTAATGATCACTCTGACAACTTTCTCACTAAAATATACATATGTATTATATAATATAGGTATGGAGTTCACATATTAAAGCATTCTTTAGTTTATAAGTTCCCAGCATATTTTAAAGATTGTTGTACCTTATGTCTATTGCTAATTGGTGGCACTAGAAAGACTCTGAGCCCCAACTTTGAATAAGGAGATGATAGTGTGACTTTTATCTTGGTTTATTTATTGGTTAGAGAATGGATTACTACCATTATCTGTAAGATTAAGTAAACTATGATTTGTCTCAACCCGAAATCCGCCATTCTGATGCAAGCCTGTACTATGCTATCTATGCAGATAACATTCTACATGGTCAATGTTCCTGAGCTAACTACCTTAATGCCTTGGTCACTTAAATATGGTATAGGTAACTTACAAATTTAAAATGTAAGCAACTATGATGCACCATACATTTCATATAGGTATGCCCAAATCCTAAGGGTAGAACAAGAGGAAATAGCACAGTTGTAAAGACCAACAGATTTTACTACATGATGAAAGTCAACAAAGCATATTCTAAACTCAAAGAACACATTTGTTCCATATGAATAGAACATACAATATGCACATGGGATTAAAAAGTTCACTATGAGTACTCAAAGTTCTAGCTAGAGCAATAAGACAAAAGGAGAACAAGGGGATATAAACTGTAAAGAAGTCAAACTCTTGCTATTTGCTGATGATATGATAGCTTACATAAGTTACCCCAAAAATTCTACTGGAGAAATCTCCAACTGATAAACTCCTTCAGTAATGTATCAAGATACAAGATTAACTCAAAAAAATTAGGAGCCCTCCTATATACAGAAGATAAATGAGCTGAGAAAGAAATCATAGTAACAACACACTTTACAATAGCCACAAATAACAAAATATCATGGGATAACTCTAACCAAACAAGTGAAAGACCTATAATGACAAGAACTTCAGGTCTTTAAATAAATTAAAGAAGATATCAGAAAATGAAAAGATCGCCCATGATCTTGGTTAGGTAGGATCAACATAGTAAAAATGGCACTTACCAAAAGTAGTCCACAGATTCAATGCAATCCCCATCAAATTTCCAACACAAATCTTCACAGACCTTGAAAAAACAATACTACATATGGAAAAATAAAAAACCCAGGATAGCCAAAACAATCCTGTACAATAAAGGATTATCTGGGGGCATTACCATCCCTGACTTCAAGCTCTACTATAGAGCTATGGTAATGAAAACAGCTTGGTATTGGCATAAAAACAGACAGGTGAAACAATGGAATCCAATTGAAGACCCTGATATTAACCGACACACCTATGAACACAGAATTTTTGACAAAAAAGATAGAAATGTAAAATGAAAAAAAAAAAAAACACATTCAACAAATGGTGCTGGCATAACTGTCTGTCAACATGTAGAAGAATGCAAATAGATGCATATCTATCACCATGCACAAAACTCAAGTTCAAATGGATCAAAGACCTCAATATAAATCCATCCATACTAAACCTCATGGAAGACAAAGTGGGAAATACATTTGAACTCATAGGCACAGGAGACCACTTCCTAAGTAGAACTCCAGTAGCACATACACTGAGAACAACAATTAATAAATGAGACCACCTGAAACTAAGAAGCTTCTGTAAACCAAAGAACACAGTCAACAAGATAAAATAGCCCCTACAGAATGGGAAAAGATCTTCCCCAAACCCACATCTGACAGAGGGATGATCTCCAAAATATACAAAGAACTCAAGAAACTAGACATCATACTAACAAATTATCCAATTAAAAATTGGGGTACAGATCCAAACAGAATTTGCAACAGAACAGTCTCAAATGGCATAAAGACACTTAAGGAATTGCTCAACATCCTTAGTCATCAGGGAAATGCAAATCAAAACCTCTCTGAGATTCCATCTTACACCCATCAGAATGGTGAAGACAAAAACACCAATGGCAGCTTATGCTGGATAGGATATGGAGAAAGGGAACGCTCCTCCATTGCTGGTGGGAATCACTGTGGAAATCAGTATGGTAATTTCTCAGAAAATTAGGGATCAAGACCCTGCAATGTTTTTTGTTTGTTTGTTTGTTGAGACAGGATTTCTCTGTATTGCTTTGGAGACTGTCCTGGAACTAGCTCTGTAGACCAGGCTGGCCTCTAACTCAAAGAGATCTGCCTGCCTCTACCTCCTTTTGAGGATATGCCCAAAGGAAGCACATTCACACCACAAGGGCATTTGCTCAACTATGTTCATAGCAATATTATTCGTAATAGCCTGATGTTGGAAACAACCTAGATGAAACTCGATTGAAGGATGAATAATGAAAATGTGGTATATTTACACAATGGAGTACTACTCAGTGGAAAGAAACAATGGCATCCTAAAATTTGCAGGCAAATGGGAAGAACTAGAAAAAAAACATCCTGAGTGAGGTAACCCAGACCCAGAAAGACAAATATAGTATGTATTCACTCATAAGTGGATACCAGACATAAAGCAAAAGATAATCAGCCTACAATCCACAACCCCAAAGAAGCTAGAACCCTTTTTCCAGAAACAGATAGAAGCAGATGCAGAAATCCACAACTAACCAATGGGCCCAAGCTCCTGGAGTACAATCCAAATGAGGGAGGAGTGATAATATGAACAAAACAGTCAAGACCATGATGAGGAAACCCACAGAATCAGCTGACCAGAGCTAGTGAGAGATCAATGACTCAGGTCTGACAAACGGGGAACCTGCATAAGAACAAGCTAGACTCCCTTAATATACGTGACCATGGTGTGACGGAGACAATATCTGAGGCTATCGCTAATGCACAAACTGACTTAGTGGAGCCCATTCTATATGGAGAAATACCTTGCTCAGCCTAGACACAGGGTTATGGGGGTGGAGAGGCGCCTTGGTC